>NC_064629.1:551557405-554239071 GCF_023864275.1 Schistocerca cancellata
ACTGCTTTGAAACATGTAGAGCAACTGGAGGAAACATTGTTTACCAAGGTTTTACTACTTAAGAGACTACGTGATTTTGTGGCAAAAAATGGCAAACAGCAGGTAAACTAAAGACAATTGCTAACTTCTTCACACAGTAAATACCTATTCAGTCTAATATGATTTGTATTGTTTTAAATGTTTCTCATTTGGCCTACTTAATTTGTGTGTTTTTTTAAATTATTTTCCGTGTTATCCAACCTTGCCACTTATCCAACCTTGCCGTGGCCGGTTTAGGTCGGATAATCGAGACACTACTGTACCACAAAAAACTGAAATGCTTTGCTGCTATATCCCCTGGAAAGATGAAATTTTTGTATGCAGCATCAACAGCTGGGAGGTGCTATGTGGACCCAACTGCATTACAGGAAAGGTACATGAGAACCTAATCATGTTAACTGTTTTGTGATGTATAATTCGCAGAAATATAAAAATTGCAAGTGAAGTTAATAAATGAAAACAAATGTGTAGGTGTGTATATGTTAATAAGGCAATAGTGACAAATATGGAATGCTGGGAGTAAGTGAACAGAAAAATAATGTGCCAAAAATGGACAAATTATACATATGCCCGCAATTGAATTGATAATGTAAAATTAATGTCGTGCTGTTATAATTATCTGCTGGTAATTGAAGGCAGAAAAATTACTACTAAGAGTAAACAACATTTTCCATCCTCCTGGATACTGATGGGGCTTTCAACAACACGACGCAAATTCACAGTTAAAGCTGTGTAAATGCATGGCATCAAGACCAATATTTAAGTAGTTGAATTAAGATAATGCTGAGTTGTTGAAAGGTAGAAGCTCTCACAATGGATGTGAAAATGGTGATGAACACCAACAGAGGGTGTGTGTGAGGCAAGTTCTTGTCCCTGATTCTGTGGAACCTAGTGGTGAATGAGCTCAAAGGCAGTAAGTCATAAATATTACTTTTGCCCAGGATATACTGACTATTTAGTCATAGGAATGCTTGGCAAATTTTCGAGTACTGCTACAACAATAGCACAAGGGTTTAAGGTTAAGTCCAAACAAAACACTTTTAGTAACAGTTATCAGGAAGCACATACAGAATATGCTCTTCAGCAAAATTCTACAGGTAGAGTGGGTAGTGACGTCTACCATCAAGTCTTTATTCTAAGCTGACAAGTCCCTCACATAAGGAGGGTGTGTTCGAAGGGAAAAGATACTCATGTGCACTACAACAGCCTGTGCCAAAACTGGGGCCTTAGTCCTAAGAGCATACACTGGATTTACACCTCTGTATTAAGCCCCATGATAATTTACAGGACTGCAGTATGGTGTAATTAAGCAGAAATAAAGGTGACTGCTAAGAAGCTGAAGCAAGTGCAGAGACTGGTCTGCCTTGCCATAATGTGTGGCATTAGATGCACTCCCAGTGCTGAGTGAGGACCATGCTCGACATGCCTCCATTACACTTTTGGGTTACAACAGAAGCAGCAACACAGGCATACATGTAAAGAACCAGAGAACTGGAAATCTACAATTTAGATAATCCCACAATATAATGAATGTGGCAAACACAGAAATGGTAGCGGAAATGTCAGCCTGCTGTACACTAACTTTCACCTGCCTTCAATAAACCATTCTACGTAACCATAGAAGTGGGGAGCAACAGTATAAAGAATCACAATACTTTTCAAGTGACAATTGAGCTTACTAATGGGACAAAAACAGAAGGAGGTCCTAGGACCAGAGTATGGGGGTATACCATTGACTGGAGTAGTGTGCAGCCCCTAAGAAAGCTGGATATGGTAGTCCAATCATAGATATTCATTTGTTTTAGGGTACAAAAACAACTAAGGTCATACATGACCATATCAGAATTGTGGAACATGAAGACAAAGAGGAGTTGAAAACGACTACATGTTAATCCAATCGATCGAAGAGAAGGCAGATGCAACAAGGATGTGGAGAAAGGTCTACAAAAAACACCAGAGAAATGGAGGTCATGAACTAGAAAATTAAATGTCCTTTGCCATGATGGATAAAAAGTAAAATACGGTCGACAGCCTGCACGTCGTTTGCCATATGAATTATCGGCCATTTTAGCAAACACAAATGAGGACATAAGTGGTTAAAAAAAGGCATTCCACCAGGAAATGGCAGACCATGAAATGTTTAGGGGCAATGAGTACCACTTAAGTGGCGATAGCTAAAAACACAACATAGCTAAAATGATCTCACAGCGAGAGGACCAAGAGGAAGTCTTACAACTGCTGGGAGAGGCCTAATAACCTGGAGCTTGTTCCATGAAGGGACAACCAGTGGTAACAGTAGAGGACGTACTCCATACTGGCAACCAAAGGTCGCATCGAAGGAGGCAGAACAGGATGGGTGCCCACACATGGCAGACAAATGGAGAAAGTCACAGCAGTATAACAGCTGTATTTCGACATCATCTGCATACAGACTCAACTGGGCAAGTATAAAAGGTGCCAGTGGCCAAACAGATGCCATGATGGTAGATAGTATGGAGACAGTAAGAGGGATGAACATGCAGATGCATAAACAAAACACTTAGTTTAATTTTGAACAGACAAGAAACCGGTACAAACTGAGGAGGGTGGTTCGATCTGCTTCCCAGGAAGTACCACTGAGGACACATGACCACATACAGTGGGCTGCTAGGAAAGACAGGTGGGAGGACCAAGAAAGTTTTCGATCAAGCACGAGCCCCAGGAATTTCGTGGTTTCAATGAACGGAAAAGCAACAGGCCCAAGATGTAAAGACAGTGGAAGAAACCAATTGTGCCACCAGAAATTCATATAAATAGTTTTGTCAGTGGAAAAACTAAAGCCATTGTCAATGCTCCATGAGTAAGGACAATCTAGACTTTGCTGAAGACGTTCCTCAATGCCAAGTCCACTGAGAACTTCAATAGATGGCAAAATCATCAATGGAAAGGGAGGCGGAGATGCTCGGTGGGAGACAGGCCATTACAGGGTTGATGGTGATAGCAAAGAAGGTGACACTCAGGACTGAATCCTGAGGTACACAGTTTTTCAGATAAAGTTGTCCAATAAGGCAGAACTCACATGTAACTCGAAAACTCTTGTCTTTCAAAAAAATCCTGAAGGAAATTTGGCATGTGGCTACATAAGCCCCATGCTTTCTCCAAATTGAAAAACACTGCCACTGTCTGGGATTTCTGCAGAAAACCATTCAAGACATGGGTGAACAAAGTTATGAGATCAACTACAGAACATGCACTCAAAATCCACATTGTGCAGTGGGTAGTGGGGAGGGGAAGGTCAAAATGGACCAGTAAGAAATGTAAGAGCTCAAAGCAGTTGTGAGGACGCGATTTTGTTTCCGGGAGGCAGAGAACATGCGGATACTTTGATTCTAAGAGCAGCTGTAAACCCTCAGTCTGCCAGAGGCTGAAAATGCCACTACAGTTCTTTTACTCAGAACACAAGTGGTTTGGAGCTCTTATATGTCGATCTTCAGGTGTCATACTGAAAGTATGAGAAACGGGAGAGTCCCTTGCATAAATTCAGAAATTGGTAATGTGTTTCAATTGTCCTGAACAGCATTTTACTACAAACAATCCTGTCTGAGAAACATCTGCAACTGAGCATTATACCAGAGGTTGAAAATGATTTATAAACTTACTGTGCTGAGATACTAAGGTGTGTATTAATTCTGCACACTGTTTTCTTCAACTGGTGGAGTCCCTAAGCTTATCAAGCCTATGGCATAAGTTGCTATCAAATCACTGCATGTCAACACTGGGTGCAATGCAGGTCCACAAGTCTCACGAGCTAACCTTTCATAATTTTTTTGCAACAAGATTGCCTGCTCGAAGTTTGGACAAAACTGCCTATAAAATTTATTTATAAGAGCACATGCTCAGGCCAGTGAAGGCAGGATATGGTACATATCTAATATCATTGAAGTATATAAAAATGATGTGTGTACTGTTTCACTTGACAATATTTTTCTCCATTTTCTTTACATGCTAAGTTGTTAATCATATATGGACTATCTGTGCCACTGAATGTTTTGTACAGAAAACCTGAAAGACTATGTATTTAATTTTATGAAAGTTCCCAATGAGCAAGTGAACCTCACAACTGCTATGTGGAGAATCAATGTCTATAACAGTAATGACAACAACATTCCATTGCATGAACACATACTAAACCAACATGCTGTCATTTGATAAATTTGTTAATACTATCAGCTATTTCTTATATCAAATACATTCATCAATGTTCTTTTAACACTAGAAATTCAAACATTTCAACTAACAATAGCACGTTACATACCAGCAAAGCCTAGTTTCTTGGCTGCTTCAATGGCAGTGGATCCCTTTTCTTGATTAAGCTTCGAAACTACAGTGTCAGCTGGATGGGATACTATTGCACAGAAAACTCCAGCTATGTATCCTGCAGCAAATGTTACAACTAACTGCTCTCCTTTCGTACACTCTGATCTTGGCTTTGGTACTACAAATCTGTTGAAAACAAACATATTACACAATGTTAGAACTTTTAAAAATGCCATGAACTTAGCATTGTCATTTTCCACATCCTTAAATTTACACGATAGCATTAATTTTTAGTCCATAGCCATACTTTTAGACCCACTTCTGCATCTGAATGAATAATAAGTAAGCTGCCTCACACAATTAATAGTTATACTTACAATGTAAGGGTACAAAGCTAAAAAATTAATAGTGATGCTTAGTATTGTCTAGTGTTAAGTTTTTGACTGACAACGGCTGTAAGCGAAGAGGATATTTTAAGTAACGTCAACGAATGTGCATGTGCCAGTACTACATTACTTTGGTTAAAACACATAGCAGTGGTGTTAATGAAAGGGTAACTACCAAGATAAAAAGGAAGTTAGGGACAATTCAAATTAAGTGATTAGCTTGATGAGAAGTACAGAAGGCACTTATTTAGACCCAACATGCAACTGCACTGTGCAAAGTTGTTTTTGTTATAACAAAAACATACAGAAACCCCTCATTACTGCAAATCCACTGTCTGAAAAAAGTGAAGCACACGCAAGAAGAGGAATCAAAATGAAGCTTCACAGGTTTGGAAATCATGATATTTCAGTGATACAAATAAGTCAAATTTACAAAGAACTTTACAGTATGAGCCCACATGTCACCTTTCACTGCCTGCATGCACTGATTCAGTTGGGAAGGGTATCCAAGCTGTTTTATCTCTATTTAAGCAGGCTGTACCTGGCAGACAGTGGTATCTGAGCTGGCCTCATACCGTCTTTTGGGGATAAATACAGTGATCTTGCTGGCCACAGGAGTACATCATCATGCAGACACTTCATGGAGGCATATGCCAATTGTGGATGAGTATTGCTGTGTTGAAAACTGGTAACATGATACTGTCACAAAAGACTACACAACACAGAATTTCCTCGGCATTCTGTTCCATCACAATGTTGTCAATCACTACCAGCAGTGATATGAAGTTATACTGCTGCAGGCTTCCTACACAGTGACACCACAAGTTACACCTACAGTACATTGGAAGAATGGGACCTTTCCCCTGGTGGCAACCATACTGATGACAGTTATCTGGGAACTGCAGAACCACAATTTATCACTAAGCACAATGCAACACAAATAGCAATCTATGCTTCCTGGTCTTTGTACCACTCCACTGCCATTTGTGTTGCTGATGGCAGCCTATGCATGGGATGGTGATTTCCTAGCCCAGGTGCTTCTAAAGAGTGATCATGTGGGCTGACAAAATGTTGAAGGGTGTTCATTACTTTTTCTTGGATAGCAGGCACCTATGTGAAGGGGCACAACTCAACTAGCCACCCAAATTGAGACCCACAATGAGGTCCCCTTTCTGTCAGATGCTTAACAGGCCTGGTATCAACACCAAACATTAATGCACTCATGTGGCCATTCTGTTGCAAATAATTGCTAACATTTACACACCTATCAAAGGGGAGTATATTTACAAAGTTAGTCTTTTGGGTGCTTCACTTCGTCAGTGAGCAAATTCTATGCACCATGAAGGTACAACATTTCATGCCTTAACATTCAGTTACATCCATTGATTATGTTTTCAGGGCTGTTCCTTAATTAGAATGGGGGGAAACGTGCATCAGTTACGAAGTTATTTTATCAACTACTAATTTCGATGTGTAACAATCATTAGCAGGTGGTAGGTGTCCATATGCCTGTTATCAGTGTAAGGCATTTATGTGCAGCTGCATGTAAGGCAGCCAAGGGTTTATGTTGCAATTTGTGCTCTGTAACTGAGCAAATTAACCACAAAACTTGTAGATAGACCAGACAGTTTATAAAAATATTTAAAGTCTGTATTGGTTTTGTGTGTGTGTGTGTGTGTGTGTGTGTGTGTGTGTGTGTGTGTGTGTGTGTGTGTGTGTGTGTATTTTCTAAACTATAATAACAGGTTTCTCCAGAATTCATCATTCAAAGAATAGACTGTCATTAAATTCACAGAGAAAGCTTTGGTTGCTGAGCTCAACATTTTTACATTGTTTAATAGCTTAGGGGGAGTTAGAACAAAGTTTTCACATTTTCAGGTTTTTATCCCATAAAATTTGCAATTTTCTGAATAAAATAATGTACAAATAAACTCACATGGAAAGTACTTTTTTTTAATATAATGTAAACCCGTTGAAAATGTTAAAATTTTTACATGCATTGTTTCAAGATCTAATAAAAATCAGTATTTTTTATACAGAAGGCAGTGGATTGCTATGTTGTAAAGGTTTAATTACACATTAGTATTGGTAGCACTGTCAAACAGTATCATATCCTTTCATCATATAAACACACGCGGTATGTCTCAGTGCTAATGTTTTTCCCAGGAAAAGTGGCGAATGGATTGGTAAATCCCTCAAAAAGTAAAGTATGATGCCAAAATGAAATGTCTTTAAGAAACATGGGTTTCATGTCAAAGACTTTTGAACAAAGGGAAAAACTGTTCAACATGTGTCATGTGAAGTTAAAGACTATGAAATACAGGCAAATTTTTCAGTCTGTGGAGAAAAACCCATTAGTGCTTCGAAATGGTAGGTTACACATCCTAACGAGGATGTTAGGTGAATGTGTGTGTTGTAAAATGTGTGGAGGGCCAGTTTACATTAAGACAGTGAGGTACCAAATGGACTAGTCAGGAAACTTTTTGTGCCAGTTGTAAATATACTCGTTCATTTTGAAATTCTGATAAGTGTGAAGATAATTGTGAAGTAAATGTTAGGTGGTTTTATGGATTGAGAGTTATTGGCAAAGGACACACTGCAGCAGAAACAATGTGTGCTGTGATGAATATACCACGCCCACCTTTTAAAATCTACAAGTGTGCAGGATTTATTGGAGCTGCTGTGGAATCTGTTGCATTTGAGTCGATGAAGGGTGCTGCAAATGAAGCTGTTGAAATAAATTATGTTATGACTGACATACCAGTAGTTTTTGATGGCACTTGGCAGAAGCGCAGCTACAGTTCTAAGAATTCTGTTGCTACAGTGGCCAGTATGGATACTGGAAAGGTAATAGATTTCCAGGATTTTAGCCAAACACTATTATAAGTGTAAATCAGGGAATGAAGAAGGGCATATCTGCGACAAATTGTAAAGGAACTAGTGGTGGTATGGAGGCCTCTGCAGCTATTGAAATTTTTAGTCGATCTGTGAATGAAAGGGGAGTGTGTTACATTACGTTCTTAAGTGGTGGAGACTCAAAAGCATATAACAGTGTAGTAGCCGCTCAGCCTTATGGTGGGAAGGTTATCACACAACTGAAATGTGCTGGTCATGTCCAGGAAAGGATGGGCACCAGGTTGAGGAAGTTGAAACAAAGTTTGAGAGACAAGAAAATTTCTGATGGTGAAACCATAAGAGGCAGGCTGACAGACAAAGTGATTGATGAACTACAGCAGTATTACGGGATGACCATTAGAAATAATACTGAGGATTTGTTGAAAATAAAGCAGGCGGATGGCCAACCTTCTTCCACAGACTGTGTCAACTGATGAAAAACCAGTACAACACCTTTGCCCTCCTGGACCTGATTCATAGTGCAATTGCCACAACGCCCAGTACTCAAACAGTTCATACAGCCATAAAAATTCCATCCCAGCAGCAGTCATGGATATCATAAAACCTATTTACAGATACCTGGAAAATCCTGAATTACTTAAGTGTCTGCATGATCAGACTCAAAATCCCAATGAGCCATTCAATAATCTTATATGGACTCACTTCCCATATGGACTCACTTCCCATAAAATGTTTTTGTTGAAATGAAGACACTAAAGTGGGCAGGTCAGTGATGCTGTTATTGCTTTTAATGGCGACAAATTGGTAGGGTGAAACTGCTACAGCATATGGGAATTAATCAGGGAGCAAACTGCCTCACAGAACTTGAACACTTGGGCAAAGGTTCACATTGATAAAGCAGAATATGCAGCACAGCTGGCCACTAAGGAGTCCAGAAAGAAGAAAAAACTTTGAAAAAGATCAAGGGGATAATGTACAGAACAGTGCAGGGTGCTTCTGAGTGCCTAAAATAAAAAATTAAGCTTATGTTAAGTGAGTTAGTCTTTTGAAAGTTTTACATTTTTTGATTCATTTTTCCCTAAATCTCAAAACATTTCGAGTAGAGTATTCAAATTTTCAGGGAGTAACAACATCCATATCCTGAGTCTACTGGATTAAAAGAAGAACAATGTTATGTATAATTAAAATTATTTACGATAATGTACAAAAAGTACACAAAATTTTAACCGTGTAAGTAATAAAATTTTATTTCTGAATGCAGTGGCTGAAATGCAATTTTTGTAGTTCAGTAGACTTTGAACATACAGTTTAATGTCCTGTAAACATTTCATGTCAATGGCTACAGTGGTTCCTGAAATGCAGGGAAGCCTAGTCACTAAATTTAAGTGTCTGGCTAGGGCATTCCAACTCCCCTTAATATACTGGTCATGTTACATTCATAGCTAAAATTTTGGTAGTTGAGGTCATGAGATTTAATTTGACAATTTTAAGAGGTTGGAATAGGGTACAAGTGGGAACAGCTTGTCAATGTGGAGATAATATCCTTTTGATTAACATAAACCACGTTCAAACTGCGATTTGCCTGATCTAGCTGTAGTGTCAGAACTGAACTGATCTTACAAATGGGCAGGTACTTAGCAATACATTTATACAGGAGAAATTAATCCCAACAGGTTGTTACACCAAACTCTAAACATAGTAGAATAAATGAAACTAAGTTTAACAATGGTACTGTTGATTTTATCAGCCAGAGGGGGTCAGTATTCTGCCAATTCAAGACTACAAAACCTCGTCCTTTATGTGTTCAGTGCCCCCTCATGTTTCAACCTTTCCCATTGTTTCACTTTTATATACCACAAATTTTGTGTTTCACAATGTAATAACTACACCCCACTACTTATACCCACTTCATATTTTTGTTACATTCCATCTAACTAGTCTCTTCCACAATCTTTTCCTACAACTTGTTCCGCCTCTTTACACACCAAAACTACTGAATTACCAAATGCAGACAATCTCACTTCTTTTGAATGCTGACCACCTCAATTTATAAAATAAATGACAATTGCACTCTTCAGAAGATTCACTTTTAAATTGTGCTCAATTCTCAGTGTTATGGCATTTCAATTTTTCACTACTATTTATTCCTGATTATTAGTGTGTGGATTATACAATTTGCAGATTATTCATGCATTTTCTAAAAATGCACATTACACACATGGGGACCGTCAGTGCAGGTGGTTATGGACGTAAGTCCGACTGGCAGTGGAAGATAATAGCACCTAGGTGCACCCGGGCACATGCAGAACTCTGCTACCAACATTGCCACTACTACCCATCCAATAGACATCATCCCAGATACATGTTTCCAAGTATTTCTATTATTCATGCATCTTGTCCCTCCATTACCTTGAATAATTGTGAGTACAGTGTAATGTGATTACAACTTTTTATACATACTTGTACAAAGCTTCAATTGTTCTTTCGAAACAGGCGAACTTCATCATAGTGTAAGGAATCTGCCTCATCCAAAGGGGAACAAGACTTTTGTAGAAGCTATTTAATCCTTCTTCTCGGTACATAATAGGTACAGCTTGTCTCAAAGTTGATACGAATCCTGGTTGTGTTTGAATCCTAACCTGTTAAGATAAAAATACATATTAAGAAAATCATTAATCACAATATCCCCTTAAGTTACAATCAAGTTTCTTCACCTTCACGGCCTCCATTGGACTCAGAGCAATGTCAGCAAAAAACTCTGCAGAAGCTGACGCAGCAAGGTAAAGTGATGTGCGCCACAAATATGTATTTTCTTCTCCCAACATGTCTGAATACAAAACTTTGAAAACCTCATAGAAGCCAAATTTACAAAGACCCTGAAAAAAAAAAAAAAAATAGCATTACAATACAATCTAGAGCTCCAAGACAAAATTCTATCACCTCACATATGCTTTAAAACAAATGCATATATGAAAAACAATTTGCCATTTACAATATATTAACATTTAATTATTCTGGAACTAAGCTATTATTTTCATTAAGGAGTTTCCAATTTTCATAAGCTTGTCACCTATTAACCCAACTCAAACATTCTGTACATCCATTTAACACACCATGATTATGTGACTAGCATGTAAGAGCTCCACACCTCAAAACATCCACAATGACAATGGATAATTACCACAATGACAATGGATAATTATAGATTTCTTTGCCAGAGGTTTAGTATCATACTGTCGATACTGTTCTTGGTAGATATAATTAAGGAACGAAGTTTACCTTTCTCTATGAGGGATTTCATTGGTAACCACAGGATGTTTAGTTTTAGTCTCAAAAGGTTCCACTTGTATAGCCAGTGCTGAACTAATCACTTGTTGTGCTATAGGGTAGATTGTTGCACCTAGGAGGACACCCTACATCTGATATTAACACTTTGGAGGTTGGACACTTAGAAGGATATCTGGGCTAGGAAACCTGCCATTTATGCTGCTATTTAAAGTTTAACTGGCACATACATAATTCATGTATCTTCAAGATTAATAGAAGAACCTACTTCAAGATTTTTCATATTTACTTAAATTCTTTGGTAATTTGCAAATTTTAAAATGACAATGACAAAAGTAAGGTGCACTATGTAACAATTTTCTTCCACTTGAGCTTTCAAAATTTCTTGCCCACACAAAGTTTTCATAGCAGGATTACAGCTAACTGCAAAACCTAATGAGTATGTGCGCATAATTACATTAATGAGATCATATTGGTTCAGCCATCCATGACAGCAGCTGTTACGTTCACTAATGTTTCTTTTGAAATGGACACAGAAGGAAGCACCAGTCAAGGGGAGAATATTGAGACATCTGGTGTATAAAGGGTTTGCATGCCTATCTGCCAGTTCAACTGATCTTTACGTGCATAAACTGAGTCTTATTGAATGATGACAAAGTTAAGCCCAAAGAGCGTGGACTAATAAACAAGTTCCATTTGGTAGATTTTACCAACTATTGTTTGTAGCAATAGTGCCTCCAGCATCCCAGCAGGGGAAGAAAAATTTTACAAAATAATACATCTTATTGTCAATTTTTGATAGCTACTTCTTTAGAACTTAAAAGCATCACAGATGTATGAATATTTTTAATATACTGTTTTCATTTAGAATAAGCCACCTAATTTGATCGCACTAGAAGGTATGCAAGCCATATCACAATTTATCACCCTGCATTTAACCCTTTAACTGCTCTGGACTTGCTAATCCGCACACCTTTGTACCTGTCCCTGTGTGCTCCGAACGTGCCATAGACACATTCACAGAACCAGGTCGAAGGACTGGTGGCGCATGTGAATACGTTCAGAGCGCACACAAACAGGTACAAAGGCACACGTGTTAACACATCCAGAGCAGTTAAAGGGTTAACATCCAGTGGTACCACTGACAATCAGGTTATTTTGTGATACAATTATGTTCCTCAATAAACCAAATCAAGCCATAAATACACAATGAAAATACATAACCCAGGACATATTATTAAAGTTCAATGTTCCAAACATTTTAATTGCTAGTATTCAAAGTTCTAAAATTATAATTACTTCTAGACGCCCAGAATATTCTGGAAGTTGAACAAGCAAGCCACAATTTTCAAACTTTGTCTATGCAGACAGTAATACTGGCTGACCAATCACTTACGCTGTAATTTAAATTTTGGGGGTGGAGGAGGGAGCAGGTAATTTAACAAATACCTGAATTCCCGTCCTTAACTCCAGTACTTTACACATCTAATAAACATTCAACTGTCTGCATAGTAGACAGCAAAATTTACACTCCACATAACAGAATGCTACATATTTTTGCACTACTGCTCTGCTGCCACCACCTGCCACACCCTCCCCCCTACCTTCCCACCCACCCACCCACCCACCCACCCACCCACCCACCCACCCAAATCCAATCCAATCACATACTTGGACAATTTTATGCAGAGATACATAAACTTCAACTAATGTTTTAACTATTGACAAAAGAAATAGCTGGATCAAATTTCTCTGGTGCTGTGCACTGGCAGACATTTTGCAGCTTTCAGAGACAATTACAACATTGCAGCACAAACTGCAGCAAGTGCTTTAGCCCTTAGCTTCCCAGGTCTTTTTTGTCACACACTGTCCCAGGTGCAGTCTGGGTGACTGCTCTAAATAGCCATGAGAATTGCATTCAGCAATTTCAGTGGCACAGTTCAGATTTGATGTAAAACCATGCATTAATACCACACAAGAAGTACATTCAAATAAATTTTAAAGTTAATTTTTACAAAAAAACACCTTTAAACAGAAAAATGTACGAAATGAACATATTACATGATAATGTTAATGCTATGAAAACTTATACCTTGCATTCCTAATCTTACTTTGTTACATTTTTATTGTTTACTATTTATGTACTAATAAATATTCCCACAAAACTTTCAAAAAATAAAAACTACTCATACTTTTTGTGTGTTTAGGTTCCTTCTCAGAGGTTTCTTTGCATATACTGAACATCTTTGTATAGATTTCAAATCAGACTGACCTCTTGCAACAATGGCAAATATGTCTCTTTGGGTCACAGGTGGAGCATGTTTTGCTTTTTTCCCCATCATTCTATGACAATTTGTACTATTTGTTCTCTACACCCAAAACACAGGAGGAAGCACGAAGTTCACAGTGCATGAGATACTAATTACCTCACGTTTTATCTGTGGCGTCACCAATGAGCTTCCAAGTGTCAACAACTTAAGCAGTTCACTTTAGTATTGTCTGTAGTAATCATGAAGGAAAAATTCATTCATCCCACTTACGTCTAACATGCACAAAAATAATGCCATGGGGCATCATTGGAAGAGGCTTTGATGACCAACGACATTTGTTTCAACCCAACCTAATTTCTGGCAGAACTTTAGCTAAAGATTCTGTCTGCACACTTCTGTCTTCATTTCTCTGATCACTTGGTTCATTCATTCAAAAGCGATGTTCATATTCACTACTTACTTGCATCGAGTATCCAATAAATGTGGGTGCCCATCCTTTGGCCAAACCACGTGTTCCATCCTCTTTCAATGTCACCTGAAAATATACAAAATTAAGATTGATACATCTGACAACACACAAGTGTACCCTTTCCTTGTCTATTCAAAATATAGCACCAGTTTTCCAGATGCAGTTTCAAATGGTTCTGAGCACTATGGGACTTAACATCTGTGGTCATCAGTCCCCTAGAACTTAGAACTACTTAAAGCTAACGAACCTAAGGACATCACACACATCCATGCCCGAGGCAGGATTCGAACCTGCGGCCGTAGCGGTCACGCGTTCCAGACTGAAGCGCCTAGAACCGCACGGCCACACCGCCAGATGTAGTTTAGGAGGAACAGTCATGAGCAGCAAAAAGATTAACAACTGACTATACACCATCCCTACTGGTTATTATATGTGCATAGAGGAGATCTGTTGCCAGTTTGCAATGGTCAATGATTGACTGGCTGCAATGGGGGAGGATAAAAAGCAGGGAGTGGGAAACTGATGACTGGACAGAAGTGTTGATAGCTGGGAGGTATTCGCACACTGGTAAGCTCAGTCTGGCAGAGGCAGACACACTGCCTAGCATTTACAAAACATAGCATTTCTGATGTGGCTCAGGTGAAGCACATGCCATTTATGTTAGCGTAGTTACCAGGCAACGATTGGCACAGTGGAAAGACTTCCAAAAGATAATCCAAAGTTTTGTGTGTGTGTGTGTGTGTGTGTGTGTGTGTGTGTGTGTGTGTGTGTGTGTGTGTGGATACGATTTTCAATTTTTGCATAACATACTGCTCAAATTGAAATGCTCACTATACTGTGTTTATCATAATTTTCATTGGATATGAGCATTTGCCCAGGAGGCCCCTTACAGGGCAGGCCCAGCCACCTTGGTCTTAATACATCCGACACCACGCTGAGCACCAGCCCACTGGATGAGGATGAAATGTAGACAAAAACCAACACCCAGTCCCCGAGTGGAGAAAATTCTCGACCCACCCAGGAATTAAACCCGGGCCCCTTACGACAGCAGCCCGTCACGCTGACTATTCAGCTATTGGGGCAGACATTTTTTCATTGAAGGCATGAAAAATCGAAGGTAAAGGAAAAATCTGAGATTGAAAAATAAAACTCCAGGAAGGGATTGAGGTGTACAAGAAGATAGACTAGAAATTTAGATTCTTTCCTTATTTTACATGTATTTCACACATGCTGGGGTAATATGCATCAAAAACAGGAGATCCCAACATTTGCGAGCAGCTACAGGCTTCTCTAAGGTCAAAATGAAACTAAGCGTACTTTAAGTCCTGCACGCTTTACTATCCCTCATTGGAAAGTAATCTGCTGAATCCAACAGGAAGTACAATTCTTTCTGCGAAGCTCCACATATACCATAAATTTAGAAGAAATCCATGGTCATGGGTAAGCTCAGTCCTCTTTTTAAGTTAAATCTTATTAAAAGCAACAGTGAGTGTGTGTGTGTGTGTGTGTGTGTGTGTGTGTGTGTGTGTGTGTGTGTGTGTGTCAGCTAGTCCAAGTTCCACTACGCAGATAATATTTTATTATCCCAGTAGCTCAGCATACTACCACTCAGAATTAGAAGCCAGATCATTAAACTGACAATACCATTGCCAAACACTGCACTTAAACAATTGACTCAAGCCCACTGGACATCAGCCCATTTTTACTCTCACTCCTGGCTTGTACAAAGAGCTTTTAATAATGCCTATCATTCAAATTTTATTAAACACACAGTTACATTTACAGATCATTTTATGCATACTGATACAATGTATACATTTAGAACATAAATCAATACAAAATACTAATATTTCAGTAAAATTTAAATCAATATGTTTTAGTAACCAATTCAAGTTTCTCCAGCTGACTGGTTTACCATGTTCCATAATATTGCTCACCAGCCTGCATGAAAAGTGCTGATACCAAACTTGTTGACACACAGATCAACCATACCATGTGTGTTACAACTGGTACCATCAGACCAACATCTACTTTCTGGCTGCCCATACTACACATATACCATCCCAATCTTCACAGCAGGAAACTTGCAGTTGTATGGAAGTACAAAAAATCCTAACCAGGTTCACACAGACATTCCAAGCATTAGCAAAGATTAGTTTTGCTCTCATCACCCAGCCTTATAAAACAAGAAATGTCCTTACAGCTTACCATGACAATTCAACAGAGTTCCTGGTGATTGAGGTCTCAACCATTCATGGCCTGAATATTAGTCCATAGTTTGAGATAATTGTAATATTATTCATAACTTAGCCATACACTAAAATAAAATATACAGAGTGTTTGGCTATTATAGGTACAAATGAAAGGTGGTGAGAAGAGGAAAAAGAAAGGCCAATAATCCTAAAAAACACTACCTGGAAATCTAAGGTTTTTCCTAATAGATCTGCACAAATGCAGTCATGTCAGTATTACTCTTAATATGTAAGGCTATATTTATTTCAAAACACTGCAAGTTATGCATAAATTTAAAAGTGAAACTGCACTTCATCTGATCATCATTATGGATACATAGGAACTGGTAAATTGCATTTTGGCAACATGGGCATTGGTTGTGGCTCACCTATATCGGAGCCTCCCATGCCCCACACTTCATCTTGTTCAATGTTTTCTGAGGGGATATTTAAAGATTTGTTTATTCCAACCCTATTTACAGTCTAACTCTGGGAACACACTGAACGGCTGCCAATGCATTTGGAAGATGCATGGGATTTTTGAACACACATAGACATCAATGAGGAGACACACTGAAGCCTTCCTTGATATGGACAGTGGCCAGGTGGAACACACATTCATCCTCAAGTGCTTACCAGCAGTTTGGATCCCTGAGGACTTAGTTATAAGGTGTTTTTGTACTCAATCCATCTTGGGGATACCATTGATTTCCTAACCTATGATTAGGACATTTGCTTATTTCATTGTATTCTACTAACCCCTTTCATTTGTTATTAATATTCACTTAAACTCCCTGCATATCAAAACACAAAATTTTACCTAACAAATTAATGATACAGGGTCACAATTGGGACATGATACTGGTAGCCTTATGTGTGTATTACTGTCTATGTTGTGCTACTGGTGTGTAAGGTTTATATTATTGCACAGCCAAACAGTAGCCCACATGTTTTTCAGCAGATATCTCTTTGTTGCCTGAAGATGATGTACATATAACACACAAGTTTTGTTACATAATTATAAAAAGTGGAACTGGAATGAGGAATGAGTGACTAATTTGGGAGGGGGGGGGGGGTGGCAAGTTTGGCCAAATGAGAGACAGGTGGGAACAGTGAACTGAGAAAAATGGTTCAAATGGCTCTGAGCACTATGGGACTTAACATCTATGGTCATCAGTCCCCTAGAACTTAGAACTACTTAAACCTAACTAACCTAAGGACATCACATAACACTCAGTCATCACGAGGCAGAGAAAATCCCTGACCCTGCCGGGAATCGAACCCGGGAACCCGGGCGCGGGAAGCGAGAACGCTACCGCACGACCACGAGCTGCGGACAGTGAACTGAGAAACTAGAACGAGGTGCAAGACCAAACGAATTACATTCAGGCCAAACAAAGTGAATGATAAATCACCATTCCAGGAACATGACCTATCGTGACTGGGAATCTACCATTCCTTAGAAATCCTTTCCAAAATGAGGGTGCTATTACATTTACTTGCAAAGCAAGAATTAAATTTTTATTCATAATAAAGACAAGCTGATTTTATCATATTGTTTGCTGAATGATTTCAAACGTGGTATGCCATAATAGAGAAATCTCAGCAAAAAACAAACCAATGCCAACCAAAACCATTAAAAACAGACATGAACTTGTTTCATTTCTTGTTAAACACACCACACAGAACACTACTGTAACTGAACTCTTAGGCAAGGTCATTAGAAGGCAATTTACTCCAAGAACACACAGGGAAATTTAGAATTTTATACCATTCCTATGTTCATTAATAAGGACACACACTGACCATCAGCACTGGAAAAGGACAGAGGAACCAGCCACATGCCTGATTATTAAAACTCAATTTTGCACTATTTAAGTAAGGTTGAGGTGCTTGTGCACAACATGCAGCTTGTCACCTGCAGCAGAACAATGGCTAGATGGCTCCAACTTCAATGGCATAAGGTGTAATAACATTTCTATTATGCATGGATCCCAAACTGATCCTGCACTATTTTATGCCTACAAATACTTCGGTTGACAATCTATGTAGTTGCTGAAACAGAACAGATTGAATCTATAAAATGTCAGAGCAACATTGATTCTCACATTTCTGCCAAAAGAAAGTACAAATGCATAACTATAAATATTAAACTATAGGTTGCAAACAGGAGAGTAAACTAATATTTTAAGAAGTATTTTTAGTTTTGTCAAACAGTCCCAATACAGGCCAATCACACCTCTACTTTGCTAATATTTAATATTTCTAAAAGAAAACACTTAAAAATATTAAAATTTGAAATGGTAGCTTGCAGACTTCTCAGTCTCTATTTGTATATTGACACTTGACAAAACTCTGGGTAAATCTGGCACATCAATTAACATCTCTAACAAACAAGTTTTAACTGCCTTTCATCAGTTTATTCATAGACATTCAAAGAGGTAATGAAAGAATGCATTACATATTTGATTAACACAAACAGGCCTGTAAACAAATTTATTAGTAATTACAACCTACTAATTATTAAATAACCACAACCTTTGAAAGTCTTAATTACAATGTGTGAAACATGAAATCTAAGTATTTCTTGATACCACTGTAGAAATTCTCTGTTCTGTCATAAAAAATTGCCCACAAGTTCGTCATACGATTCAATATCTAATTCCAAAGTATTCCCACCGACTAGTTGAGCAGTGGTTATTTTAAATTCTTTAAACAATGTAAAATCAACATTTTATTACTGTATGAACTTTCACTTCCAGTCTTCACACACCGACATGTACAATGCAGTATATAAAATGGAGCATAATGGAAAGCAAATATGTAAAATAAATATCCAAATTATTAGGTACCACGAACAACATTATGCAAAGGATTGTGCACTGAATGACCAGAGTAACAAGGCTAGAAAAACAGGCACAAACTTTATGCACTTCATAATTGAAAGTGGTGGTGCAAGAAGACAGTTTCACATATTTGAATCAGAATCAAAAAGACAGGCAATAGAGTGGCCTCTCACAACATGAATCAACAAGGCAGAAACTAGACACTGAACTCCCAGTGAACTGATTATGAATGGTATATGAAATCTCAAGGGTGCTGACCTCAGAAGCTTTAATATTTACACATATAACCATTAAGTTCGAGACCATATTTGAACTGTTTGTCTGGATCCCAGACCATTTAATTTGAAGGCCCATAAGAGGTCATTGTCCCTGATGACTGTCACTACATGGTACTGCTGCAAGCACCACCAAGAGGACTTGCCCACCCTATTACTTACTGGACTTTTATTCTTTCGTGCTGTATTGCCTGCTTCCTTCCTTATGTTTTGACAATGCTTCTGTTCAATAAAATTAAATACATGTGGTGGCAAAGAGTATTTGAAGTGTCAGCTCACCTAAGGATGAGGGATCTACCATACAGTAAAATTGTTTCCAGTATACTTTAAAATGAATTAATACAATTAGTGAAGCAGATGTCCTACAAAACCTCACTTTCTGAGGGGGGGGGGGGGGGGGGGGGGAGAGCTGAGCTGTATTGCTCTATAAATTTTATTACAGGGAAGTTAGATAACATTCATATCATTGGTAAACCAAGGAAATTTTAAACTGATTTTGGACAAGCCTCACACGATGTTCAATTTACCATAATATTTATTTGGTAAAACACAGGTTATAGGAGAAAGAGCAGCATATTGTTGCACTTACACAATCATTGAATATGCTAAAAGTATGGGACTATTTCATGTTCTGCAAGTATAAGTTAAAAGATCTATGCTAATGACCTTTCGATGAGTTAGCTGCCAGGCTTCATTCAACATCTTGGGAATACTGTTCTACACACCATCTTCATATAAATACGATATGGGCAAGGCAGGTGTCACTGGACAACATTCTGAACAATTTCAACCATATGTTTTATAAATTACGTCAGTAAATGGTACATAGCTTCAGATTTTGTTCTATTGTAGAGCTGAATGGATTTGAGACCACCAGCAATTATCAATACCAATGTGACCATATACCCACTTTACAAAGTTTTGCAGATGGCCAGTTTGTTATATTGTGAAGTTGCTACCTATAAGGGTTTACTGTTGCTCCATTGTGTATGCAGTGGCCATAACCCAAAGAGAACAAGGTGAGTTGTAAAGCTGGCAGATCAAGAAATTTGTTAACATATGAGGTCAGACAAACCATGTGACAGTGATAGGCTCACAATGTTAGGAGTGCTTTTACTGGTATACCATTCTATGCCCACTAGCATGTGTCCTTTGCACTACATTCTTTGGGCACCCAAAGTGATTTTGAACACTGAGGGGCACACTGGTACACACATGGACTGAAAGGGAAAACATTTACGAGTCTCAGTACAATTCAGAAACTTAGTGATGACCTAGTATCCATGAGATGTATAGAGGTAAACATCTGCCAGAATGCATTACCCTGCATAGAACGAGAAGAAAGATGTGATAATCTAGCATGTCAGGTATTGCAGAGAATCAGATCTTTTGAGGGTGTGGGTAACTGAACTAAGCAGGGTTTGCTGTGCCAAGGAAGTTTTAGAGCTGAAAGTCAAACCCTTTGACAGATTTGTGAACGTACGTTTCAATCCGCATGTTCTAAGGAATGTGAAAGACTTCTGCTCTGCATCACAGATACTGCTTTTCCCCTGGCCTTCTCCCTAACATACAATACTAGGTGGTACAGAGCTTAACTCTTCACATGTAACAGCAATAGGGTCCAAATATATGCCTAATAATCCAGATTTAGGTTTTCTGTTTCCGTAAATCAATTAGGGAAAATTGCCTTGATTGTTCTTTTGAATCATGTACAACCTTTTTTTCCATCCAGAAATGGATGGAAAGACTGTTCCTGTTCCAATGCTGTTACTTCTATTGACATATCTATTTAAGATGTATGGATTGATAACCCACTTCTCTGCTAGACAGTACAGCTAACAATGGGGCATACATTTCATTCTCTGAAGCCACAATCCAATCCTATTCGATTTTGTTATGATATGTAGAGTTAGTTTCATGTTCTATGGGTAACTCATACAATAAGTCTCAATGATGTGGTACATGTTTTTTTTACATTCACATCACTAATTTGTACATATGATGTATGTCATTAACAAGTGGTGAATATTAAACTATGAACCTAATTTCTACCCACCACCTTTTACAGATTACAATTATTGAAATTCTTCTCTGTAATAGAAGTAGTAGTCAAGGAGAAATGTTTTCAGTAATGGAAGCAACACACATTGAGATGTTACCATGTATTATTAAACTGAAGTGTGTGACATCTATTTGTATTGATAAATGTGGACACTAGTGTTATTTCACAGGCCATGTATCCTGAAGAGGCCCTGATTGAGCATTGGATTATGGATTAATGTATAACTACATTAACTGAACCATAAAGTATCACCAAATCTGAACACAGATCAAAGGTTCAGGGCAAAGTGAAAAATTTGAACCAGCCACAAAGTATCAGTATGAATGAAATTGTTTTTGGTGCATACTGTTTACTATTGTTAATTACTTCATTCATATACTTCTGAATGGGTGATATTTGTGAGGACTTCCATTACTACATTTAAACATCAAGATACTTTAAACCCAATCACGTAAATAGAATACCACCCACAACCACTAAACAAATGTTCCTTAAATGCTATATGAACTGAAAATGAACAAAAACTGAAGTGCACAAACTTTTCTGCCTTTCAATTCCAATGCACTTAGTTAAGTTTTTACATGTAGTACATACCTTGAAACCGTTTATTATTGATTTATATTTTGCGGGGTCAACCTGAATACGACATTTAACCAGATCAAGTGGAACAACCATTGTGTGTGTGAGTCCACAGGATAAAATACCACCAAGCCCACACAACGCAAAATATTTTGGAGAACCAAATTCACAGGAGTCTGTAACAGAAAAAAACCAATTTTTAATAAAAATTCCAATATAGTCTCAATAGGAAGTATACGACTAATAAGAAGATTAACATTCACTCATCCAATTCTAACAGTAACCATACAGTAAATTTAAATATACGGATCAATGAGTTCAGAAAAATTTGCACTAAATATCTCTAACTTTTCTTTCTTTTCTTTTTTTTTTTTAGAAATTCATCTAATCTCTCCTAACTACCTACACTGTGGCAAGCTCCTGTCCACCAAAAGAGGATATGTTACACATGGCTATGTCCACATTTCTATGCCCATTGTTTTACCAAAGCAATAAAATGTAATGATAATTTTCCCATAATTCCTCACTATTTCAGTTATTAACATAGCAGACTGCCATATTCTTCTGAAGTACTTTGCTAGGAGCAGTTTAGTTAATCATCTTCATGCACTGATATATTCAAATCTTTAATAATGAATGCAGAACTATTGCTGTAGCGGTGTAGGGCCTCAGAATGGAGGCATGTTAAGACAGGACACTTCCTCTACAGCACAGATGCTGACAACACAGACTTACATATCCAATGTGAGTTTTAAGCAACTAAACAGACTCGTGCACCTGGGGGCTCAAAATTGAAACCAACATTACTTCTACACACTTGCCCTTAAATTTTCGATCAGTGCCAAAATTTATTATTTGTTTGGAATGAAGGTTGCAGATTAGTTCATAGTGAAGCTTGATAGCTGGATTTAGGTTGAAAGGTGAGTTTTTCAACTGAATTTGACACTATGACAAGAAGCTCAGCACATTTATTGAACAGTTCATTCAATTATTCCAAACCCAGCCCAAGATCATGGTTTTGTGAGTCTTATTTTGCATTGTCACTTCATTCTTATTGCTCATTGTTTGTGCAAAAACAGAAGTAACCATTTCATAGTCAGTCTTACAAACAAGTATAGTCTAAGTATTAAGAATGGGCAGTACATCAAGATATCTCACAGCAAGCAAATTATTTATCAAGCCCTGAAATCATCCAACAAAAATAATTTAATACCTCACAAACAAGGATATACATATAAAAGAAAACTTCAACATGATTTAAGTATTTAGAACAATTTAGAGAGAAAGGATGTAGATGATACACTGGCATGAACAGCATTGAAATCTATGACAAGTGAACAGCTTAGATTACACAAAGTTCCTAAAAGATTTTTCTGTTTTAAAATGTCAATGTAAATAAAAGTGCAAAATGACATTTACAGTCAAGTTCAGTTCATGCTTTTAACAAATGATGTCTACAATGAAGACTATTTACAAATCCAGAAAAGGATTTTTAAAATGATACTATCACCAGTCAGTATTCATTTTGCAGTAGTTTATCTAAACACAAATGTATTTTAACCAACAAAATCCTGGCTTTCAGACTTTTGGCACGTGTTCATCATATTCCATAGTAATTTCTTACTAACAAACCATTTATACACTTTTACCAATTAAAGTATTGGCAGAAACAGTTAATATTGATGGAGACTAGCAGAGAGAGGATGCAGAAAGGATGACACTTCATTAAAAAAAAGTGGCCATGATCTTACTACACTATTTCAGTCAAAAAAGATGAAATGCAGGACGTCATTTTCCTTAACAAGGGGAGCGTAGGAACTTCATCTCACCAATTTCATTTATATTGATGTGATGTGTAGGACACAGTTCGGACTTAACTATGTGCTTATATATTTTCTATGGTTGCTACTATTAAAGGTGACTGCAGTCAAATGAGTAAATGCTTAGGCAACATCATTGGATCAAATCTCTCTGCCAGCAGTTTCTTTTCATTCTCATGGGATTCCAACAGGTTAATTATTACTTTGCAGTTTATCAATAATGATTTGTTTATTATTTTGATAATCATCATAGGAAAAAATTCTTAAGGAGACAATGAAGACTATTTACAAATCCAGAGGAGCACACCACAGAACTGCTGAAGCGTCTTAACAAATCTCTGTTTGCAATGCGAATTTTGTCAGACGTAGGGGATATAAAAATGAAAAAGCTGGCATACTATACTTACTTTCATTCCATAATGTCATGAATGGCTGAAATATGCTGAAGTTAAGCCACTGTTTAAGAACGGAGATAAAGAAATAGCATCAAATTTCCATCCAATTTCACTGTTACCAGCATTCTCAAAAATTTTCGAAAAAGTAATGTACAGTCTTTATAACCATCTTATCTCAAATAACATACTGTCAAAGTCACAGTTTGGATTTCTAAAAGGTTCTGATATTGAGAAGGCTATCTTCACTTACAGTGAAGATGTGCTTAATTCATTAGACAAAAAATTGCAGGCAACTGGTATATTTTGTGATCTATCAAAGGCATTTGACTGTGTAAATCACAATATCCTTTTAAGTAAACTAGAATATTATAGTGTAACAGGAAATGCTGCAAAATGGTTCAAATCTTATATCTCTGGCAGGAAACAAAGGGTGTTATTAGGAAAGAGACATGTATCAAGCTATCAGGCATCATCCAACTGGGAACTAATTACATGTGGGGTCCCACAAGGTTCCATTTTGGGGCCCTTTTTCTTGTGTATATCAATGACCTTTCATCAGTAACATTACCAGATGCCAAGTTTGTTTTGTTAGCCGATGATACAAACATTGCAATAAATAGCAAATCAAGTGTAGTCTTAGAAAGATCAGCCAATAAAATATTTGTGGACATTAATCACTGGTTCCTAGCCAATTCTTTGTCACTAAACTTTGAAAAACACACTACATGCAGTTCAGAACTTGTAAGGGGTGTCCCAAGAGTATATGTCTAACATATGATGACAAGAAGATAGAAGAAGTGGACAGTGTTAAATTCTTGGGGTTACAGCTTTATAATCAATTCAATTGGGAGGAGCACACCACAGAACTGCTGAAGCATCTTAACAAATCTCTGTTTGCAATGCGAATTTTGTCAGACATAAGGGATATAAAAATGAAAAAGCTGGCATACTATACTTACTTTCATTCCATAATGTCATATGGGATTATTTTTTGGGGTAATTCATCAAGCCAAGCTAAAGTTTTCCGGGCACAAAAACGTGCAGTAAGAATTATATGTGGTGTGAACTCAAGAACATCCTGCAGAAGCCTGTTTAGGGAACTAGGGATACTAACTACAGCTTCCCAATATGTTTATTCCTTAATGAAATTTGTCATTAAAAATATATCACTTTTTCAAACCAACAGCTCAATTCATGGAATCAATACTAGAAATAAGAATAATCTTCACAAGAATTTAAAGTCACTTAGTCTTGTACAAAAAGGTGTGCATTATTCAGGAACACACATTTTCAATAACTTGCCAGCAGCCATAAAAAGCTTAACAACCAATGAAATTCAGTTTAAGAGAAGCCTAAAGGATTTATTGGTGGCCAACTCCTTCTACTCCATTGATGAATTTCTTAGTAAAACCAACTGATTTGTATATAAGTACAACATAACTTCTGCACAATTTCAGTGCAGTAATGTGTTCACTGAAATTTGTGTGTGTGTGTGTGTGTGTGTGTGTGTGTGTGTGTGTGTGTGTGTGTGTGTGTAAGTATAATCTAACTTCTGCACCATTTCAGTGCAGTAATGTGTTCATTGTAAATAAGTATTACAGTAGTTGTATTACATGTTTATTACCTTATAAATAAATAAACTTTTTTATTTTAAATTCAGTGCATTAGTATTTGTAAAATGACTAAGTGTTCATTAAAAAATGACGATCATTCCACTTGGGACCTGTGGAATGGTACATTAGCTTATTTGTTTTAGTTGTAAATATTTGTCATGTATTGTTGTTTTTCTGACATGTTCCACATCCAGGAGGACCACCTCACTACGGATCAATTGGAATGAAAGTAAATCTAATCTAATCTAATCTAAAAGGGTAGACAAGAACTTTCAGTCAAATGGGTAACCTATGGAGCACTGCACCAATCTGTCCACAGAAGGATGGAGAACAATAATTATAGCAACATACAGACCTTTTAATGAAAACTTAATTTATGCATTGTTTTTTTTCAATGCATGCCTGAAAAAACCAATGTCATTTACATTCAAACAGCTCTGTCATCACACAATTTTGTGGCTACCACACATTTGTTATCACAATTATGAGGGAATTAAAAAAATTACTGGTAGTGACATTCAACCCACAGACATCACACTAATAGAACTACGCATACACTTGCTTGTCTGTGCAATCTTTGAATACTAGTGACATTATAAACTATATAAGCAAAGTATGGCTAAAATATTCAAGCTATTTGCTTGAAAACAGTTGAGAGTTGCATCTTCTCGTTTACATATGTTTAACTCCTAGTCATGCCTCACACACCCTATCAATGTTCATATAGCTCCTTATTGTTAGCTTCCAGCAACCCAACACAGAGTGAAGTTACACTGCCCAAACTTAAAATACAAGCTACACCACTATGGCAGGAAAACTACCATTTGTTTGTCTTCTATTCATAGATTCAGTGAGGAAAACTTCCTGAACTCTTCCAAATAATTAAATTTCTTAACTTTATTGAAACATCACTGGGTCTAGCACTATTTTCTTGAATTCTCTTAAATAGCACCATTGGTATTTTTCATTCACAGTAAGAGCGATTACTTATGCTGAGAAACTAGTTGTGAGCCCTGAAGTTTCATAAATAATTTCCTCAGCTGCCAAATTTATAAGGATCTTAACAGGACCTGTTGAACACTCCAGTCACTTTACAGTCTGGCAATTAATTGAAATCAATCTCTGAACAACACACATTCATAGGCCACTGAAAGAGCTCAATCATAGTGACAGCCTGACAATACAACATATCTGTCTGCCTGGTAACTGCTTATGGGGAAATCAATTTTTATGCAATTACACAAACATCTGCTTTTTGACTACAAAAGCTGTTTAAGTCTATAGACACCTGCATTGTGATCTAGATTATGATATTCTTAACATCATCATCATCATCATCAATGGATAATGGCAACTACATAATGCATCTTTATTCTAGGGAGTGCAGTGCATAGTAGTTGCTTGGACTATGAAATCTTATCCACTGTTTTATGTTAATCAATATGATATCTTTTGCCATTTCCTTCTTTTACCCCCATCTTCCCTCATATTATCAACTGCGGAATTATATATTTAGTTCCAAAAGATATGTTTTGGATATGAGTTTTTCTTCTGATATATGCTGCTAATATTTCTCATTGTGTATGTTATCACAATACATCATTGTTATTTTTGCTGTTCACAGAATTTAATCTGTTCTGTGATAAATTCACATTTCGAAGATCTAGCTTCTTTGCTGTTTGCATATTTAGTGTCCATCCTTCAGAACAAAGAATTACAGACCAAATTTACTCTTACAGATCTAGTTAAGGTTTAGACCTAGGTTTACATTAGTAGTATTCTTGAATTTTATGAAAGTATTACAGGTGTTTATGTGACACTATGGCTCCATGCCTGAGCTCTCATCTTCACAAAGGCATTCTCCAAGTTATCTTTTCTACACACTGTATTAAGGAGCCATTGGAACTTAAATTTCCATTTGTAAATGAGTCAGGCTGCTGTGTGAACCATAAAATGCATCTTGTTGGTGTTGACATTCTGGTTTGCAATCTATAATGTTGACAAGATTCAGCTATATTATCCACAATGAATTCTGTATCAACATAGGAAGACAACATTAACCTATACACATTTTTTCTGTATTACCAAGTGCTTCCTTAAAAGTGCTAAGGTACAAATTAAATAACAGAGGTGGCAGAACACATTCTTGCCAGACTCTTCTACAGATATTACATTAGAGCACTGAAAAGGGTAATTTTACACTTCTACTAAAACAAATTTTCCTACTTCAAATTTATTTGAAAATAAAACAATTTACAGGTTACAACTCATTAATTACAATTATTTCTCCAATGTCATGTTACACACTAAGTACAGAATGTACTACTCTATGACAACTTTACTGCCCAAAATTTTATTAGAAAAGAAGTCAATTTACATTATGCACTAGTTATAAATTATAATTACAAGAGTATTTTACACACAAAAGATTAGAGTTCAGCTTTCTTTAGTGGCCACCTGGGATTTTTCTGATTTCTCATTTTTCTCATTTGTTGCTTTCAAAGTCTGGTCTATGTCCCTTATCCGTACACAATATTCTCTTCAAGCAAATCTTCCTCTTCGCTAAATACTCCATTGTCTGTATCAGCCTCTTCAAGCAAATCACCCAGTATGTTAGTATCAAAATCAAATTCAGCACCCCCATACTGTGCTAACTTCAGTAGCAAAAGGCTGATTAGCACTGAACAGGGCCAATGTGGTAGTTGCCAACACACTTAAAACTGACTGCTTATTTCACTCAAGATGCACACAAAGATGAATTCTAAGCAATAAAACAAATACGCCAACTATTAAAAAACAGGGGCACCACTATTAAACATTCTTTGTACTTACAAGAGCACCAGCATCAGCAAACCACTAGCCACACAAACATTTCAACCACCATTAACAATGCCCACCATTAAGGTATTTAAGAGCACATAAAACGTGTCCAGGTTGGCGAAAACCCTGAAGGGATACCAACTGGAATCTTAAATTTTACAATATTTTAGCAATCTACAGTTAACCAAATTGGCAACATCAAACAACTTTAACAGTCTCATTCCAACAAATTCTTGATACAGCAGATGTCTTTCTGATCTACATCTATTTTTCAGAATTTCCTTAAGTTTACAATTCAAAACAAGTATCTGTATTTTAATCCTGATCATAGCATTTTTACAGTGAAATCTACACTGCAACTACTCTTTCGCATACCTAAACTTTTCCTGTACACAAACTGTCTCACCAATGAATTTCTCCCATTTTTCAAGCATGGGATGGACACTTGAATATTCAAGGAAATGACTCAAGATTAATGAGAATAATCACATTTTCACCCATTCTTTTTTGATAATACACTAGAAGTTGTTAATAGGCATTGGTAGAGTTATGAACCATATCAAATTTTGTTAAAAAGTTGAGACTGATACCTTCTTCACCAAGGAATATAATGAGTTCCATTGGAATTTAATCACATCCTGTTTCTTTATTGGTTTTTAATTTTCCATGTCCATTTCTTCTTTCATAATTAGATATCCTGTTACTGTCTTCTAGGGATCTCAACATTTGGTATATCATCTGCAGAGATGTACCTAACAGCTTCCCCATATCTCTTCTCCACAAGATCAAGAACTAAATTGGCTTTGTTGGCTGTAAAGGAGGCAATTTTTCTTCTCTACACAGTGACCGGAAACTGATTAGCTTGTTAGGGTGTTACAGGGTAGGTTAAAAAAAAATCAACAACAACATGCTGTGTCATTTATGAGTCAACTAGCACAGAAGTTAGTCAATCAGGTCCTTGTGCAAGCAAATCCCAGTGGCCCACCAGACAGTCAGTGTCAGTTCTCATAGTGTAGATGATAATGCACGAGACTTTTCAGCCTTTGGCTCCAGTTTGATCCTTACTACCACCATGTGTCCAATCTTTGTCTCACTTGTTTGGATATTGGAATTCAAATGAACACATTTAGTGACACTGCCTTTTAGGCCTTTTGATGTGTGCACAATGGTCTGCTTTGCTAACTTCAATGCTAATGAACTATAAAACAGCACAACATATCACATTTTTTCTTAACATTTCCCTGCACAACCTACCTTGCAACACCTTTACTAGGTTTTCAAACTGTTTCTGACCACCCTGTACATACTAGCAATTTCTTCTAGCTTTTCATGTAAGTTAAAATCATGTGAAGCTGGCACACTTTCAATTTCTTCACATTCACATTGAAACTGTCAGATTCCCACACAACTTCCTATGTTGGTTATTCATTTGAAACAAAATATTCTGCATGCATGAACTACAGTTTCTAAAGTGTGAATATTAAATCAATAATTAAAGTTATTTTTACCACATCTTGGATGGTAGTATGAATTCTGAATTTTAATGTGTATTTTCATTGCACTACAAAACACTAAGTGGCCACTACTTTGAAGTACTGGTTGGCTGAATCTACCACCACCATACACAAATATGGTAATGGTAACTGCAATGCTGCACCTCACATGCATGAAGGGTTGAGTCACATGAAGTGAGAGAAAGAAGACAAGAGGCAGGGAATGTGAGGAAGGGTTGGGGAATGTTGGCTGGTGTCCGATAGAAAGGCAGCAGGTGCACAGGATAGGAATATGGGGAGAGGCAGATGGTGCAGAGCGGTAAGGTGACAGGTGTCGGAGTTGTGCAGCACAGGATTACAACAGGGAGTGTACAAAGGGTGAGACAACAGAAGGGGAGACAGCAATGACGGGGTACAGTGTGAGTGTAATTAAGATGCGTTTACACCTGTGCACCTTCCAGCTAGTCGCCGTGCTGCTGCAGCTTGTCCCACAGGGAAATAGATGCGGCCAGCAAATGAATAACCAACATAGGAAGTTGTGTGGGAATCTGACAGTTTCAATGTGAATGTGAAGAAATTGAAAGTGTGCCAGCTTCACATGATTTTAACTTACATGAAAAGTGTGAATGAAATCACACACAATGTTTAAGAGGCATGCAACCTACATACATGCTTCTATCTGCATGTGGGGCAAGCACATTAACATGTGCACAGGCGTAAATGTTCAGGACACATGGGATTAGTGGAGACTGAGGGCAGAAGGATTACAGGAAAGTAAGATTTGTTTCAAGGACAACTCCCACCTGACTCTAGATGGCATGGATAGTGAGGGAGCCACTGAAATCCAGCATGCTGTACACAGCGGCATGTTCCACCGCTGGGAGGTCAACTCATGCTTTTGGCCAAGTTTCTGGTGGACACTCATTCAAGTCGACAGCTGACTGATGGCCATACCCACATAAAATCCCATGTAAAAATATCAGCAGATCTCGTGTATAACATTGCTGCTTTCACTGGTGGTCATGCCCAGTAATGACTATCATGAGATAGGTAACCACGACAGCCAACTTATTGAATGTTTCAAGAGCAACTGTTTCAGCAGTCATGACAGCCTACACAAAACATGGAAAGACATTGTGTAAACATAATAGTGGGCACAAATCAAAACTAGACAGACAGATCACTGTACACTAACACAAACAGTGTCAAAACACAAAACTACAGCAGCTGAATTGACAGCAGAGCTCGATAACCATCTTTGAGACCTCATACCTACTGACACTGTCTGCTGAGAACTCCAAAAAGCAAATATGCATGGATGAGCTTATGTACCTAAACTATTAGTGACAACAAATGCAAAGAAGTGTAAAACATGGTGTGAGAAGCATAAAACCTGGGTAGCTGATCAGTGGAAATACGCCATATGATCCAATGAGTCAACATTTTTGTTATTCCCAACACCGAACAAAGTTTACATCTGGAGAGTGCCAAAAGAAGCCTACAATCCTGCTTAATTCCAAGGGTTAAGTATGGATGTGGAAGTGTGATTGTGTGGGCAGCCATATCATAGTATTCTGCTGGTCCCATCATTACTCTCAAAGGCCATGTTACAGCCAACAATGAACATTTTAGGTGATCAGGTGCATCCCATGATTCAAATTATGTTCCCAACAATGATGCCATATTCCAAGACGACAATGCACCCATTCAAACATCCAGAACAGTACAATCGTGGTACGATAACCATGCAACTTAACTGCAATGTCTTACCTGGCCAGCACAGTCCCTGGACTTTTGACATTATCTAAACCGTGTGGGCAGTACTGGAGTACAGACTGAGCAGATTTCTGCCTCCATCACTACAGGAAGTAGAAGAGATTCTGATTGAAGAGTGGCACAACACTCCACTACAGGCATAATAGGGGACCAACCCTTTATTAATAAACCATTCCGAAGCAAGTACAGGTGTTCACATTTTTTGCCTATCTCCTGTATCTTGCTATAGCTCTTTTTAAACATTGAAATTTGAAAAGTGGTTTGTTGCCTTTTTCAGCTTTAATAATGTATTAATGCACATCTGCATGCTCGTTATCCTACACACTTATTTATAGTTACTGCAGCCTACACACACTCATCCACTTATTGCAGTCAAACCTGTGCCTCTTTACCTACAACACTTTCCTCCCTCCCCAAACTGATGATTCCTCAATGTCTTGAGATGGATCTATTTCCTCTCCAATCTGGTTCAGTACCTTTTCATTACTTATTTGAGCTACCCAGCTAACATTCATCATTCTTCTGTAGCAGACACGTGGTTTATAACTGCCATTCTGATGTCAGGGACCAAAGCGGACACTGTCTGTAAAATCAATAATACCCAATAGGGGTAGGCACACGTATGCAGGAATAATCCAATCTATATCCGAGGGTATAAGTCCACCAAATTACACTGCAGCCAATACAAACTACATATTACAGGACTTTAACCAAAGCAAAGACATCTTCTATAAGAAGGCTGCTTCTGTCAAGATAGTTTACAAGGAAAGCAGCTACATTGAAACAAGCTACTATTCTTCCACATTTCTAAGCTGCTGCTTTTGTCTACTACTTAGTGCTGACTGTGTAATTTTACTGAATTCGTAGGATGCTCAACTGTACCAGAAAAGTTAAGAACTATTTCATACAAACAATGAAAACACCTGATGAATTACAACATTGAAGTACCATGCTAAGAAGATGCAGACCACCAGCAGAACACTATCTCAACAAGATGATTTACATTACTAAACCCTTGCAAAATTTATGACTGCAGTTGGTACCAATTCCAAGTTCCTACTAATCTGGTATTGTCAGTATATAGCAGAAAACAGGCAATTTTTTACTTTGTATGTGACATAACTTTGGAGACCTTATGATTAAAATAAGCTATAAATTATGTCCACCCTTTAATAAAATATGCAGTACGCCTAATAAAATTTACAATCATCTGTTAACAATGGTAACATTTTACCCCTTTAGTGCTCTACAGTTGTGTGGAATTTACATCCCAGCATTCAAATGATCAGTACAGGAGTGGCTGATGGGTACTCTTTGGTTTTGAAAAATATTAAAAATCTGAAGTTTGGGTCATATCAATAGTTACAGTTACACGAGGGGAATGGGGAGAAAATACATCAAACAAGTTAGTTGGCATGTTCACACATAGCCAAGCAGAACCAAAAGTGAACCTAACAATGAGTGCCAGGAAAAAATCCTAACACTGTCTCATTCTTAGTCCCTGTACCCAATCAGCTGCTACACAAGTTTTCAAGTTAACTGACCTATCTGGAACAGCACCTCTAAATTATAATAATCTTCATGGTACCTACCAGCAGCGACATGAACGAGGCTGTACCATATTTCTAGATACTTCAACAGCATTTCTTGAAATTTAGTACTGACAATTCCATTGCTTATTGCCACTAATTGATGCTTCGGCAAATTAAATATATTCCAAAGGAGATTTACTGAAATTATAATAATTAATGCTGTTTTGTAACAGGATTTTTTTTTTGAACAATTAAAGTTGCAAATCTCAGCACCACTTTGAAATCTCAAGATCTGACTACATTCGTGCATATCTTCGAAGATTACGTAATTAATCTGCAAAAATGTCGAAATTAAGTATCTGCCAGGTCATTAATTTGCAATGTGAACAAGGATCCCGACATTTCCCTTGGACACACCTGAAGGTATTTTTTTAAATAAAAAGCATCAACACAGTCGCCAACTTTGTTTAATATTCGACATGATTGTCGTTTCGTCAATAAAAGTTTGTGTGACACATAGTCAAAACATTCTGGGAAATGAACGAAGACCGCACCCACCTGATCACTATATTCACAGCTATTGGGATGCCATGCAAGAAAAAACGAATTCGGCGTCGCGTGGCCGATTCTATTTGAAATAAAGCAATTGGTGCGAAAAGATAGTGGTTTAATGTTATTTTTCGTAAGGAGTATCTCTTAGCTCAACAAAAATGGTTCAAATGGCTCTGAGCACTATGGGACTCAACTGCTGTGGTCATAAGTCCCCTAGAACTTAGAACTACTTAAACCTAACTAACCTAAGGACAGCACACAACACCCAGCCATCACGAGGCAGAGAAAATCCCTGACCCCGCCGGGAATCGAACCCGGGAACCCGGGCGTGGGAAGCGAGAACGCTACCACACGACCACGAGATGCGGGCTTAGCTCACCATCTTCCACCGTATGCGAAGTGGTTTACTTCCACATACGCATTGTCACAAATGTGTTACTCCACTGGGTGTTAATCATCTTTACACTAGTTAATTTGCAGGAGGCGCAACACACAGTCTACGTGTAGTGTGTGTGTCGGAGAGAGGGGGGGGGGGCGCCTTCACACCATGATAAGAACGCAAAAAATCATTTGTGCACAGCAATTATTTTATCACGAAACTTAGGGTATCAATGAAACGACGACTTCTAACATCCACGCACGAACCGAATCAATATTTCGGTAGCCGTGCTTGCTGAAGATACTGAATTAAAGTTACCACTTACCAAAAATATACTGAATACTTTTAACAGTACTGTACGAAATATTTCAATTTCTTGCCTGTAAAAAACTGCATATTTAGACGATGGGGAAAATCGTGTACCCAATTCTGGGATGTAATTCACAATTAACAAAATATTTGCATAAAATATTAAGTATAAGACTGGAGCAGGGTACTATATTTATGTATGTAAAGTTACTTCGAATATTTTAACTTCAATATTGAACATTTTACCTCCAACAGGGGCCTCTGTAGAAGCCGCAGCAATCTCCCTTCCATGTTTTACGCCAATATTACCATCGCATGACGCAGTTCCTAAGGGAAACCCAAAAGGATTTCCCTTCGCAGCCTCTAGCAAAGATTTAAACATAACTTGGAATTTAGTACCACTTAAAGCCTAAGTCACCCTATCCTAAACCCTCTCTCCCGACTAGCACCACTTCTGCCGCAAGGTTGTAAGAACTCTTACGCAAGGCGAAAGATATGACGTTACCTACAGACATGAAACGCGCAAAGATATTGTGCAGATTCGTGATTTAAAAAAAAAAAAATCAATAGCCATATACAGAATGACAGATGTCACTATCCAAGACAACACAGAACCTTCTTGTATATAAGCGGCTACTATAAGCTACTTACAAATAAGTAGGCAAATAAATAAAGAGGTTGACAATATTTGAGTATAAATATATCGATCGAGCGAAAAGTTTTAAATTTTAATTTTCAAGTTTCAACTATTTTGGACGAACTGTGTATTTCGAAACAAATTGAATTTAAGGTAGATTAAGAATTTAATATCTGAAATCTGTTCAAAAGTGGGAAGAGCCCAGGTAAATATTTTTTTTATTTTATAAATGTTAGCGTTTCTTTGGCTTGGAAATACAATTTAAATGCTTTTGTTGATAGAATTTAAGTTATACAATACAGACTTCTTCTGCAACTGATATAGTCTTCATGATCTGTACCACCCAACGGTAGCTCAGCTTCTTTGCTGTCATCACTGCTTCCCATTGCGCTGGTAATAATAATTATTATTATTATTATTATTATTGCACTGGTGATACTCACATGTATTACAGTAGTGGTAAATCGTCTACATCTTTACTCCAGTTCACTGTCAGCTCATCGGCAATAACACACTATCTATATCCAGTTCTTAGCTACGTTTCAGTTTTTCCATAGCCACAAAAATCGTCTTTCCCACATCTCCACCTCCTTCTATTAATTTTTTTTTTTGACAGCAGGATCATTTGCCATACCTTTCAGTACAATAGTTATCAGCACTGCTGACTCCTCAGGTCACTGACACAGTTCCCAGTATATACCTACACTACATGCTCAAAAGAATCCCGATATGAATACCAAAATTATATGATGAAAAGGTGAGATGAACTGGAGAGCAATATTATGGAAAAAGGAGAGAATGCAGATGAGGATGAGATGGTAGATATGAGAATGCGACAAGAATTTGACAGAGCACTTAAAGACCAAAGCCTAAACAAGCCCCTGGGAGTAGAGTCAGGCAAAATAGCCTCACACTTCAAGAAGGAGGTATAATTGTATTCCAAAGAAAGCACGTGCTAACTGGTGTGAAAGTTGACGAACTATCATTTTAATAAGTCATGGTTGCAAAATACTAAAGAAAATTCTTTAGAGAAGAATGAAAAGCTAGTAGAAACTGACTTGGGGAAGATCAGTTTGGATTTCAGAGAAATGTAGGAACACGTTAAGTGATACTGAACATAAGACTTACTTTAGAGAATAGGTTAAGGAAAGACAACATATGTTTATAGCATCTATAGATTAGGCAAAGCTTTTAACAAAGTTAACTGGCATACACTCTTTGAAATTCTGAAGGTAACATGGATAACAGACAATGAGCAAAGGGAGCAGAAATAAAAACTTTGAGGTTTGCTGATGATACCGTAATTCTGTCAGAGACAGCAAAGAACTTGGAAGAACAGTTAAATGGAATGGACGATGGCTTGAAAGGAGGATGTATAATGAAAATTAACAACAGCAAGACAAGGATAATAGAATATAATCTAATTAAATCAGGTGATGCTGGGGAATTAGATTAGGAAACGATACACTTAAAGCAGCAGATGAGTTTTGTTATTTGGGCACAAGATAACTGTTGATGGCTGAAATAGAGAGGATATAAAATGTAGACTGACAATGACAAAAAAAGCATTTCTGAAGAACAGAAATTTATTAACATCAAAGTGTTAGGAAATCTTCTCTGAAGGTATTTGTCTGGTGTATAGCACTGTATGGAAGCGAAATGTGGACAATAAACGGTTTAAGCAAGAAGAGAATAGAAGCTTTTGAAATGTGGTGATACAAAGGAATGCTAAAGATCAGATGCGTAGATTATGTAACTAATGAGGAGGTACTGGATAGAACTGATGAGAAAAGAAATTTGTGGTACAGCCTGACTAGAAGAAGAGTCTGATTAATATGATACATTCTGAGACAACAAGGGGAATGTGAGAGTAAAGACCATAGAGGGAGACAAAGATATGAATACAGTAAGCAGATTCAGAAGGATGTAGGTTGCAGTAGTTACCTGGAGACGAAGAGGCTTTCACAGGATAGAGCAGCATGGAGAGCTGTATCAGACTAGTCTTCGGATTGAAGGGCACAACAACATTATCAAAGGTATCTGTATATGAATACCAAAAGAAAACAGGCAGCTAAAACAAGTAGAAGGACTTAATTGTTCAGGAAAATAGACAGAGAATCAATAGTATCATACCGTACCTCAATGAGGAATGTGAAACTTTTAGTTCATGACAAAAGCAGGCACAGGAAATATAGTTAAAGTTCAAAAGAATAGGTTACCATGCACTGGACAGATATGTACCCAGTAGGACAGTTCATAATTGGAGAGATCCCCCATGGTATATTTCAATGTAAAGAAACTTCCAAAGAAACAGAGATTACTGCATAAGAGGTATAAAACAAATCGTTGTATTATAAATAGAGAGGTGCTGAACGAAATGCATTTAGCAGTCAAGAGGTCAATGCATGAAACCTTCAGTGAATACCATGGCAGAATATAGTCAACTTATCTTTCACAAAACCCAAAGAAGCTCTGGTTGTACATCAAGGCTGTTAGTGCCCAGTCCCTACCAAATGAGACCTTACATGAAACTGAGGGCAGCAAAGCAAAAGCTGAAATGCTTAACTCCATTTTCAGATGTTCCTTTATATAGGAAAACCTAGGAGAATTACTCCAGTTTAAGCCTTGTATAACTGAAAAGATGAGTGAGATTAGATTAGATTTGATAAGTAGTTTTTCCATAGATCATAAACACAACACTTCGTAATGACGTGGAATGTGTCAGGTTAATAAAAGGTATCTATACAAGATATTACATTACATAAAATATTACATGACAATATTTTTTTGGGGTGGGGCTTGGGATAGTACCCACTTACTATATCCAAAAATTCATCTAATAAGTAGAAGGAGTTGCCATTCAGAAATTCTTTTAATTTCCTTTTAAATGCTATATGGCTATCTGTCAGACTTTTGATGCTATTATGTAAGTGACCAAGGACTTTTGTGGCAGCATAATTTACCCCCTTCTGAGTCAAAGGTAGATTTAACCTTGAGTAGTGAAGATCATCCTTTCTCCTAGTGTTGTAGCGATGTACACTGCTATTACTTTTGAATTCGTTTGTATTGTTAATAACAAATTTCATAAGTGAACATACATATTGTGAGGCTACAGCACCTGCCTGCCTGAACTTCTAATTGGACACTGATATTAGTCTAAAAAAGAGGTACATCCATGAGTACTATTGTCCCCCCATATAGATTTCGCTAACAACACTGCCAGTTTCCCCTTCCCTTTCCTATTGAGGTGTAGGCCATGCCTTGTGAAATCCCCCCTATCAATAGCCTCGACAGGAACCAATTCAATGTCTGACAGAGTGGCCACCCTACGCAACTGATCCAACTCCATATTTACCCTCCTGACAGAGCGGTTCAACTGTGGCTGATCATGCCACACGAAAGCAGGCACCAGCCCAACATTGGTATGGGTCATTGCAGAGGCTATTTTCACCAGGTCACACTCAATACTGTAGCCCTGATCCCTACCAATACTGTTTCCCACTCCACCCACTATCATCACATGATCCAGCTTTGAGAAACCGTTGCACAAGGAACCTATATCCTCTACCGCCTGGCTTGAAAAAGTTTGTGACCTGGTACCTGTCACCTAATGTTTCCTGCAAAATCTGACCCACACCTCTTCCATGGCTGCTACCTAGCAACATAACTTTCCTCTTACTTTCTACTTTTTTTTGAAACAGTTGGTTTCCTAGTGAGATTCTGTTATATCTTAACTACATCTACTTCTACTGGGGCCTCTTCCTTACTTAACTGTGGTAGCAAGGCAAATCTATTGGTTGTGCCAATAAGTGAAATAAGTATTAGTGGCAGTGGTGTTGAGAAACAGCTGAAATCGCTAAAATTGAAGAAAGCTCTTGTGCCTGACGGTATCCCTATCAGATTCTATACCCAATTCACAGATACGTTAGCCTCTCTGTTAACTATCATCTATTGTAGGTCCCTCAAACAAAAAAATGTGCCCAATAGTTGGAAGAAAGTAAAGGCCACACCTGTCTACAAGAAGAGTAACAGAAACTGCCCAGTATCCTTGACATCCATTTGCTGTAGAATCTTAGAATATATTCTCTCACAGAATGAGCTCCTCTATGTCAACCAGCATGGATTTAAAAAACATAGACCATGTGAAGCCCAACTCACACTTTTCTCACATGACATCCTGAAAGCCATGGATCAAGGCAGTCAGATGGATGCAGTATTTCTTCATTTCCAGGAAAGCATTTGACTCAGTAAAACACCTGCACTTATTATAAAAAATATGATCACTTCGGATGTCAAACAAAATGTGTGGCTGAGGATTCCTTGATAGGTAGGATGCAGCATGTTATCTTGGCCAAAGAGGCAACGACAGATGTAGATACAACTTTGGGAAAGCTTGCAGTTCATGTTGTATATTAATGATCTTGCTGACAATATTAATAGTAAATTCAGACTTTTGCAGCTGCTGCAGTCATCTACAACAAAATACACTCCAAACGAAGCTGTGCAATTGTATCCATGAATATAATATTAGTGAGTCTCAGCTGGAACCTGTAAACTAATAGAAATGCTTGAGTGAAACACTTAGTAGGGACAAGTGGAACAATCACATAGACTCAGCCTTGGGTAAAGCAGATAGCAGACTTCATTTTATTGGTACAATACTAGTGATGTGGAATCAGTCTACAAAAGAGAGTGCTTAAAAATCACTTGTGTGATCCATCCTAGAATATTGCTCAAGTGTGTGGAGCCTTTACCAGACAGGACTGTAGGGTATATTTAACATACAAATAGAAGTGCAGCATGGAAGGTCACAGGTTGTTTAAGCCATGGGAGAGTGTCACTGAGATGTTGAACGAACTAAACTGACAGAGTTTTGAAGATAGATGAAAACTATCCCACGAAAGTTTACTAACAACGTTTTAAGAACTTTAAATGATGAGTCCAGGTATCTATTACAGCCACTTCATGTCACTCCCATAGTGATTGTGAGGATAAGATTAGATTAATTACAGCATGTACATAGGCATTTAAACAATCATTCTTCCCAAGCTGCATATGTGAATGGAGTGGGAATAAACCATAATAACTGGTACATTTGGGGACATACCTTCTGCCATGGACTTCACGTTGTTTCACAGAATACAGATGTAGTTGTAGTAGATGTAGATATCTATTAATGTATATTAACATAGGATGAGAACACCCTTCACCTTCATTATTCTTTAGGTTTACGCTTGGGACACTTTCAGTGAGGTATCTGAGTGACTGTTGGTTTCATGTCCCATGCATCATTTGCATGATATTCTGTGATGATGGGCAACAGGCAATTTCACATTGACATCACAAATTACTTTGTAAATATGGCTACATGATGAATGTTTATAAGGTTTTTTAAATATAGACAGATGTGAGTTAATAACTACTACCCACTACCTACAACACATTACAATAATAGAAATTCTTCTATGGAATAGAATGAATTGTCAAGAAGAAACTTTTAAGTTTGTTTTCAAATTTTACTTTGATGTCTCTCAGACATTTTATGTTAGTGAGTAAGTTATCAAAAATTTTAGTTGCAGCAGTGCTTTTTTTGCTAAAGACAACCTTAATGTGGAGTAACGAATGCCTGCTTTCTTTCTGATATTGTAATTATGAACATCATTGTTCCTTCTGAGCTGCAGTGGATTGTTTACAACAAACTTCATGAGGAAACTTCGAAAGGGAGGTAAGAAGGAAATGACAAGTATTTTGGACAAGTCAGGTAAATTGCTGGTGAATCCTGCTGATGCCTTGGGCAGATGGCGGGAATATTTTGAAGAGTTGCTCAATGTACGTGAAAATACGATCAGTAATGTTTCAGATTTCGATGTTCAATGGGATAGGAATGATGATGGAAATAGGATCACATTTGAGGAAGTGGAGAAAATGGTCAATAGATTGCAGAGCAATAAAATGGCTGGGGTGGATGAAATTAAGTCGGAACTCATCAAATACAGTGGAATGTCAGGTCTTAAATGGCTACACAGGATAATTCAAATGGTGTGGTAGTCTGGACAGGTTCCTTCAGACTGGACGAAAGCAATAATCACACCAATCTTTAAACATGGAAACAGAAAAGATTGTTACAACTACAGAGGTATCTCTTTAATCAGCGTTGTGGGTAAAATCTTCTCTGGTATTTTTGAAAGGGAAGTGCGAGTATTAGTTGAGGACAAATTGGATGAAAATCAGTGTGGGTTTAGGCCTCTTAGAGGTTGTCAGGACCAGATCTTTAGCTTATGGCAAATAATGGAGAAGTGTTATGAGTGGAACAGGGAATTGTATCTATGCTTTACAGATCTAGGAAAGGCATATGACCGGGCTCCTAGGATGAAGTTATTGTCTGTTCTACGAGATTATGGAATAGGAGGCAAACTTTTGCAAGCAATTAAAGGTCTTTACATAGATAGTCAGGCAGCAGTTAGAGTTGACAGTAAATTGAGTTCATGGTTCAGAGTAGTTTCAGGGGTAAGACAAGGCTGCAACCTGTCTCCACTGTTGTTCATATTATTTATGGATCATATGTTGAAAACAATAGACTGGCTGGGTGAGATTAAGATATGTGAACACAAAATAAGCAGTCCTGCATATGTGGATGACTTAGTTGTGATGGCAGATTCGATTGAAAGTTTGCAAAGTAATATTTCAGAGCTAGATCAGAAATGTAAGGACTATGGTATGAAGATTAGCATCTCCAAAACGAAAGTAATGTCAGTGGGAAAGAGATATAAATGGATTGAGTGCCAAATAGCAGGAACAAAGTTAGAACAGGTGGACAGTTTCAAGTACTTAGGATGCATTTCTCACAGGATGGCAACATAGTGAAAGAACTGGAAGCGAGGTGTAGCAAAGCCAATGCAGTGAGCGCAGCTACGATCTACTCTCTTCTGCAAGAAGGAAGTCAGTACCAAGACTAAGTTATCTGTGCACTGTTCAATCTTTCGACCAACTTTGTTGTATGGGAGCGAAAGCTGGGTGGATTCAGGTTACCTTATCAATGAGGTTGAGGTTACGGATATGAAAGTAGCTAGGATGATGGCAGGTACTAGTAGATAGGAACAGTGGCAGGATGAGGAAATCAAAGAAAATCTGGGAATGAACTCTATAGATGTAGCAGTCAGGGCGAACAGGCTTAGATGTTGGGGTCATGTTACACGCATGGGATAAGCAAGGTTACCCAAGAGACTCATGGGTTCAGCAGTAGAGGGAAGGAGGAGTCGGGGTAGACCAAGGAGAAGGTACCTGGATTCGGTTAAGAATGATTTTGAAGTAATAGGCTTAACATCAGAAGAGGTACCAGTGTTGGCACTGAATAGGGGGTCATGGACGGATTTTATAAGGGGGACTATGCTACAGACTGAACGCTGAAAGGCATAATCAGTCTTAAATGATGATTATGATGATGATGATGGTGAAGCAGTAGTCAGAATGTCCAACTGTTTAAACAGATGTCTACAAGATGATCGTGAGTGAACACCATATATTATTCTTACAGCACATTTTTGAGCACTGAAGCCTTTCTTTTTTAATGATGGGTTGACTCAGAACATTGTTCCCAATGACTTTATCGAATGAAAATATGCTAAATATATCAACTTACTGATTTGTCTCTCCCCAAGATCTGCAATGATTCTAAGTGCAAATTGGGTAAAACTTAAATTGTTTTAGGCATTCCAAAATGTTTAAATTCTCATCAATATGGACACCTAGGAATTTTTAAGTTGACGCCCTATTTTTTATTTCCTCACCATGTGTTACACTTATCATTGGTATTGTACACTTCAATGTCCAGAACTGAAAATGGCGTGTCTTTTTGAAATTGGGAGTGAGACCATTCAGGGAAAACCTGTCGATGATACTTTAAAGAACGCTATTTACCATTTCTTCTGATTCTATATGTGATGTACCCTGCACTTTCTACACATCCACATCAAACACATGAGCATGTAGTTCATACTCTATATTCAAATAGACAATGAATTCAACAGAAATGGTCTTCGTTGACCGTCACAAACAAGTAATATACTTTGTAACAAGTTCCTAACAGGAAAATAAGTTCACAACTAAAAGTAAGCACAGGCCTTGTTCTCTGCTAACTTGACCATCAAATGTTAAAGTCCTCACTGTCCTTCAGCAGCACACATTGGAACGAACTAAAACATAAGCTACGATGTGTATGAATTCACAGTTTCTACAGTCTTGCCAAATGAGTCTGACAGAATACCAAGAGGCATGTTGCCGAGGTCCCTTGATGGTGAAGGCAGCGTGTGGTCACAGTGGCGCTGGATCTGGAACACACTTCTTCTCTCAGTGGGCTGCATCATAACTGCTGTGATCAGCCTGGAGGTACACTTTCTCATGATTGGCTGCATGTGACATTGGCAGATACAGCATTATGTATGCTTGGATTGATTATGATACTATTTTCATCTGCAAAAAGAACTAATTCTGCTCGTTGTATATGGGACAGATCATTTTCACATATGTAGAACAATAGTGGACCTAAGATTGAGCCTTGTTGAAACTCATGTGGGATTTCTCCCCAGTCAGAATAATGTCCCCAGACTACAGTGGTTGAATTACTAAGTAGAACTTTCTGCGTTCTTTGGTTAGATATGACATTAGTAGGCTCTACTATCAATCCCATAAAACTTCAATTTATTTAGGAGAATACTGTGATTTACACAGCCAAATGCCTTAAAGGTGCACTTCCTCCTGACTGGCTGCACATGACATTGGCGGATACAGCAGTATGTATGCTTGGATTGATTATATACCTTTTTCATCAGCAAAAAGAATTAATTATGCTCTGATTCTGCTGTGGTTTTCCTCTTGAACTGTTTGTCCCTATGCTTTCTATTGGATTTAAGAAATGACCGATAGCTACAGATATCTCTATTATCCATTTTGTTGAAGAGTGGTTTAAGAATGCTGTATTTCAGCATGTTTGGAAAAATTCATTGAGTTAGCGATGCAGTACATATTTTATCAGAGACAACAGTATCATCAGGAGTGCCCCACCGAAGTGCGACAGGACTGCTGTTGTTCTGTATATACATAAATGATTTGGCGGACAACATACGCAGCAATCTGCAGTTGTTTGCTGATGATGCTGTAGTGTACAGTAAGGTGTCGAAGTTGAGTGACTGTAGGAAGATACAAGACGACTTAGAAAAAGTTTTCGCTTGGTGTGATGAATGGTAGTGAGTCCTAAATGTGGGAAAAATGTAAGTTAATGCGGATGAATAGGAAGATCAAACCTGTAATACTCGGATACAGTATTACTAGTGTTCTGCTTGACACAGCCAAGTCGTTTAATTACCTGGGAGAAACGTTGCAAAGCAATATGAAGTGGAATGAGCACGTGAGAACTTTGGAAGGGAAGGCGAATGGTCGACTTCGGTTTATTGGGAGAATTGTAGGAAAGAGTGGTTCGCCTGTAAAGGAGGCCGCTTATAGGACGCTGGTGCCGCCTGTTCTTGAGTATTGCTCGAGTGTTTGGGATCTGTACCAGGTCGGATTGAAGGAAGACATCGAAGCAATTCAGCTGCTAGATTAATTACCAGTAGGTCCGAACAACACGTAAATGTTATGGAGATGCTTCGGGAACTCAAATGGGAACCCCTGGAGTGAAGGCGATGATTTTTTCAAGAAACACTACTGTGAAAATTTAGAGAATCAGAGTCTGAAGTTGACTGCCGAATGATTCTACTCCCGCCAACATACACTGCACATACGACAATGAAGATAAGATACGAGTAATTAAGGCTCAATTTGAGGCATACATACAGTCGTTTTCCCTTGTTATGTTTGCGAGTGGAACAGGAACTAGTAGCAGTACAAGGCACCATTTGCCAAGGACCGTATGGTAGCTTGCGGAGTATCTCTATGCATGTAGATGTAGGTCACAGAAAGTACCAACCAGCACCATTTTATCATTTAATGCTTGTAAAATTTTGTGAATGAACATTTAAATGGCATTCTCTGTAGAGCAACTCTTCTGAAGCCCAAAGTGTGATTTGCTGAGGTTATTATTGTTATTAAGGTGAAATACTATTCTGGAATACGTCACATTCTCAAAGATTTTGGAAAATGATGTCAGCAGTGACACAGTTCAGTACTTATTGACATTTCTACTATCGTCTTTTTGAAGAGTATTTTAAGAATGGCGTATTTCACTTTCTCTGTAAAAATCCCATGAGTTAGTAATGCATTACATATTTCAGATAAGACTGGGCTTGTTATACGGGAACAAATCTTTAGTACTCTATTGGAAACACCATAGAAACCTGATGAGCTTTTATTATTAAGACAATGTGCAATTTTCTTAATTTCAGAAGGAGGTGTCGGTGATACATTCTTATGATTGAATTTTATGAGAGTTTCTTTTTCTACATACACCTGTTCTAGTCCATGTGCCTTGACGTACTGCTGTGATTTTCTCTTGAACTGTTTGTCCCTACACTTTGTACTGTATTTAAGAAATGGTTCATCTACATCTACATGTGCATGATGCTCTGCAAATCACACTTAAGTGCTGACAGAGGGTTCATCGAACCATTTTCACAATAATTCTCTATTATTCCACCCTCGAAAAATGCGCAAAAAAATGAATACTTGTATCTTTCCGTGCAACCTCTGATTTACCTTATTTTATTATGATGATCGTTTCTTCCTGTGTAGGTCGGTGTCAACAAAATATTTTCGCATTCGGAGGAGAAAGTTTGTGATGGAAATTTCGTGAGAAGATTCCACTGCAACGATGAACGAGTTTTGTTTCAATGGTGCCCATGGCAAATACTGTATCATTCTGTGACACTGCTTGAAGGTCTCTCGGGCATGCAGCCGGGTTAACTGATCGTTGTAGAACGAATTTTCGACGGCGTAAGGTGCCATCATCATCAAGTTACTCCTGTTGACGGACGACCTAGGCCGTTTTTTTTAAAAGGATGGGGCCCCTCCACGCCCACACCAACGTGGTGACCAAACCAAAAGTTCTACTGTCACCTCCGTAAACATGTTAGTTTTTGAATCAGGCGTCACAGGATGCAGGCTGTGATGTTATCCATGCGTCTGGGTAAGATTACTCATTAACATGGTCCATCAGGAGATAGAAGTGGTCGAAAACGATTGAAGGGTAGCGGTTGTAAGGGCAGAGGAAAAAAAGTGCCAAGGCCAGCGCCAAGGGAAAAAAAAACCTCTGCAACAGTAGGATGGGTAGTAAGGGCAGTAGCGGCTTGCTAGCTGCCAACAGAGCATGCAAGGTGAGGGAAGGTTAGCGTGAGGTATCGTGCAACGTTACCTATGTGCTGCGTGGTCGTTAGCTGGGTCAGTCCGATTGCTGCGGCTGGGCTCACTTGTAGTCTCCTGGGCCGGCCATGGTGGCTTCCTCCCTGTAACATAAGAGTCCGGCGCGGCAACGCATGCATTGCTGTTAGGCCCTCTGCTGCGCCTTGTCGTCAGTGACTTGGTGCAGCTTCATCAGGCTGGTGCAGAACGGCGGCGATCGGCTACTGTTCAGCGTCCTCCTCTACTTCACGGCGCAGGACTTCTGCATTGCAGCTGCGAGCAGCTCCGCTTGTTCAGTGAGCTGCACCGCTTCAACATCGGAGAAATGCATGCCGTTTGCTCTCACTGTCGCGATGATGGCCGCTCCCGCAGCGGTCGGCGTCGCCACCGGTTCCGCTGGGGCGGCGGTTTTCTTCTTTGCACTGCTGGGGCAGCCGCTGGGATAGGGGCGCGGACGTCCTTCTGCGAGGTCGCAGGAGTGTTCGCAGGTACGACTGCGCTGAGGCCTTGGGCGAAGACAGCTCGCAGTTGCCTCAAGTCCTCTTCCTTCTCTGCAGCCACGGCGGCTGCGATGGCAGCCCTCTCCACCGCCATGACGGCTTTGAGGGCTGCTGTGGCCTCCTTCACGGCAGTGTCGAGTTCGAGGTCACACTTCTTCACGAGAGAGCGAGCTGCGTCCTGGCTGCCCGTTTCCGAGCGGTCGTCCCTGCCCCTGGCAGGTGGATCTGCTACTGCGCCGTCCCTCAGCTGCGTCGGGCTGTTCTGCGCCCTACGCCGTTTCCGACGTCGTCTTCGCTTCTGCCGCTGCGTCGGTGCGGCCGCCCCGCCGCCCCCGGCACGGCTGCGGCTTGAGAAGGCTGCACAACCGCGCCAACTGGCGACGTGCGGGCCGCCACACCGGACACAAATCGGCAGAACGTTGCTGCCGCGGTCGCAGGCGCGGCTGTCGTGCTCGCCTGAGCACTTGACGCACCGCGCCGCGTTGCGGCAATACTTCGCAACATGGCCCTCGCCCTGGCACCTGAAGCACTGGGGCAGAGGGTCCATGGCGGTCGGGAGAGCCTCTGTCGTCACCGGGAAGCCCAGCAACTTCTGTAAGTCGAAGATGTCGCTCCCGCCGTCGACCGTTTGCACGCTCACGGCATAGAGCGGCGCCCTCTTCCTGTTGGTCCGGTTGTGCAACCTTGCGGCTGCATTACCAAACCCGGCTCGCAGCAGCCCTTCCCGGACCGCTGCCTCGTCACAGCACCAAGGTAGCCCCCTGAGGAGTGCCTTGGTCGTCTTCATCCTTCCTACGGAAGGTACCTTCTCACGCGCCGGCGGCGCGTCGGCGATGTGGTCGGCCACTGCGACCTTGATCGCCCTGTGGTCGGCCACGTTTGCAGCTCGAACGCAGATCAGCGAGTCTGTATCGACAGACTCGTAGACTACCTCGTTCCGAGCGCAATTCGTGATGGTGTCGAACAGCGCTGTCCACCCGCCTTTTGGACTTGACGTACAAAGGGGGGGGCAGGCCGCGACTCGTCTTCTCGGGAGTTCCTTGCATGGTCTGCAGACTCAGTGAGTTGTACAACCGAAGGGCCCCTCGTAGCGGCAGGTTTCCTCTGTGCACCCTTTTTTCCCATGCTGCGAGGTGCGGAACACGACAATCTGCACGTGTTGTTAAAACAACGCACGACAATTTGCTCTCCGCGGCGCCCACAGCACAGAAACCTCTTCACGAGCTCTCAACGGCCGAGTAAGCGAACCGCGCAACGGCAGCGATGCGCTCGCCTCACCAGCTCAGGCCGCGTCCTAGGCCGCAAAGGATCGGGCCCCTCCACGCCCACACCAACGTGGTGACCAAACCAAAAGTTCTACTGTCACCTCCGTAAACATGTTAGTTTTTGAATCAGGCGTCACAGGATGCGGGCTGTGATGTTATCCATGCGTCTGGGTAAGATTACTCATTAACATGGTCCATCAGGAGATAGAAGTGGTCGAAAACGATTGAAGGGTAGCGGTTGTAAGGGCAGAGGAAAAAAAAAGTGCCAAGGCAAGAGCCAAGGGAAAAAAAACCTCTGCGATAGTAGGGCGGGTAGTAAGGGCAGTAGCGGCTTGCTATCTGCGACAGTGCATGCAGGGTGCGGTTATGTTAGTTCGAGGTATCGTGCATCGTTACCTTTGTCGTTGCTGGAGCTTGTTGCGGCGCTTGTTGCAGTTGCTGCGTCCCTGCAACAGTTCAAGGTCGTTGTAGATTAGTGGGCGATCTGTCATAGATCGGCTCACAGACGGTGTAGGGGGTGTGTGTGGCTGGCTTGTGTGCTGTGTACAGTACGGTTTCCCTGCGGTTGCCTGTTTTTCGGCTGGTCGCACATCTGGGTTTCCAGTAGTAACAGTGTTGCAGGGGCTCGCCAGTACTGTCGTGTTAGCGTTCTATGGACCATAGATGTTTAGTTCCTAGCCAGTAATGTCTTTGGTCTGTTATGCTTCCATCTATGGTTGTGGTCGTAGTTACCCAGAGAAAGGATAAACGGGTTGCGCGAGTGTCTCGTGTTATTGTACAGTCGTGTGGAGAGTTTTTGGAATACCTGCAAGATAGTATCTAGCCGGTATTCCCGGTGAAGGTCCGCGATGCTTGTGTAGCGCGGAGCGTTGCTTATGATTTTGAGTACTTTGTTCTGTATGAGCTGCAGACGGCGCAGGCGAGTTGGCGCAGCGTATACCCAACAGGGGCTGTGTACGTCATCAGGGGTCTAATAAGTGTCATGTACATGGACCTAGACACCCTCCTGTTCAGTGTGCTACGCCTCTTAAGCATAGGGTAGAGTTGTTTGAGTCTCGCGTTAGCTTTGTTGGTCACGTGTTGAATGTGGTCCCCGCCCAGAGTAGTTTCCTGTCCAGCCAGACACCGAGGTATTTGACCTTCTCGCAGAAACGTATTGGGCGTGTGTGTAGTGTTATTGGGTTGCAGTGCTGATGTTTGCGCAGTTGCTTCGGTCGTCTAGTGAACAGAACGGCCTCGCACTTGTCGACGTTTACTCTAACACGCCACTTCACCAGCCAAGGCTCCGCCGTTCTGAGTGCAGTCTGTAGTCGTGAGTTAATGTTAGACGGCTTCCAATCTTGCGCAAGGATGGCAGTGTCATCCGCGTAGATTGCTACTGTCATGTTATGTGTAGCTGGGAGGTCGTTAATCTAGAGGTTAAACAGTAAGGGCCCCAGGATACTTCCTTGGGGCACTCCTGCCTGTATACCATGTCGTGTCGATTGTTTGCCCTGCAAAGGTTGCGTATTAGGCCGTTGTGCCATAGACGATCGAAAGCCTTTCCGATGTCCAAGAACACCGCCCCAGTTGCCTTGCTTGTGTTGTATCCGTGTGTTATGTATTCAATGACGCGGAGGAGTTGTTGTGTTGTTGAGTGGTGATTCCTGAAACCGAATTGCTCCGGTCTCAGGGTGTCGTTTGTGATGCAGTGCCTGGTGAGTCGTTTTAATATTACCTTCTCAACGATCTTGCTGAGCGCGCTCAGCAGACTGATGGGTCGGTAATTTTGTGGGAGGGAGTGGTCTTTCCCCGGCTTCCTGAACATCAGGACCTTGGCCGTCTTCCAAAAGGCGGGGAAGTGTTGGTGCTTGAGTATGGCATTCGTGATGTGTGTGAGGTAGTCTACAGCTTTGTCCGTGAACTCCTGGAGGACACGGTTCTGAATGCCATCGTGACCAGGGGCCTTCCTAGCGGTGGTATGCATGATGGCCCATTTGACTTCTGCTGTACTAGCTTGTCGGATGTTGTAGCGCGCCGGTTGGGCCAGGATGCGTGTGACCTCCTGGTCCGTATCAAGTGTGAACGCTGGGTCTGAGGGATCCAGGTTCGGTGTGAATGACGCTGCGAGTGTGAGGGCCATCAGTTCCGCTTTTTCTTCCGCAGAATATGCTGGTCCGTCGGGCCCTTGTAACGTGGGGGTGTACAGTTTCTCCCTGGTGAAGTGTCGGGCTAGCTGCCACACGCCAGGTCGCGTGGTGTCCAGCCCTACGAGTTTCTGGTCCCACTGTTGTGTCTTGAATGTTTGTATTTTTTCCCGGATTATACCCTGGAGCCTGTTAATGTGCCGTTTGAAGTGCTGGCGCCTGGTACGCTGCCAGTGTCTCCTGAGGCGGTTCCTCATTGAGATTAGGCCCAGGATTTCCTGGGGCAGGGCAGCACTGTGTTGTTGTGGCGTGCGGATTGGTATGGTGTCGGCTATTGCGTCCTGGACGGCGCCGGTGAGGGTTTCAACTGCCTCGTCAATTTGGGCTGTCTCGTTAATCGCGTGGGTGGGTGGGATGCGACTGTCAAGCGTTTCCTTGAACTGGGTCCAATTCGCGCGCCTGTAGTCTAACATCCTACGTTGTTCCATGTGCTGCAGTGTTTCTTCCATGTGCAGTATAACGGGTTGGTCATTTGAGGGCAGATCGTTTTCAACGGCAACGTTGAGTGTCGTTGTTATGCCCTTGATGAGGGCCATGTCTAACACGTCTGGCCTGTGTCCCCTCCGGTAGGGAATGTGCGTCGGTTCGGTCGGCGCTAGTGTGATGTAGTTTCGTCCTAGTGCATGTTCGTATAGTTTCTTGCCGTTGGAGTTTCGTATTCGTGAGTTCCAGTCCGGGTGTTTTGCGTTAAGATCTCCAGCGGCTATTACGCGCGGTGATATGTTGAGTATTGTGCTGATGTCGCGTGTTTTAATGTTTTTAGGGCTGTCGTATACTGACACCAGTGTAGTGTAAGCTCCGTTGAACTTGACCCTGATGGCGGTTGCCTCTAGTTTTTCAAGTTCAGGGAGCACTATGTTTGTGTGTTCTATGTCCTTGTGTATGATGATGGCTGTTCCACCATGACCGGAGCCGTCCGGTCGGTCGGTACGATAGACGCAGTAGCCGGTGAAGTTTAGTTGGTTGCGTGGCTTGAGCTTAGTTTCGCTCAGCAGGGCGATAAGGATACCCTTACGCTCCATGAGCGCGGCAAATTCCGCCCTTTTGTTGTTGATCCCGTCTGCATTCCAGAACAGGATCTGTGTCAGAGTCTGGTTGTTTGCGATGGGGACGGGGTGTGGCGTGTTATCCATGTATGGGTGTAAACAGTGTGGTGAACGCTGTTTGTATGGCAGCCCAGTACTGCCCTGGTTGGGCAGCCATGAGCTGTGTGCAGAGTTTGGCGACGGTCGTCAAGATCTTGTTAAGGATCTGGACGGTCGTGTGATGGGGGAATATTGCTTCCAATATGCCCTCGAATGTTGTTTTGGTGTTGTGTGTGTCGGCCTGTGGCTCGGTTGTGGTGTTGGCGGCCGCTGGTGCGGGTGTTGGCGTTATGTGTGGGCTGGCGCTTGTGTTGTTGTTGTGTGGAACATTTTGAGGTGCCTGTGTGTCAGATGTGGTGGGAGGTGGAGTAGTGTGTGTGCTGGTGTCGCTGGCTTGCTGACTGTGTGTCTGTGTGTCATTGTTTTGTTGTTTCCGAGTATTTTGTTGTGGTGCACGCGTGTTCCCGCTTCTGTTTCCTCGTGTACGCCTATGCCTTCTCTGGGTTTTCGGTTCTGGGGTTCTATGTGTGAGTGCGTTTTCTTGTGTGTCATGTGTTGGTTCGCAGGCAGTGGTTTCAGGGGGTGGGGTTGTGTTGTTTTTGGGGGCTGGTGTTGGTACCGGTGTGGACGCAGTGTCTTGTGTTGGCTGGGACGTCTGTGTTGTTGTCGCAGCGGTTGAATTAGGTGCGTGTACTGGGCGCAGAGGTTCCGCAGCCTGCTCCGCTCCTCCAGGGCGTGTAGCCATGGCGAACGATACTCCGTTCCTGACAGGGTTAGGTGCGGGCCTTGGACGTGGTATGACGTTGGGTGGCTTCGATTTTTGGTTTTTGCGCCTCTGCGCCTCCCTGTATACGTCGCAGCCCCTGTAGTTGGCCGCATGGCCTTGGCCACAGTTGGCGCAACGGCGTATGTTTTCATGTATGTGTGTACATGTGTTGGATGCGTGTTTGCCAGCGCATACGCGGCAACGGGGTGCCAGGCCACAGTGAAGGGCCGAATGACCGAACCGCTGGCAGTTGTTACATTGTTGTGGGACCTGTGGTGGTTCGTATATTTCTACCCTTACGTCCATCCGCAGAAGGCTTTTCATCTGCAGAAGGCCGCGGGAGGCGGCCGTGTCGGCCATCTCGACCAGGTAGTGTGGTAGTCGGTGGTGGGAGCGGAAGCCTGTCATCCTGGTAGCACTTTTGCAGTCGAAACCAAGGAAGTTGAGCGCCGCTTGTACTGTGTTGTTTAGGGTACTGGGGTCCACTCCCTTTACCACGTACTGCTGTGTCCGTTCTTCGGCGGTCCTGTACGTGTAATGTTCGATCCCCTTTTCTTTGAGGAAGATAAGGAGATCTTTGTATTCATTGTTGGTTGATACGTACAGTGAGGCCCTATCCCCAGTGTATCTTGTATGTAGCGTGCAAGGTGAGTGCCTTTCCGCGAATGTTGTGTTGAGGACGCTGAGGTCCCCGTAGTTTTGTATAACGACTGGGGGAAAACCAGTCTTCTGTTGTGCGGGCGTAGCTGCGGTTGGTATTTGTGTGGTGTTGCTGACCGCAGGTCGGGTCGTGCTTGTTGTTGTGTTTGTGTTCCTAACCGGAAGTGAGGGTTTTGGTGTAGGTAGCAGCGTCTTTCGGCTACCTTGCGAGTGTGGTTGCTCGCTTGTTTGCGTGGTGTTTCTCTGTTTGCGTCGTGGGCCCCCCACCTGCCAGGGCCCAGTGTAGTGTTGTTCTGTGTCCGCATCTGCGGCTGCTGGTTCCGCCGTTGGAGCCAGTTGCCGCAGTGGGATAGTGGTGCATGAGTCACCAGTCGCAGGTGAATGTAGCGTAATGTGTAGTGTGCTTGTTCGTGTGGGGGACTCACTTGGGCCGCAGAGGTCGGTAATCAGCCGACGCTGGCTCAGCAGTTCCTGCGCTTGCGCAGCGATCTGCCGGTCCTTGTCCGCCAACACCTCCTCGACGGCGGCAAGTGGGACGCTGACGTCTGCGGGAACAGCAGACTCTCGCGCCTCTTTAGCTGCAGCCTTGCTGCGGGTTAGGGCGGGGGAAACACCGGCGGAATCTGCCATCTTGGTGTTTGCAGGAGCTTTATTCGGTTGGGTAGGCACGACAATTATGCTTTTTCTGACAAGAAAAGGCTGATAGGTAGGTCCTATAGAAGAGGGGGAATTCCCTACGGCCTAGCGTGCGCCGTTGGTGCAGTGGCGCGGCACCTAAAGGAGGTGCGGAGGAAGAGAAGTGGCCTACAGTACGCGGGGTGGTCCGACGTGAACGGGCCCCTGGCACTGATCAACCCTAACACAGAACGAGAGAGTCTCGTTAGGTTTGTAACCGAAGTTACGAGTTACTGCGAGTCAGTGACTCTTCCGACAATAGAGCTTCTCCGCGAGCTACGCGGCTTTTCGACGAAAGGGAGCAAGCTCAACCTTCCGCCGATCCACCGAGCGCTACTGGCGCTTCGAAAGGGAACTCTCTGTAGAGCAGAGCGGTCAGCGAGGCCTAGACCCCAATAGCTACCGTTGCACCGGCCATCACCGGCTGAGAGCTCCTTCCGCTGCGACGGCAGGAGCGCGTCTGCGGGCGTCCTAGGCCACTTCGCACATTGCTGAGGGATGGACCCTCTTCAGGAAACGAAGTTCTAGCGCTTATGCGGTTCTCCTTCTGAAATGGTGGGGTGATGCTAAGGGATAACATGGCGGGTGTTTCTTCTGCTTGACTTGTGCTGGTTTTTTTTTTTTTTTTTTTTTTTTTTTTTAAATAAAGAAAGATTAAAGGATAGTGAGAGGGATAGTAAGAGAAGTGGAAAACGAACGGCCGAAATGACGGGCCGGTGGGGTTTGCAGGGGTTCCGCTACACTGGTGATGGCCTCGCATTACATTACTGGAACTGTCGCTGGTTACGTTCGATTTCTGCAATGGCTTCCAGGTCTTCAGGGGTCGGCTTCCTCCTACCAGACCGGAACTCTTCCTTCATGAACAAGTCTATAACGTCCACTAATTCGTCCCACTGGGAAGGCGTGAAGATGGGGTGTGAGTTTATCAAGGTTAGTTCCTTCTTTGTGATCACTTCCGTAAATACGCAGCGGTACCTGTACGTGCGAAGGTGGAGCGGTCGATGGGGCAGGGGTGGTATGGGTTGGTCTGGCGGGGTGAAGGGGTAGGGTTGGTCGGTATAGAGGTAGGACCCGTTCTTCAGAGCCGCGGCTAAGTCCTTCAGGATGACCTGAACATTGTACCTGTCGGGGAATGGGAGGCTAATCCTCCTCTTCTGCGCTGGCTTCCCGACTAGCGTGGAGTCAGGAGGCGTCTTGGCGCCCTTCCTTGCGGCTGCCACCCTGGAGGGGGGCAGCGCTGGCGGCACATCCTCTGTTTCCATGGGCGCCAGCTCCTGCATTGCTGCGGGAGGGGGAGCGGCGGATGTTTGCGTGGTCGCGTCGACCCTCACCGGACGGCTCACGGCGGGGGCGGCGGCGGGAACTGGCGGCTTCTTCTTGATAGCCCGCAGCTCCTCGCGCAGCTGTTGGAGCTGGCGATGGACCGCTGCGAGCTCCTCCTTCAGTGCGGCCCTTTCGGCCGCAAAGGCGGCTTGGAAGCCGGCCAGAGCTTCGTCGGTGGCAGCCTCGCGTTGGCGCGGTTCGCACCCCACGCCTGAGCGGGGGGGCGGGGCGGCCGTTGAGGCGCTCGGCATCACCGCAGGGCGTGGTGCGGCGAGTGGACGGCGTGACTCGCGGAGGTAGCCGCAGCTACGCGAGTTGGCGGCGTGTGACCCGCCGCAGTTCGCGCAGCTGCAAGCCACCCCACGAGGTTTCGTGCAGCTGCGGGTGTCGTGGGCCGCCGCGCACTTTAAGCACACGACAGGTGGTGTGGTATATATACCTGTCACCCCTCCCCTCCACTGACTCCGCGTATGGACTGAGGGATGTGCAGGCCGCAGTGGTGGGGGTAGCTTGCGCTGATGAGATGACTGATGGGCGTCAGTACGCATGCCGCCTTCGGCGGGTGTGGTGCCCTGTTTCCGCTGCTCCTGCAGAACTTTTATTGCTGGATTCCACGCTTGGCTGAGTTGAAATCCGTTTCTCGTGCAGCCGGATTTCAATTGCTTCCTTGTATACACAGTTCCAAAAGCGGGATGTGTTGTGCAGGACTTCTGCGTTCTCGTATTTCATACGATGATTTGTCTCGAGGCAATGTTCTACGATTGCAGATTTTGTAGGCTGTTGGAAATCGGTGTGCCGTTTGTGTTCAGTACACCTTTCCTCGATCGTGCGAATGGTTTGCCCCACATATGCTTTCCCACACTCGCACGGTATGAAATAAACTCCAGATATCCGGAGTCCTAAATCGTTCTTCACTGTCCCTACAAGGGACTTGATCTTTGGCGGCGGGCGGTAGACGCATTTGATGTTATGATGTCCTAGAATCCTGCCTATTTTTCCCGATACATTGCCAGCCTATGGTATGTAGGCTGTCGCTTTCGGTGGATCATCATCAGGTGTCGGCTGTGGTGTGGTCTTCTGCTTGAAGGTACGTCGAATTTGGCGGTCACTATAGCCGTTCTTCTGGAACACATCCTTGAGGTGGTCTAGTTCCGGTTTTAAGCTTTCTTCGTCGGAGATCACACGAACTCTGTGAACCAATGTGTTTAGTACTCCTTCCCTTTGTGACGGGTGATGACAGCTGGAGGCATGAAGGCACAGATCCGTGTGGGTTGTCTTCTGATAGATGCTGTGTCCCAGTGTTCCCTCAGGCTTTTTCCATATCAGAACATCCAAGAATGGTAGCTGCCTGTTTTTCTCCACCTCCATGGTGAACTGAATTTGGGGGTGGATAGAGTTCAGATGTTGTAAGAACAGTTGGAGCTTCTCTTCCCCGTGAGGCCAAATGACGAATGTGTCGTCAACATATCTGTAGAAGACTGTTGGTTTAAGTGATGCTGATTCTACCGCTTTCTCCTCAAATTCTTCCATGTACATGTTGGCCACCACAGGTGACAGAGGGCTGCCCATAGGTACGCCATCTATCTGTTCTAGTAATGTCTGTCAAAAAGAAAATATGTTGACATGAGCACAAAGCTAAATACTTTCGTGAATGTGGGCCCAAATTTCTTCTCAATAAGATCCAGCGAATCCTTGTGTGGAACTCTAGTGAAAAGTGATACAACATCGAAACTGACCATAAGCTCTGAGCTGGCCAACTTGAGTTTCCCCATACATTCCACAAACTGAGCCGAGTTTTTGGTGTTCGCACTATCGAGGAAAGGTGTACTGAACACAAACGGCACACCGATCTCCAACAGCCTACAAAATCTGCAATCGCAGAACATTGCCTCGAGACAAATCATCGTATGAACCTACTTGGTAAGGATTCCAGACCGCGCAGTAGTACTCCAAAAGAGGATGCATGATCGTAGTGTAGGCACTCTCTTTAGTAGATCTGTTTCATCTTCTAAGTATTCTACCAATAAAACGCAGTCTTTGGTTTGCCTTCCCCACAACATTTTCTGTTTCGTGATTTAGAGTCGCTTGACAATTTTCGTACCATTCAGATGCCTTTTCTAAATCGTTTTGCAAGTTGTTTTGATCTTGTGATGGGTTTATGAGACGATAAACGACAACATCATCTGCTAAAAACTTAAGATGGCTGCTCAGATTGTCTCCTAAATAGCTTATACACGCTGAAGAGCCAAAGAAACTGGTACACTTGCCTAATATCGTGTAGGGCCCTCGCGAGCACGACGCGGAAGTGCCGCAACACAATGTGGCATGGACTTGACTAATGTCTGAAATGGTGCTGGAGGGAACTGACACCACGAATCTTGCAAGGGTTGTCCTTAAATCCGTAGGAGTACTAGGGGGTGGAGATCTCTTTTGTACAGCACGTTGCAAGATGTCCCAAATATGCTCAATAATGTTCATGTCTGGCCAGCGGAAGTGTTTAAACTGAGAAGAGTATTCCTGGAGCCACTCTGTAGCAATTCTGGACGTGTGGTGCATCGAATTGTCCTGTTGGAATTGCCCAAGTCCGTCGGAATGCACAGTGGACATGAACAGATGCAGGTGATCAGACAGCATGCATATGTACGTGTCATATGTCAGTGGCGTGTCTAAACTTATTAGGGGTCCCTTATTACTCCAAATGCACACGTCCCACCCCATTACAGAGCCTCCACCAGCTTGAACAGTCCCCTGCTGATATGCAGGGTCCAAGGATTTATGACACCCGTACATGTACATCCGCTCGATACAATTTGAAATGAGACTCATATAGCCCAGTGCTGGTGTCAACGGGCCCCTCCACCCTCAGTTTACATATTATGCATCACAGCTGTGGATTCCAAGCAGTGTCTGTTCTTCATTGACAACAGAGTACTCCCAACGTCTTTTTATACTGGCGAGTCCATCTCTTGTGACATCTAGTAGTCAGTTTCACACTATGCGGAAGAGTCTGGATAATTTGAGCAGGTTGTGTACATCTATGAAGTGCATGGTACAGATAATTCCCTTTGTACCATGTGCTGTAATTTATTCCCATTCCAGCTGCATATGAAGTGCAGGAAGAATGATTGCTAAAACACGTTTGTGCTCATTGTAATTGATCTTGCAGTTATATTTAGTGAAAGTGGTGACCATCATTTGAATTGAGCACTACTTCCAGAGAACTCGGAATCCAAGGGATTTCCAGTTTACGTTTCTCTTTTCCATGTGAGCTCTTTGGGGTAGCTTAGCAGTTCAAAACATCTTGATGTAAAGACGATAATATGCTGGTAGTGCCATCCTATACACTGTAAGTGTTTGTTTATTTGCAGTACATTTATTAACAGTGACAATGCGTGTTATTCAACCATCTATCCTCATCCACATCGCAAAATGCATTGCACTCTTTGATATTACAACAGGTTATGGGCTCAGTGCGTGAGTGTGGTGAGCACGTTTGAGTTCGTAGGGAAAAAGAACAATAAGTGCCAAAACCAATGAAGACAAAGACGAAATATCTGATGTTCTACAGTAGCAAATGATGAGGAAAACAATTAAGGAATATCTATTAAGATTGATCGCCTGAACAGCAATGACTATTTTGCATCGTCAATCCACGATGGTCCTTTGACACAGCATCGTGAGGCGTAAGGTGCCATAGAACCTGGCTTTGGAACATTTTACGATCAACTGGATGTGGAAAAAAGGAAGGAAAGTTAGATAGGCTTGTCCATAATTCTAATGGTGGTCAAAGACCGGTACCTAGAGACAACTGGTACTCGTAGGCTGCGTTCACACTGCCGGCCGGGCGGGGCCGGGCTGACGCGTACTGTCTCGGCTCGTGCCTAGCCAGCTCAGGCCGACGTGTAGGGCATTCACACTGCGCGCCGCGCCGAGCCGGGTCGGCGGAATGGGGGAAAATCCACTTCTCCGATTTTCATGTTCTAAAAATTCTTAGAGGTATATAAGACTGCGCCACATCGTTTTATGAACTAATTTTTTCCTTAAAAGCGTTACTTACGTCGTGAAAAAAGAAAAAGTCTACTTTTCGTTTCGCGTGATTTCTTAGTTTCGTAACGCTTCCCAGCCGATTTTGAAGAAATTATGCGGCTAAAAAATCTGATTTTTGTACACGTGCTAGTGTAACATCTTAGCTTCGTATTGAATCATTTATCTTTTCGTATTCCTTAACAGTCATTGTTAAATGATGCTATTTGTCAACGTTGTGCACTTGATTTACAGATCTTGTAGTGAAAAAGTTATGTAGCGGGTAGCTTAGTGTTAGATCCGTTTTAGACCATACATTGTTGCGTATGAAATGTAGCTAAAAGTACCAAAAAGTTTTTGAAATGATAATGACACTGATATCTGTCTCTGGTCACAAGTAATGCGAGCTATTCAGTGGCGTCAGTGCCGTGTCCGCAAGCCACGGAGTTCGCGCGGTTACAGCTTGGTTTAGTATAGTCATATAATGCAGGACAGAAAAAAAAACTAATTACTAGTGATCAGCGCAGACCTAGTGTCGGTCCCTCGTATTATTTTAATGGTCTCATTGTCTAGATAAATCCAAATGTGTAAGAATTTTTCCCTCGGCGACTGGACAATCATCTGCTATGCTTTTATAATTGGCTACACGTTACATCACAAAAGACAAACAATTATTTGTCATCAACATCCTACAATTAGTATAATGTACATTTCGTATTTCGAACTAAAAGATAAGAGTATATTAATCTGAGATCTTGCTCCTGATGCATTGTAATAAAAGCTTGTAACATTCTACACGATTTCTTTCTAGTTGCATATAATAAACTGCAGATGTTAAAAAATATAAATACATTTACAGATGTTTCTATGTCTAAGTTTGACTAAGGCGCAAAAAGTTCATTTTTTTTGCACATCACATAAGTGTAGTACTGCAAGCTGTAAATAATTACATTCTTTAGATCGACCCTATCTCCGCTTAGAAAGATCTGTGGATAGTTCTTACAAGTAGTCCATTTTAGGAAATGAATGCAATGAAACCAAGGTTGAGTGGGACAGCGTTTCAATCAACGCTTTACTGGATCATTTGACGACGAAATGATTAAGTTATCGTTTTCTGTAAGGTGCTGCCATTTCGATTTTTCTATTGTAACTGAAAGAAAATGCGCGGATTCAGCATAGCCTCAAGCACAGCAGGACAGGTAAATAAATTATTGTCGATTGATGTGTTGGATTCTCGTCTAGTTCAAAGCAGTGTAAAGGCTGAGATGTGTGTGTCACTGTTTGCTTCTGTGTATTTTTTCCCCTTGGTGATCTTGTCCCCAGCGGCAAAGGGATCTTAATTCATTAGCAGCTGAAGGTCGAAGGTAACACAGGTGCAGCCAGAAGTTTTTCACCACTATCCAATTAGAATCGTCTTATGTAACAATGATTTCATTGTTATCTTAGTTATGTTTTCACATTATGGTGACTCGTCGAATTTTGAGCACATTGTAATAGTGTGGACATTGACTATCCCTAAGAATATCGACTGGCATTTAGTAAAGGTTTTTAATTACAATAATAAAGAACGTTCCTGAAAAACTTTTATTTATATTGCAGATTGAGTAATAACATGTATCACTACCAAAGAACATTTCAGGCAACAATTACAAAACGAAATACAGTTTCACATTAATATAATACAAAAATCAAAGTTGTCTGTAATGAAGAAGTAAGTTGAATTAGCGCAGTCATTGTTTTGAAGAACCTGGCACTGCACTCACTGCCTCCAATTCATTATAAACAAGCTCTTGTATTTTAAGTTTCACAAACATTTGCCGCTGAACTGGAAGGGAGTTTATTGCACTCCTGAGACTCATCAGGAAGTGGTACGTATCATCGTTTTGGGTCATGTCTTCATGTGCCTTCATCACAGCTAATTTGTCCTTTTCGAGCTTTAAAAATTCTTCTTCAATATTTGGCCCACTACTTCTCTTTTTTTTCCTTTGTGATACTGTGCTTGCCAGTGGCGACGTTTCATCAACTGCCACTAATGATGATATATCAGACTGATCTCGTTCATCTTGTGGACTAGAGTGGTCGTTAGACGAAAATTCTGGAGATAGTTGAGATTGACTTTCTGGTTCCGTTTCTGATGACAGCGAACTCTGCATTGCTCTTGGAATTAAAATCTCCCTTAGGAAATGCATGTGTTGGAACCAAGGCCAAGTGGTATTGCGTTTCTGTGGGCTTTTTCCCGGGTCACCTGATCTAACGTTACCAAGTTTCGTAAGTTCTGCTCTGTAATTGTCTCTCAGATGTTTCCATTTAGATTTCGCCGTTTTAACTGAAAGAACAATAAAATGGTGTAAGAAAACTGGTTCCATAGTTCCCTACTACCACAGAAGTATGAAAATAGACTAACTACGTAAATGTGTATTATATTCTCTAATAAAACTGTCAAAAAGCTTTCCACGTTGCCCCGTTTGAGTAGCAAGTTTATCAAGTTGCTTCTCAGGTATATTTCAACTGGGATAGCTTATCATGCACTATCATGATAATTGTGAATAGAAATGTCAATTGTATCATTGGTTGTGAAAAAAAGATTGAAAGGCCATATGGTAAGCACGTATTGTTATTAGTTTAGCAATGCTGAACGTATCCCGATTTAAAGAAATATTTCAATGCGTCTGACATAGGATTTCTCAAACTGCGTATGATATTTAGATGGGAAACGCATACATACCCAGTGTCCTAAACATTCTGGCAGCATGTTCTAAAATTACAAAATATGTTATTAAATTGTACTCCAAGCAGTTGCTGGTCACACATTTTTAGGCAGAAATATTGGCGTCTCTAGTAAACAGAGTGATGGAGGTGTGTTCAAACAACGTGCTTAGTGTAAGAGGTCTACCGATGGAGAATTTCAAGAAATGTCACATGAATCTCCATGTATTTTTGGAAGTTGAGGCTTATCCATTTTTAGAGAATTTGATGATACCTTTTCTTTGCATATAATTGAGGAACAGGAAGAGACTGTACCAAAATGCATTCCAGAACAAGACAGGTTGTTCAGTGCACATCCGATAATATTAAAGATGCATGGAAACCACTGAAGAAGGAAACTAAAATATCCATTGACATTGCTGATCAATATCTAAGTGCATTTGCCCTTTTAATATCATCATCGATAGAGGAGGATGCATAATTGAAACTGAACAGTTTTCTAACAATGCTGGTATGCAAGCTGCTGGTACCACAATCAACAGACATTCTACATTACGTTCGAAGGCAGTCAGAAACTCGTTCGTTGAACATTTATTTACAAATACAAATAAAAACATTACTATAATCCACAACAAAATAACTCCTAATATATACTAATTTATTACATTATATCTGCATATCGGTTCATTATAAATAAAAAAATTAAGAATAAAGAAAGATAATTTGTATTCATGCCTACCATCTGAACAGCACTCCTGTGCCACTTCATTCCATAAACTGGAAATTACGTCACGATTGTGGTATTCGCCCAGTCTCTGGTCCCAAATAGCTGGGCGCAGCTTAACTTCATTTATAAGTTGCTCCACATCCATGATGACAAGAGCAGTATGAAGCATGTAACAAAGAACAATGATGTTGACCTGCTACTGCCTGACTGCAACTGGAACGAATGGCTTTCAGGGAGTTCCCACCACCTCCAACCCCTCTCCCCACCACGCACGCACGCCATACACACGTGAACCCATTAAAAAACCTAAATGTATCGTCTGCATGTGCGCGCGATTGCGCACATGTACAGGTAGAAGTGTCAATGACATAGGTCTGATAAAATTTGGTGTAAAACTAATCACAAAAACAAAGTGGAGATTTGTGATAAGTTTACTGCAGAAACTGAAGCGCAATTCTGTAGTCTCGTTGTCTACTTTGACAGAAAAAATAATGGAGAGTTAATGAAATTACTGTACATCGACACAGATGTGCGTTTCATAGTTCTTCATTGTTTTTTTTTCTTCCTTGGCGGGCTGCGCTGCACTGTCAAGGTAATCCCCACTCTTTGGCTAAATGGATGTCAGCTGCTGGAGGCCAAATAAATAAATTAAAAAAAAATCCCCACCCTTCGACAGCTGACAAGCAAGTCACTAGAAAACACAGCTGCAGTCAACAGTTGCTCGCCTTTGGCTAGTGTGTGCTGTCGTGTAGAACAATGTCTTCACTCTTTTATTGGTATTGTTTTGACTCTGCAGTTACTCGTCGAGTTTTGAAGTACAAAAGAACTAGGAGGTTATGGATTCATCCCATAAATAGCGACAGACATTTAGGAGAGTTTTTTTCTTTACATGAAGAACTTAAAAACTATCCTGAAAAATTTTATTCATATTACAAAATGAATCACAATACATTTCAGTATGTGCTGCAGAACATTCAAGACAAAATTTCGAAACAGAACACAAATTTTTGCAGAAGTATAACAGCAGAAGAAAAATTGTGTATAACGATAAGGTAAGATTCGTTAGTACACACTTTTTGGTTTGCAGTAGAACTTTGTGCAGCATTCACTACCTCCAATTAATTGTAGTCATGGTTTTGTATTTTAAATTTCACAAACGCTTACCTCTGAGGGGAAGAGAGTTTATGGGACTCCTGAGAATCATCAGTAAGTAATTAGCTTCGTCATTTTGGGTAATGTCTTGCTGTGCCTTCAACGAAGAATCGCAGATACACTCCTTCAGAATTTTCCAACTTTTTCTTCGTTTTTCTTCATGATGCAGCGCTTGGCAGTGGTGATGGTTCATCATGTGGAGCCACTGATGACCTCACAGAATTCTTTTCATTACCTTGTAAGATAGACAGACTGATATGCCCTTTGACTCAGTGGTTCTATTTCCACTGGTAAGGAACTGTGCATAGCTCTTGGAACTTAGGAAAATCATATGACAGAACAAAGCCCGAGTGGAATTGCATTTTAATATACTATTCCCTGGATCACATGACCTTATTTTGCCAAGTTATACAAGTTATTCTCTGTAACTGTCTCTCAGGTCTTTGCATTTCGATTTCATTATTTTAATTGAAAGAATATAGAAGGATGCAAGAAAATGTCTCTTTAATTATTTATTGTTGTATAACTATGAAATGACATGGACTAAGTAAATATCTACTGTGCAAACAAAACTGTAAAAACTTCGCCCAACACCACACTTGAGTAACACATTTTACGATTTTTTTTCTCAGGTATCTGTCCACTGGCATCTCCTTTCATGCACTAGCATCGTCATTCCGATTAGGAGTGTCCACCGTATCAGTGTTGGTGAAAGACGTTTGTATGGCCATATGGGAGTCACTTGCCCCCATTCATTTACCAACGCCAACTGTTTCTCGATTTAAAGAAATTGCCAGTGAAATGCATACGAGATGGGGATTTCCAAACTGTGTTGGATGTATAGACGGGAAGCAAATACGTGTCCAATGTCCTAAACTTTCTGGCAGCATGTTTTACAATTACAAACAGTATTATTCGATTGTACTCCAAGCAGTTGCTGATGCAAATTACAAATTTATAGCTGTGGATGTTGGTGCCTACGGTAAACAGTCTGATGCAGGCGTGTTTAAAGAAAGTATGTTATATAAGAAACTTACAAATGGGGAGCTGTTATTACCGCCACCAACAAGACTTGAAGGAATGTGTCAGGAACTACCGTACGTCATTTTGGGAGATGAAGCTTACCCCTTATTAGAGAATTTGATGAGACCTTTTCCTCGCAGAAATTTGGACAACGAGAAGATTCTATACAATGATATGCATTCCAGAGCAAGAAAAGTTGTTGAATGTGCATTTGGTATAATGACCAATAAATGGAGACTACTGAGGAAGGAAATTGAAACATCCGTTGACGTAGCTGATCACATAGTCAAGTGCATTTGTCTACTTCATAATATTGTCATTGACAGAGAAGGATGCAATGTTGAAGCTGAAAAGTTTTGTAACAATGCTGATATGCAGACAGCTGGTGCCACATTCAACAGAAATTCCACATTACGTTCGAAAACTGTCAGGAACACTTTTGTTGAATATTTCGTTAAAAATGCAACTTAAAATAATTAAAAAACCTCTCAAATAAATTTTGGAATTGAAATTACTTTGCTATTTACTGTATTTTTTGTATATCATTTCACTGTAAATAAAACAAATAAAATTATAAAGGAAAATAATTTATATTTGTGCGTACTATCTGAAACACACTCCTTGGTTACTTCGTTCCATAATCTGGAAACTGCATCATTACTGTCATACTAGCCGAAATTCTGATACCAAATTGATGGACACAAGTTAATGTCATGTATATGTTATTCTGCATCCATTAAAGTAAGAACATCGCAAAAAGATGTCACAGACAACAGCTTATAGTAACGTGCCACAACATGACTTTACAATGCATTGTCATCTCGTAGGGACACATTTCCGTCCCTCAGTGACACTCATATCTGCCTCCGTTTACAAGTAAATGCGAACTATTCAGTGGCGGCAATGCCGCGAACGCTGGCAAGCTATTGTTGTAAATGCATGTAGATTAAATAAATGAAATAAAAGTAATTTCGCATGTATCATTATAATAAACGTAATTTTTCCTCACTTATTGTGAAATGTGAGGTAACATCTTAAAATAAAAGACGTGTGCAGTCACACTTGTGATGAAAGCAGAAGGGAGACGTGTGATGCGTGTACTGCAGAAGCTGTAGTGCTGCTCCACAGGCTCGCGCCTGCGGTCGGCTCGCGCCGGCAATATTTAACACTCGGGATGTCGTCGGCTCGGCTCCGGGAGGCTCACGCCGTGTCGGCGCGGCCCGGCCGCCAGTGTGAATACCGCAATTCAAAACCATGTGTTTGATATCGAAGCGGGCGGCGGCCCGGCCGGGCTCGGCTCGGCCCGGCCGGCAGTGTGAACGCAGCCTTAAACTAGCAAAGGAGGCATAGGAAAAGCCTGAGAGGGTTTACTGCGATAACGGCCTACTCAACACTATATCCCAGATGAGAGACTCAATAAGTATGAAGAAATCAGAGGATATGACTATGGACGAATAAGTAACGAACATAATGACCGCCAATAGATTAGTGAAGCAAAAGGGTTTCACCTTTGATGGAAAAACAATTATAGGCTTGACGCTGCCTCTGGAGATGTATGAAGGCCTCATTAGAAGTGTAGAAAGAGACGAAAACAGATTGACCACAGACATAATCAACAACACATTAGAATTAGAATAGAAGTACCTTGAACTAGATTCCAAGTCCACCAAGAGCTGGGAAAAAGCGCAAGCATATGCAACAAAAGATGGAGGTTGGAAAAAACACACGTTTGTTAGGAGTCACTACAAAAATCATAAACAAAACCAAGAAGATGTTATGAACAGTTTTACCAGAAACAGACTGTTTCTCCTGTGGTGAAGCAGACTACATTGTCAGGGAATGCTCACATTTCCATGAAAAAAAGCAGGAGTTGCGCTGAACAGTCGCAATATTCCCAGGCAAACACCATACAGGGTAAATGGGAGCAAGCTTGGCAGTGCTAAGAATTATCCAAACTGCAAGGAGACACTAAGTGGAAGTGTGGAAGAAGATGATGAAACAGTGGCTGTAACAATGACCAAAGGCGGAGTAGGTGTTGATGTAAATGTGAGAGTTCTGGTTCAAAATGGTTCAAATGGCTCTGAGCACTATGGGACTTAACAACTGAGGTCATCAGTCCCCTAGAACTTAGAACTACTTAAACCTAACTAACCTATGGACATCACACACACCCATGCCCGAGGCAGGATTCGAACCTGCGACCGTAGCGGTTGAGAGTTCTGGATTCAGGAGCATCACACCATATGTCTAGTCACCAAGAGATACTACAGGACTTGGAAATGGGTGTCTTTGGAGAAGTGAAACTGGCTGATGATAAAGTTACTTAAGCGGCTAGTGGGGAAGTTTTCTCATGAAAGCAGTAAAATCATTTGGTAGTAAGCCAATCCAATTAACAGAGGTACTTCTGGTGAAAAAACTGAATGGGAACTTTTTCTCTGTTAAACAGATGGACAAGGAAGGAATGGGTATTAGATTCAGACATGGTAATGTTAGTGTATCTATTGGTGAGAAGGAAGTGTTGAGAGGAAGATTATCAAGCAGTGACGTTTGTTTAGGGCACTGTGAATATCACAAAGTGAATAACTGTACTGGGGTCCCCCACAGTGAGAAAACACATCAACAAGTAGAAAATGAAGCAACAAAATGGCTCTGAGCACTATGGTACTTAACATCTGAGGTCATCAGTCCCCTAGAACTTGGAACTACTTAAACCTAACTAACCTAAGGCCATCACACACATCCATGCCCGAGGCAGGATTCGAACCTGCGACCATAGCGGTCGCGCGGTTCCAGACTGACGTGCCTAGAACTGCTTGGCCACACCGGCCGGCATGAAGCAACAGCCAGATGCGCAGAAGTGTAGGGGCTCACCAAATGCAGCCTCCTAAGTGAGTGTAGATCAAGAGCGGAGGTGCTGGAATCAGGGGTTCCTGGGAACCTCTCTTGCACACTATGAAGCAATAAGCTCCCTGTCTTTTTTTTACTTCAGTTACTCTGGGTGTTGACATTGCTTATGCCAGCACTATGTACCCTGCAGACATGTTCCATTTAGCATTGCCCCAGCCAGTTCTAACAAAATTTTAGTCCTACAGTTAATTAACATTCTGCTGTGCAACATTCCTCCATCATTTATAAAATTCATGCCGAATTTTTGCACTTCACTTAGTATACAGGTTCTACTAATTCATCCTTCATGGAATATCTCTGTTTTTAAACTGAAGCTAATTTCAATTTATATATATATATATATATATATATATATATATATATATATATATATATTGTACGGCTTGAAGATACAGTGTGTTGTTACAAAATACAATGTACAATTATTTACATATTTACAAACATATATAAAGATTTAGACCTCGATCTATGAGTAACATCAGTATTATTACAGGTGAACGTCCAGTGTCCTTAACCACTCCACAGCTTCCTCACTGGCCTGATGTATCTCTTCCATTGAACCATTGAACCTTCGAAGTGGACAGTCCGTAACGATGTGGCTGATGGTCTGAGGCATGTCTGCACAGTTGCAGAAAGGGCTATCAGCAATCTTCCACTTGTGCATCCAAAACTGATATCTGACGTGTTCGGTTCTTATTGGGTTAAGCTATATACTGATTGTTCTGGGTTGATTGAAACCATTGGGTAGCTTGGTTAGGTCCGCGATCAGTCCCAATCTGTCTGGGTTTGAAGACAGCCAGTCGCTGCGCCAAGCTTCACTTACTGTAAGCTGATCTACGGCCAGCTTCTTTCCTAGAATCCAAGAAGAGTTCCGAGATTTCAGTCTGAGATCTTCATGTAGACAGTCTTCATGTATTGGTGAGAGAGGGTTGTCACAGCACTTATGCCATTCTTTCTTCAGTGCTAATGCTCTTCGGAGATGAGGAGGTGGAATGTTAGAAAGTACTGGTAGCCACTTCTGAGGAGTAGACTGCATGGTGCCTGATATAATCCTCGTTGTGTCACTCAGCTGGATATCTAACTTCTTAGTGTGGATACTGTTAAGCCATACTGGACTGCAGCATTCAGCTCCTGGGTGTACTAGGGCAAGCGCTGTAGTGCTGAGAGTAGATGCAGTTGGGACCCTGCCTGTTCCTGTGAGTTTGTGTAGAATGTTGTTACAGCTTTTGATTTTAGCAGATGTTTTGCTTAGATGTGCACTGTAGGTCAAGGAGCGATCCAAGATGACTCCTAGATATTTAGGGTGAGGATTGAACTTCAACAGGTGACCACGATATTGAACTTGAGGAATATAGTTGGCTTGTCTGTTGCTCAGGTGGAAGCTGCTGACCTCTGTTTCCGTTATGTTTGGTTTCAGTCTCCACGTTCTGAAGAACTTGTCGAGTCTCTAAAGGTTTTCTGTGAGCGCGGTTTCTGCTACTGGGCTACTGGGCTGTCAGTGCAAGGTTGTCAGCGTATATAAACTTTCTAGCAGTAGTAGCTGGTAAATCCGCAGTATATATGTTGAATGGCAATGGGGCAATGACCGATCCTTGTCGTAATCCATTATTCAGTTTGTAAGGTCTGCTTATGTTGGCATTTAGGTGCACTTCAATCGCTCTGCTGGCCAACATGTTATTCAGAAGGGTGGCAAGTTTTTTGCAGGGCATTATTTTAAGGAATTTGAGGATCATCGTTTTTCGGCAAACTGTGTTGTATGCTGATGTCAGGTCCACAAACACAGCTGCAGTCTTCTTGCGATCCTGAAATCCTCACTCTATGTGACTTGTTAGGGCCATCACCTGGTCGGTACAACTGCACTTTGGTTTAAAGCCAATTTGCTCTATTGGTATGTTATATAGGGTTGTAGCCAAGATTCTATTATATATTATTCTTTCCAGCAGCTTATAGCAGACAGTCAGGAGGGCAATAGGCCTATAATCTTCTGTATTATCTCCACTTTTCCCAGGTTTCAGTACTGCGACAATTTTAGCTCTTTTGAATATTGGTGGTAGCTGTCCATTGCGTAAGATGTTGCCTTTAAAATTTAGCATGCCATTCAGTTGTCTGAGGGCCACAGTGTAATAGAAATTCTGCATAAATACCATCTAATCCAGCTGCTTTTCCTGATTTTACTTCCTTTAGCGCAAATGGAACCTCAACAGCTGTGATATCAAGTGAAAACTGAGAAACTGCTTCAGTCTGGACATCATTGATTTTAGTTCTGACTGAATTCTTTTTGCCTCTTTCTTGTCATTGTCGGCAGGTTTTTTGGTCAGACTAACTAATCTGTTTACTATTGCATCTGGTTGTATCTTGGAGCCCACAGCACTGAATTTAGGAGTACTGCCACCTAGTTTCCGTAAAAGAGACCACGCTTTTCGGCTGGAGTGCTGAAAATTTGTGTTTTCTATGAGGTAGATCCGTTTTTCTCTTCTAGCTGAGTCTAGGGAGTTTAGTAATTTGTCTGCGATTTGAGGGTCACCGCTGGGTTTATATTCTTCATATAGCTCGTTACATTTTAAATTCCAGCCAGGGACATACGCCTTCCTGTGTTCTCTTGGGATACGTTTCTTTGTGATGGCACATACTAATCGCGTAAAGCGCTTATAATTTTCTGCTTCAGATGGGATCCACTTTATATTTTGTTCCAGTTCGCTAGTGAATTTTGACCAGTTGGCTTTGGTAAAGTTCAAGCGTAGCAATGCGACTGATCTGATGGCAGGCATTTCTAGGCCGACTTTGACGTGTGATAGTCTGTGCTGACTTCGTGGGAAGTTGTCTAGAATCTTCCTGCTACACTTCAGAGGTCTTCCGGATGAGTCCTTTGAGACAAAGCATAGATTCAGGTTAAAGTCCTTGTTCCATGTAGCAGAGTGGAAGGATACCTTTGCTTTGGCATCATACAAAAGAAAGAGGTCTTCAGCATCGGCCCACTCTGACACGTCTTGGCCCTCTTTGTCAGTATAATCGTATCCCAAATTGGTGCTCTTGCTGTTAAAACCTCCGAGGATTAGAGCTGGTTGTTAGATTTTCTGGGTGGCCACATTCAAGATCCAAGGCTGTGGTGGAGGCTTATAAATGTTTGTAATTTCAGTACAAGCAATCTTCATATTGGAGGCAAACATATTATCGTTTCCACTAGTGCTTATTGTTTCAGCTTCAGCGATGTTATTTTTTACATACGTTGCAGTCCCATAACTCCTGTGAAATGTTACATTAAATGTTCAAATGTGTGTGAATTCCTAGAGGACCAAACTGTGTAGGTCATCGGTCTCTAGACTTACACACTACTTAAACTAACTTATGCTACGAACAACACACACGCCCATGCCCGAGGGAGGACTCGAACCTCCGGCAGGAGGGGCTGCGCAGCCCATGACGTGAAGCCTCAAACCGCGCGGCCACTCCACGCGGCAAATGTTGCATTAAGCAAGCTATATCCTGGAATCTTGCATAAAGCTGATCTTGATTTTCACAGTGAGTCTGTTGCAACAGGACAACATCCACCCTGTGGTAGGACAGCAATTTTGCTAAATATTTTCTCTTTGATCGGCTTACTCCTTTTATATTGAGTTGTAAAGCTCTTAATGTATGGTCGAGATCTAAAACGGGGCCTGAGAAGGGTCATTTTGAACTTGAGTCATGTTGCTGTATCTTCCAGTTGCTGGGATATCCTGAAGGAAAACTTCAGGTCCAGCAGTCAATGTTGTTGTTTCCTTGACACGTGTGGGGCACTTTGAGGTTAAACCCACTGACGTGAAGTGTCGACAGTTTCAATAGTCTTAATCCATTAAACTATCATACTAATTCCTAATCATTTTTGTTAGATGACTAGCAGCCATCAAGTAATTCATGAAATGCATATTTGATCATTAGCTGTTTTATTTAAAACCTTAAGCGTCAACTGGGTACAGTCTTAGACCATCCTCAATGGTTATAAGATTAAAAGAGTTCAAGTAAATAGACATGGGAGACCTATTTACTTCAACTTTTTTTAAGCTTTTATCTGTTGATGATGGTCTCAGACCGAATCTGGTTGATGATTAAGGTTTTCAGTCAAACAGCTGATGGCCAAATATGCATTTCATGAATTCACAATATGTTCTTTACTCTTACGTTTTAGTGCCTGGACACGCACCAATACGCCATATTGATACCTCTGACGAGAAAAAATCAGAACCGCAATTCTGAGATGTAGTAGAATAGAACTTATGCTATGGTTGAAGTGATGTAAACCACATGTTGTATTCACACTTTTAAAGTGCTCAGAAAAGCATTAAAGTGACGTTTTAAGAAGACAAAATTTCAAAAACACCCCTGGAAGCTCACGGTACCAGAATCTCTTTTTCTCTTTTCTTTCTTTTTTTTCTTTTTTTTTTACCAAGCACTGCTTGGACCTATAATTCAACTTTAATTGCTCTGTAACATTTCCTGTTATATTGCTAAAGCGGGTAACAGATAACTGATACACAGCTACTTCTTGGTGTTGTACCATCCCACGCTTATAAAAGACGAAAATTATACAAATGGCGACCAGAATCCCTACAGTAGAAGTAGCTGAAATGCTTATGTTCATAAGTTGGTTATGCTGTTTTTCCTGGTACTGTCGCAACATCTATTCTGCAGAAAACTGCCCATTCTTTGACCCTATTAGTTGGTCTAGTGAGTGAAAGTTGTGAGGGTTTAGTGTATCATTTGGAAATGTTAGGTTTTGGACTGGCAGTATCTCTAATCACTTCTCTGGACAAAACAGTAAGGGATGAGTTAACTTGATCATTGCATACTTGTAATTGTGGCGTTAGGCAAAATGTTGTGCCCACTATGTCACAAACCATTCCATTTATTAGGATTCCCCTATATTTTAGTTCCATCTTAGTCATATCACGTGGGTTTCTTTTTTTGTAATTATTCAGAATTGTAATTTCTGAAGTGCATTCCGAATATATCCAATGTGCACCTATTATTTGAAAATGCTGATACGGGGTTAATACTTCTCTCTGACACTCTGTTGGTTCAGATTTCCCCAGGAACAGCTGTGCCTCACATGTGTGTTTGTCAGTCTGGACTACTCAGATTGGATGGACCATGATATTCTCCACAAAATGAATTCACATTTGCTAATACAGACAAACACCAGCTGTATAACGGAATGACGACAATGAAAATTTGTGCCAGATTGGGACTGAAACCCAGATTTCCCACTTATCGCGATTGGTCCTCTTACCATTAGGCTATTCGAGCATGACTCATGGATGGGCTCAAACTCCCGTATGTCCGAAAGAACTTTGCATCGTACTTCTGAGCAACACAGGTTCTGCAATATCGTATTTATCTGTCGACACCAGGCAAGTGACATATGGAAGTTTGAGTCTGGCTGTGAGTCGAGCTAGGACAGCCTAATGGTATGGCTACTGTTCATGATATGCAGGTAGTCTGGATTCAAGACCCAGTCCACGACAAGTTTTCGTTGTCGTCATTGCATTATACAGCTGTTGTTCACAAATGCAAATTCATTTCAAGTATTTCATAATGGCTGTAGTCGCCACATGTTCAAATGTACTCTGCATCGTACTTATGAACAACACAGGCACTGCAGTATCATATGATACTCTCCTGTTGGCAACCCCATAACTCTTCTGTTGACATCAGTATGTAAGTCTCTCTGTTTTCCGAAATTATTAGTACTTGGATAGTGTGTACTTGTACCCATTTCCCTATTGTGCTCGATTTCAGCGAGTTAGGGAATACAATAAAACGCTGATACCAGGCAGTCAAGCCTACTACCAGAAAACACATTAACACATGTAATCTCATTCCATCTACCCTCACTTTGACTACCAACATGTGGTAACCAACGCTAAATTGCCCTCAAGCAGAGAAAGAGGGAATTTTGGTAAAAGTTCAGGAGAAGTACCGCAGATTGCAACTCTCTTCTAAGAAACTGTGGGAGCACTTGAAACGGGTAATCGACCTGGTGCCAAGGACACTGATTTGGAGAAAGAACGGATGGTTAAGCGCAGGCAGAAAACTGTACAAGACAATGTTTGTGATAGTAGATGACAAAGATAATCAGAATTTAAACAGCACACTAAGGCAGGTACAAGCAGTAGCGGATGGTAAGAAGTCTAAGAAGAATGGCAAAAAACTAACCCTCAAAATAAAACAATACCAACTTCAGTGGTTCAGAAATAATATGTCAAAATATACACAACAAACGAAAGGAAACTAAACATGTAGTCTTAATGCATACAGTATGTTACCTGAGTCCTGAACATTTTTAAGTACTGGATTCTTCTCCTTCTTAGAGTTTTTATTCTATGCCACCTTTGGTGCTGGAATCTGTGGCAAAATGTCTACCTCTCCCATGAAGTTTATATGAATAATCGATGTCTTTGCTGGAAGCTGCACTTCCTGATTTACTGGCGATGGTATCTCTGTCACTTCATATTGACCCCGGTACCTAGTTGAAAACTATTTTGTTCTTCCTTTTGGTGTATTTGTGTTTATTACCAAAACACATTGGTCCACTCTATATTGCAGCAATTTTCACATACGTTGCCCTATGTTTTCCTGATGTCCGACTGCTTTTGTATTCGATCATTTGACTCTCTGCCGAACTTCTGTTAATCATTTCATGAATTTCCTCCCTAGCTCTTCATTAGCACCTAATTTGGGTTTCACTAGCTTGGAATGAGACGTCATCTTTCTACTGCATATCACCACATATGGTGGAAGACTTGTATTAGAGTTTATTTCAGAATTATACGCTGAGATGATGTACTTACGATACATGTACCTATTATGATGCTGAATATTCACATAATGACTTAATATTTTAGAAACTGTGTGATGTACCCTATTGGTACGACCATTTGATATGGATGGAAAGCACTAGTGCAAAGTTTTCAGATATGAAGCAGGTGACGCAACTGCTTCAAGTGGTAAGACATAAAATTTGTATCCAGCTTTGTAATTATACACTACTGGCCATTAAAATTGCTACACCAAGAAGAAATGCAGATGATAAACGGGTATTCATTGGACAAATATATTGTACTAGACTTGACATGTGATTACATTTTCATGCAATTTGGGTGCATAGATCCTGAGAAATCAGTACCCAGAACAACCACCTCTGGCCGTAATAACTGCCTTGATACGCCTGGGCATTGAGTCAGAGTTTGGATGGCGTGTACAGGCCATGCAGCTTCAACACGATACCACAGTTCATCAAGAGTAGTGACTGGCGTATTGTGACGAGCCAGTTGCTCATCCACCATTGACCAGACGTTTTCAGTTGGTGACAGATCTGGAGAATGTGCTGGCCAGGGCAGCAGTCGAACATTTTCTGCATCCAGAAAGGCCTGTACAGGACCTGCAACATGCGGTCGTGTATTATCCTGCTGAAATGTAGGGTTTCGCAGGGATCGAATGAAGGGTAGAGCCACGGGTCGTAACACATCTGAAATGTAACGACCACTGTTCAAAGTGCCGTCAATGCGAACAAGAGGTGACCGAGACGTTTAACCAATGGCACCCCATATCATCACGCCGGGTGATACGTCAGTATGGCGATGACGAATACACGCTTCCAATGTGCGTTCACCGCGATGTCGCCAAACACGGATGCGACCGTCATGATGCTGTAAACAGAACCTGGATTCATCCGAAAAAATGACTTTTTGCCATTCGTGCATCCAGGTTCGTCGTTGAGTACACCATCGCAGGCGCTCCTGTCTGTGATGCAGCGTCAAGGGTAACCGCAGCCATGGTCTCCGAGCTGATATTCCATGCTGCTGCAAACGTCGTCGAACTGTTCGTGCAGATGATTGTTGTCTTGCAAATGTCCCCATCTGTTGACTCAGGGATCGAGACGTGGCTGCACGATCCGTTTCAGCCATGCGGATAAGATGCCTGTCATCTCGACTGCTAGTGATACGAGGTCGTTGGGATCCAGCACGGCGTTCCGTATTGTCCTTCTGAACCCACCGATTGCAAATTATGCCAACAGTCATTGGATCTCGACCAACGCGAGCAGCAATGTCGCGATACGATAAACCGCAATCGCAATAGGCTACAATCCGACCTCCAACTCGGCAACGTGGTGGTACGCATTTCTCCTCCTTACACGAGGCATCACAACAACGTTTCACCAGGCAACGCCGGTCAACTGCTGTTTGTGCATGAGAAATCGGTTGGAAACTTTCCTCATGTCAGCACGTTGTATTTGTCGCCACCAGCGCCAACCTTGTGTGAATACTCTGAAAAGCTAATCATTTGCATATCACACCATCGTCTTCCTGTTGGTTAAATTTCGCGTCTGTAGCACGTTATCTTCGTGGTGTAGCAATTTTAATGGCCAGTAGTGTAGTATCAGGAACGCCAAATGGTAGTATCCAACTATTAATCATAACATTTGCAACTATACTCACTCACTGGTCTGAAATTGCTATCACTACTACAAACTAAGAAAAGTGATATATTATTGTTAGAATGTACTTGTTTCCATCTGCTGTCCTATTAGACGGTCCAAGAATATCGAAACCAAGCATTTCAAAAGTTTGGTTGCTTCTGGCAACCTTTGTAATAGTATACACTGGTGATTAAGATCTGCTCTTAGCGCACATGGCACACAGACTTTTACATACTGTTCAACATCTTGCTTTCAGGCTCTCCACCATAACTATTTTATTATATGTCTATCTGTCATTCTGCATCCTCCATGACTGCCAACAGGTGATCATGTGCCTGTTGCAATACTTCGTTTCTGGATGATGTGGAAATCACCACACATGGTACATGCTTCATACTTTTGCATAGCAAGCCGTCAAGTGTCATACACTGTGGCTGTGACCTACAGGCCTGACATTCTATGTCAGCTGCTTGTGCCCTTTTCCACTCTGACAGGTTTTTGCATAGGGCTTCCAGAGCTCCAGTTTTCCTGTAGAGGATGTCTGCATTAGTGTGCATCTTCTCAGATTTATGCACCACATCATAATTAAACTCAGGCAACGGCCTTGCCGCAGTGGCAACACTGGTTCCTGTCAGATCACCGAAGTTAAGCACTGTCAGGCTGGGCTAGCACTTGGATGGGTGACCATCCCGTCTGCCGAGCACTGTTGGCAAACGGGATGCATTCAGCTCTTGTGAGGCAAACTGAGAATCTATGTGATTGAGAAGTTGCGGATTCAGTCTCATAAACTGCTATATGGCCGGGAGAGCGGTGGGCTGACCACATGTTCCTCCATATCAGCATCCAGTGACGCCTGTGGACTGAGGATGGCACGGCGGCCGGTCGGTACCATTGGGCCTTCCAAGGCCTGTTCAGACGGAGTTCAGTCTCAGTTCATAATTAAAGTTGCTTAGCTTCAGTGCCCACTATGTTAATCTACTGGAAGGGTCTCTCAATCCCAATTGCTTCTTAGGGGAAGTATGATCAGTAAGTACATTAATGGTTGTCCATATCAGTAATAGCGAAGGTACGTAATACCCTAAATAACAGCTACCATTTCTTTTCCTGTTATTAAGTAGCTGTGTTCCGCCTTGTTCAATTGTCTTGATCCATAAACCATTTGGTGTTCCCTGTTATCGACAGTTTGGCTCAAAACGCAACCAATCGCTGTACTGCTCACATCATAGGACAGGATGAACTCTTGTTTGAAGTTAGAAAATATCAACGCAGACCTAGATACCAAAGGATGTTTTAGTTTCTATAATGTGGCTTGACACTCTGCTGACCTCTCGACTTTCACTCCTTTTCTTAACAGACGATTCAAGGTCACCATTACAAACTTCTTTTGTTTCCATCTACATCAATATCGATATTCCGCAGTCCACCTAACGGCGAGTGGTGGAGAGTATCCCATGCCAATACTAGTCATTTCCTTTCCTGTTCCACTTGTAAATAGAGCAAGGGAAAAACGACTTTCTATATGCTTCCGTATGAGCCCTAATTTCTCGTATCTTGTCTTCATTGTCCTCACATACAATGTATGTTGGAAGCAACAGAATCGTTCCGCAGTCAGCTTCAAATGCCATGCTCTAAATTTTCCCAATAGTGCTCCTCAATAAGAATGTCGCCTCCCCTCCAGGGATTCACATTTGAGTTCCCAAAGCATCTCTGTAACACTTGTGTGTTGTTTCAACCTACCAGTAACAAATCTAGCAGCCTGCCTCTGGATTGATTCAATATCTTCCGTTAGTACAGACTAGTACAGATCCCAAACACTCGAGCAGTACTCAAGAATAGGTCACACTAGCGTCCTATAAGCGGTTTCCTTTACAAATGAACCACAATTTCCCAGAATTCTCCCAATAAACCAAAGTTGACCATTCGCGTCTCCTACCATTGTCCTCAGATACTCGTTCCATTTCATATCTCTTCAGAACGTTAAGCCCAGATCTTTAAACGAATTAATTGTGTCGAGTAGCACATTACTAATGCTGTATCTTAACATTTTGAGTTTATCTTTCTTACTCATCCACATTACCTTACATTTTTCTACATTTAGAGCTAGCTGCCATTCACCATACCAACTCGAAATTTTGTTTAAGTCATCTTGTATTCTCCTACAGTCACGGAACTTCAGCAGCTTGCCATACACTACAGCATCATCTGCAAACAACCAGTATTGCTGCCCATCCTGCCTCGAAACCATTTACGTATATAGAGCAATCCTCTCACACTTCCTTGGGGCATTCCTGACGATACCCTTGTTTTTGATGAACACTCGCCATCGAGGACAACATATTCGGTTCTATTACCTAACAACTCTTCGAGCGACTGTAATATATGGAAACCTATTCCATTTGCTTCTACCTTCTTTAACAGCCTGCAATGGAGTACTATGTCAAACACTTTCCGGAAATCTAGAAATATGGAATATGCTTGTTGCATTTAATCCATAATTCGCGGTATATCATGTGAGAAAAGGGCACGCTGAGTTTCACACGTGCGATGCTTTCTAAAACTATGCTGATTCGTGGACAAAAGCTTCTTGATCTCAAGAAAATTTGTTATATTCGAAGGGAGAATGTACCAAGGATTCTGCAGCAAATCAATGATAGGGACATTGGTCTGTAATTTTTCGGGTCCATTCTTTTGCGACTCTTATACAGAGGAGTCACCTGCTCTTCCTTCCAGTTACTTGGGACTTTCCGCTGGGCTAGAGACTCACGATGAATGAAAGCTAAGTAAGGGCCCAATGACGTAGAGCACTCTTTGCAAAACCAAATTGTGAGTCCATTGAGACGTGGTGACTTATTTGTTTCCAGCTCTTTCAGTTGTTTCTCTATGCCAGGGATGCCTATTACCATATTGTCCACAAGGGAGTGTTTGATGGTCAAACGATGGTATGTATGTACTTTCACCTGCATGAACCATTTCTTGAACGTGAAATTTAAAACTTCGGCTTTGGTTTTGCCATCTTTAGCTGCCACACCAGTCTGGTCAACAAGTTACTGGATGAAAGCCTTAAACTCACTTAGAGATTTTACAGATGACCAGAATTTTCTCAGGTTCTGTGCCAGATCTTTTGCTAAGGTATGACAGTGGTAATAGTTATATGCTTCATGCATAGATCTTTTCATAGATGCATGAATCTCTACTAACCTTCGCTTATCGTCATTTGTGCGTTCTCTTTTGAACCAAGAATGCAACAGCCTCTGCTTCCTCAGCATTTTCCAAATCTTGCTACTAAACCATGGCGGCTTTTTTCATTCTTAATCCACTCAGTAGGCACATAATTCTCCAGACCACGATTTATAATCCCCTTAAACCTTGCCCATAATTCCTCTAAATTTGTGTGGAACTAAGTGATGTCTGTTCACTGTCCAAGAGAGATGCTAACAACTGCGTATCTGCCCTTTGCAGCAGAAATACCCTCCTAGCCTTACTGACTGATTAATTAACTTTCGTAATCATAGTTGCCGTAATGACATCACGGTCGATAATCCCCGTTTCTCTACTGATGTTGTCTATAAGGTCCTGCCTATTTGTAGCTGCAAGTCTCAGATATTTCCATAGTGTGTGGGTCGAGAGACCTACAAATTATTGTAATTGCTTTGTAATCTCAGGTGGTAGAAAACCACGAACCGCAGATATCAATCATTGATTAGTTCTTATTCCGTCCTGGCTAATTACATGCCACAGATAGTTTACTTCTCTTTGAATGAAATAGTTTGTATCAACACCAAGTCTTAGGTATACTGCTTGCAGTCGTTCAAAGACTTCTTCCAACTGTTTCACATGTTCTTCCAAATCCTTTGAAAATACGAATATGCCATGAAGATACACCATGCACTTTTTAGGTTTTCCAAAGCACGCCATCCAACAGTCACTGAAATGTTGCCGGTAGGTTTTTCAATCCAAATGGCATTCATGGTACCAGTAATGTCCCCATGATGTCGAAAAAACTGTCTCCAGCTGGTCCTCTGGAACTACTTTAAACTGATGATAGCACTTTTCAAATCTATGGTCGAGAAGTATTTAAGCTGACCCAGATTGCCAAGTGTCTCCATAATGGTTGGGATGGGATACTCATCTGTGACAGTCTTTGCGTTTAAGAAGCGGTAATTGCAAAAGAGTCAGTATTTCTTGATAACACTTGATGACTTCTTGGACACAATGTCAAAGTTCACGCTCCAGGGGTATCACTCTTCTCGATGATTCCATGAGCCAACTGCTGGTCAATGAATACCTGCATCAAAGATAATAGACACTTTGGGATCCTGTGTGGTTTCCTATATATTCAGGTATTGCTTCCTGTGGGTGTCCTATGTTGTGTTATGAGCGTAGCTGGTAAAGGACCCACTGGTTTGAACAAATCCATGAATCTAAGCAATAAACCCTCCATGTCCTCCCTATCTTTTCCTTGCAGTGTTTGACTACCACATAGTGCAGAATTGCTATTGGTATGCTTGCGGCTGTGGTCATCACTCATCCTGTCAATGTCGTCGTCTTGAAAGACACTCAAACTGGCAACGATTAGGCCGTTTGGCAGACTAGCCTTGTCCATGCCAAAACTGTCCAAATTCACAGAAACTATAAATTCTCCATCCATGTCTGTAATGCGTACTATGCTCCTGCACACCATACAGTGCAACTTATCTTTCTCTTCGTTACAGGCCAATGGTTCTATTATGCACAAATTCGCTCGGTAAGTCCATATCTTTACTAACCCAGATCAGTTTTCCTATACCTGCTGATACGTTATCTCACAAATTAACCTTTAGTATATGTCACACTGTTTAACTGGTGAAACCTTCATGACAGGCACACCTTGCGCCATTGTTTCACTAGCAGCTCTCTCCCATAGCAGAAACTTATTTCCATCAAGTTTGATCGTAGGTCATGAAATATCAGTTATAGTGCGACGTTTATTCAGAAAATTGTGTTCAAGAATTGGTGAGTATCCCCCACCAACGTGTGACAACACCTTCATATGCTCCTTAAACATTTCAGCCCCAATACTAGAAGTGAGATGTGTTGTCCCCAATGGTTCTACGCCATTTTTACCCACTCCACATAAGCTATATCATGGGGATTGAAGTCTCTTCCTACCCAAGACGTCCAAACTAACAACTGACACAAATGCAGGTATGTCTATCAAGAATTTATGTTCCTTGTCATTCACTGCATCAATCAAGCAATAATTCGTCCCTGCACACACCCTTGCAATGTATTGTTTTATTGGGAATGATGTCCGATGGTTAAGGCACCTCTGTTTGCATTAAACGCCCGCTTCCCTATATTGCGCCTTACGCCCATCCTCAGCACATTCACAGCACTGTGGTCGGCGAAGATGCTTCTTCACATGCCCCACTCATCCACATCTGTAGTATTTAACCTTAAGGGAGAAGACAACATGATCACTTTGTTTCTGAGTCTCCTCTTGCTGTGTGTAAATTCTAACAGCTGAGGGCAAATCACTAGGATTTTTCATCGTTACCTGTCGTCACATATCCACTGGACGAATATGTCCAAGCCTCTGTTTTCTGCTTCTCACAAAAGGATTTTATCTCCCTCTGCGTTGTGCATTAATTCGTAAATCTGCGAGTTTAGTTTACGAATTCTGTCAAAATACATCTACTGACTCATTGTGTTGCTGTGTCAATCCCATGAGCTTTTCACTGAAAAATATTGCACTATTTTGGATGTGATAGGATTCAGTAAGCCAGTTGGCTAGCCAGTCAAGTATCTGTTTTTTACAAAGGTTTTCATGGTATGTGCCGTATGTTTTAGCGCCACGAGTTAATCATAATATAGCCATAGGGAGACATGTCACATTGGACCAATTACCTAACCAAGATGTTTCCCCGAAATCATCCAGAAAGGCTGACACATCTTCAGTTGCTTCCCCAGACAAAGGTGTAATGAGACTAGCTGTCATAGGGTCGATAGATAAGACAGGTACGTTTGCTATGGTCTTGGTATCCCCTCCCTCCAATTCTGTCAACCCAGACGCAGCACACACTGCTTCCAGCTCTCTCTGCATTTCTTGAGTAGCCTGGTATCTTTCTGGTTTATCTTGGAGTTACGTGGCTTGATGCTTCAAAACTTCATCACTTTCACTCAAAGTTACTGCAGGTGTTTGTGGTCGTTGTGTAGCCTTCATTTCGACGTATAATATAGGGCAAGTGGGAACCTAATATATCGAAACACTATTAATAACCAAAAACAACTATGTTAATTTTTTCTTCATAGCATAGCCCAGCGGCTCTCATTGGACTGCCATGCTTCATGACCAAGCCTTCAACAAGTTTCACACGTTACTGGCACTGCCTTAGTGCACTGGTTACTCATGCCCTGATAAATTACAATACTGGCACCTAGTCAACCATAAGTACTCTTCCCTGCAGTTATCCTGCAACTGTGAAAATTGTGCAGGTTCCTGTGGCCTATACAATATCATTTTCAAGTTCATATGCAGACCCTTCCGACCCAACATGGCCCGAAAATCACACAGAAAGAAAACAGGCCAACAAAAATTTGGCTAGTCACCACATTGCATAATGACAGGTGTTAGTGGCGGTTCAGTTGCAGGTATGGCTCCTCGACCGTGGTGACAACCAACGTCAGAGTTTCTATCATCAAAGGTGTAGGACTGCAGATTAGTCTGGCACTAATGAAGCGTTCCAGAACCACTTCTTGACACCTGATTTCTAGAAATCCACCAGATGTGGAGGGTGAATGTGCATCTCTTAATTTTTCAGTTTCCATCCAGCACGTATATGTATATGTGTGTGAGTTACAGATTATTGGTGCTTCCCACCAGCTGTCTTGGCATTCCTATCTCATTCTCTATTGAGTAGACTTGGCTGGAGCGACTCCCCTGCGCTCCTCAATAGTAACCATCCCACCACATTCGCTATTCAGTAGGTCTACCTGGCTGTGGGATAGATGAGTGAAGGTTCGATGGTTGAGTCCTGTGGAATGCAGGGGTCCTATTGAGGCGTAATACAATTAACAATCATTTATTATTAAGAGTTTTACATTCACTCAGTCTCCTTCCCAGTGCTGCCTAGTAGCGGCTGTGCTGAACTCACATTGTATGAAGGCGCAGAGTAGCACGTCAGCACACAGCGAGGAATTTGCAGGTACAGGCTCTGGTGTTATTAGGGGTCAGTGCTGCGGCTTCATTGCATGAGGGTCTTGCAGCCAGCACGTTGCTACAGCCTGGTATAGCTGTGGACATTTGTCGGAGCCTCAGTGTTCTCATTGAGTGAAGCTGTATTTGTGTTTCAATGCCCCATCTGGGCGGGCTGACAACAGCACACGTGCTGCTCTTTAGCTGAAAGACAGTAATTATACAAAGAAGACATTTAAAATAACAGAATGGAGGAAACATGGCGTACATAAATATAAAAATGGGGAACGGAACGGAAGAGAACAGACAAAAAGGGGCGCAATTGTAAAATGGAGATAAAATCAGTAAGAAAGTAGTGCACACAAAAAACCACATACTGGGACAATTAAAGAACACAAAGCGAAGTATGACAAGAGCACAAGAGTATTGACAGACGGCGTAGCACATAACAATCACTGACAGTAACACTATGTACAAGACCAGTACGCAATTAAAGTCACAGCTCTTGACGCATCAAACACAACACTGATGTAGCACACTAGTTACGATAGCATACTGAGAGGATCTGCCAGGGGTATAGAGAAGAGGGAGTAGGAAGAAGGGAGGGAGGAGGAGAGGGGGGAGACGAGTGGGGGGGGGGTTGCGCCAAAGAGGGCCAGAGAGGCAAGGATTTGGCAGGGAAGCAGTTGAGGAGGGGGTGCAGGGACTCAGGGAGGGAAGGAGGAAAACCCATTCTGTGAGAAGGAAGGGAGAGGAAAAAGGGGGTCCTGTGGAGGGGAAAGGAACAAGGCCAGGCTACAGCTAGAAGGAAGGGTAGATCTTATGGCGAAGTTCAACATCAGGAAGGGAGAGGTGCTGGAAATTGCCCTGATGAAGGAGATGGAGGGTGTGGAGGTGGAGAGAGGGAGGGATACAGCGATAGAGGCGCGGCAATGGGTGGGGCGTGGAGAGGAAGAAGGAAACAAAGGGGTGGGGGAGATCAAGCCTGTGGACAGTGTAAAGGATGTGGAGATGCTGGAGGAAAAAGAGGAGGTGGGGGAAGGGAATGAGGTCATACAGGAGGCGTCTTGGGGAAGGAAGGCAGATACAAAAGGCAAAGTGGAGCGTGTGGCGTTCAAAGATTTGGAGGCCCTTGTAAATACGGGAGTGGGGGTGGGGTGGAGATCCAGGCAACCCTGGTGCAACAGAGGATAGGACGGACAAGGGATTTGTAGATGTGGAGGATGGTGGAAGGATGCAATCCCCATGTCTGGCCAAACAGGAGTTTCAGGAGGCGGAGGTGGGAACAGGCTTTCTGCTGGATGGTCAGGAGGTGACGGGTCCAGGTGAGGTGACAGTCGAGAGTGAGGTCAAGGTATCTCAGGGTGGGGGTGAGCTGGATTGGATGACCATAAATGGTGAGATAGAAATCATGGAGATGGAGGGAGCAGGTGGTGCAGCCTATGATCAATGCCTGGGTTTTGGAGGGTTTGAGACAAAGGAGCCACTGGTTACATCAAGTGGTCAACTGGTCAAGGTGGGTTTGGAGGGTGCGTTGGGACCATTGAAGGGAAGGATAGAGAGCCAGGAAGGTGGTCATCGGCATATTGGAGGAGGTGGGCAGGTGGGGTGGCTTGGGCATATCGGATGTGTACAGGAGATAGAGGAGAGGGGATAGGATGGAGCCCTGAGGGGACGCCAGCAGTGGGATAAATGATACTAAGTTGGTGTCATGGAGGGTGACATAGGAAGGATGGCGTGAGAGGAAGGAAGCGACGAGACAGGCAAAATTGATAGGCAGTGCGAAGGTTTGAAGTTTAAAAAGGAGACTGAGATGCCATACGCGGCTACAGGCATTTTGAAGGTCGAGAGAAACAAAAATGGGAAAGCGACAGGAGTTAAGCTGGAGGGAGAGAAGGTAGACGAGGTTAAGGAGTTGGTCTTCAGTTGAGAAGGAGGGTCGGAAGACACACTGGGTAAGGGGAAGGAGGTGGTGTTGATTAAGGTGCTGATGGATACGATGGGAGAGGATTGATTCGAAGACCTTGCTCAAGATGGAGGTGAGGCAGATGGGACGATAGGAAGAGGCGACGGAAGGGGGTTTGTTGGGTCTGAGGAATAAGAGGATGTGGGAAGTCTTCCACATGTTGGGGTAGAAGATGGTAGAGAGGATGACGTTATAGAGATTGGCAAGGTCAGTCAGGAAGGAGAAGGGGCTTCCTCTAAGGTGGTGGTAGGAGACACAGTCATGACCAGGGGCTGTGTTGCGTTTAGACTGGAGGATAATTTTAATGTCATGTGCTGTGATTGGAGTGTTGATGTCTGAGGGGGGCCAACTGCCCCAACTACTGGAGACTAGGAGCAAGTGGAGCGACTGAGGTATCGGCGCGTTCCATGACAGTGGGGAAGAGAGAATAATCAAAGTGGGGATCATCAGGGATGGAGAAGACCTCGGAAAGGTGGAAAGTGAAGTGGTTGGCCTTACTGAGGTTGTCGGGAAGGGGGTGGGCATTATGGAGAAGGGGGTAATGGGATGTGGATCAGAACCAGTAAGGTGATGGAAGGCGAACCACTACTTGGAGGAGTTGACAGGGATGGTGGTGTTGAGTCATGTACAGGTATGGCGCCAGTCCTGGCGTTTCTTTGCTGAAATAAGGTTCCGTACGTGTCACTATATTTGCCAGTGTCGTTGGAGTGTATCCCTGTCACGAGTGTGCAGGAAGGAGTCATAGAGGTGGCAGGATTCCTGAAGGAGGAGGACAGTCCATGGAGGGAGATTGGGATGGTGGGGGTGGATGGTTTTAGTAGGAACACGGGCCCCCACGACATCAGTAATTGCTTTCTGAAGGAAGGACGAGGTGTGGATGATGCCATCAGGATGGTGATAGGTATGAGGGTGGCTTTCGACCTGAGTGGCGATGGATTCTTGGTAGGCATCCCAGTTGGCACAACGGTACTCATGGACGACCTTGGGCGTAGGTGTAGGGTGGGAAGCTGGAGGGGGTGGTGAGCAGACATGGTGGGAAGGATGGGGAGGTGGTCGCTACTTGTGGGGTCAAGGATGTTGACGGAGATATGCCCAAGGAGGTTGCTAGAGGCAATAACAACAGAGGAGGTGGTGTCGCTTGCGGGATGGGTGTGCTATGGAAGGGGGACAAGGTCACCTTGGATCATGGGGAGGAACAGATGCCACTGCCAAAGGGCGGCAGGGGAGCGTCTATGGATGTTGATGTCGGTGGCAATCCCATAGGAGGAGAAGATGCAGTCAACGTGGGAGATGGAAATATGGTTTTTTTTTTCTTTTAATGAGTTTCGGGCTGGTAGCAGCTTAGTACACCGCTCTTCAACCTACAGGCTTTTAAAACAGAAGAAGAAGATAATAAACAATAAAAGCAGGCGATAAAAACGGTGACTTAAATTGTACAACGATGGAAAATTGTTGGAGTTAAAACAGGAAACAAAGGGTTGGCGATGCTAATAAAATACACAGAAAGCAGACAAGGAAAATAGTAGACAGACAGTTAAAAAAGATGGCAACAGACTGGTTTCTGTTCGCAAGAGATATAAAAATCACACCCAGCGACAATATGATTTCTGTTCGCAACACTTCAGAAAAGATGCATAACAATTAACACTCACTTAAAACACTGCACTAAAAAGTTGGCATGAAGATAACACACCACAGTAAAGGGCAGATGGAGGGGGGGACCTGGACAGATGAGGGGAAAAAGAGGGGTGAAAGAGAGGAAAAACGAAGTGTGGGGGGGGTGGGAATATGGTGTTTTTTTCTTTATTGTTATTTCACTCCCCAAAATGGGGTGGGCTGGCAGTGGCACAATACGCCACTCTGCAGCCAAGAGAGTTACAGGAAAACACAGTCAAATGAGAAAAGAACACATAAGATAGAATGGTATAAACTGGTGAACAAACAAGAACAAAAATAGAGCCACTTACACATGCAGAGACTGAGCACTGTGAGTCGACACGAAAACAAAGACACACCACTGTGGGAACACAAATGAATGATTCTGGGGACACTGTTGGTGCTGGTGGAACGTAGCACTGCACACGGCACTGGAGAAACACTGACACCACAACGAAAATGTTAAAAATCACTGCACCGAAGGGGACCTACCACAGGGTGAAGGGTAGGAGGGGGGAAGAAAAGGGAGGGGTAGAGAAGGTAGGGGGAAACCAGGAGGGGGAGGAGGGGGGCGGTGGTAGGGAGAAAGAAGGAGCCAGAAGCCTAGTGGAGGGTGGGTGAAAAGGAGAAAGAAGGTGGTCGGCAGGGGAAAAGGAGGAAGAAGAGAAGGGGGAGAGGTAGGGAGAGAGGGAGCCCTGAGGAGGAGGGGAGAAGGAGGGATTCGAGCTGGTAGGAGGGGTAGATGGAAGGCACACAAGGACATCATCCGGGAGGGGGAGTTGTTGGCAGAAGCCACCTTGGGCGAGGGTATGGAACGTGTGGAGATGGACACCAGGCAGGACACTGTGGTACAGGTGTGGCAGTGGGCTAGGGTGGGAGAGAATGGGGGAAACCAAAGGATGGGGGGATCCCGTTTTTGGGACATGTGTAGGATCTGTATTCGTTCAAGGAACAGGAGGAGGTGGGGGAAGGGAATCAGATCATAAAGGATCCGTGTGGGGGACGGTAGATGGATGCAATAAGCGAGGCGGAGTCCATGGTGCTCAAGGAATTGGAGGGATTTGTAGTAGGTGTGGGGGGCGGAGATCCAAGTGGGGTGGGCATAACATAGGATGGGGTGGATGAGGGACTTATAGGTATGCAGTATAGTGGAAGGGTCTAATCCCCATGTTCGACCAGAGAGGAGTTTGAGGATATGGAGATGGTTAAGTGTCTTGGCTTGGACTGTGAGGGGATGGGGGATCCAGGAAAGGCAGCAGTTGAGGATGATGCCAAGGTACTTGAGGGTAGGACTGAGGGCAATGGGGCGGCCATAGATGGTAAGGAAGAAATGCATGAGGGGAAAGAGGGGGTGGTGCAGCATACGATGATTGCCTGGAATATGGTGCTTTTTTCCTTTATTGTGATTTCATTCCCCTGCCCCATATGGGCAGGCGAGGGCTGTCAGTGGCACAATCCGCTGCTCTTCAACAGAGTGACATGACAGCTCATACAAGAAGAAAATGATAGAGATGATGGAGGTAAAAATATACTGACATGGAAACGTTCATAGGGGGACAATTAAAAAAGTCAACATAAAGTTAAAAAAAAACACAGTTGGCGCTCCGCAGAGCACAAAAAGGGCACTGAAGGCACATGCACAGGTTAAAAGTTGGCGATAGTATCAACAACACTCCAGAACAACGCACTTTAAACCCACTTGGGGCACACACGATGAAGAATAAAACTACCAGGTGGGACTTGCCGAGGGAGAATTCTGAGGGGATGGAAAATGAGGGGAGAGCGAGGTGCAGCAGGGGAGGGTGCGGGATGAAAAGAGTAGGGGCGTCAACAGGTGCACCAAGAGGCAGGAGACATGTGGGGCAGGAAATGAAGAGGGAAGACAAGGCAGAGACACTGAAGGGAAACACAGGAGAGGGAGAGGGAGTAGGAGGGGAAAGCCGCACAGGAGAAGGGAGGTGGAGGAGAGGGAGCCCTGAGGAGGAGGCAGGAGGAAGGTGGGGTTAGAGTTGGTAGGAAGGGTAGATGTCAGGGCGAAGCTCTTCATCCGGGAGGGGTAAATGTTGTAAGTTGCATTGGGAAAGGAGGCGGGTAGATGTTGTAAGTTGCGTTGGGAAAGGAGGCAGAGGGTGTGGAGTTGGAGAGAGGGTGAGACACAACGGTAAAGGCACAGCAACAGGGTGGGGGAAGAGAGGAAGGGAGACACCACAGGGCGAGGGGGATCAAGGCGGTGGACAATATATAGGGTGCAGATGTGTTCAAGGAAAAGGAGAAAGTGGGGGAGAATATGGTGCTTTTCTTTTTTTTTCTTTATTGTCATTTTGATACCTTACAAACAAGGTAGGCCGGCAGCGGCCTATTTATACCACTCTTTGGCCATAGAAAAGACATACAGTACAACAGGAATACAAAAAAACAAATGTACACGGAGGGCAAAAACGGGAGACAAACATAATAAAAGAAATGAAGTCGTTCACTGACGCTGCTCGGAGGAAAAAAACAAAAAAAAAGGTTCAACACTGCACACAGTGGAGAATACAGAATGTCACACGTGAACGGAGGAGCTCAGATGAAGAGACACTGATGCACTGAGGGGACGACGAACACGAGCACTGCGGCGACAATCTCCGGTGCACAAAGACGCATTGTTGAAACAAAACAGCCGGTGGCCTGCCAGGGGGAAGAGGTGAGGGTACGAGGGAGAGTGGGAGGGGGTTGATGCCAGTGGGAGGGGTGAAAGGAAGGGGAGAGGGGAGGGAGGGAAGAAGAGAGGAGGGAGAGAAGGGAAAGAGGGTGCCCTGGAGGAAAAACAAAGGGGGAGGAAGGGAGGATCAAAGTTGGTAGGAGGGATAGATGGTGGGGATGAGGGCATCATCAGGGAGGGGGAGTTGGAGGAAGCCAACTTGGGCAAGGGTATGGAGTGTGGAGAGATGGAGCGCGGGTGGAATGCGGGAGTACAGGTGTGGCAGCAGACAGGGGTGGGAAAGCATGGGAGAGACAAGTGGGTGAGGGGGATCACATTTGTGGGAGGTGTAAAGGATCCGTATCCATTCTAGGAAATGGAGGAGGTGTGGGAATGGTATTAGGTCATAGGGGATCCGCATGGGGTAGGATAGGCGGATGCTATAGGCGAGACAGAGCGCATAGCGTTCCGGGATTTGTAGAAGGTAGGAGGGGTGGCGATCCAGGAGGGATGGGCATAACAGAGGATAGGGGGGATGAGGGATTTGTAGGTGTGGAGGACAGTGGATGGGTCCAGACCCCATATGCAGCCAGAAAGGAGCTTGAGGAGGTGGAGTCAGGAGTGTGCCTTCGCTTGGATCGTCCGGAGATGGGGGGTCCAGGAGAGGCGATGGTCAAGGGTGACGCCAAGATATTTGAGGGTGTGGGTGAGGTTGACAGGACGGCCGTAGATAGTGATATAGACATCAAGGAGACAGAAGGAAGGGGTGGTTTTGCCTACAATGATCGCCTGTGTCTTGGAAGGATTGACCTTGAGCAACCACTGGTTACACCAAATGGTGAACCGGGCAAGATGGGATTGGAGAAGGTGCTGTGAGAGTTGCAGGATGTGGGCAAGAGCAAGGAAGGCGGTGTCATTGGCGTACTGGAGAAGGTGTAAGGGAGGTAAAGGCGACGGCATGTCCGCCGCATAAAGAAGGTAGAGACGAGGGGAGAGGACGAAACCTTTGGGCACACCGGCGGAGGGGTAGAAGGTGTAGGAATCCGTGTTATGGGTGGAAGAATATAATGAGAGGGTTACTATTTATATGCGGAAGCCATATGGCATCGACATATGAGAATGAGACATGGTTATACACATTTACAAGTTGAATTATGCCCATCAAAACGTGACAACTACATATGATCGGGAAGTATGATATTTTGTGTGAGAGTATTGGTCTACACCGTACTAGTACAGCAGATTTCTAGATGAAATCTGAACTGCCACCACAACCAGAGTCTAGCGCCAACTGGTGGCAGATGACTGTAGCACAGCCCAGTGACACTGCACAGGTTACTAGCTCCATCTGGTGGAATATGTATGAACTCAATGCCTCGAGAACGCGAGCAGAAGCTAAAGGGAATGATGTGTGGGAGCTCTACCTACTGCATAGCGTCACGCGTGATTATTGCACACTGACTGCGCTCCATGCCTCTGGACGGGGCAATGTTGTCGCCACAAGTGCACTGATAGCAACCTACAGGCCAGTTCATCAGCCACATCATCCACTCGCACCTAGACGACACAGACACCCAAATTTGCCGCCATGTCACAGAACTTTTACAGACATCTGCGCATCCTTTACGTTGTCCGCAGGCTTGATCTCCCCCACCCTCTGATTTCCTCCTTCCTCTCCACCCCACGCCCGTTGCCGCACCTCTATCGCTGTATCCCTCCCTCTCTCCACCTCCACACCCTCCATCTCCTTCATCAGGGCAATTTCCAACGCCTCCCCCTCCCGGATGCCGAACTTCGCCGTGACGTCTACCCTTCCTTCCAACTATAACCTGGCCTTGTTCCACGCCCCCCCCCCTCCCCAGGGCCCCCTTTTTTCCTCTTCTTCTCCCAAAGCGGATTTTCCTCCTTCTCCCCCCCTCCCCTGATGAGACCCTGCACCCCATACTTGCCTCTTTCCTTCCCACATCCCTCCCTACCTGGCCCTCTTCAGCGCGCCCCCCGCTTATCTCCCTCCCTCCCTTCTTCCAGTCTCCCTCATCTCCTTGCGCCTGGCAGATCATCTGTTTTGATCATCATCAGTGTGCCACATCAGTGTTGTGTTTAGTGCTGTTTCTCCTGTGCGTCAAGAGGTGTGATTTTAATTGTGTACTGCCTTGAGGTTCGCCGTCAGTGTTTGTTATGTGCTCCACCATCCGTCGATACCTTTTATGCTCCAGTCATACTGTGCCTTGTGTTCTTTTAATTGTCGCAGTGTGTGGCTTTTTGTGTGTGCTACTTTTAAACAGTTTTCACAGTTTTTGTTTTGTTTTCCATGATGTTCCCCCTTTTTTATATCTATGTTCACCATATTCTCTCCTTTGTTATTTTTAAATGTCTTCTCTTGTTTGTTCTATGTCTTTCGGCTGAAGAGCAGCGCATATGCTGCTGCCAGCCCGCCCCGATGGGGAATTGAAATACAATAAAGAAAAAAAAAGCTTTTACAGAGCATATTTAATCATATTTAATATCAGACGCCTCCATAAGATTTATAAATGGCGACAGGCATCACACATACAGCAAGTCACTGAATTATCATGTAAATTTTGTGGTGAAATGAACGAGTAAAATATCGAAAGTGACGCTATTCAGGGTCGTGAACGCACAGAGTGAACCCTCACCGTTAAGAACAGATTGGTATTTACTAAAAATTCATCAATTTATTCATAATTCCCACATAAACATTTCATAATTTGCCCATGTTGTATCACCTCGGAATTCAACACTGAAGTTTTCTTCTTTGGTTGAAAGCTTTTCAGTGTCTTGATTCTGTGTTATATGGATTAAACAAGCGCTTGATAGGCTGAAAAGGAAGGAATAAATATTGTTATTCTGTCTTCAGAAAGGGCATAAGACGTTCTCCAAAACTGAACAGCCGATTAGCGCTAGCGATATAGACATGTTTGGTTGTATGAATCCACTCGATGTTACTTCGCACAGTACATTTTACTTTTCTACTATAGCTTCAAACTCACAGAAAAGGTGTTGTTCTGATATATAGTAGTACTACCCGTTGGATTATCATGTTAACGTATTCGCATTTCTACCACAAAGCTGAAGCTACCACAAGTTGGAAGCTGAAAGTTCCATACACATTTCTGATGATCAGTGCAATTTTTCAACCAGTAGACCATTTCTTCCTCTTTCTTTGTAATCAGACTACGCACACAAGGTGGTAGTGCAGAACACACACAATGTGAAAACATCCATGGCGTCTTAACGCCATCTAACAGTCGTTAAACATACATCCAGCTTACAAGTTCCACACACTACCGTCGCAAATTTTCAGAGGGTGAACTTACTACTTTGGACACAAAATACAACATTGATTATTTCTGACACAACCCATTTATAGGTTCCCAAAGTTAACAGCAACTGTTTACCAAATTCATATCCGAATATGGTATGGATATTTTGGTATCTCACAACATCACCTATAAAATGATAGTCAGCGATAGTAAACGTATGTGACGAACCAGTTACGTATTACGAAAGTAACAGTCTGTTCCCTTCTCAACCAATCTCATTTTAACACGAAAAACAGTCACCAGACCACAGCAAACCATGTATTTAATACCGACCAGAAGTCACGAAAGGTAACTATGTGTTTCAACAAATACTTCACAACATAAAAGAAGAGCAGTTAAGTTATGATCACCGTATATTGAGTCTCTCCATAGCGATTCACGTTGCCGCATACAACTCAGATTCATCGTAACTGAACACTTAAAGTTACTTGGCTGAGGCACATATCCGTTCTCAAATTGCTGTATGAAGCTAGAAAAACAAAAGAGGTCGACCAGAACGAGAAAACAAGACTTGGAATACTGGTACTGGGAATGGTTCTATGACATTATAATCCAGCTCAGACCTGTCGAGCTATTTATAATAGTAGCACTACGGCATGCTAGCTGAGATTTGAGACACTGGAAGAGGTTCTATGACTTCAAAATCCAAGTTGTGGAAGACTGGCGCAGTACAGGAGAATGTGCTATAGTAGTTCATATTACAACATAGTCGAAGAGCAGATAAGATATGTCCATCATAGGTTGAGTTTCTCCATAGTGATCCACATGCAGCATAAAAGTCTCACAGATTCACAACAATTGAATGGTTAAAGTCACTTGCCAGAGTCACATGTTCGTTCTCCCATTGCTCTATATGCAAGCTCAATAGAAAAATGGACAAACTAGAAGTGACATAAGACGTTCCTCACAGTGTGTTGCATGCAGGCTTACTACCCATCTAAAATATATAGGAGCAAGAGTGCGTCAAAGTCTTTAACATCATATGCAACACACACTGGAAACTGCACATCACACCTCTAATTTCTGGTGAATTGTAGGGGTATTTGTTCAGGAAAATGTGCTACAATAAATCATACAAACATGTTGGAGAATTTGGCCCAGTTGTTATAGTACTGTACTAGCATTTGTAGTACATTCAAGATGTCTGACCTGGGCATATGAATGAAGTCCAAAATATTTGTTTCAGTTCTCAAGGTGCTGCCATCGTCTACCCTCCACCACTCACCATCAGCACAAGCTTATTAAACATCACGTCGTAGCGGCCCCTTATCAGTTGGAGGGCCTGCACAACGGACAAGCAAGGTGGGCTGCCGATCTCCCTTCAGGAGCTCAGATCGAAACATCGTCAGTGGATGTAAACAATAAAAAGCTTTCCGCATAAACATGAAACTACTTCGCGAAAAGCCTTGTGATAGTGATCCACCAATTGGAACTCATTTGACCACCTGTAGCACACCACTGAATCGGTATTATAAGCACACCAGGAGCGCCAGACCGGCAGTCTGTACCTACAGCTAGGACAGCTCTGGCAAATACTTACGCCAGCTCTAGCATAGTAGACACTCGCCGTAGCATTCAGTAGCACGCTGTATCTTCGTAATTGGTAGAGTAGTATTTTGTCATTATTTTCTTTCGTTGTCTTGTACTCTTATCTAGTTTTTCCACCACAAGAATTGTTGTGTTTCTTGTTGTTACTACGCTCGGAAATTAGTGCATGCCAAGAAGGCGGTTTTTTATTATAATAAAGCGTGTTAAAACTTGATTGTTAGTTCTTTCCTGCCGACCGCAGGACACTACAGTTATAAAACTTACATTTTCGAACGAAATGGCCTGCTTAGAGGAACTTCTTCAGTTCTTGGTGGAAACTACAGCAGATTCAGGCAGCACTGACCAGCACTGACAAGGTCAGAACGTCGCTCTCACTCCCCAGCGTTGCTAGAGGTAGCTCATAGAGTTGATTAAATCGCGGGTAAATTGAACACTTTTCACGTGGCTCGACCAACGTTTCCCCCTTTTAATATGTCTGTCAAACCATGGTCAAATTATATCGAACGGTTGGAACAACATTTACTGGCACATGGGATCCGTGATGAAAATTGAAGTCGGGCTTTTTTTTTTTTAGCAACAGCAGGTCCACACGTGTATCGTTTAACTCAACAATTGAATCCTGAGCAGTCTCCTTGCAATCTCTCTTTTACCCATATTAAGGGCTGCCTTTTTGAGTACTTTGATGTACAAATACACATCACCTCCGCCAATCAGACTTTATTTTCTTGCGGAAAGTCCCTGGGTCAGACATATCGGGAATGGATTACGACGCTCCAGGGCTTCTTCCACGATTGTAAATTTCGGTACGCCAACGTTGCCTGCAAGCAGTCTTATGCTCTTCGTTGATTCGTGATAAGGTGGCGTTTCAAGCACCAGACGAGGCTCTTCAGGCTGATATTTTGAGGTTAGAGGACCCATCCCCCCCCCCCCCCCCCCCCCCCCCGCTGTGGGTCCGTGGGTTAGTATAGGCCTGAGGTATTCCTGCCTGTCGTACGAGGCGACTAAAAGGAATTTCACATGTTCCGGCCTTTATGTGATGGTCCCCTGTAGGGTTTGACCTCCATTCTTCAAAATTTTCCCAAAGAGCGAGAGAACTGGGGAAGGGCACCTTACAAGGTGCATCGTGTCCATTGTGCATTGAGATTTTAGCCCACTTTCTTGTCATTGCATTGCAGTCCTGCCCATTCTCCATCTCTTGGGCGAGGACACCTTCTTGGGTGCGTTTTCCACCATGCACTATGCAGTGTCGATTTCTGCATCGACGATGACCATGGACTTCTCTGCACCTGATATCCAGCATGGTAGCCAGGCTGTTGTGGTGGGGCCGCCATGTACCCTGTTGGTTGTAGCCCCCTTACCACACAAGGATCGTTCTGCTGATGCCTGCACCGTTAACTCCCCACGTATGCCAAGGGGTAGATGCCCAACCCCATGGGGCATCGGGACTCCCAGAAATGGCCATACTGCCAGGAGGCCTTTGCTGCAGCTGTGTGGCGCATGTGAGGAGGGCCCCTGGTCGGAGTGGGTGGCATCAGGGCAGATGACATGTAATGAAGTGTAGTCCATCATCTCTTGTTGGTGGTGAAATACCAAAGTCTCTAAGCGAGCACGAGCTCAATTCAGTGCACAGAAGTATGACCCAAAATCATTCCCCTCCCTGGTTACACCATGGGAAGAACGTCAGGCTAAGGATGGTAGCGGATCTTATTCTTCCCAGTACCTTGTATGTTTGAGAGCTGATGGGGAATCCTTCATGACGATGAAGCCTCAGTTTTTTGTTGAGCATTTAGAGGACAAATTTGGGGAGGTGGAGGGCTTGTCCAAAATGAGATCTGGGTCAGTCTTGATCAAAACAGCATCCTTTGCCTAGTCACGGGAGTTACTCGCTTGTGACAAGCAGGGGGATGTTTCTGTAATCATCACGCCCCATAAGAGCTTAAATATGGTCCAGGTTATCATATTTCACAGAGGCCTTCTTTTGCAGTCCGACAATGAGCTCTGCGCCAATTTAGAGCAGCGAGGTGTACGTTTCGTCAGGCTTCTCCACCGGGGTCCGAAGGACTATCAGGTTGCCACCGGTGCCTTCATCTTGGCCTTTGTAGGGGATACATTGCACAAGAAGGTCAAGGTGATGGTCTACTGGTGTGATGTAAAGCCCTACACCTCCCGAAATGCAGTGCTATAAGTGGTGGAAGTTCGGCCATATGTCTTCCCGCTGTACTTCCAGCGTCACATGCCAAGATTGCAGACCCCCGTCAAATCCCGATACTCCATGTGCCCCGCCTCCCATCTGTGTCAACTGCGGAGAGTACCATTTGCCTTGCTCGCCTGACTGCAGGATTCTTCAGAAAGAAAGGAAAATCATGGAGTAAAAGACCCTGGACTGACTGACCTACACTGAGGCTAAGAGAAAATTTGAACGCCTGCATCCTGTGCGTATGACATCGTCTTACGCCGCCGCTACAACAGTTCTGGCACCATTAGCTCCTCCAACCCAGGTCACCTCTCAGAGCCAGAAGGCTACATCTGTCCCCTAGATGGTGGTGGGCATTTCCTTCCCTGTTGCTCCTGCACCACTTACTTTGGGAGTAACCCCCCCCCCCCCCCCCAACCATCGGGGACGTCGATCCACACTTCTAAGCCAGAGAAGCATAAGTCTTCTTCGGCTTCTCTCGTTAGGATGGGGTCCCTTGGGTCACTCCCTTCCCAGGTTTCTTCTAGTGGGAAAGACGACACCTGCCAGTTGCTGAAGAGCCCAAAAGCAGCTGGTCGTAGGGCTTCACGCACATCCTCAGTCCCGAAGACTGAGCCAGTGAAGTCCTCCCAGCCAGGGAAACCCAAGGTGCAGCGAAAGAAATCCAAAAAGAAAACCCCTAAGACCAAGGAAATTGCGGTGGCACCCACACCACCTCTATCTAGAAGCTCTGCGGCTGAGGATGGGGCAGAGATTTTGGTGTCCGCTGAGGACCTACATATTGCCAGACCCTCAGAACAATGGATATATACTGCTCAGGCAATAAATCGGTGGCAGCAGGTGACTCTGAGGCGTAAACTGCCTCATTGAATGTTCCATGCCTTCCCAGTCTCACGATGTCATCCTCCAGTGGAATTGAGGCGGTTTTTTCCACAGCCTGGCTGAGCTACGGCAATTATTAAGCTTTACACCAGCTACCTGCATTGCCCTCCAGGAACCCTGGTTCCCAGCAATGCCGACCCATGCCCTCCGCAGCTTTAAGGGATATTACAGGAACCGTTGCGACTATAATCGAGTGTCAAGTGGAGTTTGCGTTTATGTCCTAAACTCGATCTGTAGTGAACATGTGCTCCTTCAAACCCCTCTTGAAGCTGTGGCTGTCAGAATAAGGACGATGCAGGAAATAACTGTCTGCAATGTATATCTTCCTCCAGATGGTGCAATACCCCTGAATGTATTAGCTGCACTGATTGATCAACTCCCTAAACCTTTCCTACTTCTGGGAGATTTTAATGCCCATGACCCCTTGTGGGGTGGTACAATGCTTACTGGCCGAGGCAGAGATGTCGAAACTTTACTATCGCAATTCGATCTCTGCCTCTTAAATACTGGGACCGCCACACATTTCAGTGTGGCTCATGGTAGTTACTCGGCCATTGATTTATCAATTTGCATCTCAGGACTTCTCCCATCTATCCACTGGGGACCACATGACTACCTGTGTGGTAGTGACCACTTCCCCATCCTCCTGTCACTGCCCCAGCGTCAGGCACACAGACGCCTGCCCAGATGGGCATTGAACAAGGTGGACTGGGGAACTTTCACCTCTGCTGTCACCGCTGAATCTCCTCCACACGGTAACATCGATGTGGTGGTTGAGCAGGTGACTAGCACAATTGTTTCTACGGCAGAAAACGCGATCCCTCTCTCTTTAGGGTGCCCGAGGCGTAAGGCAGTCCCTTGGTGGTCGCTGAAGCAATTAAGGAGCGTCGGCGAGCTCTACAGCGGCATAAGCGGCACCCTTCCCTGGAGCTCCTCATAGCCTTTAAATGGCTCTGTGCCCATGTTCGCTACCTTATCAAACAACGGAAGAAGGATTGTTGAGAGAGGTATGTCTCCACCATTTGGTGCCACACATCATATTCCGAAATATGGGTGTTACCATAAATGGCGAGTTACTTACCGACGCAAACGTGATTGCCGAGCACTTTGTTCGAGCTTCTGCGACAGAGAATTACCCTCCAGCCTTTCGCACACTCAAACGGCGGCTGGAAGGGAACGTCCTCTCATTCACCACACGCTGCAGTAAATCCTATAACGCCCCATTTACAGAGTGGGAGCTCCTCAGTGCCCTTGCACATTGCCCCAACACAGCTCCTGGGCCTGATCGCATCCACAGCCAGATGATTAAGAATCCCCCTCATCTGTCTACAAGCGACATCTTATCGTCATCTTCAACTGGCTCAGGTGCGATGGCGTCTTTCCAACGCAATGGCGGGAGAGCACCATCATTCCGGTGCTCAAACCCGGTAAAAATCCGCTTGATATGGATATCTATCGGCCCATCAGCCTCACCAACGTTGTTTGCAAGCTGCTGGAACGTATGGTATATCGGTTGTTTGGGTTGGGTCCTGGAGTCACATGGCTTGCTGGCTTCATGTCAGGGCGGCTTCCGCCAGGGTCGCTCTACCACTGATAATCTTGTGTCCATCGAATGTGCCATCCGAGCAGCCTTTTCCAGACGGCAACCCCTGATGGCCGTCTTTTTTGACTTATGTAAAGCATACGACACGACTTGGTGACATCATATCCTTGCCACAATGTATGACTGGGGTCTCCGCGGACCACTTCCGATTTTTATCCAAAACTTCCTGTCGCTCCATACTTTCCGTGTCCAACGTGGTGACTCCCATAGTTCCATCCATATCCAGGAGAATGGAATCCCGGAGGGCTCTGTATTGAGTGTCTCTCTATTTTTAGTGGCCATTAACGGTCTAGCAGCAGCTGTCGGGCTCTCTGTCTCACCTTCTGTGTATGCAGACGACTTCTGCATTTCGTACTGCTGCTCCAGTACTGTTGTTGCTGAGCAGCGCCTCCAGTGAGCCATCCACAAGCCTCAGTCATGAACTCTAGCCCACGGCTTCCAGTTTTCAGCCGCAAAGTCGTGTGTCACGCACTTCTATCGGCGTCGTATCGTTCATCCGGAACCCGCACTTTACTTTAATGACGATCCACTCACTGTACTGGAGACATATCAATTCCTAGGACTGGTTTTCGACGCTCGATTGACTTGGCTCCCTCATCTTCGTCAGCTTAAGCAGAAGTGCTGGCAGCATGTCAATGCCCTCCGCTGCCTGAGCAACACCAACTGGGGTGCCGATAGCTTAACGCTGCTGCAGCTCTACAGAGCCCTTGTCCAATCCCGAATTGACTATGGGAGTCCGGTTTATGGTTCGGCAGCGCCTTCAGCATTGCATTTACTCGACCTGTGCACCGCTGTGGGGTTTGATTAGCGACAGGAGCTTTTAGGACGAGTCCAGTGACCAGCGTACTGGTGGAGGCTGGTGTCCCTCCACTGCAGATCAGACATGCGCAACTGCTCACCAGTTATGCAGCACACATTCAGAGTTCCCCTGAGCTTCCAAATTACCGTCTCCTTTTCCTGCCCGCGGCAGTCCGTCTCCCGCATTGGCGGCCCAGATCGGGGCTAATGATTGCGGTTCGCGTGCGGTCCTTTATCTCCGAACTGGACTCCTTCCCTTTACTACCTCTACTTGCGGTCCGTTTACGTACGCTTCCATGGTGTACGCCTCGGCCGCTGCTTCGTCTGGACCTTTTGCATGGCCCTAAGGACTCCGTCAACCCCACCGCTCTCCGCTGTGACTTCCTCTCGACTCTTTACGTGTTCTAGGGCACTGCAGTGGTTTACACCGACGGCTCAGTGGTTGACGGTCACGTAGGCCTTGCATATGTTCATGGAGGACATATTGAGCAGCACTCCTTGCCAGTTCGCTGCAGTGTTTTCACTGCAGAGCTGGCGGCCATATTTCGTGCTCTTCAGTACATCCGCTCATGCCCTGGCGAGTCATTTCTCCTGTGTATGGGCTCATTGAGCAGCCTACAAGCTATCGACCAGTGCTACCCTCGCCACCCTCTGGTAGCGTCCATTCAGGAGTCCATCTATGCCCTGGAACAGTCCCGCTGTTCCGTGGTGTTTGTGTGGACCCCAGGACATGTCGGAATCCCCAACAACGGACTTGCCAACAGGCTGGCAATACAGGCGACGCGGAAACCGCTTCTGGAGATAGGCATCTCCGAAGCTGACTTGCGGTGTGTCTTACACAGCAGGGTTTTCCGGCTTTGGGACACGGAATGGCATAACAGCACGCACAACAAACGGCGTGTCATTAAAGAGACTATGAATGAGTGGAAGTCTTCCATGCAGGCCTCTCGCTGGGTATCAGTTGTCCTCTACCGGCTCCGCATTGGCCATATGTGGCTAACACATGGTTACCTACTCCGTCGCGAGGACCCACCTCAGTGTCGCTCTGGCTCCCAAATGACAGTTGTCCACCTCTTGCTGGTCTGCCCACTTTTAGCCACTCTGCGGCAGACTTTTAACTTTCACAGCATCCTGCCTTCGGTGTTGGGCGACAATGCCTCCAGAGCAGCTTTAGTTTTACGTTTTATCCGTAAGAGTGGGTTTTATACTTCTATCTAGGTTTTAGCGCATGTCCTTTGTCCCTCTGTGTCCTCCACCATAGTGCTTTTAGGGTGGAGATTTAATGTGTTGCAGAGTGGCTTGCTTTCCCTTTTTGTTCTTGTGGTTGGCCAGCCATTGTATTCTGCTTTCACGTTTTACTCTCTTCTGTTTCTAGCGTCTCTCTGTTGTTTTCTTGTCCTCTTTTGTTCTTTTTGGTGTTCGTTGCCTTCCATTCGTTCTTGTGGCTTTTCCTTTCTCTCCATTTTGTGTTACATGTTTCGTTCGTTTTATTCTCACACTTGTGGCGTTGTTTTATTAGGAACAAGGGGCAGGTGACCTCATAGTTTGGCCCCTTCTCCCGCCTTTAAACCAACCAACCAACCAACCCATCCCTCGACACCTGCCGGCCGGAGTGGCCGTGCGGTTCTGTGCGCTACAGTCTGGAGCCGAGCGATCGCTACGATCGCAGGTTCGAATCCTGCCTCGGGCATGGATGTGTGTGTTGTCCTTAGGTTAGTTAGGTTTAATTAGTTCTAAGTTCTAGGCGACTGATGACCTCAGAAGCTTAGTCGCATAGAGCTCAGAGCCATTTGAACCAACCTCGACACCTGTCTGCCCATCATTCGTGCATTTGAACAGTACCAATGGCTACAACCGCCGCGTCTTGATCCGGCTATTTTCACTGCTCGCCAGTTGCATAGCGCCGAGCGGGAGTCTCGTCGATCTGTTGGTCCATCTCGTGACAGAAAGTCTTTCGCCCGTTTTTCATTCTGTCCGGACTGTTTCTGAACTCACCAGCGGTCGGAGTGCCCCCACTGGCGAGCGAGGTGTACGGCTTGCAGCCGAGCAGGCCATATCACCGTGATGTGTCAGGCTTTGCAGAAACATCGCATAGATGCCACGCTTCCTGCAGACGCACAGGCTCGTCGCCTCTGGACCTGGAAGCCTCGCATTACATTGACAGACAAGTATTCTCCATCATTCCCCAGTCGGGGGCCCATTTTCTCGTTACCTTGGAGGTGGCGCATATTTCAGTGGTCATCCAAACTGACATGGCATCATCCGTTTCTATTGTGGATGGTGCCACACACCAACGCTTCGGCTCGCCGACTTTATCCCCATACACTTGTGCCTTGCGTAGTATCAGTAATCACCCTATATCAATCGACGGCGTTTTTTCCACACAAATCTCTTACAACAGTCGTTCCTGCACCGCTCAGTTTTTAGTGGTCGGCTCTCCCGGCGCTAACCTTGCGAGGTGCCGGGGCTAGCAGTGTATTTAACACTAAATTCTTCTAGAATCTACATATGTAAATGATGCTCTAAGCCCCCCCCCCCCCTATTCTAACTCCGACTTTTGCTGCTGCACATGGATTAAAAAGATACGCGAACTGACTGTAACAAACCCTGCAAGTGGAGTAGAAAAAGAGTTTGGCACCTGCAATTATTTAATTTGATAAATATGTTATATAAAGGAAGGTTTCATTAACGTAGTGAGAAATGATGGGGTTGCTCTACCGATTAACAGAATGAAAGTTCTGTCCAAAATAACAATATGATTTATTAAGACTAAACACAAAATAATAAACAAAAACATATAAAACATTTACAATACATCAAATTGGCTCAAATTGGATACTCAAATAAACGCTGTGAAGGTGAAGTAGTCCCTAAACTAGATTGTGACGTTTATGACGAAGTGGTATCTGGAGCCAATTCCTTGCAACTCAAATCTTAAGAGAGACACACAGCTAACCCAACATTAATTGCTGCTACGTTAGTGAGAACTCAGACAATGAACACCCAAGATAGAACAAAGTTAGAAAAGACGAACAGGCGCGCTCTGCTGAGCTCTGATTATCGCCTAGCAAAAATGCCTGCTTTGCCGGTGCTGCGGACGTACATTACCAAGCTGTCTTCTTAGCTGCAAGGACACGATCTGGCGTACTGGAAGCGATCGCTGGTTGCTTCGACGTCCCGTCGTGGTGATGATAATGTCGCGAGTATAGCCCGAAACAAATTGTCCTGGTCTGGTTGTTCCAGACTAAAGACTTCCTATCAATACAAATGCGCCTCTGAGGGAGATGAAGAAGGCTCGCCACACAATCACTGACGGTACAGTGATTGGTTTTCACAAGCGAAGTCACACAGTAACTCCGATACAGTCAACTTTAGCCAAAACTGCCCAAGACAGACAACATAGGCCGCTTGTACGCAGAACGCTCAATTGCCAACTGTACTCGGAAAGTTACGTTGAAGTCGAAACTTCAGCAACTTCGTTAAACAGTTACAATCAAATAAAAGTATATTAGACAGCCAACGGAAGGCAGGCTGTCCAGAGCAGCGAGAGCTCAGAGTTGTAACCTACTCCGACTGAAAGGCGTGAGCCGACTACCTCACAAGAGCACCCGTACAAAACCGAACACAGAACATTCCCGCCCCCATGACAGTGGCCGTGGTTAACCGTGCCAATCAGCAACCCGAAAACCGGCGGAAAATTCCACTCTATTGCGGGACACTACCATTCCACCAATGGAGATTCTTGGCGCCAATTTCTGCGCTGATTTTGCTACGTCACGGAGCTATGCCCTGAGCAAGCCAATCACAGTTACGATTTTGCATAAAGCGCGGGAATTTGCCCGTCACAACTGCCTGGGTACACAAGTCATTCCCACGCCTCGCTGGTAGCTCGCCAGAAAGTGTTTTCACTAAGTTTCTGCGAAGTAACGGAATCTCTAGCCCAGCCGCTCCTTCAGGCCCTTGCGGGCGTGTCTTTTGACAATGTCGGCGTCTGGAAAGCATTCACTCGACTCCCTCACACCCATCGGCTTACCCTTTCAAGATCAGCAGAGCCCGCCTGTCACCGGACCACCCGGGTGACGAGAGACGCTGCGTGGGAAGTCCACGTGTGAAGGAATAGCAACTTTTCACTGCATGCAATTAGAGAGGAAAATCGCAAGATAGAAATATGAGAGGGGGGGCTCATGCCACCTCTCAACCTTCTGGACGTGGACATTTTTGGTCGTCTGGATTTATCAGTGCAGGACGAGGTACAGGCGGTTTCGATCCCTTCCTGGGATACCCTCCTCGCCCCATTGCTCAGCAAATACCAAATGTTCTCGTCATCCACACCAGGCTTCACCGCACATGTTCAGCTTCTTCCCCCTGCTGTCCCTCGTTTTTTTTATGGCCCACCAGGTCTCCAAGACAGGCTCTAGGTGGAACTTCGCCACTTACAAGCCGAAGGCGTCCTTTCTCCAGTCACGCACAGTCGCTGGGTGATGCCTGTCGTGATAGTCAAGAAGCTGAACGCTGCTCTACACATCTGTGGCGATTTTAAGGTCACGGTCAATTCTCATTCCGTCATCAATGCGTACAGATGGATGACATACTCACATGTCTTGTGGGCTCAACCGTTTTTGCCAAAATTGATTTGCACGATACTTATTTGTAGCTGCCATTGGACGAGGAATCACAGAAGATTCTAGTCATCAATATGCTGTGTGGCCTTTTCGGGTACAACCGCCTCCCATTTGGCATTGCCAGCGCCCCCGCCATTTTCCAATATTATTTGGAACGCCTCACACGCCAGGTGCGTGGTGTGGCAAATTGTCAGGAAAATTTCATTGTCTGTGGCTCGTCTGCGGTGGACCTTGTGGACGAGCTGGATGAGCTGTCTCAGGCTTTTTCTGAAGCGTTGGCAGAAAGAAAAGTGTGACTTTGTTGCGCGAGAGGTCAGTTATCTCAGGTTCAAGAATGATGCACGTGGCCTACACGCCTCTAAGGAGTATGTCAAAGTGATTCAAAACCAGCCTCCTCCCACCAACATGAAGCAACTGCAATCTGTCCTCGGTGAAATCAACTATTATCAGCTTTTTATACTCCCAACATGCTGGAGTGGAAATCAAGTCAGCATGGAGAACTGTTTCCAGACTTTGAATCTCCACTATATCCATAACCAGCACCACTAAGTCAGCATGCAGTCAAGCTCAATGATGCAATGCTTAATATATTAGAGCAGGCCACGGACTTGTTTACAGGCTTCAACTTTCCACTATATTGAACGTCTGCACCACTCATCGAGCCTCTGTTAAGTTATTACAGGGTGCTATTTTGCAACTCTAATCATCAACTGATCGCCAGTGGATGGAAGCATGTTAATGGTGATTTAGCACCTGACATAGAATTTAACGTTATCGTGGAAATAGAGAATGTCCAGTGGGGTAAAAAGGTGCAGTTCAATGATAGGGAGTGGGCTCATCTGTGCAGCAAGTTGAAATACATCAAGGATTGCATGACAACTGTGAACAGTTCATTCTCTCAAGACATCAACATCTTTGGCAGCAACAATGTATCCATTGTCTACATGTTTGGGTGTGATACAATGAAATTAATTTTTCAAGACCTGAGCCAATGTGTATATTTAAAGTGCATAGGCATCATGAACCTGCATGGTCTGTACAATGCAATATGGATCGCAATGGAGAGTCTCAGTCTGTGGCTGAGGTATGTTGTACCACTCTTCCATGATATTGTCAAATAGCAACCATTACAGATTCCTGAAGTTTAATGTTAGCTGCTTCTCTTGCTGTAATTAAAATGTCTTTGTTCTGACATATGGTCTCTACGAAAATCCTTCCTTCCAGAATTTAATCCGTATATGACTTCTATGGCATTCATGCAACATAGGTGACAAAATTTTGGACAGGCTTCAATACATATATGGAAGCAACAGTGATTACAGGCTGCTGCTTCCATGAACCAATACATGCAGCCTGATAGGCAATATCCCAAGCAGTTAACGTGTAAACTGTCTCACATTCTCCTTCTTCTGCAATAAGCACTTTCTGCATCTTCTTATTAGACAACGCAAAATGGTGTATTCATGGTGTAAAGCAGCTTACATATACTTAAAAATCCAATAAAACAGCAACTCCTGTGATAGATTATTGATTCTATACATACCTATCTGCTGTACGCCCTATACCATGGGACATGATGATTTACAATCAAGTATAACTGCAATTGTATGTGTCAAACAGGTGTATCACACACAAGGTGTGTGGTGGCAGGAAGGGAGGGTGAGACTATCCACCTCACTCCAACGAGCGTCACCATACCCTGGACCATATAACCCCTCAACCACGTTTAGATGCAGCGCTACAGTTTACCGTCCAGCAAACATGCTGTACCACCTCGTCTGGAACCACTTTTGCGTACAGTACTATGCATTACTGTCTGCCTAATTCACTGTACCACACTGTCTGAAACTGGGGATAGCACTACAGTATACCACCCAGATAATATGCTGTATCACTCGATACAAAAACATGTAGAGATTCAGTACTATAGCCTACCGTCCGACTACTTTACTGTACCACTCTGTCCAAAACCGTGTGAGGGTGCAGCACTACACTTCACCATACGATTGATGGACTGTACCACGCATATGTAAGGATGACGTTTGCAGGGTAGCAGTCTCTCCCTCCCTCCCTCCCACAAATACCTTGTTTGTAGTTCACTTTTTCAATACATACAAATATATTTTCATGGGATGTTGTCCGCCTCCGATAACTGAGTGTTCAGGGCGACAGAATGTCAATCCTAAGGGCCCAGATTCGATTCCCAGCTGGGTCAGAGTTTTTCTCCGCTCAGCGACTGGGTGTTGTGTTGTCCTAATCATCATCATTTCATCCCCATCGACGCGCAAGTCGCCAAAGTGGCGTCAAATCGAAAGACTTCCACCCGGTGAACAGTTTAACCGATAGGAGGCCCTGTCACATAACATTTTTATGGCCTGTTGTATAGAGAATGAATCATCTACCACTAACTGCTTGGGATTTTGCCTATTGTGCTACACATACTGATGCATGGGAACAAGTAGCCCATGAATGTAGTTGTTTCTATAGACATATTGAATACCTGTCCAAAAATTTGTCACGTACAATGGGTGAATGCCATAAAGGTCATATGGAGTAAGTTTCGTGAGGAAGATTTTTTATATTTACTTTATGTGAAAACAGAGTTATATTAATTACAGCAAAGGATGCAGCTAATATTAAACTTCAGGAATCTGTATTGGTTGGTATCCCTAAAGTATCACGTACATTGTCATCTGATCGGTACATGACTGTGTAGGTTATAAATGTGCTAAGTCTCTCTGATGTAGCAACAACTGAACAATATAGTTTCTCCAACATGGCAAATGTATTAACTGCTAAAGCCTTCGATCCAACATGTGAACTGTTAAATCTCATGGCATATATGAATGATGGAATAAAACATATTACAACTTGTAAAAGAAAAATATTATTTATTATTGTATATACTTTTGATACAATTTATATACATTGTTAATGTACATTTAGAACTTTGTCGGAAGTAGATCACCAGAGTTAAAAAACAGTGTCGTTCTCTTCTTTCTACATCTTTTTCTACATTAATCCTATTACTCACTCTGCAATGCAGTCCAAATAAGTATTATTTATATGCTTTAAATTCGGCATGAGTTTTTCGCAATCCAACTGGAGCGCTAATCACTTAGGAATGCCTTCTGGAAACTCACCTTCTATGGAATTTCTGTTTATAGGAGTAATATTTGCAGACTTAGGTATAGCACACATACAGAGATATATGCACACATTTAATTCCTCATTCTCAATGTGAAATTTGTGTTCCAATAGATACTCGACAGTATCATTGAAGAGTGATTTAACATATGTTAGCCACAGATTGAGTGTCTCTGTAGTGACCTGTATTGCACTCTACAGGCTGCAGAGGTTCGTGACACTTGTACTATTAAGATATACACGTTCTGGCAGGTCTTGAGATGTTAACTTCATAGTATCACCCCTAAATACACTGCTCAACAAAAGTTTGGGATAATATCGTAAAACGTGTTCTACAATGCTAGAGGTCTCATTAACCTACCCACTTTGTGCATTATCCAGTGAGAGCCCATATACTGGACGGTGATTACTACTGGCATACTTTGTGACTGTTTCCCAGTCATGTAAACATACTGCTTCCACAGCAGCACACTGCAAGCAGTCCAGTATCAACAACATCTTCATTCACTTTGTGTTCAGCACTGCAGTAACATGCCATGTAGAGACAACACTTTGTCAGAATCAGGACAGTGGCTTTACTTTCAGCAGGTCATACACAGCAAGATGTTGCCGATAGGTTAAATGTCACTACAGGTGTGGAGAAAGTACAGAGACATGGGAAATGTGAACGATAGATCTCGCAGTGGTCGTCATCGCATGACAACACCAATGCAGGATCGTATACTCCAACTGTCGGCTCACAGCCGCCCAACATCAACTGCTGCCTTCTCCCGGGCAACAGGGATTCATATCTCAGGCAGAACACTTCATAGAAGACTGCATCGGGTGGTCTTCATTCCAGAAGCACAATGAGAAGTTTTCCATTGAAGTAGCGATATCGGTGCAATCGAAGGACCTGGGCCTTTGCACATCAACCTTGGACCATTGCAGAATGGAGAAATGTCACGTTTTGTGATGAGACCGGGATTGGTTTGCGAGCAGACAGTAGGGTGGGTTTTGCAGAAGCTCTAGACGACACCAGGACCACCGATACTTTCTGTATGTCCATCTGTTTTCAGGTGGAAGAGTAATTTTCTGGCCGACAATATTGGCGCACCCTGTCTAATTCCTATCTACTGCAACTTGACTGGTCCCTGATACTTGCAAGAGGTCCTACAATTAATTGTAAGGCCCTACAAACATTAAGTCAGCGAAAACTTTATTCTAGTATTCTAGTCTATGACAATGCAACACCACACTGTATTTAAGCAGTGTCTTGGTATGTTCGAAGATGCAACATTAACCAAATGCATTGACCAGCACAGTCCACAGATATGAATGCGACTGAGCATGCAGGGGACCTGTTGAAGGTGTCCACTGCACAGCATTGGGATCCACCTGACGGTCTTCAGATCCTCACTGAAGAGCATGAATCGCAGAGTGGAAGAACTCATCCGTGAGTGGGGAGGACATACTCACTTCCAAAGACGTAATCATCATTATGAGAGAAAGATTTTCACTGTTTTGTTTTCAAGATGTATACTTGGAAGAGAATCCGTTTAGTTTTGTAACGACTCTTTGTAACTAAGCAAAATTGTTCTTGTTTTCTAAAGGAATTACGTTTATATTCTTAAAATGTATTGTACAAACCTCAATGACGTGTTATAAGAAGTCATTGTAGTAAACTTTACATTGTTACAAACTTTTGCTAAACAGTGTGTGTCGGAAATTGATACACTGTTTCTGATGAAGATATTGATATCTGGAGGATGGATTATTCTTAGTTGTAATGCTGTCTCATCCTCCCTTCCTGCCACCATACACCTTGTGTGTGATCCACCTGTTTGATACATATAATTTTAGTTATACTTGATTGTTAATTATCATGTAATATAGTATAGGGCATACTTAAACTTTGTGTTCTGATTTACGGCAAGTCTTGTCATGGGGGAAGCCTCGTCAGAGAGCTCTACCACATGAGCATCTAGGGAAGTAATTCCAGTGGTGGTTTCCCGTTGCCTTATAGGGCATACAACAGATGGGTGTATATAGAATCAACAATCTACCACAGGAGTTGCTGTTATCTTGGATTTTGATGTATATATAAAAGGCTTTAAACATGAATGCACCATTTTGTGTTGTCTAATAAGAAGACGCAGAAAGTACAGATTGCAGAAGAAGGAGTATGTGAGACAGTTTACACATTAACTACTTAGAATTTTGCATATCACGTTGAATGTATTGGTTCATGGAAGCATGCAGCCTGTGATCATAGTTGCTTCCATAGGTGTATTGAAGACCTGTAAAACATTTTGTCACCTATGTTTCCATCGAAGTCATGTATGGATTAACATCTGGAAGGAAGAATTTTCATAGAGACCATATGTCAGTACAGAGATTTATTAATTACAGCAAGAGAAGCAGCACTTCAGGAAACTGTAATGGTTGCTATTTGACAATATCATGGAAGAGTATTAGTTGAAAACAGTCTTGGTTGCAATTTTAGTTTTTTTATTTATCAACTATGCATTTCACCTAATGTAGGCATCTTTAGGTTGATCTTAATTTGTTATTTCTTAGGACAATCCTTTCGACAGTGTAGTTAAAGGGCATTGTCGAGTACATCAGGCAAAATCGCCATCGTTAACCTCAGTAAATACAAGAATTTTCTAGATGGACATGAGTGACTCCAAGACCTGCATAACGCGTACAAGTTCACAGGATTTGCTCCTGTGAATATGTACGCATTATGCATCATAACCACTAATAATATCTTTTATATCTACCAATCTTCTTCCATTAAAATCAGTATGTTTGTTAGTTTACTAATCGTTTATTCTAAATCTTTAATTATTTTCGATTCAAAATCGTTATTAATATTTTATTCTAATTCTCCTAAATTTATTTATTTAATAATTTTTGTTTCAAAGTCTTCATATATTATATTTATTTTATTGCCAAAATGTCCATGTGTTAGATTCAAAATTTCATTAAGCTTGTAATCACCTGATAATAGTTTTAACACATATAGAAACAAATGACCACAACCAAATTCATCAATGTCTTATGTGCTTTCAGCATAATATTACAGGTCATTTTTTCCAAAATAATTTACTAATTCTTTTAGTATTTTTCCATCAAATGAATGAAAAACAAGTTTTATATATTTGTCTTTATAATAACAAATCCAATGAGTGCTATCATTATTAGAAATATCTTGATTTACTATTCCACCTCAAAAGATTTTTGGTTGGTTAAGTAATTTATCAGTCATAAAAACACATTTAAAATACTTATTTTTTAAATATTCAACAACTTTTTCTATGTCAAAATTTGAAAAAGGTTTACTGTATTTTAACTATTTTTTGGTTTAGTGGCTTTCTTTTCCATTGCTAAATTGTATGTTTTTTGTACTTCTAATCCTTTATCACCTTTTTTCTTAAGTATTATTGCCTTAGCTATCTGGCGCCTCCTCCAGCTAATGTTCTAGTGGTGGTTAAAAATGGTTAATATCGCTAGTAATAATGGAAGAAGTCCATATTCATGTTAATGATTCATTAATCCTAGACGTAACCTATATCTTTCAAACAGGGAAACAGAAATTAATATAAATATTGGAGGTGGTTGAATTCGTCCTAATCACACTCAACTTCATATGAGATTCAGAATAACCTTAACTGATGGTAAATGTCATCCAACATATGATGGAAAATCCAATAAAATTTTTTTTCGATAATTATGTGGCAGAACTGTCCAAGGTTATAACCATAAGAACAGGAAACAATATTTTGTCTAGAATGGAACATCCATTTGTTTCTTTATCAGCCCTTATCAGATTAACTTTGTCTCTAGCCAATGAGTTAACCATGAGAGGCCATGGTTTTGATTATATGAAGGTAAAAAATAAGGAAATGAAGTACTTTATCATTTACAATTATTTGATGAATTTTTAAAGAGTATAAGGAAATTATGTGAGAAGGTGATGTAACTCTAAAATTTTCTTGGAGTTCTAGTGCAAACTATTCCATTTTTTGTGGGGGACCATAATTAAGATGATACTGAAGGTGTTACCATGAGTCAATAGGAAAAAAATAATTGTAGAATCGATGCAAATCCGTGCTTCTGTGGCTGAATATGAACAGAATATTCTCTCAAGCTAGGACAAGAAAGATTAAGAACTCCAAAAATTCCCATATCTTTTTTGTACCACAGATGACTCAGATTGTGCGATAAAATGGGAAGAGAAGTTTTGAATTAGATATTACCAATTAGAATAGCACTGTAGATTTTGATATGTCTTAATTTATCTCTATTGTTTTCCAGACAAATCTAAAAAATAATCAGTTATTTGATTCTTGTTTATTCCATCATATTAAATTACAGGATATTTACATAAAGAATGGAAGAAATGAAGTTGTTCCTCAAGAATTGTGGAACCTAGGTCCTCCAAATAATTTTTAATGGCTTGTGACACTTTATGAGATTTTAAAAGATTAATACATTAAATGGCGATGCTAATGTATTTTATAGAAAATTATACCATCTATGTTATAAATATGTCTTGGAGGATTAATGTTTTGGCCACACAGAAAACTACTTTAAAATTATGTGCTACTTTTAATGATAAAATTCCTTAAGATACATTGTCTTACATAATTATCTAGGGAAGAAAGAATATAACTTATGACATTCAACATCGACTTCTAACAGAAAATATTCATCTAAAATCACATAGATAATTATTTTGGATAGTCTTTTCATACAGATAGTTACATTTTTAAAATAAATTTTTCTTTAAAGTTAATCACAATGTTTGACTTTTAAAAAATCTATATCAGTTTCTTGTTTTACAAATTGCTCTAAGTACTTTTAAAGTTTTATGTTTCAAATGATTCTCATTATAATTTTTTATAATGAATTAAGTTCTTATTTACCTAATTTTTAATAAACTTTGAGTTTATCTGTTTTACAATAATTTTTTCAAACTTCTAACATGTATAATAAGTTTTTTGGTTTTTGTTTATTAAAAAAAGCATTAGATTTTTGAAAGTAGAAATTGTGATTTCTGTGTTTGAAAAAATTTAAAATTTAGATTTTTATTTCGAGAGTACCAGAACCTTGTATTTTTGATTAAACTTCGCTCTGAATGTATATCTTTTAAGGATTTATTATTTTTTTTTATAAAATATAAAACAAATGGGAAATTTTAAATTTTCTCTGCTATAGGAACAGTAATTCATAATGTTCGATTAAAAATCAAAATGCATCAAAATAAATTCATTTGGTTACAATTTAAAATTTGACTAAATAAATTAAGTTAGTTAAAATTTAAAATTTCACAAAACAAATTAATTGAGCTAACATTTAAAGTTTGACTAAATAAATTTATTCAATTTAAATTTTAAATTTGACAAAAGGAAACTATTCAATTAAAACAGATTTTTATATGTTACAAAATATAAATTTTTATAAATTTATTTAGAAGTATGGAGGAAAATACTAAAAATTAAAAATTAAGAAATTAAAAATCTTAAAAATAATTGATTCCAGTTCAAAAACATGAGCACAATTATCTTCAATTTGTTTTCTCTTTGTTATAGAAATTTTAAATTGGTAGGACTTTCTAGTTTATCTTCATCTTCTGAAAATATGTTAGTATAACCATCTGGAAGTATAACTTTAAGTTTGTCTCCTAGTACTAATGTAACTCTTTTACAAAATTTAGGTGGTATACATTTAGCTTTTGAAATATTAAAAGATTCAATTTTTTCTATTCTATTAATTTATTAAACCCTTCCTGTAGAGACCTTATTGAAACTAATAAGCTCCTTTAATAGTTTTTCATGATAATAGCTCATGATATTTGGTTGTTTTATTCATTAATAAAAATAAATTAAGTTTTTAAAAAGTAAAAATATTGAGGGTGATGTTTAAAGATATAAAAATATAAAAAATTGAAAAGGTAGAGAATTACAACATGAGGGAAATTAAAAAATTAAGGTATTGGAAAAATTAAAAACTGAAAGTGTAAAAAAATATTAAATTAATTATTTTATATTTCTTATATCTCTCTACTTGCCATCGTCTGGATCTGTGGTTCTGTTTGTTGCCTGGGGTTGGGGGTCTTTTGCCTGAAAAACTATAAGTCTAAAAGTTATAGGAGGGAAAATTTTAAATTTACTTTTTTGTTTGAAGTGATCCAGAATCGGAAAATGCTAACTACTCACTACCACCTTGTGTGCGTATGTGTGACGCTCAGGAAAGACAAAAAAATGGTCTAATGATTCAAAAATTGCACTGTGTGTTAGAAATGCACACAGAATGATAGCTTCCAAGTTGTGGTGGTTTATGCAGTAGAAATGCAGATACCTTAACATGATAACCAATGGATACTACCATATGTTACAGCTACATCTGTCCTGTGAGTGTGAAGTTAGGCATCGAATTGATTCCCTTAAACAAATGTTAATACCTCTAGTGTATGACAGCTGTTCAGTTTTGGAGAACGTCTTTTGCACTTTCTGGAGACAGAATAACAATATGTATTTCATCCCTTTGAACCTGTCAAGAGCTTGTTTTATCCATATAACACAGAATCGCGACAGTGCAGTGTTGGACCAGAGAAGCAAAGTTTGGAGTTGAGTTCCAAGAGTTATAACATGTGCAACATGTACATGGATTGTTTATGTACGAATTATAGATGAACTGATGAGTTACTAATAAATACCATGTTACTCTTAGAGAAGAGGTGCTCATTCTGTTCGTCCATGACTCTGGAAAATGTCATTTGCGATAAGATATCCGTTGATTCCACCATATAATTCAATAACCTGCTCTAAATATGATGCTATCACGATTTATAAATCCTATAGAAGTGGCTGATATTAAATATGCTCTGTATAAGTTCTGTGATATGGCGGAAAATTCGGGTGGCTGTGTTGTGTAGGTGCGAGTGAACATCTTTAGGTTGCTATCAGTGTGTGTGTAGCGACAACACTGCCCTGCCCAGAGACACTGAGCGCAACTAGTGTGCAATAATCATATGTGGCGCTATGCATTAGGTAGAGATCTCACACATCATTCCCATTAGCTTCCGCCCGCATTCTCAAGGTGTAGTGTTCATACACATTCCTTCACATGGAGGTAGCAACCTGTGCAGTGTCGCTGGGCTATGCTGCAGTCAGCTACCATCAGTTGGCGCTAGACTCTGCTGGTGGTGGCAGTTCAGTTTTTCGTCCAGAAGTGTAGTGTACAAGTATGGTGTAAGCCACTACTCTCATAGAAAATGTGATACCTTCCCATCAAATGAAGTTGTCACATTTTGATGGGTACAATTTAACTTGTAAATATGTATAAGCATGTCTCATTCTCAAAAATCAATGCCATACAGCTTCTGCATATAAGTTCATGTGTTTGTTCCCTCTGAACTGGTTCATTATGTTACTACCTCCATGTGCTCCACGCGCATTTATGTAATGAAATTTAAGAGCATAGCACCTGAATCTAATACTTTTTTATTGTTTTTCGGCTTCAGAGTCTGCACACAAGTGCCAAACATCTCTTAAATTTTCAGTTTCCATCCAGAATGTATGTATACATGGTGACTTATAGTTTATTGGTGCTTCTCACTAGCTGTCCCATTCCCTACTGAGTAGACTGGGCTGGAGCAACTCTCCTGTGCTCCTCAGTAGTAGCCATCCTGCCACATTTCCTAATGAGTAGACTTGGCTGGAGCAACTCTCTAATACTTCTTAATCCCAGTATTTCTCCTTCATTCCCACTGCTGTTACTCATTTCCTGTCGCTTGGCTTAATGTACAGGAGTTTTCATATTTAGTGCCATTTTTATTGAGCTCTTAGTGGCCATGGATGCACTTCTCAAACATTGGCTGTTGTTGAAAGGGAGCTACCCTCTTACCTGGTATTTGTTCGTTTCAACAAAGGTGAATTCCTACTATCCTACTCCCTGCAATTGTTTTAAACGTAGCACATGTGAGGTTAAACTTAGGACGAGAGGATGGGTGCAGCGCTATCCTCCACTATGTATGAGGTGTCTGAATCAACAGTGTGCATGTGACGTTTCTGTCCACAGAGCTGTCACCAGTGTAACTCCAGGGCGAGTTAGAGGATTTGGAGTTAGGAGAAGCAGCCTGCAGAGATTCTGTAAGTAATTATACACCTCTGAGTGAGAGATTTTTGCTCCTGGTGTGGTGTTTAACGCATAAAGTTGAAAGACCCAAACATAGAGTTAATAGAAGCAGTCACCACACACCTCTGACTAAACAGCAACTGAGGAAAACAAGTCAAGCAGTTAGCAGGCAGGCTTGACCTACACAAACATTCATTGTCTCAGATGTCATAGTGCCAATATTCCAGAACTAGGATTCTGATGTCATAGAGCCTGTCCTAGTATTCAGAGTATTGGATTTTCTCCCCCAGTGTTCCAGATCGGCAATCTTGCATTTCTGTCTTGTATTCTGATTTCATAGCAAGGCTGCACCAGAATTCCAGGTCGACCATCTTGAGTAAGCCATATTTTATCCAGGTCGGCCATCTTGAGCCGCTATGTTGTTTTCTGATGTCATAGTAAGACTGTCCCAGCATTACAAGTCAGCTAGCATGACAATACATCATTTTGAATTACCTGCCAATTTATACTTAGGACAACAACAACCTTACTTCCACAGTGGCACATTTGGGCTATTTTTGAATTCCCCACCAAAATTTTGAATTTCGTGCAAAAATTTGATTCCACCATTTTATACATGGGGCAACTGGCCTATCTCACATGGGAGTTGGGAAATCTCACGACTCATTGTTGATATGATTGCTGTCACTCATTTTGCTTCAACGTGCCCTGTGTACCTACTATTGTAGATACTTCATTGTTTGCACCCTGCAACTAGCAGAGCTGACCTTCTATCAGTACTCACGATGCAGATGGAATGATCTAACTCTGAAAGTGATTGTAAGGAAAGTCATGTGATTCCCTGCATATAGGTCACCGAATGTGCTTCCGTTTTGTGAGCCTGTCAGCGGTCTTGGCTGGCCTAATATTTTAAGTTCATGCCTTCAGAGCATTCCTTTACGCTAATTTTGTAGCCTGAAAGGCGTTTTTGTGTCATTCCTAGGTGGATTTACTACGTGTAGCCTCGTTACAGAAGAGCGTTGTGTCTGCTTGCACTGTTGTCTAACAAGGGAATGGCCCAATAAGACTTGTCGAAAGATACCTTGAAATTTTTTACACAGGAAGAAGACAACGAAAGAAATGCACTGCAAAAATTTTAGCTGCTAAGAGACACTGCAAGTATTTTGTAAAAAATGTTGAAGTGACACATTTTTGCCGCGCGAAGAACAGCTTATAACACCGGTTTGTACAGCCCTGCCCACCTAGCGCGCGACTTGGCGGAACACTCGACGCAGCGACGCGTAGCGTAATTATCCGGAGTTCACAGACACCAATTTTGCACCAAAAATCTGGATTACAGTGGAGTGAACGGAAGCGAACACGTGTGAATGAGCATTTGCAGAAAATTCATTACCATTCGCTTGTGTATGGGTACAATCGTTGATACTAGAGGGAACGGAAGAGAACATGAGGTAGCGAATATTGCCTATGAACACGGTGTTACTAGTTTTAATTTTTTGGAGCTAATATTCGGCATACAGAGTACAACTCTATCTTGTTAGGGCCACAATGCGAAACTTTGCTATTCAGTGAGGATTATTTTGCATGGCGAGCGCACTGTTCTTGACAAGAGTATACAAAATGGCGCAGGGAAGGAATAATTTAAGTGTCTCACTTTGTATGGAAGCGTGACATGCGTGGAGATCGTGCACTTTACACGGAATTGCACTTCCATCTCTCCTTAGCAGCGTTCCAAAATTTTCCTTGTATGTCGGCTGCGATTTTTCCCTGGCTTCTCATTACCACTGAGCGGAAATTTATAAACATAACACTAATTACCGACATCGAGGTGACACAGCTAGCGTTCCCACTACGCATGTGAGGTCAAATGGTAAATTTTTTTTGTTTTTTTTGTTTTTTTTTCTGAAACAAAAATGGTCTAGTGGCGAAACGCGTGCTTTGTGATCCAGAGAGCGTGGGATCAAATCCCGTTCAGGTCACAACTTTTTCGCTATGATCTTTAACTGAGCATTTACTTTTCACAAATGTTGGAGTGCCCACGAAAGACATGTGCTCCGGATTCCTCATTAAACTGCAGGTCTCCATTATCCGGTTAATTATCTGGGGAAGGTTTGGGACACGTAATTAGTTGCAGTGGCGTCCTGCAAGAAGCCTACCGTGTACACCAGACAATACTCTTTTGCTCGTGCTCGTTAGCTTGTCTGCTCCGGTGAAAACCTGGCTTAAATTATAGGAACATTTTTTGAATAACTCCATATCGACAGTTCAATCCTTGCACATGTAATTCTGATAAAAGTGGCTAGCATAGAAAATAAAATCATGGCAGTATTTGATGCCACAGACGACTTCGGTCAATGAGGACTTGTAATTTGTTGAAATGAAATGTGTCTTGCAGTACTACATTTTATAACAATTCCTGTAGGCCACTCCTTATAATAATGTTTGAATGTTGTACATTTGACTATCAGTGAAACAGTTCTTTGTTTATTCCCTGCAGTCTTCACAAAACTGCGAAGTGTTATTGAATGACAAAAACAAACATTTTTCTTGCACCAGGCACACCGGACAAAGAAGAAACTGATGCATTCAGGCAGTCCGGAACCGCGCGACTGCTACGGTCGCAGGTTCGAATCCTGCCTCGGGCATGGATGTTTGTGATGTCCTTAGGTTAGTTAGGTTTAAGTAGTTCTAAGTTCTAGGGGACTGATGACCTTAGAAGTTAAGTCCCATAGTGCTCAGAGCCATTTGAACCATTTTTGCATTCAGGCACTTAGCATTAACCACTTGTTTTATTTAGACAGAACTGGGATGGAGTCAGAAATGGTCCTGGCCGTTGTTCTGCATATTGCGCTGCATACCAGTCATACTTCGAAAAGCGTGGCGAAGAAAACTGATAATGCACAAAGGTCTGGAGCTTAAGAACACTGTTCCGCTGATAAACCTGAAATGAGAATTATGTTGCCGATAATTTACTGAAAAATGCGTTCCACTGTCGAAAAAATTCTTTATCGAGAGGTTGAATCGCACTAGAAGTTCCAGACGGAATCCACATTACATCTACATTTTTTTCGTCGTCCACCACAAAAACAGAGGCGTCGTTATGTCCAGACCATGAATCCAACAAAAGCAATGAATTAATTTATGCAGATGGTAGGAATACGTTTCGAACAAAATGCTGAAAATTATTCTTTCCCATTTTTCAAGATTTTGATACTTCGATTACAAGATTTTTGCAACTAAACAGTCCATTTTTTATTTTTGGCCCTATTTTGCCTTGCGGTTCTTGAAGACACATATACAGCTGCGGAAACGGTATACCACTCATACTTATCACTGGCATTATCGTATATGAATGTGTCAATGCATTCATTGATTGGGCAACCGACTGCTTCTTTTTTTCACCCCGAAATGCCGAAATGATGAAGTGCGGTGTGCACTCAGTTCTTTCACGAAACCTGAGTGATCAGCGTTATAAACAGCAGTTGTGGGGATAGCAGCAAGTTTCGTCTTTACGTCAGCTATGAATTTCTCTATAGCACTATCACTGGCAGCTGCTCTACACGTTTACGTGACGTAAACTTGGTAATTTTGCGACCTCCTATTCTGTACGATTCCTTGAACCTGCGTAGCCAGGACGACGAAGCCTGTAAATTAGCAATCTTCATGTCAGATGCAATTCGGAGGGCCCAGTCTCGTAGGTCTGCATAGGTAACGGTGCATAGCCACTCACGAGCGGTTCCAAATATAGTTTTTCATTCAGATGGTTTCGGGTTTCCGTTTGGCGCTCATTTCTTACTTCATGTAATTCATTCTTCCATTTTTACAGTTCACGCTCCGATTTTTCGAAACGAAAACGCCTTTGCACACTGCGTAACTTCAAGCGTTTTTTCCCTCCTTCGTTTAACCAATATTTCACTGCCTTTTCTTTGTCGCTGAAAGCTGTTGCAGTACATATTTTTTTAGGCTTGGAAGGTATTCTTCTTCAGACCTCTTACTGGCACAACTGACGTCGTCCGAACCACAATTCGTGGAATAGCACATTTATTTTCTATTTCTTCTAATGTATCCACAATTTCAAAAGTAATGTCGATATCATTCGAATGAATGTCAAGGAAATCAACTAACAAATGGCACATATGTACGTCCTCAGGAGAAGTAGGTGATTTCGACGTTCTTCATATTTCATCATTGCTAAATCGAGAACGTTATTGGATTCCACATTACCGTGAAACTGGAAGAAAAAAAAGGTACTATTCAAAAATGTTCAAATGTGTATGAAATCTTATGGGACTTAACTGCTAAGGTCATCAGTCCCTAAGCTTACACACTACTTAACCTAAATTATCCCAAGGACAAACACACATACCCATGCCCAAGGGAGGACTCGAACCTCCGCCGGGACCAGCCATACAGCCCATGACTGCAGCGCCCTAAACCGCTCGGCTAATCCCGCGCGGAAAAGGTACTATTAGCAGGCATGCCTTACGAAGGCACAATACGTCTACATCTACATCTACATACATACTGCGCAATCCACCATACGGTGCGCGGCGGAGGTACCTCGTACCACAACTAGCATCTTCTCTCCCTGTTCCACTCCCAAACAGAACGAGGGAAAAATGACTGCCTATATTCCTCTGTACGAGCCCCAGCCTCTCTTATCTTATCATTGTGGTCTTTCAGCGAAATGTAAGTTGGCGGTAGTAAAATTGTACTTCAGTCAGCCTCAAATTCTGGTTCTCTAAATTTCCTCAGTAGCGATTCACGAAAAGAACGCCTCATTTCCTCTAGAGACTCCCACCCAAGTTCCTGAAGCATTTCCGTAACACTCGCGTGATGATCAAACCTACCAGTAACAAATCTAGCAGCCCGCCTCTGAATTGCTTCTATGTCATCCCGCAATCCGACTTGATAGGGATCCCAAACGCTCGAGCAGTACTCAAGAATAGGTCGTATTAGTGTTTTATAAGCGGTCTCCTTTACAGATGAACCACATCTTCCCAAAATTCTACCAATGAACCGAAGACGACTATCCGCCTTCCCCACAACTTCCATTACATGCTTGTCCCACTTCATATCGCTCTGCAGTGTTACGCTCAAATATTTAATTGACGTGACTGTGTCAAGCGCTACACTACTAATGGAGTATTCAAACATTACAGGATTCTTTTTCCTATTCATCTGCATTATTTACATTTATCTATATTTAGAGTTAGCTGCCATTCTTTACACCAATCACAAATCCTGTTCAAATCATCTTGTATCCTCCTACAGTCACTCAACGACGACAACTTCCTGTACACCACAGTATCATCAGCAAACAGCCGCACATTGCTATCCACCCTATCTAAAAGATCATTTATGCAAATAGAAAACAGCAGCGGACCTGCGACACTTCCCTGGGGCACTCCAGATGATACCCTCACCTCCGATGAACACTCGCCATCGAGGACAACGTACTGGGTTCTATTACTTAAGAAGTCAAATAAATATTAATTCAGCTTTATCTGTTTTGTCAAGACTTACCAATACTGCAAAAAGCATCTGATAATTTGTAATAGGTGTTACTTGAGTGGCTATTCGAGAGAATACTAACTGTGTACTGTAGTTTCAGAGAAACTATCAACAAAGGATAACCTGAAACGTCCTTTACAAATTACGATCGGGCTGTGTCGTCTTTCCTGTTTACAAATGTTCCACTGACCTCAGCTGTGTGTGTGTGTGTGTGTGTGTGTGTGTGTGTGTGTGTGTGTGTGTGTGTGAGTAGGGGGACTAAGCTGTTTCTGGCGCATTTTGTTAGTGTAGGTTGCCTACATCATGGGTAGGTATGCACTCAGGGGCAGACCTATTTTTCTCCTTTGACTGACAGGTACCTAACCTTATTGTTCTGCTAAGTGGTTTTCCATGTTGCTGCACTTAACCTATTGTCCCCTCCCACCCCCTCCACCTCCCACAACCCCCTCCCCCCTCGCTGCTACAGGTACACTTTCAGGTCTGAGTTAATTTATTATTCTGTTAAGAGCTTTTCCATGTCACCTCCATTGCCTTTTAATTGACAGGCACTTAACCTCTTGCCCCCCAGCACCGCTTAACCCTTCCCCAACCTCCCCCCCCCCTCACTGCTACAGGTACACTTTCAGGGCTGAGTTATTGGAATAGGCCCCCCTCTCACTCTTATCAATTTGATTGAATACTTAATTAAAGTGATCAATTAATTACTGTACCGCTCACACTACATTGATATAAACAATTTATGCAAATTAATTAAATCGATATTCTTCACATGTATGGGGTAGTTTTTTTATTCACAGCATCCTATTGGTTGTTGAAATCGATGGAATATAGTTTAAACAAAAGATTACTAATAAAAGACACATGCCGCCACTCAACACCAGATGCCGCCCCCTCCACAGCTGCTGCGTAAGCCACTGCCGGAGGCAAGCCAGTGCGAGCCATTGCTCTCACACACTGCTGCAGGTGAAAGTTGGGTCTATTTTCGTATATACAGTTAGAATCCTTCGAGTGTTATACTGACGTCACATAACTCCAAGGCTGGTCCCATTCGTGATGACGCATAGCTATGATATAGTTCAGCACTGAGAGAGATGTTTCAAAGCCTCCCAGAATAGCACAGGGTGCACTGTTCCCAGTGATACTTTCGCCATTGTTTTCTGCAGATGAGACTTTCAGAAGTAAAATTATTTTGCACAGATCGCTAAATTGCGCTGACAGTTAAGCACTGCAAAAGTAATCTACAGATCATCAAATACATACAACACTCACAAGTATATTGAAAGCCAGGAACAATTTACCAGTGTAACTACAATTAAATATTACGATTGCTGCTACAGTCTGACACCGATCGATGTATAGGTAATGTCTCCTCTTGACGACTGTGGTTCTGCAGCGAATCTCGGTATCTATAGCGACCTCTCGCAAATTGCATAGTGTCCCAGAAATACTTAACGTGTACTTTAGTAGGAGTTTTCGTGATACCTCAGCTTGTACGCACAGAAATTCTTGCTCTAATGCACTGATTTGGGCTAGGTGTTGGCAACTGTGCTAAATTTATTAGCAATTTTAGAACACAGAACGAGATGTTATGTCATGATCGCAGGGATAGATTTGACATAAAATCGATAGAATTGCGAAAAATGTCGAGGGAATAGGTATAAATTGACCAAATATACACCAAAATGCAGGGAAATTGATGAAGTACTTGCGTATCTTCTAGTTCGTGCTGAACAATTTGTACATGGGAACAAGTATGTGGCAACAAGAGGATTCCGGGAAAACGTCGACATAGAAACGAAGGGAATCAGGGAGGCAGTCAATTTTCTCCCGTTGAGGCAGCATTATACTGTACGTCTAATGAGGTACCAGTGATACACGCGAGTTGACTACTGTATTTGATGCTTTTCAGAAGGACATAGAACCATTCATCTCTAAACTAACTTGCGTCTGAGTTAAAGGATAACAGAGAGTGCACGAGGTGATCGATTAAGATGGAATTGTAACGAGGTACGATTTAATGGTTGACTGATGCGTTCTAGAGAAGGAGAAGTTTCTGCAGGTCAATTGTTTCCCAGTGTTCTGTCCGGATGCATAAGTCGTGTGACATAGCCCGTGTTCTACTCGTATACAGCCAAGTGTTCTATATGTGGTTTAAAGCACTGTCTATTTGTGATCGTTAACGGTAACCCTGTCATCAGAGGACTTCCATCTCATGTGTGATGAAATTTGATACATTCCTCTAAACAAACTTTGATTTATGCGATCCCCCCTATCGCATCTTGGGTGTAAAATGGAGACTTCAGCGTCACAACTAAGTTAGTGATAGGAGCTTGGGAGGCGCTGCAATCCCTGTGTATGCATTTGCCCAACAGATGTGCTGTTTACAGAGTTAGTGATGGAATGACTTGTAATTTTCACATGTTGGACGCTGCTGCTATTCGTTTATCTGTTTCCTTGTAGGATGTATCCCCCGCTACTAACGATAATTTTATATAGGCCTGATGCAGGCCTGAACCGTGCTCGGATGTGAACAGTGGACACTGTACGTCTCCGAAAACCTATATTGTGCTCGTATCACCCAGAGCAAGTGTTTTACGGAAGTGGTTTGTTTTTCAAAAAAAATGGTTCAAATGGCTCTGAGCACTATGGGACTCAACTGCTGAGGTCATTAGTCCCCTAGAACTTAGAGCTAGTTAAACCTAACTAACCTAAAGATATCACAAACATCCATGCCCGAGGCAGGATTCGAACCTGCGACCGTAGCGGTCTTGCGGTTCCAGACTGCAGCGCCTTTAACCGCACGGCCACTTCGGCCGGCTAGTTTGTTTTTCGTTTAATGGTTTGATAACATAGTTTATCGTAGAGAAACCAGGAAGAAGGATGTATGTCATGCGCTTAAAATATGTTTCTCACAATGGAATATTAACAACGCTGCATTCCATATGTTTGATAGGTTGGAAACGCATGCGATCTAACATTATAGGCCTGTTTTAAGCGCAGAACGTTGTAGCCTTAGGAGTCCATGTGTATATGTTCTCTCTCTCACCAATACCTTCCAGGTACCGATCCTAGACTCTAGAACAATACTTTAGAGTTTATAGGTTGGTTGATTTACATAAAAATGCGTCGAACTCCATCTGTCTGGAACTCCAGCACATATAAAAATCAATCGTTTCTTGTTCTTCTTAACTGTCCCTATTACATCACAGAACTTTGAAATCTGTTACTATACATCGATAAGGAGTGCTAAGCTCCTCAACATGGTCGCATCTCGAGAAATCTCGTGCACTTGGATGGGGAGCGTAGTGGTCTTCTTCTGATCGGTTGCAGATTAATTCGGTAACGGTGCTGCAGGGGGGGTTGCTCAATGACAGTGTGAGGAGGGTCTTTCACTTTCTAATTTTACCCTGAGACAGTGAGAATGCTCTCTGACTCTCATACGCAGAGAGGTAGATCGTAAATTAAGGACTACGCTCGAAGTGCTAGAAATATGTAGAGCGCTGTCTGGTATACTTTGATGGTTTATGTATTCGAGAATGAACACTGAATGGACATACTGAGCAGTCATCTATCTACATTCGCAATGATACCTGAAGAGTGGAGAAGGGGTGGTTTAGCTATGATACTGACACTGGGGGAGACACGCTGTCAGATCATTGGCCGGTGTTGGAGTTACTGTAAAACTGCTAAAATTCTTTGCAGTATCAACTGTGTTGCTGATTATTACAGTAAATCGGCGGTGTCTTTTCCACCCCATCCGTGCATTAGTGCGCTATTGGTTACCACATAATGATTGACTGACAACGCTTGTTTGAGTTGGGGAACGAGTTTTGCTTATGGGTGACAACTTCTGGGGGTTGTTAGCAGCTAAACAGTGATCGCGTACATGAATGTAATATGAGGAATCAGTCGAAAGGGAACGCAGAGCCATCAGCTGTTCTGTCAGTGTGAGAGAGGCGTCTAAATGTAGAGCTCGTGAATCACCTTCGGACTGTAGTTTGGAAACCTATGCAAATGCCATAAAACTCTTCCAGTTTCCTTATGTTGTAACTGTCTTTTATTTAAAATTAGCTGATGTGTTGCTTGTTATGCTGTCCACCGTAAGAAAATGATTTACGCCATGCAAAGTCTAGTTTCCTGTGAAAGGCCGTGGATTAGAACTTATTAATGTCAGTTTAGAATCTGACACAGGTCTCGAAGTCATGGCACAAAAAAGGAAATGTTTAGCATTGTACAAAAGCGTGTTAGAAAACAGTCTTTGAAACAACTAAACAGGACCAGAGGGAACATCTTTTGCGACTTAGTATAGTCTGTGGGATACGATAATTCGCTTGGAGTATAGGTGATCAAACTTTAAAGTAGCCTCTGTGGTGCCTGTATATTTAATAGAATCATTTCATACATGCAGCAGCAGTAGCAGCAGCAGTTTGAGGTGTGAATTCGGTGAGGGACAGTGTATACCATTAGTAATGCTTAGATGGCTGCATGCTGTGCTATTCTGCGAAGTATTGTGAAATCTCTTTCTCCGTGCTGGACCGTGCCGCAGCTATGCGTCATTGCGCCCGCATCGGTGCCTAGGTGAGTTCTATATGGGAAAAGCTTTTATAGTTCGTTTTTTTTCCTCTCTGTTGGGGGGTAGAGAATAACGATGATAGCACGTTGGGCTGATTGATTTAAATGGGCGCTGATCTGTAGTATCTGTATCTAGGTTGGAGACGTACCACATTGCGCGCATTTCCGCCGAATGGTCAAAACACGGTCCTGTTGCACTAACCCAGGTCGTTCTATTTCTACGCGGGTTGCAGAAGGTGGTGGATATGTCTTTCTCCGACTTCTGCTCAGTTCCGACTTAAATTGGAAAGATCACACGCGGAAAGCTGTAGAAATGGGAGCAGTTGCAAGATGCATAGGGGGTGACTAAAACCACGTTGTAATTTTACTGTAGCAGCTAGGTTTGGGGAAGGTGACTCTTTTTGAGATATGAGAGTGCCAGAAATATGATTCACTTGTGGGTGTGATCCAACGCAGGTATGTGCTCGAATGGAAAGACCTGATTCAAAATCATGGACATCATTTCTAGTGGATAGCATAACACTAGAAATCTGAGAAGCTAGCGTACATTTTTCTTCTTACGACCTCAATTAGTACATCATCTACTGCTACTGTTCGTGTTCCTTCTCAATGAGTCATAGCCTATAACTCAGTGGGTATATCGCAGAACCTCTGATATGGTATCGAGACAGAATGCGCTACAAATAGTATAGAATTATCTAGTTGGAGGCGGTGTGAGGGAGTCGCAAATACCACTTACATACTACGTTCCTTAGCCGAATCACTTTCAAAATGCGGTAATTTTATCCCGAGGTTGATGATGATGTTTGGTTTGTGGGGCGCTCAACTGCGTGGTTATCAGCGCCCGTACAATTACACGATCTTTGCTCAGTCCAATTTCGCCACTTTCCTGGATGATGATGAAATGATGAGGACAACACAAACACCCAGTCATCTCGAGGCAGGTGAAAATCCCTGACCCCGCCGGGAATCGAACCCGGGACCCCGTGCTCTGGAAGCGAGAACGCTACCGCGAGACCACGAGCGGCGGACATATATATCCCGAGGTTGTATCATGTGCTGATAATACACATTCCTACGATCACCATCACGGTATTTGTCTGGATAGAAACACCACGTCATCTGTATTTAATGCCATACCTGGATTTATAAAGCCGGTGTAGCTTTTAACATGGATACCTGTGTGGATCTGTAGAACCAAGACCGCTTGTGACAGTAACATACAGTAGTTGTTGCGATCGGGATTCTAAACATATGAGACGATTACGGCTCTCTTTCTAAGACACAGTGTTATCACTCGCAAGAAAAACTTATGAGACATGTCCATCCATCGCTGGTTTTATCTCAGTATTATTCTGTTTCGTAGGTAATCAGTTATTGACGAAGTATTATACTTAGCAGTAGGGGGTGTGTAATAGGTTTGCCTTGAACGTCAGGCTTATAAAGTATGTTTGTGTTCCGACTTATGCAAAGGAAATGACTATGTCCATTCATATGGAAGGTGTGGATTTGACATGGAGTACTGTGATATCAAAGGGAAGAGTAAGTCAAGTCATAAGAATGGTACTGATATTCCTATTTCCAGAGCCATAGCCATCAACAGGGTGTATTTCCGATACTTTGCTCATTGTCGAATGTCGTTCAACTGAGGCCACGATCGTAACATTTAGTTGTAAGTACAGGGATAAAATATATATGTGACTGACTTCTTAGGATGATTGATTCTACCTGTGTGTGTTTGGCCTGCAGTGCTGGTGACCTGTGCGGGGGTGATTCACGTTTCGCTTTAACAGAAGGAGCTGGCAGAATGGAGATGTCTGTTGGAGTGTAGGAATATAGATGAATTAACGTGTTGTCCTCTAGATTGCCAAATAGGGAACTAATACTTAGTATGTGTTGCATAGCTTCGTGATCACATGAAAATTTGAGATTGAATATGGATGTGTGTTTGCACTGGACTGTTATTCCCTCCCATGTAAATTGTTCTGCTGACTGCTTCTGCACATTTCGCGCCTTTATTTAGTTGAGGGAAAATCGATTGTGGTATGTGCATCTAGCATGCGGAAGACATGTTTACCAGATATCTAGACACAAGAAGCACCTTAGTTGACCATGTAAATTAAAGGGGTTGTTTGGAATCTGCTACATCACCGGCATTGGTATTCCTGAGTGGAAATATCAGTTTTCTCTGTTTTTCTCCAGTTTCCTCGTAAATGTCTTTGCAGACGTGACAAGTTTCTAGTTAGTCAGTGGCTTACAGAGCATCCCCACCTAGCTAAAGTTTCGGGTTTTATAGAGAAATAATTTCCAGTGTATATCTTTGGGATTATGTTGCGTGAGCAATCGGTAGGATACTGCTGTGTGCTTGATATAGAGAAGTACCGCGAAAATGGTATAATGTTATGGTGAACCATGCGAAAATAGGTTTGTTCTTGTAACCCTGATTCTGGAGATGTGTGTAGAAATGTGATTAAGCAAGCAGGTCCGGACCAGAAACAGAAAAGCGTATGTGCTGAGGGGAAACGAGTCCGAATTTGTAGAACCGTTCTGAGAGTGACTTTGGTCCGCTGAGAGCGCTCTTGTCACCCGGATGGGGGTCGATGACAGCTGAACTCGCATCGAAATATCCAGTGCTGTGAGGAGTATACATGGTGCTGTCTGTCTTCATGGTATATGTACGGATGATGTAAAAGGGATGATTCTGTATGGCGCAGGATAGGAAATGTATGTTTACTACATTGACACAGTACATTGCCGGGTTCGAGATCTGTTTCATGCTCTAATATTCAAGCTCCTGTCCTCAGTGGGAGAGCATTGTAATTGAGTAAGAGTCTTTCTGTATTTTACGACATGTAGGGCACTTTGCAGGGTTTAATTGTCGATGCACTATGGTGACCTGTACAAAATACAATCATAATGCTCTATTCATTCACAAGACATCCATTGTGCTGGGACATAGGAGCGTCTACAAACTGATTCGAACAAGATGGAGACAAGTTATGTACGGAAAGTTCTGAGAAAGCAAGTGTTCAAAGACAAGTTGAAGCAGACCATCCATCTCTGGCAGGGATGCTGTCACTCATCTGCCACTGTGGCATTAGGACATAGCTGTAGGATACCGAAAACTGCGGCCAGTTTTTTCTCTTCTGTAAGGTAGTGCATAGAATTCTGTTTGCGTAATTGTTCTGATTTCCCCTGTCTGTGCTTAGAGAGTGCTCTCTTTCCAAACAACAAGAATGCTTTTATGATTAACAGTGTTTTCACGAGCGTGCACAGGCTTTTAGGGTGAGAACGTTTGCGTATGTTGAAAGCAGGAAGGGTAACACATGATGGATGGGCTGCTGCATTATTCTGCGCTATTTTCGTAAACAGGTTCTGCTACGGCAAGAATTTCCGTGCGTACAAGCCAAGGCATCACGAAAACTCCTACAAAAGCGCACGTTAAGTATTTCTGGGACACTATGCAATTTGCGAGAGTTTGCTATAGATACTGAGATTCGTTGCAGAACCATAGCCATCAAGAGGAGACATTACCTGTATATCGATTGGTGTCAGACTGTAGCAGCAATCGTAATATTTAATTGTAGTTACACTGGTAAATTGTTCCCAGCGTTCAATATACTTGTGAGTGTTGTATGTATTTGATGATCTGTAGATAACTTTTGCAGTGTTTAACTGTCAGTGCAATTTAGCGATCTGTGCAAAATAATTTTACCTCTGTAAGTCTCGTCTGCAGAAAACAATGGCCAAAGGATCACAGGGAACAATGCACCCTGTGCTATTCTGGGAAGCACTGGAACATCTCTCTCGGTGTTGGACCATACCACAGCTAGGGGTCATCGCGAATGGGACCAGCCTTGGAGTTCTGTGACGTAGTATGTCACTTGAAGAATTCTAACTTTATACATGAAAATAGACCGAACTTTCAGTTGCAGCGGTGTGTGAGAGCGATGGCTCGCACTGGCTTGCCTAGTGGCTCATGTCGGTTGCTGCAGCGGGGGCGGCATCGGGTGTCGAGTGGCGGGATGTGTTTTTTATTAGTAATCTTTTGTTTAAACTAGATGCCATCGATTTCACCAACCAATAGGATGCTGCGAATTAAAGAAAAACTACCCCATACAAGTCAAGAATATCGATTTCATTAATTTGCATAAATTTTTTGTATCAATGTAGTATTAGCGATACAGTAGTTAATGGAAGGGAGTGCATGAGTGGGTGACATGGAGCAGAACAGCAGGTTAAGTGCAGAACACTAAGTTAATTTGCATAATTTTTATTTAAAATGCAGTACAAAACTTTAAGGGGGTGGGTGACAAAGAAGAATGCGCCAGAAATGACGTTGAAAAGCATGTGAAATTCGAAAAGTGTACTTGAGAATGGTGGGAGAGCATAACTAATTACTTAATTTGGTATCAATGGTGGTAGAATATTTTAAGTGCAGTGACAATGAAAACCACTCAACAGAACAATGGATTAGGTGCCAACAAAGGCTCAAACATTAGGTTAAGACACCCAGAGTACAGTGCCTAACATTAGGTTATGCAACATGTTTGCCTCATGTAACTGCTTCTTACAAGACCTACATGCTTCCAAACAGCTGAGAATGATGAGCAAGAGAAATCCAACCCCCACAAATAGATTTTTTTTTACAAATAAATAATGTACCATTTCTATATATTCAATACATTGTCTAAATTGTTTAAACTATATTCCACACAGAACAATCGAATTCCCTCCAAATGTTCGGTCAACTGAGTCTTTTTCCCGCCAGTTCCTAGGAGGAAGTTGCGGTCGGATGACGTAGGTTAGTGGAGGTAGCCAAACTGCCCTTTTTTCCCGCCAAAATTCAAACTTCCAGTAAGCTGGGTGTGGCACTTGCATCAAGCTCTGTGCACATTAGTACACATTACTGCACATTAGTAGAAGTTACTGCATGTTAGTACACGTTAGTACATGTTAGTTCGCCAACATGGGTTGGTAAGTGGACTTGGCGGTCAGCTGAGGATCACGGTGGAGACTAACTATTTCCTTCCAAGTCCAGGTGGGCGTGGCACTCGCGAAAATTGATTCCAAGTTCAACTGGGCGAAAAATCTGACAAAATTTGAATTTTCCACCTGGGAGGGGGCTGTGGCATGGGGGAAGTGGCACTTCCCAGATAGGTTAATTAATTAATTAAAGGTTTTTCCCTTGCTCCGTTTGCGAGTGGAACAGGAAAGGAAGTGGCTAGTATTGGCATGGGGTACTCTCCGCCACGCGCCGTAGGGGGGATTCGGACTATCGATGTAGATGTTGATGTAGAAGAATGTATAAAAGCAAAGTGTATTTATGTATTTTACGTGCTCTGTTTCGGAATATTCTCTCAACATCGTGAAGACTTTCATATATTTTTTGCTGGCACCTTAGCGACGGATCTCCAGCAAATGTATGTTTCAATACTACATAAATGTGTTCTGGTTACCTGCATCTCCAAACTGGACTGGCATGTACTACAGAAATGTGCACAGGAAACTCTACACCTATATCAGTAAATGGCAAGTAAACTTCTGGTGTACCCCCTCCCTCTCTTTCTTGTTAGTCGTGAGTGTACGGTATGCAAGAAGAACAACTCTTGACATGGTTTTGTATTCATGGTCTCCAGCAGCCTTGATGAAGTTGATGCATGACATTATTTCTATATGTATAGATAAAGCTTCTTGTTTTATTATTTATTTTTTTGCTAGACTGGGAATGAGAAACATGTCCACTTTCAGTGGTCTAACAGGTGATACACAATAAGATATTTAATACATAATACTGTATGTTATGGAATGTGTTCCCTGTTTTTCGTTAGGTTGCCCAGTACTTAACGTATAATTTGTTGTTGCGCCCTAAAACAGTTTCTGTAGTTTTTCTTGTCTTACTTGAATTTTTAATTAGTTTTCAGAATGTCCCTCTTGTTTTACAGATGAGGCTGCACGGTTTACATTACAAGCGATGTATTTCGTTGTCGCAGATATCGGTATTGTAGGTTCATCACTGATCACCAAAGTTACAGCGTATTGTATTCTGTGAATTAGGTGATGCGGGAATCATCGATATCTTCGTCGGCCGCAACTGGCGTATCGTACGCTGCTCACATCTCTACAGAAGAGACATTTAAACCGGCAGCCAGGAGCCGCTACTATAGAGCGCTCGTCGTACGCCGCCAAATGGCACTGCACACGCCACCAAAATGCTCAAATGTGTGTGAATTCCTAGGGGACCAAACTGCTTAGGTCGTCGGTCCCTAGACTTACACCCTACTTAAACTGACTTAAACTAATCTATGCTAAGAACTGCACACACACACCCATGCCCGAAGGAGGACTCGAACCTCCGGTGGGAGGGGCCGCGCAGTCCGTGACATGACGCCTTAAACTACGCGGCCACTCCGCCACGCGCCACCAAGAGGACACCGACTTCACATCAACTCACTGTCTCAACTGAGATTGGACTGAACATCATCTTAAGTTGCTGCACTCAGAACTCCACCTCAGGTTACCCTTAGATTACTCTGAGACTATGCTGAGCTTATGGGAGGCAGTGCAACGAAACTGTACGAACCTAGCACATTACTACTACTATGACTGCTAGTGAATAATGTAATCCAGAACTATTGGAACAAAGTATGATTAATACTGTGTACCTTATAAATAAATACAATTATTTTTAAAGCTTCAGTGATGTTCCATGTCTTGTAGAGTATTCTTCCACCTCGTTATACCAACGGACACAACAGATATTTTTGATGAGGAGAATGAGATTAGTGACTACTTGGATTCACGCAAGGACATTCAACATCTCTGCATAGTAAATTAATCAACATGTCTTTCATTGTGGGTGGAACTAACTGATATTTTTCTTTCCTAGAAACAGCCAGCAGCAGAAAAGTGTCTACATTTCATTTTTGCATTATTCTAACTGTATTCCTAAACTTGTTATCTCTATTATTGAAATGATTTAAATTTTATACGTAAAGGCGGCTTCCGAATGTCAACAATTCACTGAACTTATTTAGTTATAGAGCTATCAAATACGAATCTTGTCTGAAGGCGTAACCAGATTGGTGAAAGCACAACAAGCTCAGAAACAAACAACGACTGAAACACAAAATCCTGGTGGGCAGGTACTGCTTTCCCCCTCCGCCCTTTTAATGAAAAACAAGAAAAATGATGGAGTACTGCATGCAGCTTGACGAACATTTTGCTACTTATCAAATCACAGGTGACTCACGATGTCCATTCTTCTTTTCTGGGGTAGGAGTGACCATTTTTCGTTTGTGTAGGAATTTGCGGGCAGCAGAATATGAGCTGAGAGTCTAAAGCATTACTATAATTGTCTCAATGATGTATTTAAAGTAAGCAGAGCTAGTGAAGTACAAGGCTTTATGGAACTTCAGTTAATTTGCCTGTAGTTGCAAGACTCACACCCTGTCCGGCATTGCTCATATTGACAATAGGCGCAAAAAATTGTGTAAGCGTGGTAAGAGACAATAGGATAACAAGGAGAGGACAGTGTATGTCACCGATGATGTCATCGATGACGTCATCGATGAATTATGGGATTTCACCACCACCAGTCCCACACTCTCTGACAAAAGTCAATAGCCCTATAGATAAAATAGTGGGAAATTAAAATTTTGGTCGGAAACGGAAAATTTTGGCGGGAAATTCACATAATTGGCCAACTGCGCTAGGATGTTTCAAGTGCTGTGGTCCCAAGTAAAAAAACTGGTGGAAAATGTAAGATTGCACATTGTCATGCTGGCTGATTTGGACTACTGGCCCTCGCTCTTTGACATCACAATCCAAGATTTGGAATACGTGCACCAGCCTAACTAAACGCCAGAATCCAACATGGCTGACCTGGAATACACGATGACGGCCGAACATGTTGACCGGGGACATACTGACAGTCGAGTTCAGAACTGTCAGTCTATTTAGAACACTGTAGAATTCCGGCACACTGTCCCAGGCTTGAGATGACGCATTGTCATGCTGACTGACTTGGGATACTGACACTGGCTCACAGTTCACCTCAGCCCTGTCAGGCTATTGATAACGTGTAGAATTTTGCCTTACTAGCCCAAAATTGAGGTACTGGGACAGGCCCTATAACGTCGGAATGCAAGTTCTGGGATACTGGCATTATGATATCTGAGGAAAAGGATGTTTATGTAGGTCCAGGCCTGTCTGATGACCTACTTGCCATGTTTTCCTCAGCTCACTCAGAGGTGTGTATTATCATTGCTTCTACTAACTCTAAGTTTGGGTCTCCAGCTTGTACCTTTATTTAAACAAATAACAGGGAGGCAAGAGGAACGCTTTCCCCCCCCCCCCCCCCCTCCCAATGCTAACAGCCACGAGATGCCTACTGGAGGCTGGAGTTGCTCCACATCGCCCAGGCCACAGCCGAGTACTGCAACCCGACTCGCCGAGTGCCTCCAGTGTTGCGCAAACGATCCGGGCGCGACTGCATATTACCCTCCTGCCCCACCAAGACCCCATGGCCAAGTGATCCACACTTAAACATAGTCTAATTTTAGAACAGGACTGAATCATATTGTGTCAGAGGAATGCGATAGAACGGTTCTGACATTCCATAGCCAGTGTAGCCTTCATAGTCTCAGCAGACCTTCCACTTGTAGTGTGCCGTGCTCCGCATGACATGACGCGATTCCAGATTCCGATATAGTTCCTTGTAAACGATAAACCACAGTGTCCTATGACTCTACACGCCGACTGGCATCATCTATGCCGCAGCCGATAACTTTCTCCAGTTAGTTACGTCAACATCGTCCTGTGACTACCAAGCGCATATGCAGTTTGCACACATATTACCAATTCGATAACCTAATTCGAAGTAGAGTATAGAAGTTCCGATTCCCAATGCTAGTTCTCTGTTGTTACAGCACTGCAAGCACATCTCATGTGACACATGTTAAAATGACAGAAAACATGAAAAATGCGCAATGGACACTTGTTTTCCCTTTACGTATTTAAACCAACACCATGGAGGGAAAGTGATCGCTCTCCATCTCCGCACCATCTCCCCCATGCCATCCCCCATCTGCGCCACTGCTACACCATGGTAAAAGACGAGTCCACCCTGGCCACCACTGCCCTGCAGTCAGCAAGCACCACACTGGTCGGTCAGATGTCACAAGTCTCAGCGCTGTCGTCTCATGTACTGCGAGGGAGTTGGTCGCTTTCACCTACAAGAATAGAGCAGCGGCTGCCACATCATACAGTGAGAAATGCATAGGTATATCTTCACACGATACAAGCCGTGCACCTGGCACAAATGGCGCCCTCAAGGTGGCTGCCCTATTGCATGCACTCTGAATATGAAGAAGGTGTTGCTCTGCCATAAGTACACAATATTGTCATATGATTCATGCAGTGTGATGTGGTTCTGTCTGGAATGTGGTCAGCTTACCACTAACAACAAAAAAGTATATGATATACTCCATCTGCCATTTCATCTCCACTGGCGTTCCAATCGCTACTAGTATAGGCAATCATTCATTATGCCGTTTTTATAATAAAGACACTCCGTCACCTTTCATGCAATAAGCGTTAACTATTATTTACAAGACGTATGTGACAATGTCAGTCTCCTTTAAATATTCATATATACGATGTACAGCTTATCAAATGATATCTAATTGTGGTTGTAGTTCATGGCAAAGTATGTGGATGAATGCTTGTAAGGTGCGAAATTATAGCCACCTTACAAAGGTGCTAGGTGCCACTGAGATTCCTAAAAGGGTCAAGAAGGATACGAGCATGCAGTTGACCTAACGGCAACCATATGTCACACTCTGGGTGGGTGAATAGCCAACTAATACTCATTATGCGTTGATCAGCCTTCGCGATCGTGTGTGTTGGGAGTATTCTCTGATTTTTACATCGAGATTCTTGAAGACTCAAAATGGCAAGTGTTTGTGCTCGACGATTTTCTCTTCGTTCTAAATCGATCGATTGACAGCTTGGCGATCACGGTGGCAGTCTCTCCGACCATTGAGCATCCAGGACATGAGCGTTTAAAGGGACACCCTCCTCGAACATTACCTTTACTTAACTTTCTACCTTTTAAACTGGTTAATATTATCTCAGATGTGTAACTAGAAAAATTTCATATGCTTTTGTTTACGATGTATCATATTTCAGGCTAAAATGTATAAAAGACATTTCTTTACTTTTTTATCACAATCGATATGTACTAGCTCTATATGTACAGCTAAAATTACTCTTCTTTTAGAAACATTTGAAATTACGAAATATTCGACACACTTAAAATTCCTGTTATTAATTGCGCAATCTGACGATGTTTATTAAATTTATTTCTCTGTTCATTTATAAAATAATGACATAAATTGGTGGATATTCATTTGACAAGAAAGTTTGGAAACTCTCTGGAATATTGTTAGTACCACAGAATGAGGTAGTTGTGGGGCTTGCCTCTGATGTGATCGGACGTGTTTTTATGTTTGGCAATAACAATATAATTTTTGATAATGAAGTGGAAATTGTAAAGACAGTGTGAGATAGAAAAATATGAAAAAATAAAAATCAAGATAAAAACAGGCAATTCTTGAGTAGTTATTGCGCCAATTGAAACAATGAAAATCTATAAAGTCAAAAATTTCAGCCTCAAGAATCAACCCCTAGGCGTGAAGAACTGGAACCAACTACGAGAAAAGAAGATAAGTAAAAAACAGTTTATTGTAGATCTCACTCCTCTCAAAGGTTATTAAAAGAGGTTATTTTGAAGAGTGACAATCAACAGGTGATGTGAGAGAGGTAAAGATTACGGTGTGCAGCTATCAATGGGTGGCAGTGTCCTACAGAACTTCATGTGATACCTGACATCTAACTCTGCCAGCTACTATGGAATGGACTGTTGTTTATGTGTTTAGTGCTTCTCAGTACATCTCTGTCTTGCAGTGGTATTTGTTGTCATTACTACCCCATCACACAGTGGACCATCGTTCTCCTTGTTCTTCTCCAGAGAGAACGAACTTAGGAATTCTATAGTGCTTCATAAAAATAAAAATAAAACGGTTAGCAGACCTATAGATGTCGGGAATTCCACAACCGTGATGGCATAAGTTTCCACCGAAATTTGAAATTCCAGCCATCGTTTTATACAGCACCACTTCCAATCGAGACGTCATATTTCCGATTGACCAAATGGTTCAAATGGCTCTGAGCACTATGGGACTTAACATCAGAGGTCATCAGTCGCCTAGAACTGAGAACTGATTAAACCTAACTAACCTAAGGACATCACAAACATCCATGCCCGAGGCAGGATTCGAACCTGCGACCGTAGAGGTCGCGCGGTTCCAGACTGAAGCGCCTAGAACTGCTCGGCCACACCAGCAAGCCTCCGATTGATCAGTTTACTGTTTCCAAATGTGGTACTGTGAGCACACACCTATCCAATCCTTCCAACAAATTGTTTAAGGACATGGCACAACTGAGCTGAAGTTTTAAATTTTCAGCTATCTCCCACATAATGGACTTTCTGACAAAAAACCTAACTGTGTCACTATCCACCAGTTGGAGTTAGGGAAATAATCTGGAAAGGGGAAGAGTAGGATTTGGAAACTGAGCGGTTGCGCGATCGAATCTAGGAATTTCCTGCCACATATACCAGTCCTAGTATCCACCAATAAGATGAAAGGAAAAACTGTCCCACACAGAGGGTATCTATTTAATTAATTAGTCAATCAATTTGATAGAGTGGGAGACCTATTTCCAGGACATCCACAACAAAGCATTTTCAAAAGGGCTGCGAGTTTTCCAGGCATCCGCTACTGTGTCCAGGAGTAAGAAGGGGTTAGTATGGTTTCTGGTGACACATGACAGACGCTACCTACATAGTCTACATAGTTCTTCTGAAATACCTTTGTTCCATTCGCTACTGGTTTCTGTAGCACCAGAAGCAAGAGAACAAAGAGATAAACCGACTATCAGCGCCAGATCTGCATGAGGGTAGGAGGGGTTGGGGGGAACATCTTGGTCTGTGTATGTTTGTACACATTGATTCACAAAAAACAAGAAATAGCCACTTGAGACACAGAAGAGAGGGAGAGAGAAGGAGAAGGAGGGGAGAGAGAGAGAGAGAGAGAGAGGAAGAGAGAGCATGGCAGGTAGTGTGTCTGGTACCAAAAGGATGCTTTTGTTCAGGGGAATTAGTACAGTCCAGCAGCTGCTGAGGTGGCTCGAGTCCAGTGCATGGTTCTGGCAGTGAGGACTTGACAGCAGTTTCGATGCTGGTGGCGAGGCGAGTGGGAAAGAGACGAGGGGTGGGGGTGAGGCTGTCCTCTGGTGATGTCATTGTGCTCTAGCTCAGTTGATCCCTGCACATCAAGGTGAGCGCACACAGTGCTTCTTCCTGCCAATTTCAAAATAATTTTCCAACACATTAACACTTATAATTTCCAAAGATAAACATGATGTCCTTCCACACAAATAAGTCAGCACAGACAGAGCGATTTTCCACCAATAGTTTCGTTCTGAGATGGGAGAGGAGGGAGGAAGATTGGGGGATTTCCCAGAGGAGAAGGGGGAGTGGGGAAAACGACACAAAACGTTAAGAGGAGGTGGGAGGCGGTGACAAAAATGTGGTTCAGAAGCGAACAATAGGTTATGTGAAACAGTAGGTCAATGGGAACAATAGGTTAAGAGGGGGTGACATGGAACAGAAAAATAGGTTAAGGAGAGAAAAAAAATGGCTCTGAGAACTATGGGATTTAACTTCTGAGGTCATCAGTCCCCTAGAACTTAGAACTACTTAAACCTAACTAACGTAAGGACATGTCACACATCCATGCCCGAGGCAGGATTCGAACCTGCGAGCATAGCAGTCGCGCGGCTCCAGACTGTAGCGCCTAGAACCTCTCGGCCACCCCGGCCGGCTAAGGAGAGAAGAGGTGGGAGAGGGGGTTACATGGAAAACTACTTAACAGAACAATAGGTTAGAGGAGGATTATCGCCAGGGGATTGTAAATCAATTAGTATAGCAATAGGTTTGCCTCTGAATATATGATTGGTACTGATGCATGTAACCTTCACTAACAAAATGCACTCATGCACCTATTATCCATCTACTAACATGTACCTCTGTCAAGTATCTTTAAGTGTACAAGTGTGGTGAATCCGAGTGACTTGTATTTTGCAATATGGATAGAGGCGATCTGTGGTGGACATATCTGAAACTACTCTTGGATTATTCTGTCAAGTATTTGTTGTAACATAAAGTTAGTGTTCCTGATTTCTGGTCGGTGTTAAATGCAGAGTGTGCTGCCTGGAGCTCTCATACATACTGTTTGTATCGATAAATAAACGTTCCTGGCCTATTCTATCCCACAACATATTGACCAATGTTCATAAGTATTGTACCTCCTCCTACTATAGCCAGTGTCTGATATTTTTGTGTCATTACACTTTGTGTGAAGACATGCCAAATCATCAAGTAATGATACATTAGAATGTGGGTACACTTTTTTTTTGAGTCATCAGTCTTCTAACTGGTTTGATGCGGTTGCCACGAATTTCTCTCCTGTGCCAACCTCTTCATCTCAGACTAGCACTTGCAACCTGTATGTATTCCAATCTCTGTTATCCTCTACAGTTTTTGCCCTCTACAGCTCCTCCTAGTACCATGGAAGTCATTGCCTCGTGGCTTAGCAGATGTCCTATCATCCTTTCTCTTCTCCCTGTCAGTGTTTTTCATATAGTCCTTTCCCTCTGATTCTACGCACGACCTCCTTATTCCTTACCTAATTTTCAACATTCGTCTGTAGTATCACATTTCAAATGCTTTAATTGTGTTCCAGTTTTCTCACAGTCCACGTATCACTCTCATACAATGCTACGCTCCAAACATACATTGCCAGAAATTTATTCCTCAAATTAAGGCCTATGTTTGATACTAGTAGACTTCTCTTGGCCCGGAATGCCCTTTTTGCTAGTGCTAATCTGCATTTCATGTCCTCCTCGCTTCATCTGTCATTGGTTATTTTGCTGCCTAAGTCGTACAATTACTTAACTTCGGGACCATAAATCTTGATGTTGAGTTTCTCGCGGCACTCATTTCTGCTACTTCTCATTACTTTAGTCTTTCTTTGATTTACTTTCAGTTCATATTCTGTACCCACTAGACTGTTCATTCTATTCAGCAGATCATGTAATTCTTCTTCACTTTCACTCAGAACAGCAATGTCATCACCAAATCGTATCACTGATATCCTTTCGCCTTGAATTTTCATTCAACTCCAGAACCCTTCTTTCACACAGAACAGCCAGAGAAACTGGTACACCTGCCTAATATCGTGTACAGTCCGCGCGAGCACGCAGAAGTGCGGCTACACGACGTAGCAGGGACTCGACTAATGTCTGAAGTAGTGCTGGAGGGTACTGATACCATGAATCCTGCAGGGCTGTCCATAAATCAGTAAGAGTACAAGAGGTGGAGATCTTTTCTGAACAGCATGTTGCTAGGCATCCCAGATATGTTCAATGAGGTTCATATCTGAGGAGTCTGGTGGTCAGCGGAAGTTTTTAAGCTCAAAAGAGTGAGCCTGGAGCCACTCTGTAGCAATTCTGGGTGTGTGGGGTGTTGCATTGTCCGGCTGGAATTTCCTAAGTTCGTCGGAATGTACAATGGACATGAATGGATGCAGGTGATCAGAGGGATGTTTACGTACGTCTCATCTGTCAGAATCGTATCTAGACATATCAGCGGTCCCATATTACTCCAACTGCACATGCCCCACACCATTACAGAGCCTCCACCAGCTTGAACAGTCCCCTGCTAATATGCAGGATCCATGGATTAATGAGTTTGTCTCCATACCCGTACACGTCCACCCGCTCGATACAATTTGAAACGATACTCGTCCGACAAGGCAACATGCTTCCAGTCATCAACAGATCAATGTCGGTGCTGACGGACCCCGGCGAGGCGTAATACTTCGTGTCGTGCAGTCATCAAGGGTACACGAGTGGGCCTTCGCCTCCGAAAGCCCATATCGATGATGTTTCGTTGAATGGTTTGCACACTGACAGCTGTTGAGAAAGCATTCCCCAAAACTTTGCATACTACTGCAAATTCAGAAAAAAATATATCAATAACCAGAGGTATCCAAAAATCCTCGGCAACTCTTAGGTATCTCGCTTCAATCAAAAATAGACAGACTGCCCCAGCCTTTTTGCAATTTTATAAAAACTACAAGAGAATCTACAGAAAGGTACTACTAGGTGCTAAAAAACTCGCAAACCATAAAATACTATTGCAGACAGAAAACAAAAGCAAAGCAGCCTGGAGTATTATCAAACGGGGAACAGTAAACACAGAGCAAAAACGTTTGAATTCACAAATTGTATGTACTTCAAGTTGAATAAAAGACACAATAATGGTAAATTAACAATTAATGATGATGTAATAGAATGTGTAATGGATGCCAAATTTTTGGGGTTGAAGGTAGATTGTCAGCTGAAACGGACAGAACATGTAAAAGCTTTAACAAAGAGACTATCCACATCATGTTATGCTCTACGACTACTTGCACGAGTGTGCAATATTTCATGTCTCAAAATGACATATTTTGGATTCATACATTCAATCCTCAGTTATGGACTCATGTTTTGGGGAACAAGTGATGGGAATATTCAGTCTGTCTTCTAGGTATAGAAAAGAGCTGTACAGATAGTAACAAATAGCAGCAAAAGGGTCGATTGTACTGATTTATTCAAAAAACTAGAAATTCTGACTGTCCCAAGTGAATACATTTTCCAGGCTGTAATGTATGTAAAGAAAAATATTCATCTGTATGCTACAAACAGCTCAATACATGACCATACAACTAGATCCAGCCACTACTTGTACTTAAATTGGAAAAACAAGTCCAAAACACAGAACAGTATGCTACATAATGGTCTAAAACTGTACAACAGGCTGCCACAGGAATAAAAGATGTAAACGAACTTCATATCTTTAGCCAAAAGCTAAAAACGTATTTAATAAGTAAAAGTTGTTAAAAGTTAAGTGAGCATTTAGAATAACTGTAGATAGCTATTTAGTAGTTATGAATACCACACAGACCTATATAAAGCGACAGTATACGGCATATTTATAAATATTGAAAGAACTGAATCGTAAAAGTTGTAAGAATTGAATTGTAAACATTGTAAGAACCCATTTATGTTTTAGTTCGTAAGACACAATTGACGACATACATACAAATTGTATTGTTATACGGATGAATAATCGTATCAATGAGTCAATGAGTTCAGCTGCGTGTCGGATTCTAGCTGACGTCCGTCGAGTCAGCTCAGCGTCTGCACGTCCAGGGAAGACGTCAGCAACCCCGGCGCCACAGTGGATTGCCGGAGAGCAGGGCGGCCATTGCTCAGCGCAAAGCGGTTCTCGCACTGGCTACTGGGGTGTGCTCAACCCCACTCTGAATTCAATGATGAACCTTGATGATCCGTCTACTGTGCAGCTGGTGTTGCTAGTCGTGTCGTCGATCGATTTTCTCCCTACCCCCGGCAGGTTTCGGCGCCTGATTGTTGAACAGGAGCGTAAGCCCCAAGAGACCTTTTTGCTGGCTTCCACGCTAAAGTCCGATACTGGCAGCAATCTGCAATGTGTTGTTGTCAGAAGACAGTCAGTTTCTCCATCAGTGGTACGTGGGGATCAGCATGATGTTCATCAGGTGAAGGCCATCACCTTGAGTACATCTTTGGTTAGTTCATAGACTGTGCTGGAGCATCTAGGACATAGATTCACTGCAGTATCGTAATAACTGAATTGAGCGCTTTTACTGTGAATGCCATCGATTCCAATGGTCAACTCATGGCAAGAAGCGTGAGGCTATGACGCAATGTTCGGTTCGTAATGACCGAATGTGTACTTATGCTGCTAAATTCACTGAACAGGCTCTTAACTGCTGTATCGATCTCTCGATATATGCTCTTACGAAAGAGATAGAGTCTCTTTGTACATGTCTCACGAATTAACTATTATGCTTATCTCACTTCCTCTGGTTTTCTGCCTCAGTCTACTTTCTGCTGAGCGCGTACCCTCACTCAGAAGACGGTGTCATAATGTGTTGTCGACCTGACCAGCTTGCGACATACTGGCTCGCTTCTTTCTTCTGCCTCTGTCTCTGGCATGACTTGAATTTGCCTGTGGCACTGTGAATGAGTTTAAATAATTTTATGTAATTCCTACCCCTTACTATTCTGTGCCGTAACACAACCCTCCTCTTTTTTTTAAAAAAAGTCTCGAAATTTCCCTTTCTTTCACTGACTACTAATTAGTCTACGCCTGCCTCGTATTTAAATAATCATTCTACAATTGTTTTCTGGGTTACTTCTCAAACCAAGTCTTGAATCTCAGTCAGCTTCCATTCTGACCTGGTTGTATACACTACTTACACTTTCCACTTACATAACCTACTACTGGTTCGTATCCATTCTACAGGTATCTGATGGATGGTGGCCTCATTTGCATGAGATATCTTACGCTTTACCCAAATGCAAGTTGCACAAATGAGCACTAGAACCAAGATTATGACTGCCGTTGATACACTGAAAATAACTGTATTTTGTCTACGTTTCGCATGATATTGTATCACATGTTGCATTATTTGATTGACTGAAATTTATCCTTTCTTGGAAGTTAGTAATTCGTCTAGGGATTGTAGCAAAGTGAAATTTAAGGTATCGTTATTGAAGGCTAGGTTTTGTTTAGGTAATATATGTGGCGGTTTCTCTGGCCAGTGCAACTTTAATCGGAATACGTTTATCACTGTTGTACGTGTGATAGTAGTTGGACAGTGAAACTGTCTTCCTGCTATTTCACATCTAGTTCCATTAATTAACAAACCATTTCCGTGCAGTTCTAGTTTCATTATCCTGGTTTGTTTAGCGTTTTTATAGCAAGTGATGATAACTGTTTCAGCTGTAAATATGGGGTAAATTCTATGATCCCCAATTTTATGGAATTTTGGCTGCGGAGCTATAACTTTTTTCTCGCACTCTACAACTTCTATTTTTCCAAAGACTAACTGCATTTTACGTGACTGGTTGTCCTTTTATATCACCCTTGTTGGACAAATAATAACATTTCCTCTAATACAATGTTTTAAATCTGTTATAGATATAATGACATGAGCACCTCTCCGTCTAGAAACTAATAAGATTTCGTGAATTTGTATCTTATCCATTTTTCAACTGTTTTTTTTTTTTTTAATTTTTGATAGCTTCTTTATCCGCTGTTCCAAACACAGTTTTAACAGTTTCCCTTCTTCATCTGACCAACCGCGCTTCTTATGTATTAGCGTTCGTGCTACTACTTCTGTTAACTGTGGCAACTGAGTCCTCAGTGTCTGATACAGAAGTTTTAATTGCTGAGAGAAAAGCTATTACCGTCAATCCCCACCCTTCTTTACGGAAAAAGGCTACATAAACAAAGAACATGATAAGTAAAGAAAATCAGGGCTAACCTACGTAAGCAAGAAGTACCACATGTGCATTTTACATGAAATGTAAGGTATTTCTTAGACCTAAGTGGACAAGGTACGTTTCTCTGAGGTTCCTTTTTCCTTGGCAATTCTTCTTTTTCAGCGATGGTTGAAGGAAACTGTGACAGTGCATCAGTCTCACCTCTAAATGGTTTGATTCTACTTAAATAGACTATCGAAGCACTAGTTGGCAACTGTAATTTTACGTTGACTGGTGAAGTCATTTTGACTGGTGAAGTCATTTCGATAACCTGGTAAGATCCATAATATTTCGTTAAAAACTTTTTCGTTTTGCCCTTTGGGGTACACGGATTAGATAGTGATATGCGCTGTACTACTCTGTACTGTGGCAGTTTACTCGTCCGTTGCCCTGTACGTTCTTGCTTCTCTAAAGCTTTTGTGTGGGCGCGATTTTACCCTTTGCCAAATTTGTCTCAACTTCTTCGCAAAATGTTCCATTGGTTTACCCTGTGGACCCAGTTTAGATTGAATTGCATCGAGAAGTGGTGAGATTTCAGCCCCATATGCCACCTCATACAGCGAAAGGGCAATTCCAGTATGAATTTTTTAATTATATGTTCTGACGACAAAACTTAAATATACGTCCCAATATGAATGCTGTGAATATACGTAATGGCTTAAAGGGCACACTGAAGATTAAAAGTGTGAAAAATATGGTATTTTAGTTTTTTGCATATCAAAATTTTACCAACTTTTCTAATTAATTTGTTTAAAGAATCACGCATCAACCTTAATGCTAATTACTTGGAAATAAATAAATAAACAGAGCCTCCGCTGCTCTTTAAGGGCGTTTCCCGATCCATTTGAAAGGTTGTTTTTGTTTGTCGGGGAAAGATTTTTACATCTTTTGAACTTCCCTTATTTTCTTCGGCGACAGGAATAGGGATTTGCGTTGTGTGGATTCCGTGCACAGGTTTCTGGCAGAAAATAAGACAGTTGTACATCGAAGTTTGTTGTATGGCTTTCGAGCGCGGCTTTGAATGTATTGTACTGAAGTGTGTTGAGTAGGTCGACAGAGTGGGTGCATACTTGTATGAATATCATTTTTTTAGCGAAAATTCCGCGAATGAGTAGTAGAACATTTAAAAAAAAGCGGAAAGACAAAGGGAAGAAGCATGTTTGGAAGAACTTTTCTGCAAACGTAGAGGTTAGATCTGAAGCAGATAGTGAGGCTTCTTCCTCCCAGTGCAGTGCATCGAAGAGGAAAATGAATACTAGTGAAGATAGTTACAATAAAATGTCTCAGGAGACAGACTAAAACAATGTAAATTAAATATTTGACATAAGTGTACTGTCAGATATTTTTGAAAATTATATCAGTTGTAAGAATTGTAATCAGGAAGGTCTTGAGCTTCAAGTCAAGCGACATGTTGGCCTTGCATATCAACTAATGCAATCATGTGATGCATGTGATTACAAAGTATCGATTTTCAATTGTCACTCTGTGCATAGTGAGTCAGGAAAATTATTTGAACTTAATCTGAGGCTGGTTTATGTCCTTCACTGTATTGGAAAAGGTGCAACTGCAGGACATATGATGTGTGGTCTTACGAACTTACCAAAGCCTCCCACAAAATTTAATATTTACAATAAGACATTAGGGTCTGTAGTGGAAGATAATGCACAGGAAACTGTTGAAGAAGCTGTTAGTGTCAACGACAGTGTCAACAAAAGGACCTTACTTGACGGTTCCTAGCTAAAGAGAGGGCATCAGTCACTCAATAGTGTGGTAGCCACTAGTGGAGGTACTGCAAAGGTGATTGATGTTGTAATTTTATCAGAACATTGCAGATTCCCTGACAGAATTAAAAGTAAACATTCTGAATGTTGTCAAGCTAATTATAGTGCATGCAGTTGTAACCTCCCCCTCACTTATCGACCTTAATGACAGTGAAAAATTAAACCGCGTGTACCTAATGGAAATTTGGGAAAAGCAATCGTCTCCTTAATACTCTCGCAATGTTTAAACTGGAGGTTTGCGTCGGATGGGTCGGCTACTTCTACCACTGAAACTTTCGGTAAGGTCTGCCCGTTAGGGCCAGAACTTTCCATTACTACCTCAACATCCAACTCTTGCGGGACGAAACACGATGAATCTTGCTCGTGCTCCCCATTAACATCAACTGTTTCTGGTAAAGTCTTCCGGTTAGGGCCAGAAATTTCAATCATTTCACAAACACTATCTTCCTGCGGGACGAGACGCGGCAAATCCTGCCCGCGCTCCCCATGAACGCTTCTCCCATACAGACCCCTATAATCTCTTAGTTCGTCGTATAAGCGACCGAACTGCCTTAACCAGACCTCATCCCTCTCTGCATCCCCTCGCTCGATGACGGACGTTTAATCCGACATCTGATATTCTCTCAACACTTGCGAATCATTCTTAAACTCAATCTCCAGTTCCGCTGTGGGTATTACAGCTGCCACTTTATAATCGATTTCCGGAACACTACTTAAATTGTTCTCACTGACAGTGAATGTACTTCCTACTGCCGTGTATACAGCTGATCTACTACTTGTGGGCGCACTCCTTTCTCCTAACATTGGCACACTCTCCCGCCGTTGATTATTCCACACGGAATTTTCATAACGGTGACACCTGGATTTTCTCCTGTTATTGGGCCTCCAAAATTTCTCCACGCCCGGTCGGCCCCTCACCGGCGCGGCTAATGGTTTCCCTGTCTCGTCCCAGCAGATACGCTCCCCGTATGCTGCTGAGGCGGCTGATCACACCCTCTGGCGTTATTACTATTCTGCGAAGCCCGTATCACGCTAGTATGATACTGGTTTCCGTCATTCCTGTTATTATTTGCATTGTACCGATTGTTATTACGGTCCGAACCATTATTGTTATTGCTGCCATGGTTGCGGTATGCATTATTCCCATGGTTATCGTTGTTGTGGTTGCTGTGGTACCCGTTGTTGTTACCACGGCCTCTACCACTGTCGCGATTATTGCGCCAATTGTCCTCGTCCTCAACTCTTTCCAGGAAATCATTGATTGTCCTGTAATTGCTTCCAACGTATCGTTTTGTATCATCTGGAAGCTTTTTGTATAGTTCCCAGACTATTTCGGATTCCGTGCGGCGATCACGCAAATATTCCAACTTGTGGATCCAGCCCTCACAAAACTCCTTCATCGAGCAGCGCGAATTCCCATCGAAAGGCCTCGACACGACAAATTCGCGCCAGACTCTTTGTTGTTTTTGCTCTGACCAGTATTCAGCCAGAAACAAATTTTTAAATTCGTCGAAAGTCAGGTTAGTAATGTCGAGGTTTAAGCCCCAACGCTTGGCATCACCAGCCAGCACATCAATAACCGCATTAATTTTTCTCTCATTAGTCCATGATCTGGGTAAAACTCTTTCACAATTTTTAATGAAATCCGTCGCGTGTATACCGCCTTTTTTCAAGGGGTCGAACCGCTCCTCTTTCGTCAACAATTCCGAACTATGTGCACAGATTGGCACATAGCTCTGTTTTTCGTCAAGTTTCTTTTCTAATTCCGACACTCTCGTAATTACTTGGCAAGTGGTTGTCGCAAGCGTTTCCACTTCGCTCTTTTTCTCTTCGCAGGTATTAGCCTGCTCCCTCACTTTAGTGTCTACTTCGGACACTAAAGCCTTTAAAGTTTCCACCTTCTGTTGATCCTCTTTTTTCACTAATTTGTTCCGTCACCTTATTCTCGATGATCGGAGCAACTGCTTCTCCTACACTTTTCTCGATTCTGCTAATTTCGGAATCAAAACGAGTATTTATGCTCGCAATTTCCGCCTGAACGCCTATCATTTCCTGTTTAAGATTACCGATTTCGGTATTAATTACAACAATATCTTCTTTGATTTTATCAACTTTTGTATTAGCAACTCCAACATTGTTGTTAACAACATTAATAGCTTTGTTCTGATTGTCTAGCTTTCGTTCAATTTTTTCAGACTGAGCTTCTTGCTTGGCAGACTGAGCTTCTTGCTTGGCAGACAGAGCTATAATTTCTGCCGATTGACTCTTGATTTCATTAATCAAAACATTCAATAAATCAGTTAAATTCCCGGAGACTACCGGTTTTACTTCCGTAGCTGGTTCCTCTATATATGTTCCCCCGTATTCCTCATCAAGGGGTACAGATTTGATTTTCGCTTCCGATTCCGAAACATTTTCTAAAGTTTGGAATTCCATTTCTGCTCTTTGTTGCGTTTCGGCGGTCGCGTCTTTCATGCTAGCCGCCTGCCCCTGAACAATGGGAACCGCCGTGCGCGTTTCCCACTGTTCGACCGATTGTTCCGTATCCAAGTCTACCAAATTTTGGTAATTGTTGCCTTCACTCATTTTAATAATTTTCAATATAAATGACAAATCTCAAATATAATTAGGATTACTCCCACTACTTATTCTCGCTGACGTAACGGCCTGTACGTAACCAGTACTTTGTTACGAGATTTGCACAATGCAAAATTCGTGTCCAGAACAACCTCAAATCCGAAGATTGTCCTGTCACCAGGTCGCCACGTGTAACCTCCCCCTCACTTACCGACCTTAATGACAGTGAAAAATGAAACCGCGTGTACCTAATAGGAGTTTTGGAAAAGCAATCGTCACCGAAGTTAACCTGTCGGTAAAGAGGGAGGAAAGGGTTACATCTAAATGAAAGGAAATGTGCTAATGAAACTGGTGGAAATTAATTTTGAAAAGGGGTAAAGTTAATAAAAAAAGTAAATGTGCAGCCGTTACGTTAACAATTAACTAGCGGTAATTAGGTATTTGAGATTTGGGGGAAATTACGGTCGCCAGTCCTAAGGACAATTACTATAGTAACTGAAAAAGAATGGTTATTACACATATAATTAGCACTAGAAGTGTGGCAACTGAAGGTTGACACGTGTAGTGTGAAAACTGAAAGTTTGTCAGAAGTAATAAATTTCGCTACACTCTGACTTAATTTAGCAAAAGAATTAATAAAACCGGGAAATCGAAAGTTAATTTAGTGACTGAAGTTAGTAGTGAGCTTTCTTTCTGAAGCACATCGAAATTCAGTAAAATACGGTTAGTCTTGGACTACCTCAACAGTCATTTCAAAAGCTACTTGAATCTACGCAATTTAGAAAGAAGAGATTTAACTTTGAACTTGAATTAAATGATTCTGAACAATTAACAATAGTAAAATTTAGTACGTACTAAGCTGAGCTGCAGTCACAGGCAAGCTAAAATACGGTAACAAAGCTCGCACTCTTAATTCGTGCTTGTGTAATCTGAATATTGTAGCCAGCTATTAATGCCATAATTGAACTTTGAAATTAAAGCAGTGAAAACGAGTTAGCTATATTACTTTAATGCTGGCGTTTGAATTTCAACGACACTCGGGTTCATTTCGGAAAAGGAAGGGACTCTGCTTGGTAATGCAATTGGGACAATGAGCAACAAACGTTCATGCTAAGTTGCTGTAATTATAGTGACGAAAATGGAACAGTTTGAAAAGCTGAGGTCTGCCATACAGTTCTAAAACTTTACGTGCGTCCAGTCTTCCTCGTCGGTTGATTGAAGGTTTGAAGCCGTCGGTCGAGGAGGTGGCGACAGTCACTCATTGTCGGCCGTCGCTGTTGCAGAAGCTGGATGTTGGCGCGCCTTCTTCTCGACACGGTCACCAGACGAAACGGGCTCTTGATGTGCGCTAGTTAATGTTTCCCGTCCGCGACACCATGTCAGAAACTATCATCGCAAGTCGAGCGCAATTACATGCTGCCAAACCCCGAAAGCGCGGCAACTCGCGGGAGCGTCACACAACACACCTGCTCCACTCGCTACCCCCGCCACACTCCCTCTGCTCAGCCCGCGCTCTCCGCGGCAGAGTTAACACTCCCAAAGATCCTACACACTTTGATTCTTCACACGACCTATCGACGTAATCGTTCGATAGCAGTTTTCCCTAGGCAAGACCCAACGTAAAAATACAAATAATATTTACGAAACAAACCAATTATACATCGACATAAATGTATAAATATATATATACAAACAGTAAAACAATTACAATATAAAAAAGAGACAGAAATGTCATATCTTGAGGTAACAAAGCAAGGAAAAAAAAATAGTACAATAGATGGAAATAGGAGGCTATGCATTTCCGGCGTTACACAGTGGTGCTATGGAAGTTGAAGAGATGAAGAACATTTTTGAAAGTTCTATCTCATGATATAACGCTAGACATATCAATTTCCTAGGTGATGGTGACTGCAAAAGTTTCAAAACAATTGAAGAATTGAAACCTTATGGTAATGACATTCAGAGTAAAAATGTTGGAATACATTGGTCACATTCAAAAGAGAATGGGCAACTCAAAACAAAATTAGGAAGAAAGCAACTTGCTGATGGAAAGCCTATTGGAGGTAGGAACAGGCTGACAGATGATGTCATAGACAGATTGCAGATATATTATGGGCTTTGTCTAAGTCAGAATACCAAATGTGAAAGTGATATGAAAAAGGCAATTTGGGTATTATTTCTTCATACGATGTCAATAGATGCAAAACCTGAGCACAGTTCATGTCCACCTCATCCGCCGTTATAGTGTAAATTGAAAAATACAGGAGAAATCTGTGACCACAAACACAATTTACCTGCAGCAGTTATGGAAGAAATTAAGCCAATATTTAGAGAATTATCAAATGGAACATTATTGGAGAAATGTCTACATGGAAAAACACAAAATTACAATTAAAGTGTGAATAATGTAATTTGGAGTCGCATTCCCAAAAGGGTTTTTGTTGAAATTAGTACTCTACATGTTGGAGCCTATGATGCAGTAGCTATTTACAATAAAGGAAATGTGATTAAGTGTAAAGTTCTGAAGAGGCTAGGACAAAAACCAGGATGCTTCACAATTCAATCCATGGCTGCGGTAGACTCTTAAAGAATAAAAAATGATGACAGGGTACAAAATGCTTGTGAGAACAAACTTCAATAGAAAAATATTGTAAAAAGAAAACTGTTAGATGAGACTCAAGGCCCTGACAGTGCATCCTATGCAGCTGGGATGTTCTAAACAGGCAACATATTTTAAAGTTTTGTTTCTTAACTTCGCTTTTTTTAAATTGTAAGTACCAGTTTCTTTAAAACTATAATACATACAGGGTCCAAACTTTCACAGGCTGTTGTAATATGTCTGTTTACTATTTTTACATGTTTCTGCTGAATTTCATGTCACAAAACAATATTACGAGATATTCTATGTGATATTTTTTTTAAAATATTAGTATTCAAATATGAAATATTGATTTTTTATATTACAGTCCATTACTCACAAACATTTTTAAATACTGAATAAAGCCTGTTTAACAACCTGTAAAAATTTAATCGTAATATCGTAAGTAATTTCCAAGAAAAATGTATGTGAAACCCGTAGTTTTAGAAAGGGAAACACACAGCCTTCTCGGTCCCCATAACCTTTTGTATGAAGTACAGTGAACTCGTTCTCTCTGTCCATTCGTTTGAGGATGGAATGGGTTGGTATGCAACTTCTTCGTTTCCAGTAAGCGACATAACTGTTTCATTAGTCCAGAAACAAAGTTAGTACCCTGGTCTCTAATAATTATTTCTAGCACGACAAATTTCAGTAACCATGAGTTTACCATGGCCTGTCCTACTGTTCTCTCTTATGATCTGGGATGACTACCATAACTAAATATCGTGAAAAATGATCTAACATCATAAGGAAGTATATATTACCCACCTGTATTCTATAAAAGGTCCTAAAACATTCAGTCCCAGCATGGAAAGTGGTCTTTCAGTTTCTGGTAGTCTCTGTGACTAAATTTTCAGACTCTAAGTTGTTCTTTGTGCACACGGGATGCAGTTTCTTAGCTATTGTTGTACATCACTGCGACGCGTTTTCCAACATCTATCAGCTACACTTCTATCAGCTATTCTTTTCCCTCCGTGACCTGATAAGTCGTGGTTGTGTGCATGACATAATACTTCTGTTCTCAGCGCTTCACGAACCACAAGGCGAGATCCGCACTTTATTGGTCTGCATAGAATAGAAAACCTTCTTGCGTTTCTAACCGAGGTTGCGTTCGAAACAACTGACACTCACTGTAGCTGATTGTTCCTTTATCCAATCATCCTGGCTCCCACCTACTATTTGTTAAACTGCTATCTTCCTGTCTAGGGTATCTGCATTCCGATGTTTGACTCCTGGCTTAAGGACTACTTCGTAGTCGAACGCACTTAAGTTTAATGCTCATCTCGTTAATCGACTTGGTGGATCTTTCTACCCTAATAACCATTTTAAAGACGCGTGGTCTGTAATTACTTTGAATTTCCGACTGTACAAATAGCAACGAATATAAGAGATTTCGTGAATAACTGCTGACATTTCTTTTTCAGTTGTCGAATAATTAGTGTAAGCCTTATTCAGTTGTCCGTAGGCATATGTCACCGGATGTTCTTCCCATCAACATTCTGACTTCAAATACAACCCACAGCGTTGCTAGAGGCATCACATGCAGGTCTGAATTCCTGTTCAGAGTTCCCGGACTATTAACACAGGATCTGATATTAATACCTCCTTGGGCTTCTCGATTGCTTATTGACACTGTGTTGTCCACTCAAAAGTAACACCTTCTTGCAGAAACTTAATGAATGGCTGCGGAATTTCAGTGAATTCCTTCACGAACTTGCGATAACAATTGCATAATCGAATAAACGACTGTAATTGTTTAGTAGTTTGTGACGTTGGAATATCACCCGTGGCTGAAGTATGTCGACAATCCATCCACACTCTGTCTTAACTGAAAATATGCCCAAGATAACTTACTTTTGTCTGAGCAAAATGGCATTTCTTCATACTAAGTATGAGATGTGCTGCCATCATTCTACTAAATACTTCATCCAGACGTTTAACATGATCTTCTACAGCTCTCGAACAGATCATTATATCGTCGAAGTATACCATGGAGATTCTTGGTTTTCCATGTAATAGGCGTTTGAGAGTAGCCAGAGCGTTTTTCAATCCAAACGGAGTGCTTCGATACTGGTAATGACCTGAAGGTGTTTTGAAAGCTGTTCTGGATCTGTCTTCAGGAAACACTTCCAATTCGTGATAACAACTTCTAAGATCAGTCGTTGAAAAATATTTACATCTTCCTACTTTGTCGGGATCGGATATGCATCCGTTGTGGTTCATTCGTTCAACTAATGGTAGTCACAGCAAAATCGATATTCTCGAGTACTGTCAACTGATTTTTTTGGTACAATAACAATATTAGTTAACTACAGGCTGTCACCATGCTCGATAATACCTACACGTAATTTTTTATCCACAAATTCGTCTGCCAGTAACTGTAGGTGTTTTGCTATTCTGTACGGTTTCATACAGACTGGTTGAGTAGCGCCTGTTGGTATGCAGTGTTGTGTGATGGGAGTTGCTGGTAGTGGACCATCTGAACTGAATAAATCCGAATATCCTAACAACAAAGTTTCCATGGCTTCCTGTTCACTGTCTATCAAATGATGAATCTTGGCACGTAGTGCAGATGCATTGACGTTTTGTTTGATGCTTTGATCACCTCATGATCCATCGGTATCCTCATCCTCAAGTATCTCTAAACTCGCTATAATTAATCGTTTTGGGAGATTCACTTTATCTGTCTCAGAGTTATCAGAGCTTACATCATTCCCATTACCGATGCTTCTTCATATAAAGAAATGCATTTCATCTAATGAAACTTCCTGGCAGATTAAAACTGTGTGCCCGACCGAGACTCGAACTCGGGACCTTTGCCTTTCGCGGGCAAGTGCTCTACCATCTGAGCTACCGAAGCACGACTCACGCCCGGTACTCACAGCTTTACTTCTGCCAGTATCTCGTCTCCTACCTTCCAAACTTTACAGAAGCTCTCCTGCGAACCTTACAGAACTAGCACTCCTGAAAGAAAGGATATAGCGGAGACATGGCTTAGCCACAGCCTGGGGGATGTTTCCAGAATGAGATTTTCCCTCTGCAGCGGAGTGTGCGCTGATATGAAACTTCCTGGCAGATTAAAACTGTGTGCCCGACCGAGACTCGAACTCGGGACCTTTGCCTTTCGCGGGCAAGTGCTCTACCACTTGCCCGCGAAAGGCAAAGGTCCCGAGTTCGAGTCTCGGTCGGGCACACAGTTTTAATCTGCCAGGAAGTTTCATATCAGCGCACACTCCACTGCAGAGTGAAAATCTCATTCTGGCATTTCATCTAATGCTTCATTGATCTGCAGTGGCTCAACCACTCATAATCTCTGCTGTGGAACATCGGCGTCTACAGATATCCAAACCAACTTCCTTGTATCAACAGATGCTTTGTCACGCATAATTATCTGCTAATGCGTCGGGATTGGCGAGGAAGGGAAAACAATAGGCAGCCGTTGAGGTGACGAACTTAACATTTTATAAGAGGCATGATGGTTTAATTCAGTAAAAAAGTGGTTGAAGGCAGGCCTAGAGAAGCCCGCGAAACTGAATGGGCTGCTGCCCAAGAGAACAGGAGAGGAGAGCGTCCAGTCGGGACGCTGACGCTGACGCTGACGCTAAAATGACGAGCCTGTCCTTGGCTCGTGATGGTGCAGTCCAGACAAAATTTGTCATTCCTGCGGTTCCTGAAAGAGAGAGAAATATATATTAACACTCTTGTCGATAGGTCCTGTCTGGTTTAACCTGAAAAAGAGAAAGACACATTCTGTTGAGGGATTAGTAAAAACTTAATCCCTCAGCAGGTCAGGCCAACGCGTGGTTGGCCTGTGATGAGGTTGTTGGCCCAGTCCACGAACGAGCCGGTTGCGGGAGCGTCCTGTCTTCTCGTAGAACTTCCTGGCGATGGCGCGGAACCTGTCTCGGAGAGGCAGGATCCCGGTGTCCTCGTGGAGTTGGCGCGTCGAGAAGCGCCTCGGAAGATGCATAGCAGTCTTCAGGGCGCGGTTCTGTATCCGTTGCAGAGTCACAATGTGAGCATCTGCGGATTTCCCCCAGACCACGGCCGCATACTCTAACAGTGGGCGAACCAATGTTAGGTAAAGCGTGATGCCGTGTTGCGGTGGCAATGACGACTGCGGGTTTAGCAGCGGATACAGGGCGCGGAGGCGTCTAATTGCTCTCCCTTTCACATCACGGATGTGATGCTTCCAGGTGAGCCTGCGGTCTAGGGTAACCCCTAGGTATTTCGCCGTCCCACTCCATGGGATAGGTTCTCCCAGGATTTCGAGCGGCGTAAGCCCTGGCGGCAGAAGTCTTCGAGTGAAGACGACTGCCTGGCTCTTTGTGGCATTGAATTTCAACCGCCACTTTGTTGCCCATGAGCCCAAGGCGTCGCACCCGCGTTGGAGGCGGTTTCTCAGCACTTGGGGCGTCCAGTCGGGTCGGAAGCTGCCAGCAGAAGAGAGCGGACGGCGTGTCCGCTCCCGGCGGCTGGCGGCGGCTCCATCCCCACGTGACCAACTCCAAACCTCCCTATTGGACAGCCAAATTGTAGACGCGCGGTTCGGTAGCGTTACTTCGTCAGCAACACATGAGTTTAGTTGCTGATGGCTCAACTCGTGAGTTTCGAAGTGGTTCTGTCTGGTATAATGCAACGTGACTTACGAACTGAAACTAGCCGCCAGGCAGAAGGCACTAGCGAACATCAATTGAAACAAAAAAAATTAAATTTTTATAATATTACATCCATTCAGTAAAGCCCACCCCCCACTGTACATATCTTTAATGTACGTATACGCAATTCAGTTGGTGACACCTCAGCAATAGTGTACCGTGTGACATTGCTGGTGACTAATAGGAAACAAGTTCCCACCAATTTCAATTGCGCGCTGTCAAAGATTAATTATTGCATCATGCCTATCCATGAAGTCAAGTCCGAGAATCGCGGAATACCCTTGTCCCACAGTTGGCAACACTGCCATACGTTCACGAAACTCTATAGTTCCAATCCTAAAAAACAGCTATGTTGTCCCCAATGATACCAAATCATGATTTCCCACTCCACGTAATTTAAACCATGGAGTCCCTAGTATTCTCCTACCCACGAGGTCTAGGCTAATAACAGATACATGTACACTGGTGTAGACTAAAAATTGACATTCTTTACCATTTACAAAGCCCATCAAACAACAATCCGTCTGTGCATTAGCGTCTGCAGTACTCTGACTTAATGGGAATATTTTCCGATGGTCGAAACGCCCTCTTTTATGTCTAACATTTTCCGTTGGTTGCTTCCATTACCCAGTTTCCTATTCCTACACTCATTTGCCATGTGGCCAAGACACCCACATCTGTAACAATGCGGTTGATTTCATTGCACCTTCAAATGCCCTTTCTTCCCACAACGCTAACAATTCTTTTCAGAACCAAAAACTAGCATATCGTTGCGTGCTGATGTAGCAATATCCATTTCCTGCAAATGCATGGCAACACGTAGCGCTGTAGCCAAATCTCCTGGATTTTCCATTATCACTCTTCGCGGAAATTCCTCAGGAATTTCTTGCGAAAATATATCGAAGCTCTGTTTTCTGCCTCACTGAGAATGATGCCATCCGCTTTTGGATTCACTGTCAACTAGTTTGATGACGCTCTCCATGCTACTCTATCCTGTGAAAGCTGCTACGTCTCACAGTACGTACTGCAGCTTACATCTTTCTGAATCTGCTCAGTGTATTCATCTCTTGGTCTCCCTCTACGGTTTTTACTCTCCACGCTGCCCTCCAGTATTAAATTGGTGATCCGTTGATGTCTCAGAACATGTCCTACCAACCGATCCCTTCTTCTAGTCAAGTTGTGCCACAAACACCTCTTCTCCCCAATTCTGTTCAATACCTCCTCATTAGTTATGTGATCTACCCATCTAATCTTCGCATTCTTCTGTAGCACCACATTTCGAAAGCTTCTATTCTATTCTTGTCCACACTATTTATCGTCCACGTTTCGCTTCCATACATGGCCACACTCCATACAAATACTTTCAGAAACGACTTCCTGACACTTAAATCTATACTCGATGTTAACAAATTTCTCTTCTTCAGAAACGCTTTCCTTGCCATTGCCAGTCTACATTTTATATCCTCTCTACTTCGACCATCATCAGTTATTTTGCTACCCAAATGGAAAAAATCCTTTACTACTTTAAGTGTCTCATTCCCTAATCTAATTCCCTCAGCATCACCCGAGTTAACTCGACTACATTCTATTATCCTCGTTTTGCTTTGGTTTATGTTCATCTTATATCCTACTTTCAAGATACTGTCCGTTCCGTTCAATTGCTCTTCCAGGTCCTTTGCTGTCTCTGACAGAATTACAATGTCATCGGCGAACCTCAAAATTTTTATTTCTTCTCCATGGATTTTAATACATACTCCGAATTTTTCTTTTGTTTCCTTTATTGCTTGCTCAATACACAGATTGAATAACATCGGGGAGAGGCTAAAACCCTGTCTCACTCTCTTCAGAACCACTGCATCCCTTTCATGTCCCTCGACTCTCATAACTGCCATCTAGTTTCTGAACAAATTGTAAATAGCCTTTCGCTCCCTGTATTTTACCCCTGCCACCTTCAGAATTTGAAAGAAAGTATTCCAATCAACATCGTCAAAAGCTTTCTCTAAGTCTACAGAACCGTAGGTTTGCCTTTTCTTAATCTAGCTTCTAAGGTAAGTCGTAGGGTCAGTATTGCCTCACGTGTTCCTGTATTTCTACGGAATCCAAACTGATCTTCCCCAAGGTCGGCTTCTACCAGTTTTTCCATTCGTCTGTAAAGAAATCGTGTTAGTATTTTGCAGCCGTGACTTATTAAACCGATAGTTCTGTAATTTTCATATCTGTCCACATGTGCTTTCTTTGGGATTGGAATTATTATATTATTCTTGAAGTCTGAGGGAACTAGCGTGAGACTAGAACGCAAGGCTCGGTTCGTAATGACCGAATTTGTACTTTTATTCTGCTATATTCACTTAACAGGCTTTTAACTGCTGTGTCGGTCCCTCGCTATATGCTCTTATGAACATGTCTCACGAGCTAACGAATATGCTTGTCTCACTGCCTTTTGTTTTCTGTCACATTCTACGAGGGCAGTTCAATAAGTAATGCAACACATTTTTTTTCTCGGCCAATTTTGGTTGAAAAAACCGGAAATTTCTTGTGGAATATTTTCAAACATTCGCGCTTCGTCTCGTATAGTTTCATTGACTTCCGACAGGTGGCAGCGCTGTACGGAGCTGTTAAAATGGCGTCTGTAACGGATGTGCGTTGCAAACAACGGGCAGTGATCGAGTTTCTTTTGGCGGAAAACCAGGGCATCTTAGATATTCATAGGCGCTTGCAGAAAGTCTACGGTGATCTGGCAGTGGACAAAAGCACTGTGAGTCGTTGGGCAAAGCGTGTGTCATCATCGCCGCAAGGTCAAGCAAGACTGTCTGATCTCCCGCGTGCGGGCCAGCCGTGCACAGCTGTGACTCCTGCAATGGCGGAGCGTGCGAACACACTCGTTCGAGATGATCGACGGATCACCATCAAACAACTCAGTGCTCAACTTGACATCTCTGTTGGTAGTGCTGTCACAATTGTTCACCAGTTGGGATATTCAAAGATTTGTTCCCGCTGGGTCCCTCGTTGTCTAACCGAACACCATAAAGAGCAAAGGAGAACCATCTTTGCGGAGTTGCTTGCTCGTCATGTGGCTGAGGGTGACAATTTCTTGTCAAAGATTGTTACTGGCGATGAAACATGCGTTCATCACTTCGAACCTGAAACAAAACGGCAATCAAGGGAGTGGCGCCACACCCACTCCCCTACCAAGAAAAAGTTTAAAGCCATACCCTCATCCGGTAAAGTCATGGTTACAGTCTTCTGGGACGCTGAAGGGGTTATTCTGTTCGATGTCCTTCCCCATGGTCAAACGATCAACTCTGAAGTGTATTGTGCTACTCTTCAGAAATTGAAGAAACGACTTCAGCGTGTTCGTAGGCACAAAAATCTGAACGAACTTCTCCTTCTTCATGACAACGCAAGACCTCACACAAGTCTTCGCACCCGAGAGGAGCTCACAAAACTTCAGTGGACTGTTCTTCCTCATGCACCCTACAGCCCCGATCTCGCACCGTCGGATTTCCATATGTTTGGCCCAACGAAGGACGCAATCCGTGGGAGGCACTACGCGGATGATGAAGAAGTTATTGATGCAGTACGACGTTGGCTCCGACATCGACCAGTGGAATGGTACCATGCAGGCATACAGGCCCTCATTTCAAGGTGGCGTAAGGCCGTAGCATTGAATGGAGATTACGTTGAAAAATAGTGTTGTGTAGCTAAAAGATTGGGGAATAACCTGGTGTATTTCAATGCTGTATAAAACAACCCCTGTTTCAGAAAAAAAATGTGTTGCATTACTTATTGAACTGCCCTCGTACTTTCTGCTGAATGCGTATCCTTACTCGGCAGACGTTGTCGTATTGTGTTGTCGATCGGTCCCACTTGCAACCTACTGGCTCACTTCCGGTTTCTATCTCTGTTTTCGGCATGACTTGAATTTGCTGTGGCAATGTGAATGAGTTTAAATTTTTTTTTCTAATTTCTACCCCTTACTATTCTGTGCCGTAACACTACGCTGGGCACAGTTGCTTCGCGCGTATACAACGCGATTTTGTGAACGTCTCTGTGGCAACGCCTCTTCATAGCTCTACAAATGGCTATTGTTTCCACCTACAGCTATTTACGATTCGCAGTTGAATACTGTGAAAAGCTCTACCAGATGTCAGGGATTTCCTTGAGTTGACTGGACTGCAGGAGTGCCTTGCTAGTAAAGAATAAATGTATTAAAACTTCATCGGTATTGCGGCATTTTTTTTTTTCACACATGTCAGTGTTTACGACGTATCTCTTGCACTAAGTATCGTACAATCATATACGAGGGACAATGATATATGAGGGGGGACCCAAAAGTAACCGAAACCGTAATGCTGCACATCGCGTACTTGTAGTAACAGGTTGCGCCGCCAGAGGGTTGTAGTAGGAGCTCTGCTGAGTCATTCTGCCATGCGGCGTCACCCAACAGTGAGAAGTGTGGTTTCTTTGGCAGTTCTTTGAGTGTGCGTACAGTGCAGACGTGACACGGGGAAATGTCTAGTTCTTACGAACAACGTGCGGCAGTGAAGTTTTGTTTCTTGCTCGGCAAGAACGCAGCAGAAACTGTTGTGATGATTCAGACAGCCTACAAAGACCATGCTCTTAATAAAACGCAAGTGTACGAATGGTTTTCTTGGTTTAAAAAGGGAGAAATGGCGGTTGAAGATCAGCCCCATTCCGGTCGACCTTCAACTGCTCGAAGTGAAGACAACATCGACAAAATCCGTGATCTCATCAGTGAAGATCGATGCAGGACAATCGACCAAGTCGAGAACTTGTCCGGGTTCTCCTGGAGCTCCATTCAGCTCATCTTGACCATCGATTTGGGGATGCGAAGAGTGGCAGCAAAATTCGTGCTGAAGCTTCTTGCCAGAGATCAAATGGACCGTTGCATTCAAGCCTGTCTCGAAATGAAGGAAGTGTTCAAAGATGATCCATATTTTTTCAACAAAATCATTACAGGTGATGAGCCATGGTGCTATGGGTACGATCCAGAAAGTAAACCACAGTCATCATAATGGAAGTCACCTGGCTCACCTCGACCAAAAAAAGCTTGTCAAGTGAAATTGAATGTGAAAACGATGTTGACCTGCTTTTTTTTTTTTGACATCAAAGAGATTGTACACTCTGAATTTGTCCCTGAAAACCAGGCAGTAAACCAACAATCCTATTTGGAGGTTATGAAACGGCTTTGCAGAAGTTTGTCGTGAAAACGTCCGGCTTTGTGGGATTCTGACGTGCGAGCAAGCGAGCGAGGGCATATAGTGGGCATGCGGGAGGCCGGGTGGACGTACCGCCGAATTGCTCAACACGTGGGGCGTGAGGTCTCCACAGTACATCGATGTTGTCGCCAGTGGTCGGCGGAAGGTGCACGTGCCCGTCGACCTGGGACCGGACCGCAGCGACGCACGGATGCACGACAAGACCGTAGGATCCTACGCAGTGCCGTAGGGGACCGCACCGCCACTTCCAAGCAAATTAGGGACACTGTTGCTTCTGGGGTATCGGCGAGGACCATTCGCAACCGTCTCCATGAAGCTGGGCTACGGTCCCGCACACCGTTAGGCCGTCTTCCGCTCACGCCCCAACATCGTGCAGCCCGCCTCCAGTGGTGTCGCGACAGGCGTGAATGGAGGGACGAATGGAGACGTGTCGTCTTCAGCGATGAGAGTCGCTTCTGCCTTGGTGCCAATGATGGTCGTATGCGTGTTTGGCGCCGTGCAGGTGAGCGCCACAATCAGGACTGCATACGACCGAGGCACACAGGGCCAACACCCGGCATCATGGTGTGGGGAGCGATCTCCTACACTGGCCGTACACCACTGGTGATCGTCGAGGGGACACTGAATAATGCACGGTACATCCAAACCGTCATCGAACCCATCGTTCTACCATTCCTAGACCGGCAAGGGAACTTGCTGTTCCAACAGGACAATGCACGTCCGCATGTATCCCGTGCCACCCAACGTGCTCTAGAAGGTGTACTTCAACTACCCTGGCCAGCAAGATCTCCGGATCTGTCCCCCATTGAGCATGTTTGGGACTGGATGAAGCGTCGTCTCACGCGGTCTGCACGTCCAGCACGAACGTTGGTCCAACTGAGGCGCCAGGTGGAAATGGCATGGCAAGCCGTTCCACAGGACTACATCCAGCATCTCTACGATCGTCTCCATGGGAGAATAGCAGCCTGCATTGCTGCGAAAGGTGGATATACACTGTACTAGTGCCGACATTGTGCATGCTCTGTTGCCTGTGTCTATATGCCTGTGGTTCTGTCAGTGTGATCATGTGATGTATCTGACCCCAGGAATGTGTCAATAAAGTTTCCCCTTCCTGGGACAATGAATTCACGGTGTTCTTATTTCAATTTCCAGGAGTGTAGATTCTTAAGGGTTTGGTAGAGTTCAAAATGGCTCTGAGTACTATGGGACTTAGCTTCTGAGGTCATCAGTCCCCTAGAACTTAGAACTACTTAAACCTTACTAACCTAAGGACATCACACACATCCATGCCCGAGGCAGGATTTGAACCTGCGACTGTAGTGGTCGCGTGGTTCCAGACTGTAGCGCCTAGAACCGCTCGGCCACACGGCCGGCGTTGAGGTAAGTCAGGATCTCAGACTACACGTATATTAATTCCCGTGTTCGTGCGTCGTACAGCGAGCAGAGCGGAAGTCTGTGAGCAGTGAGGCCGGCGACAGCGATATCTTTGGGACGCGTCGAAACAGCCGCAAAGGCGGGGTAACGGAGGAAGAAGATAGCGGCGGTGGCGAGTCCGACAACGGCCTGGAACAGCACGATCACCAGTGCTGGGAAGAAAAGCAAAACTGTCGTGAACTCATTATCACCTAAAGTGTCATTGAGCGAAAAAAAGCGAAAAGCGTCGCAAGTCACGTACACCAGAGTCGTATGGCAGAACTCTTCTATTTCCTCCCACAGTAGAGAAATATTCATGGCAGGGCTGCCGGCACTGCTCCGACACCCGCGCACGTACATACAGGGTGCTCCAAAAATGACCGGTATATTTGAAACGGCAATAAAAACTAAACGAGCAGCGATAGAAATACACCGTTTGTTGCAATATGCTTGGGACAACAGTACATTTTCAGGCGGACAAACTTTCGAAATTACAGTAGTTACAATTTTCAACAACAGATGGCGCTGCAAGTGATGTGAAAGATATAGAAGACAACGCAGTCTGTGGGTGCGCCATTCTGTACGTCGTCTTTCTGCTGTAAGCGTGTGCTGTTCACAACGTGCAAGTGTGCTGTAGACAATATGGTTTATTCCTTAGAACAGAGGATTTTTCTGGTGTTGGAATTCCACCGCCTAGAACACAGTGTTGTTGCAACAAGACGAAGTTTTAAACGGAGGTTTAATGTAACCAAAGGACCGAAAAGCGATACAATAAAGGATCTGTTTGAAAAATTTCAATGGACTGGGAACGTGACGGATGAACGTGCTGGAAAGGTAGGGCGACCGTGTACGGCAACCACAGAGGGCAACGCGCAGCTAGTGCAGCAGGTGATCCAACAGTGGCCTCGGGTTTCCGTTCGCCGTGTTGCAGCTGCGGTCCAAATGACGCCAACGTCCACGTATCGTCTCATGCACCAGAGTTTACACCTCTATCCATACAAAATTCAAACGCAGCAACCCCTCAGCGCCGCTACCATTGCTGCACGAGAGACATTCGCTAACGATATAGTGCACAGGATTGATGACGGCGATATGCATGTGGGCAGCATTTGGTTTACTGACGAAGCTTATTTTTACCTGGACGGCTTCGTCAATAAACAGAACTGGTGCATATGGGGAACCGAAAAGCCCCATGTTGCAGTCCCATTGTCCCTGCATCCTCAAAAAGTACTGGTCTGGGCCGCCATTTCTTCCAAAGGAATCATTGGCCCATTTTTCAGATCCGAAACGATTACTGCATCTCGCTATCTGGACATTCTTCGTGAATTTGTGGCGGTACAAACTGCCTTAGACGACACTGCGAACACCTCGTGGTTTATGCAAGATGGTGCCCGGCCACATCGCACGGCCGACGTCTTTAATTTCCTGAATGAATATTTCGATGATCGTGTGATTGCTTTGGGCTATCCGAAACATACAGGAGGCGGCGTGGATTGGCCTCCCTATTCGCCAGACATGAACCCCTGTGACTTCTTTCTGTGGGGACACGTGAAAGACCAGGTGTACCGCCAGAATCCAGAAACAATTGAACAGCTGAAGCAGTACATCAAATCTGCATGTGAAGCCATTCCGCCAGACACGTTGTCAAAGGTTTCAGGTAATTTCATTCAGAGACTACGCCATATTATTGCTACGCATGGTGGATATGTGGAAAATATCGTACTATAGAGTTTCCCAGACAGCAGCGCCATCTGTTGTTGAAAATTGTAACTACTGTAATTTCGAAAGTTTGTCCGCCTGAAAATGTAGTGTTGTCCCAAGCATATTGCAACAAACGGTGTATTTCTATCGCTGCTCGTTTAGTTTTTATTGCCGTTTCAAATATACCGGTCATTTTTGAAACACCCTGTAATAGGGCTGGGCTCATGTGGAGACCTTCAGGCCGAGGTAGTCGCCGAAGCAAGGTGCCGACCACGCATGTGTCCAGCGTCCCAGTACGACAAAAGACACAGTAGACAACACTACGCACACATTGAACAATGGCAGCGACAGAGAGTCGCCATCATCCGAGCTACACCACTGTCACTGTAGTCGGTCCACCTGATAGTTCCTCACTCCCGCCAAGGAGACGCAGATCCACAGGTGCATCCTCCCAAGATGAACGAGAAACATGCCCTACGACATACGAGTTAGAAAAACCTCCCAAAGGACACCACCCACCCCCAGTTAGGTCGGGACCTAAAAAAGTACCTCAAGAGTGAAATCGTTGCGAGCGTAAAATACTTGAAGGTAAACTTAGAGGAACACCAGCATTTATCAGAAGACAAATTAGGGGAGCGGAAAGGGAAATAATGGGAACGCTCAGGAAATGTGGGTATCCAGAAACAGTAGTGCGTACCAAATCAGCAAGAGAACCAAGGAGATCGTTAAGATTACGCCATAATAATTCCTCAATGAGCGTCAGACCACACAACAGATGAGTCAGTGCTCAAGCAACTGCGTGAACAGACAAAAAAGAAGTTGGCGCATAAAAGACAGAAAAAGAAATGCCTGCACCCAGGAGTTCAGAGTGATAACACAGTCATGAAACGGTTGATACGCGCGTAAACGAGGGAACTGTGATCGATTTCACAAACCGTAAAGCAGAACCACAAAGGAGGGACCATCTCCCCTCCCCAGCCCCTCCCCACCCAGCTCCACCAATCAGCACAATGTGGTATGTGCCTTTCATTCAACATCCAACAAATAATTGCACACAACAAACCAAGTATCCAAGGTGTCGTGGGCCGCATGTTCTCTCCCACTGCAAACACAGAGAAGAAGAACAGTGCGCCAGCTGCAAGGGACCTCACTCTGTCCTTAGGTGACATTAATGTTGCAGGAATCGCCGTAACGTGACAAACGACTAGGAACAAATTCGGCTTTCCCAGATACAATACCTTTCGGGAAGACAGGCAAGACGGCAGAGGTGGAGTGGCCATATACACACACGATTCAATAGCAGCAAAGGAAATTAGATTAGATTAAATTAGTACTTGTTCCATAGATCATGAATACGACACTTCGTAATGATGTAGAACGTGTCAGGTTAATAAAAGGTGTCTATACAAGATATTACATTAGACAAAATATTACATGACACTCATTTATTTATTTATTTATTTGTGGAGGTTGGGAAATTACCCACTTCGTCGGCTTTCAGTGACATTCGACATCAGATCACATACTGCACAGCTCGAACATCAGCGACGAAATGACAGAACCTAGATCGGCGATCCTATCCCTTTCGCGATCAGTGCCACCCAACCCCCAGACCAGCTACACACAAGACAGACAACACGAAAATACCGTGATGCCGAGTGGGACAGATACGAAGATATCTTCTTAGAAAGCCTAGCGTTCACAGTAGCCATGACATGACGACTTCCAGTAGACCACTAACAGACCGAAACAGCCATACAGCAGACAACAGACGTAGCCATCTCCAACATCATCATAGAAAACTGGAGACAGACAATCCTCCAGAACGCTCTCAACTTAATACGACAAAAAAAACAACTATATAGACAAATCAGTTGGACATATAATTCAGAACTTAAAGGACGATGGAACAGACTAAACACAAGAATAAAATAAATCATTTCCACGAACTGAGCAAGACAGTGGAACGACAGTTGCCGACAGTTAAACTACAGACAAGTACGCAGGTTCTGTAAGTGCTTCAAAACGCTGATTGCCAAAGACAGAAAACCAGTACAACATTACTGATAAATGACAAACCAACAAACGACAAACGGAACAAGCAGAAGCTTTCAAACCGGTATTACAACAGATCTGTTCCTTCTCACAATATAACAAATTTGACGAAAACTTCAAACTACAAGTGGAAAACCAACTGGCACAGACTACGGCCATCCAATCAACAGAAACAAAGACGAGTAAGTCCTAACTAAAGAAATAACTGAGGCAGAAATTATTGATGTTATCCTCTCTAGACAAAACTCAGCCCTTGGGCAGAACGACAAAGCGAATTCATTTACAGAAAGCACCAGCACATCGCCTAACACCAATCCTCTTTCACACATCACAAATGAGATCATATCGACCAGCTGGAAGAAAACCCAACAAACCAAGAACTGACGTGTGCTCCTATAGACCGACATCTCTGTTTGTTTGATGTCATAGGAAAGACATACGAACGAATACTAACTGACGGCCTAAAAACATACATAGAACTGCTCCCCCTGATACAATCAGGCTTCCGACACAACCACTCGACCAACGATCCGCTGATTAAACTGAATGATGCCGAAACCCAAGAGGCTTGTTCACTGCATACTATTCAGTCTTTTTAGACACAGAACGTACAGTCGCTGACAGAATTCGCGAGACCCCCGCCTATTGGTTGTGCTCAACTGCACAACTTTTCTGTCTGGAACATAGCATAACAGGCAAGGACAAGCATAACAGGCATGGACACACAATCCTGTCAGCATACAGTCAAATGTGTAGCTAGTAAAATTTTACTCGAAACGAAAGCTGAGAGGAAAAAATTACCTACGACGATCACAGGCAGAAAAACAACTCACGCAATTCTTTTTTTCTGCAGTGGCCATCTCAAACGAATTTTCAAACTGCTTTGCACGTTCACCACGGTGTTACCCACTAAGCTATTCACAAATGACACATTCTTTGAACCGTCCCTTTTGCCGTAGTCTCAGTGACTGAAGACACAAATAAAAGATGCTACACTTCGGGCAACATTATTCCGAAATTTCGAGGTCGACGTGTTAGACTACCAGAATGCAGGTCCGTGTTCGATTCGTGGTCCATAACCTCTTTTATTCGACTTTTTTCCGGTGTGTCTGATAATATTTTGATAACCAGACTACTTTTCTTTGCCTTTTATTGAAGTAAAAATCGGGAGGTGTGATTAATAATCAAGTACTTATATACAATGAAGCGCCAAAGAAACTGGTATGTTGTTGTTATTGTTGTTGTGGTCTTCAGTCCAGAGACTGGTTTGATGCAGCTCTCCAAGATACTCTATCCCGTGCAAGCTTCTTCATCTCCCAGTACCTACTGCAACCTACATCCTTCTGAATCTGTTTAGTGTATTCATCTCTTGGTCTCCCTCTACGATTTTTACCCTCCACGCTGCCCTCCAATTCTAAATTGGTGATCCCTTGATGCCTCAGAACATATCCTACGAAACGATCCCTTCTTCTGCTCAAGTTGTACCATAAATTCCTCTTCTGCCCAATTCTATTCAGTACCTCCTCATTAGTTACGTGATTTACCCATCTAAACTTCGCAGTCTTCTGCAGCACCACATTTCGAGAGCTTCTATTCTCTTCTTGTCTAAATTATTTATCGTCCACGTTTCACTTCCATACATGGCCACGCCCCATACAAACACTTTCAGAAAATATCCACTCGAGACGAATACCTTCAGAAAAGATTTTCTAACACTCAAATCTATACTTGATGTTAACAAACCTCTCTTTTTCAGAAACGCTTTCCTTGCCACTGCCAGTCTACATTTTATATCCTCTCTGCTGCGATTGCGTGAGTTACTTTGCTCCCCAAATAGCAAAATTCATATACAACTTTAAGTGCTTCATTTCCTAACCTAATTCCCTCAGCATTGACTGATTTAATTCGACTACATTCCATTATCCTCGTTTTGCTTTTGTTGATGTTCGTCTTATATCCTACTTTCAAGACACTGTGCATTCCGTTCAACTGTTCTTCCAGGTCCTTCGCTCTCTCTGACAAAATTACAATGTTATCGGAAAACCTCAAATTTTTTATTTCTTCGTCACGGATTTTAATTCCTACTCCAGATTTTTCTTTTGTTTCTTTTACTGCTTGCTCACTATATAGATTGAATAACATTGGGGATAGGCTACAACCCTGTCTCACTCCCTTCCCAGCCACTGCTTCCCTTTCATGCTCCTCGACTCTCAGAACTGCCATCTGGTTTCTGTACAAATTGTAAATAGCCTTTCGCTCCCTGTATTTTACCCCTGCGACCTCCAGAATTTGAAAGAGAGTATTCCAGTCAACATTGTCAAAAACTTTCTGTAAGTCCACAAATGCTAGAAACGTAGGTTTGCCTTTCCTTAATCTGTCTTCTAAGATAAGTCGTAGGGTCAGTATTGCCTCACGTGTTCCAACATTTCTACAGAATCCAAACTGATCTTCCCAGGTCGGCTTCTACCAGTTTTTCCATTCGTCTGTAAAGAATTCGTGTTAGTATTTTACAGCCGTGACTTATTAAACTGATAGTTCGGTAATTTTCACACCTGTCAACACCTGCTTTCTTTAGAATTGGAATTATTATATTCTTCTTGAAGTCTGAGGGTATTTCGCCTGTCTCATACATCTTGCTCACCAGTTGTTAGAGTTTTGTCATGGCTGGCTCTCCCAAGGCTATCATTAGCTCTAATGGAATGTTATCTACTCCCGGGGCCTTGTTTCGACTTAGGTCTTTCAACTCTTCACGCAGTATCATATCTCCCATTTCATCTACATCCTCTTCCATCTCCATAATATTGCCCTCAAGTATAGACCCTCTATATACTCCTTCCACTTTTCTGCCTTCTCTTCTTTGCTTAGAACTGGTTTTCCATCTTAACTCTTGATTTTCATACAAGCGATTCTCTTTTCTCCAAAGGTCTCCTTAATTTTCCTGAAGGCAGTGTCTACCTTATCCCTAGTGATATATGACTCTACATCCTTACGTTTGTCCGCTAGACATCCCTGCTTAGCCATTTTGCACTGCCTTTAGGTCTCATTTTTGAGACATTTGTATTCATTTTTACCTGCTTCATTTACTGAATTTTTATATTCTCTCCTTTCATCAATTAAATTCAATGTCTCTTCTGTTACCCAAGGATTTCTACTACCCCTCGTCTTTTTACCTACTAGATCCTCTGCTGCCTTCACTATTTCATCTTTCAAAGTTACCCATTCTTCTTCTACTGTACTTCTTTCCCCCGTTCTTGTCAATCGTTCCCTAATGCCCTCTCTGAAACTCTCTACAACCTCTGGTTGTTTCAGTTTTCCAGGTCCCATCTTCTTAAATTCCCGCCTTTTTGCAGTTTCTTCAGTTTTAATCTACAGTTCATATCCAACAGATTGTGGTCAGAGTCCACATCTGCCCCTGTAAAAGTCTTACAATTTAAAACCTAGTTCCTAAATCTCTATCTTACCATTATATAATGTATCTGAAACCTTCCAGCGTCTCCATGCCTCTTCCACGTATGCAACCTTCTTTCGTGATTCTTAAACCAAGTGTTAGCTATGATTAAGTTATGCTCTGTGCAAAATTCTACCAGACGGCTTCCTCTTTCATTCGTTACCCTCATTCCATATTCACCAACTACTTTTCCTTCTCTTCCTTTTCCTACTATGTAATTCCAGTCCCCTATGACTATTAAATTTTCGTCTCCCTTTACTATCTGAATAATTTCTTTTATCTCATCATACATTTCTTCAATCTCTTCGTCATCTGCGGAGCTAGTTGGCATATATACTTGTACTACTGTGGTAGGCGCAGGCTTCGTGTCTATCTTGGCTATAATAGTGCGTTCACTATGTTGTTCGTAGCAGCTTACCTGCGCTCCTGTTTTTTATTCATTATTAAACCTACTCCTACATTATCCCTATTTGATTTTGTATTTCTAACCTTGTATTCACCTGACCAGAAGTCTTGTTCCTCCTGCCACCGAACTTCACTAATTCCCACTATATCTAACTTTCATCTATCCATATCCTGAAAGTGGTATAGGGATGCGTATTGATAACCTGCCATTGTAGCAGCAGTAACCGAACTATCAATTGCGCCAGACACTTGTTGTCTTATATAGGCGTTGTCGACCGCAGCGCCGCGTTCTGCCTTTTTACATACCTCTGTATTTGAATACGAAACTGGTATAGGGATACGTATTCAAACACAGAGATATGAAAACCGGCAGAATGCTGCGCTGCGGCCGGCAACGCCTATATAAGACGACAAGTGTCTAGCGCAGCTAATAGTTCGGTTAGTGCTGGTACAATGGCAGGTTATCAAGATTTAAGTGAGTTTGAACGTGGTGTTATAGTCGGCGCACGAGCGATGGTACACAGCATATCCGAGGTAGCAATGGAATGGGGATTTTCCATACGACCATTTCATGAGTGTACCGTGAATGTCATGAATCCGGTAATATCAAATCTCCGACATCGCTTCGGCCGAAAAAAGATCCTGCAAGAACGAGACCAACGACGACTGAAGGGAATTGTTCAACGTGATAGAAGTGCAACCCTTCCGCAAATTGCTGCAGATTTCAATGCTGGACCGTCAACAAGTATCAGCGTGCGAACCATTCAACGAAACATCATCGATATGACTTTCGGAGACGAAGGCCCCACTCGTTGGCTTGTTGGCTGCACAACACAAAGCTGTACGCCTAGGCTGGGCCCGCCAACACAGACATTGGATTGGAAACATGTTGCGTGGTCCGACGAGTCTCGTTTCAAATTGAAATGAGTGGATGGACATGTACGGGTATGAAGACAACCTCATGAATCCATGGGCCCTGCATTTCAGCAGGGGACTGTTCAAGTTGGTGGAGGCTCTGTAATGGTGTGGGGCGTGTGCAGTTGGAGTGATATGGGACCCCTGACACGTCTAGATACGATTGTGACAGATGAGTCATATGTAATCATCCCTCTGATCCGCATCCATTCATGTCCATTGTTCATTCCGACGGACTTGGGAAATTCCAGCAGGACAATGCGGCACACCACACGTCCAGAATTGCTACAGAGTGGTTCCAGGCTCACTCTTCTGTGTTTAAACACTTCCGCTGGCCACCACACTCCTCAGACATGAACATCATTGAACATATCTGGGATGCCTTGCAACATACTGTTCAGAAGAGATTTCCATCTCTTGTACTCTTACTGATTTATGGACAGCCCTGCAGGACTCATGGTGTCAGTTCCCTCCAGCACTACTTCAGACATTAGGCGAGTCCCTGCTACGTCGTCGTGTAGCGGCACTTCTGTGTGCTTGCGGGGGTCCTAACGATATTAGGCAAGTGTACCAGTTTTTTTGGCTCTTCAGTGTACCATGCTTGTTTAAACTTAATTTTGCAACTCTGATGCAGTCTATCCAGTCTTGACTGGCATATGACGTAGTTATGAGAATAAATGGCAGTAAACATTAATAGAACAGTTTTGCAGATCAACAGCTTAAAGAAAGCATAATTCTCTTCATAGTATATAAAGAACAAAAATAAACCATAAGTAAATTACAGCAGTGCGTAATCCTGGCTCGTCGTTTATTTGTGAGCGTTTCCACAATGAATGGGATGAAAGATTCCATAGAAACAGTCAAAAGATAAATAGTTCTCGCACCATACGCAACACAAGAACGAAATCTCGCCGCATTGCTCGTGGAAAACATATCTGATTCAGGTTGCTAAGTAGATCGCCCGATGCATAGAGGCACAGAAAGGTATTCCGATCATTAGAATATTAACAGATGGACCGAAAATAATATCGAATGAAAAAGAAAAGTCACGAAGAAGACTCGAACACGAACCAGCGGTTTTTTGGTCTAATGCCTCGACTACCGACCTCGCTTTGCTAGATGCGTAGAGCTAGGTGTGCGCAAGCTACAGCGTGATAACACGACTCTCCGCTATCAACTTGGACCTCAATTTTTTTCACTTACTCGCGAGTGTCTAACAAAAACCCGAAACACGTATCTCTTTATTTTCAGTATGGAACATTCTTGCAAAAATTCATCAAAATCGGTGACCCACATCTCAGGCCCTCCCACTGTAAGCCGATTACGCTCCATTTAGTAGTGGAAGGAGGACATCACGTTTGACTAGAATTCAGAATGGCGGTGGAGTCCGGAGTTCTTCACTTGGCATAGCCAAGTATATTCCAACCTAAATAAATGTAATCTTATTAAAAGCCAGGGCTGAAGGAGGTCGTCTGATGTGAATTAAAATTTTTGTTGCTGGCGAGTACTGAACACAAGACCTTCGGTACACCAAACAAAAGAATAAGATTCTAATTTGCAACTTCATCTTTGTAGCGGTAGTCGTACTGTGCGAAAATAAGGAGAAAATATAACAAATAAATAATTAGAGGGTTAAATATTATGCTGATCTCGTGGATTTAGAAATTGTCGTCTATTCTGCTACGAACGGTGGTGTAGAAGGGCAGCATTATTCTGTGGAGGGTCTCATTTAGTACGCAGAACTCAAAATCACGGTTTCTCGTCAGCAGCCAAAGATTGTTTGGTTTCCGGATGTCGTCTGTCACTTCTGCATTAATAGTGTGTCCCTGCAGAAGTTCGAAAATCGGTAATGCTAAGATATGTAGCTCTCTTCATACAGGAGAGGGGACGGAAGTTTGTCCACCTATTGCATCCATTTAGACATAACTCAAGTTCATGCAGTTTTGGAACAAGCTCTTGGAAATCTGATTCAAAAATTATCGATGCTGTTGGGGAATACATAATATGTTCAGACTATAGCCCATCTCCTAGGAGGTGTATTTTTTTAATGTGCACTCATTTGCGAGGGTAAGAAATTTCCACTCAGTGTATGTGATATTCAGAAATACACTACTGACCATTAAAATTGCTACACCATGAAGATGACGTGCTACAGACGCGAAATTTAACCGACAGGAAGAAGATGCTGTGATGTGCAAATGATTAGCTTTTCAGAGCATTCACACAAGGTTGGCGCCGGTGGCGACACCTACAACGTGCTGACATCAGGAAAGTTTCCAACCGATTTCTCATACACAAACAACAGTTGATCGGCGTTGCCTGGTGAAACGTTGTTGTGATGCCTCGTGTAAGGAGGAGAAATGCGTACCCTCACGTTTCCGACTTTGATAAAGGTCGGATTGTAGCCTATCGCGATTGCGGTTTATCGTATCGCGACGTAGCTGCTCGCGTTGGTCGAGATCCAATATTAAGGGTAATAAGGAACGCCGTGCTGGATCCCAACGGGCTCGTATCACTAGCAGTCGAGATGACAGGCGTCTTATCTGCATGGCTGTAACGGATCGTGCAGCCACGACTCGATCACTGAGTGAACAGATGGGGGTGTTTGCAACACAACAACCATCAGCACGAACAGTTCGACGACGGTTACCCTTGACACTGCATCACAGACAGGAGCGCCTGCGATGGTGTACTCAACGACGAACCTGGGTGCACGAATGGTAAAACGTCATTTTTTCGGATGAATCCAGGTTCTGTTTCAGCATCATGATGGTCGCATCCGTGTTTGGCGACATCGTGGTGAACACACATTGGAAGCGTGTATTCGTCATCGCAATACTGGCGTATCACCCGGTGTGGTGGTATGGGGTGCTATTGGTTACACGTCTCGGTCACCTTCACCTCTTGCTCGCATTGACGACACTTTGAACAGTGAACGTTACATTTCAGATGTGTTACGTCCCGTGGCTCTACCCTTTATTCGATCCCTGCGAAACCCTACATTTCAACAGGATAACGCACGACCGCATGTTGCAGGTCCTGTACGGGCCTTTCTGGATACAGAAAATCTTCGACTGCTGCTCTGGCCAGCACATTCTCCAGATCTCTCACTAACGGAAAACGTCTGGTCACCGGTGGCCGAGCAACTGGCTCGTCACAATACGCCAATCACTACTCTTGATGAACTGTGGTATCGTGTTTAAGCTGCATGGGCAGCTGTACCTGTACACGCCATCCAATCTCTGTTTCACTAAATGCCCAGGCGTATCAAGGCCGTTATTACGGCCAGAAGTGGTTGTTCTGGGTAACTTTTGGGTCCAATAACAATATACGTAAAATATTGAACTGACTACTCAACGTACTCATATGATGGTCTATATTCGCGCAATTACTGTGAGAACTGTTGGATGTCTAACCGAAATATATTTTCCAGTCGCTGGATAAAGTTGAGCCTTAGTTCATTCCCCACTATGAATGGAAAATCTGATTGCGTGCAGATGTTCTGAGTAGATCAGCACTGCCACAAAAAGAATGGAACAGTGATGCTATGAATCATAGTACGAATGGTTTCGACGGACAGATCATATTTCTACATAAAGGATTTCCTTAAACGGGTTTTCAGGACATATAACGTGCCGTATGCATTTATAAATATCAAATACAACAGTGTAGATAATATGCTAGCTCAGTTAAGTACAAACTGAAAAAAATAGGATATATGTGAACTCATAACTTCGAATCCGCATGCGCGAGCAGAGCGCCTACTGCAGAGAGTCTACCGGCCCAGAGTGACTAGCACATACCAAGTGTAGAAGACCTGTCCTGTCAATCGTCGAATAATTTTTTCTCGACGGGGGCTGCGAATTGCCCCCTATGTTTTAGCATATTGGGATTCTGAGACATGAGGGTCGATTCATTGAGGGAAAATTCACGTCCCTCCGTGTCCGTGGCCGGCCGTAGTGGCCGAGCGGTTCTAGGCTCTCCAGTCCGGAACCGCGCGACTGCTACGGTCGCAGGTTCGAATCCTGCCTCGGGCATGGATGTGTGTGATGTCTTTAGGTTAGTTTGGTTTAAGTAGTTCTAAGTACTAGGGGACTGATGACCTCAGATGTTAAGTCCCATAGTGCGCAGAGCCATTTTAACCTTGTCAATGGAAATTCAATGAGTGAGAATCTCCTCGGTGCAGGGTATGCTGGCTGATACGTGTCGGGATCGCGAAATGCAGGGTCATCTTACATTCCTAGCTTCAACCAGATAATTGTGGGAACAAAGAAGTCTGTCTCTTTAAATTCGTAGAGATGGAATTATTCTGCTGTTGAATCTGCAAAACGATTATGAATCTAAATTTTTAATATTGGCATGTTTTCAAGGTATTATGTCTAGTGACTGAAAATTTACCTGTAGTCGAAAGGCACATGCATTAACGAGAGGGTAATTATGTTGAATACGTAGGACAAGAAGTTCTATATACTATAGACCAGCTGGGTTTCAAAACACGAACAAGTAAGATCTTGGTACGTCGAGATGTTCAGTCTATTGTCACCAGGTATTACATTTCGTCCGACTGCAATGATAACAGGAGAATTATTTATTTATAAGCGATATATCTTTTTCAGATATTATGGCACTCTGAGCTATCATTTAACAGTTTTATATTACTGGTACACCTAACGTAAGAAGCATTTCTAAAACATCTGAGACAAGCTGAATTTTAGCTGCAGTAGGTTGCCGTGTAAGAATCAGATTTTGTTTATCACCGCTCAACGTGTTATCTAATGTCGCAGTTTACTCTGATGCAGAGCTCTCGCTGACCTTAAGCACCAACTCGACGACAAGATACGCGCAGTGATGGATTAGAGTAGAGAATGCATCGCCTTTCCTCGATTGTTTACCCACGTGTTTGGAAATTTTCTTTCTTTTACATTAAGTTTGCTTCATTATGTCTGACTCCCATGATAACGATTTAGTAATGGACTCTGCTCCTACTTTATATTATGTATTATGTAATGAACGTAAATTGTATGATTGGTTATTTTAGGATAGCCTGCTCATAAGTTCCCGTATTTCGTGATAATTCTTTCGTTGCTAAAAGACACGTTTTGAATAACCTCTTCAACTTGGTAACATAAATTACAAGTAGTTATGCTTTAATAACGTTGTGTGTGGTGCACTAAAATTTTTTTCTGTTGAATGTGGAATACATTATACCCGAAAGCCGCAGGCAGTAGCAACTTTTAAAAAGAAAATTGTTTGTTAATTAAGCCACACCAATTATATATTTTTTGAACGTCAAGTTGCCTACTGGTTTTATTATTTATTAATTCATTATTTTGTGGCAAGTAAGACAGAAAGAAAGTGTAAATTATAAACAAAAAAATAATACGACTGGAACTATTTGTTACAGTATCGCTGTATCTGCCAGCATCTTCAGAAGTGGATATTACAGACGATTTTTTTTAACGTGTTCAGATGCGAATATTGCAGATGACTCCAAACAGAAGAGGAATGCAGTCTTGTACAAGTTTGTGACCTAAATATCAGAATTGCTGGCGATTACAGTTTACCATCGTAAATCGGAAATATTATGGTGATATATGAGGTGCAAAAGGCTTCACTATCAGTTTCGGGAAAATATACATTTAATAAGTCAGAATTTTCTGTATGATACAGGTTGTTTAAGTCCTCTGAAGTAATGGAGCACTCCACATCGTTGCCAGATGTATCCAAGATGGCGGCGATGACGTCATACAAGATGGCGGCATGTAGACTCGGCAACAGCGCATGACATCATCCAAAATGGCTGCCATGACGTCATTCAAGATGGCGTACTTTGGCGGGAAGATAGTTAATTGGGCTATCTCCACTAACATAACCCCCTCCCCAAGAAAATGGCAGTAACTTCAAATTCCAGCAGGATAATGCATCACGCCATTATCACTACTAACCTAAAAAATGGCGTGAAAAAAGGTCACTTGGGCTACCTCCACTAACCTAAGATATCCGACCGCCACCTCTTCCTAGGAATTGCTGGGAAAAGGACTCAGCCTGCACTGGGCTGCTGGAGAGAGGAAGGAGTGTACTTTATTTATTCATTTTGAAACAATTTATTTAGGGATGGAGTATATTTATCACACTGATACAAAACACACACTCTGACATGTCACACAGCCTACAGACATACAAACCACTAAAAAGACTCTACAAACATGCTTGCTACTCATCAACTGTCGAAATCATGCACCAGTCTTCAATTAAACAGTTTGAGCCACTACCACCATCCACTGTGTGTGTTCGCCACCAGGTCCAGAGCCCAACTGACCTAGTACACAGTACCACCACCAGAGAGCACTGTCGTCCGTACTGTGACGTAATACAAGATGGCGGCCATGACGTCAGGTGATGACGAAAGTACCATTATCCAAGATGGCGGCAAACAGTGTGTTCACCATAGGGCCTGGACCTAGTACACAGTACTGCAGCCAGAGGGCACTCTCATTTGTGACATAATCCAAGATGGCGGGGGGGAAATGACAACAGACAGTGTCTCCACCAAGAGATCTAGAGTGCAACTGCCCTAGTACACAGTACTGCCAACAGAGGGTGCTGTCGTCTGTTCCATGATGTAACACAAAATGGCGGTCTGGGGTAGGGGAAATTTTGGGAAAAGGACTCTTTCTTTGCTGGACATGAATCTTTATTTTGTAGGCAGTCTCTCCACCACGAGATCCAGAATCCGACTGACCTAGTACGCAGTACTGCCACCAGAGGGTGCTCTTATCCCTCCTGTGACATAATCTGAGATGGTAGGCTGGAGGGGGAAAATGGCGCGAAAATTACTCAGCCTGCGCTAGGCTGCTTGCGAGAGTGAGGAAGGAGTGTATTCTCTTTAGTTTGGAACATTTTATTAAGGAATGGAGTATATTTATCACAGTGAAGCAAAACACACGCCCTGATATGCTTGGGGTCACGATACACAGTCTGCAGACCTGGAAAATTACTTCTAAGTGATGCTCTCCAGACATGCAAACAACTATAATTTACCGAAATAATTTCAGTACAGATCTGCAAACTGCTCCTAAATAATGCAGTACATTGATGTGTAGGCACGAAATCGTTAACTGTCCAAATAACGCATAGTACAGCTTCAGACATGCTCGCAAAATAGTGTAATAGACATGCAATCAGCACACACAAGCACCGCCCCCTACACCCTGTCCACTGGATCACGCAGGAGATTAGTGGCAGATCTCGCGAAAAGTGGCCGTCATGTTGGTCTAATAATACACATTCCTATGATCACCGTTACGGTATTTGTCTGGAAAAAAACCATCTCATTCAGAAGTAGTGTCGTACCTCGACTTGTAAAGTGGGTATAGCTTTTAACATGGATACTTGTGTGCACCTGTAGAATCAAGATCGCTTGTGACAGTAACATACAGTAGTTGTGATCAAGTATTTTTAACATCTGGCCAATTACATCTCTCTTTCTAAGACAAAGTGGTAGGACTCGCAAGAAATAAAAGCTTATGAGACATGCCCACCTATCGCTAATTTTGTCTCAGTATTATTTCGTATCTTATTGACGAAGTATTATACTTAGTAGTAGGGATGCGTGATAGGTTCCCATTTGAACATCAGGCTTATAATGTATGTTTGTGGAAAGGAAATGAATATGTCCAGTCGTAAGGAAGGTATGGATTTGACATGGAACTGTGATAGCAAAGGGAAGAGTATGTCAAGTCATTAGAATGGAACTGATATTTCTATTTCCAGAGCCACAGCCGTCAACAGAGTGTATTTCTGATACTTCGCTCATTGTCGAATGTCATTCAACTGAGTAACATTTAGTTGTAAGTACAAGGCTAAAATATATATGAGACCGATTTCTTAGCATAAACATTCTACCTGTGCGTTCTTGGTGTGCAATTAAGGGTAGGAGCTGTCAGACTGGAGATGCCTGTTGGAGTGCAGGAATGTAGATGCATTAACCGCGTTGTCCTCTAGACGACGGAATAGCGAACTAATACTTAGTATGTATTGGATAGCTTTCGTGATCAAGTGGAAATTTGAGAAGATTGATTATGGACATTGTCTGTGCTGGGCCATTATTCCCTTCCATTTAAATTGATTGGTTGACTGCTTCTGCACATTTCGCGCCTTTATTTAGTTGAGAGAAGATCGATTGTGTTGTGTGCATCTAGCATGTGGTCTCTAGACATGAGAAACACCTTAGATGACCTTGTAAATTAGAGGGATGATTTGGAATCTACAACATCACCGACATCGGTATTCGAGAGTAGGGACATCAGTTTGCTCTATTTGTTTCTAGTTACTCAGTGGTTTAAAGCATGCTGCACCTCGCTAAAATTTGAGGTTTGTAGAGAAATAATTTCCAGTCTATATCTTGGGAATTATGTTGCGCCAGCGATCGGTAGGATGCTGCCTAGTGCCTGATATCGAGAAGTACCGCGAAAATGGTATAATATTATGGCATCCCATGTGAAGAAATACATGTGTTCTTGTAATCCCTGAGTCTGGAGATGACTGTAGAAAAGAGAGCAAGCAAGGAAGCAGGTTTGGAGCAGAAACATTAACCTATTTGTGCCGAGGGGAAACAATCCAGAATTTGTAGAACAGGTCTGAGAGCAACTTCAGTCTGCTGAGGGTGCTCTGATAGTCCATTGGGGGTTGATGACTTGTGATCGTCAGCTGTGGGGAAATATCTAGTGGTGTGAGGAGTATATACGGTGCTGTCCGTCTTCACAGTATATGTACGAATGATGTAAAAGGGATGATCTTGTTTGACACAGGATACAAATTGTATGTTTACTACATCAGAAAGATATGTGGTGATATATTGCTGGGTTGGAGATCAGTTTTGTTCACTAATATTCAAGCTATTGTCCTCGGTGGGAGAGCAGCATAAATGAGTAGGAGTCTTTCAGTATTTGACGTTATGTAGGATATGCGGTGATATATTGATGGGTCGCAGGTCGGTTTCACGTTTTAATATTCAAGCTTCTGTCCTCGATGGGAGAGCAGTGTAAATGAGTAAGAGTCTTTCCGTATTTGACGATATGTATGGTAGTGTGTAAGATTTAATTGCCAGTGCAATATGGCAATCTGTGTTAAATAACTGCTGAGAGCCTCGTCTGCAGAAGGAAAAAAGGCAGATGGTGCTTCGATACCAGTGGTAACAGTAATTCAGCGGGTAAATTCGATAAGAGCCAATCATAATGCTTGATTCATTCACATCCTTTGTACTGGGCTATAGAAGCCTCTACAGAGCGGGAGGAATGTTTGTGTGTGTTGAAAGCAGGAAGGGTAACACGTGACAGACTGGGTACCACGTTAGGTCAGCAAGGAAGACTGTATTCGACATTGCCGGCCGCGGTGGTCTAGCGGTTCTAGGCGCTCAGTCCGGAGCTGCGCGACTGCTACAGTCGCAGGTTCGAATCCTGCCTCGGGCATGGATGTGTGTGATGTCCTTAGGTTAGGTAGGTTTAAGTAGTTCTAAGTTCTAGGGGACTGATGACCATAGATGTTAAGTCCCATAGTGCTCAGAGCCATTGTATTCGACATTATTCTGCATTATTTTCGTAAACAGGTTTTGTTAGGGCAAGAATTTTCGTGCATACAAGCTGAGACATCAAGAAAGCGAGCGTTAACTATTTCTGGGACATTACACAATTTCCACGAGGTCGACTCGGTTCTTATTTGTTACATAGTCATGTGACATCAGTATAAGATTGAGAACTATGCGCGTGCACTTCTCTTCTCTGTCATCAATGGTAAAGATAGGTGCTGCCCAAAGGCGTCTCGCGTATGAGACCAGCGTGAGCGTGCCTTGGAGCTCTGTGACGTCAGTATAACAACGACTGTACACTGAAAAATAGAAACAACTTTCACTTGCGTCCAGCAGCAGCACACAGCTGTGACAATGCATGCGGTTCTCGAGGTTCTGCACTCCCGCCCAGTTGCGTCAGCACCAGTGTCTGGGTGGACACGTATTTCGAGAGGAATTTCACAGGTGTCGAGTGTGAAGGGATGTCCTAGCCTCATGCAAGCAGGACCCTAACAGGTGTCTTTGTGTGGTTTGACAGTTGATGGCTGTGTCACTTCCTAGGGGCTGCCGCTAACCTCCTGTGCCATCCAGTTGATTGCATGTCTGTTGCACTATTTTGTGAGCAGGGGGTGTGGGCTGTGCTATGCGTTATCTGGACAGTTAACGATTTCGTGCCTACACATCAGTATACTGCATTATTTAGGAGGACTTTGCAGGTCTGTACTGAAATTATTTCGGTAAATTAGGAGTTGTTTGTGTGTCTGTAGAGCGTTATTTAGAAGTAGTTTACAGGTCTGCAGACTGTGTATTGAGACCCCAAGAACATCAGGACATGTGTTTTGCATCAGTTTGATAAATATACTCCATTCATAAATAAAATGTTCCAAAATAAAGAGAGTACACTCCTTCCTCACTCTTCCCAGCAGCCCAGCGCAGGATGAGTCATTTTCGCACCATTTTCCCCCTCCAGACCACCATCTCAGATTATGTCACAGGAGGGATGAGAGCACCCCCTGGTGGCAGTACTATGTACTATGTCAGTTGGACTCAGGATCTTGTGGTGGAGAGACTGTGTGTCCTTTTACCCTGCCATCTTGGATTATGTCTTGGATTAGAGCACCCTCTGGCTGCAGTACTGTGTACTATGTCCAGACCTCGTGGTGATCACACTGTTTGCCGCCATCTTGGATAACTGCACTTGCATCATCAGTTGACGTCATGTCCGTCATCTTGGATGACAGCGCCCTCTGGTGGTGGCACTGTGTACTAGGCAGTTGGGCTCTGGATATGGTGACGAACACACACACTGGATGGTGGTAGTGGCTCAAATTGTTTAAATAAAGACTAGTGCATGATTTCGACAGTTGATGAGTAGCAAGCATGTTTGCAGGGTTGTTTTAGTGGTTTGTATGTCTGTAGGCTGTGTGGCATGTCAGAGTCTGTGTTTTGTTTCAGTGTGATAAATGTACTCCATCCAAAAATAAATTGTTTCAAAATGAATAAATAAAGTACACTCCTTCCTCTTTCCAGCAGCCCAGTGCAGGCTAAGTCCTTTTCCCAGCAATTCCTAGGAAGGGGTGGCGGTCGGATGACTTAGGCTAGTGGAGGTAGCCCAAGTGACCTTTTTTCCCATGATTTTCTTAGGTTAGTAGAGGTGTGATGCATTATCCTGTTGGAATTTGAACTTCCCGCCAATTCCTAGGAAGAGGTGGTGGTTGGATGACTTAGGTTAGTGGAGGTACCCCAAGTGACCTTTTTTTCCATTTTCTTAGCTTAGTAGTGATAACAATGGTGTGATGCATTATTCTGTTGGAATTTGAACTTCCCGCCATTTTCTTAGGGAGGGGTTACGTTAGTGTAAGTAGCCCAATTGACCTATCTTCCCGCCAAAATCCGCCATCTCGGATGATGTCATGGCAGCCAGCTTGGATGATGTCATATGATGTTGCCAGGTCTACACGCCGCCATCTTGTATGACATCATCGCCGCCATCTTGGATACATCTGGCAACAATGCAGAGTGGGCCAGAAAAGGCTTTGCATCAATACACTCTAACTGATAAGCACAAGGACAATCGATAAATTCTGTAAGTGAAGATATTGCATGGATTTTTAAAATAACTATTCATTCAAATTTCCATATTACCAAAATAATGAAAATATGTTTACTAAAAGTAATTTTCATAAATGCAGTTATCTGTTTCATGCCTTCCACGAACCAAGAAAATAATTTGTTTTGGTGGTAGTATATTTTGGTTTTATTGGTGTAAACGTCCATGATTTATACGGTACATGTAACTTACGGTTATTTCGAATAGTCTGTGGGTGTGTATTGAAATGCCTCTTCCTTTTTGCGTTGCAATAGAGATTTCGTAATTGTTGTTGCCAGCATTCGCCTAGATAAGTGTAGAAAAGTACTTATAAATCATACACAGACTTGTTCGCCGTACCGCCTCGGAACGACGTGGGATCGTACCCATTGAACTCTTTCCTTCCCAAGTTAGCAGCACAGCGAGGAGATTTGATGACCCGCTGCCACACCAGTAGGTTGGTGGTGATGGTGAACGTAATGGAAAGGTACACTAAGGTAACTGATGAAAAATTCTACTGTAAATGTTTAAAAACTACAATGAATCTTTAGGTGCCAGAATCGATGTTAGATCTGGTTCGTTTGCTCCAATGTTACTGTAAGGTGCGTCACATGCTCCTCGACAAAAGTGCGTTCCTAAAAGCACTGTAGTTGAAGTTTCAATATTTTGTTATAAAAATGTTGATACGATAATGTTTCACAGAGGGCACACCATAATGCAAGTTTACGTAAGTCCTGCTACATCCTACCCGTGTAGTGAAAAGTGTTTCCTTTGGCTGTTGGCCTTTTAGCCCGTACTTGCCAGTGAGAACTAATTTCTTGCAATTAAACCTAAATCAACTAGGGAATAATCAGTGTTCCTTTGTGTCATGTTGAAATCTGTTCTGATTTTTCTTTCACTTACTGTTAAAGTCAGATCAAATTTAAATGCCATATTTCAGGTGCCAGCACGAACCGGAAACTTCCTAAATTGAATCACGACAACAGTGTGTTTTTTGCTTCGCAGATGTGCTCTCTTTTCCGTCGAAGTGGCGCATGTGCAGTAATGCTGAGGGCGATACCGCTTCCCTCTCACAGGATTACAGGTTATGATGAAGAATAATTTCAAGTAAAAAACCATGAGAAGATTTATAAATTTCCTTTCATATAATGCCTAATCTTTATCTGGAGCTAATTGCTGGTTGTTGTGTGAAGTTAAACACCAGCAAAGTAAAAATAAAATGGAAACAGATTAAGACATGACAACAAGGACCATTCCCAAATAAGCAATATTACAGATTATAAGTTGCACCTCTGTGTAATGGCACGAATACAGGTTTCAGATTCCTTGCTGGTGTCATCCACTTCCATTCGTTACTGTCACATATTTCCATGTTACATGCTTCACCAATCAGCTTTATGTCTCCAGTCACAGAGCTGGGCAATGACTGAGCGCTGGCGCAGTATGTTTCGTGCTCGCAATGTATTCGCAGCATTTGTTATACGCAACGGAGGATTCAGGAGGAGGAGGGGGAGATTTAGTGTTTAACGTCCCGTCGACAACGAGGTCATTAGAGACGGAGCGCAAGCTCGGGTTAGGGAAGGATGGGGAAGGAAATCGGCCGTGCCCTTTCAAAGGATACATCCCGGCATTTGCCTGAAGCGATTTAGGGAAATCACGGAAAACCTAAATCAGGATGGCCGGAGACGGGATTGAACCGTCGTCCTCCCGAATGCAAGTCCAGTGTGTTAACCACTGCGCCACCTCGCTCGGTACGGAGGATTCAGTCAGTGATAAATGTCTCATTAGGCTGAAGCAGATAAGGGTGCTATAACAGCACTGCATGAACAAGGATTTTCAAATGGCGATATAGCAAGGATTATGGCTCTTCACAAGTCGACGGTTGCGAGATGGATCAGACGAAAGGAAGAAGATGGTAACCTGAACAGACGGCCTCATACTGGTGGTTGCCACAAAATAACAGCAGCTCAGGATCGGTTGATATGCCGTTTCAGTGAAAATCATCCATCCGTCAACGCATGACAAATCCAGCAAACTTTTAGCCCCCCTATTAGCAGCAGAACTGTCATTCGTCGTCTAAGAGAGGGTGGATTGCGAGCAAGAAACGGCCAAAAGGTGCTAGGTATGATCCAAGATATATTTTCAGTTGCCGAAGAAATGATAGGGAAACTATACTTTATGGGCATGGATATCGGCAGAAAGATGTGGACTCCTGTGGGAAATGGAAGGAAAACTGGATGCGAGCAGCTATATTTCCATTATGGATAATGTCATGTTGCCTTCTGTGACCGACAGATTTTACAATAATCAGATCATGTTCCAACAAGATCGGTCGCCCGTTCATATGACACATGTGATTATGAGGTGGTTCGACGACCAGAGAAATATTACTGTTTTGGAATGGCCACCTGAAGGAGCTGACATGAATCCAGTCGAGAGTATTTGGGCAGAAGTGATTAGAATTATAAAGGAAAAGGGACATTCACTGTCCTCTTGCCGCCAGCTATCTGATGCCATTCATGACACTTGGAATGAGTTACTTGAATGTCCAAGTTATGTGGTTACAGTTGTGGGTTCAGCGCCCAACAGACTTCGAACGGTTATGGAAGCAGAAGGAGGCTATACACGGTACTGAGCAGCAATAGCAGAGGTGTTATTTTTTATTAACGAATTAGATTCAAAAAACGCCTCCAATTTTTTTGTGAAGAAGTATATTTTCATGCCATTATAAGGTAACGCTGCAAGTTTAAACAGGAAGACCATATTAATTTTCAATAGCATATGTAATATTCAATTTGACAAGAGAAGAAGTGCTCAATTTCTACATCCATCTAATCACTAAAAACACATGGATGTGCAAAAAAAAATTCAGCAACAACTAAAAAGATAGCGGGGAATCTCGTCGATGATGGCGTGATTGGAGAACGAAGATCGGGTTAGAAGGGGAGGTAAGGAGGCCCGGAAAAAAGAAAGAAAAATACCCGAGAGACTTCTTGTCACTGTGAAAGCAGAAGGCGGCTACACTCGATTCTGAGCAGCATTAGCAGAAAAGTTTTATTTTTTATGAGGCTTTAGTTTGTAACAGTTAAACAGTACTACTTCTTAGGACTAACGTTTGTTTACCATAGGTAACACGGCAACTATGTCAAACATTCTGAGAGGTACCGAGGTAGCTGGCCGCTGTGGCCGAGTGGTTTTAGGCGCTTCAGCCTGGGGACTGGGCCTCAGATGTTAAGTCCCATAGTGCTCAGAGCCGTTTGAACCATTTGTACCGAGGTCCTCTGGAAGGGTAACAAGTTTTGCGAAGGAAAATGACATAGTTTTTAGTTTATTTCATTTAAAGCGTTTTGAATGTGCTTTGACATTATAATGTAAAATTTTATTATTACGTGTTATTTCAATAAAAGAGGGCAGTATTAATTTTCAAGATATAAGAATTAAATGGAAGTTTTTCATTTAGGGAATACACTATTTAAAAGTTTATATGATGAACAAATCTGTAGTTATAATACAGTTCAAGAAGAAAGTCGAAAAAGACGTTACGGAAAGGTTGGTCTGTAACTGGTGATGAAAGTCAAATAAAAAATAGAAAACACAGTTGGTAAGAAATATTGTTGGTGATAAGCTAGAGTCCATATACCACTCTTCCCCAGTTTCTCTGAAATTTTGTCATCCGTAGGACTGAAACTGATACCCTGTTGTTTGTAAAAAAAAATATGATAATTAATGCAATTTACCTAGGAGCACGGAATTTTGATGCACAGTATATAGATCAGGAACCTACTAATAGTATATTTTTCCTCTCACTGATGACATTGAGAGGATTAACGTAACTGTCAGAATGTAATATAGGTTCCCAGTGGATCCAAAATTTTCTGTAATACCGCCTTATTGCGTTCAGCGAGTCATTCATGCCTCTGTGTCAGCCAATGTTTGAAACTAAGAATAGTCAGATTAAGCATTTTCGTAAATAGAATTAGAGTACGTTACGGAAGTTGTGCAGATGGCAACCGTTGTTTTAGCAGCTCTGCGAAAAAGAAAGCAGTTTTAGCAGGTCTGCGAAAAAGAAAGCAAAGCCGAACATTTTCACGGCAGCAAATCTCGGAAAATTCTTGAGCGATTAATTTGAAATTTTGACACAACGTTGCACTGGAACAGACCTGTGGTTTTAGATACATTTTAATACTTGTTCAAAAGGGTTTGCGAATAGCTTTAGTAACGAATAAGTAATAAAACAGAACGTCATGCCTGGCGCAGCGGTTTTTTAAGCACCTCGATGTTTATGACGTAATATCTCCAGAATCTATACTTCGCTCATCTCAGTGTAAAACGACACGGGAAAAATTACTCAAGCACTGAATAAGCTTGATAGTACGCTTTGTGTGTGTTGGATCTGGTGGTGAAAACCATATGACATTTTTCTTGAGTATCCACAATTTTATTTATTACTCCGTCATACCACCATATTAGTCTTTTACCCGCAAAATTTACACATTTTAGAGGTATTCCTGAAATTCTAGTTATGTACACTACTGGCCAAAAGAATTGCTGCACCCCGAAGATGAAGTGCCACGGACACGAAATTTAACCGACAGGAAGAAGATGCTGTGATATGCAAATGATTAGCTTTTCAGAGCATTCACACAAGGTTGGCGCCGGTGGCGACACCTACAACGTGCTGACATCAGGAAAGTTTCCAACCGATTTCTCATACACAAACAGCAGTTGACCGGCGTTGCCTGGTGAAACGTTGTTGTGATGCCTCGTGTAAGGAGGAGAAATACGTGCCATCACGTTTCCGACTTTGATAAAGGTCGGATTGTAGCCTATCGCGCTTGCGGTTTATCGTGTCGCGACATTGCTGCTCCCGTTGGTCGAGATCCAGTGAGTGTTAACAGAATATGGAATCGGTGGGTTCAGGAGGGTAATACGGAACGCCGTGCTGGATCCCAACGGCCTCGTATCACTAGCAGTCGAGATGACAGGCATTTTATCTGCATGGCTGTAACGGATCGTGCAGCCACGACTCGATCCCTGAGTCAACGGATGGGGACGTTTGCAAGACAACAACCATCTGCACGAACAGTTCAACGACGTTTGCAGCATCATGGACTATCAGCTCGGAGACCATGGCTGCGGTTACCCTTGACGCTGCATCACAGACAGGAGCGCCACCGATGGTGTACTCAACGACGAACCTAGGTGCACGAATAGCAAAACGTCATTTTTTTCGGATGAATCCAGGTTCTGTTTACAGCATCATGATGGTCGCATTCGTGTTTGGCGACATCGCGGTGAACGCATATTGGAAGCGTGTATTCCTCATCGCCATACTGGCGTATCACCCGGCGTGATGGTACGGGGTGCCATTGGTTACACGTCTTGGTCATCTCTAGTTCGCATTGACGGCACTTTGAACAGTGGACGTTACATTTCAGATCTGTTACGACCCGTGGCTCTACCCTTCATTCGATCCCTGCGAAGACTGCTGCCCTGGCCAGCACATTCTCCAGATCTCTCAATTGAAAACATCTGGTCAATGGTGGCCGAGCAACTGGCTCGTCTCAATACGCCAGTCACTACTCTTGATGAACTGTGGTATCGCGTTGAAGCTGCATGGGCAGCTGTACCTGTACACGCCATCCAAGCTCTGTTTGACTCAATGCCCAGGCGTATCAAGGCCGTTATTACGGCGAGAGGTGGTTGTTCTGGGTACTGATTTCTCAGGATCTATGCACCCAAATTGCGTGAAGATGTAATCACATGTCAGTTCTAGTATAATATATTTGTCCAATGAATACCCGTTTATCATCTGCATTTCTTCTTGGTGTAGCAATTTTAATCGCCAGTAGTGTATGATACATGACCGGGCGTAATGGGGCCCATTTTTGGGACAACACTGCGGTGTATCACACGTTTTCATGACAGCTTGGCCAAGGTAGTTTTACACTCAATTTTAGTTTTGTTAATATAAGTTTTCTCCGCAAACCGAACAGCATAAGTGTGCAATTCATTTCTATCTTTCAACTGTCGTTTTGCAGTCTTCCCTTGGAACAGTTCAGTATGCAAATACGTCAGGACATCCGTACATCAAGTCCTCTAGGTTTCTTGGCCTTTCATCTTGGAGGCATCACTCTGCAGTCTGAACTCCACCGCCAATCGGGGAACTCAGCTGCAGCAGCGAGTCTTAGACCAGCGTCTGGTAGCGCAGCTCTACTGAGGGTTGCGGTTGGCACTCACGACTTGCTAGCTGTCAATGAAAGTCTTCACATGGCTAGTGCAGTAGCGATGTGGCATTACTGCTAACGATGTTTGGCATTTCTATGATCGTTCACTCACTTTCGGGATTTATGATGAGTGATCCTACTAAATTCTCGTAATATTCTTTCCATATTGATGGAGTAATCTTATTAGCCACTATTGCCGATATAATCATCGTGAGAGAGCAGAAACTGCATTGATATTTAAAACAAGTGTCATATATTCTTCAGCCTCAGTTGCACAATCTTTAAAAATGCGCAGCTACGGCCGGAGAACAAATGAGAATTGTTTTAAATCTCTGTAGGAAGGTAACTGCACGCCTAGATTCCAACTGAATAATCATTTCGTTTTATGAATTGTCTGCATTAACTACCACCAGAGCAGTGAAAGAAGCGGAAAGCATCAGCGACATGTTAGCTGCATGGCACCATGCTCGTCCCGTGATCTAACTTAAGAGTAGTGGCTAGTTCAGATCTCATTAGACTACCGGTATGTATCGCGTCAGTTTTTCTTTTTTGTTTGCAAATATCAAGAACGAAATATACTAACAAAATGAGCAAGACATCTTTGATTTGCGCCGTCTGAACGATCAGCCTATTTCTATTTTAATCGTCAACCTTCTTCTCAAACTCAATAAACTTCATTCATTATTAGTTTGTTATTGTTTACATTACAACTGTTAGTCCTTCAGTCGCAGGAGATTTCGGATCCCTTTTTCTGCCGATGGACATGAACAGTGATTTTGGAAGAATGGAATGTTGGATGTTTCGCCACGCTGAATGTACACATTTAGCTCGGCGTGTTGTGTCCAGGGCAATAGGGAAAGCTCAATAAGAATAAACGGCAACCGATGTTGCAGGCAGAACTCTGCAACCATTTTTGTTGCTTTCACGCCGTGAAGGCAGATAAATTCCCGTCGCAGTTATTACTCAACTATTGAACATGTGGTACGGACTCTGCGATTGCTACAGATACCTGGGAAAATGTGACCGTGACCATGATTTACCCCTGGCTCAGCTACTGGTTACGGTCCGTAATAACTCTGAATGGAAAACTGCGTTTGATAATTTTTCTCTGCTGCTATTCGAATGAGTTATGGCAGTGCTTAAATTAGAGTTTCTTCTTGCTCTTATTTACACCCCTATGTAAAGTATTATTTAAATTACAGGTAAACGTGTGCTTATTTCACTTGTGACATTCGATTTCGAATGCAGTGAGTAAGTGTTCTAGCCATCTTGACCCAAGACCGTGGGAGCAGGTACGGTGTTCTACTTTCCGAACAGCCAACAGCAGCGCGGAAGAAAACGTCGCTACAACGATTCGAAGGAACCATCAGTGACTTTGATTTGGACCCTTTTTATCAGTTACAGGCCAAACAAGGTGGGAAACATTAAGAAAACACTGAACAGAATATGTACTGCATGGCATCCAGTAATTCAAATGCTTCAAATGGCTCTAAGCACTATGGAACTTAACATCTGAGGCCATCAGTCCCCTGGACTTAGAACTACTTAAACCCAACTAACCCAAGGACATCACACACATCCACGCCCGAGGCAGGATTCGAACCTGCAACCGTAGCAGCTGCGCGGTTCCGGACTGAGGCGCCTAGAACCGCTCGGTCACATCGGCCGGCATCCAATAATTAGTTAATTGCGTTTCTTCTTGCTTCCATCCCCACAAACATACATAAGAGTGCACATAAACAGTCGATTTCGAGGTGCAAAGTACTTGGTATCTTACTGTTTCATGACATGTGAGGAAAGGCTGATATCCACATACTTTTTATTCCATTGAAATAAGCTTCGTTGCAAACTATCAATATAAATTTTTTATTCCTTTATTCTGGGACAATTGCAATCGCGATCGAAAATTATAAACCTCGATACTTCGCTTGGCAGATCCTGCACGAGGTAAATTAATGTCTCTAGCTTTGATATCCCCACATTGATACTAGATGACACCGGGCTTAACAGTCCCTTTCCAAGGCCAAAATTCTGGATTAAATGTAATTGACTGACTCAAAAATATAGAAAGCCTAAAACGCTACCTTAGAAAGTATCAGGAGATAACGCTGTATAAATTTAAACAAGCGCGCCTCGCCACTGAGAGTCCGTATAAGACGAGCACATCAAGTACTCCGCTACACTGCTGGTTCCAGCACACCTAAGAATTGGCAACAGCGTCATAAACATTTCGCAATCCTATGAGAGTGCATATACTTCTGCGTATGGTCATAAGCAGACCCGCTACATTCACTTGACGTTCACCTTCCACCTCGATGACTTACGCTGTATAATCTTCATGTAAGACACGAAACACTAAAACTAAACTCCGCCCGAACAGACCATGAAGGCTCAACGGCACCGACCGGCCGCCGTGTCATCCTCAGCCACAGACGACACTGAATGCGGCTATGGAGGGGCACTGGTCGGTACACCGCCTTCCCGGCTGGCCGACAGCTGTCGCCGAGCGGTTCTAGACGCTTCAGTCCGGAACCGCGCTGCTGCTGCTGTCGCAGGTTCGAATGCTGCCTCGGGCATGGAATGTGTGTGACGTCTTTAGGTTAGTTAGGTTTAAGTAGTTCTAAGTCTTGGGGTCTGATGACCTCCCATAGTGCTTGGACCCATTTGAACCATCTGCCGGCTGTATGTTAGTTCCCAGGACCGGAGCAGCCACTTCTCAATCTAGTGCAGCACACCCGCCAACAGCGCTCGGCAGACCGGATGGTCACCCATCCAAGTACTAGGCCAGCCCGACAGCGCTCAACTTCCTTGATGTGACGGGAACCGGTGTTACCATTGCGGCAAGACCGTTATCTTAATGAGAGATACTAAGAAGGAAAATTTTATTTCTGGACTGTAGGTATTCCGTACTTTATATAAGAAACAACTTCATTTATGTTTAACGGTGCGTTATGAGCCTCAGTGACCAATCATGCGACTTGAAAGACCTGCTGGTAGCAGCGCTTCAGTATCTTACTGACGCCAGCACGGTTCCTCACAATGTTCAGTCAGCGATCTTCCTGCCCTCTGTAATAAAAAGAGCTGAGTGAAGTACTCAATGATCAACGGGAAGGAGTGTCATTTGACATTCGCCAAAGCAAACAACGAACACAATAATGAACAGAATTTGAGAGGTGGCATGAGCCCCCTCTCATATTTCTATCTTACGATTCTCCTCTCTAATTGCATGCGGTGGAAAGTTGCTATTCCTTCACACGCAGACTTCCCACGCAGCGTCTCTCGTCACCCGGGTGGTCCGGTGACAGGCGGGCTCTGCTGATCTGGAAAGCTTTAAGCCGACGGGTGTGAGGAAGTCGAGTGAATGCTTTGCAGACACCGAAATTGTCAAGAGGCTCGCCTGCAGAGCCTGAAGTAGCGGCTGGGCTAGAGGTTCCGTTACTTCGCAGAAACTTAGCGAAAACACTTTCTGGCGGGCTACCAGCGAGGCGTGGGAATGACTTGGGTACCCAGGCAGCTGTGGCGGGAAAATTCCCGCACTTTCTGCAAAATAGTAACTGTGATTGGCTTGCTCAGGGCATAGCTCCGTGACGTAGCAAGATCGGCGCAGAAATTGGCGCCAAGAATCTCCATTGGTGGAATGGTAGCGTTCCGGCAATGGAGTGGAATTTTCCGCCGGTTTTCGAGTTGCTGATTGGAACGTTTAACCACGGCCACTGTCGTGGGGGCGGGAATGTTCTGTGTTCGGTTTTTGTACGGGTGCTCTTGTAGGTAGTCGGCTCTCGCCTTTCGGTCGAGGACGTCGAAGCAACCAGGCAACGGCTCCGGTACGGCAGATCGTGTCCTGGGAGTCAAGAAGTCGGTTTGGTAATGTATGTCCGCAGCACCGGCAGATAGGGATTTTCCTAGGTGACAATCAGAGCTCAGCAGAGCGCGCCTGTTCGTTTTTTTTCTAACTTTGTTCTGTCTTGGGTAGCAGCAATTAATGTTGGGTTGGCTATGTGTTTTCTCTAAGAATTGAGTTGCTAGGAATTGGCTGCACATACCACTTCGTCATAATCCTCACAATCTAGTTTAGGGACAACTACACATTCACAGCGTTTGTTTAAGTATCCAATTAGAGCCAATTTGATGTATTGTTAATGTTTCATGTGTTGTTGTTTATTATTTTGTGTTTAGTCTTAATAAATCATATTGTTATTTTGGACAGAACTTTCATTCTGTTAATAGATAGAGCAACCCCATCATTCCTCACTATGTTGATGAAACCTTCGTTTAATTAACTTATTTAACAAATTAAATTATTGCAGGTGCCAAACTCTCTTCTACTCCACTGGCAGGGTTGATTAGAATCAGTTCGCGTTTTTTTTTTTTATCCTTGTGCAACAGGAAAAGTTGGAGTTAGAAAAGGGGGGGCTTAGAGCATCATGTACATATGTAAATTCTCTAAGAATTGAGTGTTAAAAATACTGCTAGCCCCGGCACCTCGAAAATTAAAAAAGAAGTGATTTTGCGTGAATGTTACCATCGGACGGCTTTTTGCTCTTATCGCGGTGGGTACCAGGGCCCTCAAAGCTCTTTTTTTTCTGTTTCACTTAATGAAAATGAAAATTGCTAGAATAAAATCTTTAACGAAGTCCTAAGAAAATCTTTACACATTAAGTCTTCTCACACTCTCAACTCACAAAGCCGTTTTAATTGCCGTAGATGCCCGTTATGCGAATATAAAGTTGCTGCATTACACAAACGTCTCTGAAGAGATACGAATCGACCGTCAACGATATGAATTTGAATTTTGTTCGTCACGTAGCACCCATATGCCAGGGGAATAGCTGTGAAGTGAATGTAACGATTAATATACTTCCTCTGTGCTAAATTTCTGTAATAGCTATTAGCAGCCCTACTAGACGTTTGCTGACAACGGCGTTTGCAATTTCCTTCAACTTACGGTAGCGTCGAATATGGGCAGCTTTGTTGGTTTAACTCTAAATGAATACCTTAGATACGACTTTCAATCATGTTAAGTTCTCCGTGAGCCCATATGTGGTCCTCAAAATGTGCTGTGTACTTGCGTTGCAGTAGCTCATGTACCGCAAGGCGTTCACACAGTTTATCGCATGCATTAGCCTAATGAATCAAGCAATGACAGTAAAACGCATTGCATCACCGTTACCAACTTGGCTTGCTGGAAACACACGAATTCCTGACTAAATCATTGCATATACACTGAAGAGACAAAGAAACTGGTACACCTGCCTAATATCGTGTAGGCCGGCCGCAGTGGCCGAGCGGCTCTAGGCGCAACAGTATGGAACTGCGCGACCGCTACGGTCGCAGGTTCGAATCCTGCCGCGGGCATGGATGTGTGTGATGTCCTTAGGTTAGCTAGGTTTAAGTAGTTCTTAGTTCTAGGGGACTGATCACCTCAGCAGTTAAGTCCCATAGTGCTCAGAGCCAATATCGTGTAGGGGCCCCAGCAGGCACGTAGAAGTGCCGCAACAAGACGTGGCATGCACTCAACTAATATCTGAAGTAGTGCTGGAGGGAACTGACACCACGAATCCTGCAGAGCTGTCCATAAATTCGTAAGAGTGCGAGGGGGTAGAGATCTCTTCAATAGTGTCATGTCTGGGGAGTCTGGTGGCCAGTGCTAGTGCGTAAACTCAGAAGAGTGAGCCTGGAGCCACTCTGTAGAAATTCTGGGCGTGTGGTGCGTCGCATTGTTCTTCTGGAACTGGCCAAGTCCGTCGGAATGCACATTGGACATGAATGGATGCAGTTGATCAGACAGGATGCTTACGTACGTGTCAGCTGTCAGAGTTTCATCTAGACGTATCAGGGGTCCCGCATTTCTCCAACTGCACACGCCCCACACCTTTACAGAGCCTCCACCAGCTTGAACAGTCCCCTGCTAACATGCAAGGTCCATGATTCATGAGGTTGTCTCCTTACCCGTACACGTCCATCCACGTGATGCAATTTGAAAGGAGACTCGTCCGACCAGTCATAACAATCTAATGTCGGTGGTGACGGGACCAGGCGAGTCGTAAAGCTTTGTGTCGTGCAGTCATCAAGAGTACAGGAGTGGGCCTTCGGCTCCGAGAGCCCATATCGATGATGTTTCGTTGAACGGTTTGCACGCTGACACTTGTTGATGGCCCAGCACTTAAATCTGCTGCAATTTGCGGAAGGGTTGCACTTCTATCACGTTGAACAATTCTCTTCAGTCGTCGTTGGTCCCGTTCTTGCGGATCTTTTTCCGGAGCTTTGATGTTTTACCGGATTCCTGATACTCACGGTGCACTCGTGAAATGGTCGTACGGGAAAATCCCACTTCATCGCTACCTCGGCGATTGTGTGCCCCATCGCTCGTGCGGCGACTATAACGCCATGTTCAGATTCACTTAAATTTTGATAACCTTCCACTGTAGCAGCAGTAACCGAACCACAACTGCGCCAGGCACTTGTCTTATATAGGCGTTGCCTACCGCAGCGCATATTCTGCGTGTCTACATATCTCTGTATTTGAATACACATTCCTATACCAGATTCTTTGGCGCTTCAGTATAAGAATCGCCTCTAAGAGGAAAAGAAGAGAGATATAAATCATTAATAATAACTCTAAACAACGTAGTGAGGTATTTCAATTTAATTACAACCTATAAAATCAGTTTTGTGTCATATTCATGTCTCGCATACAAGTGTAGTATGATAGTCACCATGTTAAAACATGTCATCAGCCTCCGTTGCTATCAAGTCATGAAATGCAAACCGCAGACGTTTTTTGTGAAGCATTACTGAACAACATCAAAGCATTTTATACCACCCACAGCGATGAGCGGTAGCGGACGCTATCGCTAATGGCGAGAGAGCGCAGCTCCGCCGTTGCAATGGCTGCTAGGAGGCAGTAAATGGGCCCCGGATAGCTGTCGTGTTCACAGGCGGCCAGTTTGCCAAAAAATCTGCCGCAAAAATATTATTGGGTAGAACTGTTATTACTGGTGTGTCAGAAAGTGAAGAACATTGTAGCTGCGCTATTATTACACTCATGATATCAGCATTCAGACGAAGTGCGCTAAAAAAAAAAAAAAATGTAACCAGCGTGTGGTTTCGACCCTATGACGCTGAATTCTATGTCACGCGTTTTACCACTGGCGTAGACAACACTACCGACTCGAACTGAAAACAAGACTTTCTCCATGAAATACCGCAGCCTACTACAGTGTTGCCAGATTGTCCATATAGCCGGATTTAGGGAATTATCAGTGAAGCCAGTTTATTGTCCTATCTCGCGATCGGTTTTATGTCAAAAAGTGTACTGTGTAACATAGGGAAAGTTCTGAATTTTTCAAGTGTTTTCTCAAAATTGGCTGTGAACACCTTTGCACTGATGTATGAGCATAACATTTCCTGTCTAGTGACGGTGCAAACTGTTATCGCCACCAATTCTGATCTTATTATCATGGAACTTTTATAAGATTCAGATTCTGTTTGAATTCGTCTGCAATATGCACTTCTCAACCAACTGGCAGAAACAACAACACTGTGACCAGTACTTTGAAGCATATTGTACATTCAAAATGGTTCAAATGGCTCTGAGCACTATGCGACTTAACTTCTGAGGTTATCAGTCGCCTAGAACTTAGAACTAATTAAACCTAACTAACCTAAGGACATCACACACATCCATGCCCGAGGCAGGATTCGAACCTGCGACCGTAGCAGTCACGCGGTTCCGGACTGAAGCGCCTAGAACCGCACGGCCACCGCGGCCGGCTATTGTACATACAATACCACATTTTGTTTCAGTACGAGCTTCCACGCATTCAAATTGTTTGTCTGCAGCTAAAAGTAAAATGGCTCTGAGCACTATGGGACTTAACATCTGAGGTCATCAGTCACCTAGAACTCAGAACTACTTAAACCCAACTAACCTAAGGACATCACACACATCCATGCCCGAGGCAGGATTCGAACCTGCGACCGTAGCAGTCGCGCGGTTCCGGACTGAAGTCCCTAGAACCACTCGGCCACCGCGGCCGGCAGCTAAAAGTAACGAAATAAAAAACAAGAGCAGCAAAAATCTTGATATTCAACTCAAAATGTAATCGACGTGTCACAATTAAGATGTGTTGTTGTTGTGGTCTTCAGTCCTGAGACTGGTTTGATGCAGATCTCCATGCTACTCTATCCTGTGCAAGCTTCTTTATCTCCCAGTACCTACTGCAACCTACATCCTTCAGAATCTGCTTAGTGTATTCATCTCTTGGTCTCCCCCTACGATTTTTACCCTCCACGCTGCCCTCCAATACTAAATTGGTGATCCCTTGATGCCTCAGAACATGTCCTACCAACCGATCTCTTCTTCTGGTCAAGTTGTGCCACAAACTTCTCTTCTCCCCAATCCTATTCAATACTTCCTCATTAGTTATGTGATCTACCCATCTAATCTTTAGCATTCTTCTGTAGCACCACATTTCGAAAGCTTCTATTCTCTTCTTGTCCAAACTATTTACCGTCCATGTTTCACTTCCATACATGGCTACACTCCATACAAATACTTTCACAAATGACTTCCTGACACTTAAATCTATACTCGATGTTAACAAATTTCTCTTCTTCAGAAACGCTTTCCTTGCCATTGCCAGTCTACATTTTATATCCTCTCTACTTCGACCATCATCAGTTATTTTGCTCCCCAAATAGCAAAACTCCTTTACTACTTTAAGTGTCTCATTTCCTACTCTAATACCCTCAACATCACCCGACTTAATTCCACTACATTCCATTATCCTCGTTTTGCTTTTGTTGATGTTCATCTTATATCCTCCCTTTAAGATACCATCCATTCCGTTCAACTGCTCTTCCAAGTCCTTTGCTGTCTCTGACAGAATTACGAAGTCATATCTTAATTGTGCCCCCCCATGAACCATGGACCTTGCCGTTGGTGGGGAGGCTTGCGTGCCTCAGCGATACAGATAGCCGTACCGTTGGTACAACCACAACGGAGGGGTATCTGTTGAGAGGCCAGACAAACGTGTGGTTCCTGAAGAGGAGCAGCAGCCTTTTCAGTAGTTGCAAGGGCAACAGTCTGGATGATTGACTGATCTGGCCTTGTAACAATAACCAAAACGGCCTTGCTGTGCTGGTACTGCGAACGGCTGAAAGCAAGGGGAAACTACGGCCGTAATTTTTCCCGAGGGCATGCAGCTTTACTGTATGATTAAATGATGATGGCGTCCTCTTGGGTAAAATATTCCGGAGGTAAAATAGTCCCCCATTCGGATCTCCGGGCGGGGACTACTCAAGAGGATGTCGTTATCAGGAGAAAGAAAACTGGCGTTCTACGGATCGGAGCGTGGAATGTCAGATCCCTTAATCGGGCAGGTAGGTTAGAAAATTTAAAAAGGGAAATGGATAGGTTAAAGTTAGATATAGTGGGAATTAGTGAAGTTCGGTGGAAGGAGGAACAAGACTTCTGGTCAGGTGACTACAGGGTTATAAACACAAAGTCAAATAGGGGTAATGCAGGAGTAGGTTTAATAATGAATAGGAAAATAGGAATGCGGGTAAGCTACTACAAACAGCATAGTGAACGCATTATTATGGCCAAGATAGATACGAAGCCCACATCTACTACAGTAGTACAAGTTTATATGCCAACTAGCTCTGCAGATGATGAAGAAATTGAAGAAATGTATGATGAAATAAAAGAAATTATTCAGATTGTGAAGGGAGACGAAAATTTAATAGTCATGGGTGACTGGAATTCGAGTGTAGGAAAAGGGAGAGAAGGAAACGTAGTAGGTGAATATGGATTGGGGCTAAGAAATGAAAGAGGAAGCCGCCTGGTAGAATTTTGCACAGAGCACAACTTAATCATAGCTAACACTTGGTTTAAGAATCATGATAGAAGGTTGTATACATGGAAGAACCCTGGAGATACTAAAAGGTATCAGATAGATTATATAATGGTAAGACAGAGATTTAGGAACCAGGTTTTAAATTGTAAGACATTTCCAGGGGCAGATGTGGACTCTGACCACAATCTATTGGTTATGACCTGTAGATTAAAACTGAAGAAACTGCAAAAAGGTGGGAATTTAAGGAGATGGAACCTGGATAAACTGAAAGAACCAGAGGTTGTACAGAGTTTCAGGGAGAGCATAAGGGAACAATTGACAGGAATGGGGGAAAGAAATACAGTAGAAGAGGAATGGGTAGCTTTGAGGGATGAAGTAGTGAAGGCAGCAGAGGATCAAGTAGGTAAAAAGACGAGGGCTAGTAGAAATCCTTGGGTAACAGAAGAAATATTGAATTTAATTGATGAAAGGAGAAAATATAAAAATGCAGTAAATGAAGCAGGCAAAAAGGAATACAAACGTCTCAAAAATGAGATCGACAGGAAGTGCAAAATGGCTAAGCAGGGATGGCTAGAGGACAAATGTAAGGATGTAGAGGCTTATCTCACTAGGGGTAAGATAGATACTGCCTACAGGAAAATTAAAGAGACCTTTGGAGATAAGAGAACCACTTGTATGAACATCAAGAGCTCAGATGGAAACCCAGTTCTAAGCAAAGAAGGGAAAGCAGAAAGGTGGAAGGAGTATATAGAGGGTCTATACAAGGGCGAAGTACTTGAGGACAATATTATGGAGATGGAAGAGGATGTAGATGAAGATGAAATGGGAGATACGATACTGCGTGAAGAGTTTGACAGAGCACTGAAAGACCTGAGTCGAAACAAGGCCCCCGGAGTAGACAACATTCCATTGGAACTACTGACGGCCTTGGGAGAGCCAGTCCTGACAAAACTCTACCATCTGGTGAGCAAGATGTATGAGACAGGTGAAATACCCTCAGACTTCAAGAAGAATATAATAATTCCAATCCCAAAGAAAGCAGGTGTTGACAGATGTGAAAATTACCGAACAATCAGTTTAATAAGCCACAGCTGCAAAATACTAACACGAATTCTTTACAGACGAATGGAAAAACTAGTAGAAGCCAACCTCGGGGAAGATCAGTTTGGATTCCGTAGAAATACTGGAACACGTGAGGCAATACTGACCTTACGACTTATCTTAGAAGAAAGGTTAAGGAAAGGCAAACCTACGTTTCTAGCATTTGTAGACTTAGAGAAAGCTTTTGACAATGTTGACTGGAATACTCTCTTTCAAATTCTAAAGGTGGCAGGGGTAAAATACAGGGAACGAAAGGCTATTTACAATTTGTACAGAAACCAGATGGCAGTTATAAGAGTCGAGGGACATGAAAGGGAAGCAGCGGTGGGGAAGGGAGTAAGACAGGGTTGTAGCCTCTCCCCGATGTTATTCAATCTGTATATTGAGCAAGCAGTAAAGGAAACAAAAGAAAATTTCGGAGTAGGTATTAAAATCCATGGAGAAGAAATAAAAACTTTGAGGTTTGCCGATATTAAGATATGACTTCGTAATCATTGACGATTGAGACATGACTGTGACGGGACTCAGCTTTCGAGTTTATTAACACATTCAACAACATTCAATTTGAGTGCACCTTTCACGTTTCTTAAAGCATGACAATTCGTAACCAACTTGTCGTTTAACATCGAAAGGAAGCAGGAGATGGTAACTAATGAGTAGACTATCCAATAATAACAGGATATACATTCACGGTTTAAGTCGTAGCAGTGGGTCCATTGCACAATAATATGAACGAGGGGTCATAATTTTTCCGTCAGTAGACCGTTATCGCGCCCAACAGCCCTTATAAAGCAGACTGTCAGTATAAGAAGCGCAGTATCCACAAACGTCCGTGAGCAGTCGACGAAAGACGATGCTTTCCTCTACTCAATCGCAGCACATGTAAACGCCGTCTGGTCGGCGCTTCGAGCCAGCAAGAGCTCTGCATGAGGCCTAAGCGTCAAAAGCGACCAACAGTGCGCGATGTCTGAGTGTTCGACAAGCCGCAGCATCTCGGGTGTCCTGCGTGCGAGCAACTATCTCCGCTACGAGAGCCGCTACTAGAGCCGAATAGCTGAGTCTGTAAAATGGCGCCATAAACCGTACACCATTGCAACTCAAGAGTAAGGCAATAAAATGATTCTTACTTAGGAAAGGAAGGCGACAAAGGAGCGCTGTGCATGAAGGAATATTCATGGAGAATTTCATAATTATTAATGTCATTGCTGTGTCGACTACTGTCGGGGTCAGCACGGACATAAACAAGGAGCGAGAGAAGTTGCGATGGCCGGTGGCTGGAATCCAAAATGATACGTACATAATACTTTTAAGATTATTTGATCACTTCTAAAAAGAAATGAAACATAACTTGCTTCCTTTGGCCCCTACATGCAATTACATTACACACTATTATTACCCGCAGAATGATGGCTAAGTGTGATCTTGATATTACTCAGTACTCATGCTCTTGAAGAGGAACTGGGGCGACCAGCGATGGGCGGCTGTTTAAATTAGCGTTGACAGGGGGCGCTGAACTCTTCCTGGAGCTGTGGCACTGCCTGCTCTTTCTACTGGCGCACGGGTCAGCGCCTTCTTGATGCCATTTTGCGGCACTGTGTAGGTCAGTGCGCAATCGATGCTTGAGGGCTGCACAATCATCAGCTATGAAGATCACCAGACAAATTATTCAAATATACAGAGATTAGCAAAGACATATGGACCCCATTTGATGTATATTTGTTGAGCATCGTTCATAGGAGCGCCGAAATCTTTTCATGAATATCAGGAATCATGCGATCGTAAAAATCGTCACATTTTATAAACAGTTCAAGATATCGAAATGAGGCTTTTTGCAAATGACAGCAAGCAAAGAGGAGATGTTTTGTCGTATGTTGAACACTTGAAACGTTTTGGTCAAATGTTTGAGTGGAGAGAAGACAAGAGCTCCTATAAAGTGCACAATGAGTGTTTGACCAAATTTTCATAACCAAACAAAGAGTGGGAATGGGTAAGTAGAGTAGTAAAGTAACGAATGTGAGGTCTAGTTTTGCAAAGAAATATTTAATCACTTGAACTGTGATCATGGTAATAAAGGAAAACTTAATTAGTGATTTGAAATATTTCCTGAACAACTGCTGCTGGGTATGTAAATTACATATTAAAAAGTCCAGCTCTTCAAAGCCTAGCGTTTTTCCATGTAAAAAGATACACTGATATGAAATTTAACTGTCAGAAATGCTTCCTTGGAATCAAGTTATAAATCAATGATTTTCGAGAACAGAAGACACTGGGAAGATTAAAGAGGTGTCAATGTCATACTTTCTGAATAAAACTTGAAAATTAAAACAAATGAAAGAAATCAGTCAAATGCTTTGTAAAAGGATTTGTTCAAAGGAAATAAAATAGACCAGAGAATCATTTAACATGCCTTTGAATCATGCTCAAAATAATATACAGTAAATGAGGTGCATCAAATGTTTCTCTAGTCTGATTGATTTCTTACTTTTAGGCAAATCATTTCACAAATTAGTCATCTTTGGATGCTTAGTATCGGTTTAGCAGAGTCAATATCTTCTCTATACAAGCATAATACTATCATATGTCAAGAAAAATATATTTTGTATGCGACTATTGTAATCACAGATTGACTATTTACAATAACTGAATCACATTTTTCTGCTATGGTCACAGGTTCGAATCCTGCCTCGGGCATGGGTGTGTGATGTCCTTAGGTTAGTTAGGTTTAAGTAGTTCTAAGTCTAGGCTACTGATGACCTCAGATGTTAAGTCCCAAAGTGCTTAGAGCCATTTGAACCATTTTTTGAATCACATCTATGTATACGTCAAGCTGTTTTGTTTTATTAGGAATCTGATGGGTGTTATATACTGAGATTGGTGTGTATACACTTAAAGATCAAGTACTTTGACAAGACCTTAAAAATATCCTTTGAGATAAATGGAAATGTCGTGTGACTATGGCCTCCCGTCAGGTAGACCGTTCGCTGGGAGCAAGTCTTTTGATTTTACGCCACTTCGTCGACTTGGACGTCGATGGTGATGAAATGATGATGATTAGGACAACACAACAACCAGTCCCTGAGTGGAGAAAATCTCTGACCCAGCCGAGAATAGAAACCCAGGCCCTTACAACTGACAATCTGTCGCGCTGACCACTCAGCTACCGGGAGCGGACTACTTTGAGATGCAGTGTAACGAGTATAGATAAAACGTAGTACTCATAACAGATGGTAGGATTCTATTTCAGTCAATTAAAGCATCATAAGCCACTGGGATCGAATGCAGTGCCCTCAGCAAACCAGATTAAACTAACATTGCATCACAGACCCCTCCTATGCATACAGGCTGGTTCATCTGAAGTTTCGGACGAGATTATATAGAAAACTATACGTAAGGTAAAAATAGTGGGTAAGACAAGTTCGTAAGCTCAAAGGGGATATCAAATGATACTACACGTGACCTCTAGCCCCCGCCCCCTTGGGTGGGGTGGAGGGCAACTTTTAAATCTTAAATGGAAACACCCATTTTTTTTTAATTGTAGATTCGGATTCTCCATAAAAAAGTAATCAAGTTTTGTCTGAAACATTTTTTAAACGATTGACAGATGGCGCTGAATTGGGAAAAAAGTAAAACTGGGGAAGAACTCTGATTTATTTAGAATTAGCCGAGAAATACGCATAAAATCAATAAAAAATGAACACCAATTCTTTCGTTACGCCAAATTAAGCTGTTTTTGTACAAAATGTTCTGTATCCTACTTTTAGCATTACCCAGGCACAACGACATGGACGTAGTAGAATGATGTTCCCATAGGGTGCTTCATTGGTGCGAGTCCCCTTGCCTCTCACATGTTGGGGTGCTTCATTAGTGTGAGTCCCCTTGCCCCTCACAATTAGAGTGCTTAATTAATGAAATTAGCCATGAAGAAATTGTTCAAACTTATCCCCATTTCCTTCAATGCATAAAGTCAATCGTCTGCGAAAGTTGTCCATAGTTTTGAGAAGCACATCCCATGGTATGGCTGCATAGGCTCTTCGAATGCATTGCTCCATATCGTATTGGGTTGTGGGCTGCCTTTCATAAACAATATTTTTTAAATAATCCCACAAGAAAAAGCCAGGAGATGTTATGTCTGGTGAACGTGGAGGCCACTGAATTAATCTGCCTTGTCTTATCCACTGACCAGGGTAGCGTAAATTTAAAACATTCCACACATTTTTAGCATAATTGGGAGCTACTCCATCCTGTTGGACCCACATTCGTTGACTAGTTTCTAAATCAATATCTCCAAAAAATCATCGCGGAGAAGTTGTAAATAAGATTCCCCAGTGACATTTCGGTCAAAAAAATGCGGTCCTATCAAGTATCCGATTAAAATTCCACACCAGACCATTTATGTTGATTGTCAATGGGTCTGTGCCAGTGTGGCTTGACAGGGGACCAATAATGACAATCATGACGATTTAATTCGCCATTGTTTTTAAATGTGGCTTCATCGGTGAACATAACGTATCTAAAAAGAATAATTGTCACCTCTTATCATTTCCTAGGCCCATTGGCAGAAATGCATGCATATTTGCATATCTTTCGGCGTTAATGTCTGTGTCAGTGTGATATGATACGCATGATATTTATGTGCCTTCAAAATCCTCAAAACAGTTTATTTCGGTATTCCAGTTTGTCTCTGAATCGCACGACTACTCATTTCGGGATCCAGTTGAACACAGGCGAGAACGGTAAGGGTACGAGCGTCATTTACATTGTATTCGCGATGATGAGGTGGAAGGTGCATGTATCTATTTCGAGCTCGTTCAGTGCAACTTCGAATAATGTTTTTGCTTGGATGTCGTCCGTTTGGGAAATGATATGCATACAATTGCGCACCTGCAGCGTAATTGTTATGGCAGTCACCTAAATTAACATCATATCAACAATCTCTGTAGGAGGATAGTAAGCCACGTTTCACTAACGAATAATTTACTTTCGTCAGTTGATGTTTACAGTTCACAATCTCAAAGTGAAGTGACGTCTGATAACATTGCATCGACCTTTATACTGAGCCATAGTTCGCAGTTTGGCCACAGTAGCGCCACGGTCGGGTGAGTAATGCAATTGTGAAGAGTTCCCTAACGAGATTTTAATACCTTTCCGGCTCCCTCCATCAAAAACTGTGGCGGATTGGATACATTCTGTAAAAAAAATAGCTTAATTTGGCGTAATGAAATAATTGGTGCACATTTTGTATCGATTTGACGCATCCTTCTCGGATCCTTCTAAACAAATCAGAGTTCTTCCCCACTTTTAGTTTTTCTCGATTTCAGCGCCATCTGTCAATGGTTTAAAAAATTTTTCAGACAAAACTTCATTACTTTTCTTATGGAGAATCCGAATCTGCAATAAAAAATGGGGGTTTCCATTATAATTTAAAAGTTGACCCTCCCCCACCCAAGGGGGTGGGGACTGGGGGTCACGTGTAGTATACTCTGATGTCCCCCTTTGAGCTTACGAACTTGCCTTACCCACTATTTTTACCCGATGTATAGTTTTCGAGGTAATCTCATCCGAAACTTCAGATGGACCACCCTGTATAATGGCTATTGAAAGTTCTTGGTCAGATCAGATTAACTGAGATTGTCAAAGGTATCTCTGTCCATCTCCATATATTCTAATAGTTTGTCTGGTGACCATCATAGCTGATGATATAGATAATTATGAAATGTTCCATGAAGAATCCTTCCTTCGTAAAATTCATGCACAGCACTCCTTTATCGCCTCAGTTTCCTAAATAAGGCTAATTTCCCTGTCTTACTCATGAGCTACAATATTCTAAAGTTTATCCGCGCCGTTTTATAGAAACAGCTGTTCGGCTCTGGTAGTGGGAGATCGTCGTTCACACGCTCTCTTAAACACGCAGGACACCAGAGTGTTACTGCCCGATGCTGCGGTTTGTCGCATACCCAGACACCGTGCGGTTTTCATCAGTATACCTCAGACATTTTGGAAATGCTTCTTGCATTAGGTGTACTAGTAATATGAAAATGCAAGATTACAAAATGAGAACTCATAATATCATAATATAATGAACACGTTTCTGTAAACTTAACGGGTTTTTTTATGAGTAAATAGGTCTCTCAATGCCATTTCAGTCAAAATGCAAGATTACAAAATGAGAACTCATAGCGTCATAATATAATGAACGTTTCTGTGAACTTAACGGATTTTTTTATGAGTAAATAGGTCTCTCAATGCCATTTCAGTCAGGGAAAATGTAACTCAGTAATAATGAACAACTCTACATACTAAGTAAGATCTTTCTCGTGGGCTTTTCGAAACCCGACTCGCTTATATAGGTATAAACGTTTTGTCTTAAATTTTCCGCAATGTTACTCTGCTGTTAACGCATGTGTCTTTCAACTATAGATAAATTTTCATTAACAAGACAGATTACCGTGAGAAACAAGTCCACGTTAAAAATTTAGATTTGTACCTGTTTCTCAGATTCAGTATTTGTACACACAGCAGAATATCCATGAATTTAAAGTGAGCGGCGTCTCCATTAACAGTATTTCCACAATTATTTGCTTAATGCCGCAAATGTAAGAGGACCCAGGATTTCACATTCCCAACACCTCTCTGTCAGCGGACCCTACATGATGAACTTTACAGTTATTGAATTTTCATTAATAAGGAGGGGTGCGAAGAGATGTAAACTTTCCCTCAGTGATCCTACCGTCATTCAGCATATCTAAAGTTCGTGACTGTGACGTCTAATACGAATAAGAGCCTTTCGTTCTGGAGCACTAGAGTTTCAGTGGTAAGCATTCTGCCAGTATATACGATGTCGACGCTCGAGTTCACATTAGGCAGCTTTTTCAGTATGCACTTATTTGATATAATAAATTATATCCACTATTGTGTCTGATATTAATAAATTCATACTATACAGGGTGAGTCACCTAACGTTACCGCTGGATATATTTCGTAAACCACATCAAATACTGACGAACCGATTCCACAGACCGAACGTGAGGAGAGGGGCTAGTGTAATTGTTTAATACAAACCATACAAAAATGCACGGAAGCATGTTTTTTAACACAAACCTACGTTTTTTTAAATGGAACCACGTTAGTTTTGTTAGCACATCTGAACATATAAACAAATACGTAATCAGTGCCGTTTGTTGCACTGTAAAATGTTAATTACATCCGGAGATAATGTAACCTAAAGTTGACGCTTGAAACCTCCGACGTTCAGTTGCGTGTTGTAACAAACACGGGCCACGGTCGGCGAGCAGCATCTGCAGGGACATGTTTACGATGACGACCGTGTTTACGGGTGTGGCTGTAGTGCACTGTTGTGGTTTGGTCTAGCTGTCGCAGTGTCCGCATGTAGCGCTTGCTGCTATTGTTATTCTGCATTCGTCTCCGCACGCAGACCAACTGTAGTACACCGTGTTACCAGAAGTTTGTGATAGTGTAGTGTTGTAGGAACTGTGACCATGGTGTATTCGAACTCTGAAAAGGCGGAGATGATACTCATCTATGGCGAGTGTCTGCGAAATGCAGCTGAAGCCTGCAGGGTGTATGCAGAACGGTACCCGGACAGAGAGCATCCAACGTACCGCACATTGCAAAACATCTACCGCCAACTGTATGCAACAGGTATGGTCGTAGCACGCAAACGGGTCCGTAACAGGCCCGTCACAGGAGAAGCGGGTGCAGTTGGTGTGTTAGCTGCTGTTGCCATGAACCCACACATGAGTACACGGGACATTGCGAGAGCCGGTGGACTGAGTCAAAGTAGTGTCATGCGCATACTGCATCGTCACCGCTTTCACCCGTTTCATGTGTCGCTACATCAGCAATTACATGGTGATGACTTTAATCATCGAGTGCAATTCTGTCAATGGGCATTAACAGAGAATGCGTTGCAGTTCTACCTGTTTACCGACGAAGCGGGTTTCACAAACCACGGGGCAGTGAATCTACGGAATATGCATTACTGGTCCGTGGACAATCCTCGCTGGCTCAGACAGGTAGAGCGACAGCGACCGTGGACTGTAAATGTATGGTGCGGAATCATTGGCGACCACCTCATTGGTTCTCACTTCATTGCAGGGGCCCAAACAGCTGCAACATACATCGCATTTCTACAGAATGATCTGCCAACGTTGCTCGAAAATGTACCACTGGAAACGCGTCGACGTGTGTGGTATCAGCATGATGGTGCACCTGCACATTCCGCAATTAACACTAGGCTGACCCTTGACAGGATGTTCGACAGGCGTTTCATAGGACGTGGAGGACGCATAAATTGGCCAGCCCGTTCTCCTGATCTTACACCTCTGGACTTCTTTCTTTTTTATTTATTTTTTTATTTATTTATCTCTTGTTCCGGTGATCCATGTTGTGACAGTATCACAGGATATGGAACGTGTCAATTTTACAAGCTTTTGGCCAGAATTTATGGTAATACATAAAACAAAACAAAAACAGTAAACAGTATCTTGGGTCCCACTACAAAAAAAATTACATTTTAGATATAGATAGAGATTACAAAACAAAAAACAGTGAACAGTAACTTAGGTCCCACTACAAAAATACGTTTCTGTGGGGTACGTTAAAGGAGATGTGTACCGTGATGTGCCCACAACCCCAGAGGATATGAAACAACGTATTGTGGCAGCCTGCGGCGACATTACACCAGATGTACTGCATCGTGTACGACATTCATTACGCCAGAGATTGCAGTTGTGTGCAGCAAATGATGGCCACCACATTGAACATCTGTTGGGCTGACATGTCGGGATACACTCTATTCCACTCCGTAATTGAAAACGGTAACCACGTGTGTACGTGTACCTCACCCCTCAAGGTAATGTATATGTGCGTCAGTGAAAAAGACCAATAAAAAGGTGTTAGCATGTGGACGTAGTGTGCTGTTCCAGTCTCTTCTGTACCTAAGGTCCATCACCGTTCCGTTTGGATCCCTACGTAATTCGGTGCTCTCCGATACACACGATCGAACAGCGGAGGAGTGGTACTCAAGCGTCAACTTTAGGTTACAATATCTCCGGATGTAATTAACATTTTACAATGCAACGAACGGCACTGATTACGTATTTGTTTATATGTTCAGATGTGCTAACAAAACTAACGGGGTTCCATTTAAAAAAACGTAGGTTTGTGTTAAAAAACATACTTCCGTGCATTTTTTTATGGTTTGTATTAACCAATGACACTCCTCACTCCTCTCCTCACGTTCGGTCTGTGGAATCGATTCGTCAGTATTTGATGTGGTTTACGAAATATATCCGGCGGTAATGTTAGGTGACTCACCTTGTATGTGCCCTGGAGACTCTGTTTAAGGATATTTTTTACATAGAAATGTGATGTGTCCATGGAACACATTCACACTATGATTCATAGTATCTCTGGAACTTTTTCTCGGTGACAGTGATGATCTGCTCAGAACATCTCCCCACAATCAGATTTTCCGCTTTCAGTGGGGAGTGAAGTAAATACACAACCTCATCCGATGGCTGAAATGTATATTTTGGTTACTCGTCCAATAGTTCTCACAGTGATTATGTGAGTCATCATGTGAAAGGATTGAATTGAGAGTTCGGATTTTTAGATATATATGTTCTCGACGTGGACGTTTACCGTAAGCCAGAGGGAAAGCTTGGACACAGAGTTTATAGGAAGCCCACCAACACGGACAGGTACCTGGATGCATCAGCCCACCACCATCCTACGCAAAATAATTCGGCCCTGCAAACTTTAACTAAGAGAGCCTACAGAATCAGTGATGAACACAACCTGCGAGCTGAACTACAGAACCTCAGGTCCATTTTTGAAGCTAATGGCTATAACATGAGGATGATACACAAAACCATGGCGCTGAAGGAGGAGGGCAACAGGGAAATGCAGAACGAAGCACAGAACACCGTCGTGCTACCGTATGTACAAGGGGTTACTGAACGTCTGGGCAAAATTCTGTGTCGGGCAGGCATTAAGCCGATTTTTCGTAGCAACAACAAAATGAAAGACATTCTGGGCTCGACGAAAGATACAATTGACAAGTTTCATGCCGCCGGAGTTTATGAAATCTGGTGCGAATGTGGACTGGTGTATGTAGATGAGACTGGGCGTCCAATAAGCACAAGGTTAACTGAACACGAGGGATATATCCGCCTCAAACAATACAACAAATCAGCGGTGGCAGAACATCAGGAACAATGCAGGATAAAGATCGAATTTTGAGAGGCCCTCGTACTGGCGAAACAGCCGTTTAGTTTGAGGAGGAAGATTAAAGAAGCTATAGAAATAGTCAAGCGACCCGACAATATGAATAGAGAAGAGGTACCGACTGCCAGCGTCTTGGCTGCCAGCTGTGACAGCTTTGCGGAAGGACAGCTCTCGCAGCGCAACAGGCACGCGGTAGGCCACAGCGGTGGAGGGTACGCAGAGCGCTGACGCGGCCTAGTCGATACTAAGCAGTTAGTAAACAACACTACGCTGTAGTCGCCACTCAGTCTCCTATTCGCCGATTTCCACCGATAGCAAGCAGTAAAGGAAACTCCAATGGAAAACGCCCTTTTCCGTCAGTGACAATACACAATGCAAAGATCAATAAAATGAACTCCTAATACCCTTCCTCCTCACCCTCACATCCAATGACAGCACTCCTCCATAATACAATATAAGTATCCAAACTAGTGCTTGTGGTGTAACAGACGACAAGTGGTCTGTTGCATGCGCCATTTATCGCCCCTGGCCTAGCACAAATTCTAATTAAATGATAAAATTGAGTTGCGGGTTAGGATTTGTTAGTTATGTGCATAAATACTGCGGAAGTATTTGGGTTTTATATGTACAGATAATTTAAACAGCGAGCTAGCAACCGGCGCGGACTTTCGTTGACGCAGCAAGTAGCGGGCCGCCATGGAGCAAACACAGTGAGGCTGATGACGTCGCTCCATCTGTCCTATCCTATGTTATGCCAGCTATTCCTGGATCTCCGCAACCACCCGCTTTTACAAGGCCCTCCAAATCCTTGAACGCCATGCACTCCGCCTTGCCTTCCATGTCCACCTTCCTTCCCCCACAGGGCTCCTGTATGAACTCATCCCCTTCCCCCACCTCCTCCTGTTCCTCCAACATCTCCGCATCCTTTACATTGTCCGCAGGCTTGATCCCCCCACACCCTGGGTTCCTCCTTCCTCTCCACCCCCCGCCTGTTGTCGCGCCTCTATCGCTGTATCCCTTCCTTTCTCCACCTCCACACCATCCATCTCCTTCATCAGGGCAATTTCAAGCGCCTCCCCCTCCTGGATGATGAACTTCGCCGTGACATATACCCTTCCTTCCATCTATAACTGGGCCTTGTTCCCCCCTTCCCAGGGCCCCCTTTTTCCTCTCCTCTCCTTCTCCCAGAGCGGATTTTCCTCCTCCCCCCCCCTGAGACCCTGCACCCCATCCTCGCCTCTTTCCCTCCCACATCCCTCCCTACCTGGCCCTCTTCGGCGCGTCCCCCACCCAATCTCCCCCCCTCTCTTACCCTCCCTCCCTTCTTCCGTTCTTCCTCATCTCCTTGCGCCTGGCAGATCCTCCGTTTTGATCATTGTCACTGTGCCACATCTGTGTTGTGTTTAGTTTCTCCTGTTCCTCGAGAGGTGTGATTTTAATTGTGTGCTGGCCTTGTACTTAGTGCTACTGTCAGTGTTTATTATGTGCTACGCCATCTGTCAATACTTTTATGCTCCGGTCATACTGTGCTTTGTGCTCTTTTAATTGTCCCAGTGTGTGGTTTTTTGTGTGTGCTACTTTTCATGGTTCTTATCCCCTTTTTACAGTCGCCCATTTTTTATGTCTGTTGTCTTCCATGCTGTTCCCCCTTTTTTATATCTATGTTCACCATGTTTTCTCCTTTGTTCTTTTTCAATGTCTTCTATTGTTTGTTCTATGTCTTTCGGCTGAAGAGCAATGCATATGCTGCCGCCAGCCCGCCCTGCTGGGTAATTGAAATAACATAAAGGAAAAAAATGCTCATTCAGCAGTTAGCAATACACCCTGAGGAAAGCGCCTTGCAACAGTCGCCGAAACGTCGGAATTTTACTGATGATGATTTCGCCTCAAACTCACAAGAATTTTACTGACTGTGACATGCTGAAATTTATTTGACGTACTGAGGTATACAGTCCCTTGGCGGTCTGGAAGTTTAAGCTTCTAAGTCACATATTTCGATACTCATAAACCCAATCAAGACCTACTGGATGTTGCCCAGTGGCCTAGACTCATGAAATTTGATGAGACGTAAGGTTTCACAGTACAAGTTAAGGAAAGTCCTAAAACTGTTAATTTGAAATTATATTGCATCCTTTGGCGAGATAAATAATTTAAGCTTCTAAGGCAGTGCAGTCGAGAGATACGGCCAAATATGGCATACTCTAATAAAACTCACCTTCCAAAACCAACAGACTATCTTGCGCATAATACGTCAGTCCTGGTGGTCTAGCGGTAAAGGGCGTGCATGATTCGAGACGTCGCTGGAACAAATCTTTGTCGACCCACGGAATTTTTTAGTCTCCGTTTTAACCTAGCCTTCACCTGTCAGCTCTCAACGATGTGAAGAGTTGCCAGAAACAACATGTGATTCGTATTCTATAGATCCCCTTTCTCCAGTTGGGTAACCAGTGTATCGTAGGAAAAAGCAAGTTGCCGAAATGGCGTCCAACAGAGCGACTACCGCCAAGCCATTGAGCCACCCGAAATTATTATATATTATCGTCAATATATACAATTAAGTCTGTTCGAAAGCGTCAGATCAAAAGTCTTATTCGCACTTTTCTCCTATCTTGACACAGTACAACTGCTGTAACGAAGGACAAACTGCAAAATTCGGATCTCCGGCTCGAAGTTTTACTTATTGGAAGTTACTCAACATGTGCTGTTTCGCTGTACACAGGTATGAAATTAAGGCCTGCTTGTTGGAAATAGTCCACAGCTCATGGTCTAGTGGCTAGCGTTGCTGCCTCTGGATCACGGGGTCCCGGGTTCAATTCCCGGCTGGGTTATGGATTTTCTCTGCCCGGTGACTGAGTGTTTGTGTTATCCTCATCATCATCATCATCATTCATGACAGTTGCTAGATTGGGCTGTGTAAAAATTGGGACTTTGTACGGGCGCTGATGACCAAGCAGCTGAGCGCCCCACAAACCAATCATCATCCTTGGAAATTATGTCGAAGTTCAGTATAAGACGATCGAAATGGGATTGCACTGTTTTTTAGTGCGAATGGTCTGGCGGGTTAACTTTTGCTCAGCGTGTGAAAGGTCTCATGTTCGATACTAGCAAGTGACAATAATTTTTACTCGCACAAAACGACCTCCTTCACCTCTGTCAGTGCCAAATGAAGAACGCTGGGCCAGAAGTTACGGAATTCTGGTCAAACTTGATGTCTTCCCTCTGCCAACTGGAGTGAAATGGGATTAGATTAGGCCACGACGGAGGAGGATGTTGCGGTCATTTAAAATTTTTAATGCTGCAACACCCAAAATGTAGTTCTTGTGTCATTATTGAAAAATATGGAACAAAAACATTATTGTGTGTGTTGATACAATGGTTCCGAGAAATCCGTTTGGTTCATCACAATTCTCTGTTTCTCATGTTTTTTTCCTTACTACCCAGATTTTATCAGGATTTTGGACAGTAAATTCCAACAATAATTTCGTCACACTGTTTGCGAAACTCATTATTGAAATATTGTAGAAATATGCCAAAATCCAAGAAAATGTGAAAAATACGGTACTCGAGCCATCACTTGCTGATCACTGGTTTGAGATTCGATAAATAAGAATATAGATAAGAAAAAGATCGGTTCTTTCATTTGAAGTAACCGGATGTGTTAGTATTAGGTCCCAGTATATTTTCTTTAGGCCTACCATTAATGATTTCAGTGAGATACCGACTTTGGATCAGCATCTGTGCAGTACTTGCGAAGGTTTCCAATCGATTGTCAACATTTGTAGTTTTGGGTACGTTTGCCATTCTTATCCGAGAAATTACAAAATTCATTTCTTTATTGCGTGTGTACTGAGGACACGCTACCACTTAAATTAATAAACGCTGTAGCCTGCACCTCGAAGTTTTACTTTTCTTTGGAAATCATTAGAACTCTTGTTTCGAGATCGATACAAGACGCTCGGCAGCTTATTATATTCATAACGTTTCTATAGAGGGAAGTGTCATTAGTAGTAACAAAGCTAGTTAATTTTTGTTTAATTTACATTAATATTTTCATTGCAACATCAACCGAAAGTGTTAAAACCAGTGGAGATGACAATTACTACAAAATTTTTACTCCCAAGAAAACAAAAAGCGATCCGCCACGATAAACAGTTGTCGCCATTCTAGCGCTTGACAGAAGAGGTGGGCAGAAACCGAACATCGTGGTGCACCGTGACCCCTAATGATTCACAGTGAACGGTGTAGAATAGGAACCATTTTGTCTGTCCCACCAATGATTAAGTATTGTTACCGTGGGTCCAGCAAGTGTGCCGTTGAAGCAACAACTGAATGTCTGTCGGCTCGATCTTTTGTGATCAAGGTTACTTTAAGTACTAGCTGCTGTCGAGAATTTGCCTCCTGTCATCCGTATTACGTAATCATCATGTTATGTAAGCACATTTTCCCTTCTAATACGTAAGATATTCCTGAATAATGCGTCACAAACTGTAAAATCTCAATTCTTATTGCTGCCTTCGTTCACTGAAGGTAGGTAAAAGAGATGGAGAAAAGAATATGTCGGTCATGAACAGTTTAAAACATTTTGGGAAAAATGCGATGCAGTTATTAGAATCCGTCTCTGGGACCTACCTCATGTCGCAGAAAAAAGCGCGCCTATGTTACCGCTGGCTGTGACGCTCGGAAATAACTGTTTCCGTCTCAGCTCTTGTTTCCTGAAAAATACAGGAGGTACACATTTAATTAACAATGTTGGTAGTGTTGTGTCTCCTAGCTCGTTATATTCTGAACCACACGGCACAGCTTTGCAACTGAGCATAAAGAGTAGGCGAAGGGTCTTGCGAATACTGTCACCGACTGTACCTTTGACAAGCGCTGGCATACTGGTCTACCCCATAAGCTAACCCAAATGGGCCTCCTGATCGAAGTTGTATGTATAATGCGGGAATACATCTCAAACAGAAAATGCGACGTACATTTCTCTGGTGCAACATACCCAGAATTCACACCAGAGGCAAGAGCACCACAAGAAGGCATCTTGTCCCCACTACTGGACGTGCTGTGTACTGCTGACATACGCACCGTAACAACTCCCTCAGAGACAGTAGGACTAGTCTTACCCAGACGCACAGACAACATCACAGCCCAGCATCCTGTGACCCACCTACTAGATAACTAACATATTGACGGAGGTGACAGTAGAACTTTTGGTCTGGTCACAACGTTGTGCGGGCGTGGAGGGGCCCCATCTCTATTTTTTTACACTGATGACACAGTACACTGGTGCAAAAAACCGCTATACAACGAAAGACAGCGACCTACCTACAACAACTTGAAGACTGGATGGTTAGGTGGAAAATTCGGCTGAAGTTATCCAAGACCCAAACGATCCTGTTCAGATAGTGAGAACAGAACAACAACGGCATACAGCTGACACTCTGAGACACGCCAGTAAGACTTAACGACACTGTAAGGTACGATGGCGTGTTCTGGGCAAACACCTGAACTGGAAGATGCACTTAACTTACCTACTCGACAGGACGAGGAAAAAACAGGTTCAAGGACGACTATACGGATGTGACGACCAAACAGCCATACACATATACAAGAGGTATATAAGACCAGTTATAGAATATGCCACCGGTATAGGTATACAAAAATGAGTAGCAGAACGACTATACTCGCCCAAAAGATGGCTTCTGTGAAGCATCACCAAAGTTCCGAGACCTACACCCAGAGATGTTGTATGCAACATTACTGCAGTTGAACCCCAGCAAACCTCACTGGTTAAAGTAAGAGTCAACTATGGAAGACACATATTCACAAACCGATCAGACATGGGAGATATTATGACAACAAGACCACGAATAACCAGGCAAACCAGAGACAAACAGATACAGCTAGCGCATACAGTAGTCCACATAAACACTAAAGAATATCCTGATCTTGCTCCCACAATAACACCTCTAACCAGAAAGATACCAATACCCCCTCACCTGGATCAATGACAGAACAACTAAAAACCCCTTGACACACAAACACACATAACCATATACACACCACAAGGAAGAAAACATAAACTAGAATCAAACCACACACTCACACACACACACACACATATGCTTTATATATATATATATATATATATATATATATATATATATATATATATATATATATATAGCATGTAAATAACTAACACAGATGTACACTAGGATGAAGCACACTATAACTAAGTTAGCTGTAGAACCAAGAGTAAGATGAAGAACCTTGTAAGTGTCCCAATACTGCTCCTCATTCACAGTGGCAGGTAACTAAAATGAATGGCTGCATATAAGTAAAATGAAAAACCAGCTGTATAGCATACTAACTTTAACGATTTGTTTCTAATAAACTATCTACACTTAACTATCTACACATTGTAAAATATCACTGTGTGAGCAATCAAGACCATATCCCTCAATATGGCACCAATATCTGAAGATGCCTACCCTCATTCTCCTTACTGTCATACCTCATTTGCGATTATTTATTTTATTTATTTTCTATACACATTCACTCATGTCAATTAAGTTACTGTACATGCGTAATTTATCTATCTCCGTAAAATTACGTTATACGGAAACCTTCAACACAAACATAAATTGGGAAAAACAATGCAAAACCTTAGACATAGACACAAATCAAACAAACAACTGACACACATCTCAAAGATCTACAACCAGCTAGGCTACACCAAAACAATGTAACTCTATGAAACCAAAATTGTAAACACCCTTCACCAAATTCCTTGTTCTTAAGCCCTTCTTTCCTCTGTATATAATTCCTGTAATCACATAACCACCCATTATTGTATAACCACCTGATTAAATAAGGAAATATGACACTGTTATATATACTAATGTTATAACCTTGTGATAAGCAAAATATGAGTAACATTGCTACTTTGTAGAATATGAACTTTTAATTTAATTTTTTGTGTTGTAAAACACGAAATGGTAAATATTTCTTAAGTATGATTGACTGCGTACACAGAGTGATTCACAAAGACATGCAAACATTTTAATGTGTTATTCTACAAGTAAAACTAAAGAAAGAAATTCATTTAAACAAAGGTCCACGGAGTTATGGCTAATAAAAGATTTTGCCTGAAATTTAGCAACTTCGCTAATATGAAGCCATCAAAAAGCTCTACGAGGTCAAAGTAAAGCATGAGTTCCATTTATTTTGTTTAATTGGTCTGGTGAACCTAATAAAACATGTCCCAGACGTGTGTCTGCAGTAGTTTTCCAGAACATCCGGAGAAGCAAATATGTAATTTCCTAAAATTTTTAATTTATTAACTACTTGACCCAATGTTTTTTTTTTTTAATTCCACACAATTGCACAAAGTTTTCGACAGAAGTTGTAGAGAATTTAATTTTCGAAGAATGATGGCAGTAATGTTAACTGAAACTGTTCGAATGTGTCAGATAATCTGCTTTTATTGATACCATAGCACACAAGAATTGATGTTAAACTGGAAATACAAAGTTCAGTGTTAAGGAAGTTGTACAGTGTACACACAGTTCCACAATACATTCACAATAAATGTTCAAAAACGTCCCCACCGAGTCCAATGCATTTAGCTGCACGTGTATGAACGGATTTCGTTGCTCACTTCAGTTTCACAGGGTTGTTATCAAATTTGGTCTTTTGCGTTCATAATGAGAGCAATTACTGCCTCACATATATTGACTTTGTTCTCATAAACTATGTCTTTCGTCCACCCCATACACAAAAATCCGTTGGTGTTAAATCGGGCGATCTGGGTGGCCACAGACGTGTAGCACCACGACCAATCAATTTCTGGGGAAAATGTTCATTTAAATGTGTAGTAGTAGCGTTGGTGAAATGTGGAGGCGCGTTGTCATGTTGCAAATACATTTGCAATCACGTAGCAAGTGGAACGTCTTCGAGCAAGCGGGAAATTTCTTCCTGAAGGATTTGTAAGTACATCTCGCCAGGCAGACGTCGGGAGAAAATGAATGGTCCAATAAAGTGTGTGTTGATTATACCACACCACACATTTATGCTAAATCGCTGCTGGAAATTGCGTTGCACTGTTGCATGTGGGTTTGCTTCAGACCATACATACTCGTTATGTAAATTGTTTATACCATGTCGAGTAAACTGTGCCTCATCAGTAAATAAAATGTATTTGTGTCACTGGCGATTAGTATTTAACCAGTTGCACAACTCCAAGCGAAGGGCAGGATCTCCCCGATATAAATGATGCACTTTTTGTTTATGGTAAGGATACAGATTATTGTACTTCAGTGTACGCCATACCTCAGATTGTGAAATGCCTACTGCTGGTTCACAAAGAGAAGAGCTAATTCAGAGCGGGGATGGGGGGGGGGGGTTGGGGAGGGGGTGCAGTGTATAGAGGAGGTAAGCTCCGCGCCCACCGGCACACAGCATATTTGTGGGGTATTAAGTCACGCTAACGTTACACAGTGCTGGCAACACTCTGGCGTCCACATAAAAGTTGTGCTCCAAGCGGTGACACACAATGCCATCTATTAGCCGCAGCAGCAACTGATAATGTTGCGCATATACTAGCACAAAAGCGGATAGCGCCATAATAAAAGATTGCAGGATAAGTGAAATTATTTATGTGTAAAACCCAATATTGCAATTTCGACGGTTGGCCGTTATGAAGCGAAATCGAAAGTTTCATATTGAATAATATTGCCTTTTGCTTCTTGTTTCGTAACAATTCTCTTGGACAATTTGGCATTATACAGAACTAGTAGAAAAACTTACATTGTGGCAATAAAAAGAGAAGGAATACAGAATGCGATTTTCACTCTGCAGCGGAGTGTGCGCTGATATGAAACTTCCTGGCAGATTAAAACTGTGTGCCCGACCGAGACTCGAACTCGGGACCTTTGCCTTTCGCGGGCAAGTGCTCTACCAAATATTTTTTTTTTTTTTACTTTATTGAAACAACCATATATGTACATAAGCACAAAAACAAAATATTGAAGTGCTGGAACTGATTCAACACGAATTGTATCCTACAATAGACTGAAGAACACATTTCAATATAGTGCCATTTGTAAGCTTACAAAATAGAACATAAATAGTAGCCTCTTCAGTCCAGACAGAGACATAGATCCGAAACGCAAACATATATATAATTGATTGTCTTAACTGGAATGACAGTTCTGTCATTTGATTCATAACCGTCCAAACTCAAAGTCATTTGGAGCACACAAACGGATAACAAGAGATGCGCAGGTACATAAATTAATGAAAACGTCATAATGAAGTTAATTACACCATTGAGAAGTCGGGAGTAGTCCTAGGAACTGGTATAACCCCTTACTCGTTGTGTATTTTGTTCGCTACATAGTCTTGCATGTGATTTGTGCCATTACCGGCATCGAGAATTACCCTACGCCTTGTTTTTCAAAAATTATGTCCAACATGTTAGCAAACATCTTCCTGAAATTTGGGTAACGTTTCATCTTCCAGCGTGCCGTTCTCATGTAAGCCTCGAAACTAATGAGATTATCTTCACTATTGTGGATGATGATATATGTCACAAACTGTCCTAACATCCACATCACGGTGTTGTTCTTGGTAGCGAGAAAATGTTTCGCGTCCGGCCAGAGCAGGATGTCGGTGCAGTGGCTGGCTGGGCTGCTGCGGGTAATCAGGCCCAGCCTCTGCTGCACCCATTTCCAGTTAACGAGATGACCACCACAAGTGAAGCGATGGCGTAAGGTGTCGACCAGGCCACAGCGGACGCATTTATCACTGTCACTTAAACCGATTCTATGCAACCTTTCATTTGTGGGTATAACATCGTTTACCACTTTATATCATGTGGACGCCACTTCAGCAGTGTGGACGGTTAAACTTATGTTGTCCCAAACTGCCTTCCAATGAACACTCGGGTATTTAGGTTCAATAGGATTTCGGACTATTGGAGATGTCCATCTTTTTAATAACAGGTGCGTCGTCGGTAAATCCTGTGTGAAATAATGTCCATCAATATAGCTTACTTCAAGAAAAAACTGCTTGACATGTCGTAGTTTGTAATGTATTTTACCTACATCAATGGGTGGATGCGTATCAGTGGGTTGTAAGGTTCGGAAGAGCCAACTGGTTACGCTGAGAGGTTCCTTGTCCAACAAATGGGTGATTCGTTTAATATATAACGCAGTACACTTTCAGTTAATGTCAGGCATGTTTAGTCCGCCGGCCTGTCTGGAAGACGTCAGCGTGGTGTATTTCACTTTGAACAGATGCCCTTGCCAGATAAATCTATTAGAGAGTTTCATCACGTGTTTGGCCTGCATCTTGGGGACTGGAAATAGTTGGGCCATATAGTACGCTTTACTGAATATATAACTGCTGAGGAGTCGTATGCGTTGGAGAATGTTAACGGACCGCCAATTGTTTTCATAGATGGCACCTTGCATTTTATTGGTGACCTGCTTCCAATTTTTTGCATTCATTTTTAGCGGGCATTTGTCGATAATCATCCCCAGAGTGGTGTGGTTTTCGACACGCTTCGCCCAAGGTATAATAACTGCATCGAATCCTCGAATGTTGACAAAGGTGCATTTACTGGCGTTGATTTTAGCACCGGAAGCACGACAGTACTCGTCTACCGCGGTCTTGAGGGTTGATACGTCTCCGTCGTTGCGCAGTAACACTCCGACGTCGTCGGCGTAAGCACGAACCACGAAGGACGTCCCGGCGATCGAAAGGCCTGCAAGTTTGTCATGAATAGAGCGTAAGAGCGGCTCGAGTGATAAAACAAATAACATCATGGAGAGAGGGCTCCCCTGCGGCACTCCTCTTTGGAGCTCGATGGGTTGAGTAAGCTGTCCATTTACAGTGATTCTGGTTGTAATGCCCGTGACGAAATGTTGCACGACATTTATAACCCGTTGCTCAAAGCCACACCGCTGCAGTAGCTGTAGGAGGTACTCGTGGCGGACGCGATCAAAAGCCTTGCAAAAGTCGATAAACAGCAATGCGAGATTCACGTTAGTGACTGACGCTATGGCTATTACATCTCTATATTCCGCAAGGGGCGTCATAATAGTGCGACCAGGGATGCATGATTGATGGTTGTGAATCCCTTGCTTCATTAACGGAGACAATCTGCTGTTGAGTGCTCTGGCGAAGGTTTTGTAATCAAAATTGAGTAAAGTAATAGGTCGGAAGTTATCTAAGGTTTTTCGGTGTTTGCTTTTTGGTATCAATACAATTCGGCCTTCCTTCATTTCGGCCGGCACGTCACTCCCTCGCATCACTTCGTTGAGAACATCTGTAAATGCGTGTCCGATTATGGGCCAGAAGCGCACATAAAATTCCCGTGGCAAACCATCAGGACCAGGGGATTTATTTGATGGCGAGCCAGAAATCAGTTGAAGGACTTCGTCTGGAGCAAAATCGTGTACGACCGCCAAGTTGTCCGCAGGCGTGACTACGGTGGGCAGAGCATTCACGATATCGCCGCCGTCATCACCATATGTATAGCATTGCGAGTACAGATCCGTGAAGTACCTGTATACTGCAGTAAGAATATCACTCTGTCGGGTCAAACGGAGTCCATCATCTGTGTCCAGCTCCCCGATAAAAGCTCGCTTGCGATGGGCACGAGCGATGCAAGTTCGTCCTCTTGAAGCGATTTTGCTTTAGATCTGATCTTCAGTCCTTCAAGCTGCGTTCGCTTTATGCCTATAAGCTTCGCCTTTATTTGTTTGATGGTCGTCAGCTGTGTGTTGGTGGGTGTCGTAGTCGATACAACTCTCGCAGAACTGTTTGGTAAAAATCAATCGTGCGTTTGACATCTTGCGCCCGTTGTCAACTGTAGTTCCTTAAAGATAATCGCATTTTCCGTTTGACCACAGCATTCCACCAGGCTATCTTGCTCGGATATCTGCAGCATTGCTTGAGACAATCCGCCCATGTCGTGGAGATGACATCTTCTAGCAAGGCATCGGCGAGAATAGAAACATTTAGGCTCCACGGAATCCTATGCCATTTAGTATGCTGTTTGTCCAGATTTATTGTGACACAGAGGGCGCAGTGGTCGGAGAAGCTTGCCGGAATGACATCGGCGTCCAGAAACTGTTGGCAAATGTTCTCAGAGATGTACAAACGGTCTAGACGGCTACATGCGGTGGTGGTCAGGTACGTGTACTTTACCAGGGTAGGAAATTTTAGTTCCCACGCATCCTTCAGCTGCAGGTGACGCACCAGATCATGTAGTTCCCTACAGTAATTAAAGTTTGGCGATTGGTCTTTCCTGTGGATCACACAGTTGAAATCACCACTAATTATCAACTGGGTTGGGTTGCGGCGTAGCAAGTATATGATGTCTTGTTTAAAGAAGTTAGCTCTTTCTGTTTTTAAGGTCGTTCCAGATGGAGCATAGATATTGACAAGGGTGACATCAAAAATTTGGCAAGCTATGCCTCTACCGGAGTCCAACATTTCGATATTGCTTACTGGGATTCCGTCTCGTGATAGAATGGCCGTACCTGTACCCCCGTCCGCCACGGTGTTTACGATTGTTGCAAATCCTGATAGATGAAAACTTAAGATAGACACTTCCTGTAACAGAACTATATCAGCTTCGGACTCGTAGATAAACTGCCGTAGCATTGCTAATTTTAAATCTGTCCTAATTCTATTAATATTCAGGGACAAAAACTTATAAGCTTGACTCATGATCGTACGAGACTTGTGGGTGATGGGAAGCGTAGGAAGCCCAGTCCATCTCACCGTCGGACTTCGAACCTACATCCGCAGGTTTTGTACCAGTTTTTGCGCTGACTTTACTTTTTGAGTTACTTCGAGCAACGGAGTCCTTTGGTTTAACTTTATTTTGCCGTCGCAAAGGCGTCCGAAGTGTCATTGAAGACGGCGGAGTCGGCGAGTCATGGCTGTAAGCAGTATGTGAAAGTCCTTGCTTCGGAACGGGTGACGGCAAGTCCGAAGACGCGGCGTCAGTAGGCTCACTGTGTTTGTTTGGAGCCGCACTGGCTGTTTGTATACAGCTGTCCGGGTCCTCGTGTTGTGTGGAAGCAGTTTCGAGGTGGCGGCTGTTTATGTTATGCTCTACACCGCGTACTTCATCCGCCGTGTTTACGAGTTGCATTTGACTGACTGCCGCCACTTGTGTGTTGGCCACCTGCGGCGAGTCGGCAAGCGGCATCGGAACGGATTGCTGTAAACACTCGGCTGCACTCGTATTGACAGTTCCTGCGTCGGGCGGTTGAATGGGAATTTGGCGGGTCGTAACTGAGCCATCCGACACATGCGTGTCCTGTGTGGAGGCCCGTGGCTCCGCGTCATCGGTGTGATTTTTTACTGCCTGATCGCCGGAACCACTACCGTCACTTATAGTACGTCGTCGTTTGTTACCGACAGATAATGCAACACCGGTGGCTAAGGGGTGACTGGCCACGGGTTTTTGAGGCAAGGGTGGGAAGGTGCCGTTGCCGAGATCGTTGTCCTCTGACACAGATGCACTCGGTTGGGAGTCAGTCACAGAAGGCGTCTGATTTTGAGTTAGGACATCAGCCAATGTTAATCTCTGTCGTTGTTGCAGATTGTTTCGAAGTACGACAACTCGCCGTGGACAATCCTCTCGTAAATGGCCACTCGTGTTACAGATGAAACAAGTACCTACTTGCCCCTTGTAAATGACATGAGCCTTATAACCACAAACCATTATATAGGATGGGATATTGACTTTAACGGCCATGTCAACTGAGCGAATCCCACTATAACATTGGAGTTTGTGACGGCTCGACCATTTTTCGTTTCTAATCTGTCGGATGTCACCGTATTTGGCGAGGACATCTCTAAGAAAACAATTCTCAACTTCAGGTGGCAAATTGAACACTCGCACTTGTTTATACTCAAAGTCAGCGTTAGTTATTGAAACTGTACTCACCGACTGATCACGATGTCGGAACTCTGCTTTCCCACCAGTATTCACCAAAATTTTCTCCAGTTGTATCTGGTCCAAAAACTTCACAAAGAAACAGTATTCCGCCATGTCATAATATGCTGTGTGGACCTGATCGGATGTGATGCCAATAATATCTACTATCCAGTCATGGATTTCTAGAGAACTTGGTTGCACATTCCTGGAAGATTTCTCAAATGCAAAACACAGGGTATTTTTACGTGGTACACTGGGAGCCATAACTGCACTATATGCGCGGTCGGGACTGCTGTGAGTAAATTAAGAAGCTTGTGTACGACGGTAGTGAAGAAGCACTGAGAATATCACAGGTCACAATTCAAGAATTATTATAAACACGGCTTGCGGCGCTACGACTACGCGGAAGTACCGACACGTCCGATCACTGTCGCGTCCCAAGCAGAACTCAGCACACTATAACTAAGTTAGCTGTAGAACCAAGAGTAAGATGAAGAACCTTGTAAGTGTCCCAATACTGCTCCTCATTCACAGTGGCAGGTAACTAAAATGAATGGCTGCATATAAGTAAAATGAAAAACCAGCTGTATAGCATACTAACTTTAACGATTTGTTTCTAATAAACTATCTACACTTAACTATCTACACATTGTAAAATATCACTGTGTGAGCAATCAAGACCATATCCCTCAATATGGCACCAATATCTGAAGATGCCTACCCTCATTCTCCTTACTGTCATACCTCATTTGCGATTATTTATTTTATTTATTTTCTATACACATTCACTCATGTCAATTAAGTTACTGTACATGCGTAATTTATCTATCTCCATAAAATTACGTTATACGGAAACCTTCAACACAAACATAAATTGGGAAAAACAATGCAAACCCTTAGACATAGACACAAATCAAACAAACAACTGACACACATCTCAAAGATCTACAACCAGCTAGGCTACACCAAAACAATGTAACTCTATGAAACCAAAATTGTAAACACCCTTCACCAAATTCCTTGTTCTTAAGCCCTTCTTTCCTCTGTATATAATTCCTGTAATCACATAACCACCCATTATTGTATAACCACCTGATTAAATAAGGAAATATGACACTGTTATATATACTAATGTTATAACCTTGTGATAAGCAAAATATGAGTAACATTGCTACTTTGTAGAATATGAACTTTTAATTTAATTTTTTGTGTTGTAAAACACGAAATGGTAAATATTTCTTAAGTATGATTGACTGCGTACACAGAGTGATTCACAAAGATATGCAAACATTTTAATGTGTTATTCTACAAGTAAAACTAAAGAAAGAAATTCATTTAAACAAAGGTCCACGGACTTATGGCTAATAAAAGATTTTGCCTGAAATTTAGCAACTTCGCTAATATGAAGCCATCAAAAAGCTCTACGAGGTCAAAGTAAAGCATGAGTTCCATTTATTTTGTTTAATTGGTCTGGTGAACCTAATAAAACATGTCCCAGACGTGTGTCTGCAGTAGTTTTCCAGAACATCCGGAGAAGCAAATATGTAATTTCCTAAAATTTTTAATTTATTAACTACTTGACCCAATGTTTTTTTTTTTAATTCCACACAATTGCACAAAGTTTTCGACAGAAGTTGTAGAGAATTTAATTTTCGAAGAATGATGGCAGTAATGTTAACTGAAACTGTTCGAATGTGTCAGATAATCTGCTTTTATTGATACCATAGCACACAAGAATTGATGTTAAACTGGAAATACAAAGTTCAGTGTTAAGGAAGTTGTACAGTGTACACACAGTTCCACAATACATTCACAATAAATGTTCAAAAACGTCCCCACCGAGTCCAATGCATTTAGCTGCACGTGTATGAACGGATTTCGTTGCTCACTTCAGTTTCACAGGGTTGTTATCAAATTTGGTCTTTTGCGTTCATAATGAGAGCAATTACTGCCTCACATATATTGACTTTGTCCTCATAAACTATGTCTTTCATCCACCCCATACACAAAAATCCGTTGGTGTTAAATCGGGCGATCTGGGTGGCCACAGACGTGTATAGCACCACGACCAATCAATTTCTGGGGAAAATGTTCATTTAAATGTGTAGTAGTAGCGTTGGTGAAATGTGGAGGCGCGTTGTCATGTTGCAAATACATTTGCAATCACGTAGCAAGTGGAACGTCTTCGAGCAAGCGGGAAATTTCTTCCTGAAGGATTTGTAAGTACATCTCGCCAGGCAGACGTCGGGAGAAAATGAATGGTCCAATAAAGTGTGTGTTGATTATACCACACCACACATTTATGCTAAATCGCTGCTGGAAATTGCGTTGCACTGTTGCATGTGGGTTTGCTTCAGACCATACATACTCGTTATGTAAATTGTTTATACCATGTCGAGTAAACTGTGCCTCATCAGTAAATAAAATGTATTTGTGTCACTGGCGATTAGTATTTAACCAGTTGCACAACTCCAAGCGAAGGGCAGGATCTCCCCGATATAAATGATGCACTTTTTGTTTATGGTAAGGATACATATTATTGTACTTCAGTGTACGCCATACCTCAGATTGTGAAATGCCTACTGCTGGTTCACAAAGAGAAGAGCTAATTCAGAGCGGTGATGGGGGGGGGGTTGGGGGGGGGGGGTGCAGTGTATAGAGGAGGTAAGCTCCGCGCCCACCGGCACACAGCATATTTGTGGGGTATTAAGTCACGCTAACGTTACGCAGTGCTGGCAACACTCTGGCGTCCACATAAAAGTTGTGCTCCAAGCGGTGACACACAATGCCATCTATTAGCCGCAGCAGCAACTGATAATGTTGCGCATATACTAGCACAAAAGCGGATAGCGCCATAATAAAAGATTGCAGGATAAGTGAAATTATTTATGTGTAAAACCCAAAAAGTTTAACTTTCGGCATGTCCCCTGAAATGTTGCGCTCCCTAAACAACCGTTTTAATTTCGCCCATGCCAGTTCTACCGCACTCAAATCACAATTGTAGGGAGGCAAGCGTACAACCATGTGGCCTTTCTCTTTCGCCATTTCGTCAATAACATATTTTTTTTTTTTTGCAGGTCTATGCTCTTGTATTAAAGCGAACAGAACCTGCTTTTTCATGTTGTCATTACAGGCGACACGCCTATTTTGAAGCCATTCAAACATCCTCACTTTGATGTCATACCGTGTGGGTGTTCTCTCAACCTGTCTGTTATGGTATGGAGCGTTGTCCATCACAATTACCGACTTCGGAGGAAGTTTCGGGAGCACCATGCTTGAAAACCACCTTTCAAAATTTCCTGAACTCATCTGACCATGGTAGTCACCTTTAGTTGATGTAGCCCAAAATTTTAGTTCGCCTTCCTTGACAAATCCCTTCCTTGATCCAACGCTTCCAATAATCAGTCTTTTGGAGGACGTTCCCCAGCCCACAACGCCGACAATATCGCTCTTCTGCCAACATTTACCTACTGTCATATTGCTGTCGATCCACGTTTCATCCAAATAGAATATTTCTGTGGCTACTTCCCTCAGATGTTCCATTTGCACAATGAAATGCGACCGCCATCAACAATGTCTCCACGCTTTAGTAGTAAAGACCGCTTATTTTGTACTTTTTGCCATGTGAATCCCATGGATAACAAAATATTTCACAGTGAAGTAATACCCCACGTCCAGCCGATCTTTTCTTGTAGTACAGGACGAAGTGTTCTCAGACTGGGAGCAATCTTCTGTACCATATAAAAATCTTCGATTGTTTGTTTTACGACAGTCCTGTCGAAATCATCCAACTGGATTTTTCTAAGATCTTGGCCTAAATAAAAGAGAATTTTAAAAAAGGGTTAGAGAGTCAGACTGTAAGAATGTGTAGTTAGAAGTAACAATGAGACGTTTCCAGGTGAAGAATCTACTTTTTTAAAACACTTATAGAGTAGTGTTAGTTAGTGTAGTAGGTTATGGTCCCTGGTGTGGTACTATGCAGTCACATTTAACTGAATTGAGTAAAAATGATTATAACAGTCCTTGCTATTAATATTAAAAAAGTTGTGGTGTAACAGGATTCATGTCCTTCACCTTCCGTACAGCAATCAAGCACCATAATCGCTTCGCTACAAAGCGAATTGCATAGATATGACTAATTTACAGCTTTAGACTCAATTTTATATGCCTGTTGGAGGACAAGAAATTCTTTCACACCATACAAACAAAACGACTACAGTAATTCAGACAAACGGTAAGGCAGATTCAAAGCAATGTCGAACTGAAAAATTTGAACTGAAATTTACCTTTTTTTGCCGGGAGTTCCTGGTGATTTTCCAGGGTTGTCTTTAGAAAATCTATGTATTCTTTCCACGGAACTCACGCTCACCCCTGTATAAGTAACTGTTCGTGTTACTGGCTGCGAAAGAGGGTGGAGCAATTTTTTTTTTTTTTTTTGCTCTCTTCTTCGCAGCATTTAGTGACATTACTAATTATTTTTCCTTCTCGACTCCGTAGCGTGCTACCGTTTGCTCTTCTCTGAGGAGTGGATGGAGTATTTGGCGTTGCCCGCGATGGGCCAGGAACCTCACAATGCAGTGTAAAACTTCACTAAGGAACGTAGCGAAGCTCACTAGTCACTTTACGATGGCTACGCACAGTTCAGTATTACATCACTGAGGTTGGCAGCGGCCAGACGCTAAACACGAATGAACCGAAGTGGCCCGAATTTTAACGACTCAGAACTAGGGAGGCCTGGCTCTTCTTTTTGTGAACAAGCAGTAATCGTTGAGAGATACGTTGTGTACTGGTACCCAGGCTACGTTGAACAGCATCCATAATATACTCATCGTCGTCTTCACGTATCTAGCGCTCGTACCTATTGTCAACGCTATGTAGGGAACCTGACTCCCGTAACATTCGAAATATTCCACGAATGGTTTGTGCACTCGGAATCCTCCGAGTTGGATAACGTAGGCGATATTCGTTAACTATAGCCGTAGCATTACCATCACATTTGCCATAAATAAACACCATATCGACGTATTCCACTGTCGTAAATTTGAAAGGCATCCCTATTTCATAAATAATCTACAAACTACAACAGTTACTATGTGGTTTCACGTAAATGCCCTGCTGTTATTATGTTCTTTCACTGAACAATACAGAAAACTAACTCGGTTCAAGGTTAGGAAACGACTGAAACAACTCACTAACGGTTGCCAACAATGAAATTAACGTTTCTAATGGAAAGTAAGCAAATTTACTTGTGTAATAACATTTGCTTCTCTGGATGTTCTGGAAAACTATTGCAGTTACACGTCTGAGACATGTTTTATTAGTTTCACCAGACCAGTAACAACAAAATAAAAGGAAATCGTGCTTTACTTTAACCTCGTACAGCATTTCGATGGTTTCATATTAGCAAAGTTCCTAATTTCAGACAAAATCTTTTATTAACTGTAGCTCTGAAACTAAACATTTTCGGACCTATGTTTATATGAACTTTCTGCTGTACTTTTATTTGTGGAACCTATCTATATCCAAATCCCGCTCCAGCTACTGCCAGGTCTGGGTGCTGACATGTCCTCTCCATTTGGCTCAGTCCTCCCACCACTTCTCTTCCTCCACTTGCTGCGAGGTGTTTTATTGTTTGGTAGAAATTGCCTCCCTTCTGTAACCTCCTATTAATTTCGTTAGTTATTCTTCCATCCCTAGTTATTTCACTCCCTAAATAAGTGAAACTTTCTACCACTTTGAGGGGTTTTCCATCCAAGGTAATATTTCTGTTGATCCCTTTCTCTCTTCTAAATACCATTACTTCACTCTTATCATTATTTATTTTTAATCCATACCTTTTCATTATATCCTTCCACGCATCAAGTTGTAACTGCACATCTACCTCTCTATCACCCCATATTACCATATCATCTGCAAAAATCATCTTTTTGTCTTTTTCTTTTACTATATCTTGAACTACCCTATTAATTCCCTCCATTGCAACATTAAAAAGTGCAGGAGATAGAATACTTACTTGCTTAAGTCCTTGTCTTATTTCAAAGTATTCAGAGTGTGGTTTTCTAATTCTACAATTGTGTCCTCTGTACATTGTCTTCTACGAGTATATCTATCTTCTTCATTTCTTTCCAGAGTCTTTCCCTGTTAACTGAGTCATATGCATTTTCTATGTCTATAAAAACCATTATCACCCTTTTGTTACACTCTCAAGTTTTTTCCATCAGTTGACAGACAGAAAATATCAGGTCGATTGTGCTTCTTCTTTTCCTGTTCCTCACTCAGCTCCTTTTCTATCTTTTCACATATTTGATTTAGTAAAATTCTTTCAAAAATCTTGGCTGTATGACTGATAATGGTTATTCCTCTGTAGTTTTTACAAAGCCATTTATTGCCTTTTTTGAAGATGGGAACAATGTCTCCTCTTCTCCAATCGTCAGGTATTGTACTATTTCTCCACAAACTTGACAGTACTCTACACAGCCACCGCATCCCCACTGGACCTGCTGCTCTTATCATGTCCACTGATACTTCATCTGGTCCTCGGGCTTTCCCCCTATTCATCTTCTACACAGCTATTTCCATTTCTTCCAATGTAATTTGTCCTAATTCTGCTTCCCAACTTCTCTCAATTTCTCCATTATTTGTTGTTTCCTTGTGTACCTGCTCCTCAGCGTTTAACAGTTTCTTAAAGTGTTCTTTCCAGACATCTTTTATATTCCCTGTATCTTCAGTCATGGTACCGTCCTCTGTTTCCATCTTTACTGGTACTTCAGAAGCCTTCCTTTTATTTTTCATAATTTTAAAGAACATTTTCTTATTGCTCTTCACATCTTCTTCAGATTTTTTTGTAAACTCTTCCCATGCCTTTTTCTTTGCTGTTTCCACTATTTCTTTGCACTTCTTCTTTTCTTCTATATATTTTTATTGTCTTTGTCATTTTTAGTTTTCCACCTCTTTCTCCATGCTCCATTTTTTCTTCTAACTGTTTGGATTGTGGTATCATCCCACCAACTTGTCTGTCTTACTTTTTACATTCCAGATGTTCTACCACATACTTTTTGTGCTGCTTCGACTAAAGTGTCTTTGAATAAACTCCATTCTTTTTGTACATCGCAGAAAACTTCTTTTGGAAATTTTTGTGTGATTAATTCTCTGTACTTCTCAGCACTTCCACTGTCCTTCAGTTTCGAATCCCGTATCCTCATCACTTTCATCTATTTTCTATTTTTCACACACTGATTCATTTTCCATTGTCCCACCAGTACTCTACGGTCTCCATCTGCACTCACACTTGGGGTTACCTTCACATTTGTTACTTTCTCTCCCAGTTCCCTATCTACTAGCATATAATGAATTACACTGTTGGTTCTTCCATCCCAACTGGATCTGGTGAAAACATGACTTTCTCTCTTCATAAACCAGCTGTTTGCTAGATTAGATTTTAGATTAGATTTACTTTCATTCCAATTGATCCGTAGTGAGGAGGTCCTCCAGGATGTGGAACATGTCAGAAAAACAACAATACATGACAAATATTTACAACTAAAACAAATAAGCTAATGTACCATTCCACAGGTCCCAAGTGGAATGATCGTCATTTTTTAATGAACACTAAGAGTCATTTTACAAATACTAATGTACTGAATTTAAAATAAAAAGTTTTTTATTTATTTATAAGGTAATAAACATGTAATACAACTACTGTAATACTTATTTACAATGAACACATTACTGCACTGAAATGGTGCAGAAGTTAGATTATACTTACACACACACACACACACACACACACACACACACACACACACACACACACACACACACACACACAAATTTTCAATGAACACATTACTGCACTGAAATTGTGCAGAAGTTATGTTGTACTTATATACAAATCAGTTGGTTTTACTAAGAAATTCATTAATGGAGTAGAAGGAGTTGGCCACCAATAAATCCTTTAGGCTTCTCTTAAACTGAATTTCATTGGTTGTTAAGCTTTTTATGGCTGCTGGCAAGTTATTGAAAATGTGTGTTCCTGAATAATGCACACCTTTTTGTACAAGACTAAGTGACTTTAAATCCTTGTGAAGATTATTCTTATTTCTAGTATTGATTCCATGAATTGAACTGTTGGTTTGAAAATGTGATATATTTTTAATGACAAATTTCATTAAGGAATAAACATATTGGGAAGCAGTAGTTAGTATCCCTAGTTCCCTAAACAGGCTTCTGCAGGATGTTCTTGAGTTCACGCCACATATAACTCTTACTGCACGTTTTTGTGCCCGGAAAACTTTAGCTTGGCTTGATGAATTACCCCAAAAAATAATCCCATATGACATTATGGAATGAAAGTAAGCATAGTATGCCAGCTTTTTCATTTTTATATCCCCTATGTCTGACAAAATTCGCATTGCAAACAGAGATTTGTTAAGACGCTTCAGCAGTTCTGTGATGTGCTCCTCCCAGTTGAATTTATTATCAAGCTGTAATCCCAAGAATTTAACACTGTCCACTTCTTCTATCTTCTTGTCATTGTATGTTAGACATATACTCTTGGGACACCCCTTACAAGTTCTGAACTGCATGTAGTGTGTTTAGTGACAAAGAATTGGCTAGGAACCAGTGATTAATGTCCACAAATATTTTATTGGCTGATCTTTCTAAGACTACGCTTGATTTGCTATTTATTGTAATGTTTGTATCATTGGCAAACAAAACAAACTTGGCATCTGGTAATGTTACTGATGAATCCATTCCTCTGGCACAAATCCAGGAGTCTTTTTCCTTCTTCATCTCTTCAAAAATGTTCAAATGTGTGTGAAATCTAATGGGACTTAACTGCTAAGGTCATCAATCCCTACGCTTACACACTACTTAACCTAAATTATCCTAAGGACAAACACACACACCCATGCCCGAGGGAGGACTCGAACCTCTGCCAGGACCAGCCGCACAGTCCATGACTGCAGCGCCTTAGACCACTCAGCTAATCCCGTGCGGCTTCATTTCTTCCTCTATATCCAAAACATCACAACACTTGCTCAAATCCCTTTCTGTCTTTACCTACCTGTGCATTAAATCCTCCCATCACTATATTAGCACTCTCTATATGGTTTTATAACTCATTTTCAAAGTCTATCTTCTCTTCTTCACTACATCCCACTTGAGATGCATAAATCTGGATTACTTTTAGTGTTTCTTTTTGGACTCTCAGGTTTAAGATTATGATCCTGTCTGACATATACCTCACACTTTCAATACAGCTTTGTACATTCTTATTCACCATCACTGCCAAACCATTTCTTCCAAACCTGTTATTCCCACTCCAGTACAGTTTTCCTCCTCCTCTCAAATTCTTCTCACCTTTTCCCTTCCACTTTGTTTCGCTTAATCCCAATATATGCAACTTTCTCTGTGTTAGTACATCTGTCATTTCTTCCATTTTTCCATTGAGGGTTAATATATTAAGGGTGCCAATATTTAGGTTATCTTTTAGTCCAGTTGGTTTCATCTTATTGTACTGATGAATATCACCAGGTCTCCCATCATTTGCACCAGTACTTGAAGAAGCAGTGGGGTCAAATCCTGAGTGGTTCATTCTGAGGCTCGTCTGCATTTGGAAAGCAGTATTTGAAGACTTTCCTACTGGCTTGCTAGGCCTAATGCAAAAAAGGATTTTGCTGTTGGGTTGTCTCCCTTAGCCTTTAGAATTTCGCCTCCACCACAAGGCAGTGGTTCCCTTCTCATTTAATCCCCAGAAAGGAGGGTTGCCTCATCTGCCAGCTATGCCATTCCGAAGTCTTCCTTCTCCGCTGTCTCTGCCATAAAGGTCTTCACACATAACCCTGGGCATCGGTTCTGTGTTATACCCCACGGAATTGGGTCCCTGCCTGAACTCAGCCACCCTAGCTCTCCGGCCTACTGACATGTAGGATGCCCACCCCCACGACGTGGACACGCCAGACAGGAATTACCCCAGTGAAGGAGTAGGGAAGGGGACCCTACCTCCCTGGAGCTGGGTTAATGATTGTGTATGGTGCAACAATCAAAGGTTTATTTGTAGAATGTCATATTAAATATTTTTATGTTATTTTAATATTTTATTTGTAGAATAACATATTAAAATATTTACATACCATTGTGAATCAGCCTGTATACAAAAGAACATGAAATAAATAAATTTTACATGTATACCAACCGGTTGAAAACAGCATGTCTCAAGTTCTCAAGCAGCCTCTTTGACCCCCCGCAGGGTGAGAATGAAAAACGTAAAAAATAATAAATAAATAAAAAACAAAATAAAAATTGTGTTTGCGTAGCGAAAAGGTTGCGTCATGATTGGCTGACTAAATCATGCGTCTTTTACCATATGTGCTGTGACTGGCTGGCTAAATCCCATCGCGTATGCAGGCTTTGATTGGTTGACAAACAAATTGAGCAGCCGATATCTGATTCAGTCCTTACGAAGGTACTGTGTTGCGTCTGGTAGTGGTATTTACTCTTGCGAATTACGAAAATATGGAATTTCAGTGATACACTGCATTAAAGATCTCTCCAAAACACGTTATTTTTGGTACTGCATATAGTGCTGAAATGGCGGGAACTGCGGTAACGGTATATAAAAATTCCACCAATAATATTTTTTTACATTTTTGGGCGTGATTGTGACTCCCACATATTCTAACGAATTATAGGAGCGGCCAATGACGTATATTTTACTTTGTTTCTGAGTATCTGGGGATTTTCAGTTCCCTGTCTGAAGTCTACCAGCATCCTGTTGTAGGATTATAGAATTATACGCAGTTGTCTTCTTTACCTGATCATTTAACTTTCCACAGCCATGAGTGACTCCTATTTATTTCCCGAAATTCAACAATGAACACCTTAAAACATAGATGCGTATCTGAACATTTAAGAATTCTATGTGCACAAAAGACGAAAAACACTAGTTTAAACAAACAGCTGATTCAAACACAAATTCGTCTTCTTACATGCGATTTTCGGTCACAGATTTGAGCAGAACTCCCACGGCAACTTCCAGGATTGTGCACCTCATATCTGCAGAAATTTCCTGTCTACGACCTACAATTTGTCTGCGCAGATATTACTTGTGCAAACATTGAGGCTAACAGATAATTTGCGTGTAGACCGGCTAAAAGTAAGAGAGCGGTATTCCAATTTCCCGGAATGCTTCGTGCGCGCGTGTGTGTTCATGATTCGGTGATTGTGTGTGTGTGTGTGTGTGTGTGTGTGGCGCCAAGTAGGAAAGAGCTTGCGAGGAGGAATATTAGAAAGGGAAATAAAATAATAAATAAAGATTGTTTATCAGTTTAGGTTTATCGAGTATATAAATGGTTAACAATAGCTATAGTTCAGCGAAGTGAAACTAATACAATTAAAGCACTCGCGTGTGCACAAGATAAAGCGTAGGCCTATCAGCGTGTTTACAATTGTAGATAACGTAGTTCATAGTTCAGAATTGAAGAATCGTGGGATGGAAATCGTACTTAAGCTATGACGACTTCGTGGTCGGCCTACTCAGAATGTCAGTGTTTCATCAGTACGTGTTTTACGTTAAGCCTTAGAAAAAGGCAGTCCAATTATTTTTTTAATCACTTTCCTTATCTATCGTCTATTTATGTCAGCATTTCATCAGTCCGCGGGTCACATTAAGGACGTGGTAGGTCTTAACGTCAGTTTAACATTTAGATGCCTACTATTAGCTGCGAACAATACACATTTTCTTGCCATTCGTGCTTAGTATTTATAGCCGCACCATTTCACTTCGAAGATGTAGATTTTTGCTCGATACCGCATAGTTTATATTACAACCAGAAAATACGTATTACTACTGAAAGCGTATAGTTCACAGAAAACCTCTGTATGAGCCACCTCCATTAGAATATAATGGCAAATAACTGTTTACAAAATTTGCAAAAAATGACAGAAGTATTACAGATCACATTCAAAACAACTGAATTTAAATTTGTGTTTATAATGAAAATTTGAAATTTTCTAACAGCCACAAATATAAAACAAATATAGTTTTTTGTATAATGTTCTCACACGTATGTGCTTTAAAATCAAAATATAGTTACTTGCATCCACAAAAACCACACAGATCTAAGTAAAATGACATCAGTGTTGATGGGATGTTTTAGCTCGCAGTGCTATATTTGTATTTAAACAAGTTGTGTTGTCATGTAGGCATCTTGATCATGCTTGAACATACTTACACATTTTTCATATGAAGCGGTCTAGTAGTATATGTGAATTTTGTTTTACTATTAACTTTATTACCAGTTCTATGTCATTCACCAGCCGTGACTGGACAGACAGCATCAGGTTTACAATAATATTACTACAATAAGATGAATAAAATATTGCAATTTAAACTATGATATTAAGGTGGGTACTATGAAACAAAAAGTTAAGAACAAGACTATAATATACTTTACAACAGTAAGACAGTCGGTATTAGAACACAGTGTAGTAAAATAGCATAGTTGCTGTTGTTTTCATTGGTGCTGAGTCTCTATCACAAGAGAAGTATTCTATATTTTACAAAGGTTGTTCTTCTAGTATAAACAAAATTTTAGTTCTAAATTGTTTGATTCACCACACAGCTGGTTTTTTTATCATTAGAGGGTACTTACAATAGTTCTGTGTGTGTCTCAGTTTGTGCTGAATTGGAGAAAATTTCCTTTCTGACAATACAAAGTAATGTACAGTATCTCTATCAAAACCAGAAATTGCTATTTTCTGAATGGTGAACATATTACTAAATAAAAATGCAGTTAACCCTACAATGTTCACTTTGAGACAGTGTGAGTTAAATAAAAAATAAGGACTGACAACTTACCTATTCACACTGCAAAAGAAAACTTAGAAATGAGTACTGAATACACTTCATAAATTGTGTAAGATACTTTGAGCTTATATTTGTATAAATGCCTCAACTATAATTTAAGATTATAGTTGAGGATAGGATTGTGAAAATAATCTGAACCTGCCATCCCTGTGCTGAAATACTTCCACTTTAGTGAGATGCTGGTACTTAACAATGTATGTTTGTTTCATATTTATCACATATGGAGGCTAAAGCAAGGCTCACTGGAAATATTTTAGGTTTTTTTATTTCCTGTTACATAATGTGGCACTATAACATATACTTCCTGAAGATGTAGTAATTATTGCTGTTAATTAGTAAGACATGCAGTCTTTCTAATAATTCCATATCAACCTCAATTGCTGCTTCGCCACATGTATGTGGTTCATCAATCCCCCTCTGCTACCAACATTAGCTACTCTCAATAGCACTGGTAGGCATTCTCACTTGATGAAATTTTGCTACTACACTTCCTGCATGCCCTACCTTCCCCACAGGCTTCATAGTCCTCTCTGCTTCTCACTTTAGTTGTAGTTATAGGTCTATTTACTCTTCATCATACTGCCTTCTTAATGGTGCCCACCTGTCTTGCTGCACATCCACAAAAATGTGTCCTTGCCATTGACATGCCTACAGTTTGAGTGAACTATCTCTCTCATTGTTTTTATGTCCAATGCTGGTCCTTTCCAAATTAAAAAAAAAAATGCTTTCTTACATATGTGACTGTCATAAATTTACGTACACTTTTTTCTTGAATTCCAGCTGGTTTTAGTTTAATTTTTTCCTCTGCTTTCCACTTGAAATTTTCTCTTTCAGTCCTGCCCTCAGCTGTACAAATTTTATTTAAGATTTATTCCCTGACAGGACTCCTAGTTTCTTGGTTTTTCTGCCGTTCACATGACTTGCCATTCAAAAATAAAACTTCCTTTTGTACTCAGATGTAGTATTCTGCTAAATTGTTGCCAGTATTTCCCCTCTGCTTTTGAGTTCCTCTACTGCATTTGCTGCCTCTTTTATTTCATCTCTCCTATCACCAAAAGAAATGGAAAAATGTTTAACTGTTTAGAAGGTACAGTGGCACCTTTCATGCACAGCTAACGAAAGCTGCTGTCATCATTGTGAACTTTTCTTTGGACATAGATTTTTGATAATATGCTCTGCCATTAAAAATGGAAGAAAGCAAGTAAAATCTTCTCACTTAAACTGTTCCACAATTTTGGCCTGATAAAACTAAGGTAAATTCCATTCCACTTTTATGCTTATTGGTGTTTGACAATTGCTGCTTCATCCTCTGGCTAAGGCATCAGTGATCAGCCATGTTGGAGGGTTACTGTTCTCTCATATGTCAGTGTCAACTTTTGAACTGGGAACTGCTACTTCCCTTTCAAGCTGTCCAAATGAGAGTCATTTCATTCTGTTCTATATCTACCTCTATACTCTGCAAGCCACCTTATGTCGTTTGGCGGAGCTATTTTGTGCAAATAAAGTGTGTAACATTAGCTATGACACATTAAATGTTAAAATATTTTCTCAAGAGAAAGTTTTTGAAATTGCAGGTGTATCTTGTTCTAGTATTAAGCTAATACGTGTCTCTGTTCACCATAATCCACAAGCTGTGTTACTTGTGTTAATAAACATCCAACAAGATAAGATGCATGCATGGACAATATAATTACTAATCTAGATAAAGATGAATTAGATTGTGGTGTGATGGACCCAATGTTATTGAATCATCTAAGCTTGTGGACGACTATTGAGAGTATTAATTATATGCTTAATGACAAGTTATCTGAAGTTCAGTTAGTTAATTAGTTACTTAGTTAGTTTCATGTTTCACTGACCCATTTTGCATGATAAATCATAATGATGTGGAATGAGTCATTTTACATTCACATTGCAAATTTGTGTATATGGTTACATGCTGAAAGTATGAGTAACTGTGATAACGTAGAGAGTACCTTTGTGTTTATTGACACCCTCACTGAATCACTCAATGAATGTTGCCCACAAGTAACTAAAAGGGTCAAAATTGATTATACACCAAGCAAAAAATGAACTACACTGGTACACTCATTATGTAAAATAATTCTGAAGTGAACTTTTTGCCTTATACACCATGACAAAAGCTGAAAAATATATAGGACAGCAAAAAATTATGGAGAGCATAAAACAAATGAAAAGCAGCCTACAAGGTAGTAAACTCCATAGCAGGGGTTGCTGTAATGGCCAAATGACAAATAATAATAATAATAATAATAATAATAATAATAATAATAAAAGAATAGGCCTCCGGTATGTTCTGCCAGTTGTAAAAGGCGACGAAAAGAACAAACCACTAATAGGGCTAACCCCCCTTTTAGTGTGATTACTTGGTTCAGGACAGAACTAAAGAAGCCTCGGACAAGCACCGTCATGGTCGGGGACGACGCTTGAACCCTATGCCCGCCCACAATGGTAACGACACTGCTAGCCAACTGGAAAATGATTTAAATCCAAATAGAGGTGTTTTGCATGATATGTGTCCTGCAACCACCCTAGAAGGAAAACAAAGACAGAGGATGAGATGGTCAGATGGAGTTAATCGACACCTCATGTTCTGTTATTACCAAGCAACAAACCTAGGAACCAACACAACTGGATACAGATCACAAGTATACACAACATTTATTACCAGATACCCAGAATTAAAATTTTTAACAGAACAACGACTAGCTGATCAGATCCATGTAATAATAAAAAATAACAGGATACCCTAGTCAGAATTAGAAAACATCAAACAACAAATACTGGAACAAAATAATGTGCAATCAGAAGAAGAAGAAAATACAGTAATGGACTCAAACATCCCAGAGCAAACAAACAAAGACCAACACGCATCAATTAAACAATCAGAGGGAAACGAAATCTTAAGACAGCCACCAGAACAAGCACAAATAGAACACGAAGTGACACACATGTTAGATATAGAAGAGAAATTTCAGCTGACACATATAGAATACAAAGACACAAATACAGACATTAGACCATTCTTGCATAGACCGCCAAATAACCCACAAGTCGAAACAGCAATGAAAACTATCAACACAATCATACACAACAAAATAAATGAAAACACAACTATGGAAGAGTTACAACTACTGGTTTATATAGGAGCACTCACTACACTAAATATACACACTAGGCAGAGATCAGAACCAACCAACACACAGAAGAAACCCACAAAACCAGCATGGCAACACAGGCTACAGATCAGAATAGAAAAACTGAGAAAAGACATCGGACAGCTAAAACAATTTATAAGAAATGAAATGTCAGAAAAAAAAAAAAACGAAAAAGGTTAGGTAAAATCTCACAACGAGAAGTGATAGAGCAATTAGATGAAAAGAAGCAGAAATTACAAGCATTGGCCAAACGACTTAGAAGATACAAAATAAGTGAAAATAGAAGGAAACAAAACCAAACATTCAACACAAACCAAAAGAAATTTTACCAGACAATAGATAACACACACATTAAAATAGACAATCCGCCAAGCATAACAGACATGGAACACTTCTGGAGCAACATATGGTCAAACCTGGTACAACATAGGCATGCATGGTGGATACAAGCAGAAACAGACACATACAAGATGATACCGTGGATGCCTGAAGTGATAATTTTGCAACATGAAGTCACCCAAGCAATTAATTCCACTCACAACTGGAAAGCCCCTGGAAAAGATAAAATACCAAATTTCTGGCTAAAGAAGTTCACCTCAACACATTCACATCTAACTAAATTATTTAACAGTTACATTGCAGACCCATACACATTCCCTGATACACTTACACATGTAATAACTTATCTGAAACCTAAAGATCAAGCGGACACAGAAACCCAGCTAAATATCGCCCCATAACATGCCTACCAACAATATACAAAATATTAACTTCAGTCATTACACAGAAATTAATGACACATACAACACAGAACAAAATTATAAATGAAGAACAAAAAGGCTGTTGCAGAGGAGCACGAGGATGTAAAGAACAACTGATAATAGATGCAGAGGTGACATATCAAGCTAAAACTAAACGAAGGTTGCTGCACTACGCATACATTGATTACCAAAAAGCTTTTGATAGTGTACCCCACTCATGGTTACTACAAATATTGGAAATATACAAAGTAGATCCTAAATTGATGCAGTTCCTAAACATAGTAATGAAAAATTGGAAAACCACACTTAATATACAAACAAATTCAAATAATATCACATCACAGCCAATACAGATTAAGCGTGGAATATACCAAGGAGACTCATTAAGTCCTTTCTGGTTCTGCCTTGCTCTGAACCCACTATCCAACATGCTAAATAATACAATTATGGATACAATATTACTGGAACATACCCATACAAAATCAGACATTTGCTATACATGTATGATCTAAAGCTGCTGGCAGCAACCAATCAACAACTCAACCAATTACTAAAGATAACAGAAGTATTCAGCAATGATATAAATATGGCTTTTGGAACAGACAAATGTAAGAAAAATAGCATAGTCAAGAGAAAACACACTAAACAAGAAGATTACATATTGGATAATCACAGCGACTGCATAGAAGTGATGGAAAAAACAGATGCCTATAAATATCTAGGATACAGACAAAAAATAGGAATAGATAATACAAATATTAAAGAAGAACTAAAAGAAAAATATAGACAAAGACTAACAAAAATACTGAAAACAGAATTGACAGCAAGAAACAAGACAAAAACTACAAATACTTATGCTATACCAGTATTGACCTACTCATTTGGAGTAGTGAAATGGAGTGACACAGACCTAGAAGCACTTACACGATCACAATGCCACAAATATAGAATACATCACATACATTCAGCAACAGAAAGATTCACATTAAGCAGAAAGGAAGGAGGAAGGGGATTTATCGACATAAAAAACCTACATTATGGACAGGTAGACAATTTAAGAAAATTCTTTCTAGAACGGGCAGAAACTAGCAAAATACACAAAGCAATCACTCATATAAATACATCGGCTACACCACTGCAATTTCATAACCACTTCTACAACCCTCTAGATCACATAACATCAACAGATACGAAGAAAGTAAATTGAAAAAAGAAAACACTACATGGCAAGCACCTGTATCATCTAACACAGCCCCACATCGATCAAGACGCATCCAACACATGGCTAAGAAAAGGCAATATATACAGTGAGACGGACGGATTCATGATTGCAATACAGGATCAAACAATAAACACCAGATATTACAGCAAGCATATTATTAAAGATCCCAATACCACAACAGATAAATGCAGACTTTGCAAATAACAAATAGAAACAGTAGATCACATCACAAGCGGATGTACAATACTAGCAAATACAGAATACCCCAGAAGGCATGACAATGTAGCAAAAATAATACATCAACAGCTTGCCTTACAACAGAAACTTATAAAACAACACATTCCCACATACAAGTATGCACCACAAAATGTACTGGAGAATGATGAATACAAATTATACTGGAACAGAACCATTATAACAGATAAAACAACACCACATAACAAACCTGACATCATACTCACCAATAAAAAGAAGAAATTAACACAACTAATCGAAATATCCATACCCAATACAGCAAATATACAAAAGAAAACAGGAGAAAAGATTGAAAAATACATCCAACTGGCTGAGGAAGTCAAGGACATGTGTCATCAGGATAAAGTTGACATTATACCAATTATACTATCAACTACAGGCGTCATACCACACAATATTCACCAGTACATCAATGCAATACAGCTACATCCAAACTTATATATACAACTACAGAAATCCATAATTATTGATACATGTTCAATCACCCGAAAGTTCCTAAATGCAATATAACGTATACCATACAGTTAAAAGGAAGTCACGCTTGATCGAGCTCCGCGTCACTTTCCATTTTTGACCAGACATAACGTCTGAGGAAAGAAAGAATAATAATAATAATAATAATAATAATAATAATAATAATAATAATAATAAATTTTGATGTTGGGATTTTGATGTTGGGATATCATGTGATACAGCGTGAAATGTTTTGCTCAGGTAAAGGAACAAACGAATAGCTTTCAGAATATTGAAGAATAATCTACAATCAGAGAATTAACACCTTTGATGGTCGATAGGCCAGACCTAAAGCCATACAGTGAGAAGACATAAGCTTATTGTTCTTAAAGTAGCTGTGTAGTTGCTCTTTCATACTGTGTTCTATGATCTTTGATATTATGGGAATAGAGAATACTGGTCTTTATTATTATTATTATTATTATTATTATTATTATTAAAACAAACATGTGGATCCAGTCTTGCCTGCAGCACTAAATAATGTCTTCATAAACTGTTCAAGTCAAGGACAGTTGGCTGCCTCAGAAATACATGAAAATAATTGTGAAGGTACTTTGGGCAATATAGGCCTACAAGATGTGAGAGACATTGTTTTCAAGTGAACTCAGGTTAGTGGCCAGATTGTGTGCTGAATTGTATCTAAACTAGGTAACTCACATAGTGAAGATGTCTGTGGCTTCTCAAATTACATAATAAAACATATAGGCCTAGTTGATATTTTCATCTCTGACTTACTTCATAAGCTGCACATTTCAAGCTGGGAAATTCCCTGATGTCTTGAAATCAAAAGTAATTGTCCCAATTTATAAGAAGGAACAGAAAACAGTCCTGACCGTTAAAGACCAGTATTCTCTATTCCCATAATATCAAAGATCATAGAACACAGTATGAAAGAGCAACTACACAGCTACTTTAAGAACAATAAGCTAATGTCTTCTCACTGTATGGCTTTAGGTCTGGCCTATCGACCATCAAAGGTGTTAATTCTCTGATTGTAGATTATTCTGCAATATTCTGAAAGCTATTCTTTTGTTCCTTTACCTGAGCAAAACATTTCACGCTGTATCACATGATATCCCAACATCAAAATTTGGAAAATATAGTATTAAGGAAATAAATTATCACTAAGCAAATTATATCTATTAGATATAAAACAAGTTGTCACATAAATAATTGTAGCTCAAATGCCGTACCTGTTACTACAAGAGTGCCACAAGATTCTGTCCTGGGCACCGAGCAAGGTGGCGCAGTGGTTAGACACTGGACTCGCATTCGGGAGGACGACAGTTCAATCCCGCGTCCGGCCATCCTGATTTAGGTTTTACGTGATTTCCCTAAATCGCTCCAGGCAAATGCCGGGATGGTTCCTTTCAAAGGGCACGGCCGATTTCCTTTACTAATCCAAGCTTGTGCTCAGTCTCTAATTACCTTGTTGTCAATGGGACATTAAACACTAATCTCCTCCTCTTCCTAGTTGTTTGCCCTAAAAGTCAGTAATTTATTCTGATGATACAACACAATCCCAGTATACAGAAAATAAAAAGGAAAACACTGACAATGGCTGAAATTTCTGTTCAGTGATTACACAAAAAGAAACCAATAGTAAATAAAAGCAAGGCTGGGGTGGGACGCCAAGTGTGCCCTTCCAAAGGAACCATCCTGAAATGTGCCTTGAGTTATTTAGGGCAATCATGGAAAACCTAAATATGGATGGGCAGATGGGGATTTCAGATGTTTTTGTCCGGAATGTTATTCCAGTATCTTACCACTGTGCCCCTTCACTTAGTGCTCTTGTCTGGGGCTTTTCTGTATCCACTGTTAATCTGATCTTGTAACTGTACATCAAGTATAATCGACCGAGTTAGTGCATTTGTGAAGACAAGGGCCTCAGACTTGAGAGGATGGAAGCTCATCTGCACTTGGCCATCCTGATTTAGAATTTCTGTGTTTTCCCAAAAACACTTCAGGCCAACGGCAGTAAGCTTCTGTCAACAAGACCACAACCAATCACCTATCCTGTCATCATTTCCTTAAGATTCTTCCAGTGAATCTCAATCTGTTATGTGCTTTTCCTAGTACTAGCGTTATGCTGTTTTGTATTTTGGTCACTCCAAACTGATACTAAATTTTGTAGTTGCTACTGTTTTCGGTGATTTGTCAGGAATAATGTATTCAAACAATAATGTTTTGTCACATATTTATGCGTAGTACAGTGTATTTATTTACTATATGGGTCAGCTGTCAGTCTATTCCTGAAGCAATGAGTTGACCCTGTGAGGGTCTTCCTGCAAGTTGCTACAGTACTGTGACATTGCAACTTACTTACATATAACAGCATCATATGCAAACCACTTTAGACAGCTTCCGGTGTTATCCTGCAGCCTCCCTTAAGATGCACCCAAAGTTGCTTTTATCTGACAGTTTTGCCCCATTATATACATATTGTGCAGATCCTTTTAGGATTATGAGATATTAAGATGTGGAATGTATGAAAGAATATATAAGCATAGACTAAGAATAATGGGAATTTCTGGATTGAGTGATATATAAAATAAGGGATAGGCAACCAGTCACCTATAATAGATCCATGTGTGGGGCACAGAAACACATAACAGAAAACAGCATTCACACTAGCATTCGAGCACTAGCTTGCTTTCTAGCAGTAGTACACACATTCACACACACACACAACCACAAAGCCATCCAAATGCAGACTCCTATGGACATGGCAAGTCTTGCCTGACTCAATAAACTGAAAATTACTATGCTGTATAAACACGAGCTCAATGTAGTTATTTTGTCTATTGCTTACTTACTCCTTGGCCTCCTTGGCCTCCTGGACAATCTCCAGCCACACTTCTCTGCTGGTTGCCTTGACTCTCCATCTTCTAATTCCCTTTCTTCTCAAGTCCTCACTAAAAACCAATTTGTATATGGTTTCTGTTGTCAGCGTCATTTATCTGTTACATCTGCCTGGTTTCCTTTGTACTTCGGTCCAATAACTAGCTCTTTTTCTGGGATAGGGTTGTTAGCCCCACACCCAACCCCCCTCCTTTATCCAGGCTTTGGACTGGCACTGAGATTTCCATGGTGTCTCCCAGTCGTAGAGTTATTTTGTCTACTCACTTGAGAGGAAATGCTGGGGAGGTATAGTCTCTCTGTAAACTGAAGAGCAAGCCCTGCTCATGGTGGAGGAAGAAGCATTTCCTGGAAGAATGCTACAGCTGCTGTACAGGGTGACTAAGAATCAATTTCCTTCTATCAGTGTAGAATTGTGCTCAGATATTTATGGAGATTCTGCCCATATGTGTTTGTTGTGCTAGTATTGTTAGTAACTTGTATCTGTATTCCATTTGGTGTTAACGCACTATGTGGGAAATAAACACCCAAGGTATGTCTGTACACTTTGTCACCAACAACTCATAAGATGAGCTGTGGAAGGGTTGGTATAAATTTTTGAAACATCTTACAGTTGCTTTTTGTGATCTAGTGGGGTGGATATAGTGAGGAATCACCTGCTTGCTCCTCAGTTTGCAAGCCTACGAAGGAGGGAAGTGCAGTCCAGTGACCTACTTTCTCTCTCATTCCCCTCCTCCTCCTCCTCCCTCTTTCACCCTGTCACACTCTCTCCCCCTCCCCCCCCTCTCCCCCTCCTCACCCAGGACACAATTCATTCCTTAATACAACTCTACTACACTTTGATGCACATTTGACATTTGTTCTTAATTCACTTCATGTAACAATAAACATTACTGTTATACCATTAAATCATTATTTTCAATAATCTGCAATTTTTCATCCCCTGCAATTTGGCAACAATGTAGTTTAATTTTGTATTGGGAGAAATTTTTGTTTGAAGCTGCAGATTTTGAGTTACTTGAGAAAATCATAAGCAGGTTACCTGTAAATATTGGCCTACTCCCACACATCCTATAGTCAGGGCTTTTGTAGTTGTTAACAACACTTCCTCCTACCAGCCTACAAAAATGTGCAACTACATATATTTCTCCCCTAATATTCCTTTCTTTACTGGACTATATCATCAGTAGACCTATTTAAGACAATGTCCATGTCCATGCCCATAACTATATTTAAGACAATGTCTTTGGTTTTACTGGCATAGTTGACCCCTGTCCAAATCATTGCATCTCAGATTGTTTTGATTTCATTACAGGTGAGGTTGATTATGAAACTAAAACATGAACTTTTTGATTCATTATATTGCTTAATATTTTACAGTACTTTTTATAATAATTTATTTGAGTAGGCTTGCCTGAAATGTTTGCCCTAATGTACTATTCTCATTTTCTGTTTGCAAGATACACTAATTCCTTTTGTGCTCAATGGCTTTTTTGTGGTTTCTTTGGAGTGATTCTTGTAAACTTTTGTTCAAAGGAATGTTCAAATATTGCTACAGTTTAATTCCTAAACAGATTATGTTTGGAAATGACATCTTTTTCACGATAGGTGTGTCTCCAGTTTACATCTTTGAGACATGATTTGAAGGCCTTAATCATTTTTTTATTTATTTGTCTGACCATTGGGTCTCAGTTTTCACCATTCAATATTTTACTAATAATCATTAAGAATCATGTGTCGATTTCTATTTATATAGTGTAATAGTGCAAAAAATCGCAGGAGCAATGGGGAGATGTAAAAGATACTGGTAAAACATAACCATAAATCAAAATGATATGCTAAACAGAGAATGTTGTCCATGCTGAAAACATGGCTATCAAATACTCTACCTTATGTTCATTGACTATAACCATTCAGACTCAGCATGTATGCTGAAAGAGTTGGCTGTGTTACAGAGGGTATATCTGAGATAGGCTTTTCAGTAGAGAATGAAGGGGAGACTAGAGGCATGCAAATCAAGGCTGATATAGATAAATGTGCATTATTTTGTAGTCTCGTATGTGACAGAAATTTCTAGGAACAGATTGTTTCATGAAGACCTTTTCAACACCATCCATTATTGATGTTTGTCAGAAGTGCTTGTCCTTTATCCCAACAGCCAAGGCACTTAGCATCTAGTCTCTAGATGTTTATGTATAGAGTTGTACCCAGATAAACATTACACAGCAGCGAGTCAGTGGCAGAGCCATTTGTTTAATGTATCATCTGTGTTTATCCCCACAACATCTTTGGAAAGTAATAGATTTTTGGTGGGTTCACCAACATGTAACACAGTGATCATCAGTAAAAGTACTCTTCACTGATCAGTGTTTATTCAGTCCCCAAAAGAGATTCATAATTAATAAATGAAAAGCACCAGTTTGCTTTTGTTCTACAATATTACTTTTATTGTGTTAACTGGTTTTCGGCTTACATGGCCATCTTCAGACATTTACTGAGTATTGTCACCAAATAAGTTACAATGCTTGCAAACAAGATTGGAAGAGAAGTAACATGTCTAGACTGAAGCAGAAACGTACAGTAAATAACGTCTTTGACAGTGTGGTGGTAATTCAATGAAAAAGTAAAAAATTGAACAGTAAATAAATAAAAATGGTGTAGACAAGAAAAACTTTAACACAAAATATGAACAGCATACCTACATAACAGTTTCTATTAATAAACGAAACAAATAAAATAAGTACCGGGCAATGCTACATCAGGAGGTATAAAACATATAGAGTGATACGCAAACCAATTAAAAGAAGAAACAATTATCATTGTAACTACAGGAACTTAAGCAATATCAATAAGATAAACAGAAATAAATAAATGCAAGAAGATGGAGGCGTTTCAGGGAAGATACAGTATATGCAGTCTTTGAGAGTGTGGTGGTACTGGTTTTTAATATTAACATTATATTCCAAACTGTGACCTGCCAGGTTAGCCAAGAGCACTAATGCGCTGCTTCCTGGACTTGGGTAGGCGCGCTGGCCCCGGATCGAATCCACCCGTCGGATTGACGACGAGGGTCGGTGTTCCAGCCAGCCTGGATGTGGTTTTTAGGCAGTTTTCCACATCCCTCTAGGTTAATACTGGGCTGGTCCCCACATCCCGCCTCAGTTACACGACTCTCAGACATTTGCAACACATCCGCACTTTTCCATGATTTACACTAGATGCAGACAGATGGGGTACTCTGATTCTGTCCCAGGGGGGTACGGGGTGGCGGCAGGAAGGGCATCCGGCCACCCCTTCAACTTAACATGCCAAATCCGATTTAACCACGCCAACCCCGCGCAAAATGTGGGACAAAGGCGCAAGCAATAGTATTCCAAACTGTGGCTATGTAACAGTTTGCATTAAATAAATGAACCAACTAAAATATAAACAATATCTGATGAGAAAACTACATAGGGTGTTAAACATGGACAGTAATACAAGTACCATTTAAAAGAAAGCCTTAACAATTGAAGCTATAGTATATGTGGAATACATAGACAACATCAGTAAAGCAAAAGAACTTAATGAATACAGGAAAATGGGAATATGTAGGAACAGACAGTGTGGGAAGTAATGAACAACAGAGGTGATTATATGAAGTTTACGAGAGGGGAAGTGTTGAGCTTCGTCTGGTCATACAGGATTAGATCTGGACTGTGAGCGAGATGTTTGTTAATTTCCAGGGCTTCCAGCAGGTTGAGTTTATGGCCTTTGCTAAGTGAAGTACATGGGACACTGGCTGGTAGTTGTGACCCTCACTCAGAACATGATAAGCAAATGCAGAGTCAGAATTCTGCAACCTCCAGCTGCGTTCATGTTCAGCCAGCTTTGTTGCTATGTCTCTGCATGAGTGACCAATGTGAAATTTGTCACAATCAGAACAGGTGATTTTGTATACCCCAGTATACCCCACTGTTGGCTAGTAACTGGATCTTATCTTTGTTATTAAAAACACACTGGTCTGTCGTGTTCTTAACATAGTAGGAAAGCCAAGCCTATACTTGCAGCAACTCACCCCCCCCCCCCTCCTGCAGGTCCAGGGTTTAGAATAGGCCCGATGTATTCCTGCCTGTTCTAGGAGGTGACTTAAAGGAGTCTCACATGTTTTGGCCTTTATGTGATGGTCCCCTGTCGGGTTTGACCTCCATCTATCTAAATTTTCCTGAAGAGTGAGCCAACTGTGGAAGGGCGCGTTACATGGTGCATCGTGTCCATCGTGCATTGAGATCCTTAGCCCACTTTCTCATCGTCGCATTGCAGTCCCACTCATTCTCCATCTCTTTGGCGAGGACACCTTTTTGGGTGTGTTTTACATCATGCACTATGCAGTGTCGCTTTCTGCACCAACGATGACCATGGACTTCTTTGCCCCTCATATCCAGGACAGTAGCAAGTCGGGTGTGGTGGGGCCACCATGTACCCTGTTGGTCGTAGCCCCCTGACAACACAGGGATCGTTCTGCTGATGTACTCACCACATATGCCATGAAGTAGATGCCCATCTCCCAGGAGCATCGGGACTCCTGGCAATGGCCATTCTGCCAGGTGGCCCTTGCTGAGGCTGGGTGGCCCCTGGTAGTACTCATCTCTTGCTGGTGGCCTACCAGTGCAAAGTCTAACTTCAATTCTAAGAAATACGACTCCAAATTGTTCCCCTCCCTGGCCACACCACGGGAGGAACGTCTGGCTAAGGAGGGCTTCAAAGCCCCAGTACCTTGAATGTACAAGAATTGATGGGGAATCTTTCATGTCCATGAAACCACAGTTTTTTGTGGAGCATTTGGAGGACAAGTTTGGGGAGGTGGAGGGATTGTCCAAAATGAACTCTGGGTCAGCCTTGATAAAAACAGCATCATCTGCCAAGTCACAGGCATTACTTGCTTGTGGCAAGGGGATGTTTCTGATACCATCGCACCTCATAAGAGCTTAAATATGGCCCAGGGTCTTATATTCCACAGGGACCTACTTTTGCAGTCTGATGATGAGCTGTGCGCCAATTTAGAGAGGCGAGGTGTTCATTCCATCAGGTGCGTCCATCGACTAGGTTTCCACGAGTGCCTTCATCTTGGCCTTTGAGGGTCACAAATTGCCCGAGAAGGTCAAGGTAATGGTCTACTGCTGTGACGTCAAGCCCTAAATCCCTCTCCCGATGCAGTGCTTTAAGTGCTGGAAGTTTGGCCATATGTCTCCCTGCTGCGTTTCCAGCCCCAACTGTCGAGAATGTGGACGTCTGTCACATCCCAATACTCCATGCACCTCACCTTCCATCTGTGTCAACTGTGGAGAGCATCATTCACCTTGCTCGCCAGACTGCAGGATTTTACAGAAAGAGAGGAAAATCGTGGAATATAAGACCCTGGACCGACTGACCTACATCCTGTGGCTATGTCCTCCTCATAAGCCGCCACTACGAGAACAGTTGTCGCCCCATCACTTCCTTGAATGCCTGTCGCCTCTCAGAATCAGGAGACACCACCTACCTCCTTGATGTGGGGGGGGGGGGGGGCACTTCCTTCCCTGTTGCTCCCACATCACCTACTTCAGGAGCAATCCCCCCCCCCCCACACCAACCATTGCAGATTTCAGTCCCCACTTCTGAGCCAGAGAAGCGTAAGTCTTCTTCGGCTCCTCTCGCTAGGAAGGGGTCCCTTGGGTCACTCCCTTCCCAGGTTTCTGCTAGTGGGAAAGATGACACCCGCCAGCAGCTGAAGAGACCAAAACCAGCTGATGGTAGGGATTCACGCTCATCCTCAGTCCCGTAGACTGAGCCAGTGAAGTCCTCCCAGCCAGGGAAACCCAAGGAACAGCGCGAGGAATCGAAAAAGAAGACCCCTAAGAACAAGGGACTTGCGACAGCACCCACACCACCGCTACCTAAAAGCTCTGTGTCTGAGGATGGGGTGGAGATTCTGGCGTCCGTTGAGGACCTGGATCTCGCCGGACCGTCAGACACAATGGATGTAGACTGCTCAGGCAATAAGTCGGTGGCAGCAGGTGACCCTGAGGCATAAACTGCCTCAAGGAATGTTCCATGCCTTCCCAGTCTCACGATGATGTCATCCCCCAGTGGAAATACAACGGTTTTTTTCACTGCATGTCTGAGGTACGGCAAATGTTAAGCTTTACACCTGCTTTCTGCATTGCTCTCCAGGAAACCTGGTTCCCACCAATGCGGACCCCTACCCTCCACTGCTACAGGGGATATTACAGGAACCATAGCGACTATAATCGAGTGTCAGGTGGAGTTTGCGTTTATGTCCTAAAATCTGTCTGTAGTGAAACTGTTCCCCTTCAAACCCCTCTTGAAGCTGTGGCTGTAAGAATAAGGACAACACAGGAAATAACTGACTGCTATGTATATCTTCCTCCAGATGGTGAAGTACCCCTGAATGTATTAGCTGCACTGATTGATCAGCTCCCTAAACCTTTCCTACTTTTGGGATATTTTAATGCCCATAACCCCTTGTGGGGTGGCGCCGTACTAATTGGCCAAGGAAGCGATGTCGAAACTTTACTGTCTCAGTTCGACCTCTGCCTCTTAAAAAACGGTGCTGCCACACATTTCAGTGTGGCTCAACGTAGTTACTCGGCCATTGATTTATCAATTTGCAGTTCAGGACTTCTCCCATCTATCCACTCTAGAGCACATGACAACCTGTGTGGTAGTGACCATTTCCCCATCTTCCTGTCACTACCCCGGCATCAGACCCATGGACGCCTGCCCAGATGGGCTTTAAGCAAGGCAGACTGGGACACTTTCACCTCTGCTGTCACCGTTGAATCTCCCCCATGCGGGAACATCGATGTGAGGGTTGAGCAGATGACTACAACAATTGTTACTGCGGCAGAAAACGGGATCCCTCACTCTTTAGGGTGCTCCCGGCGAAAGACAGTGCCTTGGTGATTGCCGGAAGTTGCTGAGGCAATTACAGAGCGTTGGCGAGCTCTACAGCGACGTAAGCGACATCCTTCCCTAGAGCATCTGATAGCCTTTAAGCGGCTCTGTGCCCGTGTACGCCAGCTTATAAAACGATGGAAACAGGAGTGTTGGGAGAGGTATGTGTCAACCATTGGGTGCCATACGTCACCTTCCCAAGACTGGACGAAGTTCAGACGTCCTTTTAGGTACCAGACTCCAACAGGTGTGTTACCATCAATGGCGTACTATGTACCAATGCAAACACGATTGCCGAGCACTTTGCTGAGCACTGTTCTAGAGCCTCTGCGTCGGACAACCACCCCCCCCCCCCCACCCTAGCCTTTCACACCCACAAACAGCAGATGGAAAGAAAAGTTCTCTCGTTCACTGCACGCCACAGTGGACCCTATAACGCCCCATTTACAGAGTGGGGGCTCCTCAGCAGACTTGCACACTGCCCCGACACAGCTCCTGGGCCAGATCAGATCCACAGTCAGATGATTAAACATCTCTCATCTGACTACAAGCGCCATCTTCTCGTCATCTTCAACCGGATATGGTGCGATGGCGTCTATCCATCGCAATGGCAGGAGAGCACCATCGTTCTGGTGCTCAAACCCGGCAAAAATCCGCTTCATGTGTATAACTATCGGGCCATCAGGCTCACGAACATCGTTTGTAAGCTGCTGGAATGTATGGTGTGTCGGCGATTGGGTTGGATCCTGGAGTCACATGGCCTACTGGCTCCATGTCAGGGCAGCTTCTGCCTGGGGGGCTCTACCACTGATAATTTTGTGTCCCTCGAGTCTGTCATCCAAACAGGCTTTTCCAGATGCCAACACCTTGTTCCCATCTTTTTTGATCTACGCAAAGTGTATGACACCACCTGGCGACATCATATCCTTGCCACATTATACAGGTGGCGTCTCCAAGACCCCAGGACACGTCAGCATCCCAGACAACAAACTTGCCAACAGGCTTGCCAAACAAGCTACGCGGATACCGTTTCTGTAGATAAGCATCCCTGAACCTGACCTGCGTTCTGGCTTACGCCGCAGGGTTTTTAGGCTTTGGGAAAAGGAATGTCATAACAGTACACACAACAAACTGTGTCTCATTAAGGAGACTACGAATGTAAGGAATTCTTCCATGTGGGCCTCTTGCAGGGAATCAGTTGTCCTCTGCTGGCTCCGCATTGGCCACGCTTGGGCGACCCATGGTTACCTCCTGCACCGTGAAGACCCGCCTGAGTGTTGGTGCGGCGCCCGGTTGACAGTAGGCCATATTCTGGTGCGCTGTCCCACTCTGACTGCCCAGCGACGAAATCTTGGGTTACCGGACTCATTGCCGCTAATTTTATCTGACAACGCCTCGTCTGCTGATTTAGTTTTAGGTTTTATTCGTGAGGGTGGGTTTTATAATTTGATCTAACTTTTAGCGCATGCCCTTTGTCCCTCTGTGTCCTCTACCCTAGTGCTTCCAGGGTGGAAAGTGTTGCAGAGTGGCTGGCTTCACCTTTTTTATTCTCATGGTCAGCCAGCCATGGTAATCTGCTTTGTTGTTTTAATCACTTCATCCCATTTCTTGCGCTTCTGTGGTTTTCTTGTCCCCTTTTGTCCATGTACATGTTTGTTGCTCTTCATCATTCTCGTGATTTTTTCCTTTCATTCCGTTTTGGTTTGTCAGTCTTGTTTGTTTTATTCTCACACTTGGGGTATTGTTTTGTTTGGAACAAGGGGCTGATGACCTCGTAGTTTCATCCCTTTTCCTCTCTTTTAATCCAATCAACCAAGCCAACCAACCAGTCACGGGCATTACTCACTTGTGATAAGTTGGGGTATGTTTCTGTTACCATGACGCCCCTTAAGAGCTTAAATGTGGTCCAGGGTATTATATTCCACAGGGACCTTTTTTTGCAGTCTGACGACGAGTTGCGCGCCAATTTAGAGCGGTGAGGTGTTCATCTCGTCCAGCGCGTCCATCAGGTTCCAAGGGATAATCAGGTTGCCACTGGTGCTATCGTCTTGGTCTTCGAGCGTGACATATTGCCCGAGAAGCTCAAGGTGATGATCTACTGCTGTGACGTCAAGCCATATATCCCTCCACTAATGCGGTGCTTTAAGTGCTAGAAGTCTGGTCATACGTCTTCCTGCTGTACTTCCGGCATCACATGTAGAGGTCATGGACGTCTATCACATCCCAATACTCCATGTGCCCCGCCTCCTATTTGTGTCAACTGCGGAGTGCATCTTTCACCTTGCTCGCCAAACTGCAGGATTTTACAGAAAGAGAGTAAAATCACGGAATATAAGACCATGGATCGACTGACCTACACTGAGGCTAAGAGGAAATGTGAGTGCCTAAATCCTGTGGCTGTGACCTCCTCTTACGCCGCCGCTACGAGAACAGTTGTCAGCCCACCAGTTCCTCTAATTCCTGTCGCCTCTCAGAACCAGAAGACTACACCTGCCCTCTTGATGGTGGGGTGCACTTCCCTCCCTGTTGCTCCCGCACCACCTACTTCGGGACCAACACCCCTCCAACCATCAGGGATATCAGTCCCCACTTCTCAGCAGGAGAAGCATAAGTCTTCTTTGGCTCCTCTCGCTAGGAAGGTGTCCCTTGGGTCACTCCCTTCCCAGGTTTCTGCTAGTGGGAAAGATGACACCCGCCAGTGGCTGAAGAGACCAAAATAAGCTGGTCATAGGGCTTCACGCTCATCTTCAGTCCCAGAAAGTGCATCAGTGAATTCCTCCCAGCCAGGGAATCCCAAGGAGCAGCGATAGAAATCCAAAAAGAAAATCCCCAAGACCGAGGGAATTGCAGTGGCACCAACACCACCGCTACCTAAAAGCTCTGCGTCTAAGGATGAGGTGGAGATTCTGGCATCTGCTGAGGACCTAGTTCTCGCCAGACCTTCAGACACAATGGATATAGACTGCTCAGGCAATAAGTCGGTGGCAGCAGGTGACCCTGAGGCGTAAACTGCCTCATTGAATGTTCCATGCCTTCCCATTCTCACAATGACGTGGTCTCCCAGTGGAGTTGCGGCGGTTTTTTCCACCGCCTGGCTGAGGTACGGCAGCTGTTAAGCTTTACACTTGCTTTCTGCGTTCCCTCCAGGAAACCTGGTTCCCGGCAATGTGGACCCCTGCACTCAACTCCCTAAACCTTTTAACGCCCACAACCCCTTGTGGAGTGGCGCTGTGCTTACTAGCTGAGGCAGAGATGTCGTAACTTTACTGTCCCAGTTCGACCTCTGCCTCTTAAATACTGGGGTCGCCACACGTTTCAGTGTGGCACATGGTAGTTACTCGGCCATTTATTTATCAATTTGCATTGCAGGGCTTCTCCCATCTAATCACTGGAGAGCCCATGATGACCTGTGTGGTGGTGACTCCCCTATCTTCCTGTCGCTGCCCCGGCCTCAGGCCCACAAACACCTGCCCAGATGGGCTTTAAACAAGGCGGACTGGGAAGCTTTCACCTCTGCTGTCACCGTTGAATCTCCCCCACATGGTAACATCGATGTGAGGGTTGAGCAGGTGACTAAAAAAATTGTTTCTGCGGCAGTATACGTGATCCCTCGCTCTTTAGGGTGCCCACCGCGAAAGAAAACCCCTTGGTGTTCCCGGAAATCTCTGAAGTAATTAAGGAATGTCGGCTAGCTCTACAGCGACATAAGTGGCACCCTTCCCAGGAGCATGTCATAGCCTTTTAACAGCTCTGTGCCCACGTTCACCAACTTAATGAACGATGGAAGCAGGAGTGTTGGGAGAGATACGTCTCGACCATTGGGTGCTGTATATCACCTTCCCAAGTCTGGGCAAAGATCGAACGTGTTTTCGGATACCAGACCCAAACAGGTGTTCCCGGTGTTAACATAAATGGCATGTTATCTACCTACGCTAACGCGATTGCTGAGCACTTTTCTGAGCACTATTCTCGAGCCTCTGCATCGGAGAATTACCCCCCAGGCTTTTGCACTCTCAAACGGCGGCTGGAAGGGAAAGTGCTCTCGTTCACTACACGCCAAAGTGAATCTTATAACGCCCCATTTACATAGTGGGAGCTTCTCAGTGCCCTTGCACATTGCTCCGACACAGCTCCTGGGCCAGAACGGATCCACAGTCAGATGATTAAACATCTCTCATCTGACTACTAGTGACATCTCCTTCTCATCTTCCACGAGATCTGGTGCAATGGCGTCTTTCCATCGCAATGGCGGGAGAGCACAATCATTCCAGTGCTCAAAACCAGTATAAACCCGCTTGATGTGGATACCTATTAGCCCATCAGCCTCACCAAAGTTCTTTGTATGTTGCTGTAATGTTTGTTGTCTTGACGGTTGGGTTGGGTTCTGGAGTCACGTGGCCTACTGGCTCCATGTCAGGGCGGCTTCTGCCAGGGTCTCTCTACCACTGATAATTGTGCCCCTTGAGTCTGCCATCCAAAAGGCCTTTTACAGATGCCAACACCTGGTCCTTTTTGATTTAAGAAAAGCGTATGACATGACCTGGTGACATCATATCCTTGCCACATTATATGAATGGGGTCTCCGGGGTCAGCTCCTGATTTTCATCCAAAATTTCCTGTTACTTCATACTTCCCATGTCCAAGTTGGCTCCTGCCATAGCTCCCCCCATATCCAGGAGATTGGGGTCCCGCATGGCTCTGTATTGAGTGTATCTTTTTAGTGGCCATTAATGGTCTAGCAGCAGCTGTAGGGCCATCCATCTCACCTTGTCTGTATGCAGGCTTTGCCTGGACGTTTCACATGGCCCTAAGGACTTAGCAAATGGCCCTAAGGACTTAGTCAACGCCGCGGCTCTCCACTGCCACTTCCTCTCAATTCTTGAGATGTGCCGAGGCCATGAAGTGGTTTACACCGATGGCTTAATGGCTGATGATCATGTCGGCTTCGCTTATGTCCATGGAGGACATACTGAGCAGCATTCCTCCCCTGATGGCTGTAGTGTTTTCACTGCCGAGCTGATGGCTGTATCTCGTGCTGTTGAGCACATCAGTTCATGTCCCGGAGAGTCCTTTCTTCTGTGTATTGACTCCTTGAGCAGTCTACAAGCTATCGACCCGTGCTACGCTCGTCATCCTTTGATAGCGACAATCCAGGAGTCCATCTATGCTCTGGAATAGTCCAGTCATTCAGTGGTGTTTGTTGGACCCTAGGTCATGTCGGAATCCCATGCAACGAACTTGCTGACAATTTGGCTAACAGGCTACATGGAAACCGGTTATGGAGATCGGCTTCTCTGCAACTGACCTGCATTCAGTAGTACGCTGCAAGGTTTTTTGGCTTTGGGAGACAGAATTGGATAACCCCAGTATGCACAACAAACTGCTTGCCATTAAGGAGGCTACGTATGTGTGGAAGACCTCTAAACGGGCCTATTGCAGGGAGTCTGTGGTTCTCTGTTGGCTCTGCATTGGCTACACTTGGGTGACACATGGCTACCTCCTGCACCGTGATGACCCACCTCAGTGTCGGTGCGGCGCCCAACTGACAGTGCCCGACATCTTGGTGAGCTGTCCTTCTTTGGCTGCCCTCTGACAGACTCTTAAGTTACAAGATTTGTTGCCATTAATTTTAGCTGACAACGCTTCATCGGCTAATTTAGTTATACGTTTTATATGTGACGATGGGTTTTACCATTCTATATAAGTTTTAGTGTGTGTCCTTTGTCCCTTTGTGTTCTCTGCTGTAATGCTTTTAGGCTGGATGTTTTAATGTGTTGCAGAGTGGCTGGCTTTTCCTTTTTATTCTCGTGGTTGGCCAGCCACGGTCATCTGCTCTCTTGTTTTTATCCCTTCCACCTGTTTCTTGCTTCTCTATGTGGTTTTCATTTCCTGTTTTGCCCATGGTAGTGTTGGCTGTCTTTCTGTCATTCTTCTGGCTCTTCCTTTCACCTGTTATTGTGCTGTATATCTCCTTTCTTTTCTTCTTGCCCTGGTGTTTTGGTGTTTACTGAGAATGAGGGACCAATGACCCTGCAGTTTGGTTCCTTCCCCCCCCCCCCCCTTTCCCCTCTCTTTTAAAAACCAACCAACCAATCAGCTTTCAGTCTTTCAGTGCTTTGGCTACAATCTTTGATACCTCACTTAGATATAGTAGTGTACACTATTTCTCGCAGACAGTGTATGGGGAAGCATGTGGGGCATAGAGGATGGGTATAATTTTCTGTTTTTGTTTCCTGTGGAAGATGTGGTCAATAAGAACTACCATTGGCTGTGGCAATAAATTTTATTGTATCTACCTCTGCTCTAAAATCATCTGTGGACATGAGGATATATTTGAGACGGTGTACTATTGAATGGAAAGCTGCATGTTTGTGAGCTATGGGGTGTTGTGAGCAAGAAGATATTACTGTGTCTGTAGTTGTAGTTTTTCTATAAATTTTGAAATAATGTGCGTGTGTACTGATGTGAGATCTAAGAAGTTTATGGATTTGTTTCCAATCTCCATTGTGAATTGAATATTTTTATGTTGACTGTTTACGTTTTTCAAAAATGTGTTGAGTTGTCTTGTAGTACCAGCCCACATACACAGGACATCATCTACATGTCTAAACCAGTATTTGATATTTGCACTCAAAGGTTCTGTTTTAAGAAAATTTTGTTCAAAATGGTCCATAAATACTTTAGCGAACAGTGGACTAAGATGGAATCCATAGCTAAGCCATCTAATTGTTTATAAAGAGTCCCTTGGAACTGGAAGTAGTTCTGTACCAAGCACGTCTGAGTAGCCAGTCTCAAGTCATTCAATTTCACAGGATTGACACTAGACTTGTGCATTGGCTCTGCAAGAATATCAATGCATTCCACCACTGGTATGTTGGAAAACAAACTGCAGACATCAAAGGATACTAATTCATCACTGTGTGAGACATATAAACCTTTTAGCTTATTTACTAGGTCCACAGAGTTTGAAATACCATGCTTTGATTTGAATTTAGTTTTGCTCTTAAATAGGACATCCAGTTTACTAGCTAGTTTGTAAGATGGAGCAGTGAATGGTGATACAACTGGATGAACAGGAACATCTTATTTATGCAGTTTAGGAAGCCTATACATTCTAGGAGGCACTGGGTTCATATTAGTTAACAGTTTTGCTTCAAACTGAGAGAATATGCTTTTGCATGAATTGATTACACATTTGACATCCTCTTTGAATAATTTAGTAGGGTCTTCAGGAAGGACTTTGAAGCCTGTAGTATTCAGGAAATCATTAACTTTATCCACATAATCACATTTGTTCAAAAGTACAATACTGTTGCCTTTATCAGATTTTGTGGCAATGATGTGTTGGTGTTGTAATTTCTGTTTTAAGGACTTGAGGGTGTGAAAGTCAATAGACTGTGGGATGTTACGAATCTGGTTTCATTTAGTGCATTGGCAACTAAATATTTGCAGTGGTATCTTTCGTCAGAGCATATTCAATATCTATTTTCATAACATCCAGTTGTTTTTCTAATGGAGGGTGTGCAGCAGCATATTTAAAAACTTTCTCAAGCACTTTTTGTTCATTTGGAGACAAAACCAAGTTTGATAGGTTAATTACACATTGGGAAAACTTTTGTTTATAATTTGAGGTTAGAGGTGCACTCACTTTCCTAATCATAGATAATTTCCTGTTCTGCTGCAAAAATATACCGTGAATAAGACCACTTACACTTTGACAAACTTCTTGATCGAATATGTCAAACTCACAGGGGTGTAACTTCAATGTGATTGCCACATGTGTCACTTTTAGATGTGTACACATGTTGTCATGAACACGATACCATTTCTTCATTTCCTCCTCTATTTGTGTGTATCTTGCGACATCAGTGGCTTTATTTGCAGTAGCAGATGTTCCTCTTGACTTTATGGAGACTATTTTGGTGTAATTTTTCATTGAAAAATGTTGTTCTACCAAGAACCGATGGAAGATTCTGTTAACCAGATTCATAATTAATTAGGTAGTAATTTATGTAGTAATCTGTGTGTTATTACACCTTTGCCACCACTACTGCAGTGTGCATCATGCAGTTTAAGTAATGCACTATTTGTCTGCTCCAGGCCCCCACCAGAGGTCACCAATAGTAGTCCAGCATGTCAGTCACCTGCAGCTGAGAGCTAGTGACCTCTGGTGAGCAAATGCTCTTTATAATGTTGTGCACCAGCTCCAGTTGGCAGTCTGTATCCATCAAGTCTATACTCATCACTAGTCTTGTACTTGTCACTAATCTGTATTATTCTACTTAATTTGTGATTTCATACCATAACATAATTAAATAGTTGTTGGTTTTTCATGACTATGTCTTCTATTATGTTACAAGCCACAACACAAGTGGCAACGATCCAAACTTTGTGTGCTCAACTTCAGTATGTTCATGTGCATAACTTCAGTGACTGTTTTCTCTTGTACTCTACCATGGATGCAGTAGTTCTATCACTTCTACAGCAACAGTGATTACTGCTAGCTGCCTTTGACCACTTCATGGCTACATTGACATTACAGGCTCCATCATTTTTTGGTGTACCATCACAGTGTTCTGCCATCCGACCACTCTGCTGCAGGTTGGCAGGCCTCTGATATGTAGCTCCACTTCCACTTTGTTGCACTGTGGGATGGGCTCCACCAACTTTTCATTACATTTTGGGTAATGGTCTTGGCTACTGGTTGTGCTTTGTTTTTGTCATGGCTTCTTCCTCGTTTGTTCTAGTTCTTCTCTTCATTGCCTTCCTTTTTCAGAATGACTTTCTTCACTTTATTGTTCTGTTAGTTGGCCTACTTTTACAGACCCGGCCTCCCTCTCTTCTTTTTATGTCAGTTCAACTGCTTTTCAAGATCCAGCCTTCTTCTCTTTGGTGCTGTGTTGCTTAGACTCATTTTCAGGACCAGCTTTGCTCTGCCTTTCTTTCACATAAAGTTTGTTGTCTTCTTCTCACTGTACGTGAACCCTTCCACTTGCAACTCATGTTCACCTTTTCCTCATGCCACACACTGCCAACTACATGGGCAGGGATGCGTTCCTTCCCCTTCCACCTTATGGAGAGGTTTGTCAGTGCACCCTTCATTGTGTGGATCTATCCTTGACTGCTGTTTTTGGCTTTTATCATTTGAAGCCATGAGGAGGAGGAGGAGGAGGGGGGGAGGGGATGGTCAGCACTGTTGCTCTTCATGGAACACATTGGTGCATGCAACAAGGCTGCCGGGTTAAGAAAAAGCCACTGGAGTCCCAACCAGGAAACATTGATGCAATGGACAACTCTGTTGGCAACAACAACAAGAGCATCATGTGGAACTTCCCTCTGGACCCTCTTACTGTGTACAACATGAGAGAACTGCATATGGACACTGGAGCAGCTGTTTTGTTCCTCACTTCTCAGACATAGGCATGGCTGCCCCCCCACCCCCCCTCCCATTGTTGGCTCCCTTCAATTGCTGTCTGATAAGCTACAGTACACAGCAATTTCCTGATCTTGGTTATGGTCTGCCACAATCTACATTTGTAATCATGCACTAATTTTTTTTTCTCTCTTAGCCGGTATCCATGCTACTTTGGGATAGAATTCTTATCCCCTTTGTTGAATCTTCTTATGCACTTCTGGTCATTTGATGCCCTCCATTTTTCTTTATGTTGTGTATTGTCTATCTACTGCAGTAGTTGTGACTCTCGCGATACTGTCACACTTTTTTTATTGTCAGAGGCCTCCCTTGTACAGATGCCTAGTCATCCTCTGGCATCAGGGATGAAGACACCTGGCAAGGTGTCTCAAGACAAATACCAGCAGTCATAGGCTGTGGGCTAATGAAACATACAGTCCTCTTTGCTCCTGGAATATAAAATGGGGAAATCTTCACAGAAATCAAAGTCTCAGAAGGATAAGCAGAAAAATAAAGTACTTTCTCAGGCTTCACATGTTCCGCGCCCTCCGGCAGTTGAGCCTGTGCACAAGGATGATGGATAATGCGATCAGGTGGACCATGATTTGACAGTGAAGTAATCACACACGTTTTCCATTCGCCACTTTATCAAACCTGACCCCAACACTCCTTCAGTGGAACTGTAACAGCTACTATTGCCATTTGACTGAACTCCATCATTTAATGGCTATTTACTCTGTAATTGGCATAGTGCTTCAGGAAACACAGTTTACAGCAACACACCTCCCTGCTCTGAAAAACTACAAACCCTACTGTTCCAATCAGATTAATGTTGAGAGAGTGTCCTATGGGTTCTGTACCCTCATATGCTCTGATATTTTCAGCAAGCAGGTGCCCCTTACCACTACGTTAGACGCCGTGGCCATTAATGTCTACCTGTTAGTTCGGATGACAATACGTAATGTTTATCTGCCCCCAGATGGACCTTTCTGCTTTTAGGCTTAGTGGACCAGCTACCTCCCAACACCACCTTTCAGAATTAGATGTCTGCCTACTCAGCACTGGAGCTGGAATCCCTGTCAGTGTGGCCCACAGAATGTTTTCCGCTATTGATCTTGCATTTTGCAGCCCAAGTATATTACTCCTCATTCAGTGGTGTTTGCATGGCGATCTTTGTGACAGTGACCATTTTCCTATCGTTCTCTTCCTCTCCACTCACAGACATTTGGAACGTGCTCCAAGTTGGTCATTCCAGAAAACTGATGGGCAGGCTTTTTCCTCTACAGCCACTTTTGCAAGCCAGTCATGTGATGGATCTCAACAAAATGGTACAGGATACTATTGATACTATTACTCATGCTACATCAGTAATGATACCCTACTCTTCTGGTTCATCTCGACAAGCACCGGTGATACATTGTTCTCAGCTATCAGGGAATGCCTCAGTCCATTTCAATGGCACAAGCACCATCCCTCTATGGATAATTTAATAGCATTCAAGAGACTCTGGGCAGAAGTGCAGTTTTTAATAAAGAAAAGGAAGCAGGAGTGTTGGGAGCAATGTGTGATCACACAGCCCATCGTCACAAGTATGAACTAAACTCCACCACATTTGTGGCCATCCACCACCCCCACAGCACTTACCGATTGTTTTGCAGCACACTTCACTGAAATGTCTGCTTACAGTAATTACCAACCTCATTTACTGACCCGGAAACACCTTATTGAGCACTACTTGCTGTCTTATCATGTACATGGCTCTCTATCATATAATGCCACTTTTGGTAAATGGGAGCTTCACAGTGCATTGGCGAAGTATCAAGATACGGCCCCTGCACCTGGCAAAATCCACAACTAAATGCTCAAACATCTTTGTGCTGACAAAATGAAACATATTCTCGGGCTTTTTAATCGCATTTGGTGGGAGGGAGTATTTCACTTTGAATGGCAGGAAGGTATTATTATTCCTGTCCTGAAACTTCGAAAGGACTGACATATTTTAAGTAACTACCAGCCAATGTCTTTGACGAAGGGGCTGTGTAAGCTATTTGAACGAATGATCAGCCGTCATTTTTGTTGATGCCTTGAAGGGAGGGCATATATCACAATTCAAAAGTGGGTTTTGGGCTTTCCAGTCCACCACAGGATCACCTGGTTCATTTGAATCTGCAGTGTGCAATGCATCACACATTGCCAACATCTGGTTGCTATGTTTCTTGACCTACAGAGGGCATACGATACTACCTGGTGACATCACATTGTATCTACATACCTGAATGGCATTTATGGGGCAGTTTACCCATTTTTATCCAGAATTTCCTATCTCCCTGACTGTTTCAGGTCCAGTAGGTTCAACTATCATAAACCATTATGTACAGGAAACTGGAGTCCCATAGGGATTGGTTCTGAGTGTAATGCTGTCAGCTATCACCATCGATGGTATCGAAAATGTAGTGGGCCCTACAGTCTCTTCATCACTATATGTGGATGATCTTTGCCTGTATCATGCTTCTTACATCACTGTGCACCAACTTCAGCGGCTGTCTTGAGAGTCCGTGATTGGGCCCTGAATCACAGCTATGAGTTTTCTCCTTCAAAAGCATGAGTTATGCATTTTTATCCACTCTGGACTGTGCACCCACACCCACAAATTTATCTTGATGACCAGTTACTTGAAGTCATTGAAACTTTCCAATTCTTAGGTATTTTTATATGTCAACAAGCCAGCTTAGCTGTTGCATATTCACTGGCTCAAGGCAACTTGCATTAAGAAGCTGAAGCTGAATGCACTCCATTTTCTTAGTCACCTCTTGTGGGGTGCGGACAGCACAGTTCTTCTGATATTTTACAAAGCTCTGATTTTGTCCCACTTGGACTATGGATGTGTTGCCTATGGGTCAGCTGCACCATTTGTACTGAACTTACTGGACCCTGTTCACCACACTGGAGTGTGGATGACAATGGGTGACCCCTGCATGAGCCCTGTTGACACCCTCCCAGTGGAAGCCAGTGTCCCACCACTGCGGGTTAGACAACAGCAGTTTCTGGCAAGATACGCAGTCACAATCTGTCAGATGCTGACTCATCCATGTCACTCAACTCTGTTCCATGACCAACAGTTCAGACTGTTTGTGGGCTTCACCCAAAACTGGGTAGACCAGCTGGGTTCTGACTCGTCTACTGAAGGACCTCCAACATCCTTGGTTAGTCTGTGTTCCTAGAGCTCCCTCTTGACACATCCTGTGGTCTGTACCCTGTCCTGTGATATGAATGAACCTCCTTTGCAGCCCCAAGATATATCCTGATCTTACCCTTCTCCAACACCTGTTTCTTTTGATCCTCCAGGATTATTCTGATTTGGTATGCATGTACACAGATGGATCAAAAGTCAACAACAGGGTCAGTTACGCTTTTGCTCATGCAAGGGGACTTGAGAAGCACACCCTGCTGAGTGCCTGTGGTGTATATACTACAGAATTGGTTGCAGTAGATCAAATCCCAGGCCACAACAGACTTTCTGATCTGTAACGATCTGTGAGTAGCTTAAAAGACATAACCCTGTGCTATACCAAAAATCTTTTGGTTGCCAACATCCAGGACCTACTGGTACACCTCTACAGCTCTGGAAAGATAATGACCTTCATCTGGACACTGAGCCACATAGGCATTCCAGCAAATGACTTGCCGACTGTCTAGCTAAAGAGGTGACTTCAGGAAACTAACTTGACATCGAGAATTGGAATGGCAGGCTACTATGACCCGAAAAGAGTTGAAAGCAATTAAAGGGTCTACTACGGTGTGACATACATCTTTCCAGGCCTCTCGAAAAGGTGCCATTGTGTTGTGCTGACAATGCATTGGCCACACGATACTCACCCATGAGTTCCTTTTGCATTTGGAGGATCCTCCTCAGTGTGGTTGTGGGGGGTCTACTGACGATAGCACATGTTCTTGTTGAGTGCGCCCTGCTGGCTGATCTGTGGCATGCTCTCAGCTTGCCTATCTTGCTACCTCAGATGCTTTTGGATGATGAGACAGCCACTACCAAAGTTTGCATTTCCTGAGGGGGAGTGGATTTTACATTAAACTATAACACTCCTCCACTTCCATTTTTAGGGGCAGTTGTGGAGGAGAGGGGAGGGGGAGCCTCGCTCTGTGACCACAGTTTACTTTCTTCCCCCCTCACCTTGTTGTGCCTTTAGACTCTCTTGTACAAGATGCTGCCTGGGTTATCTCTGTTTTCTTTTACCTATTGTGTTACATCTAGTGTCATGCCCATTTAAACTCTTTGACTTGCTTATATAGTTGGAGTCGCCAAGTCCCCATTTTTGTCACTTTTTATCATGTTAGATGTTTCTCTCATGATAATGAGGGACTGATGACCCAGTAGTTAAGTCCCTTTAACCACATAATAATAATAATAATAATAATAATAATAATAATAATAATGGAGTCTCCATAATGCTGTCAATAGGTATCAAAACAGAAACATTAATACTGAATCTGAATTCTGAGTTGTTCTGTTAAAGTAGTAAGGCCTAACTATTCCTAGAGACTTAGATGGAATTTTGAGGCCCTACATTTAGCAGTGTTACTGGCTGAAATTCCGTGAATGACACAAAATTATTAGATAATGTAAGACTTATTGACATGTTCCTAAAAACTAAGGCTATAGTTCGTGTGGAGTGGGCTGCATTATAACTGTATGAATTGTGTCGTGTCAGTATCCAACAACTAATTTTTTAGGGTTTAAAAATTACTCTATGATACTTGTAAACATTGCTGCCACAATGTAATGTTATGAAGGAATGTTAAAATACACAATAGCTTCATACCTACTTTTCTAGTATAAGTATTCATTCATTTGACTGAACTGAAATAAAATTATTCTGTTAGAGTGTTCAGCTGTAGGAAAGGATGATTTCACAAAGAAAAGGAGTTACCTACGAGTCTTGGGTGTTAGGATACTGATACTGAATTTACAATTTATTGTACACATGGAAAGAATGTTCAGCTTCATGGATGCTGAATTCATATATGATGTTTAATTTGGGATGTAATTGTAAAATTTTAATTAATAGACATGTGCTATTCTAGTATGTGGGGGGGGGGGGGGGGAGGTGCTGTGTGGAAGGGTGCGTTTGCAGCACATGCAGTTGTGTATGTGATTTATTATGATCTGTCTTGAATTTTCCATTGGTGTGTAATTCTCATGTTTCATTTTTTCAGATGGCAACAGTAGGACAAAAATACTTATTATTCCAGAGACATTTAAAATCTTCAAAACACTGTTTTGGCATGCATTTGTACTTACGGTCAGCACATAAAGGAGCAAAACCTTTTCATGACATTCCAGGTCCAGTCAGATTACCATTGTGGGGAAACTTGCTTCATTATAAGCTGGGTACGTAATTAAACTGTGCTGTAATGACAAAAACAGAGCAGACTGTGTGTATCAATTGTGACAAGAATGTTTTTGTGAGATTTTGATAGTGCTGTGACAATGAAAAATTGAAACAATGTAGTAAATTGTATGGGATTCATTGAGGTTGTGTACTAAACGTAGACATATAAATTTCAGCTTGAGTGTTATTTATAGATGTATGAGTTTCAACTTAATGTCAATTAGTATGGACATCTTTAATGCTATGGATGCCAAGGCAGAAAGATAATTTTTATTATCGATATCAGATGCAGAAATAAGTAGTAGATTACATTCAGAAGAAACAGTATCTTGAATTTTTGAGTTTATCAGATATTTGACAAACTTCAGACTTTACTGGTCCAGAATGTCATTGAGCTACACACATTAAAATCTCCTGTGGGACACCAGGAGATGAATAAATACCTTTTGTAGTACATCACTTGCAGCTACTGAAAACAAAAACTGGATTACATATGAAGCATGATGATCATAGATGTCAGAGTGCTTTCATGTTATGGGAGGTATTGTCATTATTGAGAAGAGTTTTAAGAAAATAAAAAAAAATTGTATTCACATCAATCAGAGATTAATTAATTAATTTATTTTATCCATCTTTCAGCATTAACATGCAGTCGATGTCATCAGAAGAATTACAGCTATTTGTACATTATGTTTCGTATAACAAAATATTACACAGTAAAAAATATAGCTGATTGTACCCTATTAGCTTATAGCTGCCTCTGCACCCATATCCATACGTAACAGTAAGCCTTAATTTATCAATAAATTGGGTCATCTTTACATCTATTCTGAAATTCTTCTATACTATAGAAAGTATCCACACTTTGGTTTTAGTTTTGAAAATATCCAGTGAAACCAAGTGAGAGTGTATGGGTAAAGTGTTGAATAATTTTATGTCTATGTATTCATAGCTAGATTGGGTTTTCTTAAGCCTGGTTGTGGGTGTATCAATCATGTTTGTTTGTTGAGTATTGTTTTGTTGAACAGATTTCCTTATGGTGTAGTGGTTTAAGTTTTCTTTTATGTTTAATAGGTAACAATATATGTGAAGAGATGGGACTGTGAGAATTTTTAAGTCTTTAAAATAAGGTCTACATGAGGTCTTGTTGTCAGTGATTCCATAAAGACGTCAAATTGCTTTTTTCTGCCAAGTGAAAATTATTTTGGTTCCTGGGGAGTTACCCCATAAAAGAATGCCATATTGTAGATGGTAGTGAAAGAAGGCATAGTATGAATGAAGTAATAAATCTTGTGTAACACAGGTGTGGTTTGGCTAGTAGGTAGATAACTCATGTTAACTTTCGACATGCATAATCTGTATGTGTGTCCCAAGTTAATTTCGAGTCAACGTGTATTCCTTGTAGCTTAACAGATGATAACTGTTTGATAGACTGAAGATTATCTTCACAGTCTTTTCATGTTTCACAGTTAACTCATTAGTTTTAAAACTGGTATTACGTAATTTGAGACATTCTTCACTTTCCTCCTTCAATTTGTTTATATCCTTTCCAGAATTAGCTAATGTTGTGTCATCAGCATAGAGGATAGATTTACAGGGTAGGTTCCTCAGAAAGTCATTTACAAATAATATAAATAGTAGAGGGCCAAGCACTGGGTCCTGAGGAACAGCTCGTTTTATACTTACAGTCTGTGACTTTCGGCCATTATGATTTCTATTGCTGAGGTATGATTCAATTAGTGAGAGTTCCAAGTGTTTGATTCCATAGCAACGCAGTTTATCTAATAATAATTTGTGGTTAACTGAGTCGAAAATCTTACTCAAGTCAATTAAAATGGCTTAGCAGATAATTCTGACTCAAATGAGCGTAGTACAAAAGAGATACGGTTTGCTTTGACTGTTGATAAGTTTGACCTAAATCCATATTGAGAATCATTTAGTATATTGTTGTATGATAGGTGTATGCATATTTGCTAAAGTATACAATATTCTATTATTTTTGAGAGAATAGGCACAAGTGAAATTGGTCTATAATGATTGATACAGGATTTGTCACCCTTTTCGTAAAATGGTGTTAACACTGTCTTTTTGAGACATTCTGGAACTGTCCACCAGAGAGCATCCAGTTTATCTGTATGCAAAGAGGATATGGTATGAAATCTACAATTTTTAATCATAAAGTTTTACAGGCCATAAACATCTTCAGATTTGGAGTATCATAATTTAGAGGTTGCTTTAATTATATCAATTACTTGTACTTCTCTCCATTTACAGGCTGACACTATGTTTGTAATGTTTTGTTGAAAATTTCCACCAGATATAGGGTCAGAAATAGGTGTATGTGTAGAATTGGAATTCTGGTTGCCCTGAGTTGAGAGGCTAAGATTGGCAGAGTTGACAAAAAAGTGATTGAAATCAACAGTGATGTTAGCAGCATTTGTGTTGTCTTTATAGTTTATATCCATACCTAGCTCTGCTTTTATTACTTTCCATGCAGCCTTACATTTATTGTGTGATTTTTTAATGAAATCACCATTTGCCTTACACTTGGCTATTTTAATTTCAGATCTGTATTTTCTTTTCAGGTTTTTGTAAGTTTCTTTATCTACTGCTCCCTTTTTGACCTTATCGTGACAAGTAATTACCAATAGTCTCAGTTTTTGTAATTGAAGTGAAACCAGTTCTGTAAAGTTGAGTGGCTAGGCTTCCTAACTTTTTTTGTTTTGTTTCTTATCTAGTGGACAGCATGTATGGAAGATTTCAGAAATGATTTTGAGGAATGTGCTGACTTCATCCACATTTCTGGAGGAATGTATAATAGGATTCCAATCTATAGACTTAAGTTCTTCTCTATACTTGCTGATATTTCTATCTGTAAATAGTCTCACAAACTGAGTTTGTTCCTGGTCTTCTTTTGGTTTTTCTGTAATTATTTTCACCCATATACCTCTGTGGTCCGACAGGTAATCGACATTAAATAAGCCTAGCTCAAATTCACATTTGTTATTAGATTGTCAAGACAGAAGACGTGCCTTGTAGGACTATCATTAGCACAAAAGAGATTATAGGATCTTAAGATATTTACTACATTAACATTTATGGCTGTCATTTTCCTAATGTCTATGTTTAGATCCCCAAAAATTAATATTTTGTATTTAGTATACTTTTGTATACTCATCGCAAGTTTTTCTAAACATTCTATAAATTGTTCTACATTACTTTCAGGAGTGTGATATAAAGAAACAGTTATGAGCTGTATACTAGGTATAATCAAAGCAGCTGCTTCAAAAACACCTTTAATGCACAAGTCACTAACTTCAAGAACAGAAAACTTTAAGTCTAGGTCATTGGTAACATATATGGATGAACCACCATAAGATTCACTGGGTCTGCAGTAGTATGTAGCTAATTTGAAACCTGATGGTACATACAGTTTTATATCTTCATCCTTTAACCAATGTTCTTTATACACAAAATCATTCTGTTGTTACTTTTTAATAGTATACCAAGCTCATCAGCTTTAATTTAATAACTCTCAAAATAAAATTAAAACAATACATAACACAGTTAGAAGGGAGTCTGTTTGGGAATGAGATGATCTTAATAATTACAGATAATGACCAAATAGTCCTTGTCACTAAACATATAACAAGATTCATTAACAAATACTTTCTAAGCATAATTGACAAACTTGGTACAGTCATCTCAAAAGAAAAGGTATTGCTGTATATGCAATAATCAGTAACACAAGCATTCAGTTAATTCAGAAATACTCCAACATCTTCAAGGGAAATCTGGAAAATACTTAATTCTTAAAAAAAGGAATTCTTATATGCTTGACAACAATTAAAGCAAATTTTTAAAAACGTGTTCATCTAATATAGGTACAGTTCTCAGCCATATATTTACTGTTCACTTACACAAGATATCTTTCCTGAAAGGCAAAAGTATGACATTGGTGGACCCCTCTTTAAAAAAAGGTAATGGGACAGATGTTAATAACTATCGATCTGTTTCACTATCAACTTCCTTTTCAGATATATTTAAGAATAGTTCAGCATATCTTCAACTGTAAGATTCTGAGTCATTCACTATTTGGTTTCCAGCAGGGTCTCTCCACAGAACTTGCTATCGACTATTTCACTGATCATATATTGAAACACCTGAATGACGAGATTTCCCATCCTGGGATTTTTGTGACTTGTCTAAGGCATTTGACTGTCTAAATAACAACATTATTTTTGAGAAATTTCTATTTTATTGAGTAATTGGTTCACTTTACATTTAACTCATAGGAAGCAATATCTATGTTAGATAGTTCATGCAGCTCTCGTGATGAATCGTGGGGACAAATTACTACTGGTATTACACAGGGTTCAATTCTGGAGCCACTCCTGTTCTTGCTATATGTATTGACTGACAAAGAAAACGAAGCATCCAGAACACATGATTGGATGTCAATGTAACTTCATAAACATACACACCATTGACAAGTATGTAAATGTTTATAGAGGTGCAATTCTCTGTGACGCGTAGAACAGCCACCAGATCGCATTAGTGTTGTTTGTGTTTAGTGTTATTACCCTGCTTGATAGGATATTTAAGGTGCATAACAGCAGCAGATGTTGAGTGATCACTGTCAACAGCCTGGAATGCCGTGTACTTGCGTGAGACAGCATTATTAGCACCTGAATTTTGCAACATCCAGATTTATAGGACATTTGAGTATGACTATGGCCCAATGTTGGACTGCATGGAAATGCGATGGCAGGCATACTTGACGTCAAGGTTCAGGTCGATCATGACTGACCACCACAGGGGAAGGATTTCCGTATTGTGCACCAAGCATATCATAACCCCTTCACAGCTGCATATACCTTCTGAGTACAAGTAATGGATTCCCTGTAACATCTGTGTCATCCCCCACCATTGGTTGTAGACTAGCAGCAACCAGTCTAGGTAATTACTTCCTATATGTTGGCTGCTGTTAATGTCAGAACATAAACAGCTGTGTTTGGAGTGGCGCCATGACTAGCAAGTATTGACCACTAATGAATGGCATCTCGTTGTGTTTGGCAATGAATTGCTGTTCTGCATTACTCTGATGACCATTGACAGCAAGTACGGTGGTGACCTGGGGAGAGCTCTAATTCTCCCACTGTTTTGGAGAGCCGCACTGTGGGGAGCCATTGGGTATTGAAGGAACTCTGTCAGCACAGTGGTACACCTCAGACATCCTCCATTCTCATGTGCTACCTCTCATGCAACAGTATCTTGGTGCCTGCTTTTTGACAGGATAACACTCATCCACACATTGCACTGTCTGCATGATGTTGAGGTACTCTTGTGATGTGCAAGATCCCCAGATATATCTCTGATAGAACTTGTGTAGGACCACTTCATCCAAGTGCCAATATTCAGGATACTGAGGACCAGTTGCAACAGCTGTGGGCCAGCTTGTCTCAGGAGAGTTCACAATGGTTTATGACCCTCTTTCCAACTGAATCAGAGCATGCATCCAGGCCAGATGGGATGCAATGTCATACTGATAAGTGGGTTCATACAACCAAGTTCTTTGCAAATTTGACTGGATTTTGCAATCATTGAAATAGCATCACATACCCTCTCAAGCTGTGAAGTTTCACATTGTTTCCTCCTCACCTTCTGGATGCTTCACTGGTTTTGTCAGGCAGGATACAATAGACCTTACACTGACTAGGGAGAAATAATGCTACACTATGTGGCCAAAAGTATCTGGACACCTGGCTGAAAATGACTTACAGGTTCATGGCATCCTCCATCAGTAATGCTGGAATTCAATATGGTGTTGGCCCACTCTTAGCCTTGATGACAGCTTCCACTCCCACAGGCATACATTCAATCAGGTGCTGGAAGATTTCTTGGAGAATGGCAGCCCATTAATTGCAGAGCAATGCACTGAGGAGAGGTAGCGATGTCATTTGGTGAGGCCTAGAATGAAGTCGGTGTTCCAAAACATCCCAAAGCTAATTCTATAGGTTTCAGGTCAGGACTCTATGCAGGACAGTACATTACAGGGATGTTATTGTCGTGTAACCACTCAACCACAGGCCATGCATTATGAACAGGTGCTCAATTGTGTTGAATGATGCAATTGCCATCCCCGAGTTGCTCTTCAACAGTGGGATGAAAGAAGGTACTTAAAACATCAATGTAGGCCTGTGCTGTGACAGTGCCATGCAAAACGACAAGGGGTGCAAACCATCTCCATGAAAAACACGACCACACCATAACACCACTCCCTTCAAATTTTACTGTTGACACTACACACGCTGGCAGATGACGTTCATCAGGCATTCGCCATACCCACACCCTGCCATTGAATCGTCACATTGTGTACCATGATTTGTCCACACAACGTTTTTCCACTGTTCAATTGTCCAATGTTTACACTCCTTACACCAAGTGAGGCGTCATTTGGAATTTACCGACGTGATGGGTGGCTTATGAGCAGCCACTTGACCATGAAACCCAAGTTTTATCACCTCCCACCTAACTGTCATCATACTTGCAGTGGATCCTAATGCAGTTTGGAATTCCTGTGTGATGGTCTGGATAGAGGTCTGCCTATCACACATTATGACCCTCTTCAACTGTTGGCGGTATCTGTCAGTCAACAGACAAGGTCGGCCTGTATGCTTTTGTGCTGTACATATCCCTTTATGTTTCCGATTCACTATCACATCGGAAACAGTGGACCTAGGGATGTTTAGGAGTCTGGAAATTTTGCGTACAGACGTATGACACAAGTGACACCCAATCGCCTGACTACGTTCAAAGTCTGTGAGTTCCACAGAGTGCCCTGTTCTGCTCGCTCACAATGTCTAATGACTACTAAGGTTCCTGATATGGAGTAACTGGCATTAGTTGGCAGCACAATGAACTTAATATGAGAAAAACATGTTTTTGGGGGTGTCCGGATACTTTTGGTCACATAGTGTATTTGCATCATAATGAAGCACAAACTGGCTAAAACAAAAAATGAAATATTCAAAATTTTTATTGATTGGTTTTTGGTAAACAGTCTGTCACTTAACTTAGAAAAAAATGCAGTTCATTCACAGGATAGCATCAAAAGCTGCTGTAATGTGTACTTATTTATGGACAAACAGTTTTGGTCAAGCAGCCATCTTCAAATCATTGATACTATTACCTCACATTAAACAAAGATTTCTTGGCATTGAGGACATAATTGTTATTAGTTTCAGCATTTGACTTCTGCTTTAGACTATGTGGGTGTTATACCCACTGGCGTTGTTTATTAAACTTTAATGTATTTAATGAGCAGTACATTCAGTTCTCCACAAAACAAGATATATCATCATCATTAACAGTACAGCACAAGTGAAAGGAAATACATGAAACCAATCATTCAGAATTCTCAGATGTGCATATTAATAACAGCTTGAATTGAAAATCATGTATAGCAGGTTTTTCTCAAGTGATTGAGTTCACTTACATTTTCTCCACATGTAATTTGTGATTTTGATGATGAAAGTATTAGAAAATTAGCCTGCTTCACATATTTCAATTCATTGCTGTCATATGGAATAATTTTCTGAGACAGTTACATACAACTCAAAAAGTGTTCATTACATGGTAAACTGCTGTAAGGATAATATCTGGTGTCCATCCTTGAACTTCATATAGCCATCTGTTTAAAAGATTAGATATACTAACATCAGTTCCACAATACATTACCTCTTTGATGAAATGTGTTGTCAAGAATGAGGCACAACTTAAAAATAATAATGTAAATCATACATGTAACACTAGGAACAAAAATAGCCATACTCGTGCACAGAAAGGAGCAAGAAATGCAGCCATAAAAATATATGACCATTGCCCTGATGAATCAAAGGTTCTGGCAGATAATGAAATATTTAAAAACAAACCAAAATCATTTCTACTTGACACGTCCTCTCAGTTTGTAGATGAATTTCTGAGTAGGTAGTATTTAAGTGATAATGTTGCAGTTATCAAATGTTATTGCAAATTGAAATTGAAAAGAAAGAGTTTTGTAACTGTCTCATATGTAAACCTACCGACACTTTCCACATGATAACAAATTACCATGAATATAATCTTTAGAACATGCAACAATTTGAACTAAACTAACAAGACATAAAAACACAATTTTTAACAAGTTCAGCAATGATAACATTTGCTGGTTGCAGCACTTGACTTTAACTTTAGAATGTGTGGGTGTTATATCCAGGTAAAGACATTGGTAACTAAATTTTAATGTTTTTAGAAACAGATGAAAATCAGATGGGGCCAAGTTCAGATTGTGTGGAGGATGATTGATGACAGTGTGAATGAACAACCCAATGTCACACATTAATAATGTCAATACAATCATCACCATACACAGCTTTCCAGAATTTTCTGTTAGAACTTCCTTTCTTTCCAATACTTTCAAAATAAAAGTTTTTTAATACATTGTGTGTAGCATAGGAAACAATCCAGCAGCTTTTGTTTTCAGGTTGTGTGATGTTTTAATTAATAGTTTTCTCCCTCTGTAAGAATAAAAGTCATTTTTGTTGTGCTGTTCACATGCTACTAGTTAACCTACCTACCACACTACCATAGTCTTTGAAATCATGACTTTTGTTGTATCTGAGCAGTTGTATAAGGGTGTGCTGAAAAGTAATGTCTCTGAATTTTTTATGTGAAAAATTTAAAGATTTTTAAATAAAACAAACTTTATTAACATTCTACAGTTTTATTCTTTATGTCTACATATTTATTTTTCAACACAGTCACATTGCTGATGGACACATTTCTCTCAGTGAGAGACCAGTTTCTTGATACCATCACCATAGAATGTTTGACTTTGTTCACAGCCACAACATCATCTCTGCTTGCACCACTTCATCACTACCTAAGTGAAGTCATCAAAGGTGTTATTTAACTTTTAGAAACAGATTAAAATCAGATGTGGCCAAGTAGGGAGTGTATGGAGGATAATCCATGATAGTGTGCATGAACAACCCATTGTCACACCACCACATCACCATATCACCATACACAGCTTTCATTCTTCTATGAATTTCAATTGGAGGCATGTTTCCTGTGGTTAGAATCTGTATTACAGCATGGTGGTTCTTTTGTGCTGACATACAGTAGTTACAATACACAGTGCAATGTCACTTTATAGTGCCCTCTTGTGGTAGAGGGTTGCAACATGCTGGTAGGTCATCCAAGTAATACGCATTACATGTAACACCTCAGATGATATTGAGAACAGAATAAAACATTCAAGGCATTACTTTTCAGCCCACCCTCGTACATGGGCACATAACAAGAAGAAGACAAATTCTGGTTTAGTGCTTTGTGGGAAGTGAGTTATAAGATTATATCTGCAAGGATATAATGTCATCCTGGCATTGACCTTTAGTGACCCACAGAAAATGTAAAATGGGTTAGCAAGATAGAGATGTGAACTGTTGCCCTTCCAAACAATATCTTATAACTCAATTACCCTTTCAGAAGGGGACAGTTGATTTTCTTCTCCATTCTTTCTCAGTCTGAGTTTGTACTCCATTTCTAATGTTCTCATAACTGGTGAAACATGAAACCCTAATCTTCCTTCCGTTTTCAGAACTTTGTGTGACACAGTATATAGTGAAGATTTCAAACTAAGCAATTCTCTAACCTTTTTCTGTGTTTACATATCCGTAGTGATAATGAAAAGATTTATGATTTATAATTTTCCACGCCCTGTTATCCTTTAACATAAACAATCTAGGTTGCAATTGTTATTCCAAAGTTGCTCAAATGTCATTATTAATAAACTGTGCTGAACTTAACTGTAAGTTTGGCTGTTTTGCAGGTGCTTTTGATGGCAGAAAGTATCACGAAGTTTTAGAACGTCTACATGAGCAGTATGGGCCAATTGTTAGAGAAACAATAGGATCCAGAACAGTTGTGCATGTTTTTGATCCAGATGACATAAAGGAGGTGTATGCGAATGAAGGGCACACCCCATTTGTCGCGCCTTTAATGGAGACAGCCCAGTTATATAGAAAGCAGAAAAACATTTCACTGGGCTTAGGTAATGTGTATGTAACTTCCATAATTATTATTTTTTATTGTATTTATATACTGGGTGTCTCAAGTGACTTTGTAAAGTACATTTGCAAAATAAAGAGCGATATGAAAGAACAATACAACAGGCTGGAGCAATTTTCATTCACCCAATGTTTAGGGATGGATAGTTTTTATTTGAATGGACTAGGCTCTGTGACTTTCAGTAAAATGTGCATGGATGTCTGCAAAATCATAAACAAGGGAGACTAACATATCCTGATGGAGGTGGCAATGTCCACATTTTTGTAGCATCTGAATGTAACACATAAGGGAAAGTCGTGGAGAGGTAGAGTTTCGAAAGGAATGTCTTGAAGAAACAGAAAACAAATCTCAAAGTGCTCAGTCAGAATATTCAGTATCTAAGTAACAAGTGCATACAGGTACAGTAAGAACTAAGTGAGGAGAATGTGGATGTGATCACTCTTATAGAACATAGTGTGTCCATTAATTTATTACTATGACCATATTTGACAGGTATACTTTGTGCAATAATTTCAGTCCATCAGAACATAAAAGTGATGGTATTGCCATGTATTGTAAAGACCATCTACATGTCACAATACTGGATTTTATTACAGAACTTAGTGTGGAAATGAAATTCGAAATTTGACCATTAAGCTAGTAGTAAACAAAGTACCCCTGATTGTTTTGGGGCTGTACAGATCTTCTAGTAGCATAGTTGGTGATTTCTTACAAAAATATTTGTCAGACAGAGTTGATGTGACAACGAGCTCTGTGACAATCTAGAATGGTGGGGTGTTCATTTCATGCAGTACATTTACAGGGGACCCAAAGACAATAGGGTCGCTACCAGTGCCTTCATCTTGTCCTTTGAGGGTAATTCATTGCCTGAAAAGGTCAAAGTGATGGTTTACTGCTGTGACATTAAACCATATGTCCCTCCCCCTGTGCGGTGCTTTAAGTGCTGGAAATTTTGACACATGTCTTCCCACTACACCTCCAACACCACATGTTGAGACGGTGGACGTCCACTGCATCCAGATACTCCCTGTGCACCTCCTCCAGCTGCGGAGAGCAGCACTCCCCCTGCTCGCCAGACTTCACAGTACTCCAAAAGGAGCAGAAAATCATGGAGTACAAGACCCTGGACCAGTTGACTTACCAAGATGCTAAACGTAAATTTGAATGATTACACCCCGTTCGGTTGACGTCCACATACACTGCTGCTACATTACCATTGCCATCACAAATACCAGTCATACCACACTCTGTGCCACAAACAGTGGGCCCTCCTGGCCTCCAGAATACATGTGCCCCCTTGATGATATGGGAAAAATCTCCTTCCATTGCTCCCAAAGTACCTACTTCGGGAGGAAGGCCCCCCCAAACGCAGGGGGCATCAGACCCCTCCCCCTAGCTGGAGAAGCAACATCCTCCTCTGGCTCTTTTCATGTGCAAGGGGTCCGTTGGGACCCTTTCTCCCTAGGTCTCTGCTAATGCCAAAGCGGACACTCGCCAATGGCTAAAGGAGCCAAAAGCTGCTGGCCGAAGAGCTTCACAGTCTTCCTCCATGCCTGAAGCTACTTCGGAGAAGTCCTCCCAGCAAGCCCCTAAAGAGAAGCGAGAGGGCAAGCAAACAAAGAAATCTGCTAAGAAAAAGGACCCTCCAGTGGCCCCGACACCACCACTCCCTACTAATTCTGCACCTGTGGATGAGGTAGAGCTCTCAGTATCCCCGGAGGACCTGGATCTCACTGATGTCTCATCCACAATAAGAATGGATACAAATACTCCATCGGTGGCAGCAGGTGCCCTGAGGCATAACCTGCCTCCTTGCATGCTTCATGCCTTCCCAGCCTCACGATAACGTCATCCTTCAGTGGAATTGCTGCGGTTTTTTCCACCACTTGGCTGAGCTACAGCAACTGTTAAGCTTTACACCTGCTTTCTGTATTGCCCTCCAGGAAACCTGGTTCCCCTCAATGTGGACCCCTGCCTATAGGGGATATTACAAGAACCATAGTGACTATAATAGAGTGTCAGGTGGAATTTGTGTCTATGCCCTGAACTCAGTATGCAGTGAACCTTTGCCACTTGAAACCCCTCTTAAAGCTGTGGCTGTCAGGATAAGGACGATGCAAGAAATAACTGTCTGCAACATATAGCTTCCTCCAGATGGTGCAGTACCCCTGAACACATTGGCTACACTGATTCATCAACTCCCTAAACCTTTCCTACTTTTGGGAGATTTTAACATCCATAACCCCTTGTGGGGTGAACTGTGCTTGCTGGCCGAGGTAGAGATGTTGAAACTTTACTGTCTCAACTCGACCTCTGCCTCTTAAATACTGGGCCGCCACACATTTCAGTATGGCTTATGGCACTTAATCAGCCTGTGATTTATCTCTCTGCAGCCCGGGACTTCTCCCATCTGTCCACTGGAGAGCCTACGATGACTTATGTGGTAGTGACCACTTTCCCATCTTCCTGTCACTCGCCCAGCTCCATTCCCCCAGATGTCTACCAAGATGGGCTTTAAACAAGGCAGACTTGGAAGATTTCACCTCTGCTGTCACCACTGAATCTCTCCCACATGGTACCATCGATGTGGTAGTTGAGCAGGTCACTAGAACGATCGTTTCTGTGGCAGGAAACATGATCCTTTATTCTTTAGGGTGCCCCCAGCGAAAGTCAGTACCTTGATTGTCGCCAGAAATCGCTGACGCCATTAAAGAGCGTCAACGAATTCTATAGCGTCATAAGTGGCTTCTTTCCCTAGAGCACCCAATAGCCTTTAAACGGCTCTGTGCCCATATTTGCCAGCTTATAAAAAGAGGAAATAGGAGAGTTGGGAGAGATACGTCTTGACCATTGGATGCCATATGTCACCTTCCCAAGTCTGGACGAAGATCAGACATGTTTGTGGGTACCAGATCCCGACAGGTGTTACCGGCATTAACATCAATGTTGTGTTCTCTACTGATGCGAACACAATTACCGAGCACTTTGCTGAGCACTATGCTCAAGCCTCCACGTCAGAGAAGTATCCCCCAGCATTTCACACCCTCAAACAGCGGAAAGCCCTCTCGTTCACTGAACGTCACAGTGAACCCTATAATGCTCCATTTACAGAGTGGGATCTCCTCAGCATCATTGCACATTGCCCCAACACAGCTCCTGCACCAGATTGGATCCACAGTCAGATGATCAAACATCTCTTGTCCAACTACAATCAACATCTCCTCATCATCTTCAACCGGATCTGGTGTGATGGCGTCTTTCTATCGCAATGGCGGGAAAGTGCCATCATTCCAGGGCTCAGACCTGGTAAAAACCCGCTTGATTTGGATAGCTATCAGCTCATTGGCCTCATGAACGTTGTCTGTAAGCTGTTAGAATGTATGGTAAGTCAGCAGTTGTGTTGAGTCCTGGAGTCATATGGCCTACTGGCTCCATGCCAGGGAGGTTTCTGCCAGGGTCACTCTACCATTGATAATCAAGTTTCCCTCCAGTCTGCCATCCAAACAGCCTTTTCCAGATGCCAGCACCCGGTTGCCGTCTTTTTTAAGTTACGAAAAGCTTACGACATGACCTGGAGACATCATATCCTTGCCACATTATATGAGCAGGGTCTCTGGGGCCTGCTCCCATTTTTTATCCAAAATTTCCTATCGCTCCACATTGGTGCCTCTCATAGTTCACCCCATATCCAGGAGAATGGGATCTCGCAGGGCTCTGTATTGAGTGAACCTCTATTTTTAGTGGCCGTTAACGGTCTAACAGCAGCTGAATCTTCGTGCCCTTAAGGAGACTATAAATGTGTGGAAGACCTCTATGCAGGCCTCTCACAGGGACTCTGTGGTTCTCTACTGACTCCGCATTGGCCATACGTGGCTAAGACATGGCTACCTCCTCCATTGGGAGCACCCGCCTCAGTGTCACTGTGGCTCACATACGACTGTCATCCACATCTTGCTGGACTGCCCACTTTTAGCCACTCTGCGGCAGACTTTTAACCTTCCCAGCACCCTACCTTCGGTGTTGGGCGACAATGCCTTAACAGCAGATTTAGTTTTATGTTTTATTCATGATGGGGGTTTTATCATACCATTTAAGGGTGAGCGTTTAGCCTTCTCTCTGAGGTCACCACCCTCCCTCCATTTTAACTCTGTCACACTTTCTATGCATTTGTTTGTCTTGGTGGTCATCTTTTCCCTACATGTGTTCATCCCGCCTTGTCTTTTTGGGGTGGACATTTTAAAGTGTTGCAGAGAGGCTGGCTCATCCTCTTTTCTTCCACTTTTCCTTGTGGTGTATGTTTTCCCTATGTTTTGTCCGTTACATTCGTTATCCTTTTAGGTGTGGTGTTGGGTGTTTCTGAACCTTAAGCCTCGGTTGCATCAGGAAAAAGGACTGATGACCTTATAGTTTGTTCCCTTTGTACACAAAACCAACCAACCAACAAAAAACCCTTGTCTCTGATGAACACGTGCCATCAATGACAACATACAAGAAGTCTAGCCACTCACATATCTGTGAACTTATTACATATGTTCATACCTATATTAAAAGCCTGCAATGGGCACCATGTCAAATACTTTCCAGAAATCTAGAAATATGGAATCCACCTGTTGCCCTTCATCCATAGTTCTCAGTATATCACGTGAAAAAAGGGCAAGCTGAGTTTCAAGTGAGCAATGCTTTCTAAAACCATGCTGATTTGTGGACATGAGCTACTCTGCCTCAAGAAAGTTTATTGTATTCAAACTGAAAATATGTGCAAGGAATCTGCAGCAAACAGAATTTAGGGATTTTGTACTGTAAATTTGCGGGTCTGTTCTTTTACCTTTTTTATATACTGGAGTCACTTGCACTTTTTTCCAGTGTCTTGGGACTTTGTGCTAGGTGAGAGATTCATGATAAATGCAAGCTAGGTAAGGGGCCAATTCTGTAGAATACTCTTTGTAAAATTGAACTGGGATTCCATCAGGACCTGGTGAATTACTTGCTTTCAAATCTTTCAGCTGCTTCTATATACCAGGTATACTTATTACTATGTTGTTTACGTGGGAGTCTCTCCAGTGGTCAGTGGTCAGATGACAGCATGATTTTCCTGTGTGACCAGTTTCCTGAACATGAAATTTAAAATTTCGACTTTCATTTTGCTGCCTTCAACTGCAACACCAGACTGGTCAACAAGGGACAGAATGGAAACCTTAAAGCTGCTTAATGATTTTACATATGACCAGATTATTATTATTATAATTATTATTCCTCTCTCTCTCTCTGCCAGATTGTTCGCTACAGTTTGACGGTGGTAGCTGTTGCATGCTTTGTGCATAGATCTTTTCACAGACACACAAATCTCTACTAACTTTCACTTGTCATCATTTATACATTCCCTTTTGAACTGAGAGTGGAACAGACTGTGCTTCCTCAGCATCCTCCAAATTTCGTTATTAAATCATGGTGGGTTTTTCCATTTTTCATCCACTTACTAGGCATGTAACTCTCCAGACCATGATTTACAATCTGCTTAAACTTTGCCATTAATTCCTCTACACCAATCTTACTGGAACTAAGTAATGCCAGTTCACTGTCTAAGTGAGATGTTAATAACTCCTTATCTGCTCTATCTAGTAGAAACACTCTCCTAGCCTTCTTGACTCATTTATGAACTTTCATAGCCATAGTTACTATAATGACATCATGGTTGTTAATCCCCATTTCTATACTGACTTTGCCAATAAGTTCTGGCCTATTTATAGCTACAAGGTTTAAGATATTTCCTTGTGTGTGGGCTGCTGAGCTAGCTGCTCAAGACAATTTTCAGACAATGTGTTTGAAAGTATTTCACATAACTGTCTGTCTGAATCCCCCGCAATGTATCCATAGACATCCTAGTCTATACACGGCAGGTTAAAGTCACTGCCAACTATTATTGAATGATCTGGGTATTTGCGTGCTCTCTTTGAATGACTCTGGAACTGTCACAGCAGAATTGGGTGGCCGGTAAAAACATCCAACAATTAACTTAGTTTCACCTACCCCTGCTATACATGATCAGATGACTTCAATATCACACTCAACTTTGACCTCATCTGTTTTGCCATACATAAACATCATTGTGGCTTGTTCCTGACATTAATGCCTGACCATTCTACTGCTTAAAGTATGCTGCGTCAATCACACAGCCTCCAACACACAAGGAACACATAGCACATGTTCAGAGGAACTTCCATTCATTAGTTCCATCTACAGTGGCAATGATGCATTTCCAGTTACATGTTCATAGGCTCATTTTTCCTCCATTTCAAGTTAGGAATCCATCCCTGCAGTTTGTTAGTTTTATTAATGTTCACCCAGTATATTGTGCAGAAAATGGTGCAGACAAATGGAACAACTTTTATAAATTTCTTTGCCCATTTCATTGTAATATTTTCCATGATTTTCAAAAAGAAATATACTCAAAATCATGTGACACTGCCTTCAGAAATGAAACAACTGAAGGATAAAATGTTTATTACATGGAAAATATAAAGTGTGTTCCCAGGGACATCAGATAGAGATATCTACAAAACATATCAAAAAGCCTATAAAGAAATGCTGAATTTACAAACAGAGAAAATTATACAACAAAAAATAGCAAGCTCAAATAACATAAGCAAATCAGTATGAAAGAGTGTAAAAAAATCAAAGCCCAGTGTTAGCAATATGCAAATGAGGACTGATAGTATGAATGTTTTAGACCCTGGTTGGCAATGCTTCTGATAGCTACTTTATTAATCCAGGTCACTTATGCATGAACTCTGGAGCTGTTGACTACAAAACTCCTTACCAGGTACATAAATCAGTGTATATGTATGAAACAAATAAAATGCCAACAAATAAAATGCCAACGAAGTCTCTACTAGATGGGATGTAATTTGCTCCATTATCCTACAAAAATGCAAACACTCATTCCTGTTCTGGTTGACCTCTTCAAAAAAGTTTGAATAACAGTATTAAAATATACAGTCGTCAAGTCAGTGCATAAAGAAGGTAGTGCTGACAAAATTGAAAACTATTAACCAATAAGCTTAATTCCAATTCTAAGCAAATTGTTAGAAAAAATTATTGCAGTACATTAGAAAACTTTCTTGTCAAAGAAAAGGTGTTAATGAGAAACTTAGGAAAGGAAAGACTACTCTAGGAAAGACTACTTTTTAGGAAAGACTACTCTACATCATCAGCCATATGTGACCTAGTGCATTAATGAAATCAGATGAGAAAAAAAGGGTGGCATGTTTGTTGCCAGATCTGTCATGTGCATTTGACACAGTATCTCGTGAACTGCCACTCAATACAATGGAAACTTATAGTATCAGAGGAACAGCTAAAAGTCTGTTACAGTCATACCCACAAGATTGATATCAGGTCACATAAATCATACACAAAATGGGCAACATTATTAAGAAGCACAGCTCCAGTCCAGCTATAGTTAAGTGTGGTGTGCCCCAAGGGTCAATTCTGTGGTCTTTATTGTTCATATTATGTGTTGGGCCTTTATTGTTCACATTATGTGTTAATGATCTGCCCACAGCTCACAATAGTAAGGTACTCAACTTATGCAGATGACACAGTAGTTGTTACTGGGGCCCAACCACAATGATATGGTCCGATATTGTTTTGGTGTTTTGGATTTAATAATTACTTCCAAAACAATCACTTAACTGTAAACATTAGTGAAACTAGTCTAATAGACTATCAGATACACCACCAACCAGATGGAGCATCTGATGATGGTACAGAAATAAAAGTTGGGTGGCAAAATTGCTTTCCTTGGCACAATGTTAGACTGGCATCTCTCGTAGGAGCAGAGATTGATATTTGATGCCAAAAATTAGAAAATCAATTTTCATAAATAAGATAATGCCACAAGTTCTTAATTATGAGCAAGTTAGTATTATCTACTATGCTTTAGTGTATCCATAGCTCATATGTGGAACTGAAGTATGAAGTATGGAGGTGTGCTGTGACCATCATGTAAATTGGGTAGTCATCCTCCAAAAAAAAAAAAAAAAAGAAAAGCCGGTAGTGCGTGTAAGCTTGGTTTTAATGAGTCTTGCAAAAGTATTTTCAAAAGTAAGACTCTACTAATACTGCATCAATATATGTTTATGAAACTGTTCAATTTATTTTAAAATACAAGCAGTGTAATAGTCTAAATAGAGATTTGCACAGTTTCAGTGCTAGGAGGGACTGTAATTTATCACCTGGAAAGACATAACATGAATTCAGATTCAAATTATTTATTGTAATTGACCACATACAGTAGAATAGGTTTTTCCAGTGATAGTAAGTTACAGTTGCAATCAAAGTATAAAAATTAATATTCATATTACATGTACAACTCAAGTATCTTGTATATGGCTATAATCTTAAATATTATTATCAGCATTGTACATATCATAACACTCTTTTATATTGTAACATTGATTTTTTGTTAGCCAGTCATATAATTTAAATTTAAATTTTTTAAATGGCAAGAATTGAGCAGCAAGCGGAAACTTCTTAAAAATTTTGAGGAAGTTCCTGTTTTTGCTAGCCTGTGTCTTGAGATGTCAATGTTTGCCTTATTTCTAGTGTCATGTTCATGAATTATTTTCCTTATAATTCATTCTTTAATGTTGTTCTTGAGAAAAAGTGCAGGCTCATAATTTTACAGATTCACCACTGTTATATGTGATCTGTAGGACCAGTGACAAGCTTTTTCTTGTACATTTAAAATGTTACTGATATGAGAAGAATGCCCCCATATGAGTACACATTATGTTATGTGATTGAAAGAGCACAAAATATGTCATATGGAAATAATTATTGTTGATCATATCTCTGTTCCAACATGAGGTAGGCAATTTGTGAAATCTTTTTACAGACTTGGTTGATATGTTCTGCCCAACTGAGTTTGAAATCTATATGTTTTTGTAAGAGTTTAACACATTTATTATCTACGGTCTCTGACAGTCCTAGCACATGCTTTTGGGTTTTGCTTGGATTATAAACAAGTTCATTGTCTGCATACCAACTTATGAAGAGTTTGGATGTCATGATGTGAATTGTGAATTTTGGTTTATTAGTCTCATATCGTACATAATCTAAATCATTTGATTCAGGTAGAAGAGACACGTCAAAATTTTGGCAAAGTTCTACTATACAGGGTGTTACAAAAAGATACGGCCAAACTTTCAGGAAACATTCCTCACACACAAAGAAAGAAAATATGTTATGTGGACATGTATCCGGAAATGCTTACTTTCCATGTTAGGGCTCATTTTATTACTTCTCTTCAAATCACATTAATCATGGAATGGAAACACCCACCAACAGAACGTACCAGCGTGACTTCAAACACTTTGTTACAGGAAATGTTCAAAATGTCCTCCGTTAGCGAGGATACATGCATCCAGCCTCCATCGGGAATCCCTGATGTGCTGATGCAGCCCTGGAGAATGGCATATTGTATCACAGCCATCCACAATACGAGCACTAAGAGTCTCTACAGTTGGTACCGGGGTTGCGTAGACAAGAGCTTCCAAATGCCTCCATAAATGAAAGTCAAGAGGGTTGAGGTCAGGAGAGCTTGGAGGCCATGGAATTGGCCTGCCTCTACCAATCCATCGCTCACCGAATCTGTTGTTGAGAAGCATACGAACACTTCAACTGAAATGTGCAGGAGCTCCGTCGTGCATGAACCACATGTTGTGTCGTACTTGTACAGGCACATGTTCTAGCAGCACTGGTAGAGTATCCCGTATGAAATCATGATAACGTGCTCCATTGAGCATAGGTGGAAGAACATGGGGTCCAATCAAGACACCACAAACAATGCCTGCCCAAACGTTCACAGAAAATCTGTGTTGATGACGTGATTGCACAATTGCGTGCGGATTCTCGTCAGCCCACACATATTGATTGTGAAAATTTTAAATTTGATCACGGTGGAATAAAGCCTCATCCATAAAGAGAACATTTGCACTGAAATGAGGATTGACACATTGTTGGATGAACCATTCGCAGAAGTGTACCCGTGGAGGCCAATCAGCTGCTGATAGTGCCTGCATATGCTGTACATGGTACGGAAACAACTGGTTCTCCCGTAGCACTCTCCATACAGTGACGTGGTCAACGCTACCTTGTACAGCAGCAACTTCTCTGACGCTGACATTAGGGTTATCGTCAACTGCACGAAGAATTGCCTCATCCATTGCAGGTGTCCTCATCGTTCTAGGTCTTCCCCAGTCGCGAGTCATAGGCTGGAATGTTCCGTGCTCCCTAAGATGCCGATCAATTGCTTCGAACATCTTCCTGTCTGGACACCTTCATTCTGGAAATCTGTCTCGATACAAACGTACCACGCCAAGGCTATTGCCCCGTGCTAATCCATACATCAAATGGGCATCTGCCAACTCCACATTTGTAAACATTGCACTGACTGCAAAACCGCGTTCATGATGGCCACTAACTTGTTGATGCTACTTACTGATGTGCTTGATGCTAGTACTGTAGAGCAATGAGTCGCATGTCAACACAAGCACCGAAGTCAGCATTACCTTCCTTCAATTGGGCCAACTGGCGGTGAATCAAGGAAGTACAGTACATGCTGACGAAACTAAATTGAGCTCTAACACAGAGCTTTCTCCCCCAGAATCTGCTGTAGCCTTATTTTTAGACTCTCTGGCTTCATATTAAATATATTTTTGACCATTAGCTTGTTATATATTGTCATCCCCATATACTGTGGAGTTTGTGTATATAATTTCAAATGGTGTGTGGGTAACATAAAATTATTTTTATTTCTTGTGTTGTATGTGTGGTTAAAATGATTTTCCTCAAATAATTTTTGTCTGCTATGTACAAAGATTATAATTTCATAAATGTATATGGAGGGAACTGTTAGGATTTGCAGGTTCCGAAATAATGGGCGACAAGATTCTGTTTGTTGTGCAATACACATGTATCTTATAATTTTCTTTTGCAGTCAGTATTTGAGATACACTACTTGAATTTCCCCAGAAAATGATACCATACCTAATGACAGATTCAAAATAACTATGATATGCTATTTTTCGTGTACTCATGTCAGTAGGGTTTGCTAGTAATTGCATTGCAAATGCAAAGCTGCTTAGTGTATTTGATAGGAACTCAATATTTATACTCCAGTTTAAGTTGTTGTCCACATTTAGTCCTAGGAATTTGACTGTGTTAACTTCTTCCATAGGATGATTGTAATGATGTATTTTAAGATCCACACATTTCAAATGTTTCGTTTTGAAATGTACCATATTGGTTTTTGCAATGTTCAGTTGCAAGCCATTTAACTGGAACCAGTTTTCTAGAGTTCTCATTGTGCTCACAATGGAGCTTTGAATTTTTTCTGCATCATCCCCAATTAAAACAGAAGTATCATCTGCAAACAGAACTGACGGGGTATTTATATTTATGGGCAAGTCATTTACATAGAATAGGAACAGGATTGGCCCCAAAATGGAGCCTTGAGGCACACCTTGTGATACTGTACTCCATTTAGAATAATAATTTACTGCGTTTGATGTGACGCTTACCCATTGCTTTCTGTTGTGCAAGTATGATGTGAGCCATTTCAGAGCTTTGTCCTTAATCCCTTATTTGTTTAATTTGTAGATAAGCAAGTCATGGTTCACCGAATCAAATGCTTTTGAAAGATCACAGAAGATACCTGCGACTTTACTCCTCTGATCCAATGATTTGCATATCTTCTCAATAAAGTTATTTGATGCATCCAGTGTGTTTTTTCCTTGTTGGAATCCAAATTGGTTACTTACAATAATATCATTTTTTTGCGATAAAATTTTTGATCTGATTTGCAGCTACTTTCTCTAACACTTTTGACAGGATTGGGAGAATAGAAATAGGGTGATAGTTTCCCATATCTTCCCTCAGCCCTTTCTTGAACATATTTTAACACATCAGGAAAGCACCCCTGTTCAATAGATTGGTTGATTATTTTAGTTAGTGGGGGTGCTATTATGTCATATACTGCTTTAATCACTTTACTTGGTGTCCCATCCCATCCAGCAGAATTTTTATTTTTTAATGACAATATAACATTTTTCACATTCTTTATTGTGACTCTTTTAAAATCTGTGAGATACTCAGCTTCTTGATGGAGTCCAAAGGGATTTACTTTATTCTGATATCCTGCTACATCAGCTTCTGACTTTGCTACATTTATGAAGAATTCATTGAAACACTCTGATATTTGAGCTGGGTTTACAACAACATTATAATCTACTTTAATCTTAGTTATTTCATTACTACTGACATTAACACCTAACTCTGATTTGACAACAGACCACACTGCCTTTGTCTTACTATTATGTTGTAAAATAAATTTATTGTTTGCCATTTGTTTTGCTGTCTTTACAACTTTTTGGAATATGGCTTTATAATGTTTCACATACACAGAAAAATGTCTGTTTTTGTTATATTTCAGTTCATTATGTAGTTTCCTCTTTCTGGCACTAGAAATTTTTATACCCTGAGTTATCCATTTAATCTTCCTAGTCGTTGTGTTACATTTGGTTTTAAGTGGAAAAGTTTCATTAAATATTTCAAGAAAGCTACCAAGAAATTTGTTAAAGATAGTACTACTTGAGATACAGCTGTCATAAGGCCATTCAACCTCTCTTAACTTACTGCTAAATATAGTTAGGTTTTTTTCATTATAGTTCCTTTTCATGTGGCTTTTGTTACATGAAATTTCTTTATAGAGTTTTGGTAGTTCAATGAATAATGCAGAGTGGTCAGAAATTCCTAAATCTAAGCAAAATTTATTAACATCTTCAAACACATAATTTGTTAAAATATTATCAATACAGGTCGCTGACTGCATTTATTCTAGTGGGTTGCATGAAGTTTGCTTTGAAGCCGAAGGTTTTTTTATTAAGTCATTGAATTTGGGTACATCATTGCTGTCAGCTATGATATTAATATTGAAATCAGCAGCTATTATAATATTTTTCCTTTTTTCTTTATTAAGATTTTCAAGAAGGCACTTATTTTTGAGCAGGAAAGCTTCAATTGTAGTTTTGTCTGGTACTCTGTAAATAGAAACTACTAAGACATTTAGGTCCCTTAACTCGATACAACAGCTTTCAAATATACATTCTTCATTCAAATGATTAAAATCGTTCCTTATTTCATATTTCATGTCAGAATGAGTAAGTATGCAAGAACCTCCACGTGATTTCTCTCATCTACAAAAACTGTTAGCCAATTCGAAATTTTCAATTTTATTAAGAATTTTAATATTACCACATGTAAGCCAATGTTCATTGCGACAGATAACTTTAATATTTTTAAATTCTGAAAGAATATTTTGTAAATCGTCAAGTTTATGATTTTTGTTTGAAAAGTCGGCACTGAGACCATTTGTATTCAAGAGCATTACACATGGACACTCTTTTTCATTTATGGGTTCAGGCATAGGCCTACTCTTTCTTGGGTACTGTTTCAGTCTTGCCATTTTTGTTAGCAAACACTGTTTCCCATCCCCATCATTACTTACAAGTTTTCCTTATTATTCAGAATTTTACATGTATCAGCAAACATTTTACTGTGAAGTAAGTGAAGTTGTATCATCATCTTAGCAGATAAATGACTGTGATACACAATGGGGCAGATCATTGACAGGCACAGTGAAAAAGAAAGGGCCAAGGACAGAGCCCTGGGGAACACCTGTTCCAATTTCTACTAAGAGGGAGTGTCTATTTCTAATTGAGAAAAACTGTCCTCTGTTTTTCAGGTAGGAAGAAATTAATGCTAATGTAGATTTTTGTATACGACAATACTCTAATTTTGTTAGCAATACGTAAAAGGAATGCATCTGCACACTTTACTTAGCTCACATAATACAAGTGACACTGTCTTCCTATTCTTGAAAGTTGTTAAAGTCTGATCAACAATTTCCAGAACAGCTGCAGTGGTATTATTACCTGTGCAAAATCTGTACTGACTGTCATGCTTTTCAAAATAATGTACATGAGTGATTCAAATATTTTTGAGGCTATTGGCAGAATAGAAACTGATTTGTAGTTCTGGGGGAGTTGTTTATCACCCTTTTTGAATATGGGTATAGCTTTTGGGATTTTGAGTGAAACTGGAAAAGCTCAATACTCTTAAAATTTATGAAAAATAAAATTCAGTGGCTTACTTATCAAGTGAACTGGCCATTTAACAACATAATTAGACATCCAATAGCAGTACATACTTCTGAAATTAGATAATTTGGAAACAGTTTCACAGATGTCATCACGTGTAATTTTATACCAATGAAACAAAGGCATTTCAGACAACTGGGAATCAAGCAGATCCCTTGCAGGTAAGTCAGTGGTCTTAATTTTGTGTCTGAGTTCTCTGATTGATGTTACAAAAAGTAGTCATTCAATTCTCCTGGATCCAGCAGAGTGTGACATACCTGGATGGAAGAATTATCTTATCTGATAACTTCCCAGGCTGCCTTACACTTATTTGGAGCACCTTCTATGTACCTTTCGTATGGTGGTTTTTTAGCTTGAATGAACTTAGTTTTGTTATACGTTTTACTTGTAAGGTAAGCATTATTTTGCACACAACAGCCAGGGATCAAATTTTGTAACAAACTTGCAAAAAATTAGAAAAGCTCAAGTGGAGGCTGCTTTGAAATGGCCTGGAAGGAGTTTCTTACCAATAAATGTTTTTTATAATGTTAAGAAATTTCTCATACAGGAGTAGAATACTTTCCTTTTTATCAAATAGTATCTGTATTAAAGTTATATAATTCGTAATTGTTCCTGAAGTTATGACAGGAAGTGCAAAATATGTCCACAACTCAGAACACATCACTTTGTTTGTCTACAGAGAATGAATAAATAAGTAAATAAGAATTTTAAAAAATTAGTGTCAAAATTATGCAGATCATAGAGGATGCTTCAATGGGTATTTTTGGGTGAGGAACCAATGGTCAGAAATGATTTTTGCATGTGTTACAAGGTCTCGGGTGAGCTGTAAATTGCTTATGTCTCATAACAAGCAATTAATTGCTACATCAACATTGGTGGAATTATCAGGAAAAATAGTACACTGTTGTCTCTTGTGTGTCTGCAGTGGAGTTTAAAACTGTTTACAGTTAATGACTGGTGGTAAAACATGGAGCATTGAAAGACCTGTCTGTCTCATTTTACAACAAACAGAAGGAATATTTGAGAGAGTGGGGCAAAATTTTATGTACTGTTGTAATGTTGGTCTCATTGCTTCCATGATGATGGATGTTGGTGGCTTCAGCTGTGAATTATTTTGTTATAGAGCACAAAATCTACTTTTATACTAATTTTCTCCTCAGCTTTGTTTGTTGTTTACAATTGATTACAAAGCCTTTTGTGATTTCATCTTCTGACACCCAGTCACAGTTATCAAAGTACGAGGGGCATTCAATGAGTAATGCAACACATTTATTTCCTCAGCCAATTTCGATTACAAAATGTAGAATTTGTTGTGGGACACCATAGAATATTCTTGCTTCAGCCCCTGTAGTGCCATGAAGTTCTGTAGGTGGCAGCACTACACATAGCCATCAAAACAGCATATGTGACAGAAGTGGATTCCAAGCAGAGAGCTGTCATTGAATTTCCTTTTGTAGAAAACTAGAGCATCACAAATATCCATAGGTGCTTGCAGAGTGCTTACAGAGTCCTGGCAGTGAGTCATTTGGTGAGGCATCTTGTCATCATCACAAGGTTGTGCAAACCTATCCAGTCTCCCATGTGCCGGCCAGCTGGCACAGCTGTGACTCCTGCAATTTTGGAACGTGGAGACACTCTCATTTGAGATGATTGACAGATCATAATCAGATACCATTCTGCATGACTGAATATCTCTGTTGGTAATACTTACACACTCATCCACAGGGTACTCAAACATGTGTGACCACTGGGTTCCTCGATGCCAAACAGAAGACTGTAAACAGCAATGATGGACCATATGTGCAGAATTGCTTGCATGTTATGAGACTGATTGTGATAGTTTTTTGTCAAACGTTGTCACAAGTGATGAAATATGGGGTCATCACTTCACACTGGAAACAAAACAGCAATACATGGAGTGGTACCACACCACATCTCCTCCAAAGAAAAAGTTCAAAGCCACACCCTCAGCCTGTAAAGTCATTGTGATGGTTTTCTGTGATTGTGAAAGGGTTTGCTGTTTTTATGTCCTCCCTCATGGTGTAACTCTCAACTCTGAAGTGTACTGTGCTATCCTTATGAAAGTGAAGAAACAACTTCAACATGTCCATTGCCACAAAAATGGAAACAAACTTCTCCTTCTCCATGACAGCGGAAAGGCCTCACATAAGTATGCACACCTTGAGGGGAGCTCACAAAACTTCATTGCACAGTTCTTCCTCATCCATCCTACAGCCTGGACCTCAGACCCTCTGACTTCCACCTGTTTGGCTCAATGAAGGATGCCCTTTGCAGGAACCACTACGTGGATGATAGGGAAGTTATTGGTGCAGCAAGATGTTGGCTCTGATGTAGGCCAGTTAGTGGTACCATTTGGGCATACAGGCCCTCACAGTAAGGTGGTTTAAGGCTTTAACATTAAACGGAGATTATGTTGAGAAAAGGGCTTTGTGCCGAAAGAATGGGTTCTAATATGGTGTACTGGAATCCTGAATAAAACCAACCAACCTGCTTTCAGAAAAAAGCTTGTTGCATTACTTATTGAATGCCCTTTGCATATTCTGTTGCTGTACCATGTTAGAGGATGCTGTGGTACAGCAACAGTATGTAGTTGCAGGTGTGTACCATTTCAATAACTGTGCATAAGTGCCTGAAGATTATTCCATAACAGGCTTTGAAATTGATTGATTCAGTGACTTTTTTATTGGTCCATGTTTATCATACAGCACAAATTGTTCAAATAATATTGTGTGCGTCAAAATAAGAATAATATAATATTTAGTACCAGCAAAAAAGAAGTGATAATGAATTGGTACATATTCTTATAATCTAAGTTTATCAGTAATTGTTTAAGTAATGTTGATTTTTACATATCCAGAAATTCTTGTACAGGATAGAAACATTGCTTTATTAGAAACATATTTGGTCTTGAAACTTCCTGGCAGATTAAAACTGTGTGCCAGACTGAGACTCGAACTCGGGACCTTTGCCTTTCGCGGGCAAGTGCTCTACCACTGAGCTACCCAAGCACGACTCACGCCACGTCCTCACAACTCTAATTCCACCAGTGCCTCATCTCCTACCTTCCAAACATCACAGAAGCTCTCCTGTGAACCTTGCGGAACTAGCACTCCTGGAAGAAAGGATATTGTGGAGACATGGCTTAGCCCCAACCTGTAGGTGTTTATAGAATGAAATTTTCACTCTACAGTGGAGTGTGCACCGATATGAAACTTCCTGGCAGATTAAAACTGTGTGCCGGACTGAGACTCGAACTAGGGACCTTTGCCTTCTGCAGGCAAGTGCTCTACCACTAAGCTACCCAAGCACGACTCACACAGTTGTGAGGATGGGGTGTGAGTCGTGCTTGGGTAGCTTAGTGGTAGAGCACTTGCCTGCAGAAGGCAAAGGTCCCTAGTTCGAGTCTCAGTCCGGCACACAGTTTTAATCTGCCAGGAAGTTTCATATCAGCGCACACTCTGCTGTAGAGTGAAAATTTCATTCTGCCTTTGGTCGTGTTTTGAATGCTGGAAATGTGGCAATTTTTATTTGTTCTGCTATCTTATTGTGTTGTGTGACACCAATGTTAATTACACTCTTCTGACAGAATGATATTCTGGAATATTAGTTTGCCCTCTGGTACAGTAGTTCTGTACACTCTAGTTCTGCACTAATTTGCCTGTTTCCATGAGGTAGACCCTGGTGTGTAACATAGCAACATAGATGAATAAGAATGGAACACTCAGGACACCAGGTTAAATAAAGTGAAGTTTGCATGACTCCATCATCTTTTTAAGGCCTTGAATTATTCTTAGAGCACATCTTGTTCACTCTAAGAACATTTTATGCTGTGAGTTAAGAGTCACCAGAGAATAATCACATAATGAAGCAGTGAGTGGAGTTGTGCATAATATGCCTGCAGTACTGTTATTTTGCTTGTTGTACAATTTAATATTCTGAGATAGTAGCACATGGATGAGAGTTTGTTTGACCAATACAGTATGGAAGGTTCTGACTGAATGTAAATGGTTTAGAACTAAAGGTGACTACTCACCATATAATAGAAGCATCGAGTCATGTGGCAGCCAATGTTGGGATTTCAGTTTGGCAGGTAAACTGTAGTGGGGATTGTGTTAGCTGGATTGGGTAGAGGGAGAAAGAGGTGGGAATCAGAGGGGAGGTTGGCAACATGTAACTATTGGTGGCAGGTGCACAGGCTAGAGCCAGCCAGCCAGTGAGGTGGAACATAGGATGAAGGTGATGTGTAGATGTTGATTGGCAGGGGTGACAGGACAGAGGAAGGGGAAACTGTTTGGTAGAGGGTGTGAGCACAGTGAGTTACCAGAGACTGTGGCTGCCAGCCTACCGTCCACACACCCTCTGTCCAACAATTGTCACTTCCTCTGTCCTGTCTTGCCTTTCCAGTTCACACCTCCATGCCAGGTTCATCATGAGCCACATGTCTCCAGCTCTGGTACCTGTGTGTCACATGCCTAGTCTGTGTTCCTGCTATCCCTTCCTCCCACATTCCACCTGCTTCCTCCCTCTGAGCTGCTAGCTCCTCCAGCTACCCACTTCTTTCTCCCTCTATCAGACTCACTTGACATGACCCGTGTGTGTGTGTGTGTGTGTGTGTGTGTGTGTGTGTGTGTGTGTGTGTGTGCGCGCGCGCCCACACACGGGATTAGCCAAGCAGTCTAAGGTGCTGCAGTCGTGGGCTGTGCGGCTGGGTCCGGCGGAGGTTCGAGCCCTCCCTTGGGCATGGGTGTGTGTGTTTGTCCTTAGGATAATTTAGGTTAAGTAGTGTGTAGGCTTAGGGACTGATGATGTTAGCAGTTAAGTCCCATAAGATTTCACACACATTTCACATTTGAACATTTTGTGTGTGTTTTAGAGAGAGAGAGAGAGAGAGAGAGAGAGAGAGAGAGAGAGAGAGAGAGAGAAAGAGAAAGGGGGGGGGGGGGGGCAAGGAGAGAGAGAGACCACAGACCCAATAATTTTGCCCCATTTAAATATTCTAGTTCATTTTTTAATCATAGATGAATGGATATTTGGCTAGAAGGTGAAATAAATAAAAATGACATGTACAGTTTTTCAGTATTTAAAATGAATATTTTTGGTGAAGCATGCTGAAAGCCTTTTCTTAGAGCTTTCTGCTGTTGACTGCAAAGTTTCTGTGGTGGAACCAGTGAGGAATTTGTTGATGTCATGAGCAAATAGAATAGTTTTTTTTGGGCTAGTAAGCTGAACAAGGTTGTTCACAGAAATTGAGACGAATAACAGTCCTAGGATTGAGCCCTGAATGCACTGCGATATTGATGGCATCTTCATCAATCACACCCAGTGCACCACTCACAGCTATGAGAGAGAAAACACTTTTGAACCACCTGCCACAGAGCCACTGGGTGAGATAGCTTGCCTGCACTTACCATTCTGAGAGGGGTGGTACCATGTGTACCTGCTAGCAGAGGATACAGAATTGATATGACCTCACTGCACTCTACTCTTATTGGCTGCTGCCATCTTTTAAGCAGTCGCAGTTCGGAGTTCCCCCCAAGATCAAGTGCATCTATAGACTTATCAGTACTAGTGGGGAAGACTGCAGTGAGGACAATACGTTGACACAGACTACTGCTACCAACCACGACTAATATTCAATGACTTATATAAGTATATCGTCATTAAAGACTATTTGATTCTATTGAGAACATTACTATTATTTGCAAGTTATGCAGAACCACAGAAGAACCTACCACATTATCTATAATTCAATTATTAAGTGTATATAGTATAAATAAACTTATTAGTGTGTTACCATTTTGTAGACATCTGGCTGTATTTATTGGCCTCCTCGGCTACCAATACAAAATACACCAATTTCATTGGTAATTTACTGAAAAGGAGAGAGTTGTTTCTTGTTTTATTTGGTGTGTTGAACTTGTATTCGAATGATACCTTCTACTTGAAGTCCTTTAGGTATGAATGCAACCAGGTGTCTGCTACACCTCTTACACTTCATCAGCAGGATTTTATGGTCCAGGGCATTGAAACTTTTTGAAAGGTCTAGGAAAATACCTGCAGCTAATTTATATTGCCTGAGAGATTTTAAAATACAGTTTAAGAATTCAAAAATTACTGTTTATGTAGTTTTAGACTTTCTGAAGCCATGTTGATGTAGAAAAAGTTTTTCTAGAGTTATTTTTTTTAAATAGAACTTAACTGTGGCACAGGTCAGTAGTTTGATGTTATAACATAAGAAATTTTTTTTTTTCAGTGGTGGAAAGTTTGCTATTTTCAGACATCTGTATACCCACAAGTTTCTAAAGACAGGTTGAAATTTTTTGCTAATGATATTGCTATTTTGTGAGCATGTGCTTTTGTATGAAATCAGGTACTTTATCAAGGCTAGTTGACATTTTGTTGTGTAATTATTTAATTTTACTTATAATTTCATCAGAATTTTTCATGAACATACATAGATGCACCCGAGATCACTGACTTATTGAAGAAATGTAGCACTGGTCCTTTACAGTTTATTTGAATGGGATATTCAGCTAGTGAAGTGAAGTATCCATTGAATCTTTTCACAATTGATTTTGGGTTTGTGACTTTGGGGCCCACTAGTATTAAAGATATTTTCTTTCTTTTGATAGTGTGTAACAAGTTTGTTTGTTCATACTCTCCATGCAAATATCATTGTGTTTGACAAGTTTTGTATCAAATTATCATTTAATTTGTAAAATAATTGCAAATACACTAAGCACAAGGGAATCAAGTTTGAACAAAGAGTGTACCACAACACAAGAAAATTGAAGGAAAGGCAATGAATGCAGACAGACTACAATGGACAACTGACTGATGAAAAAACGAGATAAAGCTGCTTCTTGCCAATCCATCTCTGTATGGAAACAGACCAACTTGGAAAAAAGAGGTAGTGAAAAATACCTTACCCAGACCTTTAACTGAGATTTATGAGCAACTGTTTATGCAAATGAAAAATTGGCAACTTACCACCAAAGCATTAGAGACCTGTGCAGTAAGGTCAATGAGCTTATACTCAATTTCGTTGAGGCAGGAGGTATAAATTGTACTAGCAACATAATTCTGTAAAAAATATAAAGAAAGAGGTGGAGTTGCCATCTATGTTAACAACAATGTCATGTGTACTGTAACTGATGTACACAGTTTTAGTCTAGAACAACATTTGGGAATATGTGCCAGAGAACTGTTGTTAAATAATTCTTATTTATCAATACTAACAGTATATAGATCACCTTCAAGAAAATTAGCCTCATTTTGAAGCTGTTAGACACTCTCCTCAGGTACATATTTAAACACAGAAGAGATGTGCGAGTGCACAGGAACTTTAGTGTAAAATTTTTAACTTAGTCCAAGGACAGATCAGACTAGGGAAATTTGATGTTTACATACAATCTTGCTTCTGTAGTCAATTACACTACTGGAACATCTTCATGTACAAGAACACTAATTGACAATATATTTATAGACCAGATAAATATGAGTAAGTACACAATCAAAGGACTGTGGCGAAAATATTTAATGAGTGCTATTTAAATGTTGCTGAGAAAACAGCACATGATGGTTCCTTAGAAAAGGTCATTAAAATACCTACTGAAAGAACATTTCCCTAATTCTATAGAGTAAATGGGTATAGCCCCTACAACAGTACAGGAAATAAGAAAAAAACACAATTTCTTTAAAAAGCAAAAACTAAATGGGTGTTGACAATATTTTGAGCAAACTGCTTAAAACCTGCTGCAACTATTTAGGTAAAGTGCTGATCACATATTTACTGCCTCCCTCGAACAACATATATTCCCTGATGGGATGAAATTTGCTTTAGTGAAGCCCCTCTACAAAAAAGATGATGATATAGGTGTTGCACGTCACTCTGTATCCTTTTGACTGCATTTTCTAAAATCTTTGAAAAATTTATATATGTTGGGATTGTCAGTCACCTTGACAAATTTTATGTAATTGGTGAAAACCAATTTGGATGCAGAACAGGTATCTCTACAACTGAAGCTATGAGTGTATTTTCATATACAAACAACGTTTTGGGTTGCCTTGACAAGAAGACACTGTCTGTTAGCATATTCTTGTGATGTGTCTGAGGCTTTTGACAGTATCGATCATATGGCACTTATAGAGAAAGTGTGCCACTATGGATCAAAAGACAATTGGATAAATGGATAAAATTCTGTCTATAGGACAGACAACAGAAAATAGTATTAGATGCAAACAACACACACATAGGAGGGGTAGTGTCTGACTGGGGAAGGTACATTGTGGAGTCCCACAGGGTTCTGTCCTTGGTACCCTGCTGTTTCCTATCTCTGTTGTCCAGCACAGCAACCAACTTCACAATGATTGCTGATCAAGCAAGCATTGTGGTAGACAGTAAAACATTCACCAACTTAGAGTTGAATACCATTCAGTTACTTGCAGGTGCTCTGAACTGGCTCCTTGATAACTGCAAAATTCCACAGGAGAATAATATTGCTCATGAAAGTCAGCAGATACAGAATTTATAATGTTTGAAATTTTTAGGTGTTCATATAGATAACAGGCTTAACCTGGAACACCATATAATTCAAAGGCTTAGTTAGCTCTGCAACATGTGCCATCTGGAGGATCTCCAAAATCAGAGACATCAGTGTCTCAAAATCTTCGTATTTTGGCTTCTTCCATTCAGTGAAGTGTTATGGAATCATCAACTGGGGAATTCACCGCTACTGAAAAAAAAGTCTTTACCCTTCAGAAAAAAGGTTACCAGAGTTGTATGTGGAATACCTCCAAGAAACTCATGCTGTAATTTTTTTTTAAGCAAGAAGGGATATTAACCACTACCTCCCAATATCTCTTTCCGATCATGACATTCATGCTTCACACTCGTTCTCAATATTAAATAATGAGTCATATGATCATCATAACACAAGAAGGAAATGTGACATACATTGCAACATGAAGAATTTGTCCCTGGTACAAAAAAGTTAAAATACACTTGTGCATAAATTTAAACTCACTTCCAAGTAATATTAAGTCTCTGCAAGATAATAATCAGTTGTTTAAAAGTAAGTTTAAGGATTTTTGTTGAGAAAAGTTTTGATTATTTGGGTGAGTTATTTAACAGAGACAGATAAGGCTATTTCCCATATCTACATCTACATCTACATTTATACTCCGCAAGCCACCCAATGGTGTGTGGCGGAGGGCACTTTACGTGCCACTGTCATTACCTCCCTTTCCTGTTTCAGTCGCGTATGGTTCGCGGGAAGAACGACTGTCTGAAGGCCACTGTGCGCGCTCTAATCTCTCTAATTTTACATTCGTGATCTCCTCAGGAGGTATAAGTAGGGGGAAGCAATATATTCGATACCTCATCCAGAAACGCACCCTCTCGAAACCTGGCGAGCAAGCTACACCGCGATGCAGAGCGCCTCTCTTGCAGAGTCTGCCACTTGAGTTTGTTAAACATCTCCGTAACGCTATCGCGGTTACCAAATAACCCTGTGACGAAACGCGCCGCTCTTCTTTGAATCTTCTCTATCTCCTCCATCAACCCGATCTGGTACGGATCCCACAGTGATGAGCAATACTCAAGTATAGGTCGAACGAGTGTTTTGTAAGCCACCTCCTTTGTTGATGGACTACATTTTCTAAGGACTCTCCCAATGAATCTCAACCTGGTACCCGCCTTACCAACAATTAATTTTATATGATCATTCCACTTCAAATCGTTCCGCACGCATACTCCCAGATATTTTACAGAAGTAACTGCTACCAGTGTTTGTTCCGCTATCATATAATCATACAATAAAGGATCCTTCTTTCTATGTATTTGCAATACATTACATTTGTCTATGTTAAGGGTCAGTTGCCACTCCCTGCACCAAGTGCCTATCCGCTGCAGATCTTCCTGCATTTTGCTACAATTTTCTAATGCTGCAACTTCTCTGTATACTACAGCATCATCCGCGAAAAGCCGCATGGAACTTCCGACACTATCTACTAGGTCATTTATATATATTGTGAAAAGCAATGGTCCCATAACACTCCCCTGTGGCACACCAGAGGTTACTTTAACATCTGTAGACGTCTCTCCATTGATAACAACATGCTGTGTTCTGTTTGCTAAAAACTCTTCAATCCAGCCACACAGCTGGTCTGATATTCCGTAGGCTCTTACTTTGTTTATCAGGCGACAGTGCGGAACTGTATCGAACGCCTTCCGGAAGTCAAGAAAAATAGCATCTACCTGGGAGCCTGTATCTAATATTTTCTGGGTCTCATGAACAAATAAAGCGAGTTGGGTCTCACACGATCACTGTTTCCGGAATCCATGTTGATTCCTACATAGTAGATTCTGAGTTTCCAAAAACGACATGATATTCAAGCAAAAAACATGTTCTAAAATTCTACAACAGATCGATGTCAGAGATATAGGTCTATAGTTTTGCGCATCTGCTCGACGACCCTTCTTGAAGACTGGGACTACCTGTGCTCTTTTCCAATCATTTGGAACCTTCCGTTCCTCTAGAGACTTGCGGTACACGGCTGTTAGAAGGGGGCAAGTTCTTTTGCGTACTCTGTGTAGAATCGAATTGGTATCCCATCAGGTCCAGTGGACTTTCCTCTGTTGAGTGATTCCAGTTGCTTTTCTATTCCTTGGACACTTATTTCGATGTCAGCCATTTTTTTGTTTGTGCGAGGATTTAGAGAAGGAACTGCAGTGCGGTCTTCCTTTGTGAAACAGCTTTGGAAAAAGGTGTTTAGTATTTCAGCTTTACGCTTGTCATCCTCTGTTTTAATGCCATCATCATCCCGGAGTGTCTGGATATGCTGTTTCGAGCCACTTACTGATTTAATGTAAGACCAGAACTTCCTAGGATTTTCTGTCAAGTCGGTACATAGAATTTTACTTTCGAATTCACTGAACGCTTCATGCATAGCCCTCCTTACACTAACTTTGACATCGTTTAGCTTCTGTTTGTCTGAGAGGTTTTGGCTGCGTTTAAACTTGCAGTGAAGCTCTCTTTGCTTTCGCAGTAGTTTCCTAACTTTGTTGTTGTACCACGGTGGGTTTTTCCCGTCTCTCACAGTTTTACTCGGCACGTACCTGTCTAAAACACATTTTACGATTGCCTTGAACTTTTTCCATAAACATTCAACATTGTCAGTGTCAGAACAGAAATTTTCGTTTTGATCTGTTAGGTAGTCTGAAATCTGCCTTCTATTACTCTTGCTAAACAGATAAACCTTCCGCCCTTTTTTTATATTCCTATTAACTTCCATTTTCAGGGATGCTGCAACGGCCTTATGATCACTGATTCCCTGTTCTGCACTTACAGAGTTGAAAAGTTCGGGTCTGTTTGTTACCAGTAGGTCCAAGATGTTATCTCCACGAGTCGGTTCTCTGTTTAATTGCTCGAGGTAATTTTCGGATAGTGCACTCAGTATAATGTCACTCAATGCTCTGTCCCTACCACCCGTCCTAAACATCTGAGTGTCCCAGTCTATATCTGGTAAATTGAAATCTCCACCTAAGACTATAACGTGCTGAGAAAATTTATGTGAAATGTATTCCAAATTTTCTCTCAGTTGTTCTGCCACTAATGCTGCTGAGTCGGGGGGTCGGTAAAAGGAGCCAATTATTAACCTAGCTCGGTTGTTGAGTGTAACCTCCACCCATAATAATTCACAGGGACTATCCACTTCTACTTCACTACAGGATAAACTACTACTAACAGCGACGAACACTCCACCACCGGTTGCATGCAATCTATCCTTTCTAAACACCGTCTGTACCTTTGTAAAAATTTCGGCAGAATTTATCTCTGGCTTCAGCCAGCTTTCTGTACCTATAACGATTTCAGCTTCAGTGCTTTCTATCAGCGCTTGAAGTTCCGGTACTTTACCAACGCAGCTTCGACAGTTTACAATTACAATACCGATTGCTGCTTGGTCCCCGCATATTGACTTTGCCCCGCACCCGTTGAGGCTGTTGCCCTTTCTGTACTTGCCCAAGGCCATCTAACCTAAAAAACCACCCAGCCCACGCCACACAACCTCTGCTACCCGTGTAGCCGCTTGTTGCGTGTAGTGGACTCCTGACCTATCCAGCGGAACCCGAAACCCCACCACCCTATGGCGCAAGTCGAGGAATCTGCAGCCCACACGGTCGCAGAACCGTCTCAGCCTCTGATTCAGACCCTCCATATATTTCTGTCTTTACCAGTTTTAATGACTCTTGCTGCTTTAATCAAATCTTATAAATCCCATTGTGTTCTGTGAATCACAAAAATGGTCTTTGTATCTTATAAATCAAACTAGGTGTTTAGGTAATATCTGAAATTTATATTACCAACTGATGTCTGTGATTGTTCGTGATATGAATATAATAATCAATTAAATGTTTTGACTTGTCCTTCATACAAGTGGTATCACACAATAATGGATCTTTGAAATATGTAACACAACAAATAAATTAATTCAATTATTCTACCATAGATTCTTTTACAGGCTTTACAATAATCTGCAAATTCTTGGGTAACTTTAACTTTGGGTAACTTTAACAAGAATTCTGCAGAAATCTGTTTCTCTCACTGGAAACCTTTATACCTTCAATCATCCGTTGCTTATTTTCTCTTCAGTAGAAAATTCTGTATTAAAATATTGAAGGAAGATATTCTGAAAATTCATATATGTGCTGCCAGAATGGTTCTGAATGTATAAGCTCTCCCAATTTTCCCTAGTCAGAGAAAAATTAAAAGTTCTTATGCTGTCTTTATAAAAAATTCTTTTTTCAAGTAATTTTTTGCACCTGTTGCATAATAACTGTGCTTTATGATTTCCATATCCCTTCTCTCAGTTCTCCAGTTGTGAATTTGTAGCTTGTGTCTATGATGAATAGTTGGCCAATGATGGAATTTTAATGTTCTCTTGATCTCGTTGAGCCATGTATTGTGAGGATCATTTTGATTGTGTCGGTTATATTTATCAAACCATCTATAGCACTGCTGCCTTCTGAAAAGTCAAATTTGAAATCTCGACAAAACACTAGATTCATATTTAATGCACTGATCTTGTTTTGTAGTATCTCTAGTTCAGTCATGAAGACTGGCCAGTTTCCACCTGGTCTTCTACATATGTTAATACACATGAAATTAAATTCTGGTAATTTAATAAGAGAAAGTTCAAAATCTTTTGATTAGGTCAGTATAGAGTTTATTGAAATCTTAGAAAATTATCTGATCTTCATAAAGATGCTAGTATCATCATATTTGAAGAACTCCCCCCCTAAAATGATTCACTAATTTATATCATATTATCTAAATTTATTTTACTTTGTCATTTTTAGCCAATATTGAGTAATGCAAATAATGTCTACATTTAATTTATACTGGAGTAGTGCTTCCACTATGGTAGTTTCATTGTTGAGTGACTGAACATTCTAATGTAATATAACAAAATTTGAGAAGTTAGACACTTCAGTTGATATGGTTTCTAGTTCCTAATTTAATGGCATTTCTAATACAGCAAGTACCTTAAAGAATCTTTGATGTCTTTGTTATGTGTGGCTTCTGCTTGCTGGCATCTGTCAATATGTGAGTTAACTTTCGGAACTTGTAAAAGTTGTGCTTCCTTCACCTCTGCCATTTTCAGTTTTAGCCACTCCATAATTTGTATCTGAATCATGACTTTATTGTTTGCAAGTTGTGTAAAATACTCCATAATTTGGATTTGTTGCTGCTTTTCGTACTTGAAACACTGTTCTTCAAAATATGAGTATTTATTTTAGTGGTTAACAACTCCTCAACTCCTAAGTAAACAACAAGCACAGCTGAATGAAAAATTATTATTGAAATAGCCTTTGTATTCAATAACAGACTAGTGTAGTGGTTGTCACTTTGAACAGTTACTATGAGCTTAAGTTGCTGCTGCAATGTGTAAGTTGTTTATCTCAATAAGAAAAACTAAATATTCATTTCTAATTGTTAGCACCTTGTCACAAAGTACTCAGTTTAGGATCCTCAAGAACCATCACTATGAGCCTCATAATGAGAAAGCAATTCAGTATAGATGTTCCATCTTTCCTCTTTATTCTCTTCATTTATGCTTCAAGGAATCCAGTGGGTACAAACAGTTGAATATGCTAACTGGTGGACAAGTGTGTCAGCACTAACAACAGAGATGTCAAGTAGAGCACTGAGTTGCTCGATTGTTGTTTGTCGATCACCCAGAATAAGTGTGTCCACACTTGTGGTAGCATTCTCACTTCCCAAGCACAGGGACCCAGGTTCGATTCCCAGTGGGGTCAGGGATTTTCACCTGCCTTGAGATGACTGGGTGTTGTTGTGTCATCTTCAGCCTAGTATGGCAGTGAGGGTCTCCTGCATCATTCCGCTATGCTCTGTCAAGGAGTATGGGACTTCATCATCATCATTCTGTTGAAAACAGTACTTCACCTAGCAACTTACCAGCATTTATACACTGCTTGGTTTCTGTAGATGTGCTGGTGATCATCTGGTTTTCTGCCAAAAGATATTCAATAACTGCTGTTTTCTTGGAATGCACTTGAGTTACAGATGCTATTCTGAAGATTGATTATATTGCTACCCTCTACTGTTAGTTGCTGGAAGTATGAGATTATGCGGGAATGTTTAAGAATGTTACAACTTCTTCTAGATCTTTAGTTTAGATAAAATGTGGAACTTCTGGATAGATTAAAATTGTATGTCATCTGAGCTGTCAGGGCATACATTATAGCATGCACCAGAGTTTCAGTCTGCTAGCTATGCAGGAAGTTAAACATGGTATTCATAAACACAGACCTGTGGTTTAGAAGGTGTGACTTAAGTATGAATCAGATCCAGCTCATCAGGAGAGGATCACATTGCCCCAAGAACCTTTCAAAAACTGCTGCAGTTGTGGGTCTGAGAAACTAACTTGTGGGAGTGGTGTTCAACTGAAAGATTGTATCTTAGAATGCAATGAATTTAAGGCAAATTATTTCGATGGAGAGGGCAATTTAAGCCTTCTCTTGGTAAACTGTCAGTGTGGTTGGAAAAGTCAAAGATTTGTGGTAGCTATTAGAAAGTTATAAGTCCTAGGTTGTGAGGAGTTAAGGTTTGGAGAATGGAAATGAATAAAGTGTAGGCTGTTGAAACTTATCAAACTGGCTTGATGCAGGGTGAAAAAGTGTATACAGAAACTCCTCTGAAGCTTAATAGAGATGGTATACACAAGACATGGTGAGGGAAATAATTACAGCAGAGGATCTAAATCTAACCTCTGTAAGTCCATCTTTGTATGAGATAGTTGAGGGACTTCAGCTGTTCATTATAAAATGTAAAATTGAAAAGTCCTTCAGCCATCTATATTTTGACTGTATCTTACTTGTGCGACTAGTTTCAGTGTTTCACTGCACCATCTTCAGGCCCCTGTGTAAGGACAACAATAATGACAGTGTGAAGTACTTAATAAAGGGGTGGTGTAAAATTTAAGAGGCAATTGTCTACAGTGGTAACATGTAGTAAACATTTAACAAAAACCAAACTGTACAAGGTGACATCAAAGCCAATGATAAACTGAAAACAAATTCAATTATAACCTAATAAATAAAATGAGAGGACAGTTGCATACTGAACGCATATAAACTCAAGAACAAAATATACATATATCATATATAGTAAAGTGAACCTACTAATAAGAGGAGAAAATTTCATGTCATTCTTAGATGACTACAGTGTCACATATTGACAAACAACTAGAATTTAATGCTAATGTCGATACCTGTGAATCAGCTGGAGTAAAACAATCACAGTTGTATATTTGATGAGTGCAATTTGAAGGTAGTTATTTATATGATGTCATATATTAGTAAAATACAAAACCATGTATCAGAGGTTAACACAATGCAAACTGCCTCTACCACCATGTTCCATATATTAATAAATTGCTGACCATTATATACCTTCAGAAGATGAAATTTTCCCTACAGCAGATAGACTCATGTAAAAATAAAGATGTTTCCTATCTTTCATAACTATCGGTGCCTTTCTTGTGGAGGAGGATGAGATAGGTTGAGAAACAAGAAAGGGCAGGTCACTCATACACTAGTAAGCACTGTGCCAGCCTCATACCAGGGATGACCAGGACAAAGTGAGAAGGAAACTATGAAAAAGAGTGGATGGTTGCTTTACAATCTGTTACATTTAATGTTGATGAGTTCACATCATTTAACAGGATACTGGTATTGTTAAATTTTTTATTTTATCACTTTGATATTTTACAAAAATAACATTGTGTTGATTGAGTTAAATGTGGGTTAGAGAGTAAGTTAGCAGGATTGTTTCTGCTGCTACAATACACTTAAAATAAAATAAATTTGTAGAGTAGATAAATAGCCTTTATTTGGTAAGTTATTTGTCCAAACGATGAAGTACCTGATGAATATTGGAAAGATAAGGGAAATTACAGCGATTAATTCTTTGTCTTCTATTTTCATCATTTTATGTGGATATCTGTCACGGTAGCATACCTCACTCTACCAAGGGAGACAGCAGCTATTAATTCAGTGATTGTTTAATATATTTTGAACAGCAGAATTTTTCTTAATCAGCAATGTTGTGTTTGATCAACATTGATTTTTATAGACAGCGTATGAGCACTAAGAGTCATAATGTAAGTTAACTGCCAGTGCTCCTCTCTCTCACCCAATGGCTATTCTCAATTGGGAGCATCTTGCCACAGGTTTTACCCCATCAGATCACACAAAAGAGCATTTAACACAAGAAACGTAAGCTCCAGAATGGCTTGTGTTATTTATTTCCATAGTCTGATCAGAAATTAGGGAAAACATTCACACTGGCATATCATATAAAGTAATGTTTGTACTGAGTTACATAATAATATTAAAGTAATAATTTAAGCTCTGAGTATAATACATAAACAGTTAAAATATAATAATGTACAGAACAAAGTTTACACAATTCACAGACAGACAGTGCACATGACTTCATTCCCTTATATTTCCTTGATGACTGTTGTGTCAGGAAGGGCATCTGGCCATGAAGCTAATTACTTAAATAAACTTTGCCTAATCTTGAAAAACTAGGTTCCTTGTTAGACAAGATAAACATTAGAGGAAAGAAAGAGAGAATATTGTATGTTCTGGAAGGATTTACTTGCATATGGGCACATCATACATGCTTCAAAGTAAATAATAATAAATTAATATATATATACTTCATTTCATCTGAGAAGTTCTATTCACTGGAAGGAAACAATAAAATAATTTTTATCTCAAGAATTTAAAGCAATGCCACAAAAGCCCATAAAGGGCTAATACTGTAGTAAAAACTCTTAAACCAAAACTAATGATGCAAAGTAGAGGAAGCATTGATCAGTTGGCAGGCAGATAAATGATATCCAACAAAATCACTACAGTCTTGTACTGTGTTCATAGGGCCCATTTTGTGTCACCCATGTAACAGTCAATATGTCAAGGTGTTTTTACTGAATGACTGAAGTATGCACAATTGATTTATGATTTATGTATTGATTTCTCCCTGACAATTTTTTTTTTAGATAATTGCTTTAGGTAAACATTAGCATTAAAATATTGTAGAGCAAATTAAGGAAAAATGTTTTCATTATTTAATGAATTATAGTTTACAAAAGTTGTGAAATTATATTGTTTATCATTATCGTATTTATGAGTTTTAAAATTTCAGCAATGGAGAGGAGTGGTACCGTTTACGAAGCTCCGTCCGTCACCTAATGTTAAGGCCAAAGGAAGTGCATGTATACTTTCCTGCTGTACAGGAAATTGCAAAAGATTTTGTCTCTCATTTAGAAAATATCCTTCTTGTTGATGGAAAAGTTGAAAATCTAAGAGATGAAGTATCAAAATGGGTTCAAGAGTGTAAGTATGTTATTTCAGCAGGAAACCTGAAGAGTTTAATATCAATTTCTGTTTCTACATAAGTCAAACAAGTATTCTTCTTGCTAAAGTCAGTTAAAAAAACTTACAAAAAAGATGGAGAAATCTTCACTTGTAAAAACTATTATCTCATAATTTAGTTTCATACACTTTGAAACCTTGCTGACAAAAAGGGAACTTGATAGCAAGTGTTTACTTTCATTGATAGTACCACTGCAAAAACATGGAAATGATGGTGGAAGAAAACCTCTGTTTACACCCTCCAGCCTACATTTATCCTCTTGTTACACTTCATGACTGACAAGACAGTATGAAGTTTACATATTTATGTAACTACTGTGTGTATAGTGCTCCAGTGACATATTTTTAAGTCTGTAATGATGGTTTGTTTCTCTAATTCACTTGAAGTGAATGCCAGGATGGTTCCTTTGAAAAATTCATGGCTGAGTTGTGAGTTTCTGTTGTATTTTACTCCACTCTGAGCTTGGGATGAACTCTTGTTGACTGCATTGATGATAAGGCCTGAGTTTCCTTCTAAGCTTTATTCTCCCTTCTAAAGTTTGTGTTATAACAACAGTATGGGAAGGATACATTTCTGCTCACCACATAGAGGAGTCACAGACAGGCACAACAAAAACACACACACACACACACACACACACACACACACACACACCACACACAGCTACTGCCTGTGTGTGCTAGGGCCAGACTAGTGCCTGGAGACAGTGACCAAGTATGTGTGAGTTGTTGCTTTATGAATGTGTGAGCGTTCTATATCTGAGGGAGGACTTTGTGTCAGAGCTTAAATATTTCTAGTATTCGTTTCATTGTGCATGTCTGCAACTCAATGACTCCTCTACATAGTGATGAGTAGCAACCTATCCTCTCTATACTGTTGTTATAAAATATATATTTATACATTTACATGTATACTTCACAAGCTTGCTTACAATATGTGACTATAATTTCTCTCTACTGTTCCATTTGCAAGTGGCTCTTGGAAGAATGGCTACTAGTAAGTCTCCATACAAGCTCTAATTTCCTGATCTTCATGTTGTGACCATTTCACAAATCATATGCGAGAGGAAGTAGTATGTTGCTTGCCAGTTCTTGGAATGTACACTCTCAGAGTTATAGAAGTAGACTTGATGCAGAATGTGTGATGCAAAAAGCCTCTTGTACAGTGACTGCCTATAGAATTTGATGAGCATATGAATAACACCCTCATACTTACTAAATAAATCCCTCATCAAACATGCTGCCCTTCTTGACTTCTTCTCTCTCTCTCTTCTGTTAACTCTTTCCTGCCCAAAAGGACTTAAAAGTCCTGTCAATTTCTAGAGTTGTTTTTCAACATTCTCTCCAAATATTAAACCATTTGATACAGTTTTTCATACATGATTGATGAGTAGTGCTCAGTAATCGATCGAAGAAGTGTTTCTTCACAAATGACTTACAGTTCCTTAGGGCTCTTCCAATGAATCACAGCCTGGCATCTGCTTTTTCTACCACTATTTTTATGTGTTCATTCCTCTTTAGGATACTTCACATGGTTATTCTTAGGTATTTTGTGGTTGTTACTATTTCCAATGATTTGTTGCCAGTAGTGTAATGAATCTAGAGTAAATTAATATTTTGCAGTATCCTTCCATTAGTTGTTTCTTTCACAGACCTTTTTCACAATCCAATCATTTCCAATCCTATTGCTTAAGACAAAGAAATTCAGTCCCCCTTTCTTGGTTGTTCTCAGTTGGTGCTTCCTCCTCACAGCGCTCACTATGTGTTATGAACTGTGTGTTGACAGCCTGTCACTGGAATAATGCCAAGATTTTATTTTATCATCCTATACTGTGCAGGAACATAGGAAGATTTTTTTCCTTTCTGAATCCTGTAATAGGATACTTACTACTCATACTTTTGTTGTCACAAGGTTACTAATGCAGTCTTATTAAAATGTACTGGAAGCAGCAATTGTTCTTTAACTTACTGTCATGATTGAGGTAACTGGAGAAGAAGCACTATCAGAATCAAAAATGGATGATTCTCCCTCTACTGTTTAATTGTTGAAATAGAATTATAATGATGATATAAAAAGTTATAATGAATTATCTCAAGATAGGTGAATGGAATAAGCATGTCCTTAATAACCAATTCATTTATCTGAACAATGGTCTAAACAATAAAAGGGCTAATTTTGCTGGTGAATGAAATAAATGTTTTGTGATTTTCCATTTGGTAGTTCTATCTGTAACCAGGATATATGGATTGCAACATTTTTGCATACTTTACTGTCATGGTCTTAGCAAGTTACTTAAATTACCTTTCGAACAACAGCAGTAGTTCACATTTTTATAGCATTTTTTTGTTTAATTGTTCTGTATTGTCTGTAATTGTCAAAAAATTTTTTGTCTATTTCTTCTGCATCATACTGTAGAAGTAGCACCACTGATACAACAGTGGATCACAGAGTTAAAATCACATTTGTTACTAAATAACATAACACACTTCACTTACAGACTGAAGTTGTCAGTAGGTGACTGGCGATGGCAGAGACGAAGGAGTCCAAGATAAACACTGTTAACAATTACAAAGACATTTATTGACCTTGGTACATGGCATAGTGAGGCAGGCATGCCCCTCCACACTAACCCTGACTTAGATCAATGAACAGGCTTCCACTTGATGCTACTGAGCTGTCGCCTTGCATTACTGAGGCTGGCTGTCCCTGTAGGCCTCAGGCATTGATGTCAGTGGCACGTTGAGTTGTGCTGCAATGATGCCCCACTTGGGAGGTGGCCCTTCAGTTTTGCACTCGACTGCAGTGGCAGTGTGTGCAATTTTTGCCTCAGTGGGATGTAGGCTTGGCGGCACCTTGTCCATCTTGTGTCACTCTGACAGAATACGAAGGTGGCTGTGCACAGGGTACAAACCACTGCCATGGGACAGCAGTTGGCTGGCAGCTGGTAATGTGGTGCTGTGTCCCTCTAGGAATTCAGCATTAGAGTTGGCAGGGCAGAGATATGAAGCCCTGTGGATGACTTAGAGCAGACAGCAGGTACAGCGTGGTCTTATACCAGTGGCTGCAGCTGGCGGAATCCAGTCATCTTGCTATCTGGCATCACTCTGGCATCGTGATTGTGCTGCTGGATTGTGTTGATGAGAGTGATCCTTACCTTAAAATCCAGACTTATTTATATGCCTCCAGTGCCCATTTGTTTCGTTAAAACTTGGTGCCTAGTCACATTAGCAAAACGAGATACTTGTTCTGGTGTGTCAACACTGACCCACTTGCTACACAGTTATTACAGAGCTCTGCTATCGTTGCTATGAAATCCACTGGCGTGTCTGTTGTTGTAACCCACATGTCACCACACTTGTTGCTACTGGCCTGCGACTGTTGACACTGTGCTTTGTAGTGCTTCCATGCTACTTTTCCTTATGTTTGTTAAAGATTAATAATTTTTTGACCAAAGACTGGGTTGTGGCATTACAGTGCCCTCCCCTACAGAGAAGACCCAGACCCTTAGGTCTTACCGTGGCCTGGAACTCTGATTACTTCTATGCTTAATCCATAAAACTAGGACCTGATACTAAACTGGCCATTCTCAACTACTACACAAATTACTGTGTTCTTCCCTGACTCTGTAAATTTATCTTCCATCCCTTTGTCATAGTATCCAGTCTTGGGGAACTTGATATAGTCAACACTAAATGATTACTGTAATAACTTCAAGTTGAACAAATATATTTCAAGGAAGACACAATACATCAAAGTCACAGATCAAGTAAACAGAGTAAGATGTGTGTACACTTTAACAGTCAAATCATAACTGAGTCCCAGTCTAGCGGCCGCTGGTTGGCTGGCCGCTTAGGTGGTGCTGCTGCTGCATGGCTGTGAGACAGCACTGCATGTTGAGGATGTGCGTAACTGCGCGGCGGCACTTTGAAAGATTGGCGAGTCACAACACTTTTCCCCCCTTTGAAGTTTTTGCACAGGTCTTGATGGAGGTGGCCTGTAGATTGCTAACATCCAAAGGTGTTGTTTGACTGGCCGTAAAGTCTCGAGGAAGAGGCTTCCCGTATGGATGGAAGTGTCCCCGATGATAATGGGCCGAGATGACAGGTGACGTGGTGGTCGAATTTGCTGGGGCCTTGTGCACCAATCTGCCCATTGCGGCAAGTCCGGTTGTTATAACAAGAGACATGGGTGATGTGTCCGCGTCCGTAGGAGAAGGAGGCGAGTAGAGTTGCTCCGACAGATGATGGTCATCTGGTTCCTGATGGGCACGTCTCCTGGTGGCGTCAGTTCTTGTGCTGACACTGATATGATGGTGAGAGGACTGCGTTGTGAGTAATGAGAGATTCCAGTATCCCAAGTGTCAGGGAGAGCCAAAGGTGGTGTAGCGGTAAGAAGCCAGAAATTGGAGAAGTGCATCATCAGCAGCAGAAGTCAGGAGTTTCCTCATCTGAGCCTTAAATGTGCGGACCAGTCATTCAGCCTCACCATTTGACTGTGGATGGAACGAAGGGGCCATGACACGCATTATGCCGTGACAGGCACAAAAATCCACAAAATCGGAAGAGGCAAATTCCAGACCATTATCAGTAACAAGAGTAGACGGAAGGCCTTCCAAAGAGAAAATGCGAGCTAGAGCATTTGTGGTTGCCGAGGTGGTAGGCGATGTGCAACGGACAATGAAAGGAAAGTTAGAGTAGGCATCAATAATGAGAAGCCAATAAGTACCTAAAAAAGGACCCGTAAAGTCAGCATGAATACCCCTCCCAGGGCTTCTCAGGCGAAGGCCATGGTGACAAAGATGACTTTGGGGCGGCGGCCTGTGACGCACAAGGGCCGCAGGCAGCGACCATGTGTGTGATTTCAGAGTTGATGCCAGGCCAGTACACATGACAGCGCGCCAGAGATTTTGTGCGAGACACACCCCAGTGCCCTTGGTGAAGGAGGCACAAGACTGAAGCACGCGAAGATGCAGGTACCACAACACGCAGTGAAGCATTTTCAGTGGAAAGGAGGATAACACCATCCCTACCCGTGAGGTGGTAACGCGAAGCGTAGTAGTTCCGCAATGGATCAGAAGTCTTAGCGGATGGACGATCTGGCCAACCCTTCTTAATACAGCGTAAAACCCGGGAAAGGGTACGGTCAGAACTCGTAGCAGCCGCCAGCTGGTCCCCGGTGATGGGCAACCCATCCACAACCAGCTACTCGTCAACATCCAGGTGGAAACACAAAAGTTCGTTCCTATCGAATGCCAGATCAAGACCCGTGGGAAGGCGAGACAGTGCATCAGCATTCGCACGTTGAGCCGTTGGCCGGAAATGAATCTCATAATTGAAACGAGACAAGTAAAGAGCCCGAAGCTGGAGGCGGTGTGCAGCCTTATCGGGAAGTGACGTTGATGGATGATACGAGGAAACAACTGGTTTGTGATCCGTAACAAGATGAAATTTGGATCCATAGAGAAAAACACCAAACTTATGAATAGCATAGATAATGGCCAAAGCTTCTTTTTCAATTTGACAATATTTTTGTTGGGCATCCGTGAGCGTTTTGGAAGCATAAGCAATGGGTTGTTCAGAACCGTCAGAAAAACGGTGCGCAAGGACTGCACCGACCCCATATTGAGAGGCATCCGTGGCAAGAACAAGATGTTGGCCAGGTTGATAAGTAGCCAGGCACGGGGCCTGTTTCAGCATAGTCATCAATTTCTGGAAAGTCGCATTGCATGATGCGGACCAGTGAAAAGACACATTTTTATGCAACAGCTGAGCCACCAAAGCAGCAGACGGTAAAAACTTAGAATAGTATGCTATTTTCCCCAAGAAGGCCTTAACAGATGTAGGGCCAGGAAGGGCATTGATCGCAGCATCAGTTTACTGAAGAGGACGAATACCATCCCGAGAGAGTTGAAACCCCAAGAATGTGATAGGTGCCTGAAAAAATTTTGATTTCTGAAGATTACACTTAAGATCGGCAGTCTGTAAGACATGAAAAAGTGTGCAGAGATTTTGAAGATGTTCGTCAGTGGTGCAGCCAGTGACAACAATGTCGTCCATGTAATTTATACATCTTTGTCGGGCGTCGATCGGATAATAGCACCTCGTACCATGGAATCGGCGTAGGATTCTTTTTGAACTACAGTAACAAATTGACACTTTATACTGAGGCCGTGAAGTTCAGCAGCCGAAGTGCGATAGGATTGATTCAGTTGTTTTTGACAATGATAAAAGGCAACACGAGAGGTTACCACATGCATTTGCTTTTAAAAATAGACGGACAGAAGTGAGCAAATTTCAACAAAGGACAAAGATGCAGGATCTTTCAAAGGAGCCAATTGCGACAACAACCGATACATTTGAGGTGAAATCCATGGAAGGAACAGAGACTTACATGTTTGTTCATATGCGACATGAAACGCCAAGAGGTGTTGTCGAAGATGTTTTTCGTAACTGGACCAGTCTTCCGCCATCTCGTTGTAAGGAGGAAAAGTAGGTATAGACAACGACGAGAGATGCCCCGCATTTGATGCTGCGACAAAATCACAAATCACATTTGTGAGAAGCATTTGCTGTTCTATGAGACCTTGCAATAGTTGTTCTAAAGTAGCCATGGAAACATGTGGGTCAACGATGGAAAAGAAAAATCACTACCTCGTCGCCAATTGTAATAACTTCAAGTTGAACAAGTATATTTCAAGGAAGATGCAATACATGAAAGTCACAGATCAAGTAAACAGAGTAAGATGTGTGTACACTTTAACAGTCAAATCATAACTGAGTCCCAGTCTAGCGGCTGCTGGCTGGCTGGCCGCTTAGGTGGCGCTGCTGCTGCATGGCTGGCAGACAGTACCGCATGTAGAGGACACATGTGACTGTGCGGCGGCACTTTGAAAGATCGGCGAGTCACAAGAATTACCTGCTGGTGGCCAGTTGAATGAGCATAATGTGTCCAAACTGATGAAACTGGACATTTCGTTTGGTTGTGGTAGTCCTTGTAACAGTTCCTGCCTCCCACTCAGATCCGCTCACTGTACACAATCCACACAGTTCCTGACATATTGATTATCATCATTCCTTCTCTTCCACAAATACTTTCCTGCCACTCTCCAGTTCATTGTCTGACATCCCACAAGATACGATAAAATGTGATCATACATCTCACATAACACTTCTAGTTTCAGCTTGGCCGGCACCACCTCTTGTGTTCCCAATTTTATCTCTCTATGTAACAATTCATTTTGCATGGTAAACAACTGTTGCTTGCCATATCGTTTACACTCTCTGTTGGCACTCTGCGCTGCTTGCAGTTCCGCAAGGCCATGACCTAGTGCCTCTATTACAGCTACTTTTCTGCTAAGCTCATCTGCATTTCCATGTTTCTTTCCTGGTCTGTGGAATACTTGATTCTCATATTCACTGAGTTTCAACACCCACCTCATCAATATACTTGATGGGCCCTTCAAACCAAGTAACTACTTCAAAGCAGCATGGTCTGTCAGTGCCTTGAACTTCCTTCTGTATAAGTAACCCTGGAGTAACATATTTTTACGTATCAAGCTAAGCATTTCCCTTTCCATTGTAGAATAATTCTTCTGCACTGTGTTCAACTATCTTGATGCATAGGCAACAGGATGTTCTTGCCTGTTGATCTCCTGGCTCAAAACACACCCTGGAGTGTGATTCGACATATCACATGATAATATGAACTCCTGAAAATCTGGAAACATCAACACCAGACTTGACGTTTATACTCTCTTGAACTTGAAAAATGCTTCCTGGCACTCTCCTGATCATATCATCTTAATCTCCTTCTTCAGCAACTGTGTAATTGGTCTGGCAATGTCCACAAACCCCTTCATGATTTTCTATAATAATTTACGAGACTGAGGAAAGATTGTAATTCCACGGTTGTTCGTGCTACCAGAAAGTCTTGGACTGCCTATATTAACCTCATATCAGTCCTCACATTGTCCCTACTAATGATATGGCCCAGATAGTTAACCTCTTCAAATGCAAAGTGACATTTTTCTGTGCTGTGTGTCAAATGGGCTGCTCATAATCTTTTAAACATTTCCCTCAGACTTTGTCTATGCTCTTGATTATATCATCAAGATGACATTGAAGCAGTTTCAGACTCTTCAGCACTCTGTCCAGCAGCTGTTTGAATGTTGCTGGTACATTCTTCAACCTAAAGGGCAACCTTATATACTGATAGTGTCCTCAAGGTGCTGAAAATGCTGCTTTCAGTCTATCTTCTAGAGCAACTTCTAACTGATGATAAGCCTCTCCAGTCCAATATCAAGAAGTACTGGCCTTGCACTGGGTTGTCTATCATCTCTGTGATGTTTGCAGTTGGGTAGGCATCTGTTGTAATCTTACTATGTGGCTGGTGGTAATCTCAATAAAACCAATATTTCTTTAAACCATCCATAAATGTTTTTTGGCACGATCACAATTCCTGCCCCCTCCCCCCTCCCAAGGATTAGTACTCTCTTCCACAGTTCCATCAACAAACTGTTGGTTTATATAGTCCTTCAAAACTGGTTGAGCAGTCATGGAATTCTGTACAGCCTCTGATACACCAGTGCTTTGTTTCCTGCTGGAAACTTGTGTTTTGTTACTCGTGTAGCAGGCAATGGCTCCTGTAGAAAAAACAAATCTTGAAATTATAACAACAGGCTCTCCATCATTGTCTTATTCATTCCCCTTGAATACTTCAATTCATCACAAAATGCAGTCCTAGAAACATCCAGTGCCTCATCATAGCCAACACTCCAGTGTGTCAATCTTCCTCATCCAGCATCTCTAATGTAGCTAAAAACAACTTAACTTCTTCGGCTCCAAAATGATCTGCATTGACATGTACTGCAGTGCCTCCATTACTCTCATATATGCATGCAATACTACATTTCACCAAACAACACACCATATCCAATATTTCACTAACCTCTAGCAGTTATATCAGACACAACATATCAACTGGTAATTCAGGCTCCACATTCACCCATAGCAATTTTCCAGTGCGTCCTGAAATACAATCATTTGAATCAGGCCATAATGTTGTTGCTTGTGGTTTAACTGGGCTGTTTTATACATTAGCTGTTCCTCATGGCAATAGCTTCTCCTAGTCAGAATCTGTTCTTATTAATTTCCACTACACATTGTCAAAAGTCAGTATATCATGATGTTGATACAGAAAGTCCAATCCTAGGATTGTGCTGTACCCCTCGCTTACATAAGACACCACTTCTACACGTTGCTTAAATTTGTTTGCCTCCAGTGAAAAACTCTTCACTACTGACCCCAATGACTGTACATCATTATCCCCTACCCCTATCTACAAAATATTCCACTGCTTCATTATACTTTCTGGACATAGTACCCAAATGCTCTTGAAAAAACTGTGCACTAGTCTGCTTCCTGTACTTTTGTTACAACCCCTGTCTCAGTTGCTCAAAAGTCTCTTTGCATTACGCAATGCTTCTGTGCATCTTACAAACAACTTCACTTTCTCCATCAAATGTAACCTCGCAATCTGCAATAACTGCTTGTCTGACCATCTCCCTATGTTAGATGATGACATAAGATCTACAAATGCTGCCACATTCTCATACATCATACTGTAGAAGTAAGAAACAAGGTTAACAATAGCTGGATCCACCCCTACGACCTGAGATCTCAACAATCATATTTCATGATCCATCTTTGCCAATGAATTGTTTACAATCTCATTATTTGCTCTCAGCTTAGCTACCTGATTCACTAAGATTGCAAAGTCTCCTCCTTCATGACATCTTGTGTCTCTGACTTTGCCTCTCCTTCTGCCTTACTCATTTTTGCAACTCCAAAAAACACATAGAAATAACAAAACTAATATAGATACAACTAGTAATCACAGAGTACTCTATCAACTTACTTCTTTTGTCTAATCATGAGCCATATGGATGCCCTACAATGTCTAGCCATGTGCCCAAAATGATTACATGTAAAACAATTCACTGCTACCAATTCAGCACAAGGGGCAGAGTGTCCAAGTAAATTACATTAAGTACAATGCACAGGTACCAGACACTCACCTCTACAATTCCCCTTAAACTGTGACAAGTCAGCCAACTTCTTTTGTCTTGTAAAGCTATTGTTGTTGTTGTGGTCTTCAGTCCAGACTCATTTGCTGCAGCTCTCCATGCTACTCTATCCTGTGCAAGCCTCTTCATCTCCAAATAAGTACTGCAACTTACATCCATCTGAATCTGCTTACTGTATTCATCTCTTCATCTCTCTCTCTATGATTTTCACATCTACACTTCCCTCCAATACTAAATTCGTAATCCCTTGATGTCTCAGAATGTGTCCTACCAATCGATCCCTTGTTCTAGTTAGGTTGTGCCACTAATTTTGTTTCTCATCAGTTCTGTTGAGTATCTCCTCATTATTTATCTGATCTACCCATCTAATCTTCAGCATTCTTCTGTAGCACCACATTTCAAAAACTTCTATTCTCTTCTTGTCTAAACTGTTTATCAATCACTCCAGACAAATACCTTCAGAAAAAATTTTCTAACACTTAAATCTATATTTGATGTTAACAAATTTCTCTTCTTCAGAAACACTTTTCTTACCTTTGCCAGTCTACATTTTATATCCTCTCCATTTCAGCCATCATCAGTTATTTCGCTGCCCAAATAGAAAAACTCATCTACTACTTGATTTTCTAACCTTGTATAATTACATCCCCTAAACTCTGACTCCATGACTATCAGCACACAAGAGCAAACCAGTTTCACTCACCCTAATGATGGTAATGTGAGCTGTGACTTAGATGATGTGCTGCGGGAGTAGCAGCCCTCCACTGACAATTGTGGCAATGTCAGTCCGCCTGTCACCACTCTGTAGCATCAGAAGGTTAGTGACAGACATGAGGGTGTCCATGGCAAACACTGTTAACAATTACAATGAGCTTTATTGATCTTGACAAACAGTATAGTGAGGCAGACACATCCCTCCTCACTGACTCTGACTTGTAGTGAAGAACAGGTGGCAGCTTCTGCGTACCGTATTTACTCAAATATAAGCCACACTTGAATCTAAGCCACACCTGAAAAATGAGACTCGAAATCAAGGAAAAATTTTTTTCCCAAATCTAAGTCACACCTGAAATTTGAGACTCTAAATTCAATGGGAGATAAAAGTTTTAGACCGCCCCTCCAAGTTGAAACAAAGTTGGTCCATTGTAACATGAGACACAATTGAGGTCGAATGGATGAAGTAGTTTGGTTTGAGTAATAAGCTTAACAGTTCAGCTTTACCAAGTAGCCATTGCTATGTGTCAAGCTCTCCGTCCGTATTTATACAGGTACCCTTCCTTTTTCACGTGGTTCATCTGATTTGAATCGATTGGTTATTTTGCTTTGATCTGATAAGTGCTGTTCTCTTTGTTACAGGTGTTTATGTCACTCTAGGCTGAAAATGTATTATTGTACTGTGTCATGCATTGTTTGTCGCATTCCGATAATGAGTGTTTACGACCTGTCGCCGCTCGCAGCATGGCTTGCTTTTGTCGCGCTACAGCCGCTTACAATAAAAAAAAGAGAGGAATTGTCTCATAAGTGAAACAATGGCAAGAGACTGCTATTTGTTGTTACTTACACTGCTGCTTTTACTTACACTGCTGCTTTCTTTGATAATGATCAACAAGAACCAAATAATAGACTGCATATGATAGAAGATGTTCTGAACAAGAGTTTAGCAAAAATTTTTCTCCGTTTGAAAATCTTTGCAGATGCCTCTTTAGTACATTATATTCTGCACAGAAATTAGAGTCATCTTAGATTTAAAAATCTAGTCAGTTGCCATGCTTCATTTCTGACTGTATCACTATTCAGCATAAGAATAATATGAATATAAACATGACATGACATGTATATTCTTCCACATTTGCTGTTTTCTCACTCTAGTTTCATAGTTTATTAGGCAGACAGGATTTAAATGAGATAGCAGCAAACATCAAAGAATGCATGGCATAATGTTTACATTCTTCTACCTTTTCTTTTAATTTATTTACTGACGCAGGGGTTTTGGCACCAGTATTTATCTTTGTGCCTGCAAAGGATGCCTGTGTAGCACTACATAAATTCAACAGCAGCAGTTAGTTGTGGCGGCACCTACCAACATTTTTCAGAACTTCCACTTACTTTGCACTCAATTCTAAGCCTCAGGCAGTTTTTTGGATTACAAAAACCAGAAAAAAAGTGCGGCTTAGATTAGAGTAAATACAGTAGTGCTGATGAGCTGTCGCATCACATTGCGTAGGTCAGCAGCCTAGTAGCACATGGACATTGACATCTGTGGCACATCAAGTTGTGTTGGGATGGCACACCACATGGGAGGTGGCCCCTTGATTCCGCACGCAACCACGGAGGCGGCGTGTGCTCTACTTCCTTTGGCTTCACGTAGGCTCTGCAGCCCTGTGTCATGTAGGCTCAGTGGACCATCACCCTGTTTGCAAAGTGTGATGGAATATGTGGATGGTTGTGTGTGGGGTACGGTCTGCTGCCATCTGATAGCAGTTGATTGGTGACTGACATTGTGACGCTGGGTCCCACTACGATCTTAGCATAGAGTTGGCAGCTGTAGATGGCGGATGTGCATGATTGAAACACCAAGTCCTGTGAAGGACTTAGTGCAGATGGCAGGTGCAGCTCAGTCTCGAACCCATGACTGTAGCTGGTGGAACCCAGTCATCATGCTATCCAGTGTCATTCTGGTGTCGTGGTGGTACTGCTGCCTTCCAGGGATGATAAGTGACCTCTGCCTTAAAATTCAGACTTATTTATATGCCTCCAGTGTCCATTTGTTTTGTTAAAACCCAGCACCTAGTCACATTGCCAAAATGAAAGACTTGCCCTGGGGTGGTTATACTGCCCCCCTTGCTACACGTTTATGGCTGTGCAGTGCTGTTTATCACTGAGCTCTGTTATCCTCACTCCGCAATCCCCTGATGTGTTCATTATTGTCATGCATGTCACCACACTTGTGGCTCCTGGCCCACAGCTCTATGTCACTTCCATGCTACTTTTCATTACTTTTGTTAAAGACTAACAATTTTCTCACCAAAGGCTTGGTCACGGCACTACAAGGCTATGACTGGACACTGTACCAATGGTTCTACATGTACAGTTTTTATTATTCATACTGTATGTGCTCTTTGGAGTGCAAAGATAAGGACATGAATTATATACAACACATCCAAGAGACCAGTATGGCAATATTTGCCATCACAGACTTTTAATGATCCTGCAGTCAATTATTGTATCTCTTACTTACTCCTCAGCTCTACAGTCCTTGACCGAGTGAGGTGGCGCAGTGGTTAGACACTGGACTCACATTCGGGAGGATGATGGTTCAATCCTGCGTCCGGCCATCCTGAATTAGGTTTTCCGTGATTTCCCTAAATCACTCCAGGCAGATCCCGGGATGGTTCCTCTGCTCTGAAAGGGCACGGCCGACTTCCTTCCCCATCCTTTCCTAATTCGATGAGACCGATGACCATGCTGTCTGGTCTCCTTCCCCAAACAACCAACTAACCATCTACAGTCCTTGAAGGGCCTTGGCCTGCATCACAATATACTGCCATTCTATCCGGTCCATGGCTTTCCATCTCCATCCTCTGACACCCAGCTTTTTCATGTCTCCTTCAATTCCATCCACCCATCTCTTTCTGGAAAGTCCCTTCCATCATGTGCCTCCAGCCTTGCCATCAAAAAACTTCTTACATGTTCTGTCTTCCTCCAATCTGACCACGTGTCCTGCCCACCACACTCTTTTTATCTAAATGGTAGCGACAACATCAGGTTATTCAAAAAGTTGTTCTAATTCTGCATTCATACACATGTGCCAACATTCTTGATTGTATTTTGGCCCAAATATTTTATGCAGAACCTTTCTCTCCCAAATGCTAAGGATCATTTCCTCATTTGCAGTCACAGTCCATGTCTCAGCACCATACATAACTGGTCTTAATAATTGTTTTGTAAATGAGGATTTTAGATTTTTGTGATAGAAGTGAGCTCTTAAGCATGGGTAGTGTGACAAAGTAGCATCTGTTGCCTGCTGCTGTTCTAACTTTCACTTTGCTGCTGATGTAATTTGTCCCTGTGATAGTTGATCAGAGGTATTTGAAGTCTCTCACCCTTGAAAACTAATTGTTGGCTATCCCGAGATTTGACAGGTTTTGCTGGTTGGTCATTGTCATATATATGGTCTTTTCAACATTGACTACCGGGCCAAGTTCCCTTGTACTGCTCTCCAGTTGTTGATAGGCATCAGCCAGCACAGCACTGTTTTGTGCGAGTAATGCCACATCATCAGCATAGGCTAGGTACTGCAGTGAATGACTAAAAATGGTTCCTCCTCTATTTAACTCTATCTGGCTTATGACTTTTTCTAGGCAGAGGTCAAATAGCAGTAAGGAGATATTGTCACCCTGTCTCAGTCCCTTCTTGACTTCCACTTCTCTGGAGATTTTGCCTTGTATTTTTACTTTACAGTTGGTTTCACTGAGAGGCATCATAGTAAGTTTAATGAGCTTCTTAGGTAGTCCAGCCTCTTCCATCACATTCTGCAATGTCACTCTTGAGATGCTACTATACGTTTTGTTTAAAATTGATGTAAATATGGTGTACGTTTATTTGTTGTTCATAACATTTTTGAAGTAGCTTGCGTAATGTGAATATTTGGTCAGTTGTTGACCTATTTCTTCTAAACCTACTCTGATGGTCTCCAATTCTCTCTTCCACATAGGGAGTAAGCCTCCTAGTTACGATCTTGAATAACACTTTATATGTAGTATTTAGCAGGGAGATTCCTTAGATTCTGGCAGTTTAATTTATCTCCTTTTTTATGCATGGGACACATAATAGCCATTTTCCACTCCATTGGCATGCTCTCTTCCTGCAAGATGCTCAGTATTACTTTATACACTCCTGGAAATGGAAAAAAGAACACATTGACACCGGTGTGTCAGACCCACCATACTTGCTCCGGACACTGCGAGAGGGCTGTACAAGCAATGATCACACACACGGCACAGCGGACACACCAGGAACCGCGGTGTTGGCCGTCGAATGGCACTAGCTGCGCAGCATTTGTGCACCGCCGCCGTCAGTGTCAGCCAGTTTGCCGTGGCATACGGAGCTCCATCGCAGTCTTTAACACTGGTAGCATGCCGCGACAGTGTGGACGTGAACCGTATGTGCAGTTGACGGACTTTGAGCGAGGGCATATAGTGGGCATGCGGGAGGCCGAGTGGACGTACCGCCAAATTGCTCAACACGTGGGGCGTGAGGTCTCCACAGTACATCAATGTTGTCGCCAGTGGTCAGCGGAAGGTGCACGTGCCCGTCGACCTGGGACCGGACCGCAGCGACGCACGGATGCACGCCAAGACCGTAGGATCCTACGCAGTGCCGTAGGGGACCGCACCGCCACTTCCCAGCAAATTAGGGACACTGTTGCTCCTGGGGTATCGGCGAGGACCATTCGCAACCGTCTCCATGAAGCTGGGCTACGGTCCCGCACACCGTTAGGCCGTCTTCCGCTCATGCCCCAACATCGTGCAGCCCACCTCCAGTGGTGTCGCGACAGGCGTGAATGGAGGGACGAATGGAGACGTGTCATCTTCAGCGATGAGAGTCGCTTCTGCCTTGGTGCCAATGATGGTCGTATGCGTGTTTGGCGCCGTGCAGGTGAGCGCCACAATCAGGACTGCATACGACCGAGGCACACAGGGCCAACACCCGGCATCATGGTGTGGGGAGCGATCTCCTACACTGGCCGTACACCACTGGTGATCGTCGAGGGGACACTGAGTAGTGCACGGTACATCCAAACTGTCATTGAACCCATCGTTCTACCATTCCTAGACCGGCAAGGGAACTTGCTGTTCCAACAGGACAATGCACGTCCACATGTATCCCGTGCCACCCAATGTGCTCTAGAAGGTGTAAGTCAACTACCCTGGCCAGCAAGATCTCCGGATCTGTCCCCAATTGAGCATGTTTGGGACTGGATGAAGCGTCGTCTCACGCGGTCTGCACGTCCAGCACGAACGCTGGTCCAACTGAGGCGCCAGGTGGAAATGGCATGGCAAGCCATTCCACAGGACTACATCCAGCATCTCTACGATCGTCTCCATGGGAGAATAGCAGCCTGCATTGCTGCGAAAGGTGGATATACACTGTACTAGTGCCGACATTGTGCATGCTCTGTTGCCTGTGTCTATGTGCCTGTGGTTCTGTCAGTGTGATCATGTGATGTATCTGACCCCAGGAATGTGTCAATAAAGTTTCCCCTTCCTGGGACAATGAATTCACGGTGTTCTTATTTCAATTTTCAGGAGTGTATATTGCTTTCCACAGAGTTTCCCCACAATATTTGAGAAGTTGCACCTGGATCTGATCTTCTCCAGGTGACTTATTGTGTTTTAAGGTCTTAATGGATTGTATCACTTCCTCTGGTGTTGGTTCTGGTGTTAAGACCTCTGGTCTGCAATAAGTTATTTCCACCAGTTCTCCCTGTTCCAATCCTTCTTCTTCTCGGTTCAGTATCCCTTGGAAGTATTCTACCCATCCGTCAAGTATTTTATTACTCTCCCGTATCAAATCCCCTTCTTTACTCCTACATATATTTGTTCTGGCTTGAAACCCAGCCTTTAGTTCTTTAATCCTTTGGTACGTTTCACGTACTTACTTATCTTCCCCTAGCTGTTTAATTTCTTCCAATTTTTTCTTTTCTAGTGCCCTTTGTTTCTTTCTGCAAACCCTCTTAGCTACACAGAGCTTCTTTGTATATTCATTCAAATTTGCTCTAGTTCTTCTCTGAAATAATTTCATTCATGCTATGTTATGCTCTTCATTTCTTCTCATACATTCTTCATCAAACCAATCTGCCTTCCTTTGAGCCTGTACATGTCCCCAAAACCCCTCCATCTGCCTCAAGGATTGCAGTCTTACATCGTTTCCACATTATTTCTATATGTTCATTTGATGTGTCGGTATCATTTTTAATCCCCTCTTCTATTTCCATCTAATATGCTCTCCGTATTTCTTCTAACTTCAGTTTCTTAATGTCAAAACTTTTCTGTTTGTGGCCTCTTTGTTTACTCAATAGTGAGATCCTTTGTCTGTACTTAATTCTCACTAGATGATGGTGTGAATTGCAGTCAGCTCCACAGTGGCTCCTAACCTCAATTATGTCCGATCTGTGCCTCCGATCAATCAGTATATGGTCTATGTGATTTCTAGTTTCTCCATCTGGTGACATCCATGTTTCTTTGTGTATCTTTTTTTGTGGAAAACATGTACTGGTGACAGTCATGTTTTTACTTATAGCAAAATCTACAACTCTAATTCCGTTGTCATTTGATATTTCATGGGGACTATGTCTTCCTATAGTTGGTTGATAAGCCTCTTCTTTTCCTGTTTTTGCATTCAAGTCTCCTATTAAGATTTTAACACCACGCTTGGGAGCCTGATCATACAACCTTGCTACGAAACTCGTCCTTTGGTTGTTCATCTGCCTCTTTTGTGGGTGCATGTACATTTATAATTGTTATGTCGAAAAATTTTTGCCCTTAATCTCAACAATGTGGAGATCCATTCTTTGATTGGTTTCAAGTGCATCATAGCATGTTTCAGTCCTTTAGCGACCACAAAACTTTTACCAAAGGTATTCGTCCTCCGCCACTATAGAAGATAGTGAAATTTCCTGAGTCCATTATGTCACTTCCCTTGCACCCAGTTTCCAAGAGAGGAAATAGTTTTATACCGTAGTTGTTTACTTGTGTTAGCAGCTGGCATATGGCTCCAGATTGGTATAGGCTCCACACATTCCTTGTTCTTATGTACATACCTCATATATGTTTTTTGTTTGCTTGGGCTGTCATCAAAATATCTGTCCAGCTTATTCCTTTGTTAGCATTTGCAACAAGTGATTTTTATTGGGGAAGACTGTTAACTCCCACCCAACCATTTGGGGGATTGCCCCTTACAGCTCACTGGGTAGCTGGCTCCATTTTTAGGGGAGCATCCTTAGCCTTTGTAGGTCCCTCTACTGACTGCAAGGCAGCAGTTGATGGTTTGGGGCTACTCTGCCTTTCTTCCAAGCCATTGGCCCTCATACCTGCTGGTTTTTGTCTGTCCCAGGTATTTTATTTCCCTGGTACCCTCCATATCTGGAGAACACTCCTCTATCCACCACTTGGGGAAGTGCCCAATGGAGGACCAACAACCCCACATGGGAATTATTGTTTTGTTAAAGACTAATAATTTTCTGACCAAAGATTGGGTCACAGCACTAAAAGGCTGTGACTGAACACTCTACCCATGGTTCTACATGTACAGTGCTGGTAGAGCACTTGCCTGCGAAAGGCAAAGGTCCTGAGTTCAAGTCTTGGCCCGGCACACAGTTTTAACCTGCCAGAAAGTTTCACAGTTTTTATTATTCATATTGTACATGCTGTCAGGAGTGCAAGGATAAGGACATGAATTATGTGCAACAAATTCAAGGGACCAGTATGGCAATATTTGCCATCACAGATTTTTAATTATCCTGCAGTCAATTATTGTATTTCAGTATTGGAAAATGGCCTAAGATTGAAACTGTATGATAGTACAAAAAATAAACCAAAACAAACTGACAATTGCAGTTGGTATAGAGTCAGTATATTTTTTAGTGAAGGTTTTTGTAGAATAGTAAATAGTGTCTCTAGTTGTGATTTGTTTTGTTTCTCCTGAGGATGTTACTATAAGATTTGGAGGAACTGAAGTCTTAGTTTTGTATTGTTTCTCCAAGAAGGCAATATGCATCTTGTATGCCTCTAGCCCTGGATTTAGATAACATCTAGCCCTGTTTATACTTGGAGCCAGGACTCCTAGCTATGGAAAACAGTGTATTGGTTTACTAAGTCACTATGAAAGTCTCAAATTTTGTGTGGTCCATTAGAATACTTTCAGCATTTGTTTTCAGGGGGTGAATTCAACTTTTCTGTTGGAACTTCCACTCGTCTATGTATTACACAGACTTATTTGCCATCCGCATCTCATCAGTTTCAAAATGTATTGAAAATGAGCTGAGCACTGGCAGTGAGATTACTCCCTTTTTGTTGTCCATCCTTTTGCTTGTTCTGTGTGTGATTATTTGGAAGTGTCAGATTACATTTGGTTATTGTAACTGACATCTGGATTTTGTGATTCAGAGATACATTTCTGTATAGTAACTGATCATGGAACATTTTGTTCCATGTAAATGAATAATATAAAAAAACAAGAAGTTATCCTTTTCATTATAAACAGCCTTTCTTGTTCATTCTTGATATCCTGAATGTGGTAGATAACAGAGCTCAGGTCAATGAATGCTTCATGACTTCCATAAAACTTCTAATACATCTGCACACCATCACCTAAACTTCCTATCAGGTATAAGTCAGTATGTCATTCATAATTACATACTGAAAGCAAAGGTAACATAAAGGATTCCTCAAAGCCCATGTTCCAGAATGAGTCAAGAAATATTACTTCCTGCAATGTGCATCTTGCATAATGACCACAATTTTAAAATTAGAAAAAGTTCAGATCTATGCTGTGTGATGTCAACAGTAATTCTTTCCATTTATCATCTGTAAATGGAATAGGGCAAAGTAAAATCATTGTTGTGTACTATTTATCCTTCAACACACACTATACAGTAGCTTGCAGGGTGCAGATGTGAATGTATATGTTTGTGTTATTGTACTTTTTGTGTTTGTCATTGATAATGAAAGCTTAGATGTGTGCAATTGGTTTATTTTTCCACTGATTCATATTTTCATGTTTTAAACATACTTACTAAAGTGGATCAATATTGTACTTTTGTTTTCATGCAATTTAAACCACTTTGTATTAATTACAACATGAAAATAACTTGTGTTTAGCTGCTGGAGCAATCTGTTTTGGAAGGAGACTAGGTTGCCTATATGGCGGGGAAATGGAGAAAGTGGCACAGAAAATAATTGATGCCAACAAAGAAGTGTTTCAGTTGTCAGCCATTCTAAAATTTTCACTGCCTATGTACAAATATTTTCGTACTCCAAAGTGGAAGAGGATAACAGAGGCAGAAAACTTTATTTACAGGTAAACTTTCAGTATTTTTCTGCTGCTAAGTGATCATCTTCTTTTTTTTGCTCAAATTTCTTCAAGTCTCTTAATTTCTATTTGTTACAACGAAGTCATGTAGGATAGTCAAAGTAATAGATAGTTAACCGTAAAAAATGATACAGTTTTACCACTTTTGTTGCAGTTTCAGTTACAAATTAGAAATTTTCTGAATTTTGTGCTGCACAGTCACTTGTCTGTCCACCAGACTGTACTTTACAACTAGTTTCCTTGTGCAATTCCACCATAATAAGGAATATCTGCAAAAAGTAAAAAGATATGGACAGTTTGTATATGTATGCGATAAAGCCACAGTATGCAGTAATTACTTAAGCAAAGATTTCTATCAGCTGTACTTTATTTGTCCACATATGTTTTCAGACATAGCTGATATAGTTATAAATGAGTCAAAATAAAATTTAAGGAAACACATCAGGAATTATCCCAGGATACTTATGTTGAATCTTGCCTAGTCGTCAAAGATGGGAGTCTGGGAAACCTGCTTTCTCGGCTTGCCAGATAAACAGAGATACAGAAGGATCACCATGCACATGTCAGTGGTGACTTTGATTGTGATGTCAGCACTGCAATCTGAATGGGCCTAAAATGAGATACTTACCTGCACGAAATTGACAAACGATCTCACCTCATGCCAACCATCTGTTGGCAAGCAAATCATATTAATGAGTTTTATTATGAAATGAACAATGACAATACTTAAATTTGACAATAACACAGAAGTGTTGCAAGCAAAGGGTGACATGTAAATAAATCTCTTCAGTATATACAATTCCTAAGTCCCTGGTCTAGAAATGCCTACTTTGGATGCTGGTGTAGAAGTGGGCTACGGCCAGTCAGCATGGCGGTTATGTCCTCTTCACATAGAGGTCATTGCCATCACATTGTCATCCTGGAGAGGTGTTGTTCAGAGTGCAATTGGCTGACGTCTTCTTCACAGCCCTCTCTGTTCTCTCGTTTCCAACTAGCGTGGTGGTGCTTGACTTTATGCAGTAAATTCCTCCCCCCCCTCCCCCCTCCCAAAAAGTGATGGACCATCGTAGTATAGTGTGGATGCTCTGAGGGATCACCGAGCAAGGTGGCGCAGTGGTTAGCACACTGGACTCACATTCAGGAGGACGACGGTTCAAACCTGTCTCCAGCCATCCTGATTTAGGTTTTCTGTGACTTCACTAAATTGATTCAGACAAGTGCCAGGATGGTTCCTTTGAAAGGGCACAGCATATTTCCTTCCCAGTCCTTCCCTAATCTGAGCTTGTGCTCCATCTCTAATGACCTCGTTGTCGATGGGATGTTAAACACTAATCTCCTCCTCCTCCTCGTCCTCCTCCTCCTCCTCCTCCTCCTCTGAGGGACTAGAAGCTGTGCTGCTGGGAACATCAAGCTTCCAGTTATTCCCCACCATCCGGTCTTTGCTGTGGCGGAAACATACCTCGCTAAATGACCAGAAGGGTACACATCCACCTCCTGAGGCCCATAACAAGATGTAGAAGGCATTGGCTGGTGTGGCGGCACTGGATCCAGATCCATTGGTAGGACAATAGGAGGCAGAGTAGATGAAGGCTCCGTCTTCATGGGGTTGTCCCGCAGTCTCATGATGACACCCTCTGGCAGCTCCTGTTACCGTGTTGTCCATGGAATCCTTGAATCTGGGGGAAGAGATACAGAAGGATCACCATGCACATGTCAGTGGTGACTTTGATTGTGATGTCGGTGCTGCAATCTGAATGGGCCTAAAATGTTATACATGCCTGGGTGAAGTTGACGAACAATCTTGCCTCGTGCCCACTGTCTGCTGCCACTAAAAACATTGAAATACACAATATCATGCAGCACAAAGCAATACTTGTGGCCTTCCTTCAGCGGTGTATGCTGAGGAGGGTAGAGCAGTGTTTTGTGGTAGTGGCCATGAAGCAATTCCATTGGCAATGGTCCATCTCGTGGATGTGAACAATAGGAGGCAAGAGACTGTTGCAATGCTTGATCCCTCGTGTGTGCGGTGTGAGGTTTGGCCATCTGCTGAACATTCTGACAAAACATTCTGCTTCGCTGTTTGACTGTGGGTGGAATGGTGCACTGGTTAGATATTGTATGCCATTGCATTCATAGAATGTTTCAAATTTATTTGATGTAAACTGAGGGCTGTTGTCCAGCACTATGATATCCGGCAAACCTTTGAGGCAAAAAATAGAGGATAACACCTGAATTGTGCTAAGTGATGTTGTCAAGTTCATTGGCACAGCAAAAGGAAACCTGCTATATGCGTCTACCACAATCAACCAACGAGTGTTCCAAAACGGTCCCGCAAAGCCTATATGCACACGTTGCCATGGTGATTGTGACTTAGGCCAAGCAGTGAACTTTTGTTGTGGAGCAGACTGATTTTGCACACATGTGTGACACTGACATCATCTGTTCTCTTTGGGTGTCCATACCCTGCCAAGTACAGTGTTGACATGCTAACTGTTTCGTACGAACAATCCCCCAGTGGCCTTGGTGAAGTAACTGCAACACTTCTTTTTGCAAAGCTTTGGGGATCAACACATGTGACTGTCCACTGTCAGTTTGGACAAGACTCGCTCCTTTCTTTGTAGCGAGGCTATGCTGATGTGCAAAGTATCAGTGCATGACAGAGTTCTTTATGCTATGCAATGAGTGAGGCCAAGATGTTGTGAATGTATTTTAGCAAAATATTGAAATCTGAATCAGCTACCGTGGCCTGTCGAATTTTCCTATAGTTCAGAGGAAAGGATTGAAACAATTCAGAATCCTGAGCATCAATGTGACAACACGATGCAGCAGAAGTGTCAAAGTCTGTATCAGGGCCAATTGGAAGACATGAAAGTGCATCCGCATTACCATGTTGAGCTGTCTCTTACTAGTATTGAGACAACAACAAAGCCTCTCTCTGCAATTTTTGGGCAGTTCATACAGGAACTGGCTTCATTGGATGAAACATGATGGAAATGGCTTGTGATCCGTTACTAAGTAGAATTTTCTGCCATACAAATATTGGTGGAATTTGGTGACAACATACACAATAGCCAATGCCTCTCACTCTATTTGTGAATAGTTACACTGAGCTTGGGACAACACTTTTGATGTGAAAGCAATGGGCCTGTCTCTATCTCCAAATCTGTGTGAAAGCACTGCACCAACTCCATAAGAGGAAGCATTAACGTGCAACACAACTGGTTTGTGAGAATCAAAGTAAACCATGCATTGATCACTAACCAATGCATCTTTATGTTTTTGAAAAGCTTCTTGGCACTCATCTGTCCAAACAAAGGGGACATTCTTGTAATGCAAATGATGCAATGGAGTTGCAATTTGTGCAGCATTCAGTATGAACCGAATATAATAGTTCATTTTCCCTAAGACTGACTGCAATTCTGTGGCATTGCGAGGAATTGGCAAGTCACATATGGTTAACAAATGTGACTGAAGAGGATGTACACCTTGACTGTTTATGACACGACCATGATATTGCAACTCAGGTTTTAAAATATCATACTTATCCAGTCTACACTTTAGTCCTGCATCAGATAACACACAAAACAAAGCACATAAATTTGCAATGTGTTCTTCATGTGTATGATCTGCTATGACAATATCATCCAAATACTTTGAACAGTTTGATACTTCAGCAGTCAGCCATTGGAAAATGGTGGGTGCAGAAACACTGCCAAAAGGTAAATGCAAATATTTAAACAAGCCCAAATGAGTGTTCACAACACACAATTTTTGAGATTCTTCATCTAGTAGTATTTGAAGATATGCATCACATAAATCAATTTTTGAAAAGAGCGACCAGCACCTAATTTTTTCATGAGATCCTCTGGGCATGACAATGGATAAGAATCAATCACAGTTTGTGGGTTTACTGTAGACTTAAAGTCAACACAGAGATGAACGAAATGAGAAGATTTGGGAAGCAAAACTAGTGGACTTACGTCTACGTCTACATTTATACTCCACAAGCCACCCAATGGTGTGTGGTGGAGGGCACTTTACGTGCCACTGTCATTACCTCCCTTTCCTGTTCCAGTCGCGTATGGTTCGCGGGAAGAACGACTGTCTGAAAGCCTCCGTGCGCGCTCTAATCTCTCTAATTTTACATTCGTGATCTCCTCGGGAGGTATAAGTAGGGGGAAGCAATATATTCGATACCTCATCCAGAAACGCACCCTCTCGAAACCTGGCGAGCAAGCTACACCGCGATGCAGAGCGCCTTTCTTGCAGAGTCTGCCACTTGAGTTTGTTAAACATCTCCATAACGCTATCACGGTTACCAAATAACCCTGTGACGAAACGCGCCGCTCTTCTTTGGATCTTCTCTATCTCCTCCATCAACCCGATCTGGTACGGATCCCACAGTGATGAGCAATACTCAAGTATAGGTCGAACGAGTGTTTTGTAAGCCACCTCCTTTGTTGATGGACTACATTTTCTAAGGACTCTCCCAATGAATCTCAACCTGGTACCCGCCTTACCAACAATTAATTTTATATGATCATTCCACTTCAAATCGTTCCGCACGCATACTCCCAGATATTTTACAGAAGTAACTGCTACCAGTGTTTGTTCCGCTATCATATAATCATACAATAAAGGATCCTTCTTTCTATGTATTTGCAATACATTACATTTGTCTATGTTAAGGGTCAGTTGCCACTCCCTGCACCAAGTGCCTATCCGCTGCAGATCTTCCTGCATTTCGCTACAATTTTCTAATGCTGCAACTTCTCTGTATATTACAGCATCATCCGCGAAAAGCCGCATGGAACTTCCGACACTATCTACTAGGTCATTTATATATATTGTGAAAAGCAATGGTCCCATAACACTCCCCTGTGGCACGCCAGAGGTTACTTTAACGTCTGTAGACGTCTCTCCATTGATAACAACATGCTGTGTTCTGTTTGCTAAAAACTCTTCAATCCAGTCACACAGCTGGTCTGATATTCCGTAGGCTCTTACTTTGTTTATCAGGCGACAGAGCGGAACTGTATCGAACGCCTTCCGGAAGTCAAGAAAAATAGCATCTACCTGGGAGCCTGTATCTAATATTTTCTGGGTCTCATGAACAAATAAAGCGAGTTGGGTCTCACACGATCACTGTTTCCGGAATCCATGTTGATTCCTACATAGTAGATTCAGGGTTTCCAAAAACGACATGATACTCAAGCAAAAAACATTTTCTAAAATTCTACAACAGATCGACGTCAGAGATATAGGTCTATAGTTTTTTGCATCTGCTCGACGACCCTTGTTGAAGACTGGGACTACCTGTGCTCTTTTCCTATCACTTGGAACCTTCTGTTCCTCTAGAGACTTGCGGTACACGGCTGTTAGAAGGGGGGCAAGTTCTTTCGCATACTCTGTGTAGAATCTAATTGGTATCCCATCAGGTCCAGTGGACTTTCCTCTGTTGAGTGATTCCAGTTGCTTTTCTATTCCTTGGACACTTATTTTGATGTCAGCCATTTTTTCGTTTGTGCGAGTATTTAGAGAAGGAACTGCCCACTGACTAGCTTGTATGGGCACAATAGCTCCACTGTCTTGCAATTCTCTAAGTTCAGCAGTGACTTTGTCCTGTAATGCAATGGGAACAGTTCTGGCCCATCAAAACTTTGGCTGAGCATTGTCTTTCTTAGTAATATGTGCAACAAAATTGTTAGTCTTGCCTAAACCTTCAGAAAATAGTTCAAAGAATTCTTTTAGCAAGGTAGCTACACTGTCTTTAGCATTGAATGCAGTCACTGACAATACATTGTCCTGAATTTTAAAGTCAAAGAAAACAAACGAATCAAGGCCAATTGTGTTCTCACAATCACATGATTGTAGCACAGTAAATGTCACAGTTCGTGTATGCAAGTGATACATGGCAGGCAAAGTATATTTTCCAAGAACAGTAACGTCTTGTCCATTATAAGCCGTCAGGTGCATGCTAGTTTTAGACAGATGTCGGGAACCTAACAGTTCATATGTGTTACAATTCAGCAATGTAACAGAGGCACCCACGTCCAACTGAAGTTTCACACATTTTCCACTAATATGCAAATGAACATAAAGTATGTTGCACTGGAATAGCACTGAAGAAACTGTTCACTTGCTGGATTTGCTTGCAGTAGGCTTTCAATACACTGCATCGATTACATAAGCCTTGTGACTAGATTATTGTGAATGGACAGAATTCTTATGTTTCTGCTGTTGCAAACATACAGATTGTACGTGACCTTTCTTGCCACAAGCATAACACTGTGCTTGTTGGGATAGGCAGTTTTGGCATTTGTGCTGTGAATAGCACTGAGGACATGACTTAATTCTGTAGCCTGTAGAGCTGTTTACGCGGTGTGGAGAACTGTTGACAAGGCATGGCACGTGCATGCTGTCACTGCCTAATGGGCCAGTCACGAGTAAGGTACGATTCAACCCAACAAGTTGGAGGCTACTCAGATTTATCGGCTGACATGGCACCTCAATTGTACTGATCCAGTATTTGCACTACATGCTGGAATGATGTTTCTGACTTTTCAAAATCTGTTCTTTAAGTTTGACATCAGTTACATTGTACACGATTGCATTACACAACATAACAGCTGAAATGTATCACAAGCACATTTGAATTTGTATTTCCTCATCATATCCTGCAAATCAGTTACCCACTCATGATAAGATTGTTCTGGCCTTTTCTTGCAACCTAAGATTTGGTACCTAGCTGCTACTACATTCACTTGGTGGTCATAATAGTTAGTGAAGCTACAACCTGCTCATAGGAAAGTTCACTCAGATTTGCATTAGGGAATAATTTCTGAATGAGGCAAAACACTGCACTTCCTACTGTTGACAGAGTTAATGTGTTTTCACAGTACCTGGTACATTGTGAGCTTCAAACTGTTGCAACCATTCGAGCCATTCCTCATCTTGTACATGAAACTGGTGAAAAGGTGGTATGGCCCTTGGAGCTACAGTAGGTGTTGCTTGTTCTGTCACGTGTGCAGCATTCGGCAGTAACTGCTGTACCGTATTGAGTAGAGATGCAATTTGTTGGGTCTGAAACTGAAACATCAGTGTTAGCTGCATTGCATCTTTCGCTTGCAACTGAGGTGCCTGAGGAGGGGGTGGGTGAGTTGGATTGCTCATTGCAATAAATAGACAATGCAGGCAATAAAAATAAGTGCAAAAGCAAAGAAGAGTTCTGCAGTGCCCACCTGAAAACACTGATTAGCAAAAATACTATAAGAAACACCATTGAGGCAAGTAAACACACCCCTGCAAAGAAAAGACAATGTAGAATTAAGGCACCAGCAAAACACAATAGCCCATGAAAAATCAAAAATTTGTGGCAGCTAGGCATGGGGTTCTTCTTACTCGCCATCAATGTTGAATCCTGCCTCGTCATCAAACATGGGAATCTAGGAAACCTCCTTTCTCGGATCACTGGACAAACAATTCAAGCAAATCATATTAATGAGTTTTATTATGAAATGAAAAATGATAATACTTAACTTTGACAATAACACAGAAATGTAGCAAGCAAATGGCAACTTGCAAATAAGAAATCTCTTCAGTATACACAAATCCTAAGTCACTGGTCTTGAAGTGCATAATCTGGATGCTGCTGTAGAAGTGGACCACGGCCAGTCAGCTTGGCGCTTACGCCCTCTTCGCATAAAGGTCACTGCCGTCATGTTGTTGTCCTGGAGAGGGGTTGTTTAGTGTGCAATTGGCTGACATCTTCTTCATAGCCCTCTCTGCTCTCTCGTTTCCAACTGGCATGCCGATACTTGACTTTACACCATAACAACTTAGGTACATAATTTGAACTGTTTCAATTATACACAGTTATTCTAATGTCGTTTGTAAATGAATGGTTTGGCTGGGATATTTGCAATGTTATCAACTCTGGCTGAAGCCTTATATGAGGAACTGAAGCACAGTTAATGTCATTATCTGTTTAAGTACTTACCACAGGCCATTGCCTCATACTTGCGTATACATTTTTCATACTTTCATTGCTCTACTTTTTACATAGATACCTGATGATGGACAAATTATGAGATTGAAACTGGCTGTAAAACAAAGAGTGCATCATTAACTTCAGAAAACTTATCACAGTTGTTGATCATCACCTACAGAAGTTAATAGCTTACAAGAAGAGCACATGGCAATAGGATTTTTGTAAATTTTTATATTTGTTTTATGTGAAGTTCAGAACTCAAACATCAATTGCCCAAAGCAGTTGATACAACAATCAACCATTCTTGAGAAAATTGACTTAAAAGTTCTCTGAGTGACTTTGATTCACTAATGGTAGAACAAGTTTCAATGGGCCATGTGGCTCAATCAGTAGGCTCAGAGAATGGTAACTACTGGTTTGAGAATTGCTTTGGTCTTTTTTATTAATGCAATTTCAATAACTACATCATTTATATACAAAATTCATAACAAATGTATAAGTATGATTTTTTATGGAAACTGAATGTGATTTGAGTGCCTCTTTATGAAGAGAGTTAACAGTAGTTATTATTTGCATGTGTTCACAAACCCTGCAGTACACATGCTACTATTAGTTGGTGACAGTTGCCAAACCTGAGATCCAGCCCACTGGTCTGATGCTTCCACTAGAACAATTATGTGTGGAGCAGGCAACAGCTGCTGTCTGCAAATTCCACAGTGGTTGGAAGTACTACAGTATCTTTTTATAAAGGACAGCTGTGGCTGTAGTAGCATTTCACTGTTCATTGCTGAAGTAGCATAAGATATTGTTTAGTGGTGTTGTGCATGAAAATCTTGTAATATGATGAGGGAAAAAAATTAGTGAGAGAGAGAGAGAGAGAGAGAGAGAGAGAGAGAGAGAGAGAGAGAGAGACTTTTGCAGCAAATAACATCAAGTTTAATTGATGTAGTTCATGAGTACCCCATTCCACTGCGAAGAGTACCAGTGTAGTGCACAGTTAAAACGGCTACTTTCACTGGTGCAGAGTGTTTCAGTTTCATGAAGCGAACTCTGAAACGACTGTTTGGCCTAAATTTCACTCCAGATACACTAAAGAATCTCCAAGTAGGCTTCCAATTTACTCACCACCTCATTTCCTCATGGAAGTTCAAGATTTCCTTGATAATTGCTTCCAAGGTTGGTGGATTGACCATGAAGAGCCAGTCGAATGGTAACCGTACCCCCCAGACTTGACAACACTGGATTTCATTCTCTGGGGCTTCATTAAAGACTGTGTGTTTGGTCCTCCCCTACCAAACAATTTAGCCGACCTGAAACATTCAATCTATGCTGCAGTTGCACATGTTACACCTGATTTACTGCAATGAGTGCGGGAATAAATTGCCAGCCGCATTGGCCGAGCAGTTCTAGGCACTTCAGTCTGGAACCGCACGACTGCTACAGTCACAGGTTCGAATCCTGCCTCAGGCGTGGAAGTGTGTGATGTCCTTAGGTTAGTTAGGTTTAAGTAGTTCTAAGTTCTAGGGAACTGATGACCTCAGATGTTAAGTCCCATAGTACTCAGAGTCATTTGAACCATTTGGGAAGAAACTGATTACTGGTGAGATGTTTGCCGTATTAGAAATGACACTTGACACTTGTATGTGAAGCTTGAGGTTGTCTGCTATAAAATGACACATCAACCAATTCTGAAAGCTATATCAATACATTTCTGTATCATTCCAAAGTTAGAAAGTCCTTTGTGACTCACCCTGTATTGTCTGGATACTGCAGCCCACTTGGGCTTTTCTTAAATCACTTCATCTTAATGGTAGGGTGATTTCTTAAGCAGACTACAATTATTTCCTAGTCCTACTCCTGCTCAACCCCTCCCACTATTTCCCGAACTGGGGTAGCTCTAATGACTTCAGTTATTCCAACATTGATGGGACAAACTCTAATGTTTCTCACCCTGTTGAAACTACTTCTATGAAATAGAAGTATGATCAGAAAATATGAAAATTATACTTAGAAGGGGAAGTTATTTTTGTATTTTAGGATTTTTTAAACAGATGATTCACTGCGTGTACAGTTAAGTGTGTTAATTTTATTCCATCAGTACTCTTGTACACAAAATGCACATTAAAATTGCAACCCCATGAAGACAGAATGCAACAAACATCAAATTGGCATGAAGTGCACTAAATAGTTGGATATGCATATTACTAGCCTTTCAGTGAACATCACAAAGTAGGAGGGCAGCATCTACATTCTGTACATAAGGAATGATTATTCAGTGGGTTTCTCATTCAGAAATTGAATTTGAATGTTGTTTGTTTGTGAGAAAATGTGCTGTGCACCTTGTAAGAAAGAGAAACCTCTACAATCATATGTCAGAATTCAACTTGGTAGGGTCACGGCATATTGAGACTGTGGTTTATCACAGTGTGATATTGCTGTTCGTGTTTGTTAGGATTCCATGGCTGTCATGTGACTATGGAAATGATGGCTTCAGAAGGGCCATACTCTATGCAATGCAGGATCTCAGTGGCATCTGACAGCTAGCACCCAAGTTTGATTGGCTGTGCAGAATTGCACAACTGGATCATAGACCTTGAATCAGGAAATGGACTTGTTTGCAGCAACATAAGTATCCACATGGACAGTGCAACAGTGTCTGCAGTACCACAAATGGTCAGCATGGTGAACATTGTTGCAACTTTTCTTGATGCCACAGCAGACGTGTTGACCAATCTGGTATGGCAGTATAAGATAGCAAATGGAAAGCTGAAGTTTTAAACTTCATGTTTAAGAAATCATTCACACAGCAGGATGGTACAAATGTCCCTTCATTTGACCATCATACAGTCTCATATAATAGGTGTCCCTGACATAGAGAAGTGACTGAAAGAGCCAGAAACAAATAAGTCGCCAGGTTTGGACTGAATCTGACTTCAGTTTTACAAACAGTGCTCTACAGCTTTGGCCCCTTACTTAGCTTACATTTATCTTGACTAACTCCCCCTGTGCAAAGCCCCAAGTGTCTGGAAAAAAGTGCAGGGTAAAAAAACTAGTCTGCAAAATTACAGATCATTGTCCTTAACCTTGGTTTGCTGCAGAATTCTTGAACATAGTTAAAGTTTGAATGTAATAAATCCTTGAGATGGAAAATCTTCTGTTCACAAATCAGCATGGTTTTAGAAACTATTGCTAATGTAAAACTCAGCTTGCCATTTTTTCACATGATATCCTGTGAACTATGGATGAATGGCACAGGCAGATTCCATTTTCCTAGATTTCCGAAAAGTGTTAGACATGGTGCCCCACTGCGGACTGTTAACAGAGATATGAGTGTACAGAATAGGTTCCCAGATATGTGAGTAACTTGAAGAAATCTTAAGTAATAGGACCCAGGACATTGTTCTTAATGGTGAGTGTTCATCAGAGACATTGTTATTTTCAGGAGTGCCCCAGGGAAGTGTGATAGGACCACTATTGTTCTCTGTATAAATGATCAGATGGACAGGGTGAGCACCAATCTGTGGCTGTTTGCTGATGATGCTGTGGTGCATGGGAATTTGTCATCATTGAGTGACTGTGGGATGACATCTACATCTACATCTACATCTACATCTACATCTACATCTACATCTACATCTACATCTACATCTACATCTACATCCATACTCTGCAAGCCACCTGACGGTGTGTGGCGGAGGGTACCCTGAGTACCTCTATCGGTTCTCCCTTCTATTCCAGTCTCGTATTGTTCATGGAAAGAAGGATTGTCGGTATGCTTCTGTGTGGGCTCTAATCTCTCTGATTTTATCCTCATGGTCTCTTCGCGAGGTACACGTAGGAGGGAGCAATATACTGCTCGACTCTTCGGTGAAGGTATGCTCTCGAAACTTTAATAAAAGCCCGTACCTAGCTACTGAGCGTCTCTCCTGCAGAGTCTTCCACTGGAGTTTATCTATCATCTCCATAATGCTTTCACGATTACTAAATGATCCTGTAACGAACCTCGCTGCTCTCCATTGGATCTTCTCTATCTCTTCTATCAACCCTATCTGGTACGGATCCCACACTGCTGAGCAGTATCCAAGCAGTTGGTGGACAAGCGTACTGTAACCTACTTCCTTTGTTTTCAGATTGCATTTCCTTAGGATTCTTCCAGTGAATCTCAGTCTGGCATCTGCTTTACCGACGATCAACTTTATATGATCATTCCGTTTTAAATCACTCCTAATGTGTACTCCCAGATAATTTATGGAATTAACTGCTTCCAGTTGCTGACCTGCTATTTTGTAGCTAAATGATAAGGGATCTATCTCTCTATGTATTCGCAGCACATTACACTTGTCTACATTGAGATTCAATTGCCATTCCCTGCATCATGCGTCAATTCGCTGCAGATCCTCCTGCATTTCAGTACAATTTTCCATTGTTACAACCTCTCGATACACCACAGCATCATCTGCAAAAAGCCTCAGTGAACTTCTGATATCATCCACAAGGTCATTTATGTATATTGTGAATAGCAACGGTCCTATGACATGCCCCTGCGGCACACCTGAAACCACTCTTACTTCGGAAGACTTCTCTCCATTGAGAATGACATGCTGCGTTCTGTTATCTAGGAACTCTTCAATCCAATCACACAATTGGTCTGATAGTCCATATGCTCTTAGTTTGTTCATAAGATGAGTTAGAAAAAATTTCTAGTTCCCATGATGAATGGAAACTAGCTCTAAATGTAGAAACAATGCAAGTTAATGCAGATAAGTGTGAAAAACAATCCAGTAATGTTCAAATAAAACATTAGTAGGGTGCTTCCTGAGACAGTCAGGTTGATTAAATATCTGGGTGTAATGTTGGAATGTGATATGGAATGGAATGGCACGTAAAGATTGTAGTGGGGAAGGCGAATGGTCATCTTTGGTTTACTGGGAGAGTTTTATGAAAGTGTGATTCATCTGTAAAGGATATCGCATATAAAACACTAGTGTGGCCCATTGTTGAGTTCTGATTGAGTGTTTGGGGTTCCAACCAGGTCTGATTAAAGGAAAATATTGAAGTAATTCAGAGGCAGGCTGTTATATTTGTTACCAGTAGGTTCAATCAACACGCAAGTGTTACGAAAATGCTTTGGGAACTCAAATGGGAATCCCTGGATGGAAGGAAACATTCTTTTTGAGGAAAACTGTTGAGAAAATTTAGAGAACTGGAATTTGAAGCTGTCTGCTGAACAGTGTTACTGCCACCAATGTACATTTTGCGTAAAGACCACGTACATAAGATAAGAGAAATTATGGGTCTTATGGAGGCATATAGATAGCTGTTTTTCCCTTACTCTATTTGTGAGGGATGGAAAATGACTCACAGTGGTCCAATGTACCCTCTGCCACACATCATACCGTGGATTTCAGAGTATGTATGTAAATGTTGGTGCCAACAATGATGCACCCGATGACAACAATGGACACAGGAATGGCACCACATCATCTTGTCAGATGAGTTCTAGGTGTGTGAGCATCATCATGGTGGACATTTCTGTGTGTGGAGGCTCCAGGGAAAAAGTATATTACCAGATTCCATTTGCCATTATCATACAGACCCAGCACCTGGCGTGGCAGCATGGGGTCTCACTGGGCACACAACATGATCACTTCTGATTTGCAAAGCCAGTTATTTGGACAGCATAAATTGCATTTCTGACATGTTAAGACCTGTGGCTGTGCTCTATCTTTGAGGACTCAGTGATGTTATCTTTCAACATTACAACACAAGACCACATGTTGAACTAGCTGTCCTGAGATACCTCTTCACAGGCCTGATGACCTGGAAAGCACATTCTTCAGATCTCTCACCCACTGTAAACATCTGCTCACGGATTATCAAGAGACTGGCGGGCCACCACTTGTCACCCACTAAATTGCTGAACTCTGATATAGAGATGAAGCTGGATGGAGTGACAGACCTATATCTGTCATGCAAGCTCAGTTCAGCATGTTGCCCAGTCAGGTTAGAGCCACTGTTGTCCCTACAAGTAGCAGCTTTGTTTTCTGTCCATGTTCAATGTGAAAGCATAAACCATAAATGGAGCAATAGTTGTCATAAGCTTCACACTGAATGTAAACCAATAATGAAATCAAGACAGTCCAGAAACTGAGCAGGGTGGTTGTTGTCACAATGGTATGGTGAAAACTAAGAACTTCATACAGGACAGCAAAATAGGAGAATGGCTAGCCAGCTGCCCTGCTGCTGTGGGAGGCATGGCCCACATGATACACTGGTGCTGCCCCGTGTAGTTACAGGTGGCAGCTGTCATAGCCAGATGCCCCCATTGCTATTGATACACACTGTATAAGGATGTACTAAATCCCTCCCCCCTAAAATAGGCACGAAGGGCCAATAAGACCAGGTTTGTGCCACGGCCAGGTAGGGAGGCTGGGAAGCATGGCAGAACTCCCTGCCATGGAATCAAGTGTCATGACCTCATCTGGACTAGCCAAATCAGATGACCTGTCTGGGCACTTTGGGGGGGCAGTGGAGTTGGGAGAGTGCAGAGTGCTGCACTGGTAATACTGGGACCAGAAGAGGTATGGGCAGTGGGAGTGGCTCCATTTCCATGGGCTCTCAAACTGTGGCTCACTTAGTTGTTTGCTTATGAGCGAGTCAATGGGAGCACAGGTTGCACTGTGAAGTAGACGGAGTAGAATGATGGCTAGCAGCACGATGGATGAATGTTGGTGTGTCAGGACCACAGCTCAGAGGCAGCAGTGAGGGCACTGTTTGCAGATGCAGTCATGGCTGGAGCTTGTTGAGTGGTGATTTGGGAGTTTGCGACTGGCCTTGATGTCAAACAGCTGATGCCCCCTGTGGCCTATGGTGACTCCCCTGGCTCCACCCTAGGCTCCAAATAAACAAGCACACCCAGACGCAGGCACCGTGCATGTATGCAGACTTGTACTTTAGCTGGGCATGTTGCACAGGATGCAAAGCTCTAGCAGCATTTGAAGCCTACTCCCTAGCAAGATTTTGGCCAGACTGGGCCCATTCATGGGGGTGGACCAGTACCTGGTGAGGAAACTGTGGATCACTTCCTTGGTTAATGTCATCAGCAAGACCTAACGTGTTTGAGCCTTAAACATCCTGACTACATGCTCAGCCCCTGTGTTGGAAACTAAGTGAAAGGGGGTGCTCAATGCTGTTGCAGTGACAAAAAGTCCCAAATTGTGATGGCATGAACTGGGGACTATTGTCAGACAGCAGCTTGTGTGGCAGTCCCTCAATTGCAAAAACTGTAGTGAAGACATGGATGGTAGCATGGGTGGTCATTGATGGCATCCATGCCACAAAGGGGAAGTTGGAGAGAGCGTCCATCACCAGCAGCCCCATAGCACCTGAAATGATGTAGCAAAATTGATGTGTTCTCTGCCCCACAGGTGTTCTGGGCATGGCTGTTGAGTGAACATTGTTCTCAGGCTGCCTAGTTAAGAGAACAGGCACAACAAGAGCGACATCCATGTTCAGTTTCATCAGTACCAGGAGTCCGCCCCCGGTAGCTGAGTGGTCAGTGCGACAGAATGTCAATCCTAAGGGCCCGGGTTCGATTCCCGGCTGGGTCAGAGATTTTCTCCACTCAGGGACTGGGTATTGTGTTGTCCTAATCATCATCATTTCATCCCCATTGATGCGCAAGTCGGCAACTCATGAAATTGGCATCAAATTGAAAGACTTGCACCCGGCAAACGGTCTACCCAATGAGAGGCCCTAGTCACACGACACGACAACGATCAGTACCAGACCAGTATACACACTGCTAGGCTTATCCCTTTATGTGTGTCATCCCCCCAGTGTGAGGTATGAAATAGCCAGAGGATGCGGGATTAGAGCATGGATGGGATAATGACCCGGAATTCAGAGTCATCAGTGGACAGTGTTAAGAAGCTGTTTGTGGCATTGAGGCTGTCACACATCACAAAATAGGTGGAAAACACCAGGTGTATTTGTTTAGTTAAGTGTTACAGCCACCCCAAGTGCGCTGCTGACAAAACTTTGCACAGAAATGGTTCATGGGCTTACACGGTGGCTAATTCGTGTGCTGTCAGCGGAAATTTGTCCAGGGTTTGGTGTAGATGCTGAGGGAACACGAAACAAATCATTTCCTGGTGACTGAAGTCTGTGTCAGGGCCAACAGGAAGCCAAGTTGACAGCTGGGTGAAAATGAATTTCATAGTTATAACTACTGCAGACACTGTGCTGCCTTTCCATCACATGTCGAAACCTGTCACGAAATTTTTTATATGAGAAAAACACATCAAAGGAAACACTATGTCAAAATTTTAGCTGCTAAGACACACTGAAAGTTTTTTTCTTTTTCTTTTTTTTTTTCATGTTGAAAATTGTCAAATTTGTAGCTCACCAGGTTGCTGGAGAAATGAACATCTCTACTGTAGCTGCCATGGTCAACAAGGTTGCTTCAGGTCTACGATAAATCTTTATTTATGAAACAACTAGTTTTGTTGCATTAAATGTATGTCTTGACAAATACATGTAAAATATGCTGCAGCCTATTGTAGCTGTAGCAGACAGTGCATGAATAATGTGGCAGGTGCATATTTTTGGTTGTCAGCACATATGTAAACAGATAACATGGCACAATGCAATCATAATTTGTAAAGTAAGTTTCAGTTTCTGTTGGTAGGTTCTCTGACACAGTTGTTCACAGTTACTATTCATTCAAATATGCAACTTATTTAATATCACCTAATTAGCAGTTGCTTTTGTGATATCACTAAGTTTTAACAATGGAGATGAAACTAAATTGATTTTCCTTGTGCTTTCTTCATATATGCTTGCTAATTGCATCTGTCTTTGTGCAGGTTGTAGAGTTTCACAGTAAAGTGGAATTCAATTAATGTTTTAAACCTTGCAAAGATGAAATATGAAAAATATGTTAGGAATTTACATCATCTAGTTCTCCTGAAGACCTACATATATGTTACTTATTAGTTAATTTCTTGGACATTCATTCAAATGATTTTGATATTTCATTAGAAATTGTGGAAACGTTAGAAGAAACAGGTAATGACTGTGATGATTCCGTGAATTGTGGTTCAAACAATGGTTGTTTTGTTAATTAAAGTCCAGAACAAAAGTACAGCGCCTACCTAGCCCAAAGAAAACATGTATAGTAGTAGTTTTCAGTGAAAGAAATGGCTGTGACATGAGTTTTATAAATTGAAGAAAGAACTACATGAAGTATGAGATATGTGTCAAAATGACATTTAAAAAAATGTGAAGAAAAACTAGTTGAAAGAATTAGAACTGCTCATGATGCACCGTTACTGAGGGAGGTCCAAGAGACAGGGCACTATGACTTGCAAGTGAGATGAACATTACTGATTTTCAGGCTTCTTCGATCTGGTTAAACAGATTCAGAAAATTATACTGCGAAGGAAGTCGCAAAACTATGAACTTTACTCAAATAAATGTGTAGAGGAGATGCCATTAATAGATGATACTTCAGAGACATTCATAGCTGACATGAAGACAAAACTTCTTATTATGTCCTAAAATGCTGTGTATAAAGATAATCAGTCAGGTGTCATGCAAGAACTGTGTGCAAACCACGCTTTATCATTTTAAGCAGAAAAAAAAGATAGTCACTTGTGCAGTTGATGAATGCTTTTCCACATTCGTGTGAAACAATGCCAACAATAAGTATTACTGTATTACCGTTTACACTGTTTTATATCATCTGCCTTCAGGAACCTCAAGGCAATCTAGGACCAAAAATTTAGAAAAAGGGCTGTTTAGTTGAAAAAATCTTGTAATCAGTGTAGCAAAATTTGGAAAAATGGGAGAGAATAATATTCAGTATTGCACCCAAAATGTCTTCTTATCATCTGCAGAAAATAATTCATTTCTTTTATTGGACTCTTGGCCAGGGCATAATGACACCTTTGTCTGTAGGAGAATGATGAAAAGAGTGTTAGCATAATTTGCATTCCATCTGGAACTAATAGTGTGGTTCAGCCTCTTGGTACAGAATTTTTTTGACGGTGTAAAGCATTTTTCAGAAAATTGTCAGACTGTATAATTTATGACAGCTCTTTGTCATTTCAGGTTTATTAGCGGAACAGTATTCTTAAACTTCAGTTATTTTAGCATTGTCAGTTTGCATCACCACATTCTCTGAATTTAATCGAGTACGCTCGGTACACAGCACTATATATAGAACTGTGCCCACAACAGTTTATTACTCCATTCCAGTTCTGTCTAAATGAAACTTGCAATGACTGTGAAGTGCCTCAATGCATTAATTTTTCTTTTGTTAGGTGTGCTTGATGTAAGAAAAATGTTCACTTGCGTCATCCAATAGCCTATACACATTTTTTTTTTTTTTTTTTTTTTGATAAATACAGGGAATAAACACAGAACTGTTTCATTGTGAGTAAAATATACATTATTAAAAAATTATCATGAAAACTACAGGAACTGTTATCAAATGTTTCATGTCAACAAATTAAAGTCCCAGTTGATGGAAGTTGTCTGTAAAGTAATATGCACTGCCTTGATTTTCTGTCCTCTGCTAGTCTAACAATTACATCTGCAACAGTTTAGCTGTCAATATGAATTGCAAGTTTTCAAAAAATCAATGATTTTAGACGTTTTAGGTATGGTTTAAGTGCTCAAAATTCGCATGTGTGCACTTTGGACTTTGCACTATGTGGCACTACATTTCCATGTTGTGGCTGTGTCTCCTTATTTGCTGTATCACACATTTAGTGGGGTTAGCTGTACAAACCACTGTTATAAGCAGTTCTTCATGCAGCAGAAATGAGTAAATTCCTCATTTTTTTAAAATACTTGTAATGCACCTTAGCAGCTTAAGTTTTTAATAGTGCCTTTCTTTCAGTGTATGCTTCTTGTTTGAAATATTTCAGAGTACATTTTGACATGTGAAATTGGACCACTCCCTTGTTAGAATGATTCCCCAAAAAATAGTAAGCATTTTTGCTTGGTTAACAGGTGGGAATGTGCCCTGCACCAGTTATCTGACAGGATCAATATAGAAGTAACATTAAACTTTTTGTCAGTAACTGACTCTGAGTAATACCTACTATACGTATAACAGAGCAGGGAAGCTAAAGCTCATTACACATAAAGAACTGCTGATGATAGAGTAGTATTAACTTGAACACTACGTTCTTTTATCATCTTAATTTTTGGGAAATACTGTCACTGAAATCATTTTCAGATACATATATTCTCTGTTGTGATTACTATTGGCTGTTTGTTTTCTCAAGGAGCATTCACTTCTTTATACTAGCTACAGCATAAACAAAACTTGTGGTTCCTGAATCTAGTATAGTTTGAATAGTTGTAGCCAGTTATTTACTAGCAACTAGCTTGGGGCCCCAGAAACTACACTATTATTGACTAAGGTCAAAGCTAACATGTTTTGGTTCAACACAATACAAAAAACACTTTCAACTACTAACACATGAAAATATAAACATTATTACAAACCTGCACAGTAGTATTCCTTACTCTGGCCCTTCAAGTTCACTAGCCAGTAACTGCTCTGACTGATCACAATTTTGATACCACACTGATACTTCAATAAGAACGACATTTAAGCAAAGCACTTTAGATCTTTGCTTTGACAATTATATTTCAGTGAAACTTTAATTATCCTTCTGTGAACTTCAAAAATTATATTCATTGACTGGTAAAGAAATCTACTACTGCACAAACATTATTAAATGTCATTATAGAAATCAGTTACTTTTCAATTCAATAAAATAGTATACTCGGTAGTATCACATCACTTGGAATAGGACACTGCCTAGGTAAATGACTAAGGATAAAATATGGATGCTCAACACAAAGTTTAAAGAGCACAAACTTATTACGGGATAAGAAACCACACAACTGGTCTATGCATTTATACAGTACTCTGCTGATTATTTGAGATGAAGGTGATGGCTTTGGTCCTGTAGCTACTCAAAAAACACAGAAGAAATATTCATGGCTCTTGCTGTATAGTAAACTCTGGAAATTCTCTTCTTAGTATTGAATTTTCATAGTACAGAGCTAACCAATTTATTTCATGAATAATAATCCAAATTGCTTCCACATCCAAGGCTATACTCTATAATCTTACTGCTCTTCTTGTCTCATTCAGTGCACAAGGTGTGGACACTTTGCATGCTGGTCACTAACTTGTGCCTCAAAGGAGCCTTTTGCTACCAAGTCAGTTTTGTTATGGGGGAAGTCCCTCCATGTTCTACATGATTACATTCCTAAGTTTCCTATGCATGAACCAGAACTACATGTAAAGTTTTAACATTTCCATCCTTTTATAGAACATAACTCTTAAATTTACATCCATAGATAATTGCAATGATGTAAATAATGAATGAAATGTTTACATAGATCTCACATCAAAGAGCTTAGTAATACAAAAGTCACATTAAGTAAATGCAGACAAAGAAGTTAGATAAGTATAGGTAATATTGATAATAGTGTTACAAATAACTGCTAGAAGACAAGGGTAAAGCCTTTTGGTGCTTACTGGTAATGCTATAAGCAAGACAATGCAGTTCAAAATGTTGGAGGTTTACCTTCCATTTCTCTGAATCTTGGTCAAAGCAGGTGAATGGTAGTGCTGTAGCTGTGACCACAAACTGATATTGTTGCTGCTGTTGGGACAAGAGCTGCAGGAGGATTGTATCCTGTTCTTGATGCATTTTTTGTTTTTACTGATGCTTTTGCTGTTGCTGCTACCGCAGTGACAGCTGTAGCTGACAAAGTTCCGAAAACTTTAGATCCATAGTACCAGAACTGGGTGCGAATGTGATGCAGACTGCATGATAGCGTAACATCTCATTGCCACTTTTCTGTCCATGTCCGACGCAAACGTATAAACTGTAAATAGAGAAACAGTCATCATAAATTGTGCACTGAATGTAAACCAATAATGAAATCAAGACAGTACAGAAGCTAACCAAAGTTGCTGTTGTCACATCACTATTCTGATAAACTAAGAACTTCAGATGGCACACAGCATAATAGAATAATGACTGGATGACCTAGCTCTGTGTATTAGGAAGGCTCATGTGATATGCCAGTGCCAGTGCCCCCCCCCCCCCCCTCCCCCCACCATCACAGACTGCAGTTGTCATACACAGATGCAGTGTCTTTGTGTTGTTATCAATATCCAATGTAGGCATGGATTTTAAACTATGTGTACTAAATTTTGCACCTTTTACTCCCCCATATTACCTAAAAATTTAACTATGTATGCTTCCTACTGTGCTGTGTATGCACGATAAGTAAAAGTTCATTATTTGCTATCCTTCCTGGTGTTGCAATTTCAATGGCTGGAAGTGTATATTGTACTACTTCCTCTACATAAACTTAAACTCTCATTTGTGATTCAGTTATTTTGTTGAGGAGGGCTATTCCCAAGTGCTTGTAAGTTATCAATGTCAAAATTTATATCTGCTGGTAACTCATTAGTAATATTCAGTACTATGGAAGAAAATCCTGCAGGGTACACCATCAGCACAATTATATTATAAATTTTCTTTTAAACTTCTTTGGTCTGTGTCCATTACACATAAAACTTTGAATCCAGCTATGATGATACAGTATCCTGTTGGATCATCTTCTGAACTGATATTATGGTTGCTGCAACCAAAATGGTCAAATCAGTTATAATATTTATTGGACAGGATATAACTTTCCTGCATTATTTTTCAGCAAATTTATGTCTTTGTACAAATTGTTTTTGTGTTTGCATCATGGCTGTGAATGCCACAATTTCTTTGGAAAAGAACTTGATTGCATGCAATGAACACCATGCTTGAGAATTTGGCACATGAGCGTAGCTATACTAAGTATGTTGAAAAGATGATTCGCAAACGTTTAATTACTGACTCTACAGGTCATTCTCATAGTTCTCATAGATTGTCTCAGAGCTATAACATGTATCAGTTCATGCAGATTTTTTGTGGAAAATTACTCAGTAATGGAGCAGGTAGCAGAAATATGCAAAAAATGCCAATAATTGTACTTGCATGTGAACACAGTGAGCTTTTAGGGTGAAACAGGCTGAGCATAGTTTCTCATGTTGCTGACCATTCAGAAAATTGCAGAGCATTAGGATTTAATCTTCGTTTCTGTTTGCAATGCTAATTTTATCAAAAAATTTACAGATAATTAACCATAATTGCTCAAAACTGGCTTGTCATCACTATGTTTGTTTACTTGCTCATTTTGGCATGTCTTTGATAGATTGCTGGTATGTGTTTGTGTAAAACAGCTGTAGGCTAAGGACCAAATGCCATATTTGATGTTCCACCATTCTTAGTTTACATTTATTCTTATTGTGTAGTCTGCAAAGGTCTTTGTTGTATTACAGTGAGAAGTGTTTTGTCACAGAAAAAAGGGGAGGGGGGGATATCCATTAATATCCTACAGAAAGTAATTCCCTTATTTTGATTTTGTCTATATGATGACTACAATAAAAGCCTCTCAAGAAGCTGCAGAAGATGCAGTCAGATTTTTTTTATTAAGCTCAGTAAGAATTTCATTTGTGAGATGAAATACAACTTTCTCTGTAGAAAACCCTTTACTAAATCCAAATTAAGAGCCCACCAACAAAGTGCAGTATAAAAATTTGCCTGTATGCAATACATACATTCTATGAGCAAATAAATGTGATGGATCTTTATTTAAAAGCCAATTTTTAGTCTCTACAGCATTCTAATGTTCAGAAGCATTCATTGGGTTCAGTAATGAATGATTTCAATTTGTTTTTGGTTGCATTAATTAGTCAAATATTTGTTCCTGTTTTTTCTTGTTGTCTATTTAGTGAGGATGCAGGATGTTCATGATTCAGTTTTACAGTAAGTTAATTTTAGCCCGCGAAAGGCAAAGGTCCCGAGTTCGAGTCTTGGTCGGGCACACAGTTTTAATCTGCCAGGAAGTTTCTTAAAGGAAGACTGTTCTGTGGGTTCTTGGTTGAATATTTTATGCATTCTGTGTGATAAACCACATGACCATGGTGTGATATTCTACAACTGTGGAATATTACACCAGTGTCTACAATTGTGGAATATTAGTCCATTGTCTACAACTGTATAGCTTTACTCTAGTGTCATGTGTTTTTTCATTCATAATAGATAGAGACGTTAGTGTCATATCTATATGAGGAACTTGTAATCTAACCTTCCCTCACATCATTTGTTGATTGTCACTCTTCAAAATAAACTCTTTTAATAAGCTTCAAGAGGGGTAAGATTTGCAATAAAAAATTTTACTTATCTTATTTTCTCATAGTTGGTGCCAGTTCTTCACATCTAGGGGTTGATTCTTGAGGCTGAAACTTTTGACATTGTAGGTTCCAAATGACATGATAATGCTGAAGTAAGCCTGCTCCATAATTTCTGTTTCTGTAATTTTTTATTCTATCACAATTTTCTATATTACGCTGTCTTTACAATTTCCACTTGAAAATCAAAAATTACATTATTATTGCTAAACATAGAAACATGTCTGATCACATCAGAGGTGTGCCCAATACTACCCCATTCTGCAGTACTAACAATATTCCAAAGAGTTTACAAGCTTTCTTGACAAATGACTTTCTATTAATTTCTATTATTATTTTATAAATGAATCCAGAAATAAATTTAATAATTAGCTTCAGATTGTGCATTTAATAATAGGAATTTTAAGTTTGCTGAATATTTCATAATTTCAAATGTTTCTAAAAGAAGAGAAATTTTAGCTGCACACACAGAACTAGTACATATTGATTGTAACAATGAAAATGAAGCGATTTCTTTTTATACATTTTAGCCTGAAATATACCACATTGTATACAAAATCATATGAAATTCTTTTAGAAAAACAGCTGATATAATATAAACCTGTTTAAAATGTAGAAAGTATTTTTGGTATTGATAACTTCTGTTGAAGAAAAGCAATGCTATAGGAGGCTGTCCCTTTACAAACTTCAGCCCTGGATTGGGACATGTAGAGAAACTGTGGCTTGCTTTTAGAAAATTAGTTCACCAAGCACTGTACAGATATGTATTTAGAACAGTTCATAGTGATAGATCACGATCCTCCATGGTATGTAGTCACTGTAAAGAAACTTCTAAAGAAACAGTGACTCCTGCACCATAGGTGTAATACAAAGCATAGGTCTACATATGGAGAGATGATAAATGAAACATGTTTGGGTGTCAGAAGGGCAGTTGATGAAGCCTTCAACAGCTACCATGGAGACTTTTTTCAAATTACCCCTCCTAAAACTAACAGAAATGCTTGTTATATTTAAAGGCTGTCAGTGACCTAGAAGTTGGTTCCCAGACACTCATGGTTGACAAATGAACTGAAGCTGAACGTACCAAAGCAAAAGAAGAAGTGCTGAACTATGCTCTCTAATGTTCCTTTACAGTGGAAAATCTGGCTATACTGCCTCCGTTTAATTCTCACACCACTACAAAGATAAATGATATAGATCAGGCATGAACAACCTTTTGTGACCGATGGGCCTGATTGACATACTTATTTAAGCTTGTTCACCTAATTGTCAGTTGTTTATGTTTATTTAGGCATAAATAACATTTTATCTTTAAGTATGACGTTTTACAATATATGTTGTAAAAAAATTCTGTTGCAAAATTCTGCAGTGCTGTTAGTAAGGAAACAATGTTCAAGACTCTCAAATAAATGTAAACATCTGAAGATGGGTTGCCAGGTGTCTTGCATTGTCACTATGGAAAAATAAATGCCGATAAAAGCAATTGGTTGCATCTAATTCAGTATAAATTATCTTCCATTGCATCAGTTGCAGGTTCTAATACTTACACAATGGACAAGAATTGTTTACTAATGTTAATACAAGAAAGAATGTAGAAACAAATTATAGCATTAAGATAGGCAGTCCTAGTTGACAAATAGTGGCAATTGACCCTGAATAAAGAAAAGTGCGAAGTTATTCACATGAGTACTAAAAGAAATCAGCTAAATTTCGATTACGCGATAAGTCACACAAACCTGAGAGCTGTAAATTCAACTAAATACTTAGGGATTACAATTACAAATAACCTAAATTGGAACGATCAGATAGATAATATTGTGGGTAGAGCAAACCAAAGACTGCGATTCATTGGCAGAACACTTAGAAGGTGCAACAGGTCTACCAAAGAGACTGCTTACATTATGCTTGACCGCCCTATTCTGGAGTACTGCTGTGCGGTGTGGGATCCATATCAGGTAGGATTGACGGATGATATTGAAAAAGTACAAAGAAGGGCAGCTAGTTTTGTATTATCACAAAATAGGGGAGATAGTGTCACAGACATAATATATGAATTGGAGTGGCAATCATTAAAACAAAGGCGTTTTTTGTTGCGACGGGATCTTCTCATGAAATTTCAATCACCAGTTTTCTCCTCCGACTGTGAAAACATTCTGTTGGCACCCACCTACACAGGGAGAAATGATCATCATGATAAAATAAGAGAAATCAGGGCTCGCATGGAAAAATTTAAGTGCTTGTTTTTCCCCGCATGCCATTCGAGAGTGGAACGGTAGAGAGACAGCATGAAGGTGATTCATTGAACCCTCTGCCAGGCACTTTGTTGTGAATAGCAGAATAATCACGTAAATGTAGATGTAGATGTAGATGTAGAACTTTGTGAATTTCTTCCATGGACCAGACTGAAACTAATCGCGGACCGGATCCAGCCCACAGACGATCTGTTGCCCGCCTGTTATATAGATGTTAGTGTTAGTGACTTTGAGACACAACTGAATTGGCTAAAATTAAATAAAAGCCTTAGGGCCCAGTGGAATCCATGGCAAATTCTGCATAGAATCTGCAGCTGAATTAGCTCCCATTTTAACCATAATATATGATAGATAGTTCAAACAAAAGAGTGTGCCCAGTAACTGGACATAAACATGGGTCACACACCTTTACAAGAAGGGTACCAGAAGTGACCCCCAAAACTACTGTCCAATATCATTGACATCTATCCATAATAGATTCTCTGAACGTATTGTGAGCTAAAACATAACGAGGTACCTCAAACAGAATGCGCTCCTCCATGTCAACCAGCACTGATTTTGAAAACATCAGACATGTGAAACTCAACTTGCACACTTCTTGTGTGGCAGGTATATGCAATATTTCTTGACTTCTGAAGACCACTTGATTCACTACCACTCAACGCTTATTAATTGAAGTACGATGTGAGGTATTAAACAAAATTTGTGATTGGATTCAGGACTTCTTGACAGGGAGGACACAGTATGTTATTTGGGTGGAAAGTTAGTTAGTTAGTTAGTTAGTTAGTTAGTCAGTTAGTTGGTTGCATGTTCCATTGATCAATCGCATGGTACAGTAGCTGTTATGATGTGGAACGTGTCAAGTGCACAAGAAATGCACATATGAAACAGAGTTAAAGATTAATATTTCTATTATTTACCCCATTCCCTTAAATGGCACAAAATGCACATACTATATTTATAGATTTATTTATTCCTGTTCAAGAATTCATCTATGGTATAGAAGGAGTTGTCAAGGAGATATGATTTCAATTTATATTTGAAGCTATTACTGCTGTCTGTCAGACCCTTTATTTCATCTGGTAATTTGTCAAAAAATTTTATAGCAGCATATTTTACCTCTTTCTGTGCCAAAGATAAGTCGAGCAAAGGATAGTGTAAGTCTTTCTTTTTTCTGGTATTATAATTGTGAATATCACTGTTGTTTTTAAACTGGTCCATGTTGCTGAGAACAAATTTCATTAGTAAGTAGGTATATTGTGAGGCTATTGTAAGAATTCCCAATCTTTTAAAAAGATGCCTACAAGATGTGCGACTATGAACCCCACACATTATTCTAACCACTTTCTTTTGAGCAGCGAATACTTTTTGTCTAAATGTTGATTTACCCCAAAATATTATTCTGTATGACATCAGAGAGTGAATGTATGCAAAGTATGTTAGCTTACTAACGTCTGTATCCTCAAAATTGGCAATTATTCTGTTCACAAAAGTCGCTGAACCTAGTCGTTTCAGGAGATCGAAAATATGAATTTTCCAATTAAGATTCTCATATATATGTACACCCAAAAACTTAGTATGCTCTACCCTGTTTTCTGACTTCTGTTGATGTGTTATATTTATTGAAGGACTGTACTTTTTGCAGCAGAAAATTGGGTGTACTGTGTTTTTTTCAAAATTTAGAGCAAGCCCATTTGCAGAAAACCAATTAATGACTTTTCCAAAGACCTTATTTGTATCATTTTCAATTGGACATTCTTTTACTGGATTAATAATGATGCTTGTATCATCAGCAAACAGTGTCAGTTCAGCTTCTTGTTTCAGATAGGAAGGGAGGTAGTTCACATATATCAAGAACAGAAGGGGACCCATGACTGAGCCCTGTGGAACACCTAATGTAATTTCACCCCAGTTAGATGAAGTGGCAAACTTATTTAAATCACTTGACCCATATAAGGAAACTTTTTGCTTCCTGTTCTGTAGGTATGACTTAAACCACTCATATGCTATTCCATTTATACCATAGAATTGTAATTTCTGTAACATAATGTCATGGTTCACACAATCAAATGCTTTGGACAAGTCACAGAAAATTCCTATTGTTGACATTTTACTATTTAAAGACTCTATTATGTGGACAGTGAAACTGTACATTGCTGTCTCAGTGGAACAGTATTTTTTAAATCCGAACTGTGAGTTACTAAGTATCCCATTACTGTTGAGATGGCTAACCACTCTTGAGTACATTACTTTCTCGAAGATCTTTGAGAATGCTGTAAACAAAGATACTGGCTGATAACTATTGACATCTGTGGTGTCCCCCTTTTTGTAGAGAGGCCTGACAATGGCATATTTTAACCTGTCTGGAAAAATACCTTGAGTTAGTGATGCATAACATGTGTGACTCAGATCATCAGCTGTAATTGCTCCACATTGTTTTAATATCTTATTAGAGATGTCATCTACTCCAACAGAACATTTATTTTTCAGAGATTTAATAATTTTACTTATTTCACAAGAGGTTGTTAGGTGAAACTTAATCTGTCTAAATTTTTTCAAAACAGACTCTTCCATGTACTGCCTAGCTTTTTCTTCTGAACTGTTCTCACCAAATTTTTCTCCTACACTTAATGATTGTTAAATACATTAGCTACTTGTTTACTGTTGTTATGATGGTCTCGTTCTCTTTAACAGTAATACTACCTACCCCAGTGGTTACTTTTCCTGTCTCCCTTCTAACAACATTCCATATTGATTTGATTTTATTGCCGGAGTTGTTAATTTCTTCTCTAACATACATATTTCTTGATTTCCTTACAACTTTTCTCAGTATGTTACAATAATTTTTATAGTGTAAAACTACTTCTGGATCTTTACTAGTTCTTGCTGTCTCATACAGTTTTCTTTTTCTTTCTGAAGACACTTTAATACCTGTAGTAATCCAAGGTTTCTTTGAAAAGTGTGTGGTGTTACAGTAGTAATTTTCTTTGGAAACAATGTTCAAAGAGGGATATAAATTTATCAGGAAATATTTTGCACTTATCATTAGCATTTGGCTCATTATCTAGATCTCCCCAATTAACATTTCTTAAGCTTTCTCCGAAGTGCTGTATAGATATCTAGTTGAGCAACCTCACACTTTTACTTAATGGTTTCTGTGCTGTACACCCTGTTAGGTTTTGCAAGTTAATCAGTTGTGCATCATGGTCTGACAATCCATTTACCACACGGAAAGCACGTGTTTGTTTTACATCCTCTTTCTGTGCAAATACATTATCTGTTAGCATGCTACTGTCCTGAGCTATACGTGTAGGGAAATTTATCACTGATTCTAAGTTACATGTTGTTAATAACACTTCTAGTTCACTTTTCCTATCAGAATTACTTAGAAAGTTTACATTGAAATCACCACAGATTTTTGTCTGACAGACAGCATAATAGGGAGTCAAACTTTTTTATGAACAGCTCCCAGTCTCCTAATGGGGACCTGTACACTGTTGCTAATATCAATACTACATTATCTAGCTGAAGTTCACATGCAGAACCTCAAAGTGCTGATCAACACAAAATTTGCTTACTTCTACAATTTTGCATTTATACCTGTGCTTTATGAAAATGGCAACTCCTCCTTTATCCATCCTAGATCTACAAGTGTAAGATGCTAAGTTATACCCACTTATACTGACACTATCCATGCCCACAGTTATGTGGTGTTCAGATAGACAGATTATATCAATTTCATTCTTATTTTAGAGATCATCTATGCACACTGATAGCTCATCTACTTTATTTTTTATTCGCCGAAGTATGTTGATACTGCCCTTAGATTTACCCCAATTAACTGTACGTGAAGTTTCTTTTGTTCTATTTATCTTGATTGTCATCTGTCTGGACTTTGGCTTTAACCTAAAAAACCTGTCTGCCTGGACCCATTAACCACAGGGATCACCCCTTGTGTGACTGTTGACCCCCTTACAGTTTCTGCTAATAGAGAAGCTAACTTACTTTTCCCCATCCTATTCAGGTGCAGGCTGGAACAACACTTACGTGAGATTTTGCCGGTGTCTGGAGCATCCTGTTCAGCTCAGTGTTAACATGCCTTACAGCAGGGTTGACCCAGGGCTAATCATGGTGCTGAAAGACCTCCACAAACCCCACATTTGTGTGCTGTTTCTGCTCCTATTTTATCCAGGTCACTCCTAATACTGTACCTTGGATTCATAGCCAGGCTGTTTCCTGCTCCCCCAACTATAATTACCTGATCTTCCTTCTCAAAGTCCCTGCATAGCTGACCTAAGTTTTCTGTCACCTGGCTAAGGCTAGCACTTGGTTTCACAAAACTTGTGACCTGGTACCCTGCACCTAATTTCTCCTGAAGCTGCTGGCCCACACCACTCCCATGACTGCTGCCTATAAGCAGAATTCTTCTTTTCCTATTCTGGTTTGATCCCGATCTGTCCTTTTTCTTTAAGCTAATATTCTGATTCAACTTACTTTCAACTACATCTAGATTAGGCCCTTCCTCCACTTCAGATAGCAAGCCAAACTAATTTACTAATTGAATTTCTGGAGTTTTTTCAACTGTTTCCCTTTTTCAGCCATTGCTTGCTACCTCTTCCCAGTTCCCAGTCTCTTTTACGTCCCTTAACCTACATAATTCCAAGCTCACATAGTTGACAGACCTAGAAGTAACTTAGAGCATGTCCCAGGAAGTGTGCTGGGATCCTTGCTGTTCATGTTGTGTGTTAATGATCAGCCACACAGTATTAATAGTAATATAGGACTGTTTACGGTTGAGGCAGTTATCTATAATGAAGTACTGTCTCAAAAGGGCTGTTAAAAAATTCAGTCACATCTTGATAAGATGCAACCCACCCTAGAATATTGTTCATGTCTGTGGAACTTCGATCAGATACAACTAAATGGGGAAATTGAACATATACAAAGAAGGGCAACATGATTAGTAAAGAAAGGAAAGAAGATTGGATTTATATCCCATCGACATAAAGGTCATTAGCAATGAAGCACAAGCTTGGATTGTGTCAAGGGTGGGGAAGTAAATCAGCTTTCAAAGGAACCATCCTGGCATTTGCCTGGAGCAATTTAGGGAAATTGCAGAAAACCTAAATCTGGATGGCTGGGTGTAGGTTTAAACCTTCATCATCCTGGATGTGAGCCCAGCGTGCTAACCACTGCACCACCTTGCTCACTGTGCCAACTTGCTTGGTAACATAATTGGTCACAAGTTTGTTTCACCCAAGGTAGACTGTAAAGGAAATGCAGTAAACTCTAAACTGGCAGACGCCTGAAGATAGGTCTCCCTTATCCCATGGAAACCTATGTTTAAAGGTTCAAGAACCAGTTCAATCGAGGAGTCTAGAAAGTTTCTGATGCATCCTATACATTGTTCATGTATGGACTGCAAAGACAAAATTAGACTTATTAGTGCACAAACAGAAGTTTTAAGCAGACATTCTTCCCATGCTCCATATGCAAATGGAAGGGAAAGAAGCCCTAATATGTGGTGTAATGGGACATACACTCAGTCATGCATTTCAGTAATTTGCAGAGTATAGCAGTAGAAAAACAGGTTGAGAGGAACATGCATGAGAAATGGAATGAATAGTCCAGTTAAAAACAAAGAGGAAAGCAGTAAAGTAGATTGGGTGGGTGGTGGGGGGGGGGGGGGTGGGGGGGGGGGGGGGAACCAAAGAAAGAGCCCATCAGAAGGCTCCCAACTCCTTCATGAGTATGTGCATGGCGAGCATGGGACCCCAGACTGTTGGAGTACCTCCTTCCCTTCCTGTGCTGCAATCTCTCACCACTGACTATCCTTTCTTCTCTTGCCCTCTTGCTCGTGGTGGCAGCCTTTGTTGTTGACCTGGCTATTCCATAGGTTCCGCCTTCCTTTATTGCAATGTTCTTTCATTTATCACCTTTTTTTGGGTGAAGTTATTTGTGGTCCCCTTCTGGGTTTGACCTTCAGTTTCCAAAATTTTCTGTAGTGTGGACTGACTGGGAAAGAACACCTTAAGATTGGCAAATTGCTTTAAATGGTCAGAAATGTAAAATTGTGCAATTCATAAAATGAAAAAATGTGGTATCCTATGATTACAATATCAATGACTCACTGTTGGAATCAGTCAACTCATACAAATACCTGCATGTAACACTTTGTAGGGATGTGAAATGGAATGATCACATAGGTTCAGTTGTGGGTAAAGCGGGTAGTAATTTTCAGTTTATTGGCAGAACACTTTGGAAGTGCAATCAATCTACAGAGGAGATTACTTACAAATCACTTTTGCAACTGGATCTAGCAAATTGCTCAAGTGTGTGGGACCCATACCAGATAGGACTAACTAGGAATATTGAAATTATACAGAGAAGGATAGCATGAAGGGCCACAAGTTTGTTTAATCCATGGGAGAGCGTCACAGAGGTACTGAAAGAACTGAACTGCAAGACTCTTGGAAGAGAGATGTAAATTATCCTGAGAAAGTCTGTTAACCAAGTTTCAAGAACAGGTTTAAATGATTATTCTAGGAATATACAACAACCAGTTATGTATCACTCACACAGGGATTGTGAGGATAAGATTAGAATAATTACTGCACGCACAGTGGCATTCAAACAGTTACTCTTTCCACGCTCCATACATGAATGGTACAGGAAGAAACCCTAATAACTGGTACCATGGGACGTACCCTCTTTCATGCACCTCACAGTGGTTTGCAGAGTATAGATGCAGATGTAAATGTGTAAATAGTGCCTGCTGCTTGCAAAGTTAAAGATCATCTGTGCACAGTAGTACCTGTGTAAGCTTTTATTTGTTTGTCAAAACCAATGCCATAGCCAATATGACATGGTGTTTTCATTATGTACCCTTTCAATTTAGCCCCCTGACAACACAGGGCTCATACTTCTGATACCTGTGGTAATAGCTCTCTATGTATACGAAGGAATTGGTGGCTGTCTTCCTGGGGCAACAAGACTCCTGCTATTGGCTAGTACTTCTGATACCTGTGGTAATAGCTCTCTATGTATACCAAGGAATTGGTGGCTGTCTTCCTGGGGCAACAAGACTCCTGCTATTGGCTAGTGTGCCAGATGTCCTTTGCTGTAGCTGGATGGCATCCATGAGGAGAGCTCTAGATCAGAGTGGGTGGCATCAAGGCAGACATTTTGCAAATGAAACGTATTAAGTCATGCGAGAACAATGGCCATTCTGATTGTGCCATCTCTTCAGGCAGGAATTGGAACTTCGGTGCGGACAGTTACAACCCTGCTGCTTTCCCTAACCCATGGGAAGATGGACAAGCCAGACATCTAGGATCAAACCAATTTATCCAATACTCACTTGCATATGAGGTTGCAAAAGACCAAAGATGTTTACAGCATTCAACACGCCACATATTATCTAATATGCAACCAAAATATTGGCTGCTAGTGGCAACGGGGTGTGGGACCGGAGGAATGTATTATTATTATTATTGTTATTATGCTTTTTGTTAACATCAGCTGTTCTTTGTTTATGGTGAAATTTTACCACAGTTTGATGTGTCTCCTTTATGTATATTATGAGAGAAATAAACCACAATTCAAAATGTGTGGTGTCGTATACAACTGACGGTGTGGAAAGTGAAGATGAGGAGTACAATAATATTGGTACAAACTTAGCAAGTGAAAGTGATACTGAAATAGGTGTTGAGCCATATAGTTCATCATCCTTGTTGGACAGGGAGCCATAAATCCCATCTCCAATGAAATGTAGTAAAGAACAATTATTGTCCATGGAGCAGGTACTAAACATAATTACGTACATGGAAGATCATCCATAGCATAGTAGAAACACAATTATGAACAGATTTTGAATAACTTCACAGCAGTATGACTGTGTAGTGCATAAGAAAAACTATGGATATTCAAGGGAGGGCAAGGTGCATGTCAAGGAGACTTGATACATTTTTCAGGATGTCCACGATAGTGACCTACTGTGCTATGCACACCAAATTGCACTTGATATAGATTACAATGATTTCAAGGGAAGCAGTAGATGGTTGTATTACTTCAAACAGTGCTACAGAATTGGGAGACGTAATATAATAAAATTTCAAATGAACCATCAACTTGACGATGTACAGCAAACTGTGGTATCAGCCTGAAAATTTGTAGATGAGAGAAATAAGTTTATCCCAGTGTTCAGTAAGGAATTTGTTTTCAACTCTGATCAATCAGGATCTGAAGAGGAAATGCATGTGAAAGGAACTCTGGAAATTAAAGGTACTAAGAGAGTTGTATCAAGATCAATTAACATCAATGCCTGAATGCATTCATGTACAATTGTGCTGACAAAATCGGGGTAGTAAATTGGCTGGAAAGTAATTTATTGTGCTGTGAGAAGTTTGAGATGCTCTGTTCCCTATGATTCTCCCTCATGTGTATGATCTTGTAAGGGCAGTAGGTTCAATGTATGTCACAGCAAGCAAGAGAAGCACAATGAGTGTAAGAGAACTATAACTCTGGTATGGGCACCGTTTTTGCCCAACAGCTGGTCAAAATAACATGCTTTTGCTTGATCCCTGGTCTGCATATAAAAATCATACACCTTAAGAGCAAACTATTCCCCCTGAAAAGAGTGTGACATGGCAATTCATATCACCTGGAACCATTGGACAAATTCAGTCTCTAGGAATTGGTTTTTTTCCACACCTATAAAACATATTATCACACTATTTGCACCTACATCTTAAAGGACACCCATTTGCACAGTAAGCTCTGTGACAGACTGTTTCACATTCAGTTGCATGCCATTACGTTCCATCAAGTCTCATCACCCTGTTACATCCATTTGATTCTATATGTGTTCTTTAAGAATGGATACCTAGCTGAACATCCTGCATGGTTTGTAACTCCCAAGGAATTCACCTTTGATTTTGATGGTGCGAATTTTTGTGGTGTGTCATTTTTCTTATGAGAAGACAAGCTTCTTAGCTGGGCTTCATAAAGTTATTACAAACATCTTTTGTCAGCTGCACACTAAATGTTTCCATTGAATTTCCAGGTACATAAAACATGAAATGAGCAATGAGCTGGCATGTCAAAATTAAAATTACTATGTACATCACAATTCGTCAAAACATCATTCCCATAACATAACATGTCATGCCTACGAGGGTGCCAGAAGATTAACTGTCTTGAGCTGCTCTGATAGGCATGACGTGTTGTGTTATTGGATTGATATTTCAGCGAATTTTGATGTACATAGTAATTTTAATTTTGACTTGCCAACTGATCGCTCATTTCATATTTTATGCACCTGCAAATTCAATGGAAAAATTTAGTATGTAGCTAACACAAGTTGTTTGTAATAACCTTTATGAAGATCTGTATATGGTAACTTAGTTTTACTGAAACTGGTTATCTGCAATAAAGTTGTTTATAGTGATCTCAGCTGAGAAGTTCTTCTTCTCCTAAGTAATGAATACAGGTAGCCCATTCAAGCTCAACTTGAGTAAAACAATGTGCTACTTTTCATTCGATGTTCATGGTGCAAGTTAATGGGCCGAGCCCGAGAAAACTTAGGCCAAGCAGTGGGTTTGAGCATGATATGAGCTTCAAAGTCGTTTGCACGGCCTAACCCAGGAGAAAAAAGGGACGAAAATGTCGTCGACAAGGAATCCAATCGAGCATAAGGAATAGCATCAGAGACGATATTGAGAGTCATCTATGGAGAACCCAAAAACGCGAAAGGCATCGAAACCAAAAAGATTCTCCGCGTTACTATGGTTGACCACGAATATGGGAACAGTGCAAATGACAGATTTGTAAGATACCTCAGCATCAAATTGTCCCAAGAGAGAAATCTTCTCTTTATTGTAAGTCCGTAATTGCCTAGTGACAGGTGACAGGATTGGAGAACCCAACTGAAGATACGTCTGAGAATTGATGATAGTGGCAGCAGAACCACTGTCCACCTGTATGCGAACATCTCGACCAAGTATTTGGACAGTGAGGAATAACTTCCCTGAAATGGAAGACGTACAATTGACAGACAACACAGAATCAGAATCAGCATCATGTTCATGAACATCATGTATGCGGTCGGATTTGAAAACGGATGACACATGACCCTTTTTTTTGCATTTGTGACACATAGCCCAATGTTGTGGACAATATTCTCATGAATGTTTCGTAAAACACCGCGGACATGAAGGAAGTTGCTGTGGGTTTTGCTGCAGTTCTTAGAGGTTTGTTTACAGTTAGGCTGAGGCTGCACTTGGGAATGTACTGCGCCCACGTCAGCCGGCGGGGAAACGCCACATGCTTCTTCAACATCACACAGAGGTTGTATTTCTCCATTGTCACCCCATGCCTCTATTTGCACTCCAGCGGCGTGAGAAATTTCAAAAGACTGAGCGATGGATAGGGCTTCATCTAGAGTCGGATTTGCCAACTGAAGGGCATGTTGCCTAACTTCTTTGTTGGGCGCCGTTCAGATAATAGCATCCCGTACCATGGAAACGGCGTAGGATTCTTTGTGAACTTCAGTAACAAATTGACACTTTCTACTGAGGCCGTGAAGTTCAGCAGCCCAAGCATGATAGGATTGATTCGGTTGTTTTTGACAATGATAAAAGGCAATACGAGAGGCTACCACGTGTGTTTGCTTTTGAAAATAGATGAACAGAAGTGAGCACATTTCAGCAAAGGTCAAAGTCGCAGTATCTTTCAAAGGAGCCAATTGTGACAATAACCGATACATTTAAGGTGAAATCCATGAAAGGAACAGAGACTTACATGTTTGTTCGTCTGTGACACGAAATGCCAAGAAGTGCTGTCGAGGACATTTTTTGTAATTAGAGCAGTCTTCTGCTGTCTCATCGTAAGGAGGAAAAGGAGGTAGAGACAATGACAAGAGACGCCCCGCATTTGATGCCACGACAAAATCACGAATCGCATTTGTGAGAAGCATTTGCTGTTCTATGAGACCTTGCAAAAGATGCTCTAAAGTAGCCATGGAAACATGCGGGTCAACGATGGAAAAGAAAAATCACTACCTTGTCACCAATTGTAATAACTTCAAGTTGAACAAATATATTTCAAGGAAGATGCAATACATCAAAGTCACAGATCAAGTTAACATAGTAAGACGTGTGTACACTTTAACAGTCAAATCATAACTGAGTCCGAGTCTAGCTGCCGCTGGCTGGCTGGCTGCTTAGGTGGTGCTGCTGCTGCATGCCTGGCAGACAGCACTGCATGTAGAGGATGCGCATAACTGTGTGGCGGCACTTTGAAAGATTGGCGAGTCACAACACTTTTCTTTCTGTTAATCTGTATAGTTTATCAATTAACAATTTAGCCATAATATAATTGGTAATTTTTTTATTCCAGGACAACAGAGAAATATGTTGAAGAAACCATCAATAAAGTGAAAACATTACTTGAAATGGAGAACAGAGTGGAAGAAAAATATCAATTTATTATGCAATTACTTTCAAAAGACACCCTGAGCAGAGATGATGTCATAATTGTCACATTTTCTTTATTTACTGATGGACTGAGTACAGTAAGTTATTTACTTTGATTGCAGCATTTATGCCCTGCACTATATCACAACACTATTGATTAATACTGATTAAAATTTACAAATATATGTGTTTACAACATTTCTCTGAGGTTTAGATTAATGAATACTGTTTTAAGTTTCACTTTCTCCTTTGTCTTTGTAATAATGATTGAATACTATCTAGTTATATATAACATAGTTTCTTATCTTGTAATCCTTATTTTGATACCCCTTTTATGAATGACACTAATATACAAATGTAGCTGCTATAGGCTCAACTGTAGTTTTTTCTGGCAGAGATTGTTTGAAATTTGCTTGGGACTGAGTCATTCTGTGTATCATTGTGTGTTTTCTTACTGTCTGAGAGCTTGAAAATAACTGTTTAAAAGATGATAGTATTGTGTTATTTACTTCAATCATTTCCACTGCTGATGATTCTGTTGTGCAAAGAACATTGTAACATAACTGTTGAAGTGCAAGTGTAAACTATCATAAAATCAATGTGGTTTCAGAATATAGTAGGTGGCAGAGTCCAGCCCACTCTTACAGAATCACATGTAATCAAGAAGATAGTTTTTGTCTGCACTGGCAGGGATTTATTTTCCCACTTTTAAGTTATACACTTACGTTCAGAAAGAAAACAGAACACCTTGAACGAGTAGAGATAGGATATTCATAGTCACAGGGTGTTCACATTAGTATGTTCTGCAGGAAGGATTATCATTTGAACTGTGTCAACCCACAGGTTCAAGGTCAACATCAATATCACAGCACACCACCACCTGCCAGTAAAATATGCCAGTGGCTCTCGTTGTTGCTATAAACAGAATGTAATGGATCAGTGTGACTTGAGTAGACGTGTAGGATGCCTTGCAGATGTATGTGCAAACCATGCTGTTAAATCAGTGAGAAACAGGGTGCATTATTGGCACAAGGGAATGTGATATATCTGTCCAGTAAACTGCTGCTCATGTGGAATGAAGTGTTCCAGCAGTGCAATGGGTGCATGCAGAATGGTTCACGGAAGGCCGTAGAATATGACGAGATGGGTCTGGTTGCACCACCCAGACCACCCCCCAAGAAGATCGACACCTTATATAAATGGCATTGCAGAACAGATCTGTATCATCCTCAGCTCTGGGGCAACACCTCATAGACTATCAGGGGTGACAGTTTGTTGCTATTTGCTACAGCATGGGTTATATGTGCATCATCCACTTCTCTGTCTACCTTTGACAAATGTGCAGAAAAATGCCAGCTGGCAGTGATATATCAAATGACATCACTGGGTGACAGGAATGGTAACAGATAGTGTTCTCAGATGAATTCAGATTCTGTTTGTTTGAAAATGGTGCCCAAATTTTTGTTTGCCACACACAGGTGGAGCCCATCATAATGACTGCTTTCACACAAGACATACAGCACCAACTCAAGGCCTTAAGGTGTGGGGTGCTATTGGGTAGAACCACAAATCACAGTTGGTGCATGTGGAGGGCACTGTGGCCAATGTGACCTATGTGAATGTCATCTTATGGCCCGTAGCCATACCCCTTCTGCACAACACCCCAGATGCCATTTTTCATCAAGACAATGCACACCCACTGCATGAACACATTTCCTCTTGGTGTCACAGGATGTCAGCCTTTTGCTCTGGCACACCAGATCACCAGACTTCTCACCAATCAAAAATGTGTGGGACATGGTGAAATGATGGGTGCAGCTCTGTGACCTGTTGCCAACCACCACAGATGAACTTTGGAACTAGGTCAGTACAGCATGGATGGCTATACCACATGACGCTATCCATGCCTTATCCATGCTGATGTCATCATGCATGGAACAAATTAGCAGGGCCCATGGCAAACCCTGTGTCTACTAGGCAACAGGACACATGCTGAACCAAGATGACTGAAATGCTAATCATTTCTGCAGAACATACTAATGTAAATGACCTGTGAACATGAACATCCCATCTCTGGTCATTCAAGGTGTTTTGTTTTTTTCTGAACATGAGTGTACAAAAGACACAGGTAACATAGATAACTAAATGATGCTGTGTTGTCTTAAGCACAACAGCAAGCACAAGAGTGATCCCCAAATTAAGATCTGTTACCTGTGCAATGCAATGCTATTGCACTGTTTATGTCCGAAGGTTGAGACCATACTTGCTCATGATGATAATTTGCTCAGGTATGAGAAACTCTTGCAGTATGTCCTGGTTTATGACCCCTGTAGATTAAATATTCACGAAGCTCAGACACAAATTCAAGAATATGGTTCATGAAGTCACAAGTAAGGAAATAAATACTTCTGCAGCACTGTCCAAGTTGTGTCTAAGAAGCAAGCACACAATAGTTATGAACAGCCTTACAGTCCATCCAGAATTTATCCAAATGAGAATCGGTAGTGTAAAAGTGAGTCCAGTATTTCAGTGCTCTATATAGACAAAAAGAATAGCAGCCAGCATAGCGCTAGTTGGAAGTGGATGAGACAGACTGGCAGCCCTGCATTCAGATCCAACAATTGATTGTGCTAGTGGCTCATGTGTTGGGCTTGTATGGGTGTCAGGGCCAATGGTACTGTCAGTACAAAGCTGGTTTTTATGCTTTCCAGAGGGCTAAATGAATTTTTCTCAAATGTTCATACAAGCGGTTTTATTACAAATTCAGCCTTTTATTTGATGTGTTGTGCTGCGAGCTCCATATTCTGTACCTGTTCTCACTTACATTACACATGTGTTGTGCAAAAACACATGTCAGTGGTATGTATATGAGGAATGTTCAGAAGAAAAGGTATGAAAGAACACTGTGTGTATAGTTGAAGTCTTTATTCAAAAGCAATCACCACAGGCCTGAGCACACTATCCCACTGTTTCACAAGCCAAAGAATTCCCACTGTTTCACAAGCCAAAGGATTTCCTGTTTCCAGAATTGATGTGGCTGTGACAGGAGCTAGTCCTCCACTGTGTTCTTCAGTTCATCATCAGAGTTGAAGCGCATCCCTTTGAGAATTTTTTTAGTGGACCAAACACATGGAAGTCACAAGGCAATATATCTGGGATGTAGAGTGTATGTTCAAGATGCTCCCACTTGAACTAGGCCATTACACTTTGTGTGATCTTGGAGGTGTGTGGATGCACTTTATTTGCGAGCATCACAGGCCATTTGCTCTTGATGGACTTGTGTTAGCTACGGAGTGTCTCACAGTACATGTCACTGTTAATGGTTCTTCCATGCTTGAGGAATTCAATGAGTATCAGACCTTGGATATCAAAAAAGATGATTAGCATCACATTGTCAGCTGAGGCACAGTTTGAATGTTTTAGGGAGGGAGTTGATGACATTTGTATTCATTGCCTAGATGTCTCACTACACTATCCCTGAATGATCAACAATTAAAAGTGAATGGAATAGTTGATACTGTAGACACAGCAAAAGAAAGAATTTTGTGTATTTTACACAAAAAATGTACTCTGAGAACACTTTGTACAGCTAACACAAAGCAAATGCAAGAACATATTTCCCAGAAACATTTGGTCTCTTTTAAAAAGAAATGGAAATTTGTTGTAAGGTCTTATGGGACCAAACTGCTGATGTCATCAGTCCCTAAGCCTACACACTACTTAATCTAACTTAAACTAAATTACACTAAGGGCAACACAGACACCCACGCCCGAGGGAGGACTTGAACCTCCGACGGGGGAGGACGCGCGGAGCATGACAAGGCGCCTCAGACTGTGTGGCTACCCTGTATGGCTTTTAAAAGGAATCCAACTGCTTCTGTAAATGACATGATAAACACTGTGTATTAACTCAAGCAAGTTCATATTCAAATACAGAGTACTTGTGAATAACTCAATTGTCATGAGTTAGTCCAAACAGAGTTCCTGATCTTGCTCCCAACTCTAGCAAGTTTGAATCCATTATAAGAATTGTTAACTGCAAGTACCACCCAAAGTCTTGAGTACATGAGATGATAAACAAGGTCTAATGCAAAAATTCCACATGACAGCAGCTGAACTGCTGAGTTAGTAATAATGAGTGGTGTATCCAACCAGTGACGCAATTTCTTTAGTGATATTATGTAAGTGGCTGTATGGGGACCATCTAGACTGGCTGCAAGAGGGAGGCACAGTTCCACAGCCAGCACCTTAGTGCTGAAATCAAGTAGTGATGATGCTGGTGAATTGGATATATCATTGTCGTACTACAATTGGGATACAACATCCCTCCCCATCCCTTCAGAAATCCTGGCTCCTGCAGGGATGGCTGGGAGGGGGGGGGGGGGGATGCTGATAAAATTCCATCTGTTGGACAGTGGAAGCTGCCTATCATCAACAGGAGACACTGCACTAAGCCAGATGATGGTACAGGGCTCAAGTCCGTGGGCTTCTTAAGAGTGATAACTGGTGGAGCCTTGTTCAGAGATGCTGCCTATCAAGGTTTCCAAAAAGGATTTTTATTGGCTGTTTGACTGAACCTGTTGGTGTTCAAGAATAATGTCAGTGCATTCATGCTGGATACTCCTGTAGCAGAATTTTACATATTTGACTCGAACCTGTGTACCATTCACACTAGTTCATCATTTAATTGTTGCTGGAATGAAAGTCTAAGTATATACTCAATTTTTTCCTGGTCACAAAAATTAGAAAACTGTGTAACAGTGAAGTAAGAGCCATTGTCAGTGGTGATTGAGCATAGTAGTACCTCACTGGCAAATATAGTCTTGTGGAATTAGTCACTGTGTTCTCAGCATTGGTTGACTGCATGCCTTCACCATATGGAAACATGGAGAGGACCTTCATCACAATAAGCCACAAGGCCTGCCAAACCAGGCTGACATATTCCATATGTGGGCATTCCAATGGCTAGCTATGGCTAAGCTAAACAAAAAAGGTAAGATGGAAGTCACCTGGTGATTAGTACATGGAAAACAGCTCCAACAAAGTGTTCAATGTGAACATTTGTCATGGCAGCAATAGATTTAAATCTGTGGAAAACTGAATCAGTGCTGAGGAAGGTTCGACTTCAGCAATTTTTTGTGAAACTTTAGAGCAATGTTACAGCTGACCTGTTTTTGCTGCAACAGTAGTACTTGGAGGCTGAATGTACCTCTGCTGGCTGTACTTATTGCTTCTATCTCTATTCTGCCCTTAAAATTCTCCTAAACTTCTAGTTAAAGAGCATTGTAAAACCAGATATTTTGTCATATTAATGCTGCTTAATGTACCTCCCAATCAGATGCAAAATGAATAACAGTGCCATAAATTAAGGACTCTACAGAGAAATACCAACACTCAGTGTGGCAACATACAAACTGGCAACAGTGACTAAGCCTTCATATGTCTACAATCCAACCTTTATATCATTGCATTGACAACTTCTGCTACTGGTTAATTAAGTCTCGCAGTCACAACAGTAGTTTCATTTGCATAAAAATTGGCCAACAAACTGAACAATTCAGAGAATGGTAAAAGTCAGTTCTTGCAGTGAGAAAGAATGGGTGCTGCTGCTGTGATAGTTTTACCTGGAATAGTCTTATCTTTGTTAAAAAGTGCGAAAGCCATTGGAGTTGCATGTAGTTTGGCTGAGGTCTGTGGTAATGAATGTTGCATCTGCTCTTTATGTTGCTATTGTAACACATACAGTTACTGCTGGTGCTGCCATTTTGCTGTCGATTGAGTTGGTCTTAAGTCTCTGAAAACTTACAAACCATGCATTAGTGTATGTCCTAAATTCTTAAAGTCATTGTGATAGGTGTGCCAACTGCCTTTTTTAACACAAATCAAAATATAAAATAATCCTCAAATCTAGTTGGTAGTAGTGAGCAAATCCAAATACATTTCTTCATCTTTGCAGTATTATTGCATTGTTATGATTGTCAATTGCACACGCAATCAGAAGCCTAAGAGTATTAAAGACAAATAACGGAAACTCCTGGTTGGACTATCAGCAACATAAGGAAAAGATGGACTGCTACTCACTGTAAAGATGACATGTTGAGTTGCAGACAGGCACAACAAAAAGATGCTTACACATTAGATTTTGGCCAAAGCTTTCTTCAGAAAAGGAAACACACAGGCATTCATTCACAAAAGCAAGAACATGTCATTCACACATAACCACCATCTCTGGCAGCTCAGACCAGAATGCAGCTGCCATGTAGAACAGAAGTAGCAATCTGGAGGGGGCAGGGAAAGGGAACGGATAGCAGGCTGCAAGTGGGGGAAAGAAGAGCACTATCTGGTGGAATGTGCAGGGACTATACTGCCAACAGCTGCAGCATCGAGAGGTTGGTGGGCAGGGAGGTGGGGTGGGGTTGGATGGGAATGCAGAGCCTGTCTGCAACTCTAAGTGTCATCTTTACAGTGAGTAGCAATCTTCATTTTCTTTCTCTTGTTGTTAGTATTAAAGACAAGTCAAACAAGAGACTTTGCAAAGAACTCATATGACAACTTATCAGTTGGTCTGATGGACAGTGGCCATTTAAGAGCAGTGTGTATGAGGTATATGCAGCATCTATATTGATCAACCAGGACATTATGCCCACTGACCTACTATTGATATAAACCACTCAGGCGATAGCAGTGTTACCTGGCGAGGAATGACTGCTGGTCAGATACACACACAGTGCGTGTAGTATCAGTGTGCATGCTGTCCTTGTATAGACATGGGAAGGTACATGATGTATCCGAGTTTGACCGAGGCAGATTTTGATGGCCTTGACACTCAGCATGAGCATTTCAGAAACTGCACAACTTGTTGGGTGTTCGAGGAGTGCTGTGGTGAGTGTCTTCAACATGTGGTGAAACCAAGGTGAAGCCATGTACAGACATTGTGGTGTTGGGCAGTCACCCCTCATTGCAGGTGTCGGATGTCTTAGGCTGGGCAGACTGGTAAAACAGGATAGGTAGTGAACTACGGCAGAACAAACATTAGGCTTTAATGCTGGGCAGGGTAAAAGTGTGTCTGAACACACAGTAGACTGAACACTTCTAATGATGGGCAGCTGCAGCTGATGACCCACACATGTGCCAATGTTAACACCATGACATTGGCAGCTACAATTGAATTGGGCATGTGACCATCAGCTCTGGATGTTGGCACAGTGGCAGAGCATTGCATGGTCTGATGAATCCTGATACTATCTCCATCATGCCGATGGGAGGGCATGAATTCATCATCTTGCAAGGGAGCAGCTCCTCGACATCTGTACTGTGCGATGGAGACAAGCTGGCGGTGGCTCCGTTATGCTCTGGTGACCATTCATATGGGCATCTATGGGCCCAGTAGAACTTGTGCAAGGCCCCATGATGGCCAAGAAGTATCATACACTGGTTACAGACCATGTACACTCCTTCCTGATGCTCGTGTATCCTAATGGCAGTGGCATTTTTCAACTAGATAATGCACCATGTCACAAGACCAAGAGAGTGATGGAGTGGTTTGAGGAACACAGTAGCGAGCTCCAGTTGAGGTACTGGCCCCCAACTCACCAGATCTGAACCCAATTGAACACATCTGGGATGTGATTGAACATGGCATCAGAGCATGTGACCGCCCCCCCCCCCCCTACCCCCTTCCCGGAATTTACGGGAATTAGCGTGAAGATGTGGTGCCAACTCCCTCCAGTGACCTACCAAGGCCTGGTTGCTTCCATACCATGATGCGTTGCCACTATTATCCATGCCAAAGGTGAACATACCATCTATTAAATGTTCTGACTGATCAGTGTATACATGACAGCTGCCAGTCATTACATGTGACCACCTGCTCAAGAGGGATATCGGGCCATGCAGCCAGTGTCTTCCTGCTGTGCTGGAGTCACACAGCAATGAATACTGTCAAGTTTGTGATAACCCGGTTTGACTTTCTCTGGATTAAAACAGTTACATTTACAATTACATTATATTATTAGTCTTTTTCATTTTTAAGACAAAGAACGATATACCGCTTCCACTATATACCAACCCCAAATCATTAGTATTGTTATATTTCCAGACTCACTTCATAAAGTTCCAGTTTCTTTAAATGTATTTGAAACAGACAAAACATAAGAAAAACAGCACCAACTTTTTTATGTAGAAACATAAGGTACAACAATACACCCACTGACTATGAAGTCTTTTGTGATGGAATCCTTGGAAAAAAGTTAGAAGTGTCCAGATTCACTGCTTTTTTTATGTAAAAACATAAGGTGTAACAATACACCCACTGACTATGAAGTCTTTTGTGATGGAATCCTTAGAAAAAAGTTAGAAGTGTCCAGATTCACTGCTGTTTCAGCTACCATTGGCATTACTGAGTGATAAATATTTCATCTAGATGAATCGTCATACTTATAACATCTGTGGCAACAGTATTTTGACTGTCATTCTATATGTGTTGAATCAAGTTAGTAGTTAATTTGTCGTGACAGTAATTTGACAGTTTTCCCACATCAAATTCATATAAAATCCTGATATTTCAATGATTGCTTCTATCATTATCATCAGGGACTAAGTATGTTGTGAAACATTTTTAATTTAATTTATTTTTTTAATACCTTTCAATTCCTCCTCCTGATGGGAGAAGGTGGGCCATATGAGAGCAAGGAGGCTCTTTGTATAGTTCATATTTTTAACAAAGTACATAATTTCAGATTTGACATATATGCATAGGGCTCATTCTTTAAATGGGGACAAAAAGAAAAAGGTCTACAATTTGAGGCTTAAAAATGATCTGGTCTAACGCTTTAAAAACATTTGTTAATGTTTTTATTTATTTATTTATTTATTTGTCCACATAAATCTCTTTTTAAGTACATATATTGTACACAGGATATTGGACAGAAAACCTTTTTAGCTATTGGATTATCAAATGTCAAACATAAATTTTATAAATTTTTATGACAAATTGGATCTATACAGTTAATAATTACAAATTTTTGAAATACTATATATTTATAACTTATTTCTACAATTAAAGATACAAATTACATTTTTTCTTGCATAAGATACTGTGAGATTGAATAGTAGCAGTTTTTCAGTAGGTATGCTGTCACAGACTTTTTAAAGCTTTGTAGTTCAGTAAGAGATTTTATATGTCTTGGTAATCTGTTGTAATGTTTTGTTCCTGCATGATATACACCTTTTTGGCCTAATGTGGTGTTACAACGATTGACATGTATGTCACTGTCTGACCTGGTACTGTAATCATGGACACTTTTGTTTTGAGGAAAAAGGTTTTCTTTTCTCAGTATGCTTTTTTTGACATGCGTGACTACTTCCAGTATATAAATGCAGGGAAGGGGTAGGATCTTTAAATCTTTAAAGAAAGGTTTGCATGATTTTCTGCTGCTCACTTGTTTCATTATTCTTATAATTGCCTTTTATTTCCTGAAAACTGTTATGGTCTGATGTACATTTCCCCAGAAAATGATACCGTACTTCAGTATTGAATGTACACGAGCAAAGTATACAGCCCTAACTGTTTCTGCACTAGTTCTGTTGCAGAGAATTCTTACCACATAGCTCATTTTTGCTAGTTTTGAATTTAGGGCTGTGATATGAGTGTTCCATTTAAGATTTTCCTGGATATGAATCCCAAGAAATTTAGTTTCATTGACAGAACTAATGTTTTGGTTATCTATACATATTACAGGTTGTGCCGGATTTTTATTTTGATCTGTATGGAAATTCATGAGTACCATTTTTTTGGGGATTAACTATTAGCCTGTTTCTGGTAAACCATTCAGACACTCCTTTTGTAATATCTTTTGCAGATGCAGTAAGATTTTCTTCATTATTCCCTTCAATCAATAGACTGGTGTCATCTGCAAACAGTACTGGTTCAGAATCCCTAATGTGTGATGGGAAATCATTAATGTAGACCAAAAAAAGAAAGGGACCTAAAATGGAGCCCTGTGGAACACTGTGAGTTAGTCCACATGGTTCTGAAAGGTGTACCTGGAGTTCATTTCCTTCTGTGTACTTAATTTCAGTTACCTGAGAGCGATATTCCAAATATGATTTGATCCACTGATTTGGCACACCTCTTACACCATACCATTCGAGCTTCCTCAGAAGTATAGAATGATCAATCACATCAAAAGCTTTTGTTAGGTCCAAGAATAAACCTAAGATATTTCCATGTTGACATCCAGAAATAATATTATTCTTGTCAAAGAATGTAATTAGTTTTGAAAGGAACACTTTTTCAATAATTTTCGAAAACCCTGACAATAGAGACACAGGCCTATAGTTACCCATACATTGATGATCACCTTTTTTATATAGGGGTATTACTTTTGCCATTTTCAGTTGCTGAGGGAAGACACCACGTGATAAGGATGAATTGCATATGTCCAATAAAGGTGAAAGTATTTGTCTTGCTGTTATTTTTATAGTATAATTTGGAATATCATCAATACCAGTTGAATACTTACTCTTCAGTGAATTAATGGTATTTAGGAGCTCTGTTGGGCTTACTGGACTGAGGAACATGGATCTATTATTTATTTCAATAGATGAAAGTTCTTTCCTTGTTGTATTAGGTGGATTTCCAAATTTTTCCTTCACTAATTTCCCAGCAACAGTTGCATAGTGAGAATTGAAACTGTTTGCAACTTCCCCAGGGTCAGTGACATTCTTGCCATCATGTGATATCACAATATTTTTGTGATTTGTCTTCTTCCCCGTAGGATCCTGCACAGCTTTCCACATGGACTTAGTTTTATTGGATGACTTCATAATATATTTGTCATTTTCCTTAATTTTTGCCTCCTTTATGACGCGTTTCAAAACTAGCTTGTATTTTTTGAAATAATTAATAAATTCTGGACTGCTGTTACTTTTTGACAGCAAAAAAAGTTCCCACTTCCTTTTACAAGATACTCTGATGCCTGGTGTAATCCAGTTTCTGAATCTATCTGTGCTTTTGGAAATAACTTTCCTTTGTGGAAAAGCTATGTCAAAATTATGCTTGAAAATGTTCAAAAAATGTTCCATCTTTTCGTTAGTATTAGAGGTATCATATACAAGATTGTTCACTGATTAGGTACTGGATGTATTCAATATTTTTCCCACTATAAATCCTTTTGTGGATAACATTTTCTATACTGGTCGAAATGTGATTTACAGGTATGGTCAGTAATTGCGAAAGGTGGTCACTATAGCTGGTATCAAAGTTTTCTGATGTACACTTGTCCATGTTTACACATACCTGATCAAGGAGAGTGACACTAGTTTTAGTTACATGTGTTGGAGAGCTAACAGTAAGACAAAGATTGTAGGCTTTTATAATATTTAAAAACGTTTCCCTGTGAGGGCTATGGCTCAGAAAGTCAATATTATAATCACCACATAGTACCACTGTTTTCCCAGTTGTCTTAAGTTTGCCTAAAGCAAGGTCCATGTTTTTGAAAAAGAAAAAAAAACTTATGTTGCTAACAGGAGATCTATACACACATAAAATAATAGTGTTTTCAGACATTAACTCAACAGCTGAGATTTCAAAGTCTCTTTCACAACCAAGTTTGCAAACAGATGTTATACTCTTATAATCTACATTTTCTTTTACATATATACAATTTCCCCCATGTTTTGATTCCATTCTACAAAATAATGGAGTTGTTGATACATTATTGAGGATTATATATTGTTATTTCTAAAAGAAAGTTAGTTTTATTACAGATTTTTTACAATTATGAGTGAGATAGCACAGGTGGAGTTATTATGCTACTAATACAAAATAAAATAATATTATTAATACAAAACAAACACATAATATTAATACAAAATAAAATTAAATAAATATAAACATAAACTATAACTATTACAAAATTAAATTCAACTGATGGAAAATAAAAATCAGTCAAGGTAACATAGGTAACATAATCAACATAGGTAATAAGGTTAGTAAAACTAACAAAATTAAATACCAGTTAATGACACATTATTGAAATTAATATAGGAAAACTGACACAGTAGTAGAATTATTACATGACTATATTGATGGAATAGTGGTGACACGAAAGGTAGGCATGTAGGTGGTAAGGTGTTATCAGTTCTTTTCATTGAAAACCCTTTCCTTTAAGTGTGGTGGAATGTCTGTGTTCTGTGTTAGGGTAATGAGTTCCTCTGCAATGTCTTCATACGTAGAAGTGGTATTGTGCATGAGGTTTGGTTTAGTTGTTTGTCTGGGTCTTATGGTTAATATATTTTTCATGTTGGGTCTGTTTTTGATAATATGGAATTTTTATCAGGTGCATAGTTGTTTGAGTCTGGTCTGTAATGGGGTGCTGTTAGCAGCTGTTGAGGTGGTTGGAGAGGGGAGACAGAGGGTGCATCAGAGTAAGCTGCATTCAGAGACAAAGAGCCGTTCTATTTTGTTTTTTGAGATGCCAGCAACTGGAGAAGTTCCAGGTCTTATATAAATAAGTATTGTAAGTGTTAAGTCTATTGTTGATGCTGTGGCTGTGGGAGTGTCCTAGTGCATATCGAATATGTGATATGATGGTTCCAATTTAGATACTTGCAAGGTAAGCTCCAAGGTTTGGCACCTTGTGGTTGCACATCCTAGAGTTGGAGTTGGAAGTATCTTTTGTCAATATTTGACTTTCAGGGAGTGTTTCAGGCTCTGAATGGCATGGTCTGAATCTTATGAGGGGTACCCAAAAAAATAAAATAAAAATAAAAACAAATAAAAAAATATGATGGCGAGCTTAAGTGAACAATGTGCAGCTGTGAAATTTTGTTTTCTACTTGGTAAAAATGATGATAAAACCGTTTTAATGTTGGAAACAGCTTATCAAGATGATTCTATGGTAAAAAACTGAAGTCACCCCTTAAAAAAAAAGTTGTCAAGTCAAATCAAACATCAAAACAGTGCTGGTTTGCTTTTTTGATGCCTAGGGAGTAGTTCATTCAGTTTGTTCCCCCAGGTCAAACCATCAATCAAACCTTGGATTTGGGAGTTTTAAGAAGATTGTGCAACAGTGTTTGTAAAAAAAGACCTGATTTGTGGCAGACAGGAGACTGGTTCTTCCACCACAACAACACACCTGCACACACCCATCTCTGTGAAACAATTTTTGGCTAAAAATGGCATGGTTCTGCTGTCCCACACATCTTACACACCTGAAATGGCTCTGTGTGACTTTCATATTTCCACACATGAAAAGGGGCATGAAAAAATGCCAATTTGACAAAATGGAAGAAGTCAAGAAAAAACAAGGGAGGAGCTGTTAGCCATTTCTAAAGATGACAACAAAAAATGTTTCGAACGGTGGAAGCACCAGTGGAACAAATGTATTAGTTGTAATGGAGAGTATTTTGAATAGGATAAGGTTGTTTTGTAAACAATTTGAAAATACATATACCTTTTAAAAAATAATTCTGGTTTTTTCAGTACCCCTCATATTTGGGTTTGGTTTTATTCTCCACTGCCTCATTCAGTTCTGTAGTTGGGTCAGGTAGTGACTCATTTGATGTTGAATGATGTTTGTGGAGGCAACAGGACACCAACAGACAGTATCATCTTCATATACCTCTACCCGTTCATTGGTGTGTTGCATCTTGGGAATGTCTGTTGTGTGTAGGGTGTATAGTAAAAGAGATAAATGGCCACCTTGTGCAACTCTTGCTTGGGGAGTGAACTCAAAAGATGTGGCATCATCAATGTGGACTTTGCACTGTCTGTCTTTTAATAATTTGCTGATTAATCAAGCTGATTCAGGATGCCAATGTTTATCCGTTTGTATACTAGCCCATCATGCAATATCTTGTCAAGGCCCTTTCGATGTCAAGGATGGCAGAGTGCACTACCCTAAGTTTATGGTCTTTGTGACATATGTAGAGAGTCTTAGTAGAGGGTCTAGGGTTGATCTGTTTTTCTGAAGCCAGACTGGCAGTTGGGGAGAAGACTGTTGGTGTTGGAGAATTCTGTCAGTCTTTCAGGAAAACAGTGTGAGTTGAGATCATGTGACTTGAATTGACTTGACGTAACAGTGCTGTAATGATGCCATGACGGACAGTGTGAATTGGCCCTTAGGTTACTGTCAGATGACTGCATGAGCTGAAATTTTGTGGTGTTTGTACACCATCAGGAGTCATCTGTCAATTCGGAGCTCAGTGGACTGTGCAACCTTATTCCCATGAGGGCTTGGATGTTATTTTCGGATAGTCATATTGCAAACAACATGCAACTGCAAAAATCAAAACTTTGTTACAGCCAAAGAGATTAGAATAAATTGAATATAATATTTTAACCTCCTTGGTTACAACACTGTACACGAATTGGTGCTGTGGGGCTATGGCACCATACACGAGACGTAAACTTTCTGACCTCATTGACAAATATGAAATGTTCATACTCTAATTTCATGAAAGCGTGAATACTGTTTCTTAAATTCCCAGAGGGATTTGTATGTAAGATTTTGGGACCAAGATAAATCATTAATAATGACATGTTACTTTGATTCAGTTTTTGTGAAATGTGCAAGGGCAAATGATGGCGCGAAGGTGTAGAATGATCACTGAGTTTGGAAAACCTAAAAAAAAAAAAATTGTTATAGTTATCAGTGGATGGACCTTGAAAACCTCTGAGTGACTTTGACAAGGAACTGCAAGAATCCTTCAATGTTCTAGAACTGCTAAAAATTGGTACCAGTACCTTTCTGCATGTACTACGTGGCACTTTCAAAACAGACATATCCAGAACTAACTAGGAAAGTGTGCCATTTTTAAAGTGTTTATTATTCATTTAATGATTCTCCTGCATGAAGGTCATAATAGACTGAGATAAACAAATCTTCATTCTTTCCTACGTCACATTTTGGAACAGGATGAATCAATACAGCTGAAGCAGCTGCGGAAATTGTTAAACATATTCGAAGTTATGTTACCGAGAGAAAGAAATGGAAAACCATTCCTTGGTCATCAAGTTTCAGAATTGTTTCTGAAACTGTAATAACAAATTGCTAGCTCCAAAACTGACATTCCTTAGTTAAACAGTACATTTGTTGGAAACATTTTTACTGAGTTTTTAGAGCAATGCCCCAATGGTTGCATTTCAGTTTGATGAACTATATAACCTTATGAACATTTTGATGCAGCAAGTTGTGAAACTGGACATCTTAAATAGCAAAAAGTCATCTTTACTGAAAATTGACGTGTACCATAGAATGTAAAGAATCTGATTATGGCAAGACATTTCGACTTTGATTTTGCTACAAGAAGTGCACTAAAAAAAATTAAGAATTTGTCTGAAGAAGAAATACTGTTGCTAAAGGAAAGCATGCAAACATGCATTATTGGCATACTAGCGAAGTTGCAAAATAATTCATCCCTCAAGTACGACTTAACACATGCAATTTTCTGCTTGAATCTGGAAGTCGCATTAAATCACAAAATAGCTCATAGGAGATCGACAGTATGTCTTCAAATTTCTATATCAAATGGAAGAATGTTGGGTTCAAAGGCAGCCTGTGTCAAACTTTTATTTGTCAAGATTTGCAGATAAAGAAGATTTGAAGGAGAGATGTTCAAGGGAAGTGAAAATTGTCTCGATAAATTCTGAATTGGTATAATCAAATTAGCTTCAGAATCATGTTTCTGAGATTTTGTGTGAATTATTTTAATTGTTTCACATGGAGATGGTTCTGTTGAGGTGTGCTTTTCTGTAAACTCTGAATTTATAGTAGAAAATCAAACAAAAACAGCGTTATTGCTCAGAGGAAATATATTACTCAGTCCAGGATGCTAATGGAGTCGACAGTGCACATTCTGTGTACAAAGACAATATGAAAAATAAGAAGATAAGAAGGTGAAAGAGAAAAGGAGAAACGATATATATCTGTGAATTATACTACCAAAGAAATGTCTTGTAATGAATTATAGATAGTCTAGTAATTATGAATGTATATGTTTGAAAACAAGATGTTTTCATGTCAAATTAAATTAAAGAATAACCTGGAAAAAATTTGCCTTGAAAAACCTGGTAAAGGCTTGGAATTTGAAAATGACGAATTGCTGGACACACTGTTGCTTGATCAGAGTCCCAGTAGTTTGACATATGACCAAGAATTCTCATTTGTTCAAACAAAATCTTATGTTTATTTAACAGGTTGTGCTCAGCCACCATTAATTTTCTGAAATTCCTGTATTTAAAGTGATGCTGACACTCAACACTGGTTGACAACATCCGTGTAGACTGGCGCACTAACTTTTACAACACTAGCAAGGAATATTGTAAATCCCTGGCACTCTGTCCAAGATTATCTTTAATACAGTGTAACATATCTTTTATTTTCCTCCATGGCTGGAAGACTAGTCTGATTCTTTGCCTGTTTAGTTCTCTACCCATCTTACTAGTTGTTGCACCACAGAATGGAAGTCTTACTGTGTGTTAGTGGTCGTGGCTTGGTTGAACAGCTTTGCATCTTGTCCTTCTCCAACTCCCTTGAAAATTTTATGTTTGTAAGTGTACCATTCATTTGGTTGATGAACTTCTTCCACATTTCACTGCCATGCAGCGAGATTAAAAATTAACCATCAACATATCTGAAGAACCATGATGGATGTAAGGGAACATTGTTCAACATTGATCTTTGAAATCATTTTTATCCAAATACACCCCTCATCCACACACAAACTGCTATAATGCATAAGGGATTAGTATTGGCATGAATCAACATATTTGCTTAAAAAAATAAAATAAAAAAATTCTCAAGCAAAAGTGTTTTTAATTTTTAACACACTTGTTAAACCACAAATCACTTCTAAATATTCCCCATAGTAATCCAATAAATTTCGGGCATGCAGCTGTGCAAATAAAATTTCCTCTACTGATATTTCAGCCGTGTATCGTCCGGCCATCTTCAGAGCGAGTCACAAGATTGATGACAAGGTGCCAGGCACGGCCTTATATGCTCCACCGTGGCGGTACTGCGCATGTGGGTCACAGATGCTAGTCGGTGGAAGGTGGACAGACATTCGATTCACTTATTGACGTTTGATCGGCGACAGTGACACGATGACGACTTCTCTGCAGTTTAATTACTCCAAGTGCCGGATTCCATGCTTTGTCCAAATTAAAACCATGATCTCTGTTTATTAAATTGTTGGCTAATTGAATTTCTATAGCTTCCTTGAATACAGATTCCCAAAAAGAAGAGGTGGATGTTAAAATCTTCACATCACTGTAATTCATGGAATGACCTGTATCAATACAATGTTTGGCCACAGCTGACTTGTCTGGTTGTAATAAGCGTGTGTACCTTCGGAGCTCCACACACCTCTCATGAATGGTGCGTGTTGTTTGACCTATGTATGACTGCTCACAATTTCCGCAAGGAATTTGGTACACACCTGCTTTACGAAGCAGTAAATCGTCCTTCACAGAGCCGAGTAAAGCTGCAATCTTCGTGGGGGGTCGGAAGATCACCTTAACACAGTGTTTCTCAAGAATACGGCCTATCTTTGAAGAAAGGGCACCCACATAGGGCAAAAATGCACTAGATCTGAAAAAATTACTATCATCTTCCCCATCACATACCTGCTTTTTAGGTTTTGCATCGAATGCTCTATGAATTTGTTGCGGAGAATGTCCATTGGATTTAAAAATGCTCTTGAGGTATGTTAGCTCTCCTTGCAAATTGTCTTTATCGGATATACAGTGCGCCTGATGCACTAAGGTCTTAAGGACACCCATGGTCTGTGAAGGGTGATGGCAGCTACTGTCATGAAGATATAGATTTGTGTGCGTTGGTTTCTGATATACGGCATGTCCTAATATGCCATCACTTTTACGGCGAACGGCAACATCCAAAAAGGGGAGGCAGCCGCCTTTTTCTATTTCCATAGTAAATTTAATGCTAGCATGGATGGAATTCAAATGCTTAAGAAATCGATGTAATTCATCCATACCATGGGGCCATACCACGAATGTGTCGTCCACGTACCTCTTCTTTTTGGGAATCTGTATTCAAGGAAGCTATAGAAATTCGATTAGCCAACAATTTAATAAACAGAAATCATGGTTTTAATTTGGACAAAGCATGGAATCCGGCACTTGGAGTAATTAAACTGCAGAGAAGTCATCATCGTGTCACCGCCGCTGATCAAACGTCAATAAGCGAATCGAATGTCTGTAAGCCTTCGCCACAGGCGGCGCATGTGTAAGTGAATATCTCTGCCACTGACCAGCATCTGTGACCCACATGTGCAGTACCGCCACGGTGGAGCATATAAGGCTGCGCCTGGTACCTTGTCATCAGTCTTGTGACTCGCTCTGAAGATGGCCGGACGATACGCAGCTGAAATATCAGTTGGGAAATTTTATTTGCGCGGCTGCATGCCCGAAATTTAATGGATTATTCATTACACCGCGAGAAGTTGAAAATGCACATTCCCCATAGTGATTGGTCATACAAAGAACCGACTGAAAAACCTGTGCTGCACCAGGAAATGGGTTACCTGTGAGAACATGCCTGTTTTCTATCAACTGATCTAGAAATATTTTCAACAGCCTGTACTGCATGACCACCCAGCTTGAAGATAAAATGAAAGACCAGAGCCACAGACTCTGCCATTATGACTACAAATATTTTGTTATTTACATGGTGCAGAACATGACAGAAGAAACCTAGGTTTTGTTTTGCCATTTAAGCGATTTGGTTTTGTCCCCTGTGCCTGCTCTCCATTTTCTTCCAGTAAACTGTGTGAGAGGGGTTTATTGGTAAGGCACTGGACTCATATTTGGAAGTATAAAATCCCCATATTGTCATTCAGGTTTAGGTTTCGTGTAATTTCCTTCAATCAACAAAGGCAAAGGCCAGGTTATGTCCCTTTTAAAAGAAATAGGTGATTTCCCTCTCTATCCTTTTGCAAAGTGAGCATTTACTCTCTCTCTCTCTCTCTCTCTCTCTCTCTCTCTCTCTCTCTCTCTCTCTCTCTCTCTCTCTCTCTCTCATGACCTTGTTGTCAATATGACATTAATCCTTAAAATCCACTACTTCTTTGAAGAACTTATGTACAGGGCTGACAAAAATATGGAAACACCAAAAACGCTACACATTACTAAGCCTAATATGGCATAGGAATACTGTTGGCATTCAATTGGAATTGGTAAATAAGGTCCTGTGTGGTTTTCAAGGGAATCTTATAACATTCTTCTTGCAAAATAGTGGCAAGTTCAGGTAATGATGATACAGGTGGATAGCACACACCTTTCTCTCCAAAGTAAACATTGAAGGGCAAGGAGTTACAACAATTCATCCTCCTGCTCCGAAAACCAGTCTGGTCTCCTGCATTTATTGAGGACTGTGCTTGTGCCAGGCAGCCAACAAAGCATTTCAGTGGGCTTGTCATGGTCCATAATGTGCCTTTCAGCATTATGTATGGTGGTTGGACATTTTTGAGTCATAACATTGGCACAGTTAAGTCATTTTGTGAGAACTAGTTATGTACACTGAGGTCACAAAAACATGGGATAGCATAATGCACATATGCAGATGGTGGTAGTATCATGTACACAAAGTATAAAAGGACATTGCTTTGGCAGAGCTGTCATTTATACTCAGGTGATACATGTGTAAAGGTTTCTGATGTGATTATGGTCACACAACAAGAATTAACAGACTTTGAACACGGAATAGTAGTTGGAGCTAGATGCGTGGGACATTCCATTTCAGAAATAGTTAGGGAATTCAGTATTCCAAGATCCGCAGTGTCAAGAGTGTGCTGAGAATATCAAATTTCAGGCATTACCTCTCACAGCAGACAATGTAGTAACTGACAGCTTTCACTTAATGACGAGAGCAGAGGTGTTTTCACAGTGTTTTCATTGCTAACAGGCAAGCAGTACTGTGTGAAATAACCACTGAAATCAATGTGGGATATAACGATGAATGTATCCATTGGGACAGTGCAGCAAAATTTGGTGTTAATGGGCTATGGCAGCAGAAAATCAATGGAAATGCCTTTGCTAACCACACATCATCATCTGCAGCACCTCTCCTAGGCTTGTGACCATATTGGTTGGACATAGATGACTGGAAAACTGTGGCCTGGTAACATGAAGCCATAGACCTAAGTTGTCAGAAAGGCAGTGTGTGAGCTGGTGGTGGTTCCATAATAGTGTGGGCTGTGTTTACATGGAATGGAATGGAATGGGTCCTCTGGTCCAACTGAATTGATCATTGAATGGAAATCGTTATGTTCAGCTACTTAAAGACAACATCGTAATTTTTATGGATGACAATGCACCATGCCACTGAGCCACAATTGTTCACAATTGGTTTGGAGAACAGTTTGGACAATTCGAGCAAATGATTTGGCCTGCCAGATCATCCAAAATGAATCCTGTCGAACGTTTACGTGACATAATCAAGAGGTCAGTTCATGCACAAAATCCTGCGCTGGCAATACTTTTGCAATTATGGACAGCTATAGAGGCTGCATGGCTCAGTATTTCTCCAGGGAACTTCTAGTGACTTCTTGAGTCCACACTACATCGAGTTGCTGCACTAAACCAGGCAAAAGGAGGTCTGACATGATATTAGGAGGTATCCCATGACTTCTGTCACCTCAGTGTAGATAACTGATGGATTTTTGGTCACCTGGAGATGTTAATTCAGAATGAGACTGATTGTGGCATAATAAACATAAATGAAATACAGCTGTGGTGTTTTTTTATTAACATTTACATTATTCAGCTGTGGAGCACAAGATGATCAAAATTAAAAATGTAAGTTAACTTAGGTAGGTAGGACAAACATTGATACACTGCCTGTTTATACTCATTTCTGTTCTTGCTCAATAGCTTTTTGTACTGCTCCTCCACCCCTGTACACTGATTACTGGAACATTAGCTTTTCTAATGTATCTGCTCGAAGGTATTTTATTGTTTTCCAGGCATTTCTTGCTTTGTTAGCTCCAATATACCTATTGACTCCTCACACATTTCGTCTTACATCAGCCGTTTTGCTGTAGAAACTTCTTTTTTAACCTCTCTATTATATCTTGCATAGCAGTTCCTATCATCACTGTCCTATGTAATTATTCTTCAATACCCTTTATCCATACCAGATTCATTTTCTTAGAACTGTCCTTTACGCCTAAGACCACTAGCCCTGCCCTATCAATGCATTCCTTCAACTCATTGTATGTTGTTGCTGCTGTGTGTTCATTGATGTTCCTAATATTATTTAATTTGCAGGCCAATCTCATTTTGTTTAGAGATTTCACAGAACCTTGTTGTAAACTTTCCAGATTATGTCTGGATGTTTCCTATAGTTTACTGTTCTCTTCAGTCTTACAGAGGATGTTTCTTTTTTATAATTTACTGGTACTTTCGTGTTGATCAATATTCTGCATTTCTGTAGGCTCAAACATCTTGCCTCTTTAATTCTGAATTTTGCAGTTGTGTCATATAGTCTGTTATGAATCTTAACTTCCTTGGAGGTTGCACCTGTGTATACATCAATGAGGCAAAACATTATGTCCAACTGTTTAACGGCATGTTGCTCCACTTTCCGATCACAGGACAACAGAGATTCTGTTTGGCATGGAGTCTACAAGTCCTCAACAGGATTCCAGAACTATGTGGAACCAGATGTCTACATACAAGTCAAGCAATTCCTGCAAATTACAGGATGGTGATTTACAGGCATGCAGCTGGTGCCCGATATGTGTTCCAACAGGTTCAGATCAGGCACATTTCCTGGCCAGGACATCAGTGTGAGTTCACTATAATACCACTGTAGCTTGATTCAAACCTTGCAACAAGGACAGTTATCCTGCTGGAAGATATCATCACAATAGTGGGAGACTTCAAGCATGAAGTGATGTAGGTGGTCTGCAATAATGTTCATGTAGTTCAACTGCTGTCATGATGCCTTCAATTACCACCACAGGACCCATGTAAGCCCAACTCAACCCACAGCATAATTCTGCCCTCACTGGCCCGCATCTAAGGTGCGATGGATGTTTCATGCAGCCATTCTCTTAGTATCCAGAAATGTGATTCATTCAACAGGCAATGTGTTTCTATTTATCCACAGTGAAAACTAAGTGATGCTCTGCCCACTGCAATCACAACTGACGATGTTGTTGGATCAACACAGTAACTCATAGGGCTTGTGTGATGTAGAGCTTCATGTTCAGCAATGGCCTTTGAATGGTGTGCTCCAAAACACTTGTGCCTGCACCAGCATTGTACACTGTCATTAGATTTGCCACAGATTGTTTTCCTAGCCTAGATTACACAGTGGGGGATCCTCCAACCAGTATGTTTTGTGATGAGCTGTGGTTGTCCAGTACCATATGGCCTACTTGTTATTTCAACGTCCTTCAACCACTTTCCATGGGTGCTCATGACAATAGTCACCAACAAGCAACCAGCTGTGCCATTTCAGAGATTCTTGTTTCCAACCACAGCACCACAACAATGTGCCCTTTGTCAAAACCACTTATATCAGTGGATTTCCACATTTACGGTCCGTATCTTTGCTATAATGAGTGCCAATTAATCTCTCTCCTGCTTACATTCTTTCCTTACCAGAGGATTTAAATGTGTCTGTAATAAGTTCCATTTACAAGAAAGGGAACAGACAGGATTATATTCATTGTAGAGGCATCAATGTAACCACCTTGATAGGAAGGTTGTATGGTCAGATTTTGGGAAACAGAATCAAAGCAGAAAGCGTAGGCATCAAAAACAGAGTGGAATTAGAGCAGTGAGATTGTGTATTGGTAATACTGTATATTCTCTGTACAACAGTTGGTAGAAAAAAGATATGAAATAAATTTGGAAACACATTTAGTGTTCATGGATTGTGAAACAGCATATTTCAACGCTGAACAAACCAAGCAGGTAGATCTTGACATATCAGACAACGTAAACAATATGTGTGAAAGATATAAATCCCTAGGGAGTATAATTAATAAACATTGAACATGTGGAGATGACTAGAGAAACTGATTGAATTAAGGGATTGTGGAAAAGAATCACAATAAGATTGAAGCTGCACGATGGACTTTCTAAGATGAGCATCTAGGATCTCCTGCTTGGAACACAGAAAAAAGTGAGGATGTGTGGGAAATAGCATATGAGAAAGATCCCATGATGGATGAAATAGAATGCAGATAACTGTTGTTGTTTGGACACTTTACGAAAATGGGACAAGAAAGAATACACCAAAGTGTGTTTGAATATAGACTGACAAACAGAAAGCGCAGAGGAAGATCATGACTTAAATGGATTCAAGGGATGGAAAGGTGTATGACCAATAAAAATTTCACTGTTGAAGGCACACTGATGCTTTCCACTGGGCGTCAGATGAAGGATGTAACAAGTGGTATTTATTTGGGCTCTCTCCCGATCCAGTAGTGATTATATGGTGCTCTCATGACTAGTGTGTATAAACATTCATTTTCTTTTGTTTATTTTCAGTTGCCAGTAACTACAAATTAATAACAAGATGGCTGGAAACTTTTCCTCAGAACAAAGAAAGTGCATTGTAAAGTGTTATTGGAAATGTGAAAACATGAAAGAAGTACTGGGACAAGTGTGAGCAGAGTTTGATGCTGCGTCACCATCGTGTATAACAATGGAATTACATGACAAGTTTGAGAAAGTGGATGATAGAGGGCTAGATCCGGTGGTACAAGGTTTCATGAGATCCCAAAAGAAGTCCTAAGGCAAGCTGAACATGAATCAGGTGTAATCATGTCAAGTGTTCAATGCATTTTAAAGTAAGCAAAATAGAAACCCTACATTCCCAGGTTGCTTCACATGATGACTGATGATGATCCAGATAGGCACCTAGAATTTTGTGAATAGATTTGTGATAATGAACAGTTGACTGATGTCATTTTTTGGTGAGGCATTGTTTAAATTGAATGGAACCATCAATCACTACAACTGTGGGCAAGAGAGAATCCCGATATTACAGAAGAATGAGCTTTTAATCTTTCTGGGTTGTCACTGTGGTGTGGTATGTCTGTCAGAGAACTTTCCGGACCATTCTTATTTGAAGGAATAGTGATAGGAGTAAAGTACCTTACCATGTTGCAGAAACGAATTGTGCCATCTGTTCACCAACTGTACAGAAATGAAGACCAGTTTTTCAACAAGATGGCACACTGTGTCATTACCATTGCAATGTGCGGCAATTCCTGGATGAAACATTTATTGAGAGGTGAATAGGCTAATGACAAACTGTTCAGTTTCCACCCAGACTTCTCGAGCTAACCCTCTCAGTCTTCTTTTCGTGGGGAACTCTAAAGGACACCATCACGAGAGAGGTGATCATGACTGCCTGTGGATCCATTCCAGTGGCAACCATAGTGCGTGTGTCGATCTGTTCTGCCATCTTTCAGATTCTGTATTAATGCCAGTCGAGGACATCTGGAACATCTTCAACAGTAAAACATCATTAATAATTTCTGACCGTATATGTAACTTAAAAATTCATAGTTTTAGTTATCTTTGTTTGCATTATTAAAGTTCAAACAGTGCAAACCCTTTTGTGGAATACACTGTACTGTATTAATGGTATGCTATATGATTCAGTCTTGTTGATTAAAGGAGGATATTAGTGTTTAACGTCCCGTCGACAACGAGGTCATTAGAGACAGAGCGCAAGCTCGGGTGAGGGAAGGATGGGGAAGGAAATCGGCTGTGCCCTTTCAAAAGAACCATCCCGGCATTTGCCTGAAGCGATTTAGGGAAATCACGGAAAACCTAAATCAGGATGGCCGGAGACGGGATTGAACCGTCGTCCTCCCGAATGCGAGTCCAGTGTGCTAACCACTGCGCCACCTCGCTCGGTTTGTTGATTAAATGTCTAGGCATTATTTTATGAAACAACATCCAATGGAACAAGCACATAATGTCTGTTGTAGAGAAGGTGAGTGGCTGACTACAGTTTGTTGGGAGAGTTCTGGGGAAGTGTAGAGTATTAAAAAAAATTCACATTGAAGGAAGACATCTAAGTAGTTCAGAGGTGTTCATTACATGTTGGTTCAGTCAATACAAGAAGGTTACAGAAAGGCTTTTGAGCTTATATGGGAAGCTTATATGGGGAAGAAGACAAGATTTACTTGAAACACTATTGAGGAAGTTTGGAGAACCAAAGTTTGTGACAAACTGGCAGAGAAATTCTACTGCCCCCAATGCTCATCTTACAAAAGGACAAAATAAGACTTACAGGCAGTCATCTTCCCTCACTCGATATTTGAGTGAAACAGAAATGGAACAGCTACCAATCATCATCTTCTTCTAGTTCTTTTCCACAGCATTGTCTTGCTCCTTGTACCTATTGAAACCCCCCCCCCCCCCCTCCCCGCTCCCGACACCCCATATTTTAATCGTATTCAGTTTCCTTTGATAATTTATTATGTATTTTATGTCTGATTCTTAAATTATTATTTCTTGTTTCCCTACCATCTTCCATCAAGTCTGGTTATTCTTTTTCCTGCATTTATATGCATTTACTTTTCCTATACATCATATTATTTTCAAGATTTTTCTCACATTTATGATCCACAAACTGCATCCAACTCATTGTTCATTCACTGAAAGTTGAATTATAGTCCACTGATTCTCCAAGTCCCTTTCCATACCTTGTGTTTCTCCGTACGCAAGATTCAAAATAACACCTCCTTGTCTCCAGCATCATCACATTTTTTTGTTTATCTCATATTGTCTGCTGTTTGCTTCATTCTCTTGTTGAAACAGTGGCCTAATAATTTCCCAAAGCTAATGGAGGGATAGATGGCTAATTAGAAATTTATATTTGAACCAGAGAGCAAGAGTAAGAATAGGAGGTGTGATGGATGAAGAAATTGAACTGGGAAAAGGTGTAAAAAAAGGGTCATTGTTTATCAACAACGCTGTTCAGTATCTGGAGGAAATTATTAATGAAAGTTTTGATGGAAGAAGAGGAGTTTGTATAGGGGGTCAGAGAGTGGAGTGTATAAGATTTGCAGCCAACATGGTTGTGATGACAGAGAGTGCAAGAGAGATGGAACAAATGTTAGATGATCTAAACACAAAATTAGAAGAATATGGAATGAAGATTAAAAAGAAGAAAACAAAATGAGTGTTAATTGGAGGAAAGGGGAGAAAATGCCGTTTGAAAATAGGGGGAGAGGAAATAGAGCAAGTGAATAACTTCAATTACTTGGGAAGTGTAATAATGGATGATATGTATTGCTCAACAGAAATTAGGAAAATAATTGCAATGGCAAAAGAAGGATTCAAGAGGAAACAGAAATTACTTTGCGGACCACTAAACAAAGATCTGAGGGAAAGACTTGCCACATGTTACATCTGGAGCATTGTATTGTATGGTGTGGAGACCTGGACATTGAGGAAGGAAGATGAAAGAAGATTGGAGGCACTAGAGATGTGGATAAGGAGAAAATGGAAAAAGTGAAATGGGAAGACCGAGTAATGGATGAAGAAGTGTTAAGAAGAGTTGGAGAAGAAAGAAACATACTGAAAGTCATCAGAAAGAGAAAACGGAACTGGATTGGACATTGTTTGAAGAGGGACTGTTTATTGGAGGAAGGAATAGATGGAATGATGGAGGGAAAAAGGGGAAGAGGAAAAAGAAGATATCAAATGCTGGACAATATACCATGGAGACAAATATTCAGAAATGAAAAGACTGGCTATGGACAGACAAAAGTGGAAGAGGCTTAACCCATGACAAAACCTGGCCTAAGGCAGAATACCATAATTATTATTAAATGGCAGAATGTTTGGTTTGTCATCTGAGTTTCTGTCAGGTACATAGTGGTGTCACTGTATTGACAATTCATAGGTAGCAATGCGATAGTCTCTCATTATGCCTGATTAGTTTTTGTGCATCTTATAACTTTCTTTAAGTCTTGATAGCTCTTGTAGAAACTCTAAATTTTTAGTAATGTTCTTATTTTGGTAAATTTGTTTCAGACTGTTCCAGCTCTGTTGTATAATCTCTACTGCTTAGCAACAAATCCTGAGGTACAAGACAAAGCATATAGAGAAATCGAATCAGTTCTCAAGGAAACTGATGAAATAACAGTTGATGTTCTTAACAAATTGCCTTACATAAAAGCAATTGTGAAAGAAACTTTCAGGTACTAAAAGATACCATAGATATTGACTACAGTAATTTTGGTCCATTTACAGGAATATAAGCTTAATTCGATTATTGATTTCTACCACTAACATTCAATCTGGAAAGGACAAATTAATCAACTGTAAGGAGACACACACATTGTTCTGTGCACAACGCAACAATGTGATCTTTGATAATACATAATTGCAACTTAATTGTTATATCTCAGTTTCACTAGCCTGGCTATTTCCATTGGATTAATGCTCTAGAGGGCAGATCAAATGAAATCCCTCAAAGAAAAAAAAAGACATGCAAAAATATATGTAGGATGAACATTTGGTCCTGGCAAGTGGTTATGGCAATAGTGTTGTTCTAGCAACAATATGCATTACAATTTTTATTTCAAAATTAAGTATATTATTGCAAATATTGCTGATAACTTGTCACTTACAGGTGACAGAACAACGTCCTTATTTCACCATAATGAACACTCTTGAAGGATGCATTCCTTTGAAAATATAAATGAGAGTTTAATAAATCTTTGAAAAACGTTTGAAGGGTCTCACACAGATATGATTGATTTAACATTAAGTTTGCAGAATTATTCTTGTCAATGTTTGTATCTTATTCTAGCAAAGAATAGCTTATTCTTATTATTATTATTTCTTTCTATTCTCAGACGTTATGTCTGGTCAAAAATGGACAGTGACGCAGACCTTGATCAAGCGTGACTTCCTTTTAACTGTACGGTATATGTTATATTGCATTTAGGAACTTTTGGGTCATTGAAATGTATCAATAATTACAGATTTTTGTAGTTGTATATATATGTTTGGATGTAGCTGTATTGCATTGATGTACTGGTGGATATTGTGAGGTATGACTCCTGTAGTTGATAGTATAATTGGTATAATGTCGACTTTATCCTGATGCCACATGTCCTTGACTTCCTCAGCCAGTTGGATGTATTTTTCAATTTTTTCTCCTGTTTTCTTCTGTATATTTGTTGTGTTGGGTATGGATATTTCAATTAGTTGTGTTAATTTCTTCTTTTTATTGGTGAGTACGATGTCAGGTTTGTTATGTGGTGTTGTTTTATCTGTTATAATCGTTCTGTTCCAGTATAATTTGTATTCATCATTCTCCAGTACATTTTGTGGTGTGTACTTGTATGTGGGAACGTGTTGTTTTATTAGTTTAAGTTTTATGGCAAGTTTTTGATGTATTATTTTTGCTACATTGTCATGTCTTCTGGGGTATTCTGTATTTGCTAGTATTGTACATCCGCTTGTGATGTGATCTACTGTTTCTATTTGTTGTTTGCAAAGTCTGCATTTATCTGTTGTGGTATTGGGATCTTTAATAATATGCTTGCTGTAATATCTGGTGTTTATTGTTTGATCCTGTATTGCAATCATGAATCCTTCCGTCTCACTGTATATATTGCCTTTTCTTAGCCATGTGTTGGATGCGTCTTGATCTATGTGTGGCTGTGTTAGATGATACGGGTGCTTGCCATGTAGTGTTTTCTTTTTCCAATTTACTTTCTTTGTATCTGTTGATGTTATGTGATCTAAAGGGTTGTAGAAGTGGTTATGAAATTGCAGTGGTGTAGCTGATGTATTTATATGAGTGATTGTTTTGTGTATTTTGCTAGTTTCTGCTCGTTCTAGAAAGAATTTTCTTAAATTGTCTACCTGTCCATAATGTAGGTTTTTTATATCTATAAATCCCCTTCCACCTTCCTTTCTGCTTAATGTGAATCTTTCTGTTGCTGAATGTATGTGATGTATTCTATATTTGTGGCATTGTGATCGTGTAAGTGTATTGAGTGCTTCTAGGTCTGTGTCACTCCATTTCACTACTCCAAATGAGTAGGTCAATACTGGTATAGCATAAGTATTTATAGCTTTTGTCTTGTTTCTTGCTGTCAATTCTGTTTTCAGTATTTTTGTTAGTCTTTGTCTATATTTTTCTTTTAGTTCTTCTTTAATATTTGTATTACCTATTCCTATTTTTTGTCTGTATCCTAGGTATTTATAGGCATCTGTTTTTTCCATCGCTTCTATGCAGTCGCTGTGGTTATCCAATATGTAATCTTCTTGTTTAGTGTGTTTGCCCTTGACTATGCTATTTTTCTTACATTTGTCTGTTCCAAAAGCCATATTTATATCATTGCTGAATACTTCTGTTATCTTTAGTAATTGGTTGAGTTGTTGATTTGTTGCTGCCAGTAGTTTTAGATCATCCATGTATAGCAAATGTGTGATTTTGTGTGGGTATGTTCCAGTAATATTGTATCCATAATTTGTATTATTTAGTATGTTGGATAGTGGGTTCAGAGCAAGACAGAACCAGAAAGGACTTAATGAGTCTCCTTGGTATATTCCACGCTTAATCTGTATTGGCTGTGATGTGATGTTATCTGAATTTGTTTGGATATTAAGTGTGGTTTTCCAATTTTTCATTACTGTGTTTAGAAACTGTATCAATTTAGGATCTACTTTGTATATTTCCAAAATCTGTAGTAACCATGAGTGGGGTACACTATCAAAGGCTTTTTGGTAATCAATGTATGCGTAGTGTAGGGACCTTTGTTTAGTTTTAGCTTGATATGTCACCTCTGTATCTATTATCAGTTGCTCTTTACATCCTCGTGCTCCTTTGCAGCAGCCTTTTTGTTCTTCATTTATAATTTTGTTCTGTGTTGTATGTGTCATTAATTTCTGTGTGATGACTGAAGTTAATATTTTGTATATTGTTGGTAGGCATGTTATGGGGCGATATTTAGCTGGGTTTGCTGTGTCTGCTTGATCTTTAGGTTTCAGATAGGTTATTCCATGTGCAAGTGTATCAGGGAATGTGTATGGGTCTGCAATGTAACTGTTAAATAATTTAGTTAGATGTGAATGTGTTGAGGTGAACTTCTTTAGCCAGTAATTTGCTATTTTATCATTTCCAGGGGCTTTCCAATTGTGTGTAGAATTAATTGCTCGGGTGACTTCATGTTGCAAAATTATCACTTCAGGCATTTGTGGTATCATCTTGTATGTGTCTGTTTCTGCTTGTATCCACCGTGCATGCCTGTTATGTTGTACCGGGTTTGACCATATGCTGCTCCAGAAGTGTTCCATGTCTGTTATGTTTGGTGGATTGTCTATTTTAATGTGTGTGTTATCCATTGTTTGGTAAAATCTCTTTTGGTTTGTGTTGAATGTTTGGTTTTGTTTCCTTCTATTTTCACTTTTTTTGTATCTTCTAAGTCGTTTGGCCAATGCTTGCAATTTCTGCTTTTTTTCATCTAATTGCTCTATTGCTTCTTGTTGTGAGATTTTACCTAACCTTTTTCGTTTTTTGTCTGATATTTCATTTCTTATAAATTGTGTTAACTGTCCGATGTCTCTTCTCAGTTTTTCTATTCTGATCTGTAACCTGTGTTGCCATGCTGGTTTTGTGGGTTTCTTCTGTGTGTTGGTTTGTTCTGATCTCTGCCTAGTGTGTATATTTAGTGTAGTGAGTGCTCCTATATAAACCAGTAGTTGTAACTCTTCCATAGTTGTGTTTTCATTTATTTTGTTGTGTATGATTGTGTTGATAGTTTTTATTGTTGTTTCGACTTGTGGGTTATTTGGCGGTCTATGCAAGAATGGTCTAATGTCTGTATTTGTGTCTTTGTATTCTATATATGTCAGCTGAAATTTCTCTTCTATATCTAACACGTGTCTCTCTTCGTGTTCTATTTGTGCTTGTTCTGGTGGCTGTCTTAAGATTTCGTTTCCCTCTGATTGTTTAATTGATGCGTGTTGGTCTTTGTTTGTTTGCTCTGGGATGTTTGAGTCCATTACTGTGTTTTCTTCCTCTTCTGATTGCACATTATTTTGTTCCAGTATTTGTTGTACTTGTTGTTTGATGTTTTCTAATTCTGACTGGGGTATCCTGTTATTTTTGATTATTACACGGATCTGATCGGCTAGTCGTTGTTCTGTTAAAAATTTTAATTCCGGGTATCTGGTAATAAATGTTGTGTATACTTGTGATCTGTATCCAGTTGTGTTGGTTCCTAGGTTTGTTGCTTGGTAATAACAGAACATGAGGTGTCGATTAACTTCATCTGACCATCTCATCCTCTGTCTTTGTTTTCCTTCTAGGGTGGTTGCAGGAAGCATATCCTGCAAAACACCTCTATTCGGATTTAAATCCTTTTCCAGTTGGCTAGCAGTGTCGTTACCATTGTGGGCGGGCATAGGGTTCAAGCGTCGTCCCCGACCATGACGGCACTTGTCCGAGGCTTCTTTAGTTCTGTCCTGAACCAAGTAATCACACTAAAAGGGGGGTTAGCCCTATTAGTGGTTTGTTCTTTTCGTCGCCTTTTACGACTGGCAGAACATACCGGAGGCCTATTCTTCTCCCGGGCCTCCACGGGGATTATTATTATTATTATTATTGAATAGCTTATGGCTCATCATTGTTACCACCACCACCATCATCATCACACAATAGATTACATACAATATTGGTGACATCTCAATAACAAGACTTATTGTTCATCTTTACTAATTAAAACAAAACTGCTGCATGGCTTTAGAACTTATTAATGAAAGCCTATCAGATGACTGCAGTGTGTGAAAAATGCCAGAAACTGATATGCTATTCAATAATGACTCTTACGTACCAGAAGAAAAGATCAGTATGCATGTGGTGATACTGAGTGTCTAGATTAATTCGGGCATACAAACTTGATACCAAGAACAATGTGTGAGTTTGTGTCTTTGAATATTCTATTGCCTTTGTTCTTCTCTCTCGTTATTATCTTGCTGTACACTTGCGTTGTGAAGTATGTACCTCTTATTGTGTATTGATTCATGTCAATAAAGTGGTGAGACTCATGGAAACAGTACCTGCATATGATGCTGCATACTCACCACTATGAAACTCCCACAACAACTGTACATTTTCAACAAACTCTGAAAACATGCAGCGCTATATTCTTACCAAGTCAATGGATGTTGTGGAACATCAAAGGCTATTAGGATCTTTTGCCAATATTTCTTGTGCTTCTAATGGATTATGTAGTGCAATGGACAATAGAGAGCTATACAAGTATGAGGATACTTGTGAAAGTGACTGCAACTGTCCTCCTACATGTGTACAAGAATGTGTTGTTTCTACATGGTGAAATTCTGTGTTGCCTTCCACAGACCTGATTGACTTCTTCCTGACAGAAGAGCAGCAGAAACTGATACCAGCAAGCATTACTGGACCTACATCAGATTTTAGTGCCCATGTACAACATGTGGGTCACACTTCTCCTGATTTGATTTGTGCTTCAACACTGGGTCAGATACAATGAAATATTCCACATTACTGTATCACGTGGTGAGCATGCTTCCATCATCAGCAATGTAATCCTATCACCACCTGTCTTTCTGCAAATTTGAAATGGCTAAGATGGTTCATTACAGTGATCATGCAAGCCTCCAGAGCAACAAATCTGCCAGGCAATTTTCTGTGAGTAGTTGAACGGATGGGGACACCGTTGCAGTTCTCATACCAGCTATGATTTTAGTGGACCCTAAATTAATGCCAGACAATATTCTGTATGCCATATGGGTGAGAAAATTGCCTCACAGGATTCAGGTGTCCTTAATAACTAATGGAGGACACACACAAGAGGTTAAACTGCAAGTGGCTGACCGTGTTTTGCATTACAAGATGGATGTCCTTTTTACCCAACAGCCACTAGTGAAACATGCGCGTAGCACCCCTATTGTGCAATGATGTGGCAAGCAGCAAGTGAGCAGGGCTGTCTACAAAGCCACCGCAGCTGCCTTGGTCTACACCATCGCAGTAACTGAGCAGGGCTGAACACATCCGAAGATTCACAATGCTCACGCCACAGGTCAACATCTCTCAGTTACTGAGATGCACAATGATCAGGTGACAATAACAAACTGACCAGTTCTACACTCTACTCAGAGTGCTAACAGCAGCCAGCAGATTGTGTGACAGTCCTGGTTCTAGGCAAGTTTCGGTGCATCCATGTACAAATGCATATTTCCATGTGAGCATCAGAATGCCATTTGTGATCCTGATTATGTGTCAGAGGTCACAAAATTATTAAAGCATGCCAAGCTACCAGACATGTGAATCAAACTAGCTTTCTTCCCACATCTGACCATAATGGCTGCCCCTACATTTTTGACATTAGTACCAACCACAATTTTCGGATTGACTTGGGTTCTGAGATAAGCACAATCCTAAACAATACTGTCTGTCCTCACACTTCAGGTACATTGCTTCAGTTGAAAGTGGTAAATGGCTCAATTATTACAGACTATGGCTGTACCAGCAGCACTGTTCACTTCAGTCATGGCAACACATTTATGTGTACTTTTTTGTTAGCAGATGCTAATGAACCCCGGTTAGGGGCAGACTTGCTGCACTATTTTCACTTGTGGTCTGATTTGAGAGAAGAAGCACTTTTTAACAGAGTATCCACCGATAACATTCGCAAACCCCTTTAGTGTTGGCTGTTCCACAGCATTCAGAAGCACTCAAACTTCCTGTATGAATACTTACAATCCTCACTTAACAATCAGCTGGCTGCAACAAAACATTCATACATGAGCAACAAAAGAGATTGTCTAGCACTGAAAGAAGAAAATTCCTTGTTAAACGAGACCCTTCATGGCTGGTGCAGCAAACTGGTTGAGGATAACATAATTGAAATTATCCTCAGTTGTCAATCTAATTATTAGCCATCACCTGACTTCTGCCTTAAGGCATTTTGCAAACCATGGAGGACTTACAGAAGAGAGTACAAAACTTCATTAACAGTCACAGAGACAACAGGGAATATAAATGCGTAGATGAGTTGCTCAACTACACTTTATTGGTTTTGGATGCGGTTGATGCTAAAGGTGACCAGAACACATGTTGTTTCTAAAGAAAAGCTGTACACATGATCCACAAATGCAGCACATGACTGGAAGCATTGTTGACAACGTGACCTATTCTTCACAACTTTTCTTCAGAATCAGTGGCATACCAATAGGTTAGTGACAGTGCACTTAGTGACAGAACCTCACTGAGCGCACTGTCACTAACCTGTTGATGTGCCGCTGATTCTGTTGGTGTGTCGTGTGTGTGTGTGTGTGTGTGTGTGTGTGTGTGTGTGTGTGTATGTATGTATATGTATATGTGTGTGGTACTTCTCAACCCCTTACCCATCATAGCATTAAGGAAGATATTGTGCATAGGACAGAAACTACCAATGGGACATCCATCTTTCATCAGGCATGGTGGCCACCCCATGATAAGCTGCAGATAGCCAAAGGCAATTTGGATGAAGTGTTAGAAAAGGGAATTGTGCCTGCTTCCAACAGTGCATGGCCTTCCCAAATACATTTTGTTCCGGGAAAAAAAAAGTTACCTTTTGGATGTATGGAGATTAAAGAGCACTTAATGCTTGAACTGTTCCCAACTGGTATACTGTACCAAATATACAAGCCTTGTCTCATTCATTATCAGGTGCTTCAGCCTTTAGTGTTGTAGACTGCCAGAAGGCTTTTATACAGATACCCATGGCTATAGGAGACATTCTAAAGATGGTTGCAGCTACCCTCTTTGGGTGGTTCAAGTTTTTGTACTTGCCATTTGAGTTGAAAAATGCTGTGCAGACTTGGCAGTGTTTTATTGATTCTGCTCGGGGCAAGTTTCTGTTATGCTTCCCTTACCTCAATTACATGTTAATTTATTTTTTTATCTGCACCAAAACAGCATGAAGAACATCTCCAACTAGTCTTTAATATGCTGGCTCAATCAGATGTGGTGATGAATCAGCCAAAATGTCAATTACGCCAACAGTCAGTGACATTTTCGTGATGTTGTGTGCCATGTGCCAGGGTCAGACTGACAGAAGAGAGAAGCGAAATAGTATAGCTGACACCTAGGCCTACCACATGCCAGGAGCTAAGAACGTTTTTATGAATGATAAACTTTTACAGGTGATATGTTCTGCAGGCCTTTCAAATCCAGCCGCCACTAACCAATGCTGTAACCTGTAAAAATACAAAGGGAAAGCAATCAGTGCATTGGACAGTTTGCAGAATGTCTCACACCTAGCAGCTCATCAATCTTCAAAGCTCATAACAGAGCATTTTGTCTGGCCAGGAATAAAAGCTGATTGCAGAAAGTGGACATATGCCTGCCTTCCCTGCCAATATAGCCAGATGGGGCATTACACCCTTGCACTACAGGACACATTTGAAGAGTCAAAAGACCATTTTTAGCATCTGCACTTGGACTTGGTTGGTCTGTTTCCCAAATTAAATGGTGTCCAATATATTTTATCCATCATAGACAGGACAGTGAGGTGGGTGGAAGCCACCCCTTTACAACACATGACAGTGGTGTCAACAGTATTGTCTTTCATCGATATGTGAATTGCTTATTTTGGGTGCCTGCTGTCAATCAGAACTGACTAGGGGTGGCAGTTTGAATCACAACTTGTCACAGAAATGTGTGGGTTGTGAGGAGTTCACATAAATGTGTAGGTTGTGAGGAGTGCAATGCTTCCACATAACTTCCTATGATCCTCAAAGCAAGTTTGGTTGAGTGATAGCACTGAAGGCTGTGTTGATTTGTCACTGTTCACAATGGACTGAAGCATTGGGAATCAGGACAGTTCCAAAGATGATCTGAAATCTTCCTTTGCTGAAATATTGTATGGTGAATGTTTGGTGCTATGAGCAGACTTCCTGTTGCCATCCCCACTGATGGCAACCTTAGTGTTATCATCATTGTTAGCAAAGTCAGATGCCATATAGCTCACATCCACATGCCATCTCCTCAAGCTCACAGTGTACATTGAGTTTTCATACATAAGACAATGACTGCACCCATGTGGTGATCCAAGATAACACCATGTGTACTTTACTCTAACAACCTTATTCTGGCCCACATAAATTACTCTGAAGCAGAGAAAAAACGTTTTCTATCCTACTTCACAGTAAACCATCAACACTATGTGTCCAGTGCCTCAAGCCGGCTTGGGTGCTGTGGAACCACGATGGGAAGGACAATCTGCCGCTGCTACCAGAAGATCTTTCATCCACTTGCACTCTGTCTGAAGGATCTTCAGTCTGATCATGATACCCTGATGAAGGAATTCAACACTGGGCCACCAGCTCCAAGTATCACCGATGTTTATCCATCCCAGTCTCATTATGGCATACCACTCCAGCCTTCCCCCTTTCTGCAAGATTACATTCAGGAGTTGTCTGTGCAAGGACAATGTATTAGTTTATGTATTTGAATATTCTATTGTCTTTGTTCTTCTCTCTCGTTATTGTCTTGTTGTGTACTTGTGTTGTGAAGTGTGTGTCTCTTATTGTGTTTTGATTCATATCAATAAAGGGGTGAAATTTGTGGCAATAGTATCCGTATATGACTCTGCACATTCATCACTATGAAGCTCACCTATGTGAATACTGTAGGAGACTCAATGTGTGAAATCCCTAGGCATCCAGATGGATATTAAACTGAAGTGTATATGTTATCCAGAAAGCTGAAATCTAACTGTTTTGCACTTACAAACATGTTTTATTGTATTGAGATGCAAACAGGATTGCTGGTGCTCTTTCTCTCAATACTGTCCAATGGCATGATCTTCTGGGAGCAATGCAGCATGGGTCAAAAAAGTACTTATTTTACAGCACCTTATAATAACAGTATTTATAAAGTTGACAACCAAACACCTTGCAGAAGCATCTTCTCTTACACTTACAAGCCAACACACAGTCTCCCTCATAGTAGTTGTGTTCAATACCAAAAGTGAATTTTGGATGAACTGTTCAATTTGCATCCCCAATAGTACAACTAACAATAATTTCCACACAGACTTTGCATTCCTGTCTAGGATCGAGAATGGAGTATTATACTCTGGCACAAAACTCCATAGCAGATTTCCATTGGACATCAGTCAGGACATTAATAATTACCAAATACAGAATACTCAAAAACAGAATACTCACTTTACAATTTATCTTATTTGGACCCATGGATGTAAATACCACATAACTCTAATGTTTATACTAAAAACATATTGACTTCACCAGTTTGTAGGTAGCTGACAGTAGTTTCTACCCTCCATGAATCATGGACTTTATTGTTGGTGGAGCTTCTTGCATACCTCATCAATACAGGCAGCCATACCGTAGGTGCAACCACAACAGAGTGGTATCTGTTGAGAGGCCAGACAAACATGTGGTTTCTGAAGAGCAGCAGCTGCCTTTTCAGTAGTTGCAGGGGCAATAATCTGGATGACTGACTGATCCGGCCTTATAACATCAACCAAAGTGGTGTTGCTGAGCTGGTACTGTGAACGGCTGATAGCAGAGGGAAACTACAGCCATAATTTTTCCTGTGGGCATGCAGCTCTACTGTATGGTTAAATGAGAATTGCTTTCTCCTGGGTAAAATATTCTGGAAGTAAAATAGTCCCCTATTTGGATCTCCGGGCAGGGACTACTCGGGACGATGTTGTCATCAGGAGAAACAAAACTGGTGTTCTATGGTTCAGAGTCTGGAATATTAGATTCCCTAATCAGGCAGGTAGGTTAGAAAATTTAAAAGGGAAGTGCATAGGTTGAAGTAGGTATAGTGGGAACTAGTGAAGTTCGGTAGCAGTAGGAACAGGACTTCTGGTCAGGTCAGTACAGGGCTATAAATACAAAATCAAGTAGTGGTAATGCAGGAGTAGGCTTAATAATGAATAGGAAAGTAGGAATGTGGATAACATACTATGAACGGCTTAGGGAAATCATTATTGTAGCCAAGATGGACACTAAGCTCACTCCACCACAGTAGTAGAAATTTATATGACAACTAGCTTTGCAGATGATGAAGATATTGAGGACATGTATAATGAGATAAAAGAAATTATTCAGGTAGTTAAGGGAGATGAAAAAAAGGAAATGAAATGATCATGTGGCATTGATGGCTAGGAGGCCCTATCTGGGGAAGTTTTGCCATCGAGTTGCAAGTCTTATTTCAGGTGGTGCCACATTGGGCTACTTGCATGCCAGTGATGATGAGAGGATTATGAGGATAACACAACACCCAGTCCCCAAGTAGAAAAAATCTCCAACCAGTCGGGAGCCAAACCCGGCCCATTGCTTGGTAAGCAAACACATTACTACTCAGGTAAGCAGGCAAACTAGGGAGATGAAAATTTAATTGTAATGGGGGAATGGAATTTGTTAGTAGGAAAAGAAAAAGAAAGAGAAATAGTGGGTGAATATGGGCTGGGGCAAAGGAATGAAGGAGGAAGCCACATGGTAAAATTTTGCACAGATCATAATTTAATCATCGCAAACACATGGTTTAAGAATCATGAAAGAAAGTGGTATACGTGGAAGAGACCCGGAGACACCAGAAGTTTTCAAATTGTTTATATAATGGTAAGACAGAGATTTTGGAACCAGATATTAAACTGTAAGACATTCCCAGGAGCAGATGTAGACTCTGACCACAATTTATTGGTTGTTAACTGTTGATCAGAACTGAAAAAATTGCAAAAAGGTAGGAAGTTAAGGAGATGGAATGTGAACAAGTCAAAAGTACCAGAGATTGTTGAGAATTTCAGCATTATGCAATGATTAACTAGAACAGGGGAAAGGAATACAGTAGAAGATGAATGAGTAGCTTTAAGAGATGAAATAGTGAAGGCAACATAGGTAAAAACACAGGGCCTAGTAGGAATCCTTGGACATCACAGGAGATATTGAGTTTAATTGATAGAATAAGGAAATATAAAATTGCAGCAAATGAAACAAATGAAATTGAATACAAATGTCTAAAAAATGAGATTGACAAGAAAGTGCAAAAAATGGGTAAGTAGGAATGGTTAGAGAACAAAAGTAAGAATTTAGAAGCATATTTCACTAGGGGAAAGATAGATACCTCTAACAGGCAAATTGAAGGGGCTTTTGGGGTAAAGACAAGCTGCTGTATGAATATCAAGAGTTCAGGTTGAAAACAAGTGCTAAGCAAAGAAGGGAAAGGTAGAAAGAGTATATAGAGGATCTATACAAGAGAGATGAACTTCAAGGCAATATTAGAGAAAAGGGACATACACTATCAGGCAAAAGGTTTTTGGCACCCATGATAAAAACTTGATTTTAATGTAAAATAGACATTGTACTAACTAAATAGACCAACAAAATAAGTATTTTCTCTCTCTCTCTCTCTCTCTCTCTCTCTCTCTCTCTCTATCATTAAGTTCAGTGCAACATGATTTACATTTTAGACTCTTCAGAGTATCCACCCTATGCCCTCAGAAGAGCTGTAAAAACTCTTGGCATTCTGTAGATAAGATTTTGTGGTGTTTTTGCAGGTATTGCAGTCCAACATGCCTGTAAATTATTCCACATATCTTCAACATTAGATTACATCACTTTTATGACCTCCTTGTCAAATTCATCCCATAAGAGTTTAATGGCATTTAAGCTAGGTGACTGACGTGGCCAAATCACATTCTTCAGTTCTCTGCATTTCTCTTTTCTATTGACATCATACCTGCTGCACAATTCAGAAGCATGTTTGGGATCATTGTCCTGCTACAGAACAAATACATGACCAGTAAGTCACTCGCCGGTGGAACTGCATTACTGACCGCTATCCTGTGATATCCTTCCTTCTTTAATGTTCCATTAATTCTCAATAGATCACCAACTTTATCATCCACAAACAATCTCCACACCATGACTGACCCTGCATTGTGCTTCACCATTGATGTCACACACTGCCTCTTCATACATTCTCTACAAAGTTGATAAACAAACATTGGATGATGGCTTCCAAATACTTAAAATCTAGATTTGTCTGTGAATAACACTGTGAATCATTGCTGTATTATGCATTTTTTTGTGTTGCTGTACTCATTGCAATCTTTGCACCTAATTTTGTTTACATAATAAAGGTAATTTGGCTGCTATGCATTCCTTTAAATCTTATTCACAAAGATGATGTTGCTTTGTTGAGACAGAAGTTGGAGCTACTCACATAATATTTACTTCCTCATGAATTTCATTCACAGTATGAGAACTCTAATGTTTGCTCTATACACATATGAACTGTTCTTCCCTGTATGATGTTACTTGGGGCCTTCCTGATCATGAAACGCTTGCACTGGCTCCAGCTTAGATTGATCCACTGCAATGTATGCACCACTGTGGATTGAGCTGTGTGAACTTTTATTGCTGTTGCCCTACTAGAACAGCATTCCTAATACAGATCTACAATTACAGCACATTTTTCATTATAAATCTCCTTCTTTTGTACTATTAGGAGGTAATATTGTATGAACCTGATCAGGTATACAAACACACTGGTAGGTGCGCATAATATACTCTAAACTAACAAACTGGTTGCTGCACAGACAGCTGAAGGAATGAGGCCTGTTCAAATGGAACCATCGTAGGTTAAGACAAGTCAGTGTTGTTGTTGATGCTCATCAGTGTCCTTGTATGTGAACAACCAGTGAAATACACAAGAGAGACACTTAGTCTTTACATGTTTATACTTGTTTTATTATCAGAATGGGGCTATGGCAGAATATTCAAAATGAAATCCTTGTTTTAACCACAAATTCATAGTTGTGATAGGTGATTGAAAACTTTTGGCTGGTAATGTATATGAAGATGAGACAGAAGGTAAGAAGCTACTGTGAGAAGAATTTGACAGTGCACTGAAAGTCCTAGGTCGGAAAAAGGCCCGTGGAGTAGAAGACATTCCATCAAAACTACTGATAGGCTTTGGAGAACCAGTCATGACAAAGCTGTTCCATCTGATGTGTTACATGTCTGAAACAGACAAAATACCGTCAGACTTCAAGAAGAATTTAATAATTTAAATACCGAAGAAAGCAGGCAGTGATAGGTGTGAATATTACTAAACTATCAATTTAATAAATCATGGTTGCAAAATACTAACACAAATTCTTTACAGTGGAATGGAAAAACTAATAGAAGCTGACTCCAGGGGGAATCAGTTTGGATTCCAGAGAAATATAGGAACTCAGGGGGCAACATTGACCCTACAACTTATCTTAGAGGATAGGTTAAGGAAAGGCAGACATACGTTTATGTCACTTCTAGACTAAGAGAAAGCTTTTGGCAATGTTGACTGGAATACTCTCTCTCAAATTCTGAAGATACCACCAGGGGTAAAATACAGGGAGCAAAAGGCTGTTTACATCTTGCACAGAAACCAGACAGCAGTTACAAGAGTTCAGAGATGTGAAAGGGAAGCTGTGGTTGAGAAGAGAGTGAGATAGGGTTGTATCCTATCCCTGCTGTGGTGCAGTCTGTGCATTAAGCGTGCAGTAACCAAAACCATACAAAAATTTGGAATAGGAATTAAAGGTCAGGGAGAAGAAATACGAACTTTGAGGTTTTGCAATTATACTGTAATTCTGTCAGAGACAGCAAAGGACTTGGAAGAGCAGTTGTATGGAATGGACAGCATCTTGAAAGGAGGATATAAGATGAACATCAACAAAAGCAAAACAAAGATAATGGAATGTAGTCAGCTTAAATCAGGTGATGCTGAAGGAATTAGATTTGAAATGAAACACTAAAGGAGTAGACGAGTTTTGCTATTTGGACATTAAAAAAAACTGATGATGGCCAAAGTAGAGAGGATCCATTTCTGACGAAGAGAAATTTGTTAACATCAAAAATAGATTCAAGTGTCAGGCAGTCTTTCCTGAAGGTATTTGTCTGGAGTGTAGCCACCATGTATGGAAGTGAAACATGGACAATAAACTGTTTAGACAAGAAGAGAATATAGGGTTTCCAAATGTGGTGCTACAGAAGAATGCTGAAGATTAGATAGGTAGATTGCATAACTAATGGAAAGGTAATGAATGGAACTGGGGAGACAAGAAGTTTGTGGCATAGTGTGACTAAAAGAAGGGATTGGTTGGTAGGACACATTCTGGGATGCCGAGGGATCACCATTGTAGCATTGGAGGGAAGTGGGGGCAAGGGGGGGGGAGGTTAAACTCGTAGAGGGAGACTAAGAGGTAAACACAGTAAACAGATTCAGAAGAATATAGGTTGCAGTAGTTATCTGGAGATGAAGAGGCTTGCACACAATAATGTAACATGGAAGCTGCATCAAACCAGTCTTCAGAATGAAGACCACAACAACAACAGCAGCAGTTGTGTGAAGTAAATGTTTTATTTAAAGTGTTGTATAAAAGTAACAGGTGAGTAGTACTAGAGAATGTACAGTTGATCTTTTCAAATAAGATGTTTTTCTACTAATAAATATGCATAAATTAATCTAGAAGTAATTCCTATTATTATCAGTGTTAGTGGATAGCCATAAATTGTCATTAGTTTATTTTATAGAAGTGGCTGCTTCTGCAAGTTGTTGTGTAACATGTTTCATGTACCTGATGTTGTCCTTCATAAAGGGATTTACAGAACACAATGAATGGATGAATGATTGAAAGAGTGTAGCTAAAGAATACATTTGCAAAATATGTAAAGTATTTGATACAGAGAGCTGTTGCTTTACCTCCAGCCTTCTGGAAACTGTAGGATTATATGAAATGTGTGATGGTGTTCTCTGCATAACAAGTCATCATATAAAGGCTACAAGGAAGGTAGGTTATAGACTAATGACCTATCAACCAACTGTCCACTGGGCTGAATGGCCACCGCCAAACTGTAGCCGAGAAGAGGATTGATCACCCAATGGCAGAACACACTGCTGAGCACAACATGCTCAAGTTCAATGGCTCCTTCATAACCTGTGCAATCTAGATCCTTCCCTGCAGCACCAGCTCTTCTGAACAACACAGATGGGTGTTATCCTTGCAATATATCCTTCACTCCCATAATCCTCCTGGCCTCAATATCCACTAACTCACTACACCCACACCACCTAACCAACAGTCTCTCCTCCCTCTGTCTTGTCAGTCCCTCCCAATCCGTACCCCACATGATCATGCACTGCACAAGCTCACTGGCTCTGGCGCCTGTGTGTCACATTCCTTTCCTGTAAACCTGCTGCCTCTCCCTCCAGCATTCCTAAGATGTTTCATTCTTTTCTCTGTGTCTGTCAATGAGTCAACACTTCTGCTATTCAGTGAGTGGTCTCCTTTGGTCCTAAGTTATTTACATTTACATTCTGCCAGAACTGTCCTTATTATATCTGTCAATATAGAGGTAATTAGAAATGGAGCTCTAGCTCAGTTGGACATGGGTGAGAAAGAACATTTTTAACATGCAACAATGGTACATGAGAAATTGTATTCATGTTTAAACTTGTTTGTAGAAAATCTTCAGGCCAACTTCTTCCTAAGACAGATAATAACCAGATGAAACATAAATGAAGAAGAGTAGTTAATATCTGGGATATATCAACACAAAATCATTGTAATAACTTCAAGTTGAACAAATATATTTCAAGGAAGAAGCAATACATCAAAGTCACAGATCAAGTAAATCGAGTAAGACGTGTGTACACTTTAACAGTCAAATCATAACTGAGTCCAGGCCTAGCTGCCGCTGGCTGGCTGGCCGCTTAGGTGGCGCTGCTGCTGCATGGCTGGCAGACAGCGCCGCATGTAGAGGATGCGCGTAACTGTGCAGCGGCACTTTGAAAGATCGGCGAGTCACAACATTTTTCCCCCCTTTGAATATTTTTCACAGGTCTTGATGGAGATGGCCTGTAGATTGCTAACGTCCATAGGTGTTGTTTGACTGGCCGTAAAGTCTCATGGAGGAGGCTTCCCGTACAGACGGAAGTGTCACTGATGATAATGGGTTGAGATGACAGGAGACGTGGGGGTCGAATCTGCTGGGGCCTTGTGCACCAATCTGCCCGTTGCGGCAAGTCCGGTTGTTATAACAGGAGACATGGGCGATGTGTCCGCGTCCGTAGGAGAAGGAGGTGAGTAGAGTTGCTCTGACAGATGATGGTCATCTGGTTCCTGATGGGCACGTCTCCTGGTGGCCTCAGTTCTTGTGCTGACACTGATATGATGGTGAGAGGACTGCACTGTGAGTAATGAGAGATTCCAGTATCCCAAGCGTCAGGTAGAGCCGAAGGTGGTGTAGCGGCATCTGGAACAGGCATTGCCGGCACATGAGGCTGAAGCTGGTCCGAATGACGCACTGCAACACCCGTGTCCATCTGGATTTCATACAGGCACTTGCCACGGTGTTGTAAGATGCAGCCAGGACTCCATTTTGGCCGCCTGCCATATCCCCGTAATCATACAAGGTCGTCGGCGGTGAACCGGCCAAGCGAAGGCACCTGCGGCTGTGAGGTGGAAGGCCACAGAAGATGAAGTAGTGTGCGGTGCTGTCAACCATGTAAGAACTCAGCCGGCCTGTGGTTGCCCATGGGGGTGAAACGGTAAGAAGCCAGTAACTGGAGAAGTGCATGATCAGCAAAAGAAGTCAGGAGTTTCCTCATCTGAGCCTTAAATGTGCAGACCAGTCGTTCAGCCTCACTGTTTGACTGTGGATGGAATGGAGGGGCCGTGACATGCATGACGCCGTGACGGGCACAAAAATCCGCAAAATTGGAAGAGGCAAATTGCGGACCATTATCAGTAACAAGAGTAGAGGGAAGGCTTTCCAAAGAGAAAATGCGAGCTAGAGCATTGGTGGTTGCCGTGGTGGTAGGCGACGTGCAGCGGACAATGAAAGGAAATTTAGAGTAGGCGTCAATAACGAGAAGCCAATAAGTACCTAAAAAAGGTCCCGCGAAGTCAGCATGAATATGCTCCCAGGGCTTCTCAGGCGAAGGCCACAGTGACAAAGATGACTTCGGGGCAGTGGCCTGTGACACACAAGGGTGGCAGCGACCATGTGTGCGATTTCAGAGTCGATGCCAGGCCAGTACACATGACAGCACGCCAGAGATTTTGTGCGAGAGACACCCCAGTGCCCTTGGTGAAGGAGGAGTAAGACTGAAGCACGCCAAGACGCAGGTACCACAACACGCAGTGAAGCATTTTCGATGGAAAGGAGGAGAACACCATCCCTTGCTGTGAGGCAGTAACGCAAAGTGTAGTAGTTCCGCAACGGATTAGAAGTCTTAGCGGACGAACAATCTGGCCAACCCTTCTGAATACAGCGTAAAACCTGGGAGAGGGTAGGGCCAGAACCTGTAGCAGCCGCCAGCCGGTCCCTGGTGATGGGGAACCTGTCCACAATCCACTGCTCGGCAACATCCAGGTGGAAAAACAAAAGTTCGTCCCTATCAAATGCCAGATCAGGACCCGTGGGAAGGCGAGACAGTGCATCGGCATTCGCATGTTGAGCAGTCGGCCAGAAATGTATCTCATAATTGAAACGAGACAAGGAAAGAGCCCAACACTGGAGGCAGAGTGCAGCCTTGTCAGGAAGTGACGTTGATGGATGAAACAAGGAAACAAGTAGTTTGTGATCCATAACAAGATGAAATTTGGACCCATAGAGAAAAACACCAAACTTATGAAGAGCGTAAATAATGACCAAAGCTTCTTTTTCTATTTGAGAATACTTTTGTTGGGCATCTGTGAGCATTTTGGAGGCATAACCAATGGGTTGTTCAGAACCGTCAGAAAAACAGTTCGCAAGGACTGCACCGACCCCGTATTGAGAGGCGTCCGTGGCAAGAACAAGATGTTGGCCAGGTCAATAAGTAACCAGGCATGGGGCCTGTTTCAGCATAGTATTCAATTTCTGGAAAGCCGCATCGCATGACACGGACCAGTGAAAAGGCATGTTTTTATGCAACAGACGATGCAATGGCAAAAATTTTGATTTCTGAAGATTACACGTAAGACTGGCAGTCTGTAAGACATGAAAAAGTGTGCAGAAATTTTGAAGATGTTCGTCAGTGGTGGAGCCAGTGACAACAATGTCGTCCTGGTAATTTATACACCCAGGGACAGTGAACAATAATGGTTCCAAGAATTGCTGAAAGAGAGCAGGGGCACTGGCAACCCCGAATGGCAATTGTTGGTATTGATAGAGGCCAAAAGATGTGTTAAGGACCAGAAACTGCTGGGAAGCAGCGTCGAGAGGAAGTTGATGATAAGATTCTGACAGGTCAAGTTTAGAAAAATACCTGCCTCCAGCAAGTATAGTGAACAATTCTTCAGGTCGAGGCATAGGGTAAGTGTCGATAAGGCATTGAGTATTTACAGTGGCTTTGAAATCGCCACAGAGATGAATATCACCATTTGGCTTAGCAACGACAATGACAGGAGAGGACCACTCACTGGAAGTGACAGGAAGCAAGACCCCTGAAGTAGTGAGATGATCCAACTCCCGTTTGACCTGATCATGAAGCGCCACAGGAATTGGCCGAGCCCGAAAAAACTTAGGCTGAGCAGTGGGTTTGACCGTCATATGAGCTTCAAAGTCGTTTGCACGGCCTAACCCAGGTGAAAAAGGGACGAAAATGTCATCGTCAAGGAATCCAATTGAGCATAAGGAATAGCATTAGAGATGATATTGACAGAGCCATCTATGGAGAACACAAAAACGTGAAAGGCATCGAAACCAAAAAGATTCTCCACGTTACTACGGTCGACCACAAATATGGTGACAGTGTGAACGACAGATTTGTAAGACACCTCAGCATCAAATTGTCCCAAGAGAGAAATCTTCTGTTTATTGTAAGTCCGTAATTGCCTAGTGACAGGTGACAGGATTGGAGAACTCAACTAAAGATACGTCTGAGAATTGATGATAGTGGCAGCAGAACCAGTATCGACCTACATGCAGACATCTCGGCCAAGCATTTGGACAGTGAGGAATAACTTCCCTGAAAGGGAAGAAGTACAATTGACAGACAACACAGAATCAGAATCAGCCTCACGTTCCTGAACATCATGTATGCGGTCGGATTTGCAAACAGATGACACATGACCCTTTTTTTTTTGCATTTGTGACACACGGCCCAACGTTGTGGACAATCTTCTCGTGAATGTTTCATAAAACGCTGCGGACATTAAGGAAGTTGCCATGGGTTTTGCTGCAGTTTCTTATAGGTTTGTTTATGCTTAGGCCGAGGCTGCACTTGGGAGCGTACTGTGGCCACGTCGGCCAGCGGGGACACACCACACGCTTTGTCAACATCACACAGAGGTTGTATTTCCCTGACGTCGCCCCATGCCTCTATTTGTGCTCCAGCGGCGCGAGAAATTTCAAAAGACTGAGCGATGGATAGGATTTCATCTAGAGTCGGATTTTTCAACTGAAGGGCACGTTGCCTACCTTCTTTGTCAGGCACCGATCGAATAATAGCATCCCGTACCATGGAATTGGCGTAGGATTCTTTGTGAACTTCAGTAACACATTGACACTTTCTACTGAGGCCGTGAAGTTCAGCAGCCCAAGCGTGACAGGATTGATTCGGTTGTTTTTGACAAAGATAAAAGGCAACACGAGAGGCTACCACACGCGTTTGCTTTTGAAAATAGATGGACAGAAGTGAGCACATTTCAGCAAAGGACAAAGATGCAGGATCTTTCAAAGGAGCCAATTGTGACAACAACCGGTACATTTGAGGTGAAATCCATGAAAGGAACAGAGACTTACATGTTTGTTCGTCAGCGACATGAAATGCCAAGAAGTGCTGTCGAAGACATTTTTCGTAATCAGACAAGTCTTCCTCCATCTCATCGTAAGGAGGAAAAGTAGGTAGAGACAATGACGAGAGACGACTTTTATTTGATGCCGCGACGAAATCACAAATCGCATTTGTGAGAAGCGTTTGCTGTTCTGTGAGACCTTGCAATAGTTGCTCCATGTGGGTCAACGATGGAAAAGAAAAATCACTACCTCGTCGCCAATTGTAATAACTTCAAGTTGAACAAATATATTTCAAGGAAGAAGCAATACATCAAAGTCACAGATCAAGTAAAAAGAGTAAGATGTGTGTACACTTTAACAGTCAAATCATAACTGAGTCCAAGGCTAGCGGCTGCTGGCTGGCTGGCCGCTTAGGTGGTGCTGCTGCTGCATGGCTGGCAGACAGCACCGCATGTAGAGGATGGGCGTAACTGCGCAGCGGCACTTTGAAAGATCGGTGAGTCACAACAAACATTTTATTCAGTGATTTGACTCAAAGAGTCAGGTGATTTTCACAATCATGCAGGTTCAAAAAATTAAAAAAAACATGTTGACAGTCAACATCTTCTATAGTATTGATTAACCTATGAAACCTTAGCATTAAAAATCAGCCTTGAAAATTTCTGCATTAATTCCCCAGTGACATATGATATGATGGTGTCAGCGACAGTGACACTTGATTATATTCTGTTTTGATTATAAAAGCCATGTCTTGGTCAAATACTACTTTATTTAAATTGATAACTGGTTTCACCTTTGCTGTGATAGTAAAATCTAAAAGTTACAGCAGCCATAGTTAGGAACATAGTCAGTACATAGGATTTACAGAACAAACTGAATCAATTCACCTCAATACTATAGCAAAATAAAACTATATGCTGTAATAAAAAAACTAACTGATGTACTGACTCTGTGCCCATATGTTCTTGCTGTAATTTTTTGATATGATGATGGCTACAAAGCTGAAACTAGTTATCAGTTTTACTAAAGTAGCATCTGACTCAGACACTGACTTTTATAATCTGATCCAATACAAAGGTCACAGGTCTCCTCCACAGATCCAGACAGCCTCATTTCACAAATTATATTCTGTATGCTCTATGCATGGCTGCTTAATGAATCAAATCAAATACAATACAGTATGGCCAGGAGACACCACAAAATATAGTACAGAACAGAGATATTAGCTGTACAAACATCTAACATAACGTATGACAAAATCTATGTACACATTTGTGCATATTTAAACTACCTGTAAGGTGTATTTCCCACTGAGGCAGTACAATATGTGTGGTATTATGCTTATCAATGCAATACTCATGTTCCCACTGGGGCAATGTAACAAGCAACAAGACAGCACGAATGCATCAGTGGCAGCATGCATTATAATTTCTTACAATGTGTGACAAAGGATAATGTTCCCACACTCATTTCATGAACAAGTGGGGTAAGGCAGGTACCAGGTTGAGATTCATTGGGAGAGTCCTTAGAAAATGTAGTCCATCAACAAGGGAGGTGGCTTATAAAACACTCGTTCGACCTATACTTGAGTATTGCTCATCAGTGTGGGATCCGTACCAGATCGGGTTGACGGAGGAGATAGAGAAGATCCAAAGAAGAGCGGCGCATTTCGTCACAGGGTTATTTGGTAACCGTGATAGCGTTACAGAGATGTTTAACAAACTTAAGTGGCAGACTCTGCAAGAGAGGTGCTCTGCATCGCGGTGTAGCTTGCTTGCCAGGTTTCGAGAGGGTGCGTTTCTGGATGAGGTATCGAATATATTGCTTCCCCCTACTTATACCTCCCGAGGAGATCACGAATGTAAAATTAGAGAGATTAGAGTGCACACGGAGGCTTTCAGACAGTCGTTTTTCCCGTGAACCATACGCGACTGGAACAGGAAAGGGAGGTAATGACAGTGGCACGTAAAGTGCCCTCCGCCACACACCGTTGGGTGGCTTGCGGAGAATAAATGTAGATGTAGATGTAGAAGTGGCTATAATGGCATTGATTCCATTGCATTACATGAATTAAATCACATTACCACTTTGGACAGTCACATTATTGGAAACAGTGATATTTACACCAATAAAAGTTAAACATTAAACCAACCAGGTTCCGTAAGCACTGCTCTAAAATGGGTTGCTGGATAGTATGAGGATGAGTTATCAGTAGAAGATTAGTTTGTTTTATTATTTTTCAGAAGAATTTACAGATACAACTACCAAAAATAACAATCAAGTTGGAACAATGAAATTAACAAAATTGTATGTGTAAAAGGAAATTGTTGGGAATGCAGAAGAATGACATGGGTTATCTTCAGTCAGAAAGATTCCCAACAATTAGTAATAAAATGATATTTAATAAATATGAAGAAATACTCGATGATGCTTCTTCTTGTGAAATATCCAGCACAATTAGTCATTTGAAATTATTACAACTCCTCTAAAATATTAAAGTCCTGTCACTATGCCTCTTATACATGGCTCAGTGCACTGAAGAGAATTATCCACCATAGCTCTGTGATCCAGTAACGACAAAGCATCAATCAGTCGCTATCCACAGATGCCTACAGTTTGCCAGCTGTGGCCCCTGTCAGACTTCAGTATAGTTCGTACTGCCAAACCATGTGGCTGCTATGCTGCAAGTGTTTTGAGTACAGCTTATCAATTGTAGTGTAGTGCTCTCTGGAGTCATCAGTACCGTCACAACAGAAATGCGTATGGCAGCTCGTATTCAGCCTTTTGTAAGATATCATATTTTGCTGTCTTGGCCAGTCACTTTACCAGGCTAATTTACAAAATAATTAGCCATTGCATCTCTGCTTTTTATTGCTGACATATGTCTTTCTGGGGGATGCAGTCATATAATTAATTAGGAAAAAAAGAAATTATGTCATACTGCAGATAAATGCCCTTCATTTTATTTAATTGCAGTCTGAGGAAACTTCTTTTTTTTTGTAACTGAAGTTTAAATGTAACAAAGTGACACTAAAAATGATGCAATACTATTTTACTGTAATAATTTTTTTTTAATCTTAAGTTCTGCAACCTGTTAGGATATGACTAGTTCTTATACACAGAAATTAACATACACTGAGACCCTTATGGGACTTCATGAAAAGCATAGCAGAAAAAATGCAAAATCAGAACAAGCATAACTATTTCTATCTTTTGTTAATGGAATAAATCACATTCACCTGATAGGACAACTCCTGGATTAATTATATTTTTTATGATGACAGGAAGTGCTCAAATAACAAGCCTCTAAAAACTGCAGAATTGCTTGAATACACAACAGATATCAGATGAGACACTTAACACACATAAAAAAATAAAAAAATAGAGAAAATAAACTTTTGAAGTTGATATGGTCTATCTAGCCAGGCATCTTATGTAACACTGGCCTATTTATATTATTCATACTACTATATAAAGACATGTTATTGTTCAATGTTGTTACTAAAAATCTCAAAGTTCTTGACCAATTTATGTCAGACTTTTAACATTACTCTAATAAGTGATTGGTGGGTATAGGCTTCATACATTTTTAATATATATTGATGGAAAAAATTGCAACACCAAAAAGGAGATGGGCGAAATAAACGAAAGCTGACAGGCCTGTTTCTACATCTGAAAGATGATGTCTCTTCAAATTCCATACCATTCACATAAGAGTGGTGCTAATAGTGCCACTGTGGGGATGCAAATCAGATTTGATTTAAATGTATGGTGTAAAGGTCACGAGTGTTAGTTATCTTTGAGATTGGATGTGGTGACAAAGACACCATTATCAACATGTCACTGAGTTTGAATGAGATCTTATAATAGGCCTACAAGAAGCTGGATGATCCTTCTGTGATCAGAAAGACTTGGCAGGAATGTAGCCACTGTACATTTTCGTTGGCGGTGGTGGTCACGAGAATGTACAGTTGCAAGAGGACCAGGCTCCAGACGGCCACGTGGCGCTACCAGGAGGGGAGACCACTGTGCTCGGTGTATGGCTCTGGTGTGTCATACTGCATCTGCAGCAGCAAGTTGGGCAGCAGTTGGAACCACAGTGACATAGCAAGCTGTTACAAATTGGTTACTCCAAGGGTAGCTCTGAGACAGATGCCCTGTAATGGGCATTCCACTGACCCCACACCACCACCATTTGTGACTTCAGCAGTATCATGTGAGAGCTCATTGGAGGACAAGGTGGAGGTCTGTTGTGTTTTCTGATGAAAGCTGGTTCTGCCTCGATGCCAGTGATGGCTGTGTGTTGGTTAGGAGAAAGCCAGTTCAGGGCCTGCAACCAATCAGTCTGTGTGCTAGACACACTGGACCTATACATGGAGCTATGGTCGGGGGAGCAATTTCATATAACAGCAGGAACACTCTTGCGGTTATCCCATGCACCCTGACTGCAAATTTATATGTTGTTCTGGTGAATCGGCCTATTCTGCTGCCATTCATGAGCAGCATTCCAGGGGGTGTTTTCCAACAGGATAACACTCACCCAAACATCGCTGTTGTAACCCAACAGAGTATCGACATATTGCCTTGGTCTGTTTGATCAGCAGATCTGTCTCCAATTAAGCACATTTAGGACTTCATCACATGACAACTCCAGCGGCGTCCAGAAACAGTATTACCTGTCCCTGTATTGACCAACCAAGTGCAACAGACAGGGAACTTCATCCCACAAACCGATGTCCGGCACCTGTACAAGATACTGCATGCACTTTTGCGTGCTTGTATTCAACATTCTAGTGGTTACACTGGTTGTTAATGAACCAGCATTTCACATTTGCAATGGCTTATCTTGCACTTACATTAATCAGTGATCTTGCCATGTTAATCAATTAAATATATTACCTAGACAAATGTTTTCCCAAAATTTCAGTACTCTATATTAATTATTTTTGGTGTAGAGATTTTTTTCTGTCAGTGTAAATATACCATATAATGACAAAACATTTTTGAGCAAAAAACTTGAAAAGTTCTTGACTGATTTACTTCAGATTTTTACATGATATTCTAAGAAAGATTGGGACGGACATTTTTAAATGTTTGTGGTATAGCAGTATATAAATAAAATCTGCACTACTATATAAAGACAAGTCATTGTATAGTGTTGTTACCAAATATCTCCAAAAGTTCTTTGCCTATTTTCTTCAAATGTCTACATGATACTCTAATAAATGTTCAGACAGACATAGGCTACATAAGAAGAGGAAAAGTCACTAGCAGAACTCTCAGAAAATTCGTGACCAATTTACTTCAAATTTTCACTCATTACTCTAATAAACATAACAGATGTAGACTATGTATTTTTATGTATATGGTATGTAAATATGTATGTATACTATATAAAGAGGAAACATCATTAGCAAAAATCGTGCAATGTTTGCAATTGATTTATTTCAAATACTTACAGGATGTTCTCGTAAATATTTGGGCAGACATAAGTTATTTATTTTTTGTGTATTTATATGTATAAGTGAAATGTTAGCAAAAATCCCAGAAAGTACTTGGCCAATTTACTTAAAAATTTTCACATTAGATAGATAGATATCCAGCGATCACAAGCCCTGCAAACCATGCGCTGCTTCCACAAACTGCCTCCATTCCTTCCTGTTTTGTGCCTGATTCCTCCAGGTGTCTACAGTTCCCAGGGCTGCTAGCTCCTTCACCAGGTCGTCCATACAGTGCTTGCTTGGTCGTCCAATGGGGTGTTTGGTTTTCGGTTTCCCCTCTAGTGCCATCTTTGCCTGTCTTCCATCTACCATATGGGCAACATGACTACATGGCCCACCCATTGTATTCTTTTGCTCTTTATCTTCTGTAGAATAGTTGGTTGTTGCATCAGAAGGCATATATCCTCATTTTTCCTCCTCCTCCATTCTCCGTTATCTAATACTGGTCCATATATCTTCGTCATTACTCTTCTTTCAAATATTAATAGTTTTTCCTTTTCTCACTTAGTGATTCTCCATGTTTCTGAACCATACATTACTGCTGGGCATATGACTGTGTTGTATATTTTCATCTTAGTGTTCACTGAGGTCAATTTAGAGCCGAGCGTCTCTCTGAGGGAATGCATGCATTTCATTCCCACAGATATTCTTTCCTTGATGTCCATTTTTATGTTGTTGTCTGTGGTAAGCCAAGATCCCAAGTATTTGAACTGGTGTACTCTCTTGAACCTCTTGCCATCTATCTCAAGAAATTCTTCCTGCTCTTGTCTTCTTCCTAATTGCATGAACTCTGTTTTGTCATCAGTCTTCTGACTGGTTGGATGCAGCCTGTCATGAATTCCTGTCCTGTGCCAACCTTTTCATGTCAGAGTAACACTTGCAACATACATCATCAATTATTTGCTGGATGTATCCCAGTCTCTGTCTTCCTCTACAGTTTTTACCCTCTACAGCTCCGTCTAGTACGATGGAAGTTATTCCCTGGTGTCTTAACAGATGTCCTCCTGTCGCCCTGTCCCTTCTTCTTGTCAGTGTCCTACTATCATCTTGTCCCTTCTTCTTGTTAGTGTTTCCATATATTCTTTCCTTGTCAATTTTGTGGAGAACATCCTCATTCCTTACCTTATCAGGCCACCTAAGTTTCAACATTCTTCTGTAGCACCACATCTCAGATGCTTCGATTCTCCTCTGTTCTGGTTTTCCCACAGTCCATGTTCACTACCATACAATGCTATGCTCCAAACATAGTCTCTGAAATTTCTTCATCAAATTTAGGCCTATGTTTGATACTAGTATCTTTCTCTTGGCTAGGCATGCCCTTTATGCCAGTGCTAGTCTCCTTTTTACGTCATCCTTGCTCCTTCCATCGTGGGTAATTTTGCTCCCTAGGTAGCAGAAGTCCTTAACTTCATCTAATTTTTGATCGTCACCTTGAATTTTAATTTCACTTTTGAACTTTCCTTTTATTTCTGTTATTGCTTCTTCAATGCAGATATTGAACAATAGGGGCAAAAGATTATATCCATGTCTTACCCCCTTTTTAATCTGAGCACTTCATTCTTGGCCTTCCACTCTTATTGTTTCCTCCTGATTATTGTAGATATTGTATATTACACATATTTCATTATAGCTTATCCCTATTTTCCTCAGGATTTCGAACATCTTGCACAATGTTACATTGTCAAATGCCTTTTCCAGGTTGACAGATCCTATTGAAGTGTCTTGATCTTTCTTCAGTCTTGCTTTCATTATCAACCACAATGTCAGAACTGCCTGTCTGGTGCCTTTGCCTTTACTAAAGCCAAACTAATCATCATTTAACTGATCCCCAATTTTATTTTCCACTCTTCTGCATATTTTTATTGTCAGCAACTTCGACACATGAGCTGTTAAGCCAATTGTGTGATAATTCTTGTCCTTATCAGCTCTTGCAGTCTTCTGGATTGTATGATAACTGGATATTTAAACCATTAGACAAATTGTTTCTGCCATTTATATTCATTATCCTTATATATAGTTTTAAACAGAAATTGTATATACAGCTATGCACTGTTTTGTTTTCTTCCTTGCAGTTGACTTAATAGAAAATAGGAAAGTCGTATTTATGGTTTATCAGCTTATGATTAGAATAGTACTATAGAATCTGAATTGTCCGAAACTTTCTAATCCTGCAGGAAAAGAGGAGACTGACAGGTAGGGGGCAGGAAATGTACACAAAGAGGTGGAAGTAGCAGACAGACAGTGTGAAGGGTGGGGGGGGGGGGGGGGGGCAGGTGGAGAGAGGTAGGGGGAGGAGGAGATGGACAGAGAGGAGGGGGTGAGGAGGGGATAGACAGAGAGAGTGGGAGGAGGAGGAGGAGATGGTCAAAGAAAAGGGGGGGAGGAAGAGACAGACAGGGAGGTGGGAGAAGGAGATTAGGATGTATATCCAATTCCCATACATATTTACCAGTCGAGAAGCATTACTGGGTTCACTAGTGTCCTATATAATTGCTCATGTATTCTCTTACCAATTAATTTTTTATGTGCAATATTATTTTGTAAATTAGATATCTCAGTCCAGAAATGTGGAGCCACCCATGTAACAAGTATCTAACATTCAACTCTCTAATACTCCTGCTGGCAGCTTGTCTTTGAAAATATCTGAAAGGGTTGTTTATGACTAGATCTGAAGATACTTTAGATCAAATGGCTTGTTGACTCCATCACCATTAGGTATTGGTAGGGATACTATATAGAGAAAGCTGTGTTCATTTGCACTAGTGAACACAATGTGAACTATGGTACACAATGAGATGACAGAAGTAATGGGATTGCAATATGCACACATAAATATGGCAATAGTATCACAGACACAAGGCTGTCATTTGTACTCAGATGATTCATGTGAAAAGGTTTCTGATGTGATTATGGCCATACAACAAGAATTAACAAACTTTGAACACGGAATGATAGTTAGAGCTAGACTCATGTGACATCCCATTTTGGAAATCGTTAGGGAATTCAATATTCCAAGATCCACAGTGTCAAGAGTGTGACAAGAGTACCAAATATCAGCCATTACCTCTCACCACAACCTTCACTTAATGATGAGAGCAGTGGTGTTTGCGTAGAGTTGTCAGTGATAACATACAAGCAACAAAGGCTGAAATAACCACAGAAATCAATGTGGGACATAACAATGAATGTATCCATTAGGACAGTGTGGCAAAATTTGGCATTAATGGGCTATGGCAGCAGACAACTGATGTGAGTGCCTTTGCTAAGAGCATGACATCGCCTGCAGTGCCTCTCCTGGGCTTGTCACCACATCAGTTGGACACTACACAACTGGAAAACTGTGGCATGGTCAGATGAGTCCTGATTTCAGTTGGTAAGAGCTGACAGTAGCGTTTGAGTGTGGCACAGACCCAATGAATCTGTGGATCCAAGTTTTTAACAAAGCTTTGTTAGAGCTGGTGGTGGCTCCATAATAGTGTAGTCTGTGTTTACATGGAATGGAATGGGTCATCTGGTCCAAATGAACCAATCATGGACTGGAAATAGTTATGTTTGGCTACTTGGAGACTGTTTTCAGCCAGTCATGCCCTTCATGTTTCCAAACAATGAAGGGATTTTTATGGATGACAGTGCACCATGTCACTGGGCCACAATTGTTTGCGATTGGTTTGAAGAACATTCTTGATAATTTGAGCACATGGTTTGACTATCCAGGTTGCCCAACAGGAACCCCTCAAATATTTATGGGACATAATTTAGAGATCAGCTTGTGTCAGAATCTTAAACTGGCAACACTTTTGCAATTACGGGCAGTTATAGACGCATCATGGCTCAGTTTTTCTGCATGGGACTTCCGAAGACCTATTGAGTCCATACCATGTCAAGTTGCTGCACTACGCTGGGGAAAAGGAGGTCGAACATGATATTAGGATGTATTTCATGGCTTTTTCACCTCATTATAATAGGTATCTAGTGGAGAAAAGTTACACAAATTCATTTTTGCATGCAGAACAATTGTCAGAAACTAGAGAAGCAAAACACAGAAAGGTGTGTTAATGAAATTCTATAGGACAATGGGTATTCTAATACTTATGTGTTTAAGTTAATATTGGGATAGGGAAACAAAAATGGAATACAGGCCAAAGAAATGCAATTGTGTAGAGGAATGGGTGCTGTTTAATAACAGACTTGATTAAAATTGAGACAATGTGTACTACAGTACCCACAGAATGACAGCATCCAACATACATCCTATATTCTTACAATAGATAGAGGAGTGCGGGTGTGGGTGGGAGTGGAAAGGGGGGGGGGGGGGGAGAGAGAGAGAGAGAGAGAGAGAGAGAGAGAGAGAGAGAGAAAGTCACTTCCACATGGGAACTTATTTTATCCATGTTACCTACTGCAAGTGAAAGCTCTCTGGCTGTAAGACCACTATGCCAGGTTATGGTTCTGACAATAGAATCTAAGACAGTCCATTGGAGAGCCACAGTTCACATTTTGTTTACATATGTGTTAAAAATTTCACAGAGAGGAATTATAAAATACCACATGTATCAGGTGCATATCCTTGAGTGATCACAGAACTAAAGTCTCAGAATCACTGTAGTATTGAAGTAGGAAGTAGAAGAAAGAAACTCCATTAACTATCTAGAGAGTACCATTATGTAAGCCAACAACAAATGGTAATTTTGAGCTTTCAGGAAACTTACATGCACTGGTCTTATCATCAATGCCAGTTGCTGCTATCCACTATGATATGATTTTTTACGTTGACAGTTCATCATCTCTCACGCAATTCCCCTTGGCCAACAGTGAAATGTGTAAAGAACTCAGTGATGTAGAACAAATTGCAGCATCCAATGGTTTTTCTACAAATGACATTGCACAACTGTACGATAGGCTAAAGTAAGAAAGAATACATAACTGCCAAACACATTCTCACCTAGAAAAAAGAGGTGATAAAAAAAAGAAAGGAAGAAAACTGTCCCTGTGGAATTTCATAGTAATACATCTCAGCAAGTAGAGAAATGTTTTAGAAAATCTAATGTTAGATTTGTGTTCCAAGTTAACAATACAATATGAATTTAGGTAAGACATCAGATGGGAAGTGGTTAAGATTGATGGCTTTGGAGTATGCAAGATTGACTTCAAACAATGCTATATTGGCTAAACTGGCTGCTCTTTCAATATGAGGTTTAAGGAGCCTTTGCAGCCATATAACAAGACTGCCTTGTGCTTACATTTAGCTGAGACTGACCATGCTATAGGGACATTCATATTAGCATATGTACTGTTCCCAGAGTACCAAAGAGTCATGCTCTCAGTTTGTTGGAGGAGTTAAAAATGTAAAAAAAAAAGCAAGAAGAGTTTGGAAGATAGCTCAGTAGACAGAACGATTTTGCTGCTAAAGCCTGCTTAGTCTTTTTTGGCAGTGTCTTACATTAACAATTTAATACTTCTATAATGTACACCTTTCTTAGTCGTTACCTTGTATGATATATGCTTTATTTTGTTATACTGCTCTCATCACTCTCCTTTTTTCACTCTCTCTACTCTGTTTTACAATTTATGAGGCTTATTTGGAAAGTAAAGTCCAATTTCTTATAAAACATAAACCAATATAGATTTTTTTAAATCTATTTTTAATTAATTCCTTACATATTTCTCTTCCTTATGTTGTTGGTCCAAAAAATCAAGAGCACAAGCCATTCTTTCCATTTTGTGTTTCTCAGTAAGTGACCTGGGAAACCAATGTGCACACAACTGGAAAAATTGCAACTTTTCATAGACAGTTTTGTGCAAAGTTGTTCTACCCACATTTGGAACTTCTGATGGCAAAGTTGAAATTGTGAACTGATGGTTTACACAAATCTTTTTGTGTACTGTTTTGACCAAACCTTCTGAGATCACTGAGATCACTGATGGTTGGACTGATCGCACTACATAATGGACATTTTCCTATCTGTCCTTGAAAGCTCTCACCCTTTTCTGCACTTCACCGTCACTTGTTGCATTGGGGCCATACATCTCAGTTATCTGTTGACAAATTTCTGCTGCTACATCATTCCTTGGTGTCGGAAACTGAATCACTGACCATATCTCACTGTTGGCAGGCTGAACAGTTGCTCTAAACATTTTGAACTGAGACTGTAAACAGCAGCTTTGATGATAGCAGTACAAATGACATTGTTTGATGAGCAAGGTATGCCAGCAGTCAGTGCAAATCCACATCTCAGAGTTCGCATCACATTGGATTAGTTATAGTGATTCGGACCTTACTTTCAAATAACATGCATATTATATTGGCTGTCTTATCTTATTAATTGGGTGACACAATGTTTTCTGGTGTTTGTCGTGATGTGGAGTATGAGGGGCCCCTCTGGTCCCAATGTCTCTTTGGTCAGTACTTGCCTATGTCACATCTGGAAGGCTTTGCCAACAGAGACCACTGATTACCTCTTCTAGTCTTAAATTTTGTATTCATTTTCATCATTTTCAAGTAATTTTGTTAGCTCTTTGAAATTGAAACATGGGTGTACTAATATTGTTATCTAAGGTTACTGCCTCAGTTTTTCAGCAATACATTGTCACTCAACTGTTTCCTTTCTAAGAAATTTTAAAAGAATGTTTCACATATTGATTTTTGATGTACTTCATTTTATTATTGTAACAAATTATAATAAATTTTATTTTCAGAAAAGTTTTTTGCTTAATGTATGTTTTTTTTAGTTAATTGTATGTACATATATGTCAAATATGTGTGCAGCAGTGACAGCTGATGAGTTTTTGTAGCAACACCTGATGAGTTTTTGAAACTGTACGCCAGTTTGCTGTGAACAGTGATGCCTTTCACATTGTGATTCTCCTGGCACTGAGGACTGGTCTGCACTGTATTATTGTACCTGTTTAATGATGCCAACCTAACTTTGTTTATATCTTCTGAGACTGCCACTTTGACTTAATCATGTTAGGATAACATAAAGCTGTTTCTCTTTTATTTGGGTATGTTTCATCACATTTTTAAACTCATGTTACCACTATATATGAAATTAGTCCTTTTTTGTTATTTAATAATTTGTTGTTTATAAGATGTAATTTGTCTAGCAGTTGCAACTGCTTTCCCTTTCCAGACAGATAAGAAGATTGTCAATATGGACTGAAATTAATAGTCTGATGACAATTTGTTGAGGTCATTTACTGGAATTAAAGAAATTTAGTATCAATGTGTTGGCAGGAATTGTGCATGGCAGACTCGTAGGACCATACACTTAGCACACAAATTAAGAGTTGCTGTTTATCCTAATTTCTACCCAACAAATTGCAGAAATATAACACTTGTGGCACAATAGAGTGTAACTTAATTTTCTGCACTTCATATGACAGTGTCTAAAATAAATGTTTAATGAATGATGAATTGAACAGAGGAGATCCAGCAGCATGGCCTCCACATTCATCTGACCTTAATCCTTTAGATTTATGGCTGTGGGGACATTTAAACTCATTGGTGTAGTCTTAGATTAGATTAAATTTACTTTAATTCCAATTGATCCATAGTGAGGAGGTCCTCCAGGATGTGGAACATGTGAGGAAAACAATAATACATGACAAATATTTACAATTGAAACAAATAAGCCAATGTACCTTCCACAGGTCCCAAGTGGAATGATCGTCATTTTTTTTTAATGAATGCTATATGAAAGAATCATTTTACAAACACTAATGCACTGAATTTAAAATAAAAAAGTTTTTTTTATTTATGAAGTAATAAACATGTAATATAACTACTACAATACTTATTTACAATGAACACGTTACTGCACTGTGATGGTGCAGAAGTTAGATTGTACTTACACACACACACACACACACACACACACACACACACTTGTTTACAATCAACACATTACTGCACTAAAATGGTGCAGAAAATATATACACAAGTTCATTGGTCCTACTGAGAAATTTGTCAATAGAGTAGAAGGAGTTGGCCACCAATAAATCCTTTAGGCTTCTTTTAAAGTGAATTTCTTTTGTTGTTAAGCTTTTTATGGCTGCTGGCAAGTTATGGAAAATGTGTGTTCCTGAATAATGCACACCTTTTTGTACAAGAGTAAGTGACTTTAAATCTTTGTGAAGATTATTCTTATTTCTAGTACTGATGCCATGAATTGAGCTGTTGGTTTGAAAAAGTGATATATTTTTAATGACAAATTTCATTAAGGAATAAATATATTGGGAAGCAGTAGTTAGTATCCCTAGTTCCCTAAACAGGCGTCTGCAGGATGTTCTTGAGTTCACACCACATATAACTCTTACTGCACATTTTTGTGCCTGGAAAACTTTAGCTTGACTTGATGAATTACCCCAAAAAATAATTCCATATGACATTATGGAATGAAAGTAAGCATAGTATGCCAGCTTTTTCATTTTTGTATCCCCTATGTCTGACACAATTCACATTGCAAATAGAAATTTGTGTAGACGCTTCAGCAGTTCTGTGATGTGCTTCTCCCAATTGAATTTATTATCAAGCTGTAATCCCAAGAATTTAACACTGTCCACTTGTTCTATCTGCTTGTCATTGTATGTTAGGCATATACTTGTGGGACACCCCTTACAAGTTCTGAACTGCATGTAGTGTGTTTTTTCAAAGTTTAGTGACAAAGAATTGGCTAGGAACCAGTGATTAATGTGCACAAATATTTTATTAGCCAATCTTTCTAAAACTACACTTGATTTGGTATTTATTGCAATGTTTGTATCATCGGCAAACAAAACGAACTTGGCAGCTGATAATGTTACTGATGAAAGGTCTACACCCACTGACAATCTGCACACATTACAGGAGCATGTGAACCTTTAATGTGATCAACTCTGCAGGCAGCCAGCTGTGTTTGCAGAAGTTCATGATTCTTTGAGGATAGCTGAAGAATGTGCACTGCCTGTGTGTTAATGGACAAATGGCTATTGCAGCATAACTTCTTTCTAATTTTAACCAGAACTGTTTCTTGTAAGAAAATATCCTGCATATTTAAATGGTTATAGAGGAACATGAGGCATAGTATATTGTTTGGCTGAGAGACTACTATACTCATTGACATTAGGAAGGCAATATGATTGTCTTTGAATATGGTTTGATGTTTGATGAAATTGCAACCTATATTGGAAGTACTACTTCTACACAGATGGATGTGTAGGATTATGGTGCAGAGAGAATCATACTAGAAATCAACACAGTAGTAGACCACAAATGCATTGTCAAAATGGAATGACAGATATCTCAACTGTATCGACAGTGATCTGTAATGGTGTTTCATTGTGGTTGTTAACGGAGTACCTTGAGCTGCCACCTAGACTACAGCACCAACCACACAGCAGTGTGCCAGCAACACAACAGCAGAAGATCACGCCTCCAGTTGCCAAGGTACCAGGTGGTGCTACGCTCTCTGTATATGGCGCTGCTATTGTTGGCACTATCTTGCCTCCATGAGTCATGCGTCTCCACCACAATTTCTTGGTATTCTTCTGCGAGATGGCTTTATAGAGTTGCTGTTTATCCTAATTTCTACCCAACAAATTGCAGAAATATAACACTTGTGGCACAATAGAGTGTAACTTAATTTTCTGCACTTCATATGACAGTGTCTAAAATAAATGTTTAATGAATGATGAATTGAACAGAGGAGATCCAGCAGCATGGCCTCCACATTCATCTGACCTTAATCCTTTAGATTTATGGCTGTGGGGACATTTAAACTCATTGGTGTAGTCTTAGATTAGATTAAATTTACTTTAATTCCAATTGATCCATAGTGAGGAGGTCCTCCAGGATGTGGAACATGTGAGGAAAACAATAATACATGACAAATATTTACAATTGAAACAAATAAGCCAATGTACCTTCCACAGGTCCCAAGTGGAATGATCGTCATTTTTTTTAATGAATGCTATATGAAAGAATCATTTTACAAACACTAATGCACTGAATTTAAAATAAAAAAGTTTTTTTTATTTATGAAGTAATAAACATGTAATATAACTACTACAATACTTATTTACAATGAACACGTTACTGCACTGTGATGGTGCAGAAGTTAGATTGTACTTACACACACACACACACACACACACACACACACACTTGTTTACAATCAACACATTACTGCACTAAAATGGTGCAGAAAATATATACACAAGTTCATTGGTCCTACTGAGAAATTTGTCAATAGAGTAGAAGGAGTTGGCCACCAATAAATCCTTTAGGCTTCTTTTAAAGTGAATTTCTTTTGTTGTTAAGCTTTTTATGGCTGCTGGCAAGTTATGGAAAATGTGTGTTCCTGAATAATGCACACCTTTTTGTACAAGAGTAAGTGACTTTAAATCTTTGTGAAGATTATTCTTATTTCTAGTACTGATGCCATGAATTGAGCTGTTGGTTTGAAAAAGTGATATATTTTTAATGACAAATTTCATTAAGGAATAAATATATTGGGAAGCAGTAGTTAGTATCCCTAGTTCCCTAAACAGGCGTCTGCAGGATGTTCTTGAGTTCACACCACATATAACTCTTACTGCACATTTTTGTGCCTGGAAAACTTTAGCTTGACTTGATGAATTACCCCAAAAAATAATTCCATATGACATTATGGAATGAAAGTAAGCATAGTATGCCAGCTTTTTCATTTTTGTATCCCCTATGTCTGACACAATTCACATTGCAAATAGAAATTTGTGTAGACGCTTCAGCAGTTCTGTGATGTGCTTCTCCCAATTGAATTTATTATCAAGCTGTAATCCCAAGAATTTAACACTGTCCACTTGTTCTATCTGCTTGTCATTGTATGTTAGGCATATACTTGTGGGACACCCCTTACAAGTTCTGAACTGCATGTAGTGTGTTTTTTCAAAGTTTAGTGACAAAGAATTGGCTAGGAACCAGTGATTAATGTGCACAAATATTTTATTAGCCAATCTTTCTAAAACTACACTTGATTTGGTATTTATTGCAATGTTTGTATCATCGGCAAACAAAACGAACTTGGCAGCTGATAATGTTACTGATGAAAGGTCTACACCCACTGACAATCTGCACACATTACAGGAGCATGTGAACCTTTAATGTGATCAACTCTGCAGGCAGCCAGCTGTGTTTGCAGAAGTTCATGATTCTTTGAGGATAGCTGAAGAATGTGCACTGCCTGTGTGTTAATGGACAAATGGCTATTGCAGCATAACTTCTTTCTAATTTTAACCAGAACTGTTTCTTGTAAGAAAATATCCTGCATATTTAAATGGTTATAGAGGAACATGAGGCATAGTATATTGTTTGGCTGAGAGACTACTATACTCATTGACATTAGGAAGGCAATATGATTGTCTTTGAATATGGTTTGATGTTTGATGAAATTGCAACCTATATTGGAAGTACTACTTCTACACAGATGGATGTGTAGGATTATGGTGCAGAGAGAATCATACTAGAAATCAACACAGTAGTAGACCACAAATGCATTGTCAAAATGGAATGACAGATATCTCAACTGTATCGACAGTGATCTGTAATGGTGTTTCATTGTGGTTGTTAACGGAGTACCTTGAGCTGCCACCTAGACTACAGCACCAACCACACAGCAGTGTGCCAGCAGCACAACAGCAGAAGATCATGCCTCCAGTTGCCAAGGTACCAGGTGGTGCTACGCTCTCTGTATATGGCGCTGCTATTGTTGGCACTATCTTGCCTCCATGAGTCATGCGTCTCCACCACAATTTCTTGGTATTCTTCTGCGAGATGGCTTTATAGGATAATGTCTGTCAGCTATTGAGTTAATGTGGGGAGTTCACTGTTCTCTGGACTTTTAGACTACCTAGACTACCCTGGACAAGTACTCCCCCAGTCAAAGTTCCATTCACTGAGCACACAGTACACTCTGGGCTTTATCACAGGCATACTGTGGCTCTCCAGTCAGGGCCTACTGACTTACATGTCACATCCAAGTCACTGAGTCATCACAAGTGCGTCAACCATGGATGACGTCGATGTATGAACATTTCCTGGTTAGGTCAGTGATACAATATTAGGACAAACTAGGTAGTGTCACTGACTATTTTAGCATACACAGTATGGCTCACATTTTCTAAGAAACTGTTTCTGTATTTGTTCAGAATACTGAGATAAGTTCCATTGATCTTTAGCTGTCTGGGCACATTCATTAATTAGTGGCATGAATCACACATGGACGATACATCAGTTGGCAATGAGGGTAAAACTTCTCTGCAACATTCTCATCCCACCAGTTGGTGACATCGTTCACATTGCCGGCCCATGAGCCACCATGTCTCATGCTGCTGGCCCTTGTTCCACTGGCCTGCCTCATGCCCCTCTCTATCAGGCACTTTCCTTTGCTTTCTGTGTCCTTGGCACCTGTTGACACCATGAACTCTCCCTCTCTGTCACTTCACTCTCTTCCATTCCACTGGCCATGGCTTTTCCCTTGTTAACGGGTTGCCCTCAGTTGCTCTTTCCTTTCCACCTGTCCTCTACACTTGACCCACACCCTTGGGGCTTGGCCCTCCATCCTCTCCTGGCCCTCTTCTTTACTGAGTGGGAGTCACATTCACCTCACACTCTTGCTCTCTTCTCCAACAGGTGACTTCTGAGCATGTGTTGTGCCTTCTGACAGACTCCACTGTGAGTCGTCTTGGTCCGGTCGCCACCCCTGAACATCTTTGGTCATGATTGTATCCTGTGACTTTAGGGGGCCCTCTCATCTGTGCTGAAAGCCTGCCTTTCCTTGTCTGGACACCCTCTGTGGCACACCATCAGATTTCCCATGTAGTCCTGTTCTGCGGTCCTGGAAGTTTTGCCGTATGGCCTGGCCACAGCAGATCGTGCCACCTTTGGTAGCCCAGTTGACCTTTCTCACTGACAGCCATGCACATATCTTATTTCCACATTCACTCTTCCCTATTTTCAGCCAAGTGGACTGCTCTTTCTTCGCAGCCACCTCAGTCCTGCCAGCCTTCAGTCCTCGCTTTTGGGCCTGAGTCTCCACTGCCGACGACACTCCTCCTTGATGTCCCCAAAGCCTCTCCCTTGGGGAAGAGGGAATGCAGTACCCTTGGTGGTCACCTACATCACAGTCACTGACCACCCAGGAAGATGGTTCCACCAGCTGCTCTGTATGAAACAACTCGTTGTTGATTCAGTTTTGGTACATATTTCTCATACTGCCATCATTAAGCAGAAATCTGTCTTCTATGGCCCATCCACCAGCTACCCTTCAAGTAAGCCAGCAACACAACTGTGGAAGATCACACCTCCGGTTGCCACTGTATCAGTGGCGCTATGCTTACTGTACATGGTGCTGTGCTTGCCATTCGTAGTGCTGCTATTGTTGGCACTATTTCGCATCCCCGAGTCACGTGATACTACCTCACTTGCATGGTATTCTTCCACTGGATGGCCAGAGTGCCCTGTTAGGACAGACCAGGCAATATCAGTGACTATGCTAGCATAAATTATATGGATTGTACCTTGTAAGAAACTGTTACTGTAGTTATTCAGAAGACTAATAAAGTTCCTTTGTTACTTGGCTACCTGGGTACAGCCATACATTAGTAGCACGTATCACACAAGTAGGTCAAATCAGTTAACAGCATATGGGAGCACTACAGTTGGCATGCCATTGTTCATCCTTCACAGTTTACCAGTATATGTTGCGTCATTGACTATGTGCAATGACTCCAGTGTGTCAGATACCCTGATACTAAATCAGTGATGCCTGCAGATGCAGTGTCTCCCATAGTTCCTGGAATAGTGAACTCTTAAACTTGCAACAATTACCTCTATCACCTAGCATTTTTCTCATAAATATTGCATTTTTTTTTTACAAGTTCTTGCTAGTGTTGCTTGTTAATACTAATTTCTGTTTGTCTTTTGGAATTATTTCTAGATTTTATCCAATTGGAACTGAGGTATCAAGAATAATTCAGAAGGATCTCATTCTGTCTGGTTATCATGTCCCAAAAGGTGTAAGTAGATATCAGTTACAAATTATATCTTGGTTTGTGGCTGAAATTTGTCTATACCCAACTGCTTCAATTATCTTAAATTTTCTTTTCTCAGCAGATGATTGATTGAGATAACACACACAACTCTTAAATAAACTTTCAAATGGTTACATTAATAGACTTTTTCCGTATTTTTCCCAGAAATATTTAAAAGACCACCATCAACTTTTTGTTTTGTCTGTTCGGCATTTGTATCATGCCATTGGGTTATAGTGTGTTTTTTTTTCCATTCTACTTTATTTGCTGTGTTGATTCATACTTTATCTCTATTGTTCAAATTTAAAACTTTAATTTTTAATGAATTTAAAGTTTTTATTATTGAAGTACAGTGTCCTCAATAACATGAATAAATCATTTTTAGTATTTCTGGTGTGTTGCATTCAGTATCATATAGATTTGGTGCCGTTTCTTTGCTGTTTGTAATATTCCCGTTTTTTGCCAGATGTGTCATTGAAATAATGTTAACAAGGAATCTGTTTTTTCCCCTTGGGCCTCATTTGCTACATTTTGGTCTGTACTTCCACTCTTCATTATTATTATCCCTTTTATGAGTCAGTCACAACTCGTTGTTAATTCAGTTTTAGTACATATTTCTCATATTGCCATCATTAAGCAGACATCTTTATACACTTTTTTATTTGTACTTTTTTAGGAATGTTTCTCATCTGTTTTCACCTAGCAAATATATCTCTTCAAGAGATACAGTATCAAGTTACTTGATACTGTATTGTTCCTTCTTTAGATAGTGCTATCTCTTCCTTGTTCATCTAGTTTGTTGTTAGTCACCAGATATTCTGTCATTGAGGTGTAACTCCTATTTGTCCAAGTATACTTGTGTATTAGTAAGTTTTAATTTATTGAATGTTACAGAGTTTATAAGTATGTTTCCCTTCTTCTTACATGTTATTTCTCTGTCAGGTACAAGGAAATTTGGTGTAATGGTATTGCCTACCCTTTCATTTAAATCCCCTATTATTGTGGCTTGATTATCCTGATTAGACTTGCTGAGCACATTTTGCAGATCACTATAGTGGTTTTTTTGAGAAAACACACTTACTTACAGTCTAGTAAGACAAGTAAGTTGTATTTACCAAACATGTTTAACATTTATGTATGTGTCACATTAAGAGAATGAGAAGATAAATTTTAAAAACAATTTTAGTTGGACAGTAACATTATGCTCAGCTCAATTCAGTTTGTCAGTGATCTAGTTTTATTTTATGATAATAAAACCAAATATCAGTTAACTATTCACATCCTAAGAAAAGCATGCAGAGAATAAAACATGAATATTTCTTCCAACAAAAGATGAGTAATGACCTTTGTGTGACCAGAGCCAAGACATCAAAGATTGTAGTTAACAGTGATATTATAGTATATTATAAATATTAGATTATTTCACTTATCTGGGATGGAAAGTAACTTATGGCTAGAGCCAAGGCATAGAAAAGAAGAATAAATAAATCCAGTTTCATGTATGAAAAATTACCAAAAATTTGGCAGACAAAGCACAGAAAAGATCCTTCAATGAAATTCTGCCCCCACTCTCACTTATTGAAGAGAATGTTGTATCTTTACTGACAAGTATAATACAAGCACAAGAAATGAGATTTTTCAGAAGACTAGAAGACTTTGTGATGATGGATAGGATTAGAAATGAACCAGTTAGAGAAAAATCAAAAATATATAGCTCCAAAGGAGAAAAAAGGCCATAATTGTTTGAAATGGTATCACAGCAGGCTTTGTTGCCTAATACTGAAAGCAAAAGTGAAGAAGTGTTTGTATGTAAACATGGAAACTTTATTTGGCATACTTTGTGATTTGCAATCTGTTGCTTTTATATATATTCTTATAATACCTCCTCTGAAGACTATTTTGTAAGGTGCTAGGCCTCTCATGCTTCCCACTCACATTATACTGTACTGTTAAACAAAAAACAGTTTACAAGTATAAATCAAAAATAGTGTGGTCTGTCATTAAATCTGAATTGGGTATTAAAGTGTATGACTATGAAGTTTCTAAAATTAAACTCGAATATGACACCATTTGACATCCTATACAGTTATCACAGAGCTTCAATACATTTTTTAATGAATGATATGAAACCTGATGTCAGTGTAGCAGATTACCAGGAAAAGTAAATCCCTTTGGGATTGGTCAAAAATTTGAGTGTCCCACAAAATGGATCTGGAAAATATTACACTGCTGGTCATTAAAATTGCAACACAATGGAGTTGTCATGAAACAAATGTCTAATTGACACCAATTTTGCTACAGACACATATGACTAGCTTTCCAGCACAACTGCACAGAGTAGGTGGAAGTAATTATATCTACATTTTCTATACAGGGTGACTCACATAAAACTTGCACTGCAAAAAATATTGCAGAAATGGAAAGTGCTTTTGATGTGCATTTTTCACATAATGGATTAGTAGGCAGGGGCTCAGATTGTTAGCCAATAAACACGTAGTAATAATACTTAAAAAGTGTATTTTTTGTGCAAACACACATTTTTTGAATGAAACAATACCTATTGACATTAACAAACTTAAAGTAGGGTAAATTAGAATGTCAGTGGTGTTTGTTGAAAGGATTCTAGTGTGAGTCATTTACGAGATATCATATTTTGAAAAGCTCCCGCACCGATACTTACCATCACAGGTTGTGTTCTGAAGGACCAGTGGCAGTGGCAATGGCAATACACACTTCCTGTCTGGTATGGAATGACTACTGCCCATGTGTTAGCATTTCAGCAGAAATGTCCAAGCGGGGTGCAGTAATACGTCATTGAGTTTCTCAGGTGTAGTTGGTGTGTCCTTGTAAACAGTGTCTTACAGCTTTTCCCACAGAAAATGTTTACAGGCATCAAATCCAGGGAATGGGCGGGCCAAGGTACAGGTTCTCTGCATCCAATCCAATTTGAAAACAATTCTTGAAGACATGCTGAAGTACTTCGTTCACTACAGGCTGGACATCCATCATGTTGGTACTACTGGTTCCTCTTAGTCTGCAGAGGAACATCTTCTAGCACCCATGTAAGATGATCTCTTAGGAGTCTGGTACACTACAGGCTGGACATCCATCATGTTGGTACTACACGTTCCTCTTGGTCTGCAGAGGAACATCTTCTAGCATCCATGTAAGATGATCTCTTAGGAGGTTGTGATACTTGTGCACATTCAGCGTTCTGTCTATGAAAAACGAGCCTGTGAGCTGATGGTTCACTATCCCACACAACACATTTACACTCCATGGATACTGACATTCTACCTGACAATGCCAATGGTGCATGTTTCAGGTGTTTACTTGTCCATTACTGGCAAATGTGGCTTCATCACTGAACAAGATACATGAAACATCTGGAGTATCCTGTCTTAATGTCCACGTACAGAAGTTAACACAATTCTCATAATCATTTCCATGCATCTCTTGATGGATAGAGATATGATAGGAATGGAACCTATGTCGATGCAGAATGTGTAGGACTCTTGCCTGACTAATACCACTTCTTTGTGTGATTGTGCGGTAGCTAACGTGTGGATCAACTGCAACAGTGGCAAGAACATTTATTTCCCCCTATTCTGTTGTCACTTGATTCCTCCTGTTACATTGTCTAGATGTTACACTACCACCTTCACATAACTAGTTGAAGAGGTCGATAAATAACTGCCGAGATGGTTGACATTTATTGGGCTATCTTGTTGCATACACCGTAGAAGTCCAAACTGCATTCTTCCTACACTTTCCATACACCATGAGCATGTTGTCTCTTTTTGCAAATCCCATCATCCACTCATGAACTACTGCTTGGACCGTCACACACTAACTGACTAGCAAGTCACAGTGAACTCGAGGAACACACGAGCACACTGTAAGCAAACATAACAGCACTGTACCTAGTAACTACACAGGTTGAAAACAAGTGTTGGTGTGGAAAATTTTCAAAATACAATATCTCATAAAAGACCTGCACTAGAATCCCACAACAGACACCACTGACATTCTAATTTTCGCTAGTGTTAGTTTGTTAATGTCAATAGGCATTGTTCCATTTAAAAAGAGTATGTTTGCATAAATATTGACTTTTTAAGTATTATTACAATCTGTTTATTGGCTAAAAATACATGCCCCTGACTTTCAATCCATTCTGTGAAAACCGCACATGAATAGCACTTTTCATCTGTGCAGTATTTGCGGTGCAAGTTTTAGGTGATTCTCCTGTATAAAGAAAGATTACACAGTGGAATTTTCATTCAGAAATGACATTTGAATATTGATTGTTTGTAAGAATATTATGTTTTACCTTGTGTAAGTAGGAGAAACATATGCTGGCATATATCAGAATTTGACAGTGGGAGGATCACAGCCCATCAAGACTTCATTTAATAGTTCCACGATCAGTGCCCGAGAGGACAGAAATAGTTGACCCTGCCTTGCAGGACTGTATGGGGATGTCACATACTTCGAATTGGGAAATGGGCTCATTTGCAGTGAGACAAGTATCAACAGAGATAGTGCGATGACACGTGGAGCATCACAGATTGTCAGCACGGTGATCAGTGTTGTAGCTTCTCCTCACATGGCAGCAGAGGAGGCAGGCCAGCACTGGTGCACCCAACACGGAAGTGGCACCACATTATCTTTACAGACAAGTTCCAGTTCTGCATACGGCATCACAATGGATGTATCTGCATGTGGAGGGTCCAAGGAGAATGAACATTGCCAGATTACACTCGTCATTGTCATATGGGCCCAGCAGGTGGCACGATGGTGTAGGGTACCACAGGGTAGACAACATAATCACTTCCATTTCACATAGCTTGAAATCTGGACAGCAGGCATTACAACAGACACTCAGAGATCATGAGCTCAGTATGTCACTGACAGTAGCTATCAGTAGGAATGTTAAAAAAGTTAGGAAAATATTTCTTCATAGTGAGAGTCATAGGAAACAGATTTCAAACTGAGCGGTCAACATCAGACACTTATATCTGGGACTGTCAATGTTGAGTGTAAATGGACAAAATTCAAATGTATTGTACAATGTGCATTAGATGGGTATCTCACAAGCAAAGCCCTATTAGAAAGAGGATCCGAAAGTAAAGAGAAATTCTCCACAGATTTACACATGACCAAAGCCTTGTCATCAAATGGAAGTGCAAAGAAAATGAAATGAGTATGCGGAGATTCATGAGCAAAGCAGTCAACAAATTCAAAAGTAAAACTCTGTTTTTCAATCTTGATGAAAAAGGTTTGGTCTTATGTTGAGGTAGTAATCTGATCAAATCCATCTATATATTCACTCAGTGACCATACTGGCACAAAAATGGAGAATAACATAGAGAAGGCCAAATTACTGTATCCTGCTTTCCAAAATTATTTCACTGTGCAAGATCATATTCCAGTTCTTCCTCTCAGTCATTACACAAGCATCAAACTGACAGATATTGACATAAATGAAATAGAAACTTAACTAAACTTGCTCAACAGAGGGAAGATGACTGGATCTGATGAGATACCTATATGATTCTGCACATGGTTTGCAAAATAACTTGTGCTCTTCTAGCATCATTCTATTGTAGGTCACTGGAAGAACAAAATGTTCCAAACAATTGGAAAATGTACATGTCACTCTCATTTTCAAGGAAAATTGTTGAACAGATGAACATACTTGTAGGACTGTGCTACTGATGTCAGTCTGTTGGAGAGTTTTGGAACATGTTTTATGTTTATGTATTATTGTACTAGAGATAGAGACTGAACATCTCCTGCCCAGGGATCAACATAGATTCTGAAAACAATAATCTTGCAAAATTTAGTGCACTCTGTTCATCCAGTACATGCTGGTGCCCAGGTTGATGCCTTGTTCCTTGATTTCCAAAAGGCATTTGGACAGTTCCATACTGTTGCCTAAAGCATAAGGCACAAGCATAAAGGATGTCAGACCAGCTTTGTGGCTGGATTGAAGTGTTCCTAGCAAATAGAGCACAGCATGTCTTTCTCACTGCAGAAAAAAGACACAACAATAGCTTAGAGCATACCCCAAGGGGATGTTATAGAACCATTACAGTTCACAATATATAAAAATGACAAACAACTCTGTGCTCCAGGCATTCACAGTTGTGGCAATATGTCTTGCAAAAAGAAAAGCACATGCAGCTGTCTGATAATCTGTAATGAAACGCAACTGGTTTTGTGGCCTATAGCCACATCCTCAGGTGAATATCTGAACAGAAAACACATGAATGACTATCCATTTGGCCCAGTGGACCCCATGTCATAACATTACAGCCACAAAACCCTAATATTTACAATAGTTAAACATTCAATACTTTTAAGTCATTAAAGACATCAATGTAGGAACGATGGGAACCCAACCTCCACTGGTAAAACAACATAACTCCCAAATGCAGATAGTCAGCTAGAAAAGGGGCCAAATGGTGTGTACTTTATCCTCCATAAAAATGAGGTAGAACCTACAACCAATAACAATAAAAAATACAGAACAGAGGGAGCCTGGACAATAGCCCACACCAAAGTGGCAGTTTGAATACTTACAGATTATCCATCACATCCTAGTGGCAGCCTCCAAGAAAAGCAACAACACAAAAGCCATACTGAGCATGCAGCAAAGCATTGGTACCCAGAGCATAGCACTTGGGTCATGGAGACTGCCTCTGCAAGGTGGGATGAGCAGTAGATTAACCACATCCTGTATACTTTTACACAACTAGGAAAGGTTGGACACAGTCTCAGATGCAAAAGCACAGCCTGGAAAAAATTATGCTCAGTAATATTATTATTAATGTATCAATGTGGTCCAGGATGTTATTACTGGCAATTTAAGAACCTATAGTGGCTGACCAGCAATTGAGATTAGTGATGTCCTTAAACTTCTGGATATGATCCTTAGATATAATTATCTTAAATTTGGTGATTATACGCACTTTGGGAATTTGGGAAGCAAGGTCTGACTATGAGACATCCTTTGCTGTACTGCCTAGCAAATATTAGTAGACTACATTCGAGCATGACATCATGACTTTATTACAGGTGCATCGTGTTAATACTGAGATGTGGTGAAGGAATGTTAATGATATATTATTTTTGTCTAAAGGTATGAAAGAGAACTACTTTGATTTCATTAGGGAATTAAATAGTTTGCATGTAAATGTCCACTTCACCATACAACATAGTAAGGGAAGGTGATTACCTTATTTGGATTTGAATATTTACCTTCAGGGGTCCAGTGTGGAATTTGATATTTTCATAAAATCATCCACTACTTATTTAGTACTCCATCAGAGCTCAAACCACCCTCTTGCATGTAATATGATGGCTTTCCTATCTATCCCCAAGTCCAAGGAGACTGTTGATAGAGAGTATGAAATTGTCCTCTGTTTAGTCCATGTTAATGGATACAGCAAGAACTTGATAAATAACATTAAAAAGGGTGTATTATGGAAAAAATCAGGGTTTGGTAGGTTGCAGAGGTGTGATGATTACATTACAGAGGATAGAGGAACAGAAAAAAAGAGTACAGTGGTTACCACAGAGTTTTGTATTTTGGTAGGATCTCTGAAAAAGTGAGAAAACTGCTCAGTGCAAAAGATATAAGACCAGCCTTTTTCATTCTTGAGAAGATGAATGAAAGAGTTACTAATAGAGAAGAGACCCGACCATCTGTTAAAAATACTATGACACAGGTGTACTGTATCTGTTGGATGATTGTCGTACATGATATGTGAGGCAGGCTGGTCATGATTTCAATTTTAGGCTTAGGGAACATTATGACAAATATGACGCCACAGAAGGGTAGTGAAAAAGATCGTCTCCCGGTTTCGTTATTTATGTGACTGTTTCGTATGCAACATATGCTCGAAAAGGGTAGCAAGAGGCATTCTGTGCATGGAATGTATGTGTTGGTATCACGATAAGAGCGTCAAAATTAATCTGAAATTCATAAACAATGGAGACCAGTGGCAATGCCGTACATGTGTCAAACATTTAGCAGAAAACAATTTAAAATTCTCCATAACCCTTCAAGAAAAGGAAATTACCGCATTAAAAGAAGAACTAGCTGCAATACACTCTGAACACAAGGATCTCTTGAACAAACTCAAAATACTGAAGGAGAAACTGTCTGCCGAGTACATAACAGTGAGCTATCTCGTGGTTCTGTTGGCATCCCAGGAAGGGGAAAACGATGCTTTAAGGGAAGAACTGGCTGCGGCACACTCGGAACATGAAGAAATAAAGAAGAAAATGGCTACAGTGGATAGTGATCAACAAAATACTCGTGTATTGTGTTTGTGTGACCAGTAATACCGGAAATAACAAGCTTGTGAGGCCTATTGGAAATAAGGAATGTGATTTTAGTGCTACAATTAAACACTCCAGTAATGATGTTGGCCTATGTAGCAACAGCAGCTCAAAACGTAAAGGGCAACCAGGTCTAAAATCAGGTAAGACAATCATACATCAGAAAACGATGCAAACACAACTTTCAAACCCATGTTTACCCACCAATGATACCCAAAACAAAGTGCAAATGGCTACAAAATTCCGTGAAAAACAAAAAAACGAGTGAACAACAGTTTAAGGCAATCATCTTGGGCGACTGCCAAGCCTGCAATATATCGAAATTTCTAAATGAAGGTGATCACATTCAAAGTTTTGGTTACGTCTATCCCCAAGCAAATGCAAGGGTTGTCCTAAAAAATATTGATCAAAACTTTCCAAAAACTTGCACCTCTGACATTGTTGTAATTGCAGCAGGAACAAATGACGTCACCTGCAACAACAGCCAGAATCTACTAAAAACACTAAGAAACAAACTACCGTGCATTTCATCAAAGAAAGTGTTCCTAGTTTATGTACCATTTAGACACGACCTTCCAAACAGGTTGCGTGTAAACAGATACATAACAAACACAACTCACAAATCTATGAACTCTGTTCAAAATTTGCAAATGTCACCGTAATTGAAGCTAGCAAATTTCGCAGAGAACACTACACGCGACATGGCTTCCACTTGAACAACCTTAGCAGAAGAGAAATTGCAAATCAAATATCCAATCCATAGAGCAAAAGAAAGGGCAAAGCGGTCCTATAATACCTATTAGATTTAAGGAACAAAACATAACTGTAAAAAACCTTCACCCAAAGATAAAATCAGTGTAAACCATACAGGTTACGCCAACGAGGGTAGGATGTTAAACCCAGAAATTTTTTTATGGCCAAGCCCCCTACCTCCGCAGAGGCGACAAAAAAGAGCCGTCAGTGTCCACATACATACAGCTTTGCCATATACCACCAAAATGTACAGTCAGTAACAAACAAGCTTGCAGAAATTGAACTCCTATTCACAACAGACCTACAATATGTAAATGTAATTTGCATTACAGAACATTGGCTGAAACCAGACCAAATTAGTTCAGCTAGCATACCTGGTTACACATTAGCTTCCCACTACTTCAGGAAAAGCCAGAAAGGTGGAGGTGCTGCCATATTTATAAGAAATTCCGTGAACTACAGACGTTTTGACCAGTTTGACCACTTAAATAAAGAAAATGATTTTGAGGCAGCTGAAATCGAAATTCTAGAAGCAAATATAATCATAACATGTATCTATTGTTCTTCAACAGGCAATGTATGTGTCTTCCTAAAAAACTTTGAAATACTCCGAAACAAACTTCACCAAAACAAAAAGGTACTAATTTTATGTGGCGATTTCAATGTTGATTTCCAGTCTACAGGGCGTGTGAAAGGATCCCTACTGAATCTCACTAACTCATTCAGTCTGAATCCCACAGTAACATTCCCAACAGGTGCAAAAAACAACACTGAAACCACACTTGACCAGATATTTGTAAACTGTCCCTAACACAGAGTCGAACCTCTGGACACAGGCTACAGTGATCACTGTGGCCAAGCCGTATACCTTCCAAATGTTCTCCCCATAGACTGCAACAACAAATACACAACTAAAGTAAGAAACTACAGCAATGAAAACATGAAAATCTTCAATGATTCCTTAGCTGCAGAAACATGGAAGCAGAAAATACAGACAACAAAATGGAATCATTTCTAAACACATTTCTATATCACTTCAATATTGCCTTTCCTCTTAAACTCAAACGCATCACATCAAAAGAACCCAATAACAACTGGTATAAAGATTTCCTGCAGAAGAAAGAGAGATCTGTTGAAGTATTTAAAAAATAACAACACCATCCCCACCCCATCTCAAGAAAGATACATCAAGCAATATGTCAAAATCCTTAAAAAAGTCATAGTACTGGCAAAGCAAACAGCAAATGACAACTATGTGGCAACATCCTCAAACAAAACCAAGGCAATGTGGAGCATTATAAGGAACGAAACAAATCAAAAGCCACATAAACATGAAAACACTATCCTGATCCACAACAACACCAGAGTTACTAATCCACAAGAAATTGCAAATATCTTCAACAATTACTATGAAAATATTGTTAAAAATCTGTTACAAAGCTTCAAAAAACCCACACTGAACAGACAAAACAAAATAACAACTTCTTTAGAATCTATATTCTTCTGAGAAACAGCTCCTGAAGTACCTCAAGAATAAATTCTCATCTGGAATCGATGACATCCCAGATTTTATCATCAAAAACTGCATAAACAAAATAGTTCTCCCACACTCAAATGTGTACAACTCATCGTTGATGGCAGGTACATTTCCAAAATGCATGAAAGTGGCTAAAGTCATCCCAGTCTTTAAGAAAGGTGAAAAACTGAACGCAGAAAATTACAGACCCATATTGCTGTTACCTGTGTTTAGTAAACTTTTGGAGAGACTAGTTCACCAAAAACTAATAAATTTTCTTGATAAGAACCAGATACTATCTGATGCCCAGCACGGTTTCAGAAAAAACAAATCCACGACAACTGCCATATATGAGTATTTACACTGCACCCTAAATGCTTTAGACAAAAAACAAAAAGCAGTTGGGCTCTTCATAGATCTGTCCAAGGAATTTGATGTCATAGACCACAAGATTCTTCTCAACAAACTGGAGTCATATGGCTTCAGAGGCACCCCACTAAACTGGTTCAGCTCATACCTGACAAATAGGAAACAAAAAGTTTCAATAAAACATAACAACCAAGGACATATCGAAACATACTACTCTGACTATTGCAATATTACACAAGGTGTGTCCCACGGCTCAATACTTGGACCAGTGCTCTTCCTTGTGTACATAAATGACCTACCGTCAAACATCAATGCCAGCACCAATACACTCTTCACAGATGATACCAGTATCCTCATAACAATCAAAAATGTGAACATGAACTCCAAGAGGCCATAAATGGAAATACAGACGAACTTGGTGATTGGTTTAAGGAAAAAAAGCTCATAGTTAACACAAAGAAAACCACTTACCTAAACTTCCACCTAAGATCAAATAAAATTATGCCTGATATGAAATTACAGGGTTCCCAAAACTCTCCAAATACAGAAACAAGATTTCTAGGCCTATGGATTCAGGATAATCGAAAATGGCAAACACACGTTAATAAAACTAATAGTAAGCTAAACCAAGCTATGCCCTACGAATCCTTGCATACTGCACAAGCCCAGAAACTGTTCACACAGCCTACTATGCACAATTCCACAGTGTAATGCAGTGTGGTATTATATTCTGTGGAGACTCTACACATAGCCCAAACATCCTCCTCACTCAAAAGAGAGCTATAAGAATAATGAACAAGGCAAAGCCGACTGATAGCTGCAGACCTCTCTTCCAAAAGTTGCTCATCCTACCCCTTAGCACCCTGTATCTACTAGAACTATGCAAATTTGTAAAAAGTAGTATTACAAAATTTAATAAAAATGTAAATGTCCATGACTATGGTACTAGACAGAAAATAGAACTCCATGTTGAAGAGATGCACACCTCTGCCTTTAAAAATTTTCCCTTCAACAAAGGCATTAAAATATACAATAGCCTGCCATCAGAAGAAAAAAAACTAAGTCCCTGACTGTATTTAATAAAAAATTAAAATCATTCCTGCTTGATCATTGTTTCTACAGTGCAAGTGAATTTCTGCTCCACATGGGTGGAAAGAAACATGAAACAAATTGCAGCAAAGAATTTCGTAAAGAGTAAAACATTAATGCAAGTATGTGCAAAAGTCTTTCATCTATATCATTTGCTACTAAGCAAATTAAGTGCAGAAAGAATATCCAACCAGGTACTGTTGTGTATATGTGTTAGAGGAATATAGCACTAAAATACAAATGTCTGACTGAGTATGTAATTTGTGTGTCCATAAATTCATGTGTCCATAACTTCTCAGAAAATATGTAGGTAAGCTCATGTTTGTGTAAACTTTTGGCATATAACTTCATGCCAGCAAATTATCACAATGTCCAACATCAAATGTATGTTTGTGCATCACCATGTGCATGTCATGTACAGTACTGATTCAGAGGACAATAAATAAATAAATTTGACCAATTCTGGGTCCTCATTGATTACTTATTTACATTAGCAAGACCATTCAGAAAGTGGCTTGTCCAGCAACTTAAACATTTTGCACAAGCAGGGAAATGGACAGGCCCTCAATGTGTTAGAAGAGAGGGAAATAATATGCAGCATCACACACTTAATAGCCATAAGACATTGGACAAGTCAAGTTAGAAATATACAGGCTGAAAGTCATTTCAAGGCATCCGTATTTAAGGCTACAATAATACACTTTACACTTAAGTATTTATGTAACACATTTCATAAATTTAAATATTCTTCAATGGAGTAAAAGCACTGATGCTGTAAATATGACTTTAGAGACTTTCCAAACGTATTGACCTCAGTGATAGTTTTTATGTTTTCAGGAAGTTTGTTATAAAGCTTAACTCCCATGTGGAAAGTACCTTTTTGGCACAGTGCTGTGCTGATTTGAGTCATATGTAAGTTTCTGTTTTGTCTGGTAAAGTGCTCATGTATATCACAGTTTTTTTGCAGTCTCCGGTTCTTGCCTATTACATTTAATTTAAAGAACAAAAGGGTTTCCATTATGTATACACATCGTAATGGAGGAATATCAGATTTCTTAAACAGGGGTATACAAGAGACCCTAGGCTTGCACCCAAACAAGATTCTAATGGCCCTTTTTTGTAGTTTAAAAGTGCTATTAGCTGTTTTAGAGTTTCCCTAGAAGGTGACCCCATATCTAAGATGAGAATGAAAGTACGCATGATATGCATTCAATACTGTTTTCTCACTACAGCATGATTTTAATGAACAAAGAAGGTAACATGTTTTGCTCAGTTCTGCATTGAGATATTCAATATGCTTATTCCATCTGATGTTACTCTGAAGCCAAAGTCCTAAGAATTTGGTTTCAGTATTTTTCTGGGCTTCCTTCTTTGCTCTTGCAACTGAGATCATGTATGCTTTATTATGCAATATGTAATGTTTTATACTGATGTGGCTAATGTTTATTGCTTGGTTGTAATGGAGGGCACCAACTTTTCCTCATTGCATATATGTGTGCATGATGTCATTAATCAGCTGCTCATCCCACCTTGCAGAGGTGCTCTCAGTAATGCAAGCACTAGTGCTCTAAGTACCAGTGCTTTGCTAGGTGGTCAGTGTGGCTGGTATACTGTTGCTGTTCACAGGGCCTGTCACTGTTTGTAAGTATGCGAACTGATGGTTTGGTACAGGCTATTTTCCAGGGTCCCTCTATTCCATATTTATTATTATTATTATTATTATTATTGTTGTTGTTATTATTAGTTTCTACCCCACTTTTATGGAAGATTAAGTATATACACCATGTGTTTCCTTTTCTAATTGACTATCTGCATTTAGGGGTTATGCCGATTCACTTGTGAAGGTTGGGTCTCCCTTGTTTCCTACATCAGTGTCTCTAATGACATAAAGTGTAATTAGTACTATAGTAATTGTCATTATTAGGGTTATGTGATTGTAATGTTATGACATGGGTCCGCTGGAGCAAATGGATAGTCATTCAGATGTTTCCTGTTTAGTTATACACTTCAGGATGTGGCTATAGCTCATGTAACCAGTTGCATTTCATTAAAGATTATCATACAGCTGTATGTGGTGCTCTTTTTGCAAAATGTGTATAAATGACCTAATGGATAACATCAGTATATCCATGAGCTTGTTTGCAAATGGTGCTGTTGTACACTGAGACGCACAATACTAGAAAATTGTATCAAAATCCAGGAAGATCTGCAGAGGATTGAAGCTTGGTGTGGTGATTGACAGTTGTCCCTCAACTTTAACAAATGTAATGTATTTTACACAAATAGCTGGAATGTCCTTTTATTGTTTGATTACACAATTGCTGAACAATCACTGAACGTAATCATAACCATTAAATATCTGGGAGTTTTTCAACAGAGCTTTAAAGTGGAACAGCCACAGGAAACTAATAACAGTAAAGACAAATGCCATGCTGAGATTTATTAGAAGAATTCACAACTTGTGTAGTCTGCCCATGAAGGAGGTAATCTACAAGACCCACATTTTACTTATATAGTCTGTCTGTAAACTGGAGAGTGATCACCGCTTGTGGTGTGGGAAATGAACATTTCCAGAAGAACACTACAGCTGCAACACAGGATGACAAAGAATCAATTTCTCCTCTAGCAGCATAGTGCTGCATGCCTTGATTTACATAGATTATGCTCATATGCATTTCTTGCATTAGTTATATTAGTTATGAATTCCAGTATGCTGTTCATGCAATTAGTAAAAAATAAAATCTCTCTGGCCATATATGTGCAATGCATCACAACTGATTTAAAAGGTGTTCCACAGAAACGACCTTGTGAAACTACCTGTAGTTACTGATTGTGGCATAGTGGGGTAGATAGAATAGGGACTCGCCAGCTTACTCTGCAGTCTGCAGACAGACTTTACTTAACTGACAGATTAAAACTGTGTGCCGGACCAAGACTCGAACTCGGACCTTTGCCTTTCACGGGCAAGTGCTCTACCTAAGCAAGACTCACGACCCGTCCTCACAGCTTCAATTCTGTCAGTACCTCATCTCCTACCTTCCAGACTTCACAGAAGCTCTTCTGCCAACCAGAAGAGGACAGGTCGTGAGTCGATCTTGGATAGCTCAGTTGGTAGAGCACTTGCCCGCGAAAGGCAAAGGTCCGAGTTCGAGTCTCGGTCCGGCACACAGTTTTAATCTGTCAGGAAGTTTCATATCAGCGCACACTCCACTGCAGAGTGAAAATCTCATTCTGGAGACTATACTTAAGTTCCTCCACAATCTGAGATCCTTATCAGGTAGGACTGATATAGGAAATACAGAAGAGCCTAAGAAGAGCAGCATCTTACAATATGGGTTTGTTTAGTAAAAGCAAAAGAGATGCAAGAGTTTAGCCAACACTAGTGGTGGGTGACTGAGGAGAGCACTGTGCATTGTGGTGTGGTTTAGTTCAAAATCCTAAGGTTTTACATTCCTGAAAAGAGTCAACCTATGTATTGCTTCCTGCTACGTATAGCTCACGAGAAGACCATGAAGGTAAAATGAGAAACATTTGAGCTCATGTGGTGACTCACAAACAGTTTAAATACATCCCATGTACCATTTGCAACTGGAGTAGGGGTTGATGGTTCATGAAATACCTTTTGCTATACACTGTATGTTCTAGCCACAAAAACACACAAGATCTGACAGACACAACACTTTATACTATATAAAAATAATTTGTTACAAGAAGACACTTGCCACTAAGTGGCTACAGATTTAGGCAACAGTATTTTGCAGAAAGAACATCATTTTCCTTCCAATGATTCCAATGCATTTTTTGTGAGCAACTTCAGATTTATTGAACAAGTGGGATACAACAAAGTCACAGACAACTCAGCTGAGAGTCCTAGTGTTTTGCTGGGAATTTTATGGGAAAACTTACATGAAGTATTTAGAAACCTAACTGGATAGTTGTTGACTGTAGAGATCTTAGTGTGTTCATTTCACCAGATGAAGAAATAGTGGTTTGCACAAGAAGCTTAAATAAATAGTTTTTCAGAGAGTATTCTTGTCTTCTTTTATGAGAAGAAAATATTTACCCATCTATCTTGCTCAGTTTAAAACACTTAGCAAGGATAATGAAGAATGTGATACGCTGAGAAACTGTAATTCAAACGCAAATGTTTAGATTTAGTTTTTTATTTGATATGGTCTATGATTAATACTTTGATTTTTCAGACACATGTAGATCTTACTCCAAATGTACATTTCCTGTCTGAGAAGTATTTTAAGGATGCAAGAATATATCTCCCAGATCGATGGCTCAGAGGAAATGAAAATACAAGTTATCATCCTTACCTGCTGACTCCTTTTGGACATGGTACAAGAACTTGTGCAGGTGAAGTATTTTTTCTGAAAATCTATTCTGTTTATCCAAAATCAGCTCATTAGTTGAGATTATGGACATGGTACTTTGTAAAATTTATAATTACTTCAGTACTGTGTCCTGTCAGATGTTTGCCACAAATGGATCTTTCTAACCATTTTAGTTCTTATAATAATGAACATATGAGAATCTGAAGTCAAATGCATATGAAAGTACTAAATATATGGATGGTGGAACTTTTTTATATTTGAAAACCTGTCGTGGAAAGTGAATAGTATTGAAAGGTTTGCGCAGTACCAAACAGTTGGGATCAGTAAGGGAAGTATATTCTAAAAATTCTATTTCTACCAAGATAACAGGAAATATTTTTCACTAGAAATATTAAAGGTCTAGTGCTGGAGAATGCTATTTTGTGTAACAGCCAGAGATTACAACACAGTCATGCAGCGTTTGTGACAGCAATTCTGTGTTGAGACTGCAAGAGATTCTTCAGATGTCTAATTTGAAAGGATTTCTTCCTTCATTAAAGGCAGAATCTTTCTATTACGATTTGTGAAAGTTGTCTACCTATTTAGTCTAGACAACTGTGATGAGTTTGTATTAACCTAGTACCAAAACATGGCACCAAGTTGACTTCTGTGTTTAATATCCTTGACAGGTGGATCATCATCAATAAATTCATATGCTCGCAGCCAAAGAGATACTGTGAAGAAGTTCAATGTGTAGCCCAATGTTTTTGTGTACAGTCTGATGATCGGGAATTACATGCCATTACTTCCCACCCCCCTTGGTGCCCAAATTACAGAGATGAACATTTCTTTCATTACCAAAATATACACTAGTGATGCCCAGTTCCTCTATTAATGCACTAGTGATTTTTCCTATACACACATCTAATGTGATAAAATCACAAGGCTTATTCAGAGTTTGGCAGATCACCAAACTTAAGTGACCCATACGTAAATTGAATTCTGCTCTTTGCATAGTGCTAATAGTGCATGTCAAGTTAAAGGTGTGTCAGATTAAGACTTTAATCTACATACCTGTCTTTCGTAGGTGCAGTACTACAAACCGTTCTTCTGAAAACACTTCATGGATCCACACTGAACTTAAACCTGCCAAATGATTCTCCTCATTTCTTCTGAATTCTATAGAGGTTCTCCCACGATTCTTAGAGATTAGTAACTCTGCAAAAATTGTTATGTTAGGAACTTTGGCTGCTGAAAAATTGTGAAATTGTTGTTACTGAGATCAAATTCTTCTATTCTTTGCAAAGTAACCAATACAGCTTACACTCCTCAAATGGTAGAAGAATTTTCTCTCGAAAATAACACTGGGAATGTGGAGAAGCCAAACTCCCCAACATACACATTCTTCTGGAGTTGCTAGGCTCACAGCATCAGGAGAGAGCTTCTACTGAGGAATGGATGAAGCTAGTGGTAGGATGAGGCTTTGAGCCAGTCCATGAAGTGTACCTGCAGTTTCCTCACAATGGAAGTATCCATGTTTAAGACCTGGTTCAGCTCGATGTTTTTATTTATGACAGACTCGGACTCATATTATAGATTTAATGGAAAAGAGGGAAGTTATGGTTTCATGTCCCATCAATGATGAGGTCATTAGAGAAAGAGTACATGTTAAAATTTCTGAAAGGATGAAAAGGAAATTATCTGTGTCCTTTTTGAAGGGATCATCCCCTCATTTGACTTAAGTGATTTAGGGAAACTATGGAAAACCTAAATTTGAATGAGCAGGTGGTAATTTGAAACCCAGTTGTTCTAAATGTGAGTCCAAAGTCTTAACCCCTATGGCACCATGCTCAGTGATTAATTAGTGTGCAATAGTGTATTAACTTGCAACTGTTCTCTAGAGAGAGAGGGGGGGGGGGGGGGGGGAAGGCCTCATTCTGATGAGAAGCCTTCTGCACATTCTCCCATTTCTGCCTTGTAAACAAACTAAATGCCTATGGAATAGGGGGTCAAGTATGTAACTGAAGTAGCATGACTCATAACCCACCTTCATAGCTTCAATTCAGAAAGTACTTTTTTCCTACTTTCTCAACTTCAGAGAAGCTCTCGTTTATTCCTGGACTAGCATTCCTGGAAGAAAAGATTTTGCCAAGGACTAACTTAGCCACAGTGTAGGTGTTATTTCCAGAATGAATCTTTCACTCTGTAGAAAAATATGCACTGTTCTGAAACATCCTGGCAGTGTAGACTTAGTGTCTTCTTAAATTACCTTCCAGTGGTAACATGCATTAGCAGCAAGAGTATTCAGAGCACCCTGAATAACAAAATAAAGGTCAACTGAAGAACCAAAGAAACTGGTACACCTGACTAATATTGTGCAGCCCCCCCCCCCCCTCCCCCAGCACACAGAAGTGCCGCAAGACGATGTGCATGGACTTGACTAATGTCTGAAGCAGTACAGGAGGAAATTAATGCCATGAATCCTGTGGAGATCTCTGAACAGAGAGAGAACCAGAGAAATTGACTAAGTTTGTACAAATGCTACCACCACTAAGTCTGACACAGTCAAAGTGGTGAAGTAGTAGTGAAGCAGAGTATACCAAAGCTTCCCGGCATGGCACCATTACGTTAATGAAGTCTGGTCCCTCAATGACATGGAGAGTGGAGAGGCATCCACATTGTAGCAAGTGATGTCATGGCGAAGTCTTTCTGTCACTGTTCACTGCACTGGAATTGACTTCTGGAGCTGGAGAGTGAGCCTAAATAATTGCCTCATGGAGTGATACCCATGTGTAATTGGCTCCAATCGATTTCAATGTAAGTAGGAAACTGTTTGGCCTGCACATGCTGATTGTAACTGCGTGTGTGTCCAGGAGTGCTGGTGGTACAGTCCTCTGTTGGTCTGGTGGTGCAGCTCACCAGCTTGAGTTTCTTGCAGCCTCTGGTCTGCTGGCGTGCAGGCATTGGTGCTGCTGCCTGATGTATGTTTGCTGGTAGCTGTTTGTGTCACCACAGCACTTTGCATTTTCCATTTCTGTATTCTTTGACATGGTAAGACATGTAATGTCTTTGTAAATTGAACTTTTTGTGTAAAAGTCCTTTGTTGTCCTTGCACTGTGGACTGAAAGGTGAAGACATTGTCAGTCATTCTCAGTGTTACACATTGCCAACTCACCATTGCTGCTATTAGATGGCACTGCTGACAGAACTGTAAACTGTGACCCTCCTCCCCCTTCACCCCCCCTCCTATTTCACAGTTGGCTCTTCTCCCATGTTGTCACAATCATATGGTGTACATGCATTTCCCTCAATCCCAGCCATGCTGCAACTACTCTGTTCATGATCAGAGCCTGAGCAGACACTTGAACTCAGCAAGTTGTTCAGCTCTGCAGTAGATGATACAAAGTGGAGTGCAATGTCCATTGTGAGTCCCTCATATGGGCCACTACTGTATATGATGGCATCACCTTACAAGTTGGTGTTGTGGATAATATGATAAAATCAAACAAAAAGAAGAGTACCCAATCCAACAACTATAAGATAATTGTATGTAATAGGTCAATGTAAATCAGCACTGTCACACAAAATGATGTAGCAGATACAATTAAAGGACTAGGAGACTCCACCCCCACAGGTATTGATGGCGACCATTCAACAACCTTAAAAAAGAGGGCTCTAAATGTAACTGAACCAGTTACACACATATGTGACTGCTCACTGTTTTTATTGTTGTTGTTGCTGTTGTATTCTACAGCACTAAGACTGGTTTCATGCAGCTCTCCATGTTATAGGGTTTGTCTGTAAAGTAATCATACTGGGTCTGGTATAAGGAATTTATTGATCCAGTTGGTATATACTATCTACATTCTTCAAACTAGTCTCCTTGGGCATAGATACACTGCTGCCAACGTTGCAAAGGTTCCCTGGAAGTCAGCTGCGGTAACCTCTTTCAGAGACTCCCTGACAGCTTGTTGGATGGTGGGAATATCATCAAAATGGTGACCTTTCAGGCATCTCTTGAGCTTTGGGGAAAAAAGTCTAGTGGGCTCATATTGAGGCTGTATGGTGGCTGCAGTGAGGTTCTAACCCCTATCTGGGCCAAGTAGTTGGTCTCAAAGAAAGTGGTGTGGGTTGGAGCATTGTTGTGGTGGAGTTCTGGGGGTTGGCATTCTCCAGTTGTTTCCATTTGAAGGCTATGTGCAGGTATTAAAGGTCTTCTTTGCAGAAAATGGCATTGGCAGTTTCTCCTGGAGGTACAAATTCCTTGTGGATCACCTGATGCTTGTCAAAAAAAGACAATGAACATTGTCTTGACCTTGGACTTCAATATTTTTGCATTCTTGGAGCTTCAAAAAATCGAGGTGTAACACTCCAAGCTTTGGCACTTGGTTTTGGGGTCATGTTGTCTAAATAGTCTGGTTCACTTTTTAACTGCTCCAACATCTTACAGAAAATGTCACCTCATCATTGTTTTTGCTCAGCTCTCAACATATTTGGCACCAGTTTCACACAAACCTTCAACATTTTCATCCAGACCACTTGTTGCAGAGCATCCAGATTGCTCCACATCTTCAGTGGTCTCCCGTCTGTTCTTGAACTCACTGAACCACCATAAAACCCGGGTCTTGACAGGGAGTCATATTTGCAAGCCTCCTTAACCATGGCAAGCATCTCAGAAGCAGTTTTTCCCAGGTGAAAGCAGAATTTAATTGTGTAATGCTGCTTCAGAGAAAGTTCCATTTTTCACATTTTCTGCCATGACAAAAATTCAAAAACAGCTTCTTGTGCCATGTGTGATCCTCACTGTGTCAGTGTTTGGATGCGACTGCCACCTGGTGTGTTGCGTAACTTAGATCTTCCACCACAAATCCCCCCACCAGGGAGCATGCTGCTGGCAACTGGAGTACTGTTCAGTGGCCAGTTTCTTTACTTTATGGACAAACCCTGTAGTCTAACTTGCTCAAGCCTTTTTATCTCTGCATAACTGCTGCAGCCTACATCCATTTGCTCTCACTTACCAAACTGACAGTTTCTTGATGCCTCAAAATGTGTCCTTCTTTTTGTCAAGATCATTTCAACCTCATCATCATCTGCTGAGCTAGCAAGCATATGAACTTGTACTACTATGGTGGATGTTGCATTCATGTCTATGTCAGCTGCTATAATGGATTCACAACACTGCTCATAGCAACTTTATCACATTCCTCTTTTCTTATTCATCATTAGACCTACTTCTGTATTACACCTATCTGATTCTGTGTTGACAGCCCTACCTTGACCAGCAAGTCTTGTTCTACCTGCCACCACACTTCACTACTTCCTGCTATACCTAATTTCAGCCTATCCATTTCCTTTTTAAAATTATCTCACCTACCTACCCAAACATTCGACACTCTGATCCAGATGTCACTTTTGTTTCTTCTGATGAAAATATCTTCTTGAATAGTCCCCATCTGGAGATCCAGATGATAACTATTTTCCTCCTGGTTATTTCACCCAGGAGGATATCACCATTAAGACATACAGAACAGCTGTGAGTCCTCGGGAAATATAATGGCTTTAGTTGCCCCTTGCTTTCAGACATTCGCAGTACCATCATAGCAAAGCTGTGTTGGCTGATGTTATAAGACCAGATCAGTCAATCATTCAGACTGGTGCCCCTGCAACTGCTAAAAACACTGCAGCCCCTCTGCAGCAGTCATATGTTTGTCTGGCCTCTCCACAGTTACTCTTCATGAAAGTGGCGAATTTGGACTGAGCAAAGGTTGGGAATTCGTATGGACACTGATAACCATGTAGTTGAGTGCCCCACAAACCACACATCATCATCATCATCATCATCATTTGTGATGTACTGAAAATGACTAAGGTAATTCAAAGTCATAAAAAAGATGGAAGATATAATGTAAACAACTACAAGCCCATTACAGTTTCCTTTTGCATTTCAAAAATATTTCTTAAAAATGTCTGTGACAGACTTACGGAATTTATAAATAAAAAGAAAATCCTATGTAATGAACAACAAAGGGTTCAGTAATAATTGGTCAACAACATTAGCTACTTATGAATGTAGTAAATGAATACTGAGTCTGACAGACATGAAACACAAAACAAAAGGAGTGTTTGTTGATCTACTGAAAACTTATGACAGGATGCACCCTAAGATTCAGCTGTCAAAACTTGAACAGTATGGTATTCAAGTTCTGTCCCACAGTTGGATAAGCATTGTCCTGAGCAGTCGTAAACAAGCAGTAAGCATGTAGCACAGTAATGTCTACCTTAAAACTATTTCTGAACACTTACCAGATTTGAATCTAATTAGGTATGGTATACCTCAGTGACCAGTAATGGGACCACATCTGTTCCTTTTGTACATTAACAATGTATATTTAAATATGAGTGCTCATGAAAGTATTATGCAGGGTGATTCCGCGATGATGTTACAAACTTTCAGGGATAATGGACAAGAGTAAATATACCAATTTGAGGTGGGGACCTTGGTCCAGAGATGACTGACTTGAAAGTTATAAGTGGAAATCATTCTGATACCTCTGACTGTGGTATACATGTACCAGTACTGTTGTCACTAAGACTGTAGGGTAGGCAATCCTGAGGAGCACTTACATGTAGAGGTTGAGATAGTATCTCAGCATATTGTGTGCTGGCCTCGGTGGCCGTGCGGTTCTAGGCGCTACAGTCCAGAACCGTGGGACTGCTATGGTCGCAGGTTCGAATCCTGCCTCGGGCATGGATGTGTGTGATGTCCTTAGGTTAGTTAGGTTTAAGTAGTTCTAAGTTCTAGGGGACTGATGACCTAAGATGTTAAGTCCCATAGTGCTCAGAGCCATTTGAACCATGGCATATTGTGTACTGACATGACCAGTCCTGGTGTACAATATATGTACTGTAGTAGACTGAAGTCTGTGTTTAGAGGTTGAAGTACTAACACTGATCATCACTAACCGAATCTAACAGCACCAGGTGATGGAATTTACAGGTATGATTTTCATGTATGGGTAAGCAAATGGAAGTACCAGAGAAGTGGAAAGATCGTACAGGACCAAATATTCACATAGAAGACTTCTGGCTCACACCACAACTTCTAGACTGTTCCAAAAATTATGTGGAACAGGGCAATTGGTATCACAGTAAAACAGCCAAGGATGACAGTTAATTACACGGACTCCCAATTTGCTTGCACAAGAGGATGAGACACTTTCAATCATTACCTGACCAGTTGCATGTAAAATGAATTTTTTGCAGAGTACTGTGCGTTGAGTGTTACAGTAAGTGTAGCTACCTCCCACAGAAAGTGCATACTTAGACTCCTGCTGACTTTATATCTCATGTCAAGTTCAGTCAATGTTTCTTGCATCACCTCACAGTCTATCCTCACTTTCTTGCATTTGTGCTTTTCACAGATGAAGCCTGTTTCACCCCAAAAATGGAATGCTAAATAGCCACAATAGTTTAAATAGTCACAATAGTTGTGTCAGGGTGAGAATCTCAATGCTACAGTTGTGAAGAGCCACCAGCACAGATTATCAGTCAATGTGCGGACAGGCACAGTCAGTGATTATGCACTGGGCCTGTTTCTTTTTTTCTCCCTGCTTAAGTGCACCAGTATACAAAGAGACATACTACCCAGGCTACTGGAACTGTCCCATTTCTTCTTCGTCACCAGATGTGGTTCCAACATGATGCAAGCCCACCTCACCTTAAACTGAGGGTTCATAAACAACTGGATCAGACATTGCCTGAAAAGTGTGCAGGTAGAGGAGGTCTGTTTCATGGCCAGCATATTTGCCTGGAGCTCATCCCCCTTGATTTCTTCTTGTGGGGCCATGTGAAAAGCCTTTTATGCAAGACACCTGTCGAGAATGAAGAGGATCTACTGACAAGAATTCTCATTGCCTATGACACTGTTCTAACAACACCAGGGATATTAAAATGGGTATCACAGAACTTTGATGATGCCATGCCTGAATTGATGCTTGGGGATGTCATTAGGAACAACTGTTGTAAAAGTAGTACCTTGTGAAACTTGTGCAGCAAATAAATTCATTATTACTATATTGTAGACTTAGGATTTTTGGTCCCTTTGCTATCAAGTTACAAGGGCCATTACTTGTCTGTCAACAGGAGAAATTACCTGAAGGTATCAGTGAGTATTCAGTGAGATTTCTGTAAGTCATGATAAGCATTTGGAAGTTGGGTCCCTTAGTTTGAGTGCTGTGCAAAGCTAAGGCATAACTTAAGCAGATCTTTACTTATACCTTTCTTCTTGGTCATTTCAGGGCTATGGTACCTTACCTCAAATTGATACATTTAGCCTTCTCCATCAGCCCTCAAAGTTTGTAACATTGTCACAGAATTACCCTGTATTTGTAGATGACATCAAAATTCCATGTCCGCCGCTCGTGGTCTCGCGGTAGCGTTCTCGCTTCCCGAGCACGGGGTCCCGGGTTCGATTCCCGGCGGGGTCAGGGATTTTCACCTGCCTCGAGATGACTGGGTGTTTGTGTTGTCCTCATCATTTCATCATCATCCAGGAAAGTGGCGAAATTGGACTGAGCAAAGATTGGGTGATTGTACGGGCGCTGATAACCACGCAGTTGAGCGCCCCACAAACCAAAACATCCAACATCCATCAAAATTCCATTAAAAGGGGACAGTAAACATGAATCACAACAATCAGTAAATAACATCACAAAACAAACTGACAACTAGGCACAGAATAATCAACTTATGATACACAGTAAAACAACAATCTCATTAAAATATTTCATTGCATTTAGAATATTTGCTACATCTGAAAGTGGAGTAGCTCCATGGAAGAAAGGTGTTTGAAAAAAGTGGGGCATCAGATTGTGCATTGCTAAATGTTGATAGAAGCAGTTGTCAGAGGACTGGCACAGGTGTAATTACATTTATCACTTTACATGGTCAGACACCACAGGTTTGCTTCTCTCCTCTATTAGGAGAATGATAAAATAGTTTTGTGAGAGCACGTGGTATATAATTCACCAAGAATTAAGTTGGACCTTTTCTGTAAAGACTTTGAAAGGGATCAAGAAGCAGTGTGGAATGTAGTGATTTTACAAAATGCTTACAGTGAATAGATTTGAAAAAGTAGAAAGGGGCACACCATTATGTTGGATGAAACTGTTACCTGAGACTGGTATCCAGAGAGTTTTGCTCAAAGTGTAAAATACCACCTTAAGCTCTCTGTAAAGGATGATAGTTCAGCATGAAACCTTAATGCAGCATTTAAAATAGGTTGAGTGAGTTGACATTTTCAATAAATAAGAAAGTAATAAAAATGAGGGGGATGATGGAGGTAACATAAGCAAAATTACAAGATGCAGTGCAGAATGGCTACATAGAACACAAATACCATTGAAAATAATTGACCTCTTAGAAATTTAGATCATTTCATCCCATTGTTAGCTGTCCATCACACAAACTTATTCTCATCAACATAAATAATAATTTGTGTGAATAAAATTGAAAAGAGAGGTCACAAGAAATTTGTTGGAGAAAAGGGGGGGGGGGGGGGGTGAAGAAGGATGGAATTTCCTGTCTAAGTAATGGTTGCATCTTTTGTATATTTTCTTTCACATTAAGGTTAAGTAAATCTGTAACCAACACATGGGCACTCTGGGACATTTTAAATGATAATTCGTAATGCTGGAGTTAGACTTAAAACCCATTGCAGAGCTTGTTATATTCATCCACTTTTTGCTGCTAGTTATAACACATTTCAGAGTTTGTTATATTCATCCACTGTTTGCTGCTAGTAATTTATGGAGATAGGTGAAGATCATATGAACATACTTTGGTTGTGGGGTTTTATTAACAGTAGTTCGTTTTGGTCTGCTAATGGGAAGAGGTCTACATGGTAAATGCTTCTGCTGTCATTCTATTTTTTAGCTGTGCATTGACATATATTTGTCTTTTCAGTATCTTCTTATACAAAATTCAGAGTGTGAAATAAACTATAAAATCACAGTACACAATGAAAATAACAATAATTTTCATGAATTAGTTCCACAAATATTTTTGTGAAAGCTCTCAGTAATGGAAATGGGTAAACCTCACACAGTGAATAAGCTGCAAAGAGTCTATTAACTTACGAGTACGAGAGCAACTTGTGTATCAGTATCATTGCTCCTTTATTCGTCCAACTCCTCATCTAACATCAGAAGGCAGAATGGACTATTAACATTTCACTCATAGAGTTCAATGTGCCCTAAACACTCCCAAATAAATTAAGAGATATATTCCTTTAATATCCTTAATCTTTTCCTTACTACCTCACCAAAAAGTTACTTCAAAATGTAGACAGACAACATGACTGGCACTGCAATTCTTAACCCTTCACCTGGCCTACAGGATGTCTATGTTCCTACAAATGATCCAAAGTGACACTCAAAGGAAACTCCTTTACAATTCACCTGCAAGTTAAATTGTAATTGTATCTCATTTTGGCAGATTTTAATGTACTAAATATGCTTGGAGCTCTTACTTTCCTTGTTTCAGAGATTTAGTGAGTGAAATTTGCACATAGTAAGAACATTTGGTGAGATGATGCACGTGGCAGAGTTTCTGCTTTTGCAAGCATTGTCTGGAGGAAATGTTCACATATTTTTTTATTTCATTGACCACTTGTAATTTGAATTCATTGCAAAAAGGGCAAGCTGGTTGCTGAAATATCATTGCAATCAATTAAATATTAAGTTACCAATATCAGATAAAAAGTGGGTATTTATTATCACTGAGGAGGCAGCTGCTTTATTCAAAGTAGCATCTTTTGTTGTAATTTACTTGATTAAAATTAGCCTAGTGATATTATATTATTATTAATAAATATACATGTTAAGCTTTTCCAATATGCTTTTCTTTTGTTAATGTATACTTTGACTCATTCCACATCCCTGCAGGTTGTCTTTCTTGGTGGGATCTATGAAACACAAGGATGAAGGGATGGGTGAAATCATACTAAACCCAGAGATAACTAGATTGAGTCTTAGCGGTGAAAGTATGAAGCAATTTGTATCATAAAATTCCAAGTTACCAAACTGTGCTCCAGTGCCTTAGATTCAATTCTAAAGCTCTCTCTCTCTCTCTCTCTCTCTCTCTCTCTCTCTCTCTCTCTCTCTCTCTCTCTCTCTCCCCCCCCCCCCCCCCCCTCTCTCTTTCTCATCAGCACCAAGATTCATTCATCATAGTTACACACACAAAGTACAGGGTGATTATAATTAAAGTTAAACTTTCAAAACGCACTAGAAATAACACCACTGGTCAGAATGACGTCAAATTGCAACAGAATATTATTGGAGAAGGGGGAAAACGTACGGCAGAAGAAAGAAAACAGTGTGAAAACTGACCACTAGATGGCTAAATGAAAACACCTGTCATGCTGCACACGACCCATTGAAGTTAGTATAAACATGCCAGGTACATGGCTTTTCCTCCTTTCATGTCTGTGACATTTGCCATGACTCTCTCAATGCAGGATCGCACTCAGCTTTTAAAGCTGTATTACCAGAATGATGACTGTGCACACGTCACTCTGCAGAAGTTCCAGACACCGAAGGGTTTCAAAAAAGGCATTGGTCTGATGACTGCCATGGGTATGGAGAAAATGATAAGGAAATCCGAATTTGGTGTGCAGCCTGGTAAAGGGAGGAAACAAATTGATTCAACATCAGTGGAAGCAGTGGCCACAGCAATGCAGGAGGAGACGAGTGGTGGTGTGCAAACGTGTAGTGCATGGACAATTGCCCGAACATTAGACATTGCTGTTGACCTCCCCCCCTGCGGGTTCTGGGGTTAGAATTGGCCTGCGGTATTCCTGCCTGTTGTAAGAGGCGACTAAATGGATTCTCACAAATGTGTTGGTCCCCTGTAGGGTTTGACCTCCATTCTTCAAACTTTTTCCAAAGAGTGAGCCAACTGGGGAAGGGTGCCTTACATGGTGCATCATGTCCCTTTCTCATTGCTGCATTTCAGTCCTACTCATTCTCCATCTCTTTGGCGAGGATACATTCCTGGGTGCGGTTTCTGCCATGCACTATGCAGTGTCGCATTCTGTGCTGACGACGACCCTGGACTTCTTTGCACCTGATATCCAGCATGGTAGCCAGTCTGTTGTGGTGGGGCCGCCATGTACCCTGTTGGTTGTAGCCCCCTGACAACCCCCTGATGCCTGCGCCGTTGACTCCCCACATATGCCAAGGAGTGGATGCCTATCTCCCTGGGGCATTGGGACTCCCGGCAACGGCCATCCTGCCAGGTGGCCCTTGCTGAGGCTGGGTGGCACCCATGGAGAGGGCCCTTGGTCGGTGTGGGTGGCATCACGCAATGAAGCGTGGTACATCATCTCTTGCTGGTGGCCAGCCACCATCAGCCTCTAAGCATTCGAGGGCTCACTTAGATGCACAGAAGTATGACCCCAAATCGTTCCCCTCCCTGGCCACACCTTGGGAGGAACGAAAGGCTAAGGATGGCAGCAATACTTATTTTCCCCAGTACCTCTGAATGTGAGTTAATGGGGAATCATTCATGTCAATGAAACCTCAGTTTTTTGTGGAGCATTTAGAGGACAAGTTTGGGGAGGTGGTTGGCTTGTCCAAAATGCACTCTGGGTCAGTCTTCATCAAAACAGCATCCTCTGCCCAGTCACGGGCACTCCTCACCTGTGACAAGCTGGAGGATGATTCTGTTTCCATCTCGCCCCATGAGAGCTCGAAAATTGTTCAGAGTCTTATATTCCATAGGGATCTTCTTTTGCAGTCTCACAATGAACTGCGTGCCAACTTAGAACGACGGGGCGTTGACTTCATCTGGTGCATCCATCGGGGCCTGAGGGATAATCAGGTTGCCACCGGTGCCTTCATTGTGGCCTTCGAGGCTGACAATTTACCTGAAAAGGTCAAGGTGATGGTTTACCACTGTAATGTGAAGCCATATATCCCTCCCCTGATGCAGTGTTTTAAATGTGGGAAGTTTGACCATATGTCTTCTTGGTCTACTTCCAGCGTCACATGTAAAGATGGTGGACATCCTTCGCATCCCAATACTCCATGTGCCCCACCTCAAATCTGTGTTAACTGTGGAGAGCACCATTTCTCTTGCTCGCTGACTGAAGGATTCTACAGAAAGAACGGAAGATAATGGAATGCAAGATCCTGGACTGCCTGACCTACACTGAGGCTAAGCGAAAATATGAGTGACTCCATCCTGTGCATATGACACTTACTTACACCGCTGCTGTGACAACAGGTCTACCATCTCCCATTTCATCACGTACAGTTGGCTCTCACAGCTGTCAGACTCCACCTGCCCCCTTGATGATAGGAGGGACACTTCCCTCCCTGTTGCACCTGCACCACCTACTTCAGGAGCAACACCCCCCCAACCATCGGGGACATCAGTCCTCACTTCTCAGTTGGAAAAGTGGAAGTCTTCTTCGGCTTCTCCTGCCAGAAAGGGGTCCGTTGGGTCACTCCCTTCCCGGGTTATGACCAGTGGAAAAGCGGACGCCCACCAGTGGCTGAAGCAATCATAGGTAGCTGGTCATAGGGCTTCATGGTTCTCCTCAGTCCCCGAGACTGACGCAGTGAAGTCCTCCCAGCCAGAACCACGGAAGGAACAATGAGAGAAGCCAAAAAAGCAGAAGCTATCCAAGAATCCAGACCTTTCGGTGGCACCCGTTCCACAGCTCTACATCTGAGGATGAGGTGGAGATTCTGGCGTCCGCTGAGGGCCTGGATCTCGCAGGACCTTCGGATACGATGGAAGTCGCTCACACATGTACTCAATCAGTGGCATCAGGTGACCCAATGGCGTAATCTGCCTCCTTGGTCCCTTCATGCCTTTTTCGGACACAGACAATGTTATTCTCCAGTGGAAATGCAGCGGTTTTTTCCACCACCTTGCTGAGCCCCTACAGCTTATCAGCCTTCACCCTTTCTTCTGCATTGCTCTCCAGGAAGCTTGGGTTCTGACAATGCGAACCCCCACCCTCTGTGGTTACCAGGGTTATTACAAGAATTGGATAGCTTATACGAGGATATCTGGCAGAGTTTGAATCTTCGTCCTTAACTCTCTTTACAGCGAGTGTGTAATTCTTCAGACACCTTTAGAGGCTGTCACTGTTCAGATGTGAACGCCTCAGGCTGTTACTGTCTGCAGTATATATCTTCCACTGGATGGTGGTGTCTCACAGCATGTATTGGCTGCGCTGATAGCCCAACTGCCGCCACCTTTTCTGTTACTGGGCGACTTTAACGCCCATAACCCTTTGTGGGGTGGATTGGTGGCAACAGGCTGAGGCACTGTCGTTGAGCAAGTGTTGGCGAAGCTCGACCTTTCCCTCTTAAATAGTGGTGTCTTCACACATTTCAGTGTGGCACATGGCACGTACTCAGCCATTGACCTTTCGGTCTGCACCCCTAGCCTTCTGCCGTCTGTCCAATGGAGTGTGCATGACAATTTGTGCAGTAGTGACCACTTTCCGATCTCTCTGTCACTGCCACAGCATCACTCTTCTGGGTGCCTCCCCAGATGGGCTTTGAATAAGGCCAACTGGGACTCATTAACCTCCATTGCCACTATTGAGCCTCTTTCTCATGACGCCATTGATGTGGTAGTTCACACGATTGCCACCAGCATAGTTTCTGCAGTGGAATCTGCAATTCCCTGTTCTTCCGGGTCCCCTCGGCGTAGGCCTTGGTGGTTACTGGAGATCGCTGAGGTGATTAGAGATCGCGGGTGGGCTCTCCAATGTCATAAGTGGCACCCATCATTGGAACACCTCATTACTTTTAAGTGGCTCTGTGCCCGAGCCCTATGCCTTATTCGCTGACGGAAGCAGGAGTGTTGGGAACAGTATGTCTTCACCATTGGCATCCGTACCTCTCCATCACAGGTTTGGACCAAGATTACGTGATTCTATGGATATCAGACCCCTGGCAGAGACGCTGGGCTTTTCTTGAATGGAGCAGTCTGTACTGAATCAGACACAATTGGAGAACTCTTAGTAGAGCATTATGCTTAGAGTTCCGCTTCTACAAATTACCCGCTGGCCTTCCGCTCCCTGAAAGTGTGGTTGGAATATCAGAGCCTTTCATCCCATATGCACCACCCTGAATCGTACAATGCTCCATTCAGTGAGTGGTAATTACAAAGTGCGCTAGCCGCTTGCCCTGATACGACAGGATTGCATCCATTATCAGATGCTCAAACACCTCTTGGTGGAATGCCAGCGACACCTCCTTGACCATATCAGGGTTGAGGGTGAGTTCCTGTCTCAGTGGCAGGAAAGCATTATCATCCCAGTGTTGAAGCCTGGCAAGAACCCCCTGGAGGTGGACAGCTACCATCCTATTAGCCTCACCAATGTTATGTGAAAGTTGCTCTAACGCATGGTGAGCTGGAAGTTGAGTTGGCTACTTGAGTCTCGGGGCCTTCTGGCTCCGTCCCAGGGTGGGTTTCGTAAGGTTCACTCTGCAACTGATAATCTGGTCTGCCTGGAGTCTGCCATCTGCACAGCATTTGTCCATTGTCAGCATCTGGTTGCCATCTGTTTTGACATGCAGAAGACGTATGATACAATGTGGTGACATCACATCCTCACCACACTTCATGGGTGGGGTCTTAGGAGTCCGCTCCAAAGTTTTATTCAAAATTTTCTGTCACTTCATTCCTTCTGCGTGCAAGTTCGTTCCTCCCATAGTTCCTCCAGGAGAATGGGGTCCTGCAAGGCTCTGTCTTGAGTGTCTGCCTGCTTTTAGTTGCCATCAATGGGCTAGCTGCAGCTGTGGGAATGTCCGTATTGGCTTCTTTGTATACTGATGACTTTTGCCTATACTATAGCTCCACTGGCATTGAAGTTGCTGAACGGCAGCTACAGGGTGCTACCCGCAGGCTGCAGTCTTGGGCTGTCATGCACGGCTTCCAGTTCTTGGCCGCCAAGACCTGCGTCATGCATTTCTGCCGGCATTGCACTGTTCACCCTGAGCCACGGCTTTATCTTGATGGTGAATCTCTTGCTGTGGTGGAGATGCATCAGTTTTTGGGATTGCTTTTTGATGCCCGCTTGACTTGGCTCCCTCATATTCAGCAGCCTAAACAAACGTGATGGCGGCATCTTAACACTCTCCGTTGCTTGAGTCACACCAGCTAGGGTGCCGATTGGTCTACCCTTCTACGACTGTCCCATCTCGATTATGGGAGCCTAGCCAATGGTTCAGCATCACCTTCCGTGTTGCGGTTGCTTGACCCCATACTTCACTGTGGAATCGAACTCACAACTGGCGCTTTCCGCACAAGCCTAGTAAACAGCATACTTGTGAGGCTGGTGTCCCTCCATTGTGGATCTGGCATCAACGACTACTGGCCGCTTATGGTGAACATGTTTGTAGCTTGCCCAGGCATGCAAATTACTGTCTCCTGTTCCCCAACTCGGTCGTCCATCTTCCCGAACAGCGGCCCCAGTCTGGGTGTACGATCGTGGTTCGCTTCCGGGCTCTTCTCTCAGGACTTGAGTTTTCCCCCTCCCACCTCTCTTCTGGCCCAATTTACGTATACCTCCATGGTGTGTGCCCCAGCTGGATTTGGCACAGGGCCCGAAGGACTCAGTCGAGGCCCTCCACCGCTGCTAACCCAGCACACAGTTTACTTGAACAGTGCAAACTTCATAACAGTGCAAACTTCGTAACAGTGCAAACTTCATAACAGAGCAAACTTCATAACAGTGCGAACTTCATAACAGTGTGAACTTCATGCCAGTGTGAACTTCATGCCAGTGTGAACTTCATGCCAGTGTGAACTTCATGCCAGTGTGAACTTCATAACAGTGTGAACTTCAGATGAAAGTGAAAGATTAATTCTGGAAGATACCCTTATTTTGTGGCTGTGCCATTCTCTGCCTCATCTTTTCTCTCATAAGTGCTAGTCCAGCAAGTTATGCACAAGGGCATCTGCAGAGCCTTGAAGAATAGAGAGGTACTAGCAATAAGTATGTTTGAAGCAGACAGTGAAGCATACACAGAGCATTCAGCTGTTAAGTTGATTATGGTGAAAGAAAAATTGAAGTTTAGAGATTTCAGGGCAGCACACAATATTAATCCATCCAGAAGTTCCCTTCACATTGCATTTAACTACAATTGCTAACCACTCTACAGTTTCTATACTTATTATTTAATTAATACCTTAACTGCCTGCATATTTAAAGGTGTTACAGTGGGCCTATTGAACTGATCACATATCAAGTATGTATGCAGAGACAGATGAGCTGCCTCTGGTGGCTTCTTCTCATAATGAGATAAGCATGTCATCTATTGGGAACATATTTACAAAACAGCTTCAGTCTGTGAAAAATGATACCTTTTTATGACTGATGTGGCAGAGGTCACTGCTGCAATTGAGGGGTGGCATATGTGGGGCATACGTGGATCACTTAGATAGCATAGACTGTTTGGGGATATAAATTTAAGAACCTCAATAGTATCAGTATTAGTATTAGTAGAACCTATTAGTATTATTGTTTCTTAAAATTTCATTGTGCTGGAACCATATTCTTTTATATGGTCTAAGCTTTATATCTCTTCAGAGTGTATCCTGGAGACTCCCATAATAAATTTTCAGTATGCAATGCGGAACTGCATTTAATACTGAGGACAGAGGAGAAAATGAGAAACATCATGCAAGGAAGTTTATTATCTGCTCTGATAGTTCCACTACACTCTGAACAATAGTAAAGAATGTAACCAGAAGAAAAATATTAAATGTAAATTGGATACCACTTATATGACAGAAAAAGCAATGGAAGAAGGTGCTTACTAGAACTTGTGGGATATTAGGAAATAATTTATCTGATGCATATTTCCAAGAAGTATGTAACAGATATATTGTTACACAATATCACATCCAGAGGCGTGCTGTTTTCTTACTAACAAGCAAAAGGGAAAGTCACATGTTAAAGGAAGAATTAAGCATATGAAGATGAAGATGGAAAGCAAGAAGGTGCTTTCAGTGATGTCAGTAACCGAGTCTTCATAACTTCTGAAAAAGAACTCAGCTTGACCAAACTAAGTGTATGATACTGCCCCATTACATTTTCCCCTATCAGTGTACAAAGTTTGTGTTAGATTTACAATGAAGGAATACATCTACTAACATCAGAGCTCTTACATAACTTGAATCAGCTCTTCAGTTTAGGGGAATGCAAGTGTGTAGCATGTGTCCTCCATTTTATTTTATGATGAGACAAATATGCTGCAAGTTTTTTTTAAATAAACAGCAAATAAGCAGCTACCATTAATCTCACAAAATTTGAACAGTATACTAGAGGTGCAGAGTCATTGAAATGCACATAAACAAGGTTTTTTTCTTTTTTTTTTTTTTTTTTAATGACATATTGCCAACGGGAAGTATGCAAGCTTTGTAAATGTTTGTATAATAATTTATTACATCATGATCACTTAGCTATATAAAAAATATTCACATTACTGGTTTTGGCAAATGGTTGCATTCTTCAGGTGTGCTTAATCCACTAAAAAGTTTTGTACAGATATTTTTAGTGGGTTAAGCACATTTGAAGGTACCAACTACTTGTCAAATCCAGTAACCTGAATGTTTTTTTTTATATATATCTGAGTGACTGTGATGTAAATTATTAGACAAGCATGTAAACAAGACTGAAAACTTTGCTAGCTTATTGTAATTTTTTAAATTATTTACATTCTACCAGGGCTTTCCATTATTGTATAATCTTTCAACAGGCCAAGACATGTCAGTTAAAATGGAATGCAGGTTGGAATATTATCTATAGGCTATGAATCGCTGAGGACAGGGAACAGTGCACAGCATCACATGACTACATATTGACTTGTGTGTGTAAGGGGGAGGGGGGGGGGGGCGACAATGCATGCGTATTCATGTGGAGTAGAGTGGATTTGTAATTGTTTTTATGTACATTCTCTCTTTTCTACATAACTGGTCCATAAATGTTCCAGATGATTAATCCATGGACATTAATGAATAATTTCTATCACCCTGTTGGAAGCACTGACTTTGGATTAAGATTCAGAAATGTATTTTATGGTCCTTTGGACTGCAGTTACACCTTATTGTTGTTATGTTTTCTCTTTGTCTTTACATTTGACAGTTCTTTGTTTCCTCATGTTTGTGTGAAGGTGTATTTTCCTAACTGTGTGAAATAAATCAGTTAAACCAAACATCACTGATTCATTGGACCAATATTATTGAATAAAGGAGCATTACTTCAATCTGGTGACCTGTGGAACACTGAAAAGTGCGGAGACCCTAGGTAATGTGCAAAGCCAAACAGTGACTTGGTGTAAATATGCCAAACAGGTTCAGACAAAGCTGCAGCTGTTACAGCTGCAAGAAGATCTGCTGCATAAGTGAATTTTGCAAATGATGAGATGTGCTGAAAATACAACAAATAGTTTGCACAATGGGTGTAACACCATTTCTAGCCCACAAATGAAAGTGCAGATTCCAGTGCATCTGCTGGAAAAACCAGCAGGCATATATTAAATCAGGTGCTGGAAGGTTTCTTGGGGAATGGCAGCCCATTCTTCACGAAGTGCTGCACTAAGGAGAGGTATCGATGTCAGTCAGTCAGGCCTGGCAAGAAGTTGGCATTCCAAAAAATCCCAAAGGTGTTCTATAGGATTCAGGTCAGGACTCTGTGCAGGCCAGTCCATTACAGGGATGTTATTGTCATGTAACAACTCCTCCACAGGTCATGCATTATGAAAAGGTGCTCAATTGTGTTGAAAGATGCAATCACCATCCCCGAATTGCTCTTCAACTATGGGAAACAAGAAAGTGCTTAAAACATCGATGTAGCCCTGTGCTGTGATAGTGCCACACAAAACAACAAGGGGTGCAAGCCCTCTACATGAAAATCATGACTACACCATAGCACCACCACCTCCGAATTTTACTGTTGGCACTATGCACGCTGGCAGATGACATTCACCCAGCATTCGCCATACCCACACCCTGCCATTTGATCGCCACATTGTGTACCGTGATTTGTCACTCCACATAACACTTTTCCACTGTTCAATTGTCCAATGTTTAAGCTCCTTACACCAAGCAACATGTTGTTTGGCATTTACTGGCATGATGTGTGGCTTATGAGCACCCGATCAACCATGAAATCCAAGTTTTCTCGCATCTCGCCTAACTGCCACAGTACTTGCAGTGGATCCTGATGCAGTTCGGAATTCCTGTGTGATGGTCTGGATAGATGTCTGCCTATTACACATTACGGTCCTCTTCAACTGTTGGCGGTCTCTGTCAGTCAATACATGAGGTCGGCCTGTACGCTTTTGTGCTGTACATGTCCCTTCATGTTTCCACTTCATTATCACATTGGAAGCAGTGGACCTAGGGATGTTTAGGAGTATGGAAATCTGACGTACAGACATATGACACAAGTGACACGCAATCACCTGACCAAATTTGAAGACCGTGAGTTCCGCGAAGTGCCCCATTCTGCTCTCTCACAATCTCTATTGACTACTGAGGTCGCTGGTATGGAGTACCTGGCAGTAGGTGGCAGCACAAAGCACCTAATATGTAAAACTATGTTTTTGGGGGTGTCAGGGTACTTTTGATCACATAGTGTACCTATTGAATCTCATGAGGAGTTCTAAATCTATCAAATAGTTTTTTTTCGTACTTTTGCAAACACCATTTTGGCACATATTTTATACTTCGTGTAAATCTTTCTTCCATTTATATAATTTATGTTCAGATTTTACAAATCGAAAGTGGCGTTGCACACTACTTAAGTTTAAGCGCTTTCTTCCTCCTCCGTCCAACGAAAAAATTTACAGTGCTTTCTTTGTCACTAAAAGCTATTATTACACGTTTTCTTTGGGCTTGGAAGGCACTCTATTTTTGTTCCCGACTTCAGTTAGCACAACGATCATTGTTTGAATCACAGTTCATGAAATCGTCAAGAGTTATTTCCTGTTTCTTCTAATGTCTCCACAGTTTGTAAATAAATGTCGACATCACTCAAATGAATGTCCATGAAATTAGCTAAGAAATAGTAGACATAGGTCTTCAGGAGATGGGCCTTTCAGAGATATAATTTGACTGAAGCACCTGGTTTTGAGACCTTATTGGATTTCGTCACGTTCGTGTTTGATGTTATATATTAATACCACGTTTGTCCCAACACACTAGCACGCTGAGGATCTCTCGAAACGGTGCAGTTTATAGATAGTAAATGTCAAATAATGATTTATGAGCGTATAAAGGTTTCAGTACTGTATGACACAGGAAAATTTTTTGACGTATATAACATGGCTTGGTTAAAATAATAATAATAATAATAATAATAAAAAGGTGAAGTGCTATGCGGTGAGCGCAGAGTGGAAATCCCAGTTACGATAATTTTAGTTCGCGTCCTACCATCGGCAAAAATTTTATTATTTACCTTCACGTTTCTGAGAGCGCGTGGGACTTGTTATTGTCAATAATTTACAAAATTGAGAATAAAACATGGAAATGTGAGTGAATATTCAAAACACATTTATTATATGGCAAAAACAATCTACCTCACTGTCAGAACAGAAAATACAAGAGAAGGGACTAACACATGTGAAAATGGATTAATAGATGACTCAGTCGCACTTTAAGCCGCCTGTAAAGTATAAAAGAAACACTCACAAGCCAATTATTTTAGATTTTCTTATCAAGCAAGAACGTCTTCGAACAAAAAAAAACATGCAGACGAAAAGTATTCTGGTACTTTTTCTCGTTGTTGCAGTTAATTTCAAGAGCAAAAGAAGAATCTACTTTCCTGAGAGTTCAAATGGCTCTGAGCACTATGCGACTTAACAGCTGAGGTCATCAGTCCCCTAGAACTTAGAGCTACTTAAACCTAACTAACCTAAGGATATCACACACGTCCATGCCCGAGGCAGGATTCGAACCTGCGACAGTAGCGGTCGCGCGGTTCCAGACTGTAGCGCCTAGAACCACTCGGCCACTCCGGCCGGCTTCCTGAGAGTGAATTTTAATTTTTCTCACTAATTACAACATATCTCACACGACCAGCATATTATTTAGGAGTAGGGGAACTGCTTCTTAGTATTTTTGTGATACACATCATTATGTAAATAACTAGTATATAACTGACAAGTCCTCACTTTCAAAGAAAGAAAATATAGCGACACTTGTAATATTTTGCACAAATTAGAACACACTTCACAAAACCAGTACCGGTACATTTATTTATCATGGGAGGAGCTTACTACATACCGCTCTGTAAATAACGAGTATGAAGTGGCAGCTTCTCACTTTCAAAGATTTTGCCGTGTTAGCTGTTTACCAATGTGCCGTCAGCCAACGATGTGTGCCCTTGTGTTGCGCAATTAGGCTGTTACAGCTACTCCAGGGGTGTACATTTCTCCAGCCGCCTGGCGAGCTACGAATTTGGCAATTTTCAGCGTTAAAGAAAAAAAAATTGGAGTGTGTCTTAGCAGCTAAAATTTGGACATTGTGTGTCTTTTGGTGCATTCTTCTTGTGTAAAAAATTTTCAGGACGGGTTTCAACATATCAGATTGGAATGTTCTCTTGTTATTTTAGCACAGTGAAGTCATTACATGTACAATAGGCAAAGTCGGTACAAATATCATCTCATCACCCTATAAGGCTAAGCGCAAATTGAGACGCGTATATCACGTGTGACGTGACACGACACTACAGCGCGAAACGCAAGTGCCGCACGGGTCGCGTGGGTCCAGCGCATATTCCGACGCGTACACCATACATAGCACGGGCCGACTGGCGGCGCTCTGTGCTGACTGAACCGAAGTGCGCGCAACCTGTTATATTTCTCAAACGATTTTACAGAAACTATTCTCTGAAAATATAGGATTTTTATCTTACTTGTAGCGTTATATGTCAACTTCGTGGCGAAGTGCCCATCACCTCGCTAATGACCATTCTTATTGTGATGTTCACATTTTGTGATGTAAGACACTACGCAAAACTCAAAAAGTTTGCAACATAAGTTAGGGGTCGCTGTGATTTTGCGTTTTGTGCGTATTACACCATACGTTGCTGGGTATGAAATTTAGCTAACATGCTGAATTTTTGTTTAGACTTGGGAGGAGATTTCTATCTGCCTCCGATCTCGAGAAAATGGATCCCATGTAGCGTGCTCACTTCCGATCTCACGCCCGCGAGTATGAAATACTCGCAACATCTCTCATATCTCCAAAACCGCTCGAGACATCGAAACGAAAGTTTGGCGAATGATAGCACACAAGGAGGAGAGTGTTTTGCCAATTATTAAACACACAGAACTTTCTTATATATGGCGATCTATCACTACTTATACTTCCTTTTTTATTTATTTCATGGCCGAACGGTTCTTGGCGCTTCAGTCTGGAACCGCGCGACCGCCACGGTCGCAGGTTGGAATCCTGCCTCGGGCATGGCTGTGTGTGATGTCCTTAGGTTAATTAGGTTTAAGTAGTTCTAAGTTCTAGGGGACTAATGACCTCAGATGTTAAGTCCCATAGTGCTCAGAGCCATTTGAACTATTATTTATTTTTTAAGACTTATCGACAGCTAGCGAAACAAGAGCTTCCTAGTATGAAAATAAACATGAAATTTCTTCTTTTATGTTACTGAAAATCGACACTATGAGGTTTTTCATAAGCTATTGAGATCTGTTATTGCCAATTACTTGTTTGATGAGGCCCTCTGTTTCGGAATTCTGTCTCAATAGCTGCTGTGAGATGAGTTTGGCAAATAACATTTTGACAAAGGGAGTACAATTAAACCAGTCACCAAGAGAAATGTGGTCTTTACTCATAAATGGTGATGCTTCTTCGAATGAGAATACTTTAACAACTCACACAAAAACAGATTGGCAAATCTGTTGGAATTTTGGTGGAACCCTCGTACCCTATCGTATTTTTAACACTGTGCGACTGGAATGGAAACTTACCAAAGGATTTTATTCCTTCTCTTGATCTGAGCAGTATTAAAATAATGATGAGTGTTCCTTCAGGCGTAATGACAGGCACATGCCAGATACTGGTTACTCACCTACGGCTTGCCAAACTGACAATGTGTGATCGCGAATAAAATAGTTGTTACTGAGAAAAATAAAAAAAAGTGATCTGTCGCACAACACAATGGTCAGTGTATTGTCAGCAGCGGAGGATAATGAGCGCGACACGAATGCAGAAGCTAGCCATGTGTGCCTTGTGAGCTGGAGTTCGAAAAACATTGTCATGAAGGTAGATCTTTGTCCGCAGTACATTTCAACAAATTAAATATATATAATCATGACACTCTTTTAGGATATTCCTACTTAAGCAATAATACCGACCAGTTTCTTCATTTATGTAGCCTGTTGTATAATTAGTTTATTAACGCTGATAATGTGCATCCAACAATTGAAATGCTTTTTTTCATCACGGCGAACCAATTAAAACATTGTTATTTGTGACTGATTTTCAACTGTTTCTAGCTTGCAGTGAAAATGTGATGTTCACATGCATATAGTACAGTGTGTCGTATTACTTTATTACATCCATATCCAAGTAATCACAGTGAGACTTCTATACTTCACATCTTGGACGCTTTTTACCAGGAGCACAAAGGGATCACACCTGTGGAGATTATCCCTTTCTAAATTTTTGTAACAGATCGTAAATATACGCCAGCATACTAGGCTGCGAGAAGATAACCTTGTTTTCCTTTCCTGCCTTGCTTCTTAATCACATGATTTTATAATGATCCTTGCTTCCTTATTCACTACCCTCTGCCCCTTCTTGCGATCTGAAAACATCGCGGATGCATACGATACAATTCCAGCGGCCAATGGCTCACCAGTAACTGAAGTATGCATTTTTCTTGACAGAATAAAAACAAAACAAAACTATACAGATGTAAATAACAGAAAAGTATAAAGTACTAACGAAGAAATCTGGAGCGCTTAAATGACGAAAAACGAAACACTACCCTTGCCATACTACCTCTGCTCATATGCGCCGTTCCGATGGGAGCATACGGCCGTGCTACTTTTCCGCCCCCCCCCCCCCCCCCCCCCTCTAATTTCCTACGGTGCTAGCGAGGCACGCGCGACGTGCGGCGCGAGAAACTGTGCCTCAACCACAACGCCGCGCGACCTGGCGCAGGCGCGTGTCGCGTCCCAGTCGCGTCGCGTCGCAATTTGCGCGGTCCCATTTGAACCTGTGATGTGATGTTACAAAAACGCGCGCTGCGCTGCGTCGCGCCACACGAGCTATACGCGTCTCAATTTGCGCCTAGCCTAACTCAATTGTACACACCATACAGGAATTGATGACCAAATAGGGAAAGTGCTGCATACCATGGTGCACGTTATTAAAACACAACACCTGGCATGCTAGTCTCTCAACGGCTAACCGTTAGGCTGCAGCAGTAGCAGAGTCTGCAGAGATGTTGCAAGTTGGCATTATAAGCAGATCAGACAGCCCATGGGCATCAGCACTGTATTTGGTAAAAAAGAAAGACGCTACCTGGAGGCCCTGTGGAAGGTACACACGTATCATCCCGGACGGCTATCCAGTCCCTAATATAAGGGATTTCACAAATGTGCTAACCGGAGCTATCATTTTCGGTGTGGTCCATCGTAAAACGCTTACCATCAGATACCAATAGTCGAAGAGGACATACCCAAGAGAGCTGTAATAACACCGTTTGATCTTTTTGGATATCTATGTATGTCATTCGGTTTTAAAAATGCCGCCCGGACATCGCGGTACTTTGCAGGTGACGTGTTAAGGGGATTGAATTTCTGCTTCATTTATCTTGATGATATCCCAATATTTTCACAAATGGCAGCATTGCATGAGAAACACAAGAGAGCAGTGTTCAGCAGGATAAGCTAATATGGGCTAATAATAAATGAAGCAAAATATGTTCTGTGCCAGTATTGAATAAAATTCCTCAGTCATACAGTTTCAGCGGATGGTATTTGTCTGTCAAAATAGAAGATAGAGGTCATTAAGGGCATTCCATGTCCAATAGATTTCCAGAAATTGAGAACATTCCTGGGAATTGTAAACTTTTATTGAAGCACATGCCGGGAGCAGCAGATGTATAGGCACTACTGACAACAGCATTGTCAGGTAATGACATCCCCTGCCATGGACACCACTTTGAAAAGGTAAAAGTAAACTTACAGAAAGCAGTTCTGTTGTCCCACTCAGTCTGAGATGTGCCATTACCTGTAGTGGTAGATTATAGCCAGCAGGATATCTGTGCAGCTCTTCACCAGTATGTCGAAAAGAGTTGGAAGCCCTTAGGTTTTTTTCTCCTGTGAGCTCACAAAGGCTGACTCATAGGTGGTAGCCATATCTGAAGCTGTGTGGCACTTCCGCCCTTACGTGGAGGCCAGACTGGTCATAATCTATACCGACCACAAATCAATCACATTTGCTTGTACCAAGCACAAGGATGAGTGTTCTCTATGACAGTTTTGCCAACTAGAATCTGTTGGCCAGTTTATGACAGACATGAGGCACGTACAAGGTGCAGAAAACGTGGTAGCTTTTTTTTCTTTTTTTTAAAGAAAAAAAAAAGAATTGTGGCCAACATGTGTACCGATCACTACAGGCGAATCAGTGCAGTACAAGCTACAGACATATGGCAGTTATTACGTGCTAGGGACCTATTTGGCGTGGTGTTTTGAACTGCGACCCCAGACCGTTCGTGCCTGAAACGCTATGCAAAACAGTTTTTGACAGTATCTGTAACCTCGCTCACCCTAGTGCAAAACCATGCATTAAGCTGATTGCAGCCCACTATAAAGAAAGACTGTCATCAATGGGCAAGAATGTGTGTAGCATGTCAGCGCTGTAAAGAGAGCAGGAATGTGCACAAGCCAGAGGGAGAGTTCACAGAGACAACAGGACATTACTCTCACGCCCTTGTAGTTACTGTGGCTTTGCTACTGCCATCAGAAGGATATTGCTATATATTTACTAAGGTTGACAGATAGACTTAGTGGACAGAGGCGATTCCAATTGGTGACACCTTGCAGAGACAACAGCAAGGACTGTTTTAACCACCCAAATATCCCATTTTGGCTGCTTATCTCGTGTTACTACAGATCAGGAATGACACATCGAGTAATCACTGTCCAAGTTGTGTGTTCCAGCACCACCATAGAAACAGCTACCACCAGGCAAGCAATGACATGGTAGAGTCCTGGCATAGAACATTAAATGCTGCACTTATGTGTCATGGAAACAATTGGACCTCTGCATTGCCATGTGTGTTACTGTGTCTCCACGCAGTGTGTAAGCCAAGGATTGGGGCATCAGCAGCAGAAATGGTTTATGGAGGAATATTATGTCTACTGTCAAGAGTATTTTTCAACGCATCAGCTACCAGTAGAGACAGAGCTGCCACATTTGCTGCACCAAATCAGAGTCCAGCCATCCAAGATCTTGAAAAGTACTGTGATGTAGTGTTAAGAACTGATGCAGTGCATTACAACCATCATACTATGGGCTGTTCAAAGTTCCCAAGCATGATGAGCATACAGTGCAGGTGATGTATAACTACGAGCTACTGATGGCATCACTCAAATAAGTAAAACCAGCATATTTGCTGACACTGGACATAACTGTAGAATGATAGAAAAATGAGGATGCTGGTCAGTGACTTTGAGTCAAACCTGTGGTGGGGCTGGCCATGTTCTTTGAACTGCAGACACATCTTATCAGTCTTATGTTTTCTTTTTGCCTTTATGATTGACAGTTACTTGTTTACTCACATTCTCGTCAAGTTACAGTTTTCTAACTGTGTGAAACAAGTAAATTAAACTAAATATTGCTGATTCATTGGACTCATATTATTGAATAATGGAGATTTGCTACAACCCTAACACAATATAATTTTACATGAGGGATGCCTCAACCAGCAGGCTCAATTCAATATTGCCAGGAAATCAGAAATCAAATAACTTATTTGACATTATGACAGATGCTTGAAAAATTCACAACTTAGCTAATGAGTGAAATGGTGCTGAAATGAAAGTTGTTGTTTTTTTCACCCTTAAAAGTATTTTAGCTATTCATCTGGGGGTGGAGAAGAGTTTTCATTTGTTTTATATCACTACATAGTTTTTCATCACAAGTTGCCTGTGAATATAAATAAAAATTTATGGTAATATAGGTGAGTGTAATGTGATATATATAATAAATGCATCAAACAAGAAAAGACAATGTGAGACTTGATTGAACTAAGCATTTCTGAGTTTGCTGAAAATAAAATCTGACATATAGGCATTTAATAAATAAAATGATAAGTATTTATATTTTTATGATGTATTTTAACACAGTTTTTGTTGTTGTAAGGTCGTCGGTTTGCTGAACAAGATCTCTACCTAATTTTATTTTATATTCTACAAAAATTCAAATTGGAGTATCAGAGTAGTACCAAACGGCTTGAGCAAGTGTTTGAAACCCTACTTTTTCCTGATGGCTCAGTGGATGTCATCTTCAAACCAAGAAGTAATTACGCTTGAACATGTGTAAAAAAAAAAAGAAGAAGATCTTATTTGTATTCAGTACTTGTGATGATAATTACTTATATAAAACTGTGTGAAAGGAGATGAGCATAGTTATGTTTCAAAACTTACATTGCTGCATGATTTTCTTATTATTAAGAGCCACAGTCCTGCACAATTGTCTAAATGATTATGCTTTCACCAGCTGATTGTTAATTTATTCCTCCTGCATACCCAACTGGAACTGAAAGATTGTTGACATTCCACATGATGCTTTTACTTTGTGCTTTGACATACCATGTAAGTGGCATTAAAATGGTGATCCTTGTATGGTCAAATAATGATGATCGTGAGATGTATCATAGCGTGCAATGTAAGTACTTTCTAAAGAACAATAATGTCTCACTTGACAATGGCTACAAAGCCAAAATTGCAATAGAAGGAGTAAGATAAGTCAAATGGTGAAAACATCAGTTAGACGATTACTGACATGTTAATGCCAAGATTGATGTATTAGTTAGAATTCATGTACCTCTTTGAATATTGTTCTGAAATAAATTGTGGATTACTCAGAATGGGGAAACAATCCCCTTCAGAGGACATCAACTGATACTAACACAACTTAAAAATACATTTTTTAATTAGATTCTTTTTACATGTGTAATTTTGTTGTCTTTCAATGTAACACTCATAAGTTTGGTAAGGGGTTGTGATTAGTCCCAACTGTAATTCACATCTTTTTTTTATTTTGGTCATATGTTACTTTGGCTGAGGAGGAGGCTATTTTTGAATAAAATGTTATGTACATTCTGACCTGTAATTAAGGACATACATGAAGAGTAGCATTTTGAAGTTCACATGGTAGACCCACTACCATCTAAAGCTGATCTCTCTTGCTTATGTATCCTACAGCTGCATTTTGTTCATAAAAACAACTTCAAGTTGAAATTAAGTATGAAAAAAAATGCAAAACGTTTGAAGTAGGACTTAATAACAACTTAATAAATTTGACATAAAATGTGGGTCCCATAAAATGTGTCAAGTGCCAGGAGACAAGTGTTCAGCTTTGTTATTGATGCAAAAGGGCAATTTATATGTTAGCAGAAGATCATAAAGGAGTTCCTATAGGGGCTTTTACTCCAACAGTGGCAGTATTTGGAACAGTGCAGTTTATGAACAGTTCATATGTTCTTGCGGTGAAATTGTGTCAGGAATTGGCAATGACAACTTTCAAAGTAACAGAGAACAGTTAGTCACATATCTTATGCAGTCTGGGAAGAAATTCCCTCAGCACTTGAAGCTCCAAAGCAAACTAATGGTTTTTATACATACAGAAATAGAAGTAAAATTTGAAACAGACAAGATCACTATTGTATGGACTTTATTGTGATGACCAGTTTCAGCAAACTACATTGTCATCATCAGATCTTTCGCACTAGATTTCACTGAATCTTTACTAAATGCATCTTATATCATATCATATCACTGAATGATATTTCATGAACATGAGAGCAACAGTATATCAACAAGTCAAGCATAAAATAACTATTACATAAAACAAAGTACATATTACACTGATTATAAAAGCTCACATTTGTAAATTACCAGAATGAATCTTCATTCTGCTACTGTATGAACCTGAGCTTGCATCATCAGTGCAATTTGTATGTTGTTTTACATAATAGTTATTTTATGCTTGACTTGTTGATATACAGTTATTCTCATGTTCATGAAATATTGTTCTGTGATATGATACAATGTAAGATGCATTTGGTCACAATTCAGTGAAATGTAGTGCAGAAGATCTGATGATGGTAAGGTAGTTTGCGGAAACTGGTCATCACAAAAGGCTGTACAGAAGCGATTTTGGCTGTTTGAACTTTTACTTCTACATACTGGCAAAATGTTGCCATTTCATTTAAGTCTAGTTTCCCATTTCACACAGATGCTTACATTTTAGGAAACAGCGAGAAACTCAGTTACAACTGACTGAAAATGCAAGTTAAGGGTCAGAGATAATTCTTGTGGACTGGTAACCTTTTCATGTAATTCTTTGTAATGACTCATCTACATGTAAGTCCTTCAGTAGATTTGGTTTGGTTGTACATTTACTTGCTTGTATCTCTTTTTTTATGTTTTTCAATGTTCCTATTTCCACACAAAGTCATGAATTTTATGGATCAGTTCACTGGAGGCTCCCCCCACCCCACCAATTAAAAACATAAAAAAAATAAAAGGCAGTTGAATTATACAAGGAATATGTATCTTTCAGTACAGTGTGTTAAATTTGTAACTTCAAACGTGACAGGCACTCTATCCTCAATGACACATCGTTTATAAGAACACAATCTCTTAAACATGTGCTGGATGGAAAATTATATCTAACTTTGAAAAACAGTACAAGAAGCTCACTCATCATTTGTTGGATCCAAATAGATGTGGTTTGTGATCTTTCAGTGCAGGATTAACAGTCACACAGCTAATACAGGGTTCTACAGTGTAATTCATCCATTAAATTGTCTCATGTTTCAATCTTAGTACACAATGATGTTATCTATGAATTTGAAAACTGCTGTCAAGGTTATTATTTGATTTCAACAGGAAAAAAAGGTGATGACTTTGCACTGAAGAAGATAAATTTGGAGAGGATCTCTTTATTACAACAAAAATACAAGCACATGTAACATTAAGACATATTGGGAAAAGCATATGCAGAACGTCCTTTCTAGTATGTGACAAATATTAATTACAAATTCAAGCATCTAGTCTAAAATAAAATCCAGCTCACAGTTTGCTTATAAAATTTAAATTTTATTTACATTTAACCTGTATCAAATTTTTTTTGATATATTAGTCTATACAAAAATAGAAACTGTATCATCATACACATAAAAAGGGGAACAAGATATTAAATCTCATTCTTTTATCCACTTTTTGTGACAGGTACAATATTTGACTACAACCAATTGAAGTTTCATTCAATGGAACCTCTGGTAACTGAACAGTTACTGCAAAGTATTGTCAGATTTATCTTTTTTCGGTACTAACTGCAGCACTTAATAAAATTTAGGGCAGGAACTAAGAACAGACAACACCACCCAATCACTGAGACAGCAGGCACTGCATCTCTCTTAATGTGACTAAGAAACACTGATTTATTTTTAAAACATTTACTTCTATACGAACTGGTTTTCAAATATAATAAATACTTATTTAACTGGTTTTAGTTGTCAGCAACCAGTATGACAAAAATGTGACAGTAATATTGGGCGTAATGGGTATAGGTGTAGATATTTTTATATGTGGTACATCAGCATTGTTGTTTTTTTTTCTCTGCCTCCAACAGTTTCTCCACAGGCACATCATAAACTTTACAACCTGATGTTTTCTACATGGTCATAACTGCACCACTTCAGTGGACTACACCTGTAGTACAGACTAACTATTTTGCCTCTCTGCTTCAACAACTGACCTGCTGCCCAGGGGAAAATAAGCATTCATGGCTTGCTCTTGCCACATGTACTTGGAGGTACTACCCAACCTAAAAACATATGACTTGTAGTAGCTATAATTATTGGTCTGCAAATGACATAAATACTGTTGTAATGTTCAATACACAGTCCTCAGGCACCAACAGAAATATCTTCACTTATACCCGTTACACACTGTATATTATGACTAAATAATGCAGTTATACAACATACATCAAATCACAGTCATATCTAGGAATAATACTGCTAAAATAATTATTATTCTACAATACTTCAAAGATTTACAGGAAAAATAACATTATAAAAATGCAGATATGTATCACATTATTAATTTCAATCAAGGCACAATCTTGTCAGACTCAAAAAGCAGCCTGAATTAACATAGTAAGTTATAGACTTTTATGTATATTATTTCATCCTCTGGCATTAAAATAAAATGCTGTAGAGACTGGCATGAAGGGGGAAGCAGTTCCACAAGGCCTGTGTGCAAAGTATTCTGTACTAGTAATTAAAGAGCACCTGTCCTTTGCAGTTCACATGCATCATTCTTAACCTGCTGCTTTACTTAAAAAGTTTTTTAATAAAATACCTATATTGCAGTTTTAGTCTAACTCAACTGATTTTGTTCTCCATCAAATGTCTGTAGTGGAGTCAGATCTGTAGCTACAATTATATATGCTAGTTATTAGGTTTTGTTCATAGGGCGTAATTTGGACCAGACGTGTATTCAGTACAGCATGAAGACACTGATTTCCCATTTCATCATCAAGCACAAAATAAGCTGAAATTCAAATAAGAAAACAGAACACAATTTACATTTGTTTCAGCCATATTGTATATACACAAGTCATTCACAACTTAAAGATGTTATTGCAACGGAATGGGTATCCAGTTACTTAATGACTTCCAGAGACCATATAAGTCAAAAGCCTCACTGCTCAAGCTCAAATAGGAATTTACAGTAAATTTATTGATTAGGCAACAGATAATTATGTTCACCTTGCAGTTAATTACCTGTAAATTCTGCAAGGTACATGAGAACACAAAACTGGCATATGTAACATTGTACCACTTTATGTAACATTTATGGGGTGGAATAAGGACATACTCCTTTCTTTTCCATACATCACTCCAGTTTAGCAATGTTTTCTAGTGAAACAGCCATCCATAAAAGATTATGGCCTACACCTGTCATTGTATGGTATGTTATTCACCTGTGAGAAACCTACAAAACTGAATTGCATGAAATAAAGTCAATTTCACAAGAAGATCCGAAAAGAAACTTAATCCACAAAACAAGTGTTCAGATGAAACCTTCCCTTTCCTTAGTAACCTTACATTGTTGTTGTTGTTGTTGTTGTTGTTGTTGTTGTTATCACCACCATCACCACAACTGCAAGATCCCCTAAAGGGACTGCACTGCATCTGTTTTGTGAAATACATACTTTTTTGGCAATTCTGATGTCCCGAGTTAGCAACTCACAATCATGAGGCATACTTTACTCTTAATAATAACAATAATTCTGAATACTTTCATACAGTGTTTGACATGTTGAATGATACGAGGACATTATAAGCCATGGCAAAGTCTTATGCCTGACATTGTGCAGCCACAGAGGAGCATCATGCCTGATGCCACGGTCTGGCAGTGAAACATCCATCACTATGCATGCAGCAGTCAATTTGTTAAACTTCCTCATAGCAAATATTTTTTCAGTGCAGTTAATTTCAGGTGGATGTTAGTTCCCTCTTCTGAGGCATTAGCATACAAATCTCATGAGAGCTTATGGTGTTTTGCCCATCTGAAATACACTGTGTTCATCTAAATTTCTACAATTACTGTTTTTCAGAGTGGGTAAACCAAGTGGTGCGCAAATGAAGTGTATTTTTCATAATCTTGGCTCACACCGAAACGTCCTCATGACCATTATATTACATTACTGCATCAAAGACACACAAACACTTGTGAAAGATTTTACTAAAGATACATTACATAATATTCTTATCCACATCAGAGGAGAAACTTGCTTCATATTACAGGAGGCCACACTGAACGGAGAGACAACTTTTAAAAATCTGGTCAGCTGGACTATGTTCCAACTATTCTCCTGGAACGACGATCATCACCTGAATGTAGAGGGGTGCATGTAGAAATCCACACGTCTCATATGAAACCTTCTTTGAAAACTATTTTCGGAAGCGTGAGTTTAATTAATGATGGTTAAAAAATATATGGGGAAAATAAATTTGCTTGTTTCCATAAGACTCAAATAGGTAGTGTTCTTCAACATCAAACATTTTTTCCCCAGGCAGAAAAAGTACTGATGTACTGAAAATGAATTAACACTTTTCAGCCTGATTAACTTCTCATGGTCAGGGTTCACAGTCTCACAGAATTTTTTAAAGGATATAATATTCACCGTTGACTGAAGAAGTTATTAATTTCACTGTTCTAATTTTGGCCTTTGGGCCATTTTCAATCCTCCAACATGTCAGGGGATTGTAAAACTTGACGTGAACTGAAGTAAAATCTTTTGCAGTACCACTCGAAAATAGCCCAAAGGCCAAAACTGCAATAGTGAAATTAATGATTTCTACAGCCAATGGTGAATGTGATATCCTTTTTTAAAAAGCTCTTAAACCAGCCACATTAATGGTCATAGCTTGAATCCTTTCATTTAAATGACATGTAAATAGATGGAAGCAGAAATACTAGGAATGATACTGACACCGATAACACTACTTGCAACTAGAAACTGCCATAGTTGAAAATAAATTTAAAATATAAAAAGAGCAACTATGACAAGGAAGCAGTAACAAGTTTTCCATCACAGTCAAGATGTAAATGCAAAAAGAGACTGAAACAAGGTGCCCAAAACTGTCGATAAAGACAGAAATACTGTGACCATTTCCTGGAGTCTTAACTCTTTATTTGCAAACTACAAGACAGCCACAAAAACTATTGCCTTCAAATACTGGCATTTAGAGACATTATAATCAAAACAGCAGAGACTACTGCATGGACATCAGCAGGGTCATTTGCAGCAACTTTACAAAGAACAGTTGTCCCACTCATTACCTAAGGTAACTTGTGTGGTCAGACATTTTTAGGCAAGGTTTATTTTGGCCACCCATATCTCAATAAGGTACAAAGACCAATGATACCTGACCCTCACATGGTATGGAAAAAGAAGGGTCTGAATAAGTAAAATGCGTTTTAGAGTAACACCGCCATGGCCATTTGTGTAAAACTACATCTTGCTGTCCTCCCAATACTTTGCCAACACTACATTTAAAATGCGTAATAGATCACTACTGACCTACAGCAATAGTGTGGACTACTGTGTGATGCAAGTTACAGAAATGCTCTAACTTATGGCAGTCATAATTGTAACGAAAAACAGAAAAGTGAATACTGTGTGCAATTCTTGGGTTTAGAATTATGAGCTCAGACGTAATTAAACACTGGAAACTTTAACCAAATGAATAGGTTACACAATTAGTCAATACATATATTTCCATAGTGATAAACTAAAGCAATGCAAGTCTGTCTTAAGTACCAGTGTACACAATTTCATTGTTGTCAAAACTTTCTATAGACAGATTTTCTACCTATTGTGACACTTTCCAAGGAATTCATTAAATGTACTCAGATTTTATCCCATGTAATATTGTGCAAACACTATATCTTCACGCAGATTTAAATTCACCATGTTTCATTACTACTGAAGACCAAAAAATCTCGCACACCTCTTAATGAAACATGTCTGATCTAAGCCTAAAGCTTCCAACTGAAACCATAAATGATTTGTTACTGTAGGATTAAATACCCATCACTGGAAAAAAAAATCCTTAAAACCTTCTGTTCATGAAGTCTTACTTCAAGCAACATTAACTTCAATTACAGAGCGCCTCTTTCATTGTATTTTAATAAGTCAGAACTATGATACTTATCTTACAACAGTGACAAAACATATTAATGTGACCTCTATGTCTAGTATTCAGTGCACTGCTGTATGTTTAGGCACATTATGGAGTAGGGTACACACACATGTAAATACCTAGGCATTAAAACTATTAAGACTGCTGTCATATCTACAAGGAAATGTCCAGCAATGTATATAACATGAACATACAATCTGGGAGAGAATCCCAAAAGAAGTCCGTCAATAAGCATTTAATTACATATTAGGATGCAGAGAAGCAAGACAAAATGGTAAAGTTAGCACACATTTTTGACAAAATTTTCCCATTCCCATCCACACAGCTCAATTTCAGGTTTCCTTGGCTTTCCCAAAATTACATCAAGAAAATATGACAACAGTTCTCAAACACAGTATACCTGCTTCCTTGCATCATCTACCCTTATCCAGGTCAGCTAGTGTTCAGTGTCCAATGACCTCAACTTGAGTGCAATGTTCAGCTGTATACAGTGATCACAATAAAGTGACCGACAGTCCAGCATGGGAATAGGCAATGTTTGTTCATGTTTGCCTGTACACGCAATATGGCTGCACCAGCAACAGATGGGCACAACCATTCTGGATACATCCAAATGCTGCCTGGCAGTACTCTCTTTAGATAGAAGGCAAGTCTAATTTTTGTGCCCATTTTTAATTGTTTACAACATTCTGATATGTTAAATAATGTCATACAGAGAAACAATGCAAACAACAAAATTGAAACAAGTGTTACATTAGGGGCCATGGTAATGGTGTGATGTGACATCAGTGAACAGAACACACAGCATAACCAAACTCATTCTCTCATTTGTTGTTGCTATGCTAGCTATCTTGTAAACAAACAGCTGAAAATCACTGTTATTCTGATCCAGTTATAGTTCTTTCTTAAGGTGCAGTGCATATAAAATCGGTCTACAAAATGCTGTTCAGTGTTTAATGTACATTTTACACAACAGGTTTTTATTACAATTCCCAGTGCTCACCAGCAATACGGCAACTTAAAGATTCTGGATGGAAATTACAGAGACTTACCAAAATGAATCAGCACCGTCACTTTTCAATTATACTATTAATTTAATTCAGTCATCAGGTAGCGATAAGATGTTCTAACTGATGTGGTACAGTTTCCCCAACATTAACCTACTGACATTACATTTTTCAGTACCATCAAGAGTATCGGCAATATATGTTATCTACCATATACTAGTGCAATTTAGAGCATATAGACATGGTGTTTCACTTAACAATTGCAAATGATAGTTCAAGAGATGGGATATTTGATGTTATGTAGGTTTAATGGTACTATTAATCACACACTGCCTGTCTAAACTACCACTGGTACTACAGAAGGATGAGAAAATTGCTACAAACACACAAAATCTTAAAATTCCTGAATGGACCTGAAATTTACACTTAGTATACAAATTTAGTCAGTCATTGAGATTTATTTACATTCTTTACAAAATAAGTTTCATCAAAATAAAAGTTCCATTACTCATTTAGATTAAAATCACAGTTTTCCAAAACACACTCCAATGCTTCTGAGTAGTAATTCTGATTCATACATGAAGTAATTAGTGTAAACAGCAGAATACACTTATTAAAAAGAGATATGTCAAACATTACTATTTTCTTCACAATGAGATCATCAATCCCAACATTCCACATTTAAACATTTAAGTTAAGCGATTTCAGATTTACAATTTTATTCCTAACTTATGAATTCTGTCCACTGCAAATACAAAATCAAAAAGATGAAATGAAACTGAATAGAACACTTGACAAATTTCTACAGGCTGTTACATTAATCAGAGAGTATGCATTACACTTATTTCACAAATGTCAGTTTTATACCCCGTTTTTCAAGTTAGGAAATCAATTTCTGTAGCTCTTGTGGTAAGCTTTTTGTAATTTGCAGTTTTGAATGTACAAATCTGAAGCCTGAAAAGCAGCAGAAAAAGCTGTCCTTTGCTGATTAAAACACTATTTGTGAACATTAAGGTTTCTGTCTCACTTTTGCTGTAAAATGAAAGGTTTCCTTTAACCCTCCAGCCATGGGCAATGCAGTGAAGCGTTCAGCTACTTCCTGACAATTTCGCGGCGTAAAGGATCATTACTTCTGACAATGTCTGCTCTGTTTGCATAACAGAAGTGGTGATTTTCCCATCTAATACACTTCTATTGCTCTGGAATTTTGGCAGTCACTATTTTCCCGTCTGAAACAGCGGGAGTTGCACTTTTCATGTTTTACAGTCTCACATAGTAACACACTTATCCTCTCACGGCAGCAATTTTGTATCCACATTCCGAGACTATGTAACATGCTTCAAGATGTACAACACTCAGAAAATTTATCACTAAGTTTATCCTAGTTTTATAACAACGCGATTTTTGTATTTCCTGCATTATTTACATTAAATGACAAAAAAAATTAAGGTTTTGGTTTTTTTTGTTACATTCCTATAATCGACAGACTGCCAATTGGCTTTATCTTGGGTTCTTCGGTCGACGTTCGTTTGATGATTTTTATGATGTTTCGCCAGCACAAGTGGCTGGCATTATCAAATGCTTTACCTTCCATTGCTAGTGGTGGACTTGATTCGAGCCTGCAGCCGCAAATTTTACGTAGCTGGTGCACCAACATCCAAGAGCTTTTACGTGGTCATTATCACTGCGTTCTCCCCTTGCTACCTTCAGTATGGGAATCCAGGATCTGTTCACCTTGAGGCATTCCTCTTTTTTGTTGAAACTATTATGTTTGTGTATTTCTATTGCTTCCCTGAAGAAGTGGTTGCGATAGCCCTTCTCTACATAAAGAGCTGCCAGTGTTGGCGAATTTTACTAGATGATCAGTCTTTCACAGTATGTCCTCCGCCATGGCTGATTTCTGTACATGCCCCAAAACTGTTCAAATGGCTGGCTCTGAGCACTATGGGACTTAACATCTATGGTCATCAGTCCCCTAGAACTTAGAACTACTTAAACTTAACTAACCTAAGGACATCACACAACACCCAGTCATCATGAGGCAGATAAAATCCCTGACCCCACCGGGAATCGAACCTGGGCGTGGGAAGCGAGAACGCTACCGCACGACCACCCAAAACTGTAATGCCACTTATGTTTGATCCTGGTGTTGACTTATTGTTCAGTTATGCCGTCAGACTTTTCCACAATTACATGGTCAGCAGTATAGTCCTTTTCTCCTTTGCTGATCTGAGACACTCTGATGTTCGTTACTATTTGAGCAATATATGGCCGATTCTGTCCGTCACTCCAGGAATGTATAGTAGAAAGGACATACCTAATCCTCCTTTTTCTGATATGTCACTTCACCAAGTGTTTGATTCTGTGACATTTCTTACGCAACTGTTGGAATACCCATTACTCCTCAGAACACTAGGTGTTGCATCTTCCATTTGTGGTGCTGTGGAGCACACTCATCTCACTTGCATTACGAGTGTATTAATCGTATCTCTGTTCTGGCTCAGATGGTAATTAGGCAGTTTGTGCAGGTATTGATCCGTATGTGTGTTTTTTATACATGCTGTGGCTCAGGTTTTCCACCATCCCTCGTGACCAGCACATCTAGAAAGGGTAACTGTTGGTCCTTTTCTACCTCCATGGTAAATTTTAAGTTTGCATGGAAACTTTAGTGTCTTAGGAAGTCACCAAACTGTTCCTCACCACGGCTCCTCACAACAAAAGTATCGTTGATATATCTATACCACACCTTAGGTTTACAAAGTGGCAGGTCCAGTGCCCATGCTTCAAAATGTTCCATGAAGAAGTTTGCCACCACTGGACTGCCCATGGCGATGCCTTCCAGCTGTGTCATTGCACTTTAAATGGCTCATGGTGAGACATGCATGAAAGAGCTTGGTGGCGTCTTGCGGAATAGTGGAACTGATACTCCATAGAATCATTGAATGGCACTTACGTAAACAAACTTTGGTGAACAGTTAACCAGGATGTCGTTTGGTTAGTTTTTTCCAGCTTCTCATTGAAATGTCATTAGTCTTTTCTGTATGTGTCAGTCTTTCCCACATGCTGCTGGAGCAGACACACTAAGTTTTGCCAGTTTATACGTCAGTGAGCCAGGAGTACTATAACAGTCTGTCTTAATGGAACATTATTCTTATGGATCTTTGGTAATCCATACAGCTGAGGTGGGAGGGCTTCTGTGTTGCGCAGGTTCCTCTGTATGTCCACTGAAAGAGATGTCCTGATTAACTGATTCATATTCTGTGCGGTACGTGTAGTGGTCCATATTCTGTGCGGTACGTATAGTGGTCAACCTCAGTGAACGACAACTAACAGAAGAGAAACAGTCTGTCCTTCAAAAAGGAGGGAATACAATATCATCAAGTAACTATACCTATGGAGAATATCATTGCTAACACTGAAGCATCCATTCAGAACCTTTCTTGTGAAAGAACTAAGGAAATATGCACTGAAACTGCCAGAATACTGCGGCAAGCAGAACCATCATCTTGCAACCTCAAAAAAGATGATAAGATGAGTTACAAGCTACCAAGAGTGTACTGGTATTGCCTTCCAATAAGAGAAATGCGACCTATTAGAACCGGATGACATACCAAAATCTAAGCACAGATCCGACACATTGGATCTCCCAGAATATGAATCAGTTCATCACGGTATCTTCCCTCTCTGCGGACACACAGAGCAACCTGCACAACACAGAAGCCCTACCATCTCAACTGTATGGGTTACCAAATCTCTGTACGAATGGTGTTCCATTAAGACCAATAGTTTGTGCTCTTGGCCCCAAGGCCCCTATGCTCCATCTGCAAGAAGGAAAGACTGACGTGTACGTAAAATACTCGGGGATATTTCACAGACAAGCTGAAAAAACAAACTTGAACCAAAGGACAGTTTGATTAGCTTTGATGTTCCTTTGTTTACCGAAGTGCCACTCTGATTCTAAGGAGCAGCAGTCATCAAATTTTCTTGCTTATGAGACAATATTCACATTTTAGAGTGACAAATGGCTCTGAGCACTATGGGACTTAACTTCTGAGGTCATCAGTCTACTAGAACTTAGAGCTACTTAAACCTAACTAACCTAAGGACATCACACACATCCATGCCCGAGGCAGGATTCGAACCTGTGACCGTAGCGGTCACGCGATTCCAGACTGTAGCACCTAGAACCGCTCGGCCACCCCGACCGGCTTAAGAGTGACATCTCGGGCTGCATAGGAAAGGAGGGGGGTGGGGGGGGGGGGGGGTAAAGTGGCTACTCAAAGACAAATGCAATTTTCATCAAACCATGGTTATTGATACAAGCTTACCCATTTTGAATCTACATATTATATCACACCAAATATTTTTAAGTGAGAAAGAAAATAATATACTGGAACCACATGCATCTTTCTGAACACTTACATAGTGAGCAATTTTCTGTACCTAAAAGGGTACTGTGGCCATTGCCATCACAACAGGATCCCATGTTTGTTTTCCCAATTTCTGGCCACATTTTCTAGGCACCTTCACACCTAGTATCCAAAAGGACACTAAGTGGCTGCAACAGAGCCATTTATAAATAACTTAATTAGAATTGTCACAAAGGGATAGAACTGATGACAGCTTTGTATATGAAAGGCTTTAGATGTCAGTTTTATCTATTGTATTCTAAGTGTTCTTTGGAAGTAACTAACCCTTACTGGGGTGAACATCTTTGTCACTTTTCCCGAGTGGATGCCATGTATGCATTAGTGATCAACAGAAGAAACTATCAAACTGAAATAACAAGAAACTACATTTATAGGAGAAAAAGAGGTTTAAATCTTGATATCGTAAAAAACTATTCTTCATACAAATGAGTAAAAAGAATAATATAAATGAAATACCTTAGATCAGAAGACTCAAAATCAAAAGTTTTACTAAAAAAACAACTAGCTTCCTCTGTCAATCTCACTGACAAATATGGCAATCTATATTAGAAATTCTCAGCAGGCAGCAGCGCTGTTCAGGGCAGTAGATATGCAATGGTCACTTTCCCTGTCCTAGCCACTTTACCATACCTTCAATCTTATTATTAACTGATAACCTACATAAATTAGTACGTTATATAGTAACTCCAACATGAGATATGATTACAAATGTTCACTAAATGTCCGGAATGTCATTTTTCTTTTAATAATTGCATTGTATTACAACAGCCTCAGTTTGATTTCATATTACTTGCTACAAACATGTACCACACCTGGAGATGAGTTTCTATAAAGCGCATTCACAAAACCATGTTACTTCCATTTGACATTTATACCACAGCAGCTGATCTGTGTTAGCTGCACACGCTCTAGTTGTCAGCACTGGAAGACACACGATAAAATATTCACCCTCTCACTTATATTTACTCTGCACTGGCTGCATTACGTATCACTCTGATCCTGACATAGGTGGCAAACTTAATAAAGCTAACAGCTTCATTGATGTCAAAACTATACACATAGTAAAATATTACCATCTCTCTAAGTATTTTTGTTTGTTACTGAGCATGTTCAAATGGCTCTGAGCACTATAGGACTCAACATCTTAGGTCATAAGTCCCCTAGAACTTAGAACTACTTAAACGTAACTAACCTAAGGACATCACACACACCCATGCCCGAGGCAGGATTCGAACCTGCGACCATAGCAGTCCCGCGGTTCCTGACTGCAGTGTCAGAACCGCACGGTCATCGCGGCCGGCTACTGAGCATGTAAAACACACTGTTACGAAACTCTTAATGTTAGCCGACATTTTTTTTTGGATCCTGCTGTTTGTTGCTGAAAGCATATAATTATAAAATATGGCTGAGACCTGACGGTGGGCCGCATGTCGCCTGCAGACTGCAGTTTGACAACCACTGCTCTGGAATATATCAGTTCCATTTTCTCACAAGACATCACCAAGCTCTTTCATGTATGTCTCAGCACGAGCTATTTCATGTAGAGTGACACAGCTGAAAGGCATCGCTACAGGTAGTCCATTTAGTCCAATGATGGCCAACTTCATGGAACATTTCAAAGCACAGGCACTGGACTTCCGCCATTGCAAACCTAAAGTGTGATACAGATATGTTGACAATACCTTCATTGTGTGGAGACATGGTGAGGTAAAGCTCGGTGACTTCCTAAGGCACCTGACCAGTCTTGATGCCAACATACAATTTACCATGGAGGTAGAAAAGGGCCAACAATTATGCTTTCTACATCCGCAGGTCCTGAGAGATGGTGAAAAATTGGGACAAAGTGTTTATCGAAAACAGACACTCACAAACCGATATTTGCACAAACTGAGCCAGAAAAGAGGCATGATTAATACACTCTTACAGCGAGCGAGACGAATATACATGACCACAATCTCTGGCTGCCGAGGCCACACTGCGAGCAGCAGCACAAGATGGGAGAAGCAATCTGGATGGTGGGGGTAAGGAGGAGGCTGGGATGGGGAGAGGAAAGGATAGGAGGGTAGGGGTGGGGGATAGTAAAGTGCTGCTTGTGGGATACAGGGACAAGGTGTGGATGGGGTAGGGCAGCTAGGTGCAATCAGGAAATCAGGAGGTTAGATGAAGGAGTGGGGGGGGGGGGGGGGGGGTGGCAGCAGAAACAGATATAAGAAAAAGGACGGTGGGTGTGATGGTGGAACAGAGGGCTGTGTAATGCTGGAATGGGAACAGGGAAGGGGACAGGTGGGTAAAGGACAATGACTAACAAATGTTGCGGCCGGGGGTGGAAGGAGGGGGCGGGGGGGTTACGAGAACATAGGATATGTTTCAGGCAGTGTTCCCATTTGCACAATTCGGAAAAACTGGTGTTGATGGGAAGGATACAGATGGCATATGCTTTGAATCAATCATTGAAATCAAGGACACTGTGTTGGCCAGTGTGCTCAGCAACTGGGTGTTGCAGCTGTTTCTTGCTCAGTTTGTCTGTGGCCATTCATGCAAACAGACAGCTTGTTGGTTGTTATACTGATGTAGAACGTCGCACCGTGGTTGCAGCTTAGCTCTTAGGTCACATGACTTGTTTCACAGGTAGCTCTGCCTCTGATGGTGATGCTTGTGAACAGACTGGAGTAGGTGGTGGTGTGAGGATGTGTGGGACATGTGTTTGACAGTCTTTTTGTTGTGCCTATCTGTGACTCAACATCTCCACTATATGATGAGCAGCAACTACCTTTTTCACAATACTGTCAAAGTCTACATTGGAATTACTGGACACACAACACCAGGATCACTGAACATAAGCGGCACTGCCGAGTGGGGCACAGAGAGAAATCTGCATTGGTGGAGTACACACTACACGAGACTAACCACATAATAAAATTTGCCAACACAGAAGCTCTTGATGTAGAGAACAGCTATTTCATCCCTTTGGTCAGGGAAGCTATAGGAAGAGTAAAGCCTGACTCTGAATGGCTCCTGAATTCCCGTACTGCAGCAAATGATCATTGCATAGCAAGGGGAGAACCGCAGCGGTAATGACCCCAGAAAGGCCTTTGATATTTGCGCGCTGGCTACATATAACCTGCAGTCGTGAGCTCAACTCCTGCACACCACCATCAATGAGGGGTGTAGCTTTGATAATGCCAGCCATTTGTGCTGGAAAAATGTCAGGAAAAACAAACAAATATCGGCCGAAGAACTCTAGACAGAAGTCAAAAGGCAATTTGACAAGTGACCACAAAAAAAGCCTTAAATTTGTATTCCCATTATTCTATACTGACAACTACTCAAATTATCGAATAAAAATGCCCCACAATTGAAAAAAAATCTGAAAATCGCCCGCAGTTAGAGGTTTAAGAAAAGGAATTTCTCACCAACAAAGGAACACCTGACATTTGATACAATGTGCTGGATAATGAATGGATGCAAAACTTCCACCAATCAATCCAGTGAGAAAACAATGAACAGCACAGTAACTGTGCTTACCATTAAAGATATATTTACATTAAAACAATATTTATTTTTAACTTCCATATTTTTGTACCAGGTCGTCATTTTTCCAGTATTAACGCATAAAGATTAAAACAGAAGGTAACATTAACATTCATACAAGAAAAATAAAAGCATCTAATATCTTACAAAACAATATAGTAATTTAAAAAAAAACACATTTAAAATATGTTACAAATCTCCAAGCTGCAATGTTTGAAGCACATAGTGAGATTCTTAAGTATGATCTCCATAAATCTGTTTGTAAATAGTTAATTAAAATTCCAACATTATACAAATTTAACTTCATTCCTTGCAATAATTATATAAAAAATTCTTTGTGCTAAATAAAAGCAGTTACTGTACATTTTTTCAGTTGCTAGGTTATGCATTAGCTACATTAAAAGTTTGTTTAAATAATATACCTTTTTTAAAAAGGTTTTACATTAAAATACCTGTTAACAGAAATATCCACAGCTTGGCAAATATATGCTAATTGAAGCATGGCCTCTTGGATTTTACCAATAACGTACCTTTTCTAAAAAGGAGAAATGACTTTTGAAATGACTTAAGTGGCATAAACTCCCAAAAAACTAACTACCAAATTGGGCACTGTGGCAATGCATTAGTAATACTGCATGCAGTAATGCACTGTAAGTTGTGAAAAATAACAGATAAACAGATGTCTACCACCATTTGTGTAGGTGCTGATGTGAAGTAACACTTTCCACAGAACATTAATTGAACAGAAATCTATGATCATACAATAATCATCTTATGCCATCATTGCATTTTGTGTGATAATATAATCTTAAATGACGGCAGACCATTTGATAGCACCATTTACATCCTGGTGCAGGGCACCATCCATTATTAACAGCAGAAATAAAAATTTTTATTGTCAATATACAAGCAACCCCCAATCTGAACATGTTAAGATTTTTTGTAAGAAAATCACATCAAGATTTTTAAATATTTTTATCCAGTCACAAAACCTTTAACACTTCTCTGGGGGTATAAATACTGCATGCAGTCTTAACTGACTGTTAAAAACCACCACTTACACTGTCGTCTACAGTTCCATATATCGTGGCTGAGAAAGGTTTAGTGGAGTAGTAGCACTTTCAGAATCAAAATTTTCAACTTCCTTTGCTTTGGATAGCTGCATGAGAGCCATTGCTCCCATCCATTTCAAATTATCATCTGGTTGGTTACTGGGAGCTTGCCAAACTAAATACCCATCATCTGCTGGAGACTGTTCACCTTCCCTTGCAGCCAACATTAACACCGTTGGCCTCAACTGGTTGGCATCATGGCACTCTTTCATTGGCCTCAGCTCTTCAAACATACTGACAGTACAATCATCTCTGTCATTCCACTGGATTGGTTGAGCCAATTCATTCTTTACCCCCCACAGAGCTTGATCTCTACATGCCTCTCGCAACCATCTCTTCTTTGGTTGTTCAACTCTAATGTCACTGTTCTTCCGTATTTTGCAGGTTTCATGGGAGTACAGTTCACCATTGCCATTTAAAGTTGCAGACTCCGAGTTCACATCTAATTTAAAATTCTGCTTCACATCTCCTGGGATGCAACTTCTTATACAAGTTTGCTCAACATTAATGGTGGCTCTCTGAATGCTAGATTTTTTATGCTGAACATTTTCTTGTTCCATTACTGTTACCAGGCCTTTACGAATTTTTAACTTCTTGCAAGACAAACTGCCATTTTCCACATCATTCCTCTTTGCCTTGTTCCTCCTTTCTGGTTTCTTCGGTGTTCTGTCTTCTCTCTCCTTCCGATACCTTAAACAAAAGTCACTTCTTTTAACATTTCAAAACTATGGAGGTCTTGAGTGACAAACTTCTACAGACAAAATTTAATAACAGTTGGAAAAAACACTTTTTGCATTTCCCAGAAAAATGCAAAAGACAAACCTGAATTAACGGAAAAGGACAAAAAATTTAAAGCAGTTACATTAAATATAGAGTAACAATATTTTTTTAGTAGAAACTGTTGTGCCAGTAATATGGTTCATTAAAAAATTAATCTGAAGTAACTGAATAATCAAATATTTAACTGTATTGGGAGCATAAAATTCTGTTTTGTCAATATTCCTGATAAAGACACAGTTTTAGCCAATAACATATCTGCCTTTAAGCTCATGTCACAAAGATACACCCCCCCCCCCCCCTCCTTTTCCCATTTTATGATTTAGTTTTGTTTTTCATAATTGTGGTACCATTTGTCATTTATTTGCATTGAATTGTTATTTCATAAATTTCACCTGCTCCAGTATAGCAACACGACAGACGTTTAATGACATTTATTACTTAAACAGTTGCCACATTTCAAACGGACTAAGCCAGTTTTTAACATTATGATGAAGAATGGAAAATATGTTAGTGTCAATATATCCTGCATTGAATAACATTTGACTACACACTTCACATTAACAAATTAAATATCCACAATATATTCCGTGGAGTTTGTACTGATTTGAAACATCCTGGCAGGTTAAAATTTTGTGCTACATGAGGACTCACACCCAGAAGTAAAGTCATGACAGTAAGTCTTGAGTCATTTCTGGACATTTCAGTCAGCAGAGCATCTGACAGCAGAAAAGCAGAAGTTTCAGGTTTGAATCCCATTCTGATATATTGTTTTAACCTGCAAGGTTTTAGAGATATCCTGAAAGCATCTAAACAGAGCAAAAAATTGAATATAACCCACTGGAGCTAAACAGTAATCATTACTTTTGCACCACTGCTTACTCTTATTTCAGTAATGAAAACTAAATTCACCCATAAATTTATTTTCTATTTTATATAATTTCTTCATTTATTATTTTGTACACTATGTATGCCATAACTTTTCTTTTACTGATCTCTGCCTGTTTTAACTGAACCTTTTATCAGCTCATTTTTCTGCTCTATAATTGCGTGTGTCATTTCATCCAGTTTCCAATGACTGATCTTAATTCAGATTTGATCTGTAGATAACATTACCATATTATTCAGTTGCAATGTGTCAGAATGGACCCAACCTGCAATCATCTGCACTGTGTATTACATATCATTCTGTGGTTTTGCAATAATGACATTTTCATAAAAATATAACTTTAACCAAACCAAATAGGTGGCAATTTCAGCCATATCTGTAATGTTGTTCCATTTAGCTTTCTTAAATCCAAATCTCCATACAATGAGAGTAATTTGGCTTCTCATACATTAAAACAAAACAGTGGTATCTTTCAGACGAACCTGCTTCTGTTATATGTTATCAACTTTTCCACCGTGAGTGTACGACTTCAGTTTGAAAACTAGCTGTTCAAGATATTGGTACATGTAAGTAGTGGAAAATAACGGAAAGTTTTTTTCATTGAACTAAGCAACATTATTAACAAAAAATGTGGAGAAAAAAATTTTGAAGATAGTCTCACCTTTCAAGCCAGCGAAGAACATCACTTGACTGTTCTGGATTACACGTAACAGGCCGCAGTACAAAATCATCGCTTCGGTGGAGTGTTGCATTCGGATGTTCAGGGCAGTGGCGATTTGCATGAGTGAATCTAATTGTGCACCTGTTTAAATACAAGAAAATTATGAAGCATTGCCAATGGTAGATTTTACAAGTTTGTTTATAGGTCGACCTGAAACTATGAGTTGGTAATAACATAACAGTGAGCACAATTAGTTGAAAAGATCTGGCATTGTTAGACGATACCATCACTGAGTCCAATAATACACTTTAACCTTTGTGCTAACCCCTAGGTCAATATAAAACCAAATGGCCCATTTGTAGCTCAGCAGGAAAGCCAACTGCATGCAGTATTTACAAAATGAATTGGATGGGAGTGTATGTAATCTGACAGATGTTACACAAGATTTTTACAAACCATTCCTGAAGAGGACTCTGACTCTTCAGCAACAACAGACCACAAATATTGTTGCATGGTATTAATCTTATATCCTTATATTGTCTTGAGCAATTGTACTTTCAATGCAGAGCTATCCTGTGATGTAGCTGTACAACCCCCCCCCCCCCCCACACACACACACACAAATTGTTATGTCCCAACCTGAACACATCTACTTTCTAAATAAAGTTTATCCCCTTAGATAATCCCACCCTAATTGCACCTTACCTTCTGAAATTCTGTACATGAAGACTCACTGTGTCATTAAGAAACTCTTTAACTGGCAGTGGAATACTGTTTAGGCAAAAATTGCACTTCTTTCACATAGCTCCTGGTTATAAATCTTACATTGTCCGCCATCTTTCCAAAGAGCAGATTTCATTCCAGAATTATGACGCTGAATGGTTAGCAAAATGAGCAGTTTTTGCTGCCGTTATCCCTTTGCTGGATTTTTCCACCCACAAATTTGTGTTGCTGTGAATGTAACTAAGCATTAGAGGGTGCTGAAAATGGTGAAGACAATATATATTCCAACAATTTTCACTTTCAATAATTTATTTTTCCAACTGCCAAGGCATCTTCCATTATCCTGTTTGAAGAATTTATTGTGCATTCCAAACATTTTCTCACTTATGTGTTCATCCAGTTGTTCCAGAAAGCTTGCGAAGTGTTTGCGAGGTATTGCTTTACTTTTTTCAGCTTAGAAAACAGTGACCACATAAAATTAACATTTTTTTTGTGCAGGCTCACTGGTTTCTACTTACTACTATAATTGTTTTTTTTTCTTTCTAGCATGAAGTGGTGAACAGATATCAGTCATTGCAATTGGCACACAAAATTGGTTGAATACTTTTTAAATGAACCAAACATTCATTTTCATATTTGGTTTTGTTAGTTATCAATAAAACAGGCACCCATCTTGCATAAAGATTTCCCCTGGTTAACCTTTCCTGTAGAATCTATTTTACTCTTTCAGATGCACTTATGACATAAGCTGTTTCATACATTCTCATCACCAATTGTCCACCAACAAATTTGAGAGTAGATTTTTACATACAGTTGCAGTTTTAGAATATTCTTCATGCTGCTCATCTTCAAGAGAAATATAGCAGATGTGAACGCAGCTATCAATTTCTTAATTACTGAAAATGAAGGCCTTAACACCTGAAAAAGCTCCAGAAACTACGAAATTATGTTGGTGATAAACCATCCAAAATAAGGAATATGATAATGGCAAGGAATTCCAATTTGCCCATTTGGAAAGAAAATTTGTAAGTATTACAAAAAGGTAAAGAAACAAAATTAATCCACAAATCACATTAACACTGTCCTTTTACCACATAAAAGGAACAAAATAATACAAAACTTTGTTGCTGTCAATATCACCTCCATGTTAAAAACTCATTTTATGCTTGTAGTTGCAGCAACATACAATGTATACGATTTCAGTGAATAAGAGCATTGAAGACAACCCTTCTAAGCTCCCACAATGTTTATTTTCAGACGGAAAGTGATGAGACATTTATCTGATACAGGAATTTAGGTCCACCTATTACGCAAACAACCAAGCTTTTTAGCGCCAAAACATTTTTGAATATTTGTGCTGTCATAAGCAGACTTCGCCCTCCCCTTCCCCCTCTTGTACCTTTACTATATAAACAGTGATATGGTAAGTTTTCTATACAAGCTGTCACTGAATTTTATGCATTTTCGTATTTATATATGTATCAATTTTAAGTCAATCTGCAAATGTTAATTAAGATCATGTATCACATTATTGTGCATGTTTCTGCAACAGATGACTCTGCAAATGAAGACAAAAAAATTACACTTACAGAGAGATTATTTGCTAACTCTCCAACCAACATGGCAAAACATTTTGCTGCCAATGGCAAGTTATATAATGATGTAAAGAAAGTTCTACAGAATCTAAGTACAGAAAATAAGGTAATATGAAAACAGACCCAAAATGTTTTTAGGTTTAATTTTCATTTCAATGATTATTCCTTACAACATATTTTTATTTTACAGACCAAAATTAAGATCCACATTGAAGGAGGCACATTTTGGAGAATTTGGAATCTACAAACTAACCTATATTCATGAAATTTTATTTAATGAAATGAAAGGTCATTGATCAGATTTATAAAATTTAGCACCACTCACCCATTTTCAGAGCAGACAAATGGTTTTTCTCCAGTATGCAATCGCTGATGAGTTTTGAGTTGACCACTTTGGGTGAAGGCTTTTGTACATCCTGGATAATCACACATGTAGGGCCGCTCACCTGAAATTTATTACATGTATAAACTAAGCTGCAATAGTGACACTTAAATAACTCCCTTTGGGCTGAAGGAAATAAGCTCTTGTTAATTACTGAATCAATGACATTCCATGAAGGAAAACTGTCTTGTAAAACACCTTGTAATTTTTGATTGAGGCCATGTTAAGAAATTATATTTTTATTTGCTTTAACAATGTACAACTTTCTTGTTGAAAGTGAACTTGTGGGACCTTCCTTAAATCTGTGTAGTTAAACTGTCTTGGTGACAATTTCACATCCCAGTATGTAAGGATGGGAGGGGGTTGGGTGTGAGCTTCGCATTGTTAGAATTGTTTCTCCTAGGAATTTCATGCAAAGCTTCCGTATTAACAGATTCTGGTTGCTTAGTGTGTGACACACCAAGAGAGGCTGATGGTTTTATCCAACAGAGGGAACAACTCTGACCACTTACTGATAAGATTATTATTATTATTATTATTATTATTATTATTAGTCAAGCCCTTTCTTTTAGGGTTTAGGTCACTTTTCTGGAATCACATTCATGCACAACTGCACAAGGGCTTGTATGCTACACCTTATCAGAAGATCATTTTCTTCAGCTTGTACAAGTTGTTGAAGACCGTATCCAAATCTCTACAAGCTCTTTCTTGAGTTCTGAACTACATGGCCATGTATAATTACTGAAAAGTAAAATTAAATCAAACAGTGTTTGACTATTTCGGTCTACAGCTTGTGTGCTGCCTTCACAGTTGTACAAAATGAAGTGCTTATTCTGTCTTATTTATTTTATTTATTTCATTCGTGTTCTGTAGACCCATTAGCGATAAATCGCTTGGGTGTAGAATGTGTCATTTACATAGATTTGAGACATTTGTTTATAAGGCTAGGTTGTACAATGAATAATATGTTACATAGAAAAAATGTTAACAAGAATTGTTTTTTGTAAAAAGTTGCAAATTATACTGAACAGACTTACAATAGATCAAAACCAATTCACATATTCTCATACATAAATTCATCCAGTGAGTAAATGGTTTTACATAGAAGATAATGTTTAAGTTGATCTTTAAAAGTAGGTGAATCAGTAACTGACATTTTTATTGCCTGAGGAAGCGCATTAAATAATTTTTTGCATGAGTAGTGTACTCCTTTTTGCGTCATACTTAGATTCTTTTGCTCAAGATGTAGATCATTTTTTACCCCAGTGTCATAGTTATGATACATGCTGTTCATTTCAAAAAGGAAATGGTTTTTACACAAGAAACATATGACAGAAAATTTACTGAGATACTGTTGTGAGTATTCTCAGTTCTTGGAAGACTTTCCTGCAGGCATGTCTGTAATTGACACCACACAGAATCCTAATGACTTTTCTGCGCTATGAGGATTTTGTTTGCCTTTGGCTGGTTTCCCCAGAATATAATTCCATAGGCCATCAGGGCATGAAAAATAACCAAAATAGGCAGCTTTCAAAATATTTAAGTCACTGAAGGAAGCAATCGCACGAATAGCGTAAATTGCTGAGCTTAGTTTTTTTATATAGGTAAGGAATGTGTAAGGACCAGTTTAGATTGCTATTAACAAGTAGACCCAGGAACTTTGTTGACTCCACTCTTGCTAAATTCCTATCATTGTATTTAACATTAATCTCACCTTTGATATTTTGGCTTTTATGGAATTGAATCAATTGAGTTTTTTCAAAATTTAGCGATAATCCATTAGAGGTAAACAAGTTAAAGGTCTCCTGAAAAAATTCATTTACAGTGATTTCAAGATCAGTATTTGTTGAATTGTCTACCAGAATCATCGTGTAATTGGCAAACAAAGTAAATTTTATATTAGCCCTTGTACACATTGGAAGGTCATTTATGAAAATAAGGAAAAGTAGAGGACCCAGAAGAGAGCACTGTGGGACTCCACAGTTTATTGTGCCCCAAGAAGAGGACACTGGTTCCCCATTAGTGTTGTTTACCATGACTTTTTGTTTCCGGTCCTTTAAATAGGAGGCAAGCCACATCCCTGCTTCTCCAGTTAACCAATAAAATTCTGCCTTTCTCAGAAAAATCTCATGCTTTACGCCTTAGAAAGGTCACAAAAAATTCCAGTTGGAGACAATTTATTATTGATTGATTCAAGAATTGACTTGGTGAAAGAATATGTTGCATCTTCTGTTGAGATGTTTTTCTGGAAACCGAATTTACTTTTATTGAGAATATTGTATTTACTAAGATGTTCAAGAATCCTTCTGTGTACAAATTTCTCGAGAATCTTGGAGAAACAAATTACGAGTGAAATAGGACGATAATTGGTTACTTCGTTTCTGTCACCCTTCTTGTACAATGGTTTCACCACTGCATATTTACGTCTGTCAGGGACAATTGCTAGTCTCAGTGATTCATTAAAGATGTGGCACAGGACTTCACAAATGAAAATGTGTGTGTGTTTCAACACTTTGATGGAAATACCGTCAATACCAGTTGAGTTGTTGTTTTTCATGGTCCTTATTATCTTCTTAATTTCCTCAAAAGTGACAGGAAGCATTCTTATCTGGGGTGTTGCACTAACTCCACTTCTTTGTAAAAGATTCAGAGCCTCATTTATAGAACCATTACACCCTATTTTATCTGCTGCAGTCAAAAAATGCTTGTTGAAAATTTTTGCAACATTTTCACTGTTATCAAAGATATTCCCATTATGTCTAACTTCAATATTTTCTGCATCGTTTGAGTAACTACCAGTTTCTCTTTTAATAATACCCCAGATGGTTTTTATTTTGTTGCCACAATTATCTATTTCTGATTTGATGAACATACTTTTTGCCTTTATCAGAACATCATTTAAGATCTTACAGTACCTTTTATAATGAGCTCTTATTTCAGGATCATTAGTATTTCTGAGAGAAACATAAAGCAGTCTTTTAGTCCTACATGAAGGTTTTTTCCCTTTTGTGAGCCACTGTTTGCTGGTATGGCTCTGGTACTTGCTCTTTGCAGTTCTTAGAGGGAAGACAGCTTCAAAGTGGCACATAAATTCATTTATAAATAGGTTAAATTTGTCATTGACTTTCAGTGCTCTATAAATTGGACTCCAGTCAATGAGTTGAATATAACTGTTGAAGATCATGAGATTTTCATTATTAATTACCCTAAATGAACTTTTACAGACTTTGTCCTTCTTGTGTGGGCATATATCATTGACAGTTAGCAATTGGCCATCATGATCTGAAAGACCACTTAGGACTTTTTTTACTGTTGCATTGGTGTTTCTATTCTCATCAATGAAAATATTATCTATAAGACTTGAACAGAAGTTCGTAACCCTTGTGAGGAAGTCTACCATGGGTGTGAGGTTGTATGTGTTCATTATATGTAGCAGGTCAGCTCTACTATCATCATAATCTAGAAAGTTAATGTTAAAGTCTCCTAAGACTACAATATTTTTATTTTTTTAAATATATATGGGATAGAAGAGATTCGAGTTGCTTAAAGAACATACATTGCTCCCCTGATGGAGCCCTATATACTGTTACGACAATGAGTGACAGGGTCTTTGTCCTAATTTCTATACCACAAGCTTCAAAATGCTGATCAAAACAGTATTTTGTGAGCTCTAGAGATCTATACATTATATTCTTTTTTTACATATATAATTACACCACCCTTCTGCACACTGTTTCTACAAAAGTGAGAGGCAATACGATAGCCATCTAGATTCACCGATACCCTTTTTTACATGGTGTTCAGTAAAACAAAGGATATCGGCATTATCAATAGCATTACTGTCACTAATATTCATTGTCAACAGTTCTAGTTTACTTCTTAGCCCCCTTATATTTTGATGGAAAATACACAATTTGTCACATTCAATATTGACTTTTTCAGGAAGTGAGTTGCTAGGTTTCAAGATGGGTACTTCATCATCATGAAAAATATTTGCACAAGGGGTTCCTCATAATGTGCAAGTTACTAAGAATCAACAATGTAACTACAAGTTTCATCACTTGTAGGGATGCAGGACACATTTAGACAGAAGGAGTACTGTGTTCCTCCTACGGTAAATCTGAAACTTTACCAAGTTTTATGGTATTGCATGGAATGTTCAAGGATCAGCAGAAAAACGACAGATTATACCAATCAAAATACTCTCACTCTGTTCCTGCTGATATAACTGACTGCAAAGCATGGTCAGGTGTAATGTCGTCATGAGACCATTTCCTAGTTTCTGAACTTGCATGGGTATTTTGATTTCAGAACAGTAAATACCATGACAGATTGTAATGGAGGACTACGACCACTGCCTGTCATCCTCACCAAACCAAGGTGCTGGGGCAAAAAAATGTTCAAATGTGTGTGAATTCTTAAGGGACCAAATCGGTCCCTAGACTTGCACACTACTTAAACTAAGGAGGGTGGACACACACACACACATACACACACACACACACACACACACACCGCCCCCCCGTCCTCCGCGCCCCCCCCCCCCCCCCCCCACCCCGAGGGAGGTCTCTAACCTCCAGAGGGAGGGGCCGCCCAATCCATGACATGACACCTCACAAGCTGCAGGGCTGTGTTGGGACAGATTTGCCCATGTGGAGTTACAGTTTGCTGATAACATGTTGAGGTTGCTCCCATTTTGTTATCGTTATAAAGTAGTGTTTTCATAACAATTTCACCAACCAATATTATCAGTGATTTAGCATTCTTGCATGTGCAGCGTTTATTTTACTGCAAGCACCTGATCATCAGAAAAAGAAGAAACAACACTGGTGGACTGCTATCAAAAAGTAGAGGACAGTGGTGTGAGACAAAATCAATGTCTGACTTTAAAACTGAATTAGAATATAGGATATTTAATAATTTTTTGTGAATGAGAGCTACAGACTTCAAATTATTATTGAATTTTGTAAGCCTTAAAACTTCGAAAAATGACAGCTCTTTCAAAGAGAGCTGCACATACAGTAAAAAAGATATCCATAAACATTCCATTTTCTTTTTCACATCATGCAAATTATTTTCTAGCAGCTCACTTCTTTCCCTCCAAGTGTTTAATCTTTTCAATTTCTTTTTACAATTGCAGCTTGCAGGGTCCCACAAACATTCCTGTTCCCGATAAAACTATCTGCTTTACCGCTGCCTCAGTATTCCACTCAATACTCCAATATTTATGGCCACAATAAATACATACCAGTTCAACAGACACAGCAAATTGCTACTGGACTAAGGAATATTCAATCCAGTGTCCACACTAATATGAGGGCCCTAATCCCAACTCACTGCTAATGCTTTAACGTTACTGCCGGCATTCCCAACCCTGGCCAAGGCCAAAGGCTTCATTGACTCCTATTTATCACCTATGCACACTAAGCAAATTTCTGCCAATGAAGCAGCTGGTTGCCATTTGTTAGGCTACTATGTGACTTAACTGTGTTGCAAAAATGAATTATCAGCAACATTTGAGCCACAGGTCAGAATTTCTGAGACACTCAGGGTCACGTGCAAATCACACGCTTCTGTAATTAACAATATCCCCATCTGTCCCAACATTACCTTTCTAACAATGGCGAGAATGCCTATATCTGGTCACAAAAGTGAAAAGTGAGACTAGATTTCATTTAGATAAGTACAATTTCAGCAGGTTGACAAGCTTCATACATAAAAGCCAAAGGTTTAAACCTCCATTAGAGACACACACACACACACACACACACACACACACACACACACACACACACACACACACACACACACACACACACACACACACACACTCTCTCTCTCTCTCTCTCTCTCTCTCTCTCTCTCTCTCTCTCTCTCAAGGTGAGAAGACTAACCATACAGCTACAAAAGTTAAGTGTCAGGGACTCAGACATGTGGAGATGGCACAATACAAAGTCTTCAATTGTGTCAGCACACACACTCACACTCACACACACTCACACACACACTCACACACACACTCACACACACACTCACACACACACTCACACACACACTCACACACACACACTCACACACACACACTCACACACACACTCACACACACACACCCTCTCACACACCCTCTCACACACCCACTCACACACCCACTCACACACCCACTCACACACCCACTCACACACCCACTCACACACCCACTCACACACCCTCTCACACACCCACTCACACACCCACTCACACACCCACTCACACACCCACTCACACACCCACTCACACACCCACTCACACACCCACTCACACACCCTCTCACACACCCACTCACACACCCTCTCACACACCCACTCACACACCCTCTCACACACCCACTCACACACCCACTCACACACCCTCTCACACACCCTCTCACACACCCTCTCACACACCCTCTCACACACCCACTCACACACCCTCTCACACACCCTCTCACACACCCTCTCACACACCCTCTCACACACCCTCTCACACACCCTCTCACACACCCACTCACACACCCTCTCACACACTCACACACCCTCTCACACACTCACACACCCTCTCACACACTCACACACCCTCTCACACACTCACACACCCTCACACCCTCTCTCACACCCTCACACCCTCTCTCACACTCACACACCCTCTCTCACACCCACACACCCTCTCTCACACCCACACACCCTCTCTCACACCCACACACCCTCTCTCACACCCACACACCCTCTCTCACACTCACACACCCTCTCTCACACTCACACACCCTCTCTCACACTCACACACCCTCTCTCACACTCACACACCCTCTCTCACACTCACACACCCTCTCTCACACTCACACACCCTCTCTCACACTCACACACCCTCTCTCACACTCACACACCCTCTCTCACACTCACACACCCTCTCTCACACTCACACACCCTCTCTCACACTCACACACCCTCTCTCACACTCACACACCCTCTCTCACACTCACACACTCACACACACCCTCTCACACTCACACACTCACACACACCCTCTCACACTCACACACTCACACACACCCTCTCACACTCACACACTCACACACACCCTCTCACACTCACACACTCACACACACCCTCTCACACTCACACACTCACACACACCCTCTCACACTCACACACTCACACACACCCTCTCACACTCACACACTCACACACACCCTCTCACACTCACACACTCACACACACCCTCTCACACTCACACACTCACACACACCCTCTCACACTCACACACTCACACACACCCTCTCACACTCACACACTCACACACACCCTCTCACACTCACACACTCACACACACACTCTCACACTCACACACTCACACACACACTCTCACACTCACACACTCACACACACACTCTCACACTCACACACTCACACACACACTCTCACACTCACACACACACTCTCACACTCACACACACCCTCTCACACTCACACACACCCTCTCACACTCACACACACCCTCTCACACTCTCACACTCACACACACCCTCTCACACTCACACACACCCTCTCACACTCACACACACCCTCTCACACTCACACACACCCTCTCACACTCACACACACCCTCTCACACTCACACACACCCTCTCACACTCACACACACCCTCTCACACTCACACACACCCTCTCACACTCACACACACCCTCTCACACTCACACACACCCTCTCACACTCACACACACCCTCTCACACTCACACACACCCTCTCACACTCACACACACCCTCTCACACTCACACACACCCTCTCACACTCACACACACCCTCTCACACTCACACACACCCTCTCACACTCACACACACCCTCTCACACTCACACACACCCTCTCACACTCACACACACCCTCTCACACTCACACACACCCTCTCACACTCACACACACCCTCTCACACTCACACACACCCTCTCACACTCACACACACCCTCTCACACTCACACACACCCTCTCACACTCACACACACCCTCTCACACTCACACACACCCTCTCACACTCACACACACCCTCTCACACTCACACACACCCTCTCACACTCACACACACCCTCTCACACTCACACACACCCTCTCACACTCACACACACCCTCTCACACTCACACACACCCTCTCACACTCACACACACCCTCTCACACTCACACACACCCTCTCACACTCACACACACCCTCTCACACTCACACACACCCTCTCACACTCACACACACCCTCTCACACTCACACACACCCTCTCACACTCACACACACCCTCTCACACTCACACACACCCTCTCACACTCACACACACCCTCTCACACTCACACACACCCTCTCACACTCACACACACCCTCTCACACTCACACACACCCTCTCACACTCACACACACCCTCTCACACTCACACACACCCTCTCACACTCACACACACCCTCTCACACTCACACACACCCTCTCACACTCACACACACTCTCTCACACTCACACACACTCTCTCACACTCACACACACTCTCTCACACTCACACACACTCTCTCACACTCACACACACTCTCTCACACTCACACACACTCTCTCACACTCTCTCACACTCACACTCTCTCACACTCACACTCTCTCACACTCACACTCACACTCTCTCACACTCACACTCACACTCTCTCACACTCACACTCACACTCTCTCACACTCACACTCACACTCTCTCACACTCACACTCACACTCTCTCACACTCACACTCACACTCTCTCACACTCACACTCACACTCTCTCACACTCACACTCTCTCACACTCACACTCTCTCACACTCACACTCTCTCACACTCACACTCTCTCACACTCACACTCTCTCACACTCACACTCTCTCACACTCACACTCTCTCACACTCACACTCTCTCACACTCACACTCTCTCACACTCACACTCTCTCACACTCACACTCTCTCACACTCACACTCTCTCACACTCACACTCTCTCACACTCACACTCTCTCACACTCACACTCTCTCACACTCACACTCTCTCACACTCACACTCTCTCACACTCACACTCTCTCACACTCACACTCTCTCACACTCACACTCTCTCACACTCACACTCTCTCACACTCACACTCTCTCACACTCACACTCTCTCACACTCACACTCTCTCACACTCACACTCTCTCACACTCACACTCTCTCACACTCACACTCTCTCACACTCACACTCTCTCACACTCACACTCTCTCACACTCACACTCTCTCACACTCACACTCTCTCACACTCACACTCTCTCACACTCACACTCTCTCACACTCACACTCTCTCACACTCACAAATAAATAAAATAAAATAAATTTGAAAATCACTGTAACACTTTGTATAACATGTACTAGGGACTACTTGTGGGATTGTGAACATACAGTGAAGAGCCAAAGAAACTGGTACACCTGTGGCTAAACATGCCTTGGTGCACGGCCAGCACATCTTGGAACAGTGTTACACCGTCCGGGTTATCTGGATACTTCCCACTAACACCAACCTGTCAGAACTCCGGAGATGGGAACTTGCCCTTCAGCATATCCTCTCTTCTCGCTATCCGCCAGCCCTCAATCTCCGCTAATTTCTAATTTCAATTTGCCGCCGCTCATACCTCACCTGTCTTTCAACATCATCTTTGCCTCTGTACTTCCGCCTCGACTGACATCTCTGCCCAAACTCTTTGCCTTTACAAATGTCTGCTCGTGTCTGTGTATATGCGGATGGATATGTGCGTGTGTGCGCGAGTGTATACCTGTCCTCTTTTCCCCCCTAAGGTAAGTCTTTCCGCTCCCGGGATTGGAATGACTCCTTACCCTCTCCCTTAAAACCCAAATCCTTTCGTCTTTCCATCTCCTTCCCTCTTTTCTGACGAGGCAACTGTTGGTAGAATTTGTGTGTGTGTGTGTGTGTGTGTGTGTGTGTGTGTGTGTGTGTGTGTGTGTGTGTGTGTGTGTCCAATTAAATTCTCAGCAATATGTACCCCAAAGAAGTTTGAAATTTCCATCCTATTTATTATTTTCTCACCATGTGTTATGTTTATCATTGGTGTAGGACTTCTAGATGTACAGAACTGAATATGTTGGGTCTTTTTAAAATTGATGGTGAGATTATTCACAGAAAACCAGTCAATGACACTTTCAAGAACTTTGTTTACAATTTCCTTTTGTACATACGCTTGGATTGATTACAACACTAGTGTCACCTACAAAACGAACAAATTCTTCATGTTGTATAGTAGACAGAAGATTGTTTACACATATGAGGAAAATTAGTGGACATAAGACTGAACCTTTAAGAACCCCATACGTGATTTCTCCTCAGTCAGAATCACGTCAATGGACTATACTGCTTGAATTACTTTCTGCATTCTTCTGATTAGATATGACATTATCTATTGGTTGGTTAGACCATCAATCCGATAAAAAGTTAATTTATCCAGGAGAATAGTGTGATACACACAGTCAAATGTTTAGACGTCACAGACAATACAAACTTGTGCTATTTTATTGTTTAATTCTTATAAAATCTGGTAGTGCACATGTAAATGGTATTCGCAGTTGAGCAACCCATCTGAAACCCAAACTGTGACTTGCTAAGAATACTATTTTTGCCAAGGTGTGGTCCTATACTAGGATACCCCAAACTGTGACTTGCTAAGAATGCTATTTTTGCCAAGGTGTGGTACTATACTAGGATACATCATCTCAAAAATTTTGGAGTAGAAATAGCTTGTGTGCCCATCAGTAATTATTTGTACAATTTCCTAATGAAATGCACCACAACCACAACAAAATGTTATACTCCTCAAAAATGTTAATAAAGCAACTGCACAAATACTTTTCAAAGAAGTTTCTCTCTAACACAGCAGGAACATTATCAGGCTGCATTATACCAATTTTTGATGAAAATGCAGGAATTTTCTTTGATTTTACTCTAACAATCATTCTGCTATTTGCAGAGAGTAATTTGGGATATAGTGAAAAATTTTTCAAATGTTCATGCCGAGAATGTCACAAATGAAACTTCCTGGCAGATTAAAACTGTGTGCTGGACCGAGACTAACTCAGGACCTTTGCCTTTCACGGGCAGGTGCCCGCGAAAGGCAGAGTTCCCGAGTTCGAGTCTTGGTCCGGCACACAGTTTTAATCTGCCAGGAAGTTTCATATTAGTGCACACTCCGCTGCAGAGTGAAAATCTCATTCTGGAATGTCACACACATCTAACAAATTTAGCTGTTGCCCCTTCCTCAGTTGGGGAAAAAACAGCATTTGTTTACTTTATGCGCAAATTATGTACTGCACGCATTAGCCTCAACATAGTAAAAGTAAATACCCAAACACTGCATTAGAATTAGAGACAAATTGCCACATATGTTAGAATATTATATCAAACATGACATGGTTTCAGGACTTCCTGTCACCCTGATACAGTTTCCAATCAGTGTGAATTCTTTATCTGAAGATGCTCACAACTGATCACTCCTCTATCAGAAATTCCACTATTTATTTGCATAATTTTGTTTGTTTTGTGAGAGTGATATTTTTGTTAGGTCTGATTGTGTGTTGTGGCCAACCTAGGTGGTATTGTTGGTAATTTCTGTTTTGGTTTTATTCCATTCTAACTGTGATGTTTTGTCTGTTGGATATTTATGGAAGGTCGGTAGCATATTAAATAATGTAGTTTATACAAACTATTTAGATTTTTGAGTTGTTGCGATTTTGGTTCCACTTTTCAGAGTTGTAAGCATTGGGTTTTTTGGTATCAAAAGCTCCGGTTGAGTTGACATATGTAAAGAGAAATGTCCGATTCCACCTTTTGGGGATGTAGGTGCTGGTTTTTTGGGGTCTATAGTTGCAGTTTAGCTATATATGTGAAGGTAAATGTCCTATGCCTGTGGTTTTGTTGGTGTAGTGGAATGCTATAATTTAGCTTCTTAGATATTATTTGTTTTAGGATTTTGCAGTGTTTTTTTAAATTGTTGTATACTTAGCTTGTCCCCGTGCTAGCCCCCAATTTTCTGCGGCTGTCCTGTTAGCTTTATTTTATTTTTGGAGTGAGATATTGTGCCATTTTGTTCACAATTTGTTGTGTGTGTGTGTGGGCGCGTGCGGCCCCTTGAGTTTTGACATCATTGTCACAATACTATATACTGTCGAACTAGCTATTTATGCCATATTAATGACTTTGTGGTTCAAAGCAAATGGAGGGAACCTGATGCTTCTATGATGCAAATAACACTTACTTGAAATTGCTTCAATATATGTTTTTACTTATACTACTCCAATATTTGTTTTAGAAAAGTTTAGTTTTCTCAAGTATTGCATTTTTTTTTAGCTGTGTCACTGTTCTCTCCAGGGTATGATATGTTTAGAGTGATTAGGATGTACTATCAAGAGACATTACTGAGCATAACTTTTTTAAGAATTCTAATATTCAAACACCTAAATCCTTCAGGAGCACTCATACCGCCACCCACATCATGCACTCATTTGTAAAACCTGTACAATTTTCGGAATTAATTTAATGTCAATAGTTGTAGTTTCACTACTAAACGAATTGTCTAATTACCTACTTTATTAAACGCACAATTATGTCAGCAGTTTATAACCACATCAATTATTTTCTTTGTCAGCAACTGAAGGTTTGATACAAATTTTTCTCAAGTTAACAACATGAGAAGAGGTGTGTGGAACACTTATCTATAGTGTAGTCCAAAATCTACGTTTGGTTGAATGAGAATCTGGTTGCAAGTTAACACAGCAAACAAATGTGAATGTGAAAGAAGGACTGTGATGATAAACAGACCTGTCACTACATTCCCTCTGTATTCATCATTATTTCCATTGCAAAACCCTAATGTCAATATCTAATACATAAAAAGTCTGAGTATATTGTTGCATAGTATGGAGGTCTACATATATGAAAAGTGGATGGTTGCAGGTCACTAACTTTAAAGTAGGAGAATCATTACCAGACAATACTTTTTATGACATCAGGACTGTTTCTAGAAACAGACTTCATTATTTACCTTCTATGGTCCATCAAATTAGATAAGATTCTTTAGTGTTGTGTTGGAATCTTAGCTACAGTCTAGTATATGAAAATGATTTTAGCCTTTTGAAAAGCCATATTTAAACTTAACTTCTATTTTCTTTAATTTACAGATAGACATACTGAAGCAACAGGTTGGTTGATGCACTAAAACTCTAAACAGCAGATGCAATTTTAGCAGATGTCGTAACTTCTTAGGATGAAAGTACACAGACACTTGGCCCCCAAGTTTTCAAATCATTGCTCATCATTTTCAATATCAAGCGCACAATGCAAAGCCTTTTACAGGGTCAGCACATGGGCAATTTATTATCATCTTCCTCTTCAAATTTAATTTATTTTGATATGATTATGTGCCTCTTTACACAGCTGTCCATCAAATTGGGCAGGCTACCTGCAGCTAAGACGCACCTGCAAACATGTTGCAAGTTGTTTGTTTTATGCAAGTGTATCAAAGCCTACTACTAGTTACAGATAGTCACACCATTTACTTCAAAAGCTTACATCCACTTCTGAGTTTCTAAGCATATATAAATAATTAGTCATGAAGTACAAACTTGTCCGATACTTTTTATATTTTTGCAGAGAGGAAAATCTCTATCACTTGTTGCCACATATATAAAGTAGGCCTAAGTTTAATTTTAATTTATGTCAGCGTACACAGTTTGCTAGTATTTAGTATAGATAATGTAACCAAATATCCTTGGAACCTCTTGAGTCTTATCCAAATAATGTGGTCAATTTCTGGGCAGCCTTGCAGAAGTAATAGCACAGTAAAAAGTATCTAGGGATGTTCAATAACAATTGCATTTCACAGCTACTTACATAGCTTCAGTGCACTAATCAGAATATATTGCAATGTGATTAATAAATCCAAAGTGAAATTACATTAAGAGAAAAAAAGTGTCAAGTTTACTTGACAAATTTCGAAATATTAGCAGCAAATTACTTCCAGTTCCCATGTGAAATGCATAGCTACGGTGAAGTTGTCAACAAAGAATTTTGACGATATGTAGTTTTCCTGGTGTAATGCAAGCCATCATTCATTAATCGTCATAGTTATGTGTGTCATATGCGATTAACATTTTTTGCAACCCCCGAAGTAAAACCAAAGCTTAATACTGGAAAGGTTTCTTATATTGCCGGGATCGTTATATTTTTAATTGTTTTCTTTTCCGCTAATCTAAATGAAGAATTAGTATAGACAAATCACTGACAACTCCATATAAACACAGAAATTACCTGTGTGTGTCCTCAGATGTGCTTGGAGAGATTTCTCTCTAGGAAACACCCTATTACAAAATCGACATTTTATAGCGCTCGGTGATGTTGAACCTTCATATATTAAGTTTGTTATCGTATCTGCCCTTGGCCTCCCTCTTTTGCTCTCATGTCTCGTGGTCAGTTCTGATGAGGAGCTGCACGAGCTAGTAGGACTAAGCTCGATTTTTGGCCCATCTCCACTCCAGCTCCAGTTCCAGCTATATGTATCATTAGTAACTATTTCATTGTAATTCAAAACATCATCACCATTTGATACATTGCCAGTGGTGTTCAGCGGCATTTTGATGCACAAGACACAATTACACCTTGTTCACTTCCACCATGTACAACACGAATCATACTACTCTTGCCGCCAATTACTGTTTACAAATTTACGCGCGTTTCTCTTGCCGCTCCTATTGGCTATTTTGGAATGGAAGTAGTTTGTTACGAAAACATCGTAGAAAATTGAGGTATCGAACTCCAAACAAAATTCTATTCCTTAAAAGAAAATAGTCAGCTTCAAGTGAAACAATGTTACATCAGTTTTGAAGAGTGATAAAGATTTTCTTCTATGTAGCAGCAACCCACGACTACAATTTCCCGCCAAGCATTTGAAAACATGAAGAGTATTTAGTGTTCCAATACAATTTGAATTATGTTAATTTAATTAATTTATTATTAAAGAGTTTACATTCTATTGTCTCTAATTATCAACGTTTACATATTCTTAACGATATTGCTTTCATTTTAGTAACTTGTAGTGCTACGCTTCGTTCCAGATTTCCCGTGAGGCGTCGCAGCTGCAATTTAGTGTCAGGACCTCGTGGATGCAGTTGTGAAGCTCCCAGCTACAGGCGTCGCCATATTGTAGAGTTCGTGCATGAAATATATCAGCGAGATGGAAAATAATTACGGTATCACGGTAACTAATCGGTATAGATTGTTCTTGGACGACGATGAGGACCCATTAGAAGTCCTCAAAGTCCAAGAACAGGCTAAAGAAGCTAAGAAGAAAACTAAGGTATGCGAAAAGGAGAAGGAAAATAAGAGCAAGCCGGAATCAAAAACTAAGCAACCTCCACAAGTTCGAAAAAACGTGAGGGAACCTGTGCAAAGTGTGAAATCTATAGATTCAGGGAAGATCAAAGAAGGTAATGTATTATTTATAGCTCTGTTCAGCAGTTAAATGGTTTGTTTGCGCGCGCGCGTTTATTAATGCGTATTTGGTTTTGGGTATACTTTCAGTGTGTGTTTCTTTCAGCCGTAATTAAGGGCGCAAAAAACAATTTAGGCGTAGGAATCCAGTTAATGCTGTGTAATTCGAGCTTAAATTGCTTTGTGAAGACATAATATGTATATATTTCTCACTGTTGTAAAGGTAGTAGTGTGGAATGAATGTAATGCATGGCAGTATGCTTGGATAAGTGTGCAATAGTCTGTGTACTTAAAGAATTTAAACGTTGAAGTGTGTTCGCAGCTAAAATTTCAAATTGTGCTGCTCGTAAGAGAATGGACAGTATCATTTTACAAATGGCGATTATTTCTCCTCGTGTTGTTCAGAATTGAATCGCTGTCTGAAGTGTTATAAATTGCCGTAGCAAAACAAAGATTACATATATTCATATTTGGAAGATAGTATATCTATTTTTACGCCGCGCCTACTCCAAATAGCATCGTCACCATATCCGTTGTGGTCTGTATGTAAACACGTGCGTGAAACGGAAGTAAAAAGTAAGTACATGGTTTAAGCCGATTTTAGCGTAATCGTACCATCCTGTAGTACAGTAAGAGACTTCTGTGCCGCTGAATACAATGCTACTAATTTTATGTTAATAAATTGATTACATTGCCATACCGTGTTATACGCAATATAAGCGCGTTCTCGTCTTATTCGTGCCCACTGAGGCTCGGTCGTGCACGATGGATATGTCTACGCAATTCACAACGAACAAGAACCTGTGTCGTTGATTTTTCGAGAGGCATGCCGCTCATATTTCTAATCCAGGTAACAGCAATTCTCTGTAGTTCCATTATTGGTGGCATTTTCGTTGTAGGTTGGAAGATGATGTTAAATGTGATCTGTTTATTCATTTTTATTTTATCTTACCACATTTCCCCGCAGTTTCAAGACCGCCTGAAATTAGAGGTATTTTCATTTCGTTTGAGAATGCTCTGAAAATTGCGAAAGTGAGTATAAGCTGAGCTTTATATATATAAAAGATACCATCCCCACTTGTGAAATTATTTCATCAACCAACCACACAATACTTTCCATGTGACAACTGCAGTCATGTTTAGTGCTATCATTAACAAAAGTATTTGCAAACTGTGGTAATGGAGGTTCTAAAAATGCCAGGCCAAGACAAGTAAATTTTCACCATAAAGTCTCACTAGGTTGTGCTTAGGTATGGAAGTCTGCTAATAATCAAATATTTATGATGCTCTGGTAATACAGATTTTGGTTTACAGTACTAACTAGATTGAAAGAAACTGAAATTAAGTCCTAGTGTTGTGTAAAAGTTTTTCGCCTTTTATTAGATTAGATTAGATTTACTTTCATTCCAATTGATAAGTAGTGAGAAGGTCCTCCTGGATGTGGAACATGTCAGAAAAACAACAATACATGACAAATATTTACAACTAAAACAAATAAGCTAATGTACCATTCCACAGGTCCCAAGTGGAATGATAGTCATTTTTTAATGAACACTAAGTCATTTTACAAATACTAATGCACTGAATTTAAAATAAAAAAGTTTTTTATTTATTTATAAGGTAATAAACATGTAATACAACTACTGTAATACTTATTTACAATGAACACATTACTGCACTGAAATGGTGCAGAAGTTAGATTATACACACACACACACACACACACACACACACACACACAAATTTTCAGGGAACACATTACTGCACTGAAATTGTGCAGAAGTTATGTTGTACTTATATACAAATCAGTTGGTTTTACTAAGAAATTCATCAATGGAGTAGGAGTTGGCCACCAATAAATCCTTTAGGCTTCTCTTAAACTGAATTTCATTGGTTGTTAAGCTTTTTATGGCTGCTGGCAAGTTATTGAAAATGTGTGTTCCTGAATAATGCACACCTTTTTGTACAAGACTAAGTGACTTTAAATCCTTGTGAAGATTATTCTTATTTCTAGTATTGATTCCATGAATTGAGCTGTTGGTTTGAAAAAATGATATATTTTTAATGACAAATTTCATTAAGGAATAAATATATTGGGAAGCTGTAGTTAGTATCCCTAGTTCCCTAAACAGGCTTCTGCAGGATGTTCTTGAGTTCACACCACATATAATTCTTACTGCACGTTTTTGTGCCCGGAAAACTTTAGCTTGGCTTGATGAATTACCCCAAAAAATAATCCCATATGACATTATGGAATGAAAGTAAGCATAGTATGCCAGCTTTTTCATTTTTATATCCCCTACGTCTGACAAAATTCGCATTGCAAACAGAGATTTGTTAAGACGCTTCAGCAGTTCTGTGGTGTGCTCCTCCCAATTGAATTTATTATCAAGCTGTAATCCCAAGAATTTAACACTGTCCACTTCTTCTGTCTTCTTGTCATCATATGTTAGACATATACTCTTGGGACACCCCTTACAAGTTCTGAACTGCATGTAATGTGTTTTTTCAAAGTTTAGTGACAAAGAATTGGCTAGGAACCAGTGATTAATGTCCACAAATATTTTATTGGCTGATCTTTCTTAGACTACACTTGATTTGCTATTTATTGCAACGTTTGTATCATCGGCAAACAAAAAGAACTTGGCATCTGGTAATGTTACTGATGAAAGGACATTGATATACACAAGAAAAAGTAAGGGCCCCAAAATGGAACCTTGTGGGACCCCACATGTAATTAGTTCCCAGTTGGATGATGCCTGATAGCTTGATACATGTCTCTTTCCTAATAACACCCTTTGTTTCCTGCCAGAGATATAAGATTTGAACCATTTTGCAGCATTTCCTGTTACACTATAATATTCTAGTTTACTTAAAAGGATATTGTGATTTACACAGTCAAATGCCTTTGACAGATCACAAAATATTAATCCTGTTCTGCTGTGCAGTTTAGACATAATGGCTTCGTTTTCAAATTGCCATGTTTTGATTACTGTTAGGTTATCTGCAGATTTAAAGTGCCAGACTTTCTGCCATTTTATTTGGATTTTAATGTTGTCAATGCCTTGTGTATATGAAAATGTTGATTGAATTGCCCTCACAAGTAACTGCACGAGTTGATGCCCATGTTGTATAAAGGTGAGGGCATAACATCACAAATGGAACCATGCAGCAAAAGTCACTGTTGTTGAAATCAAATGTTAGGTTGAGTATTGCCTCACAAATGTTAATTTACTGATAAATGGTGAAACATGATGTATGTTCTGAGAGTCTTCAGAACTTCATTTAACTGTTTGATGATAAACTATACAGCTAAGGTATTGTGAAGTATTTAGTGAATGGTTGTAGATCATTCGATATAGGCTTAATTTATTTTCTGATACATGGTGTTGGATGTTAGGGTAAACTTCCTTCCACACAGTTGACAAAAACTGTTTTGTTGTGGCTGTTAAATTACTGAGTGGTATTGTTAAATTGCACCACCTCCCCACTCCAAACTGTTAGTTAGAAATATTGTCTTTTATGTGAATTGATTATTGAACCTGTGTGGTGTGAAAGTGCCTGCATGATCTTTTGTGTGAAAATATCCAAACGATTTAGTGATGATGGGAATTGTGTGTATTCTGTTTGTCCATTAAGTATGTATTGTCGATCAGATAGTTTCCATTTAGGTACTACAAATATACTTTGTTATACATTCTTGTAGAGAATATTTTTCTTTTGTGTTGGGATACAGTGCCATTTATAATACAGAATTTCTGTACCTCTTATTACTCATATATTGTAGTAGTGGTGATGTTTTCAATGTGCTTCCCACTTTGTGAATCACTCCCATTGATAACCAGGCACAGATGATGGATAAATTATGGATGTCATCAAAACAATCTCTAGATTTTGTCCCTTTTGCTGTGGTACTGTAAAAGTAATGTTTACTTTGAAAGTTTATTAACGTTACTTGGAAAAGTTCAATTTTGGCAGTAACATGTGTTGTTGACATGTAAAATCATAAGAACAAAGTTGTGCAACCAATGTCATGCAAATTGTTAGTGTGAAATTATTGCATGTGAGAAAGCTGTGGTTTATGTAAACTATCTTATCCATCATAGCTAATAATTGGTTTGTTCCACTCTATTGCAGGCTAGATATGACGGGTATGAATTGTAACTTGTCAAAAATGCATCTAACTCGTAGCTTTTACTATGGGCTCAAGAGTTAATTGTACAAGAATATCTGTGATAGCAAGCATTTGCTATCATTCTAAGGGTGGTGTTGTATCAAAATACATTCTTCTATTGTTAAACTTCACTGCAGGTAGTGTTAAAGTATGTTGATACTAGTGACACCATAACAAATGTTATAAGTGTTGGAAGTGTACTTACAATGTTGATACAAACATGCCACATTAAGTTTGTCATGTTATTGTAATTGGTAGTGGAAGAAAGGATAGTAGATATAGTGGGCAAGGAGCAGTTTGATAAATTACTCGGTACCCTTGAGGTATAGTGCATCTGACATACCCACAGTGAGTTTCGGAATATGATCATATTGGAATATTTAAATGCTTGTGCCTTCCTGTGAACTGAAAACTGCCTGTCCCCTTCAGTTATGTTGGTGGACTACTTCAGGTTAGTGTGGTATCGGAGATGGCCTCTCCTCTTGGTTCCAATGGCAGAGAGAATTGCAGTGCAGTGCGATGTGTATGGAGGTTGGAAGGTGAAAATTTGAATTGACGAAGTCAACGAATGTGATTTGAGAAAACCTGGTTGTGGTAACAACTTCGAAAAGTAGTGAAACTTAACATTCACAGCATATTGAAATATGCAATGGGGTCCAACACATGACTTTTCCTAAATTTGTAATGCATGTTCTTTACTGCATTTTTCCCACGTGCTCAAAGCATTGACAGGTATCAGTATATACTGAACTGTCAGGCAAGATAGTGGGCTCAATGATTAACGGAAGATCTTTGAATTTGTACACTACTTAGCTTCACACGAATTTGTCATTTAGTCTGTGCACGTAATTTTAATTTTGGTGCATGTATTTGGATGCTGTTTTAACTTGTTAATATGAAAAGTGGTGCTCTTAAATCCTTTAAATGATTAAGATTTGCTATACTTACATGAATACTGCATGCTGTGTTTATTGTTAATAATTGGTTGTATTCCAAATAGTGAGGATGACGTGTGTAAAGGACTATCAAAAATTTTCTTTGTTCGGGTGTTCTTGCAGCATATATGCAAAGTAGTGAGACTCGGGCTGGTATATAAGCACAGATGTGTAGGCTAGGGATTAGTGTGGCAACGCAACTTTTCGATGTGTGTGCGGCACGTTCAGAAATGTGAACTATGCCAGCAGAGGCAGAACACAGCCTGTGTGGCTTCTGTAAAGCACACTTGGCAGGCAGTCAGGCACTGCACACTGTATGCAGCAGAGGTGCAGGACTAGAGGCATTAGCTAGGGCTGCCCTGTCCTGTTGTCAGACTCGCACAGTTTTCCTCTATCTGCAACGTCCTCTTGGGACCTGTTGATTTAGTGCGGCAGCTGGCATGTTTGCTTGATTGCGTGAATGGCAAAGTGTGCAAGCTGGCCATTGTGATAGAGAGTAAGAATGTCGTGTAGTTCATGTAATGTTTGTGTTGAAAAACAGGAGTTCTTACTAGTGGGTGTTAGTTGCATGTCAGATCATATGTTGCTGTGTATGAGATGTAGCTAACATATTGGGTTATTCTTAATACATATATATTGCCATGTCTCCAATCTTGACAAAATGGATTGTATGTGAAGCACTTTGTCCCGAGCACGTGTGCCAAGGGAAAAGCCAAAACAAAATATTCATAAATGCCTAGTATCTTGTACTGTTTGAGACACCGAAACAATATTTTGGCAAATGATAGCTCACAAAGAACAACATTTTGCCACGTGATTAACATGTGAAACTTTAATATCTATGGTGATACTAAAGCAAGTGAACAGTTTTCCATGAAATAATGAAGGGTGGAATTGGAAGAAAGTTATGAAGGAATTTCATAACTGCAGTTGTAAGTATTACTTATTATTTGATTGATTGATGTACTTTATACACATCTTCAGAGTTAACATTTAATATTAATGAGAAGTATTTCACTGTAGTATTGGCCTCTCTCAAACTCACTCACACTCTCTCTCTCTCTCTCTCTCTCTCTCTCTCTCTCTCTCTCTCTCTCTCTCTCTCTCTCTCACACACACACACACACACACACACACACACACACACACACTTAAAAAAAAAAATTAATTTTTCCCTCGTAAGAAAATCATATTTCTACACATACTTGGACCTGGTTAGTATTCAGTGATCCCATTTCCTCCTCCTCAGTGAGATCACTTGATGAAATATTCTCAGTCCTCGAGTAATTGAGCTATGCATGTAGCATTTACAATTTTATCCATAGTGTTCAGTTTACATTCATAAGGTTGTTTAATCACATGAAATCTGGAACATTGTGTATCAGATGCCCACTCCACAATTTCTCAATTATGAGAAAGTAGGTAGTTAAAAACTTCGTCATTAACAGTAACTATGCATTTAGGGTAGGGTTGAATTAAGTTAGTTAGTAACAGAAATGCCTCATCACCTACTGGAATCTAAAGGGGTCCAGAGTTCTGAATCACAGAACCTAAGTCTAACTTAGACACACTCGGTATGGACATTGAAGTGGATTTCACGAGTGCTGAGCCACTACAGAGCCCTTCTGTGGGCAGTATGTGTTGACCTGCAGAAACTCTGTTGCCCTGTTAGGCGTCTGCTCTGTCAGTGCTGTGTGCGGTGTGTCTATTAACAAATATGTCCAAACAGGACCAACATGCTGTTGGTATTTTCTTTGCTGCTGAAGGACAAATAAGACATATGTTGGAGAATAAAGAATCTGTATCAGGCAGCATGTCTGCCAAAAACAGTTATTGTGGAATGGTGTACCAAGGGGTGCCACTGCTTCTTGTGCTTCTTGACATATCCCCATATTGCAATGCCATAATGCAGAAGTTATGTCAACTCAAGTGGGAGACAATTAAGTGCCCACCCTGTAGTCCTGATCTCTCACCATACAATTATCATGCTTTTGGGTGATTAATAAAATGTCTGAGGGTCAGGAAATCCTGTCAGACTATGCAGCAGACAATAAGGCTACTTCATGCAGCAGGACACGGTGTTTGGCAAAAAGGGTATCTTCAGTGTGGTGTTAGTGTGATCATCTTGATGTTCACAGCAGTTCTGCTTGACTGGTGTACTGATTCTGGACTGCACAGCCTTAAAAATGCAAACGTTTTGATTGCTGCTTGTAGAACTTCCTGTAAGTTAATTTCCATTGGCACTGTTAGTGAAGTCAGTTTCAAGTTTCTAAAAAGTTTATTACTGACAAATTGAGTATTCCTTGTAATTTATTTGTTCTGTGACCTTTCTGTACAACAGTGTGGAACATGTCAGATACAATAACACATGTGAATTCATTTGGCAGCTTGGAAAACCCACAATGGCTGGATGGGGTGCGAACCCTGCTGCTCTCAAATGAATCCAGTGCATTAACCACATTACTTTGAATATGTTCTCGGAAGGAACCGAATGTACTTAGTCTAAAAGGAGCTTACTTAGTGTACAAGGAATATGATCAATAATAATTAGAGCATGAAACTTTCACATCTAACAATAAGTGAAAACAAGTGAGCACACAGCACACTTCAGAAAAATATAATGTACGAACACATGCCAACATTATATCTATTACAAGTATTCTTGCAACTGATTACCTTAACTGAGGTGGTGTACTGCCCTGCCCTGCATCTGAAACTGAGGTAACTGGAAATCGTGAACAGTATTGGGCCACAATCTCCCCCCCCCCCCCCCCCCCCCCCCCCCACACACACACACACACACACACACACACACACACAAACACACACACACACACACACACACACACACACACGTACGTTAACAGATTAAGACATTCTCAGTGGTACTGTAGAACCACTTTTCAACTAGAAAGATTTTTAACTCTGCTTTAAAAGCTGTTTGTTTCTCCAACCTCTTCATTATTTTGGCATTGTGTTTTAATGAATGACACCAAAGTGGCTTGTTCTGCATCTAGGGACCACAGTTGTGAATGTTATAAGTAGGTTGGCTGTCTTGGTGTTATAAGACTGTGAGAATGTGTGTAGTAATTATCGCAGTTTGGATGAAGTCAGGCAGTGAAAGTATTGTATAACAGTGGCTAAAGCAGATTTGTAAGCACATGTGAACTGGGCTGTGTAAAGAAGTTAAATAAATAAGACTAAATGAGTGTTGCACTGTCTTTGACATATTACATAGTGTGGGTACTTTTACAAGCCGAAGGAGGCCTTATTATTTGGTGTCTTTTCTTAAACTACTTTTCCTGCAACATTTAATTTTTGATCTGTAGATTGAAAGAGTATTATGAATTGTTCATATTTCCTTCAAAGTAAATGTGGCCATTAAAGGGAGGTAATGCATTATGAAAAGTGGGATTGCATAGGTATGCAGTTCCACAGAACTTCCTGGATTGTGTACGAGTTACATCAAGTTTTTGTTATTGACTGTAATTACAAATTTGCAGAAGCTGTTGCCTGTAGAAGATAAAATCTTATTCAATCACTCCTTTCCAACAGTTTTCATACCCAGATCTTCTATTACAAAACATTTTTGGGACATTTGTGAGCCTGACTACTACCCTTGTTTGGGGGGGGGGGGGGGTTGAGATTATATACATAAAAATCATATTTGATGTGGGTTGCTGTTTCAGTGCTAATTATGCTGGAATATCCATTATAAAAATAGAAATAAGATGTATAATTAAGAAACCAGTGTAGGTGTTCCTTTGGTGTGCAACAATGATTTCAGGTAGTAATAGCCCTGTATATCTCCTCGTGAAATAGTTGGTAGTGTGGTGTTCATTGTGGTAGGTGTAAAAATGTTCAGTGGCACACCTGCCCATTTAATGGTGTATGTATGTTTGGCACACCCTGCAGTGAGTTTTTAAATGTAACTTCTTGCATCTCCCCACCATGAAGGCAATTACACTGTGAGAACCTCTTGAAGAAAGTCCCAATTAACATATCTTTGCTTTGTTTTGCTTTTGTACTCCCCCCCTCCCCCCCCCTTACACCCTAAGCATTGCACTCTTTCTTCATTGTTGTTAGTGCCCTGCATCTGATGTCCTGTTAGTTATTATACACAGTTCTCCATAAATTTCTGCAGTTTAATTCTTATTTACTTTAAAGTATAGTGATGTGGAATAAAATTATATTGATCAGAATTTTCCTAACACTTAATCAATACTGTATTTTGATCACTTCATTTGTAGACTTGGGTTTAATGGGTATATAATGCAGTTAATATTTTGCTGGCAATTAAGTGTTCCATTTCTAAATTTTGTGGCACCCTTCAACTGACTGGTGGTATTTCAGTTAGTAGAAGTTCTTGTTAAAGTAAACTCTATAAGTGTTGAGGGTATTTTGTTCCACTGAAAAAATGATTAAACTAAACTTGTCTATAAGAGTTATAAGACTTAAATTCTGGTGAACCAAGTAAAATGCCCTATTGGGATTCTGCTAGGTAAACTTCTATCTACGGGAATACATAAGATGACATTTGTCGTAGATAAATATTTGAAAATATAAGAGTGTTGTAGTAGGATTTAGCTTTCATTATAGGTAAATTGAAGGTACAATCTTGATATGTAATGTTAAAATGAAGTATAGCGGGTGAAATTGAAATCCATGGTAAAGGTTCATGAACCACTTTTGTATATATTACGAAGGTTTCCTGAAGAATTAATAGTGATAATACATTCTTGCAAAGAGTAATACAATGACCATCCACTGTTGATAATGCTATTTATTTACACAAATAGCACTGTCGTTGGTTTTGAACTGGCAGGTTCACCTTCAGGTGGTTGTTAACATCTAGAATACATTTGTTGTTGTTTATGTTAACTGTGGGCTGTTTTCTTTCATGTTGCAAAAGTTTGTTGCAGTGATGGTGCTCTACAGCAGAAAATGTGAGAAACTGCTTTTATTAAAACTGAAACTGTACGTAATAAGGAATGAGATTTGTTTACATTGTTTTTGTAGATAGCCCAGATAAGTTTTAGGTCACTTATACTTAACTTAATGTTGCACAGCCATGTGAGCAGGAACCCGTTGCTTCAAAATGTGTAATGTGCAGTTAGTTTAAATAAATAACATTAATAACAGTGGCTAGTTGCTATTTTCTTCTCTGCAAAAATAAACCTGCATTTTGTACACACAGTCTCAATGTCAGTTTTTGATAAAATAATATTTTTACTGATTTGCATGTAACACTGTCTTGTGAAAAAAAAAATTTGTAACATTTTGAAGGAATAGGCATATTTTATTTTGTTAAAAATGATTTATAGTGTGGTTATTCTGAACCTGTAATTAAAACTAAAAATAATAAAATTAAGATTTTGTCATGTCTTCGAAAAAACTTACTAGTTGAAACTTTAGTGACCACAGAGGCTAGGGGTAAGACAAAAGCTATATATATGTAACAGGAGTATTAGCTTAAGTTACTAGTGGTTTCCACACATTAATCTGCAGAAGTTTAATGAACTTGAGTAATAGTGGAAAGGAATTTTGTGACAGACAATAGTGGAAACCATTGGAAAGTTGATGTGTTTACAGTAGGGTGACCATTTGATCATGGTTTTAAGGGAGATATCATCTGAACATTTGTTGTAAATAATGTTTGTTTCCAACCAATAGCTGAATACGTAGTTCAAATAGTAGGAATAAGAACACCATACATAAAGACCTAAGAATCGCTTTATTGGTCCAAAAAGGGGTCCGATATTCGCGGTTTCTCCCGCAACCATTAAAAACTTGGAATACTGTTTGAAGAAATTTTTGGTAGGCAACTCCTACACTATAGGTGAATGTCTTTAACATAAACTGTTACACCAACTTAACGTAAAAATGTTAGATTTCAGTTTGACAGGGTTTGTTACATGTCAAGATTAGGTATTTTGGGTATGATAAAATTTTAAAAAGTGCACAACTGTTTCATTCAGACAGTTTTAATTCTGTAACTATTAGCACCTCCAGCTGGCTGTGGTGTAGTCACATATCTTGACAATCTCCTGACAAATGATCAGTAAGGTGAGTATCGTATTCATGTGTTCTATGTTTTTTATGTTATACTTGACTTGTTCCACACCAATGAGAATAGTCTAATTTTTGCATCTAAGGAATGAAAGCTGAATCCAATGATTTCAAGGGAGATTTAGTCGCAGTAAGTTCCAGCAGCACAACTACATCCCATTTTCTTGGCATGGGTGACAATTAAGAGATAAATATATATTTAAAACAAACCTGGTATATTTCACTTCCTTTTACTCTATAAAGTCATACAGTATCCTATTTTGTGATAACTCCTCAAACCTCATTCCCTTGAGCCAAACAGTCTTCTTTCTGTAGAGGTATGAGCAGAGAAAACTGACAGTATCAATTATTACATGTATCTTTGAGATCTGTTGCATAGGAAATTTGAACTACCAGTAGTACTTTGCGAGATGAATATTGACAGTGCTCTCTGGTGAAATATATGGGAGAGAAACAGTCACTACTGGGGCTGGCAGGATTGAAAAAATGCTAAAATATGGGAGATTTTGGGAAATATGGAAGAGGTGGTCATTTTAGTTTGTGCTCTTTGTCCTTCAAAAAACCTGGATTTTTGTGTTCCAGGAATAAGAAACGCGAAAGCTGCGCATTGCGAGGTGACTAAAACATAATTACTGTGACACAGCACTAAGTTAAAGAATTCTTATAATTAAGAGAATCTGGAACTAGAGTATTTGCTTGTCATGTTGAAAAGGTTTTCCAGGGAAACTTCTGAAAGCCTGCACAGTTACATTCGGCAGAATTTTTTGTACATAAGATGTGACTAACTGCTGTGGTTGTTGCTGCTGCTGCTGCTGCTGCTGCTGCTACTACTACTACTACTACTACTACTACTACTACTACTGTTTCCAGATACCTCTTTCCTCAATTTTCAAATTTGATGGCATATTAACACTTCAGGAATTGTGGAGCATCATTATGTTTGCCTTAAACAGCTTCACACATTGCAGCTTTTCTGTTCTTCCAGGCCATTAATTTAAACCAGAAAATTTTCTATGAAGTATGCAGTTGATGCAGCAGATCACTAAAGTATTTGTTCTACTGCACACTTAAATGCTGCTGAAAAAGTATGACAAAGTGCTTAAGCAGGTCCAACTTTCGTCTTATTTTAGTGCCTTGAATTTCATTGTAGCTTCCAAGCAATGTTCAGAATGCTTTTCAATTGTGCAGCTTTACAGCAGGTTCGGTGCAGACAGTTGGAGGTGGCAAGTTAAGCCTTTTTCCTATATCACTATCTATATTATTTTCAGATAGTGTTTATTTACATTGAAACGATCCTTGCGGAAATACTCCAGTAGTGGCTATTTGTTATGAGTTTTTAACAGAACGTATTTTTGCAGTTATATGGAAGACACTTGATATAGCATATAAAATAAAATTTTTGTGTTCATTTATTTTTAGTGCAGGAATTGCTAGAAACTATTGAATGTGTGCGTGAAATGCAGCTTCCATGGTGATTGTTTTATTTGTGAAATAAAATAACACTGTAAGTGTTCAATGATGTTGTGTTTGTGAGTTGTCTCAGGTTGCTGCTGTAGTAGTAAAATTGTTACATTTTAAATTTACAATAACTTTTATATTCATGATATGTTTTTACTCTCTAGTGTGGATATTGTTTGGCTGACAATATGGTATATGTTATAATTTATTGCAAGTTAGCCTATGGCCTATAACCAGTGCTGTCTTGCTGTGTACAGTGTGTGTGTGTGTGTGTGTGTGTGTGTGTGTGTGTGTGTGTCATGTAACAGGTGGATACATACAGGTTATCAAGTGTTTGATCCACACTCAATCTTATCAAGTGAGATGGCACAGTGGTAAGACACTGGACTTGCATTTGGAAGGATGATGGTTCTAATTCCAACTGGCCACCCAGATGTAGGCTTTCTGTGGTTTCCCCTAAAAAGATAGGCATATGCCAGGATGGTGCTAATAAGAGCCTGGCTAATTTCCTCCCCCCTAACTCTAGCATGTCTTCTGTTTCTAATGACGTCAATGAATACAGTAAACCTTAATCTTAGTTCATGTTTCCTTCGAGAAATCATAGGATATTTTGGTCACTTCTTACTTCTGTAACCATTAACGATGATGCGTTTTAGAGATATGTCAAGTTGCACTATGGTACGGAATCCATGTAAAACTGTAACTTGCGCGCGCCCCCCCCCCCCCCTCCTACGGCTAGCACTGTATATTGACAGTGCAGTTCAAAGGTCAGAGGGTAGATGACGTGAACCCATCTCCAATAAGTACCATATTGAAACCCATCTTTGTGTTGAAGATAGCTTTCCAACAGGCTGGTGCCAATGATACGTGAAATTTGTCATCAGTGTGAGCCATTATTACTAAGTACCTTATTGGATAATGAGGATTAGGTGTATCAGTATGGAGTGGAAAATAGGGAGTAGGCTACTCCAATGAGTGAAAATGAAGAGGGATGTGCAAATTGTGAAATTGAAGTCTTCAGTGGTGACATTGTGTGTGGAATTCCATTCCACATTGTCAGTATCCTCACAAATACCCACTCTCTGAATGCTAACTAAATGACACAAGAAAGCAGTGCTATTGCTGCGTCTGGGGTCAGTCATTTATGTAATTGTAGTTCAGTGATAGTTAAAACAGTAGCTATGAGCCTGAAGGTTGGTTGGAGCAATTACTAGACATGTTTTTGTTGGAGATTGTATGCAGTTGCGCTCCTCACTTGGAACTGAATGACCCGGCCAGCCTGTAGTTTACTGTGGACTTCGATCAACAGTGCAACTTGACGTTTTCACATTAACATTGATGAAAGTAGTGTATGGTGACAGATGAAAAATCCTAGGACTGACCAGTGATTGAACCTAATGTCTATGGATCAGTAATGTAACTATACAAATCTTAAGCGCAAAATTGAATTTTAACTTGTGGCATAATGTTTCAGAGCTTCATAGTTTGCACCATACTAGCAGGACCGCATAGAAGTGGAAATAGTAGAATATTGGCAATCAACTGTGTGGTGTAGATGCGAAGTTGCAAAATATATTAAAACGTCACAACCCCTGGCAGCTGCAGTGGGGCCTTGAACCATATTTATTTTTATTTTCTATTATTTTTCTTTTACTATCTTCCAGTTAGATTTCAATTTTTGACGTAATTTGTCTTTCAGGTTAAGTGGCAATCACCTACACAAACCATATGCAAACATAAATTATAACTGCTGTAATTGTAAATTATGTTGTTAAGATTGTCATTAATAGCATGTATGGTCTCTCATAGTATCTAGCCAATGACAACAAAGTTCTTGCAGTGAAGTAATTGCTGACAATTAGCAGCAACCTGTAGTGACACTTCTTGTTCTGACATGTAAAGTGAGATGATTGCTGAAGAGTGATAAGCTGTCATCACATGGGTCGAGGCAGCAAATATTGGTGTGTGTGACTGGAAATCCAATGTTTAGAGACACAGTGCCATTAGCCCATTGCACAAGCTGGTTGACATGATTTTGTGTTCTCTGCGCTCTCCAGTGGCAATACTCAACTTTGTGTCTCACGAACCACACAATATGGACAAGCATAAAATTCCTGTGTTTTCTGTACTATAAAGCATGTTTCGTGTCTTGTAATATACTAGGTATGTTGTTCTGTCTGTAGTATACATAAATGAAACTTAAATATCCTTGTACGTGTAAGACAAAGAAGAAAGGCATGTGTCCACTCAGTAAGGACATCGGCTTATAAAATTTCACAATCGGAAACTCGTTCCTGAAAGTGCACTTAATTTATGTAACAATAATATTGTAGGTTTTTTATATTGCTTTGGTAAGAAAGTCTCACAAACTTCTATGAAACGCAGAAGTGGAAAAACAAATTGGATACAGTGAGAGGTGAAAAAGCTATCTACTGTTTCATATTGAGGTGCTCTACCAACTGTGTTAAACTGAAGTTCTATGAGGGACCTTGTATGTCATGTTGTTTCTGAACGCTTTAATCGCCTTTATGTTACTGACATTTAATTATAACAGGTCCTACAAAGAATGACACATATGATGAATCATGTGTCATTGCCTTTGGTGCACTTCCATAACACAATTTAAAACATAAAAATAGCTGAATATGGAAGTTTTTCAACCACCAGTGACACTTCCTGTCATTTTATTATAACAAATCATCAATAATGATGCATTCTCAGGACACTATGTGATGGCAGTTAGTATCATAGTGTGTATAAAACCCTCCAAATATGGGCTTCTACTGACAAATACCATTTGATGTCTCAGAAGTTCTGCTGGTGATGTAGAGAGGATTCTTCCTTCATATTGGTTCTACTCTGTGTAGCACATTGCCAAAATATCACAGAACTTACTTTTTCACATAAGGAATGGCTCCTCAGCATGAAATAGCAGGAAGCAACATTGCGAAACTCGTAAAGTGCCACATCGTTAAGCTAACTCATCCTGTACGATGAGTGCTTTAGTGTGATACTGATCAGGCAATAACAGTTACATATGCCAGCCTTGGTATGTAATTAATTGGAAAATTTTTGCAAAATAGGGGGTCCACAGAGCATGAAATATGGCATTGCTGCATCTGCCAACACGGTGTAGACTTATACTTCCATAGTAGTGGCTCCCAGTACCATGTGGGCAATAAAATACTTTTTTAGTGAGTGTGCACTGAGAGGTGAAATAATTACTTGATTTAATAAACAAAAGATTTGTTCCAGATCAGAAAAGCAAGCCAACTACCCAGCGTGCGTCACAAGATAGAGATCAGAGGAATGTAAAGTTCAGTGACTCACGTGACCGAGAAGAACGTAATAACTGGAAAAATCAAGAACGAGGTGGTCAGAATAATGATTTCAACAGGTTGGTGGTGATTGGTAAGAATGAAAAGTATTTGGAGTAACTAAACACGCAACACTGAGGATAATTTTTTTCTTGTAGGGAGCCAAGAGATCGTGATACTGCAAGGCCAGAAGGTACAGAAGGAAGATTTAGAGGTCGTGGTGGCCGTGGCGTATTCCGTGGTGGCCGCGGAGGTCCGCCTATGCGTGGAATGCGTGGTGGTCTGGGCTATGACACTCGTGGAAAACGTGAATATGATCGTCAATCTGGATCCGATAAAACGTTAGTATTACATTCATTTATCAGCAAAACTAAACTGCTTTTGGAATTTTGATTATTGTACTGTGACATTGATTCATATTTCAGAGGTGTGAAACCTGTTGACAAGAGAGAAGGTGGTGGCGCTCATAACTGGGGAAATCACAGGGATGAAATACAGTAAGTTAAAGAACATGGTCATACTATCCTCCTTCGTGGGTATAATTGTATAATTGTCACATTAGCTCCTATGACATGAATCAATTTGCTTTGCGTAACATTTTGGCTGCAGGTTCCAACAGTCATGCTGGGTGTGTGTGAAACAACTTCTCATGCGAATACTTGTAATTGCAAAATAGTTGAACATTTTTCAGCCGCAACAACACAACTGGTTAATTGTCAAGTTATGTGGTAATGAAAACATTCATGTGGAGCTCCTTTGAGAATTTATTGCAGCATAAAACTGCTTTAACATTTACTATTTTGTGTTTGGGTTTATTTCTTGCAGAAAATGCTGTTAAAACTTAAATTCTGACGATACATAATATGTGAACATGGATGGAATAAGATAACAAATTGCGTGGAACTCTGAACTAGGAATGAATCTAAAAATTTACATAAAAATAAAATTTCTGTAGTTTCATTGTACTACCTTGTATATTGAGTCATTGCTAGAATATCCCATAAGGTTTTGCTCTTTACTGTAAACTTAAATTGAAATCACTATTTCCTCTTGTGCCCCATAGTTTGAGAAAAACATTTCTGGCGTTTCAAATAACTTGCTAGAAAATTAACTGGAATGAAAGAAAAACTTCGAGCAATTGAAATTTGAGAACAGTGTAGGTAAGTTAATTTTTAATGCTGGAGAAAGGTAAGCTTCGTAATATTGGTTCGTTACAACTAAAGTATTTGAAAATTTGAGCAGACATATGCAGTGGTTAGTACTTCCACATGTATTGGAGAGAGAAAATCCCAATTCTCACCCTAACATCTCATTTCAGGTTTTCTTGTGTTCTCAAAATCATCCTGTGGAAAGATCAGATGGTTCCTTTCAAGCTTTGTCCATTTCGTACTCTTGATTCCTGTTGATTCTGTGTCTGTGCAGGTTCCAATGATCCAGTCAGCTGGATTTCTTACCATTTACTTTCTTTCATTGTGAACTGTCTGTGCAGTTTAATATTCGTTCATGTCCTTAACTTTGAAGCTGCAGGTGACATGCTCATTTGCATTTAGGCACCTCTGAAAGATTTCATGGGTCGTGGTGTTGTTGCATCAGGCATAATTTCCTGGCAACTTGAATGTCGGAAATAAATTTCCTGTAGAATGTTTTTCTACTGCTCTGGAAAATTGGGAGTCACATTCAAGTTTCACCCGCACACTAAGAGCTTACGTCTGTAACATTGCTTAAAGATAACAATGACATGTACATGCCCATTAAATGTCTATTAAAAATAACTTATTTGATTTTCTTGTTACATTCCTTTAATGCAATCCTCATGATAGTTCTAATTATTCAATAAAATTTATCCAATTTCATACAGAAAAATTGGAAAATCGCCGGCTGCTGGAGCATTAATGTATTTCTAATGTTTGTGGGAAAAGGATGGGGGCACACTCACTCTGTGTGTGTGTGTGTGTGTGTGTGTGTGTGTGTGTGTGTGTGTGTGTGTGTGTGCCGTGTGTGTGTGTGCGTGTGTGTGTGCCGTGTGCGTGTGTGTGTGTGTGTGTGCGCGTGTGTCGTGCGTGCGTGCGTGTGTGTGTCGTGCGTGCGTGCGTGCGTGTGTGTGTGTGTCGTGCGTGCGTGCGTGCGTGTGTGTGTGTGTGTGTGTCGTGCGTGCGTGTGTGTCGTGCGTGCGTGTGTGTCGTGCGTGCGTGTGTGTCGTGCGTGCGTGTGTGTGTGTGTGTGTGTGTGTGTGTGTGTGTGTGTCGTGTGTGTGTGTGTGTCGTGCGTGCGTGCGTGTGTGTGTGTCGTGCGTGCGTGCGTGTGTGTCGTGCGTGCGTGCGTGTGTGTGTGTGTCGTGTGTGTTGTGCGTGTGTGTGTCGTGTGTGTTGTGCGTGTGTGTGTCGTGTGTGTTGTGCGTGTGTGTGTCGTGTGTGTCGTGCGTGTGTGTGTGTCGTGCGTGTGTGTGTGTCGTGCGTGTGTGTGTGTCGTGCGTGTGTGTGTGTCGTGCGTGTGTGTGTGTCGTGCGTGTGTGTGTGTCGTGCGTGTGTGTGTGTCGTGCGTGTGTGTGTGTCGTGCGTGTGTGTGTGTCGTGCGTGTGTGTGTGTCGTGCGTGTGTGTGTGTCGTGCGTGTGTGTGTGTCGTGCGTGTGTGTGTGTCGTGCGTGTGTGTGTGTCGTGCGTGTGTGTGTGTCGTGCGTGTGTGTGTGTCGTGCGTGTGTGTGTGTCGTGCGTGTGTGTGTGTCGTGCGTGTGTGTGTGTCGTGCGTGTGTGTGTGTCGTGCGCGCGTGTGTGTCGTGCGCGCGTGTGTGTCGTGCGCGCGTGTGTGTCGTGCGCGCGTGTGTGTCGTGCGCGCGTGTGTGTCGTGCGCGCGTGTGTGTCGTGCGCGCGTGTGTGTCGTGCGCGCGTGTGTGTCGTGCGCGCGTGTGTGTCGTGCGCGCGTGTGTGTCGTGCGCGCGTGTGTGTCGTGCGCGCGTGTGTGTCGTGCGCGCGTGTGTGTCGTGCGCGCGTGTGTGTCGTGCGCGCGTGTGTGTCGTGCGCGCGTGTGTGTCGTGCGCGCGTGTGTGTCGTGCGCGCGTGTGTGTCGTGCGCGCGTGTGTGTCGTGCGCGCGTGTGTGTCGTGCGCGCGTGTGTGTCGTGCGCGCGTGTGTGTCGTGCGCGCGTGTGTGTCGTGCGCGCGTGTGTGTCGTGCGCGCGTGTGTGTCGTGCGCGCGTGTGTGTCGTGCGCGCGTGTGTGTCGTGCGCGCGTGTGTGTCGTGCGCGCGTGTGTGTCGTGCGCGCGTGTGTGTCGTGCGCGCGTGTGTGTCGTGCGCGCGTGTGTGTCGTGCGCGCGTGTGTGTCGTGCGCGCGTGTGTGTCGTGCGCGCGTGTGTGTCGTGCGCGCGTGTGTGTCGTGCGCGCGTGTGTGTCGTGCGCGCGTGTGTGTCGTGCGCGCGTGTGTGTCGTGCGCGCGTGTGTGTCGTGCGCGCGTGTGTGTCGTGCGCGCGTGTGTGTCGTGCGCGCGTGTGTGTCGGGTCCAACTAAAACATTCATATTTATTTACATACTACACGAATATGTAATAAAAATGGGGGTTCCAATTTGAAAAAAAAACGTAGTTGATATCTGTTTGACCTGTGGCAGCGCCATCTAGTATCCCTCTCAAGCTAAAAAAGTTTTGTTCTTCGTAGTTTTTTCATGAGATATTTGGCCCGATTACGATCAGTGGACCACCCTGTCACTTTCAAAATCTCTTCCTCCCTGTAGTACACATATATCTAGCATATGGTTATTAAAATTTTAGTTTGATTGATACTTGCTTCTGTGGCGTGCATTTATATTCAATAAAAGATATGTATGAGTAAATGTGGATTAGGGCACCGTTTCTGTGTATCTTGTCTAATGAAGTTGGCAAATTTATTGATCTGCACTAGTGTGTAATGAAGCTTCCACCTGATTCCAAATAGTTTGGGTTATTATTTATTACTTCGAACTTTACATTGCCGGCTCAAAAACAAATTTATTTTTATCACATACTTCATGAATTTTAGACAAATGAGGTAATCCGTTACACTTAAGATAATTTACTGCAAAATATTAATGGTTGGTGTGTTATAAGCTGTACAGTTTATGTATATTTGGAATATGGGTGTAATTTCCCTCCCCATTGTCAATCTGTGAATGCTATGAACATATGACTGGGTGATCTTTAATCAGTTTTAAGAATGTGAAATCCAGTGGTGAATGGTTGGGATACAATGTAGTAGCTCAGTGGAACTTCGTTCTTCAATGCTGATCAAACTTTCTTGTGGGGATGCAGGTGGTGGCCTCCACTGGTGAAATCTTGGCTGTTTCTTTCTATTTTTTAAATGTAATAGTTTGGGTTGCTCTATGCTGTATTTACTTTGAAGTAAGACACTTTTTCTCACACTGATCCCTTTAAATTCTTGTTGCACATTTTAGTACATAAATCCAGATTCAAGTAACATGCATGTATGTAAATACCTTTCTTTTTTTGGTTTCTAAGGGACCAAACTTCTAAGCAAAGGAGATCGAAGTGGCTGAGGTAAAGGAACATTGTGAATTTGGTAGTAGCAAAAATTTAATTGCTGCGGTAAATGCAAAATTGTGACAGTTACATATGATACTGAAAAACTTAAAGAAATGGGTTGTGAATTCCAGGGTGTCATTGTGCCTCTCACGTTAGTACAATTTTATCAGTTAGATAACTGTTATACTGTTATAATAGATGTGGTTTTGGTAGATGAGTTACCATATGTTGGGTTTTGTTAAGCCATTGATAGGTAGTCAGTTAACTTCCTAGCAGCAGTTGGTGCCCCCAGTCACAGCTTATGTTTGGGAAGAGACTTAACTGTAGTCCTTCAGATTGTTAGTCTGTAAAGCTTCTTAGCCATTCATGATGTAGATTTAAGGGACACAGTAACATTTGATGTGCTGCTTGAAGAGGCAGTACACGAAGCTGGCCTGCAAAAACATACTATGAGAGTATTCTTTCAGATGCATCCTATGATAGCACTTAAAGCAGTTATTAAAAAAAATCAATGTCCAGTGTAAGGAAGCATACAGCACTTAAATATCAGAGTAAGAAAATGCCTTGTAGTTTAAGGCGTTGCAGGTGTTTACAGGAGTGTGGGAACACAAGAAATGGTGTACTTCAGTGTTTGTATAATTTTGTTTGGCGACTTGGAAATGACACCTTTTGTAGGAGTGCTAATTTACAGAACAGATTCCCTTTACCACCTGTGTGGCTATAGGGTATCCACTAGGCACATAGGTGGATAAGAGATCATCAATTACAAATTTGTTGGTTCTGTCTGTCTCTCAAGGAATAAGACATGTTACGCTGAGAGAAGGGTTCAGAATATCAACAACACTCGTGTGAACATTCAGAATTGAGAAGGAAAGGATTTCTTTTTGTTGGTTACCATAGAATGCAGTATTTGGGAGGGGGTAGCAGCAATGATAGGGGATGGAACAGTCAAGACACGTTTAAACATAGCACCATGAAAGACAGCATTATCCTATACACATCCCATTAGCAAGAAAAAATATGGTCTACAAAAACAATAACTACAAGTAACTCACGTTCTTACCAATAAAGTCAACCATTTGAACATGGTTCACATCTTTGAAGCATCCCTGATTGCTCAGAATAATCCATTTCCAGTCAGTCTTTCAGCCAGGACATACTGTGAGTATTTGATCATTGCTGTATTATGTATTCCTATCAGTATATGTTTCAATGCAGTGTTGTTCTTCATTGGCAAATGAAAATTCTTCATTATTTTGTCAGACATACATGTGTTCAGAAGTTTTTCTTTATTAGTAAGTATTTCTCTCGCATAAGTTTTACTTGGTATTTTATGTATCGGGTTGGGTTGGAAGGGGAGTAATATGCTTAGCATATGCTTGTACATATTGCACTCTTGCTACAAAAGTGACAAAGCAAAATGTTAGATTTACTATAAATCAAGAAAATGTTTTTGGTGATAATAAAGCAGTAAGACAAATTTATCAGCACTAACAAGAACAGATTTAATGCCAGGATCAAATTGTTTTTGTCATTCATGGTGTTAACCCCCAAAGATCTGAGTGTCTGTCAAACCAGGAATGTATGGCTGCAGCCCCATGGACCTGAAACAGTTAACTCAAGTCATGGTAGGAAAAACACCCCAACATCATTTCTGACCTGAACTACTTTTACTGCACCCAAACTAGTTGCAGATGCTTGTGAAGTCTGTTTTAGTGTTGTGATCAGACATACAGCTGACGATTAAAGATAACTTTTCTAGAATGAAACATGTGGAGATGTAACTTTCAGTGATCTATTTATACTTATTAGGGTTTCATTTCTAATTAAGGGTGACATTGTGGAAGATAGATTTCACTAATAGATTTTTGGTGTCCATTGCTGCAAACACGTTTCTGCAAATGAGATGAAACCTTTGTCAGCTGACAGTTCCTTTAGCCATATTAAAGCCTATTAGTAAGACACTAAAATGACTGAAATGTGGTGATCAGTTATTAAGATAATCAGCATGTGCAGAGAATATCTTTATTATAAGAATTAGAAAAATTCTTTGGAATGATTTTTTATTGGTGAACTTTGAACACCCTTCTTGTTTTCATGAAGGGAAAACTGACTTCAATAAGTTTTCAACAGGTCTTCTGATTTGTGTGTAACAGCATAAATATCATCTCTCCCACCTTCAGATCTGATAGCAGTAACAGTTCATCCTATTTGAATATGGATGATTTATTGCTGTGACATTGTGGCTTGTGAAGTACGTCTTGTTTCTTTGCTACCACATCACTTTCATTTGTATCATAGGTTTCTTTCATTTTTACACATTAGGTTAGCAGAACATCTGTCTTTTGCATTATAATGCAATATGACAGGTGGGCACACAATGACAACATAATTTTTCCACATGGAAGCAGATCAGAAAAAGCAGTGTATGAGTATATACTTAAAGAGACAAAACACAAAGTATCCCAATTGACTTCAAAACACAAACTGATTGTTAGAAAACAATTTTTGTAAAGTGAAGGAACTTGAAATATCAACAATGCATCACTGCAAGTAATAAAATCATCACACTTTAATCAACAGTATCATGTTTACTTTGGAGAACTAACATTGCTTAAATTAGAAAATCGGCTTTTTATGATCAAAGCACATTTCAGTTTGTTAATTAAAACTGATTAACTTGAAATTTCCTGAACTGATGCCTTTTTGTGACTTCAGTCTAAAAGAATGACTGGACCCAGTTGTGAACTTGTTAGTGATCTGTTCACTATGTAATTCACTTCTCAGCATTGCAGCATGCTTGCTATGAGTACCAGCTCCAGCACTACGCCAGTTAGTGACACAGCTGCCTTATAATGGTCAAATTATAAGATAATAGGAACAAACTTTTGATGATGGGTACAGTTTCTTCAACTGTGATAGTAACACTCGGACAATGAAGATTTTTGGGTTGTCACTTTTGTTGCAAGGGTGCAGTGTTTAAACAATCTAAGATTAAGGTTGTTTTTGAATATATTAAAATCTTTTGTGTTAACTGTCAAAATAACAACAGATCTTTCACAAAAGCATTTAACAAACGGGGCTAATCAGTGACTGTGGAATTAAGCTTTGATGCTCAAAGTGAACTCCCATCAGTAACCACATCAGCTGTATTTTAATAGTTCATTGTCACACTTTTGTGCTCACTGTATGCATCCCAAGAATGAAAGGGAATGTTGTAGAATGGCCCTAACCTATAACTAGACACAGTTTTGATGTTGGATTATCCATCCCCTCTGGGTCTGAAGTCCTCTTAAATGTTAGGTGTTCTCAAAAAGTTGCTGGTATCTGAAAAGGTATTGCAACACCAAGGTTTTCACAAAGGGAACATATGTGACTTGGAAATAATATTGTAAATATAAACAAACCAACCAATTACTCAGTCATCCCCAAGAGAAGTTTTATAGTACAATATAACACTAATTTAGGTTTGATAATATCCTCAGTTTGCTGAAGAGGAGGGGCTGTGGGATTAAGGTTGGGTAATTTAGCTGGTTCGTATAGTATGTCTGAGTGTCTGTCAAACCAGGAACGTGTGGCTGCAGCCTCATGGACTTAAATCATTTAGCCCAAGTCATGATAGGAAAACACCCCCAAACATAACTTCAGACTTGTACGACTTTTGCTGCACCCAGACAAGTTGCAGATGCATCTAAATGAATCAGATGGTGTCATTGGCTCACTTACCACATTAAATTGAGACAGCCGATGATCACCATAAGGACCTCAACAACTCGTGTGCGTGCGTGCGTGCGTACAGGGCACTTCCCTCTTAACACCTCTCTTGACAGTGAACATTTTGGGATGTGGCCATAATACACCCGCCACACTGCATGGTAAAAAACTCATTGAGTCAGTGTTATATTAGACACCTTGCATCATTTGAGAAGTCAGAACCATGACTCATCATACTGTGCTGCACATATTGAATCACTTTTGGCTATTTCAGTGTTTGGCCCATTGGAGATGTGCAGCTTTGTGCCACTCTTTAAGTATTAGCCTTTGCGACATACTTAACTTCAGATGTCCCAAGTGTCAGCTCAGAAACTGGTTAATATTGACCTGCATTGACAACAGTAATTTACATGGCTGCCATATAAACCATTCCTCGAACACAATGAGCAGTTCACCTTCAGGCAACTTCATTCACGGGGTGGTTATATCCACTTCAGAAAAACAGTTCATTTCAGCCATTGTCCTGTTGACCCATGCTACTGCACTGCTTCCATACAAGGGAGTGATGCACGTACACACTTAGCAGGTAGCTCTTGAAACCTAAATGTATTCACTGTCATTACACTACAGTCAGTGATAGCGGGTCAGATGACTGCATGGTACCATTCATGGATGATCCAAAGCACTTCAAATTGACTAGAGGCTCAATAAATGTTGACTAATGTTTGGTCAGGTGAGCTTATTTCTGTGGCATTTGTTTTGTTTTATTGGCATTTTATTGCTGTAGGAGTTGGAGTAATGTTTTCATTGTTGTTACTTATCAGGCAATTTTCTTCTGTAGCAATTGCAATTTTTACATTGGTGATTTTTATGAATCCTTGTTAGTGATAATTTGTTTATATTATCACAGGTTCAATTAGCAGCATGAGACTTAGATTATTACATTCGTCCATTGCCTAAAGGATTAAATAAAGTGAGAACCTGTTAAGTGCTGACTGAGTGCTATTCTGGTCAGGTAACTCATGAAATATTAAGTTCATTCACTTATTTTATGTGTATACAGTTTAAATATATTCCATAGCTGCTTAAAATTCTGTTTAATGAACTGTGCCATAATGTTTCAAGAATGTACCTTTTAAATCTGATTTAAAAACTTCTTGATTTGGACCTCACTATGTCACTTTTGTGACAAAGCCCTACTATCTCAGATTAAGGCAATGCACCCAAATGACTGTACCCAAGTATTGCTCAGACAGGTTTTGTGTAAGAGCAGTGAACAAATAATTGGTTTCCTGCTCATTGTCAGGTGTTCATATGCATAGTGGAATGGCTCTTACTGGCACTTAGTGGAATTGGCGATTTATTTATTTTTTCCTCTCCTCCCTGTTAGGTTACATCTATGAGAGATAATTTGTGAAATATGGACTGAAATTCGGAAAGCTGCGGGTGAATACATGTCAACTTTGCAAAATAGTACTTCAGTTTTTAACTGAATAATGTGCCTTTATTTCAGAGATGTTGGTTGGGTTCTTTGACAGGTAATTGATCCTGAGCCAGAGTGAGCCAATCCATTCCTTTCCAAACCTTGACAGTAGTCATTCACTTTTGAGGGAAGACAGCAATTGCAGCTAGTATGTATTTGTCCTCAGTTCATGTGTAGGAGATAATTTGTTTGGATATTTTTAGCATGAAATAGCTGAAAGAAAATTGCCTTTAAACATTTAATGGTTTTTTGTACAGTATGTAGGTATGTAAATTACCTGTGCAGTAAAGTACCACACCTGGTGTTTGGAAGTGATTGTTTAAAAAAGAATTGTCACAGGTGCTGAGAAATGGTAGATTAAATTAACCTGGACTCAGTAATGGACTGGAATTAAAGAAGGTTCACACACGAAAGGTAACTTGATAGAAAAGACATAACACATGGCAGTGATGTGAATGTCATTACTATTTAAGCAGATGCCTTGCATTTTATCAAATGTCTGGAGAAGGGAGGGCTAAGATTTGTGTATGGAATCAGTTGCTAGCTATTGGAGAAAAAGCTTCTGAGTGAGCACAGCTAGCTGTGGGAGAGAGTGAAGTGAACATCTAATTTGGCAGCTCTGTAAATTATGTATTGATGTAATTATAATTTTCACATGGCTGTATTTCAGAATAAAAAAGAAAAAAACGAATACTCATTCAGTGCTGGAAATTTTAAACTGACTTCAGTCTTTTAATTTATTGTGGAAAAAGCAGGTATAAGTTCTGACACGCTCATTGAACCAGGCTTTCAGTTGTGTGTGGAAGCAGTAGTTTTAAAACAGCGGCATTAGATACAGGCACTTCACGAGATGTGTTTTAACTGAAAATATTTTCGAAAACCTTTTATTTACTTGCAAGCATTGAATAAATGAAACCAGTGTCAGAAGTTTACTTGAGGATAATGTTAGCTGTAGGAAAACGTGCCAGACCACACCAATCTGGAAAAGTTTTCAAAAGGCCTGGCCTGGAATTGGTATTAATAAATTTGAAAGTGTAATTCATCACAGACACAGACAGACTTGTATCAAGTTGATATGTCTCAAATCCTTACAGAGAGCAGCAGCTCAAAGATTAATATTCAAATTTCATAACTAAAGTGTTCTCTTCCGTCAGAGAGCAATCTCGTGGAGTATCATCACATGCTCCAGGGGCTACTTCTCCTGTAAGTTGGATGGAGCTATTGATTGCCTGAAAGTATTTCCTAGTATTAAAATGCACAGGCACCTCAAGAAGAAAGTGGTGTTTGTGATATTCGTATTTGGCTTGACGTTGTGAATGTTGCAGTATGATTGTGTCCCATTCTGAAGCCAAAGCATGCTACTAAGATATCAGCTTTCTTCCAAAACTGTGTAATTATCAGCTTGTTAATTTTGATTTAATTTGGCTTTTCAAAAATTAAAATATAGGTCATTTAGAGTTCCTGTTTCATAGCTTTGGCCGTATGTTGGATCCTACTTAGGTTTCTGAACAAAAACTGAAAATATTCAAAGCATTGAATCATTAGGCAGAAAAGTAGGATTAAAATATTGAAACAGTTCAAATAAGGGTCATTCAGATTAAAGAAGTTACCAGGAATGGGATTGAGCAGATTGTTTATAATATAATTAGGATATTATTATTAGATTGAGTGAAAAGTCCCTTCAGGAAAATTGTAACAAGGGCTTGTGAATAAAGAATTCATCAGTGCTGTGCACCTTATTAAACTGAAACTTGTAAATTATCTTGCTGAGAGGGTTGTAAAACTCGTGGACTGTAATAATTATTTATGAAAACTGGGAAACAAAAATATGTGATTCGGGTTGTATATGAGCATTGTCATACATTGCCAGCAATAGCCTGTTTCAAAGAAAAAGAATTTTTGAAAGAACGTATTAGTTCTCACCACTTTTCCTTTAAAACATTCTGCGTAGTAGCTTTATAGCTTTTATTATTAAAAGTAATGCGGTAATATTAATAAAGTTGATAAAAGTAATAAAGTTGCTGGGAATGTTGGCCAAATCTGAAAATATTTATAATACTTCAATGTGGTCATTGATTTACCCCATCCATTAGTGGGACAGTTATTATTTCAGGTTTTGCTGTAAATTGAGTGCTACTTCTGCAAAAGTGTGAAAAAGTTCTAAATTGAATCGGAATGACAGTAGCATTGTTCATTTACCAAATTATTTTAGCTGTTGTTCCACATTACTTGCATTGTAGACAGTGTTGCTGCGAAGGTGCAGGCTAGTTAGGTATTTTTCCTTGTGTATGTTCTGAAGGTGGACATGTTACATATAGTAATTGTTTCATTGATCATATGAATTCTGTCAAATTATTGGATGGAGCAAAACATAAAATGCAACCACTCACCTATAGCATATCGATGATTGGAGTGCAGAAAATGGCATTCACACTAGTCTTCGAGCACTAGCTCCTCCTCTAGCGGAAGCACGCATGTGCGCTGGCTAGTTTGAACACTATTTTCTGTAGTGTGTTTCTGTGCGTGCATCGATGCACTACAGGTGAGTGGTTGTCTTTCCCACATTTTTAAATTCTGTGTTTAATTGGTATAACAAACTGGTTACTTCGATTTTTAAGTTGTGGAAAAATTGCTTTGTGCAATGCTCAGCATCTAATCGCAGCTCAGCAACTGGCTCAGTGAGGCAATGCCCGTTGGTCAAAAACATTTTCATATCCTTGATGTTCTAACAACAGTTACTTGCCACTCACAAGGAAAACAGGGTAAGGGCCATCACCCAGTTTTCCATTAAGTTAGATCAGTGGAACAGGAATGAAAGTAAGCGAATAAATGTTGGCTTGTGCATAAATACTAGACTGTTTCTGAACACTTGACAGAAGTTCGAGGTATTTTTGATGTACTTCATGTGCATTTTACTGTGTCATTTCCTGAGGCGAAATGACTGCTCAGTGGTTAGCGTCGTGGCTTTTTAGTTTTGTGCACTATGTTCGAAACACAATTATTTTGAGTCTTTTAACCCATGTCCATAAAAGGTTGGTACGTGAATGTTTATCAAATTAGGGGATACAAGAGCATTATATTAATTAAAAGCTCAATTTGACAATGTGCCATACTCTTCTTATATAAAACCACTAAATACTGTTCCCTTGCCAAGGATTAAGTGTTTTTAGGACCACTTTGTTGCTGAATGCGAATATGGGCTCAGTTTTACAAATTGGCTCCCATTTTTTGGCAATTTTACATCTATTGATAAATTTAAACATACAGCAATATCTTGTCTGAGTAGGTGTAACCCGATCGCAAGTCACATGATTACTTCTCAAATAACACTAAAATGACATTAACTATTATAATTGATTATGTTGTTACTTCATTGCTGACTAAAACAGTATGCCTTCATTCAGTGAGACTATAGAAATTAATCTTTCACAAAACAATGTTGGTCTGATTCTCTTCTGTATAGGTCTTCAGGATAATTGCATAGGTGGTGTGTGTGTGTGTGTGTGTGTGTGTGTGTGTGTGTGTGTGTGTGTGTGTGTGTGTGTCACCTACCAGTCTTCCATTATCTTAGTTTCTTTGTGGAACCTCTCCCCTTGCTTCTCACTGTAATTGCCAAAGTTATCTGGAAGTTTTGAGAAGTGGGTGTGGAGGAAATTCACTTTGATACTCACATAAACACCCAACTTTTTAAAGATTGTCAACATGTTCTGCTCAATTTCTTTGTAGTTGTCTGGCTTATTATTTCCGAAGAAGTTTTTCGCAACTATGATATAACTACACCAGGCCAACAGTTCTGAATCATTAATGAAATTTGTCACGTTGGAATCATTGAAGAGCTTGCAAACCTGCAGCCCATCAAATATACCTGCTTTTAATTTTTCAGTACTCAGTGCAGGGAAAAATGGACATGTGTATTTGAAGCAGTTGCCTTCTTTATCTAGGGCCATAACACATAGCTGGATCAGTCGTAGCTCTAAATGCAATGGAGGGAGAATTATTTTTTTTCTCTTAACTAATGGCTCGTGAATGTTAGCTGCACCTACAGTAAGAATTTCTGTTAAAGGCCAGGTCACTTTTAATCTGATCTTTTGCTCTGCTGTTCCATAAGGATGTAAAACAAAGGATTTTGTGTACCCACACTGCTGCCCAAGCAAAAGCAAGAGGTTTACCATATAGTCTTCTGGTTGATATTCCTGGAACCCCATCTGAATGAGTAGAGTGGGAATGTTACTGCAATAAAACAAAACCTTCATCTTGGCTGAAGTATTCCAGAAGACGTGCTTCTTATGTTCGCTTTACTGAAACTTTTGCTTCTGGGCTAAGACGGTTGTTTTCGTGTGTCATAGATGCAAAAGTTCTGCTCCATTCCTTGACAAATTAAGATCTCGTACCAGATCATTTAATTTCTCTTTAGTGAAAAATTTAGGTGTAGGAATTTATCCTCTGTATTCACTTCCATTGCTGATGCTGCTTTTGCACTAAAAATGCTGTAGTTACAAAGTCTGTGATGTGTTCCGTCTTTGTTTCTGTTGGCAGTATTCACTGAAAACATAACAGAACACATCGGGATTGTTTATGCATCTCGTTTGTGAAGAACTTGTATTTTCCTGAAACAGATAAAATAAAATTACGAAATAAATTTAAAAAAATAATGTTAAATTGTGAAATATTTGAGTGTAAAAAGTTACATTAAAATAGAGATCGATGATACTGATGGGAAATCAGCGTCTATGGGAACATTTAATTAAAATCCAAATACACAAATATCCTCAGAACTACAGCCAATCTGGGAAAAGTAAAGCCATATTGGGGTTTAGGGCCTCTGAAATATGTGTGTGTTAGAATATTTTTGGTGATAATTTTTTTGACCTCTGTAATGTGTGTTGATAGTATGTTGAGGTGTTACAGTCTCTCTAAGATCTTTTATTCTGATATTTTATTCATATGTTTATTCTTCAGAAAGATTTGGTGCTTTCTCTTGGATGATATTGATTATAAAATCATTGAAAACACACATTCAGAGAACCATGAGCATCGTGTAAAGGCTGTTTTGCCAGTGACATTTCTTCATTTGAATTTCTCAAGGGAAGAAACATCATTAACATTGCTGAAGTTTCCGTGCATTGGCATTAATTTTGTGACAAATGTTGGGTAATGGATCACTTTTCCAAAAACTGGCAATTGGTTTATTTTCAATCAAGATACACAACAAGTATTTCCCTGGGGAAAAAAAATCAAATACCCTTGTCCATTACTTAAATTCATTCATCTCACATGAAAGACAATGTATCAGTATACACTGGAAAACATTTGCATAGGAATCTTCTACAGATATAGGTATATTAATGAAAAATAAAAATAAAAAGTAATAATCAGGTTGTGAACATGGGATGCAAAATTATGAAGCCATGATACTAACCAGTGTGCAGCCACTTCGTCTGATGATATTGATCAGTAAAAAACAAAGTACCTGGAAAACATTGAAAACTTTGATTGCCAATTTTTCAGAAACTGTCAAGTATCTGTGTGTAAGCAGATGTGTTCACTTATTTTGACCCCTGTTCTACTGAGCAATGTTTCTGAGAAATGGGTTATTGCACTTACTGTTTTCTCCTCGTCAGTCATTTACACTTTGCCTCATGCTTGTCACAAATTTGACATGTGCATGATCACGGTTTCATTCAAAAAAGACTGTGACAGTCCTATGAGAGACTTCGTCTGCCTTAGTAATCACCTGTCAACACTTTTACACAACCTGAAATAAAGAGTAAGTGTTCCATATTTGTAGCCAAAAATGGTGTGTGCATGCATGTGCTGTAGCATTGTTACCAGTGCTAATGTGAATGATTGATTTTGTTTCTTTCTGTGGGTTGCTGGTTTTATATTATGATTTCACTTCTAGGTAAGTGGTATGTTAACTGGAGAGGGTTAGCTGTTAGATTCTGAGAGGTCAAGAGTTTGTCAAAGGCAAGGTATGTTGGAATGTGTAGAATACTGATACTTCGACTGTGTAAGGGTTGGATTTTCCTTTAATTTTGCATTTAAATAGATAATTTTTAGGCAGATTTTTTCATAATGACGCCTTGCCCTCATATTGGCTTTTGGTAACTATGCCTCACATTGTTGTTCCTCCTTCACACTATGTAAACTAAATAACTGATTTTTAAAGTAAGTAGTGGGTAAGGAAGTGTTCCCTGCAGGGTAACTCTAGAATTGTTATGCAACACCCTTACAATTTATTTTCATATTTACTCAGAGGTGATTTGTGTAGTACTTAACTATCTTTCTGAAAAGTTTCAGATGGAATCTTTTTCCATAAACTTTAAATCATCTTATGCAATGTTTCTATCACAATTTGCTTATGTGTTACAGCCATGATGTGAAGATTGCCAGCTTTTGAGGTATCCCCTTAACATTATGGCCAGTCATTCTTGTTCGAAATACATTGGTGTGCAAAACTTGGGGATGAAAGTAACTTTCGCATGACGTGATCAAGTACATCGGTTGATGACACTTGAACGTTATGTATGAAAGAATTGATACAGTATAATACTGAAGCTGTCTGAAACAAATACGCAGTGAGACAAACAGAACTGACACTTCCATTAACAGACAATCACATTGCAGCCACTACAGTTTGATGGTCCTCCGGACATTAAAAAAAGGGACATAATCCTTAATGGAGTGGATTAACACCAAAGAAAGCAGAACATGCCATGCAATGTGTTCCCATGCTGGCCACGAGGTTCGTAATGAATTAAATTTCTTGTGATAGGGTGTTCCATTCCTCCAGCAGTGCACTTAGCAACTGCTGGATGGTGGTACACATACTGCAATGTGTCTCCCCAGTGTGTCCTCACCCTTGTTCGATGGGATTTAAGGACAGACCGATTGGCCAGTCCATTCATCAATTACCCTCTTGTTCCAAGAGCTGCTACGTCTGTGCTCTTCGATGCAGTTGTGCATTGTTTGGTATGGTTAAAAGAAAGTTAACTTTTCAAGGGTGGGAGAACGTCACTGAAAACTGTGCTGAAAAGTACAGGCTTCCATTACAAAGCACTAGACAGACGCAAAGTTCTGTTGGAAAAGGTGCATATTGTTACGGCTTCATGCATATTCTTGCACTGAAGTGTGGGTGAGAACATACATTCCCTAAAGTGTTTTGACAAAACATAGGTTAATGCCGGGGAAGCTGTAGGGAAATGCTAGACAGATGACACTCCTGAGCAATAGTGGACATCAGCTGATCGGAAGAGGAGCAGGATTAGATGTGGTCCTTGGAGGTTCTTCCAGTGGTTTTGTTCCTGGTGCACTTTCAGTTTTTCAGTCCAGAAATACATGTAATTACCGTGCAGACATGGACCACACACAATTTGTTGAGGGATTTAGGAAACTTTTAAAACAACTTTCTGCCCCCTACAACAATTGTAATGGACAATGCTCCATATCATTTACTGATACAGAACAAAGCCTCAACCACAAACAACTGCACAAAATATTGCTGCAAATATAAGCATGATGAAGCTTCTGTTATATTCTCTTATTGAAGAAAATAAGCCTTTGATGCCTACACACATAGTAGACTAAATAAGTTGAGCAGCATTATACTGCAATAAGGCTGCCATCATATCACTGCCATTTCAACCCCATTGAATCAGTATGGAGTGATATGAAGATATACATACGGAACAACAATAAGTCTTACAATAACAGAAGTGTAAAGGCTGTTGTGTGAAGCTCTTATGACTGTCGATGCAGCCTAGTGGAGGAAAAAGATAAAGCACACCGAAAAGCATTCGAGCAGCAAAGACAATGGAAGGCATATATCATACTATTGGACAGTTTCATCTCAACAGCCATTGCTACCTAAGACTCGATGCATGGACACACTGCACATTATTTGAAGAGACTTACAAAGTAGCAAACAGTGGACAAGACTTGATCAGATGAAGTGCAGTTTTTATGGCAGTGGACAACGGGTGTGATTTGTTGCATGTCATTTTTGAAGCATAACTGGTAGATACTTATTTTGGTGATGCCAGTAAATGTTCCATGCTGTACTTCATTTAACTAGCTCAATGAAGCTAAAGGAGTGAATCAGACTTGGAACTGAAATATTTGAAATACTTGTACTTTTTGATCATAATTATGGTTTTAAAGGCAAATTTGAGTTTTTGCATTTGAGAAATTGCATAGTATGAACAAAACTAACTATTGCCACACGAGTCAAACATTGACCGTCAGATTATAATATTGTCCAGCCCATGAGAGTTTAGTGGATTTACAGGCACTTTAGAGTCTTGTATCTGTGTTGCCTTGGCCTCATCCTTGGATTTACAACCATGTTAATAGGGCCCAAAAAATTAACATTTTGCAAGAAATGTGAATATAGATCTGAATTCCACCTCAAAATGCGAAATTACCCAATATTCACTATTTCGTAGTGAATTGTATCGAGATCAACTATTTTATCATAGATTGTATGAACTAGTTTTATTGAATGCATATAAATATTGAAAATTAATGAATTTTCAGTTACTGGTGTTGCATATCACCTGGCAAAACACAGATTGTAAAGATAATGTGCTTAAGTGTGTTTGCAAAAAAAAGTGAGTGCAACAAGGTATCAGTGCACTCAATGCTTCGGTGCCATGTCAGTCATGGGTGGGTGAATGGTCTCTGTATGTGCTGCATAATGACTCATAGGACAGGTGCTAGCTCAAGTCCAAAAGTTTGTATAATCACAGCATTTATGTGGCAAAATTTCTGGAAGACAAAAATTAGATTTCAGAAACTGTTGGTTCGCTGTTGTATTTACATGTTTAGGGCTGAAATGATTACACTAGACCACTCAAAAATGGACTGGAAAACAGCTGTTGGTGTTTGAGTCAGTCACCATACTGGCTGATTCTCTTCAATTTTATATTAGAGGTAGACAACTTCATACTTAGTCCAATATTTCTATGTTTCTTTTACTGGACAGTCATTCTGTCCACATTTGCTGAAACTTCTTTTAGCAAGATGTAACCTGTCAACCCAAGCATCCACGGTTGTGCATTTACATGAGATCGAAAATGAATTGTGGAAGTTACAAATGAATCCTATCCATAATGAGTAAGAAAATACTTAAGACCAATCTACTTCATAACATTATATAGTTAAGAGAGAGGGGGTGTGTCATTCAGTTCGTCAATGGTAGAAATATGCTTCTTGGTCATGCAGCCTCTAGAGAACTGCTGTGTGAATATCTGCATCATTTGAAAATAGTTTTCCCCAGATGTCTTTTCAGCTTGCTGAAAAGGTGGAAAGTACATGGTTCAAGTCTGCACTTCGCAGAGAACATCACCCATCTCTGTGTGACCTTGCTTGCATGGTTTGCAACAGTTTCTCAATGGCTTTAAATGACATTGGCTTTGGTGTACATACTGCCAGAATTTTATGGTAAATCTCTGTAAAATTTAGAAATTTCTCCCCATAAGAATTTTGCTGTGTACTTCAACCTTGTAGTGTTTCCAGTTGCTGGTGCCATTTCACTTGCACACTGTGATCTGCCTGCTGCAGCAGAAGTCTCTCTGCAGCAAATGTGAAACACGTATTATCTTCTGACAATGCACCACTCTTGTTGTGCACAATGGTCATAGCATGGGATGATGTAAGGAACTTAATTTCTGAAGTGTCTGTGTGGATTGCAAATTGCTGTAAGAAGGTAGCAAATAGACAATTCCTTGCAGGGTTGAAGGTTACTCTGCCAAGAAGTAATACATCTTGAATGAGAATTAAGTTGAATTTGCAGTTACAATGCATATTTACATTAACACGGAAAAAATTTACCTGGATCGGAAATCATATTTACTCAGAATATGGAACTTATACTTAGTGCTGGTCTCATAGGCCATTACCTGCAGGTAGTTAGGCTAGACTATTATCTCCTCCTCTTCTCCTCCCCCTTTCTCCTGGAAGTTGACAAGTGTTCCTAGGAATTTGTAGTTAAAACACTTGCATGCTTTTATTAATTTACACACACACACACACACACACACACACACACACACACACACACACACACACACACACACACAGTTTGGTAATTCCAATGTCAAAATAGTTCAGAATTGTTACAGAAACAAAATCGATAACATATATTCGAATATGAGGAATACATATATTTGTTAAAATTTTTTAAACAATTCACATGATACACAGAACAAAAGGGCAGGGTGAAATTTGGTGTTCTTCGTGCTGTGTAGTGTAGTTTCATGCCATTTGATATCCAGAGAGTGACAGTAACAAGTGTTTTTATACTGATGCAGCCCACTACTGATGTCTAGCAGTCCCTGTAGGAACTGCAGAGCTCACAGAAGCTTTTAGAAGTCATAATACACATTAGACATCTTGGAAAAGAATCTTTAACTGGTGCAGAGAAGTGCTATGTCTGTGACTTCATTGACTTTTGTGGTGTAATATGTAGTGGGAACCTCTGGGTTTACTGTCAGATCCTAAAATAAACTTTATTTTGGCAATTCCATCTGTCCATCTTCAGAAGAACGGTGGTGGTGGTGGTTTCCAGTGGGATGTAGCAGCAGCAGCCTCCTCCTGAAGTGAAGATGGCACACAGTTGAATTGCTGAAATATTGAATAAAGTTGATTTTAGGGTCTGGTAGCAAACCTGAGGTGACTTCAAAGTGTCATGTCTACTGCACTTTTTCATGTCTTGTAATCACTGTATTACATAAGCTTCAGTGTCAGTATGTTCACCTTATTTAAGGAAGTTATTCTATTTTTGAAAAAATATAGATTTTTTCCAGTGATCCGGATAGTGCAATTAAGAAGCAGTTTATTATGGAGATGTTACCTTTGGATGTGCAGGACAACTGTAAAAAAAATTTTGTTCCTGATTTCTGGCATCTAAACCTTTGAGACCTAGTAAATTTCTGCAGTCAAACTTGCATTGCCATTAGAGATGTAAATAAAAATAAATGAACTAAAAAAAGTATCATTGTAACACCTAGGAGTTTCAAACTTCTCACATGAATGACAGTTAATTTACACCTCCCATCACTACTGCAACACAGTATTTGACAATTTTGCATCTGAGCCCTTAGGTTTTTCTGAAAAGTAAAATTGTTTTGAAAGTGTAATTGGACTCGTATCCTTGCATCAACAATGTGAAAACATTATTCTTTATATATTTCATGCTTTCCCTCGACACAGCCTGTCATTTTTAACAGGAGGGACTATGATTCAGAAGTTTGATAAACTAAAATTTTAACTATTAACCCTCAGGGTGATTTTTATGATTCCCAATCAATTACATTTATCCTTGTAGAAATACTTACTTTCCCTGAAACCATTTTAGGGTGTTTTTAAACATTTAAATGATACACAAGTAATGTTTTTTCTTTGTTGGAAAACAGTATTAATCTCCAGCATTTTGTCCCATCATTTTTCAGTAGATAGCACAAATTTGATGGCTCTAAATATTTGTTTTAATCATCTCTCTTCCTTTAATCCTTCTTGACTCCTCACTCTCGTCATCTTTGAATGGAAGTTGGCACAGTGTCTACCAATATATTATGTTTAATGTTCCAGTCTTACTCATGGTACTACTTCAGTATCTCTCTCCTGTCTTCCCCACAACAAATGAAACCCTTGTATCCTGGCATCAGAGTGGTCTGTCCTTTTAACTATTCTCAACGTATCCCAATCTCCTCTCAGAGGAAGAAACCAAAAGTTATCAACCTAGGATAGTGTCTTGCACTTGTGTATTGCCAGTACTGTTTAACCTTCTGAACATTAGTACTAGCCAGTAAGTGTGGGTCATAATTTTATAGAATAACAGTAACACTCAATTTTGTGCTGATGATTTTTTTATTTATTTTTTTTATTGTGGTACACTCGGGCATAGCATTGGAAAAAATTTGTTAATTATGGAAACCGAATGTGATCATCATGCACTTGAGATTTGACAGTTGTTTCTGTGACATGAGGTTTTATGTCTAATAGTGACCATGCAAATTCAGGTGGAGGTCACCACTGCAGTCACTTTGTTTTAATCTGTCTGCTGTTTTGATTTTGCCCAAAAAGATTCATCATATTGGAAATATTTAGTTTTTCATCAAAAAATGGTTTAACAGACCATTTAAAATAATTATTGACCTGTTGATTTATTATTGAACTGTTTAATGGTAGTTTGAAATTATGAAGACACACACACTAATACCTGCTAGTTAACTGACTGCCATTTACTTTGTGTAATTTACAATAACTTGTTCAGGAATGGAAGGAACAACTGCAGGCCTTTGAACACATTAGGCATTCCACATAGTCGAGGTTTTAATTTGTATTTATTCCTGAAAAGTTAAGTTCGCTCTTTAAAGTGCTCGTAGTTTGTGTTTATTTTTGGCAGTCAGTGTCACAGGGATTATTAGAAATACTTGTTAAAAGTGCATTTGTTAATGTGAGTTTTTTCAGTTTCACTATATTGCTAAACATTGAGGACTTAAGATTTGCACTTTGATTGTAGTACTGCTGAACCAAGAGTAAAAACAGTTTCCTCCAATTTTTTTGTGGTAAAGGTGGCTTGTCAAGCCGTCGTATTAACAAAAACCTGTCTAATTATGATTTGGATTTTGTGTTAACTGTAGGATACTGAGCCGGCCGGAGTGGCCGAGCGGTTCTAGGCGCTACAGTCTGGAACCGGCCGACCGCTACGGTCGCAGGTTCGAATCCTGCCTCGGGCATGGATGTGTGTGATGTCCTTAGGTTAGTTAGGTTTAATTAGTTCTAAGTTCTAGGCGACTGATGACCTCAGAAGTTAAGTCGCATAGTGCTCAGAGCCATTTTTTTGTAGGATACTGATAGGTAACGGCACATGGCACTGAATGCTCATGCTTAGTAAAACATGCCAACTTCAAAGGGTGAAAAGTAAAGCTGTCAAAAATAGGTTGTGATGATGGACATAGTGTGAAGCGTAATATTGCCATCGGACTGTATTTTGCGGTTGATATTACTAGTTTTGTCAAGTCTCATCTGGTGATTTAGGGTATTATATCAAATTTCTAAAGTTACATGCTTTCTGGTGTTAACAAATTTTGATGTCACTGTGTTAAATATATATGTAGTGTATATTTAAAGGATTATTAAATTTTTAAGTAAAATATTGGAATATTTTTCTTTTATATTGTGTAGGCATAGTGAAATAAACTAAACATTCTGAGAAGTTTGTTTAAAAGTAAGGGGTTGTTAACTTAGATTAGTTTTGATACTTCCATGCTTCATCTGGCATGGTCATATTGAGTGTTGGATACCATCTGGTTTTTATCGTATTCAATTAGCTTTGCATACTAAAATTCAAAATGTGAATTGATTTATTAACTGACCCTTCTTTATTATAGAATTGTATCAGTTTGATATTTTCTAGTAAAATCTTTGAGTGTTAATGGATCTTCGTATGTCTGTTGGGACAGGTTGTAACATCTGTTACTGTTTCACAGGGAGCAGCTGAACACCCAAGTTCAAGATGATCCTGAATGGCAAGCAGAAGAATTTGTGCCAGAGAATCCAACAAAGTAAGTAGTGAAAGAGAACTTGCCGTTTGTGCGACAAATGTTTTTGTACAACTTCCATTTGTGTTAAATATCTGCCACTTTTGTGTTAATTTTGAAGTGGATGATAGGTACTTTTGCCAGTTCTGGATCCACTGGTTTTTACTTTCAAAAAGTTCCAAAAACATCAGATTCTGCAGTGACACATTGTGTACACATATATAGAGGCAGTGTTTATTTCAATAAATGTGTTAACACTATATGCAGTATAGAAATTGGTAACTAATATATTTAATACGAGGAATGTGTAAGAACAAAATCTGTAAAATTCACTTTGCTGATAGGATTATAACTGTTTTTGTGTGGCAGTTGTGTTCCTCAGTAAAAGGACATATCCCCTATGGCAAGTATGGCTTGGTCTACAGGCTGACTCCACAGTGGGTGTTTCATGGGCATATGTGATAAGATCTGCCCAACTTAGAGATGTGGTACTCGGACATAACAGAAAGACATGGTAGATAGAGGGGTTCATAAACTTGAGTTGTGTAGTGTTTAGTCTCAGATGGTAGAGCTCAAAAACTTCACGTCTGTAAAAAAAGTGAATAAGACACTGAGTCAATGTTTGTGCGCAAATGGTGCGAAAATCATAGTAGTGGACTGCTGGCAAGAACTGGCATTCATTTGCTCTATGTACCAATGCCATTATTAAGTACTGGATTTTCAACCCTTTGTACAGCAGAATGCATTGTACTGATGCACACAACCATATGTGGTTTAATACAAATGATCTGCCACTGCACTCTGGAGTATGCTAAATTTAAAATTTTCATTGCTGGCTGCTATGTACTGTCACCAAGAAGTGTTACAGATTATCAACAAAATATGCTTCAGATACTTGGTTCTCAAAGCAGTGATATTACAAAGAAACATTTGTAATGTCAGTTTCTAGCACAAGACTCTATCAGTCCAACGTTTTACTTAGTAATGTGATGGATTTTTATTTTTGTTGTGTACATTGTGTAGTCTCAAAAGAGGATGTTTTAGAGTCAGCAGTACTTGGAAAGTGCCTTTCTTGAATCAACATTGGGTTTTTCCCACTTGATTGATGACCTCCTGATCATTTCTTCTTGTAGTGCTGTGTTTTCTGTTTGTAGTGTTCAGTGCAAAAATAATATTGAGACCATAGAATTTGGAACTTTACACAGAAATGGTAAATCGCTATTAAAATACAGCTTTCAAAGAAAATTAACATCTGTAAAGCTTCTGAGTTTCTCAGTATTAATTTTGGTACTTAATTCGAACATAAGATGTAAAAGACTATCTTCATTTGCGGAACACTAACTGGGAGGTATAAAATGGATTTTGACTTCATAGAGGTCATACACAATTAGTCTTCTTCTTGAAACTTCCTGGCAGATTAAAACTGTGTGCTGGGTAGAGACTTGAACTCGGGACACACTGGTCCCGAGTTCGAGTCTTGGCCCGGCATACAGTTTTAATCTGCCAGGAAGTTTCATATCAGTGCACACTCCGCTGCAGAGTGAAAATCTCATTCTGGAAGTCTTCTTCTTGACATAAAAACTACAGAAAAACAAAACAGCCACAATAGTTTTTCAGCTACTGTGCAGGAAGTCTTGTATCTGAAGTTGCAATATTTACTAAGAAGCTACTAATTGCTCTAAAGTAATTTAAATATAAATCGCACAAAATTCGAATTGCGCCACTCCACGTGGAGCTCACAACCCTTTGGTTAGTTCATGCTTAGCTATCACGGGGCCCCAGCCTTAGCAGCACCTTTCCTCTTTCCATGCTGCATGTCTATCCTCCTCCTGTTCTTTTTCCCCCTCCATTGGGAATATGTCTTGGATATTTTTGGGAATGTGTTCCAGAAGTTTCAATAGCCTGACATCAAAACAGTCCTTCCACTGTTTTTTCCTTTCTTTTGTTCTTTCTTTCATTGTTCTCCATATAATATCCTTACTCTACTTCAGTGTTTGATGTTCCTCTTTGTTTCTTCTTCCACCCTGTGTGCCCCTGAAGGCTGGCCCACGCATCTGATGCGTAACCAGTGACTGGGTAATAAGTGATTTCCAGCCCTGGGTCGAGAGGTAGGGTTCGCACGTACCCCCTGGTACAGGCCAGACCCAGACAAGGAAGATTGCCTGATTTGCTACCTTCCCAAATCGCCAATTAGTCTGTCAGTTGCGTGGGAGGTGTGGTCTGAGGTGTGAATAATCACCTAAGGTGGGTGCAACCCCCGTGAGGGGGGGGGTCCCTCAGTTGGAAGGAGCGTGCCATTGGAGACGATGGCAGTCGTAGGGATTTTCTCGCTATGAGCCAATCACCTTCAGAGACAGCGTCCAACTAAACTTAAACAGAATGAGGCAAAAGATTCAAAGACCCTTCCAGCTGCACTATGGTTCCTCATGATTTCACATTTCCTTTGCTATTGTAAATCCATTAGTTACTGAGAAATACGTTGATGCAATTGCCGACCCTGTGAAATCCTGCTCTCATTTACGCAATGGCACTTTGCTTTTGGAGACTACTTCTGATTCTGAAGCACAACTGCTGCTTGCAGCTCACTCCTCCATGGCTATCCTGTTAGTGTCAAGGCCCATTGGATGCTGACTTCTTCGCGTGGTGGTATTTACGCTACGCTGCTGGATAGTCTGACCGATGGAGAAATCCAAACTTACCTCTCTGATCAGGGTGTCATTTGCATCGGATGATGAAAAAGGTTGATGCAACCTTAGGGCCTGCATGCATACTTTTCCCCTTGCGTATCATAGAGAAGTGCTTCCCTCAAAGATGAAAGCTGGCTATGAAGTATTCAGTCAGGCTGTACATTCCAAACCCGATGAACTGTTATCAGTGTTAACGTTACACCACACTCAAATGTCTTGTCGAAATGCGTTACTTGTTGTAGGGATACTCGTGAGGGCTACTGCTGACCTCTTCTCCCTGCTGTATCAATTGTAATGTCGACCATGCAGCCTCATCCCGAGAATGTCCTGTGAATATCAATGATCTGGCCATTCAAGAGATCAGAGTGAAGGAAAAAGTGCCTTACCCTGTCACTTGCAAGTTGTTGGCTACCTGAAAGTTTTGTTTTTTACCATCTGGCAGTTACAGTACTATTCCTGCCGTGCCTCGCTCCACGAACAACATGGCAACGTAAACTTGTGACGTCAAATTAAACATGACAGTTGTCAAATCGTGCAGTGTCACAGTGGCATCCCTGCTGGCTCCTCCTACTCCTCCTCCTCCTCCATCTGTGCAACAAGCCACCAAATCTTTGCCTCCTGCGGCAAAATCACCTGCTACACGACCGGCAGGACAGAAAGGACACCGGGAATACTCCCATGAAGGCCTTCTGTATCCCTCCAGCTGACAAACACGAGTCTTCGTATTTCAACTGTAAAGGCTGTTAGAAATCGAAGAAAGAAAAATGGTCTTCTCTTTTGCCGACTGGGAAATGCTCTTCCACGGTGTCTTCATGTGATACTCGCACCTGGCCGACGTTTCTTTCGCTGATGTGCACCACCAACCATTTCTGTTGTCCTCGAATCTGCAGGCCAACATAGAGAAACTGCCAAAACTGCTGATGCCTCTGTGGATATCATGGAGCAGGGTCCTCCAGCCTCTGTGCCCTCTGGTAGTGTCTCTTTGAAGGCTGGCACATGGCAGCTGCTGAGGTGACAATCATTCATTTTCTCCCTTCCCTGTCATGACTCCTCCAGTGGAATGTTCATGACATTAGATCCAATGAGGAGGAATTTCTGCTGATCTTGGAATAGCAGTCCCCCTTGTTTTCTGCCTTCAGGGAAAAAATTGTCCTTGAGACTGCTTTGATATCTAATTTCTTCCTGGTCCACTTTGAACACTGCCCCCCCCCACGCCCACCCCCACTTGAGGAGATAGTCAAACCATCTACCTGAATACTTGGCGGCAAGCTGTTGCAGTCTGCATTTCCTTGATTTTTTTATCCTACACTGAAGCTAATCAGAAGTTTGACATCCTGTGTCATCAGTGACATCTAACTTTGCCTTCCCTCCCTCCCTCCCTCCCCTTTTCCCCAGTTCTGTCCCCTTCTCTCCTCCCCTTACCCTTCTGCTCCTGTGAACTGCCCTCTGGGTGTCTCCCCCCTCCCCCGGCCAGAGAAGTGTCACCTTCTTCCAGGCCAGAGGCCTGCTGCCACAACTCAGCCTTGGTACCCCCAGTTGGTGCTCCGAAAGTCCCCCCCCCCCCCCCCCCTCTCTCTCTCTCTCTCTCTCTCTCTCTCTCTCTCTCTCTCTCTCTCTCTCTCTCTCTCTCTCTCTTTTTCTCTCTCTGCCCCCCCTCCCCTCTTCCGTCTTTGAAAGAGGAGAACACAAGTCTCAGGACAAGGAACTGCAGGTGTCCTCCATAGGTGCCCATCTCCTCCACTGCAACCTGAATTTGGTGTCCTCCTTATGGATGTCACTGCGTCCTTATTGGTGACTGATGGTGACCTGACGGTGTGATCGGCTCCAGCTCATTCTCCTCACATGTGGATACCAATTCTGTGCTCACTCAGTGGAACTGTAATAGATACTATAGTCACCTCCTGGAGTTGCAGTCTTGTATTTCCTTTTACTTGGTAGCTTGTGTGCTCCAGGAATGTCAAATCACTGATGCTTACCCATTAGCCCATTTTGGGTTCTGTGCTTGGTCAGAACCAAGTTGGCCCTGTGAGGGCTTTCGGTAGTGTTGGCACATTGGTCAGTACAGACATTATTAGTACATGGAGCCCCCTTCAAACCATGTTTGGTGCAGGTGCTTTCTGGGTCCACTTGGACTCTGCAGTCATGGTATGTAATATCTATCCCCTTCCCAACAGGCCACGTACATGTACTGCCCTAACTACCCTCCTTTAGCAACTTCCCCCTCCCTTCTACTCAGAGACTTTATTGCCCATCACCCTTTGTGGAGCAGTGCTTCTTCTAGTTGGGGAATCCTCATCGACCAATTTCGTGCGGATCATGACCTATGCCTTCTTAATGCTGGTGCCTGTACTCATTTTAAGTGCTGCGTACAGCACTGTGCCATTGGTCTTTTGCTCAATATTCCACCTCTTCTTCCTTCCGTACACTGGTTATCACGTAAGTTCAGTGATAGACCACTTCCAGTTGATTCATTCCCTTCCACCTCCTGATGGCCAGGTTACCCTGCTGGGCGCGCTGTCTAGCTGATTGGCCCCTCTATACCTCGCAGGTTGTGTTCACGCCCTCTTTGTCAATTCCTATTGAAGTTGTTCATGAGCTGTCCACTGAGATAATCAAATCGGCCAACTTTTAAGGTTTCTCTGTAAAATTTACAGAAATTGCAGCATTTTACAGTTTTACGCACAAAAATTTGTAACATCAACAATTCTTTGTTTGGGTTGAAGGCAAGTCTGATTGTCAATAACTCATTCTTTGATAGGATTTGTACTTTCAACCATGTAATCTACATACATACTCTACTAGCCATCAAGCGCTATGTAGTGGAGGGCACAATTCGCGCCAAAGTCATATTTCTCCCGTTTCCCTCGCAGATCACATGAGGGAAAAATGACTGTCTGAACACATCAGTACGAGCTCTAATTTCCCTTATCTTTGAATTGTGATAATTGCGCGATTTGAAAGTTGGTGGTAATAATATATGCTCTACATCCTTGGCGAAGATCGGATTTCGGAATTTAGTGAGCAGCCTCTTCTGTTTATCGCGTCGTCTATCTGCAAGTGTGTCCCACTTCAAACTTTGAGATTTGTAATGCTCTTATGATGGCTAAATGTACCAGTTGCGAATCTTGCTGATCTTCTTTGAACCTTCTCAATATCTTGAATCAGACCCAACTGGTAAGGGTCCCATACAGATGAACTATACTGTAAGACTAGACAAACTAATGTATTGTAAGCAATTTCCTTTCCTGAAGGACTGCATCGTTTCAGGATTCTACCAATAAACCGCAATCTAGAGTTCACCTTGCCTGATACTTGCGTAATCTGATCATTCCATTTGAGATCATTTCGAATAGTCACACCCAAATATTTGACGGATGTTACCACTTCCAAAGACTGGGCACTTACTTTCTACTCGTACATTAATGGGGATTTTTCGCCTTGGTATATGCTGTAGGTTACACTTAACTAGTATTGAGAGATAACTGCCAGTCATTACACCACGCATTTATTTTCTGCAAATCCTCATTGATTTGTTCACAACTTTCGTGTGATACTACACTGATGTGTGTGTCGTCATTGGAATTGAATTTAAACGCTGGATAATAGTTCTGCGATCCTCCCTCAGATGAGTTTAGTTATGTATGGACTCAATGAGTAGCCATCGGGCTATTGCTCGGAGTTTTCCCTGACACACCGAGGTATCTACCATCTATGACCACCTTGCCGACCTTAGTGATACTGCTTGTTCAGTCGATTTCCTTTGGGTTCTTGGCCGTGGGGGATCCTGGGTAATGAGCTTGCTGATAGTCTTGCTATGGAGGGCGGGGCAGGGAGGGTTGGTACGTACCCCCAATACTGTGACCCTCCTAGAGTGGATTTTCAGATTTAAATTTAAATCTTGTTTTGCTCCAATCATGGTCTGACTGTTGGGGCTACATCCCCTGTCGAATGAACTTCATGTTATTGCAATCAAGGAGACTCCAACCACATCCACATCTATCTACATGTACGTGATTACTCTGTTCACAATAAATTGCCTGGTGGAGGGTTCAGTGAACCACCTTTCAGCTGTCCCTCTACTATCCTCCTCTCAAATGGTGTGCGGGAAAATAGAGCCCTTAAATTTTGGTTATTTCTACACCTATGTAGGTGGGTGCCAACAGAATGTTTTCACAATTAGAGGAGAAAACTGGGGATTGAAATCTCATGAAGATCCCGTCACAATGAAAAACGCCTTTGTTTTAATCTAAGATTGTTTGCCAATCTAATTCACATGTCATGTCTGTGGCACTATCTCCCCCATTTTGCGATAATACAAAACAAGCTGCCCTTCTTAGAACTCTATTGATGTCATCCGTCAGTCCCACCTGATACTGATCCTACACTGCACAAAAATACTCACGGATAGCACCTGCTAAGTGTTCTGCCAATGAATCAGTCTTTGGTTTGCTCTACCCACATTATTATCTGTGTGATCGTTCCAGTTTAGGTTATTTGTAATTGCAATCCCCCAAGTATGTAGTTGAATTTACAGCCTTCATATTTGTGCGACTTATTGTGTGATCAAAATTTAGATTATTTCTTTTTAGTACTCGTGTGAATAACTTCACTCTTTCCTTTATTTAGGGTCAGTTGCCACTTCTCACACCTTACAGATATCTAGATCATTTTGCAATTTGTTTTGTCATCTGATGACTTTACAAGAAGGTAAATTGCACAGTCATCTGTAAACAATCTGAAGGCTGCTCGAATTGTCTCCTATGTCTTTAATATAGATTAGGAACAATAGAAGGCCTGTAACACTTCCTTGGGGAACGCAGGATATTACTACTGTTTTACTTGGTGACTTTCTCTCTTATTACAAACTGTGACCTTTGTGCCAGGAAATCTCAAATCCAATTGCACAACTGAGGCGATACTCCATAAGCATGCAATTTGGTAAGAAGACGTTTCTGAGAAACAGTGTCTAAAGCTTTCTGGAAATCTAAAAATATGGAATCAATTTGACATCCCCTGTTGATAGCACTAACTACTTCATGAGTATAAAGAGCTGGTTGTGTTTCACGAGAAAAACATTTTTTGATTCCTTGCTGACTGTAGGTCAAGAAATTGTTTTCTTTGAGGTAATTCATAATGTTCAAACACATGTTCCAAAACCCTATTCTAAATCGATATTAGTGATATGGGCCTGTAATTCAGCGGATAACTCCTGTTTAGTGCATCTTGAGCAGTTTTCCAGTCTTTAGGTACGCAACTTTCTGTGAGTGAGTGGTTGTATAGAGGTGCAAAATATGGAGCTATTGAATCAGCATACACTTGAGAGTAACCTGACAGGTATACAATCCGGACTGGAGGCCTTGCATTTTATTAAGTGATTAAAGCTGCTTTGCTACACTGAGGATATCTACTTCTGTGTTCCTCATTTTGGCAGTTGTTCTTGATTGAAATTCAGGAACATCTCTCGTCGGGTTTTCTGTGAGATTCCGAGACAGTTTCATTGCGGAAATTATTAAAATCATCTCGCATTGAAGCACGCTCTATATTTCGAACTTCTGCAAAGCTTTGCCAATCTTGGGGATTTTGCGTTCTTGTAAATTTGGCAAGCTTTTTTTTGTTGGGTGTGCAACAGTGATCTGACCTGTCTTGTGCACCATGGGGGTCCAGTACAATCACTTACTAATTTAACTAATTTATCATCCCTCAATTGCCATTGTTCTTTTCTTTGCTATCATTCCACATCTTTTCTATGCTTACATGATCAGCTCGGAAGGAGTGGAGACACTCTTAAGAAGGCTTTAAGAGCATTTTTATCAGCTTTCTTAAATAGATGTACTTCGCATTTCTTTTTGATGGTTCTGGGTGTTACGGTATTCAGCCTAGCAGCAACTGCCTTGGGGTTGCTAATGTCTGTATCTGTCATGATACTTTCAATTTGTCCATGATTATTTGCTGCTAAGATGTCAAGTATGCTTTTGGAATCATTTATGCTTAGTGGGCTCATGAACTAATTGTTCAAAATAATTTACTGAGAAAGCATTCAGTACACTTTCCGATGACTTTTGTGCCTGCTGCCGGCTTTAAACGTATAGTTTTTCCGGCATATCGAGGGTAGATTAAGGTCACCACTGACTATAATTGTAGAAGTGAGTGGGGTACCAATTTAAAATGAGACTCAACTTTCCTTTGAACTGTTAAGCAACTGTACCTTCTGAGTCGGGGTCGGTGAAACGATACAGTTAGTAGTTTGGTCCAATGTCGAGTGTAACCTCTATCCATCCTGTTTCGCAGGTACTATCCACTTTAATTTTACAACAAGGTAAACTACTTCTGACAGCAATAAATACTCCACCAGCAACTGCATTTAATCCATCCCTTCCGAACACTGTTAGGTCATTTGGGGAAAAAAATTGGGCTAAACTTATTTTCGGCTTTAGCCTGCTTTCCGTACCTAGAAGTATTTGAACTTCGATGCTTTCTGTTAAGGCTTGGAGGTCTGGTTTTCTTCTGAGCACAGCGACAATTTAGAACTACAGTACAGATTGTTGCTACAACTACCTGATGTGTTTTACCTGCCCCCTCCACTCGGCTCTGCAGCAAAGGACCACAGACAGTTCCACCAATGATGCTGTAGATAGTGAGCTCCACCTTAATCTTGCAAGCAAGACTGGCAGTCTCTACCATTTCTGCCAGCTGCTGTTACTAACGTTTTTTGTGTTGGCAGATTGTTGTGTGGAGAACTACAAACCTGTAAAAGGGGTTGTTGTAGTTATGTTTTAAATTGATTAGCCTTGCTGACACACACTAACACTGTATTCATTTTTTATCACAGAGCATATATAGTGCATGAAGCCTGAACAGGAAAGACAACACATTATTCCTAGCTGCCTATCTTGCCACTGCAATGGTTTTATATATATATATATATATATATATATATATAAAATTTCTTTTCACTGCTTCTCGCTTTACTTAGGCCCATATTTATCAGTACCAACCGAAGGGAAAACCAAGGCTACAGGTCGACAGAGAAATAAGAATTCCCAATCCACTAGGAGATGTGCTAGTGTTTCGCTTTAGTTATTCATAATTAATTAGAGAGAGAGAATTAATTATGAATAACTAAAGCGAAACACTAGCGCGCGTGTGCACACACACACACACACACACACAGGAGAGAGAGAGAATTAATTATGAATAACTAAAGTGAAACACTAGCACATCTCCTAGTGGATTGGGAATTCTTATTTCTCTGTCGACCTGTAGCCTAGTGAATGTCGGTTTCAAGCTGAAAACTTCTGTACGTAGAAATAAGCTTAATACTGGAATTCTATGTTCTGTTCGTTCTTTGCTTATTCAATTTATCCAGAACTACATATGCGTCCATACCTCTTCAACTTTTTTGTCATTGTCTACAGTTTGCAGCTGATTCCCCACCTTGTCAATACTGGTTCAGGTGGCAGAGGACAGTCAGGGTGAGCAGTCTTGAAAGCTCTCACTCGACTTGGGTGCCTTGATGAAAACGTTCGTTGCTGAAGGTATAAGGCTGTTGACCTCTGGCAATGTGGCTCTGGCTTCCTCACACGTGAGGTGAACAATTTTAGGGTAAAACACCAGGGGAGACACTGCGGCCTTCAGCGTATATGCGGCACTATCCATCACAATGGCCAAAACCTTGATCTCCCCACGTTTCTGATCGTCACTTCTCCATAGCACGCCTGAAAGAAAATCTAAGGATTTTACAAATTTTATTATTATTTTATTATTGGCTCGGAACATGATCTGAAAATCTATGCTCTTATATTACCTATAATTTTTATTTTTGCAGAGATGTTCAAGCTTCAGACTCGGAAGGTGATACACCACAGCCAGTAGAAGATGAAGGACCTAGGGTACTCACACTTGATGAATATTATGCCCTCCGTCGTCACCGGCAGAAACCAACTTACAATATACGCAAAGCAGGAGAAGGTGAAGATCCATCTCAGTGGAAGAAAATGTATGCTTTAACAAAGAAGAAAGAAGGAGAAGAGGAGGAAGAAGAAGAGGAGGTGACCACTGTTTTTTTTTTTTTGCATAACTGTTTCTCGCACCATGTTGATTGATGGAAGTGCAGAAATCGACAGATTTGGAGTGGATAACAATGTGTTAAATACCTACACTCAGTTCTCTGTGACCCTGTGGGTGTGGATTTGTGACACACAACCCCCCCCCCCCCCCACTCAATTGTGGCCTGACTCATTAACAGGACTCCGACCCTGTGGCGTTCTTCCCTCCACCTCTCCCAGCAGAAATCGACCCTTGTGCTATCTTCGTATCGGTCATGCTGGATTGAACAATGGTTTTTTACTCTATAATGAGCCACCCCCTTCCAGTCCCCCTCCCCCTCTCCACCCCCACACCCTCCCCAGTGATTCATATTTTGCTGGACTGCCTGCACCATTTGGCTCTTCACACTACGTACACTGTCCACCTTCCTTGTCCCGGGTGTTAACGAACAATTCTCACACGGTTATGTCTGTTCTTGGCTTTCTTTGTGAAGCTGATTGGTCCTTCCAGATTAAAGTACCTGAATTTCCTTCTGTAAATGGAGTCTCTTTTTGTTGGTTTCAGAAGCCTTTGTCATTGCCTACATGCTGGCCTTTCCCCTTTTCATGTGTCTTCTTCCTATTGTGTTGTTGTGATGGTATTTTTGTGGGGATCAAGATGGGTTGGCGGCGGTGCTGTCATCCCGTCATGTGTAGCACTTTGGTATGTACCCTGCTCTCACCCTTGTCCTGCCCCTTCCCTCTTTCTTTACTCTTCCCCTGTCCCAGTGTTCCTTCTGCCTCTGTTTGTTTGCATTCCTTTCCCATCAGTTGGACTGTGCTGATTGTGATGTTCTTCCCTTAGTTTGTGCCACCTTCGACAGTGGTACCAATGACCTCACTGTTTGGTCCCCAATCCTCTCCAACCAACCAACCGGCGAAAGTTAAATATACAATATGAATTTTTCATAAACTTGGACCACTTGCAACAACAAAAAAGTAGTATTTGCAAACAAAAATTACAGTTTTGTTCAACAGCTAATAAGTGAAAATGGCTTCAAAATTTTGCTGAAAAAGACAGTGGCTATGAAATTAAGAAATGACAAAACAGTCACTGTTATATATTCAAAAATATAAACAATAATATTGAACGAAAGTGCTGGCAGGTCGATACACACAAACGTAAACACAAAATTCAAGCTTTAGCAACCAACGGTTGCTTCGTCAGTAAAGAGGGAAGGAGAGGGAAAGATGAAAGGATGTTGGTTTTAAGGGAGAGGGTAAGGAGTCATTCCAATCCCGGGAGCGGAAAAAAGGACAGGTATACGCTCGCTCGCTCGCTCGCGCGCGCACGCACGCACACACACACCCATTCGCACATACAGACACAAGCAGACAAGCATGAAAATGTGTGTGTGTGTGTGTGTGTGTGTGTGTGTGTGTGTGTGTGTTTTAGTGAACAGCTGTAAAAGACACAGGAAAAGCAGAATGTTTGTGCATAGAATACAAATCAAAACTAAAATGAAATAACACGCTCTGTGTACATAGTGTACACGGAGGTGACAAAAAGGCATGGTATACCTTGTAATATTGTCAGACCTACTTTTGCCCAATGCAGTGTAGCAGCTTGTGGCATGTACTGAACAAGTCATTGGAAGTCCCCTACAGAAATATTGAGCCATGCTGTCCCTGTAGCCATCCAAAATTGCGGAAGTGTTGCTGGTGCGAGATTTTGTGCATGAACTGATACAGCGATTATATCCCATATGTGTGTGATAGGACTCATGTCAGGTGATCTGGGTGGCCACATAATTTGCTCAAATTGTCCAGAATGTTGTTCGAACCAATTGCAAGCAGTTGTGGCCCAGTGACATGGTGCATCGTTTATTTTGGGAACATGAAGTCCGTGAATGGTTGCAGGTTATCTCAAAGTAGTTGAACATAAACATTTCCAGTCAGTGATGGGTTCAGTTGGACTAGAGGACCCAGTCCATTCCATGTAAGCACAGCCCTCGCCATTATGGAACCACCACCAGCACGCACAGTGCCTTGTTGACATTGCTCCATGGCTTTGTTTTGTCTGTGCCACACTTTAACCCTACCATCAGCTCTTACCAACTGAAATTGGGCTCATCACACCAGGCCATGGTTTTCTAGTCGAGGGTCCAACCAATATGGTCTGTTCAGCACTGACAATTCTATGCAATTGCCACTGCTCTCGGTCATTAAGTGAACGCAGTTGGCCACTGCGTTGTCCATGGTGAGAGGTAATGCCTGAAATTTGGTATTCTCGGCACACTCTTGCCACTATGGATCTTATAATATTGAATTCCATAACGATTTCCAAATTTGAATGTACTATGCATCTAGCTGTGACTGCCATTCTGCGTTCAAAGTATGTTAATTCCTGTAGTGCGGCTGTAGTCATGACGGAAACCTTTTCACACTAATCACCTGAGTACAAATGACAACTCTGCCAATGCACTACCCTTTTACACCTTGTGTACATGGTACTACCACCATCTGTATATGTGAATATCTCTATCCCTTGTGTTTCCTGACCTCAGCGTATTCAGGACATAGTTTTCTTAAAATTTTAATTGGAAGGGGGAGGTTGATGTTGTTTGAGTTTATGCATCTTAGTCTTAAAATACTTGGCAGAATGTGTTTTGCATTAGCATTTCCTTTACATTATTGTTGACGATAGTGTTCTCATTTAAAATTGATACGGCTGGTTTGTTGAACATGTGGGCCATATTCCACATCCATTGCGACTGCTGCTCTGTCTTCGGTTGAGTAGGTGTATGTTTCTATTGGTTTGTGTCATGGTTGTGCATTTCTCCATTTTTTTGTAAACAGATTAAAGTGCGACCCCTTCTTCCCCCCCATTCCCCCAAATAAAAAAAAAATAAATTCATGTTCACTCATCTGATGTGCTGTCGTCTGTATTCTCTTCATTCTGTTCTGGTTATTACTTAAACTGCCCCCTCACAAAAAAGTTGCACCATTAATAAAAATGTTTGTGTGATTTCTATATCTGAAGTGAACATGGTGGTATGAAATAAATGTAGTGACTTACCTAGTGAACACTTTGCAATTATTTTGAAAAGTTAAAGGTACTGCACTACTGTTTAGTTTCTGTGTGTGCCACAGTGTAAAATTCTGTCTGTATATCTTATATGTACAGTGCTCACATCCCTATCAACGTAATGTTCAGTATACAAGATGTGGTACAAGTTACCTTATGTACTCCTTTGGTGTCATTCCAATTACCTGGGAACATTGTGTTCAGGAATACGATGCATCAGAATACCCGCAGCGTGTTGGACGACAGAAGCACATCTTGGATATAGATATTCACTTTGCTGACTCGAGACGTGGCAGTAGAGCTCGTGGTCGTGGTGGTATGCGAGGTGGCCGTGGCATGCGAGGTACAGGACCTGTAGGCCCTGCCCGTAATGGAGGTGTTGGAAGAGCAGGACCATTGGGTGACCGTAATCAGGTATGTTTGATAAATATGGCAAACTTTTAATTTCTCACGTAGTATTTTAAATTGTAAAATATCTTATTCAACATATTGTACACTCTAATTTGATTATATCGGCTGTGAGTGACACATCAACTGCAAGGGACTGGTGAGAGTGAGAGAGAGAGAGAGAGAGAGAGTGTGAGAGAGAGAGAGAGTGTGAGAGAGAGAGAGAGAGAGTGTGAGAGAGAGAGAGAGAGAGTGTGAGAGAGAGAGAGAGTGTGAGAGAGAGAGAGAGTGTGAGAGAGAGAGAGAGTGTGAGAGAGAGAGAGAGAGAGTGTGAGAGAGAGAGAGAGTGTGAGAGAGAGAGAGAGAGAGTGTGAGAGAGAGAGAGAGAGAGTGTGAGAGAGAGAGAGAGTGTGAGAGAGAGAGAGAGTGTGAGAGAGAGAGAGAGTGTGAGAGAGAGAGAGAGAGAGTGTGTGAGAGAGAGAGAGAGAGAGTGTGAGAGAGAGAGAGAGAGTGTGAGAGAGAGAGAGAGAGTGTGAGAGAGAGAGAGAGAGTGTGAGAGAGAGAGAGAGAGTGTGAGAGAGAGAGAGAGAGTGTGAGAGAGAGAGAGAGTGTGAGAGAGAGAGAGTGTGAGAGAGAGAGAGAGTGTGTGAGAGAGAGAGAGAGTGTGTGAGAGAGAGAGAGAGTGTGTGAGAGAGAGAGAGAGAGAGAGAGAGAGAGAGAGTGTGAGAGAGAGAGTGTGAGAGAGAGAGTGTGAGAGTGTGAGAGTGTGAGAGTGTGAGAGTGTGAGAGTGTGAGAGTGTGAGAGTGTGAGAGTGTGAGAGTGTGAGAGTGTGAGAGTGTGAGAGTGTGAGAGTGTGAGAGTGTGAGAGTGTGAGAGTGTGAGAGTGTGAGAGTGTGAGAGTGTGAGAGTGTGAGAGTGTGAGAGTGTGAGAGTGTGAGAGTGTGAGAGTGTGAGAGTGTGAGAGTGTGAGAGTGTGAGAGTGTGAGAGTGTGAGAGTGTGAGAGTGTGAGAGTGTGAGAGTGTGAGAGTGTGAGAGTGTGAGAGTGTGAGAGTGTGAGAGTGTGAGAGTGTGAGAGTGTGAGAGTGTGAGAGTGTGAGAGTGTGAGAGTGTGAGAGTGTGAGAGTGTGAGAGTGTGAGAGTGTGAGAGTGTGAGAGTGTGAGAGTGTGAGAGTGTGAGAGTGTGAGAGTGTGAGAGTGTGAGAGTGTGAGAGTGTGAGAGTGTGAGAGTGTGAGAGTGTGAGAGTGTGAGAGTGTGAGAGTGTGAGAGTGTGAGAGTGTGAGAGTGTGAGAGTGTGAGAGTGTGAGAGTGTGAGAGTGTGAGAGTGTGAGAGTGTGAGAGTGTGAGAGTGTGAGAGTGTGAGAGTGTGAGAGTGTGAGAGTGTGAGAGTGTGAGAGTGTGAGAGTGTGAGAGTGTGAGAGTGTGAGAGTGTGAGAGTGTGAGAGAGAGAGAGTGTGTGAGAGAGTGTGTGAGTGAGAGTGTGTGAGTGAGTGAGAGTGTGTATTCTGTTATTCTATGTTCCAGTGGCTTTTGAACAGTCAAATTGTCATGAAAATGTCAATGTTGCTGTATCTAAAAAAAATTCAACTGAATTAACTTCCTAGATTTATGTTGCAGTTTGTCATTATTCACCTGTTATGTAACTGAATAAATTTTATGTAATTATGCCACGTGTTGTATTTTGTATCCATATTTTTTTCCCCCCTGAAACCATGATAAACAGTTTCCATTATGTTTGTTTAAGGGACTCGTTTAGTTCTATATAACTAGTGTTGGCCTAAATGAAATATTGTTGGAGTGGTGGGAATCTTGGAATACAAAATTCATTTTGTAAAAAATAATGCAGTACTACACCAATAAAACACAGAGCAGTGACCAATCTTTATACAGGAATGTGAAAATACTTTTGGCTTTCATTAACGTATAGCAGTCACCAACCAAAAGATGGTTTCAGCATGACAAGCCTTAGGTTGAAACTACATAGGCAGTAGAGTAGGTTGTTCTAGCTTGTGTGCTCACTTGGTGGGGAGCCAGGCAGGCAAGGTCTCAGGTGAGCAGCGGTGGGCAAGTAGTGGACACATGGACAAAATTAAAATTGCCCAATCAACATTTTGATCCACTCCCTAGTTGTGAACCAGTAGTCTGAAGGCTTCGGCTGGTAGTAATTTGTTTTTGATTGCAGCCAATATTAGGTAGCTGACAGTACTGCAGTGTAGCCATTGTTGTCTGCAGTGTTACTGTTTCGTACTTTCACAGTTATGAACGAAAGGGGCTTGCACTTGAATAACTGACAGAAGTTTACTTCCAGGAAAAAGGACCACAGAAAGTACCAAAATTAGCGGAATTTAAAAGTGGCTGCATGCACTACAACATCCCCATGTAACACAGTCAGCTCTGTTAAAAATAAAGTTTAGCACTCATTTGTTTCGTTTTTATTACTTAGTAGTCCCTTAAATTGGCTCACATGCAAGAGCTTTACAGTTTTGTTTATAGTGTGTGTTACTTATTGTTTGTTGTTGTTTTGGTGTGAATATTTAGTTTACAGCAAAGTAATTGCTTACATGGAAAGAATTAAGTAGTTTGGTATTAACCAATGTAATTTTTATGCAAACTGGTCCACCAAATAGATTAACTTTGCTAATATTGAAATACAACGTGATACTGCACTTGAATCATCAACTACTCAGTGCTTTGAAGCTAGAACTGAAATATTTGGACAATGGGCTTGACAGCATTAATGCTGATAACTATTCATTCAGGTTGTGTTATTTATGAACTCTGCTCTATCTGAAATAATAAATAAAGCTTTGCAGGGTAAGGAATGTGGCAATAGTGGTGTGAAGGTAGTTGGAAGATATGTGCTAGAAAATTTTGTGCATAAAAATTAAGAACTGCTTGTAATTTTTTGGATTCAATGGAATGTGGTTACACTTGCAGTGTAACTAAACAAGTGTGTATAACAATAATATTAAACTTGCTTATGCTATGAGGTATACAGTAAAAAAGTGTACAGAAGTGCACAAATTTTCTGTGTTCTTATGGACTTACCTCCCCTACAAGGTTTGACATGCAATAAAATTATTCTACATACTTTAGAAGAAATAACAAATGATAGTACGAAAAACGCTGTTCCGGAAAGTGTAGACATGAATGACGGCAATACATGATCTATGTATGCAGCCCTGGATGCATCCTGGCAATGAAGAGGCCATAGTTTCCTAAATGGTGTAGTGACAGTGACCTCCTTGGACAATGGTAAAGTCATTGATGTGGAATGTATTACCAAGTACTGTCATGGCTGAACTAGTGGAACTGAAAATTGTGAAAAGTTTGATTAATTTTAGTGATTACAGTGGAAGGATGGAATCTGAAGGTGTGAAGATATTTCACAGGTCAGTGGAGAAATATGGTGTGACACATACATCTTACCTAAGAGATGGAGACTAAAAGGGTACCAGAAAATTTCTGAATGCAAACCTTATGCTGACAGAATATGTTGGACATGTCTAGAAAATGTTAGGTACAAGATTGAGGAACTGGAAGAGGAATTTGAAGAGAAAGAAATTAGTTGATTATTGGTGGATTAGTGGACGTGGTTGGCTTACAGACAGGTTGCCGTATTATTAGGGACAAGCCGTAAAACAATAAAAATGATCTTCAGGGAGTGAAAAAGGCAGCATGGATAAGCTTCTTTCATGAATCCTCTACAGATGAAAACCCATGTCATGCACTCTGCCCACCTGGCAGTGATTTGTGTTGTGGCTACCAAAGGGCTGTTGCTCAACGTGATAGCTACAACATAAACATTCTTTGCCATTTGCTATAATGGAAGTTACAAAGCTTATATGTAGGTATCTTAGTGACACAAGAATATTAGAAAAAAGTTTACATGGTAGGACTGAAAATCCAAATGAAAAAGTTCCAACAATTGTATATGTGAACAGATACAAAAAAAAAAACTGTTCTGACAGGACTAAATACTTTGAAAATAGGTGTGCTAGATGCTGATCTATGTTTCAGTGATGCTGCAGTGTCAAGGCTTAATGCTATGGCAGTGACAGGAGTGTCTGGACTAAATATACATAGAGCGCTAACAGCCATTGGCTATAGGGATATTACAAAAACCATAGCAACTGTAATAGTGTGTGGTGGGGTTTGCATTTATGTCCTGATACCAGTATGTAGTGAAACTGTGCCCCTTCAAACTCCTGTTGAAGCTGTGGCTGTCAGGATAAGGATGATGCAGAAAATAAGTCTACAATGTCTATCTTCCTCCAGATGGTACAGTACCCCTGAATGTATTGGCTGCACAGATTTATCAACTCCCTAAACCTTTATTACTTTTGGGAGATAGTAATACCCATAACACCTTGTGGGGTGGCACTGTGCTTACTGGCCGATGTAGAGATGTCGAAACTTCACCATCTCAACTCGACCTCGACTTCTGCCTCTTAAATACTGGTACCCCCACACATTTCAGTGTGGCTCATGGTACTTACTCAGCCATTGACTTATCCCTCTACAGCCCAGGACGTCTCCCATCTGTCCACTGGAGAGCCCACGATGACTTGTGTGGTAGTGACCACTTTCCCATCTTCCTGTCACCCCTCCAGCGCCATTCTCCGGACGTCTACCCATATGAGCAGACAAGGCAGACTAGGAAGCTTTCACCTCTGCTGTCACCGTTGAATCTCCCCTACATAGTACCATCGATGTGGTGGTTGAGCGGGTCAATAGAATGATCGTTTCTGCAGTGGAAAATGCAATCCCTTGTTCTTTAGGGTGCCCTGAGAGAAAGTGAGTACCTTGGTGTTCGCCGGAAATCACTGAGGCAATTAAAGAGCCTCAGTGAGTTCTACAGCTACATAAGCAGCACCCTTCCCTAGAGCACCTAATAGCTTTTAAATTGCTCCTTGCGCGCAGCTTATAAAAAGATGGACGCAGGATTGTTAGGAGAGGTACGTCTAGACCATTGGGTGCCATACATCATCTTCCAAAGTCTGGATGAAGGTCAGAAGACGTATTTTTGGGTACCAGATCCTGACTGGCGTCACTGGCATCACTGGCATTAACGTCAGTAGCATGTTATCTACCAATGCAAACGCAACTGTCGAGCACTACGTATTTTTGGGTACCAGATCCTGACAGGCGTCACTGGCATTAACGTAAGTGGCATGTTATCTACCGATGCAAAAGCAACTGTCGAGCACTACGCTTGAGCCTCTGCGACACAGAACTGACCCCCACCTTTTGCACCCTCAAATGACAGATGGAAAGGAAAGTCCTCTACAGAGTGGTGCTCTTCGGTGCCTTTGCACATTGCCCTGACACAGCTCCTGGGCCAGATCAGATCCATAGTCAGATGATCAAACATCTCCCGTCCGACTATAAGTGACATCTCCTCATCTTCAACTGGATCTGGTGCAATGGCGTCTTTCCATTACAATGGCGGTAGAGCACCATTCCAGTGCTCAAACCTGGCAAATACCTGCTTGGTATGGATAGCTATCAGCCCATCAGCCTCACCAACATTCTTTGTAAGATGGTAGAATGTATGGCAAGTTCGCGTTTGTTTTGGCTCCTGGAGTCACGTGGCCTACTGGCTCCATGCCAGGGCAGTTTCTGCCAGGGTCGCGCTACCACTGATAATCGGGTCCCTCAAGCCATATGAACAGCATTTTCCAGACGCCAACACCTGGTTGCCGTCTTTTTTGACTTGCATAAAGTTTGTCATGACATGGCGACATCATATCCTTGCCGCATTGTATGAGTGGGGTCTCCTGTTGCTCCATACATTGTGTCCAAATTGGTGCCTCCCATAGTCAGTCCCCACCCCCCACCCCCTCCAGAATGGAGTCCTGCAGGGCTCTGTATTGAGTGTCTATTTTTAGTGGCCATTAATGGTCTAGCAGCAGCTGTAGGGCCATCGGTCTCACCTTCTGTGTATGCATACGACTCGCTGATGTTTCTGAGCAGCACCTACAGAGTCATTCACAAAGCGGAGCATTGGGCTCTAGCCCACAGTTCCAGTTTTCAGCCGCGAAGTCGTGTCTTGTGCACTTATGTCGGCATTGTACCGTTCATCCAGAGCCAGAACTTTACCTTCATGACAATCCACTGATGATAGTGGAATATCAATTCTTAAGACTGGTTTTCGATGCTCGATCGACTTGGCTCCCTCATCCCAGTCAGGTTAAGCGGAAGTGCTGGCAGCACCTCGATGCCCACCGCTGCCTGAGCAACACCAACTGGGGTGCAGATTGCTCTACACTGCTGCAACTCTACAGAGCACTTGTTCAATCCTGCCTCTACTATGGGAATCTGGTTTATGGTTCGGCAGTGCCCTCAGCATTGTGTTTACTCAACCAAGTGCACCACTGTGGAATTCGTCTAGCGTCGGGAGCTTTTGGGAAGAATCTGGTGAGCAGCGCACTGGTGGAGGCTTTGCAGATCACACATGCACAACTGCTCACCAGTTACGTTGCACACATTTGTAGCTCTCCCCCCAGGGGGTCCACAACTCTTTTGTGGACACGTGCGTAGCGAGCACGGGACCCCGAGCTAATGTGGCCCTCCTTCCTTTCCGGTCTGCATACCTTCCCTTTCCGCATCCTTCCCCCGTCCCCCATCTTCGCCCCCCCCCCCCCCTCACCTCTGGCTCTTTCCTTCCCTTTCTCCCCCTCTGGGAGTATGGTTTGTGCCTACGTCCGGAGACGGACGCTCGAAACTGTTCCAAATTCCTTGCTTTCTACACTCGCAAGTCCTCGTCCTTCCTCTGTCCTTTTTTCCTTCCCTCTTCTCCTTGCCCTTTTCTCCGCTGCGGCGTTTGAGACCCCCCTCTTCTTTCCTTTCCCTTTCTCTTTTTTCCTCCCTGTGCGTGTCTGAAGGCCGACCCACGCAGTTCCATGCGTAGCCGGTGATGGGGTAACGCGTAATTCCCCGCCCCGGGTAGACAGGTAGGACACGTACGTACCCCCTGGTAACGGCCAGGCCCAGGGAGGGGTGATTACCCGAGCTGATACCTTCCGAAAGTGCCGATTGGTCCCTCCGTCCGTTTGTCGGGAGGTGTGACCTGAGGTGTGAACAAGCACCTAAGGCGGGTGTGCCCTCAGTGAGGGCCCCCACAAGGGAGGAGCGCGCCATCGGAGACGCCGGTAATCATGGGGGATTCTTCCGCAATGGTTTCCTCACCTTCCACTATGTCTGCTCACAAACGTAAGTTCACTGAGTCTCAGCCACAGACGGTTCTTCCATCGTTGCCACAGTTCCTTGTTGTTTCTCGGTCTGATGAAGGTCACGACTTCTCCACGGTCAACCCTTTCATTATTCAGAAAGGTGTCGACGCAATTGCAGGTCCTGTAAAGTCTTGTTCCAGATTACGGAATGGCACCCTGTTGTTAGAAACACACAGTGCCCTCCAGGCACAAAAATTGCTGCGTACTTCTCTGCTCCACACCTTCCCTGTCCGGGTGGAACCGCACTGTACCTTAAATTCCTCGCGTGGAGTCGTTTATACACGCTCCCTCGATGGATTGTCTGACGAAGAAATTCAGCACTACCTGTCTGACCAGGGCGTAACGGCTGTTCATAGAGTTATGAAAAGGGTTGACACGAACATCATTCCAACCCGCACTGTCTTCTTGACATTTGACAAAGTTCAACTCCCATCGAAAATCAAAGCAGGCTATGAGATAATTTCCGTTCGCCCTTACGTCCCAAACCCTACGCGTTGCTATCGATGTCAGCTGTTCAATCACACCAGCCAGTCAGTCGTCCGCCGCTCGTGGTCTCGCGGTAGCGTTCTCGCTTCCCGAGCACGGGGTCCCGGGTTCGATTCCCGGCGGGGTCAGGGATTTTCACCTGCCTCGAGATGACTGGGTGTTTGTGTTGTCCTCATCATTTCATCATCATCCAGGAAAGTGGCGAAATTGGACTGAGCAAAGATTGGGTAATTGTACGGGCGCTGATAACCACGCAGTTGAGCGCCCCACAAACCAAACAACATCATCACACCAGCCAGTCCTGTTCCAATCCGGCCAAATGTGTTACGTGTGGCAAGGATGCCCATGAGGGTGCTTGTCCACCTCCATCCCCTCGCTGGGTGACCACCCTGCTTCCTCTCGAGATTGCCCCGTTTTTAAGGATGAAAAGCTCATCCAGGAAATAAGAGTGAAGGAAAAGGTGTCTACCTTTGCTGCTCGAAAATTATTCGCCAGTCGACAGCCCACCGTGCCTCAGACAGGAAAATACAGCACTGTCCTTGCTTCTCCTCGGCCAACAAAGGAGGCGGCCACGCAGACTTGCGACCTCACCTTTAGTACCACAGTTGTCAGATCGGCCAGCGCAAAGATGGCCCGTTCAACCTCGCCACTTTCGCCTGCCCACTCTATGGCTCACCCTTCGTCGGGTTCTGCTAAATCTCGAGCCCAAAAGTCAGACGCCAAGTCTTCGAAAAAAGAGCATACTCGTGAAGAGTTTTTACGTACCGCAACTTCACAACCATCGGTTCCTCCTTCATCTAAACATCATACTTCCAAGAAGGCTACAAAGAAACCCAGTTGCTCTCCTTCTCCGCCAAGGCGTGTCCCATCTACAGCACCACCTGGCGGAAATCGCCCTCGGCCGTCTTCTGTGTCGCCGAGGCGCACTGCTGGTGGCCGGTCAACCGGCCGATCGCTGGTGGCAGGGGCTGCTCCTGACCAACCTATGGATCAGGATCTTCTGCCTTCGGCTGAATGCCATTCCATGCTGTCGGTCGCAAGCTCTGAGCAGTTGTTGAGTTGACAGCACCCTTGGTCACATTCCTCCATTTTCTGTTCACCCTGTGTCCATTATCCACTGGAATATACGCGGCATTCGAGCCAATCTGGATGAATTGTCGGTCCTCTTACGATCCTACTCGCCGGTCATCTTCTGTCTTCAGGAAACAAAGCTGCGTCCCCATGACCGCTTTGTTCTCCCTCATTTTCAGTCCGTCCGATATGACCTCCCCTCTGTTGAAGGCACTCTAGCCCATGGAGGACTCATGATTCTTCTCCATGATATTCTCCATTATCACCCAATCCCCTTAAACACTTCCTTCCAAGCTGTCGCCGTCCGTCTTTCCCTTTCTGGGTACACGTTCTCTCTTTGTACTGTATACATTCCATCATCCACACCAATGGCACGAGCTGATCTCCTTCATCTTCTTGGTCAGCTTCCACCCCCTATTTGCTGGTTGGGGACTTCAATGCCCACCACCCGCTTTGGGGATCTCCACATCCTTGTCCATGTGGCTCTCTATTGCTAGACGTCTTCCACCAAGCGGATCTAGTTTGCCTCAACACTGGGATCCCCACATTTATGTCTGCCTCCACGACAGATTTATCTCATTTGGACCTTGCGGTCGGTACTGTTCCGCTAGCTCGGCGCTTCGAATGGTTCGCCCTTGATGATACACACTCGAGTGACCACTTTCCATGTGTCCTTAGACTGCAGCCTCCACTGCCATATATGCGCTCGCGATGCTGGAAATTTGCCCAAGCCGATTGGACACTTTTTTCGTCTCTAGCGACATTCGCTGACCGTCGCTTTCCCAGCGTCGACGATGAGGTCACACATATTACCGACGTTATTCTTACAGCTGCGGAACGTTCAATACCATGCACCTCCGAATTGCCCTGGCGCCCCCCAGTTCCTTGGTGGAACGAGGCGTGCCATGACGCAATACGTGAGTGGCGATGTGCTCTTCGCATTTTCCGTCACCATCCTACTTTGGCCAACTGTATCCGCTATAAGCAGCTCCGTGCGCGATGCCGTCGCGTCATCCGCGATAGCAAGAAGGCAAGCTGGAAATTCTTTATTAGCTCATTTAACACCTTCACTCCCTCCTCGGAAGTTTGGAGTCGGCTTCGACGGTTCTCAGGCGTGCCTAGTTTCTCCCCGGTCTCTGGGCTCACTGTCGCGCATGATACCTTAGTGGACCCCGTCGCAATTTCTACCTCGTTGGGTCAGCACTTTGCTGAGATTTCGAGCTCTTCCAATGACCCCCAAGCGTTTCTCCCGAAGAAACGTGCAGCGGAAGTGCGACCTCTTGCTTTCTCCTCTCAAAATCGCGAAAGCTACAATACTGTTTTCTCCATGCGGGAACTCCAACATGCCCTCTCTTCTTCTCGCTCCTCCGCCCCAGGACCGGATGGTATCCACGTCCAAATGTTGCTGCATTTATCAACCCATAGTCTGCGTTACCTCCTTCGCCTTTATAATCGAATTTGGACCGACAGTACCTTTCCCAGACTGTGGCGGGAAGCTGTTGTTCCCGTTCCGAAACCTGGAAAGGACAAACATCTCCCCTCTAGCTATCGCCCCATTTCTCTCACGAGTAGTGTCTGTAAGGTTTTGGAGCGTATGGTGAATTACCGTTTAGCTTGGTGGCTGCCCATCTTGTTGCTCTCTCCACTTATATCATGAATAATTTTCTCCGGAAACGCCAAATGGTAGCAATAATTTTTGATCTGGAGAGAGCATACGATACCTGTTGGAGGACAGGCATCCTCCGCACACTGTTCTCTTGGGGCTTTAGAGGCCGGCTGCCCCTTTTTCTTCGCGAATTTATGGCAGAGCGCACTTTTAGGGTGCGGGTGAACACTACTCTCTCCCGTACTTTCTCCCAAGAAAACGGGGTACCCCAGGGATCCGTGCTGAGTGTTGTACTGTTTGCCATCGCCATAAATCCAATAATGGATTGTCTCCTTCCTGGTGTCTTGGGCTCCCTCTTTGTGGACAATTTTGCGATCTACTACAGCTCTCAACGGACCAGCCTTCTTGAACGACGTCTTCAAGGATGTCTCGATCGCCTCCACTCGTGGAGCATCAAAACCGGCTTCCGTTTCTCACCCAGTAAGACCGTTTGTGTCAAGTTTTGGCGACGTAAGGAGTTTCTTCCGCCCTCCTTACATCTAGGTCCTGTCAACCTTCCGTTTTCAGACGTCGCTAAATTCTTGGGTCTTATGTTTGACAGAAAACTGTGCTGGTCCTCCCACGTTTCCTATCTTTCGGCTCGCTGTCTGCGATCGCTTAACATCCTCCGTGTCCTGAATGGTACCTCCTGGGGAGCGGACTGAGTGGTCCTTCACCGCCTCTATCGCGCCTTAGTGCGCTCGAAATTGGATTATGGAAGCGTAGTCTACTCCTCTGCTCGGCCGTCTATTCTTCGGCGTCTCGACTCTATCCACCACCGTGGATTACGTTTAGTGTCTGGAGTTTTTTACATCAGCCCTGTGGAAAGACTGTATGCTGAGACTGCTGAACCTCCGCTGTCCAATCGGCGAGCAGTCCTTCTGAGTTGTTATGCCAGCCATCTGTCTTCCATGCCTGCTAATCCAGCCCATGACATATTTTTCGACGCCTCCTTTGATGTAGGGTATGCAGACCGCTCCTCCTCCCTACTACCCCCGGGAGTCCGCTTCCGTCAACTGCTCCATTCTCTTTCCTTCCGCTTTCCTAAAACCTTCTTGACAACTTGGGGTACAGCACCGCCTTGGCTCCGTCCCCGGATCTGCCTGCTCCGTGACCTTTGTCGACTTCCCAAGGATGGTACCCCTTCACTTGTTTATCATCGGGCATTTGCTGCTCTATGTGCACAAATGACGGACGCCACATTTATTTACACCGACGGCTCGAAAACATCGTTAGGTGTAGGGAGTGCCTATATTGTTGGCGACACCCCAAATCGCTTTCGGCTTCCCGACCAGTGTTCGGTTTATACTGCGGAGCTTTACGCTGTTCTCCAGGCTGTCCACTACATCCGCCGCCATCAGCGGATACAGTACGTTACCTGCTCAGATTCTCTCAGCTCTCTCCTCAGTCTCCAAGCTCTTTACCCTGTGCACCCTCTGGTCCACCGGATTCAGGACTGTCTGCGCTTGCTCCACCTGGGGGCGTCTCGGTGGCGTTCCTCTGGCTCCCGGGACACGCTGGTATCTGTGGGAATGAGGCGGCCGATATAGTGGCCAAGGCTGCAGTCTCTCTTCCTCGGCCAGCTATTCAGTTGCTTCCCTTCACCGATGTACGGAGCAGTTTATGTTGCAAAGTTGCTCATTTATGGCATGCGCATTGGTCAACACTTTCCCGTAATAAATTGCGGGAAGTGAAAGCCCTTCCTTGCGCTTCGACCTCTTCCTCCCGAACGCGTCGTCGGGAGGAGGTAATTTTCGCTAGACTGCGGATAGGGCACTGTCTTTTTAGCCATCGACGTCTTTTAAGCGGCGATCCTCCCCCACTCTGTCCCCACTGCTTTCAGCTGTGGGCGGTAAGACACCTTTTAATTGAATGCCCCTATTTTAATCCGTTACGCTCCCGTCTACAGCTATCGCCTGATCTATCGTCGATTTTAGCAGATGACACGCGCTCAGCTGACCGCGTTCTCCAGTTTATTAGTGACAGTGAAATGATGTCAGTCATTTCAAGCTTTTTTTTTGGGACAACCACCCCCTTTCTGTAGTGGATTTTTAAGCATTTCTTCTATTTTTAGTTTCTCCAATTTTATGACTTTGTTCCCATTGCTGCTGGTTTTCAATTTCGGTTTTTTACTGTCTTAAATCACGGGCTGGGCGCTAATGACCATAGAGGTTTTGCGCCCTAAAACCAAGAACAAAAAAAAAAAAAAAAAAAAAAAAAAAAAATTTGTAGCTCTTCTGAGCATTCAAATTATAGCATCTCTTTCCCAACCACAGGGGTTAATCTCCCACGTTGACGGCCAAGATCAGGGCTTAAGATTGCTGTTCGCTTCCGATCCCTTCAGTCTTAACTGGAGTCCTTCCCTTTATCACCTCTGCTCCAGGTCCATTCACATACATCTCCATGGTGTAAACCTAGGTCGACCTTCCATATGGCCCTAAGGATTTGGTTAACCCTTCAGCTCTCCGTTGTCACTTCATTTCGATTCTTGAGGTGTTTCGGGGTTCTGAAGTGATTTACACAGACGGCTCAATGGCCGATGGTCATGTTGGCTTTGTCTATGTTCACAGAGGCCATATTGAACAGCATTTCTTGCCCGGTGGTGGCAGTGTTTTCACTGCAGAGCTGGTGGCCATATCTCATGCTCTTAAGCACATCCGTTCATGCCGTGGCAGTCATTTCTTCTCTGTAGTGACTCCTTGAGCAGCCTCAGAACTATCGATCAGTGGTACCCTTGCCATCCTTCGGTAGCATCCCTCTATGCCCTCTAAAGGTCCAGTCATTCAGTGGTGGTTGTCTGGACCCCAGGACACGTTGGCATCCCAGGCAGTGAACTTGCTGACAGGTTGGCCAAACAGGCTACACTGAAACCGCTTACGGAGATCGGCATTCCTTAACTGACCTGCACTCATTATTATGCTGCAAGGGTCTTCGGTTTTGGGAGACAGAATGGCGTAACAGTATGCCCAACAAACTGTGTCATTAAGGAGACTATGAATGTGTGAAAGTATTCTATGCGTGTCTCTCGCAGGGTCTCGGTGGTTCTGTCGGCTCTGCATTGGCCACGCTTGGGTCACCTACAGTTACCCTTTGCGCCGTGAAGACCTACCTCGTGCGGCACTCTGTTGAGAGTGGCCCATATTCTGTTGCGCTGTCCTTCTTTGGCTACCCTGTGATGAACTCTTTGGTTACCGGACTTGTTGCCATTAATTTTAGCTGACAACGCCTCATTGGCTGATTTAGATTTAAGTTTTATACGTGAGGGTGGGTTTTATCATTCTATCTAAGTTTTAGCACATGTTCTTTGTCCCTTTGTGTACTCCACCCTAGTGAGCTTTTAGGCTGGAAGTTTTAATGTATTGCGTAGTGGCTGGCTTCTCCTTTTTGTTCTCGTGGTCAGACAGCCATGGTACCCTGCTTTCTTGTTTTAATCTCTTCTACCTGTTTCTTGCATCTCTCTGTGGTTTTCTTGTCCTTTTTTGTTCCTTGTATTATACATTGCCTTTCTATGGTTTTTTTCCTTGCTTTCAGTATTGTGCTGTACATAAAGTACTTTTATTCGTTCCCTTGTGGGATTGTTGTAACAGGAACAAGGGACTGATGGCCAAGCAGTTTGGCCACTTTGCACCCTCCCTTTTAAACAAACAAAAAACAAACAATCTAATAGCCATTGACCAAAGGAGATTCTTCGAAGCAGAAACATCAGTGTTGGTAGCCACCAAGGAAGCAAGAATAAGAATTAGTGTGAACAAGAGCAGGGAGGAAGAACACCACAGGAAACAAGATAAATATGTACCTGGGATGCATCAGTGCTGTGGAAGTTTAATAGAGAAAGCAAGTTTTAACTTGAATATCCCAAAAGTTAAATTATTTCATGTACTGGTACCCTTTGGCTAAAAACTATTAAAGATAGTGAGCTGAAATTTTGTATAACATGCTTAACTAAAAAGTAGACTACTCTTGTGACTTTAAAAATAAAATTCTTTTCTGAAGGAAGACCTTGAATTCAAATCCAAAATTTTTCATAATCCTACATAAAAACTTTTTTACCACAATTTATGACAGCACCATCTTTTTTATAGTCTGCTTTAATGATAGTAGTGTAAATAACTTACAGGAAAAAATAAACCTACTTTGTTTGTATTTTGAGTAATGTGTGTTTATGATGTACATAAATAACTATTGTTTTATTTCTCGCGCAACAAAAATGCAATTAAACGTGAGAGCTAAAGCTGTGGTTCATACATAACAATGTTCCCAAAAGATGTCTTAAAAGATGGACAAGAGGCTAGATAGTTCCTGACTCACATTGTCACCTTCAGTGCTTGGTGATGCTGCTAGAAGTTAATTGTTGCTACATAGTGATGCTGAAAAGGTTGATTGAATGTGCCAACATTGAAAGGGGGCAGAAAGAATTTCTCATCTGTCTTAAAATCTTCACTAAGAGCAGCTATGTATGCAGGACAAAGCATGCTTAAATTGGCAAGCTCACAGTTTTCCAGGAATCGTTCAAATAAATTGCTGAAAAGTCATGGTGAGTAATGGTCAGTTTTCATCCCGGATCTTTTATTAGAAAACACTTTGATGCAACACATAATCGGTGTGAATTATTTTATATTGGACTTGGTAAAACTGCCATAGTGCTTCGCACAGAAACACCATTGGTTATTGTATTATTGTTCTAAAACGCATTTTCAGAGTAAAAGTTATTTGATGATAAATCTTTGGCCGCCCTAACATATGGTAAAGTGGAGAACTCCAAGTAATGCTTAATTATACCAAGCAGTGAATGATCTGGGGCACACTGGCAGAATTGTATGCAATTAGAAAGACTGTGCGGAGTTTGCAAAGACTCCTCCAGGTCTGCAACACGAAATCTGATGAAGAAGGCTACAGTGTCTGTTAGGAAAGTTATGGTATGGTCAAAAATAAGAAATGTCTTATTAGAACATCCAGACATTTTGCATTGGTGGTCCTGTTTTATTGTTCAGATGAATCACATTAGAGAAGCTTTAAAAGAAATATTTTACTGTGGTATGTCATGGATTGACAACCTAATGTGTGGTAAATGCTGGCAGATTGTGAATTACATGAAGAGGATCACAATGTGTAGTAGTGTCTTGGCTCCAAGAATGAGTTTGTCAGGGAAAAACTGACAAATTTTCTTGGACTGACAGTTCGGTGCACTTAGGGAAGTGGTTCATAGGGAAAAGTGCTTCGAAATCTTCCACTAAGTCTCCTACTGCACACATTACTGTAAGGGTCAGACTGAAAAAAAACTGAAAAAAATGAAAGTTTGACATCAAAGTGTGAGTTATGTCTCTTTGTGATTAAAGTATGAGAGAGAATACATTGTATACAAAAGTTAAAGTGAGAAAGTCAGTTGAGAAATAGTGTGCTGTTGACTTCAAAGCTGAATGGGAAGCATATTGACAGGAAAGTCATCGTCTGGGTGCTTGATAATGTTCAAATTACTGTAGAGTATATCATAAATTCAGCTAAATGTGATGAGTGGTGTGTGTATGCACACCTGTGTGGAAAAGAAGTGAAAGTGAATGACCTCATCATTCAAAATGTTCCGTATCGCAGTTCATGTCAATAAATGCCAAGTAAATTCTGTCATTCAGTGTTGCAAGTTTTATTTGTGTGTCATACTGTTCCCTTTCCTTGTGATAAGTGTGTATAATTGCTACAGTCAGGATCTTTATTAAATACTTCAGTACATAGGATTACTTTTGTTTACAAACAACATTTAAGGGGAGAGAATATTTGCTCTGCAGTGTTGTATGTTCGGATTTGAAACTTCCTGATACACACAAACTGTGTGATGGATCAGGACCAGGGACCTTTGCCTTCCACAGACAAGTCCTGTCTGGCAAACATTTTTAATCTACCAGGAAGTTCCATGTGTGCCTTCTGCTTTTCCAGAAGCTGGAAGTATTATGCAGACATATCACTTCAGTCGGCCACAACTGTAACCAAACGGGAACTTATAATACCAGAGGGGAGAAAGAGTGGTGCAGGGAAATATGTCCCACCTCCCTCTCGAAGGGCTGCCAACCTGTGTCTGCGTTCTTTGCTTCCATGAAAGCAGAACTGACTCGATGGCCATAGGGATTGCTGATAGATTTAGTTGTGGTGAGAGGTGCATTTGAATCCCTTTATGCACCAGGATTAGTCTTTTCACTTGTTCAGAATAATAAAAAAAAGCAATTGACGACACAAGGCAAATTGGAGTAACAAAGCATTATGTAATGGCTACATTGCAACTTTTTGCTGCTACGCAACCATAGTTAAAAACGCTCCCATTATTTGAACAATATCGTGTGCAGTGTAAGTGGAACAGTTGTTGTACAAGAAAGACACATCTTCAGTATTAATCCATCTTAGCCTCACTGCTGGTGAAGTAAAAGTGTCACTATGTGAAGGACGACAGACACCAAACTGTAGCGAGAGTTGGTGCGTCAGTGGCTGCACTAGTGCCTAAGACTGGCTGCTGCACTAGTGCCTAAGACTGGCTGCTGCACTAGTGCCTAAGACTGGCTGCTGCACTAGTGCCTAAGACTGGCTGCTGCGCTAGTGCCTAAGACTGGCTGCTGCGCTAGTGCCTAAGACTGGCTGCTGCGCTAGTGCCTAAGACTGGCTGCTGCGCTAGTGCCTAAGACTGGCTGCTGCGCTAGTGCCTAAGACTGGCTGCTGCGCTAGTGCCTAAGACTGGCTGCTGCGCTAGTGCCTAAGACTGGCTGCTGCGCTAGTGCCTAAGACTGGCTGCTGCGCTAGTGCCTAAGACTGGCTGCTGCGCTAGTGCCTAAGACTGGCTGCTGCGCTAGTGCCTAAGACTGGCTGCTGCGCTAGTGCCTAAGACTGGCTGCTGCGCTAGTGCCTAAGACTGGCTGCTGCGCTAGTGCCTAAGACTGGCTGCTGCACTAGTGCCTAAGACTGGCTGCTGCACTAGTGCCTAAGACTGGCTGCTGCACTAGTGCCTAAGACTGGCTGCTGCACTAGTGCCTAAGACTGGCTGCTGCACTAGTGCCTAAGACTGGCTGCTGCACTAGTGCCTAAGACTGGCTGCTGCACTAGTGCCTAAGACTGGCTGCTGCACTAGTGCCTAAGACTGGCTGCTGCACTAGTGCCTAAGACTGGCTGCTGCACTAGTGCCTAAGACTGGCTGCTGCACTAGTGCCTAAGACTGGCTGCTGCACTAGTGCCTAAGACTGGCTGCTGCACTAGTGCCTAAGACTGGCTGCTGCACTAGTGCCTAAGACTGGCTGCTGCACTAGTGCCTAAGACTGGCTGCTGCACTAGTGCCTAAGACTGGCTGCTGCACTAGTGCCTAAGACTGGCTGCTGCACTAGTGCCTAAGACTGGCTGCTGCACTAGTGCCTAAGACTGGCTGCTGCACTAGTGCCTAAGACTGGCTGCTGCACTAGTGCCTAAGACTGGCTGCTGCACTAGTGCCTAAGACTGGCTGCTGCACTAGTGCCTAAGACTGGCTGCTGCACTAGTGCCTAAGACTGGCTGCTGCACTAGTGCCTAAGACTGGCTGCTGCACTAGTGCCTAAGACTGGCTGCTGCACTAGTGCCTAAGACTGGCTGCTGCACTAGTGCCTAAGACTGGCTGCTGCACTAGTGCCTAAGACTGGCTGCTGCACTAGTGCCTAAGACTGGCTGCTGCACTATAGTTCAATTCTTTTATCTTGGCGGCTCGCGCATGCCCGCCCAGACATGGGAGATTGCTGCGTTGCCAGTTACACACGACACACGCGCCAGTAGAAGCAGCGCCATAGTATAGCATAGTTCGCAAGCTTACGTTTAGGGGGGAGCGCGCAGTTCATGAAGTAAAGCCACAATGGCCGCATTAATCCTTTCGCTGCTACAAAGATGTGCTCCCTGCATTCCGCGCTGTGCGCGATTTTGTCACTGCACTGCTCGCCTGTGCAGACACATCGTGTTCAGACTGCTTTGACACTCTTATCATTCGATTCCACAAAAACTATTTGGCCCAAAAATTAGATTTTTACACGTTGTCTTGACTGATAACTTCCCCCCCGTAAATGACTTAATTTTGTTTCGATGTTCAACGCAGTTATTATGCAGCATTAAATATAGTAAACCATTGCACGAAATTTTGAAGAGTTTGCAGAGGTAAAAGTCCATAGAGTATACTTTCCGTATGGTCGATTTTAGTTGCCACGATGTTGAGAATGAAATGTGGACAAGATACCTAAATTTCATATAAAATTACTACATGTAATGCTGCATAATAACTGCGTTGAACATCGAAACAAAATTGTCATTTATGGGGGGAAGGTATCAGTCAAGAAGACGTGTAAAAATCAAATTTTTTGGGCCAAATAGTTTTTGTGAAATCGAATGATAAGTGTGTCAAAGCAGTGCGAACACCATGTGTCTGCACAGGCGAGCAGTGCAGTGATGACAAAATCGCGCACAGCGCGGAATGCGGGAAGCACGTGTCTGCAGCAGCGAAAGGTTTAATGAAGAGACAAAGCACTAGAAATTTCAAAAAAATTGCATTCAAACGAACATGATTCGTGAAGTAAGGCACTTCGATATTGTTTTTAAATAATGAAAATATTACGAAGTGCACAAGGTTTGAACTCATAACCTTTCACTTAGAAGCCCAACACCTTAACCATTATGCTAACGCAGCTCGTCTGACGACAGAATGCCATGAGGACTGTAACACGTCACGCAAAATACTCACAAACACTGTTGGTATGACTATGAATTACTCACGCTTCGGCGAAGTACAATAGGAAATAAACAATTGCCGCTGTTCTTTATTGGGAAAATTCGTGAAATTGATACAAGCACCTTTACTTGCTATCGCCTGAATTAGGAGTCTTATTGCTTGTTTCATCATCATCATTTAAGACCGATTATGCCTTTCAGCGTTCAGTCTGGAGCATAGCCCCCCTTATACAGTTCCTCCATGATCCCCTGTTCAGTGCTAACTTTGGTGCCTCTTCTGATGTTAAACCTATTACTTCAAAATCATTCTTAACCGAATCCAGGTACCTTCTCCTTGGTCTGCCCAGACTCCTCCTACCCTCTACTGCTGAATCCATGAGTCTCTTGGGTAACCTTGCTTCTCCCATGCGTGTAACATGACCCCACCATCTAAGCCTGTTCGCCCTGACTGCTACATCTATAGAGTTCATTCCCAGTTTTTCTTTGATTTCCTCATTGTGGACACCCTCGTGCCATTGTTCCCATCTACTAGTACCTGCAATCATCCTAGCTACTTTCATATCCGTAACCTCAACCTTGTTGATAAGGTAGCCTGAATCCACCCAACTTTCGCTCCCATACAACAAAGTTGGTCGAAAGATTGAACGGTGCACAGATAACTTAGTCTTGGTACTGACTTCCTTCTTGCAGAAGAGAGTAGATCGTAGCTGAGCGCTCACTGCATTAGCTTTGCTACACCTCGCTTCCAGTTCTTTCACTATGTTGCCATCCTGTGAGAATATGCATCCTAAGTACTTGAAACCGTCCACCTGTTCTAACTTTGTTCCTCCTATTTGGCACTCAATCCGTTTATATTTCTTTCCCACTGACATTACTTTCGTTTTGGAGATGCTAATCTTCATACCATAGTCCTTACATTTCTGATCTAGCTCTGAAATATTACTTTGCAAACTTTCAATTGAATCTGCCATCACAACTAAGTCATCCGCATATGCAAGACTGCTTATTTTTTGTTCACATATCTTAATCTCACCCAGCCAGTCTATTGTTTTCAACATATGATCCATAAATAATATGAACAACAGTGGAGGCAGGTTGCAGCCTTGTCTTACCCCTGAAACTACTCTGAACCATGAACTCAATTTACCGTCAACTCTAACTGCTGCCTGACTATCCATGTAAAGACCTTTAATTGCTTGCAAAAGTTTGCCTCCTATTCCGTAATCTTGTAGAACAGACAATAACTTCCTCCTAGGGACCCGGTCATATGCCTTTTCTAGATCTATAAAGCATAGATACAATTCCCTGTTCCACTCATAACACTTCTCCATTATTTGCCGTAAGCTAAAGATCTGGTCCTGACAACCTCTAAGAGGCCTAAACCCACACTGATTTTCATCCAATTGGTCCTCAACTAATACTCGCACTTTCCTTTCAACAATACCTGAGAAGATTTTACCCACAACGCTGATTAAAGAGATACCTCTGTAGTTGTTACAATCTTTTCTGTTTCCATGTTTAAAGATTGGTGTGATTACTGCTTTTGTCCAGTGTGATGGAACCTGTCTCGACTCCCAGGCCATTTCAATTATCCTGTGTAGCCATTTAAGACCTGACATTCCACTGTATTTGATGAGTTCCGACTTAATTTCATCCACCCCAGCCGCTTTATTGCACTGCAATCTGTTGACCATTTTTTCCACTTCCTCAAATGTGATCCTATTTCCATCATCATTCCTATCCCATTCTACCTCGAAATCTGGAACATTACTGATCGCATTTTCACCTACATTGAGCAACTCTTCAAAATATTCCCTCCATCTGCCCAAGGCATCCACAGGATTCACCAGCAGTTTTCCTGACGTGTCCAAAATACTTGTCATTTCCTTCTTACCTCCCTTTCGAAGACTGCTAATTACACTCCAGAATGGTTTTCCAGCAGCTTGACCCATAGTCTCCAACCTGTTTCCAAAGTCTTCCCACGATTTCTTCTTGGATGCTGCAATTATCTGTTTGGCTTTGTCTCTTTCTTCAACATAACTTTCTCTATCTACCTGGGTTCTGGTATGTAGCCATTTTTGATACACCTTCTTTTTCCTTTTACAGGCTGCCTTGACTGTATCATTCCACCAAGCTGTTTGCTTCATCCTACTTTTACACACTACTGTTCCAAGACATTCTTTAGCCACTTCTAGTACTGTGTCCCTGTACCTTGTCCATTCCTTTTCCAATGACTGTAATTGACTACATTCAACTAACTGGTACCTTTCTGAGATCGCTGTTATGTACTTGTTCCTGATTTCCTTATCCTGAAGTTTCTCCACTCTTATCCTCCTACATATGGACCTGACCTCCTGCACCTTCGGCCTCACAATCCCAATTTCACTGCAGATTAAATAATGATCAGTGTCATCAAAGAATCCCCTGAATACATGTGTGTCCCTCACAGCCTTCCTGAATTCCTGATCTGTTATTATATAGTCAATGACTGATCTGGTTCCCCTGCCTTCCCAAGTATACCGGTGAATGTTCTTATGTTTAAAAAAGGAGTTTGTGATTACTAAGCCCATACTGGCACAGAAATCCAAGAGTTGTTTCCCGTTCCTGTTGGCCTCCATATCCTCTCCAAATTTACCCATAACCTTTTCATACCCTTCTGTTCGATTTCCAATCCTGGCTTGTTTGGTTTAATTAATTAATAGAATATGAAGCGATTGGTATAAAGAATGCTTTTTCCAAATTTTCTATAAAAGAAAGTCTGCTATCAAGATATTGCTTTTGTTCTATTACTTTATTTATGACTGAACGTTTCTAAAACTGAAGGCACTCGTCCATGCTATGCACTGCAGTCGAGATCTGGCAACGTCATTCTCTGTTCATTGGCTGACTGTGTTTTGTGACATCAGATGCGCAGAACGAACCTAAACTCGGCCGCCAACATAAATGACGCGCACTTTAGTGCCTAAGACTGACTGCTGCGGCTGAATCATCAGGCAAATGACACGCACGAATTTGCTGCTAATGGTTGCGCTGCAAACCAGTCTAATACATAATAGCAAATACATTCCATCACATCTGTTTCCCAGTGCCCACTGTTGCCCATAAACCATAAATAAATGATCGTGCGGTGCAAATCAATACTTACAGACCATTGGCGGTGCCAGAAGCAAGTGTAACAGTGTCAGATGTCAGCGGTCATGCAGTCCAGATGATGGTCTGTCTCATGGGTGGGAGCAATAGGGGGGGGGGGGGGGGCAGCAGAGAGAGAGAGAGAGAGAGAGAGAGAGAGAGAGAGAGAGATGCAGCTACTGTTCCCATGTGTAGGTGGTGCAAAACTTAACCATCCGTTGTTTGAAAGTGCATACGAAGCATTCTTCTTCATTATACCAGTGGTGAAAATGAGCACTTGTTAGATGACGAACGCCATTTCGTTCACAAAACTGTTCAAAATCACGTGAAGTGATATGTGGTTTGTTGTCAGACACAAGTACTTCTGGCAAACCACCTATGCAAAATGTGGAGGAAAAAGCTTGGTGGTGCTAAGTGATGTGGTAGAAGCCACAGGCATCGGAAGTGGGAACTTGCTAAGAGTCTACTGCTATGAGCCAATGAGTGTCCCAAAATGGTCCTGCAAAGTGGGTGTGCACTTGTTGCCATGGCGAATGAGTCAGACCAAGCTGAGAATATCTGTGACTGAGCAGGATTGCTTTTCTGTACATGCACTACGCTGACCTCATCTGTTCCTGTGAGCATTCATACCCTGCTAAGTAGTGCAAACAATTCCCAAATATCTATGGTGGAGCAATTGCAACACATTCTTTTGTAACACTTTCGGAATAAGCATACGCAATTGTCCCGTGTCAGTTTGAACTAGAATCAAACTCTGTTGAATTGTAAGGTAATGCTGACGTGGAAAATGCTGGCTCACAACAGAGTTCTGGATACTATTCAATGAACGAGGCCAAGATGTCTGAATGTAATGGAACAAAATATTGACATCTCAGTCTGCTTCTGTGGCCTGTGATATTTTTCTGGAGTGCAAGAGAAAAGATTACAGCTATTCAGAGTCCTGCACATTGATTTGCAATAAGCTGTTGCAGATGCATCAAAATCAGTCTGGGCTGATCGGATGGCAAGATAGGGTGTCTGCACTGCTATGCTTTGCCATACACAATTTCATACTGATACTTGAAAAACAACAAAACTGATGATTGCAGTTTTTAAGCAGTGCATACAGGAACCGGATTTCACAGATGAAACAAGGACTGCAAAGGCTTGTGATTTGTCACTAAATAGAACTTGCAACCATACAAATTGTGACGGAATTTTGTGACACCATACACAGTAGCAAGAGCAGCTTCTTCAGTTTGAGAATAACTGCACTGCGTTCAAGTTAACAACTTTGAGGCAAAAACAAAAACTCTCTTTCGCACCTTTTCTGTGCGAAAGCACAGTGCTGATACTGTAGGACGAAGCGTCGACTTGCAAAACAATTCGCTTGGTAGGGTCAAAATACGCTAAATGTCTATCACTGTGTAAGGCATTTTAGAGTTTCTGAAATGTCTTTAGTCCACACAAAAAGTACATTTTTGCGATGCAAGCAATCTTGCGTTCTGAGGCATTGGGTATGAACCAAATGTAGTTATACATCTTGCTTACTACTGACTGCAGTTCAGACACATCACGAGGAACGGGCAGGTCACGGATTGTAAGCAAATGACTCTGGAGGTGTTGCACACCCAGACTGTTTCACATGACTAAAGTACTGTAGTTCAGTTTGAAAAACTTGGCACTTTTCTAGATGACAGTAGAGTCCTGCTTCTGACAACTCTTGAAAAAGAGTACACAAACTGGCAATGTGTTCCTCTAGTATATGACCTCCCATTAAGGTAGTTTCAACAAAATGGCACTTTTGCTGTCAGCTGTTCCAAGTAACATTGAAAAATGGTGAGTGCGGAAGCACTGCCGAAGGGCAAACGCAAATACTTGAACAGTCCTTAAGTGTGTATTTACAATACACGCTTTCCATGATTCTTCATTCAGTGGAATTCGCAAGTAAGCAAAATGCAAATCTGTCTTAGAAAAGTAATGTCGTGCACAAAGCATATCCAGGAGTTCCTCAGGGCGAGGTAACATTTGTCAACAGCTGTCTGTGGGTTGACTGTAGACTTGTAGTCAACTCGAATGCGACCAGAAGTTGTAGGCAACAAAATGAGGACTTGCCCACTGACTAGCTTAACTTGAAATTCTTTCAATTCACTGGCTGCTTTCTCATAAAGGACCCATTCCTTCAGAAAATAGTTCAGGGATTCTTTAAGCAAGCTAATGACACTGTCTCTTGGTGCAAAAGCTGATACTGAAAGTACATTGTCTTACATGATAAGGCCAAACAAATCAAAGGCATCTAAATAGAGTATGTTCTCACTGTCTGTCGATTTAGACACAATAAAACTCGCTGTCCTAGTGTGAGATTGGTAAGTGGCAGGCAAACTACACTGTCAAAGGACTGAAATCTGTCTGTTGTAAGCAGTGAGGTGCTTGCTAGATTGAGAAAGGCGTGGTGAGCCTATCTTTTCATGCGTGGCACAATTAAGCAAAGTTACTGAGGTGCCTGTGTCTAATTGAAAGTTAGCACAATGGTCAGCAATGCGTAATGAGACAAATACTCTGTTATAATGTTGTTGCACTGGACTAAGGTGAGGTGGTGGCACAACCTTAATTTCACTTCTGTCAAAATCTGTTGTAGGTTTTGGAAATGCAGCATTCACTGCATGTGCACGAGCCTTTTCCACATGTGTAATGCGTTGTGGCCAACAGCCTTGCTGCAGTGGTAACACCTGTTCCCGTCAGATCACCGAAGTTAAGCGCTGTCGAGCTGAGCTAGCACTTGGATGGATGACCATCCGGTCTGCCCAGTGCTGTTGGCAAGCTGGGTGGACTCAGCCCTTGTGAGGCAAATTGAGGAGCTACTTGATTGAGAAGTAGTGGCTCCGGTCTTGGAAACTCCCATATGGCCGGGAGAGCGGTGTGCTGACTACATGCTCCTCCACACCCGCATCCAGTGACGCCTGTGGGCTGAGGATGACACGGCGGCCGGTCTGTACCGTTTGGGCCCTCATGGCCTGTTCGGGAGGAGTTCTTTTAGTTTTAGTAATGTGTTACATTATGTGAAGGACAATCCTGTCTCTTCTGGCGAGCAAAACATCCAGGACAAGACTTCACTAAATTCACAGTCCTGTTTACCTGTCTACATGGCTGTGTACGCGTTCATTGTTGTGGCTGCTAGGGGGGGGTCGCGAGCAAGGAGCGACTTGAGCTTACAAATTGTGGCCCGGACAAACTTACCGGCTGCTATGGCACTTAAATCATATTGCTCTAATATTTTCAGTACTTGGTGAAGTGATGGATCAGAGTACTTTAAGATCTGTTTTTTGCTGTATTCTGCTATCTGAGACATTGAACGTTATCGCATTGCAGAGCATTAAATCACTGTAAAAGCTGCCACAACTACACTTGTATTTACACTTCCTAGTCATACTCATTAATTCTGTGTACTGCTGATGTACGGTGTCCGTTCTGTTCCAGATTTTTCTGCAAGCAAACGAACTGATTTCTGGCTGCAGCCAATTGAACTTGCTGGTCATAGTACTTGTTTAATGCAGAGATTACTTCGTCATAGCCGAGTTTGATGGGAGATGCGATTGGGAAGAGTTTTGTATTAACCTGAACACTGGGGGTCCCGCAGTCAAAAGAAAGTATTGTAGCTTTACAGTACCTTGAATGCAATGAACTTGACAATGGGCTTGGAACGGTGTTACACTGGTTGGCGGCACTTGTTGGGTAGGTTGGTTGTACAGCCAGAAGTTGTTGTACTGCCATCAGCAAGGCAGCAATTCTGAAACTGAAAAAGCCTGTGTTAGCTCAATCACATTGGCCATCTGTGACTGAGGCACAGGGGCAGGGGGTGGACGGGGTGGGGTAGCCATGGTTTACACAAATGTTACATCAAAAAGCAAGCAAGGCCTCTGAAAAAAGAAATTTGATTAGTTGTGCAGCTCCCCTCCTGGAATACATGCAAGAACACAACAAAAAAATCAGCAAATAGCTGCAGGCTAAAACACATGAGAAGCAAGCAAAATCTTCATCAAAGTTGATTATCTTCGATCTGCACTGAATTATCCTCATTGCCACTGTTGAATCTTCGTCGGGACTGTAGGGTCTTGTACCATAGGAATCTTGGGAGAGGATGTCATTTGTTGGCTGGTATCCTCTTTCTGCAATGTACCTGCACCACATGTATTAACAGAGTTCATTATTTACTGAAACAGGCAGCTGCTACATAACTTTAACAGTGTCCATGTGTTGTGGTACAAGCTCTTCAATATTAGTCCATGTTGGCCTCACTGCTGGTGAAGTGAAAGTCCTGCAATGCAGTGACTGATGGGCACCAAACTGGAGTGTGAGTTGGTGCATCAGTGGCTGAGCAAGGGAATGAGTGATTGCGCTAGTGACAGAGACTGACCGGTGACTGAGCCTTCCGGTCAGCGGTGGCAATCTAAATACTTGCAGTTGAGAGGACTTCAGCGGCATGTTGTTTGTGAGTATGTCTGTGGCCCCTCTCCTGATAGATGCACTTCATCCGGCACCTGCTATCGATCTTCTTGCTACATATTTGCAGACTGGTGTGCTGGTGACAGCTTATGCTGTCCCAACACCAAATAATTTTAAATTAAAGTTCTGTTGGTGGGTTATAGTGTAATGCATCCATTGAGAACAGTTGCCACTTCACAGGTACCATGAGCTTAAGTAGTTCGTGTGAGTTATTCCTTATTTCAGTTACACTGAAGAAATCAGTTTAGGATTCTGTCTAGTGTGACCCTAAAAGTGTGGGACCCTAAGTGTGCTTGATAAGCCAAATCCAATAATTTGTTAAGCTGTTGCTCTCCTTTCATCTTTAGATGAACCCCCCAAGGGTAGTGAACTAACAGTATAACTACTCAGTTTGGTATTTGTCATGTCCTGTGGAAAAGATAGACGGAACATTGTTACTGTTAAAAGAATGCGAAATTATATTAATAATGTTTTGGGTTGCAAGCAGTGAGTGAACTAATAAAATGTAACTAAAGAGCAAATTGAGAGCCTTATGCAGTGCTCCTAATACTGACAAAAAGTATTGTGATGACTCTGAATAAATTGTACATCAAACTTCCATAAATTTATAGTCCACCTGGAAGTTGCACATTGCAGATTACCTTAATAGTATTTGACAGGTTGTGCTTTATGCCTATTAAATACTACATACTTTGGAAAAGAACAACGGAAGTTGTTTAAAGTGAAGCATGTTAGCAACAATTTGCATTATACATATGAACACGATAAATTATTACCAGGCTATTTATTTCCAATTCAGCAGTAACCTGCAGCAAGTCTTCAAATTGTCAATTTGACTATGTAAACAAAATTCCTCTGTGACTGTTGTTGTGTTCGAAGGAAAATCAGACTTGGCATAAAAGTTTGTAGACGAGGCAAGCAACCTTATTGCTTCTTTCAGTAACTGATTCACCACATACAGCCAATATTGCTTTGAAGACAGATGCACATATATCAGATCTAACAGTGATGAATCATTGGTTCTATTTCCTCTAAAGCTGCTTGACTTTTCAGATAGTAGTCAAACTGCAGCAACTGTCTTAAGAGGATAGACTTCATTGAGATAAAAGGCTAGGATTTCTTGCAACACGTAAAGTTGTAAGTTTCCTGTTAAATTTGTCTTGGACATCTTGAACAATAGGTGCCATCTGTTAAATAGTTTTCTTTGCATACTGTGTGTAACCATACAAAATTGATACTTCTGCTAATGACAGAATGGGATGAGTGTTCCCTTTTTAACATTAAGCTTTGCTGCTGTGTCCAGATTTTTATCTGTGCAGAAGTAAGTTTTGGGAAATAATTCCAATTTTCATGTGTTTTTCATTACACTGTGACGAGTTAGCTGTGATGCTTGCTTTCTGAGCTGCTGTAGTGTTGCAAAAACATCACAAATTGCTGCTGAAAATTGTCTGCATAAACTAAATAAGAATTGTGATGTACATATTAAATAAGAATTATGACTGGCAGGAACAAATCTTTAAATGGTAAAATAAGAGAATAATTGAGTCACAACAGTAAAACTCTGTTTTGTAACTTGCCCCAGAACAAAGAATTGTGTGTTCGGTCTCTCAGGTTGCAAGGCAGTGTCACTGACATCTGATTGTGTGAACAGAGGACTAAGATTTGGTCAGAAATTGTTGCACAAATCTGTGCTTTGATTGGTTTGCTTTGTGGACTGACACTTCTTCCCATAGATGCTTTTTACTGTAAAATTTGCTGATTATGGAAACTTCCTCTATATTGTATTTGTCTAACAGATATGTTTTAACCCAAATATAAAGTTTCGATGAGCCAGAATTCACATTCTGATGATAATGCAGGTGTTTGATTTTTAGTGGTATAACTAGAAAATAAGTTTAAAAACCTCATTTACCCAGTTCCACTTGCATGATCCCAGGTATGTACATGTCAATGCACTCACACATCACTTGCATGCTATTTCAGTTTGTGACTTCTTTGGGCTGTGCCAGTGTCTTCTGAAAAAGAGACCACATAGTTAATGCAGGATTGTTTCTTGTAGCCTAAACTGTTCCATCACTGCAGCTGTGTGTGATAATTTAATGCTATTTCTTGTTTGACAATAACTTATATTACATTAAATAAATGACCAAGAGATGCAATGGCGTATTGACAGTTAACAATATTGGCTAAATTAGAAGATTCATTTAAGAGAATATCTGACTGATGAGTTTTTGAGAAATATTTCTGTTTCAGATGAGAGACCGATTTGACAGACAAGAGAATTTCCAGAATCGTAGTCCTCGGCAGCAGAGTGCTCCAAAGTTTGATGATGACCATGACTTCCCATCTCTTGCATAAAATTTACCAGGCTAGTCAACAATTTGTTGCTGAGTGCATATTGTACTAAAATTAAGAAGTTCAGTTTGTGCAAAATGAATTTATCAATAATGCTCTAAAGTTAGATTTTCTTGCAAGTTTTTAATCCGTGTTGATATGTTAGCAGTGGAAGAAAGGGGGCAAGGGAAGTGTGTGTGTGTGTGTGTGTGTGTGTGTGTGTGTGTGTGTGTGTGTGTGTGAGTGAGAGAGAGAGAGAGATTCTGCTGCCTGTGTTTTGCTGTCTGTTAAGTAAATTTTTGGTGTGCAGTGTGGAAAATTAATACATTCACTTAACAGTGAACATTATTAGGCTGACCACTTATGGTAGTGTGAATTTAAGAATAGACAGCTGTTAATTTTATAAAACAAATTTTCTTGTGTGTTGAGGGAGAGGAAGGGATGAATGTAGTAACCATTAACCTTCATGATTACATTGGCTGTCAACGGGAGTATGTCTTCTGCAGTTCGAATATACAAATTTAAGACAGCTGTTAATTTTATAAAACAAATTTTCTTGTGTGTTACGGGAGAGGGACAAATGTACCAGTCATTAACCTTGATGTTTACATTGGCTGTCAACAAGGAGTATGTCTTCTGCAGTTCGAATATACAAATTGGGGAAGTGTGTGACCCTTGTTACAGTGGATAAGCTTTAGAAACAAAGAAGAGCAATATCAACAACTACATATAGTCGTAATAGTAACATTTTGTACTCCAGTTAACAAATGTTGGTGTACTGTTCACAGAGGAGTGGATTCTACTCTGTATTCTTCTGTGAGGATCCTTTCTGACCAGAGGTATCATGTTCAGTATTAAATGATAACTGTGTAATTGATATGTAATTTTCTTGTTCATCATTATTATTTCAAAATGTCATTAAACTTCCTGGAAGTGCCTCAGTTACAGGTAGTACATCTCTCAAAATGTTTGTTCATTAGCCATAGATGTAGTGTGTGTGTGTGTGTGTGTGTGTGTGTGTGTGGGGGGGGGGGGGGGGGAGAGAGAGAGAGAGAGAGAGATATTATGATGATGATGATATAATGTTACTTCTGTCGTCATAGGGCAGGTGACCTCCCAAGGTGGGAACTAAATTTGTCAAGGTGATGCCTGGTACATGTTTGAAGTGAGATTGTTTGCAAAAGAAATGAACCTCTATATTTTAGTAATAGCTCTGATTTTTAATGGTAATTTAAATGTAAAAAAAAGTACTAGATATATCACAGTAGTAATGTCTTCATATTAGATGCAGAAATAGGAACAGAAGTGCACATATAGACTGGCGGACAAGTGCACGTGGATTAGATGGATTTTGTTTTCTGAAGGATTACTCGTTTCTCTTATTCTGATAGAATATTGAGAAAAAAAAGGCTGTAGGGGTGGTGGGCATTATTTCACAAGACTGTTCTGCCACTTGGCTTCCTTTAAATTCAGAATTTGGTTTTTTACCTTTTCTCAATTACCTGTTGACTACCCTGTCATCCTATTACTTCTGTGCTTCATATAAACCAAGAAATAATTAAAAATTTCTGAAAGCTCGAGTGTCAACAACCATGTTTGTGTCAACACATGTCCATATTGTGGAGGCCAGATAGATGTTGCTCGTCAGTTGTTAACTTCTGTATTTTTTTCTAGTCCTTCATACTATAAAATTTTGCATATGTTAAGAAGTGATGTTCCAAAGAAAAAAAAATTCCATTGTAATAACAGTGATGCAACATTCTTTGAAGGCAAGGACATCACTGCCATGTCATTCTAGAGATTTGGAAATACAATATTGCATACAGTTTCTAGACAGAAACTTCCTTTTGCTCACACCCAAATAAAAATGAATGCAAATTCTGGCAGTTTTGTGTTCAGTGATACTTGCTTTCAGCTTACGTGCAGATTCGATTATTCGTTGCTGTAAGCAACAATGTACATTCAAATAAAATTTTCATTCCTCAAAAGTCTGAAAATTGAATTAACATTAATAATCAAGAATATGGTTGTTAATTTTTAGATTCTAAGAGAAAGAATCTGAATACATTGTTATAGCCTTCTGTATCATTATGATTCAGGAGACTATGTAAATGCCTAGCAGCTGTTACTAAGATACGATTTGATTACAAGTTTCCATTACAGTATAAAGCAGAACTGCTGTGTCAATCATTACCACCTGTAATCCCCTTTTTCCTTGCGAATTTGCTATGGAGCGCATAATTAGGGATGCTATAATTCCAGTATTGTAAATTAGCTCTACTTTTTAAAGTGTGATTGGTGTTCTTACCATCTGTCAGAACAGAGCATGGCTCTGTATTGAATTGTTTGTCAATATTTTTTGTGAACGTGAGATTCACACACTACGCACCATCTTAAATTGCATTATTTGCGGGGAAAAAGGCTTCACATCTGCAGCCTTAAGATTAAATTTATCATAAAATACTTCCTTAATGAAATCTCTGACAGGTTATTGGACAGTTCAGAAGATTCTTTTGTAGATGTTTAGTTCTGTTCGTCCACTCCCTTTCCCCAGCACTTTCTCCATTGTATCCCTCCCATTGATGTCATGAATAATGGAATGGTAACTGCATGTTGTTGAATTATGATGTTACAGTGTAGTAGTGATGTTGTGTGCAGTAAATATTGTGTGTGTGTGTGTGTGTGTGTGTGTGTGTGTGTGTGTGTGTGTGTGTGTGTGTGTGTGTGTGTGTTAGTGGCTTCCAGAAATTTTCAGTTAATTTCTTACTGATCAACTGTATCAGGTGTTTTTGTTGTTGATACAAAAATGTGAACAAATTTTCTTATGTTAAATGATAGTGTGCATTTTCTGTGGGTAATTAACTAAGTGAAGTAGTTAGTGTTTTTCATTTTGTCTGTATGGAGAAAAGTTTTTTTCTTTGTTATTATGGAACAGTTTTAATTTCAGTGTGAAATGTGTACTTGTTCCCCTTCAAAATGTAAAAGCAGTTGTCAAACAGTGTTTGATTCCAGTTGAACTTGTAATCAGTACTGAATCTTTGACTTGAACAGGGTTAAAGCCAGTGAGATCTTTAAATGTTCTGGTGGTGCAGTGTTAAGATACACTGAGCAGTACAGTCTTGTGCTGTTCGTGCCTTGTCAGTCACTTTGAGCCTTAATCTGCAAGATGAGCTCCAGGCTGCTGTGAATAAGTGACAGCATTTTTGGTTCAATAAAGTGTTCAGAGCAGTGCCAGGCAGATGCATTGTTCCGTGAATTCAACTTAACCATATTTGTATGATGAGAAAAGGCTGTTTGGGACACAAGTGGATAGTGCATGTGAATAGTACACGTGTATTTGGAAAAGACTGACTTTAATTAGCTCATTGGAAGTGTGTTCTACGGAGATGGGGCTGTGTGTTTGCTGTATTCAAATTATTGTTACAGTTTGAGTGGAACAGACTCTTTTGGTTACTATACTTTCAATGAAAAAGTGTTGAGAATTGGAATAATTGAGGTTTTTAGTTTATTTTTGCATAAAGTTAAATATTTGTGTTTACTTCTGCTGTCTCATCAGCCAGTTTGCTCTTTAAGTTGAAAGTTGGTCATAGTGGACCTTATTTAATGCTGGTGTGATAAGTCATCTTCTGAGATAAGTAAACAGAACCTACTCTGAATTATGTGGAAGTGTAAACTCATTGCTCGTTTGAAAAAACTCAAGTATGTAATTTTATTTGTTATCAAATACTTAAACATTTAATAACAATTTTCTGCATGGAGCAGTGAACTTAATGTTCTAAAATTGAAACTGATTTTCATGAATGTCCATGCCAGAAAATAGATAAAATTTAAGCTATTTTCTTCTTAAAGAAGCTGCTGTTACAGTTACACTTGTAGTTCACATTGACCTGTGATTCTGATTCAAGCAGGTACTCTGTTTTGAAGTTAAGTGTAATTTTTTCATCACTTATAGTTAAAGCACCTGTACAGTAATGTAATAGCAGCTTCAGAATTTCAGTTTGTTTGTAAAGGAAATTTGTTACTGAACTTAAAGTGTTAAATTTTGTACATATATATACAATGTAAGACTTTTAAGTTATACTGTGGATTGATTAAATTTTGGAAGTGTATGCAAAGCTTCATTCTAATTTTGGAAAATTAAATTGATTTAATTTCAGTGAATTTTTTTATAAATGTCTGTTTAGCAGCATGTCAAAGAGATTATTGTTCATTGGAATTTACTGTGTGTTAATGCATGCCACAAGTACAGTACATACAATACCTGCCAGTTTTAATTCAAACAAGTGTTTCATGGAGTTACAAATTTTTACTGAAGTAAATTAGTTTGTTGAACTAATTTGAATAACTTAGTGATTTTTTTTTTTCTTCTTTGTGTGTGGGTGTACCTGTGTGTGCACTCCGATATGAGTGGTATGGACACAGATTATTTTTAAGGCAGCCTTATATTTTAAAGGGGTATTTCTCCCTGTCCATTGTGGGGTCTGTGGAGTAGCATCTGTATCACCCCACTGTAAAGGAATTCTGCAATGAAATATTCTCCGTTAATGGAGAAATGTGTTGGACCATCATAAATTGTGCAGGCACACCAAAAGAACAAATTATTGCCTCTCAGTGATATTTCTTGTGATAAGTTATTGGAGTAAAAACTTAATTAACAAAGTGTGTGTCACAGGATATTAAACGCCAAAAAGCAAGCGTCTCTATCTGGTGTAGACTACCTTAGTTTGGTAACATAGTGTACAAATTGTAAAGTTACATAACTCATTATGTATGCTCATTTAATGAATTCCATAAAAGTGCCTCCTATTTCTTGGGTTAATTTTGTTTATCGTATCTCACCCAAACCCCGGAAACTAATGTGGCATGTGAAACTGTGTGTGTGTGTGTGTGTGTGTGTGTGTGTGTGTGTGTGTGTGTGTGTGTGTGTGTGTGTGTGTGTGTGCGCAACACACACTACTGGTTTTAAGACATTAATGAGCTTGTGTAGAATAGTACCAGGTGTTGCCTGGGTATGTATTGATTCTAGTCCTCATCCTCCAGACATGTATATACATCCTTTCCTCCTGGCTTCAGTATCCCTGTTCTTAACCCCACAGAATTGTAACTAATATACATATGAAGTCTGGTTGAAATTGATCCAGGGGGTTAGTAGTAATTTTCTAACATGTCATGTATATTTCACATATACCAAACATATTTCAGACACATTTGTACATATAATTCATGTGTGTATGTAATGAATTTAGCCTTGCAGTTAAGTTTTCATGCAGCTCAATATTTGACGTATCTTCTGAACTGTGTCGTACAGTTGTATAATTTTGCAGGCATATCCAGTTGTATGTGTGGACACTGTCTGCTAAAGTGTTGTGAATAGTTAGCAGTAAAAAAGTAAGAAATTTCAGTTTTACTGCATGAACAGTGAAAATGTAGTAAGTGAAGCTTTCTTCCTTTCATCATTTTATGGAGGGGATGAGTGAGAAAGTGTTACGTAAAGGTTTAAAATTTTGTGTAAACTTTGTTGCAAGTCACTACGTACTGTCATTCTCAAACACTGGATGAATCTAGTCCTGCTATTAGATTTCTCAGAGTTGCACTTTTTTAACACCCCCTCCCCCACCCCAACCACCTGTTAGAGAGGTAGGGGTCTTTTCACCTCCCCCTCTCCCACCAGTGGTTTTTTCCAGACACTAAGTGATATATGTACAAAGTTTGGTTGAAAGTGATCTGATAGTTAAAGGTGAAAATCGCACAACATTTAGAAATCTGAAGTGTAATGTATAAGGAAAACATTTGGTGATGGAAAGAAAGGGGTGAGTAGTACTGGAAAAATGAACTTTGAAACTTTCGTTGTGCACTGAGCAGCCACATAACTTGGTTGCAACATTAAAAATAGTGTGGCAGAAGTGTAATTTATTTTGTTGTGAGTGTTTGTGGCACAAGATTGAAGTTGTTACCTTAGTTGTGCAGTGACTATGGAAAACAGTTACACACGCAATTAGTGACGAAGCAGTTATTTTGAGGTTGCTACATCTTCACTATTGGAAAATTACGTAGTAATTTGATCACCAGTGAGGTGGGAGAAGAAAACTTAATTACCAGTTTACATTTTCGTATGGAGTACTGAACTAAAAAATTTTAGATGTTCTTGGAAATAGCTTCTAACAGGTAACAGCATAGCTTAACATCTGAAATTTGGCTTTATCCTCTTTGTTCACAGATATTGTGAGCAGGTGCCTAACCTAACCTAAGTCACTGACTTCTTTGATTAGTTACAACAAAAATTTCTCAGTAACTATCTTTCAATATATTAGTTGGATTATACAGGGTATATCAAAAAGAACCCCATTTGGCACGTCTGTATTTTTGAAACTAATAAACATATGCAATGAATTTGTTTTTTGATGAATGAGAAATTTTCCATATCTTTTCATAGGTGTTCAATATGCCCTCCCTCTTTGAGATGCACAGCATATATAAATATGGTATTCAAATTGTTCCCACTCTGCAGCAAGCATATCTTGAGCCACAGTTTCAACAGCTGCTGTTAATGCATTGTCCCTGTTCGTTCATTGTTCTTTGTAATGGAGGCACATAAACAGTCTTTTATAAACCCCCACAAGAAATAATCACATACAGTCAGTTCCGGTGGCCTTGGAGGGCAGTTTGATTTAAAAATTCCTGCAGTTCCAGCTGCTAGTGTGGTGGTGCCCCATCCTGTTTATAAATAAAGTCATTCGAATAAGTCTCCAACTGTGGGAAAAGAAAGTTCTCAAGCATATTGAGATATGTGCTTCCTGTAACAGTGTACTTGGCAAAGAAAAATGGAGCATACTGTTGTGGACTGTCAAGGCAGCCAGTCCACAGTGACGGGTAGCCGATAGAAAGGCACGCGTACACACACGCCGACTGGCGTGATTTCTGGAACGGGATAATTAGTGAATGCGATAAAGAAAAGAACGTAGCTACTAGAACACTTAACTTTTACGCATCCTTTGGTATACAGCAATCTTGATGATACAAGTGAGACTCATTAAGATACATGCAATGTTACAAATGGCGCCTTGCTAGGTCGTAGCCATTAACTTAGCAGAAGGCTATTCTAACTGTCTCTCGGCAAATGAGAGGAAGGCTTCGTACGTCTAGTCGCTAGCAATGTCATCCGTACAACTGGGCGAGTGCTAGTCCGTCTTTCTAGACCTGCCATGTGGTGGCGCTAGGTCTGCAAGTACTGACAGTGGCGACACGCGGGTCCGACATGTACTAATGGACCGCGGCCGATTTAAGCTACCACCTAGCAAGTGTGGTGTCTGGCGGTGACACCACACATACACCATTTCCTGTGAAACTGCACAAAACACATTAAATTTTGGGGAGTTCCTTTCAAGTTGTACAACCTCATGCCCCGTAACCCACATTATCACATGATGATGGTTCACCTTCTCATTTAAATTGAATGTTGCCTTGTTACTAAACACACAGAGGGGAGGAAAACTCATTCTCCATCTTGCCAAGAACAAAATTGCAGAACTCTAAAAAATGGTTCAAATGGCTCTGAGCACTATGCAACTTAACTTCTGAGGTCATCAGTTGCCTAAAACTATGAACTAATTAAACCTAACTAACCTAAGGACATCACACACATCCATGCCCGAGGCAGGATTCGAACCTGCCACTGTAGCAGTCCCTAGGTTCCAGACTGTAGCGCCCAGAACCGCACGGCCACTCCAGCCGGCAGAACTCTAAATGTTGTCACCTTCACGAAAAGCTTCCAGTAGCTGAATTTTGTGTGGTTTCATGTGTAAACATTGATGCAACACAAGCCAGACGGACACTGAGCCATATTGAGCTGTTGAGCTGCACAGATTTCTGTGGACTCCTTCTGAAACAATGGGGGATGCGTTAGACGTCTGTGTCGCACTCTGGGATGGTCTGGTGATTTGCCTTTACACAAATAACTTTTTTCTTGGAATTGTTCATGCCTTTGTCTAATGCTCTGTGCTACAGGATGATCCACATCATACCTAGTACAAAAATCATAGTGAACAGTTATTACTGGCGCACTGAGCAAATCGTGGAACACACCCTTTATGTTGTCTCGACATCATTTTTACTAGAACTGAAGTGGGTGCATACTGCTGCTGCCTAGTGGGAGCCATGTTTGCTCTTTCCAACAGTACATTGTTCACACACACATACCTCAAATACCATAATAGTAATGATTTTTTTAAAATCAAATGATTCTTTTTGGTGCACCGTGTATTTTCATAATTTGCAATATTTACACAATGTATAGTTAAGTCACAATACTTGAACCAAACAGGTACAACCCTGAATTTCCGAAAATTGTAGATTCGGCTTTCCTCAGGTATGAAACTAAGAATTTTCAACAATGTGTTACAGTTCAGTGTGGCTTTACCATGCTGTTTGATGTATTGAGGCACAATTATCCAGAAAGCTGTTTTATTGAAAACAACATCCTTATTATATACACACTAGTTCGGCAGTGAAAGAATAATTGCAAAATACCAAATGATAACACGAACACCACTGATTTGCAATCACATTGAATTTAGACAAAAGCGAGTCCCTCAATCAGTTGCTATCGGAGAACTGTAGTACATGGGTACCACAGTCTACCCAAGAAAGACAGCTGTTATTTCAACATAAGACATTAAACCTATAGTAATCATTTGAGTTGATCACAGTGATGTTTTAGCCTGAGATCAATGATAGCTGTGTTCATAAAACTTTCTCATTGATCTTCAGCTAACAAAAATGGAGAGAGAGATGTCGCCAGAAGAATTACTCCACTCCTTTGAAGTTTACTTGACTATTCTACATTCACACTTATTGTGAAAATTTAGGAGGGGTCTGCAAAGGAATTTTCACATAGTGCATGATCACAAGGTGGCTAAAATTTGCTATCCTAAGTGAACAGACATTCATAAGTACTCCCTGTCATCTGTGTGTGAGTATAAATTAAGCCACTGCATTGTAGCTGTAACTTTTTGCTCACAGAATCGGGTATCATTTGGGGCGCACTTTCACTAAGTGTTGATATATCCTAAAGGTCTATCCAAAAATTGTCTTCACAGATAACTGCACAAATCAGTGCATGCAATAAGTTGTAGCAAATGGTGTGTGTTCAGATGACAGGTTCAAATCTATTGCTCGTCTGCCATCTGTTGGTTTAGAAGAGAAATTTCAGTGGCAATTTCTATTTCGTCTGAAATTTGTAATGGAGGAAATTCTATTATGGCTTGTGTTCCCAGTTTGTGTTGCATAAAAAATGCAATAAATAGAATGTATGTTCAAAATGGTCTACATGGTAGCTGCTCAACACTTTCGCTGTGGCATTGGTGCAGGCGTGCAACTCTCCAGTGCAGCCAGGCAACGTGCGAGTGCGGTCCGGTAACACTCCGAAACAGCAGGTACCGCTTGTAACCGATGCTCCTAAGCACACCTGAGTTACAGGATGATGTCAGGACCTTGTAAGATCTGTAGGATCATGTTCTATACCGACTGACACCTTAGATGCGTTACTTCAAATAAGCTTAGACTGTATTGTGGTCATGTTTTGAAGTCTGCTGTCTGACACCTATAGGGGTCACACAGGCGACATTCAAATGTGCATTAGTCGCCATTACGAACAATATACGTTCGATAACTGACCACACAAAACAAAAGTTTATACTGTATGATGCTAGCTTAGACATTGCAACTAGACTGAGTAATCCGATGGTGAGCGCTTATAAGCGTCAGCCGCAGCGAAAGTGTTACGTGAAGGCTGTTTTTGTGCCGGAGCTTACTTTGCCAGCTGCAGGGCAAAGCTGATGACAAGTTATTTGGAAATATATAACTACCTTTGATCTTCATATAAAATGGAAGAGTAATTGTCTGAGGAGAGCAATTTCTCCACATGTGTGGCTGACGATGTCATTAAGAGCCCTGGTGACAAGAAGTGACAAGGATATACAATTTTCTACTGCAGTTTTGAAACAAACATTGATTAAAACCATACCCGGCACTTGCAAAACTATTCGCACAGTCCTGAAAGTGGATTTCACGAAAGGCAAGTGAAGTATCTTAACTTCGTTATGTATATCAGAGGGAGAGATTGGAAGTGTGTTAACTTGGATTAAAAATTGAAAAACAGTGTTATGTTCACTAAAATTTGGATGTTCCTGTCTAATAAAAACTGTTAATATGCTATTTTGCAAAAACTGAAGAAAAATACTACTGAACAGGACACAATCTGTAAGTCAGCCTACTGGCACAAACGGCAACCATGATAAAAACAACATTCTATGTTAGTCAACCGTATGCTGTGTGACTGCGCATATGGGATTGATGAAACTCCGCTTCATGTGGTCGGTTTTTAATAGGCTGGAAATCAGACGTGGCTGCCTGAGCCACGCCATGTCAGTCTGTCCCAAGTGTCCCCATACATGCTGAGGTTTGGCTTGCTGGATGCTTCTTGTGTAGCCTCAAAATTGTTTGTATGTGTCAAATTAAAATTTCTGTGCGATGTGAGGCTGGTTTGAAATTTTCATGCTGTGCCTTAGTATTTTTAAAGCATATCAAGTGCTCAGAAATGTCTTGAAGGAATTTTCGTCTATATTACTAACAGTAAGCACTGCAGCATATCTTTTTCTGAAAGGTGGATTTCATTCAGGATTCCAGTACACATTATTACCCACTCTTTTGGCTACAAACCCAATTTTTAACACGATCCCCATCGGTGCGACGGCTATATGCCACCTTATCGGTAGGACCTGTATGCCCATATAGTTCCACTCTACTAGTAGACTTTGGAGCAAACGTGTTGATGCATCAATAACCTCACCATTATCCATGTACTGTTTCCCATAGAAAGCAGCCTTCATTGGGCCAAACAGTTGAAGTCAGAAGGTGCGAGATCTGGGCTGTAGAGCGGATTTAGAAAGATAAATTTCCTGAGTTGTTCTTGGGTGCACAGACTTCCGTGAGGCTTTGTGTTCTCAATAAGTATGTCTGCATTTTGTGGTGGCTAACATGCTAAAGTCGTGTCTTATATTAACTGAGGATAGCACAACAGACTTCAGAGAGGATCGTTAGACCAGGGGAGAATAAATCGAACTGAATAACCCCTTCAGGATCCAAGAAGTTGGTCACCATTACTGTACCAGCTGAGGGTGAGGCATTGAACTTCAGTGGAGAGGTGGTGTAGTGAGACTCCATGGACAACTATTCTGTTTCTAGTTCAAAGTGATAAACCCATGTTTCACTGCATGTGAATGTTCAACAAAAAATTGTCATGATCAGTCACATAATGTCCAAGTAACTATGCACAGATGGTCCGTTGTTGATCTCCATGGTTTTGTGGTGTTGTGCGGTGAGAACCCAGTGGGCATGCACCTTTGAGTACCCAAACTGGTGCAAGTGTGTGTCAGCACTACCAACAGACACCCAGTTGAGCAGCGAGGTGTTTATGATCTGCCAATCTCTTGGAATGAGTGCCCACACATTCCAACATTGCAGGAGCCACATCTGCCTGTGGCCTGCCGGCACGCAGATTACAGGTTTACGTGACTCTTGTTGAAGGACATATTGCCCACCGACTGTTCCTTGTTTCACTGCCACATGTCCATAGACTTCTGCAAGTGCCTATGAAGATGTGATTTCTGGTTTTCCCCCAAAACTCAGTGACAGCTCTCCGCTTGGAACGCTCCTCTATTAGAGATGCCATTTTGAAGTTTATGTATCAGAATTTCATGAAACTAAAGGGGCTGAAGCAGCAGTACTGCATGATGCCTGACAAAATATTCTGCATTTTATAACTGAAATTGGCCAAGATAAATTTGTTGCATCACTTCTGAACTTGCCTAGTATATGGGAGAAATATACCCCCACCTAGACACATTTTGCTGTTGCCTTGTTAGCCTCATTCTAGAATGAAAGTTTCTGTAACAGAAACCAACAAACATGGTAGTAGTAGTAATTTCTGTGAAACGTGTGTGTGCACAAAGAAAGAGGAGGAAAAAAAAATTCACGATAATATACTGCCATCCAGGGTAAAAAAGAGCACAAAGTTAGAGGGTCCCCCTCAATATGCGTTTTTTTCTGGTGCTGGTTTCAAGATTTGAAACAATGTGCTGTTAAAACAATCTTGTTTGCATGTTCCCTCTGTTACTCAGTGTAATTGCTGCTCGATTATGTGTAGCCATTTCTATTCGGTGCATACCCAGGGAGAGGGTGCGGAGGGCAGCTGTCCTCCCACTTCTAGAAGGAAGGACAAAAAACTTGTATGCAAACGAACTTGTATCCTGCCCCTCATACACAGATGTATCACTCCAGTATCAGATGAAAATCAAATCATTAATGTACACTGAGATCACAGAAGGCATGGCATAGCTATATTCACACACAAAGATGGAGGTAGTATCGTGTATACAAGATATAAAAGGGGAGTGCAATGGTGGAGCTGTCATTTTTACACAGGTGATTCATGCAAAAAGGTTTCAGAAGCCATTATGGTCATGCAATGGGAATTAAGACTTTGAATGCCGAATGGTAGTTGGAGCTAGATGTGTGGCACATTCCAATTTGGAAATAATAGGGAATTCAATCTTCACAGATCCACAGTACCAACAATACCAAATTTCAGACATTACCTCTCACCAGGGACAATGAAATGCTCGATTTCCCTCAGTTAACTACCGAGAGCAGTGGTATTTGTGTAAGTTGTCAGTGCTAACAGTCCTTATTGGTTGGACCGTAGGGTACTGGGAAAACTGTGGCCCACTCAAGAGTCCAGATTTTGGTTGGTAAGAGTGATGGCAGGGTTAGTGTGGTGCAGACCCCACAAAGCCACGGACACAAGTTGTCACCAAAGCACTGTGCGAGCTGGTGATGGCAAACCCTCAGGATACACGTACTGTAGAACATAAAATGCTATCATAAAGTTCTATTCTAATCTACTGTCTTAAGGTACAAATGTAGAAAAACACACACACACACACACACACACACACACACACACACACACACACACAAACAAACAAACAAACCAGTGTGCTTGTGGCTATAAAGATGACATATGGGGTAAGTTTTCTTATTAAGAGTGTGTGTGTGTGTGTGTGTGTGTGTGTGTGTGTGTGTGTGTGTGTGTGTGTGTGTCTTTATATATATATCACATAATACATGGTCCAGTCATATAATGAGATCACCACTTATGTTTCGATGGTAACATGTAGTAACCACTGGTGGCAGCACTAGCACTGGGGGGTATATAAAGTATGTCATGCAGATGCAGAAAACTATGTGGTCATTGTAATTTGAAAAGGAGCAATTTATCTGATGTCCAAAAGGGTATGATTATGCGCTTTCGAGCTAGTGTGGGTGAATTGCTGAAACAGCTAACTTTGTAAATTGGATGTGTGCCACTGTGGTTAAATTGCACCATGGATGGCGAAACAGTGCTATCCACAACTGGTGCCAAGGTAACTGGAGCACCATGGGCCATATATGTAAAAGTTGAATAACAGCTGCAGAGATGTGTACAGGCAAATGGATGTGCAGCTGTTCAGCAACTGACCACCTAGATGAACCAAGTGTCTTCCTCAATAGCCATTCAGCGAACATTGCTGTGTATGGGCCTCTGCAGGTGTCCGGTTTGCGCACCCATGCTGTGACAGCTGTTCATTGGCAATGAAGGCTGTAGTTGGCACCAATACCACAACCGGGCATCCACTGAGTGGCAGCAGGTCACCTTTTCAGATAAATAACATCTTATCTCCCATCAGACAGATGGCTATTGTACAGTATGAAGTGTCTGAAAGGAAACACCATGTGCGGAAGGTTCCAGGGCAGAGGGCATTCCCTAGGTGATCTCATTGTTCTAGAAGGCACAATGGATCAATGCAAGTATGCATATGAAGTGTCGAATATTTTGAGAGGTTGTACTATTCACCAAAACAAAGCAAGTCCAGTAAACATGGGCTCTAAAATGCATACCTTAAGAGCTATGAACACTTAACAGAATAGGCATGTTTCACAGTCATGCGAAGAGGAACAAGTGTTCATAGCTCTTAAGGTATGCCCATGTTTGCTGGACATTTTTTGACTTGCTGTGGTCCACACTACCGCCTCAAATATGGAAATTAAGGAGCTTGCAGTAGAACAGCGTCCATGTTTACTAGTCACTCTTGTTTTGCTGAGTACTAACACCTCTCAAAATATTAGACACCTTTTTTTTAAAAAAAAGGAAGAAACAACACCTATATCCTTGGGGACCATGTCCAGCCCTACATGCAGTTAGTTTTTCCTTAGAACAAGGCATTTACCAGCAGGACGATGTCACTCAGCACATATTGTGCGTGCCTGTTTCGAATAGCACCAGGATGAGTTTACCATACTTCTGATTTGAACCTAATCGAAAATATATGGCGCCACTTCGATTAGGCAGTTCATGCCATGTCTCCTCAACAGAGAAACTTAACGCAGCTGGCCATGGCACTGGAGTTTACATGGCTCCACATCTGTCGGAACCTTGCAGAACCTCATAGATCCTTCCTGCACATGTCAGTGCTGCAAAAGATGGGTGTTCAGGCTTTCGACAGGTGTTTACATTAGTTTGACTGGACAGTGTACATGGCTTGTTGCACATGTAATGGTATTACTCAAAATTGATGCCGTGGGACAGCTTAGAGTCCTATCTTGAAGCTGGTCTACATTATAATCATGCTTATGAACTTGAATGCATGTCCAGTTGTTGGTTAATGGAAATGAGTGTTTCATTCTTTGTAGGAGCAAAAGTACGATACTAAAGGTTTTGACCATAACCTGGTAAGTATACCTTGACATTTATAAATGTTACATACAAATAACAAGTATGTAGATCAGGTCCGTTCAAAAAATTCTGGAACTTAGCTCACAAAATTGTTCTATGCTTACCTTTTACTTATTGTGCATGGTGTCCAATGCCGTATCTACTTTCGGAATCAGTCTTGGTACATCTCCTGCCGGATCGCGTGAAGTGCCGTCTGCTAATTTTTATTTTGTCTGTCATTGAAAATCTTTGGCCTTTCAACAGGGTTTTCAACTTTGGAAATAGTCCACAGGGACAAGTTCTTGAGAGTATGGAGGGTGTGGCAGCACAGTGATTTCTTTTTTTTTGGCAATAGTCACACACCAACAGGGATGGATGTGTGGGTGTGTTTTGCAACACGTCCCAATAGTGCCATCGATTAACAGTTGGTCTCTGTGGGATGAATTCAGGATGAAATAATCCTTCAAAGTCAAAGAAAACAATAATCATGGCTTTGACATTTGTCCTGACCTAATGAGCTTTTTTTCGGTCCTGGAGAACCTTTCTTAACCCATTGTGAAGATTGAACCTTGGTCTCAACATCATAACTGTAGACCCGTGTCTCATAGCCAGTTTTGATTCTCTCAAGGAACATCTCATTCTCATTTGCGCAATCCAAAAGCTCTTGATAGACTTTGAGGTGAAAGTCTTTATAGTCTTGACTCATGAGCTGTGGGACGATCTTGGCAGCAACACGATTCATTCCAAGATGCTGTGTCAGAATTACAGGACATGATCCATTTGAAATGTGCACTCTTGTGTAATCTCTCGGACAGCCAATCTTTGATTGGCACGCACAATTTTGTTGAATGTTCCTGACATGAGCGATGTCGGTAGACTTCAAAGAGTCCTGAAGGAGGGTCATCTTTAACTCCCATCTGGTCATTTTTAAATTATTCGTATCACAGAGTATGGCCTAAGGCCGTAGGCTTCCTGTGTTATTTGGTGTGTGTCTGTAAAGGTTTTCTTGAGTTTCACCCAAAATTTAATGTACACTCATTGCTCCTCAAAATCTGCCATCTCGAAATTCACAAACTGTGTAACACAACGTTCTACTCAATACAGCACTGACCAATAACTGACACAGAACAATGGAACTAGTGGCAGTTACACAGGCGTGTCCTGGGATGCCAACCGCATGTTGCTCCAACACACCGCTGGTGTGAAATTACAAATGTTCCAGAATTTTTTGAACAGTCCTCGTACGGGCACAAGCACTGAGGGAATATATAGTGATGTACAAATGTGATATTTCTAGCCTCAAGATAAAAATCGCAATCATTCTACATTTGTGGTATAAGACAGATTAGAATAATACTTTGTAATGTATAGCTGAAAGGGTAGCGGGACAGTATAATGCTGTTTTTTGCCTTTTGAATGCATTTGCTTGGATACAGGGATCCTTGAGTGGAAGGCACTGAACTATTAGATTTCCAAAACTTTATTACTGTAATCCCAGAGGAGGACATAGGTGTGCATCAATTGCTATCCTGATTAATTAGTAATACTTATTTTTATCCTAAACGACAGTTTCTTATAACACATATGTTAGAACACATGAGCAGTTTGTTTAGAAAACATCTGTTTTAAACAACAATAATAATTTCAAGAACAGAGTTTGTGGAACTAGGTAAATGCCTCAAAGTAGTTGCTATACTTCTGAGGTCAGCAAGCTTTAAACAGCCCCTCGGTCCACCATTAACACTAATGTGACATACTGTGCTGAATAAATGAGATAGCAAAGAATTTTGCACTTCTGCATAACATTGAGCACTACCTCAGACTCGCAGACTAAAGGTACCGATCCACATAATTTTGTAACCAATAGACAGGTTCTAAACATCAAACATTAATTAATATAATGGCGGACGTAGTTCGCCTCAACTGATCATAGCAAATGGTCAGTAAACACGAACAGCACATTTTGGTAGGAAAGTACAAATGGATGCTTGGGCTAAGAGCACAAGACCACTGAAGTTAACAATTGAAAGTCAGTTAAGAGTGCTTGTTCACATGTATTGACAAATTTAAAAGGCAATTTTAAAGCAGTATCTTTTAATCAATAAAATCTCAAATCTAGTCTGCCACAGTTAATTAGGGAGGTTTAATACTAAACGACAACAAGATTTGATGCTGCTGAAAGAAAGCATCAGCCACTAGCAAAACATTTAAATAGCCGCTCAAGCTAATGATGATAGCCCACTTAGATTAACAACCGAAAAGAACTGCTTTTTAAAAGAAACAGGAAGCTTAAGTCCATAGAAAGAGCAGTAGCTGCCATAAATTAATCAGTTCAAAAACGCAATTTTTAAAGAGTAAGATGCAACCAAGGTAATAGTGCACACTGGCCTTAACCACTGATTTGGGCAATCTGACAGGCAACTCTAGGCCGTTTTGTGGTAGCAAGTTTGTTGAACGGTTGCTCAGATCAAGGGCCCTAGACCACTGAAATAAACAAACTGAAACAAAATCTCTTTTTTTCTGAAACAATGATTAGTGACAGCTACAGTACTGGACAACTAGTTCCAACCAAATAAACATTGCAGTAGACATATTCTTCACGTGATGAGGATTCTTAGATACAATACATCTCTCTCTTTTCAGTTTACTGCACTACAAACCACATCAAATGGTGAAAATAATGAACAGTCGTCTGATAAACTCCTGTCTTCGCAGAGAAATGAGCAACGTGAGTGCGTGTCCAACAACAATACAATACACCGCACCAGCTAGTACGCTACCACACACATGTTCAAAACTGATGTTACACAGCACCTTCACTCACAGGTTTATACAGGGTGTTACAAAAAGGTACGGCCAAACTTTGAGGAAGCATTCCTCACACACAAATAAAGAAAAGATGTTATGTGGACATGTGTCCGGAAACGCTTAATTTCCATGTTAGAGCTCATTTTAGTTTCGTCAGTATGTACTGTACTTCCTTGATTCACCACCAGTTGGCCCAATAGAAGGAAGGTAATGTTGACTTCGGTGCTTGTGTTGACATGCGAATCATTGCTCTACAGTACTAACATCAAGCACATCAGTACGTAGTATCAACAGGTTAGTGTTCATCACGAACGTGGATTTGCAGTCAGTGCAATGTTTACAAATGCGGAGTTGGCAGATGCCCATTTGATGTATGGATTAGCACGGGGCAATAGCCGTGGTGCGGTACGTTTGTATCGAGACAGGTTTCCAGAACGAAGGTGTCCCGACAGGAAGATGTTCGAAGCAATTGATCGGCGTCTTAGGGAGCACGGAACATTCCAGCCTATGACTCGCGACTGGGGAAGACCTAGAACGACGAGGACACCTGCAACGGACAAGGAAATTCTTCGTGCACTTGACGATAACCCCAATGTCAGCGTCAGAGAAGTTGCTGCTGCACAAGGTAACGTTGACCACGTCACTGTATGGAGAGTGCTACGGGAGAACCAGTTGTTTCCATACCATGTACAGCATGTGCAGGCACTATCAGCAGCTGATTGGCCTCCACGGGTACACTTCTGCGAATGGTTCATCCAACAATGTGTCAATCCTCATTTCAGTGCAAATGTTCTCTTTATGGATGAGGCTTCATTCCAACGTGATCAAATTGTAAATTTTCACAATCAACATGTGTGGGCTGACGAGAATCCGCATGCAATTGTGCAATCACGTCATCAACACAGATTGTCTGTGAACGTTTGGGCAGGCATTGTTGGTGATGTCTTGATTGGGCCCCGTGTTGTTCTACCTACGCTCAATGGAGCACGTTATCATGATTTCATACGGGATACTCTACCTGTGCTGCTAGAACATGTGCCTTTACAAGTACGACACAACTTGTGGTTCATGCGCGATGGAGCTCCTGCACATTTCAGTCGAAGTGTTCGTACGCTTCTCAACAACAGATTCGATGACCGATGGATTGGTAGAGGCGGACCAATTCCATGGTCTCCACGCTCTCCTGACCTCAACCTTTTGACTTTCATTTATGGGGGCATTTGAAAGCTCTTGTCTACGCAACCCCGGTACCAAATGTAGAGACTCTTCGTGCTCGTATTGTGGACGGCTGTGATACAATACGCCATTCTCCAGGGCTGCATCAGGGATTCCAAGCGACGGAGGGTGGATGCATGTATCCACGCTAACGGAGGACATTTTGAACATTTCCTGTAACAAAGTGTTTGAAGTCACGCTGGTACGTTCTGTTGCTGTGTATTTCCATTCCATTATTAACGTGATTTGAAGAGAAGTAATAAAATGAGCTCAAACATGGAAAGTAGGCGTTTCCGGACACATGTCCACATAACATATTTTCTTTCTTTGTGTGTGAGGAATGTTTCCTGAAAGTTTGGCCGTACCTTTTTGTAACACCCTGTATAACAAATAAAGCAAGTTAATTAGTTCACTGAAGTAGAACAGTGTCACAAAGTTCGGAAAGCACACTCCGAACAAGGTAACTGACAGCCCATCAAATCAACCGGCGACCACCAGTTCACGCACAAGGAGATGAAATGGTGTTACTCCACCTAACCCTGTGGTGCATGAATTTCACTGCAGTGGACAACTTATAATGGTCAATTTTCTGGCATTTTCAATCAGTCATGAAGCCGCAAATGCATGCAGGACACAATACCAGTAGGGTGTGCCCACTGCAGTGAACTGTGTGCATTTGCGGCCTCAGGACTGATTGAAAATGCCGAAGAAGCGACCATTAACAGCTGTCCACTGTAGTGGACGCCATGTGCCACAGGGTTAAAACATGACCCACAACTGGCTCCGGCCACTTGTGCCGAAAGACCCAACTTCACGTTGCCCCTAGCCATGGCACAGCTCAAACTGGAGAAAGTTCAAATGCTTTCCGGAAAAAAATCTCTGGATGGACGTGTACACAGCACATGATGCCGCCTGGAGCATTGTCTATGGGATCCACCTCCCTTGTCCATGTCCACACAACAACTGCCTGACACATGCTCAGGGGTGTTTATTTTCTACAAACTACATTAACACTACACTGATTATAGATACGAGTTGCTAATAAGAAGAAATGCATAAGGACAGAATTTATGTAAATCTTTGTAGTCTGTTCTAGAGTGCTGGTGGGGAAATTGATTCTTTCTGTTAGTCATCCTGTACACCTGCTGAAGGATTCTTAATGGAAAGTCAACTTCCCCCACCATGAGTGCAGGTTCTTTTCAGTTTGCACATAAGCTATACTTTACCTACATTTGCTGTACAGTTCTCTTGAGTAGACAAAATAACTCCACTGTGCTCATATTTATATAGTGCAGTCATTTTCAGTTTATTGAGTATTTATTTGCAGTTGTTGAAAGATCTATTATGCAGGGTGATTTTTTCCACCTTGTACAAACTCTAGGGATTGGTCGTGAGAGGGTATGAAACAAAAAAAGTCGAATGAACTCATGTCCAGAAATGCATGTTTTCCACGCTAGAGACCATTTATTCAGCGATACTTCGTTACACAGATGGCACTGTAATATGTGCTGTACCATGCAGCCACAGTTACAGTATGCATGTTTTCCTCCTAGAGAGTGGTACTGTTCCTCATATGCCATGCCCTAGCACCCACTCCTACCATAGTCATTGGTAATGTTGTGTCTGATTCACTTCTCTTGCTGCCTCACCTTGTAGTTGATATGACGCAGCGTTGTACACAAATTTTCTGTATTTGAATCAAGAGCTTGCTGACATGGCAATAGGCTTGTTTGAATACTGAATCACTGTGTGCAATGCTGTATCATATCCACTACAAGGTAAGTCAGCAAGAGAAGTGAATCGGACACAACATTACCAATGACCATGGCAGGAGATGGTGCTAGGGCATGACATATGAGGAACAATATCACCCTTTACGAGGAAATCGTGCATACTGTAACTGTGGCTGCATGGTACAGGGTGTATTAGACTGTCGTCTCTGTAACAAAGTATGATTGAATAAATGGTCTCTAGCATGGAAACCATGCATTTCCAGACATAAGTTCATTAGACCTTTTTTGTTCCACATCCTCTCATCAATCAATCTCTAGAGTTTGCACATGGTCGAAAAAATTACCCCATTCATGGTGATTTAGCTGCCCCTATTGCATTTTTTTTTTTTTTTTTTTTAACACACCCTGCTATGTTATAACTGGCCTTCATAAACCACACATGAGATTTTCATATTCTGTCACTCAGTACATGCAAACTACTAGTCATACAGAAAAAACTAAGTAGCACCTTTCTGTAGCCCATCATTTTCAAAGGCATTGCTATGTCAGTCATATAAAAACATTAGATACCTTGTATCACATCAACATTCTCGAGAATGAGACAAGTGCAAACTGTCTGTACTTGTCTCGTGCTCGAGAATGTTGATGTGATACAATGTATCTAATGTTGTTATGACTGACATAGCAATGCCTTTGAAAATGATGGGAAGTCGAAATGCCTAAGGTTAATGAAAAGTAAAAGTGTGGTCAAGACATAAATAAAGTTATTAAAAGTACATCCAGATGGCCACGTCATCTCTCAGCGTTTTCATGTAGTTAAATTTTGCACTGGGATACATTTTCGTTGGAGGCCACAGTTTTTGAGTTATTCAAGAAAAACGTAAAAAAGTGACTAAATGTACCCCCCCCCCCCTCCCCCCCCCCCCCCCACACACACACACACACACATCTCTCACCAGCTAGAATTTCTAGTACTTTGTTTGTGGCACTCTCTTCTAGTACACAAACCTCAGTTTGAAAATTTGTAAGTGCCCGACTAAGCAGCTGGCACAATAACTAAAAATGGTCGAACGTGATATATAGTCGGTGCAGTCTTTTTTGACATGTTTTTGAATAACTGGAAAACTATGGCTTCTAGTGAAAATGTATCTCAGTATGAAATTTAACTTCATTAAATTTCCTATATAAATGTCCTGTTCATTTTTCTCGTAGAAATAATAGTTTGCTCAAGAGAATATGAAAATGTGGCACCTGGTTTACAGAGGCCAGCTATAATAGTGCGGGTTGCATAAAATGACAACAGTAGGGGTAGCTGAAGTACCTCCTGTAGTAGCGCTCAGCAGATGGAGCTGTCAACTGAAGAGCCTACTCCAAGTATAACATGCTGTCTATATGTACAGTATTAGACAATGTCGGTTTCATTGTTTCCACTATTAGTGGCTGGAGTCCATTCTGCAGCTTTCTGGTGTCATGTGCATCATCTCAGCTGTGACTCTCCCAATATCTGAAGAGGCCAAGAGTTTTAAACTGACTCCCTTTTTAACAAAAGTACGTCACCTAGGTGTTAGGGAACTTAAGAAATTTCAACACAATTTATACAATGCATTACAGTAGATTACTGATACAGATTTGAACATGATCAGTTCTGTTCAATCAGATGTATTGACACCCAGCTTGCAAGATACACTGTGGATGTGTGGTAAGTGGCTCAACTCAAGTGCAACCCACTTTGAGTGCTGACATATCCCAAATGGAGGATATTTATGCAATCTATGACCAGTAACACAATTAATCATGACAGCAGTACAGTACCTTCCTAATCATTCATTAACTCATCACCAAGTGGCTAGAACAGGGTTATACAATATGCTGTCGAGAGAGAGTAGTAAAATGCCATACTTACCCATCCAATCCCTTTGCCATCTACACTACATCGGTCACTTACTACACCACATTTACAAATTAAGCATGTCTCAGCAACGTATTTTACATAATAGCTCTCTTAGGAACTGCCAATAGCCACTTAATAAACTGAAGGTAACTCCACTGCATGAACACTAACTCGGTGAAATATTTTGCCTACTTACATAAGAGCACTGGACAGGAAGTGCTGGGGACATACAGTCCATATGTAAACTGAAAAGCAACCAGCACTCGTGGTGGAGGAAGTCACCTTCCTGGAAACAAAAGAAAGCTACAACTGCTGTACAGGTTGGCTAACAATTAATTTCTCCTCTAGCAGTGTAGACAAGTGTGTAGAGATCTACTTAGAATTTGTCATATGCATTTCTTGCATTTGTATTATTAGCAATTTGTATCTATACTCCATATACACTGAAGCGCAAAAGAATCTGGTATAGGCATGCGTATTCAAATACACAGATATGTAAACAGACAAAATACGGACGGCACTGCGGTCGGCAATGCCTGTATATGATAACAAGTGTCTGGCACAGTTGTTAAATTGATTACTCCTGCTACAATAGCAGGTTATCAAGAAGTGGGTTTGAACGTGGTGTTATAGTCGGCGCACGAGTGATTGAACACGGGATCTCCGAGGTAGCGATGAAGTGGGGATTTTCTCATACGACCATTTCATGAGTGTACCATGAATATCAAATCTCCCACATCCCTGGGGCCGGAAAAAGATCCTGCAAGAGCAAGACGAACAACAAAAGAGAATCATTCAATGTGACAGAAGTGCAACCTTTCTGCAAATTGCTGCAGATTTCAATGCTGGGACCTCGACAGGTGTCAGTGTGTGAACCATTCAATGAAACATCATCGATATTAGCTTTTGGAGCTGAAGGCCCACTTGTGTACCCTTGATGACTGCACAACACAAAGCTTTATGCCTTGCCTGGGCCTGTCAACACCAACATTGGACTGTTGATGCCTGTAAACATGTTGCCTGGTAAGACAAGTCTCATTTCAAATTTTATCGAGCAGATGGATATGTATGGGTATGGAGACAGCCTCAAGAATCCATGAATGCTGCATGTCAACAAGGGACTGTTCAAGCTGGTGGAGGCTCTGTAATGGTGTGGGGTGTGTGCAGTTGGAGTGATATGGGACCCCTGATACATCTAGATATTACTTTGACAGTGACATGCACATAAGCATCCTGTCTGATCACCTGCATCCATTCATGTCCATTGTGCATTCCAACGGACTTTGGCAATTCCAGCAGAACAATGTGATACTCCATACATCCAGAATTGCTACAGAGTAGCTCCAGGGATACTCTTCTGGGTTTTAACATTTCTGCTGGCCACTAAACTCCCCAGACACGAACATTATTGAGCATATCTGGGATGCCTAGCAACATGCTGCTCAGGAGAGATCTCCACCTCCTAATCTTACACATTTATGGACAGCCCTGCAGGATTTGTGGTGTCATTTCCCTCCAGCACTATTTTAGACATCAGTCGAGTCCATGCCACATCATGCTGTGGCACTTCTGCGTGCTCGTGTGGGCCCTACGCGATATAAGGCAGGTGTAGCAGTTTCTTTGGCTTTTCAGTATTATGACATTTGTGGAAAAGAAACATGCCCCCTCCCCCCAGTGAGCATCTGCACACTGCGCCACAAGTGATTCATAGATGAACTGTGAAAGGCTCGGAATAATTTCGTGAAATACGTTGTAGTTGCTTCTTGTGACATTGAATGAATGGGGAGAGAATGAGAAGTTGCCTACTCGTTCTTCATTTTACAACCGATGAAGGAGGGAAGTGAATGACCACAATCTGGCCACCTACCTTCCCTCATGCTTCTAATCTATACCTCCGACTTTCCACCCTTTTACACTACCAGAACACAGTTTCTCCCTTAATATAGTTCTGCTGCACTTAGGTATGGTACACACATTAAATACTGCTTCTTAAACTCACTTCATTTAAAAATAAACATCAATTTTATACCATTAAAAACAGTATTATTAATACTGTGCAAGTATTCCATCCTCTGGGACATGGAAACAATTAGTCCTAGAGAAGAAACGAGTAGGACCTTTTTTGTACGAGGCACAATCTTGTCTAATTTTGTATTGGGGAATATTTTTGCTAGAAGCCATGGTTTTCAAAATATTCAAGAAAAACCTAAAAAACTGATCTTCACACACCACTCTCCACTTCACCTTACACTTTACTGATTAAGAGGTTTAGTACGTTTTTCATGACACTCCTTCCTACCAGTCTACAAAAAAATTTTCGTACTCACGAATTTTTCCTCCAGACAACATATTTTTGTTCTTCTTTGACCAGGATAAATAGGAAGGTACAGAAGTGGGAGTTATAATTTGAATTAAAAGATATTAACGGTAAGATTCGCAGGTGACGTTACTATCCTCGATAGATGTGGGGAAAAATTAGAGAAGCTGTTGAACAAAATGAAGAGTTTAATTAGCACAGAATATGGATTAAGAGGAATCCAAAGAAACAAGAGAGAGATTAATGACAAGCTTAACAGAAAAGCTGGGGACAATAAAGTAGCCAAAATGAAAAAAAATCTGCTGTCATGGAAGCAAAATTATGCCTAATGGACTAATAAACAAAAATAGCAAGTAGACTAGCACAGGCAAAGAGGACATTACTTGCAAAAAAAGTTTGCTGGTTATCACCCACAGGCCTTCATTTGAGTAAGCAATTATAAGAATATACATTTGTAGCAAAGAATTGTATGGACGTGAATCATAGCCTGTGGTGGAACAGGAAAAAGAAAATCCAAACATTTTGAGATGTGATGCTATTAGAAGGATTTTGGCAGTTAAGTGGAATTATGGTTCTCTGCAGAATCAATGAGGAAAGAGATATGTGCAAGAAGAAGGGGGTGTGAAGACATCAGTGAAAACATTCACGATGCTAGAGGGAGCTGTAGAGCGTAGGCTAAAAACTACAGGGGAAGAGAGAAGTTAGAATAGGTCCAACAGATAATTCAGGACGTTGGGTGTAAGTGCTTCTGAGAGAGGAAGAGGTTGCCGCAGGAGAGGAAGTCATGGTGGGCCACATCAAAGTTGTCAATTAAGTTCACAATTTTTGCAAAAGGTCTTGACTTTGTTTAGCGTGATGCTCTCTCTGCTTTTGTGGGAATAGCTCTTGAACTGTGGCAGGTCTTCCCATTTGTTGCAAAAAACCCAATTTTTGCCAACAGAGGGCTGTTCAAAAGGAAGGAACAGATTTCAGACACTTACTGCTTCCAAACTACAAAAGATTGAAACGCAATTCAAACATTCCTGGGAAGAGAAAAGTTCAAATTTTTATGCAGTCAATGTGAGCACTGTGTGTTACACGACAAATATCAAAGCTGTGGCTCACTTCCTGCGACACACAAAGCAGCTGGTCTCTCATTTGCGAATTCACAGCTTCAACAATGCGAAGTGACACACATTTAAGAGTGTCAGACATAGGGGGGATAAAAATGCTGTCTTTTACGTAACCCCGTAGGCATAATCCGTATCACGTCAGATAGGACGGTTACCTTCATAGTCTCAGATGTTATTGAATTTGGCATATGTTAAAATTCAGGAATAAGTAAGAAATATGTATTTTTTTTTATTTTCTCCAAAAAAATTCCTGCCCTGAGATACAGGCCTTCAAAGATGACACTGCGAACACCATTTTGAAGATGCGAGTTTCGGGAAAATTTTTAAATTGCTGTATCTCTGTAACAGTTCTAGGCAGTTTGTTAGAGATTTTTATTTGAAAGATAATTGCTTTATGATTACAATGGTATCCTCCGTTTGGACATATCTGTCCAAGTTCCTTTACTGTCACCTTTTGAATTTTTTAAATAATTTACAGATTTTTTTTTCAAAAATGTCAATTCAGAAAAGTTAAACTTTTTTCTGTTGATTAGTACCATGTAGTACTACATTCTCTGTAAAGGAGAGCTTCCATTTTTAAGTTGGACAGATTTTATCTTTAAAAAATCATGTTTTTTAACTAAAATCATGTTTTTTATCTTTCAAGGGTAATATATGTCTTCACTGAAGTTGTTTCTTACTAATTTCTGTGCTGCAATGTTTATTTCTATTGTTTTTGTTGCAGTTGTTTCTTTTCACTTTCATTGTTGCAGATATTTCTTACACTTTGGTGTAGTTTCCTGTCAGTTTTTTTGCAGTGGTTGTTCATTGCAGGTTTCTGTATTGTAGTTGTTCAGTGCTAATTTGTTTACTGAAGAGGCTTCTAAGAAATCTGAGACCACCCAGTGAGTTCTGCTTTTTGTGAGGAATTTGCCAGTTAACTTGTAAAAAAATGCTATGACGTTTGCAAAAGACACCAGTTGGTGTCTCCATGCAAAAAAAAAATACAATAAATAAAAAAATAAAAGTCTTCTGACTGGGGCCACAGGAGAGTGAAGTGTGATGACTATTTGCATATTCATGAAAGAGGGCGCTGAAGACCTTGCTGTCGTGCGCCCACGAAACCCTTCTACTACTACTATTACTATTCATGAAAGAGTGATATATATGACAAACAAAAAACAGACTTTGTTCTGGTTGGTAAGAAGTGTTCTCATTCGAAGACTCTGTTTCAAAGTGAAGATGTTTCCAGTGATGACTTTTTGTGTTCTAAATGTTTTGACAGAATAACAGCAATGACAGTATCTGAAAAAGGTGAAGCCGCCCATGGTGCAGATGATGCAGATTTTGCATCAATAGAGGAAGAATTAAATACCCTGTATCAGTCAACTACAGAGGTAGGTGTTAGTCCTGTTAAAAAAACGTTGTCAGTGAAGTTGAGTCATAAGCTCTATGCATCAAGAAAGCCCAGAGAAATTACTAAAGCTATGGGTGAATACACTACAGCAAAACTGACCACACTCTCCAAAGCAGAAATTCCATCTTCAGAAGAAAATGAACCACAGCACTCTTTCACCTTTTGCTAGGAATTTTTGACAAATATCAGTTCAGATGTTGAATATTGTGCATCCTACAGTGAAAAGTGCAAGTTTTAACTATTATTCCAGAGACATTTCCAAAGAAATCAATTTTTAACCACGTTCCATCAGTATCAAAGTAGATGATAGACAAATCAAGAAATGTGAGGTCTGTAAAAGGAGTCTTTGGAAGACCGGATCCCTATTATGGTCATCCTGTAGAAGCAGCTCAAGTTCAAATAGTGCAGTAATTTTATCTGGAAGATAAATGGGACTGTTCTCGCCAGAATGCCAACAAAAAAGACACTATAGCTGTAACAGTTGAAGGTCAAAAGTTGTGAAAGTGAAGAAGTACATGACTCACAGTATTAAAGAAACTTTTGCAGTTTATAAGAGCAACTATACAACTTCACATGTTGGAAGATCAAAATTTTATGCACTACACCCTAAGTGGGTAGTTCCACACCCACCTACAGATGTCTGTTTATGGGTGTACTGCTCGAATTTAGAACTTCGTGTAGTAATTTTGAAGAACTTACTGGAGAATGTGAAATGTGACACATTGGTTGTGCGTGTGAAGGCATTAGTAGTCTGCGACATAAAGCTTGTTTGTTTCAAGAATGTGGTGACTAACCTGGAAAGGGAGGACTGTCTTTACAGACACTTGGCCTGGAAGACGTAGCAGATAACTCTGCAGAAATTACATATGCGACATGGGAGGAAAACAAACTAATTAAGAAAACTGTAGCCTTTGACTGTTTCATTGATGAACTTGGTAAATGGTCAGCGAAAGCAGTAACACACTAGCACCTGAAGAAATTGCAACAACAACACATTGCAGAAGTGACAGGGTGTGTACAGGCTGAAGAACTATGGTTAGTGCTTCACTGTGATTTTGCTGAGAACTGGTCTGTAATTCTCCCACAAGAAGCACAAGGGTATCATTGGAGTAATGACTAGGTTTCAATATTTACAGGAGTGACATATTTTCAAAACAAGACCACAAGTGTTGCAGTTATAAGTCATGACACAGGTCATGACTCAGCACATGCTTTGCTAGCAATGTGCAAAATTCTTCAACTGCAAACAGGGGTAGAGAAGATCATCATTATTTCTGATGGTGCTCCTAGTCATTTTAAAAATTGTTACCAGCTGTTAGAATGGAGTAAGCCGCTTGTGCCAACTGACTGGGTACACAGTGCTACTGGTCATGGGAAGGGGCCTTGTGGTGGTGTAGGAGGCCTGCTGAAGCACCATGCTATAAAACATAATATTTCCAGACCAAATACAGCTGTGATTCAGAATGCTGAGGATTTTACAAGAGTTGTGAAATCTTACACATCCAAAGCCCTCATTCTTTTGTCCAAAGAGTAAATCGAAGAACTCTGTGAGCAGAAAAAAGAAGAATGTTCCAAACAAACTACTCCTGTGAAAGGAATTCAGATGACACATTTTTGGACTCAAAGTGATGGGCGAACTAATATTGCACGGACTTTAAAGAGCAAGAAAGAAGAAATTTCATTAGTTTGGCTAACACCTCAGAAACAGCAGGATAATATTCAGATTCACAACCTGAGAAGGGGGATGTTTGTGGCGTGTGTGTATGACTGTGACTGGTGGATTGCAGAGATTATAGACACCAGTTATGAGTTAAATGAAATTGTAGTGAACTTTATGCTACCACGTGGATCAGCTGCTGGTTATAGGTTTCCAGGTGAAGGATGCAAACAACACCATCAGTTCTCACTTTCTGTTCACAATGTTTTGAAGATTGTAAGTGCTCCAGTTCCCATTGGTTCAACAGGAAGGCATCACTCTATATCAAAGGAAGATACTGAAGCAGTGGAACACATTTTTAGTTCATTGTCTGGCTAATTTCATTACAAAACAGAGTGCACAGAAGTTGTATAAATTGAAACCTTTAAGTCTTTGGACCTTTCACATACATTTTGGAACCATTTAAAATGCTTCAAAAATGAGTCTCTTACTCATCTTTTAAAACCAAAATTATGTTAAATATGGCTAGGTTTTGATTTTTATGTGCCTGTTATGTGATAATGTGGTAATAAAACAGGTTTTATGTATGGCAAAAATTTCAATGGTTTATAAAGCCTGTAAATATAAAAGTGGAATCTCTCCTTTTCAGGAACTATATGGTACGAATCAACAGAAAAAAATTAAAATTTTTTGGATTGGCATTTTTGAAAAACAATTTTTTTTCATAAGTTATTAAAAAGTTCAGAACGCTATAGTAAAAGAATTTTGAAAGGTAAGTCCAAATGAAGGATTTTTTTGTAATCATAAAGCAATTATCTTTCAAATAAGAAAACCCCAACAAAAAAATCTAGAATCCAGAGATAAAGCATTTAAAAATTTTTCCAAAGCTCGCATCTTCAAAATGGTATGCGCAGTGTCATCTCTGGCGGGCTGTATCTCGGAGCAGAAATTTTTTTGGAGACTTTCTTAGTCCTTCATTTTAACATACGCCAAATTCAGTAACATCCGAGACTATGAAAGTTAGATTTTTTCCTAGCTTGCATGAATTAATATGGACTATGCTCATAGATAAACGTCACAAGGTCTGAGACGTATTGTTGGAAGATGATGAGCTGAAAATGAACTTCATCGCCAGTGGCCTCCCCGGTCTCCAGACCTCACACTTTTACTGTGGGGTTACGAAAAAGGCCGCGTTTTTATTCCCCCTTAGCCTGACAGTCTTGAAAGTCTGCGACATTGCATTGTTGAAGCTGTGAATTTGATACGAGAGACCAGCTGCTTCATGTGTGGCAGGAAATGAGCCACCGTCTTTATATTTGGCATGTAACACATGGAGCTCACAATAAATGCATAAAAAACTGAACTTTTCGCTTTCCAGGAAAGTTGGAATTGTGTTTCTATCTTTTGTAGTTTGGGAGTAATAAATGTTTGAAATATGTTCCTTCTGTTTCAGTATTCCTGTATATGTAAGCCGTTAACCTCCCAAGTGGAGTTAGTGATCTAACTGTTCCAAAGTACACTGTGCAACACAGTTACAGGGTCACTTTTTCTAAACGACTTAACTATCTCCCCCTGCGACGCAGAAGTTCGAAATTTAACTCAAAGTGCCTACAATGTGTCTCTGTAGTGGTGCAAATATGTGGCGCCATGCGATATCACCATCGGGTACAGTGATGCTTCAGACAGCAAATTTTACCACAATTCTGCCTAACGCCACAGTGGACATGTCACACGACGGGGAAGGTCACTGCACCCATCTTACATTTCACCAGCTTCGTTTCATATCTCTGTGATAGAGGTCAGTTGCTACTCCCATCATTGAAATCGTATGGTTTTCTTGTGAGTGGCTGAGGAAAACATTGCAGACTCTCAGCCGTTCAGAATCGAAACGAAAGGTCCTTAGGTGGTGGCATAAAGAGCATCAGTGTAATCACCCCTATTCTCGGGGCTTTGATTCCTACACATTTCGTGGCCGAAAACGACATTTTACAGTGTAATGAAGGACAGGACGACGTTGTTCGCAACATTTGACACTGCTGAACCCCCCCCCCCCTCTCCCCGAGGACTGGATCTTTCTCTGCGAACACCGTGGAGATACAACCCCACTGAATGTGATTGCAACCCTTTGCAGTGCAGGGCACAGATACACAGGGCAGGTTGACACACACACAGTGTCACTGATGACATCATCGACGAGTCATGGGATTTCCCCATCCCCATCTTCCATCCCTGTCTGAGAAAGGCCAGTTGCCCTATGTATAAAATAATGGCAATTCAAATTATGGCGGTAAATTCAAAATTTGGGATGGAAATTTAAAAATAGCCCAACTGCATTAGTGTCGAAGTGGGGTCATTGTTTTCCTAAGTATAAATTGGTGGGAAATTCAAAATGATGCACTGTCATGCTGGTTGACTTGTAACACTGGGTCAGGGAATCTGAGACTTGGAACAGTGGTGTAGTCTTCTTGCTATGATGTCATAACCCAAGTCTTGGAATACTGGCACAGTCTTGCTATCATGACAGAATACAAGATAGCGATGCAAGATGGTGGACCTGGGTAAAATGGGGCTGACACAAGAGGGATGATCATGGATAAAACATGGCCAATGTGGAATTCTGATGCAATCTTAGTATGATATCACAACCCAAGACTTGGAATACTGGCAATGTCTTCCTATGACGTCAAAATACAGTGTGGCGATGCAAGATGGCCGACTGAAATATGTCCTAGACTGTCTGGCGACATGTTTTCCCTCCAAGCAACTATTCATTCAGAGGCGCATACTGTATATCCACTTTAACACCACAATGCGATGGAGGGAGGGAGAGTCCATCGCCACTCCAGTGCTGCCACCACCACCACCAGCCATGAGTGTCTGTGCTGGCCACCCCACCTGTGTCCATCTGCATCGCACTGGGCACAGGAGCACAGCTGGCCTGGGCCACTGCTCTGGCCGGGAACTCTTAGCTGAATGAGTACTTTGCACCACCACGGAGGTGCACTGCTACCTGTAGTGGCGTTAACATCATGCAGCCAGACTCACCACAACAGTGGGCTTGTCACGTGCCTGCGGTCAGCCTAGAATCTCCGCTGCTGATACGGCGCACTACGTTACACTAACAGTGTATTCCCCACCCCACCGCTCTGCTGGCAGCACACGCTGTTCACTTGCAGCTGCCATGTGAAGCAGCTAGCTGTGGCATAATTTCACTCTAGTCACATTAATGGCCACCAGACCCATTAATACGTAGGTTGGAACTTAAATAGCGGCAACTATTTATTCACAACCGATACAAAAGAGTTACATATTTGCATCCGTTACTGTCCTTCAGAGTAGTCACCAGCGTTGTGTAGAACCAGTTGACAGCGATGTGGAAGGCGTAGTATACCGTTAGCAGAGCCTGTTTTGTTGATGGTGCGAATGGAGTGGTCTACTGTTTGTCGAATCTTTGGATCCTTTCTGAAGCGAATGTCATAAAGTGGTTCCTTCATCTTAGGAATCAAATCAAAGTCACAAGGACTTAAGTCTGGGGAGTATGGTGGGTGGTACAGTACTTCCCAGTCCCATCGACCAAAGAGAGCAGCAACAGCTTGCACTGTATGCGCCGGCACATTGTCGTGCAAAATGATGGGTGGGTTGCGCAGAAAGTGTCGCCGCTTCTTTCGCAAAGCTGGTCGTTTTTGGAACATCACCTGCGACCAGCTTTGCGAAAGAAGCGGTGACACTTTCTGCAAACCCACCCATCATTTTGCATGACAAGCGCAAGCTGTGGCTGCTCTGTTCAGTCGATGGGACGGGAAAGTACTGTACCATCCACCATACTCCCCGGACTTAAGTCCTTGTGACTTTGATTTGATTCCAAAGATGAAGGAACCACTTCGTGGCATGTACTTCAGAACTGTTCCAGAGATTCGACAGGGAGTACACCGCTCCATTTGCACCATCAACAGAACAGGCTCTGCTAACGGTATACTACGCCCTCCACATCGCTGTCAACGGGTTTTACACAACGCTGGTGACTACTTTGAAGGACAGTAACAGGTGCAAACATGTAACTCTTTTGTATCAGTTGTGAATAAATAGTTACCACTATTTAAGTTTCAACCCTCGTAACTAACTGTAGCCTTCAATATAATGCAGCACCGGTCAGGGCACAAGCGAAACCTGACAGGTATTGAGGTGATTGGAAGCTCTGACAGGTCATAATCTGGCTGCTCTATTTATAGTTAGGTGTCAAGGCAAAGGATGTTGGTCTAAACCTGCTAGCTATTGCCACATATTCTCACCCTGCCATCTGCTGTTTAAACAGGATTCTGAACAAATATTCCACATGATTGAGAAATTCTGGAGATGTCAGAGCAGCGCATTTTGTCTTAAATATTCAGATGTTCTAATCAAAGAATACATCAATTCAAAGCTGATAGAACTCAATCAGCGAGTAAAGAAGCTTGAAGCTGATAATCACATATTCATATCATTTCTGTTAGACCACCATCCACCTAAAAAATGATGTGACTCATATGATCAGTGCAGCGCAACTGCTTTGGTTGTAGATTCCCAATACCAGTTGTGTAAAAATGTCCATTCAATACAGATACAATCTCCTATCATAACAAAGATTCCAACATTAGGTTTCTTCCCTCAGCATACAACTGCCACTTTTTCAGTGAGGCTGCCATCAGTGTGTTGCGAAATAAATATATATACCATTGATAAGTAATGGGTTCAGTTAGCAATGTGTGAGTGGCACGGTAACATCACGAAATGTCAAGCTGCACCAAAACATCCAACATCATGTAAGCATCATCGATGTTCCTGAGTGTGTCCACAGGTGTAGTGTACTATAGGTTTGTCGTTTAACTCGAACATTTTCTGCTACCAGATGACGATGTGGAGTACCCACAACCGAAAACGTCTCAGCGAGAGTACATATGTAAGTTCCGTATGTGTTTCACCATAAATTCGAGTGGATGTAAACGTGTTAGCGCTGAAATGCTCTTTGATCATGAATTCAACCCAGCAGTGACTTTGGTAACATGCCCTGTTGTGGAATGAAAGTAATAATATCCCCTACACAGCTGTGTAGACTGTGTGACAATTCAATAGCTACTGCAGTATGTTTATTCGAAATACTCAGACAACACCTACAGTCATACTAGGTGATCACAACATATGTGCTGGCGACTTACAACAAACAATAAAAATTTTGTACGAAATGGGTTCGGCTCACATGCAGGACAGATCTTCAGGAATTTAATGTACAGCACTTATTACGCCATACAGCATACACTCGACCAGAGACTGAGTTGGCAGCCTTACATTTACAGTTTCTACAAAACACTGTGGTCCAATTCACAGGAACTTTTGTGTAAAACTTTGAACGTCATGGAATACTTTCAGGTGTTGACGGTATTACATGTAAGACTTGCACCCAAAGGAATGAGCTTCCAGCAGCTGAAGAAGTAAAACATAATACTCTCTTCATATTTGATGATGTTATAGTGGAAAATCAGGTTCAGATACGCAAATATTTCTATTTTGGAGGGCACAGAGACCTTGCAAGCTAGAATAATTCAAGGATCTCAGAACAACTAATAGCAGATAATGCAAACATTATTATTGCCTTCAAACAGGATTCTATGAATCTGAAACAAATTTACCAAGCACATGTAGGAACCAACGTGACCTTCGGAGAATTTACAAATTTATGTAGAGATTGCTGGGATCATTCACAGTTTAGCTTTGTTGCTATCGAGAAAACTAAACCTTTGAATGAAGGACGATACTTTCGCAACTTTCAGGGTGCTTTTAAAAGATGAAGGTGCATCTTTGCCTATGTACGTGGTGTTCATTTTCATTGAAGACACCGAGATATCTCAGAAACTACACATCAGATCAAAAAAGTTGGAATTCCAATTTTTATGTCTCAGAGGAGGACGTCCAATGATACGACACTCGACCCCCAACGCCACCCCATGCGTGGGTTGTGGGGGGGGAGGGGGGGGGCAACTTTGAAATCTTCAGTTCTTATTGCAGATTACGATTGTACAGTAAAATCTACATTCGTTTTGTCTGGAGCATTTTGTTCGTTTCGACACAGATGGCGCTGTAATCGTAGGAATAGAAATGGGTACACAATCATAGATTGCGACATGCTACTCAGTGGCCCTTGAATGTAGAATGGCACGTGGGTCATCTCCATGCTCGAGGGTAGAAAAGGCCAGTATTTCATATCTTGTAATTGGATACCCAATTCGCAACCTCGTTTTCCTCCGACATATCGAACAGGTGGCTACTCGATGCTCCGCTGTGGCTATGGCTGAAGGCAAATGCTACTCTACTGTCCCAATAGGAAAAGAGTTCAAAATTAGTACCGCCAACTTCAATACACTCAGTGGCCCACTTTTCAAATGACTATACACAGGACAGAAGCATATGTGCGGGAATGTCTACACAGGCTTTTCTGATGTGGACGACCGTGTCTTCATAGCCTATTTGCACTTGCTGGTAAGGATCTTTTAATCCCCACAGAAAGAAACCAGGCAACGTCAAATTTTGGCGACCTAGCGGGTCACCTCTGCCCAGCCACCGGCCAGTGTAAACATAATCAGGTACCTTCCGTTTTTCAATTGTATAATGCGCTGGGCAACTATTATGTTGAAGCAACATACATTGTCGAATGTCCAGGGCAAGATCCTGCAACAGTGCTGGTAGTTCCTGTTCCAAAAGTGTTCCATATTTACGTCCACTCAACATACCACCGATAAAATACAGACCAATGAGTTTGTTCCCCATGATGCCACACCATATGTTAACCGACCAAGGATGTTGATGATCAACTTCCCGTAACCAAAGGGGATTGTCTTCACTCCTGTAATGCATGTTATGCCATTTAACGTACCATGGTTTGTGAATGTTGACTCATCATAAAATGGTACCTCGGCAAAGAATGTGGGGATCATTTGCATTTGTTGACATCACCATTCACAAAACACTACCTGGTCATGGAAATTGGCGCCACGTGACAATACTACCTACACTCATAAAGGAGTCACGGTGTAACTGCTGGGCAATTATCAGTGGGTTGTGGTGCACTGCTGCTAGTTCAGCCATTTCATTAGCTTTCCTATAACAATTTCATTAGCTTTCCTTTAACATGTTTGCTTCCCTTCCTTTTGCTGGTCTGCATGCTGCCGTCATACATAAAGGTGTTCACAATGTTGTAAAGGAACGAACGAGAGTGAGCTTTCTCTGGAAAAAGCTGTGCCTAAAAGCAACAACAGCCTCAACATTTCTCATACATTCTCCATAAATTAGGATCATTCAGTTTTTTCTTCTGTGGTTGCAACATTCATCGTCCACTTGCACGTCTGTTCTCCACATGGTAGGTAGGCGTGCACGCAATAAAAACTGTGCAAGTATTGTAATGTTTAGAACTACTGTCTGTTTTACGTCTGCATGATACATGGGTTCCAGTCAGTGTACAGCCTTTTATGATATGTTGTAGATTGATACAAGAGGCGGTGACACGTCGAATAGTCCCTTTCTTGATATGTTGGAGGAATACAGCGTTGAAAATGGGGTTTCCAATTAGAAGTTATGAAATACTGGCGAGTTCTACCATCGCAGCATAGACGTTGGGTCCCAGGTGCCATTCGATATTCAAGGGCGATTGAGCAGTATGTCGTAAATTACGACTGTGTACCCATTTCTATTCCTCCAATTACAACGTCATATGTGGTGCAACTAAGAACATTCTTCAGACAAACCGTATATAGATTTTGGTGTAGAATCATAATCTGAAAAAAAAGGTTCCCACTGAAGATTTCAAAGTGCCCCCCACCACCACCACCCACGCACAGGGTGGGGTGGAGGGTCGAGTGTGGTATCATTGGATGTCCCCCTCCAAAACAAACATATTGGAACTATAACTTATTTTGATCCAATATGTGGGTTTCGAGATATTTCAATGCCTTCAGTTATGGTGAACACCCTGCACAATGGAGCAACAAGAAAATTTCGTCATTATATTTTCCACGATGGGTAAGTTCACGGTATCTTCCACCCATAATTAGTCTGAAACGTGTAGGCAAAACATTAATGTGTAAGTTGACATGAAAATTCAGACTTTCAATAACAGTATTAAAGGTCATACCACTAGACTTGAAGCAATCAACAAACGTACCAAGGAGCTAAATTCTTATTCTCAAACCATTCTGAGGTTAATCAATGAATTAACTGCGAGGGTTCATCTAACTGAAAGGAGGACAAGCGACTTAACTACATGGCTTGATGTAATTGAAAAGATGGTAAACAGTAGTGTTTATAAGTTGTATACCATTCCAAAGTTTGATTAGTGTATAACGTGTCGACAGAACATAAAGCCACTGTAGCACGTAAGGCTATTCTAGAGAAACTATGACTGCTGAAGTTATGGCATTTTGAAAGGGATCAATCACTCGGATAAACGTCAGGCCTGTCACAGTATGCCTCGAAAGACTATTGGAGGTTAAACAAGAAGAAAAAGAAGAAGCTATTGGCGATTTCATTAAACGTACAGTGGTAGTTCTATAGATAGAACTTACGGTGTAAGCGTAGAGAAACGTAGAGAAACCATATATGCTGGCTTTCCAACCTATAAATTTAACCAAGAATGCAATACAGATTGGAGACAGAGAATTCGAAAGAACACTAACTTTACTGATCTAATATTCTTAAAAACCGCAAAACTCGACAGCTCTTCACCGACACACGTCCTGATATTTCATATGATGTGCTTATATAAGAAATCCAATGGAGTAGGGACGAAATGTACCAACAGCTTGAAATACAGAAACATTATTAAACGTGCGTTAGCAGATGTACACGCTAGTGGCATCATCAACACGCAGAATAAGAAAATTAACAGCAGATCGCCCAAAATATCAGTTATGACGACCGCGACGAAATAGTTGAATGATTTCGCTTGCTCACATAATCGTCTGCAGTTGGTAATATAGCCCATTCGAATGGAATTATTTCTGTAAAGTTCGTCATAAAGTCCATAAACTGGCTTGTAGGACTTTCACATTTCAATACGTTATATTTAGAGGTTTGGGTGACTTGCGGCAGGTGGATCTCATAGATACAAGACAATATTCATTAGAGGATAATGGTTTGAAATACATTTTATTGGTCATTTATGTGTACTCGAGATTTGCTGGACTCTATCTGTCAAATCAAAGATGGGGAAGAGTATTGTGCATGTGTTTAAGCAAGTATTATAGACAGGAACCAATTGCACTCTACACAATCTACAAACTGATCATGGAGGTGAGTTCTATAATAGATATTTCAAACTGGTAATGGAATGGTATGGAATACATCACTACTTGACATTCCCTGAGTTGAAGACATGTATTGTCGAGCATTTGAACTGAACAATAATTGTACGAATGTGGATGTGTTTTAAACTTCGCAGTTCTTTCAAATGGACCGAGCGCCTCCCATAATTCGTCAACATGTACACCCAATCTGTCCACAGGACAATAAATACCAAGTCAATTGAAGTATGTGATAATGAGCTTCTAAATGTCATTAACAGTCATATGAAAACTAGATCCATGCAAACAGAAATTTAATATAGGTAATTTTGTACATATTTCAAAACACAAAACAGTATTTGTGAAATCGTACCTCCCACACTGGTCAATGGAGATTTGTACAATGAAATTGCTGGTTACTTTTAGATACAAGAATTACAGAGGAGCAGTGAACCAGATGTCTTCCTCATAGAATGCGTCATTAGGCGGCAGAGGAAAAGGGCTTCTGTTAAATGTCTAGGATTCCCTTCACCGCGTAACAGTTGGGTGGATGACACTGATTTGCTATATAACAAGGCTCGCAAACCTCAAACAGCATGGTAGTATAACATGCATAGTAGGAAACACAGCAGAGGTAGTGGTATCTTCGATAATCTGCCAATTTAGCTTCATATCCTTGCGTATAGCTTCTATGGACCTGAAACTAAGCTTGAGAAATGACTCGCACATGGTGACAATGGTATCAGTCTTTTAGATGAAGCCTGCTGACGCCACAATATCAGCAAATAAGGATCTCCCAGGACGTCACACTGCAGATAGAATATTAGCCGATTGAGCGAAGGAAATACATTCAAGAAGAGATATCGGCTATGGGGTTGAATTTCAGTCGAGTAATGCCTGTCGGTCGTTGCCTACAGAAGAATAAGAACAAGGCAAGTCAGGCTGTTTTAAAAATTTATTCAGTTATCACTGGCTGCAGCTAAAACAGCCTGAAGGAAAGCTGATTAAAACGCCCAGTGTCCTATTACTGTCAAGCACAGCAGGTGCATTCCTTCCATTCTTAATGTGGGTACATTGAGCGCACTAACATATAAAATGTGAACACACAGAAACTGAATTTATATATATATATATATATATATATATAAAATCAAATTCAATTAAGAATCATCATGAGTCAGTAAGCAACGAGAATTACACATCCAGCACACTCAATGCTTTCAGGTCTTCCGAGTGGAAGTGTTGAAAATTCAAATGCAACATCTCAAGCAATGACAATACATTTGCAGCTTGCATAGAATAATGACCCAGAATAATATTACTACTGCACTCAACGTACCCACCTACTACTACTGGTTAACTGACCGGTTAACTCCCTGGCTGGCAGTGCGGCAGCTATCGCCAGAACAGTGAAAAATGTGAAAAATGCATAATAGCAACTCGATGAAGAGAAAAGGCGTAATAGATTTATGGAATCTGTCGCTGCTGGGAAAGGACTATATTTAAAATCTCACAGAAAAGGATTAAGAATGTTCATAGAAAAACTGTTAGTTATACTGATTGACAGACCACTGACAAATACCTATCTGCTTAAATTAGTCAAACAAGTTCGCTATCCCACGATTTCGTAGAGTGTTTATGTCGACTGCTCTACCTGAGAATATGTGGAAATCTAATGAATGCGGAATCCTAAATTTAGATGTTGTGGGAGGACCTGGAACTCATTGGGTTGCATATGTTAGAAGAAGAACTCAAAATAGTGTTTATTACTTCGACTCATTTGGTGTATTTGCAACTACCAGAAGAATTATGCCATTACTTTGCCAGTAACTATATATTTTACAATTTTCAACTGTATCAAAAGTTCAGTACGTACCTCTGCAGAGTCTATGTTTCATGATCATCCTTACAGTTACTGAGAATATATAAAAACGGTAATCACACATACCAGTTCGTCAGCTGATCTTAAGAAGTCGTGCCATACACTGACTTCAAATTGTCGATCATCAGTACTAAGCGCAAATTATTTCCCACCATTTGTGCTAGGAAAAGAGGGTTCGAGTATCGCACTGGTAGGCTTAGAAACTACAATACAATTCCCAACAGCATTGGATCAAACTACAATTTACATGTGGAAAGTAATGAAGTTGTGCAAGTACCTCACAGCAAATACAAATTTGACGACTTACACGAATATTTAAAACAAGGCAGTACGAGGTTTCGAGTTACGCGTAGTTGTCAGCCCACTTAAAGCTGAAATAAGAACGACCAAGCACACAACAGACTTTACAAAGGAAAATTCAGTGAGAACATTAATAATCTCCTCAAAGGATCAAATTCTGGAGAAAGATCCGATACAATTCTACGAGTCAGCTCATTCAGTAGATATACTGGTTAACATAATTCGAGTCAAGTGCAAACTGCAACGAATTCTTTTCTCAACCACAAACTGACTCATAGCATCTATGGGTTCTTCACTACAGCAGGTCCAGGATATACAACTGTGGAGACGCCAAGTAACGCAACTTTCCTCCAAGTCACTGTTCAGACATTAGACAATCTTGAGTTGAGGATCGTGGGCGAGAGAGACCATCTCATCAATTTTCTTTGTGAGAAGATCGTGATATGCCATCATTTTCAGCGTACTTTATAAAACAGACATATATAGTCAGCAGCACTTCACTTTACAACCAAAACTGAATGTGTTAACACAGGGAACCGTAAGTTCCTTAAGTGGCTAGGCTTGTAACCGCATAAGAACAATGTCATCACTCAACATAACCACCCCAGTCGAATGTGATGAACAAATCAGAAATCTGCAATGCGATCAACACAAGAACGTTTTGAGCATCCCAAGCAAGAGTTTCCTATACCTGGAAGGTAAATTCCCGAAACAGGATTGGAAGCCCATGGGAGCAACTCATCTTACATGCAATGCATTCAAATTCCTGTTTCAGGAAATAAGATACGATCTGAACAGTGTAGAAATTGTCCACAGTAGGAGTGTAGGTATCACAATATCTCTGCCAGCTACCCCAACTGTGTCCATTTTCATCGCACCGACTGCAAGAGCACAGCTGGTCTGGGCCACTGCCACTGCTCTGGCCAGGAGATCTTAGCTGAATGAGTGTTTACTGCACCACAGAGGCCCATCGCTATCTGTAGCCGAGTTAACGTCATGCAGCTGGTCTCACCGCAATAGTGGGCTTGCCACCTGCCCACGGTCAGCTTTGAAAGTCCGCTGCTGACGCGGCGCATGACGTTACACTAATAGTGTCCTCCCCACTACACCACCCTGCTGATGGCACACACTGTTCGCCTGCAGCTGTCATGTTAAGCAGCTAGCTGTGGTATGACTTCACTCCAGTCACATTGATGGTCACCAGACCCATTAATAACTAACTGTAGCCTTCAACACAATGCTGCACCAGTCAGCACACATGAGAAACCTGACTAGTATTCAGGTGATTGAATACTCTGACATGTTATAACCTGTCTGCTGTATTTATAGTTAGGTGTCGAGGCAGAGGATGTTTGTCTAAACCTGATAGCTATAGCCACATGTTCTCACCCTGCACTCTGCTGTCTAGGCAGTGACCAGCCTGCTATATATACACAGAAGAGCCAAAGATCTGGTCCACCTACCTAATATCGTGTAGGGCTCCCGTGAGCACAGAGAAGTGCCACAACACGACGTGGCATAGACTCGAATAATGTCTGAAGTAGTGCTGGAGAGAACTGACACCGTGAATCCTTTAGGGCTGTCCATAAATCTTCAAGAATACGAGGGAGTGGAGATCTATTCTGAACAGCACGTTGCAAGGCATCCCAGATACGCTCAATAATGTATGTCTGGGGAGTTAGATGGCCAGCGGAGGTGTTTAAACTCAGAAGAGTGTTCCTGGAGCCACTTTGTAGCAATTCTGGACGTGTGGGGTGTCGCACTGTCATGCAGGAATTGCCCAAGTCTATCGGAATGGATGCAGGTGATCAGGATGTCACCTGTCAGAGCCGTATCTAGATGTATTATGTGTCCCATATCACTCCAACTACACATGCCCCACAGCATTACAGAGCCTCTACAAGCTTGAACAGTCCCCTGCTGACATGCAGGGTCCATGGATTCATGAGGATTTCTCCATTCCCATACACGTCCATCCAATGAATACAACTTGAAACGAGACTTGTTCGATCAAGCAACATGCTTCCAGTCATCAACTGCCCAATGCTGGTGTTGACGGGCCCAGGCAAGATGTAAAGCTTTGTGTCATGCAGTCATCAAGGGCACACGAGTGGGCCTTTGGCTCCGAAAACCCATATAGATATTTCATTTAATGGTTCACACGTTGACACTTATTGATGGCCCAGCATTGAAATCTGCAGCAATTTGCGGAAGGGTCGCACTTCTGTAACATTGACCGATTGTCCTCAGTCGTCGTTGGTCCTGTTGTTGCAGGATCTTTTTCTGGCCACAGCAATATCAGTCATTTCATGTTTTACCAGATTCCTGATACGGTACACTTGTGAAATGGTCATATGGGAAAATCCCCACTTCACTGCTACCTCAGAGCTGCTGTGTCCCATCGCTTGTGCGCCAACTACAACACCACATTCAAACTCACTTAAATCTTGATAACCTGCCAGTCTAACAGCAGTAACCGATCTAACAACTGTCCAGACACTTGTTGTCTTATATAGGCGTCGCCGACAGCAGCGACGTATTCTGCCTGTTTACATATCTCTGTATTTGAATACACATGTCTATACTAGTTCCTTTGGCGCATCAGGGTATGTAACACACATGCATTTCCCTTCCATATTATTCACTCATCAGGAATTTCAGTGCAACTCATAGCAGACTTGCTTCTCAGGATCCTGAACAACTATTCCACACAATTGAGAAACTCTGGAGTTGTCAGAGCAGCGCATTTTGTCTTAAACATTCGGATATGCTAATCAAAGAATACATCAATTCAAAGCTGATGTAACTCAATAAGTGAATGAAGAAGCTTGAAGGTGATAATCACATATTAATATCGTTTCTTTTCGACCACCACCCACCTAAAAAGTGATGTAACTCATATGATCAATGTAGCACAACTACTTTAGTTGTAGATTCCCAATAACAGTTGTGGGAATATGTCCATTCAATACACATACAATCTTCTATCGTAACAAAGGTTCCTTCCCTCAGCATATAGCTGCCACACATCAATCGTACACTTTTTTCAATGATGTTGCCAACAACGTGTTGCAGTATAAACGTAAATACCACTGACATTAATGATTTCAGTTAGAATGCAGCATTTGCAAGGTAATATCACGCAACTTCAAGTCCACCTAAACAGTCAAATCATGTATGCATAATCAATGTTCCTGGATATATCCACAGGTGTAGTGTACTGTAGGTTCGTAGTTTAATTCTAAGAGTTTCCTATTTCCAGATGACGTTGTGGAATACCAGCTAACGAGAACGTCTCAACAATAGTACATATCCATGTTCAATATGTGTTTCCCCCTGAATTCGAGTGGATGTAAACGTGTTAGTGCTGAAATGCTCTTTGATCATGAATTCAACCCAGCAGTGACTTTTGAAAATCCGCATTGTTGTGGAACGAAAGTAATAATATCCCCTACAGAGTGGTGCAGACTGTGTGATAATTCAATAGCAGTTGTTTACCCGTATTGGAATTTGCGCAGCTGAATAAGTATTAAGGAGAAAAAGGGACATCTTACTAATAACTATATTTGCACATTCAAGAACAAAACAAGATTCCAGCGAACACAACACAATAATCAGCACACACAAAGAGTGTTAGGCAATGCCAAAGAGGTCTATTTTACACAGTGCACTTTGCTCCGTCACACACGAAATATATTGTTCACACAATTCCAACACCCCTTCTTGAACTTATATTTTGTGTGTTGCTTCCACAAGATAAACCAAATAGTCCCACAATCTTCTCAAACTTCTCCCTTTCCAAGGGTTTGGTCAGAAGGTCAGCTAACATGTCTTCTGTACGCAGATAGTCCACGGCAATGTTCTGTCGTTCTACGTGGTCCCGAATGAAATGGTGCCGTATATCAATATGCTTTGTCCTAGCACTAGTAACATCATTTTTAGCTACGTTTATGGCTCCCTTATTGTCACAGAAGATGGTTGTAGGTTCCTCAATTAAATTGGGTTCTATTTCACTTATTAATGTTCGTAGCCATAACGCTTCCTGTGTGGTGTAGGATAGTGCCATATACTCGGCCTCTACGGTGCTCAATGCAACAGTTTTTTGCTTTTGACATGACCATGATGTGAGGCCCCCCATTAATTTAAAACAGCAGCCAGTGGTGGAGTACCTGTCTCCCAATTCACTCCCCCAGTCCGCATCGCTATATCCCTCTAGTTTTGCGTTACCATCTCTATGGTATTTTAGCTCATAGTTTGAGGTTCCTCTTAGGTATCGGAATATCCTCTTTACAGCTTTACAGTGCTTTTCCTTTGGGTCTCTGCAATATCTGCTCACTGCATTGGTGGCAAAAGCAATGTCGGGTCGTGATGTTTGAGACAAATATAACAGACTCCCTACTGCTTCTAAATAAGGAACATTCTTGTCACATTCCACATCAGTCTCATTTACACTTAACTTCACTCCTACTTCCATTGGAGTACTTATGGGTTTGCAATCACTCATGCCAAATTTCTTTAATATTTTTTCCGTGTATGATGATTGGCTTATGCTCAATTCTTGTCTTTCTTCATCCTTAGTAATTTGCATACCTAAATAACGTTTAACTTCTCCCAAATCATGCACCTTAAACTTGGTTTGCAGCTGTTTTTTGAAAATTCTCATTTGGCCTTCACTTTCAGTCAGGATAAAGAAATCGTCCACCCATATCGCCATTATTATTATTTCTTCTTTTCTCCCTTTACTCCCTTTATAGTAAATGCTGGGATCTGCCTTGGATTGCTTCATATTCATATTTATTAAAGTTTCATGTAGACATCGATTCCAGCAACGTCCACTTTGTTTAAGTTCATAAATACTTTTTCTCAAACGCCAAATCTTTTTACTTTCTGACCTGGTTTTTATGGCTTCCCTTGGTGGAATGACATATATCTCCTCCTCCAATTTCCCATTTAAATATGCCGTTTTAACATCCATATGATGAATTATTAAATTTCGTTTTACTGCCAAGGCTAAAAGATATCTCAATGATGCATTCTTGACTACAGGTGAAAAAGTTTCTTCGTAATCTACCCCTTGTTTTTGTGAATATCCTTTTACCACAAGTCTTGCTTTGTATTTTGGTGATGAGCTTTCAGGGTTCTTCAAATTGAATACCCATCTTGCCTGCAGTGGTTTCTTATCTCCTGGCATATCTACCCATTCAAAGGTTTCGTTTTGGTATAAAGATTTTAATTCTCTCTTCATCGCTTCTTTCCATTCTTGAGAGTTTGGGCCACTCATTGCTTCTTCTGCTGTTCTTGGCTCATCATTAAAGGACTGTGCTGTATACATCTCAAAATCCGGATATTCCTTCGGTTTTGGTACACGAGAAGAACGCCTTACATTGGTTTCTTCATGTTTTTCATCCTCTAACTCATTGTCATCATAAATTGCTTCCATTTGTCTTTGGCTGTCGTCTTCCTCTTCTTCACTTCCTATTTCCTCACACAAGGTTTCACCTTCTGAACTAGGTGCAGTTGACTTAGTGGTTTTGCTCTCTTCTGAGTCCTTTCTATTTTCAAAGAATATTACATCTCTACTTGTGACAATCTTTTTAGTCAATGGATCCATTAATCGGTAGCCCTTTGAATTTTCACAATAGCCTACAAAAATATACTTTTTAGCTTTTGGATCCCACTTTCCTCTTAGCTGTTTTGGAATATGTGCCATTGCATCACACCCAAAAACCCTTATATTGCTTAGATCAGGTTTCTTTCCTACCCATATTTCATAAGGGGTTCTACTCTTTAATGCTTTTGTAGGTGGTCTATTGTTCAAATATACAGCTGTTGACACTGCCTCTGCCCAAAAATCTTTGGATAATTCAGCGTCAGTCATCATGCTCCTTGCTTTCTCAACAATGGTCCTATTAGCCCTCTCAGCAACCCCATTTTGAGATGGGCTGTACCTTATGGTAGTTTGATGCCTGATTCCCTTTTCTGCCAGAAGTTTCTTCAATTTCTGGTTAATATATTCTCCCCCATTATCAGACCTGATGATCTTGATCTTCTTTCCTGTCCAACTTTAAACCATATTGCAATATTCCTCAAAGGTATCACTCACTTGGTCTTTAGAACTAAGAAAATAAACATGAGTATATCGTGAGTAATCATCAATAAACGTAAGAAAATAATTACTCCCACCTATGGATTCACACTCCATCGGACCACATACATCTGTGTGGATTAACTGTAAGACTTCTGTGGATTTACTCTTACTAGTCTTGAAGGGTAACCTTGCTTGTTTTCCCTTTATACATGTCTCACAAGGATCCTTGGACACACTAAAATTCTGTATTCCCTTTACCATATCCTTTATTATAGACATACTCTTTCTATTTAGATGTCCAAGCCTCCGGTGCCATAAAAAACCTTCTGCTGAATATACTGAATCACTAACATTTTTATGTTTACTGTCAATGATATCCAACTTAAAAATACCTCCTTCGTTACTTGCTGTAGCTATAACTTCACCACTTTCACCGATTACTCTTGCACCCTGCATGTCAAAGGTGACTGTATTTCCTTTCTTGAGAATTTCCCCTACAGACAGCAGGTTAGTTGCCACATTTTTCACATAATGAATATTGTGTGCTGTAACCATATCTGATTCACCATTTACACTTACATGTAGATTTAGTTTCCCAGCCAGGTGACACTGGAGTTTGTTGCCATCAACAGTAGATATCCCCATATGAGTCTTATCTTTGATGTAATAAAGAAGTGATTTATCTTTAACAATATGCACAGATGCACCTGAGTCTAAAATCCATTCCATATCACGGTTGCTCATCCCACCAAAAGAATAAAAACATGAGAGTGCTTTACCTTTGTTATTGGTCCTTCTCTCTGGGCTATCAGTAACATACCTCCTTCGCTGAGTGTCTGATCCTGGGCTTCCTTTTTCTTTGCACTGAGACGCAATATGTCCCATCTTCTGACATTTATAGCACCTCACCGGTTTCTTCTTTTTGTTTTTTGAGTAGAGAGCAGACGCACCTTCTTTCTCCAGTGTACAACAGCTTGGAGCACTCTTTACGTCCTGCAGGATTTTCACCTTAACACTGTCGCCTGTGATTGGTATACCCGAGCTTTCAAGTCCCATAATCATAGGTGCATACCTTTCGGGCAGTCCTGCCAAAAGCAATGTTCCTATCCATTCTTCAGCGATCTCGAATCCGATGTTTCTCAGTCGGTTCGACGTGGTTAATATTTTGTTAACGTATTCGTCTACACTCTTACATTTGTCCAGACGAGTGGTAATTAACTCGCGTAATAATCCTACTTTTCTCGTAAGACCACCATCCTCGAATGCACTTCGTAAATTGTCCCAGACTTCTTTCGCTGTAGCAGCTTTTTCAACGTGAACATAATTCACCGAATCAATCAGTAATATCAATTTTGATTTTGCTTTCCTATTCTTACTTGTATAATTCTGATCTGTGGATTTCATTGTCCCATCTACCACGTCCCATAGGTCGTCTAAACGTAAATACGCTTCTACTGCGAACTTCCAGGTTGCATAGTTTTCGCGACCTATAAGTCTTTCAATCTGTGGAATTTGTGCCGCACTCATTCTTAACGGTAACTTGCTTTTTATTGCCGTAAAGAACACAGAAAAATAATGCGGAAAAAAATTGCGATCGTCTTGTAAGGATCACTTGCACTTCACGTAAATTGGAACTTTTCCAATACTTTCTCCTTACTATTTTGTTGATATACTTATTCCAAATGCACGCTGGGCCCATAACCTATTGGAATTTGCGCAGCTGAATAAGTATTAAGGAGAAAAAGGGACATCTTACTAATAACTATATTTGCACATTCAAGAACAAAACAAGATTCCAGCGAACACAACACAATAATCAGCACACACAAAGAGTGTTAGGCAATGCCAAAGAGGTCTATTTTACACAGTGCACTTTGCTCCGTCACACACGAAATATATTGTTCACACAATTCCAACAACCCGAAATAGACCTACAGACATGCTAGGTGATTACAAGATCAGTGCAAGCAACTTCCCACAAACAATAACATTTTTCACGAAATACGATCGACTCACGTGCAGGAACAGACCTTCAGGAATGTAATGTACAGCACTTACGCCATACAGCATGCACTCAACGAGAGACTGAGCTGGCAGTCTTACATTTACAGCTTCTACAAAACACTGTGGTCCAATTCATAGGAACTTTTGTGGAAAACTCCGAATGTCATGGAAAAGGACGTTGTTCAGTATTTCGACATGTGTTGTCTGTCAGTATGCAGGACTTTGTATGAGTTTACAACACTTGATGCAGGAATAGAACTGCCATCTTATTTGAGTATGTCTACATACGCAGCTATCTGTAACATAACATGTGTGTTTTATTTCTTCCTATAGAAATCACGTAAGCTAGTGTAATCATAATGTATTCGACATGAGTGGATAGACGAATCACCCTCTTCACAATACGTTTGTTACAACTGGCTGGTCTGAGAGTACTTCTCAAAAACAGAACAACAAGAATAGGGTAGTACTGCCCAGCAGCGTCAGATCTCTCTCATCATGGGTCCATCATCTTCGGGAAAAACAAATGTCCTCTTGTCTCTGCTGATGCATCCAGGCAGTTTTCGCTTCAAGAATGTGTATATGTTTTCAAAATTGCTGCTTCAACTTCAGGATATATTTTCAGGTGTTGACAGTATTACATACACTACTGGCCATTAAAATTGCTATACCACGAAGATGACGTGCTACAGACGCGAAATTTAACCGACAGGAAGAAGATGCTGTGATATGCAAATGATTAGCTTTTCAGAGCATTCACACAAGGTTGGCGCCGGTGGCGACACCTACAACGTGCTGACATGAGGAAAGTTTCCAACCGATTTCTCATACACAAAGAGCAGTTGACCGGCGTTGCCTGGTGAAACGTTGTTGTGATGCCTCGTGTAACGAGGAGAAATGCGTACCATCACGTTTCCGACTTTGATAGAGGTCGGATTGTAACCTATCGCGATTGCGGTTTATCGTGTCGCGACATTGCTGCTCGCGTTGGTCGAGATCCAATGACTGGTAGCAGAATATGGAATCGGTGGGTTCAGGAGGGTAATACGGAACGCCGTGCTGGATCCCAACGGCCTCGTATCACTGGCAGTCGAGATGACAGGCATCTTATCCGCATGGCTGTAACGGATCGTGCAGCCACGTCTCGATCCCTGAGTCAACAGATGGGGACGTTTGCAACACAACAACCATCTGCACGAACAGCTCGACGACGTTTGCAGCAGCATGGACTATCAGCTCGGAGACCATGGCTGCGGTTACCCTTGACGCTGCATCAGAGACAGGAGCGCCTGCGATGGTGTACTCAACGACGAACCTGGGTGCACGAATGGCAAAACGTCATTTTTTCGGAGGAATCCAGGTTCTGTTTACAGCATAATGATGGTCGCATCCGTGTTTGGCGACATCGCGGTGCACACACATTGGAAGCGTGTATTCGTCATCGTCATACTAGCGTATCACTCGGCGTAATGGTATGGGGTGCCATTGGTTACACGTTTCGGTCCCCTCTTGTTCGCACTGATGGCACTTTGAACAGTGGACGTTACATTTCAGATGTGTTACGACACGTGGCTCTACCCTTCACTCGATCCTTGCGCAGCCGGCCGGGGTTGCCGAGCGGTTCTAGTCGCTACAGTCTGGAACAACGAGACCGCTACGGTCGCAGGTTCGAATCCTGCGTCGGGCATGGATATGTGTGATGTCCATAGGTTAGTTAGGTTTAAGTAGTTCTAAGTTCTAGAGGACTGATGACCTTAGAAGTTAAGTCCCATAGTGCTCAGCCATTTGAACCATTTGATCCCTCCAAAGCCCTACATTTCAGCAGGATAATGCACGACCGCGTGTTGCATGTCCTGTACGGGCCTTTCTGGATACAGAAAATGTTCGACTGCAGCCCTGGCCAGCACATTCTCCAGATCTCTCACCGATTGAAAACGTCTGGTCAATGGTGGCCGAGCAACTGGCTCGTCACAATGCGCCAGTCACTACCCTTGATGAACTGTGGTATCGTGTTGAAGCTGCATGGGCAGCTGTTCCTGTACGTGGCATCCAAGCTCTGTTTGACTCAATGCCCAGGCGTATCAAGGCCGTTATTACGGCAGAGGTCTTTTGTTCTGGGTACTGATTTCTCAGGATCTATGCACCCAAATTGCGTGAAAATGTAGTCACATGTCAGTTCTAGTATAATATACATGTCCAATGAATACCCGTTTATCATCTGCAGTTCTTCTTGGTGTAGGAATTTGAATGGCCAGTAGTGTATAAGACTTGCACCCAAAGTGATGAGCTCCTAGCAAGTAATGAAGTAGGACCTAATACTGTCTTCATATTTGATGATGTTATAGTGAAAAATCAGGTTCACAGAACTCTTGAAAGCCAGAATAATTCAAGGATCTCAAAACAACTGATAACAGGTAATGCAAACCTTATTATTGCCTTCAAACAGGAGTCTATGAATCTGAAACAAATTTACCAAGCACATGTAGGAACCAACGCGACCGCCGGAGAATTTCCAAATTTATGTAGAGATTGCTGGGATCATTCACAGTATAGCATTGTTGCTACCGATAAAACTAAACCTTTGAATGAAGGACGATACTTTCGCAACTTTCAGGATGCTTTTAGAAGATGAAAGTGTATGTTTGTCTATGTACGTGGTGTTAATTTTCATTGAGGACACAGAGATATCTCAGAAACTACACATCAGATCAAAAAAGTTGAAATTCCAATTTGTGTGTCTTGGAGGAGGACATCCAATGGTACCACGCTCGACGTCCCATCCCACCCTGTACGTAAGGTGTGGGGAGCAACTTTGATATCTTCAATGGGAACTCCCACTTTTTATTGCAGATTGCGATTCTATGGTAAAATTTACATTTCTCCACAGATGGCGCTGTAATCAGAGGAACACAAATGGGTACACAATCATAATTTCCTACATGCTACTCAGTGGCCCTTGAATATCCAATGGCACATGGTGCACTACCGCCATGCTGCGAGGATAAAACAGCCCAGTGTTTCATAACTTCTCATTGGAAACCCCGTTCGTAATGTTGTATTCCTCTGACATATCAAACAGGGGACTACTCGACGCGCCACTGTGGCTGTGTAACGAACTACGACTTTTCATAACAGGCAGTACACTGCGACCAGAGCTCATGTATCGTGCAGACATAAAAGACAGCAGCTCTAAACATTACAGTATTTGCACATTGTTTACTGGCTGCACATCTACCTATCATATGCTTTAGAATCATAATCTGCAATAATAAACGGGGGTTCCCATTGATGATTTCGAAGTTGCACTGGGTCGAGTGAGCAATCATTGGACGTCCTCCTCCGAACAAACAAACTGGAGTTATAACTTTTTTTGACCCGATGTGTTGGTTCAGTGCCTTCAGTTAAAATGAACACCCTGCATAGTGGAGCAACACGATGATTTCGTCATTGTACTTTACACGATCGATAAGCTTGCGAGATCTTCTGCTCATAATCAGTCTGAGAGGAGTAGGCAGAACATTCGTGTGTAAGTTAACATGAAAATTCAAACATTCAATAACAGTATTAAAGCTCATACTTCCTGACTTGAACATTCAACAAATTATCAAGCAGTTAAATACTTATTCTCAAACCATTCCGATGTTAAACAATGGATTAATTGCGAGGGTTGATGTAACTGAAAGGGAGACAAACGACTTATCTGCACAGCTTGATGCAATTGAAAATAGGGCAAATAGGAGCGTATATAAGTTGTATTGTCGACAAAACACAAAGCAGTTGAAGCACAGAAGGCTAATCTAGAGAAACTTCGGCTGCTGGAAGTTATGGCAAATGGAAAGGGATCAATCACTCAGAGAAACGTTTAGGCCTGTCACAGCATCTCGAACGACTACTGAAGGTTAAACAAGAAGAAGAAGCTATTGGTGATAGTCGAATAGATAGAACTTGCCCTATAAGCAAGGACAAACCATATATGCTGGGTACCCAACGTATAAGTTCAACCAAGAACGCAATACTGATCAGAGATAGAGAATTCGAAAGAACACCAATTTTATTATTTATTTTATATTTATTATTATTATTCTTAAAAACCACAAAACTAGGCAGCTCGTCACTGAAACATATTGAAAATTATGACCTGATATTATATATGATGAGGGTATATAAGAAAGCATATGGAGCACGGGCGAAATGTACCAACAGCTTGAAATACAGAAACGGTATTAAACATGCGTTATCAGATGTATCTGACAGTGGCATTATCAACATACAGAATAGGAATATTAACAACAGATCGCCTCAATACATTAGTTACGACGACAGCAATGAAACAGTTGCGCGATTACATTTGCTCACACTATCGTTTGCAGCTGGGAATACAACCCATTCGAATGAAATTATTTCTGTAATTTCCGAACTTAGGGAAAGACGTATCATTTAATAATAGTCATGGGGACAGTTGTTCAAAAACTGCCTAAACTGGCATGTAGGACATTTCCATGTAAATGGCCATATTTAGAGGTTTGGGTGACTTATGGCACGTGGATCTCATAGAGATGAGACATTATTTGTTAGAGAATAATGGTGTTAAATACATAGTCATTGACATCTACTCGAAATTTTCTTGGCCTTTACCTGCGAAAACAAAGACAAGGAAGGTTGCTGCATTTGTGTTTGAACAACTATTATAGACAGGAATCAATTGTACCCCACACAATCTACAAACTGATTATGGTGGTGAGTTCTATAGTAGATATTTCAAGATGGTAATGGAATGGTATGGAATACATCACTACTTGACGTTTACTCAGATGAAAACAGGATGGTTTATGGATAAGCCACCATCAACAAACAAGTACAGGCCATTTAGTGCATGCACACCTTTCAAAATGCTTATGGGGTACTTTGAGGACATGAGGAGGACTCTGTTAATATGAAGCAGAAACTTATATTTGTAGGAAGTGGAACAGACTGTAATGCATACATCGAATGTGACAATGGAGAAGAGAATGGAATTGTGCTTGAGAAATTAATCTGGAAGTATCCCATATCTCTATGACCGACGAAGAAAGGCTGAAACGTTTGAAAATCCTTGGATCTGGGACTCACCTCTGTTTAAATTTAAGATCATGGGAGTTGTTTGAATATCTTCTACTTCAAGACTCATCCTGTCAATCAGGTACTGTTAGGACATCAGTCTAGAAAGAAACGCTTCGATTTATCATCCTTGCATTTTAGACCAATAGGAAAGCGAACCTCAAGCGTGATTCAAGTGAATTCGACAACAGTAGTTTAACAATCGCCTGAGTATACTTACAAGCTGAGTTTTATCCATATGACACCTTACATCAAGATTGCTCCTTTCTGATATGTACGCTTTGTTGTGTCCTTCGTACTATGAGAGTGAAGAGAATGAGAGGTGCGTGTCTGCTCAGTCCAAAGGAATTTAAGGAGCAAGCACCTATTATCGTTTATGACTGCTCCATATAGAACGAATCAGTTAAGAGTGGTCCTATCAGAGTACATATTGAAATTGAAGCCTCTAAAGACTTCCAAGAAAAACTAGCAGCATTCGCTTTAACATTACATGACTGGACGTCAACTACTGCACACTTAGAGGAATTGTGCAGAGAGTTGAATAAATTAATAGGTGTAGCACAACAACTACACCATTCCACGATACCATCTCAAACTGCTAATAGTGTAATTGATATGCAAGGCTTTTATGATGAATATGGGCGTCTGATATTTATACATGTTGCATTTTTCGTCGTCATGGGCGAGGGCGAATTAACACACCATTTTCTGCAATCCTGACTCCAAGCACACCTTTCAAAGACATCAACTGCCTCAATACACGGAAAAGTGTGTCATGGTTGAGCCTATATTATCATGGCATCAACGTGAAAGAAGACCGCATTATTTTTGAAAATCTAGTGACTCCGACATTTCTATCTCACAGATGCAGTTGTCTCCATCAAAAGTAGTGAGAAATCTTTATGAATACGTGATGTTTTCAAGAATGCTTCTGTTAGAGAGGTACAGAGGTGCCGTTGTCCTCCACTGTATCGCCTTAGACTGGAGAAGAAGAATTGTTATGCAAACACGTATACACATCTACTGCAACTGTTTTTTAAGTATACTTAAGAAAAACGTTGTTGTTCTAGTGGGCTAGTCCAACAGGAGGTGTGTTTTGTGATGAGGCAGTGGCTCCCTCAAGCCATGTGCCATGTGACGACGACAATGTTGATGATGAAGACGACAATGCTGAATTTTTGCGTAAGTATCTCTTCTATTTGTGTGTGTGTGTGTGCAGTTATCTTCTTATACTCATGGGCTGCTGTATTGTAGCTTCACAGAAATGTTCAATGCATTTTGCGTGCCTTTCCTGTTATTGCCCCTACCTCCAACACCACCGAAGAGGCAACCTCCACTTTGAGTACTAATAATGATGAGCCCCCTGAGGGAACTGGAGGAGGGGATCAGTGGGGGGGGGGGGGGGGGCATGCAGCCATGAGTCAGTTGCGCAAGCCAGTGCTCCTAAGTGAGTATCTCTATGTCTCTGTATAAGTCTTGTTGGATACTTACAGAATTGCTCGACTGTGGTGTAAGTGTGTAAATTTTTATGATACTTATAGACTTTTGTTCTGTGCTGTTTCAGAATTTATTGGTGACATGTATTTACGGTCCCTAGAACCGTCAACGCCTGCATCAGCACAGCTGTGAGCAGCAGGGCCGGTGACCCAGTGTCACGAGCGGTTTCACTGGTGTCAACATTCGGACCTCAACTGCTAGCAGCGGCCACACTTCCGCCAGCAGTTGCACCTGTATGGACAGCTGGACTGTCGTGAGTGTCGCTGGCACCTGGCCATCACGGTGGGGTATTCATAGTAATAGCGGCGATCAGCTATCCAGCACCAGCAGTCCCTCTGCCGGTTCTGACATTGAGGATGAGGATGTTCAGGTACATCACATAGATCTTCCATTTTCAGTGACCTGAGGTGCGCCTGGAGACAGAATCTTGCTTACTTACTTACATCACTGTAACACGTCATGTATCAAGGCCCAATTTTTTTCATGTATGGATGTCTGCCTGTTCTATAAAGGGAACTTCCCGAGATCTTAAAGGATCTGTGGTATCCTACTAATAAATGCTTTACTACAATATGCTGCGAGTTCACTCTCACACCCAAGCAGGGTGTGTTGAAGGATTTTGTCATACATAAGTGAGGTACTAATGGTGAGATAACGCAGAGCGCCTCAACTGCCCAGGTGTCTGATTTCCAACAAAGGGATCCGAGTAAAGCTCTCGATAGGGTTTTGTATTTGGTTGTTCACATACATGTGTATATCCAATACGTGGAGCATCCTCACATATCCATCTTCCAAAGGATATTGTTGATAAAAATGCCGTTAACATCCAAAATAAAGACCAGCACTGCTTTCTGTGTTCATTTCTGGCTTGCAAGAGAAATTATAAGAGAACTGCACATCGTCCAAAATAATAACATGTAGATATTAGTGGATACTACAAACATAATGGTATTAAATTCCTCATGAGCCCTCAGAACGTCGGTAAATTTTAGAGACATATATCCTCATATATCTATTCATGTATTTGCCCATGCAGGTCTCATGATGGTGTTGTTACACACATGCTCACTGGGGGGGGGGGGGGGGGGGGCAGTCTCTTTCTCTAAAGTAGCTGGCCAGCGAGCGAAAAATGCAGATTTGTTATTAATCTCAAAGGGTGACAGACAACATTTCTGCTGGATCCAAAGCTACATGTCCCACATTCTTTCTTCTTTAATTTCAAAAAATACGGTTGCTCAGTATTTTTGCCCCAGGCGCCTGAACTCATTTAAAACGAGCGGTAACTTGACAAAGCATCGGGTAGATTGCTCTACCAAATACCTGCTACATGTTGTAATGTCTATCTAGGACAATAAAGTTTTGATGTTTACGAATTTTCTCCACAGGGAGTGAATACCCTTTGCAGTGTACGCCGACTTTGAATGTATTCTCATTCCTGTGGCTGGCTAGGAGCGTGACCCTACTGCCTCACATACCACTCTCACAGAATGGTACGTACCTTTTGCTGTCGCTCATCGCGTTGTATGTCTGTATGATTCAAGTTTTAATCATATTGATTCATATGTTGGGGGTAAACCTGAAGATTAGTTATTTTCTGAGCCTGAAAACGTAGCAAGGAATGTTGATGGCATTTGTGACAAAATCGTTCCTATGACCGTAACGCAGAAGGCTACATTACTGTATGAGAATGCAGTTGAATTTTATATTTGTGAGTAGCCGTTAGATAAAGAGGCGGGAACACCACATAGGGATCATTGCCATCTAACCAGCAAATTCCGTGGTGCTGCACACAGCGCATGCAACTTGAATTACCAACTCTCAGGATACATACCATTTTTCATCCGCAATTTAAGGGGGTACGACGCTCATTTCCTTGTTGAGCCCTTGGCTGATTACGGAATGAACGCCACTGAGGTTTACATTTCGTTTTCGAAGAGAATCATTAATAAAGTTACACTGAGGTTCCTTGACTCACTATGATTCATGCAGGCACCACTACAGAAACTTGCTGAAATGATGAATGAGGAGGACTTATATTTCACTCAAGCTGCATTTCCTGATGATTCGAAGTTTCAGCTCATAACGAAGAACGAGGATTTCCCACACGAATATCTGGATTCATGCGAAAAATTCAATGAAGCCACACTGCCCGACATAACCGCATTCTCCAGCAAATTTTCATGCACTGCTGTATCGGATGTGGAGTATGGGGATGCAGTGACTCTTTGGTAGGAGTCTGGTATCCCTAATTTAAAGGAGTATGGGCAACGTTATATGGGCACAGAAGTGTGCTTATTTGCAGATATTTTCGAACGATTCCAGAGTATCTGCGTGGACACACACGAACTGGATCCTGCCAATTGTGGGGTAAGGGGACTACAAGCACATTTTGTTAGTGGGGGTTGCACAATTCCGGGGCAGACTTGATTGATTTATGACCCCTCTTCCCTCCCCTTAACCTATCGTTCTGCTAAGTGGTTTTGACCTCCTAGGCGTTGATTTATAGACCTCTGGGGATAATGTGTCCTTCTGAGAAAGGTCTTCTAAAGTACATTGAGAAGAAGTAATTAAATAGATCACTTTTTCTGATAGCACAAGTAGTATCGTCACAGAATCCACGTCAACATATCTCACCACACTGTTAACCATGCCGGCTGCTTTGCATATTCCTGCATGCGCCAGTGTCCGAGAGGCTGCACTTTACCGAGACCACTGTTGGTTGCCACACCGACAGCCGGCTCATGCAGCATGCACACGGGAAGTCACACTAATCCCCGAAAAAAGCGTGAGGTGACAGCAACCCTGTGATATTGATACCTGAGAAATTCCTGCCGAAACACTTGCTCTCCCTGTCTCTCTATCTCTCTCTCTCTCAAGTGACCATTATCTGTCATGTACCATTGATGGGCCCGCACGTGCCGTCGGTCACAGCTGGACCGGCGCACGTGAGAACTTCTTTCAAGGCAAATTCCTGATGGGAGTCGATACAGAAATACTGCTGAAGTCAATAAATGTATTGCCTAATTAATTTCCGCTCATGTTATCGTGATGTAGGGGAAATAAGGCCGACACAGTAGCTCACCGGTCTCTGTCACAGTCAGTCTCTGGAAGAAGAAGAACCATGAAGCATCAACAGCAGCCGAGATCCTCATCTACCTCTCCATCATAGCAGAAGCATAAAAGTAAGTACTCATTACGTGTCATCGCTACTATTTCTGCATGTGGTGGTTCCTCCTCCTCTTCTTTGTCAAGCTCCCTTTTCTTTTTTCAACTCCATGTCATTGTCTGTAGATGCTTAGTGTTTCTTCTTCTTCTTTATTCAGTGGCCTCTGGTGTGCCTGGACCGGCAGTGATATCCAGCGTGCTGGACCAGCAGCAGCTACCATCAGCTCGTTGAGAACTGCAGCGAACTTTGGTCTATCAGGACGATCTGCGGTAGCAGTACTATTGGATCCTGTAGCGCACCTGACCAACATGTTGGAGAAGGACATCCCGGTCATTGATTTGTGTAATGAAGACACCCAGCAAGTCCCTGACTCTCAGGAAAACTGTGCTGGGGACCCTACACCACATGCTGGAGGTCAGTACTGGTCTCTGACATACACACCATCCCAGAACATACTGGTGTTACTGCAAGGACACAGTGATGTTTTGCTGGATGAGAAGCTGCCGATTCCTACCAGGGCTCTACTGCTTTTCTCTTCAACTTCTAATTTACCACCTAGCAGTTTAAAGAGTTTAAATAATGTTGTAGTGACTTGCGTGTTGTGTTCGAGGTTAAAAATGCATCACGAAGTGTTAAAGAGTGGTTTATGGAATTGGAATGGGATGAACTGTGTCATGCAGGACACATCAACCAACAGATGACCTTCGAGTATTCTCCATCTCCAGACATTTACTGTGCTGGTCTGATGCTGTCTATAACATCGTTGTATGACGACATCATCTGCAACATTCCACCCTTACAAATTTGTTCGGCCTATGGATGGTTCTATCCCTTGTGCCAGAAACACTGAATCGTGGGCTACTGTATATAAAGACATCGTGAACTCTCTCTGTATGTATAGTGTGCATGCAGTGTATCACTAGAGTGTCAAAAGAAGATGTTAAAGGTACACCCATCAGTTTGAGAGAAATCCATGCGGAATTTAATGAATGCAAGAAACAATTATTTGGGCAATACTGCCAAAAATATGTCAGTAGTTTTTAGTGTTGATATAATGCAACCTATGTATCGTTGCTGAAATGTAAATTATATTATTTTTCTTATTTAACTACCCTGTCATTATATAGTGTAATGTGTAGCCATTGTAGCTCAGTCAGTAAGATGGTTGTACTATAGTGGCTACGTATATTTTTATCATTATTACATGCATTCATTTTTCTATAAAAGCCTGTTACACGCCAAAATCTGATGTAGTCGGTATCATGGCTGAGTGGGTGAAGCACCAGGAGTTGTTGTAAGTGACTGGCCCTGAAATGGTGTGGAAGAAGAAGAAGAAGAAGAATAGGGTACTCCTACCCAATAACATAAGGGCAGTAATTGTAGGTCCATCCAACTGCAGCAAGACAAATGTTTTCATGTCACTACTAACACACCCGGATGGAGTCAACCTTGAGCATGTATGTGTATTTTCAAAACTGTTTCGACCCAATTACCAGCTACTGTAAAAGATACTGCAGGGTGTTGATGGTGTAACATACACGACATTCAGTCAAAGCAATCAAATCTCCTCGCCAGAAAAAGTAAAGCCAAACACAGTGTTCATATTCGACGATGTTGCTGTGGAACACCAAGATCAAATTCTACGACATTTGCATTTTAGTCGTCATATGTGTACTGAAGTATTTTATTTGAGTCAGGCATATTCCAGAATCCCGAAACAGTTGGCGATGGATAATGCAAATCTCACTATAGCTTTCAGACAAGACAGTCTGAACCTAAAACATATTTACCAGGCCCATGTAGGAACCAACATGTCATTAAATGATTTTGTAAATACACTCCTGGAAATGGAAAAAAGAACACATTGACACCGGTGTGTCAGACCCACCATACTTGCTCCGGACACTGCGAGAGGGCTGTACAAGCAATGATCACACGCACGGCACAGCGGACACACCAGAAACCGCGGTGTTGGCCGTCGAATGGCGCTAGCTGCGCAGCATTTGTGCACCGCCGCCGTCAGTGTCAGCCAGTTTGCCGTGGCATATGGAGCTCCATCGCAGTCTTTAACACTGGTAGCATGCCGCGACAGCGTGGACGTGAACCGTATGTGCAGTTGACGGACTTTGAGCGAGGGCGTATAGTGGGCATGCGGGAGGCTGGGTGGACGTACCGCCGAATTGCTCAACACGTGGGGCGTGAGGTCTCCACAGTACATCGATGTTGTCGCCAGTGGTCGGCGGAAGGTGCACGTGCCCGTCGACCTGGGACCGGACCGCAGCGACCCACGGATGCACGCCAAGACCGTAGGATCCTACGCAGTGCCGTAGGGGACCGCACCGCCACTTCCCAGCAAATTAGGGACACTGTTGCTCCTGGGGTATCGGCGAGGACCATTCGCAACCGTCTCCATGAAGCTGGGCTACGGTCCCGCACACCGTTAGGCCGTCTTCCGCTCACGCCCCAACATCGTGCAGCCCGTCTCCAGTGGTGTTGCGACAGGCGTGAATGGAGGGACGAATGGAGACGTGTCGTCTTCAGCGATGAGAGTCGCTTCTGCCTTGGTGCCAATGATGGTCGTACGCGTGTTTGGCGCCATGCAGGTGAGCGCCACAATCAGGACTGCATACGACGGAGGCACACAGGGCCAACACCCGGCATCATGGTGTGGGGAGCGATCTCCTACACTGGCCGTACACCACTGGTGATCGTCGAGGGGACACTGAATAGTGCACGGTACATCCAAACCGTCATCGAACCCATCATACTACCATTCCTAGACCGGCAAGGGAACTTGCTGTTCCAACAGGACAATGCACGTCCGCATGTATCCCGTGCCACCCAACGTGCTCTAGAAGGTGTAAGTCAACTACCCTGGCCAGCAAGATCTCCGGATCTGTCCCCCATTGAGCATGTTTGGGACTGGATGAAGCATCGTCTCACGCGGTCTGCACGTCCAGCACGAACGCTGGTCCAACTGAGGCGCCAGGTGGAAATGGCATGGCAAGCCGTTCCACAGGACTACATCCAGCATCTCTACGATCGTCTCCATGGGAGAATAGCAGCCTGCATTGCTGCGAAAGGTGGATATACACTGTACTAGTGCCGACATTGTGCATGCTCTGTTGCCTGTGTCTATGTGCCTGTGGTTCTGTCAGTGTGATCATGTGATTTATCTGACCCCAGGAATGTGTCAATAAAGTTTCCCCTTCCTGGGACAATGAATTCACGGTGTTCTTATTTCAATTTCCAGGAGTGTATATGTGCAGATATGTGAGGTACTCAGTCCAAGAAGATAGGTGTGCATAGACAGACAATGCGTCTGTCCACAGATGGAAAATTTCAGTCTCTCGAACGTAAAGTTAAGGAGCTAGAGACGTATGCCCAGACTGAGACTGATTAACTAAGTAGCTGCTAGGATTAAGGAACTACAGACATACAGTCGCATGATTCTGAGAAAGAAAGTAGACAACTTAGTTGTAAGGGTTGATGGAACTGAAAAAGAAAGTACACGACTCAACTGTAAAGATTGCGCGAAATGTATATAAAGTGCAGCCTGTGAAGCAGCCCACTTAGTATATGGCAAGATGTCAACTAAGCATAAGGTCGTCGCTGCATGGAAGACCATGCGAGAGAAGTTACAGTTGCTAAGGTTAGGGCATTTGGATAGAGAGCAGACGCTGTGAGAAACGTTTAAACCAGTTACTGATTCCTTCGATGAACTCTCAGGGAAATTACACAACGACGACGATGACGCTATTGCCAGTTTCATTAACCGCCACAGCGATGCTGGGATAGAAAAACGTTCAGTGCCAGGGGTGAAAAACCATGTTGGGCATGCAGACTATAACTTCAAATGAAAATATAGTACTATTAGGGGATAGAGAATTTAAAAGAACACCAGGTCTACTGAACTCCATTTTTCTAAAACACTCAAAAACAGTAAAGTTTTCACCCAAAAATCTGGAGATGTATGATGAAATACAACTATTGATCTATGCACACAGGAAAGCAGGAAACCAACGCAATGCAAAATACAAAGACATTATAAAACCATTATTATTAGACAGTCAGTAAAGCAGTGGTGAGGGTATTGACATTCAGCATAAAAGAGTCAGCAGTCAGTCTACTCAGTATATATACTATGACGACACCAATGAGACAATAGATTGACTACGACAGCTCATGACATCAGCTACTGTGGGCAATACCGTTCATTCAAATGAGATTGTCTCAATAATTTGAGAGCTTAGAGAGAGAGGTATAATCGATTGAGTATGGAGATAGTAGTTCAAGAACTGCACAAACCAGCACGCGAAACATACCCTTGTAGGCGTGTTATGATTAAAAGTATGGATGACTTATTGCAGGCTGATTTTGTAGATGTGAGAGAATACTCACATGAGAATAATGGATCCAGATATATTTTAATGGTTATTGATACACCTCCAAATTTTCCTGGGCATTACGTGTTAAAACAGAAACGGGGAGAAATCTCGTGGTGGTGTTTGAGCGTTTGTTGCAGACAAAGACGAATTGATACCCGAACAACCTCCAAACCGATCACGTTGGAGAGTCTTACAATAGGTGTTTCAAGACCATGATGCAGCGTTATGGAATATATCACTACTCAACATTCACCCACTTGAAGGCGAGTATCGTGGAATGTCTGAACAGAACAATAAAAGATCAAATGTGGATGCATTTTAATCTTTGCGGCTCATACAAATGGACAGATACCCTCCCAGAAATAATTGCACAGTATATTCGAACCAAACATAACGCAATAAAAATGAGACCAATCGATGCTCGTGATAATGGGCTCATGAATGAGGTGTACTATCGTATCAAAATGATGGATCCATGTAAACAGAAATTTAATGTGGGTGATATGGTACGTATCTCAAAACACAAGAGAACATTTGAGAAGTCATACCTCCCTAACTGGTCAAGTGAGATATTCACAGTTTCCAAAGTGCAGCGAACAAATCCCAGAACTTGCAACTTAAAAAACAGCAGTGGAATTGAAATTTCAGGAAGCTTTTACACCAAGGAAACGGAGAAGGGCTTAGAACCACACATGTTTCTCATAGAGCATGTCATAAGACATCGAGGGAATAGAGCGCTAGTTAAATGGCTTAGTTTTCCTGCAGCACTAAACAGCTGGATTGACGCTGACAATTTGGTATATAGTGAAGTGCACAGAGCAGAATCAGCGCAGATGCATAGCATACATGATAGAAGACGCAGTATAGGAGGCGGTGGTATTCTCGACAAACTTTCCATCGAATTGCACATTCCAGGATATAATTATTGTGGACCTGGTACAAAGCTTCAAAAACGTTTGGCTTGTAGTGATAAAGTGATTAAACCGCCTGACGAGGCGTGTTCGGAACACGACATTGCATACGCAAAACATAAAGATCCCTTAGGACGCCATGCTGCAGATATAATTTTAACTGATAAAGCCAAAGCAATTTGTACGAGAAAGGGTATTGGTATAGAACAGCGCATTGCACCATTTGTAATTGATAAAACCATGTATGGTAATATTAAGTTGGGCCTGGGTGTGCATTTCAAGCAAGTTATGAACGGTGCACATCGTGCACTGAAGAAGAAGAAAACAACGATGAAGAAGAAGGGGCGTTTAAAAACCTGTCCTGACAGCGATGTATGCAGATAAAAGTGCCATGAAGCATAAAGGATGGGTTAAAGCACCGAGGGTTCTGCCGATATCCAAAACATCACGTGGAATTATCCCTTTCCTAATTCATGCCCTCTCAAGTCTCACAGCGATGGGTTCACTGGCTGGTGGCACTGCAGCTAACGCCAGAACAGTGAAGAACGCACAGAACTCCCAGGAGCAGGTAGAGGAAGCAAGAAGACATAACCGCATGATATAAGCAGCAGCCATCCAGAAAGGAATGTACGTTAAGCCACACAAGCAAGGACTAGGTCTCTTCATAAATACCGAGCGAGGTGGCGCAGTGGTTAGCACACTGGACTCGCATTCGGGAGGACGACGGTTCAATCCCGTCTCCGGCCATCCTGATTTAGGTTTTCCGTGATTTCCCTAACTCGCTTCAGGCAAATGCCGGGATGGTTCCTTTGAAAGGGCACGGCCGATTTCCTCCCCATCCTTCCCTCACCCGAGCTTGCGCTCCGTCTCTAATGACCTCGTTGTCGACGGGACGTTAAACACTAATCTCCTCCTCCTCTTCATAAATAAAACGTTGGAGAAGTAACCCATCCTATCGGATAGACCACTTACAAATAGAGATCTGTTCAAGTTCGTCAGGAAAGAATTCAGCATTCCAAGATTCCATTGCGTGTTTATGTGGGATACATTATCGAAGACTATGTGGAAATCCGTAGAATGTGGAATTGTAATTTAGATGTGTCTGAGGGTCCAGGAATCCATTGGTGATGTATGTTAAGAAAAATACAAATAACGTGTACTATTTCGACTCATTTGGAGATTGGCAGCCACAGAAGAGTTACTTCACTGACAGAAGACGTGTGTCCTACAATTTTTATCGCTACCAAGACTTTAATACCTACATATGCGGGCATCTGTGCATCACGTTCTTCCTCACTTTTACGAAGAAGCATATATATAAGGAGATGCATTAAGCAACCGCCCGTAATTCGAGGTTCAGATGCAGTGTCATATATTCTGGCTTTAAAAGAACGATCGTCAGCATTATGCGCGAATTACTTCCCACCGATTGATTCAGGCAACTGGGAGTGGAGTATTGCGCTGACTGGACTGGAGAATTACAACAGCATTCCGAATATTACAGAGGCGAACAATAAACTTCGTCTGGGGATTAACGATGGAAAAGAAATTGTGGAAATATAACCTGATGGGTACGATAAGGATGATTTAAACGAAGTTTTAAAATGGACTGGAAAAGAGATCGCGCTACGTGCAAACATCAATACACTTAAATCTGAAATAAAGACAATGACTGCAACGATTGACTTTATAACGAGAAAGGATCAATAAGACGGCTATTGGGTTTTACAAAAGGACATGTTTTGAAGAAGGATCCTAATAAATTCTACAGATCCGACCAGTTAGTGTATATACTCCCTGTCAGTACAATCTGTGTCGATGTAACATTGCAGCAAACTCTTGTCTCAACAACAGAATTAATTCATAAAATGTACGGATTCTTCCCATCAGTGTGAACAGGGTATAAAATGGTTGAGACTCCTACCAACGCTATTTACCTCCCAGTAACAGTTCAGGTTTTGAACTATCTGGAGCTGCGTATTGTGGACCAGTATAATCAACTTAACCTATTTTTTCGACGAGGAAATCATTGTGTGGCTACATTTTATGCGGAACTAGCAGTGACGTTGAACGTGCAGAGACCCCAGAAGCGGCAGCGGCCTTCAGCCGGCTGGGAATTGTTGGAGGCAGAATCGACGGCCTCTAACTTGCCAGGCCAGATGCGTCGGCGGCGAGTTTCAACCAGTCAGGGATCGCAGCAGCTCCATATTGTCAGCGAAGGCAGGACGGGTTTAAGGTATAAAATCAAAGTGCACAACACGCACCGCAGCACTTCACACCAGAACAGCAAGGTGATACCACGTGCAAACTACGAGTTTCTTAAATCAGTGGGTCTGAGGCCACACAATGACGTTCGACAGCAAGCAGACAGACGTGGTGTATTCAAACCTCTGCTCAGCTGGAGAATCTCAGGTTCATCATACTTGCGTTTCAGACCAACAGACGAGGGAATATAGCAAATGGTTCCACTAAATTTGATAATTGCAGGTTAACTAATGCCAGAGTCTAGCTGAACTCCGAATTCTATCCGCATGATAATTTACACATGCAGTGGGATGAAAATGTATACAGCCTAGCATATGACATGTATGCAAGGTTCCGTGCTTCATACTATGAAGAGGAAGGATGTCTACTCAATCCACGGAAATTCAAGGAGCTGGCGCCAATCATTGTTCAAAAATGGCTCTGAGCACTATGGGACTTAATACCTGAGGTTATCAGGCCCCTAGAATTTAGAACTACTTAAACCTAACTAACCTAAGGACATCACACACATCCATGCCCGAGGCAGGATTCGAACCTGCGACCTTAGCGGTCGCGCGGTTCCAGACTGAAGCACCTAGAACTAAAAGTACCCCAACACAGTTCAAGCCATGACAAATGTGGACACACCCAATGTTATTGTCCACTATTAGGTGTACAGATACTTTGGTCAAACAGTGTATATGTTAATGGTATTCGAGGGACACTAATATGTAGTACAGTGAGGAGTACCATCTGCCATGTACTTCAAAGCGGTTTTCCGACTATGAGTGTAGATGCAGAACACACTGCAACAGACGTGTCTTAGTTGTAATACCCGGCGTTGCCTAGGTAAGAATATATGAAGGGTCGAGGAAAAGAATGAGTTAAGTCCATTTTTTCATTTTTTGAGTTTTCACCAGTAGATAAAAGTATGGAACAGACCACATATTTCCTACTGTAGTAAAATGGCAAAAACAAGCTCAGTCTTATTGTAAATTAGGTTTGAAGAAAGGCAGTACAGGGAAAGAAAGAGCTCAGTCCATATGAAAAAGGGGAACAAAAGTCTTTTTTCCATTAAGTGCTAGTATTTAAATAATTATGTAGGTTGCAGATGTGATAAAAAGTTGTTGTCAAACATTGTTATAATTTTGTGCAGTGTTGGTACCTTAAGCTGTCCGATGCAGGTCTTTGTATAGCGCAGTAAAGTGTCTGCAATTTTGCGAAAATACAGATATGGAATGTGAACCATCAAGTGATGCCTGTAGTGAAAGTATGGAAAGAGGTCAGCAACTAAAGAAAAAAAGTGAAAAGCCTAGCTGCTTATCTGACTTAAACAAAAAGATTAATTTAATACCCCATGAGATGGGAGAAACTGCCATTGTAGGCTACAGTGCTTTTACAACGCTCCTGGAGAGACAAGACAAAATATTTTAAAAGAATTCAACTTGATGGAATCTGTAGATTTGCAGAATGCTTATCTATGCAGTTTCATTACTGTGCTTCCAATAAAGCATAGAAGGCCTAGGAAAGACGAATGTGACTCAAGATGTAACACTGCAACCTACAAGTGGAGAGTTCGAGGAGAAATAGGGGTTGGAGTGAAAGAAGTTGCAGTTTGTCGTAAAGCATTTATGGCAATGCGTGGCGTATCAAAAAGTAAGATTCAATAATTAGTGTCTAGTCTTTGAACTACTGGGAATGCCTCTACTGATAAGAGAGGGAAACATGGGAATAGGTCCTGGATATTAAGTGATGGAACAGTTAATACCATTAAGCAGCATATTGCCTCCTTTCCAAGCAGAAATAGTTATTACGGGTTAAAAGATACAAGTAAAATGTTCAGTTTATTTAAAGAGGCTTCCCCGACAGTTAAGGTATGATATGAAACATATATACACATATTTAATACGAACTTCAACATTTCCTTTGGATATCCCCGCACACATACATGTAGTACCTGTGACGAATATATAGCCAAAGTGAAATGCCAGGAACTGGAAAAACAAAAATGTACTGGAATAGTAGAAGTAAAAGATATTGAGTCTCTATTGAAGAATTTGAAAACTTTGTACGATTATTACAAACTGCAAGCCAACACATTTTATGAGAGGAAGGAAAAAAGCTAAGAAGGAAATTCGAAAGACCATGGGAAAGGAAGCCATATGTATGGATTCTGGAAAGAAAAAAAAATGGTTCAAATGGCTCTGAGCACTATGGGACTTAACATATGAGGTCATCAGTCCCCTAGAACTTAGAACTACTTAAACCTAACTAACCTAAGGACATCACACACATCCATGCCCGAAGCAGGATTCGAACCTGCGGCCACAGCGGTCACGCGGTTCCAGACTGAAGCGCTTAGAACCGCTCGGCTACTCCGGCCGGCTTTTGAAAAGAATCTGCCTCTGCCTAACATTACAACTAATGTTGTGTACCACAACGCCAATTACCTATGTATGTTTTCAACATACACTGTTTATCAAATGCAGAGAGTACATTTTTCCTGTAACCTGAATGTGTTGCCAAAAAAGGTAGTGGTAAAGTATGCTCAGTGATTCATTCATTTTGTTACAATTACCTTGGCATGACCGTAAAATATCTAACATGTTTTGTGATTCATGTTGTGGTCAAAATAAGAACTACACACTTATTTGATTTTTGCACAATTTAGTTAAAGTAGACACTGTAAAAGTAATGTTTTCAATAAGATGACATTCTTATTTGGAATGTGATAAAGATATGGGACTTACAAACAAGGAAGCTCATACAGAAGTTTCCAAATATTGGACAGAGTTTTCATATCAGCTCGGTCAAAGTTTCACCATTTAATGTTGTTGAAGCTACATCTGGGACTTTTCGCCAATGAACAGCGTTCCTGAAGCCCTTGTACAAGCAGAAGTGTCCTTTTCGTACGCGTCCAGTTAAAGAACTCGTCAAAGACAGAACTCATCCGAGGCTTGTAAAATTCAGGACGTTTTATAACAGAGCATTGGAGACTGCAGCTCTGAAATCAACTCATTCAGCTGAAGGATCCAATGGACAAGAGTTTGATTTGCCTGAGTTTTCTTATACCAGTAAGACTGTAAGATAATCTCCAAACCTTGCTGATTATTTTACTATGATATAGTTTCAAATTATAAAATGTTCTACTTTATACTACTTTATATTTTCAGACCTACTACCCATCTCTCATGAGAAATACCTGGATATGCAGGTCTTGAAAAATTTCTGAGGGACAGAAGCATTAGAATATTATAACAGTTTTCCTGTTGCTTGAAGTTCTCACAATCAGAACAGGCAGTCTTGAACTGCTTTTTAAATACAGTTTGATTCTTACTTCAAGTACTAAAGGAATAAGCAATCTTTATGTTACCTTGAATTCATAGACCCAGCACGTTCTTTCAATGAACAAGTTACCCTTAGTCAACTTCTTAACATGTAGCAACGAAAGTATCAATAAATATGTTATAATATGGTTGTTCATTTACAGAATACCGAAGGTTTATAATTTTGAAAAATAAGTATATACTGTTACATAACTGTAAGATCAAGAAAAGATTTAAACAGAAATATTAATGTCCTGCAAAATTTATGAAAATAGACTTACCTCATTCTTATCCTGGACCCTTCAACTACTGCACAGCTGATGGCATGAGGGCCATTCTCCCTATAAGATACAGACAGATGTATATTCCATTAAATGTATGATGTTTATAGGGTATACTAAATTAATAATCCATGAAGTGATAAAATATTATTATTTAAGTAAAACAAGTCAGAATCAAAAGTTATTTAATTTAATAAGAAATTTAATTTTTGTTGTGCATAAATACTATATTTTCATTTTTCCACAACACCTGCATATATACTACGTTTGCTGTTTTATCGTTTGGAGTATAAATGAGCAAATTTTCAGGTAATTCAACTAGTGAGCATGTGACATGCAGCTGGCCATGTGAAAAGTATGATTCCTTTCAGTTAGAACCAAAACATCGTAATGTTTGGCACTGTGCTTTGTTGATGGTCATGCTGTAATTCAACTTTATTAGAAACTGCGATAGCCTTGAACTGAAGGGAAATCTCGATGAGATTAGATTTCGGAAATTGAAGAAATTTAGTGCCTTATAATTATTGATGATAATGTTGTTATAATTTTTAGCCACATATATTTTCAAGGGACTGAACTTTCTGGAAAAACCAATTCAATAAATATTTTCTAGAAATTCCGAATACATCTCTGCCCCTCACTGAGACATGAAACGCAACTCAAAACGATTAAGAAGCTATTCACAAACACAATGTGTTGAGAAAACGACTTTCGCCACTTACAGCCACGCACTTCCGCCCACCATGACCAAACCCCCTTACTAACAGCAGGAGATACAGGGCTATCTACCACCACAACCACGAGTGGGTAGCAATGGGTAGTCATAGAGAAAAGTATATATATATATATATATATATATATATATATATATATATATATATATATATATATACACTCCTGGAAATTGAAATAAGAACACCGTGAATTCATTGTCCCAGGAAGGGGAAACTTTATTGACACATTCCTGGGGTCAGATACATCACATGATCACACTGACAGAACCACAGGCACATAGACACAGGCAACAGAGCATGCACAATGTCGGCGCTAGTACAGTGTATATCCACCTTTCGCAGCAATGCAGGCTGCTATTCTCCCATGGAGACGATCGTAGAGATGCTGGATGTAGTCCTGTGGAACGGCTTGCCATGCCATTTCCACCTGGCGCCTCAGTTGGACCAGTGTTCGTGCTGGACGTGCAGACCGCGTGAGACGACGCTTCATCCAGTCCCAAACATGCTCAATGGGGGACAGATCCGGAGATCTTGCTGGCCAGGGTAGTTGACTTACACCTTCTAGAGCACGTTGGGTGGCACGGGATACATGCGGACGTGCATTGTCCTGTTGGAACAGCAAGTTCCCTTGCCGGTCTAGGAATGGTAGAACGATGGGTTCGATGACGGTTTGGATTTACCGTGCACTATTCAGTGTCCCCTCGACGATCACCAGTGGTGTACGGCCAGTGTAGGAGATCGCTCCCCACACCATGATGCCGGGTGTTGGCCCTGTGTGCCTCCGTCGTATGCAGTCCTGATTGTGGCGCTCACCTGCACGGCGCCAAACACGCATACGACCATCATTGGCACCAAGGCAGAAGCGACTCTCATCGCTGAAGACGACACGTCTCCATTCGTCCCTCCATTCACGCCTGTCGCGACACCACTGGAGACGGGCTGCACGATGTTGGGGCGTGAGCGGAAGAGGCCTAACGGTGTGCGGGACCGTAGCCCAGCTTCATGGAGACGGTTGCGAATGGTCCTCGCCGATACCCCAGGAGCAATAGTGTCCCTAATTTGCTGGGAAGTGGCGGTGCGGTCCCCTACGGCACTGCGTAGGATCCTACGGTCTTGGCGTGCATCCGTGCGCCGCTGCGGTCCGGTCCCAGGTCGACGGGCATGTGCACCTTCCGCCGACCACTGGCGACAACATCGATGTACTGTGGAGACCTCAAGCCCCACGTGTTGAGCAATTCGGCGGTACGTCCACCCAGCCTCCCGCATGCCCACTATACGCCCTCGCTCAAAGTCCGTCAACTGCACATACGGTTCACGTCCACGCTGTCGCGGCATGCTACCAGTGTTAAAGACTGCGATGGAGCTCCGTATGCCACGGCAAACTGGCTGACACTGACGGCGGCAGTGCACAAATGCTGCGCAGCTAGCGCCATTCGACGGCCAACACCGCGGTTCCTGGTGTGTCCGCTGTTCCGTGCGTGTGATCATTGCTTGTACAGCCCTCTCGCAGTGTCCGGAGCAAGTATGGTGGGTCTGACACACCGGTGTCAATGTGTTCTTTTTTCCATTTCCAGGAGTGTATATATATATATATATATATATATATATATATATATATATATATATATATATATATATATATATATATATATATAACGAACTTACTTCGAGAGAGACCATTTATTCTGTCATAAACTGTTACAAAGACAGCAGTCTAATACAAGCTGTAACATGCGGCCACAGTCACAGTATGTGTTGAAAATGGTTTCCACGTGCCTCAACGCATGCATGTACGTGCCTTAACATGTTCTGCCTCATACATTCACATCGCCCAGGCTGCACCCGAACAGTGTCAGAGGTAGCATGAATACACTGATCCAGTGTCTCCACATCTGGAATGGGCTCTGCATACATGACACTTTCGAGATGCTCCATAACAAGAAATCGCACTGGTTGAGGTCCAGTGAACGAGGAGGACATGCAACTGGACCCCCCCCCCCCCCCTCATACATTCCATCGACCAGGGAAGACATGATTGGGATGCACCTAGACGTTAACGGCGAAGTGGGCTGGAGCACCATCATGTAACAGTCACATAGTCCTTTGAATCATCAATGGCACTTTTCCAGCAGGGGAGGCAAAGTCGCCTGCAAGAAACACCGATTGTTGCTGCCTATTAGGCGATGTGGAAGGAAGACTGGTCCCAAAATACGGTCGTCAATTATCCTGGCCCACACATTCCAGCTGCACCAACACTGAAGATTCGCTATCACCATATCAGGAGGGTTCTGTATACTGTCCCACATATGACTGTTATGAAAATTGAAGATACCACTCCATGTAAAGGTGGTCTCATCTGTGAATAGGACGGATGACACAAATTATGGAATTGTGGTTGCCTGGTAAAGAAACCAGTGACAAAACTGCTCCCGATGTGGAAAGTCTGTCGCTAGTAAGCTCTGCTCACGATGTAAGTGATAAGAGTAAGAACAATTGTTATGGCGAATGTGCCACACAGTCGTCTGGCTTATTCAGTACTGGAGGGTCAACTGCATGGTACTGACATGGCAGTCTCCTTCCACAGCGTTTATCACATTTTCCTCCAAGTCTGATGTCCAAATGATTCGGATACGCCCTTCATGATTTCCTGCTACCTGAAACGACCATGTCCCAGACAAACGGCGAAACACTGTTGAAAACATTGAATGCTGTGGTTGTTGTCGGCAGGGATAGGTCTCCTGACACGACCTTACTGCCCACTGCCTGCTGCCATTTGCCTTTCCATAAGTAAACACCATGTTGGCAAGCTCTTGATTCGAATACAGAATCAATGTGTACAGCACTGTATCATATCCACTACAAGGTGAGTCAGCAAGAAAAATGAATCGGACACAATATTACTAACGACTATGGCAAGAGAGGGCGCTAGGGCGTGATGTATGAGGAACAGTACTACCCTCTAGGAGGAAACCGTGCATACTTAACTGTGGCTGTATGGTGCAGCGTATATTAAACTGCAGCCTCTGTAACGAAATATGATTGAATAAATGGTCTCAAGCATGGAAATCATGCATTTCCAGACATAAGTTCATTAGACCTCTTTTGTTCTGTATCCTCTCATCGATCAGTCCCTAGAGTTTGTTCATGGTGGAAGAAATCACCTCATATATATATATGGTGTCCCATTTATATTGACCAACCTATATAACTGTTTGTCCAGATGGAAATTGCAAAGTGTTTCAAGCAAATGTTCTTTAGCCGTCAGGGGGACATCAATCAGCATGATTGCCTTCGTTGTAGCTTTGTTTCTTACAAAGATATGAACAGCAGTATGACTTTTTTAAATGGCGCCCTGTATTTTTAATTCGGTAATTCATTTCCTCTCCTAAATACCTATTCAAAAATGTATCGCAGTGTACCATTAACTGAAACACAACGTTATTAATTACATAGCACAACACTGACTTTTAGCCCGAGATCACAAACTCGTCCACTTGCTGGAATTGACAGAAAACAAATAAAAACCAAGTACAAACATAACACAAAATTGACTTTGACTCTCCTGTACCATTGCCCAGGAGTAGAACATTCAAAGGTGCTCAAAGTGGTGACCGTGGACACCGATACACTGGTGCACTCGTTGAATAAAAGAATTATTTACTGCTATCAGTGTTGCCTGCTGAAGAGAATTACAATCAAGCACGATACATTCCTGCATGTCCTCTGGAGTTGTTGGAATATCGTGATGGACAACGTCTTTAACGCATCCCCAAAGAAAAAAGTCCTGAGGATTTGAATCAGGTGACCTAGCATGCCAAGTAACTGTTTCTCCTCGACCAATCTGGCAGGATACCTTCGGTTCAGGACACGACGTGCACGCAAGGCATTATGTGCTGGAAATCCATCGTGTTGATACCACATAAGCATTCTAGTTCTTAGCGGCACTTCATCCAGAAGAGGAAGAAGAATTTGTCTGAGGAAGTTGGCATACGCTGTGTCGTTTAGACTACCACTGATGAAATACGGGCCAATAATTGTAGTACCAAGCATCCCACACCAGACGTTAACTCTCCATTGACGTTGATGTTCCACCTGTCTAAGCCATCGTGGGTTGTCGCTGGACCAATAATGCATGTTCTTTGTAGTTATCTGTCCTTTGTCTGAGAAGGAACATTCATCGTTAAATAGAACATTGGAGAAGAAGTTCTGGTTGGCGAGAATTTGCTGCTGTGTCCACTGACAGAACTGTACACGATTCTGGAAATCATTCCCAAGCAATTCTTGATGTTGGTGTACATAGTAAGGATGGAATCGGTGACGTGTAAGAATACGACGTACACTGGTTTTAGGAATGCCAATCTCGTGTTCAATCTGTCGTATGCTCACATGTGGATTCATAGCAACGGAAGCGAGAACAGTAACTTCGGCAGCTTCGTCTGTGCGAGTGCTACGACGACTGCGTTGTCGTGGGTTGAAACTTCCCGTTTCCTGAAGCGTCGCAACAAAACGAGGAAATATCCGTCTGGAATGTGGGCTCTTGTCAGGATATCGCTCTCTGTACAGTTCCGCTGCCTGCGTAGCATTTCGTCTTCCTTCAACAACAACAATAAAAGAAACGTTATGTGGATGCAGTTTATAGGAGGGACAGCCTTTAGTGTATGCCTACACTATTCAACAGTACTTAAAAGGACTAAACTACTGTACTAAATGTACCCGTACGTAAGAAAGCAGTGTTTCAATTACTGTTCTGCTAACTTACATTCCCCATAGATGAGTAGCATTTCTACCTTCTCCTCGTTGGTGTACATTCTACTCACACAACTCTTCAACTGACGATGGTTGACGGAGTGACGGGTGTGCATTCTACTTATGTTTGCATTTGTCTTCTGTCAACGTCAGCACGTGGATGTGTTCCGTTAACCCCAGTACCTGCACTAAGCGCTGTGAGCGTCAACGTGAAGGTTGTGTTATGTAATTAATAAGGTTGTGTTTCAGTGAATGGTACACTGTGATACATTTTTGAATAGGTCTTTAGGAGAGGAAATGAATTACCGAATAAAAAATACAGGGTGCAATTTAAAAAAAGTCATACCGCTGTTCATATCTTTGTAAAAAACAAAGCTACAACGAAGGCAATCGTGCTGATTGATGTCCCCCTGGCGGCTAAAGAACATTTGCTTGAAACATTTTGCAATTTTCATCTGGACAAAATGTTATTTAAGATGGTCAAGATAAATGGGAACCCTGTATATTGCTGCCATCAGAATGCTCCTAGCGTGTCTAGTATACCGTTGCCATGTTCCGAGGTAGTACTAACTTATCCAGTTTCATATGGACTCCACGCCACGGTGCAGCTGTAATCATTGCAAAAACACAGATTTGAACCCAAAACCTGTATATGAGTAGTTCATTAATTTTCGCCTGAGCCACTGAAGCCGACTGATACATTCAGCTAGACATGTTGGTGCAGTCACTTGCTTATGGGAAAGTCACTACTTTCCATAAAACATATGTAAATGACCAGAATGAAGTTAACAAGTTGTCGCTTATGAAGTAAGAAAATGCAGCAATAGCTTACAACATTGCATTCAAAGTACTACTTGAAGTAATAAGGAACTGCTGCATTATTTCCTCCCTTAGAATGGCTACCGCGTTGTAGGATCACGATTACCACTTTGCAGAAACCTTTATCGGTGTCTTCAATAGTCCAAGATTGTCTCTGACGAACTGCTAGTGGCTGGGACGAGCAATCCCATAAAAAAAACTGCGCGACCAAGGGTGTTGTCGTTACACTTTGCCTCCATGCGATTCTGCAAGCGGACATGCACGATTCACAACTTGTGGAATTAGTGCGAGAAAATCAAAGCATGTATAGCGCTAACAACCATCAATGCGAGCATGCTAACGTCAGAAATAATTTTAGTAGGTATGCTGGGCGGTTTCTGTGTCACCAATGATGTGACTGATAAGTCATGCAGTTTCCCCACCCCTCTCCTCTACCTCCTCCGACAAATAAAAATTGCCCTACGTACACTCTCAGACAAAAAACGACGCACCACGAAGGATTGTCCGAACGGGACGGAAATCGGTAGATTTGATGTACATGTACAGACAAACAAATAGTTTACAGTTTTAGAAAAATTGGATGGTTTATTCACGAGAAAGGGCTTTACAAATTGAGCAAGTCAGTAACGTGTTGGTCCATCTCTGACGCTTATACGAGCAGTTATTCGGCTTGGCACTGATTGACAGAGTTGTTCGATGTCCACCTGTGGGATGTTGAGCCAAATTCTGTCTAATTGGGGCGCTAGATTGTCAAAATCCAGAGATGGTTGGAGGGCCCTGCCTATAAAGCTCCAAACATCCTCAACTGGGGAGAGATCCAGTGACCTTGTTGACCTAGATAGGATTTGACAAGCACAAAGACAAGCAATGGAAACTCTCGCCGTGTGTGGGCAGACATTATCTTGCTAAAATGTAAGCCCAGGATGGCTTGCCATGAAGGGCAACAAAACGGGACGTAAGATATCGTAGACGAACTGCCGTGCTGCAAGTGTGCTTCAGGTGACAGCCAAAGGGTCTTGCTATGAAATGAAATGCAATCCAGATTATCATTCCTGGCTGTCAGGCCGTATGGCGGGAGATGGTCAGTTTGGTATCCCACCGCTCTCGGGGCCATCTCCAGACACATCTTTGCTGCTCATTGTGGCTCAGTTCAAAGTGGGACTCATCACTCAAGACAAAAGCAGTCCAGTCAGTTACATTCCCAATGCTAGTACGCTACTGTGATGGCAGTAGCCACAGCCTGCATTACCTGAGTTAAAATAACATGAAACGAGAAAAATGCAGGAAGCACACTTTTACTTCCCAAGTGTCAGACAATAAAACTTCATATAATTCGAAACTAACCTATGACCCACACATTCGTTTCGCATCTAAACTGAAAATCGAGAGCTGCACATTCATCTTCCTGATGGTAGACACTTTTAGCACTGAGTCTAAACCCAAAAACTTGGTAAAGGTACTATGCTTGTAAAAACCACCATAAAAAATTCTTCGTTTAAGTGAAAGGTGGCTGTTTCATTGTCAGTAACATAACCAGCCATTATAGAGCCGTTTTTTCCTTTATTATCATTTCATTACCCCGCCCCATACGGGCAGGGGTGGGTTGGCAGCAGCACAATTCGTCGCTCTTCAGCCAAGAGATTACATGAAATACCACAGGAGAACATTACAGATATAAAATACGAGGACAAAAGATGAAATGTACACATGAGAAGGGGGAAGTGATTGGAGTTAAAATGTACAAAAATGGGGTAGTTGGATGAGGTATGTTTACATAAAATCCACAAACAGTTAAAATGGCATTAAATGAAGATGTAGCATGTTAACACTGGCAGCACGAACAGCACAAAAAAAAAAAAAAAAAAAAAAAAAGAGTTCACAGTATGGGATGGCGACACTGAACACACTGCACTGAAGTTATGTACACGGTAAGCACCAAAACACAACAAATACAGCTGTCTTTTTTTTCGTTTATTGTAATTTCATGCCCCAGTCTCATAGGGGCAGGGTAGGGCTGGCTGCGGTGCAGTCCGCTACTCTTCAGCCAAGTGGCTTTACAAAAATATATAAAAGGGGAACTCATACATAAAAAGGGCGAAAAAAGGGGGATATCAAAACGCAGTAAATGGAGATAATGGAAGTTAAGATATACACTAACTCTGGGACATTCACTGGGGAACAGTTCAAAAAAGTCGACATAAAAGAAAACAACTGGCAATTTGTGGAGCACTTAAAATACTATGGAGTCGCACACATGTTAAAAGTCAGCCACAGTGTAAAAACACAGAGAGAGAGAGACACTCTAAAAACTCTGTAAACGATGGAGCCCACACAAAGAATAAAAACCGCTTGTAGTACCTGCTAAGGGATGGGAGGTCTTAGAGGAGGGAAAAAGAGGGGGCAAGGTGCAGCGGGCAGGGCTGGGGGGTGGGAGGAAGAAGAAAAAGGGGTGCAGGGATCACACCATGAGGCAGGAAATGGGCGGGGCAGGAGATGAAGAGGTAATACAAGGCAGGAGGGAGTGCAGAGAGATAGAAGGGAGCATGGGAAAGGGAGGGTGGTGTATGAGGGAGGAAAACTGCTCTGGGGAATGGAAGGGAGGGGAGGGGAAGGGTGAAGAGGGAGCGCTGAGGAGGGGAAAGGTGGAGTTAGAGTTGGTAGGAGGGGTAGATGTCAGGGTGAAGCTCATCATCCATGAGCGGTAGGTGCTGAAAATTGCATTGGGAAAGGAGGTGGAGGGTGTGGAGGTGGAGAGAAGGAGGGATACAGCGATAGAGGCATGGCAATGGGTGGGGGGTGGAGAGGAAGGAGGAAACCAGGGGGTGGGGGGATCAAGCCTGTGGACAGCGTAAAGGATGCGGAGATGTTGGTGGAAAAGAAGGAGGTAGGGGAAAAGTATGAGGTCCTACAGGAGCTGTGTGGGGGAAGGAACGCAGATACGGAAGGCAAGGAGGAGCGCGTGTCGTTTGAGGATTTGGAGGGCCTTGTAAAAGCGGATGGGTGCGGAGATCCAGGCAATGCTGGCATAACAGAGGACAGGACGGATGAGGGATTTGTAAGTGTCGCATATGGTGGAAAGATGCAATCCCCATGTCTGGCCAGACAGGAGTTTCAGGAGGCAGGAATGGGCTTTCTGCTGGATGGTCAGGAGGTGAGGGGTCCAGGTGAGGTGATGGTTGAGGGTGAGGCCGAGGTATCTCAGGGTGGGGGTGAGGTAGAAATCATGGAGACGGAAGGAGAGGGTGGTGCGGCCTATGATGATTGCCTGGGTTTTAGAGACCACTTATAAAACACTAATACGACCTATTCTTGAGTACTGCTCGAGCGTTTGGGATCCCTATCAGGTCGGATTGAGGGAGGACATCGAAGCAATTCAGAGGCAGGCTGCTAGATTTGTTACTGGTAGGTTTGATCATCACGAGAATGTTACGGAAATGCTTCAGGAACTCGGGCAGGAGTCTCTGGAGGAAAGGAGGCGTTCTTTTCGTGAATCGCTACTGAGGAAATTTAGAGAACCAGCATTTGAGGCTTACTGCAGTACAATTTTACCGTCGCCAACGTATATTTCGCGGAAAGACCACAAAGATAAGATAAGAGAGATTAGGGCTCGTACAGAGGCATATAGGCAGTCATTTTTCCCTCGTTCTGTTTGGGAGTGGGACAGGGAGAGAAGATGCTAGTTGTGGTAAGAGGTACCCTCCGCCACGCACCGTATGGTGGATTGCGGAGTATGTATGTAGATGTAGATGTAGACGAAGGAACCACTGGTTACGCCAAGTGGTGAACTGGTCAAGGTGGGTTTGGAGGGTACTTTGGGACCCTTGAAGGGTAGGATAGAGAGCCAAGAAGGCGGTGTCATCAACATATTGGAGAAGGTGGACAGGTGGGGTGGCTTGGGCATATCAGCCGTGTACAAGAAGTAAAGGTGACGGGAGAGGATGGAGCCCTGGAGGACGCCAGCAGTGGGATAAAAGATACAGAAGTTGGTGTTGTGGAGGGTGACATAGGAAGGACGGCGTGAGAGAAAGGAAGCGACCAGAAGGACAAAGTTGATGGGCAAGGCGAAGGTTTGGTGCTTAAAGAGGAGACCGGGATGCCATACACAGTCATAGGCATTTTGGAGATAGAGGGAAACAAAAATGGCGGAGCGACGGGAGTTAAGCTGGAGGGAGAGAAAGTGAACGAGGTTAAGGAGTTGATATTCGGCGGAGAAGGAGGGTCGGAAGCCACACTGAGTAAGAGGGAGGAGGAGGTGGTGTTGATTAAGGTGCTGATGGATACGACGGGAGAGGATCGATTTGAAGACCTTACTGAAGGTGCGGCAGATGGGACGATAGGAAGAGGTGACGGAAGGGGGTTTGTTGGGTTTGAGCAATAAGAGGATGCGGGAAGTCTTTCACAGGTCGGGGTAGAAGCCGGTAGATAGGATGACGTTATAGAGATGGGCAAGGACAGTCAGGAAGGAGAAGGGACTTTCTCTAAGGTGGCGGTAGGTTACACGGTCGTGACCAGTGGCCATATTGCGTTTGGACTGGAGGATACAGCCATCAAACATGTGAACTTATACATACCAGCCATGGAGCAACAACACTTGAGAATGAAACACACCTATATTTACAAGTCGAATTACAGCCATCAAAAACGCTGCAGATACGTATGACGAGAACATACGATATTTTCTATGACAATAGTGGCCAATACTGTACTTGCACACCACATTTCAAGACGAAATCTGAGAACTACCTTCGCAACAGACTGCAGCCAACTGACATAGGTGATTATTGTTATCGCCAACGACGAAGCAGCGGCCACTACCTCCATCTGGCAGAAGGAATAAGATTGCTGTACCTGGAGAGTTCAGACAGGGACCTGTCAAGAAACCATACAGCTATGTCCAGCATGGGAGATAGCGTCACCGTAAATACATTATGATCCACGCAGCTTTCCGCCCATTCGCTGATGGCTGCGGTACTGCCTGGACCATTGACACCTTACTACTGACAACTCATGCTCCACGACTGTAGCATCTGGCTCAAGTTACAGTACAGAATAGCACCCCACTTGGCATTAGTTCAGAAGACACCGGAACAATTTTGAAAGTCTCCAGAATGAAATTTTCACTCTGCAGCGGAGTGTGCGCTGATATGAAACTCCCTGGCAGATTAAAACTGTGTGCCCGACCGAGACTCGAACTCGGGACCTTTCAATTTTGAAAGTATCGAATCTAACACCGTTCTCAATTGAATTTGTACCTACGGAAGTGTAAACATCTACATCTACACTCAGCAAGCCACCGTTCGGTGCGTTGCGGAATGTACCCTGTATCACAACTAGTCATTTCCTTTCCTGTTCTATTCGCAAATAGAGCAAGGGAAAAAGGACTGTCTATATGCCTCTACATGAGCCCTAATTTCTCGAATCTTATTTCTGTGGCCTTGCGCGAAATATATTTTGGTGGCAGTAGAATCGTTCGGCAGTCAGCGTAAAATGCCGATTCTCTAAATTTTCTGAACAGTGTTTTTTGAATATAATGTCGCCTTCCCTCCAGGGATTCCCATCTGAGTTCCCAAAGCATCTCCATAACACTTACGTGTTGTTCGAGCCTACCGATAACAAATCTAGCAGCCTGCCTCTGAATTGCTTTGATATCTTCTTGGTATGGATCCAAAACACTCGGGCAGTACTCAAGAACAGATCGCACCAGCGTCCTATATGCGATTTCCTTCACAGGTGTACCACTCTTTTCTTAAACTCTCCCAATAAACTGAAGTCGACCATTCGCCTTCCCTGCCACAGTTCTCACATGCTCGTTCCATTTCATATCGCTATGCAAGTTTACACCCATATATTTAAACGACTTGGCTGTGCCAAACAGACACTAATAGTACTTTAACCGAACATTACGGATTGTTCTTCCTACTCGTCCACATTAACTTACATTTTTCCATATTTAGAACCAGCTGCCATTCGTCAAACCAAATAGAAAATTTTTCTGCGTCGTCTTGTATCTTCCTACAGTCACTCAACTTCGACATCTTACAGTGCACCACAGCAAACAACCACAGGTTGCTGCCCATCCTGTCCGCCAAATCATTTATGTATATAGAGAACAACAGCGCTCCTATCACACTTCCCTGGGGCACTCCTCACGATCCCCCAGTCTCTGATGAACATTCGCCGTCGAGGACAACACAGTGATTTCTATTACTTAAGAAGTTTACGAGTCACTTACATATCTGTGAACTTATTCAATATGCTCGTACCCTCGTTAGCAGCCTGCAATGGGGCACCGAGTCAAATGCTGTCCGGAAATCTATAATTGGTTGTTGCCCTTCATCCATAGCTCGCAGTATATCATGTGAGAAAAGGACGAGCTGAGTTTCGCACGAGCAATGCTTTATAAAACCATGCTGATTCTTGGACATAAGCTCCTGTCACAAGAAAGTTTACTATATTTGAACTGGGAATATGTTCATGGCTTCTGCAGCAAACCGAAGTTGGGGATATTGGTTGGCAATTTTACGGGTCTGTTCTTTGACCTGTCATAGGCTAAGCGCAAATTAAGACGCGTATAGCAGGTGAAACGCGACACGACACTACAGCGCGACGCGCACGTTCCGCACATGTCGCGCGGGTCCAATGCATATCGAGATGCGTACACGTATTTGCACGCGTCGGTTGACGACGCTCTGCGCTGACAAACGATGCGCGCGCGCACTGTAATCTTTCTCAAACGATTTTACAGAAACTATTCAGTAAGAATATTTCATTTTTACCTTGCTCGTAGCGTTATATGTCAGCTTTGTCGCGAAGTGCCCATCATCTCGCTAATGGTCATACTTATAGTGGTATACACATTTTAGTAAGAAACTGCGCAAAATTCTAAAAGTTTGCACTGAAAAATAGGGATTACTATAATACTATGCATTTATGTTTGGTGCGTATTACACCATATGTTGCTGCGTATGAAATTTAGCTAACGTGTTAAATTTTTTTTAGACATGGGAGGAGGTCTCTATCTGCCTCCGATATCGAGAAAATGGATCCTATGTAGCGCGCTCACTTCCGATCTCACGCCCGCGAGAATGAAATACACGCAACATCTCTCATATCTCCTAAACCGCTCCAGACACTGAAAGGAAAGTTTGTCAAATTATAGCACTCAAGGAGAGTATTGTGCCAATTCGTAAACATACGGAATTTTCTAATCTATGGCGATATATCAGATTATTGGGTCAAGGGCGTTCCCACGCCAAAGTACCGTTATCCAAGATGGCGGCGATGACGTCATCCAAGATGATGGCGATGACGTCATCCAAGATGGCGGATTTTGGCAGGAAGTTTAAATTTTGACAGGAAGTTTGAATTTTAGTGGGAAAGTTCCACACACCCTCCCCCACAAAAAAATGCGGCAAGTTCAAATTCCAAGAGGATAATGCACCGCAACACGGTTATCTCTACTAAGCAAAGAAAATAGCGGGAAGATAGCTCACTTGGGCTAACTTTAGTCAATCGACCGCCACTTCTTCCTACGAACTGGCACCAAGTTTGAATTTTTGCAGTAAACAAAGGTCACTTTGGGGTTTAGCTACCAACCTAAGAAAATTGGGGGAACATAGGTCAATTGGGCTATCTCCACTAACCTAAGTCACCCGACCGCCACCTCTTCCTATGAACTGGCACCATGTTTGAATTTTGATGGTAAACAAAGGTAACTTGTGATTTCGCTCCTAAGGTAAGAAAATAGGAGACAGAAAGGACACTTCTACTAACCTCAGTCGCCCGACCGCCACCTCATCCTAAGGATTTGTGGCAAAAAAGGACTTGTCTTTATTATTTAAGCAATTTCATGCAGGTGTATTTGCCACTGGGTCTGAACTCTAACTGGCTTAGCACACATCACCACCAGCAGAGGGCACCCGCATGATGTCAGATGATGGTGCAAGTACTGTTATTCAAAATGGCGGCACCCAGTGTGTCCACTGTGAGGTCTAGACCCCAACTGACTTAGTACATATCGCCACCGCCAGAGGGCGCTACCGTGACGTTGGGTGATGACACAAGTACCGTTATTCAACATGGCTGCAACCAGTGTATTCACCATGTGATCTAGGGCACACAGCAACTGTACTGTCCCATTTCATAATCCAGGATCGTCTGCTTTCTCTTCCACGAGTTTATAACGACATACGCCTCGTGTCTGTGGTCCGCGAGCTCACGGCTGCAGACGTCACAGCCTCAAGCCTGCACCTTCATACTCGCGCCAGGGATAGTCTTCCATAAATACCCTAACTAATCTAACACCCACATCGCGCATCTAACGCATGTATTACCTATATACTTAATTCCATTTCAATTTTAATCAGGGTCAATAAGTGAATGTACGATTTCAATATTCAATGATCAAATGAGAAGTTCCACATTTTCCTACTATGAGCGCAGTGATCGTTCACGACCTAACACCCCCCCCCCCCCACCCATACATGTTGCACTCCTATTGGCTACATTAGCCATGTGATTCGACTTCATAGAACCTAGGACTTGGAATCAATTTTCGCGAATGCCACACACACGTGGACTTGGAATGAAATAGTTAAAGTCTCCACCATGAACCTCAACCGACCGGCACATCCCCCTACCTGCCCATGTCGTCGGTCTAACGTGTACTAACGTGCAGATTGCATGACGTAATCCAAGATTGTGGGGCGAAATGGCGGAAAACGACTCTCTCTATTATGAACATAAGTTTTTATTTTGCAATCTATGTCTCCACCACAAGATCTAGACTCCAACTGACGTAGTACACATTGCTACCACCAGAGGGTACTGTCACCCCTCCTGTGACCTAATCCCAGATGATGGTCTGTAGGAGGAAAATGACCGCACTGGGCTGCTGGGGAGAGTAAATAAGGAGTGCACTCTATTTAGTTTGGAACATTTTATTTAGGGATGGAATATATTTATCACACTGACGCAAAACACTCGCCATGTTGTGCTTGGGGTCACAATACACAGTCTGCAGATGTGCAAACAACTCCTAATTTATCCAAATAATTTAAGTACAGACATTCATACTTCTCCTATGTAATTCAGCACAGTTTTTTTCTAAACATGCACAGTACTTGTAAACTGTCCAAATACCACATAGCATAGCTTACAGACCAGCTCGCAAATAATGCAAGCAACGTACACAGAACTGCCCCCTGTCCACTAGAGCGCAGGTGTCCTCAGGCATGCGGCTGCCACATCCCTTTCATACTTGACACCTGAGAAATTCCTCTCAGAATACATAATAACCTAGGCGCCATTGATGACGCTGTTGGACGGAAGTGAAGACCTATTTGCAGAGCACATTCGCTCCAAGGGTGCTTGCATGTGGGTTCTTCCCTACCCTCACTCTAACTGGGGTCCAGCGAAGACGCTACAGAAATCCATTCCACAGTAGCACAATATGCTTTCTCCTTAGCGATTCCAATGGACCATGCATGACGTTTGGCTGACGCTTTGCCGCGCATAGCTACTTACCGCCACAACTGCATTTATCAATGTTGTATATCTTATACTGAAACTACCTTGCATTCTAAAATAATAACCAAGTCGAACTCTAGTAAATTGCATAGTCTCCCAGAAATACTTAACGTGCGCTTTTGTAGAGGTTTTCGTGTTGTCTCAACTTGTGTGCACATAAATTCTAGCCCTAACAGAACCTCTTTACGAAAATAACGCACAATAACGTCGAACCCAGTCTTCCTCGCGGATCTACCATGGTACCCACTCCATCATGTGCTACCCTTCCTCCTCTCAAGACATGCAAATGTTCTCACAGCTATGTAGAGTCTCATACATCCCAGCACAAAGCATGTGAAGGAATGTAGCATTATGATTGGCTCTTATCAAATTTACCCCCTCGAATTACTTATGCCGCCGGTATCCAAGCACCATCCACCTCTTCTTTCTTGGACTTTCAGGTATAAAATTATTTTGCACAAATCGCTAAAGTGCATTCACAGTTAAACATGTAAACTTATCTATAGATCATCAAATATGTACCAGACTCACAAGGATATTGGAAGCCACGAACGTATGTTGTGTAACTACAATTAAATATTACCATTTCTGCTACAGTCTGACACCAATCGTTGCACCTTTAATGTCTCCTTTTGACAGCTGTGCTTCTGGAACGAATCTCACTGTCTATACCACACATAATTTTCCACATAAAAAATCTCTCCCCCTTTTCGATGTGCTGAATGTATACATCCTTCCCGATAAGGCACACAGTCATCCTCTCTACTCATGTCACAACATAAACCACACTAACTTTACAATGCAATATATACACATTTTACACAACATAAGCCACAGTAACTTTACAATGTAATATATACACATTTTGCACAAACAGTGCGCTTATCTCTAATATCATTTCAGAACCTGAAAAAATTATTGTGTGCCTACTCTCAAATCGACTTTATGTCATGATGCTCCTCAGTCCTAGGGATGTACGGTCCACCTTTTCTTTCTTTCTACAGATGTAACATTAAGCCACAATAAACTATTTTACACTGACCACCATATTGCACCTACAACTAAATCTCGCAGAGTTCCATACATGTCATCAATTACATTGTCCCCCTACTGGCGCCATGAGCTTGAATATTAGTGCGTGAAATTGGTCTCCAACTCAGCAATATATCAATGTGTACTGTGTCTATGTAGTAAACATACAATTCCTATCCTATGCCATACAAAATAACCCCTTTTGCATCAGAAACCCCTCAGTGAATCGAAGTCACTCTCAGAACTTATGTGCAAAGACAGGCTCGTTTCCCCTTGGTACAAATGCACTATTGTTTCTGGTCCGGACCTGTGTGCTTCCTTGTGTTTCTACACCCATCCCAAGACTCTGTGATTAAAAAAACACACGTATTTTCCCCATAATATTATATCATTTTCGCGGTACTTCTCTATACCAAGCGGAAATGAGCCTGTCTTTGCACATCAGTTCTGATAGTGACTTCGATTCACTGAGGGCTTTCTGATGTAAAACGGGTTATTTTGTATGTCGTAGGATAGGAACTGTATGTTTACTACATCGACACAGTACGCTTTGATATATTGCTGAGTTGGAGATCGGTTTTACGCACTAATATTCAAGCTCCTGGCCCCAGTCGGGGGACAGTGTAATTGAATAGGTGTCTTTACGTATTTGACGATATGTACGGCACTTTGCGAGATTTAGTTGTTGGTGCAATATGGCTGTCAGAGTAAAATAGTTTATTGTGGCTGAATGTTACGTCTGTAGAAAGGAAGAAAAGGTGAACCTTGCTTCCCTAGGACTGAGGAGCATCATGACATAAAGTCGATTTGAGAGTAGGCACACAATAATTTTTTCGGGTTCTGAAATGATATTAGAGATAAGCGCACTGTTTGTGCAAAATGTGTATATATTACATTGTAAAGATACTGTGGCTTAAGTTGTGTAAAATGTGTATATATTGCAATATAAAGTTAGTGTGGTTTATTTTGTGGCATGAGTAGAAAGGATGACTGTGTGCCTTATCAGGAAGGATATATACATTCAGCACATCGAAAATGGGGAGAGATTTTTTTGTGTGGAAAATTATGTGTGGTATAGATAGTGAGATTCGTTCCAGAAGCACAGCTGTCAAAAGGAGACATTAAAGGTGCAACGATTGGTGTCAGACTGTAGTGGCAATGGTAATATTTAATTGCAGTTAAACTGGTACATATGTTCGTGGCTTCCAATATCCTTGTGAGTCTGGTACGTATTTGATGATCTATAGATAAGTTTACGCGTTTAACTGTGAATGCACTTTAGCGATCTGTGCAAAATAATTTTATACCTGGAAGTCCAAAAAAGAAGAGGTGGATGGTGCTTGGATACCGGCGGCATAAGTAATTCGGGGGGGCCGGCCGAAGTGGCCGTGCTGTTAAAGGCGCCGCAGTCTGGAACCGCAAGACCGCTACGGTCGCAGGTTCGAATCCTGCCTCGGGCATGGATGTTTGTGATGTCCTTAGGTTAGTTAGGTTTAACTAGTTCTAAGTTCTAGGGGACTAATGACCTCAGCAGTTGAGTCCCATAGTGCTCAGAGCCATTTGAACCAATTCGGGGGGTAAATTTGATAAGAGCCAAACATAATGCTACATTCCTTCACATGCTTTGTGCTGGGATACAGGAGCCTCTACATAGCTGTGAGAACATTTGCGTATGTTGAGAGCAGGAAGGGTACTACATGATGGAGTGGGTACCATGGTAGATCCGTGAGGAAGACTGGGTTCGACGTTATTGTGCGTTATTTTTGTAAAGAGGTTCTGTTAGGGCTAGAATTTACTTGCACACAAGCTGAGACAACACAAAAACCTCTACAAAAGCGAACGTTCAGTATTTATGGGGGACAATGCAATTTAGTAGAGTTCGATTTGGTTATTATTTTAGAATGCAATGTGGGTTCAGTCTAAGATACAGAACGTTGCTAGATGCACATGCAGTGGTAAGTACCTACTTGTGGCGAAGCGTCAGACAAACGTCGCGCATGGTCCATTAGAATTGCTAAGGAGAAAGCATATTGTGCTATTATGGAATGGATTTCTGTAGCGTCTTCGCTGGACCACAGTTAGCGCGAGGGTAGCGAAGAATCCACGTGCGTGCACCCTTGGAGCGTATGCGCTCGGCAAATAGGTCTTCGCCCCCATCCGATCGCGTCATTAACGGCGCCTAGGTTATTACGTATTCCAAGAGGAATTTCTCAGGTGTCAAGTACGAAAGGGATGATGCCGCCTCATGCCTGAGGAAACTTATGTACTTCATATCTTGGACGTGTTTTACCATAAACACAAAAGGGTCATATCTGTGGAAATTATGCGTTATCGGCTTTTTGCAACAGATCGTAGGGATACATCAACATAACAAGCAGCAAGCAGACAACCTTGTTTTACTTTCCTGCCTTGCTTCTAAATCACGTGATTTTATAATATTCCTTACTTCTTTATTCACTACCCTCACGATGAATCGTCTGTCCCTTTGTACGATCTGAAAACACTGTGGAGGCAGAAGATACAATCCCAGTGGCTAATGGCTCACCAGTTACTGAACTGTGTATTGTTCTTGACAAAAGAAGAAACAAAACAAAAGAACTGTACAGATATTTGTAACTGAAAACTATTATGTACTACGAAAGTTGATGGAATGCTTAAACGCCGAAAAACGAAACACTACTCAGTGATAAGAAAATTCAGTATACCGTAAGGCTGTGTTTTTTGGACGGACAATACTTCCACTGCCCATATGAGCCAGGCACAAGTGGGCATATGGCAGGACTGCCTTCGCGCTCCCCACCTCACCCCTCCTGCAGTGCTTGCGTGCGGCGCGAGAAACCGTAACACAGCCACAACGCCGTGTGACCCGGCGCAGGCGCATGTCGCGTCACAGTCGTGTCGCGTCCCAATTTGGGTGATCCCATTTGAACATGTGAAGTTAAAAAAACGCGCGCTTCACTGCATCGCGCAACACGCTCTATACGCGTCTCAATTTGCGCCTAGCCTTGTACACTGAAGTCACCTACGCTTTTTCAGTCGCTTGGGAATTACTGCTGGGTGAGAGAATAACTGTGAATGCAAGCTAGGTAAGGGGCCAGCGCCATAAGGTGCTCTTTGTAAAACCGAATTGATATTCCATCCGGGCCGGCCACTGTGACAGAGCGGTTCTAGGCGCTTCAGTCCGGAATCGCGCTGCTGCTACGGTCACAGGTTCGAATCCTGTCTTGGGTGTGGATGTGTGTGATGTGTTTAGGTTAGTTAGGTTTAAGTAGTTGTAAGTCCAGGGGACTGATGACCACAGATGTTAAGTCCCATAGTGCTTAGAACCATTTGAACCATTTGATTCCATCTGGACCTGGTGACCTATTTGCTTCCACATCTTTCAGTTGTTTCTTTATGCCAGCTGCGCAAGGTAGCCGTTCAGTCTGAGGCCCTTATCACGATCCGTGTGGCTCGCCCCATCGGAGGTTCGAGTCCTCCCTCTGGCAATAATGTGTGGGGTGTCCTTAGTATCAGTTAATGTAAGTTAGATTAAGTAGTGTGTAAGCTTAGGGACCGATGACCACAGCAGTTTGGTCCCATAAGACCCTATGCCAGGGATGTTTATTACTATGTCCTCCATTTGGAGTGTGTCTGATGGCCAAATGATGGTATGTTTGTGTGATTCTCTTGTGTGAATGATTTCTGAAATGTGAAATTTAAAACTTGGCTTTCGTTTTGCTATCTCCGACTACCACACCATATTGGTCAACAAGGGACTGAATGGAAGCCATAGACCCGCTTAGTGATTTTACATATGACCAGAATTTCCTTGCGTTCTCTTGCAAGATCTTTTGCTACGGCGTGACAAAGGTAGCTGTTGTGTTCTTCAAACACAATTCTCTACTAACCTTTTAGCTTTTTTGCACTTGTACATTCTCTTTTGAACTGGGTGTGCAACAGCCTCTGCTTCCTCAGCATCTTCTGAATTTCGTTATTAAACCATGGTGGCTTCTTTTCTATCTTTTATACACTTACTAAGTAAATAGCTCTCCATACCACAATTTACCACATGCTTTAACTTTGCGCACAATTCCTCTAACGTCTGTCTTACTGGAACTAAGTGATGATAGTTCACTGTATAAGTGAGATGCTAACAACTACTTATCTGCTGTATCTAGAAGAAACACTCTCCTTGCCTTCTTAACTTATTATTTAACCTTCATAAGCATAGTTGCTATAATGACATCATGGTTGCTAATTCCTGTTTCTATACTGACATTGTCAATTAGGTCCAAACAATTTGTAGCTACCAGATCTACGATATTTCCATTGCATGTGGGCTGCTAAGCTAGCAGCTCAAGAGAATTTTTAGAAAACATGTTAAAAAGTAATTCACATGACTCTGTGTCTGTAAATAATATACTGATGAGAGTTCTGGCTCAAAGAGCATTTTGGAACAAAAATTCCAGGATGCAGACAAAAAATGCAATTTTACAGTATTTCCAACCAAATTCTACATAAATACAACCAAAACAAAACGAACAACAAAGTTGACCTATTTAAAAAAATTTAGAAAATTATAACAAAGGAATTTTTTTTAATTAAAAGAAAAATACATTTTTTATACTTATTCAAATTCAATAACACGAATTGGACGATCTTTATTGTTTTTTACTCTGACAAATAAAATGTAATCCAATAATTTTATCTAATTTATCATTGTAATTTGTAAAGATTTTAATATAATGTTCTGGAAGAGTAATTTTATATTTATCATCTAAAAGTAATAAAACTCTACCTCCAAATTTAGTTGGTAAATATTTAGCTTTTGAACTAACATAAGATTTGTGTTTTTCAAATTCTAATAATTTAGTGAACACTTCTGAACAACCATTACTATAAATATTGTTAGGTTCAGTTAATAAATTTTTAAAGCTACCAATCACATTAATTTTTATTTATAGAGAAAAATTTAAGGAAACAAAATAAAATGTTTTCCAAATAATTGCAAAACGTTTGGAGGACATTCTAATTTTTGAAAATCTTAAGTTTTTAGATTTTATCTTCTACGGTTTTCTGAAAATATTTCAAAAGGAAATGAAACCATGAGGTTGAGAGTTGTTTAATTTTTTCTAATTATTTATTCATTTGTGTAATTATAAATTTTCAATAAGCATTCTGTGTTGTTAATCTAAGCTAAATTCTTTTTAGCTTATATAATAACACATGCAATTGCATAATTTGGAATGTATTCATTAAAAACTGCACATAATTTCATTGTTGTTTTGGAGCAGTTAGAATATTAATTCTTTTAGATATATTAATTACTTAAATAGGATACTTTTGAATAAACTTTAATGGACTTACATTTACACCATTATTTAATTGTGTTATTCTTTTAAAATGTCTAAAAGATATGTAAGTTTTTATGAAGATTTTTGGTAGATTAAGATTCCATAATTATTGAGGAAAATCTTCATTTCCTCCATTTTTAATATGGATATTTTGTAATTTAATGTGATAAAATAAAAAGTATCAAGTTATTTGCATACTTTTTCGATTAGTTTAGAAAACAACGAAAATAAAGTAAGGCACATCAAATTCAGTAGAATTAGAATAATTAGTAATATATATAAATCAAAATTTCTTTTTCCTTGTAAAAAAGCAAACTAAAATGTTTGGAGTTCGAAGAACAAAATTGGAATTTTTAAATTTGTAAGTCTTTCTTGTTCTAATTCAAGTGAATATTCTGCTTCATAATTAACAAAAGGAACAAAAAATTTCCACACTTTTTACAACAATTTTACCTCCTTTCTTAAAGTGTAAGATTATAATTTTCTGTAGCCTAACGAAGAATGGCATCTCCTTGATCTTTTCTTAAAAGCAAAGAATAATTTAGAGTTAGATCACCTTCAAACATCATTTATTTGAAATCTTCAAAAAAATCCACTAAATAATTCTAGTGGACAGAGAACTTCATTTTTTTGTTTTTATTTTTCCATTGTCAAGAATATTTTCTTCTATATTTAATTCATTCGCAAGAGATGTAGTCGATCAAATAAGAGTTGAAGAAGAAATAAAAGGATGGGTGGTTAAAATGGAAAACATTAATCATTTGCAAGTTTATTCAAAAAGTTAAGATCAACTAAAATATCAAGAAATTATAAAAAGATGTGAAACAGCTGACGAGAAAGTTAGTCGAAAAATGTTAGATTTATTCGAAATAATGGAAAAATTATTCCTTTAGATGAATGAGAAGGTAATACAGTTGTATTTTTTCATGTGCACATTCTTGTAAATAAAGATATAAATGCAAAATATTTTACTAGCGTGAAACATAAAAGAATAGACTGTTTTTATTTAAGTCAAACTTATTCAAAAATACCAAAACAATTAATAAGTGGTAATTTTACTTTTTAAAATACACTCCTGGAAATGGAAAAAAGATAACATTGCCACCGGTGTGTCAGACCCACCATACTTGCTCTGGACACTGCGAGAGAGCTGTACAAGCAATGATCACACGCACGGCACAGCGGACACACCAGGAACCGCGGTGTTGGCCGTCGAATGGCGTTAGCTGCGCAGCATTTGTGCACCGCTGCCATCAGTGTCAGCCAGTTTGCCGTGGCATACGGAGCTCCATCGCAGTCTTTAACACTGGTAGCATGCCGCGACAGCGTGGACGTGAACCGTATGTGCAGTTGACGGACTTTGAGCGAGGGCATATAGTGGGCATGCGGGAGGCCGGGTGGACGTACCGCCGAAATGCTCAACACGTGGGGCATGAGGTCTCCACAGTACATCGATGTTGTCGCCAGTGGTCGGCGGAAGGTGCACATGCCCGTCGACCTGGGACCGGACCGCAGCGACGCACAGATGCACGCCAAGACCGTAGGATCCTACGCAGTGCCGTAGGGGACCGCACCGCCACTTCCCAGCAAGTTAGGGACACTGTTGCTCCTGGGGTATCGGCGAGGACCATTCGCAACCGTCTCCATGAAGCTGGGCTACGGTCCCGCACACCGTTAGGCCGTCTTCCGCTCACGCCCCAACATCGTGCAGCCCGCCTCCAGTGGTGTCGCGACAGGCGTGAATGGAGGGACGAATGGAGACGTGTCGTCTTCAGCGATGAGAGTCGCTTCTGCCTTGGTGCCAATGATAGTCGTATGCGTGTTTGGCGCCGTGCAGGTGAGCGCCACAATCAGGACTGCATACGACCGAAGCACACAGGGCCAACACCCGGCATCATGGTGTGGGGAGCGATCTCTTACACTGGCCGTACACCACTGGTGATCGTCGAGGGAGCACTGAATAGTGCACAGTACATCCAAACCGTCATCGAACCCATCGTTCTAGCATTCCTAGACCGGCAAGGGAACTTGCTGTTCCAACAGGACAATGCACGTCCACATGTATCTCGTGCCAGCCAACGTTCTCTAGAAGGTGTAAGTCAACTACCCTGGCCAGCAAGATCTCCGGATCTGTCCCCCATTGAGCATGTTTGGGACTGGATGAAGCGTCGTCTCACGCGGTCTGCACGTGGAAAGGCTTGCCATGCGATTTCCACCTGGCGCCTCAGTTGGACCAGCGTTCGTGCTGGACGTGCAGACCGCGTGAGACGACGCTTCATCCAGTCCCAAACATGCTCAATGGGGGACAGATCCGGAGATCTTGCTGGCCAGGGTAGTTGACTTACACCTTCTAGAGCACGTTGGGTGGCACGGGATACATGCGGACGTGCATTGTCCTGTTGGAACAGCAAGTTCCCTTGCCGGTCTAGGAATGGTAGAACGATGGGTTCGATGACGGTTTGGATGTACCGTGCACTATTCAGTGTCCCCTCGACGATCACCAGTGGTGTACGGCCAGTGTAGGAGATCGCTCCCCACACCATGATGCCGGGTGTTGGCCCTGTGTGCCTCGGTCGTATGCAGTCCTGATTGTGGCGCTCACCTGCACGGCGCCAAACACGCATACGACCATCATTGGCACCAAGGCAGAAGCGACTCTCATCGCTGAAGACGACACGTCTCCATTCGTCCCTCCATTCACGCCTGTCGCGACACCACTGGAGGCGGGCTGCACAATGTTGTGGCGTGAGCGGAAGACGGCCTAACGGTGTGCGGTACCGTAGCCCAGCTTCATGGAGACGGTTGCGAATGGTCCTCGCCGATACCCCAGGAGCAACAGTGTCCCTAATTTGCTGGGAAGTGGCGGTGCGGTCCCCTACGGCACTGCATAGGATCCTACGGTCTTGGCGTGCATCCGTGCGTCGCTGCGGTCTGGTCCCAGGTCGACGGGCATGTGCACCTTCCGCCGACCACTGGCAACAACATCGATGTACTGTGGAGACCTCACGCCCCACGTGTTGAGCAATTCGGCGGTACGTCCACCCGGCCTCCCGCAAGCCCACTTTACGCCCTCGCTCAAAGTCCGTCAACTGCACATACGGTTCACGTCCACGCTGTCGCGGCATGCTACCAGTGTTAAAGACTGCGATGGAGCTCCGTATGCCACGGCAAACTGGCTGACACTGACGGCGGCGGTGCACAAATGCTGCGCAGCTAGCGCCATTCGACGGCCAACACCGCGGTTCCTGGTGTGTCCGCTGTGCCGTGCGTGTGATCATTGCTTGTACAGCCCTCTCGCAGTGTCCGGAGCAAGTATGGTGGGTCTGACACACCGGTGTCAATGTGTTCTTTTTTCCATTTCCAGGAGTGTATGTGTCTGGTTCCCAATATTCTTGTGGATTTGAGATGGCCATAGAAAGCACAGCTGCAACCAGGCAGGTCGGGTCTGGAAACAGCATCTCAACGGACGCCTTTGTTCCAAGCTGGGTCTTGCCGATCCTTTGTACACTGGTTCAGTGAGTCTGAGGAAGGTTGTGGCCTATGGTGATTTGGCTCACACCTCCCCTGGACAGGTAAACAGTGAACTAATAATCAGTTTGCATTGAGTCGCCTTCGGGACCGCGTGTGTTCTGTGCATACTCTGCGGAAACTTGAGAAGCTTCAATAAGAGTGTTTCACTGGGAGTATTGATAGCATTCTCCCAGTATGTGGGGTCGTCCACAGCCGGCTGGTCTCTCTGGTTGACACGCTCTTCCACGGCTCCAGTCATGGGCCGGCCGGTGTGGCCGTGCGGTTAAAGGCGCTTCAGTCTGGAACCGCGTGACCGCTACGGTCGCAGGTTCGAATCCTGCCTCGGGCATGGATGTGTGTGATGTCCTTAGGTTAGTTAGGTTTAATTAGTTCTAAGTTCTAGGCGACTGATGACCTCAGAAGTTAAGTCGCATAGTGCTCAGAGCCATTTGGACCATTTTTTGCAGTCATGGGCCGTGTTCACGGCGGTAGTTTCCTCCATCGGTGCTGCACAGTGACACAGTGAATACATGGGATGTATTTGACAATCTGTAGATAAATTTTGCAGGTAAATAGTGAACTAATACCCAGTTTGTATTGAGTCGCCTTCGGGACCGCATGTGTTGTGTGTATACTCTGCGGAAATTTGAGAAGCTTCAATAAGAGTGTTTGCCCTGGTAGTATGGATAGCATTCTCCCGGGTTGTGGGGTCATCCACAGCTGCCTGGCCTCTCTCTGGTTGACATGCTCTTCCGCGGCTGTGGTCATGGGCCGCGTTCACACTGTCAGTGTAATATGGCGATGTGTACAAAACAGTTTTGTCACTGATAGTCTCGTCTGCAGAAAATGAAGGTAGGCAGTGCTTCCACAGTGGCAGTATCAGTAATTTGGCGACTAAATTCAGTAAGAGCCAATCAGAATGCTTCATTCATTCACAATACATCCTTTGTGCTGTTTGCATAGGAGCCTCCACATGGTGGTGAGCATGTTTGTGTTTCAGAGATTTTTGTTGAAAGCAAGACTTAACGATTTCCAGGAAAGGTAACACGTGATGGACAAGGTGCCATGTTAGGACCATCAGGAGGAATGCATTCAGTGTTATTCTGGGCTATTTTCGTAAACAGGTTCTGTTAGGACAAGAATTTCCATGCGGACAAGCTGAGAGATCACGAAAGCTCCCACAAAAGCGACCGTTAACTATTTCTGCGACACTTTACAATTTCCGAGAGGTCGACTTGGCTCTTATTCACATAGCCATGTGACGTCAGTACTACACTGAGAGCCTGTTAGATGCACCTGCGATCGTGAGTAACTATGCTAACATTTCGCGGTGATGTGTCAGCCACGCCAGGCAGGTAAAAGCCTGCATGGCTAGACACAGCTCACATGTCAAGTTAGGATCGCTAGGAACAATGCACTCTATTCTGGCAAGCATTGTAACAGGTTTCTACAGCGCGACCAGTGACATCAGCGAGGTATCGTGCCACCAACGGTAGACACGCAGTATAGACATGCAGTATAGAGGCGTCTCGCGTATGGGATCAGCATGAGCACGCCACCCAGCGTGCGTACCTTGGAGTTCTCTAGGGGGGCAGTTCACTGAAACGTCGTGGTTGATGATAGTTCGAAAGCGTTTTTTTACGTGCAATGAATGTTTGTGCACTGCATTATTTTCGGCTCTTTAAGCGTCGTGAGCATGTTTGCATAGCATTACACATGCATTATCTTTTGACAACTGCCGGCCGCGGTGGCCGTACGGTTCTAGGCGCTGTAGTCCGGAACCGCGGGACTGCTACGGTCGCAGGTTCGAATCCTGCCTCGGGCATGGATGTGTGTGATGTCCTTAGGTTAGTTAAGTTTAATTAGTTCTAAGTTCTAGGGGACTGATGACCTAAGATGTTAAGTCCCATAGTGCTCAGAGCCATTTGAACCATTTTGACAATTTATGAGTTGTTTTCGTGTCTGTTGCATTAATTTGGGAACAGGTGTTCAGGCTGTGCAATGCATGACTTCGACAGTTGACGATTACCAAGCTTGTTTGTAGAGCCTTTAGATGCATTATTTTGACAATTTACGAGTTGTTTGCGTCTCTGCACATCAGTGTACTGCATTATTTATGTGATTTACGAGTAGTTTGGAGGTCTGTAGACTACTTCGTGCGACCTCCAGCATGCCAGGGTGAGTGTTTTGTATCAGTGTAATAAATAAACTACATGAAATCCGTCCCTAAATAAACTATATGCATTGTTTCGACAGTTTATAATTAGTGAGTGTGTCTGCACATCAGTGAACTGCATTATTTCGGCGATTTACTAGTAGTTTGCAGTTCTGTAGGCTGTTCAATACATTATTTCGGTAATTTACAAGTTATTTGCATGTCTGTACATCAGTGTACTGCATTAGTTAGATAGTTTACGAGTAGTTTGCACATCTGTAGTCTGTGTATTTAGTTGAATTTATGCCCTTTATATTTGACTGATTTATTGTGTAACCGAAGTTTAACGGATTCCTTTCAGCACTCATGTGGATGACCACACACTTTTCATTATTTACGGCCAATTGCCCATTTTCGCACCATACAAATATCTTTTCTAAGTCGTTTTGCAATTTGTTTTGATCTTTTGAGGAGTTTACTAGATGATAAAAGACAGCATCATCTGTAAAGAACCTAAGACTGCTGCTCAAATTGTCTCCTAAGTCGTTTATGTAGATAAGCGACAACCTTCGGGAACACCAGAAATCACTACTGTTTTACTCGATGACTTTCCATCAATTACTACGAACTGTGACGTCTCTGACAGGTCACATAACTGAGACAATATTCCATAAGCACACAGTTTCACTACAAGTCGCTTTTGTGGTGCAGTGTCAAAAGCTTTTTGGAAATATGGACTCAATTTGAAATTCGTTGTCAGTATCACACAACACTTCGTGTATGTAAAGAGCTAGTTGTGTTTCACATGAACAATGTTTTCTAAATTCGTGTTGGCTGTGTGTCAACATACCATCCTCTTCGAGATAATTCATAAAGTTCGAAGTCAACATATGTTCCAAAATCCAGCTGCATATCGACGTTAGCGGCAGGGCAAAGCCGCTATGGGCCCACTCTCCATTGTTGCCAAACGTGTTCAACTCCTAGCACATCAAAGCACGTGTTATGTATCAGTGTAATAAATAAACTATGTGAAATACATTGCTAAATAATTTGTCCCAAAATAAATAAAGTACACTCTTTCCTCTCTCCAACAGCTCAGAACAGGCTGAGTCCTCTCCCCGCCATTTTCCCCACCCCAGACTTAGATCTTGGATTATGTCACGGGAGGGATGACAGCGTCCTCTGGTGGCAGTACTGTGTACTAGATAGTTGGACTCCAAACCTCACGGTGTACACACTGGATGGAGCTACTGCATCAGATTGTTTAAATAAACACTGCATGCAAAATAAAGACTTACGTCCATCCTATCCAGTAGCCCAGCACAGGCTGAGTCCTTTACCCACCAATTCCTAGGAAGAGGTGGCGGTCGGATGAGTTAGGTTAGTGGAGGTAGCCCAACTGACCAATTTTCCTGCCAAAATTTGAACTGCCCAACATGACATCATTGGAATATTGCCATATCTATCGTCACCATCTTGGATCCACCATCGTGAACACGTTTGGCAACAATGGAGAGTGGGCCCATAGTGGCTTTGCCCTGCCGCTAACGTCGATATGCAGCTGGATTTTGGAACATATGTTGTCTTCGAACTTTATTATCTCGAAGAAGATAGTATGTTGACACACAGCCAACACGGATTTAGAAAACATTGTTCTTGTGAAACGCAACTAGCTCTTTACATACACGAAGTGTTGAGTGGTACCGACAACAAATTTCAAATTGATTCCATATTTCCAAAAAGCTTTTGACACTGCACCACAAAAGCGACTTGTAGTGAAACTGTGTGCTTATGGAATATCGTCTCAGTTATGTGACCTGTCAGAGGCATCACAGTTCGTAGTAATTGATGGAAAGTCATCGAGTAAAACAGTAGTGATTTCTGGTGTTCCCGAAGGCTGTCACTTATCTACATAAACGACTTAGGAGACAATCCAAGCAGCTGTCTTAGGTTCTTTACAGATGATGCTGTCTTTTATCGTCTAGTAAACTCCTCAAAAGATCAAAACAAATCGCAAAACGATTTAGAAAAGATATCTGTATGGTGCGAAAATTGGCAATTGGCCCTAAATAATGAAAAGAGTGTGGTCATCCACATGAGTGCTGAAAGGAATCCGTTAAACTTTGGTTACACGATAAATCAGTCAAATATAAAGGGCATAAATTGAACTAAATACCTAGGAATTACAATTATGAACAATTTAAATTGGAAAGAACACACATAAAATATTGTGGGAAGGCAAACCAAAGACTGCGTTTTATTGGCAGAACACTTAGAAAATGTAACAGATCTACTGAAGAGATTTCCCTACACTATGCTTGTCCGTCCTCTTTTGGAGTACTGCTGCTCGGTCTGGGATCCTTACCAGACAGGATTAACGGAGTACAGCGAGACAGTTCAACTAAGAGCAGCACATTTTGTATTATCGTGAGATAAGATAGAGAGAGTCATGGACATGATGCAGGATTTAGGATTGACACTATTAAAACAAAGGTGTGTTTCGTTGTGGTGGACTTTTCTCACGAAATTCCAATCATCAACTTTCTCGCCCGAATGCGAAAATATTTTGTTTACGCCGATATACATAGAGAAAAACCATCCTGATAATAAAATACTGGAAATTAGAGCTCGCAAGGAAAGATATAGGAGTTCATTTTTCCCGTGCACTATTCGAGGGTGGAACAGTAGAGAATTATTGTGAAGGTGATTTGATGAACCCTCTGCCAGGCACTTAAGTGTGATTTACAGAGTATCCATACAGATGTAGATGTATTTTAAAATGGGAGCTGAACTGGACTCCACTTAATACTGTTACATGTTGCTCCTGAGTCGATCTACAACTTTTATTTCTCCAGTGTTTTTCCTCTATTTCCTTTTTCCATAAAATAAATATTTTGCACTGTACATGAATGTATGCGTAGCTGAAAAGTTACAGCTATATTCATAAAGGTTATATTCTCATGTCAGTAACACCATATCTTCTGCTCCAAAGTCACACATGGTAAGTCCTTCAATTAGAATGACATTCTGTGCAGTAGAAATCTTCCCCCACTTTAATGCTCAGCATTTTGTAGCAGAATGACTTAATTAGTTTTACAGGATTAGGCATAACCATTTATCACCACATATTGGTATTTGGTATTTATCATGATATATAGTGGTATTTGCTTAAATGAGTGCCGAAAATAACAACAGGCACAATTAGCAGTGTTACAAATGCCACTGCATCAGTAGACCTATCCACTGTATGTGCAGCACAGATCAGTTCTGGAATGAATTACAGTAAAAATTAATGCAGTGAAACTATGCTCACGCTGTAATGAGTAGAACAATGTACAGACGTGTAGTGTAAATGAGACCTTGTTTAATTTTTTCACCCTACTACTTAGCAATTGTGCATCACCAACATTACAAGCCATACTTAAATGGCAATAACCAATGTCGGCCAGTAATGGAGACTTGTACATTATTTCTGAGTTCAGATGCAGCAGCATTAAACAAGTACAGAACCACTTTTCCATTACCTGTCCATTACCATCCTCCATTGCAACTAAGATTTACCACTTTAAAACATGTCACACTGTTACTTATTCTCCACAATTCCACCCCCCCCCCTAAAAAAACCCTTCCTGCACTTCAGTTCCTCCATCACACTCCAGCACTACATCTTTACACTGACATTTTTCCTGTATGTGCGAAAAGTCTGTCTTTTGGTAAAATATGAACAGAGGAAGGTAAATATTATTACATAGCAGTAACCAAAGCAGTCACAGCATTTAAACACAAATTAAATTGAAATCTGAAAGTTCTCTAAAGAAAACTGAATGTGAAATTTCTTTATCATTAATGTAAATTGACTCTGAAATTGTTGTCTCTCAGAATTTATGGTCGGAATAACATCCTATAGAAGTGAAGATGGCTCACACAGAAAGGAAAAATTCAAGTTTGAAATAAAATACTCATATAACTTCCCTGGATGTAGAAGTGGCTATTCTTTAAACCTAAACACAAAATAAAAATAGCAGAATAAATATTGTATTCCCAGTTGCATCAAAGAGTGTGGCGTTAAGAAAGTGGAAATTAATTTGTAATGTAGCAGAAGACATTAATTGTAGTTATTTTATGTGTGTGAACGTAGTCTATAAACATCTCTATGCACACTTTAAATCCTGGGGTTATTCCAAAGCATATGAAATTGGTTTTACACCAATCTCCCCCATCCCCACCACCACCCTCCCCATCCTCCCTTTTCATGGTATACAGATGTTAGTAGTAGTGGTATACTTGAAATGTTTTCATTTCAACATCCTCTATGCACATGACAAGTAAATAAAATGTATAAGTAATAAATGCTGTACATAAATATCATTTCATTATTTAAAAGGCATGTGTGTAGTCAAAAAGACTGCAAGGTCGATGCTTACCTTCCAGTTGATGAAGAAACGGTAAAAATTATCGTGTAGCACATTTACTTTGAATGTGTATCATTAACAAATTTTTGGGTTAGACTCATGCAACGTATAATTGTCCCAAGTTAGTCCCCATATGACATAAAGAAGTGTTATTTTGAAAGTATATTCCGTTTGATTGAAAATGACTTAGCTGAAGGACCAGGTGAGTGAATATACATAAATATTAATTAAGCGAAATTAACAGATATAGATTTTAGTAGATATTAGGGCACATCGTTATTTCACAGTGTAAAATATTTCTCTTAGTTTCTGATTGAGATCCTGAATACATGTATTTGCAATACTAGATACATCTTTCGATTTCTAGGCACAACCTTTACCAATAGACTATGAAGGCCATCCATGAATTCTAAATGAAAAATATTGTCTTCTAATACTCGTATTTTGAAGAGCAGAAATACTGACTTTCAGACCATATTTTCCCATATTCGAAGTTCACTGCAAAGTCACAAAACTCTTTCACTTTCGGGACCCAGACCTTACCACTAGACTATGAGGTCCACCCCTAAATCACAAATGAAAAATATTGTCATCTAAAATGTGCGATCAAACAGTTTCCATTCGAAGGCTGAACAGTCCAGAATCTGTATGCTAATCAGGTAAAATAGCCTTGAGCACTGACACAACTACCCCACTGACGCACCAGGTTGAAGATACTTGTTTACTAAAATACTGCATCCTTCTGTGTGAAGAAGTCTATAACTACCTGCTGCACATTCTCATCTGACAGGAATCGTCGACCCTTCAAGGTCTTTTTTAAGGGGCAGAAGGCGTGATAATTGCATGAGGAGAGATTAGGACCGTAGGGTGGGTGCAAAAATGATTCCCACTTGGATTGGCGTAACTTTTGCAATATGACATTTGCGATATGGGGACATGCGTTATCATGAAGCAGCAGCACCCCTTGGCGCACCATTCCACAACAGTGGTTTTCGACAGTCGTGCTGCCCCATACACATTCTTCATTCTCTGATGTATGTTTCCTGGTGTTGTGTTTTCGCATCGGCATCTAAGAAAAGAATGACAGCACGTTGGTCCCGCTGTCAGCGGTATAATTCTCCATTCTTCAGCCAAGATACTACATAAAATATCACAGGGGAACAGTACATACATAAAATATGGGGATGCAGGATGAAATTTACATATGAGAAGGGGAAAAGATTGGAGTTAAAACGTACAAAAAGGGGTAGTTTGACGAGGCACGTTTACATAAAATTAGCATATAATTAAAATGGCACTTGATGAAGACGTAGCACAAACACTGGTGGCACGAATAGCACAATTAAAAACTGTGTTCACAATAGGAGACGACGACACTGAACACACACTGCACTTTTGTTACATACACTCCTGGAAATGGAAAAAAGAACACATTGACACCGGTGTGTCAGACCCACCATACTTGCTCCGGACACTGCGAGAGGGCTGTACAAGCAATGATCACACGCACGGCACAGCGGACACACCAGGAACCGCGGTGTTGGCCGTCGAATGCCGCTAGCTGCGCAGCATTTGTGCTCCGCCGCCGTCAGTGTCAGCCAGTTTTCCGTGGCATATGGAGCTCCATCGCAGTCTTTAACACTGGTAGCATGCCGCGACAGCGTGGACGTGAACCGTATGTGCAGTTGACGGACTTTGAGCGAGGGCGTATAGTGGGCATGCGGGAGGCCGGGTGGACGTACCGCCGAATTGTTCAACACGTGGGGCGTGAGGTCTCCACAGTACATCGATGTTGTCGCCAGTGGTCGGCGGAAGGTGCACGTGCCCGTCGACCTGGGACCGGACCGCAGCGACGCACGGATGCACGCCAAGACCGTAGGATCCTACGCAGTGCCGTAGGGGACCGCACCGCCACTTCCCAGCAAATTAGGGACACTGTTGCTCCTGGGGTATCGGCGAGGACCATTCGCAACCGTCTCCATGAAGCTGGGCTACGGTCCCGCACACCGTTAGGCCTCTTCCGCTCACGCCCCAACATCGTGCAGCCCGCCTCCAGTGGTGTCGCGACAGGCGTGAATGGAGGGACGAATGGAGACGTGTCGTCTTCAGCGATGAGAGTCGCTTCTGCCTTGGTGCCAATGATGGTCGTATGCGTGTTTGGCGCCGTGCAGGTGAGCGCCACAATCAGGACTGCATACGACCGAAGCACACAGGGCCAACACCCGGCATCATGGTGTGGGGAGCGATCTCCTACACTGGCCGTACACCACTGGTGATCGTCGAGGGAGCACTGAATAGTGCACGGTACATCCAAACCGTCATCGAACCCATCGTTCTACCATTCCTAGACCAGCAAGGGAACTTGCTGTTCCAACAGGACAATGCACGTCCGCATGTATCTCGTGCCACCCAACGTGCTCTAGAAGGTGTAAGTCAACTACCCTGGCCAGCAAGATCTCCGGATCTATCCCCCATTGAGCATGTTTGGGACTGGATGAAGCATCGTCTCACGCGGTCTGCACGTCCAGCACGAATGCTGGTCCAACTGAGGCGCCAGGTGGAAATGGCATGGCAAGCCGTTCCACAGGACTACATCCAGCATCTCTACGATCGTCTCCATGGGAGAATAGCAGCCTGCATTGCTGCGAAAGGTGAATATACACTGTACTAGTGCCGACATTGTGCATGCTCTGTTGCCTGTGTCTATGTGCCTGTGGTTCTGTCAGTGTGATCATGTGATGTATCTGACCCCAGGAATGTGTCAATAAAGTTTCCCCTTCCTGGGACAATGAATTCACGGTGTTCTTATTTCAATTTCCAGGAGTGTATATAGTGAGCACCAAAATATGACAATTTGACTGGATTAAAATTTGAAGGGCCTGCCATGGGAGAGGGTTAAGAAAGGACAGGGAGAGGAAAGAAAGATGGGGATTGGCAGAGGAGGGGGGGCCAGGAAGGGGCTGAAGGTGGAGAGCCGGTAGCACACCAAGGGGCATGGAGATGGGCAGGGTGGGGAGGGAACACAAAGACTGGGAAAGGAGAAGTGAGAAGTACAAGGGGCATAGGATGGAGGAAATAGCAGGGGGAGGGGAAGGAGATGGAACCCAAGGGTGGAGGGGAAGAGGATGGTCAGAGTCAGAAGGAAGAATAAATATTGGGGAGAAGCACATCATCTGGGACAGGGAGACGTTGGAAGTTCCTTTGGGAGATGGGGTGGAGGATGTGGAGATGGAGAAAGTGTGGGACATATCAGTAAGTGCGTGGCAGCAGGTGGAGACTGGAGAGGAAAGGAGACATCAGGGGGTGAGGGGGATCGAGGCGGCAGTTGGTGTAGAGGACACGGATATGTTCAAGGGAAAGGAGGAGATTTGGGAAGGGGATGAGGTCATGGAGGATCCTTGTGGAGACGGGAGACGGATATGGAAAGTGAGGTGGAGCACATGCCATTCAATGATTTGAAGGACTTTATAGAATTTAGAAGGGGTCGGGATCCAGGCAACACTGGTGTAACAAAGGATGGCATGGATCAAGGATTTGTTGATATGAAGGATGATGGAAGGATGCAAACTCCATGTCCGGCCAGACAGGAGTTTCAGGAGGTGGAGTCTAGTGTGGGCTTTGTGTTAGACAGTAAGGAGATGGGGAGTCCGGGTGAGATGACGGTCAAGAGTGAGGCAAACGTATTTCAAGGTGGCAGTAAGTTGGATAGTGCAGTCATAGATGCTGAGGTAGAAGTCATGGAGCAATTTAGGAGATGGTGGTATGTCCTATAATGATTGCCTGGGTTTTGGAAGGGTTGATTGGATAGAGTGATTGCTTGCACCATGCGGTAAATGTGTTTAGGTGGGTTTGGAGGGAGCGCTGGGACCGTTGAAGGGTAGGATAGAGGGCAAGGAAGGCGGTATTATCAGCATAGGAGATGGAAATGTAGGGGTGATTTGCGCATATCAACAGTGTACAGGAGGTACAGGAGAGGAGAAAGGATGGATTCCTGGGGCACACTATCCTAGAGTAGAAGATACAGAAATTGGTATTAAGAATGGTGTCATAGGGAGGACGGTGGGAAAGGAAGGAGCAGTGAGATGGACAAAGTTGACACGAAGGCTGTAGGTCTGGAGCTTGAAAAGGAGACCAGAACGTCATACACAGTTGTAGGTGTTCTGGAGGTCAACAGAAACAAAAATAGCAGAGCGATGGGAGTTAAGTTGGAGGGAGAGGAGATGGATAACCTCACTGGGTAAGAGTGAGGAACTGGTGTTGAGTTAGGTGGTGATGGATACAGTGGGAAAGGGTGGACTCGAAGACTTTATTGAACATGAAGGTGAGGCATATGGGGCGATAGGAGGCGGTGTTGGAAGGAGGTTTGTTAGGTTTGAAGAACAGCAGGATGTGGGAAATCTTCCATAGGTCATGGTAAATGCCAGTGGAGAGGATGGCGTTGTACAGAGTGTCAAGGGTGGCGAGGAAGGAGAGAGGGCATTCCTTGAGGTGGCAGTAGGTGATACAATCATGACCACGGGCAGTGTTGTGTTTGTTGCAGCGGATGAATTTAATGTCTTGTGCTGTGATAGGAGTGTTCAATTCTGAGGGTGGTAAGTGGTTCAAGTACCGGAAGCTGGGACCAAGTAGTAGGACAGTGGTATTCATGCAGTCAAGAACATCAGGGAAGAGGGAGTAATCAAAATGAAGGACATCGGGTATGGAGAAGACTTGTGAGAGGTGGGAAGCAACATCGTTAGCTTTACTGAGGTTGTCAGGGAAGGGGCAGTTGTCATGGAGGAGTGGGTAATGCGGGCTTCCAGTATGGCAGTGGCAGGTAGAGCAGTACTTGAAAGAGTTGAAGGGGGGTGGAGTTGAGGTGTGTACATGTCTGGCGCATGTCCTGGAGTTTCTTTGCTATCAGAAGGTCTCAAAAGTGTCTTTGTAATTGCCGGTGGCCGAGGAGTGTGGCCCAGTCACGGATTTGGAGGAAGGAACAGTAGAGCCAGTGGGATTCGTGGAGAAGGAGTACAGCCCATGGAGGAAGGGTAGGACAATGGTGTTGGATAAGTCTGGTGGGAACGTGGGCTGCCACAGCGTCAGAGACAGTCTTCTGGAGGAACGACATGATGTGAGCGATGTCAGCAGAATGGTGAAAGCAGAGGGGGTGGCTTCTGACCTGGGTGTCGATGGATTCCTGGTGGGCATTCCAGTCGGAATGGCGATAGTTGTGAATGACTTTGGGGGGGCGACAGGTCTGGTAGCTGGGAGAGGGCAAGGGTCAAAGGAGAAGGTGAGAGGAACTGGGAAGTGGTCACTGCCAATGGGATTGAGGACTTCCACGGTGATACACCAAAGGAGGTTGGAAGAAGTGAGGACAACATCGGGGGTTGTGTTACTTTTGGAATGGGTATGGTGATGGAGGTGGACAAGGTCACCTTGGAGGGTGGAAAGGATGTGATGCCACCACCAGAGGGTGACAGGGTCGCTGCTATGAATGTTAAGGTCTGCAGTAATCATGTAGGTGGAGAAGGTGAGGTCAGTATGGGAGAGGAAGTCATAGGGGTCATAGGGGATAGGAACAGCAGGATGGACATATATGGTGGCACAGGTGATGGTGTGGGTGGGGAAAAAGACGCTGAGGATCAGGCGTTTGCTAGGATCATTGAGCAGGGGTTGTGGCCAGATGGGGTGTGTTCAAAATAGCTAACAGTGACCCCACCTTCCACTAAGGGGCGGGAATTATCAGTACAGTGGGCGTAGGGAGAGGTGTGGACAATGTGGTGAGGTTGGAGGAAGGCTTCATTGAGGCTGAAGGCATCAACCTGGTGGTGGAACACTGTATACATGAATATGGGGTTATTGACAAGGAAGGAGTGGACGTTTTGATAAAGGAGCAGATACTGTCATGGCACCAGGATGGAGAGAGAGGAAGGGGATGGAGGGGGGGCGAGAAAGGCATAGACAAGGGTGTCGAGGAGGGTAAAGACGAAGTGGGCTTGGTTGTGTGAGCAGGTAGCATAGGTGTTCAGATGGAAAATGGAACGGGTGGCGAGGGAGATCAGCTGGAAGGTGTGTGGTCGTTGGAAGGGGTGAATGTTTTGAAGGACAATGATAAGGAATGGATGATGTGTTCGACTGTGTGGAGTGGGCTCAGGGAATTGTTGGGGTGGGGGGGTTGATCAATGAATGATGAGCTCTGATTTGATTGGAAGGGGTTTGACTTACATTTAGAGGAATAGGTGGGGGGAGCTGCATTACATGCATTACAGGAAGGAGGGGGGGTGAGGTTGGAACACTGTTTGCGGAAATGAGACGCTTTGCAGTATGGGTAGCTGTAAGAATTTTTACAGGCAGAGATAGGGTGATCATTATTGACCAGGCACTTTTGGCACCAGTGGGAGGTGAGAGGGAGGGGTCAACAGGGTGGTGGTGGCTACAAATAAGGGCTCCCTGCGTGAGTAGGTGGTCGATGGAAGAGGTGGATTCGGTGAAGACACCCATAAGGAAAAATAGGTCTGAAGTCCTTGTAGATGCAGCAGGTGGAACGTATTTTGAGGGCAGGGTGGGCATTTAGTTCCGCCAACACCTCCACCTCCATGACTATGCGGCTGAACTTCGTGATCACAGTGGTGAGGGTTGGAGAATGGCGAGGAGTTGGGGCTGGCAGGGAGAGGACAGGGCAAAGAAGGGTGTAAGGATGGCATGGGGGCCAAAGGTGAGATGGGACATCTTTTTGGGGAGGTGAGTGTGGAGGGGAGGATTGGGTGATTTGATAAGGCCAGAGCCCTTGTGGGGATTGAATTGGGTATTGAGGTCATTGGGGAAGTATTTGTGGGTTTCCAAGGTGAGGGTGTGGGTGTTAAGGAACTTGGGGTCAGGTGGGAGAGGATGAAGGTGTGCATGGTGGGGGGCCTGGATGTGGGAGTAGGCATGGTGACCATAGGAGGGTCACAAGGGGTGGGGGTGGGCAGTGGGTTTTTGGTGGAGGAGGCAGGGTTGGGGTCGACACTAGGTCTTCAGGTTTTTTTTTTTTTTTTTTTTTTTGGTGACAGCAGCCTGGGAAGAAGGGCGAGGTATAGGCTAGAGTGGGAGGTGATAGGAGGCAGGCACTGACAACAGGAGGTGGTGTCAGTGAATTGTCTGGGGTGGCAACTGTAGCCCAGCAGTCTTTGACCTGGGAGGGTGAAGGAGGTGCTGGGCTTCTAGGAAGACTGGGGAGGCGGCAAACTCATGAGGACAGGTGGCAAGGGCGTGAGTAGGAGCGGAACCAGGAGCAGGAGCAGGAATGGACTGATAAATGTGGGGATCCAAGATGGGGGAAGAGATTGAGGGGGGGGGGGACAGCCATGAGGGGATACGGAGGGGCCGGAGGAGGTAATCCATGAAGTGAAGGTGGTGGCATGGGAGGGGGAGGTGTAGGTGATGGTTGGAGTGTCCATGTTTAAATGGGGACGAGCTTACCGCCTATGGGCGTCGCCGAGGTAGGGAAACGATGAATGAGGAGACGACACAGAACAGGCGAAGACTATAGTAAAGACATGGACGAAGACGAAGACACGGCTACGGCGACGGCGACGGGCAGCTGTGGCGGGCACCCGGCAACATACCCTGAAGCGGCAGGCGGAATGCGGTGGACGGTGGACGGCGGCCGGCCGGCAGCAGACCCCGAAGCGGCGGCAGACGTCAGACGGACGTCGCGAGGGCGCAGAGTAGGGCCACTGAGGTTCCAACCGGAGAGTAGGTACTGAGAGTAGCCTAGTCGACAAATTCTTCCGTGTAGAAGGTGGGATTCCATCAATCTGAATCCTAATCCCTTGCCATATGTCAGGAATTATATACTCGCATTGGAGTGACGCTACGTTGCGTATACGCAGCAGCAACGTCCTCAAACGGAAACGCTTTCATTGTCCCTTATAATGCTCGTATTTCGAAAAGCAAGAATATGGTTTGTCGCGGCATATTATCCAATATTCGAAGTTAGTAGTCCTTTTTGGCACCAAGAGACGTGAGTTTGTTGTGCTCCACATTTCGCTCATTTTTGTGAGATATAGTGGTGCTGCAGTGTTCATCTTTCGCACGCTACCGCTGAAAGGGACACAAAATCAGCTAACAAGGGAACATTTACAAGTGTAAATAAACGATCTTGATGAAACTTGGCGGGTGTGTAAAGGGGGCACAATAATTCAATATGTATATTTTGTCTAAGCACAGTGTCACTTTTAAGCCATGAAACACACCCCAAATATAATTCGGCTTATTAGGTTTATAGGGAATATGTTGGAAACATATATACACTCCTGGAAATGGAAAAAAGAACACATTGACACCGGTGTGTCAGACCCACCATACTTGCTCCGGACACTGCGAGAGGGCTGTACAAGCAATGATCACACGCACGGCACAGCGGACACACCAGGAACCGCGGTGTTGGCCGTCGAATGCCGCTAGCTGCGCAGCATTTGTGCTCCGCCGCCGTCAGTGTCAGCCAGTTTTCCGTGGCATACGGAGCTCCATCGCAGTCTTTAACACTGGTAGCATGCCGCGACAGCGTGGACGTGAACCGTATGTGCAGTTGACGGACTTTGAGCGAGGGCGTATAGTGGGCATGCGGGAGGCCGGGTGGACGTACCGCCGAATTGCTCAACACGTGGGGCGTGAGGTCTCCACAGTACATCGATGTTGTCGCCAGTGGTCGGCGGAAGGTGCACGTGCCCGTCGACCTGGGACCGGACCGCAGCGACGCACGGATGCACGCCAAGACCGTAGGATCCTACGCAGTGCCGTAGGGGACCGCACCGCCACTTCCCAGCAAATTAGGGACACTGTTGCTCCTGGGGTATCGGCGAGGACCATTCGCAACCGTCTCCATGAAGCTGGGCTACGGTCCCGCACACCGTTAGGCCTCTTCCGCTCACGCCCCAACATCGTGCAGCCCGTCTCCAGTGGTGTCGCGACAGGCGTGAATGGAGGGACGAATGGAGACGTGTCGTCTTCAGCGATGAGAGTCGCTTCTGCCTTGGTGCCAATGATGGTCGTATGCGTGTTTGGCGCCGTGCAGGTGAGCGCCACAATGGATGAAGCATCGTCTCACGCGGTCTGCACGTCCAGCACGAACGCTGGTCCAACTGAGGCGCCAGGTGGAAATGGCATGGCAAGCCGTTCCACAGGACTACATCCAGCATCTCTACGATCGTCTCCATGGGAGAATAGCAGCCTGCATTGCTGCGAAAGGTGGATATACACTGTACTAGTGCCGACATTGTGCATGCTCTGTTGCCTGTGTCTATGTGCCTGTGGTTCTGTCAGTGTGATCATGTGATGTATCTGACCCCAGGAATGTATCAATAAAGTTTCCCCTTCCTGGGACAATGAATTCACGGTGTTCTTATTTCAATTTCCAGGAGTGTATATGTATATATTGATATGTAACTAACATGCTTGAAAACTTTCGTGATAATTTAACTTTCGCTAGACACCGAATTGGCGCATACTGAGGTGGTGCCCACTGGTACGTTTGCAGATTTTGTTTTCGCACTCTATCTAGCGTTACTTGTAGCGCCATCCGTCAGTAAACTGAGAGAAGTCTTCCTTTGTGCTTTTTCTTCATCAAGTCTACAGTTCCATGCACTGCTAAGTGCATAGCTGGTATCTCTATTGAAGCTGTTTTCAGAAAGTATAATTTCAACTGCTTCCCTGGCCAGAATCCCAACAGGTTGATGCGTGAGCAAGTACTCTTGTTTCTTGTCATGACGTAACACAGCCTATTGAATGCCATCTTGTGGGTATAAAAGTGGGAGCCTTGCCTTGCCTTACGATCAGCCCGACGTATCTAAACAACCCCAGCCGTGCCTTTCTGATGCGTGTGTTCACAGAGTCCGCCTTCTCCATAGATCCCTCCCTCACTCAGGGAGCCCTGAGTTTCAACCATATCCACCCCGTTTTGACCCCTCCTGTTCCTCTCCTCAATCCCACTGCCAACAACACAGTCTCTACAACTACCACCTCACCCAAAACTGCAAAAACCCCCCACCTTCCCCCACTGTAAAGCCACCCACTTCCTCCAACAGTGTCTTAGCTTCGCTTCTCCTCCACCCTGCAGCACCTGCAACGAACCCCACCCCACCTACTCCTCCAAATGCAAGGCCAAACCCCTTCCCACCAAATCCGAGCTCACCATTCCCATTTGCCCCACCAATCAGCCCACTGACCCCAATAATTCCCGTCACACTCCTCCTGCAGCTGAAGATATCATCCGGTTCCTGGCTGTCGTCCTCCAGAATATATACTCCTTTCAATGCCCCCACAACCTCCAGCAGATCTCCCTTGCTGACCACTCTGTCTTCTATTTAAATACCTACGCCACACACTCTCACAACAAGACCCACTTCACCTTCACCCTCCTAGACACCCTTGTTTAAGCCTCTCTCCCCCTCCCTCTGCTACCTCACCCCCCTGGTGTGCCAGCATTATCTTCTCCTAAACAAACGCTCTTTCCCTGCTAACAAATACCTCTTCATGCATATCCTGTCCCAGCACCAGGTCGACTCCTTCGTCCTTAACGAAACCTTTCTCCAACCTCACCATGTTGTCCATACCTCAGCCTACCTCCTTCGACACACCGACAATTCCCTTCCCCTCGCACAAGGTGGGGTCACTATTGGTCACCTCAAGGATATCCTTGTCCGGCCACAACCCCTGCTCAATGACGTGACTGAACACCTCATCCTCAGCATATCATTTCCTTCGCTCACCACCACTATATATGTCCATCCTGCAGCTTCTTTCCCCTATGAATTTATCTCCCATGTTGACCCCACCTTCTCCACCTATGTGATTGCTGCAGACCTCAACATCCACAGCTGTGACCCTCCCACCCTTCAGCAGTGGCATCATTTCCTCGCCACCCTCCATGGTGAACTTGCTCCCCTGCCACAGCACACCCATTCACACCCATCCTGAAAGTGACTACAGCCCAGATTTTGTGCTCACTTCCCCCAACCTCTTTGGATGTATCACTGGGAACGTCCTCGACCCCACTGGTAGTGACCACCTCCCAGTCTTTCTCACCATTTCCTCAGCCCATCGCTGCCCTCTTGCCCCCCTGCACTGCTGTCCCTCCAAAGACTGGCCTAGACTAATGCCGCACTGACTGGGATGCCTACTGAGAAACCATTGCCTCCCAGGTCAAAAGCCACCCACTTACCTTTCACCATCCCACTCTCACCACCCATGCCTCGTCCTTCCTCCAGAAGACCCATCCACCCTCACCATCCTACTCTTCCTCCACAGGCCGTCCTTCTTCTCTGAGCCCCATAGGCTCTACCATTCCTTCCTCTGCACCTGTGACTGGGGTACACTCCTCTGCCACCGGCAATTACGACACATCCGAAACCTCTTAACAGCAAAGAAACTCCAGGACTGGCTCCAGACATGCATGGGCCTCATCTCTACCCTCCCTGTCAACTCCTCCAAGTACTGGTCTGCCTTCCACCACCTTACTGGTAGCCATTCCACATCGCATTATCCCCTTCTCCACGATGACTGCCCCTTCCCTGACAACTTCAGTAAGGCTAACCATTTTGCTTCCCACTTCTCTGAGGTCTCCTCCATTCCCAAAAATCCTCTGTCTCTTCCCCACAGTATCCTACCACTTGTCCCCAGTTTCCAGTACTTTGATCAGTTACCCCACTCAAACATAAACACTCCCATTACCGCACACAACATCAAACTCATACTCTACTCCAAACGCAACATCAGCCCTGGTAACGATGGCATCATCTACCGCCACCTCAAGGAATCCCCCCCCTCCATCCTGGCTGCCCTTCCTACCCTATATACCACCCTCCTCTCCACTGGTCTTTACCCCAACCTGTGGAAGACTTCCTGCGTTCTGCTATTCCCTAAACATAACAAACACCCATCTCACACTTCTTCCTATGTTCCACCTGCCTCACCTCAGTGTTAAGGTCTTTCAGTCCATCCTCTCCTGTCGTATTCATCACCACCTTAACCAACACCACCTCCTTCCCCTTATCCAGTGTGGCTTCTGGCCCTCCTTCTCAGCCAACGAACTGCTCCTTAACCTTACCAATCTTCTTTCCCTCCAACTTAACTCCCATCGCTCTGCTATCTTTGTTTCCGTCGACCTTCATAACGCCTATGACCATGTCTGATATACCTCTTTAAACTCCTGACCTAGGCTCTTACCATCAATTTCGTCTGTCTCCTTGCTTCCTTCCTCTCCCATCGTCCCTCCTATGTCACTATCCACAATACCCACTCCCGTACTTTCTGTCCCACCACTGTCATGCCATAGGATCTGTCCTTTCCACTCTCCTCTATCTCTTGTATACTGCAGATATTCAAAAACCTCCCCTGCCTGTTCACCTCCTCCAATTTGCTGATGACACCACCTTCCTGGCCCTCTATACTACCCTTCAACAGTCCCAAAGTACCCTTCAAACCCACCCTGAGCAGTTCACTGCCTGGTGCAACCAATGGCTACTTCGCATCAACCCTTCCAAGACCCAGGCAATCATCATAGGTCACAACTCCCGCTCCTTCTGGCTCCACAGTTTTTACCTTACTATTTATGGTCATCCTATCCACCTCACTCCTACCCTGAAATACCTTGGCCTCACCCACGATTGTCACCCTCACCTGGACTCCCCATCTCCTTATGATCCAACACAAAGCTCACAACAGACTCTGCCTCCAGAACTCCTGACTGGCCAGTCATGGGGACTGCATCGTTCCACCGTCCTTCACACCTAAAAATCCTTTATCCTTCCCATCCTTTGTTATGCCAGTATCGCCTGGATTTCTGCCCCTCACAGTTTCTATAAAGCCCTCCAAATCCTTGAACGCCATGCACTCCACCTCACCTTCTGTATCCGTCTCCCTTTCCCCACATGCATCATCTATGACTTCATCCCCTTCCTACATCTTCTCCTTTTCCTCGAACATATTCGCACCCTGTATATCGTCTGCAGACTCGATCCCCCCACCCCCTGGTGTCTTCTATGCTGTCAACCCCCAGCCCGTTGCCGCGCCTTACCATGGTGTCCTGCCCTCTCTGCTGCTCCACACCCTCCACCTCCTTTTCCAACGCAACTTCCAACGCCTACCCCTCCGTCTCCTCCCCTTGGTGCGTTCCCCGCCCCCCTTGCTTTTCCTCCCACCCTCTACAGCCCCCCTCCTCATCTACCCCCGTCTGTGCTCTCTTTTCCCTCCTCTCAGACATCCCCTATCTCGGCAGGTCCCTCCCGCCAGTTTTTACTGTTAATTGTGTGTGCCCTGTCTCGTGCTGTGGTTTTAAAATGTAGTCATTCTGGTGTGTTTTGATACTGTGGCCAACCTTTAACCTGTGCGTGTGACTTAAGTGCATTTTACGTGTTACGCAACTCGCCAACTGCGTTTTTTATCTTTATGTGGACTTCTTCAACTGTTCCTCAATGTACGTCTCCGCGGGGCAGGGGCAGGGGCAGGGGAATGAAATCACAACAAAGGAAAAAAAAAACTTGCCTTACGATGACCATGGAAGTAATCATCAAAAGCTTGGAATTTTATCCCAATTTGTCGCGGCAAGTAAACCGGAACTTTTTATGCAATTTTACGATTCTGTTCTTTCCAGTCTGACATCTGTGCAAAAGAGTTGGTTTGTTATTTTTGGTTACTTAGACATTTGCAAAGTTTGTTAAGAAGTGAGCAAGGATCAGTCTTCACCTGCTTGTTACAGTTTTTACTTAGTATGGAAAATTGTCTTTAGAAGTCTTTTAATCAGTTGCGATTTAACTTATGTGCCTTTTCGTCGTATTATGAGAAAGAAAGAGTATAACTTCAGTTTTTCGATTCACATTGGTTAACTCTCCGAAGTATATCATTCCAGTGCCACTCCTTGTTATAGAAGGTATTGCAGTTCTTAAATGGATAAAAACGTAGCAATGGTACCAGACTTCACCCACGGCAAAAAAAAAAAATTCTCAGTTAAGAATGCAGGGCCTCCTACCATAACGTAAACGTAGTACTCTTCTGTTATTAGTTCACTAAGTTGATGTGTTCTCGTCGCACACATTGAATAACTCTACAGCAATGGATTAGAAAAATGTAGGAAGAAAAGTTGGATTTAACGTCCCATCGACATCGAGGTCGTCAGAGACGGAGCACAAGTTTGGATAATGACAACGACGGGGAAGGGACCATTCTGGCATTTGGCTGAAGCGATTTAGGGAAATCCCGGAACGTCTTAATTTGGATGGTCGGATGCTGGTTTGAACCATCGTCTTCCAGAAGGCGAGTCCTGTGTGCAAACCACTACGCCACCTCACTTGGTTACGGATCAGGTCACACGTCCTTGTAGAAATCATTGAGGTTCTTACCCTACTGTGTCGTCGAATATAACTGTCCAAGACTGGCCACAGTCTACTCATTCTTCAATGCAGAATACAGGGGGTTCCATGAGCAAACACCTTAAAATAAATGAACAGGGAAAGATAATTACAATGTAGGTTCGAAAGCGATATTCAGCGAACCCTGGTGCCCTGGAAAAGTGTCGACATGAAATGTGTTGTTCAACGACGCTTACGACAAAGCAACAAAAACTGCCGTTCAAGCAGACGTTTACAGATGCCGTCACCACACCACACGGCATTACGATGAAAACGTTTCTTCATGCATGTAACTGAGGTTCCCTTGCAGTCCAAGATGTGAGAGAAGTTTACACGACGTTCCCAGAAGCAACATGAAAAATGAAATAAACCGAGCGCCTTCATATTAACTGCTAGGTCTCGTCGTTGATGCAGGAATGCCGTCCATTTCTAGACAGAAGGGAATAGCTGATTGGGAGTACGGCAGCCAATACTACTGCCGCACATGCTGCATGAACAGACTTCCTGGTACTAAGTGCTGCAGACATACCGACAAACTGGTTCAAGTTTTGGTCCACATGCGGTAATCTTCTTAAGTTTGTTATAGTGTGGGCTGGAAGAAAGGAAACTACTCTTGTTTACAGTATTAGCGCTTTATTCGCATTTTTTCGAATACAGAAATATACACTATGTGATCAAAAGTATCCGGATATCCCCAAAAACATACGTTTTTCATATTAGGTGCATTGTGCTGGCGCCTACTGCCAGGTACTCCATGTCTGGCTATGTTCCAAGATGGCCGCCGAGTAAGTGACGCCAGAAACCATTTCCAGAAAGTTAAGTGATTTAAACAGGAATATAATTTAGTTTAACGCCGACAACAAATTAAATACATGCATTAGTGTATCATTTAGTCTTGCCGTTAAAGGTTTGACTTTTCTTTGCGTATTTTTTCAGAAAACACGAAAAGATCGTAACTTCGCGAAGTCGCGCTTAGGCTTAAATTTTGTAAACGTGTTTGTTTCTTGTTTCACGGTAATTTAACTAATTTCTCGGTAACAAATAAGTAAACTACCGTGAATAGCGTATAACTTCATTGTTTTAATACAGATTTCAGAAAAACAGCGTAACTTTATATCAGAAACTTGCTTATATACATTTGTTTATAGGCCTAATTCTCGTAACGTTTTTGGAGAATCAAAGTTAAAGTATCTCGTTTAATTGTCCTTTTTTTCATTCCATCGAGTGAAATATAAAATAAATAGTGTATACCTTCATTGTTTTAATACAGATCTCAGAAAAACAGCGGAATTTTAAATCAGAAACTTGCTTATATACATTTGTGAATAGGCTTAATTCTTGTAACGTCTTTTTTGATTTTTGGTAATTTAATTGATTTATTCTAGCTAAAGTATTATTTTTGCCATGAGTGAGAAGTGCTTGACTTGCCGTAGAATTGTTAGTTCCGGGATTTGGTGTGATGGATGCAGTAGTTTTTTTCACTGGAGGGACTGCAGTGGCGTGGGTGTCGGGAAAGTGGATCAGGCTCATCAGTGGTTATGTAGGATTTGCAGCAGAGATAGGAAGATAGTGGAACAGGAGGGGAAAATTGCTGCCCTTCAGGCTGAGCTAGATCAGGCTAGGGAAGATCTGGACAGGTTAAGAAGGGAGAAGGGCAAAGAGAGGTGGGAAGTGGCAACAGGTAGCAGAAGGAACAGGCCTAGAACTAAGTCTGACAGTTTTGTGGTGAATGTCAAAAATAAGTTTGACCTGTTGCTTCAGTTAGAAACTGATGAGCCTCAAGCAGAGGTAGGTGTAGACAGGACACAACAAACTTTCAATAGGAAATTGAAAAAGAATGTAGGAAAGCCATCGAAAAGGAAGAAAGTTTTGTTGTTAGGCAGTTCTCATGCCAGAGGTGTAGGCCAACTTCTGCAGGAGGAATTAGGACCAGAATACCAGGTCACAAATTTTTTCAAACCAAGTGCTAGTCTGGATCAGGTGACAGAGGATTTAGGTTCACTCTGTAAAGGATTTACCAGGGAAGACACCGTGGTTATTGTGGGAGGGCCAGGGAACAGCATCGACAGAGATCCTGGGTACAGTATAGAGTGTGACCTGGTAAAGATTGCGTCGGCATCGAGACACACCAATGTTGAATTTGTATCTGTCCTGAGACGCCATGACCGGCCTCATTTGAACTCTTCTGTTGGGAGAGTTAATTTGGAGTTGGAACGGCTGCTTGGGTCGGGTGCGGGGGCTCATATTGGTGTGGTTCCTGTTGATTCTCTCAGTAGGTGGGACTATACCAGGCACGGCCTACATCTCAACAGGAAAGGGAAGGGGAAACTGGCTGGGGTAATAGCAGGAAATTTAAGGGGGGGGGGAGGCACTGCCATGAATGGTAAAATACCAGTGGTTACAGGTGTTGGAGCAGCACCTTTTTTAGGATAGGTAAGACAGAAAGATGTCAAGTTCTACGAGAGATCAGGATTGAAACAAATCTTCAGTTTAGGAAAGAAATTACACAGCACAATTCTAGCACATTGGATCACCAATCACAGCTGTCAATTATGAATTTTCACCAATCATCAGAAATGTTATCTCCACCAAGGTGTATCTCAGTCCTAGGTAATTGCATTGATGAATTAAAGTCACCCAACCCAGTTGACATAATCTGCCTCTATGAACACCATGTGACCACTGGTATAGCAACTAGGCCTAAGCACAATGAGAAACTCAGACAGGAGAGTACTGCAAATGTTAGAATAAGGAAAGGTTCTCATAAAAGTATAATTAAAAATAATGTAAGTATATTTCATCAAAATATTGGGAGTTTAAAGAATAAAATAGATGAGCTTCTGGTTTGTTTAGAAGATTTAGAAGCTGAGGATGAAATAGATATACTATGCCTGTCTGAGCATCACATTGTTACTGATATGGATAAGGTAAATGTAAGTGGATATAAGCTCTCTGCACATGTAATGAGAGAAAATATGGAGAAAGGAGGAGTTGCCATATATGTCAAAAGTTATCATTGTGCAAAAAGTATAGAAACAAAAAAGTTTTGTGTAGAGAAACATATAGAAGCATGTGCCTGTGAGCTTAAATTAAATAAAGGCACATTTATAATTGTAACTGTATATAGGTCCCCATCAGGAAATTTTCATCTATTTCTGAAAAATTTGGACTCCTTGTTGTGCTATCTGTCAGACAGGGGGAAGCAAATTATTATTTGTGGGGACTTCAATGTAGATTCTCTGAAAGAGGGTAATAGGAAAAATGACCTTGAAGTATTACTCGGTTCTTTCAATTTGACACCCGTTATTGATTTTCCTACTCGGGTGGTAAAGGATAGCAGCTCACTGATAGATAACTTCTTTATAGACCAAGATAAGTTTAATCAGATAAATGCTCAGCCTGTTGAGAATGGTCTTTCTGATCATGGTGCACAGCTAGTTACAATATATGACATAGCTCCATTCGGCAATACTAAACAGTCCTCCAAAGTAGTACGTTCAGTCAACGATTTAACAATTGCACATTTCAGGGAAAGCCTACAGCAGTTAGACTGAGATGAGGTGTACCGTGAACCTGATGCCAATTTAAAATATAATTTATTTCATGACATTTTTGTAAATGCATTTCAAAACTGCTTCCCCAAGAAAATAGTTAAATATACTTGTAAGAAACCTTGTAACAAACCATGGCTTACTAAGGGTATAAAAATATCTTGTAACCGGAAAAGGGAAATGTATCTGACAGCAAGAAAGAGTAGTGACCCAGAAACTATCAAACATTATAAAAACTATTGTGTTATATTAAGAAAAGTTATTAAAAAATCCAGAAGTATGTGTATCATGTCTGAAATCAGCAACTTTGATAATAAAATTAAAACAATTTGGAATATTATTAAAAGAGAAACAGGTCAACCAAGAGCACAGGAAGACAGTATTACCATCAAATTGAATGAAAACTTTACGAACAAAAAGTCAGAAGTTGAAAATATTTTTAATAATCATTTTCTAAATGTTGTGGATATAGTAGGATCCAGGTCTTCTTTAGAAGATGCTAGGCTGTTAATGGAAGAGGCCATACCTATGCAATTTGATACAATTGAAATCTCACCCACTTCTCCCTCTGAAATTAGGAAAATAATAAACTTGCTTGAAAGCAAAAACTCACATGGAATTGATGGCATTTCCAGCAAAATACTAAAAACTTGTTCTCAACAGATAAGTAAGATTCTCAGCCACCTGTGTAATAGCTCTCTGGAACAGGGCATTTTCCCTGATAGACTGAAATATGCTATTGTTATACCTTTGCATAAAAATGGGGATAGATCTGATGTCAACAATTACCATCCAATCTCCCTTCTAACAGCTTTATCCAAAATTTTTGAGAAAGTAATGTACTCAAGAGTAGCTTCACATATCTGTAACAATGAAGTACTAACAAAATGTCAGTTTGGTTTCCAGAAAGGTTTTTCAACAGAAAATGCCATATATGCTTTCACCAATCAAATTTTGAATGATCTGAATAACCGAACACCACCCATTGGGATTTTTTGTGATCTCTCAAAGGCTTTTGATTGTGTAAATCATGAAATTCTGCTAGACAAGCTCAAGTATTGTGGCATGAGTGGGACAGTGCACAAATGGTTTAATTCGTACCTAACTGGAAGAGTGCAGAAAGTTGAAATAAGTAGTTCTCATAATATGCAAAGATCAGCACATTCCTCAAACTGGGGAACTATCAAGAATGGGGTTCCACAAAGGCCAGTCTTGGGTCCTTTGTTGTTCTTAATATATATTAATGACTTGCCATTCTATATTTATGAAGAGGCAAAGTTAGTTCTCTTTGCTGATGATACAAGTATAGTAATCACACCTGACAAACAAGAATTAACTGATGAAATTGTCAATACTGTCTTTCAGAAAATTACTAAGTGGTTCCTTGTAAACGGACTCTCACTGAATTTTGATAAGACACAGTATATACAGTTCCGTACAGTGAATGGTATGATGCCATTAATAAATATAGACCTTAATCAGAAGCATATAGCTAAGGTAGAATATTCCAAATTTTTAGGTGTGGCCATTGATGAGAGATTAAATTGGAAGAAACACATTGATGATCTGCTGAAACGTTTGACTTCAGCTACTTATGCAATAAGGGTCATTGCAAATTTTGGTTATAAACATCTTAGTAAATTAGCTTACTACGCCTATTTTCACTCGTTGCTTTCATATGGCATCATATTTTGGGGTAATTCATCACTGAGGAATAAAGTATTTATTGCACAAAAGCGTGTAATCAGAATAATAGCTGGAGTCCACCCAAGATCATCCTGCAGACATTTATTTAAGGATCTAGGGATATTCACAGTAGCTTCTCAGTATATATACTCTCTTATGAAATTTATTATTAACAACCAAACCCAATTCAAAAGTAATAGCAGTGTGCATAACTACAATACTAGGAGAAAGGATGATCTTCACTATTCAAGATTAAATCTAACTTTGGCACAGAAAGGGGTGAATTATACTGGCACTAAAGTCTTTGGTCACTTACCAAATAGTATCAAAAGTCTGACAGATAACCAACAAGTATTTAAGAAGAAATTAAAAGAATTTCTGAATGGCAACTCCTTCTACTCCATAGAGGAATTTTTAGATATAAATTAAAAAAATCAAAAAATAAAAAAAAATAAAAATAAAAAAACACAAAAAATGAAAAAGTTGTTATATTAACTTAAGTATGTTGTTAAATTAATTTAATTATGTCATGTATTGGAAAATTTGACACGTTCCACATCATTACGAAATATCGTATTCATGATCCATGGAACTTGTATTAATCTAATCTAATCTAATCTAATCTAACCTCAGTAGTCATTACACAACGTGAGACAGCAGAATGGGGCGCTCCTCGGAACTCACGGACTCCGAACGTGGTCAGGTGATTGGGTGTCACTTGTCTCATAAGTCTATACGCGAGATTTCCACACTCCTAAACATCTCTAGGTCCACTATTTCCGATGTGACAGTGAAGTGCAAACGTGAAGGGACACGTGCAGCACAAAAGTGTACAGGCTGACGTCATCTGTTGACTGACAGAGACCGCTGACAGTTGAAGAGGGTCGTAACGTGTAATAGGCAGACATCTATCTAGACCATCGCAGAGGAATTCCAAACTGCATCAGAACCCACTGCAAGTACCGTGACAGTTAGGCTGGAGGTGGGAAAACGGATTTCACGGTCGAGCGGCTGTTCATAAGCCACACATCACCTCGGTAAATGCCAAACGACTATTGAACAGCGGATAAATGTTGTGTGGAGTGACGAATCACGGTACACAATGTGGCGATCCGATGGCAGGGTGTGGGATTGGCGAATGCCCGGTGAACATCTGCTAGTGTGTGTAGTGCCAACAGTAAAATTCGGAGGCGGTGGTGTTATGGCGTAGTCGTGTTTTTCATGGAGGGGGCTTGCACCTTTTCTTGTTGTGCATGGCACTATCAAAGCATAGGTCTACATTGATGTTTTAAGCCCATTCTTGCTTCCTACTGTTGAAGATCAGTTAGGGGATGGTGGTTGCAACTTTCAACACGATCGAGCACCTGTTCATACTGCACGGCCTGTGGTGGAGCGGTTAGACGACAATAACATCCCTGTAATGGACTGGCCTTATCACGTGTACTGAATTTACTTAACGTCTAAAATTCAAATCTCTAAACAATTTCCGGATGCGAACGCATAGGTCGTGTATGGTGAGATGATCTTCATAACGCCGTGTTGCCTAGTAAAAATTTTGGGAACGTTAGCCTGGGTGACAATTTTCATTCCTTTATCCCACACGGATTGTAATCTACTATTGCTGGCCGGAGTGGCCTAGCGGTTCTAGGTGCTACAGTCTGCAGCCGCGCGACCGCTACGGTCGCAAGTTCGAATCCTGCCTCGAGCATGGGTGTGTGTGATGTCCTTAGGTTAGTTAGGTTTAAGTAGTTCTAAGTTCTAGGGGACTGATGACCTCAGAAGTGAAGTCCCATAGTGCTCAGAGCCATTTGAACCATTTTTAATCTACTATTGAATAACGCATTTTAAATCAGCACCTCCCTCTGCTTCATTTTAGACGCTATAGTTATGCATATTTCCTTTTTTTTGTCCCAAGAAATTTGCTCAATGCGGGTTAGCTCAGAATGACGAAATACCCTTATGTAACTTTCAGGCATTGGTCGAAAACTTACTATAATATTGTTCAGAGACGATTGCAGTGTGGTAATCAAAACTAGACTGCAGACCTACTTCTCTTTGACATAACGGCAGACCCACGATCATCTGAATGTTTGTATGTATAATGCTCTTGGGGCGTTTCCTTATCACTTGAGTAAGTGCGTGAAGGTGGTTTGGTAAACCCTCCGCCAGGCTCTTAAGTGTGATTTACAGAGTATCCATGTAGCTGTAGATGTACTTAATTGTAGTGAAGCCAGGGCACTGCAAGAGGTCACAATATATACAATCTCACTGGAAGGTTTGTTAACTTGACTATGTTATCATTTTCAGAAAACTAATCAGGCGCAAGAGAGTGCGAACACATACTACTTTCATTAGTAAGCTGTTAAGGAATCTGTGTCATAAAAGAGCTTTATTTATGAGTTATGGAAGACGAAGTAACAAACGCGGAGTTAACACCACAGCAGACGAGAAGTGCCGAAAGTCAACATGCTTTCCACAGTTCAACAACGTGTTTTGATATGCCCATCAAGAATTGAGTCTGAGATTAAGAGAGCTGTCTCTAATCGCCTTGACACAGACTGGACGTAAAAACTTTTAAGCTCTCTTATAATGTTGTTAAAACTAAAAACTGGAACATTATTGTAAACCTTGTATTCAAAGATTGTTGACCCTTCACTCAAGAGGTGTGGTCGTTCAGAGAGCGCGAAAATTTTCGAACTCGCTCTTCAAGGTCAGTTCTAGCGGAATGCTTCTGCACTCTTTCTATCCACCTTAAATCGTCAACCATATAATCTTTTATTTTTGGTTGCATTATCACCTTCTTTGCTTGTTGCTGACACGTGTTACTGACAAGTGTCGGGGACTCCTAGACCACGTCTCACCAACTACGTACGTGTTTTCTTCAGTATAGTACAAAAAGTGTTCACAGAAACGTGACAGTTTGATGCAATTGTTAGTCGGTGGATGGGGGAAGATGTAAGTGATATAGATCAATAAATAAACGAAAAAGGCGACGATCAAACTTCTACCAGCGAACGAAACGATCATTCAGAGGAAGAACTTCAGATCAGTAGTGATGGCCACTTTCCTGTCTCTTCAATAGTGTACTTGACGTGCTAATTAAAATCAAATGTTTTTTGGGTGGTGATAAACAAAAATTTAAATCCAAGCACTGAATGTCAATTTTACGGACTTTCTTTCTGTACCTACTGAATGCAATTTTTGTGTGCAAGTCTGAATCCTAGAACTTAGTTTTATGTGAACGTTTTCTTGCTACATAGATACTACGAGTTTTCATAACGTAAAATTCTGGTCTCTAATATTTCGTTTATGTGTACTATTTCAAATTGCCACCGACATGTATGTGATTTTGTGATACAAAAGTAAAATACTGCAGGCATTATTAAGTACAATAAAATCAATTAGAAGTATTCAAACAACACTTAAATAATTGCAAAAATAATTGTTATACAATTTAAATTAAAAATTTCAAATGATTTGTGCGTTAAGTATCGGGTTAAAGATAGGTGTAGAGGCCCCAGAGATCCCACCTCGTACCATATGTTACAGAAAAGTCACGTCGTGAATGAAGGGTTAATGAAGGAAGCAGAAGTAATAGACAATATGAACTCTCACGCCACTGCAGAAGTGAATTGTGTTACCCGGATATGGAAAATGCACTACCATGAACGCGGCGTGCAGTAAACGCCAAATTGGCGTGCAGTGTACTACAATCTTGGATATGCAAATCAACAATTCAGCAGAAACGTGGAGCGTAGGTAAGAGCGACACCATCTACATCCTGTAAATAAGGGAAGGTTACGCAGCAGATTTTTCGATCAGAAATGGCATTTGAATGTTGGTGAGAAGATAAGGTATGCCTCGTGTAAGGAGGAGAAGCTGTTGAGCGGCACATATCGGCAGAGACTGCTTCTTAGTTCGACGATACTGCTGCTCACGCTGCTCGGGATTCCACAACTGTCATACGAATATGGAATCGATGTGTTCAGGAGGGCCATACTAAACGCCATGCAAGATCTCAGCGGCTCCACGCGACTAGCACCAGAGGGGACAGTGAAAGTGGTCGCTCGACCGAGAAAGAATGTATAGCCAGTCACTTACATTGAATCACGAATTTAGAGATATATAGCAAGACAGGTATCCACACGAAGAATGCGACAGTATCTGGAGCACCATCAAGGGCTCCATGGACTTTCAGACAGAACCTTTTGTAGTTGTCATAGGCACCGTGGCACTTCCGACCTACCCAATTTTGCACCATGGTATTACCGACCGCAGTCTCCCCCACTGTTACGGCTTCCTTTGAAGGTCGGAAAAGCCACAACTGGCATATTTGTGGTCGGAAACATCACGTTGACAAGTGTTGCAAATTTCGCGATCGTTAAGTTCATGAGAACCCATAAACTGTCAGCACGGCGGCCACTGTTGCGGCTTCCTTTAATACAGTAGTAGAGAGGCGAGCCAACAGTGCCGCACTCAAAGACAACAGTACACTCAGCAGTGGTATTACACTGTATTTTCAGACCAGTTTCTACGATAGACGTATCAATGTGTGGAGACTCCAGGGTTAACGAACACTGCTAGATTGCACTTGTCATCACCCTTACGAGCTCAGCACTTGGCGTAGTACTTTGAAACGTCGTTGAGTGCACTGTATGGTCACCTCTGAGTGGCACAGCTGGTTATCTAGATAGCGGCCGTTAGATGTCTTACTTGTTAAATGCTGGTGGCTGTGCCCCAACTTTGAGGTGATATTATATTTCAACAAGATAACGCAATACCATATGTCGTCCGTGCTGTCTGTACGTACCTCAATACAGAAGGTGTTAAGACTGTCGCCCTGTCCAGCATGTTATCAATACCTATAACACATCGAAAACGCCTAGTCATAGGTTGCTGAGAGAATAGTACACCACTACTGGCCAGGCACGAAGATAGATGAAGTATAGCGTAAGGCTGAAGTAGAGCGCCACGGCGTACATGTATTTGTCACCCAAGCTTAATTCTATTTGATACCCAGCCGGTTAGAGCCATTATTGCTACAAGAGGCAGCAGCTCTCTGTGCTAAATTTATCACCCTGTATACTCCCAAATCACCTACAAATTTACTTATGCATGCTTCCTATTGTACCCTATACACACAACAATTAAAAATTCATTATTTGTTACTCTTTCTGGAGTCACAATTTTAATAATCAACAGTGTGTTATTTGCTATGCAACCAGTTTATAAGGAGTAAATTAGATCCTGAAGACATATGTTAAAGGGCGACGCTGACAGTGAATTATAGAACAATTATGTTGTAAAAATATTCAACACTGATTATTTTTCATGTAAGTTACAGAATACTGTGAATTACAGTAGTATGGCAATCTTCTTTCTGCTGCGTTTTGTTAGTGTTCATTACCTACATCAGAGGCAAGCATACATCCAGGGGCAAACCAAATTGTTCTCTTTTGATTGAAAGGTCCTTAACCTAATGTTCTGCGAAATGGATTACACCCCCTGGGGATAATCTGTCCTTGAGAGGAACCCCACCACCCCTTCCCCTCCCCCCACCTCTCTGGCATCTCCCCTAGCTGCTACAAGCACATTTTTGATATCAAAATAATTGCATAATTAATGAAATCGATTAATTAATTAACCCATCCTCCTCTGGAACCCCCCCCCCAGCCCTCCACCTTCACCCCCCCACCTGGAAGTTGGCTATTGGCTATTGGCTATTGGCTATTTGGTGGGGAATCGATTGCAATGAATGGGATACTGGTTAATCAATTTCTGGTAGACAAGGCAATGTGTGAAATATTGTTTATTTAAACATTTTATTGGATACAAGGCGGTGTATGTAATATAGTTTATTTATTTATGTAAAGAATTTGGTGGGGAACGGATTGCAGTATGTGGAATACTGTTTAAACGATTTATGATAGACAAGGCAATGTGTGGAACATTGTTGATTAAAACAATGTATTCGATAAAACGTAATTTATTTATTTAGTTAAAGAATTTGTTGGGAAATTGACTGCAGTATATGCAATAGTGTTTATTTAAACAATTTGTCGGTGACAAGGTACTATGAAATGTTTAAACAATTGCAGCACTTTTTTATTCCGATCACACACGGGAATGCTGAGTGGGATCAGGGCGTCAGGGATATTAAGGTACTTATTTTTTATTTTCCTCACTTTTCGAAGCACACTGGTGTCTAAGCACAGATGGAAAAATCATAACAATTACATGTCTAAAAAATCATGACATATTTAGAAACCCACAACAGATCGTGAAAAATACACAGACATACAGCAGATCGGATGTCTAAAAGATTCTCCTAGAATTCGAAGCACTGTCCCACAGACGAGAAAAATGGCTGAAATTTTAGATGAATTTCCGATGTCCTACAAAGGCTGGTCTCGAGATGTTCTAAAGCCACAATGAAGGGTGAGGGACAGCATCCCACGTGCCGAAACCAAAGGAGGCTGGTTTGCCTGGACTTGTTTCTGGACACTCAAACAAAGAAGATATCACACGACTCTCTGACATTACAGAACATTTCGTAGATGCCTTGTTCTGTCCCCATCTTGTTTTAACTAGTGTGAAGGCACCTGCAAAGGATGTCTTGTGACTCTCTGACGTCATGGAACTTCCTGTGAATGGAGCATTCTGATCGGTTCTTGCTAAATTTGCTCGCCAAATTGCTGTGCTGATGTGAAAGCACTATCTGCCCCTTTCTCCAGACAGACAAATTACGATAATTTTAGCAGCAAACTATTTTGTAAATGTCGAAAAACATACAGCAGTCATATTACACTGACATTTAAACCCTGCAATAATGGTCTACAGTTCATGAAATAAGGGAACTGTCGCCAAAGACACTACTCTGCCATTTTCGATGAGAACTTGAAATTTGAGGCGTGAAACCGATCTCCAACCAGGATCTATCAACACAAACGATTGTACCATCATACCATATCGTTGAAGTAAACACAATTCGTATCCTACACAATACAAAATCATCACCTCCTCATACATCCACCGCAAAGACAGACAGATCAAAAAAAAAAAAAAAAAAAAACATAAGCACATACACCACATATAGTAGCAGCACTAGAAATCCGCTGTGAGGTCGATCGGTCATCCAATGCGGCCAACAATCATGAGGCAACTGCACCCTCACATGCTAACCTGCTGCGTTATTGGAGCGCCCTCCGTGAACTGTGGTCACTCTCTGAACGGGTGTAAAATGGATGGGCTGATTCCCCAGCACAAAGGCGTCTGCTAATAGTACTGTATCCAGTCTGGCCCACTTGCTGCTGTTAGTTACTTCCTGAGTACTGTCGACGATGATGATGATGATGTTGGATTTGTGGGTCGCTCAACTGCACGGTCACCAGCGCCCATACAAAGCACCAATTTTTACACAATCCAGTCTAGCCACTGTCACGAATGATGTTGATAAAATAATGAGGACAACACAAACACCGAGTCCCTGGGCAGAGAAAATCCCCAACCCGACCAGGAATCGAACCCAGGAATCCGTGATTTAAAGGCAGCAAGCTACCCACTTTATTTTATTTTATTTTATTTTTTTTTTGCATTTTTTTCGTTATGGTTCGTTGTATTTCGTCGTAGTGGACGTCACATGACATCCGTTGTAGTTCGTTGTTGATATTTTCACTCAGTTTTTTTTTATAACAGAGGCCAGCCAACTCTCTGGCTGAACACGCTGGGCTACCATGTCGGCAATCAGCTGGAATATCCGGTTTTATACGCCAAAAAACTACGTATTTATGACACTTTTATGCTGAAATCATCGACTAGCGTATAAGAATTTTCGGAATTTCGTGTATTTTCACATGCTTTACAAGAATATTATACCATTTACGCAATTGTTCACGACATCAATCACATACCAGTATGCTACCAATCGCTTTATAGTATAATTGCAAATACAAAGGGTGGAATGTATATGTCTAGAAACCCGATAAATTAGGGAGGTAATTACGTGGAATGTGCTGCAAACCATTGAGTAACTAGAAACTAATCTTGTCAGTGAAGATCTTTACGTGACAACTCGAAAATAGAGTATCGTGGTAGTTCCACTCATATTTTTTAACGAATAAGAATGTCAATCATATAACAGTTTCCTTGTATTTTACAATATCAACTAAGGTTTTAATACTTATAATCGTACGTGTCTCTCATGTCTAGAGAACTAACAAATGTCTCGTCCACCTGTTTTTCACCATCTAGATGCAAACAATACACATCATAATCGATGTTCTCTCAACCAAATAAAGACGCAAAATGTAGAGAATGGCAGTACAATCAGTCAACCAGTCAGTTTACATGGGAGGGAATAATTGTCCAGCGCAAACACGGACCATATTGCATCTTCTCAAATTTCCACATAAAAATCGGAGAGTACTCGCAACACACGCGATCACAAAGGCTGCCCAACAGATACTGAGTACTAGTCTATTCACCCACCTATAGGGCGACACAGATAGGTCAGCTGCACGTTTGTACCCTGTTTGTCCAGTTCAGGTGGCTCAGCGATGGCTCTTACCTGAAGCCGGAAATGCCAGTTTGTTTCGGTCACCGGCTATCTCTGACACGCACCCGCATGCCACGCCGAATCGTCCTAGGAAACCAGCCACATATTTATCAGTGTAATTACAATTAAATATTACGATAGTGGCGCCAATCTGGTGGCATTCGATAATGAGTGACGGCTGTGGCTATAGAAATATCAATATCTATACTATGCTTGTGGCTGAACATAATTTTTCCTCGTAAAATCTTTCATTCTTCTTGTGGCTATCGATGCATTGAAATAGCACTTTTCCACATTAAATCTATACCTGCCTTCATACCGGACAAAGTCATTTTCCTTGCACATGGCCGACCGGAGTGGCCGAGCGGTTCTAGGCGCTTCAGCATGGAACCGCGCGACCGCTACGGTCGCAGGTTCGAATCTTGCCTCGGGCATGGATGTGTGTGATGTCCTTAAGTTAGTTAGGTTTAAGTAGTTCTAAGTTCTAGGGGACTGATGACCCCAGCTGTTAAGTCCCATAGTGCTCACATGTCAGAACATCAGCCAATTAACTTTACACTGCTACATATATACATTTCAGACAAGCAGAGTAGTTATCGTTGATATGTGTATAGCATACGAAAAAATTATGGTATATCCACACTCACACCGTACACTTTAGTGGATCCAGTTGAACACTTACATTGCTATACTGTGCAACTGTGTTGAAACGAATCTATCTATACTTGCCGTCAGATATATTCCTCAACGTGCTTAAATCACAATTCACCATGCCATGTCTATCCTCCCCTTACGACTAGACATACTTAATTTTTTACATAATTAGTCTGGCCAGCTGCAGAGAGCCAGCAGCAGTGGCATCAGCTGTAGCAGCAGCAATTTCGTCGCCCTCTTCATAGTATACGTAATTTCTTTCTAAAATATTTCATTGTGTACATAATATGCTGCATACTCTTTGTTGTTGTTCTATATAATTTTGAGGATCAAAATCTAATAACTGTAACATTTTTTCACTAAGAATTTCGTATTGAATATCTATTGTTTTATGATTTCAGCATTTGTCCTCATATGACAGAGGACCTGGCTGCAGAGAGCCAGCAACAGTGGCAGGATCAACAGCAGCAATATTGTCGTAAGTATTTTTTTTTCTTCTTCAGAGTACACGTAATTTCTTTCTACAAAATGTCGTCGTATACGTAATATGTTGCTACTGTAGATGGTTTTGAGGACAAAAAATCGACGAATGTAGCTTTTTTTTTCACTAATAATTTCGTAGTATTGAATACATATCGTTTTGTTGTTTCAGCAATAGTCCAGCGTATCACTGACCAGCTAGATGCTGAGAAGCAGCAACAGCAACGGCAACACCGTCGTAAGTTGTATTTTTTTTCTTCCTCTACGCAGCATATGTAATTTCTCTCTATAAAATTTTCATCGTATGCATAATATTCAACATATTACTTCATGCTGTAGATGATTTCAAGGGACCGAAATCGATAATTGTAACTTTTTCGCTAAGAATTTCGTAGTATTGAATATGTGTCGTCTTATTGTCTCAGTATATGACCAATATATAATTGGTGAGCTGGCTGCTGAAAACCAGCAACAGTAGCAGCAGCAACAGCTTTAAATTAGTATATATATATTTCTTCTTCGTAGTACTGTGTATATGTAGTATGTTGCTGTTTGACAAAAAATTCATTGAATATGTGATATGGTGCATATTCTTTGTTGTAAACGATTTCCTGGTAGAAGAAGGTGAACAGGGAGGGGTATGTGTCGGCGATAAGCTGGAGTCAATGCAGATCTCCTGTAACTGTATTTTTTTTCTCTTAGTAGTTCGTAGGTGTATGTTTTTATTATTAGATCATTATGTTGCAGGTGATGTATGGGAGCTGGACAGATGGATCATCCCAAATTCAGGCGAGGACGAAATGTCACTGTGGGTCGAGGAGATAGACAGAGAAATTCACTGTCGTGAGGAGATGAGGGAGATGTCAAGGAGCTAGAGCAAAGTATGTAATACGTACTCACTGTGCTTATACAAATAATCAGTATTCTTTCTTTCTTTGCTGCAGCTGGCGATGTTTGGAACGTTGTACTTAATTGTGTTCGTTATTCTCTCTCTCTACAGCACCACCATCCATGCAATACGCCGCGGCTCGGGTACCGAGGACGGTGAAGCGTGCTTCCCAAAGCGGGACCTAGTGAAGCATGCATCGCTGGCGAGGGTACCGCTAGTCGCCGTGCGGAAAGTCACCGTCGCCTCAATGCCAAAGCTTGGAGCTGGTTAGAACCACCTGGGCTATTTACTTCAAGCAGTCCCACTATTGGTTTTGATACGAGACAGAGAGCTTCCGCAATGTACGACTTTGAGAAAGATTTTTTTATAAATAAATAAATAATTCAATTTTCGGTAAGACAGTGAAAAATTTGAGGGAACGACGTGAAATTTTGATTAGAACCCAATGGGATGGGCGTTATGGCGTAAGAAAATGCATTGCGAGACCATATTTTAAGTCGGTCACCGTATTCAAGAAGAACTTGGTTGCTGTGGAGAAGCCGAAGACTGCAGTAGAGTTTACGAAACCTATTTATGTGGAGATGTGCACACTAGACCTATCCAAACTCCACATGTACCGCTTTCATTATGAGTTTGCGAAAACTCACTTTGCAAATCCTTAAAAGACCGTTTGCGGTGCCTGTACAGTAGTGTTCGTGGTGCTGCACCGCTGTTGCCGCATATAGTACGGCAAACCTGTATTCGATCGAGAGGACACGAGGTGTACACTTTGCTGCAGTCTAAAATCGGCCTGTCGCCTCATAACAATAGAAAATTCATTTCTGATGACGAGATTGAAACTCTCCTGTACTCACACTACTCACTTGCACCGAAAGAAGGGGTGCGGAACTCTGATTGAGTGAGTGAGAGATAGAGATAGAGAGAGAGAGAGAGAGAGAGAGAGAGAGAGAAGTGCAGAATAGTAGTATGACCCTTTCATCACAATGTAAGTAATTGTGTGTATATGTGTATGTGTGTTCTGTAAATATTTTTTATTTATTTATGGATACTATGTACACATGTATATATTGAACTACATGTGTGGAAAAAAGCGTAAGACAAGAAAAAATATCTATACTTATATGTAAATGTGTATATACACACCATGTGTGAAATAAAGTAAAAAAGTTAAAAAATGGTACCAAAAACATAACAAACAAAAAAATTTGTATATTTATTTATTCATACACAGTGTATGTGTATTGTGTAAAGATATTTATCTATGTCTTTGTTGTTGTTATTTACAAAAATTCCTATGTCCATTGTATTGTTTATATAAAGTATACGCATGACAGAAATGACAATATTTTTTCTGAAGATGAGTGCTATTAAGGAGGTGAAGTTTACGATGGAAGATAACAAAATATATAGAATCGCCACTGCGCCACTGTGTTGGCTGGATTTACAAGTACCAAAAATACGAAAATGTTTTGTGGAAGTGGTGAAATCGAGAAAATAAGAAAGACAAAGTATTTTTAACTGTATGCATCGACAAATATGTGGTAACGACGATCTGCTGCGGGGGGGGGGGGGGGGGGGTTGTTTATGCTGCTTGAGCGTGAAGGTATTGTGGCTATGTTCCGACATATCATCATATGGAAAGTGATCAGACTACTACGCCTGTGCTTTACAACAATTATTTTATTATTTTAGAGAGTCTTGGGGAGATGCAGCACCTTCTTGAAGCGCTGACTGGAAGACATAAACGTCAAATAATTTCCTAGAACTGACGATAATCGACACAACTAGCCACTGTGAGAGTTGACATTCCATAATTTTTTTGGGTGCTGTACAAGTATAAACGATATCTGCACTTCAACTTTTGTAGTCCTGTCTTCCTCAGTTGCGTGTAATATTACGGTATATTGATAATTTTTACTTATGGACCGTCTGACAGCAACTGAATAAAACACAATTTTAGTGCCTTGCAGAAAATAAAGGCGAAACGCGTATGGCACTAAAATTGTGTTTTATTCAGTTGCTGTCAGACGGTCCATAAGTAAAAATTATCAATATACCTGCTTGTCTAAAATGTGTGTATGTGGTAGTATAAAGTTACTTGCCTTATGTTCTGGCACGTGCAAAGAAAATTACTGTCCGATCGTAAGAGAGGTGTAGATTTGACATGGAAAACTGCGATTTCAGCACATCCATAGCCGTAAGCAAGTTGAAAGATTTTATGAGGAACAATAGTACAGATATTGATATTCCCAGAGCCACAGCCGTCAGGAGGATGTATTTCTGATACTTCACTCATGTAAAATGTAACCAGATTTGCGATATGATTGTAATATTTAATTGTAATTACACTGATAAATATGTAGCTGGTTTCCTAGGACGATTCTGCCTGAGGTGCAAGTGTGTGACAGAGGTAATCGGTGACCAGAGCTAATTGACAGTTCTGATGAAAGGAATGAGCCATTGCTGAGCCGGCTGAACTGGACAGGCAGAGTAGAAACTTGCAGGTAACCAACCATGTCGCCCTCTAGGTGGGTGAATAGCGAAATAGCACTCAGTATGCCTTTGTAATTGCGCGTGTTGCGACTATTCTCAGTTTTTATATGGAAATTTGGGAAGATTCAATATTTCCCAGAGGAGGATAGTTTATTTAATTGATCGTTTTAAATTATTAGTTAATTTAATATCAAAAGTGCGCTTATATCGGCGAGGGGAGATGCTAGAGGGGTGCGGGAGGAGGGGGAGGGGAGGGGGAGTGGAGAAGGAGGGGTTTCTCTGAAGGAAGGATATTCCCTGTCGGGTCATAACCCACTTAGCAGAAAAATAAGTTAAAGACATGTCAATCAAAAGAAAACAATTGGTTTGCCTCTCAATGCATACTTGCCCTTTATGTAGGCAACCCACACTAACAAAATGTCCCAGAACAAAGGTTGCCCTGTTACTACGCATATTCTTTTGCGAATTTTCACTTTTGTAAGTGAGCCTTATTTTTAATCTTAGTGACAAATACAAGTTGTGTGTCTGTCAACCTTCTAATCTTCTGCCTTTAGAAGCAGAAACTTCAATGTGAAGTGCAGACACGACATAGTTGCAGTGCTCTAGTGAGTGAATTGCGGTGCATTGGGGGGATTGGGGGGAAGGTGAGCGAAGGCGGTGGCTTCAGCTGAGAGTCTCAATGCCACTGAAATGGATGACATGATCACTGCAACATAATGCATAATTACCGTATTAAAATGGTAAAGCAGCCATCAAGCTGAAGATTCTTTGAACACTACAGTGCTGTACTAGGTATGTTTCTGTTGGAAGTGGTATGCTGTTGCCTTCCTCTGACCTTTGAACTGATTTACCCAGCTAGCTACAGGGGGACCTACAGTTTATCGTGGATTGTGAACCATGATACAGTTCACCATTTTTCACATCAACAGACATTACCAGAGGTGAAAAAAATATTAAGTGACAGATAAAAATCCTAAGATTGGCAGGAGATACGCCTCGAGACCTTTGAATATGTAGTCTGGTACTTCATCACTGAGCCACCATAATGTAGCAAACGTAAACGATGAAAGATAGGCAATTGACGGTGCCCACTTTGCTGCCAAAATCTCTTATATTCGTTACTGTAAAGAAAAAAATGACCTATGAATGGGTAGAGACCTAAAAACAAACGTTTGCTGCAAATTTGCACTATGAAGGTTAGTTTGAGTTAATTTACAGCAGCACCGTAAAAAAAAGTCAAATACTGAATATTGGCGGCTTGAATACACAGGAGGGTGCAGGTGTGGGACAGAGGAGAGGAAACAACTGGTGTGAGACGAAGGAGGAAGAGAGACAGGGTGGGGGGAAGGAAGAACTCTAGTAGTCGTGTACTAGCAGTAGCACCAGCAAACTTATCTTTTACCTACATCATCATACTGTATTCCATGAGTATTGGACCATGTAAAGGGAGCACAGTATGGAATGACGGCCATGTTACCCACATACCCTTAGAGGCCCGTGCAGCATCATCGTCCAGAGGGACAGCCAGCCTAGGTCAGGCTGGTGAAGCTGTAATTTAAGATTTTCCGAACCGTTCCACTTGTTACCCCTACAAGTACAAATTACAAAGGGCGACATCTTAAGGAAAATGTGCGCACAATGCATTATGCTCGAATCACATATTTCGAATTGTAGCATATATATGACTTCCAGGTACGAGATAAAATTTATTACCGATACCGTAAAGTTACAGTTTGCGGAAAGATATAATCGCCATTTGATTGTATGATATGCTTTATTACACGATTTAGTGTTACAAATGTCAAAAATTAACTTAATTGTGTGGAATACCAGTCATTGCTAAAATATATATCTTCGGTTACATAAATCTAATGTTTCGTTAGAAAAAGGTGAGAACATTTTTGTGATATGTTATTTGGCTGGCGACTTGCATGGCTTTTCTTTTTATTTCACAGCCTTATCTTTTTAATAAGTCATGCAAGTCGCCAGCCAATTAAAATATCACCAAAAAGTTCTAAATTTTACTTACGGAACATCACGTTTATATAACAGGAGACATATATTTTAACAATGACTCATGTTCCACACAAGTCAGGTGATTTTTTGACGTTGATAACACTTCATAATGGCCTAAGTCTGAAATCTAGATCGTGTAATAATGCATATCATGTAGTCAAATGGCGGTTATATCTCTCCTTAAGTTTCATATGACTGTAGCTCCGCATGATGGAAAAATTGTCAGTAAAGTTACAGTTTGGCCTCGTGTTGAACGTTGATGGTTCGACACGTAGTGTGATGAAGTGTTGCCAAATGTTACAATTTCTTTTTCTTCTTCATCTTCTGTCCTTTCCGTATTAGGCCAGTTATGGACTGTTACGGATCTCATCTAGTTCTGTCTGCTAGGATCTCATTTCCCTTTTTGTTTAAAGTACTTTATCTGATACAGCAATGTCTCGGGATCCGTTCTTTGTATGTTTCATTACATATCTTTGTGCTTTCGTCTAGTTTTCCTTTCACACTCGAAATTTTCCACTCATTTCGAACATCTTCATTTCCTATTATATCTGTTCTCTTACATCGCCTCACTGCTCTAGAAAATCTTATTTATATTCCTGGTATTTGTTTTTCTTGTCTCACTCAGTCTTCACGATTCACTTCCATATTTTGGGGCTGACAGTGTGACTGTTATATAAATTTCAGTCGTGTTACTTGCCGTGCTTTATGCTTTTACTGATCTCGTGAACGTGAATATTTCTTGCCGTCGCTGATTATACCGGGTGAAAATTGATGAAACCAACTGCAGGAACGGATTCCAGTGAACACATGTCCGGAAATGCGTCGGTGCGCAGGCTATGTGATTGACTGTAAGCGTACTGTAAGTAGTAGAATGGTACGGTATTCATGTCGGGGACAGGCCGGCCGAAGTGGCCGTGCGGTTAAAGGCGCTGCAGTCTGGAACCGCAAGACCGCTACGGTCGCAGGTTCGAATCCTGCCTCGGGCATGGATGTTTGTGGTGTCCTTAGGTTAGTTAGGTTTAACTAGTTCTAAGTTCTAGGGGACTAATGACCTCAGCAGTTGAGTCCCATAGTGCTCAGAGCCATTTGAACCATGTCGGGGACAAGCGGAGATGGTGTTTGTGTACGGCCAATCAAATGACACGGCTATACCATAACAAGCGCCCTCACAGACACCAACCACATCACATAACATTTCAAGCCCTTTTTCGGCGTTTGTGTGATCATGGGTCCTTTTACACAAACGAACGTGCAGGGAGACAGTGGACTGTGCGTACATCAGGTTTGGAGGACCGGGTTCAACAGACTGTTCACGACGCCTGTGATGCTATTCGGAGAAAAAGTGCGGCAATGCACGATGCGACGTGTGAATGCGTGCAGTACGTCCCGTGGAGGCGACTTTGAACATCTGTTGTGACGTGTATGCGATGCGGCCCTGTTCTGTGTTTCGGCACGATTTGTTGTCGTTGCACGCACACTGTCCATTTCCAGACACATGTTTACAGGTCCTTTCTTCCTCTATTCCCAGTCCCCGGCATCCGTCCCTGCAGTTTGTCGGTTTTAATAATGTTCACCCTGTATATCATTAACTACACTACCGGCCATTAAAATCGCTACACCAAGAAGAAATGCAGATGATAAACGGGTATTCATTGGACAAATATATTATACTAGAACTGTCATGTGATTACATTTTCACGCAATTTGGGTGCATAGATCCTGAGAAATCGGTATCCAGAACAACTACCTTTGGCCGTAATAACGGCATTGATACGCCTGGGCATTGAGTCAAACAGAGCTTGGATGACGTGTACAGGTACAGCTGTCCATGCAGCTTCAGCACGATATTACAGTTCATCAAGAGCGGTGACAGGCGTATTGTGACGAGCCAGTTGCTCGGCCATCATTGACCAGACATTTTCAGCTGGTGAGAGATCTGGAGAATGTGCTGGTCAGGACAGCAGTCGAACATTTTCTGTATCCAGAAAGGCCCGTACAGGACCTGCAACGTGCGGTCGTGCATTATCCTGCTGAAATGTAGGGTTTCGCAGGGATCGAATGAAGAGTAGAGCCATGGGTCGTAACACATCTGAAATGTAACGTCCACTGTTCAAAGTGCCGTCAATGCGAACAAGAGGTGACCGAGACGTGTAACCAATGGCACCCCATACCATCTCGCAGGATGATACGCCAGTATGGCGATGACGAATACACGCTTCCAATGTGCGTTCACCACGATGTCACCAAACACGGATGCGACCATCATGATGCTGTAAACAGAACCTGGATTCATCCGAAAAAATGACGTTTTGCCATTCGTGCACCCAGATTCGTCGTTGAGTACACCATCGCAGGCGCTACTGTCTGTGATGCAGCGTCAAGGGTAACCGCAGCCCTGGCCTCCGAGCTGATAGTCCATGCTGCTACAAAACGTCGTCGAACTGTTCGTGCAGATGGTTGTTGTCTTGAAAACGTCCCCGTCTGTTGACTCAGGGATCGAGATGTGGCTGCACGATCCGTTACAGCCATGCGGATAAGATGCCTGTCACCTCGACTGCTAGTGATACGAGGCCGTTGGGATCCAGCACGGCGGTCCGTATTACCCTCCCGAACCCACCGATTCCATATTCTGCTAACAGTCATAGGATCTCGACCAACGCGAACAGCAAAGTCGTAATACGATAAACCACAATCGCGATAGTCTACAATCCGACCTTTATCAAAGTTGGAAACGTGATGGTACGCATTTCTCCTCCTTACACGAGGCATCACAACAACGTTTCACCAGGCAACACCGGTCAACTGCTGTTTGTGTACGAGAAATCGGATGGGAACGTTCCTCATGTCAGCACGTTGTAGGTGTCGCCACCGGCGCCAACCTAGTGTGAATGCTCTGAAAATCTAATCATTTGCATATCACAGCATCTTCTTCCTGTCGGTTAAATTTCGCGTCTGTAGCACGTCATCTTCGTGGTGTAGCAATTTTAATGGCCAGTAGTGTATACCCTTATAGCAGGGCCGGCCGAATGGTACACACTGGAAAAATGCGGAAGCGCGGCACAGGTGCGCACGTCTCAGCCAGCGGGCAAAGCGGAACAGCGACATCTGTGACTAGACACGTATACCAAATGAATGGCGACGGTTCCGCTTCCTTGTTCACGTTTACCAGGAGGACCGAAGTACACCCAGTGTTGCGTCCCTCTGGTGACTGTGGCCTTACTTGAGACGTGCTGAGAAATGTCGAGTATTGCAAAAAATCAATGAACGGGAGTCATTTAAACACGACTGGAAACTGCAATTCTTCTTTACAGCAGGGGGTGAAAACTCACAGTGTTTGCTGTGCCACCGAATAATTGGCGGCCTGAAAGACATTGCAACTCATTTCATAAAGACGAGGTTAGTGTACTGAACAGTGACGAACGGCAAACCAAATTAAGCTTAAGAAAATGGATGAGGCATATCAAAAAGATTTTAATGTAAGTCTTAATAACTGATACCTCTTGAAGTCTTCTTTTCTTGTGTTACATTCGTTTCTCTTTTACTATACTGCTTACTGTTTTTAATTTTCCAGAAGGACAGTCACAGTCCCTGTGCAATGCGAGTAAGTTTCAAAACTGCATTAAGAACAGTGGGCTCCAGGAAACCGTTTTTCGAAGGGAAGTCTGTAAAAGGCTGTCTCATTCATGATGCAGAACTTCCGTGTCCCACGAAAAGCAAATCTTAAAAATGCAGCTCTGGCAGTGAGACACATACGAGGTGTCCATAACGCTCTGCGTGTAACAGAGGACGCTTTGGACTTAGTGCCTTTGAAAGGGACTACGTCGAGTGTAGGCATACTCCAAGCTGTGGAGAAAGCGTTTGATGGTGTCGCTATGGACTGGAATGGGTTAACGTCAGTGACAACAGTGCGACGCCAACAATACAGGATTCACAGTCACAGAAGATACGTTATACGGAAGTTACTGCAAAAAAATGGTTCAAATGGCTCTGAGCACTATGGAACTTAACAGCTGAGGTCATCAGTCCCCTAGAACTTAGAACTACTTAAATCTAACTAACCTAGGGACATCACACACATCCATGCCCGAGGCAGGATTCGAACCTGCGACCGTAGCGGTCGCTTGTGCAAAATCAGTAACGTTAGATAACATCATGCAAATTCTTGTGCGTACTGTAAACTATCTGAAGACAAATGGGCTTGCGCGCCAGCCGGTGTGGCCGAGCGGTTGTAGGTGCTTCAGTCTGGAACCGCGCGACCGCTACGGTCGCAGGTTCGAATCCTGCTTCAGGCATGGATGTGTGTGATGTCCTTAGGTTAGTTAGGTTTAAGTAGTTCTAAGTTCTAGGGGACTGATGACCTCAGATGTTAAGTCTCATAGTGCTCAGAGCCATTTGAACAAATATTTGGGCTTACGCATCACCAGTTTCGTCAGTTGGTGGGAGGAATTGAAGGAAAGTACGGCGAGATTCCTTACTATACCGAAGTATGCTGGCTGAGTCGAGGTAAAATGGTGAAAAGATTTTTCGATTTACGTTTGGCGGTAGTACATTTGGGAAAGAATGAACCGAAATTAGGAGACCATTGCTGGATATCAGACCTTGGATTTCTCGTGGACATTGCGTGTCGCATGAAATGCCTGAACGTCAGTTTACAAGGTGAAAATAATTTAATTTCTGAGATGACGGAAAAAGTAAAAGCTTTTGAAAGGAAGCTCGCTCTTTGGGAGAGGCAAGTGTCGTTTGAAAACACTGCGCATTTCTCTACCCTTGGTTTGGTCCACGAAAATGCTAGATTTCAAAATACGCGTCAGTAATTGTAAACGTTAAAGAGCAATTTCTAGCGTGATTTGTAGGTGTTACGTGTGTGTCTCCTATCATTCGTTGCTTTGCGCGGCCATTTTTAGCATCACCTGAAGATGCTCCGACTAATCTACAGATGAAACCTGCAGCGTAATATACGGGTGAAGGACATGTTCTATTCAGTGCGAAGTACAAAAGAATTCTACGAAAATTTCCACATCAAGAATTTCCACGCCTGCATCACTAAGCTGCGAGAGTATATCCATGTTCGGATCTACTTATGTGTGTGAAAGATTTTTCTCCATAATGAAAATGAATAAATCTGGGTTGCGATCGAGTATTAATGATGAAAAGCTTCGCAACTGCTAGCGTTTATCAATGTGCCGCGCTTTTGTGCCCGACATTCACTTTATCGTTTCTCATCGCCAGTGATAAACGTGTTTCGGATTTCTTTCTTTTTCTAATTTAAGATTGTTATTTACAAACCGGGTCCCAGCCTGTTCCATGTTACATAGGCGAACATTTTTATCTCAAAAATTTGATATTAAACTGTTTTTTTTCCTTTATTGGATTTCGATTGCCCCCGAAGGGGGAAGCAGGCGATAAAATCGGTGACTTAAATGGTAAACTGGCGGAAAACTGAGGAACTTAAAACATAAAACAAAGGGTTGGCGATGCTAATAAAATACACAGGAAGGAGACAGTAAAATAAGAGACAGACAATTAAAAAACGCGGCGATAGTCTGATTTCTGTTCGCAAGAGATATAAAAACCACACCCAGCGACAACATGATTTCTGTTCACAACACTTTGGAAAAGACGCACAACACTGAACACTCACTTAAAACACTGCACGAAAAATTTGGCACAAAGATAACACACCACAGCCGAGGGCAGATGGGGGCAACCTGGACAGATGATGGGAAAGAAAAAGGGGAAGGAGAGGAAAAACGAAGTGGGGGTATGGGGGAAGGAGCCGACGGAGGACGAGGACTCATAAGAGGGGGGAGGGGGCTGGGCAGACGCGACAGGTAGTGGGGAAAGGCAGAGGAGGGGAATGCAAAAGGACTTGGGGGGGGGAGGGAGGCAGAGAGAGGGTAGGCAGGGAAAAAACAGGATAAAGGGGGAGAGAGGGAGCCCAAGAAAAGGGCAGAGGAAGGGAGGGAGAGATGAGGATCAGAGTTGATAAGAGGGATAAATGGAAGGAGAGAGGGCATCATCTGGGAGGGGGATTTGATGGAAGACACCTTGGGGCAGGAGATGAAGGGTGTAGAGATGGAGGGTAGGGGGGACACAACAGTGAAGGTGCGGCGGAGGGCATTGGTTGGAGAGGAGTGGAGCAACCAGAGGATGAGGGGGATCAAGGCGGTGGGAGGTGAAGAGTATGCTATGTTCAAGGAATAGGAGCAGATGGGGGAAAGGAATCAGGTCGTAGAGGATCTGCGTGGGGGACGGGAGGCATATACAAAAGGCGAGGCGGAGTGCATGGCGCTCGAGGATCTGGAGGGACTTATGGAATTGGGGGGGGCAGATATCCAGGAGAAACTGGCATAACAGAGGATGGGATGGATTAAGAATTTGTAGGTGTGGAGGGTGGTAGAGGGGTTCAACACCCTTAAACCAATGGCTCTGAGCACTATGGGACTTAACATCTGTGGTCATCAGTCCCCTAGAACTTAGAACTACTTAAACCTAACTAACCTAAGGACATCACACACATCCATGCCTGAGGCAGGATTGGAACCTGCGACTGTAGCGGTCACACGGTTCCAGACTGAAGCACCTAGAACCGCATGGCCACAATGGCCAGCTCAACCCCCTTAAACTGTTTTTTCTGGGTATGTTTATATTTTTAAAAATTGTTCTTTTAAACTTGTATGATGCTCTTACCATGAAGGATGTTTAGGTACCTAACGTGGGGCAACAACCAGTCTGACATGTTTGTACACCATTTGTTTTTATGGTTTGTTTTAATGCCGTGACATTTGCACACAGGGCGATGGAATAACACGATACCTTCTCTTGACTGAATTGCACACTGTGAAAGAGCACAAGAGTGCCCCAGGTACAGTGTATCCCAGCTAGTGGGTAAAGTGAAGCTGCGACATCTGTGCTTAGAAGCGTACATTAAATGAGCGGAGAAGGTTCCTTTTTCCTGTTTACAAGTCTGGTAAGTGTGGGCACTGGGACGAGGAAGTTGCACGTGTGGAGCAGCGCCATACGTCTGCAGAATTCCTGGCCGGCCCTGGCTTATAAACATACAGTCACAGTACGTTGTTGACTTAACAGGTAGTGGACCGCTAGGGCTTCTTGTTAGCAGAAACCCTCTTCAAAATGTTTTCATGAGTGGAAACATTTTATCACACTCTTGGGTATAATTACGAACTTAAGCGCTGTCGGGCGTGGTCGGCACTTGGATGGGTGACCATCCAGGCCGCCATGCTCTGTTGCCATTTTTCGGGGTGCACTCAGCCTCCTGATGCCAATTGAGGAGCTACTCGAGCGAATAGTAGCGGCTTCGTTCAAGAATACCATCATAACGACCAAGAGAGAGGTGTGCTGACCCCATCCCCCTCCTACCCGCATCCTCCAGTGAGGATGACACGGCGGTCGGATGATCCCGGTAGGCCACTCGCGGCCTGAAGACGGAGTGTTTTCTTTGGGTATAATTATCTTCAACGCTAAGATTGGCTTTTGGGAATGGCAGTTTAAAGAAACGATGGAGAATGTACCCAGTATTTCATGTTCATGTAGCATTCGGGACACGCACGTGTAGTTCGCAGAATAGTATGTACGCATATCCAATACTTTTAACTGTGAAACGAGAATTCTTGAGCATATTCTAAATTCGAACATAATAAACTTACTTGAGAAAGAAAAACTTCTAGATAAAAAAACGGCGATATAGAAACAATCGCTCACGTGAAAGCTGGTCTTTTTCTCACACGATATCCTGCGAACCTTTGTGAAAGGCAACAGGGAAATTTCATATTCCTACACTTCCTGAAAGTGTTTTGACACAGACAAAGCAGACTGTTCATGAATGTCCCGAGCATACGGAATAGATTCTCAGATATATGAACAGCTCGAAGAATTTTTTAATAATACAACCCAGAATGTTGCTCCAGATAGTTAGTACTTCTCAGAGAAAAGGGTATCGTCAGGAGTGTCGTGGGTAAGTGTGAAAGGACTGCTCTTGTCCTCTATTCACAAAAACGTTCTACCTGCAGGTTGAGCAACAATCTACGGCCCTTTGTTGATGAGGCTGTAGTGTACGGGAAAGTGTAAGTGTGGTTGATGGGTGACTACAGGAGGATATATGATGACCTAGATAGAAATTTTATTCAGTATGGTGAATAACAGCTTGCCCTTCATGTAGAAAAGTTTAAGGTCGTGCAGATGAATAGGAAATACAATCCTCTAATGTTCAAATACAGTCTTAGTGGTGTGCTGCTTGACACAGTCTTCTTGATAAAATACCTGATGTTTCAAAATGAATATCGTAATTTTAAGGTTTTGTAACATTTATTACATTGAACTTACAATTCTAAATAATACGTCAAATTAAATAGGAATTCAGTTTTGTTTGTATACCTGTTACAAGCTCTAATGTCTACAGCCTATATACTACAGTTTACGTGCCATCCTCGCAAACGAAATGTTGCTGCATGGCGATGAAGATTTTCTGGAGCGTGAGTGGTGAACGAACATTTCCCCTAAGTGGAAAGTTGAACACACACTATGTGCGCATCTGGTACCAGAAAATCCCCACGAGATGGTGCGGTTGCAACGAGACTCCCCTAAATGGAACGTTTTTTCGTTTTCGGTGAAGCAACTATGACTGATATTTCTTATCCTGATGCGCTAGAACCTCAGCTGGAAGAAGCTGCCCCGCTGAACTTTATTTGGCAGCAAGATGGTGCACCGCCTCACTGGCATAACTCGGTACTCCATCGGTTAAACGACTTTGTACCCGACCGCTGGACTGGCCGCAAGGAGCCAGATGACAGAGCTTGTTTCGCATGGCCTCCACAGTCACCTGATCTCACGCCATGCGATTTTTACCTTTGAGGGTTCATAAAAGATCATGACTATGTGTCTCTGGCACCAGCTGATCTATCCGACTTTAGAAACAAGATTGAAGCAGTTGTTGTATCAGTTATTCCAGACAAACTGATCACGGTTTGGTAAGAACTCTCCTATCGACTTTATGTGTGCTGTGTGGCGATGGTGCTCACATCGAACACTATTAAGCAAAACTAGTTGAGTTGCTTTTTCAGTTGATCTATTGTTTATAGCTGTAAGTTGAGTGTAGTAAATGTTACAAAGCCCTAAAACCCCAACATTCATTTTGAAATACACAGTATGTAGTCGTAAATGAAGCGAGCACTTAGGGAAGAATTGCTTCGGAGAATTCTAGGAAAGTGTAGCTCACCTGTAAAAGGAGAAGGCGCACAGGACACTTGTCCGACCCGTTCTTGAATACTGCTAGAATGTTTGGGATCCTTTCCTGGTAAGATTAAAGGAAGACATCGAAGCAAGTCAGAGGCATACTGCTAGATTTGTTAACGGTAGATTGTTCGATCAACACGCGATTGTTATGAGAATCCTCCGTCTACCTAAACGGGAATCCCTGGAGGAAAGACGACGTTCTTTTCGGGAGATAATATAGAGAACATTTAGAGAAACAGCCTTTGCGGCTGACTGCAGAACGATTCTACTGCCACCAACACACTCATCACGTAAGGACCTCGATGTCAAGGCGGGAGAATCAGAGTTCATACGAAAGCAGACACAGACATTTCTTTCCCTCGTTTCATTTGTGATTGGGACAGGAAAGTGAATGACTAAGAGTGGTACGAGATACCCTTGCAAAGTGTGTTTATAAATGTAGAGAACGACAAATCGTAACCCTGCTTTCTAAGATGAAGGATCGATTTATTGTTTACTTTTTGTCATAGAAGTAATGACTTGAAGTTAGATCTTAGACTTCTTCTTGGGACGTTGGAAAGACCTTCACATGAAACTAACACTGAGTGGTTCACTCTTATTGAAAAACTGTATGTGACGTCAGTCTATGGCTCCTGTTATCACTCTGCCTATGTGTTCACTAAACAATAGCAATGGTCGGGTTGTGAGTCATCTACAACTAGACATAGTTCTCTACGTTCACTGTCCAGACATGCTTCACATACATCATCAGCTGACTGAAGGTGAGGTGGCAGTTTATGGAACATACGTGACCAGTAAACAGAGAGAAGAAATTTCCTTTCGCTGAAGGTAGTCTCCAAACCGGAGCCTTTTAACAGTAGATAGAATTTACTTGTGCTTTCATATGTGTAAACGGCCTTGTGTTTGAACGTAGCAATGTAAGCTGCAGCACAGATAATCTCCAAGACTGCCCAGTAATAAAAGGAGATTGGGGCGTTGTGAGGTATGTTCTGCTGTTACAGCCAGTAATTTATATTACAAAGCACTCTGATTTGGTTTGGAAAATCCTGGTTAAAAAAGTCGTAGTGCCTTTTTCTTTATTGAGTACTGCATTTATGTGAACTTTGTGACCTACTTTCGCGTGTCTGGTGAGTATGAAACACAGTATAGGGTCGCACTTGTGTTCTCGGCGTTGTGTGAGATGTTAATCTATGTCACGTGGGTGACAGTGGTGAATGGCTGTATACAGAGCGATTAAAAAAAAACGTTTACAAACTGACGTAGCACATCGGACATACAACAAGGATCGGTAATCACGTAGGAACAGGGGGTCGCAAACGCCAGAAAGGGTGTTAACACTGGCATCGTCGGAGACTTTAATTGGACGGAACATTCTCCTGGACCGACTTGATAGGTGCCCGTATGTCCTGCGAGAGGTTCTGCCGGACATGCTCAATGATGTTCCCTTGCCTATATGTCGCTGCATTCGATTTCAGCACGACGGAGTCCCCGCGCATTCCAGTAGACAAGTGAGGGCAGCCAACCTTTCCCAGCTGCTGGATTGGTCCCGGTGGGCCATTCGCATGGCTATCACGACCACCCAATCTGCCCCCAATCGATTTTTTTCCTGTCGGGATCTGAAGGGCCTTGTGTATGAAACACCTGTTACATCGCCGGAGGACCAAGTGAGCAGGATTGTTGCAGCAGGATGTCTTCGAGATGCCCCAGCTATCTTTGAGAGGGTGTGCCGTTCGAGGCTGCATCAATTTCAGGCGTGTCTCGATGCATCTGGACAAAACTTTGGGCATCTCCTGTCGTGGACGTCCATTTGTGGCATGTGACTAAATAACTGCAACTCCATTTAGTAATCCCGTATGGTCTTTGCGACCCCCACTTCCTATGCGACTACTGATCCTTCTTGAATGTCCGATGTGCCATGTCTGTTTGTAAACGTTCTTTTGAATCACGCTGTAGAGCTGTGATGTTACAGAGTATTAAGAAAATTAAAAGAGTAGTGGAAAACAAGTTGCTGGCATATACACCGCTCTTCTGGGGTGGTACCAAAAGAGACGCGAAGCTAAATGTGTGTATCCAACACAGGGATCGTTAACAGTGTCACATGCTCTCACACCACGAGATACTGTGGAGAGTTTTGGGGTTTAGGCCAGACATTAACACACAGCCTCGTGATCAGAAACTGTACAACCTCATTCCTATTCTCGCCAGCCAAATAAGTGATGAAAATTTGTTCCCCTGCTAGCATTAGAACTAGCTACTGTGGAATCATAGTGATATTGACCGTGGAGGCGAGTGTTAGTTCTTAGATTATTATGCAATTTCCTCTCCACAATTGATACACCGTTATTTAGTTTAACAGAGTTGCACGAAAATATTTTCTGATGCTGGGAATCTGACGTTGGTATGTGATGACTTATTGGCATTAGTAACATCTCTGTCAGTATTGCGCGCTCAGAATGCCTACTTTATCTCTATGGAGTAGAGAATTCTCAGCACAGATCGAGGAAAAAAGATACGCATTTACCTCCCGGTATTCCCCGAGGAAATGAGAAATATTTTCCATCGTTATTGCATGTTTGTGGTTCGCCGTCGCCTCCAGAAGGGTGGGGCTGGGTGAATCACTGGGTCCAGGGCCCAGGCCTGAAGGGGGACCGCTCCCTGTCCAACGCAATTTAATTTTTAAATCATTGTAATTTAATACAAACTAGAAAAAATATTTTGAATAATTTTGATCCAGTGAAATTTTAGGAGGTTCTACGGCTGATTACATACTCAAATTTAAAATAGATATGTATGATAAACCATATATCGTAAACGTTTAATAAAACTGGTGTCGGTAGTTGCTGTTGTCCCGTCGGTTTCCGACCAAAGAGCTGTAAAACATATCGCACAAGAACAAGATACTCTGGCCTCTAGCAGCTAAGTGAAGCAGGGGCAACAAAAAACCACAGATTCTCTTACTGTATGTTAGCAAAATAATGAAAAATGTGCTAATCTAGACCTTATTATGAATACTTGTGACAGTGACAGTTGTATTTTGGACGATACTGGTACAGGCCTATAGTGATGGAGTGATGGATGATGAAATGCGACAGGAAGTAGCACCCTCTTACGCTGGTTCTTCAGCTTTTCAGACCTCATGAAAGTCTTTTATAACCGACCTTTCAGGGAAACGTTTCCATGAGACATTGCTGTACATTAAAACGGCCAATAACAGAACAAGTAAAAAATTTCCACGTCGATGGATAACTTGAAGAGAGTCGGAAAACAGTATTCATTATTTACCTTGCAGCATTTTTAAATCAAATCAGAGTAAACTCGGAAAATAAGGGTTTTATCCACAAAAAACACCCTAGAAAACACTTAACTGGTTATTATGCATACAAGAAAAAAGATCGAAAACACTATCTAGAATGGAAAACGCTTCTAACATCATTGAAAGGACGTGGTGTCGACAGTAACCTTCAACAGATGATTAACTGTGAAGCAACAAAACGGAAAGCTATATTACAAAGAATTTTTGACAGAACTTTATTCTTAAGTAATAGAGGTTTAACTTTCCAAAGGGCTAATATTCAGATTGGTGATGTTTACAATGGATTTTTTGGGGGGGAATATTGGAACTGACTGGAAAATATGACGAAGTAACTCATGAACATCTAGCCACAAAGTAAAAGAAAACCAACTGATCAAGAAACGTATGATGCGTGACTCACTATCTATTATGGTTTCAGAAGGAATTTATTTCTCTATGTGGCGAAAACCTATTGAAACCCATTTTACACCAAAGAGAAGAGTCTATCTTCTATCGAATTATTGTTGGTGCAACTCCTAAGATATCCCACCAGGAGCAATATACACTTGTTCTGCGCTACGTATTTCAAAATATAGAAAAAAAAGTCCTTGGAAGTTTGTGAAAGATTCATTGAATTTATGAATGTTAGCGGGAAAGCAGGAAAGGTCGTAAATGATGAAATACTGTTCACGTAAGAACTCTTGGAGTACCACGTACGTACAGTCGTGCTCAGACCTATAGCAGTGGCTACATGCTAGATCGCTACAGTGGTGTTCAGTCAAGAATACTCGGAAAAAAGTCTTTTTCTCCCTGCGGAGCACACTCTCTGAACAGAGTTGCTGTCACTGCTGCTAAACTGAGTTATGATGTGACAGTTTTTGGAAACGTCGAAAGTTTTTATTCTTTGTTCTCTAGCAGCCCTGATCATTGGGCCAGACGAAACAGCATGTCCCTTTGTCCTTGCAAAGCCTTTCTGAAACTCACTGTAGTGAAAGACTGCAAGCTGTGCGCCAGATTTTGACGCACTGTCCTTCGATCCTCATAATCTTCGATCTGTTCCTGATGAATAGGTTACGCATATTAACTAAATCAGCAAGAAATACAGTTTTGGGACTCAAGAAGTGCTTTGGATCTTTCAAGGGCCTCTTGATGTCATTATTTGGGCACAAGACATTCGCATTTACTGATCAGAAAAACATCACTATACGGAACAATGGTATTTCCCTCACGTAGGGACGCAACTAATTAAAGACTTACTCACCGAGATACAGGTCCTACGAGATACATGAAAACCATTCTGAATGAAGCAAAAGTAGTTACCGAGGCAGTTGGCATTTCACTAGAGTTTGTTATAAAAAGGAAACCCAATGCAGATGAAAAGACGCCTGAACAGCTCCAACTGTAAGCATGAAATGTATTCAGATCTCCTGTTGTCCTTGCCGTTTTGGATTTTGTCATGGCAAATTTGACCACAAGAATTGCGAGTTGTGAACAGATTTCTGATATGTTTTCACGAGTTTTGGCTTTCATGGACGGAGAAAATGATGAACTGAAAGTTAAACCATCAATCTTACCTCAAAACATCCTTCAGACTTGGCAGATTCAGACAGCTTAGCTGAAGAACTTCTACACATGAAGAGGATCTATAGTACTAACTTCCAACCAGAAAAGGACACGATGAATCTTCACAACTCTATATATGATAAAAACCTTCAAGTAATTTTTTTGGGGAGGAGCACAACAGGCCAAAGTCATCTTAACCATTTTCCAATTTTTGGAATGGAGAATAGATTGGTCAAGTCTCTTGACTTTTCCGCCCTAACTGATCATTTTAGTAGCCAGTGTACATGACGGACATAGATCCTTGCTGTGGTCATTTTTAAATAAAATAATTTTGTAAATAAATTTTAGTTTGGATTGACAAAATAATATACTCTGTATTTTTACGTTCTAAAAAGGGTTTGGGTAAGAAATAACCGTCCAATTCCAATGTAGCACTCGACTGTAAAACGGGAGAGGGTGGGGGGGGGGGGGGGGGAACTTATCTGTGGTCCAGGGTCCACAATCGAATGTGGGGGCCATAGGTTTCGCATAGCAGCAGCGGTCACTCAGGAAGTTGCTACATCACGCTTGTCAACCCAGTACATACTGTGTGGGCTACAATTTAGGATCAGCAAAACGAATAGTTAAAGTTAATTATTAACGATAAATTTTTCATGAGAGTACTACAAGTCTACAGTGGTGGGAATATTTATTGCATCACCACGAAATACTTCGTCTTTCTGTCTTTTGCAGCAGTTTAGTTCAGGTTATACCAGTCCCATTGTTGCTAAACTTTGTTGACATATTCTTGCCTCAATAATCTGACTTCTTCACGCATGTTTTCCAACAATACACAACTCTTTGTTGTTGTCACTTGGTTTTACAATGAAACCAGTGTTTATACTGCCGTTTTGAGTTGAGACTTTGCAGTGAGAAGATGGGCAGGTCAGTTGAATTAACGCCAGAAAAGAAAGCTGCTATACCTGCTTATTCGTCTGTTGGTCTCAGCACCAGAGAGCTAGCCTCTACGACAGGATTTAATCAGTCTACGATTTCGAGGTTACTGAAAAAATACAGAGAAAAAGGAAATGTTGATCGTGAGAAAGGAAGAGGTCGGGAGAGGGTGTCAACGGCCAAACTGGATAGGGTATTGAAAAGGGTTTCGCTCAGGGATCGTCACCTGTCATCAACTGCATGGCTCAGATGGAAAAGTATTCGCGCGTCGAAGAAAAGGTGAAGAATTTTTGCCATTATGCATAACACATACAGTCAAACACCCACAAGGACAGATGGTCTGGGGGTGCATTTCCAGTCACAGAATAGGTCGTATGGACTTCATCAATGGCACTTTCAACACAGATGCATACATAAGCATCCTTGAAAGGAAGCTTATGCCGACCATTAGAGACCAGTTTAGAGATGTTTCCAATTGCAATTTTCAGGATGACTCCGCTCCTTGCCATAGAGCTTTGAAGGTGTATCCTATGACTAATATTAGTACCAAACACAAAGCAGATTACTTTCTTGGGTAATTATCACGTACTTCTACATTTCAGGTAAAATCTTTCCTTCTACAAAATGAGGTTCGCGTATTAGAGTGGCCTGAAAACAACCCTGATCTCAGTGCTATTGAGAACTGTTGGAAGGTTATGAGAAATGCTATCACCAAAAAGGAGCCACAGAATAAACGGGAGCTGTTGGAGACCCTTGTGCGTGTGTGGTTTCATAACTGAGTTAGGGATACATTAAAAAGTTAATTCTTTCAATGCCTTCACGATGCCAAGCGGTGATTAAGGTGCGTGGTGGAGCAACAAAGTATTAAATGCAACAGTGTGTTCATATGAGGCAATACAAACACTAAAATCCAGTTGTCCGGGCTGGCCGAGCGGTTCTAGGCGCTACAGTCTGGAACCGCGCGACCGCTACGGTCGCAGGTTCGAATCCTGTCTCGGGCATGGATGTGTGTGATGTCCTTAGGTTAGTTAGGTTTACGTAGTTCTAAGTTCTAGAGGACTGATGACCTCAGAAGTTAAGTCCCGTAGTGTTCAGAGCCATTTGAACTAAAATCCATCAGTGTTATGTTACAACATTAATATGCAGTGTTTCTTTCAACATTAGTACTCATATTTCAGAATAGCAAACTGAATAGCTGACATATCCACTTACGCTCAGTTTTCAAGAAATTGTTAAATTATAAAAAACAAACATTTTTATAGAAATAAAAATTAAGAATAAAAACAAATTGACAAAAATTATTGTGTATATTCATTTCTGATAGAAATTAAGAGAAATCAGGCAAATTTAGCTCGGTTATTCAATGATTGTAACAAAAATAGTTAATTGTAAGAGGTGATGCAATAAATATTTCCACCACTCTATATGAAGAACAGGAATACTGTCTCGAGTTCATTGCTTTGTTTCCAAGCATATACATATAACCGCCACAGAAGTTGCTTATGAATTAATTACAGAGATTGCAGTGATAATGAAATGAAAATCCATAGTAACGACAGGATTCTAAGAACATTCAGCTCGTGGACCTATGACAGGAAGCCCAAGATTGCCAAGACGGAACAGGGGATACATACATTCATTTAGACCGCAGGACATAGTCATTGCCTGGATAAAGTCCTAATGAACTAGATGAAAGGTAGCACACTCTAGAGAATAGAGTAGTACACAATTCACCCTCTAAATGACAGCATAAACGATTATAATTTTCTTCAAAGAACATGCAGAGTGGTTTTTTTTCTGGGTCGTCATGTTGGGCTTAACACAGGGCAGAGTATTGTTGCACCACACACTACATCAATAACTCACGTCAATCAGGGTGCTGTGTACCAGAGGGAAGATCTCCTTCATAAGAATTTCGACTCATGAAACATGCTCGTCTCATGAACATGCTCGACTTATGAAACATGAAACATCCTCGTATCAGAAATAGTATGTTACCTTTTCTTGTCACTGTCTCCGTATTTTATAGAAGTGAGGGACATAAAGCCTCTCCCTAGCGTTAGCCCAGTCAGTATATCTCTAATGGTGAGTTACATTAGATGTAATCAGGAACAAATATCTTCATTACGAGCATTGGAGATTTCTTGAAAAAACTACACCGCGCCGGGTGCCTGCCCCTCTAAAAGTAAAAGATAATCTATACCAGTTGATCATCAAGCTGCAGCCCGATCACTATACGTACGGCTCGCGGTTCTCAGGCCTATTTTATAGTAATATGCAACTAGATTAGATTTGATTAATACTTGTTCCCTAGATCATGAATGCGATGCTTCGTATTGATGTGGATGTCTCAGTTTAACGAAAGGTATTTTTACAAGCCATAATTCAACTGTTTTTTTTATTGTGAGATTACTAATTTATATCTAAACATTCATCTATTGAGCAGAAGGAGTTGTCATTCAAAAGTTAATTCACTTTATTTTTAAATGTTGGTTGGCTATCTGTCAGACTTTTGATGCTATATGGTACGTGTCGAAAGATTTTTGTGGCAGCATAATTCACCCCTTTTTGAGCCAAAGTTAAATTTAACACAAAGTAGTGAAGGCAACCTTTCTCCTAGTGCTGAAGCTATGCACATTGACATTGCTTTTGAGTTGGGATGGTTCTTAATAACAAATTTCGTAAGTGAATATACAGGGTGGTCCATTGATAGTGACCGGGCCAAATATCTCACGAAATAAGCATCAAATGAAAAAACTACAAAGAACGAAACTTGTCTAGCTTGACTACAAAGAACGAAACTTGTCTAGCTTGAAGGGGGAAACCAGATGGCGCTATGGTTGGCCCGCTAGATGGCGCTGCCATAGGTCAAACGGATATCAAGTGCGTTTTTTAAAAATAGGAACCCCCATTTTTTATTACATATTCGTGTAGTACGTAAGGAAATATGAATGTTTTAGTTGGATAACTTTTTTCGCTTTGTGATAGATGGCGCTGTAATAGTCACAAACATATGGTTCACAAGTTTAGACGAACAGTTGGCGACAGGTAGGTTTTTTAAAATTAAAATACAGAACGTAGGTACGTTTGAACATTTTATTTCGGTTGTTCCAATGTGATACATGTACCTTTGTGAACTTATTATTTCTGAGAACGCATGCTGTTACAGCGTGATTACCTGTAAATACCACATTAATGCAATAAATGCTCAAAATGATGTCCGACAACCTCAATGCATTTGACAATACGTGTAACGACATTCCTCTCAACAGCGAGTAATTCGCCTTCAGTAATGTTCGCACATGCATTGACAATGCGCTGACGCATGTTGTCAGGCGTTGCGGTGTATCACGATAGCAAATATCCTTCAACTTTCCCCACAGAAAGAAATCCGGGGACGTCAGATCCTGTGAACGTGCGCGCCAAATTTCGTAAGTGAATATACAGGGTGGTCCATTGATAGTGACCGGGCCAAATATCTCACGAAATAAGCGTCAAATGAAAAAACTACAAAGAACGAAACTTGTCTAGCTTGACTACAAAGAACGAAACTTGTCTAGCTTGAAGGGGGAAACCAGATGGCGCTATGGTTGGCCCGCTAGATGGCCAACTGGGATTCGACGACCAATCCACCTGTCATGAAATATGCTATTCAATACTACTTCAACCGCACGCGAGCTATGTGCCGGACATCCATCATGCTGGAAGTACATCGCCATTCTGTCATGCAGTGAAACATCTTGTAGTAACATCGGTAGAACATTACGTAGGAAATCAGCATACATTGCACCATTTAGATTGCCATCGATAAAATGGTGACCTATTATCCTTCCTCCCATAATGACGCACCACACATTAACCCTCCAAGGTCGCTGATGTTCCACTTGTCGCAACCATCGTGGATTTTCCGTTGCGCAATAGTGCACATTATGCCGGTTTACGTTACCGCTGTTGGTGATTGACGCTCCGTCGCTAAATAGAACGCGTGCAGAAAATCTGTTATCGTCCCGTAATTTCTCTTGTGCCCAGTGGAAGAACTGTACATGACGTTCAAAGTCGTCGCCATGCAATTCCTGGTGCATAGAAATATGGTACGGGTGCAGTCGATGTTGATGTAGCATTCTCAACACCGACGTTTTTGAGATTCCCGATTCTCGCGCAATTTGCCTGCTACTGATGTGCGGATTAGTCGCGACAGCAGCTAAAACACCTACTTGAGCATCATCATTTGTTATATTTGTTACAGGTCGTAGCTGACGTTTCACATGTGGCTGAACACTTCCTGTTTCCTTACTTAACGTAACTATAGGCGAACGGTCCGGACACTTGGATGATGTCGTCCAGGATACCGAGCAGTATACATAGCACACGCCCGTTGGGCATTTTGAACACAATAGCCATACATCAACACGATATCGACCTTTCCCGCAATTGGTAAACGGTCCATTTCAACACGGATAATGTATCACGAAGCAAATACCGTCCGCGCTGGTGGAATGTTAACGTGGTACCACGTACTTATACGTTTGTGACTATTACAGCGTCATCTATCACAAAGCGAAAAAAGTGGTCCAACTAAAACATTCATATTTCTTTACGTACTACACGAATATGTAATAAAAATGGGGGTTCGTATTTAAAAAAAACGCAGTTGATATCCGTTTGACGTGTGGCAGCGCCATCTAGCGGGCCAACATAGCGCCATCTGGTTTCCCCCTTCAAGCTAGACGTGTTTCGTTCTCTATAATTTTTTTCGTTTGATGCTTATTTCGCGAGATATTTGGCCCGGTCACTATCGATGGACCACCCTGTATATACTGTGAAGCTACTTAGAATATCCCCAATTTCTTAAGTAAATGTCTGAAAGATGACCTTGGCTGAGCCACAACTATTATTCTGATTGCACGCTTTTGTGCAATGAATACTGTTTCTTTTAATGATAAATTACCCCAAAACACGATGTCATACGAAAGCAGTGAATGAAAACAGGCATAGTAAGGTAATTTACTTATATGTTTATCGCCAAAATTTGCAATAACTGTAACAGCATAAGTAACTGAACTCAACGTTTCAGCAGATCACCAATGTCTTTCTTCCGATTCAATCTCTCATCAGTACACACACCCAAAAATTTACAATATTCTGCCTTAGCTACAGACTTCTGTTCAAACTCTGTATTTAAACTTATCTAGAAGAATTCCATGATTTATACAATTAAAAGCCTTTGACACATCACAGATAATCTCAATTGGTGATGTTCAGTTATTCAGAGCATTTACTATTTGATCAGTGAAAGCATATACAGCATTTTCTGCTGAAACGCTTTCCTGAAAACAAAATTGGCGTTTTGTCAGTATTTTATTTTTACAGGTATGGGAAGCTATTCTTGAATACATTACTATTTCAAGAATTTTGGACAAAGCTGCCATAACGGAGATTGGGTGGTAGTTGTTGGTATCAGACCTATCCTCTTTTTATGCAATGGTTTAACAACAGCATATTTCAGTCTATCAGGAAAAATGCCCTGTTTCAGTGAGTTGTTACAAATGTGGCTGAAAATCCTACTTATCTGTTAGGAACACGCTTTTAGTACTTTGTTAGAGATGCCATCAGTTCCATGCGAGCTTTTACTTTTGAGTGAGTTTATTATTTTCCTAACTTCAGAAGGAGAGGTAGGTAGAATTTCATTTTGATCAAATTGCATATGTATTGCCAATTTCATATATAGCTTTGCTTTTCTACTGAACATCTGGATTCTATTTTCTCCACAACATTTAAAAAATGATTAGGCCTATTAGAAATATTTCCATACTTTGACTTTTTATTTATAAATTTTTTTATTCAGTGTGATGGTAATACACTCTCCTGTGCTCTTGGTTGCCCTGTTTGCCTTTCAGCAATTCTTCATACTGTCTTAATTTTATAATCAGAGTTGCTAATATCAGAAGTAATACACATACTTATGGGCATTTTAATAACTTTCCTCAATATAATACAGTAGTTTTTATAATATGTAACTATTTCTGGTTATTACTCTTTCTTGTTATTAGATACATGTCCCTTTTCCGATTACAAGATATTTTGCTTTAGTAAGTCATGGTTTCTTATAATTATATTCCACTGTTTTCTTAGGGAAGCTGTTTTAAAAAATACTCACAAATGTATGATGAAATAAGTTACATTTTAAATTAGCGTCAGGTTCCCAGTAAAACTCTTCCCAGTCTAACTGCTGCAAGTTTCCCCTAAAATTTTCAATCATTAAATCATTAATTGGACACACCATTTTGGAGGACTTTTTGCATTACTCTATGTAGCCGTGTCATATATTATAACCAGCTGTGCCTGATGACTAGAAAGACAATTCTTAACAGGTCTAGCAACTAACAGCCGAATCCAGAAATGTCAACTAACATTAAGAGTTTCTTAAAAGTGTAGTTTTCCTGCTTAGTAACACACAAAAATAGTTGCAGAGACAGAAAATGTTAAGCATGCGCTTAATTTTAAATGACGTTGCTAAATTCCTCCGTAAACTAAGTAGAGTTGGTCGATTACCTCAGAGATGAAGTTGGGTACAGGGGCAGATATATTTGTCGTTAGGGGTGAGGGGACGTGATACGCGAAATGTTTTCTTGTTTTTCTTACACTTCTGACAACTCATAAGCGTGTCTGCCTCACACCGATCGGGTTGCTATGGTATAAATTTCAAACGGAAATGACAAGCATTCGTGAATGAGCACTATACAGTCGGCCATCTTTAAATGCGTTACATACTTGTAGCAACAAATATGAAATTAAGATAAAGGCTGTTGTAATATATCCAGTTAGTAGAGCAAAATATATTTCAAAACATATAGTATACCGTCATTTTTTTTCGTTTTCCATCGTTCCATAGTTGCTTCAAAATTCATGGAGGTATGTTCCGTCATTGCAACTAAACGAAAGGCAGTTTGTTTTTCGCCGTACGCGTTTCGCTACTTTTATTTATTTATGAAGCATCTACCGTGGTCTGTAACATATCTTTGTTTCCATATATAATACATGCATAATAGTTACAAACATGTTACTATGTTTAATTTTTTAATGTTTTCTCTTGTTTCTCAGATCCAAAACAACATTTGTAGCACAAGTTTCGTGAGGTTAAATTATCGTTTAGTGTTACTTACGATCTCCAAAGTTGCTGGTCCACGTCTGATGTCCTGGAGATGTAGTCACTCGGTCCCCATACTCCAGCTGGCCGATTTACGACGTTTTTCCACCCACATTTATCACAGCACATCACTTGCACTTTTCACTTTGTAATCAACACGTCTATGTTTAAAGTGTGTAGTGTTGCCAACTGTCGCTGCGTGTTTAACATTTCTCTTTTGTGTGTGTGTGTGTGTGTGATTTGATATTTTTCATTCGGTTTGTGTGTGTGTGTGTGTGTGTGTGAGAGAGAGAGAGAGAGAGAGAGAGAGAGAGAGAGAGAGAGAGAGAGAGAGAGGCATTCATTAATTATTCATTCTGGTTATGGTTCACATTTCTGTTTGTTATTGTTTAAAGACTAACACGATCAGTGGGTTACAGCTTATATTGAATTGGTCATTTAGCATACATTAGTGATCCATATTGTCATATTGCATAATCGATTTAATATAAGTGCAATTACTGTTATTAATTATTCGCTCACACAGACAACACAACACCACTTTGTTCGGAAATTACAGTGACGAAACACTGGGGTCGCTGAGGGTGGTGTCAATCGTTTCACGAGAAGACGTCTTGCAAATTGTATCGGTGATAGGTACTTGAGTGTCGGCGGCCCTTATCACGCGCTTGTTATAGCTAACTACTGAGGGCTCACTAATTTACGTAAGTTATCAATTAATAATAATTTTGGTACATATGCGCCCCATGGTGCCGCCCTAGGATGTCGGTATTAGCTCTTCAGCAAAATAGATTGACGACCCTTGCTCTAAACGGAAATCGGTACATATAATTTACATGAACAGACAAACAAATGGATTAGAGACGCTAAACTTCTTTGCCATGATCGCTTCTTCACAATCAGCTTTTATGGCTCTGAGTATTATGGGACTTAACTTCTGAGATCATCAGTCCTCTAAAACTTAGAAATACTTAAACCTAACTAACCTAAGGACATCACACACATCCATGCCCGAGGCAGGATTCGAGCCTGCGACCGTAGCGGTCGCGCGGTTCCAGACTGTAGCGCCTAGAACCGCTCGGCCACCTCGGCCAGCATCAGCTTTTAATCAAATCGCGTGCTTATGGAGTATCGTCTCAGCTGTGTTACTGTCATCGTTATTTTCTGTCTCAGTCCATATTAACTAACTAGAAGCCATGCAGTGAAACCGAAGTTGTATCCTGACTACCTCAAGGAAGTGCTATAAATCTTCTGTCGTTCTCAACCCATGTAAACTATTTAGGAGACAATCTGGGCAGCGCTCAGAAGGTTGTGTATAAACGATACCGCCATTTCCTGTCAAGTAAACTCATCAGAAGATAAAAAATGTATTACAAAAGGAATTACATATTCTTCATGGTTCAAAAAATTACAGTTGACTGCACATAATAAATTATAATCGGTTCACCACAGGAGCACCAAAGTCCTGTTAAATTTTGGTGACATGTTAAATAAATTTAAATGTTGTCCATTCAACTGAAATCCTAGGGATTACAATTACGAGAAACTTAGATTTGAGCCACCACACAGAAATACTTGTGGGGAAAGCGCACCAAATACTGTGTGTTAATGGTAGAACCATCTGAAGATGCAACTCTTCTACAGTGACTGACTGTCTACACTATAGCTGACGGCCCCTTCTCGAGTATTGCCATGTGATAGGCAACCTCACCAGATAGGACTGACATATGACATCTGAAACGGTCAAAGGACAGTTCGTTTTTATTACAACGAAACAAGTCTGGTCGGTAGAAAGATGGCGAAGGCTGTTTCTAATTTGGTGCAGCGGGCTCTAATATGGGCCAGAGGTATTAAGTTGTTAATGAATACGTTTTAGTTTTATTGAAAACAGTTTTTTCATTCCTTTCGATTGGTAGTGTTTTACAGAAGGTGGCAGGTGTACTGACCATTTACAGAAGGTTAATTTAGACATCCTGTCGGAACTGTTCAATCTTTTATTTCCTTTCAAAACGCGTAAAGTACGTATCGCGTATACACGATCTTAGGCCTAATTTTTCGGGTATTGAATTTTTTAATTTTTAACGTTAAGTTAATATATTAATAGTATAAACATATATTAGTGTTCCACATAACTTTAGTGGCTTTAGTGATCTGTAGTTAATAGAATATTATTGTTATTGCCTAGATAAATTTTGTAAAAAATATTGTAAACAACCATGAGCGAGAAGTGTTTGAGCTGCCGTAGGAAAGTCAGTTCTGGGGTTCTGCGCAGGTGTTGTGGCAGATGGTTACATTGGGGTGAATGTAGTGGCATAGGAATCGGGGAAGTAAATGGGTCTCTTCCTTGGTATTGCAGATTATGTTCAAGGGATAGGAAAATAGCGGAACAGGAAGGGAAGATTAGAGCTCTTCAGGCTGAACTGGGAAGTCCTAGGGAGGAACTGACAAGTTTAGGGGGGGGGGGGGAGGGTGAAGACAGGTGGGAAGTGGTAGCAACGAACAGGGGCCACAGAAAGAGAACAGTATCAAACTGTTTCATCATTGGCACAAACAACAGATTTGCCTTGCTACCTCAGTCAGCTAAGGAAAAGGCTCAGGTAGATGTAAGTGTAGTAAGCACTCAATAGACTTTCACCAGGAAACAAACTGTTGCAAAAAAAGTATAAAGTAGGAGGAAAGTTCTGTTGTTAGGTAGTAGCCATGGAAGAGGTGTGGGCCAGATTTTGCAAGAAAAATTAGGTGACTGGTACTACCAGGTCACAAGTATTTTCAAGCCCAGTGCATGTCTTAGCCAAGTGATAGAGGATGTAGGATCATTGTACAAAGGTTTTACAAAGCAGGATCATGTTGTGGTAGTGGGTGGAGTGGGAAACAGTATTGATAGGGATCAGGGCTACAATATTTTGTGTGACCTGGTAAAAATAGCATCTACAACGAACCATACAAATGTTGGCTTGGTTCCTGCTTTCATGTGGTATAACTGGCCCCAATTGAACAGCTCTGTCAGGAGGGTCAATATGGAGCTAGCCCAGCTGCTTTGGGCGGCTACTTTGTCAAGCATAGGTTTGGTTCCTGTTGATGATATTGGTAGGTGGGAATTCACAAGACATGGCCTGCATCTCAGTAGGAAAGGGAAGGGTAAACTGGCTGGGATGATAGCAAATTCTTTAAGGGGGGTGGGGGCACTGAAACTCATGGGAGTACTTTTTCAGGCTAAGATCAGTATCCAATCATCCTACATTGATTGAAATTAAGCTTAATGAAAAGTTCAGACAGGCAGGTACTAGTCATGTGAAAATATCACAAGAATCTCATAACAGTACAGTGAAAAATAATGTTAGTAATTCACAAGATTCACACAAAAGCACAGTAAAAAATAATGTTAATATATTGCATCAGAATATCAGGGGGTAAAAAACCAAGCAGATGAGCTTCTTGTTTGTATAGAAGATTTAGAAACTGAGGGTGGAATAGATGTACTATGCCTGTCTGAACATCATATAGTCACAGGTATGGAAATGGTAAATGTAGGTGGATATAAGCTTTCAGCACATGTGAGTAGAGACACTATGGAGAGAGGAGGAGTTGCCATATATGTTAAAATCAGTCATAGAGTGAAAAATTTGGAAACTAAAAAATTTTTCGTAGAGCAACACATAGAAGCACGTGCATGTGAGCTTAAACTAAATAAATGCACTTTTATAATTGTAGCCATGTATAGGACCCCATTGGGAAATTTTCTACTATTTTTGAAAAACTTGGATTCTTTGTTGTGCTACCTGTCAGACAAAGGAAAGCAAATTATTGTTTGTGGGGATTTCAACGTAGATTCTCTGAAGGAGTCAGATAGAAAGCTTGACCTTGAAGTATTACTTGGTTCTATCAATTTGACATCAGTTATTGATTTTCCTACTCGGGTGGTACAGGAAAGCAGTACACCAATAGACAATGTTTTCATAGACCAAGATAAATTCAATCAAATAAATACTTTTCCTGTTAAGAATGGTCTGTCCGATCACGATGCACAGCTAGTTACAGTATATGATATAGCTCCATACAGTAATACAGAACAGTCCTCCAAAATAGTGTGTTCCATTAATGATTTAACACGTCAAAATTTTAGCGAAAGCTTGCAACAGTTAGATTGGGATGAGGTGTACAGGGAAGATGATGCTAATTTAAAATTTAACTTATTTCATGATACCTTTGTGAGTATATTTGAAAACAGTTTCCCTAAGAAAACAGCGAAATATAATTGAAGAAACATGTAAAACGCCATGGCTCACTAAAGGGAAATGTATTTTATAGCTAGGAGGAGTAATGACCCCGAAACAATGAAACATTATAAAAACTACTGCACTGTATTAAGAAAAGTTATTAAAAAGTCCAGAAGTATGTGCATTATGTCTGAGATTAGCACATCTGATAATAAAATTAAAACAATTTGAAGTATTGTGAAAAGAGAAACAGGGCAACAGAGAGCATAGGAAGACTGTATTTCTATCAAACACAATGAAAAATTTGTTAACAAGAAGTCAGAAGTAGAAAACATTTTTAATAATTATTTTTTAAGTGTTGTATAGAAAATAGTTTCCAGCTATTGATTAGAAAATGCAAGGCGGTATATGGAAGAGGCAGTACCTACGCAATTTGATAAAACTGAAATTCAATCCACCTTTCCTACTGAAATTAGGAAAATAATAAATTCACTCAAAAGTAAAATCTCACATGGAATTGATGGCATTTCCAATAGAGTATTAAAACCTCGTTCCCAGCCATATATATATATATATATATATATAATACACTCCTGGAAATGGAAAAAAGAACACATTGCCACCGGTGTGTCAGACCCACCATACTTGCTCCGGACACTGCGAGAGGGCTGTACAAGCAATGATCACACGCACGGCACAGCGGACACACCAGGAACCGCGGTGTTGGCCGTCGAATGGCGCTAGCTGCGCAGCATTTGTGCACCGCCGCCGTCAGTGTCAGCCAGTTTGCCGTGGCATACGGAGCTCCATCCAGTGGTCGGCGGAAGGTGCACGTGCCCGTCGACCTGGGACCGGACCGCAGCGACGCACGGATGCACGCCAAGACCGTAGGATCCTACGCAGTGCCGTAGGGGACCGCACCGCCACTTCCCAGAAAATTAGGGACACTGTTGCTCCTGGGGTATCAGCGAGGACCATTCGCAACCGTCTCCATGAAGCTGGGTTACGGTCCCGCACACCGTTAGGCCGTCTTCCGCTCACGCCCCAACATCGTGCAGCCCGCCTCCAGTGGTGTCGCGACAGGCGTGAATGGAGGGACGAATGGAGACGTGTCGTCTTCAGCGATGAGAGTCGCTTCTGCCTTGGTGCCAATGATGGTCGTATGCGTGTTTGGCGCCGTGCAGGTGAGCGCCACAATCAGGACTGCATACGACCGAGGCACACAGGGCCAACACCCGGCATCATGGTGTGGGGAGCGATCTCCTACACTGGCCGTACACCACTGGTGATCGTCGAGGGGACACTGAATAGTGCACGGTACATCCAAACCGTCATCGAACCCATCGTTCTACCATTCCTAGACCGGCAAGGGAACTTGCTGTTCCAACAGGACAATGCACGTCCGCATGTATCCCGTGCCACCCAACGTGCTCTAGAAGGTGTAAGTCAACTACCCTGGCCAGCAAGATCTCCGGATCTGTCCCCCATTGAGCATGTTTGGGACTGGATGAAGCGTCGTCTCACGCGGTCTGCACGTCCAGCACGAACGCTGGTCCAACTGAGGCGCCAGGTGGAAATGGCATGGCAAGCCGTTCCACAGGACTACATCCAGCATCTCTACGATCGTCTCCATGGGAGAATAGCAGCCTGCATTGCTGCGAAAGGTGGATATACACTGTACTAGTGCCGACATTGTGCATGCTCTGTTGCCTGTGTCTATGTGCCTGTGGTTCTGTCAGTGTGATCATGTGATGTATCTGACCCCAGGAATGTGTCAATAAAGTTTCCCCTTCCTGGGACAATGAATTCACGGTGTTCTTATTTCAATTTCCAGGAGCTAACTGAAACAGGGAATTTTTCCAGATAGACTGAGATATGCTATTGTCAAACCGTTGCATAAAAAAGGGGATAGATCTGATGCTAACAACTACTGCCCAGTCTCACTTCTGACAGCTTTATCCAAAATTCTTGAAAAATTAATGCATTCAAGAGTAGCATCACATATTTGTAAAAATGAAATACTAACAAAATGTCGGTTTGGTTTTCGGAAAGGCTTTCCAACAGAAAATGTTATATATGCTGTCACTGATCATTTATTAAATTCAATGAATAACCGAACATCACCCATTGGGATAGTTTGTGATCTCTCAAAGGCTTTTGATTGTGTGAATCATGAAATTCTTCTAGATAAGCATAAGTATTGTGGTATGAGCGGGACAGTGCACAAATGGTTATTCAAACTTAGCTGGAAGAATGCAGAGAGTTGAAATTAACAGTACAGATAGTCTACAAAAACCAGCAGAGTCCTCTAACTGGGGAGGTATCAAGAATGGTGTCCCACAGAGTTCAGTCTTGGGTCCCTTATTGTTCTTAATGTATATTAATGACTTGCCACTCTATATTCATGAAGATGGAAAGTCAGTTCTTTTTGCTGATGATACAACTATAGTAATCACACCCAAGAAGCAGGAATCAGCTGAGGAAATTGCAAATAATGTCTTTCAGAAAATTATTAAGTGGTTCTCTGCAAATAGACTCTCACTAAATTTTGAGAAAACACAATTTATACAATAAAAGTACAGTAAATGGCATAACACCATTGATAAATATAGACTATGAATGGAAGACTTGCTAAGGTAAAATATTCAAAATTTCTGGGTGTGTGCATTGATGAGAAATTGAATTGGAAGAAACACATCGATGATCTGCTGAAACAGTTAGGTTCAGCTACTTATGCTATTGTGGTTATTGCAAATTTTGGTGATAAACATATCAGTAAATTAGCCTACTATGCCTATTTTCATTCACTGCTTTCATATGGCATCACATTTTTGGGCAATTCGTCATTAAGAGAGAAAGAATTCATTGCACAAAAGCGTGTAATCAGAATAATAGCTGCAGCCCACCAAGATCACCTTGCGGACGTTTATTTAAGGAGCTCTGGATATTTACAGTACCTTTGCAATACATATATTCGCTTATGAAATTTGTCATTAATATCCCATCCTAGTTTAAAAATAACAGCGAAGTGCATAGCTACAACACTAGAAGAAAGGATGATATTTACTATTCTGGGTTAAATCTCACTTCGGCACAGAAAGGGGTGAATTATGCTGCCACAAAAATCTTTGGTAATTTTCCAAATAGTATTAAAAGTCTGACAGATAGCTAACCAACATTTAAAAGCAAATTAAAAGAATTTCTGAATGACGACTCCTTCTACTCAATGGATGGCTTCTTAGATATGAAGTAGTAAATTAAAAAAAAAATTAATTAATTATTTTGTGTAAAGAAAACTTAAGTTAAAGTGACATGTTCCACATCATCATGAAATGTATTCATGATCTATGGAACAAGAATTAATGTATGTATGTATGTACGAGGAGCAGAGTGCGCCGGATATAGTAAGTAATATAGCTCCACAATATAATGTATCTCAACAATATAAACACGAGCCTAGTGAAGTTATTTTTTGTCTACATGAGTGAACTGGACAGGAAATGTAAGGAAGGCTTAGCCTGTCTGTAAACCGAAAAGAAACTACACTCAGGATGGGAGGAAGTTGCCTTTCCCTTTAGAATGCTACTGCTGCAGTACAGAATGACAAAGAATCCATTTCCCCTCTAGCATTGTAGAACAGACTGCAGAGATAGCAGTGGGACAAGGCAGGTTCTTGCACAAATAATTTGTTAAAAATGGCATCTGGATTTTCCCCACCCCCCTATGATATCACACTCCCCTGCACCCCCTGGAAATCGTAGGAATCGTTTTTCGCTGGAAACAGGGCAGATGGGCTACCTCCACTAACTTAAGTCCCCTCACTTCTCCCCCATTCCTATGATATCAAAAAACTTCCTCCAGCCCCTCCCCCACATGTGAACTGGCATCAAAAGACAGTTTATGGTAAACTGGAAGAGATTAAGGACGTAAGTTATTTATTTTGGCAGGAAATTTGCTTGTGTTGGTGTTATCCCCCCTCCCCCCCCCCCCTCCACTTTCCGCCGCACCCGGCCCCACTCCTTCCGATTACTGGTGTGTATGTTCACCTTTCACCTTGAAGTTTGAAGACCGACTGCCCTAGTCCACCATACCACCACTAGAGGCTTCTCAAAACTATCATACAGCCACTGCCCACTTTCTGTTGGCCCTCCCCCTACACTTTTCGTGTATCAGATGCTTGTTTGGAAGCACTGTCAGAGAGAGAAAAAAAATTTCGGGTCCCACAGCTACTGTGATGTTCATAGCTTTTATGGGAAGCTGAGCGGGCTTAGTTTATTTTCGCTGCTGGAGTCAGGAATGTTAAGGCATTTACTTTTTATTTTCCTGACTTTTCGAAGCACAGTTCTACAATGGGAAACCAATACTGGTGTCTAAGCACAGATGGGAAGATCAGAACAAATACACATCTAAAAAATTCATGACATGTTTCGAAATCCAAAACAGATCGTGAAAAAAACAGACACATACCAGATCAAATAACTAAAAGAGTCTTCTAGAATTCGAAGCGCTGTACTACAGACATCGAAATGGCTGAAATTTTTGGCGAATTTTCGATGTCCTACAGCTGCTGGTCTGGAGATGCTCTAAAGAAACAATGGTCGGAAGAGGGAGGGGGGGGGGGGGGGGCAGCATCCCACCTATCCAAACCAGCTGGTTTGCCTGTACTTGTCTCTGAACAGTCGAACAAAGAAGACATCACGTGACTGTCTGACATCACGGACCTTTACGCAGATGTCTTGTTCCACCACTGTCTTGTTCGAACCAGTCTGTGGAGACTCCTATGCCAGTCACAAAGGATGCCTTGTGACTCTCTAACGTCATAGAACTCCCTGTGAATGGGACACCCTGATTGGTCCTTACTAAATTTAACCTCGAAAATGCTGCTGCTGACGTGGGTGAACTGGCTGCCACTTTCTACAGACGGAAAATTACGAGAATTTCAGCGGAAAACCATTTTGTACAGATAGAAAAACATGCAGCTGTCATATTGCACTGACAGTTAAACCCTGAAAAAGTGGTCTGCAGATCATTTTCGCCGTGAAACCGATACACAACCAGGCTATGTCACCACATGCGATTTTACCTTCGTATCACATCGCTGTAGTAAACACAATTCGTTTCCTGAACCATACAAAATCATTACTGCTGAATCCTGCAAATCGAGACATCTCGTGGGATGAGACGCCTGGGGGAGGGGGAGGGGGGCTGAGGTGATGTTTTCGTAGAAGTTAGCTGGACCCTTCTTTGTCACTCTTTCTACATTAAGTGTGTCAGTTCTTCCTGCTCTGGCATACGCAAACTATCGTGCAAGAATGTACGTAACATAAATAATAGACGCTAGGGCTTTTTAATTGTAATGACGTCCTTTATTCCTCGACAAATATGTGATATGACGAAGTGGCGGGACGGATTTCCTACTGGGAAGGTATGCTAGACCACGCGAAATGTCACCCAGCTGCTGTGAGTGTGGGCATACCATAATATTTCGGATGCTATACACCTATAAATGATAATCACGCTATTTGTAGGGGTATGCTGTTGGAACGTAAGTTACTGCGATTAGTGTTCTGACATATCACCACACGTATGTGTGAAGTCACCAGACAACTGTTCCTGTAAATAATTACGTATCTCTAGCCAGAAGGGCAGGGCTGATTTAATGTGGGGAATTGTGATTTCAGCGCATTGACTAATATACCTAACTGTAAGGGGGTGATAGATTCATTTCGTAAACACCTGCACAATATACCAATGCAAGGTTTTAACTGGATCTGCTATAGTGTACAAACATGGCAGTAATATGGCTGTAACATCATGGATACGCAGAACATCCTCTCATCGGCTCCCCTAAGCAGATTCTCATATGTTCTTTGTTGTACTATCAGTTTTCGAGCTAACATCCCAAAGATGATCGGACTCACATGCGATTCCTCTTCGTCGAAATGTCTTAGCTCAATCTCGTCTAGGGGTTGAACCGCACGTTTCGCATTACACGCCCTAAATTAGACACTTGTGACCCTTTGGTTAAATTGTCTGGGTGATGGCAAGATTGCGATATTGTATGAACTATACAATGTTAATACGACATATAACAACAGTACTAATAACATCGGGAATTAAATTAACGACCCATAAATGATGTAGGCCACACAGTTGCGATTTGGTTAGGGTAATGATTATTCAGAAAGCAAACGAATAGCGAAAGTGATCGTACTTAGAGGTACTGTTACACTCGAGATCATATCCATTTGACACAGTTCGATCATTCACAATCTCATCGCGAAACACAAATCCATTACACCACCTCGCTGTTTACACGAAAAGTTTAAGAGTTCACACCAGGCGCGCCGCTTCTCGCCGCTCAGAGACTAAGTTCCGCTATACCACACAATGCGAAATTTTCTAAGTTGTTTCACTTCCTAGCTACCTAAAGACCGGCCGTCCGCTTTCACGTCTCCACCAGCACTGTACCTTTTGGTGTCTAGACCAGAACTGAACTGTGTCTGCCCGTCTCCGGCCGCGTCCCTCGCGTGCCGAACATCATCGCTCAACTGAGTAGGGCAGTTCCCTCTCCTCAAGCCGTCCATCTGATTGGCTACAGCTTGTTCTACATTATTTTATATTTTAACATATTTAAATAATCAAAGCTTGACCACTTTCACGTTCTAAATAAAGTAACAATAATATCCATTACATAATAAACATTAAATTCTTTTACATAAAACCAATACAATTTCCTTCTTAACTTTGAATGTCACAGCCAGTAGCCTTGCATCTACACTCCTGGAAATTGAAATAAGAACACCGTGAATTCATTGTCCCAGGAAGGGGAAACTTTATTGACACATTCCTGGGGTCAGATACATCACATGATCACACTGACAGAACCACAGGCACATAGACACAGGCATCAGAGCATGCACAATGTCGGCACTAGTACAGTGTATATCCACCTTTCGCAGCAATGCAGGCTGCTATTCTCCCATGGAGACGATCGTAGAGATGCTGGATGTAGTCCTGTGGAACGGCTTGCCATGCCATTTCCACCTGGCGCCTCAGTTGGACCAGCGTTCGTGCTGGACGTGCAGACCGCGTGAGACGACGCTTCATCCAGTCCCAAACATGCTCAATGGGGGACAGGTCCGGAGATCTTGCTGGCCAGGGTAGTTGACTTACACCTTCTAGAGCACGATGGGTGGCACGGGATACATGCGGACGTGCATTGTCCTGTTGGAACAGCAAGTTCCCTTGCCGGTCTAGGAATGGTAGAACGATGGGTTCGATGACGGTTTGGATGTACCGTGCACTATTCAGTGTCCCCTCGACGATCACCAGTGGTGTACGGCCAGTGTAGGAGATCGCTCCCCACACCATGATGCCGGGTGTTGGCCCTGTGTGCCTCGGTCGTATGCAGTCCTGATTGTGGCGCTCACCTGCACGGCGCCAAACACGCATACGACCATCATTGGCACCAAGGCAGAAGCGACTCTCATCGCTGAAGACGACACGTCTCCATTCGTCCCTCCATTCACGCCTGTCGCGACACCACTGGAGGCGGGCTGCACGATGTTGGGGCGTGAGCGGAAGACGGCCTAACGGTGTGCGGGACCGTAGCCCAGCTTCATGGAGACGGTTGCGAATGGTCCTCGCCGATACCCCAGGAGCAACAGTGTCCCTAATTTGCTGGGAAGTGGCGGTGCGGTCCCCTACGGCACTGCGTAGGATCCTACGGTCTTGGCGTGCATCCGTGCGTTGCGTCGCTGCGGTCCGGTCCCAGGTCGACGGGCACGTGCACCTTCCGCCGACCACTGGCGACAACATCGATGTACTGTGGAGACCTCACGCTCCAGGTGTTGAGCAATTCGGCAGTACGTCCACCCGGCCTCCCGCATGCCCACTATACGCCCTCGCTCAAAGTCCGTCAACTGCACATACGGTTCACGTCCACGCTGTCGCGGCATGCTACCAGTGTTAAAGACTGCGATGGAGCTCCGTATGCCACGGCAAACTGGCTGACACTGACGGCGGCGGTGCACAAATGCTGCGCAGCTAGCGCCATTCGACGGCCAACACCGCGGTTCCTGGTGTGTCCGCTGTGCCGTGCGTGTGATCATTGCTTGTACAGCCCTCTCGCAGTGTCCGGAGCAAGTATGGTGGGTCTGACACACCGGTGTCAATGTGTTCTTTTTTCCATTTCCAGGAGTGTATGTGCTTTCTGATAAGTAAATAAAGAACAAAAGTAACTATTAAGCACTAAACTTTACAACAAATATTCTGTTACCTAATGATTCAATAAGGTGTCATGCTGTCATCGTTCATTGTGTTTTGTGTGGAGGAAATGATGATCTGATGCTTAACTGAAAATACTGAAATTTTAAATGTACTATATCTTTTAAACAAATAAAGTTACGGAGTTGATATTTACAACATTTGTCATATCAATAATGCCCTTCTATATGAAATGTCAATCGTTAAGATCGACCAAAGCGTCCAGATTTTAGCATTCAGGTCTTTGTTACAAAACTTGTTAATTTCACTTTAACAGTAAATCCTAAACTATTATACGATATGATCAATATTCAAGTTTTATTGAGATTACCATGAAAATTATGAAGGATGGTAGATTAAAATTACTGTGGCTTCATTCCCTGAATTACTACAGAATTAAATAGTTTTCATAAATGTTTCCCTTTATGGCTGATCTTAGGTCCGCCATATTTAAAACTGCTAATCTCCCTGGTCACAAACGTCTTCTAAGGGGTTTCCCTATAATGTAGGATATCGTCTGTCTCACTCGCACACTACAGCGCCTAGGTCTCATTCAGTACAGTAGACGTCTGTGAATTCCCCCTCTCGTGGCGAATCTGCGCTCTTTGTGGCACACGGTCCTGGACGACAGGGTTCGTTTCACAATTCCTGACGGCTGACTCTTTCGGCCATATACTTAAATGAGAGAGAAATGCTCGTTAACTCACAGATTTCCATGGTTATTATAGTACACCAACCCATATCGGTGATGTCTTTCCAACTCTTTCATCCGTGGCATCACTGTTGATTATCACATATACCCAAACGCCAGTCCTCTGCAACACTTGTTTGAGAGAGATTTGGCGGAATGCAGCATCTTCCAGAAGGGTTAACTAAAAGTAGCTGCAGTCTTTTCTGGAATCTGATTGACTAAAAGACCCAACTGTCAAATTATTTCCTGGATCTTGATGAATCAAGACACCTAGCTGGTGTGAGTGTGGATGTACCATATATATATATATATATTTTTTTTTTGATGGTACGCACATACAAACGATAATTGCGCTGCTAGTCTGAAATGTGTATGTGTTGGACCGTAAGGTCATTGTAGTTAGTGTTCCAACATGTGCAAAGAAAATGTGGGGCGGAAGTGAACACACTATGCGGAGTCATAATGGAGAGACAGATTCACCGGCTTTTACATGGAAAATTGCGATATCAACGCATGTGGAGACGTACCGGTATGAAAGATTTTATGTGGAAAATTATGTCCAATTATAAGGAGGATATATGTTTACGTGGGAAATAGGTATTCTAGAGCCACATGGGAGGTGTTTCTGATACTTAGCTTATTGTTGAATGTCACCAGATTGGTGCTGCAGTCGTAATATTTAACTGTAATTACTCTGATAAATATGTGACTGGTTTCCTAGAATGATTCTGCTTGGCGTCCGGGCGCATGACAGAGGTAGCCTGTGGCCGGAACAAATGGACATTTCTGACTTAAGGCACGAGCTGCGCTGAGCCTCCAGAACCAGTCGCCCTCTACGTGACTGAATAGTGGACTACACCGACATTGATCTGTTGATGACTGGAAACATGTTGCCTGGTCGGACGAGTCTCGTTTAAAATTGTATCAAGCAGATGGACGTGTATGTGTATGGAGAAAACCTCATGAACCCATGGACTTTGCATGTCAACAGGGCGCTGTTCAAGCTGGTGGAGGTTCTGCAATGGTGTACTATGGGACCCCTGATACTTCTAGATAACACTCTGACAGGTGCCACATATGTAAGTATCCTGTCTTATCACCTGCAGCCATTCATTTCCTGTGGTATCGTGAGGTCAGGGCCGAGGCAGGTGGATCCTGTAGTCAGTGCTCTAGGCGGAATTACGTGCTGTGTACACGACCGTCCAGAGCTATTTTTCTGGGAAGCGTTTGTACTTTGTCCTGTTAGTGCTGCGTCACGGCCAACGACTGCGTGAAGTCGGCTATGGGAAATGATCATGAGGAGAGTGGCTTATTAACTGTCTCTTGCTTTAGGCAGAGTAATACCATTTCATCTCCTTGTGTGCAAATTGGTGTTCGCGGGTTGATTTGGTTGTCTGTCAATTACCTTGTTCGGAACACGCTTTCCGAACGTTGGGACCTCTACTTCAGTCAACTAATGAGCTTGATTTATTTGTTATAGAAACCTGAGGGTCAAGGTGCCGTGTAAGATTAGTTTTAGACGTGAATGCGGTGGCGTACTAGCTCGCGTGGCGTATCACATTCTTGTTGAAGACTCGCACACGCTGCTCATTTCTCTGTAAATGGCAGGAATATTTATCAAACGGCCGTTCATTACTTCCACAACTTGTCGTGGCTGTGGTGCAGTAAACTGTAAGGTGTGTGTACTTGTAACAGGACGATGTATCCTGCCTAAGAATCCTCGGCACGTGAAGAATACGTCTGTTGCATTGTTTATTTGCTAGAAACTAGTCGTTCAGAACTGAATCCGTCACTAACTAATTTATTATCACTATCTGAAAAGAAAAAAAGATCTGATTATTTCAGTCTGTTAATTTTAGTGGGCTATCGCCCTTGATCTGAGCAACTGTTTTAAAAATCTTGCTACAAACAAAGCGAGCTAGAGATACCTGTCAGATTGCCCAGACCAGTGGTTAAGGCCTATATGCACTATTACCTTGATTAGATGCTACTCTTTAAAAATTGTCCTTTCAGTTGGTTAATTTACGCAAGCTAATGCTCTTGCTATGGACTTGAGGTTACTGTTCCCTTTAAAAAGCATTTATTTCCAACTGACAATCTGAGTGGGCTACCGCCCTTAGCTTGAACACCAATCTAAATGTTTTCCTAGTAACTCTCTATTCGGCGCTAAATTATGTGGGTCGCTACCTTTAGTTTTCCAGTCTGTGTAGTGCTTGATGTTACGTATAAATGCAAAAGTGTTTGCTGTCAAATTTAATTTTTGCAGCACAGTATACCACCACATTATCAGCGTTATTTAAAGCTCGATGATCTGAGAAGTCTATTGTCTACTTTGAATTATTTACGTAGTTGCACCAGATCTGTTCTTGAAATATTGTTGTTGCTTAAAAGGGTTGTTTCCCAGACGTAAACTGTTCATGTCTACCACCATTGTAAGTATTATAAGAATTTTTGGTTATTTTGGGTAAAAGTAAGTGTTATTACGAATTTCTCAAGATGCTGGTTGATGTACACCTAGGCCTTTTTTCGAGTTGTCACAGTACAGTTTTGGAAATCTAATACTTCAGTGACTTCCACTCAAGGATCCTTGTATACAAGCAAACCAGCTCAAAAGGTAAAAGAGCCCAATCCTGTCCCGCTACCCTTACAGCTCTATATCATTAAGTACTGTTCTGATCACCTGTCTTAACGGAAAAACGGTTGAGATTCCTATCTGCGAGCTAATAAAAAATAACATTTTTATGTCACTATATGTACCTTCAGTGGTTGGGCCTCTATATATAATTGTGTTATCCATATATGGTATTTGTAATTGCCTAGACTTATTTATCAGTTTATGGTCAGAACCTTTTGTACTGTATTTTTGCTCCTACTCATAATGAAACACTGATTTGCATTGGAGTGAAGCCAATAACTGGACATGCATTCAAGTTCATAAACAAGATTATATGTAGACTTCGGACTACGTATCACATACTTCATTAATACAACTTTTCAAATTATAGTTTCTGTATCTTCAGAATAGGACTCCCAGCTGTCCCAAACTAGAATTTTGAGTAATACTATTACATAGGCAAAATACCACGTACACTGTCCAGTCATATTACTGTGACCAGCTGTCAAAATCCTGAGCAACCATCTTTTGCAGCACAGATGACTGTGAGATGAGCAGAAAGAGAGTCAGTGGGGTTTTGCGAGGTACCTACAGGGATGTGGAGGAATGTCAACTCCAGTGTCGTGGCCAGGTGCGCTAGGTTTGTCAGTTGAGCATCCATGGTGCGGACTGTCCTATCGAAGTAGTCCCACAGATTTTCGACTTGTTTTAAATCCGCAGTGTCTTGTGTCCAAGGGTTGTATGGTCAACTCATCCCGGTGTTCATCGTAACACACACCTACACTGTGACATTGTCCTGCTGGTCGATGCCACTGATCAGCAGGAAAACGAACTGCATGTTGAGGTGAACATGGTTACCAAGGATAGATGCATGCTTGTGTTGATCCATTGTGCCTTCCAGAACGACAAAACCACCCAGGGAATGTCCTCTGGTATGCAACCTCCGACATTTGTTGCACGGAGTTTGGTATCAGACGCTTCACGTCGTACACACCAACAGCTATCTGTCTGGTTGAGTATAAAACGTGAATCATCTGAAAAGGCTACTTGTCATCACTCATTGGATGTCTAGTTGCAGTATTGGCACACAGATTCCAGCCTTTGTCGCCGATGAACAGCATGCCGAATGGGGGCTTGAACGAGGCGCCATCTGCAGAGGCCCATACACAACTTACTTCGCTGAACAGATGTTGAGGAAGACACTGGTGTTAGCCCCTTGGTTCATGTGGGTGGTCAGTTGCTCAACAGCTGCACGTCCATTCGCCTGTACATATCTCAGCAGCTGTCGTTCACTTCTGTGATCTATGACCTGTGGTACACCACCGTCAACGCAGCACCGGGTCTGGATAGCGCGGTTTTGCTGTTTACAGTATATTTTAACCATGGCGACACACGACCAGTTTACAAACTTAGCCACTCCAGAAATTCTTCCACACTTGGAGAGAAAGAAAATGATCGGTACGACATCAGATAAATCATTCTATTTCAGCATTACGACAATAACAACACAGTTTCCCTCGTCACCCTGACACGTTTTATCTACCATCCACTGCTATGCTGCCACGTGCCATCTGTAAGCAGTTACTGCACGTTGACATCGAATATAGGCGGTGGTCTCATTAATATGACTCGACTGTGTGTTATGAGTTTCGATATTGAGATTTTGATGTAGATATCGCACTACATAGCGCAGGCTTCATAACAAAACTTTGCCATATGACATCATTTTAGCTGCAAGGTGTGCGCCCCATTAGTTGAGTTGTGAGCGTGTCTGACTGCATGCAGTGGACCCCGGGTCGGAGATTTTCGGGGACTGGTGTTGTATTGTCCTCTTATCATTTCATCATCATCGGCACGAAATTCACACAGTGTAGTGTCAACTGGAAAGACTCCAACTCGGTGACCGAACTTCCCCAGGTGGGGACTCCCAGCCATTCATTTCAGCCGCAAGATACGTCTGTGAATCGTTCTACATCGATCACACAGAACCTTATGACAACCGACCATCTACTGTTGTAATCCGTCCGGGCGATAACACCGTCACCCCGCGAGGAATAACTGCTAATCAGACAAAAGCACGGTGCATGTAGTATCAGTCGTTTGTAGAATGGGAAAGGCGCACGATCTATCTGAGTTTGACCGAGGGCAGATTGGGATGGTCCATAGGCTCGGCATGAGTATTTCCGAAATTTTTAGACTTGTCGGGTGTTCGAGGAGTGCTGTGGTGAGTATCTTCAACACGTGGCGAATCCAAGATGAAACCACGTCCAGAAATCGTGTTGGCCGGACACTCCTCATTACAGATGTCGGACAGCAGGCTGGGCAGACTGGTAAAACAGGTCAGGAGATGAACTGTGCCTGAACTGACATCACACTATAATTCTGGGCAGAGTACAAGCGTGTCGCACACACAGTGCACTGAAAATACCTAACGAGGGCCTCCACACGCAATAACCCATGCATGTGCCAATGTTAACACCACGACATGGGCAACTACGAGTGAAATGCTCTTCACTGTTGGTATTGAATGTTGGCGCAGTGTTATAACAGTGCATGGGCTGATGAATTCTTAAAATTCTTCATCATGCCGATGGGAGGGTGCGAATCTGTCGTCTTCCAGGGAAACAGCTCCTTGACACATGTGCTGCTGGTGGAGGCACCACAGTGGTGAGGGTAACAAAAAAAAAAAACATGGTTCAGTTGGCTCTGAGCACTATGGGACTTAACATCTGAGGTCATCAGTCCCCTAGAACTTAGAACTAATTAAACCTGACTAACCTAAGGACAGCATACACATCCATGCCCGAGGCAAGATTCGAACCTGCGACCGTAGCGGTCGCGCGGTTCCAGACTGATGCGCCTAGAACCGCTCAGCCACACCGGCCGGCGGTGAGGGTAACCTTCAGGTGTGCATCCATGGGTAAAGTGGGCTTCGGGCAAGGCACTATGACGGCGAAGGAACATCACACACCGGTTGCATACGACGTACACCCCTTCATGTCGAACATGTTTCCTGATTCCAGTGGATTTTTCAACAAGATAATGCACCATGTCACAACGCCTGGAGTGTGATGGAGCGATTTGAGGAACACAGTGGCGAGTTTCCGACTGATATGCTGCCCATACCCCCCCCCCCCTCACCCCCCCCCCCTCTCCGCCGCCCCCAGTTTGTTAGATATGAGCCCAATCGAACACATCTGGGATGTGATTGAATGTGATGGGGCCAGAACTCATCAACCCCTCACAGGAATGTATGGGATTAGAGGATTTAGTTGACATGTGTGTGCAGATGCGTGCCAGTTCTCTCCGGCGACCTACCAAGGCCTCATTGCTTCCATGCCATGATGTGTCGCCGCTGGTATCCTTGTCAAAGATGGACATACTGGCTGTTAGGTGGGTGGTCATAGTGTTCCGACTGATCAGTGCACATTCTTATAATAAGGCAGGAGATTAGAACAGTACTGTATGATTGACAGCATTCTCTGTTTTTCGATAACAGACATGTGCCGTTTACTCTCAAAAGAATAAACAAATAAAAAAGTGACACTGTTACAATTACATAGGTATGTACAGTACGTATATCTTTAGAACTTGCATGTGACAAATGGGTTTATAATGGTGTACTCATCTCTGTCCCTGTACCCTGTGTTAATGTCATATTCATCTGTTGTTTCCTAGACATAAACTGTTAATGTCTACCACCACAGCATTTATTATAAGAAGTTTTTCGTTAGTTTGGGTAAAAATGAGTCTTATTACGAATTGTTTAAGATACTGGTTGATCTTTTGGGTTGTAATAAAAAAGTTTTGGAAATCTAACAGTTCAGTCCCTTCCACTCAAGGATCCTCGTATCCAAGCAAAGCAGCTCGTAAGATAAAAGATTAAAATCCTTTCCCGCTACCCTTTACAGCTCTATAATATTAAGTGCTGTTCTAGTCACCTGTCGTAAGGGAAAAATATAGAAGGGTTGAGATTCCTATCTTGGGGCTAAAAAAATCACATCGTTAAACCACTGTATCTGCCTACAGTGCTTGTGCCTGTATAAAGACTTGTGTTATTCGTATATAGCATTTGTAATTGCTTGACTTATTTATCAAGTTATGGTCAGAATCTTCGTTAGTGTATTTTTGCTCCTATTCCGGATGAATAGCCAATAATTAGATATGCACTCAAGTTCATATTCATGATTGTACGTAGACATAGGACTACGTATAACATACTTCATTAATACAGCATTTCACATTAGAATTTCTGTAGCTTCAAGATAGGACTTTAAGCTGTCCAAAGCTAGAATTTTAAGGAATACTATTACATAGGCAACATGCTACATACACCTTCCAGTGACATTAATATGACCACCTCTCATAATTCTGAGCAATCATCTTTTGCAGCACAGACGACTGCGAGATGTGCAGAAAGAGAGTCAGTGGGGTTTTGCGAGGTACCTACAGGGATGTGGACGAATGCCATCTCCAGTACGATGGCCAGGTGAGCTGGGTTTGTCAGTTGAGCATCCATGGTGCGAACTGCGCGTTCGACGGGCGCTGATAACCACGCAGTTGAGCGCCCCACAAACCAAACATCATCAACATCACTGCGCGTTCGAAATGATCCCACAGATTTTCAACTGTTTTCAAATCCGAGGTGTTTTGTAGCCAAGAGCTGTATAGCAACTCATTCTAGTGCTCTTCAAAACACACACGTAAACTGCGAGTTGTGTAACGTGTGGCATTGTCCTGCTGATAGATGCCGTTGGGCTGAAGGAAAACGACTGTATGTAGAGGTGAACATGGTTCCCAGGGATAGATGTATGCTTGTGTTGATCCACTGTGCCTTTCAGAACGACAAAATCACCCAGGGAATGTCCTCTGACCTCCACCCTCCGACAACTGTTGCACTGCGTTTGGTTTCAGGCGCTTCACGTAGTACACACCAACAGCTATCAGTCTGGTTGAGTGTAAAACGTGATTCATCTGAAAAGGCGACTTGCCACCACTCAGTGGATACGAAATTGCGTTACTGGCGTACAAATTCCAGCATTTGTTACCGATGAACAGCATGCAATATGTGTGCATGAACCAAGAGCATTCTGCAGAGGCCCATACAAAACAATCCCCGCTGAAAGGATGCTGAGGAAGGCACTGGTGTTAGCCCTTTGGTTCATTTGGGTGGTCAGTCCATTCGGCCGTACATATTTCAGCAACTGTCGTTCACTCCTGTGATCTATGGCCTGTGGTGCACCACCGTTACCTCAGCGTCGGGTTTGGATAGCGCGGTTCTGCTGCTTACCGTATCTTTTAACCATGGGGACACACAACCATTTTACAAACTTAGCCATTTCAGAAATTCTTCCAATGTTGGCTTGGAGGAAAATGGTGGGTACGGCATCACATAAATCGTTCCGTTTCCGCATTACGACAATGACGGCACAATTTTCCTCGTCCCCCTAACACGCCGTCTATACCATCCAATGCTAGTGCTGCCACGTGCCATCTGTAAGCAGTTACTGCACGTCGACATCGAATATAGACGGTGGTCTCATTAGTATGACTGGACTGTGTGTTATGAGTTTCGATATTGAGATTTTGATGTAGACATCGCACTACATAGTGCAGGCTTCATAACAAAACTTTTCCATATGTCATCTTTTTAGCTGCAAGGTGTGCGCCCCCTTACCTGAGCTGTGAGTGTGTCTGATTGCAAATAGTGGATCCCGGGATGGAGATTATCTCCACTCTGGGACTGGGTGTTGCACTGTTCTCATCATAATTTCATCATCGACACGCAATTCACTCAGTGTAGGGTCAACTGAAAAGATTAGCTACTCGGCAGCCGAAATTCCCCAGGTCAGGACTCCTGGCCATCCATTTCAGCCTCAAGATACATCTGTGAATCGTTCTACACTGATCAGCCAAAACATTATAACCACCCGACCTTCCACCGTTATAAACCCGTCCAGACGATAGCAGCGTCACCTGGCGAGGAATGACTGCTAATCAGACACACGCACGGTGCATGTAGTATCAGTCGTGTGTAGAGTGGTGGAGGCGTGCGATCTATCTGAGTTTTACCGAGGGCAGACTGTGTTTGTCCAGGGGCTCAGCATGAGCATTTCGGAAACTGCACGACTTGTCGGGTGTTCAAGGAGTGCTGTGGGGAGTATCTTCAACAAGTGACGAATGCAAGATTTAATCACGTCCAGACGTCGTGGGGTTGTCCAGCCACTCTCATTAGAGACGTCGGATGTAGCGGGCTGGGCAGACTGGTAAAACAGGTCAGGCGGCGAGCTTGTTGGAACTAATATCAGACTTTAATGCTGGGTAGAATACAAGTGTGTCGAACACACAGTGCGCTGAACATTCCTAACGAGGGGCTTCTGCAGCCAACAACCCATGCATGTGCCAATTTAAAACACCACAACATTTGCAACTACGACTGAAATGCACTTCACTGTTGGCACTGGATGTGGGCGCAGTGTCAAAGCGTGGCATGGTCTGATGGATTCTTAGAATTCTTCATCATGCCGATGGGAGGGCGCGAAACCTTCGTCTTCCAGGGAAACAGCTCCTCAACACCTGTACTGCTGGACGGAGGAATGCTGGTGGAGGCTCTGTTATGCTGAAGGTAACATTCAGGAGTGCATCCATGAGTAAAGTGGGCTTCGGGCAAGGCACTATGACGGGGAAGGAACATCGTACACCAGTTGCAAACGATGTAAACCCCTTCATGATGAACGTGTTTCCTGATTGCAGCGCCCCTTTTCAACAAGATAATGCTCCATATGATAAGACCAGGGATGCGATGGAGTGGTTCGAGGAATGAAGTGGCGAGTTCCAAATGATATGCTGCAACCCCACCCCCACTCCCCCTCCCACTTGCCAAATCTGAAACCAGTCAAACACATCTGGGTGTGACCGAATGTGGGGTCAGAGCTCATCACCCCCTCGAAGCAATATACGGGACTTAGTTGATATATGTGTGCAGATATGTGCCAACTCCTGCGACCTACCAGGGCCTCACTGCTTCCATGCCATGATGTGTCGCCGCTGGTATCCGTGGCAAAGGTGGACATAACGGGTGTTAGGTGGGTGTTCACAATGTTCTGACTGATCAGTGCACATTCGTACAATAAGGTAAGATATTAGAACAGTAGTTTATGATAGATAGCGTTTCCTGCTTTTCGATAACAGACATGTGACGTTTACTCTCAAAAGAATAAACAAATAAAATAAGTGACATTGTTACAATTATATTGATATTTACATTGCGTACGTCCTGTGCATTTGTCTGTAACGTATGGAATTATAATGGTGTACCTTTCTATGTCCCTGTACACTATGTTAATGTCATATTTATATGTTGTTTCCTAGACATAAACTGTTCATGTGTACTACCACTGTATTATTTATAAGAATTTTTTTGGTTATTATGGGTGAAAATGAGTATTATTACGAACTGTTCAATATATTGGTTGATGTATACCTCTACATTATTTCGGATTGTAATAGTAAAGTTTTGGAAATCTAATAGTTCAGTCCCTTCCACTCAAGGATTCTTGTATTCAAGCAAACATGCTGATAAGGTAAAGGCGGCCAATCCTGTCCCGCTACCCGTACGGCTCTATATTATTAAGTGCTGTTCTGATCACCTGTCATAAGGAAAAAATGTAGAAGGCTTGAGATTCCTATCTTTGGGCTAAAAAAATCACATCTTTACATCACTGTATCTACCTACAGTGCTTGTGCCTATGTAAAGACTTGTGCTATTCGTATATAGCATTTGTAATTGCCTATTTATCAAACGGTTCAAATGGCTCTGAGCACTATGGGACTTAACTTCTGAGGTCATCAGTCCCCTAGAACTTAGAACTATTTAAACCTAACTAACCTAAGAACATCACACACATCCATGCCCGAGGCAGGATTTGAACCTGCGACAGTAGGGGTTGCGCGGTTCCAGGCTGCAGCGCCTAGAACCGCTCGGTCACTTCGGCCGGCGCCTATTTATCAACTTAACATCAGAATCTTCTTTATTGTATTTTCGTCATATTCCGGATCAATAGCCAATAACTAGATATGCACTCAAGTTCATAATCATGATTATGCATAGACATCGGACTACGTATCACATACTTCATTAATACAACATTTCAAATTACAATTTCTGTAGCTTCAAGATAGGACTCTCAGCTGTCCCAAGCTAGAATTTTAAGGAATACTATTACATAGGCAACATGCCATGTACACCGTCCAGTCACATTAATGTGACCACCTCTCAAAATCCTGAGCAATCATCTTTTGCAGCACAGACGACTGCGAGATGTGCAGAAAGAGAGTCAGTGGCGTTTTGCGAGGTTCAAAATGGCTCTGAGCACTATGGAACTCAACTGATAAGGTCATCAGCCCCCTAGAACCTAGAACTAGTTAAACCTAACTAATCTAAGGACATCACAAACATCCATGCCCCTAGGCAGGATTCGAACCTGCGACCGTAGCGGTCTTGCGGTTCCAGACTGCAGCGCCTTTAACCGCACGGCCACTTCGGCCGGCTTTTGCGAGGTACCTACATGGATGTGGACGAATGCCATCTCCAGTACGATGGCCAGGTGAGCTGGGTTTGTTAGTTGAGCATCCATGGTGCGAACTGCGCGATCGAAGTGATCCCACAGATTTTCGACAGTTTTCAAATCCGAGGTGTTTTGTAGCCAAGAGTTGTGTGGCAAGTTATTCTAGTGCTCTTAAAAACAGACACGTAAACTGCGAGTTGTGTAACGTGTGGCATTGTCCTGCTGATAGATGTCGTTGTGCTTAGGGAAAACAACTGTATGTAGAGGTGAACATGGTTCCCAGGGATAGATGTATGCTTGTGTTGATCCACTGTGCCTTTCAGGGCGACAAAATCACCCAGGGAATGTCTTCTGGCCTCCACCCTCTGAAAACTGTTGGACTGCGTTTGGTTTCAGACGCTTCACGTAGTACACACCAACAGCTATCAGTTTGGTTGAGTGTAAAACGTGATTCATCTGAAAAGGCGACCTGTCACCACTCAGTGGATATGTAATTGCGGTATTGGTGTACAAATTCCTGCCTTTGTCGCCAACGCACAGCATGCATCGTGAACCAAGAACCTTCTGCAGATGCCCATACATAACATCTTTCGCTGAAAGGCTGTTGAGGAAGAAACTGGTGTTAGCCCCGTGGTTCATTTGGGCGGTCAGTCCCTCAACAGTTGCACGACCATTCAGCTCTACATATCTCAGCAACTGCCGTTCACTCCTGTGATATATGGCCTCTGGTGCACCACCGCCAGGTTTGGACAGCTTTCTGCTGTTTACGACATCTTTTAATCATGGCACACACGACCGTTTTACAAACTTAACCACTTCAGAAATGCTTCCAATGTTGGCCAGGAGGAAAATGATCAGTACGGCATGACAATTCGTTCCGTTTCCGCATTGGTACAATGACGGCACAATTATCCTCGTCCCCCTAACACGCTGTCTATACCATCCAGTTCTAGTGCTGCACGTGAAATCTTTAAGTAGTTACTGCGCGTTGATATCGAATATAGGCGGTGGTCTCATTAATATGACTTGACTGTGTGTTATGAGTTTCGATATTGAGGTTTTGATGTAGACATCGCACTGCATATGCAGGCTTCATAACAAAGCTTAGCCACATGTGACCTTTTTAGCTGCAAGGTGTGTGCCGACTTACCTGAGTTTTGAACGTGTCTGACTGCATGTAGTGGATCCTGGGTTAGAGATTATCTCCATTCAGGGACTGGGTGCTGTACTGACCTCATCATCATTTCATCATCATCGACCCGTAATTCACTCAGTGTAGCGTCAACTGAAAAGATTCGACACTCGGCAGCCGAACTTCCCCAGGTGAGGACTCCTGGCCATCCATTTCAGCCGCAAGATATGTCTGTGAGTCGTTCTACACTGATCAGCTAGAACATTATAACCACTGACCTTCTACCGTTATAAACCCGTCTAGACGATAGCAGCGTCACCTGGCGAGGAATGGCTGCTAATAAGACACACGCACACTGCATGTGGCATCAGTCATGTTTAGAGTGGTGGAGGCGCGCGATCTATCTGAGTTTGACTGAGGGCAGACTGTGATGGTACAGAGCCTCAGCATGAGCATTTCGGAAACTGTACGACTTGTCGGGTGGTCCAGGAGTGCTGTGTGGAGTATCTTCAACAAGTGATGAATGCAAGGTTTAACGATTTTGAGACGTCTTGGGGTCGTCCAGCCACTCTCACTACAGATGTCGGATGTAGTAGGCTGGGCAGACTGGTAAAACTGGTCACAATATCCAACAAACGCTGAAAGAGTGCCGACTCGTTTTGAAGTTCAAAAGGCAGTTTTGAACCCGTGGTACCCTGGTTGCGAATCTAGAAGTGTTAGATGAGGATGAACTATACCGTGATTTTACACCAAATTACACAATATCAGGAGAGTCTGCGGCTGGTCAGCACTAAGCATCTGGAAGCACAAGATAGAACATTAGTGGAAAAACTGTTGAGTGAGTACGGCGAAACTGAAAATACCCAGTCAGCGTTGAGAAAGCAGTTTTCGGTCGGTCCTCCTGCGTTACTTCCAACTGGTAGTAACCACTATGCAAATCCAGCGTTGTGAAGTACCGACACTGATTCAAGCTGTCCAGTGTCTCACTTATATTAGGCATAGGTACGTATCCGGCACCATTTTCTGGTTGAGGAATCGGTAATCACATTAGAAACGATATGCTTCGCCACCATTTGGTGATTATTTGCTTACAATTACAATGGGAGCAGACTAGGAGCTATAACTAGATACTCTGATGTTATCTCTAAGTTTCTGATGTATAAATTCTTCCATATTCGGCTGTAAATGCTTTGGAACTAGATACGGTCGTTCATAGGTGGGTGCTTCACTTCCAGTAGGAATTTAATGCTGAATAAGCGGTGTTTCGGGTAATGGACCCGACGGATTAAATAGTTCTACGTACTCACTCAACAGTTTTTCCACTAATGCTCTATCCTGTCCTTCCATATGCTTAGTGCTGACCAGTCGACAGACACTTGCGACATTGTGTAATTTAGTGCAAAATCACGGTCTAGTTCATCCTCATCTAACACTTCTAGATTCGCAACCAGAGTACGCTGCGACAACTTTACTTCCTCGGGGTCAAAACTGTTAATACTGACATGCGCTACCCTCATACCGTCTACCTCCCGAATATAGAACACGCTACGTAGTATAACTCGTAAAAATAATCAACTGTATCTAGTACTTCGTTATACACCAAGGATTCAACGATACAACGAGTTCTTCTGCAGGTCAGTACCAACATCAGTCCAGACTAGCTTTCCTGTTCCTTTCGGTATGCGATCCCGCGAACTGACCTTAAGTAACCTTGTACACAGTTTAATTGGTTTTCCCTGGCAATGGGGCGGACCTTGTGACAGTGGAGGTATTTCGGCTGCAGAGCGAAGCTGCAACAAAGTTCCATACAGTTCTACCGTATGCCGTTCCAGGTCAATTATGGCTCGATGTGGAACCAGGAAATCAAGTCTGAGAATCACGTCATACCTATCGCTAAACGCGGGAAGAACTCCAGCATCCACTTGAAAGTTAACTTCCCCCATTCGGAACTTCAACACTCCAGCACCGAGTGAGTTTACACGCTCTCAGCCTACGCCACTTAACGTTCAGTGTGGTGCACTTAACCTATTAGCCCCAAATACTCTCTTACTTGCAACCGATGCCTGAGAACCGGTATCTAACAATATTTTACACAATTTATGAGCCACATAGCCGGTCAGAAAAAAGTAAGCCACAGCTTACTTACATGCGCTAACTCTTACTGGGAGCGTGGTGCAGTGGACACCCCGCCTCTGCGCCGTTTGACTGCTGCCTGGAAGGTCTACTCTACCAATGAAACGTTCGTTGTTGCTGATTTCTGTTACGGCCTTGCCGATCCGAGTGACCAGATTTCTTACAATATCTGCAACTTTGCTGTCTACGGTCTCTTAGTACGTGACCTTTTCGTCCTCCGACGTTTACGTGACCTATGCAATGACACATTTTCCTCTAATGATAATACAATATCCATTGATTCACTGAAATACTACGAAATTCTTAACGAACCTTTCTTGACATTTCCTGTTGCAACCCACTCAACAATGCGTCAAGAGCCCACTGTTTTGCTTCCCACAAAATTACCAAGTTAACCCTATCATTATACATGAGGTCATGGGTACCTACATTGAGTTTACGAATGCGATCGGCGAAACGATTCATGGATTCATCCTGCTTACGAAAAACTGTAGCAAGTGGTTCCCGATAGTATTTTGCTATATTCTTCTTCCGATGTTTCTCTATTAACCATTCCCGAAAATCCTCAAATGTTTTAGCCTCCCTGAGATTCCCATTACACATAACATCTCTCATTAACTTCAGTCCAGCAACACGTAATAAAAAAATGGTTCAAATGGCTCTGAGCATTGTGGGACTTAACATCTGCGGTCGTCAGTCCCCTAGAACTTAGAACTACTTAAACCTAACTAACCTAAGGACATCACACACATCCATGCCCGAGGCAGGATTCGAACCTGCGACCGTAGCGGTCGCGCGGTTCCACACTGAAGCGCCTAGAACCGCTCGGCCACACCGGCCGGCAACACGTAATAAATGCTCCTTACTCCATCCCCCCAATTTGGCCTGTAGTTAAATTGTCAAAAAAGATAAAAACATATTCCTTCTGTTTCTCCGATAATGGGATAACCAATCCTGCAGCAGAGCCATCCAGGGTGGATGGGTTTGGATGTGACTGCTCCCTTTCCGCCGCTCTAAGCTTATTTACCTCTATCTGTAATTTATCTACCAGATCCATAAGATGCTCGATAACCTCAGCGACTGAAATTCCCTTCGCTATAGCTACAACTTAATCAAAGAATACAAAAAATTATTCAGGTAAAAGACAGGAAAAGGAGCAACCCAACAGGCTCGAAACCAACATGACTGGAACTGGCACTGACTTCCTTTGAAGCCTGGCACACTGTCGCTCTAGGTGCTCCATATTGCTGACTCATAACTCTATGATATCCGTCCTCCAACGCGCCTCAGCAGTCTTCCTGGTACCAGTGTGTAAACGGGCCGTGTTAACATGCACGAGACTCCACTGACCGTCGCCAGATTCGAACGTTGGTTTTCCGCTGGGCGTGAGGAAGAGGGTGGTGAGGATGTATCCGCGGATGGCTTCTGATTGCAGAATAACAACATTTATTGATCAGCTGCAATACAATAGTTGTGCGCCCTCTGGGCGAGTTTTGCCTCGACGGAGATGAAGGAGGCTGGCAGACGCTCACACGTGTTCCCGCTGTGGCTACTGGAACTGAATTGGCATAAAGGCCGGTTCCCACTAGGGCTGCCGCGCGTCAAAAACAGCGCGTCAGCGGCGTGGTTGCCATGGAAACGGCGTCAGCGGCACGGCGCGGCGGGCCCTGCGTCGCGGTTTGACATGTCGAACCGCTTCCGCTGCCGAGTGCCGCGCTCCAGGTCCGCGCCGCCAATCACAGAACGCGCTGAGCGTGACGTTAGGTACGGAACCCCGGGCCACACGTGCCCTTAGCGCTAGGATTTCACCCGGAACAAGTCCCGCCCATTCACCCCCCTCCATGCCTATCCGTAGTGTAAGGCCCTCCCCTAAACAGCAGCCAGTTCCGCGAACTGGAAGCTACAGCGAAGTTGCTATCGTCTCAGTCCAACACACGTTAGACTGCGATGAAATTCAGTAATAAGAAATTTAAGTTTTTCTGGATAGTAATATAATATGAATGTGTATTAATAAAGAAATAAAAATATTTATAGAGAATTGAAAGCATCGCCAGCAAGAGAAAACAAAAAAATAACGTGATGTTATTTAAGGGCAATAATGACAAATTTTCATTAACTAACTCACTTATTATAATACGTTCATTTGAGGGATACAGCAGAGCAAACATACGATGCGAAAACAATGGTCTTGAATCTGTTATGTCGGTAGTAAAACCACGGAAGCAGTCGAATAACTCTACTGTCTAAAATCAACATTATACAGATATAAGTCAAAGTCGTTTTGTTTGTGTAGGCCCTCATAGTAGCTCACGAACATTAAAGAATATAAGAATACCGTAAAGTAGATATGCTTAATGAAAGCAGTAAGATATTTTCTTAAATGACATATTTCGTTAGTATTTGTATGGGTAATGGGTGAATTTTAACTTGTAAATTCTTTCAATTTCATTATAAACGAGGTTATTAAGAATTGTGGCTATTTCTGTGTGATTAGTGTCCTATATGCAGTCGAAAACGTTTCAGGAAAATAATCTGTCGTTATTCTCTGCCCTGTCTGTTTTTAACCAACAGATTTATTAATTTCGTACATGTCATTCAAACCATTTTACAAATAATAATGGTGATGTTATGTTTGTTTGTCATGGAGTAGCTATGGAGGAAATACATGCTGCAGTGTTTCACATATGTAAAACGTCCTTCATGCGGTGCAAAGTAATTTTGATGCCCTTTCGAAGTATAGTGAACATTGGTGCTTGTTTCACATATATTGTCTGAGTTCTGAAACTGAAGTGTCAAGTATACTGTGGTTCCACATTCTCCAAGCAATTTATTCTTTTAGGGTAGGTTTTTCCAGTTTTAGTTATGGGTGCTTTTTTTGGGTCAACAGAAACATCCGATCTCACGCGTCGGCTTTGACCCGTGACGTAAGGGTGTTGTGGTGTGTGACGTCATTACGGCGCGGAGTTTGGCTTGTGAGTGTGGCGTGTTTGTAGATGTTGCCTCGTTGGCGTTACCTTAGTAGGAGTTTTAGGGCCTGTAATATATAGTTTACCTTTTTACTCTACTTTTTGTTTTAACGTCGTCTATGAGGCTTTTATCACTTTGCCATTAGATTGTTCAATCTTTATGGTCTATATGTTTTGTCGCTACTCGTTATGTCTAATGAATCAATATTGCTTTTTCTTTTTTTTTTTATTTGTTTCTTTTTTTTATCTTTTGATTGACCTACACATTGATCTGTAGCGTAACCCTGAATACGAGGTTAGGTTGGGAGTTTTTTTTTGGCGGGGGGGGGGGGTCAGGGGGGGGCACAGCACCCCCCCCCCCCCTGCCTGGCCTTGAGTACCACTTGTTTATTATTATCTTTGTTTGCTATCAATGTTAGCAGATTGTTCTTGTGAAACCTTTGTGTGTGTTGTTTTTCTATGTGTTTTCGTCTTTGTGATACGTATGCAACGTTTTTATATCCGCCATATTGGAATTGTCGTTTATGGTCGTTTCCGCCATATTTGTGACGTCATGGGTCAAAGCCGACGGGTTGGATCGGACGCTTCCGTATTTCCCTTTTTTTCGCATAGAAGCATGTTTGTTCATAGGCTGTTCATGTGAAACTGAGTTCTCGTATTTAAAGAATTCATTGCTAACTTGTTTTCTCTTATGTTTGCTGTGGAAGTAGCTGGCACAGCTGAGACCAATTGTGGACGTTTTTTGTAACATGCCTTCTAACTATCTGGCAAAATTTAACACCTAAGAAGTTATTAATTTAACATTCACTCCAAAAAGTCTGAACATTATGTCTGTTTGCATAATCTATTGTAAATCTATTGTAATTTCACAATTGTGCCTTGAAATCAATTTTTAATGTGCTGGAAAAACTTTTGAACTGTACATATATACTTCGCCACAATATGAATAAAGAAGCACTTCTGTTTTTTAATTGTTTGTTTTTATATGTTAACGAGTACCTGCATCATTATATATTCTACAGCTTAAATTAATTTCACTTGCAAAGTGCTGATAATAGGGTGTGAGGGAGAGATAGGTTGTATACTATAAATTTTTTAAAACATCTGTGGATACTTCCATCCTTAAAGACATAACATTTGTACAATTGAAAGTGAAGGAATAACATGAAAATAAAATCCATATGCTACTTAGTTTTGTATGGATTTACCTCAATATGAACAACATACAACCAAGATCTTATCAAGCACTCCACACACATCTTCTCCTAAAAAAAATAAAAGTTAGTGTTAATATAGATCTTATCAAGCACTCCACACACATCTTCTCCTAAAAAAAATAAAAGTTAGTGTTAATATAGAATGAGGGAATTTAATAATACTACTGGCTCTGTGTTGGGCTCGTGGAACTTGGTATATGAAATGTTGCAGATGTAACATGTTTAGTATAACTTATTGTGAAAGACTGGATTGTATACTTGAAATGTTAAAATAATTGTGCAGTTTAATGTTTATGACCAAATGAAAAGCATTAAAATAACAGATTTAATATGAAAGATTTAATTTCGGTACTGAAAAATTTAATCTTTCCCTATATTCTGTGATAGGTTCTTGTCAACTTGTATCATCCTCTTTTGGCCATACAAATTATTTCCCCTTTCTGTCAAGAGATTTAACTACATTTTTTTCACGTTGTTCCCTGGCATGTTGTCCAACAAATTAGTGCTAATGTCCTCATTCAGAATCTGGTTTAATAATAACCCACTGCACATTAAACAATGACAATTTTTCACTAATGTGACACGCAATGAAAGAATTTAGGAATGTTTCTTCTTGATTACTCTGGTTGCTGTTAGGTATGAACTGGAAGTCTGTGCCATTTCCAAACAACAACCTCATTTACTGTTCATTTCCTGATGGTACAAAGACTGTGCACTTGAGTGCTTGGGAGAGACCTGGTGTTATTCCGGTGCAGCCGTACCTGATCAGCTTAGGTTTTCATCTTCACCACTGGAACTTACGTTATTACAACTTTTATTTAGGGAGTTTTTACATTGCACAGAAGACGTGCAGTCAGTAGTGAGAGTTTGTCTACCTTTCACACGAAGCCAAACCTGATGATCTGTTTCCATCACATAATATTTCCATCACTTTAAGATAATAAGTTTTTTTTTCATGAAGTACTCTTTTCTGATTAATAGCATGAACACCTAGCTTATCATCTTGCAGACAATCAGATACAATGGCATATGAAATTGGACTGATAACTGTGTAAATAGTGATTTGTTCATTACTTCAGCGTGTACTCCTTGCCTCATTCTGATGACCAATATGATCTCACTTAAATCAGTCTGGAGAGCACAATAATGTTTCCTTCAAACACTCTGAATGCTGCATGCACAGTGATGGATGTTTCACCACCATGCTGGCAAGCACACAGCATCAGCCTCTGTTGTGGGAACCTGCAGCCATAGTGTTAAATATAAAATTATGGCAGTAAATGAGTTAAAAGAACTACTTTATTGTATCATTTCTAAAATATAATAAGGTGTTTCCAAATATTGTATGAAATTTACTAATGATTTACTAAAACAATGAAATAGCAAAGTAACATTTTATACCAAATGCAGTGTACCAAAAGTCATGGTTTTTATCCATTTTCAGTAAATCATCATCTGCCCATTTTCTATAAAAATATAAATTATACCTCTTTATAGTGTTAAGTATTGTATAATTTCAGAAATTGTACATTATGACCTTTGAACTGATGCACAGGAAGACAAAATCTATTTCATTTCAAAACTCAGCTTTTTTATTTGACTTTTGTGGAATTACAAACCACCCGAATGGATTGCTGTATCATCTATGCATTTAAGAAAATAAACTGATAAAAAAGAGAATTATTTATTTTCAAATGGTTGAAATGGCTCTGATCATTATTGGACTTAACATCTTAGGTCATCAGTCCCACAGAACTTAGAACTACTTAAACCTTACTAACCTAAGGACATCACACACATTCATGTCTGAGGCAGGATTTGAACCTGTGACCGTAGAGGTCCACGGTTCCAGACTGAAGGGCCTAGAACTGCTCACCCACACTGGCCAGCTATTTATTTTACTGATGAAAATGGAAGTGAAAGATATCATACACTCCTGCATGTTATTCAATTAAAGGAAACCACAGAAGAACAAATTGAAATTAACAGAGGTGCACCACACCCGTGGCCATCTTTATTCTTATCCAATAAAAATCTGTAGTAGGGAGGGACACAGTGAAGGGTAACTGGAGTAAGTGTATCCATGTATAAAACCATGCAAATTTATTTTTCAGTAATAGGATTTCCATTGCTGCACATGTGTTAGAATAATAATTATAGTCATTTATCTTGAGATGTGTTAATTTGTTTCCAAACTTGTAAATTTCCACAGAGTTGCCATATACTTCTACAGATTGTTAGATTTTCATCAGTAACCATGATCATTGAATACAGAAGTGTGAAAGAAATCAGATATTTTAGTTGAAAATGTTTACCTTTTGTGTTGTTTTCATCGAGTGAACCATTAATGAATGTGTTCATTACATTTGTCAGGCAATTGACCAAATACACAGTTCCAACCCATCTGATATAAAATGATCTTCTGGAAGTGAAGTATGTTGTCAATATTTGCTCTCATAGAAGCGGCCACTTTTGGAACAGCTGCAGTCAATGCATTAATGAATTGTTGATACCAGTAAATGCACAAGTAGGTACATACAAAAGAAATTTATTCTTTCTCTGATATGTAACCTACATAGTAACTCTGGATTAACGTAGTCTTTTACAGATCCATAACTTTAAATGGTGATTACTGAGTTATGCAGTTAGCTCAGTTTTAAATTTATGTTGGTTCAAAACTCTAACTTTCACTTGTGTTGTAAGTTTACTGTAACACAACAAAAGCACTTCCCTAGAATTTGAATATGGGTGGGAAGCCTATGTGTATTGCATATTGTAACTTGTAATGATTATTTATATCATGATTTATCTAAAATTTGTTGTAACTAACAGAGACAAATATCACTAGTATTGCCACTTCTCTTCAAAGGCCTTCTGCATAGTGCTCCAAGTGTCAAAAAATTGCTTGTTCATGTCAAAGTAAAAGGTTTGGTTATTTTAATAAATAATAAAGTTTTTTGAGCTAGTAAAATATTTTGAGAATATGAAAATTTTTGTTATTCCAGATTACATCCAGTCACACCTAGACCATATAAACAGGCTCTTGTGTAGCACTTTCATTTCTCTGTAGCTAATGAGACCACTTGCCACACTTCAGGTGCATAAGTGCAAACTTGTTACACAGATCATCTGAAAAAGTCAGCTAGTAAGAAATGGTTATGAAGTTACTTGTCATCCAAAATAACAATACTAATCCAAATGAAGGGGTCTTCAACTACTAGTGTCTTTTATGCAGAACAAAATCACAAAGCTATTACATTACTGTGAAGTTTCAGCAGCACCACTTCAGATCTCCCACACAATTACTAGCTTGAAACTATGTGAAATGAGCAAGGAAATAAAAAAAACACAAATTCTAATACGACATACTTTTATTGCCTCAGTAAAATTTTTATAACAACTTAATACATCAGAATCAAACAAATGTGGAAACAGTGTAAGTGACATACAAGTGGACATCTGATAGGTCAAATAGTCAGTTGGCTTTGGTAGTGTGATATGCACAACAGTAATGCTGAAATTCAACAGTCAGAAATAATTTTGGTGTGTTAACTCTACTATAAATGATTAAAAGATTTCCAGTGCTTACTACAGTGAAACAACTCTGAACATTTCCAAAGGGACAGAAGCATGTGTTCCAGCTTCACCCAAAATAATAATCTTTCTTGAATGTTTTGAAATAACTCAGAACTCCAATTAAATTATGATTACTGTTTATTGAGGGAGCCAAATATCATTATTGGCTCACTTCCCATTTTCCAAAAATACTCTGAGACTTAAGCAATGAAGACAGTACTCATGAGTCTAATTATATAAAAGGACAAATAACTCCCAAAGGTTATTTAAAAAAAAAGTAACAGACGCAAATAAAAAATAAAATAGTGTATACCTTAAACTATATCCTACAGTGTGCCAAAATGTAGCAAATGATGATATGTCCTTATATGGACATTACACAATCAAAGAAAAATGCTGGGCACCAATAACATAGCAAATCTAGAACGAGATTGCCAAATTACACTGATCAAAATGTGAGAACTGAGAGATGACATAATATTTTTCATTTACACAGAAACATACATTCATACAAGCTCACAGTGAGAACATACATGATACATCTATTTACAAAAGAATAAATATGCTAACACATCATCCACAGATTCTATGTGAAGTGGTTTTCATGGACATGAAGTAAATAAATAAGTCCTAAACATATCATCATTTAAGAAGTAATAATAAACTTTAAAGACAATATGTAAATCCACAATATACTGGAGTACAAAACATTCTTAACCTTTTGTAGACGCGCACCATCAAACAGAAAATCAGAGTCCACACTTACTTACACAGAATATATTACTCTTTCGAACATGTACAGAGGTAAAATTTTTGAAACAATTTGTGTTATTTGGTAGACTTGGTACATCAGTTAGTTCTACAAATAAATTTGTGAATGGAGTTGAGGAAGTTAGCCACCAGTTACCCATTTAACCTTCCCTTAAATTGAATGTAATACTAGTTACATGTTTTGAAGAGACAAATTATTTAAGTGGTATGTTCTTGAACAATGAACACCTTCAACACCAAAGTAACTACATTTGCATCTTTACTATAGATTACTCTTATTTCTAGTAATGAACCATGAACGAAGCTGTTGATTTAAGCTGGCCGGAGAGGCCAAGCGGTTCTAGGCGCTACAGTCTGGAACCGCATGACCGCTACGGTCGTTGGTTCGAATCCAGCCTCAGGCATGGATGTGTGTGATGTCCTTAGGTTAGATAGGTTTAAGTAGTTCTACGTGTAGGGGACTGATGACCTCAGAAGTTAAGTCCCATAGTGCTCAGAGCCATTTGAACCATTTTGTTGATTTAAAGAGATACTGTACGTTGTGGCTGTTTTTACCACTTGTAGCTGTATGTTGTAATAGTGTTTAATAATGAGTTCTTTTAAGTGTGAAGTTTGCGGCAACGAGTATAGTTACCGCAAGACTCTGAAGAGGCATATGTCCACAGCCCACCCACAGAAGCTGAGCGAAAAGATGCCTCCTGTTACAGATAAAGAGCCTTCGTGTACATACCAACGCTACACACGCGACAAGGATTTTACTTGTAAAGGTAGTTTAAAACGCCACCAACAAAATATTCATGGCCAACCGCGACAGCAAGGGTTTAAGTGTACAATGTGTGCATTTGAAACCGATTCAAAAAAGTGATGGATCGATCATTTCCAATCTGTACACGGATTATGTGTGAAACCAGAAGCCCTGGAATTCTCCAGTGAAGAAGAATTTTTAAAATGGAAAGAAGAAATGGAATGTGCTACACATTCCAAATTCATTAAAAGCTGTGCCACTAAATTTTACGATGAGGGCCCCACATGTTTTTACGTTTGCCATCGCTCAGGTCAGTTTACCTGCAAAGGTGATGGGAGAAGACATCTGAAATTGACATGAAGCAACAAAATTAATGGCAAGTGCCCTGCAGAGATTAAAGTCCAATACAAAGAAGGAAAATGCCATGTTACTTTTGTGTCCACTCACGTTGGTCACGATCTGGACCTAAGTCATCTTCAACCTGACGGAAAAAGAACGGATGAAGATAGCTGAAGACATTGCTGCAGGAATCCCATTTCCTACTGTCCTCCAAAAAATTCAAGAAACAGTGCAGAGTTCTAATTTGGAGAGAGTGCATCTTACAACGATGCAGGATTTGCATAATATTGCAGCGGCGTATAACCTGTCTTCAGAGTCAGTTAGACATTCAAATGATGCGATCAGTGTTGATGCTTGGGTGCAAGAAGTGCAGCAAAGTGACAATCCATGTGTATTGTTCTGTAAGCCTCAAGAAACAATTAATGATCTGTACCCTGAACTGAAAAGTGAAGACTTTGTATTAATTATAATGAACAACGCACAAGGCGAAATATTAACTAAATATGGAAGTGACTGTATTTGTGTCGATGGAACTCATGGCCTAAATGGCTATGATTTTGAAGTTACAACACTACTTGTACTGGATGATATGAGGCAAGGATTTCCATGTGCTTTCCTCATATCTAACAGGAATGATTCAGATGTTTTGAGTATATTTTTCAATTGTGTCAAGTCTCAGGTTGGACAGATTTCCCCAAAAGTATTCATGACGGACCTGGCAGAATCGTATAGTATCGCTTGGAACAAAACAATGGGACATCCTGAAATGAGACTTTTCTGTACCTGGCACGTCGATAGAGCCTGGAGGGCCAATATTAAGAGCAAAATTAGAAGTTTGGACAAGAGAAACGAGGTGTACAAACTTGTTAAATCGTTAATGCAGGTAAGAGATGTTGCTGTGTTTCAAGAATCGTTGGTAAAAGCATTGCAGAAACTCAACAGCGATTCAGAGACTTCAGAATTTGGTCACTATTTCAAGACGTATTATGAAAAAAATCTGAAGTGTTGGGCATATTGTCATAGGATGCGATCCGGACTCAACACAAACATGCACCTGGAGAGCATGCATAAGACATTGTAATATATACATGCTAATGCAAAGCAGGTAAAACGTTTGGACAAAGGTATATCCGCTTTGATGTCGCTTGTAACAGCAAAGCTGTTTGACAGGCTCATTGTCAACGTGAAAGGAAAGCTAACAAGTAAAATGAAAAACATTCGCCATAAACACAAATGCAGCATTCTGATGAATAAGGACTCAATTAGGAAGGTAGGCAGAGGTTGGGAAGTACCAGCCACAAAATCACATGAAGTTTACCTTGTACAAGAAAATAATATCTTCTGTAACTGTAAATTAGTGTGCACTGACTGTAACGTGTGCATTCATAGGTATTCCTGCACATGTATTGATTATAGCATTAAGTTAAATATGTGTAAGCATATACATAATGTTTGCAACTAGACAGTACAGAACAAAATCCTTTTGAAATTTCTGAATTACAAGATGCAGTAGCTACAGATGTTGGAGATATGTCTTGCATTAATGACAAAGAAGTGATTCTGAAGCAAGTAAGTGGAAATGCTAATTCCTGCACCCCAGAAGCATTGGAAGAAGAGAAGAGTAAAATTATTTCTAGGTTTTCAGAAATTGTTTCTGGTATGTCAGCTACTGAAGTTCAGCTGGCTAACAAAATGGTGACTTCGTTGAAGGTTAATGTAAGTGCTGTTCACACCAGTAGTGGTATCTCTTTCATTAGCCCACAAAGAAGTCTCAAGAGGAAACTTTTGCCCCAGAGGCTGTTTTCAACAAAGAAGAAAAGTTCCTCAAAATGCATATCCATGGCAGTTCCTAATGCAGAAGAAACCAACAACATCCTGAGAACACTTCTGGATGAAGATTTATAGCACATTAGCTTGCATGTTGGTCTCGTATTGTGGAACATGTTGGTTCACTTATGTGTCCTGCCATCCAGATTTAGGATTTTTACTATATCACTTAAGGCCAAGGCAGATTTTCTTCTCTGTCCTTGAAAGTGCCACAGCTTGTGCTCTGTTTCTGATGACTTCACTGTTGACCGGATGTCAAACATCAGTCTTCCTTACTTCTTCACCAGCTTCTGGTATGGCAGTTCTGCTGACATGTGGGATATTATGCACTGCCAGGAACTGATGGTGCTTTTGCCACCAGCCTAGAATGGTAGCATTGCTAGGTCACTCCGCTCCCAAGCCGAGCTGGGCAGTGATGGCTGTGATTCAGGCTCAGTGTAATACCTGTTGATGACTATGCATTTGTCACCCATCCCTAAATTAAAACAGAGTAAGTTACAATCATCAACTTGTAATATGTATTTATTTTTTATCCAGCTAGATGAGTAACACACATACAACTGTTAAACAGATTAAATATTTTCTCATTCTAGCTGGGAATATATCTACATCTGATAGTTCACAATCAATTTTCCTGATAATGTAACTCATTTACCTAAAAATAAATTTCATAAATAAATTTCATCAGTCCCAAGTTCCAAAATGTCAGAGGCTGTGGGAGCAAAAAACCAACAGCACAGTCTAGTCGATGGCAAAAGAAAACAGTCAAACAAAGATGCAGAAGAAACCCTGGGGTGGCAGGAAGAATAAAGAAGAGGAGTAGGGGGAGATCACAATGTGCCTCAATCATGCTATGTGCAACAGGGTGCTGGAATCACTGCAAACCCACGCCGGTCCCAACATCATACCATGACTGTGACAATCGGTACAACACCAGGGGAAGATGACACAAGAAGAGGGGGTGGGGAGGAAACAGCACAAAATTCCAAACAAAATGGAGAGAAATGGGAGAGGGAAACCTGGCCGGAATGAAGGCAATGATGAAGGCCTCCAGTTATGGAAGAAAATTCAGGTACTTAAATATAGGGGACAAACCACTTTTAGGATGATAACCAAAGACAGATGTAACTACACAAGGTCATCTGCTAACGTCTGAAACAATGAAGAGTGGAAGAGCATGTTTAATGCGAAAGGCCAAAAGATGGGGGAGTCTAGTAAAATATGGATTACAGTGAGGGGTGGGGGGAGGGGCAGATCATTATGGAGTAAGAGGCTTGAGTCAACCTGGTATGACCAATACAAAGATAGCAGAGGATGGTAGATCCGCTGTAGGCCATGCGGTACGAGTCCCCTTATTGCAAGAAGTTTATTGGGAAGGTGGTGGACTCAAAGAGTCAGCCCAAGACTGAGCAAAAAGGAATCTGATGTGAAGCAATACGGTTTCACATCACACTGATAAACCATAACCTTGACACCTGAATAAAGTGGTCATTATCAATGTGGTTGTCCTTACAGCCTTTCTGAACAAAATGAATGCCTTGCCATTCCAGACTGCCCTGCAGTTCACCAGTTTGGAAGATGAGGTCACTATGAGAAATGACACCCTGAAACATATTCAAAGGTTATTGAGGAGTAATGGACATCAAAATGCACTACTCGGCCACACCAATGGCCACCTGGAATAGGAGCTGTTGCTGGGAGTTCTAATGCTCCAGAATGACAAGCCACTACTCCTAGGCACACACGGGGAGGTAGCAGCTCAAGTATCAGAACTGTGATCCCTGTGTTGTCAGAGGACTCAAGCAAAAGAGTACATAACACCCCAAGCACATGAAATGGGTACCATGCTAGCTGTAGAGCATGAAAAGGACAATGGCTTCAGGTAAAAAATGGAAGAGCTGGTAAGGCCACATGCCAAAGACTTCATGTATGGTGGTGTTCCCCTTGTGGCTCACACCATGGAGACAAAATTTAGAGGAGTTCAAACTCCAAAGAGGGACCAAACACTCCAAATAGGAAAGTGAAAAGCAAGAAGAATAAAACTGTAAGAGATAGCAAAAAACCAGGATAGCCAGGCCAGTGTAAGCAAGGAAACAGAGATATAAAGAAAGGGAAGAGGGAAAGAAGTGAGGACAGGGATGGATGAGCACGGGAGAGTTAATGCAGCCTGGAAAAGTAGAAAGGATTCAATTACTAGGAGCCTCATGTGCTCCATGCACAAACTCACAAAATAGTTATGACCCCTCTCACTGGGGAATGGGGACGGGGGATGGAGGGATGGATGCAGATATGGAAACATGATCCTGTGATGTTAAAGATAAATAAATAAACTTTTTAATACCTGAGTGTTAGTGGATTTGCTCCAAATATCCACTGGCCAAACTGCAAACCTGGCGTACAGAGGTCTGACTGGCCTTCCTGACAAGTCTATTTCTCATGCACCACCATCCATTGGAGCAGACAAACTATCCAACACTGTTGACACCATTATAGTGGCATGCTGTATTACCATGCTAGGTGTCAGTCATGACAAAGCATCATAGTGTACACAGCTACTCACTGCTTACTCTAGAGTCCTGCAAATAAATATTAAATTTACTAAGCATATACGAATTCTAAGATAACTCACAACTCATTTCAAAAATGTGCATAACATAGAATCAGTCTCTTACCTAGAGTGAAAAGAAATGACCGTATAGCATTTCTGTCTGGGAGATGCTATGCAGAACCATTCGGCTGCCTACTGCAAGTCTTCACCAGATGATGTCACTTTGGTGATTTGCATTTGAAAAAAAGATAAAGTGGTGATAATGGCAACACATAACCCAGCCCCCAAGAAGCTAGACTCTCCGACTTGGACAGGAATTGCACTTGAGTTATCAGTCTCTCTAACCACACAGCTACAGGGACAGACATAGCTAGCTAAGGTGGCATGTTGGATGTGTTGCTGCCATTTTCAGTGACACTTGCTGTGTCACACAGACAAACTGACAGGCCCTGAAAGTAAATATTAAACCAGAGTGCAGACATAGTGCATTGGAACAGAAAAGTAACATTGAGCATATTTGAATTTAGGGATGTCTCACAGGGCATTTCTGTATAGTGCATAACACTGAATTAATCTCATACCTGGTGTGTTGTGTGGAAGCTCTTGCTTTCATGGTTTATCGAAAGCACCGTTCTAAACTCATTCACTGACAGGTCCTGTAAGTAAACATTAAATCACAATGCAGGCATTGAGTATTGGAACAGGAAAGAAATATTGGACATACATGAATATAAGGATGACCCATGAGCATTTCAGTATTGTGCCTAACACAGAATTAATCTCATAGCTGGTGTGGTGTGTAGAAGCTCTTGCTGCCATAGCATACCAAAAGCTTGCTGATCACACTCAGTGTCAGGCTCTGTAAGTAAACAATTAAACAATAAATCACAATGCAGGCATTGTATATTGGAACAGGGAAGTAACATTGGGCATACATGAATATAAAGATGTCTCACAAGGCATTTCAGTATTGTGCCTAACACAGAATTAATCTCATACCTGGTGTGGTGTGTGGAAGCTCTTGCTGCCATGGCATACCAAAAGCTTGCTGATCACACTCAGTGTCAGGCTCTGTAAGTAAACAATTAAACAATAAATCACAATGCAGGCATTATATATTGGAACAGGGAAGTAACATTGGGCATACATGAATACAGAGATGTCTCACAAGGCATTTCAGTATTGTTTGTAACACAGAATTAATCTAATACCTGGTGTGCTATTTTGGACCTGTTGCTGCATTGGTTGACTCAAAGTTTGTTGCACATATGAACTGACAGGTACAAGATTATAAATCATGTTCCATACATAGAACAGAAAAATTGCACTGGAGATGTGTGAAATAGAAGATATATCACATGCAGTGTGGTCCACTTCATGGAATTACCATCACATACCAGGTGATGCTTGTTGCATGTCTCACTGCTGTGTGTGCCACTGTGTTTTCACTCAGTAATTCTAATGGTATACTTTATCTGCCATACAGAGAAAGCACGTTATTCTCCAAGCGTTTACTCAATGCGTCATATTAAATTTTCATCAGTGTTATAGCAGCTATTACTTGTGAGTCATCTGTGTAGAGGATGGTATCAGACTGAACAAAGCATGACATATCATTGTGTACTCTTAAGTTCAAACTTATTTGCAGGTTCCAGCAATGCTGATAGAATGACTGAGTGGAAATACACCAGCACACCACAGCAAATACAAAATAATTTAACTGTGCTAACCCAGGAATTGTTCACTTCACCACAAAAAAAGGCTGTGGAATGTTTGTGTGAAATACACTATTTGATCAAAAAAATTGTGTCAAAAAGATATGTGTACCAGTAATTAAAACGATATCGTGGAGTTAACAATGCAGGATACTAAGTAACAAAACAAAATCATGAACACCATAAATAATATCACTGATTAAATTTTAAAAAAATATATCTTGTGCATATTTTATTTCAGTCATCACCTAATGTATTATTTTTTGGGGTTCTCAGAAAACTAATTTCCTCAATGCTTTTAGACTACAAAAAATACTATCCGAGACATAGTGGGAGCTGAAACATAACCCACAGGTTTTTCAGGGAGAGTGATTCAGTCACAGACTAAAACTACATGAAAAAACTCCACATCACATGAACATGAAATTTATAAATAAAATCTGAAAGGGGAAGTATGACAAAATAGTAATAATAATACTGAAGCACACATGGTAAGATATCTGAAAGATATTGATACTATATCATACTGTAGAAAATGTACCAAATTATAATAATGTCAAGTAGCAGCCCTATCTGTCTAAAGAAGTAACACCATATGCACTACCACAATAGATTATTGCCTTCGGTGATAACCATGTATTGTCTACCTGAAGAAGTAACTACATATGTATTATAACCTAGATTATGGTTATCAGTTTGTATAAAGAGATGGAATTGATAGGGCACTTATGTCACTACCTTCATTTGTATGAGGCATGTTATGTAAATTTTCATGTCAGAATGTTCATACTACATCCCAATGTAGAACTAATCACAACAGATTCGGGCACATGAACATTTAAAATATTTTAATATTAAATGCAAATAGTTGCAAATTAATGGTACAGACCTTCATCCAGAAGTGTTCTCAGGATGTTGTTAGTTTCTTCTGCATTAGGAACTGCCATGGATATGCATTTTGAGGAACTTTTCTTCTTTGTTGAAAACAGCCTCTGGGGCAAAAGTTTCCTCTTGAGACTTCTTTGTGGGCTAATGAAAGAGATACCACTACTGGTGTGAACAGCACTTACATTAACCTTCAACGAAGTCACCATTTTGTTAGCCAGCTGAACTTCAGTAGCTGACATACCAGAAACAATTTCTGAAAACCTAGAAATAATTTTTCTCTTCTCTTCTGCCAATGCTTCTGGGGTGCAGGAATTAGCATTTCCACTTACTTGCTTCAGAATCACTTCTTTCTCATTAATGCAAGACATATCTCCAACATCTGTAGCTACTGCATCTTGTAATTCAGAAATTTCAAAAGGATTTTGTTCTGTACTGTCTAGTTGGCAAACATTATGAATATGCTTGCACATATTTAACTTAATGCTATAATCAATACATGTGCAGGAATACCTATGAATGCACACTTTACAGTCAGTGCACACTAATTTACAGTTACAGAAGATATTATTTTCTTGTACAAGGTAAACTTCATGTGATTTTGTGGCTGGTACTTCCCAACCTCTGCCTACCTTCCTAATTGAGTCCTTATTCATCAGAATGCTGCATTTGTGTTTATGGCGAATGTTTTTCATTTTACTTGTTAGCTTCCCTTTCACGTTGACAATGTGCCTGTCAAACAGCTTTGCTGTTACAAGCGACATCAAAGCGGATATACCTTTGTCCAAACGTTTTACCTGCTTTGCATTAGCATGTATATATTACAATGTCTTATGCATGCTCTCCAGGTGCATGTTTGTGTTGAGTCCGGATCGCATCCTATGACAATATGCCCAACACTTCAGATTTTTTTCATAATACGTCTTGAAATAGTGACCAAATTCTGAAGTCTCTGAATCGCTGTTGAGTTTCTGCAATGCTTTTACCAACGATTCTTGAAACACAGCAACATCTCTTACCTGCATTAACGATTTAACAAGTTTGTACACCTCGTTTCTCTTGTCCAAACTTCTAATTTTGCTCTTAATATTGGCCCTCCAGGCTCTATCGACGTGCCAGGTACAGAAAAGTCTCATTTCAGGATGTCCCATTGTTTTGTTCCAAGCGATACTATACGATTCTGCCAGGTCCGTCATGAATACTTTTGGGGAAATCTGTCCAACCTGAGACTTGACACAATTGAAAAATATACTCAAAACATCTGAATCATTCCTGTTAGATATGAGGAAAGCACATGGAAATCCTTGCCTCTTATCATCCAGTACAAGTAATGTTGTAACTTCAAAATCATAGCCATTTAGGCCATGAGTTCCATCGACACAAATACAGTCACTTCCATATTTAGTTAATATTTCGCCTTGTGCGTTGTTCATTATAATTAATACAAAGTCTTCACTTTTCAGTTCAGGGTACAGATCATTAATTGTTTCTTGAGGCTTATAGAACAATACACATGGATTGTCACTTTGCTGCACTTCTTGCACCCAAGCATCAACACTGATCGCATCATTTGAATGTCTAACTGACTCTGAAGACAGGTTATACGCCGCTGCAATATTATGCAAATCCTGCATCGTTGTAAGATGCACTCTCTCCAAATTAGAACTCTGCACTGTTTCTTGAATTTTTTGGAGGACAGTAGGAAATGGGATTCCTGCAGCAATGTCTTCAGCTATCTTCATCCGTTCTTTTACCGTCAGGTTGAAGATGACTTAGGTCCAGATCGTGACCAACGTGAGTGGACACAAAAGTAACATGGCATTTTCCTTCTTTGTATTGGACTTAAATCTCTGCAGGGCACTTGCCATTAATTTTGTTGCTTCCTGTCAATTTCAGATGTCTTCTCCCATCACCTTTGGAGGTAAACTGACCTGAGCGATGGCAAACGTAATAACATGTGGGGCCCTCATCGTAAAATTTAGTGGCACAGCTTTTAATGAATTTGGAATGTGTGGCACATTCCATTTCTTCTTTCCATTTTAAAAATTCTTCTTCACTGGAGAATTCCAGGGCTTCTGGTTTCACACATAATCCGTGTACAGACTGGAAATGATCGATCCAGCACTTTCTTGAATCGATTTCAAATGCACACATTGTACACTTAAACCCTTGCTGTTGCGGTTGGCCTAGAATATTTTGTTGGTGGCGTTTTAAACTACCTTTACAAGTAAAATCCTTGTCGCATATGTAGCTTTGGTATGTACACGAAGGCTCTTTATCTCTAACAGGAGGCATCATTTCGCTCAGCTTCTGTGGATGGACTGTGGACATATGCCTCTTCAGAGTCTTGCGGTAACTATACTCGTTGCCGCAAACTTCACACTTAAAAGAACTCATTATTAAACACTATCACTACACACGAAATGCTTTTCACACGTGAATAGTTCACCCACAGATGGTACACGATAAAACACACCAAAAACACTTTTAATACTATAAAACACTTTTAACACTTTTCACACGCAATACACGATGAAACACTTTTAACAAGCAAAACACTTCTCACGCGAAATGTGTTAAATAAATCGGCTAAAAGAACAATGCTCTACCGCAACGTGCAGCCGAACGCGGAAACCACATGGGTCGACTGAAACGATGGCCAGTCCACGAAGAAAGACTGGGAAAACCGGGGGTGAACCGGTGGTGAATGGGCGGGACTTGTTCCGGTGGGTGTGAGTGAGCGGGACTTGTTCCCGGTGAAATCCTAGCGCTAACGATTCCTCCGGGCCACACGAACTTTCGCCGAACCGCTGGCGCGGACGCCGCGGCAGCTATGAAATACTTATCATCCGATTCCAAGGAAACTATTTGGCAGAAAAATTTGATTCTTGGGCATGTTACAGCCCGATATCTTCTCTCGATAAAGGACCGAATTTCTTTTCGTTATTCGTCGTGGTTACTTGCTGTATCGCATTTACGTAAACCTTTACACGAAATTTTAATGAGTGTGCAGAGGTAAAAACGCATTGCGTGGACTTTGCGTACAGTTCATTTTAGGTAATACATTATTGCGTATGAAATTTAGTCAACATATCGAAATTGTTTTTAAAGCTTAGAGCAGATCGATAGCTATCACCGTTCTCAAGATATTGAATGATATGTCGGCGGACGGGCTGTGCCGTGACGCGCGCGGGGTTGCTCGCGACGCGACTGGTACTTCGTCCTGCTCGTCGTAAACCATGTGGTTTGTATCAACCGCAAATTTCGTAAACGGTTCAAGAAACCGAAACGTGTTTTTTTGCAAACGATAACTTGTGAAAAGTCATGTATTTTGTCGCATGATAAACCTCCTAAATCTGTTTATCTACCGAGATATGAAAGTAGCTACACTTTTTCAGAGAGGATAGATGAATTTTTTTAAACAGCATTTAATAGCATGTGGAATGAGAAGTTAAACCGAAACTAATTTGCTGGTATGTCATAAGATGTAATTTACTAAATATCTACAGCTATTGATAAGTAAGCAACAAACTTTTTTTTCTTTATCCAGTCTACTTTACTGATTCAAGACGCGTTTTGCCTTTTACTTTAAGGCATCTTCGGTGGAATCTAGAATGATTCAGTTTTGTTTTGATATGTGATACTTTCTGATTATAAAACAGTTCACATCTTTTTTGACGTGACTGACTGATTACTTACAGTGAATCGAGTTTTTGGCGGACATATACGTTTCCCCTCACCTGGTCACATGCTGGAGGTTGAGCTAAAACTTAGATTAGGGAACATAAGCACATTTTCATGTTCGCTCTTTTTTCTTCTGTCACTAGCAGTAGACGTTTTACCGAAAACTCTGATTTGAAGTCTTAACTACAGTATGTTCACCTCGTGTCCCTTCCTGTCTGGTTTGTTTATGTACATGTCGCCAACCTGCAAAATTATTGCTGAAAACTAATGTTTCTTTATTTTTGTTCTCCTTATGATAGGTATAGAAAGTTGAAAGTGAATCCAGTAGTTGTCAGACAGTGGTTGAAAGATTTGGTGTTCAGCTGATTTCAGTTTTGGTTTAAATGTTTTGTGGAGGAGTGCATGGAAGAGTAAATTCACTGCTTACATTAATAGATAAAATAGTAGAATAGTATTTCAACAGATGATTAGTATCAGAATACTATCATCCAACCCCTTTGTCCTCGCTCTTTGACACCCCATAATACGTCCTGTCAACTAACCCCTATTGTTGTCAAAGTTGTGCCGTAATTTCCTCTTCCTCCTCTATTTAATTCCGTACCTCTTCTTTAGTCACATGATCCTCGTATCTAAACTTCAGCATTTTTATTGATCACCACGTTTTGAAAGCGTCCATTGTCTTCTTGACAGAACTGTTCATCGTCCACGTTTCACTTACATACAAGGCTGCACTCCACACAAATACCTTTGTAAAATAGTATCCAACCATTAGAATTTATATTCGATGTGAACAAATTTTCTTTTTCAGAACGCTTTTCTTGCTATTGACAGACTTCAGTCAGGTTTGCGTCTGCACCAGGAGATGCCTTACAATTTAAAATCTGGTTTCGAAAACTCTGTTCCAAATATATATGATTCTTTCGTGATTCTTAAGCAAGGTGCTGGCGATGATTACATTATGCTCTGTGGGAAATTCTATCAGGTGGCTTCCACTTTCATCCCTTCCACCTAGCCTTTGTGTTCTTACTGTTTTCGTGTACCCGCTACCATATCACATTTTAAATTTTTGTCCCACTTAACTATCTGAATAATCTCTTTTATCGTACATTGTTTCAATGTGTTAGGAGATAGTGAACAATCGTGAATGGTAGTCATGAAATCTGTTTATGTTGAAATGAGAAAACACAAATAACGAAATATGTGAAAGAGTACATTGTACAGAAAATGAAAAATTGTTATGTCTTCACCCAACTTTATCTTTCCTTTATATTGGTGTAAGATATAGTTATTCAAGCACACCAGTCGTTTCAGTGGGTCCCACCCCGTACCTCAGTGCCTGTCCGTCATTGGTTACCACTAGCGTCTGCCGCTTCCAGATGGGAATGCCAATTCCGCGAGCCGCCGCGTCAAAGCGGAAAACGCTTGCCGCTGCCGTTGCCGCATGCCACGCTGCTGCGCTCTAGTGGGAACCGGCCTTAACTGGAATCCGCTGCCATGAGGGCGGCACTGCGACCTTGCTGGGTCGTGCTGCGGCGACTGGAACCATGGCCCGCGGGTCTCTGTTGTGATCGTGGCTGGGCGGCATGGCAGTGGCCATAGGACAGGTCAGTGCCTTGTCTCAGCGACCATCGACGGCTGCAGGTATCTGGGCCAGCGGACGATCACGGCGTTTGTGGAGGCAGCATCCTGGGACGATGGTGACAGTGCTTTACCACAATTCTGGCTGCCGGTCCTTAAATACGGCTTTCTGCCACTGATGTCTTCCCCAGTAGGTCGGTGGAATATTCTGGTCTTGATCAGATGGCCCGACTGCCGCTCTCGATGTTCATAACCTGGCGTGAGGCGAGATGCTTCTCGTAATGTCCTCCACTGGCCACAGATACAACGTTCTCCTTTGTGTTGCTTAACTCGGCGCTCCGCCAACCCACTTATGTCACGGTATTATACCGCTGAACTGCCGAAAGGAATGTAACACATATATGACTTCCGGCTCCCAATACTCCTTCTCATTTTAAGTAACTTCATTACTATAAAGCTTCCACCTTTAACTAACGTAATCACTCTAATCATTCGACCCTCTGCACTGCTACTGAAGTTACACCAAAGTTTGCAATAGCAACAAAAGTAATGACAGCAAACATTACCTCCACAGCTATAAGGATACAAAATGTTCTACTGCAGTTCTTAAACAACCATTGAGTGAAATCATACCCAACACCTGATTTTTGTAATATGTAAATTCTGAAAATTTACAGATAATATTTTTAGTTTTAGACGTGTCTGGAACAGAGAATATGCATAGAAATTATGTGACCAATGAGCTATAGTTGTTAGTTTCTGATTTCCAGATTCCTACCTGAGTGTAGAGGAGGTCAAAATAACACAAACTTAGTTTATATACGAGTATATTTGTTGTCCCCAGTGCCAGATTGAATAGATGTGGTTACTTTACTGTGCTCTTAGTCGTGAACAGTCTATAACGTATATGTTTGTACCATTTGCCTGTTTGCCATAGGATCAACCACTTATAATTTCTCTATTAAAGAATTATAAGCAACTGTCTTATCTCAATCGTTGTATTCCTTGCTCTCAGTTTCCACAAATGCAGGACACTCATACATTTGGATATACAGCAATAAATAATATATAGCATTATTAACAGTGTATAGTTGCTGTTTTTACATCTCACGCCGACCGGAGTGGCCGTGCGGCTCTAGACGCTACAGTCTGGAACCGCGTGACCGCTACAGTCGCAGGTTCGAATCCTGCCTTGGGCATGGATGTGTGCGATGTCCTTAGGTTAGTTAGGTTTAATTAGTTCTATGGGACTGATGACCTCAGAAGTTAAGTCCCATAGTGCTCAGAGCCATTTGAACCATTTGAACCATTTTACTTCTCACAAGAAACCTGTATTTTCAGACAGCTAGGGTCTCATCATTTCAGTTTTTGACAAAATAGCATATTAAATCTTATCATCAACATACAGTTTTTACGAGTCAGCTGTGACTTTCAAATTTACGTGAACATATTCCTACAACACCATCTCAGGTCACTGCTCATTACTTGCTTATTGACGTCCAGGAAATTTCGGAGCAGCAGCTCAAATTTTAATGGCTACGTTTTTGTTAATTACATTGACACATCTGGAAATCTGGCATCTACAGAGGGTGTTTAGCCCCAAATGTGGACCCTAGCAAACTTCAGCCACTTGCTGAACATGCACTGTGTAAAGATTCCTTTGCAGACCTGTCTCTCCTTCTTTCATAAAATATTTCAACACAGAATACGAAGCCACATTACTGAGAATTTCCCTTCAAATGGCTGGTAATGCCTCAACGACCAGTAAAAGAATTCTTCGGGCCACACATTTTAGACTTAATTTTTGTTAGATGAGCATCAGTGAGGAAGGTATATAAACACAGCCATCATTGATCTCGGTGTAAAACTAACCACTTTCTGACCAACTGAAATGGTGACAATAGGTTTAATTTCTTAGGTTAAACTAGTTGAATTGTCTTCTTGGGTGGACTTCAAGGGAAACTACGCTACAAAAATGTAGCTCCTGTATCCTTGTGGTACTGCTGGACTGTTAATGATTCTGCTACGAAACCAATGGTTATTTATACCAGATAGCAGCCCACTTGTTGTGCCATTGTGCTGGTCCTGGCCACATACTCAGTAACATGACTGAGACACCAATGATGAAGGGCCAAGAAGATAACAGACATTAGAGCTCATATGGAGGCATGCAGACAGTAGTTTTTCCTCACTCTGCTTTGCAAGTGGAACAGGAAAGGAAATGACTAGTAATGGTACAGGGTCTCTCTGCCATGCACCATACAGTGGCTTGCGGAGTATGTATGTAGATGTAGGTGTACATGTAGATCATCACTGGAATGGTCACTGCAAAGTAAGTGATTTTCATTATTGTAGCTCCGTTTCATACGAGAGAATGCATATGTGTCTGAGAAACATGGAATGTGATTAAGGACCATGAAACACATGTATTACTTTAAAAATTTATTAATAAAATAATCAAAATATGAATCTGTATAAAATTTATAATACTGATGTAATATATCATTAATGTACAGACAGAAAATTATTCTACCCAAAAGTTACCAGCTTTCTCATAATTAAATAATTCAAAATGGCCTGAGGCAATTAAATTTGTTTTGAATTTTCCAGGATCTGAAAAGAAATCTGGTATAAAACAATAACACAAAAAGCTCTACACTGCTATGTTCACATGCTGTATATCAACATGGCATAAATTAAGAGTATGAACTAATAATGTAAATTGACTTAGTAAAAATTAACTGCAACAAACTGGAACTGACACACTAAAGAGTCAAATTAATACATTGTCTTTTTTTGTACTAGAAGCTCTAACTCAGAACAAAAGTAATCAGCAGGATAAATATTCAGTCTTATTTTGCCACTATGTTCCTGTAATGGAACTGCCATCACATTTTAGAAATATCTGAAGTGCAGCACTTCTCAAAAACTTCATCCTAAAGGCAATCAATATAATGATATACTTAGATCATAGCATATAAGCAGAGTTAAAGTAGTCTTAAGCATACTACCCCAACAAATTAAAAATTTACAACAAATGGAAAACAGACTACTTTCCTGGTTACAGAATTTTAGGGCATGCACAATTTCACTCAAGTTTTTCCTAAATTTATGCACACTTCACAGTACAGAAACAGTACACAATACATTTTGTTCTGTCACAAGTATTCTGTTACAGAATAAGAAAAGACATACTCAAATAACTGAGAATTCTCGGATCTGAGTTGTATCTTGGTCTTTCACTTTCAGGTACAGTAGTGTGAACATTGTCACAATTAAATTCTTGTTTTTAGTATTAGAGGAAATAGGAATATGACTAATGACTAGATTAGATGATCAGAAACAACAGAAATCTATTTTATTCCCTTCTGCAGTCAAACTAATTAAGAAAAGGCAAAACATTTACAGCAGAAGTGGGAGATATGGCAATCTTAGCTATGTAAGAACTGAAAGACCACAGAACCAGTAGGTACTGATAGTAGTGCTATAGAATTAATGTTTGAATAGTACTGCAAACTATTTCAAATTGTATGATGACAAGAATGTTGAAACAAAAAAAGTAAAAACTTCTCAAGGGCTTTTAAGGTGAAAACTTGATAGATACAATGAGTTACTGATACATGATATGCTATTTACATATGTAATGAAGATTTTAGGTCCACCTTATAAGGTTCACCATTTCAAAGTTTCGTTTAATTTTATGACTACACGTTGAAAAACATGTTTCTTCCAATAATATGTTAGGGTACCTCACACAGAACATGTGTGAGAAAAATATAGTTTTCATCCTTAGACTCTGAATTGCTTGTGAATGAAACTAGAAAAAGAATAAAAAGCAAAAACAGATATGAAAAACGCTTGCAGTAGTGATGAATGCCAGTTTCATTATGAAATAACACACTATCAGCAGCTGTTCTTTAGCAAATTAGCTAAGATGTTCTGTTCTCTTTCTAGAAACAAAGACACTTGTCTTGAAAAATGTTTGAAAGTGACTAGAGTCCACATATCCACTAAACATTAATGTTTCTGTGTGTTTCTGTTTGAGGTATCCCTTAAATTCAAAATCTTGAAATTAACTGAACAAAATATTGTGGTTAACGTAATGCTAAAGGAGACAACAAGATATTTTAATCCTCTAAATGTGTACTACAACAATCAAACTTCTTCATTAGATGAATAATTTAATTGAGAAGGCTATAATGACAAAAGCAGAAGCAAACTACTCCATTACTTTAATTCATGAAAATAACATTCCTGAGTCACAACATGTCCTATGCATGAGACTCTCATGTAAAAAATTTACATTAACTGATGCCCAGTTTTTGAAGTCTATCAACTCTCACAGTAAAAAACATTTTTATATATACAGCTTATTTACAAATTGTCATTTCAGCTGCAAACTAAAACGACTCACCACTTTCATGGAAGGTAAATGAGAATCCTGAAAGTTCAGCTGTGAAAGGTACAACCTCTTCTGGAACACCGCAACAGTATCACAGAAACTCACCTTTAATATCCTGGAACATCAAATATTGACAACTTACTGACATATACATTTACGGAAAAGGAATAATGAAGTATTAACTTCTCATTTTTGGAGAAATTTTCTTATGTTGGTAGACGCATATATTAACATGCAGTGGAAAGAACACATTTATGTTTCTAAGATTGTTAACACATTATGTTATAAAACTTCAACTAAAGTAGTTGTTGAAGTGGAGAAGGGATTTGTTAAATATTCCTGATATGAGGTTCTGATTAATGATTTTTCTTTCCTAAGCTTTGAAAAATGTTGTCAAATGAAATCTAACTTATATTGTAACTGAATTTATTGTGTTGTTTTAACTATATGTTAAGTTCTTTTCTTCTTAGGTGTTTGCTGAATGAATATCGAATTAAATAGTTTTATTTCTTTTTCTGTAAACGTTAATGTCAAATTAAATTTAGGTGACATAATAATATGTGACTGTATTTCCATTTAAATTAAAACCTTCGAAGATGTTAACCATATTCATCATCAGGAGCTAAGTGACGCCAGGATCAATGTGTGTCTCTTACACAGGGCCTACCACTTATATCAACCACTCCAAATAACTTTTTGTGTGGAAGAAAAATAAAAAATGTGTCAGGCAAATGTTGTTAGTATACCAGGGGCATATTAGCCAGCATAACTGCCTTTCTTGTAAGTTTTTTCATTATAAAGATATGAACAGTACTACATCTTTTTTAAATAGCACTTCTGTTCCTCAAGACCTGTTCAAAATCATAGCACTGTGCATCATTCACATAAACTCTTAAATGATTTGATATCTACAGTAAAAACAATCCTTGAGAAAAACTGCATCATAGTTACTTTTCTCTTGTTGTGGTTAAAGGTAGGTGTAGGAACTGACTGAATGACTGGTGAGCATTTTATTTGTGTTCTCGTTTGTTTACTGTCAGCTCCAGAAAGTGGATGAATACATTACCCCAGGTTGCACCACTGTATCCCAATACAGGAGAGTCAAAGTCAATTTTGTGTTAAGTTCTTAATAACCTCATATTTACATTACTGATAGACTATGACACGTTTTGAACAGGTCTTGAGAAGAGGAACTGGATTACCAAAAGATATGTAGTGCTGTTTAAAAAAGTATAGTGCTGTTCATATCTTTGTAACAGACAATGCATCAAGAAAGGCAGTCATATTGGTTAATGCCCCCTGGTAGCTAAACTGTAGTTGCTTGTTCCTTTTTTATTTTGCTGGACAAAATGTTATTTGGGGTTGTCAACATAAACGGGACATGTTCACATGTGACGTAGCATGTGAAAGGTGCTGGATTTGGACGGGTTACTCCTGTAACTGAAATATCAGATCTGAAGATGGTTCTGAATGAACCGAAACCGGTCATATGAATAATAAAAAAAAAAAATTTTGCAATCAAGACGGATTTTAAATAACATTATAATATTAATCCGTTTTATTGATTTAATTTAACTGAATTACATCAATAAATATAAAAATTAAAATTATTAATTTTAATGGAATATAAAACAATTGAAAAAGTTCTTAATTTTTAAAATTATTTAAATTTAATTTTCGAATTTTAAATTTTTTTAAATTTTCAGTTTCTTTTATTTTTAAAAATCTAATAAAATCCCCCCTACCCCCATGGGTTCTGGGTTTAGAATATGCCCAAGGTATCTGTGCCTTTTGTAAGAGGCAACTAAAAGGAGTCTCCTATTTTTTGACCTAATCAGTCTTGGTCCCCATTTAGGTTTTAACTTCTACAGAAGTGCGGGCCATTTGGGGAAGGACACCTTTTGTGGTGTATCATGTATCCATTGTGCCCTGAGACTTTCTGTATTGGAAATGTAATTGCACCCTTCATCTAGCCTTTTGGGTAAGGACATCTTATGCGGTGCAAATTTCACAGCCATTATGCGATGTCATTTCCTGCACCCATGATAATACTGGATCTTTTGTCACCCAATACCCAGTGCAGTACTCAGTTCATCGTGGGAGGATTGTCATGTATCCTCTTGGTTGTAGCCACCTGCCCACCCAAGGATCGCACTGCAAACACCATACGTATGTCAAGTAGTAGATGCCTATCTTTTTGGGGGATCTGGACTTCCAGCAATGGCCATTGTGCCAGGTGGCCTATTTCTGTGGATGGGTGGTGTCTGTGGGGAGAACCTCTGATCAGACTGGTGACATCAGGGCAGATGACCCTCAATGAAGCGGATCAAATCATCTTTTGCTGCAGAGGAGCACAACTCAAAATCGTTCCTCTCCCTCACTACATTCTATTCACCTCAATTATAGTTTGGAGAAGAACTGATGGGGACTGCTTTCTGTCTACAAAGCCTCTATTTCTTGTAGAACACCTGGAAAATACGTTTGGGGAAATGGTGGCGCTGTCCAAAGTTCGGAATGGGTCAGTCTTGATTCAGACTGCATCTACTGCCAAGTTATGAGTGTTTCTCACCTGTGACAATCTGGGTGATATCCCCGATTTGGTCGCTCCCCATAAAAGCCTGAACATGGTCCAGGGGATTATTTTTCATCGAGATCTCCTGCTGTAGTCCGACGATGAGCTACGCGCCAATTTAGAAAGCTGGAGTGTTCACTTTGTGCGGTGCATCTATAGGGGACCTAAAGATAACAGGGTTGCTACCGATGCCTTTATCTTTGCGTTTTAGAATGATTCGTTACCTGAAAAGTGAAAGTGATAATTTACCAGTGAGACGTAAAATCATATATACCTCCCCATATGCGATGCTTTAAGTGCTGGAAATTCAAGCACATGTCTTCCCCGTGCACATACAGCGCCACATGTAGCGACTGCGGACATCCATTTCATCCAAACAGTCCATGTGCCTCTTCTACCACCTGCGTCAACTGTGGAGAGCACCACTCCCCCTGATCTCCACAAGACCCTGGACAGGCTGACATATGAAGAGACTAAAAAGAAGTATGACCAGTTCAACCTCGTTCGATTGCTTTCATCTTACACTGCTACTACAACAATATTGCCCTCACTGGTGACAATAGTCATCTTGTCAATGCCTTCCAAAGTGGGTGTTCCAGGCTGCCCGACTACTGTACATCCTCCCCCCTTGGTGGTTGGGGACATTTCTTCTTCTGTTCCTCCCAAGGCGTCTACTTTGGGAGCAACGCCCCCCCCCCCCTCCAAAGTTGGGGACATTGGTCCCCTCTCTCCAGTTGGAGAAGCAACAGCCTCCTCTTGCATGGAAGGGGTCCCTTGGGACTCTTTCCTTCCAAAGTTTGCCCCCCCCCCCCCACCCTCATGCAAGGTTGACACCAGCAAGTGGCTGAAAGAGCTACAAGCTGCTGGACAAAGGGCTTCACGGGCTTCCTCTATACCTGTAGCTCCTTCAGAGAAGCCCTCCTAGCAAGCCACTAAAGAGAGGCGTGGGGGAAAATAGGCAAAGAAGAAGTCTGCTAGGAAACAAGAAACTCCAGTGGGCCCCACACCACCTCTCCCTACCACTTCTGCATTCGAGGAAGAGGCGGAGATTTCAGCATCACCCAAGGACCTAGATCTCGCCGACACCTCGGCAACCATGGTCTCGTTAGTCCCTTGATGCCTTCCAAGACTACTGACAGCGTCATCCTCCAGTGGAATTGCTGCGGTCCCCCCCCCCCCCCCCCTGGCTGAGTTATGACAACTCTTAAGCATCAGATTTGCCTTTTGCATTGCCCTTCAGGAAACCCAGTTTCTGGCAATGCAGACCCCCGATCTTCATGGCTATTGGGGGTATTACAATAATTTACTCACTGTAACAGAATATCAGGCGGAGTATGTAAATACGTCCTTACCTCTCTCTGTATATAGCAACCCTGTGCCCCTTCAAACACCTTTAGAAGCTGTAGCTGTCAGGGTAAGGAAATAACAGGAAATTACTATCTGCAACACTTACCTTTGTCCAGATGGTGAAGCCCAACACTGTGTATTGGCTACCCTAATTTCTCAACTCCCCCAACTTTTCTACTTCTGGGTGATTTTAACATCTATAAACCTTTGTGGAGTGGAACCAAAATTACTAGCCCTAGTAAAGATGTCAAGAATCTACTCACTCAGCTCGACCTGTGCCTCCTAAATACAGGTGCCTCCACTCATTTCAATGTGGCACATGGCACATACTCAGTCATTGACGTCTCAGTTTGCAATCCTGGCCTTCTACTGTCTATCCACTGGAGAGCTCATGATGACTTGTGTAGCAGTGACCACTTTCTGCCCCTCCTGTCCTTACCCTGGCGTCACTCACCTGGACGCTTGTCCAGATGGGCTCTTACCAAGACTGCCTGGTATGTGCGGCGTCACCTGCAAACATATCTAATATATGACGCGATGTATTCAGCCAATATGAAGGTAATGCAAAATAAGAAAGTAATACCTGTAGTATTATAAGTCATTTTGTCGAGCCTGATAATATTTTGTGACAAATGTTGTAAATATTTTCCATTAATATCAGATATCAATAATACCACAGGGCTTAGGTGAGGCTTCACCTCTGGTTTAAAATATTTTCAGTTAATTCAAAGGATTATTAAAAGTTAACTCAATTCTTAAAGAGATAATTGCAAAGAAATTCTTTGCAATTATTTTAAAATACGCAGGTGTTTGTACCATTCCTTTTTTATATGTAAAATTAGATTAATTTGCTGGGGAAAGAAATCATTTCATGCTCTATATTGGGTTTGTTGCAGGTTACGTTACGTTGTCAGTCATTGAAAAAGAGCATAACATTTCCATTAATAATAAATAACTTTTGGCTTGTGTATTGAGATTAACTCACGCTACGTATATTTAAGACGCATATACTAGCTGCTCAAAATATATGTGACTTTCCCTAAAACATTATGCAGAATTTTAACTTCTACGTTACATTATCATCGCTTGCGACTGACGCCTGCCCGCGTATTTCAAACCGCACGTAACAGTCCACACTGACTTATACAGAATGACTAAATTAATTCAGCACCACAAGAATTAGGTAAAAAGGAGGTAATGGTACAATCGCTTTCATCTCTGCTACCACTGTTGGATCTCCATTGCTTGGTAACATCGACATGGTGGTCCAGGATGCTGCTACAACCATTGTTTCTGGAGCTTAATCGGCAATCCCTTGTTCCTCAGGTTGACCCTGGCGAAAGAGAGTGCCTTCGTGGTCGCTGGAAATCGCTGTGGCCATTACGGATCGTAGGTAGGCCTTGCAATGTCATAAGCAGCACCCATCAATGGAGCAACTCATTGAATTCAAATGCTTCTGTGCCTGGGTCCATCAGCTAATAAAAAAGGCAGAAGCAGAAGTGCTGAAAATGGCCCATCTCCACTAGTGCCACATGAACCTCTCCACCCCAGGTCTGGACTAAGCTCAGGTGCTTTTAAGGATATGAGACCCCTTCGTTTATACCTGGAACATCCACACATTGAGCTGTATACACCCACACAGTGTTCCGTCCAGCGAGTGGGAATTTCTCAATTCCCTTGCAGATTGTCCTGACACAAACCTTGGGCCAGACTGCATCCATCACAAAGTGATCAGCGGATTACCATCGCCACCACCTTGCCGGCTTCAGCTGCATATGGAGCGATGGCGAATTCCCGTCGCAGTGGCGAGAAAGTATCATCGTTTCAGTGCTAAAACCTGAAAGAACCCGCCAGACATGGGCAGCTATCGTACTATTAGCCTCACTGGCGTTCTGTGCAAGCTGCTCAGATATATGGTGAGCTGGCAGTTGTGTTGGCTCCTTGAGTCTTGGGAGTTTCTGGCTCTGTCCAGGGCGGGTTTCGCCAAGGTCGCTCCACCACTGGCAGCTTGGTATACCTGGAGTCTGGAATCTGAACGGTCTTTCCTCGCCGTCATGACCTTATTGCCTTTTTTTTTTGACCTGATGACAGTCTATGACAGCACATGGTGACAACACAGCCTCGCTACATTGCACGAGTAGGGTCTCCAGGGCCCGCTACCGATTTTTATACAGCACTTTTTGTCACTCCACATCTTCAGTGTTCGACTTGGCGCTTCACATAGCTCCCCCCATATCCAAGAGAGTGGATCCTGCAGGGCTCTATGCTGAGGGTTCCACACATTTTAGTGCCATTAATGGTCTCACAGCAGCTGTGGAGTCCTCAGTATCACACTTCTTATATGCTGATGGTTTTTGTATTTCCTTTTGCTTATCCACTATTGGTGTGGCTGAACGTCGGCTGCAGGGAGCCATACAAAAGGCGCAGTCATGGGCCTTCACCCACGGCTTTCAGTTTTCAGCCACCAAGACTTGTGTCATGCACTTCTGTCAGCATCGCACTGTTGACTGAAACCCACAAGTGTATCTTGATAACCATCTTCTTAGTGCAGTAAATTCTTATCCCTTTTTAGGACTGGTTTTCAACGCCCACTTAACTTCCTCATCTTTGTCAGCTTAAGCAAAAGTGCCGGCAGCTTCTTAACATTCTTCACTGCCTGAGTAATACTGACAGGGATGCAGAGTGCCCTATACTGCACAAGCTGCACAAAGCCCTTCTATGGTTCCATCTTGACTATGGGAGCCTGGGAGCCTGGCATATGGTTTAGCATCGCCCCCCTGCATTGCAGATGCTGGACCCTATACACCACTGTGAAGTTTGACTTGTGATGGGAGCTTTCCAAACGAGTCCTGTAAACAGCTTATTCGTGGAACATGGGGTTCTTCCACTGCAGATCAGATGACAACAACTGCTTGCCACTTATTCTGTACATATTCACATCTCACCTAAAAATCCAGATTCTTGTCTTCCTTTCCCTAACACGGCCACACATCTCCCACGATGGCAGTCCAGATTAGGCATTACAATTGCAGTCAGTGTCCGATCTGTTCTCACTGAACTCGAGTCTTTCCCTCTACCACCTTTCCGCCACGTCCACTCACGCACACCTCCGTGGTGTGCACCTCGTCCAAATCTTTGTCTGGACCTGTCACCAGTCCCAAAGGACTCCGTTCGTCCTGTGGCCCACCATTGACTGTTTCTTTCTGTTCTTGACATGTCCCAGGATTCAGAGATAGTTTACACTGATGGATCGATGGTTGATGCTGACATTGGGTTCGTTTAAGCTGATGCAGTAGACACTGAACAGCGTTCCTTGACAGATGGCTGCAGTTTTTCCACTGTAAAGCTTGAAACCATCTCTTGGCACCTGAGCACATCTGTTGCTTCACTGGGGAGTCCTTCCTCATTTAAAGCGACTCCTTGAGCACCTTACAAGCTCACGACCAGTTCCTCGACATTCTTTGGTAATGGCTATTCAAGAGTCCGTTTATATCATAGAATGAAGTGAATGGCCTGTGGTCTTCGTATGATCACCGTGATACATCAGAATCCCGGGAAATGAGCTTGCCAACAGGCTAGCCAAAAGGCTACTCGTAAACCGAGTCTGAATATCCGCGTACCGGAATCTGATCTTCTCTCGGAATTACACTGCAAATTTTGTAGGCTCTGGAATACAAAATGGCGTTCCCTGACTTTTCCGAACAAGTTACATATGGTAAACGAGATGACGAATGTGTGGCAGTGCTCCATGCGAGCCTCTCGCAAAGACTCAATTGTCCTTTGCTGCCTCTGCATCGGCCATATTTTGCTGACTCTTGGTCACCTCTTACATTGTGAGGACCCATCTCTGTGTTGCTGTCGTTCGCACCTGATGGTCTACATCTTGTCACACTGTCCAAATTTAGCCAACCTGAGACGAAATTGTAACCTTCCTGACGCACTAGGTAGAGTGTTAGGTGACAATGCCTCAATGGATGATCTAGTTTTACGTTTTCTCGAGAGCAGGGCTTTTGCAACTCAATCTGAGTGTGGGCATGTGGCCTTCTCTCCCAGGCCTGCACCCTACCTCCATTTTAACTCTTCCTCGCTCCCTCTGGTGCTGTCCGACTTCATGTTCGTCTTCCCACCTTCTGTGTGTCTCTTATCTTGTGATTTTACGTTGGAGACTTCAGTGTGTTGCAGAGTGGCTGACTCATCCTTTTTAATTCATGCAGTCAGCAAGACCAGGCCATCTGCTATGTTGTTTTAACTCCTTCTACTGCTTTTTTGCTTTTAGTTAATGTTTCAGTTTTTAGTTTGCTTCTTTCGGTTTATTCTTCAGTGTGGTTACACATTTGGTTTTACACATTTTGTTCCTTTCCCAGATTTTGGGCTACGTTGTTTTAACTCCTTCTACCACTTTTTTCCTTTTAGCTAAGGTTACAGCTTTGGCTTGCTTCTTTCGTTTTATTCTTCAGTGTGGTTACACAATTAGTTTCAGACGTTTCGTTCCTTTTACAGATTTTGGGCTCTCGGATTCTTTTGGGGTATGGTTTTAATCTGAGACCTGTGTGACTAAGTAAAAAGGCACTGATGACCATGTAGCTTATTCCCTTTACCCTACAAACCAACCAACAAATCTAATAAAACATTTTCCGGCCGCTGTGGCCGAACGGTTCTAGGCACTTCAGCCTGGAACTACGCTGCTGCTATGGTCGAAGGTTCGAATCCTGCCTCAGGCATAGATGTGTGTGATGTCCTTAGGTTACTTAGGTTTAAGAAGTTCTAAGTCTAGGGGACTGATGACCTCAGATGTTAAGTCCCACAGTGCTTGGAGCCATTTGAATATTTAATAAAATGTTTATTTTAACTTGTATGAAATTCGAATTGAATATATTTAAGTTTTTATTTAAAAAATTAATCAGTTATACGTTCTTTGATACTAAAACTATATTCCCAATCATCATAATCTTCTTTTAAACTCATAACAACAATAAAATTAGAAAAACTTGTATCTCATAATTCTCAATATATATTGTGTATATGATAACTAAAATTCTTTAGATTTACCAAATAACACTTTTGATGTTTCTTTTAAAATATTTAAAATTTTCTAACTCTTCCAAAATTTTGAATAGACCCATTATATAGAATTAATTATTTTATTTTTGATATATTCTAGAATTTATTTTTTTTACATTTATTCGAATAGTTGTCGTTAGTTGTTCGATTATAAAAACTGTTTAAATCTTAATTTATTGAAATTTATACATTTTTGAATTTACACATTTTTCATCATTTTTTATATTTTCATCACTTTGAAACAATAATAACATATTCGAATAGTTATCACTCAGAATTCGTTTTAAATGTACTTTGTAATAATATTTAGAAACATATAGCTCACATACACAAAGAATTCGATTTTTATTATATGTTTTATGATATCCATTCAAAGAAGGTTTACACATTGTTCTATAACCATCTTTCATATATTTTTGTGAAGTAAATTTAGCAATTGATTTTTCAACCTCACAATATTTACAAATCTCAGATTGGACACAGGCTGCAGACGTATACAGGAAATATTTTATTAGAAAAATAAAAAAATGAATTTTTTTCTAAAAATAAACTCATTTAAATAATGATAAACAGTTTTAAAAATTATTTCTTTTAGTCTTATATGATAACATTATTTTGTAACCCAGCTGTTATGAGAGTTATCGAATCCTAACGATTTACCACATTTCACCAAACTTTCTCAACAAGACATACATCAGGATTTTTTTTTTTTTAGTTCCTGCTCATAATGTTTCCCTCTGATATCTTTCAATTTAGGTGTAACTGGATCAGAAATAATTACAGCTTCAATTTGAAATAATTCTGTTGAGTAATTATGATACACCCTTTCCCAAAAATTCATTTATGTTTACTGAGTCTCACTTTACCACTCACTGTATATTGGGTTTTTTATCTTCAAAATCAATTAAACAAAATGTTTGCAATAATATTTTTTCATTTTCTTTATTTACATCTTTTGACTTCATTTTTACTGCTGAATGTTTTGTCTTATTATATTCATCAAATAATTTAGAGACTGTAAGTACCCATTTATAATATCCTTGAAAATCAGATGTTTTCCACATCTTTTCTGTAAGTGTTCTGTTAAATATTTCAACAAAAATGCTTTTAATTCCTCAAAAGGTGAATAATGATTAATTTTATACTTCTTACTAAGTTCTTGAAAACCTTTTTTTTTAAATGCTTTTCTGTTATCTAGTTGTCAGTTTCTTGACCTTCTCTCTTCAAATAATTTCTCAAAAATATTAGCTGCAATTTCGCATGTTTCATTCTTAACTGGCATACACCATCAAATTTTGAAAAAAAACACCAATCATAGCAAATAAGTATTTATATGCTTTATTTATTTTTGAAATTGTTTCTTAGTTCCCTTAATCCATTTCTACTAAATCTGCTTGCCATAAGTCATCTATATCGAATGCAATTGCTCTTTTTCATTTAAATTTTTTCGCATTAGTTTATATAATTCATTAATTATTTCTTCTTAACTATTATTATTAGAGTGTGTTCCAGAACATACCATTTTTAAACAATTTTCCTTTTTTTAGTTTTACACACTGAACAAATACTTTCAGTTCTTTATTTTCCATATTTTGTTTTTATACTCCAGTTCTAAGCAAAGAACATAACTAATGAGGAAGTATTGAATAGGATTGGGGAGAAGAGCAGTTTGTGGCACAACTTGAGTAGAAGAAGGGATCGGTTGGTAGGACATGTTCTCAGGCATCAAGGGATGACCAAGTTAGTATTGGAGGGCAGCGTGGAGGGTAAAAATCGTAGGGGGAGACCAAGAGATGAATACACTAAGCAGATTCAGAAGGATGTAGGTTTCATTAAGTACTGGGAGATGAAGAAGTTTGCACATGATAGAGTGGCGTGGAGAGCTGCATCGAACCAGTCTCTGGACTTAAGACCACAACAACAACATTTTTAGATATACATAATTTTTTATTTTCTCTAATTTATGTTTATTAATTTTTCCATTAATTTTTATTGTTGTTCTTCTAAATTTATTTTTTATTAATTTTAAATCTAAGACTTTTTTCTAATTCTTCATATATATATTTATTTTTTCTATATATGCCCATTTATTAAATTTAATGTGTCTTGAAAGTATCTGACAATAGTTGTAACATGAAGGTACATAGATAGCCACAAATAAATTCATCAAAATTTTGTTTTATTTCAGCATTACAATATAAATAAAATTAATTAATTAATTATATTGGTATATTGCCACCAAATGAATAAAAAACGACGTGAGTATTACTCATTTTATAATGATAAAGCCAGTGAGTACCATCATTACCAGAAATTTCTAAATTAACTCTACCAGATTCAAATTCTTTTGATTTATTAGGCAGTTCATCAATCATAAAAACACCTATAAAATGTTCAATTTTTAATTTTAAGCAAGGTTTTCTAATGCAAAATTAGTTAGATGTTTATTATTGATAATTATTGTTGACATGTTTTTACTTAAGTTCCTTTCTTCTCCTTTGCTAAATTATGTCCTTTATCTAATTCTCTATCATTTTGTTTTTTATCTGTAACTGTTTTTGCTACAATGGCTACTTGACCAGCTATTTTTCTGGCAGTAGCTGAACATGGTAATGTGGTCAATAGTAATGGCAAAAATCGATCTTCTTGTTTTGTTAATCCAGAAACCCTTTTCTATTTTTTATAAGTGTATAGAGGGAACAGATTGTTCCATCTCATTATAATTAGTTTTTTTCGTTGCATGGTATGGAATACTGTAGATGTTAATGATACTTTCACCATTTCTTTTAAATTTAAGAAGTGTTACAAATCGAGTGATGAAATGGGCTACCTTTTTAATTAATTCATGATTACATAAATGCACTTCCTTTTTTTAATCCCTCTACGTTGCCCTGGGTTAATAAACTTTGAGGTTTGTATTAAGAGTTCGTCTGCTTGTAGTGTCAAGGCAGAAATGTGGTCACTCTGTAGGTCGGTAAGTGCCAACATAAACTTGGAGAAAAGGCAATGATGCTGCAGCTTTTTGCCAGGTGTAGTTCGGATTTTTTAACAGGTTCCTCTCCCCTCCATGTAAGAGAATGGCCGTTTAGAGCCACTTTGCGGGTAGCTGTTGAACTGAGGGAATGAAATCGAGGGTGATCTCCGTCTTTGCCGCCAATTTTACGGTAGGATGAGGTATTATGTGTTACAGTGTTATTAATCCGCTCTTTTTCAGGATGGAATTAGTTAGCGTGTCGTTACGGCCAATCCTTTTTGAGAAATTTTGCCTGTACAATTAAAGTTTTCAGTTAGGGTTTGTTTTCCAGAGGAGAGCATGGGAACTCACGTTATCCATTTATAGTGGTACAATCAGTTGGTGCCTTCAGCAAACGAGAGCAGCAGCAGCACAAAAAATCGTATAGTTTCATTCTTATCAGCAGCGTTTTGCAATTTTAAAGTAAACTTGAGCCTTACCCACCTAATTAGCTTAACACGTGTCCGTTACTGCTGATGAGTAATTTAGACGACGATTCCATGTGAAACCTGCTACTACATGTGTGTGTTTTGTGTGAGTTACTTAAGGTTCTAAGTGAGTGACGTAATTTTTATGCCATTTCATAAATTTTGTCACGGATCTTTTGATTCATGATAACCCCCATTTGCAAGCAGCACACCCTAACTACTTTCGCAAATAAATAATAGGTTGTACATGTGAATTACTGTATAGAATGGAAAACAAGAATGGACAGAGGGGTGAGTGCAAAGAAATTAGCCGTTGGTATCGATCACCCACGTGGTGTCGAATTGCACTGCTAGCGAGCTACCAGTTCGTTCTTGAAAATTAGTTAAGGTGAGGATGTTTGCGTGTGCCGTTAATTGTTAATTTGCATGTGCCAAATTACACAGGATGTTTTATTTTTAAAGAATTTCTTTTTGGGTATCTGGAAGATGCTTATGTCTGCTTTATCCCCCCCCCCGTTTTCCCTCCAAGCATCTTTGTTATAATACTGGCTGTTCGGTCCAAGTAGCAATTTAGGGTGTGAATTTCGGTCACTGTCCAAGCAGACGGACTACAGGGGCAGCAACGTAGATCCCTCATCTTTCCCAGTGCATAATTACAAACGGGATGCCTGATAGGTTAAGCACCTTCAGTGCGAGAGGGCATTTAATGAATTTCTGCTAATATGGGCGCCTTCAGTGCTAGACAAAAATAGAATTTAATTCGACTTGGCTTTGTTAACTGCAATTATAACGTCTGTAAAATTTCTGAGTATATAGATAATAAATGTGTCATATAAATTTGATTTTATCGATTTAGTGACCATATCAGCCCCTTCCTGTGTAGAGAGCAATGTTGGTGCTAAATTGGAGTCATGATAAACTGGCGGGAAGGAAAACTAACTGGGGTAGAGAATACAGATAATGTTAGAGCGTGGTATTTAGTTACTTGCCCACTTGGTTGCTTGAGCCCTCTCCCGCGTTATCCGTTGCGAAATTTTAATATGATAATCATCAAATTATTCGACTACTGACTCCAGGCCGGCCCCCTTAAGTGTATCCCTCCGAGCATTGAACGAAGCGGGTAAGCAGCGTGTATATGAGGTGCCTTGGCACACATACACATCCAGCACGCTCTAATACAGATTGAATGAAAGAGAGGAAGAGAAATGTAATAACAAAAAATGTAGGTAACCGTTCATCTGGCGGACCCTGTGCCAGGATTATTTAACAAACGTTAGGCATCTTTTAGAGGAGCAGACAGAAACATTACTAATTTTACCTCTTTTCAGGGATTTATTTGTGCATTTATCTATGTCCATGAGCTTCGGCGTTGTTTATAAAGGTTTGCTGTTGTTGTCTATCCATACTCAGCTTTGTGTTGCTGTGAAATTTTGAGGGATAATTTTTTATTTTTTGTATTCGATTAATGACGAGGTATTAATTTCGGTGCGAAATAACTGATAGCAATATTTGAGTACATTGGAACCCGCGGAGTGTGTTTACAGGGGTTTAAAATTCGTTGAGTGGCATGAGCATAGTAACTAGGTCGCGAGCAAAAACCTGTACAAATATGGCGGAAGAAAATTCGGGTGAGATGCACGAAGTGTCTGAGCAGGCAGGAACGAGCGTGCGTAACGTTGAACCGGGTTCCGAGGGTCATGTTTGCGAGGCAGTGGCGGCAGGTACCCCGCCCGCGCCTCCACAGCTGGGGCAGGCGTTCAGTTATGTGAAGGCGCACAAGGGCAAGCGGACGTGAATGACCGCTGCTCGACTGCAGTCAGCGCGACCACCACCGCAGAACAGGGTGCGATTCCCAGCAGTATAACTCCAGACTGGCTTAGTTCAGCTCTGAATAAACTAATTGACGGGAATGATAAACTTAATAAACGCTTTGACGAGCAAAATAAACTTTTTGATGAGCAAAGTACCGTGTTTAATACTCGTTTTGACGAGCAAAATAAACGGTTTGATGTACAGAGCACCGCGTTTAATGCAGAAATAGTTAGATGAGCAAGAACAATTGCTTCACACGAGGTTCGAGGGCCAAGAGAAAGAAATCAGTGCACCATTTGAAGAGAATAGCGGCCGAATTGATGCCGTAATCGCGGAAAATCTTGTGACAACTGACGCTATGCAAAGTGAGGTGCGCGAAATTCCGAAAAACGTATCTGACCTTAGTGAGCGCATAGAGTTTCGAGTAGCTGCACTTGAACACGACGTCTCGGATATGGAGAACGGAGTCACTGACGGAAATCTAATGAAAGACGTAATAAATGAAATCTGTAGTGAACAGACGGAACTACTGGAAAAAGTTTGTCAGCAGGTGGCGCAACAAGAGAATCAGACTGACAAAGTAGTAAGTAGGATGGATGGCTTAGCCAGAGCTGTCGAGGAAATCACATTGCAAGTAGATGCAGAATCCGATCGAATACAGCCAATAGCGATTAGTGTCAACCAAGAGGTGCAATCACTACTCCGATTTGAGCAGGCTCAGTAAGACGTTAATCATAGAAATCGGGATAATTTAGCAGAACTAATGAAACAGGATAAGGTGCAAAGGAACAGTGCGGTCACTTCGCGGAGCGACAGTGAAGTAGGTACTGCCAATAAAAGACGCCGTACTGAATCAGAAGAAATTAGGGACTTGGAAGAGCAATTATATAGTATTAGATCTCCTGTGGCATCAGACCCAGCAGTACGTACCGAATGGCACTGAGCACTATGGGGCTTAACATCTATGGTCATCAGTCCCCTAGAACTACTGAAACCTAACTAACCTAAGGACATCACACAACACGCAGTCATCACGAGGCAGAGAAAATCCCTGGCCCCGCCGGGAATCGAACCCGGGAACCCGGGCGGGAGAAGCGAGAACGCTACCGCACGACCACGAGCTGCGGACAGTACGTACCGAATCGATAGACATGAACGAGGAAGAATCCAGGCGGCATTTCGTGTCTGACTTAAATTACTCGGTCTTTCCTGACTCCAAAAACCATCAGCACCCCAGAGTTTTGTTACGCCAATTTCAAAATACATTGCCAGCTTCGTGGGGAGAGACATTGAAAATACGATTCGTGTGTAACCACTAGCGAGATGAGGCGAGTGCACGGACTGTGTCACGTACAAAGGTTTCACACAGGTCTTTCTGAAAGGTTTCGGACGGGAGGCATCCAAGATCAAATAAAACTAAATATTCTGATGAATGAAACCTGTCAAAATAGTCCGGAAACGAACTCAGTTCGTTATTTTCGCGACATGATTAAGGATAATCAGTATATGGATGCGCCATATTCAGATGCAGAATTGGTTAGGATATGTCTCACGAAATTGCCTCGGAAACTGCGGAGAGAAATTACGACAGCAGGTCGAAGTATGCAGGATGTTGTGGCGTTTCAACAACTTTTGCAAGAATTAGAGGAAGAGATTGATCACAATGGACCTAACGAAGTGAGAAGGGATGACCAAGTACGTCATCACAATTATGAGCGAGAGGAAAGGAACCGAGAAACAAATTACGTGCCGTACCGACATTTTAATATCGGGCGTAGTAGCGGCTTTGCAACGTGAGGGAAGCGGGGTCATAATCAGTACCGGAGGAATTCCTGTGGTAACACCGGCTGGTGTAGAAGTACGATCAGCTGACCCACGTCATAATGCGCGCAGTGACGATGATTCCAGAGAAGCAAGATGACTGACAAGTCCGACTCCTGAGTGTAGTGATCCTGTAAATAGTAGCATAGTTTTATATGTAGATTATGGTGAAATGAGAGAGGTATTATTTGAAGAAAACGAAGAAATAGAAGTGTTTAAATTACCCATTGTAAGTGTACTTGTAAATAACGTTATGATACCTTGTGTATTAGACACAGGCAGTCAAGTGTCAGTTTTGAGGGCGGATGTTTACAGTCGTTGTGCGGGTGAGATGAGATGGCCGACTTTGCCATTACAGAGAACCATAGTCAGCGGAGCAGTGCAAGGAAAGAGCGTCGAGGTCAGGCATCAGAGCCATATCGATTTCCAATGTCAAGGGCAGGTGATGCGCCTAGTGCTCTTGATCGTGTCTAAATTGACAGTCGAAGCCATTTTAGGCTTGGATTTTTTGAGGAAGTACCAAGCTACGCTAAATATACGCAATGGTTTCGCTGCAGTAGTAATTGATAAGGAAGAAGTACATTTGAGGTTTGACGAATCGGTAAATGTTAATGAAGGCGCGATGGCCTCCTTTAAATTATCTGTAGAATCCTAACATCAACGGGAATGTGGTTATCAAAGGCAGGATGACTTACAGTGCGAGTTAGCGCTAGTGAAAACAGTCAGTGAAACTGTCAACTTAGCAATTAAAATGATTCAGAAAGAGGCTCTAAGTTGACAGAAGAGACAAAAGGGAAAGATACGCCGTTTAATGTTGTGAACGGGAGACAAAGTGTTAATTAAAGGTCATCGTTTATCGAAGAAACACAGGTTTCTTGCTAACAAGGTTTTTAATGTGTATGTGGGGCCTTTCCGTGTGAGGAGAGTGGCTCACGAGAGCGACGTCGAAGTCGAAACTCTTCGCGGACGAAAGTCAAGAAGTCTGCACCACATTTCTGACATAAAGCTATTCCGAGAATGTTGTTGTGGTCTTCAGTCCTGAGACTGGTTTGATGCAGCTCTCCATGCTACTCTATCCTGTGCAAGCTTCTTCATCTCCCAGTACCTACTGCAACCTACATCCTTCTGAATCTGCTTAGTGTATTCATCTCTTGGTCTCCCCCTACGATTTTTACCCTCCACGCTGCCCTCCAATACTAAATTGGTGATCCCTTGATGCCTCAGAACATGTCCTACCAACCGGTCCCTTCTTCTTGTGAAGTTGTGCCACAAACTCCTCTTCTCCCCAATTCTGTTCAGTGCGTCCTCATTAGTTCTGTGATCTACCCATCTAATCTTCAGCATTCTTCTGTAGCACCACATTTCAAAATCTTCTTGTCCAAACTATGTATCGTCCATGTTTCACTTCCATGCATGGCTACACTCCATACAAATACTTTCAGAAACGACTTCCTGACACTTAAATCTATACTCGATGTTAACAAATTTCTCTTCTTCAGAAACGCTTTCCTTGCCATTGCCAGTCTACATTTTATATCCTCTCTACTTCGACCATCATCAGTTATTTTGCTCCCCAAATAGCAAAACTCCTTTACTACTTTAAGTGTCTCATTTCCTAATCTAATTCCCTCAGCATCACCCGACTTAATTCGACTACATTCCATTATCCTTGTTTTGCTTTTGTTGATGTTCATCTTATATCCTCCTTTCAAGACACTGTCCATTCCATTCAACTGTTCTTCCAAGTCCTTTGCTGTCTCTGACAGAATTACAATGTCATCGGCGAACCTCAAAGTTTTTATTTCTTCTCCATGGATTTTAATACCTACTCCGAATTTTTCTTTTGTTTCCTTTACTGCTTGCTCAATATACAGATTGAATAACATCGGGGAGAGGCTACAACCCTGTCTTACTCCCTTCCCAACCACTGCTTCCGAGAATAAAATAACATTTTTATTGGGCAATTTCTAGTCACATAGTTGATGTCAAGGATCATCGAAGGCTTAATTTTAAGTGTTCAGTGGATGTAGAAAGAGTAATTGAGAGTTTGTGGTTCATTTTTCAGTACTGTTGATACGGAAGATGGACACACTTTGAGGATACCTGAAATATGTGAAAAAAGGGGAATCTATTGATGAGGATTTGTGTTAGTAGCGCCGCAAGTGAGTGGGTATGTTATTTTAATATATTTTTTGCCCTTGGTTACTGCTCATGAAGCAGAGGGGTTAGAGAGGATGATGACTGCGGCGATAGGGGCGCGGATTAATGGGTCAAGGATCCCAGAGTATTTAGTGGAGGAGAGATGAGAGGTTTTTGTGTGATTGTTAGGGAGTTCCAGGAATAGAGTATGCTTTGTAATATGTTCCAGAGAAAGTAAGAGTGTGTGTCGGATACTGTAAAGACATGGACAGCAGAGGAATCACAGGAGAGAAGTAAACTGAACAGGTGATAAAATACGATGAAAGGTATGGTAAGATCCTAGAATTTTGCCAAAGTGATCAGGTAACCTGAACTGGTAACGTATAAAAGTAATTTCTAATGCCCTATAAGGGAGATTTATGTCAGACGTGTAAGGTGTTCTTGATTATTTGTATGTGATGTGCGAATTTATGTGTGCACTCTTTATTGTCAGGTTCTCGTAAATTTTTAATAACAGGTGATGGAGGCTATGGCAAGTTGAAGATAACCCTGATGTAACAGGATAACAATAATTGCTAGTGAAGTGACCGGAAGATAATGCTATGCAATGGATTTCAATGTTAATCAGTATCCCGAGAATAATTTTCATAGGAAGTACGAGTCGTAGTCTCAGTGCGTAAGTAAAGGTGGTAAATTATGGTAACGAATCGTTCTAATTAAGCTTTTCATTTTTAAGTTTAAATTTGACAGATTTGCCTATTTGAGTGCATTTGGATGTGTCATCAAGGGGAGTCCTTAGTGGACATTTCCATGGAAAAGCTTAGGGAAATTCGAAAAATGCCCTTGTCAATGTAATTGAAAGTCCTAGGGAGTAGAGAGTAATGTCTCTATAGGGTCTAGTGCTTAGAATTATAATTGTTCTAATATAACCTAGTATGGAGCGATTAGTTCACGTCGAGAGAGAAGGTCTAATGGCCCGTAAAGAAGAGATGTGTTGACGGTTAGTTAAAGGGAGTTTCTTTTCGATAAAGAACCAGTTCAAAATTTTCCCTTTACCTGAACCTAATGCATGATATAATCCATGGGAGGATGTCAAAAACATGGTCCTCCCTTTTCCAACGCGTTGTGCATCATCTCTCTGCAGCTATGAGAATAATGTGTTAATGAAATTAGAAGTAAATAAGTTCTTGAATTTTGTTGTGGGTGTATCCCATTTGTTCTTAATCGATGGGAAATTAGATAGAAAATACACCAAGAAGGATCATGTACCTCCTATGTACGATTGTCAGAATGTGGTAATCGGAGGGTGTTTAAATGTTTTTATTTGATTGGTCCGTTAGTTTTAGTGTGACAGTTGTAAAAGCAGAGATGGAGTCGCTGAATTTATGATTTGTAATTAGCGTAAGCCTTAATTTTAGTGAACGTGTTGAAGGTAGTTGCTTTTAAATGTCCAACTGTCAAGTTAAAAAAAAATCACCTGGAACAATTACGGCAGTCACTTAATGTAGAGTATATTATACACTCTTAAGAGAATACACTCCTGGAAATGGAAAAAAGAACACATTGACACCGGTGTGTCAGACCCACCATACTTGCTCCGGACACTGCGAGAGGGCTGTACAAGCAATGATCACACGCACGGCACAGCGGACACACCAGGAACCGCGGTGTTGGCCGTCGAATGGCGCTAGCTGCGCAGCATTTGTGCACCGCCGCCGTCAGTGTCAGCCAGTTTGCCGTGGCATACGGAGCTCCATCGCAGTCTTTAACACTGGTAGCATGCCGCGACAGCGTGGACGTGAACCGTATGTGCAGTTGACGGACTTTGAGCGAGGGCGTATAGTGGGCATGCGGGAGGCCGGGTGGACGTACCGCCGAATTGCTCAACACGTGGGGCGTGAGGTCTCCACAGTACATCGATGTTGTCGCCAGTGGTCGGCGGAAGGTGCACGTGCCCGTCGACCTGGGACCGGACCGCAGCGACGCACGGATGCACGCCAAGACCGTAGGATCCTACGCAGTGCCGTAGGGGACCGCACCGCCACTTCCCAGCAAATTAGAGACACTGTTGCTCCTGGGGTATCGGCGAGGACCATTCGCAACCGTCTCCATGAAGCTGGGCTACGGTCCCGCACACCGTTAGGCCGTCTTCCGCTCACGCCCCAACATCGTGCAGCCCGCCTCCAGTGGTGTCGCGACAGGCGTGAATGGAGGGACGAATGGAGACGTGTCGTCTTCAGCGATGAGAGTCACTTCTGCCTTGGTGCCAATGATGGTCGTATGCGTGTTTGGCGCCGTGCAGGTGAGCGCCACAATCAGGACTGCATACGACCGAGGCACACAGGGCCAACACCCGGCATCATGGTGTGGGGAGCGATCTCCTACACTGGCCGTACACCACTGGTGATCGTCGAGGGGACACTGAATAGTGCACGGTACATCCAAACCGTCATCTAACCCATCGTTCTACCATTCCTAGACCGGCAAGGGAACTTGCTGTTCCAACAGGACAATGCACGTCCGCATGTATCCCGTGCCACCCAACGTGCTCTAGAAGGTGTAAGTCAACTACCCTGGCCAGCAAGATCTCCGGATCTGTCCCCCATTGAGCATGTTTGGGACTGGATGATGCGTCGTCTCACGCGGTCTGCACGTCCAGCACGAACGCTGGTCCAACTGAGGCGCCAGGTGGAAATGGCATGGCAAGCCGTTCCACAGGACTATATCCAGCATCTCTACGATAGTCTCCATGGGAGAATAGCAGCCTGCATTGCTGCGAAATGTGGATATACAGTGTACTAGTGCCGACATTGTGCATGCTCTGTTGCCTGTGTCTATGTGCCTGTGGTTCTGTCAGTGTGATCATGTGATGTATCTGACCCCAGGAATGTGTCAATAAAGTTTCCCCTTCCTGGGACAATGAATTCACGGTGTTCTTATTTCAATTTCCAGGAGTGTATGACATTAGGAATATATTTGTGACTCGATGAAAAATGCTCATAAATATTAGAAAGACCGTGTAAGTCCGATCTCTTCATTCGTAAATTAACCAGAGAATCTTGAAAAAAGAAAAAGGAGCTGTTGCCGAGGTGTTATACCAATTCTCTCTGTTTGTTACTGTTGTAAGATGTGCACGTGTTGGAGCAAGGAAGGAGTTGCGTCAGGTGCCAGCATGACGATGATCTTACGAGAATCGGAGCTGTGAAGGCGGCCGACGAGACAACGTTGTCGCCAAGCTGTCTTTCGCCCTGCGTCTGTCTGCATGGGACAGAGTGGGGGTGCCACACCGCCTTGTAACAGAAGGTGTTGGCCAGCCACGGGTCAGGGGGGGGGGGAGGAGGGAGGGGGCGCGGCGCTCCCCTCCACTGAGGGCTCTATCAGCTGGTAGCAGTATCCCACGGCCGGTGTCCCTGATCCAGGCGGAGCGTCAGGACACAGTTGTCCACACGCTAGCCTGCGTCCGGGGAGCGTGTCACGCGCCGTGGATTTCAAAGTATCTGACAGCGCGCTGGGAGGAGTGGTGTGCACGTTACGAATGTCAACATCCTAACTGTGGTGTCACCGCCAGACGCCACACTTGCTAGGCGGTAGCTTTAAATCGGCCGCGGTCGATTAGTACATGTCGGACCCGCGTGTTGCCACAGTCAGTATTTGCAGACCGAGCGCCACCACACGGCAGGTCTAGAGAGACGTACTAGCACTCGTCCCCAGTTGTACGACGACTTTGCTAGCGACTACACTGACGGAGCCTTTCTCTCATTTGCCGAGAGACAGTTAGAATAGCCTTCAGCTAAGTCCATGGCTACGACCTAGCAAGGCGCCATTAGCCTAACAGTGCTTGTAATTAAAGAGTCTCATTTGTATCGTCAAGAGCGATGTACCACAATGATGGAGTAAAGTTAAGTATTAACGCAGCTACGTACTTTTCTTTATAGCATTCATTACGTATCCTGTTCCAGGCCTCACGCCAGCCGGCGTGTGTGTACGCGTGCATTTCAGTTACCCGTCACTGTGGACTGGCTGTCTTGTCAGTCCACAACACTAACAGTGCGCCAGGGGGCGTGTACCTCATGGCCGATGTCGGAGGTCACGACACTGATGTCCGACAGCAGTCTGGAAGCTTATTAGACTGGCAAGAAGGTTAACCACTGGTCACGGGTTGCAGAAATCGGGACAATGCTTAGGACAGTAGGTGAATAATGATTTCTGGAATTGTAGTAATATGAGGCTAGTAGATGAGGAAGTGATGGGAGGTTCAGACCTCATAACAGGGCTCAGTGACTGATTAAATTCTTCGTTACTAAGGCCAAAGGTTTTGCAACATGAAGCTGGTTCTTGTTTAGAACTTAAAGAATTAATAGACTGAGTTAAGAAACAGTGACAAGGATAGGACTCATGGTTTAATGAGAGAGTGTGGGTAATAAGGAGAGAACCCTAAGTAACAGGCCTTGGGATTCGACCCCTGTCCATCTTGTCTCCATCCAGCCTGAAGCTGGCGATACCCATTCTTTCGTGCCAGTACATGCATTTTCTGTATAAAAAAGGTAAAGCGCAGGTCACGGCATTGAATATCATGTGAACCACAAATTTTTCAGTCTTCTTAGTTAAAGCGAAGGTCGTGGGATTGAATCTCGTTTGCACAATGATTTTTTCAGTCTTTGTTTCAACCCAGCTTACACGCACACACACACACACACACACACACACACACACAACACTGTGGGTCCGTGTTCGATTCTTGGTGGTGGGTTTGTTTCGTTAGATGGTTTTTTTGTGTATCTGATGATATTGTAATGGTTGGCGTGCCTCTATTTCCTCTATTTGTTTTGAGATAAAACATCGGGAAGTGTGCTGACAATCAAATAAGTATGTATAATGTACTGACAGTTATTTTCATCGCGATGCATGACACCATGCAGTAGGACTTCTGTGGCTGGTGATGTTCAACCGACTTGTACCGTGAAAGTAATACTAAACAAAAAAAAAAGCCGAAGTTCAAGTCCCGTTAGCGCCAACATTTTTTCCAGTTAAAGCAAAAAAAGCAAAGAAGAAGCGATAAAGCATGTGCATGGAATCCGAGAGGTTGCGGGATCGAATCCCAGTCGGAACGGGGAAATTTTCAGTCTGCCTTTAATCTAGCCTTTACCTCTAAACGATACGAAGAGTCACTAATGATGACACGTGGCTCGGAATCCAGATTAAACTATACGTTCAGTTCTCCCGCTTGGATAAGCGGGATAGATAGGCACATGCAAGTCGCCGAGGTGGCGACCCGTTGAAAGACTTGGATCAAAGCACTCAGCCACACGAAATTATAGTTAATCATGACTTATGTCAAACGTGGAGTATCACATGACCGCCTGCTACCCTTTCTACGTCATCTACAGAGCTCAAAAGCGTCCATTATGCTCTTATAAAGGGTTGACTATTATTTGGTCCAGGGAGCTTATTATGTTTAGAGTTTTCAAAACTGAAACGAAAGTATTTAAGGTTGAATAGCAGGTACTCTGTTTCAGTTCTACTGATTTTTATATATTTCAAACTAGTTTTCGGCTCACTGGGCCATCTTCAGGAAACAACTGTATAGTGTATCAAAGGGACACTAATTCTTAGGTAATCCAACATTATAAGCAAACATACAATCCACTTGCATAGAGTATTGTCCCTCAGACTTGTATCTTACTGCTGAAATTACACTTAACACAACGTAAAATTTTAGTCACAATAAATAATCAAACTACACAATAGTACAGGTTAAACGGTTATCTCGCAAAATTTTATAAGTTTTTGACACTGGCTGACCAACTGCTAAACTGAGCACTTGTCATTTATGTTGTGCAACAAGCATGTTTTATGATTGTAAACTAGACTTTAGGCAACAGTCAGTATTGTACACATTAATTGAAATACTTAGTCTTACAGTATGTAAGATCTTACAGTGTGTAACATTGTGTTGTTAATTAACAAGTTTGATGCACAACACTCTATGCAAGTAGGTTGTACCTTTGCTTCTAATGTTTGGTAAGCTAAGGACTAGTGTCCCTTTGAGACTGTAGTCAGTTGTTGCCTGAAGATGGTCGGTAAGCCGAAAACTAATTTGAAATAAACAAAAATCTGTAGAACAAAAACTCTGTACTAGTTATTCAACATTAAGTACGGAACTGTTCTACCAATAAATAACGGAAGAATCCATAAATACGAAATTGAAGTATCCTGCTAGACAGTCACTCACTCTTCTGTGTCCTCTTTTCCTCTTCGGCTCTGTACCAGAAACCCAGACAACATGGATCGAAACAGATGTTCTCAGCCCATTCTTCTACCACTCGATTATGTCTCTGAAAGAAACAAAAAGTATTTTTCAGGATTTTACTTCTTCAGGCCGACGGTAGCTCATGTTAGCAGATACGTTCTATAAGTACAATAAAACATATTCTGTCTCTTCTAAGGCTGCAACTAAGTCTTCAGTTACAGACAATCATGAGAACCAAATTTGTCTCTATTAAGCTGCAGAGTTTACAGGCAGAGAAGAATGAATCAAAGTACGTTTAGTAGAATCACTAAGATTGACATGCTTCCATTCATACTTACTTATGAGGAGGTCACTGCAAGTGCCATGACCAGATTTCCCAGAAATTCGCTTAGTGGAAGAGGGTCAAAATAAGCTAACATATGTCTTGGCTTATACGTAGCTACTCGACCGTTTCTTAGAAAATGACGCTCAAAGTTATCGAGGTACTGTATGTACCTTTTAGCGAGTACACACTCCCGCCCAAGGACTGGTACATTGCCTAGCGTGGCGGTTTCTTACTTTGTTCGGATGTTCGAAACCCTATAGTTATTTTTATTTTAGTTTCTGATTTATCTATCCCTGTTCGTGGATGAATACTACATGATGTTTCCCAATGTACATTGTAATCAATTTTGCTCCTCAGAACGTTCGTACTTTAATTGAAATGTTCGATTTCGTATAAATTTCGGCCTGACTTAATTTCTGTACTTAAGTAGTATATTCCACATTTAAAGATAATTTTGCAGATATTTAGTCACCAAGACACAATTTTTCTGATAAAATAATTTTATTTTCCGTATAGATCCATTTAGCAACATAGATCTTGAACCATGGAAATTAGTAATCGCAACTGTTAACTTAAATGAGTCAAAAACCACTTTACAGTCAAACTAATATTATTGTGCTTTAATTTCCTTGTAAACAGAATTTCTGTTTTCGCTTTAAATTATTCAAATTTTACTATCGATAATTCAATCGACAATTATACAAAGACAGAAAGTTAGTTTTTATTTTGTCAAAATTTGCAACCTTCACTGTTAATTATTGGGCGCATAAATCATTCTATAAACAATTATTTTCAGAAAACATTATGTAAATTTTACATGAAAAGTAATTTCAATTAAGACAATCATAAAAAAATTCATTTGAACTACAGTCGGTTCCAGAACGATCTGGAAGCTATGTCTGTAATGAAGCTATGTACGTAATACTTACAGAAATCCTAGGCGTCAAAAACGCCATTATAGTTTCAACTGTCGAGATAGGTCAATGTAACTATCAAGTTCTTTGTGTCGTGTTGAAATGCTAGATAATTTTTAACACTTAAGAAGTCGTGTTGTAGAAAGTGTCAAGAATTTGCAAATAAATGCCGATGATGTCAAAAAGCAACAATATTCCAGCGACTTTTACTGAAACAAAATACCATGGCCATGTTAACTGAATAGCATAAACATTAACCTATACAGAATGAGATTTTCACTCTGCAGCGGAGTGTGCGCTCATATGAAACATCCTGGCAGATTAAAACTGTGTGCTGGACCGAAACTCGAACTCGGGACCTTTGCTTTTCGCGGGCAAGTGCTCTACCATCTGAGATACCCAAGCACGACTCACGGTCCCTCCTCACAGCTTTACTTCTGTCAGTATCCTACCGTCCATACTTTACAGCCATGTCTCCGCAATATCCTTTCTTCCATGAGTGCTAGTTCTGCAAGGTTTGCGGAAGAGCTTCTACATCAACTTCTACATCTACACGGATACTCTGCAAATCACATTTAAGTGCCTGGCAGAGGGTTCATCGAACCACCTTCACAATTCTCTATTATTCCAATCTCCTATAGCGCGGAAAGAACGAACACCTATATCTTTCCGTACGAGCTCTGATTTCCCTTGTTTTATCGTGGGGATCGTTTCTCCCTATGTAGGTCGGTATCAACAAAAAAATTTCGGATTCGGAAGAGAAAGTTAGTGATTGGAATTTTGTGAGAAGATTCTGTCGCAACAAAAAACGCCTTTCTTTTAATGATGTCCATCCCAAATCCTGTATCATTTCTGTGACTCTCTCTCCCATATTTTGCGATAATACAAAACGTGGTGCCCTTCTCTGAACTTTTTCGATGTACTCCGTCAGTCCTATCTGGTAAGGATCCCACACCGCGCAACCGTATTCTAAAAGAGGATGGACAAGTGTAGTGTAGGCAGTCTCCTTAGTAGATCTGTTACATTTTCTATGTGTCCTGTCAATAAAACACAGTCTTTGGTTAACCTTCCCCACAACATTTTCTATGTGTTCCTTCCAATTTAAGTTGTTCGTAATTGTAATACCTAGGTATTTAGTTGAATTTACGGCTTTTAGATTAGACTGATTTAATGTGTAACCGAAGTTTAACGAATTCCTTTTAGCAGTCATGTTAAGACCTCACACTTTTCTTTATTTAGGGTCAACTGCGAACTTTCGCAGCATTCAGATATCTTTTCTAAATCGTTTCGCAATTTGTTTTGATCTTCTGACGAATTTAATAGTTGCTAAACGACAGCGTCATCTGCAAACAACCTAAGACGGTTGCTCAGATTGTCTCCCAAATCGTTTATATAGATAAGAAACTGCAAAGGGCCTATAATACTACCTTGGGGAACGCCAGAATTCATTTCTGTTTTACTCGATGACTTTCCGTCAATTACCTCTCTGACAGGAAATCACAAATCCAGTCACATAACTGAGACGATACTCCATAAGCACGCAATTTCACTATAAGTAGCTTGTGTGGTACAGTATCAAAAGCCTTCCGGAAATCCAGAAATACGGAATCGATCTGAAATCCCTTGACAATAGCACTCAACACTTCATGTAAATAGAAAGCTAGTTGTATTTCACAGGAACGATGTTTCATAAGCCCATGTTGACTGTGTGCCAATAGACAGTTTTCTTCGAGGTAATTCGTAATGTTTGAACACAATATATGTTTCAAAATACTGCTGCATATCGACGTTAATGATATGGGCATATAATTTAGTGGATTACTCCTACCACCTTTCTTGAATATTGGTGTGACCTGTGCAACTTTCCGGTCTTTGGGTACGAATCTATCGTCGGGCGAATGGTTGTATATGATTGTTAAGTATGGAGCTAGTGCATCAGAATGCTCCGAAAGGAACCTAATTGATATACAATCTGGACCAGAAGACTTGCTTTTATTACACTCAGAGCATATTTACTTCTAGGTTACTCATGTTGGCAGCTGTTCTCGATTCTAATTGTGGAATATTTACTTCGTCTCCTTTTGTGAAAGCATTTCGGAAGGCTGTGTTTAGTAACTCTGCTTTTGCAGCACTGTCTTCTATAGTACCTCCACTGCTATCTCGCAGAGAAGGCATTGCTTGTTTCTTGCCGCTAATATACTTCACATACGACCAGAATCTCTTTGGATTTTCTGCCAGGTTTCGAGACAAAGTTTCGTTATGGAAACTGTTATAAGCATCTCGCATTGAAGTCAGCGCTAAATTTCGAGCTTCTGTAAAACATGGCCAATCTTGGGGATTTTGCGTCTGTTTAAATTTGGCATGTTTGTTTCGTTGTTTCTGCAACAGTGTTCTGATCAATTTAGTGTACCAAGGAGGATCAACTCCGTCGTTTGTTAATTTATTTGGTATAAATCTCTCAATTGCTCCGATACTATTTCTTTGAATTCAATGCACATCTGCTCTACACTTACATTATTGATTTGGAATGAGTGGAGATTGTCTCTCAGGAAGGCTTCAAGTGAATTTTTATCTGCTTTTTTGAATAGGTATATTTTTCGCTTATTTTTGGAGGATTTGGAAATTACAATATTCAATCTCGCTACGACAACCCTGTGTTCACTTGAAAGGGTACAGTACCGCCCGACATTGAAAATAGGTACAACATACTTCATTATTTTTGTCAGAACAACACATTTTTTTTGTAAAATAACTCAATTTCAATTAATACATCGATGCCGGATACCAGTGTAGGAATGAATGACAATTTATTTATTTAATTTATCATATGTGCACTCCCACAAAATAAATCCCTACATCCAGTTTGGTGAGATCTTTTGAAATGAATGAATGTATGGTCGTCTGCTAACCGCAGATAGTGAATGTGAATATATGATCATCTTTGAGTCGATCCTTTGGCCACCTTTGGTGGGACCAAAGAGATGAAATTTACCAGAGCTTTGAGCGCCTGAAATGTAGCTGGCCAATAGGGTAGTAAGGTGCTCCCCCACTTCAGCAGAGGTGGAGAGGACCTCGAAAACGGCCATGTTTTAGGCACTCTGCCGCTGGATCCTGTGCTGTTAACACCTGTTTTAGATGTGCTCCGTAATGACGAAAGAGTGGAGGCATGGTATGCATGTGGAATATTTAAGAGTAGTTTGAAATAATGATTTCTCTATTTCAGGAACTTTTGTGGGGAGAATTAAATGTCAGGCAGGTAATATTAATGGGATTGTAGTAATCTTCGGAAGTGACCAACGGTCACAAAGAAACCACGTGCAGCAATAAGTTGAAATACTTCCGTGTGCTTAAGCTAAGCTGAATTACTAGCGTGTGTACAATAAGTTGAAATATTTAAGAAATAGCGTGTGTACCATAAGTTGAAATATTTAAGAAATGGCGTGTGCAGGACTTGAAATTAGAGACGAGTACTTCCACGTGGTGAGTACTGTGTGAATCTCAATCTGTGTATGAGACAAAGGATAAAGAGAAGTACTCGTCCATGGTATCAGTTGAGGACTCGCGTGTGTGATGAATACATTAATATTACTTTGCGTGTGACGCTAGATTCAAACTCTGAGAGAGAAGAAAGGTGAGTCGGCCGTCTATCCAGCAACGCCACATGGCTTGCATTGCACAGGAAGACGTGCATTTATCTCCAGAGTTCACAGTAGGAAAGTAGAATTACAAAGTGGGGCAGTGTCATGTGAAACTGGGATCAATATTAATTGAAGTGGGAAAGCTGAAAGTGATAATGTTGTAACCATTCTCTGTGTAGTATTTCATATTGTTGTGTGGTGTATGTCATGTAATTTGGGTATGTGTGGTTTCCATGGGTGTGTAGCGAAGTAGTTTCAAAAGATTAGTGGGTTATGCTTGTTCCTTCTGTACCGCTCAGTCTGGAGGAAAGTTTCGTGATGATGATTGTGAGAGTCGAAGTGTGAGGTATAATAAAAGATCCACCAACCTATCCAGAAAGTGCACTGTAGCGTTAAATAAATTACGAGACCATAATATAGAGATTCACTAATGTAAAGCCATGCCCACTGGGCGGAATTTCTGATATGTTATTGTTGTAGGTTATAGAATTTGTGTGTTTAGGTTAGGGAATTTATCGGAATAAATCAGATAGTGAAAAGAAAGAGATTGGTAGACTATTCCTTTAAATTGTATGTTGTCATAATGTCCCGAATTTATAATGTGTGCGCCATTCATATTCAGTGGGATGGCTACGTGTTAATAAAAGCCGTCAAATAAAAGACAAAAAGAAAATGTGGTACTACCAGTGCGTAGTGTACAGTCAGAGTTCTGTAAATCACTGATAGTCAGATATGTGTTTTCGTTGCGTAGTAATCATATAGGAGGATAACTTGTAACTTAAGTGAGAGTACTAGAGCTAATATTACTTGATAACTAAGAATGAATCCACTCGCTTGGCAGACCACTCATCTTGCAGGCCTGACTGCTTGATGCCACAGTATGAGCAAGGCATGTGGGTGCCTCTCATAATTTCGACCCTGCCAGGATATTTTTTTGCAGGATATTTTTTGCCAGGATATTTTGCTGTTAGGGTTTGCTGTTAAGATTTTTTTTGATGGAATGTATGGTGATAGCGCTAAGAAGTAAATTTTTTTTTTGCTGTTTGCGATTTCTTTCAGGATTGGTGAGGATCTTTTATTTTTTTTATGTAATTAATTGCTATATCGTCCTGGGCTGGAAGATCGTGGTATAATTTTTTTTTTTTTGCGTAATGTCCGTAGTAACTAGGTCGCAGTCGAAAAGTGTAGCCACCATGGAGAATAGCGATTCCGGGGTGAACGTAGCAGTGCAGCAGGAAGTAGCTGTTGACCATCGGTTAATGAGCGGGGACGGCAAACACTTGGAAGGGGCTGAATTGTTCAGTGGACCGCGGCAAGGTGATCCTTTGAGCGGCGGGCTTTGTTCACAATCGGGGGCTTTTCCCGACGACGCGGGCGAGCCGGGACTAGGTCAGGTATGCAGTGGAAGTGCAGCTACCCTTAGGGAAGCTACGGTTTCACAGGCGAACGAGGTGAGCGCGTCGAAAGTAGCAAATGACAATGTGCTACTGCAGTTTTTACAGAAGATGGATAAAGATTATAAGGAAAGATGGGAAGCGATGGATAGAGATAATAAGGAAAGATGGGAAGCGATGGATAAAGGTAGTAAGGAAAGTATGGAGGCGTTGGATAAGGGAAATATAGAGGCAATGAGGAAGCTAGACTCAGTTATCGATGAGCGTCTGCCCGCAGTTAATAATCGGTTAGATGAGGGGGAGAAGAATCTGGGTGCGTTGAAGCAAGTATGTGACGCCGTGAAAGAAAAAGCCAATAATTTGGAGGTACGAATGATTGCAGTAGAGAGTGATACTACAGAACGTAGGGACGTGTTGCCGGATGAGCGAATCAAAGAGGTGGTGGTCAGAATGAATACGATTAGCGCAGAGGTAGAAAAGATCAGTATGAGAGGCGAAACAGGCTCTGACAGTACGCAGCGAGAGGTTTATGCCGACCAGGGGGAGATACAATCGCTATTACAGCTTAAAGAGGCGCAATTAGAAATAAGTAGGAAACATAGTGAAGAACTAGCACAGTTGCAATTAGCGTGCAGTAGCGAAGGTGACGCACCACCAGGTAGATTGCAGAGAGAGAGAGAGATAAACTCAAAAAGCGAAAATAGGGAGGAAGAGGAAGACGAATTCAGAGAGTCAGAAGAACGGTTGTGTCGGATAAAACAGGTAGCAAACCCAACTGGGTATAGTCCAAGGCTTTCTCAACTTCAAGATTCAATTCCTTCATCGTAGGGACCGCTCCTCAAAACGAAGTTGGTGTATAACCATTTGAGGGACGAGGCTAGAGCGAAAATGCAGGAAGACATTAAAGACTGCAGTAGTTATTTAAATGAATTCTGGTCGAAAAGTAAGCAGGACCTGGTTAAGCAAAGCATATTGATGATGCCAAATTGTAACGAAGATGGTGTAAGATATCCAGTGTCGTTCTGTCAGGAAATGCTGAGACGAAACAGGTATTTGGATGTGCCATACGAAACTGTGGAGTTCATTAGGATCTGTATAACGAAGTTGCCAGTGAAATTGCGCAGAGATATAGCGATAGCAGGCAGATGCGTAGACGATTCTGCGTCACCTCAGCACTTGTTACAGGAACTGGGTAATGAGAGCAACATTGTGAACGGCGACACGACTCATAGGTCAGACAGAGTCGAGGATAGGAACGGCAGAAACTATGAGAATGACAGGAGAGCATGGAATCCTGGCATTTCATTCTTGTTATAATGGATTGAAGGATAGGAGAAACTAATCCAACATATCAGCCCTTAGCATCTTGCCTTAAAACACATGCAGCTGGCACTGAAAATTGTCTATGTAGCAGACATACTCTACTGATATGTAGGAATGCAAATACCATACTTCTGATCAGAGAATAAAACACCAGTAATGGCATCTGTTAGGCTGGTATCTCAGCAAAATTTGCAAATTTTTATTTGGAACACTAAAGTAAAAGGACTGTTTCCTCAAAGACCAGTTGCTAAAAATGTTATGTAATAATGCCAATGAGTCCAGTTCAATTAGTGTGATTTGACTATTGCGGGTATTTAACACGTAATGTAAAAAAGTAAACATTGTGATCTGTATGGAATAGGGTACGTTTATACTGCTGTTACAGGTAACATCAGTAATGTGATCGAAGTTTTTAGATTAGCTGCCATCTAATCGGTAGTATGTCATTGTCATAGTGACAGTTACAATGAAGTGCTGTGTGTGGTTGTTCGGAATCTGGTGTTAGGGAAAGAGGCCACTAGCACCAAAGTTACTAACACTTGGGCTGCCCATTTCTCCCAGCTTGTATATTCTCTGCACACATTTAATTTTCATGTAAACTTAGATTCCTAACTAGCATATTCTTTACTGTGTATAGTGGACCATTCAGAGTGAGGCGGATTGTCCATGAAACTGCTGTACTGATTGAGACGATCAAGGGAAAACAATCGCGTGGGCTTCATCACATTTCTAACATCAAATTATGGAAAAGTTAAGGATAGATCGAAAGTAGGCAATTTATGGTAGGTAGTCAATGTATTTTTTTTTTTGTGGTGTGTAACGTTGTGCAGGGTCAAATCGAACATAAGAATTTTCAGGCGGGATGTCAGGAAGTATGACGGAATAGACTGGTCGAATGAGTCATGAACAGGAGTCGACAGAGTGGTGTATGTGCGTATTTTTTGTCATATGAATAAGGATCAAGCAGAAACGACGTGATGATTAATGAGTGGATAAAGATGGTAGATAAAGAAGCGACGTGATAAATAGTAGTGGATAAAGGTGATATTTAAGGAAAGAAGCGACGTGAAGCAGTGTGATTAATAAAAAGAGATTCGACGTGATGAAACAGTGGTAAATAAAGGTGTGTAGAATTAATAATGTGGAGATGTCTTAGATGTATGTTACAGAGGGTCCTGTGTATGCTGCAATAGAGATTGATGCCAATGGCGAAGGAAGACCAGGAAATGATGAAGTAATGGACGGACGGAGAGCCGAAATACGAATGAAGAGATGAGGACAACTGCACAATGTGAAGGGACATGAAGGGAGTATGAGATTCAGATGGTGAACGTTGTGGAATACTGACGTAAGATGTAATATAAGTGTAGATCTAATTCTTACCATAAGATTTGCAATTTGGCGAAAATAATATTTTTTGTTGTTGTTGAAGCCTGGTACCAGTATGACTAATTAAAACGGTACCAAGAATGTGTACAGTTATTTTGCAGGATGAATAATTTGTGTATTTTTTGTTCTTAGATGAAATGTCGCAATTCTAAGTGATATTTAGCAGGAGGAATGCAGAGGTAAGCCGATGGAGAGAGGTGCCAGAGTGAAAGGACGAATTTGGAGACTGGAAAGCTATCTCCGAAACAGCTTCATGTGTTATGGTGTTATGAGTATAAGGGAGCGAAGGTATTGTATGTTGTCGTGAGAGTGGTGGTGTTATGAGTACAAGGGAGCAAAGGTATGGTATGTTGTCGTGAGTGTGGTGGTGTTAAGGTTAGCTGACTTCTAGACCTATTCTGTTAGTGTATTAATGGATTGAATGAGAAGGAAAATGTGATGTCTGGTGAGTGAGAGTCGTAGAGTAGTGTGATCAATGCGCACACTCCTGTAAAGGGGATGCTACCGATCTGTAACTAAAACATTATTGTGTATTGTTTGATTTGGTTGGACCTCGATAGCAGGTCAGGACCTGACATCATGTGGATGGTACATACGTGTCCTAGAAATGTTGTTATATATAAAAAAATGTAAAATATATAAAGAGATACTAATTTCAGTCTGTCACAAGCACAAAGGTGCATTGTATGTTGTAGATTTAGAGTCATCAGTTTCTAAAATGTTTATTGTGTTAGGATGTTAAAGTAGTTTACTACTTAATAACATGTGATAGGTAATTGTGAGCTGTGTAGATGATTTCTTATTTTTTTGTTGGAACACTTTCAAGGGGTATTAATTTCAGTCTGTCACAAGCACAAAGGTGCGTTGTTATTGTAGTATTAGGAGCAACAGTTTCTAATACACTCCTGGAAATGGAAAAAAGAACACATTGACACCGGTGTGTCAGACCCACCATACTTGCTCCGGACACTGCGAGAGGGCTGTACAGGCAATGATCACACGCACGGCACAGCGGACACACCAGGAACCGCGGTGTTGGCCGTCGAATGGCGCTAGCTGCGCAGCATTTGTGCACCGCTGCCGTCAGTGTCAGCCAGTTTGCCATGGCATACGGAGCTCCATCGCAGTCTTTAACACTGGTAGCATGCCGCGACAGCGTGGACGTGAACCGTATATGCAGTTGACGGACTTTGAGCGAGGGCGTATAGTGGGCATGCGGGAGGCCGGGTGGACGTACCGCCGAATTGCTCAACACGTGGGGCGTGAGGTCTCCACAGTACATCGATGTTGTCGCCAGTGGTCGGCGGAAGGTGCACGTGCCCGTCGACCTGGGACCGGACCGCAGCGACGCACGGATGCACGCCAAGACCGTAGGATCCTACGCAGTGCCGTAGGGGACCGCACCGCCACTTCCCAGCAAATTAGGGACACTGTTGCTCCTGGGGTATCGGCGAGGACCATTCGCAACCGTCTCCATGAAGCTGGGCTACGGTCCCGCACACCGTGAGACCGTCTTCCGCTCACGCCCCAACATCGTGCAGCCCGCCTCCAGTGGTGTCGCGACAGGCGTGAATGGAGGGACGAATGGAGACGTGTCGTCTTCAGCGATGAGAGTCGCTTCTGCCTTGGTGCCAATGATGGTCGTATGCGTGTTTGGCGCCGTTCAGGTGAGCGCCACAATCAGGACTGCATACGACCGAGGCACACAGGGCCAACACCCGGCATCATGGTGTGGGTAGCGATCTCCTACACTGGCCGTACACCACTGGTGATCGTCGAGGGGACACTGAATAGTGCATGGTACATTCAAACCGTCATCGAACCCATCGTTCTACCATTCTTAGACCGGCAAGGGAACTTGCTGTTCCAACAGGACAATGCACGTCCGCATGTATCCCGTGCCACCCAACATGCTCTAGAAGGTGTAAGTCAACTACCCTGGCCAGCAAGATCTCCGGATCTGTCCCCCATTGAGCAATGTTTGGGACTGGATGAAGCGTCGTCTCACGCGGTCTGCACGTCCAGCACGAACGCTGGTCCAACTGAGGCGCTAGGTGGAAATGGCATGGCAAGCCGTTCCACAGGACTACATCCAGCATCTCTACGATCGTCTTCATGGGAGAATAGCAGCCTGCATTGCTGCGAAAGGTGGATATACACTGTACTAGTGCCGACATTGTGCATGCTCTGTTGCCTGTGTCTATGTGCCTGTGGTTCTGTCAGTGTGATCATGTGATGTATCTGACCGCAGGAATGTGTCAATAAAGTTTCCCCTTCCTGGGACAATGAATTCACGGTGTTCTTATTTCAATTTCCAGGAGTGTATTTTCACTGTGATGGGATGTTAAAGTAGTCTACTATTTGATATTGTAATTATGAGCTGTATAGATTGTTTCTTATCCATTTTTTTAACACTTTCATGTTTTGTATGAAGGACGACAGGTACAATCAGTAGCACAAGTATGGGCTGTATATAGAAAAGAGATAAATGTTGATGTTGTATGTGTAGAAAACTAGGGTGTATAATTTTATGTTTTTTAGAACAAAGATTCTTTTATTACCAATGTATCTAATAGATCATACATGTAATCAATGAGTATTTAAATAATGTAAGAATATCCTTTTGTCTGTAATGTTGCGAGATGCACGGAAGGGTCGGACTGATTGGGTGTCGTAACGCCAATACCGCTAGCGGGCCGAGCTGACGTCGCAATGGCGACGGGCGACAGAGCCGCGGCACTGTCCACTCCACTGCCGGTCGAGGTACACTCCACGCGCCCGCTACAGCAGGTCAACGGCCTGGGGCGACACGCACGTACCACTGGCCATTCATAAGTTCCGCCACCCTTTCGACTGGGGAAAGTATCCCGCGGAGGCAACAGCGGGTGGTTTCTTCTGCTCAACGGGGCGCGCAGCGGCGCCACGGCAGAATGGACGACGCGCGGCAGAGCCCGGCGGGCATTTTTTACCAGCAACTATTAACTAGTACTGGACTGTGGAGCCGTGAAACAAGATAACTGCTCGTATGTCTCCATAAGGTGGAAAGTGGAGGACTGGTGTTTCCACGTTGTAAGTGGTGGAAAAGATTTTGTCTTTAGCAGACAGGACGATCGTTTTGTTTTGTCTTGACCACGGAACGGTGGGATCCATAAACTTTTGGCAGTGACTTGTTAAGTGTGCTTTATGAATTGCATATGGGACGCTTGGTATACTTAAAGAAGACAGTTGTCGTTTGGTGACTAATTATTGTATGAACGCAAGAAACTAAAGTGGGACATTGACATTTGCGTCTGTAGTAGGAGACATTTCTTTAATTGATGCGGGAATAAGTGCTGTTTGTTGGAACTTACGACTTTTAATTACACCATGAACTGAAAGGACAGAACCGTGGGTAATAGTAGTTGTAGGGCCATTTCTGGACGACCAGATTCGTGTGGATGGTGCGCTGAGAGTGACTATGACATTTGTGTTTAATGTGAGATACAGTTTACTGTTCAGTGCGTGTTCAAAATGCCGATTTGAGTGACTTAAAGACTTTCGCCCGGGTAACCATGGGAGAGCTTTGACACCGAGACAGTGTTTCTAGGGAACCTGTCAGCAACTTTTTTGACCCCAAGAAAATCACAGAGTGAAATGTTTCCGTGTGACTCGCAAGATAGGAAATAGTGTTTGAACTTGTAATTGTGTAAAATTTTTTTTTATATGTTTCATTCCTGAAGGGACAGCAAGTGTAATTGTAGTTCATTAACATTTGTGTTTAGAATAGTTAAGGTTTTTTTTGTTTTTTTGCTTGTTCTGGGTTATCAAGTTCACGTAGCATGTTTATTAGAATATTTGGTACAATGATGCTTTAATTATTAGCCAGTGGCGTAATAGTAACGCAGCGGCTCTTGTTGCATTGGTCAGTAAGGTTGTCATAGGGGACAGGAATTTGCATTGCACAACAAATATCGGGATTAACTGATGCATTTTGATGTCGTGGGCAGTAATGATCTTGTTGGTGTGTTGACTGAAGCCACTTATTTGCATTATCACAGTGGTGATATTTCACATTAAAGTGTAACGAAGGCTAGTCGAAATGCAAGTTCTTGTCGCCTAAATGTGTAACAACAGAGAAATGAGCAGTAGAGTAAGATACAAGAGCTACTGGTGGATTCAAGCACTTATTGCTAAACTATTTACTGCGTGTATTGATCAAAGTTGGACTGACTGGCTCAGCAGCAGGTATTAGTACTGGTGGACAAGGATAAGGTTAAACTCACTGTCGAGTTGTTGTGGCAATTGCTTAAGTGATGATAGTTAACGAGGTATGACATGATGTCTTAGGTTGACTATATTACGTAACCAGTAGGTAACTTGTGGTATATTTCATTGTTTTTCTTCTCAGTTTTATTTCTCTGTAGGTTTGATGTATATTTTAGAGTAATGGTATGGAGCCTGACATTCTACATGTAACTAGTGTACGCAATGTTTTTCTTTTGTTGATTTTGTTTTGTATTTAGACTTTGCTGTGTAAAGGTTTTTACAACGCAATTTATGAATGTCAGATTACTTGCTCTGTGTTTGGACGGTGAGCTATTTAAAATTTCATGAGTACAATTAGTATTTTTTTTATTTGTCATAGAATTAGTGAAGTTTGGATTACTCATAAAAATAACGAAGATCCCAGTAACTAAGCCAATTTTTATCTCACCATTATTCTTTTTATTTGTATGATGTGATGTTTTATTTGTCATTTGGATTGTTGTAAATATGTATGTGTACGTTACTCCGGATTGTGGAGAGTACAATAATGCAACAACTGTGTCAAAAATTTGGTAAAGTAACAGCATTTGGTCGTCTATTTGAGGTCACCAGGGGCTAAGGTCTCCTCCTGGTTATTTTGATGACTTGCTATGTTTGTTCTAATACAGTTTTCTTAAAAAAATGTTCGGAACTACCCTCGCATTGCAAGGATAGTATCGTGCCAATTTTTTTCTGCATGGGTAGCCGGTGGTGAAAGGGTACAGTACCGCCCGACATTGAAAATAGGTACAACATACTTCATTATTTTTGTCAGAACAACACATTTTTTTTGTAAAATAACTCAATTTCAATTAATACATCGATGCCGGATACCAGTGTAGGAATGAATGACAATTTATTTATTTAATTTATCATATGTGCACTCCCACAAAATAAATCCCTACATCCAGTTTGGTGAGATCTTTTGAAATGAATGAATGTATGGTCGACTGCTAACCGCAGATAGTGAATGTGAATATATGATCATCTTTGAGTCGATCCTTTGGCCACCTTTGGTGGGACCAAAGAGATGAAATTTACCAGAGCTTTGAGCGCCTGAAATGTAGCTGGCCAATAGGGTAGTAAGGTGCTCCCCCACTTCAGCAGAGGTGGAGAGGACCTCGAAAACGGCCATGTTTTAGGCACTCTGCCGCTGGATCCTGTGCTGTTAACACCTGTTTTAGATGTGCTCCGTAATGACGAAAGAGTGGAGGCATGGTATGCATGTGGAATATTTAAGAGTAGTTTGAAATAATGATTTCTCTATTTCAGGAACTTTTGTGGGGAGAATTAAATGTCAGGCAGGTAATATTAATGGGATTGTAGTAATCTTCGGAAGTGACCAACGGTCACAAAGAAACCACGTGCAGCAATAAGTTGAAATACTTCCGTGTGCTTAAGCTAAGCTGAATTACTAGCGTGTGTACAATAAGTTGAAATATTTAAGAAATAGCGTGTGTACCATAAGTTGAAATATTTAAGAAATGGCGTGTGCAGGACTTGAAATTAGAGACGAGTACTTCCACGTGGTGAGTACTGTGTGAATCTCAATCTGTGTATGAGACAAAGGATAAAGAGAAGTACTCGTCCATGGTATCAGTTGAGGACTCGCGTGTGTGATGAATACATTAATATTACTTTGCGTGTGACGCTAGATTCAAACTCTGAGAGAGAAGAAAGGTGAGTCGGCCGTCTATCCAGCAACGCCACATGGCTTGCATTGCACAGGAAGACGTGCATTTATCTCCAGAGTTCACAGTAGGAAAGTAGAATTACAAAGTGGGGCAGTGTCGTGTGAAACTGGGATCAATATTAATTGAAGTGGGAAAGCTGAAAGTGATAATGTTGTAACCATTCTCTGTGTAGTATTTCATATTGTTGTGTGGTGTATGTCATGTAATTTGGGTATGTGTGGTTTCCATGGGTGTGTAGCGAAGTAGTTTCAAAAGATTAGTGGGTTATGCTTGTTCCTTCTGTACCGCTCAGTCTGGAGGAAAGTTTCGTGATGATGATTGTGAGAGTCGAAGTGTGAGGTATAATAAAAGATCCACCAACCTATCCAGAAAGTGCACTGTAGCGTTAAATAAATTACGAGACCATAATATAGAGATTCACTAATGTAAAGCCATGCCCACTGGGCGGAATTTCTGATATGTTATTGTTGTAGGTTATAGAATTTGTGTGTTTAGGTTAGGGAATTTATCGGAATAAATCAGATAGTGAAAAGAAAGAGATTGGTAGACTATTCCTTTAAATTGTATGTTGTCATAATGTCCCGAATTTATAATGTGTGCGCCATTCATATTCAGTGGGATGGCTACGTGTTAATAAAAGCCGTCAAATAAAAGACAAAAAGAAAATGTGGTACTGCCAGTGCGTAGTGTACAGTCAGAGTTCTGTAAATCACTGATAGTCAGATATGCGTTTTCGTTGCGTAGTAATCATATAGGATGATAACTTGTAACTTAAGTGAGAGTACTAGAGCTAATATTACTCGATAACTAAGAATGAATCCACTCGCTTGGCAGACCACTCATCTTGCAGCCCTGACTGCTTGATGCCACAGTATGAGCAAGGCATGTGGGTGCCTCTCACACTAATCCCTGTATCGGCTTTGGTGCTCTTTATTAACTCAGGATTATTTGTTGCTAAGAAGTGTGTTTTCACAACCGTTTACTATTCGCGTGGGCTCATGAACTAACTACTCGAAACAATTTTCAGAGAATGCGTTTAGCACAATTTCGGATGATACTTTATTCGTACCTCAGGAATTAAAACATGTATTTTCGCCAACATACCGAGGGTAAACTAAAGTCACCACAAACTATTATCGTATGAGTCAGGTACGTGTTTGAAATCAAACTCCAGTTTCCTCTGAACCTTCCAGCAACTGTATCAGCTGAGCTGGGAGGTCGGTAAAAGGATCCTATTATTATTTTATTCCGGTTGCCAGCAATGTCCTCTGCCCATACTAACTCACAGGAAGTATCTACTTCAATTTAGCGACAAGTTAAACTACTTCTAACACCGCCAACCGTGTTTAGCCTATCCTTTCTATTAGCGCTTAGAGCTCTGGTACTTTCCCAACACAGCTGCGACAATTTACAACTGTTACACCGAGGGTTCCTGTAGCTACGTTCTTCCTATTTTTGACCTGCCCTCTTTGAGACTGAACACTTTCTGTTCTTCCCCGAGACCTTCTAACCTAAAAAACCGCTTGGCGGTGGTAATTGGCGTGCCCAATTAAGGTTCGACTTGCTATACCGATTTTTACCTTAATACATTTATAGGGTGACAATTATTGAATCATATGAAATAAAATCGTCATAACTTCTGAACGGTTTGCGTTAGGACGTTGAAACCGCACGGTTGGCCGCGGGTCATGATGGTTTGGTTTAGCGACGAATCTCACTTTCATTTTGATGGATTCGTCAATAAACAAAACTGGCGCATTTGGGGGGACTGAAAATCATACATCTCACTTAAAGTTAAAAACTCGCTGCTTTGCCTCCTGTTGCACGTGGCTGTTCGCTTAATGATTTATCCATTTTACAGGACGTGATTTGGCGTGTTGTGTGCACCAAGCAACGTCTGTGACGAACTACGGTTTCTCAGCTAAGGTTATGTATCATGTTAGGGTAAGATTACGTTCGAGAGCTGCATTCGTTGGTAATTCGCGATTGAAATGCTACATCCCGCGAATTTTGTATATATTAATCAAAATATGGTTGGGATTACAGGTTAAAAACTGACAGGTAAGTTTTGACAATTGTGTATGTTAGTTGAAAGATCTTTATGAACATACATCCTGCCGGCCTACTCGCTCTTACTGAAGTTGTTTAATGAAGATAGCCCTACAAAATAGTAGTCACTCCTTATAAGATGGCACTGGTCGCTTTGGAGCACTGTAGATGGTGTAGAATTGGCATTAGGCAGTTCTCTGACCCTCCACTGTTGACGTAAGTCAAGGCTGTGAAGGGGTGTGTACATACTAGTCGCTTGTATGGAATCAGCTCACTACGATCGGATGAGGTGAAGTTGTGGCAGAAAGGAACTATGGTGTGTAGACGTGACCATTATCTCACAGTGAATGAATTTGGCAGATTTGTTAGTTTATCAACATGGACTATTCAATGTGTTTACAAGGATTTTTGGACCACTCGGAGCAATATAAAACGGCGTAAGTACAATGGTCATAAAAAGATACCGAGAAGGACCAGAGAACTGTTATGTCTTGTCATTGACCATCGGTTTCAGACGCAACAAGGGTGCATATCAATATCTACCGGTTTCCGAGCCAACATTGGGAAGAGAACTACAGCATATACAATGGCCATTTGCAGTCCGGTGTCTCGCAAAAGGCCCTTGCTGATAGAGGCACATAAAGATGCACCTCTTCAAAGGGCCAAACAACACTGACACTACACAGTATGTGAAGGTGAGTAGTGTGGTTCGATGATTCGCGGTTATGCCACTTTCTAATGATGGAAGGCATCGAGCAAACCGACTCTTGATTAGATGTTAAACCTGCAGTGTAGTGGTGTGGTTTTGTGATGTTTCGTGCCGTTTTCAATATGATGACTTGGACCCACTCATTTAAGTTACCTTTAACATGAACCAGAATGTTTATTTCAACATTCTTCGTGACCAACCTTCTACATCTTCATGATGAGTTGATGTGGACATTTCCATCTTCCAAGATGACAATAGCCATGTTCACAGGGCTGCACACATACATTCCCGATTTGACCAACACTTATCACCGTCTGCATCTCGACTAGATCGTTAAAATCTTATACACATAGAAAAAATATAAGACTATATGGAATAGCCACTGCAACATAGCAATCGGCATTCCTTCTATTTGGTACTTCTACAGGATATAATCATCAATGAGTTGCTTCAGATAGATCCTGTGTACCTCAAGAAACTTATGGATTGTTTTCCTAGCTGAAAGAACCACTGTCTGGGTTTGAGGAAGTTTTACACGGTCCTAGAGTTATGTCAACTGTGGGTTACTAATTTTTTGTTAGGTTTGCTTATTAACATAGGAGTGAGCCCATATGGGGCAGAATGATTGGGCTATGGGAAGTGAGTTTGTCAAGCTGTGACATTTTGTGTCTTTCAGTGTGGATAGAAGAGGGTAGTTTGTTGCGACGAACTAATTTTAAGCCTCACAGCGTGGCCACAGCAGAAGACGGATGCCATCTTTTCCATATGATCATGGCACTACACATAGCGGTACACAAGCACATCATCTGTTAGGGACTCGGCCGCTGCTAGGCATGCATTAGCTTCCTAGTCCGTAAATCTTGAAGTGCTATGAGAGCAAAGCTAGTGTGATTATAACAAATTCCAATGACTACCGTTTCGCAGCACCTGTTGTTGAATGATGATGACAGTTACGATGTTTTGGGGCGCTATTGCATACAAAAAGATATCCCGCCTCCTAGGTTTGGAGGTCAGGCTGAACAGTAAAGGCTACATCATGTGTTTGCATGAAACTACCGCAAATCGACTTCAGCCCATGATATAAGAATTGTTGATGGTCATGCGTCCTTTGGATAGGGATGTTTGCATCCATACCAGCTGAAACACAACGCTACATTGTGGAAGCACTCAGAAAGCATTCATCATAGTTATTCACACGACACTGATACATAGCTGACGCTTTAGAACAGACAGGAGGAAAGTAATAGGATAACACATCCATTAGGAGCTCGCCCAGGATGGCAATGTGGGATTCCCACACCTGCCCCCAATGCTCATTTCCTGAGTATGCGACTGACATCGATTTATTGTTTTTTGGAATTTAGGGTGCTGTACAGAGTGTTCTGTAACATAGTTCAAACACTAGATTAAGGTGAAAGGTGATCTGGCAGCAAGCTGGTGAACTCAAAGAATGTGACGTCATAAAAATAGCTACTATTATTGTTATGGAGTGTATTGTATGCATACTGGACTTTGATGAGTGGTTCATGTCATTTTGATGACATCATGTGTCGAACCAAACAAGTGGTATCAGAAGGCTCAATATTTCCACTTCATGGAGACGTTAGTACCCTTCTGGCCACTGCACATATCACACTGCAGCAGGGCAGTGGTGGTGCAGCACTGATAATCTTGGCAATGAGTGCCCATAAACTCCAGTGGTGGTATACATGTAGTCTGGACTTAAATACCTGCCTTCCTGCCTCCATAGCTGATGTCACTAACACCCATCTCATTGCTAGGCAGTTAGAACCCTGGATGAGGAATAAATTTTCACCACAACGTTTTGGCTGATAAGGGGAGAAGAAGTGATGGTGTAAAGTTCCCGATCACCAGACTTTGCACCAATGTTCTGGATTAAATTCCAAAAATCTCCGCAGTGAGTGGGAATATGAAACACTGTTGATGGTGATCTGTCTCTCAGAAGAGGCATAAGCTTAGTGACCACCTTGGTGCTATTTGCCAGGCACTTGCTGGCGTCAGATTTCACAAGAGAAACATGGCACACATGCATAACATAGACCTACATTCAACAGGTGCACTTAATACGCAGCTGACATAGCACAAGGAAAGAGGCCATTTTCCATGTAGGGAGAAAATGCTTTCTATTGCACCAGTGCTTTGCCCAGTGTAACGAAGGGCTCCTGCATCTATTCAGCAGAACGACGTCACAGGTAAAGTAATGCAAGTCAGCTCGATAACAAGGTGTAATGACAAAAGATCGTGTATTCAGTACACAACAACAGTACACAATAAGATGTATTAAATATGTTGACATTGCAGAAGACGCCGTCCAATGCTTCTGAAAGTCAGAGTTGTGATATATTACAGCCATGACAAGGTGTCTAGAGGCGCTGATAAGACAAGCAAGCCATGGAAAATTATGCCATGATTTCTAAAAAGTTACACCTGGCAGCTCCGGCCTGTTTTGACTTAGTGCTCAGGACTTGAGAAATATTAGCCATCCCGGCTATCCTACAGGATATCCTAGTAGGAATGGTCAATATTCAGGTATATGACAGTAATGATCATTTGAAACAAAAAAGTCCAGTAAGCATAGGCTCTAAAATGCACATATTAAGAGCTATCTGCATTTGCTCGTCTTCGCTACTGTGGAACAGACCTCTTCTACTGAACATAGCTTTTAAGGTATTCATTTTAAAGCCCATGTTTACTAGACAATTTTTTATTATTTTGGTATATACTACACGCTCACATAATATGGAAAGCAAAGAGTTTGCAGTAGAAGAAATTTGTTTCACAATATCGAAGATAAATAAGTGCTCAGAGCTCTTAAGGGATACATTTTAGAGGCCATGTTTATTAGACATTTCTGCTTCGAATGATCGTTCCTGTCATACTCCTCAATATTGACAATTCCTGCTGGGACACCCTGTATATAGCACCTGCTTTGGACTCTTACTCTCAGCTATGGACAGTATGCACAGTTATACAGGCGACTCCAGATGCTAGTCATGAGAAGAAGTCTACTTGCAGTCCGAGATGAACTGGCCAACCACTACTATCAGACTTTGGAGCTAATAGCTGCACGCGACTGGTTGAACTGAGTCTGAATGCTGTCGACTAGGAACTTTCACACCATCGAACCTGCTGTGTGACAACTGTCTGCCAATGGCCACTTTCCTGGTGGACTGTGGATTTAAGTCTAAGCCATTTAGCTACCCAGTCACCACAGCCAGAATGTGCACACTGTCGCTGTACTCTGGGCCAGTATATGCTGTGCTGTCCACTGCTTAGTGTGGGCACACACCATTTTCATCAGCCATGATGGAGGCTGTGGTTTGATATTGCCTTCCCAGTATACTTCCCGTCGAACTGCACAAGCCAGCCAACAGCTATGTCTGCTTTCTGCTCTTCACCACACACTGCTGCCATCTTATGTCACTTGTGTCAGTCCCTCTTCTGCTGCTCTAAGAGCAGCACCCTCCTGACACCCACCGCCATCTGTCGGTATATGTCCCGCGCCAACTTCCTGGTGGCTTATTGCCCAGTGACAATGGCCTGTTACATTATGGAGGCCGTTGACTGCCTCTCCAGCTCCAACTCCACCACTGTAATTGTTTTGTAATAAAAGATTTCTCAGAAATGTTTCAATGACATGGCGCTGCCCAACACCTGCCATCACCACCACTGCAGTCATGCCTTGGGGGAGAAACTGCATTACATCTTGACCTCAACACATCAGCCACTGTGGAGTTCAGGCGTCTAAGCTCTACATTGTCATTACAGAAGTGGACACTACAACCTCAACAGTTGTCATGCATAGAGAAGAAGGCTCTACTGCTACAAACAACTGGATCGTGGATGTCATCCCCAGATGTGACTTGCAGCTTTTGAAGATACAGAGTGGTGAGTGGACTTACTGTTTTGTTCCCCCCCCCCCCCCCCCCCCTCCTGTTCATGTTCACAGGGATGGTTCAGAAAACAGTTTGCCACAGAAACTTAAAAGTGAAATTTGTAAAGGTTGAGGGACCTGCTGTACTTTTTCAATTCAGAGGGAATATTCGGGAGGATTATGCTGGCATGTACACAATGACATGCTCTTAGTGCAATTTGTTGGGTAACAGCATATGCAGTCAAGATGGACGACGATTAAACACAAAGACTTAGAAGAGTGTGCTACTGTTTTCGAGTGCCTGTAGTTATTTTTGTTTCTTGTTATAGTGTGGCTTTTGTTTTAAATTTTTGGTGGGTAAATGTTTTGGAATGGCGGTGTCAGAGACGTAGGATGTTTCCTCACAAGAGACGTTTGAAGCTTTGGTAGAGCAAGTAGAGGCTCTAAGGTCAGACAACACACGGATCCTCAGAGAATTAGCTGAAGTGAGGGAAGGAAAAACTTCATCCAGTGTAACTACACCCTTATTAGTTTCGACTGCTGACAGTCTGATTATCCCTTCTCAGGCGAGACAACAGAGGATATATTGGCATTCGTAGGTCACCTAGAAGCAGCAGCAAGGCTGGGTGCCTGGACTGATGAAAGACAATTGCAGATGTCTAGACTACACTTGTGAGTAGGTGAGACAAACCATACCCGATGTACAATGAGGATCTGAAGAATGCATATACTTTTCAGCAGCTGAAGCAAGGGCTCTTACAGAACTACAGGAAACTGAATAGTGTGAAGTTCTTTCTTGAGCACCTGAGTGGAGTGTCTCAAAAATGGAATAAATAAGTAGACAGTTTTCTGGGTGTGATAAGGACAAAGAAACGCTCAGACCTATCAGTTGACGGAAATGACGAGGCAAACGTGGTTATTCTTCAGGAAGCGGAGCATAGAGCATTGAATGCTTTCCTGAGAGCTTCCAAGCGACATGTCTGGGAGAGTGTGAACAGAAAACGCAAAGGACCTGTCCGACCTGACCACCGCCATCAGGGTAGCCACGCAGCTAGAAGACAGAAGTGGCGATGGGATGGGAATGTGAGATGGATGAGATGTATTTTCTGCAGACATAAAGTGCTACTGATGTGAGTACGCAGGTCAGATTCGAAGGGATTGTCGCCTGCCACAATGTAATATAGGTGGGGAGTGCCTGGGCACTGTGAACATGATTGTACGAATAATAAGCAGAATGGACAAGAATCTGATGAGTGGGTGTTAAAAATCAATAGGAACTGCAAATCCGATGAATAGTGCTCGAAATAAAATTTCAGTGCTAAAACGCCGTATGCAGAGGTTGAGTGTTGCTTAGTCGGTGTGATAAATGATAAAAAGCATAATTTATAATGAGACGCTTGGATCCTGTGCCTGTGGCGAATCTCAGTCTCTTGGGTAGGAGAAGACTGAACCTTCCATGTTATAGGTTATGTGTGGTAGGAAATAATAATGAGGCATCACTAGGTTCGGTGATGCTCAGTTTAGAAATTGGAGCAAAATTTTTGCAACAGAGTATGGAAGTTTTCCCCAATGTAGGTGGTGGGTACTGTGCAATCCTGGGTTAGGTTTCTTAAACAGTCATCAAGAAAAATATGATCTTTTGTAGCTGTGTGTCAAACTCAGTGGAATGTTGTTCCACTATAAGAGATTTCTGCCGAGGATGCACTGTTACAAGGTTCTCCTGATATAAAGGTGGAACCGTTTAAACCCTATACAAATTCTTCAAGGGTCGATTGCGTGATAAAGAGGTGCAGGGCACAGAGAAGTTATTCTGGGTGAGTCTGAGTATGGACTTATCAACTAATATCTTGTGTGTGGTAGAGCCATTGATAGATAATGATGAATTGGTTACATCTAATTGTTTTATGCATAGGAGCATTGTACATGTGCAAGACGTATATCGGAAATGCATGGTTCTTATCAGTGTAGATATTTTCGACGCTGATTAGGTGATTTTGGCAAAAGGGTTGTTAGTTGCCATTTAGGACATCCTGGATGAGAATGATTTATGCAGGTCATGCATCGACCTCAGCCACGAACAAACTACCAGTACAGCTGCATTACATGCAAAAGTTCATCATTTTAAGTAAGAAAACAGGTTAACTATAGAGAAACTATTGGTAAAGTTAAGAGTTATTCAATCCTTGTGGGTCATTGTCACCAACACTCATAACAGAGCACAGGACCCTGACCATGGACAAATTTCCTGTGTGTTGGTAACTGCACAGAATACCCCACCATCTGCAGCCAGTAATTGAGAAGTGTATCCATCAGCATTTAGGTGATGGCATTATAGAAGAGGTGAATTGCTCCTGGGGAGCGCCAGTTGCTATTGTATGCAAGAAATCGTTAGATGGCAATGCTAGAGTAGTTACAGATGCATATCGATACTGAATATTACTGAGACACTAGAAAATTTGGATCAATGGAAATACTTTTCCACACTGGTCCTGAAGAGTGGTTACCATCAATTGCAAGCAGTACCGGGAGACTGACCAAAGACTGCATTTACAGTCCACTGGGGGTAATACCAACACCAGCGAATGCCATTTGGCTCAAAGAATGCACTGGCCATATTTCAGCGATTTACAGACAGGATGTTAAGGGGTTTAAAACCACGTCAGTTCCCGGTGTTCTTGAATGACATTATTGTATATTCTGAGGATATGAAGGAGCACATACAAGTTTTCTGCGCCAATGGAGGTAAACTACCTAGGACATGTGATTAGCCAAGACGGCATGGAAACTGACATGAGGTTGATACACGCAGTGTGTGATGTCCCACTACCAGAAACGACTAAATGGCTAAACAGCTACAATTACAATACAGGAAATTTGTGATGCGATTCGTAGAAACTGAAAGACTATTGACACAGTTATTGAAGAACGGTGTGAAATTCCACTGGCTGACTGAGTGTGAAGTAGCATTATGTGGAAGTAACTTCGACCCTAAGAGTTTGCGGACGCTGTTTCATGTCATGTGTGTAGACAGAATTTTCAGTCAAGCAACGCATATTATCTGCACGACCGGCGGCAGCAGTGATCAGGTCGCCACTGCATAATTGCACTTCACGGCACTGAATGCTGTGATATATGCAACGGCTCGGTGGATAGGCAACCTTTAACAGTAAATTTGTTAAGTTCCATTTCTTTACTCGCAGAGCCCTTAACTGTCAGTGCCAGTCAGGGAGGAGGCTTTCTGAACTTTGATGCTAATCAGTATCAACCACTCAATGGTCCCCGTCATTTAAACGGGGGCACGATTTCGAGTCAAATCTTAAACGTTTTGCCTATTTCAAATGTAACTTAATGAGTAGGAGTTAACGTCCTATGTTTGCATGTTTTTCTTGAGCATTGTTTTTACAATAACTATATTGCTCAATACGCAGTTTTTCTGCTTTTCCTAGCACTAGGCACCAAATACTAACCATGACTGAGTTAGAGTGCCGTATTCACACAACTTGGGAAATTAATCCACACGTTACTCCCCACTGCAAGTTGTTAATGGCAGGGTTCATTTAATTCACACCTTTTTTACATTATGTTGACAGATATTCACGCAGTTACTGTGATTAGCGTTGGATATGACGATCCTGCAAGGATCTTTCGTAAATAGGAGCTTTCGTGAAATCTCAGACAGTATAGTAGCAGTACAGTGGGTGTCAACTTGGTTGATAGGAGGACTGACAATAATTGGCTAAGTAAATTTAAAGTTAAATTATATGGAATTTTAACTAGTTTCCTGAGACATGGAGACTAATTTTAAATTCACATTGTAGAATAAGTTGTGTATATGTGTTCTGCTGTGTAATAATTTTCACTTTTCAGGACTTTTTTAGTGGATTCTCTCTCCACGAATGATTGTTGTTTTCATGTCGTTGTATCTTGTTCTTGTTTTGGTGTATCTATGATTGCATATGTGCGTAGACAGAATTTTGTATGGACTGTTAGGATAGGATAATGCAGTCATGTTCAGAAAAATAGAACACCTTGAACGATGGGAGATAGGACGTTCATATTCGCAGGACATGTACGTTAGTATGTTCTGCAGAAATGATTAGCATTTAAACCATGTCGGCTCGCTGGCTGAAGGTCAACATTGATATCGCGACACAACACCATCCACCAGTAAAATGTCCTGTGGCTCTCGTTGTCGCTATAAACCGAAGGTGAGGGTTCAGTGTGGCTTAACAGACATTCAGGATGCCTCACAGACGTATGTGCGAACCATATCACCAAATTAGTGAGTTTGAAAGAGGGTGCATTATTGGCATGGAAGAATGTGATGCATCCATCTCGGAAACTGCTGCTCGTATAGGACCAAGTGTTTCAGCAGTGCAATGGATGTGTGCAGAATAGTTCAAAGAAGGCCACGTAGCATGACAAGATGGGTCAGGTCGCACCAGCCAGACACCACCTGAGATGATCGACCCCTCATTGTAATGGCATTGCAGGACAGATTTGCGTATACAGACAGATACTGGGTAGCCACATAGTAACATTTCTGTAGAGGTGCATGCTTTGAGTGTAATTTCACGCTGTCTCTGACAGCAAGGCGAACGTGGCCTTCGTGGTCTCCGTAATCGACACGAGACAAGCGCTTCAGCGAGGTCAGTTGACGGAAAAATGCTTGTTGGGTGTTGATGGACTAGAAGCGGCACCCCGTCGTGAGGTCGGTAGAAGGGGGCTTCTTGTGATGGACCTGCGGTCACTGAGGAGGACGGGACGAGACAACGCTGAAAGTATAAGATTGTTGAGAGAGCGTCTTATAAGGGCCGCCGCCACCAGCCTTTTTAGTACAGTGGAATGCATTCGAGAATGCCTGCCGCAGATGGGAGCTAAGGGTCTCAGAAGTTCTCACGACAGACACATGCAAGAGTATTCCCGCCAAAAGTTACAGAAAAGTATGTGGTTGGCTGAATTTTTGGAGAGAGGAGGACTCATAATATGTTCTAGAAGTTACTGCCGGAAGGAGTATGAGGTGAAGGCGGTTGGCTGATGGCTTCGTGGCTCGGAGATTGGGACGTATCCCGTTTGTGGCCACTGTAGGGGGCGTATAACCACTTCTGCTCCTCGCGAGCTTCAGCAGACTGGAGTAAGTGGTCTCATGATAACCACAACAGTGCTCGAAACCGGTCATCTGTAAATAAATAAACATTTTTATGCTGTTGTGACTGTTTTATTAAAAAAATTTTAACACTTAATGTTTCCACCATATAAATAGGGGCGCGATTTCAAGTCAAGTCATAGACGTTTCGCCAATCTCAAATTTAGCTTAATGAGTAGGAGTTACCGTCCATGTCTGCACTTGCACAACTTATATGATTTCTTGAGCGTTGTTTTTATAATAAATATATTATTCAGTACCCAGTCGTTCTACTTTTCTTAGGATTAGACTCCAAGTACCGATCCCAAGTTAGAGTGGAGTACTCTCACTGCTTGGGGAATTAAGCCACACGTTACTCCCTGTTGTAGGTTGTCAATAGCAGGGCTAATTTAATTCAAACCTTTTTTACATTATATTGACATATGCCCATGCAATTAGAGAGGATAGTGTTGGAAGCGCAGCAGTATGAGTTATATTGTCGTTTGTGGGTAGCAATGGACCATAGGCATTTGGTCTTTTCAAAAGGAGGAGCGGGGAAGAGTGATATGGGTTGGTTTCCCTCGGTGACATTACCACTAAAGATGACTACGAGTGAGAGTTTATTGAGAAAGTTATGTCTTCTTGCATTTTATTTTCGTGTAGTGATTAGTAAGGGATCTGTACCCGCCCGGTTAGCCGTGCACTGCTTTCCGAGCCGGTGCCCAGCACGAATCCGCCCGGCGGATGAGAGTCGAGGTCCGGTGTGCGGCAAGTCTGTGGATGGTTTTTAAGGCCGTTTTCCATCTGCCTTGGCGAATGCGGGCTTGTTCCTCATATTCTGCCTCAGTTACACTATGTCGGCGATTGCTGCGCAAACACATTCTCCACGTACGCGTACACCATAAGTACTCTACCACTCAAACATTGGGGTTACACACGTCTGATGTGAGACGTTCCCGGAGGGATCCACTGGGGGTCGAACCGCACAATAACCTTAGGTTCGGTGTTGGGTGGCGGTGGGGTGAGTGGACTGCTGTAGCCTGCTGTGGGGTTGTGTACCACTGTGGGCTACGGCGGGGACGGAGCCTCTTCGTCGTTTCGAGGTCCCCAGTTCCATACAATACAATACAATACAAGGGTCTTATAGGAATTACCGGTACTGCGTGTGATTACCCAGTGATTATGTGGATTAATGAGGATCTTTGCTTGCAGGTATTTTTACTTGTGTATTTTTGTGGGAAATATTGCTTATTTTTCTTTGGCATTGTACTTGAAATGGTGTTCGTTTCGTTGTAATTACACTGGTGTGCAAAACTAAAGCAACAAACGGAAATTTTGCAGGGTTGCATTTATTTTGCCGCAAAACAGTACAAACAGGTGACAGTAAAGTAGAAAAATGTAAAGAATACAGAATGTAAGCAACTGCGACATGCATAACGGTAGACAAAAATGTTCTTCGTTTTTTCCAACCTAACGGATTTACACACACATGCTCAGTATGGGGTGTGACCATCTCTAGCAGCAATACAAGCCTAACAACGACATGGCATGCTGTGAATTACGTCATCACTCTCATGTTGAGGCAATAACGCTCATTCTTCCTGCAAAGCTGCTCGCAAGTCTTGGAGAGTGGTTGGTGGATGCTGACGTAATAAGCCTGTATCCCTAGTGTATCCCAGTCGTGCTCTGTGGGATTCAAATCGGGAGAGTGAGCAGGCCACGCCATGCGTGCAATATCTTCCGTTTCCAAGAAAGGATCAACCACACGTGCTCTATTTGGTCGAGCATTATCGTCCATCAGTACGAAGTCTGGGCCCACAGGACCTCGCAACAACCCTTCATGAAGTCCCAAGATCCCTGAAAGCAGTTAAACCTTGCCGATTCAACCGTACAATATAATCGCTGCTCACACCATTAGGAACGCTCCTCGATATCGAGCTCTTTCCACAATGTTTGGGGCTCGAAATTGTGTTCCGCGTTCCCTCCGTCGAGAATCACTCTCCAGAACAAATCGAGACTCATCTGTGAAAAGAACAGTGGCCCACTCTTCGACCGTGCAGGTGGCATGTTGACAGCTCCACTCTAGGCGTTCCCTTCTGTGAAGACGCATCAGAGGTACACATGCTGCAGGTCTCTGACAATAAAGGCCACTCTGCCGAAGCCTTCTGTACACCGTTTGCCTCCATACAACACGTCCAGTGGATGCTGCCAGGTCAAATGACATTTGCTGTGCAGTACTAAGATGGTACCGTCGTGCCCTTACAGCCAAATAACGGTCCTTTCTTTCTGATGTCACACGTGGTCGGCCATACACCGGTCTTCAGAATACAGTTCCTGTCTCTATAATAAACTGTACCCACATCCGAAAAACAACAGAACGATTCACGTTAAGCCATCGGCCACATCAGTTTGCTGTTGTCCTCCTTCCATTCTTCCTATAGCCCTCCACCGCAGATGGTCTGGTAGGCGTCTTCTCTGTATCAGACTGCAGCGTCTATGACTATTTATACAGCGGTTGTGGGTGTGGGACTACCCAGCAAACACTACCCCGTATGATAGGTGCCCTGACGTCGTCATTGGCGTGACTGTCCGTTGAAATGGAATGCGATCTCCTGCGCTGAACACGGTCGTACGAGCATTTGTTGACAGTTTGTATAATTACAGGGTTATTACAAATGATTGAAGCGATTTCACATCTCTACAATAACTTTATTATTTGAGATATTTTCACAATGCTTTGCACACATATACAAAAACTCAAAAAGTTTTTTTAGGCATTCACAAATGTTCGATATGTGCCCCTTTAGTGATTCGGCAGACATAAAGCCGATAATCAAGTTCCTACCACACTCGGCGCAGCATGTCCCCATCAATGAGTTTGAAAGCATCGTTGATGCAAGCTCGCAGTTCTGGCACGTTTCTTGGTAGAGGAGGTTTAAACACTGAATCTTTCACATAACCCCACAGAAAGAAATCGCATGGAGTTAAGTCGGGAGAGCGTGGAGGCCATGACATGAATTGCTGATCATTATCTCCACCACGACCGATCATCGGTTTTCCAATCTCCTGTTTAAGAAATGCCGAACATCATGATGGAAGTGCGGTGGAGCACCATCCTGTTGAAAGATGAAGTCGGCGCTGTCGGTATCCAGTTGTGGCATGAGCCAATTTTCCAGCATGTCCAGATACACGTGTCCTGTAACGTTTTTTTCGCAGAAGAAAAAGGGGCCGTAAACTTTAAACTGTGAGATTGCACAAAACACGTTAACTTTTGGTAATTTGCGAATTTGCTGCACGAATGCGTGAGGATTCTCTACCGCCCAGATTCGCACATTGTGTCTGTTCACTTCACCATTAAGAAAAAATGTTGCTTCATCACTGAAAACAAGTTTCGCACTGAACGCATCCTCTTCCATGAGCTGTTGCAACCGCGCCGAAAATTCAAAGCGTTTGACTTTGTCATCGGGTGTCAGGGCTTGTAGCAATTGTAAACGGTAAGGCTTCTGCTTTAGCCTTTTCCGTAGGATTTTCCAAACCGTCGGCTGTGGTACGTTTAGAGCCCTGCTTGCTTTATTCGTCTACTTCCGCAGGCTACGCGTGAAACTTGCCCGCACGCGTTCAACCGTTTCTTCGCTCACTGCAGGCCGACCCGTTGATTTCCCCTTACAGAGGCATCCAGAAGCTTTAAACTGCGCATACCATCGCCGAATGGAGTTAGCAGTTGATGGATCTTTGTTGAACTTCGTCCTGAAGTGTCGTTGCACTGTTATGACTGACTGATGTGAGTGCATTTCAAGCACGACATACGCTTTTTCGGCTCCTGTCGCCATTTTGTCTCACTGCGCTCTCGAGCGCTTTGGCGGCAGAAACCTGAAGTGCGGCTGCAGTCGAATAAAACTTTATGAGTTTTTCTACGTATCTGTAGTGTGTCGTGACCATATGTCAATGAATGGAGCTACAGTGAATTTATGAAATCGGTTCAATCATTTGTAATAGCCCTGTACATTGTGAATTAGATACAAGACGGGGAAGTAGCGGTTTATTCCTATAATTTTGGGCAGCAGTGTAATTGTGAAAATGGGCATATCTTGACGTAGGGGTGACAGGGAATGGATTCTGTACATGCCTGCCTGACCCAGATGGCCCAGAGTGACAGAAAGGCTTGCAAGTACAGTTCTATCTATGGGAAACAGATGAAGTAGAATGCCAAAGGGGTATTTTGACGCTGATCCCTTACATCCAAAGGATCGGCATGCATTAGATGCAATACAGGTTCAAATCAGAAGTAGTTGTTATAAATTGTTAGGAGCAGGGTCGACCTAAAGGGGCGATGGCGCTAGAACCATGAGGTAGCGGATTACTGATTAATGGTACAACCTGTGAAATAGCAGGAACAGCTTTTTGTCTTCCCCCTACTATCACTGGGACCACAATAGTAAATGTAACAAGCCCTTGTTGTAGTGGCCAGATGAGCCATTGGAGTTACTACCAACTCAGAATCTAACTTACCTAAACAACACCTTTAATCCTGACCACAAAAAGAACGCATTACCGCAGAGCAGATGCTCCAGTATGCACAGGAATACCACGACGAGCAATCCAGGAAAGTCACGAGAGCAAGTTTCTCAGGTTTTGATACTGTTGTGGTCTAACTCGATTTTCTATAATCTGTAAGTATTTTAGGCAGAAAACTGCATAACCACTTGAGCTCCCAGTGCATCAGTTGTCAGCACACTAGGTTAATATTAGAAAGTAAGTTAATATGCAGCCAGTGAACAATGTGGTTGACACTAAGTAAGAGAGAGAGAGAAAAAAAAAGAGATGAGGAGAATACTGTGCACATATGCTAAGCCATGAAAAAGTAACATTTTCAACTGCTCTGGTCATGTCATCCTGTGCTACACATAATATTGCGGTATGTTCATAATTATTACTTTGTGGCCATTTAATCACAACCGAGTAAAACATAGTTTGTGTGCCCAATTTTTGCTTTTCTATCATGTAGTAATTATTTAAAGTTCTGTGTTGAGGGGCAGAAAAATTGTGTTTTATTCAATTGTGGTTAGACGGTCCAAAGTAATAATTATCAACATAACATGAAATGTGTAGTCACAATTTTTCCAAAAATGTAAACAGAAGACAATCTTGTGGATCGGATCTATCAAAGGGAAGAGGACTCTGTAGCAAACAGCTTCTAAGTGGATTCAACAAAAAGATGTTGCAGGGAAGATATTGCAGGTCAGCTCGATATCTAGCTTCTATGGCATAAGATCGCGTATTCAGTACGCAACATTATGCAAGAAAATGTATTCAGTATGTTGACATCGCAGGAAATGCCACCTATTGTTTCTGAAAGTCAGAGATTTGACACGTTTCAGCACCAACAGTGTGTCTGGAACTGACAAGGCACAAAAGTCAGAGCAAATGATGTCAAGATTTTCCAACTATTACACTCAGCAGCTCTGGTTTGTTATGACTTAGCGCCCAGGACTGCTGCTGTATGAGAAACACTAGCCAGCCCAACTCTTATGTCCACCACACAATTCAGACTCTCACCCACACTTGTGCCCAGTATACTCAGTTATACAGTCATCATCAGCCGCTAGTCATGAGAAGAAGTCTGCTTGCAGTCCGAGTTGAACCAGCCAGCCGCCTTTGTCAGACCATGCAACCAATAGCTGAAGGGAACTGCCTGAAATGATTCTGACTGCTGTCGACTTGCTGCCTTCACAATGTCGGGCCAGCTGCTGGGTGACCACCATATGCTAATGGCTGTCTCCCTAGTGGGCCACGAGTTCGAGTCTGGGCCATCCAGCTACCCAGACATCACTGCCCGAGCAGGCAACCTATCACTGTTCATCACCGTGGGCCAGTACACACTGTTGCTGTCCACTTCCCAGTGTGGGAACATGCTGTCATGATCAGCCATGCTGAGGCTGCTGTTTGATCGCCTTCACTGGTGTGTTTCCCACCTAGCTGCATAAGGTGACCACCAACTGTGGCTGCTTTCCGCTGTCCATCATACGCCAACGCCACCTTGTGTCAGCACCTCTGCTGCCATTCTGAGAGTAGCACCCTGCTGACGGCTACCACCACCTGTTGGTACATACCACATGCTGTTCTCCTGGCAACTTGGCATTCTCCATCAACTGTGGCCATTGACCATCTCTCCAGCCCCAGCTCCACCACTGTAATTGTTTTGAAACAAAAGATTTTGTCAACTGGAAATGTTTCCATGATGGGTAACTGTCTGACAGCTGTCACCGACATCACTACAGCCTTGTCCCGTGGGTGAACTGAAGTACATCCTGACATATCGGTAGCACAATTCACTGCCACTGTGGTCATGCACTCGGAGTCTACATTACCGATTATGCGACTGACCCTACCCGTCTGAGTCTCCCAGTCAACAATACGATACAAATTCTTGTTTTCTATATCTACTTCCGTAGGCTGCACATTCACTTAGAAAGGTAAATTCATCGAAAATGTTATGGATTTGGCTGCTCATCATCTTGTTTGGCATCGACCTCCAATGACCACTGTTGGGCCTTAGTGAAATGTGGAGGAAGGACATGCCACAACACGCAGATACTCTGACTGCAACGAGTTTGTCGTTCATACCGCAATCAAATCTCAAAGTCAGAGATGTTGCACAGTTATATAAGCCTAAATGTCAGTATGTTAACATGTACTCATTGTGAGTAGTAATCTCCAAAATCTTGGTGTATCAGTTTTCAAACACTGTAGTGTATTACATAAGTTGTAACCATTCGTTTATTTCGGTGGTAATTATCACTGTAGGTAATGGAATCCGCTGACGTCATTCATTCCCAATGGATCTCTCTCAGGAACGTAGTAAACCCTTAACAACAGAACTAGTACACACCGCAATAGACGGTGCGAAATTTTTCTGTTACAGTAATTTAAATTTTAACTGTATCATTCGTCTTACACTATTTGGCATACATCTGCCAAGCGTTACTTACGTATTTCAGTGGAGGCTTCGATTTAGGCGCAGTATACCAATAACACAAGCAGAATGGATTTCTGCAGAACTGCTCAATTGAGAAAACCTCGGAAATTGAATTCTCCTTCCTTATGAGCTGTGCTCGACAGCGCCACCATTGTTCCGAAATCTGAAAAGGTGGTTCTCGTAAAGCACTGTTAATGACATTAACGTGTGTTTATAACAAGATGAAAAATATGGAAAAAGAGTCAATAGGTCATCTACACTACTGAGCAAAAGCGAGGTTTGCGCACAGTAATCTCCCAAATTTATCATTAGAAAAATTCTGAAGACGAAAAAGTTTCCACAAATAGAAAATCTGGAACAAAACATCCTAATGCCTACAATATTTTCTTCAGCTAGAATACAGAGTAACATTAACATAGTCATGAGAAGTATGTTCCCACACGTTTTTATTTGTAGAGGAAATTTATTAATATCCTCTAAGATCAGATGCACAAGTACTAAAGTGAAAAGAAACAAGATAAGGTAAAATCCCATTAGAATAAAACAATCGGTTGAAAAATATGTACGCGTGTGTAAAGCCAATCACAATAGCTACACGAATCTTTCCAAACAGACAGCCTGGACGACGAGGACTCCATATATCTACAAAATTCGGTCACATTCTTTGATAATTCTTTCAAAATAATGGAAGTGGAAATAAACAACCAAATTAGATAACTGGAGGGATGTATTACACCGATGCAGTAGGTGGTGACAGTCAAACGACATAGCCACATGTCAAGGAATTTGCAAAATATTTAATAACCTGTCTCTAGAGGTCTCAAGTTAAATCAAAATCTTATTGATATTGAGAAGTATGCAGAACTTCTAAAATTAGGTATTCCATTATTGCAATGTCACTTATGGCTACAGAAAACAATGTGAATGGAAATGAATAATTTATAAAATCTAGTAAATACTCACAAGGACATTGCAACATATCAAGTACCCTTATGAAGATCTGTGCGCCATCTCTCAGTACTGTACTTAATCACCTGTGAAAATGCATGTCAGGTGAAGTCATTTAGATTATATGTGCTTTTTGTTCCACAGATCCATAGTGATGAGAGTCATAAGGATGTATAACATGTGATAACACAAGAATATATAATAAATTTACAACAAAGAGATATACAAATGTCCCTTCCACAGACCCCAAGTGAAAAGCTCACCATGGTTGTGAAATAAGTCCAGAAATCTTAAACATATTTTCATTTAAGTTATAATAACTAACTTGTCTCAAAACATTTAAATGTAAAATACACCAAATTGCGCATGACATTTCTTAGGCTATTGAAGCCATGAATCATCAAAGAGAAAATCAGGTCACAATACTTACTTCCATTGATCACATCACAGCACTGAAGATGTGTAGTACACATCTAGATTTTACGCATGAGTACTATGTTATTTGATATTGTTAGTAATACATACACATCACTCTGTTCCACAAAGAAATTCGACAATGGTGATGAAAGATTTAACCACCAATAAATCCTTTAGGCTCCTACTAAACAGAACTTGCAATTTAAATGCTGTTTCCTTAGCAGTTAAACATTTTCTGGCTGCTTGCAGGTTATTAAAATGTGTGCTCCTGAATGATGGACGGCTTTCTGAACCAAAATATGTGACTTTGAATCATTGTGAAGATTATTCTATTTTCTGGAGTTGATTCCACTAACTGTGCTGTTGGCTGTAAAAGGAGATATATTATTTAGGGCAAATTTAATTAAAGGATAAATATATGGGGAAACAGTAATCATTAGCCCCAGTTCCCTGAACAAATTGCAGCGTGACATCCTTGAGCTCACACCACAAATAATATATATTACACACTTCTATAGTCGGAAAACCTAAGCTTGGCTTGACGAGTAAGCCTAAAAAATGTTCATGTTGGTTTTATGTAATGAAACTGCTTGAAGTATTTTTGTTTTTATATCACTTATGTCTGATAATATTTGCATTGAAAATAAAGGTTTGTTTGGTTGCTTCATTAGTTCTATGGCATGCTCCTTCCAGTTACATTTATTATCTATTTTATCCCAAGAATTTAAGAGTGTCGACCTCTTCTTATTGCTTGTTATCATATTCTAGGAATATGCTGGGGAGAAACCTCGTAAAAATTGCAGAGAGTACATTTTCGAAGTTAAACTTCACAGAAATTGCTAGGAACCATCTCCACGAAAATTACATTAACCAATCTTTCTAAAACTACACTTCATTTGCAATTTACTGCAATGTTTGTATCATATTCAAACAAAACAGACATGGTAGCTGGTAATGTTACTGAGGGTAGATCATTAATATACGCAAGAAAAAGAAATGATTCTAAAATAGAATCTCGTGTGACACACCATGTGATTATTTCCCAGTTGCGCGTATGACTTACAGCTCAATACAGAACTCTTTCCTACTGACAAACTTCGCTTTGTGTCTGAGAGATACGATATGTACCATTTTGCAACATGTCCTACTACACAGTAATATTCTGCTTTATTTAAAATGATATTGTGGTTTATTGAGTCAAATGCATTTCACAGATCACACAATATGCCAGGAGCCTGTAATTTATTGTGTAATGTATGAAGTACATTATTGCTGTATGTGGTAATAGCCTCAGCAATACAGGAACGCTTTGTAGATCCAGACTGTGACTTTACAATACACTATTTGCAGTCAGATGATTAAGAAGCTGCTAATATATTACCTTTTATGAAACTTCGATACTGTTTGCAGAAGTGCTGTTGGATGGAAGTTTGACTGAACTTCTTTTTTATGCAAAGGCTTACCTTCAGTATATTTCAGACAATCAGGGCATGTTCTAGTAATAAATAACTGGTTACAGGATAACTCAGAAAATATCTTTAATTAACTTTGTTGGTGTTTTATTTTGGCCACCATAATTTTTATTTAAAAATTTTGTTGTTTACATTACTTCAGTTGGTATGGGATGCTTATATTCACATTGCTGAAGTTATTTGTGGCTGAACTGATATATTTCACTGCACCATCTACTGAACTGGACAACCTCATCTTTTCAGTAATAAATAACTGGTTACAGGATAACTCAGAAAATATCTTTAATTAACTTTGTTGGTGTTTTATTTTGGCCACCATAATTTTTATTTAAAAATTTTGTTGTTTACATTACTTCAGTTGGTATGGGGATGCTTATATTCACATTGCTGAAGTTATTTGTGGCTGAACTGATATATTTCACTGCACCATCTACTGAACTGGACAACCTCATCTTTTCAGTAACAGGTATGTAATGCTTGTTAAAACGTTTTGCAACACAGGACATGTCTGTTACCAATGTATCATTTAGTCATAATTCTGTCTGCTCCTTTCATCTTTGGTGCTACCAGTCTCCTCCTTCACTATATTCCATATTGTCTCTATTTTATTGCCTGATGTGTCTGTCTTTTCTTCACAATGTATCTGCTTTGACGTCTGTGTCACTATCTTCAATATTTTGCAGTATGTCTTATAATGACCTGCTTCCAACTGACAGATACTGTTTCCTCTGTATCTCAGAAGATAGTTTTAGTGCTTGAGTAATCCATGACATTTTGGTATGCTTTGATTTAACCTGGGTTACTTCCAGAGGAAAACAGTGTTCAGATAACGTAAGGACTTTATTAATGAAAGTGTTTTATTTTTCATTCTTGTCATCAGCGCTGTACAAATAACTTCAGTTCGTGTCTGTGAGGAGTTTGATAAAACAACCAATTTTTAGCTTATTGACTACTACCTTGTACTCAGATTTAGTAGATCTTCTATCCTGATCAGCATTAATACTTAACATGAGGCTATTAGCTACTGATTTTGTAATATAAGTGTGATCATTAGATTTTGATACAAATATGTTATCAGAAGCTACTCTAGTTGGTAACTTAACAGTAGGAATTAAGTTAAATGATAATATTACTGACTGTAATAAATGCTTACTGGAAGAGTTTTTAAGAAAATCTGTGTTAAAATCGCCTCTTTTTTCACTGTTGAACAGGCCAATAGAGCTTCAAGGTGATTTATGAACTGATTAAAATTACCTGCAGGTGCTCGGTATGCTGTTACTATTATAAAGGATATATTATGAAAGTCTACTTTTCTTGCACATCCATCTATACGCTGTTCTCAGGAACCACTTATGAATGTGTACGTTCTCAACTTTATGATAATTGCTGATGAATGTGGTAAGCATATATAGTTGGTCAAATTATATTCCTCACGCTTCAAATATTTTTATGCAATTAAGGAAGCATTTCACGCTGACTAAGATGTAATTGGAGGAAAAATAAAGTTTCTGGTGGTTGTCGAATTGGTCAATGTATGCTAGAATTATGTTGTTTAATAAATTTCTCAGACTGAAGGGTTGTTTCAGTCCCAATCTATCTTAAAACTTGATTTCTTTCTGTCCTCCCACACAGATTAAAGTGAGTGATAGTAAAATTAACTGACAAAAAAGTGGAAACAAGTATTATAAACAATTACATTCTGAATTCCTTTCAGCTATTGTTTGTATGAAGACTGCAAGGGTAATAATACATCTCATTGCAAATAATTTTTTGTCAAACATTTTTAACATTTTTAAAAAAGCTTTATTTTGTGGCAATAAAATAAAATTTTTATAGGTATTTATGGTTGGTTGCGGTCACACTCAATAATCTTTAAAATGCTATTTATTCCTCTGTGTGTGAAGAACTTGCAAGACTAGACAATAGATCGGGAAGAGTAAGTATCTACATAGAATTATCAGAAATATTATGCAGACCGTGCTATACAGTTTCTGGTGGCTGTAGGGATTTGCAAAACGGATTTTTGAATAATATTGTGTACTTTTGCGTAAATTATAGAATGAATCAAGTAAAAAGCTCACCCGCAGTTCACTTAGAATATATTGTACAGACGCAGAGTGAGCCTAGTCAGATTATTCAAGGTGTGTGTATTTTTTAGAGGATGATAAATTGTAAGATAGATACTTTTATGAACAGAAGATAAGTTTATTCCTTATTCGGAGTACAGATGGGCGTTCCCAGGTAGGTTCACGAGGCGACACCCAGCCAAGACTGCGTCTAGAGAAGATGCTTTAGAAAGGTAAGTTATTAATTGCGGAACTAATGTCCTCAAAGCAGTTAAGGGAACACTTCAGTGCTACCTGCGAGCTGTTTCCAGAGAGAGCTTGTAGCCAGTCAACAATTGAGTCCTCTCCCAGTCCCTATTGGTTACGCATGGCTGGTGCATATTGAGCTGTTTGTCAGCAGTTCGCTTGGTCCTTCCTGATGGCATCCCTGCTGAAGTTCTCCATGCCATTTATGTAGAAAGAAGTTTATATTTGTGCCAGCTCTGTATCGTGTACGTATTGCATGGGATAACACCAGACATAAAGAAGAAAGCAAATGTGGTTATCTTGAAAAAGGGTGAAGATAAGGATGCACCAGCTCGGAAGTCATACAGACCAATTTGCCTTCTCCATACCTTAGGGAAAGTGCTGGAGAATTTGCTGTATGGTATACTACAGGAGAAAAGACTTCCTCATGTAATGAACTTCCAACAAAGTAGATGCAGAAGTGGGGAAGCCAATAGAAAACGCAGTAAATTAGTCGATAAGACTTGCAAAAACGCTCCGTATAAATATTTTGTATCTATAAAGGTGGACGAGGCCGGGGCTTTGGATCACTTATGGTGACCGGTATTTTTGACTGCCTGAGGGGAGGGGGAGGGGGGGGGGGCTCTGAGCACTATGGGACTTAACTTCTGAGGTCATCAGTCCCCTAAAACTTAGAACTTAGAACTCCAGACTGAAGCGCCTAGAACCGCTCGGCCACTCCGACCGGCCGCCTGAGGGTCTTGTACTACCCACAAGCGCCCAACGTTACACGACCGTTTGAAGAATTATTGTCAAAACAGGGAAGCAACTCTGTCATGAAGAGGCGAGAGCCTTAAAAAATAAATTTCGAAAGGTTGTCCAAAGGGATCCATAAGTGGCTCTGCATTCTGGGATATGGTACTCGATCCCGTATTAGGAAAGCTGCAGGATAAAGAAGCAGTCATAGGAGTAGTGGCATGTGCCATCGACCTGATGATGCTTATGAACAGAAGCTCCAGGAGAAGGATGTACCATAGACCTTCAACAATTACACCACTTGTGTCCAGGAGTAAAATTGCATGTTAAATCTAAAAAGACCACGTATATCTTATTAAAATGGAATCTTTTAAGAGATCTGATAAGGGGTTAAGCAACAGGTCCATAAAGAGAAAGTCCGTCACCACATACCTAAGCGTGTTCTTGGACTAGCGACAGAATTATATTGCATGTGCTGAAGAAATTAGCAAAAGAGGCAGGAGCATGATGTGCCCAATTATTAGTCTAGCCAGTTACGATTATAAACTACCAATGCAAACAAGAAGAACGTATCATACCGCTGTCCTAACTGTGGTCATGGGATACTGTGCAAGGGCTTGAGCATACAAGACTTCTTCTCATAACACCAGTGTCGGTAGATAACGGGGTGCAACAAAGAATACTTCTTCAGTCGGTGGGAGCTTTTGGTACTGTGTCAGTAGAGGCATTGGGGTAAAATTTAGGATGTGTCTTCTTATCTCCAAATACGAAAAAAAGAGGCTATGTCTTAGCTGAACAAAGAATAATATCACAAAGTGAAGAATTTAATAGAAATCCGGACCACAAGCAAGCAACAAATTCACAATCAGATCAGCCACCTGTGACAGAAATGATGGAATATTGTGCAAACAGCCAGGAGAACCTATAGTTTTCTCCCTAACATACTGGAAGTGAGGTATCTGAATCCCTCAAGAGAGCTGGCGCACTTCTTAACGGGTCATGAGCCTTACGCCACCTACTGACATTGAGTAAGTCAAAAACAAACCTCCGAATATGCTATTTACTTATTCTTTTCCACAACACAGTTTGAAGGTCTCAACCACCGTCATCAAGTGGATTTCTGTGGATTTAAAATATAACATGTATGTGTTGTATTATCCCTCAACACAGCCATGCTATATTAATATACATAAATCCACCTGACAGTGGAGGCCTAAGTCTCCGAAACGCATTTTGGAAATACATAAATAGTGGCTGGTAATAGTGAACTTGTTGCTTCGTTTGATATATTGCTGTATTTTGTACTGCTGAAGTTTTAGCCTTCAGAAGGCGTGAACATACTGAGAATTTTGAATAGCACACCAGCACTCCATTTTCTGTTATGTGTGGCTTTGTTCTCCAGATAGTGGTAAGGTCATCACATCTGTTGTCTGGTAACGTGAAGTACATTGCTGATGGAAGGAGTGTGTAGTTAACAAACTACCAAAGAGCTTCAACACATTTCGATAAGTCTATGAAACCCAAGTCTGACTGTGAAGGAAGATATATAGTTGTAGCTCCACATCATGTAACATCTTCCGAAAACTGTTTCATTCACACTTATCTCTGATGGTTCCAAATAACATTAAAGCATGTTCCTCCTTGCCTGATTGCTTTTCATGAGAAAGACCATTGTGACAGAGCATGAGAGGGATTGTTCTACTCAGACTCTGGTACGTTTAAAAATACTTAGTGAGGCAGAAAACCTCTTAAATGTTAAGAATTTTTCACGCCAGGATCGAGGGCCGTTTGTTGTGTACGCGGACTTTGAATGTCTTCCCGTTCCTGTGACTGGCTGTGATGGTGATAACATACACAACAGTCTCTTACCATATGCCACAGTGTCTTTCCTCTACCCATATCCGATGAAGTTGAATCGTAGCACAAGGAAACCGATGAATGATTCGTTTGATGATGTAGTTTGGTACCTAACTGTGTTTGTGTACAGAGCTTACACATGTCCATCGTTTGTACACGTCATCTGGGCTGGGTGCGATGTTCATGATTAAAACGAACCGTCAAGTCTTTAGCCAGTGAGCACTGGGAGCTATATTTACTCCTGGTTGTCGGGATGTATGGAAGGTGACAGTCAGGTTGGTGTCTCACCGCTGTCCACGGCGTCTCCAGACATGTCTTCACTGGTCATCGAGGCTCAGTTCGAAGCGGGACTCATCACTGAAGACAATTCTGCTCCAGTCAATGAGATTCGACGCCGAAGACGTGCCTGGAGGCGTCCTGGACAGCCCAAGGATACCAACCTGAATGTCGCCCGCCATACGGCCCGACAACCAGGAGTGATGGTTTGGGAAGTCATTTCTTTTCATAGTAGGACCCCTTTGGTTATCATCTGCGGCGCTCTTGCAGCATAGCGGTACATTAACGATATCCTGCGCCCCGTTTTGTTGCGATTCATGGCAAGTCATCGTTGGATTACATTTCAGCAAGATAATGCCTGCCTGCACACGGCGAGGCTTTCTACTCCTCGTCTTCGTGTTTTCAAATCTTACCTTGGCAAGCGAGCTCGCCGGTATCTCTCCAATTGAGGACGTGTGGAGGATTACGGGCAGGACCCTCTAATGAGATCGGGATTTTGACGATTTAAAGCTCGAATTGCGCGGAATTTGGCACGATATCCCTTAGGAGGACAACTCGATCAATCAATGCCAAGCCGAATAACTGCTTGCGTAAGGGCCGGGGGTGGACCAACGTGTTATTTACTTGCTCAATTTGTGAAGCTCTTTCTCGCGAGTAAAGCATCCAGTTTTTCTGAAATTGTAATCAATTGTTTGTCTGTACACGTACATCCCATCTACCGATTTCCGTCCCATTCGGATAATTCCTTCGCGGTGTGTAGTTTTTTATGTCAGAGCGTATTTTAACACGTAATATTATGCTACAGTTCTTAGATTCGTGCAGTTATCACCGGAAACTTTGTTCCAGGTTGATATGGTCTCTCACGTCCCGAAGATATAAAATTTCACATGCGGGTTTCAATGCACTAATTAACGAGAGACACTACTATAGATTGCACTCTGCGTATCCAGTAAGCTAACGGTGGACGCGAAATATGAGCAAGAGCAGCTTGTGAGGCATGAATTTAATGGACGCTTGCACAAGGACACATACGTACAACTCCTTTCTGATGCATTCAAATAACAAATAAACTGTATCCTGGGTTAGCGTGGGACGTAAATCTCAAAAGCACACAAACATTTTAATCGTTGTTGACATGCTGTTGTTCTTTGGGGCCGGTATTTTACTAGACTCGCCGATGGAAATAACTGACGTCTGTATGAACTACATCCCGGTACCCATTTCTACAACGTAATTTTTATCTATTGAAATCCGACCCAGTGACACAGATTTTTAATGGATGACTCTGGTGTAGGACATGTCTTGAAGTATCCTAATAGATTGCCGCTACGAAGTCCTGTGAGCTGACTATATGTACTGCTACTCCCTCCTGCAGAACACAAAACATCTACTTATGGAGGAAATTTAGTGTCGTATACTTGTTAGAGTGGGTATGATTATGGATCTTAGCATCATTTCCGCGTCTACTACGTTTTAGCCTCTTTCTTTCATATTGTAGCATGATCGTACGGTGCGTCCAGCGAAGGAGTCCCTGATTTTAAAACTAGATATAGTGTAGATGTAGATATTGGAAACTAAGATCGACAGACGTGTGCAACAAACGGTATGTCTACTGTGAAAGCTATAAGAATTTTACACACAAGTTACGAAATAGTTCGAAAAACTTCTTACAGATGACGCCGTAATCGCAGTAAATATTATGTCGGAGATCAGAGCGATCATTTCCACCGAAGCAACGTGAAAGGAGGTTAGCGTACAGAACGACGAAGCTGAAATCATGTATTCCATGGAACAACGTGTTTTCCTGATACCGGAATACCACAGTTTAGGACCAAATAATACAGCAACAAAGCGCAGTTTACAAACACGATTTATTATTACAAAAGGACCCACTGCGGAAAAAAATTCCCAAGCTCTTCGCCAAATCACAACGGCCAGGCAGAATGGCTGATGATGTAACGGGGAATGTAGGCCCCAGGCAAGCTGTCGTTACTGCTGAAAGTGTAGCCACGGTTTCAGGAATTATTCAGCAAAATCCAAGAATTGCAGCAGGTACTGATTTGAAACGTCCCAGTACCTAGAAATACTGAAACTGAGCCCACACGATTCCATTAAAAATCTGAAGCGATACTTGTACTAGAAGTGCTTGAGAGTGCTGAGTTTGCGTACCAGATAATGAAAAATTTGATGTCTGTTGCATCTGGCTCACAGATAAAGCACATCGCTACCTGAATTGAGGCGTGAATAAACAAAACTGACGATCTTAGGGTTCCGAAAATCTCCGTTTGGGTGAAGGGAAACCACTGTATTCTCCCAAAGTTACTGTTTGGGCTGCGGTATGCTACAGAAGATATTATTGACCCTTTTTTCGATGGAAGGTCGACCAGGCACCGAATGGTTCATGCAAGATGGGGCCAGACCACGTCGTGCCGAACAGGTGTTTCGCTTTCTTGGTGAATGCTTCGGAATGGAGTCATTGCGTTGGATTACGGCAAATTTACTGGCGCAGGGATGGACTAGTCTCCATGTTTGCTTGAAATGACTTTTCGATACTACTTTTCTTGGGCACATTGAAAGGCACCGTCTACTGGAAGCATCTCACCGCGATGAACGAACTTGAATCGACGATCTGTGTGGCATCTGAATTCGATTCTTTTGGGCGATTCATACACTTCGTAATTTGGTACGTAACTTGCTTTGAACAGAATTTTCGTCTTTCCTCTGTTGTAAGGATTTCGCCACAGTGATGCTGCCGGACGAAGCCGACTGTCTACGACACACTTCGGTAGAGGGCCGCTCATTTGTCCAAAAGAACGTGGGCCACTTTTGTAAGTCGCAGTTCTCATTAACTTCCTGTGCGATGCTGTCATTGACTGTTAGATATAGCACTATGCCATCTGTGACACGGATGTTCTCACAGTCGTTACATTACTCTTACAATGACACTCAATTCTAATTGTAATGTTGGCCTTATATTTCAGGCAGTTTTATTCCTCAACTAGTGTTCCCAAAAGTTTTGCCAAAGTGATGTTGCCTGTGGTATTCCAGATCTGCGTGTTTTGACAAATTTCTATAGGACGTGTGGTAATTATTTACCCAGTGAAGTTATGTAACTCCTTCTATAATGACCGGATGCACGGAGGCCTGCCTGTTCTTAAAGTACTTTGGGGTTAAAATCGTCTTATGCTTCTAAAATCCCCTGCTGTCTGCAGATGGTCTTATTACACACAGAACTCATATTCAGACCTGGGATTGTATCATATCAATGACTTGCACTGTACACTGATATCTTTACGAGTTTTATTGAAAAGCCTGAAAGGTACCTGTTTACTCAGCACTTTCATTTTCATCACATGATATCTTGTTTTCTGTGGGTCTTGAATCTTATATTAGATGTATTCGATGTAAATCTGCTCTATAAACAGATTCGATCATTCGATACAAGCTCTTTAGCAACCTCACTGTGGTGGTGAGACCGGAAACGACACAGGGTTTTGCACTCTCCCAACCACGTCGTTCCAGCTCTGACTAAGCGACCAACGAAAAATCAGAACTGGAAAGCCAATCGGAAAGCAAGTAAAAACAGCTGATTTTTGTTTGCCGTCTATAGCACTGCTGCTTCTTCGAAAATTTGCCTACTTATGTGTGAAAAATGTTTCCTTTGAAAATTATATTTATTTGCGATGATTTTACTTGTTTGTGAAAATTACGTTTAGTGTTTTTCTCCGTATTGCTACTTTAAATAGTGAAATCAGATAAACTAGGCGTGTATGAGGTAAAATGTGAATCTTCTATAATAGTTTCTACCACGAATGCAGAACGTCAGTGCAGTGGTAGAAACAAGCACTATGTAATGAATGATATCAAATGGGCGCCAAATAAATTATATGAACTGCAATCATCTGCATAGAGTGTAAACACATATGTGGAAAATTGGTGTTTTTCGTAGTAAAGCCTAATGCGGCATACACAAAGAGCATATCTATTGTACTTTGACGCATTTGTTTTGTCACACATTTTTATAATTTGATTGACATGTTTCGTTACACATTATTCTGTTATGAAACGTAGGCTTTAGTTACGTAAACTGGACTCTTGAAGTTCCTAAAACTGGGCCCTTTGCTTTTCCATGTTTAAAGTCTTCCCATATTAGTGCATACTCTTATTCCCTTATAACTGTCTTGCTGATTGCAACAGGGTAATAGGGAGGGTTGATGAAAGAAAGTAGAGTCTGTGTAAAATGACTAAAGCTACTGATGTAGTTCAAAAACAGATGCGTTGGGAGAGCGCCAGTGAACTCTTATGAGCATGTCCAACATGAAGTGCAGTACACCTGAGGAAGCAACAAAAACAAGACGAAGCAGACATACACTTTCGGGTAAAGATCTTGAAGAAGAGCTGGTTCAGAGTTGTCCTCCTATGGAAGCTTCTTTCTTCATGCTTACTAGCAATGACTTGTGAAGAATGACTACACAACTGTCGAAGTTGAACATCCTTTCAAAGACGAAATTGCTGGGAAAATGGGGGAGGAGCAGTTCTTAAGCGACAAAAAACCAAACTGTCAGGAATAAATCCCACAGGAACATCCTATAGACCTAGCAGGGCTCCTGGGTTCAGCAAAGAAAACACACAGGTATTCTACAACTTTCTGGAAAATGTTATATTATGCCTACTTTGAAACTAGATTATATTTTCTCCGATTTAATACAACCTTCTAATTTTGTTTAGTGTTATTTGGACTGTTTTTACATGGGATCCGATTTTGGCAGCTATGTTTGGAACACCCTACGTGTAAATTTTTTCAAGTATTTTTTCATAATAACTTTCCGTTTCTTTCCTATTACTAAAATGTAAATCGTACATTACATTATAAAGTAAATATTACATGCTTTTAAAGCACAGTTTTATCTATTTTCTGTTAAAAAAAAAGAAACGAAATGGGAGTCCGCGTGCAGGCACTTTCCCCTCCAATTGTTTATAAGTAACTTTTCTGTTATCAGTCACGATTTTCTTTTATAAACATTTTACATGAGGCATTTTCGGAAATGATTCCCATTTTAAAGTGCGTTTTTCTCTATGTACTATACCATTTTTATGTAATTTTTTCATGTCTGAGGTTACGCAGTGTTCTGTTGACTTTCCCGCGATATATAAAAAACGCGCAATTTTTTAGTTGGTTATTGGTCTTTTTACGTAGTTAGTGGCGAAATTTGGAAGAACTTGTACTTACAGTTTTCTTTTGGTCCATCTGTGCACTTACACATATGCTGAACATCACACACTGTTTTCTGGGCACAACACACGTCGACAATAACTTGCAGAGCAAACAGTTACGAAAATGTTTTTAGATGTGGTCGACAGAGATAATGTTATCTGTCTTCCACAGTGTATGATACGTTTGTTTACAGCAAGAATTTATCTTAATAATCCTAATTTGCATATATCTATTTCACTATGGTGCTTATTTCTATGTGTCACTATTTTTATTTAAGTGTATTGTCGGAGCATCTGAAGAAAATCACATCCAAGTTTTTCATTTAATGTTTTATCTTCATATTTTCTGTAATGTGAATATACCAACATTTCTCCTAACAAATCCATTTAATGCTCTTTATTTAGTCGGTGTAGTAGTTTGAGATTTTACTCTGCTTTTCCAAATTGGTGCCCTGTGTATGTAAGTGTATGGCCATTAGTGATGCTGTGTTTCTGTTTTGTGTGTAGGCTTTCATGTGTTCTGTGTCCCTGGTGAAATTTCGACATTTTTGTCCTAAGTAGAACATGGAGCATTACTGGCATGTTATTTTGTATATTCAGGAGTCTGATTATGGGTCATGATTACACTTTATATTATGTATTAGTTTTTGTAATAGTTTATTAGATGTAGAAAACCCAATTTTTACTTTGTGGTTTTTGAAAACAGTTGTAATTTGCTGTGATATAATTCCAATGTATGGAATGCTAGATATATATATTTGTTTTTGTCTTTTTCTTTGGTGGTGCAGTTTGTGTCTGGATTTTTCTTAAGTTTTTCTAGAACTGTGTCAACTATGGAAGCAGTATAATCATTGCCAACAGGAATCTAGTTCACTATGTTTACTTCATGTTGCACGTTTTCTTGTATGGGGGTGTTTGTTCAGACGAAATCATTGTGTGGATGTTATAGTTCAAATCTGATTCCAGTACAAGTGTTAAACTGTGAATCAGCTGTTCAGTAATTGGACCCTGAACCAGCTGCCAACATGGGTGCATCTAAAAAAAAATGGTTCAAATGGTTCTGAGCACTATGGGACTCAACTGCTGAGGCCATTAGTCCCCTAGAAGTTAGAACTAGTTAAACCTAACTAACCTAAGTACATCACAAACATCCATGCCCGAGGCAGGATTCGAAGCTGCGACAGTAGCGGTCTTGCGGTTCCAGACTGCAGCGCCTTTAACCGCACGGCCACTTCGGCCAGCGGGTGCATCTCAAGTAGAATGAATTACAAGTAGGGAAGTAGGTGAACCTGAAAGTATTGAAATTATTTTCTGAGCATAATGAGTGTGTTTTGCTTTTAGTTTGTAACAGAATAAACACTGCATACACCGAGGGAGGTGGCGCAGTGGTTAGACACTGGACTCGCATTCGGGTGGACGGCGGTTCAATCCCGCGTCCGGCCATCCTGATTTAGGTTTTCCGTGATTTCCCTAAATCGCTCCAGGCAAATGCCGGGACGGTTCCTTTCAAAGGGCACGGCCGACTTCCTTCCCCGTCCTTCCCTAATCCGATGAGACCGATGACCTCGCTGTCTGGTCTCCTTCCCCGAAACAGCCAACCAACCAACACTGCATACATTTTGTTCCAGAGACTTGTGACGGAATGATCAGTTTTTGTCTGGATTGTAAGACTGGAGACAGGGATTAAATTAATGGTGTGTATATTTATGGGCTGTTGATGGATGACCCCACCCCCCCTTGCATATTGATGACTCAACTGTGGGAACTAAGATCCTGTAGGACACAACTGGAAGAGGATTCGTTGTAAAAGTGTTACTCTTCACTTTGTAACCATTGTGGACTTCTGCGTGGAAGTGTGAAGCAGCACTGTAGATTTTAGGAGATGTGCTCAACAGGGAGTATACAGTGTCTTTTATTTGTATATTCATTAATAGTTTTTTCTTTCGTGAGAAAGGCCACACAGTATTTCATGTGATTTTTCGAGATGTTTTTAGTTAGTTTTTTTTGAGCAATCAAGCAGCTTTATGTTTCTTATTCAGTTTCTCTGAGTGATAATATTGTCTGGGATGATTGTGTTGATGTTGACCTTGACTGTGAAGTGACATATACGAAGTGAAGGTGGCTGGTGATTCCAGATGATGATTTGGTTTTGCCGCTTGTGAGGGTACGCTTCACATGCCTTTCTGTGTGGTCAAGAGCGATTCTGTGCAGATTTTGGTGGTACAATGAATGAATATTTGCACAATGGTTTTAAAAGAGAATTTTATGTGTGATGTATTGATTCCCCCTCAAGTGATGGTGATATTGTGATTTTTGTGTTGTTTAAGAGTTTATTTGAAGAGTTTGTGAATTAATAGCTTCCCTCCAAAGGTAGAAGATGCGTGGGGTGAGTCGGTTTCCTTCAGGCTGAGGATGTAAGGAATGATATTTCAGTTTATGGTTAATGAGTGTAGCTGGGCTGTAGCCAGGAAGCTTTACACAAGACTGATACTTCCTCCAGTGCTTAATGTGGGTTGAATTAATGATTACCAGTCCATAAAGAGAAGACTGTTACTTATGTTACTTATGAATATAGTTGCCAGCCTGAAAGAATAGGTCTGTGCCTGGTATTAATGAGTATTTCTGTGTATGTGAATTTGCTGATGCGAAGAGCATCACAGTAGTTTAACGTAGATAAGGTAAGTAGAGAATACCCAATAGATGAATAAACCCTCTGTCCCAGATAGATAATAATGAGAATTTGATTTCTGTATACCTATAAACGAAGAGAAACTAATAATGTTTAATTTTTGTACTGAGGACACAATATAATATTATTTAAGGGATTGCAAGATTTGAAAATTTCCACAACCAGCTTCGTGAGTTGAGCTTAAAGATAAGAATGTGAGAAATACTGGAGGATGTGTTCAAATTAATAGTTAAACCATCTCGCATTTGAAATTTGAAAGTTCAGTAAGTGATCTACATGATGATTTTTGAAAGTGATTTTAAAGACAATACAAAGATATGTTAAACTTCTTTGTGACAAATTTTTAGTAATTGTAGAATGTTTTGAGAACAACTGCAGGAGTGAAGTGGATTATTTGTGAATATGTGAATGTAAGAAGTGTAGATCATTTTGAATTGCATGTTGTGATTAGTGAGTGTAAGATGGGACAGCAACATGACTTTGTGTGTGTCAATACGTTGGAGTACATGGTGGGTAGATTGTATGTCGTTGAGTTGACAGTGTTTGAACAATAAATATTTCTATTTATTTAAGCTAATGATGCAATAATGCTGATGTTTTTATTCCTAGCTGCTTGGTTTCTTGAGGGTGTACAAATTTCATGTCCATTATGTAATGTTCTGATGCATTTTTCACTGTTTGGTTTGGTCCACGTATATTGTTATACATGCTTTATACTTGTGTTAATATTTCTTTCAGTGTGAGGATGTCTCCTGTCACTGGAGGTGCTTATTTAGTGTTTATCTTAATTGCAGCGTGTATGGCCATGACCCTTTCTCATTTTACTGCTGTCCCCAGGAATCCCTTTGTATAGGTATAAAATGTGATAATGGAACCAATCCATTTATTTGTATTAGTCTTTTACATGCTGAGGTTGTGTCTAGAAACACCGTGTATTGTTCTGGATCGTGAAACCCCTCTTTGGTATATCTAGGTTATGGAACTGTGTAACTTGGGTGATCCTATTATGTATTGTGTTTATTTTGACTCTTTTTTATTTCTATATACTGTAATATATTTGCTGTACCTTGTTATGTGATATGTTTACAATCTTTAGGTAGAGTGAGCACTGTGGAGATGGAGGTACGTCAAAGACAAGAGCATGTAAAAGAGGAAATATGTTCATATCATCATGTGTTTTTATTTGTGTGCTAATTACCACTTGTGAACCTATTTTTTCTAGGAATTTCACCTGGAGATAATATAGGGGATTTTCACAAATTTGTCTTATTTTCTTGCAGGAGGTGCATGATTTATTTAGTATAGAAAGTGATATATTTCATGAATCTCCTTCTCTTAGCAAGAAGAGGTCAGTTCATTAGTTGTTATTATTGTTTAGCTTGAGAAGTGTACATTGATTGTGCTGTTTTTTGTTTCCTGCCAAGATTTTTAAGCTGTCTGTTCAGTAAATGAAAACATGCATACATAGGTGGATGGGATGGTCGACAAGAAGACCAGTGGAGTCGAGATCTGCCTAGTAGTTTTGAATCTAGTGACACAGCTGTAGGTAGTTTGACTAGTGTGATGGAGATGAGTAATCATTGTTATGGTGGAGTAGCTGTGATACTAATCTGAGATCTCTAAGCTATGTGTTTATTTCTATGTTGTCTTATTATGTTATAATTCGAATTCTCTCTTACTAGAATAGAGTAGTAGTGGATGTTGTAAGTATTAGCTTTTCATTGCATTATTGGAATATTTTATTGTCAACTATGATGATTTCTTCGCTAGTATTATCTTAGTTCTTGTCTTTGGAAATAATTTTGTAATTCTGTGACATTTTTTGATATTATTAATCAGTGCCATGTAAAATGGGAAATATGTTAATGTCATCATGTGTCTTTATTTGTGTGCTAATTACCACCTGTGAATCTATTTTTTCTAGGAATTTCACCTGGAGATAATACGGGAGATTTTCACAAATTTGTCTTATTTTCTTGCAGGAGGTACATGATTTATTTAGTATAGAAAGTAATATACTAGATATGAATAGAATAGGGGAGAAGAGTTTGTGGCACAACTTGACTAGAAGAAGGGAATGGTTGGTAGGGCATGTTCTGAGGCATCGAAGGATTACAAATTTAGCATTAGAGGGCAGCATGGAGGGTAAAAATCGTATAGGGGGACCAAGAGATGAATACATTAAGCAGATTCAGAAGGATGTAGCTTGCAGTAAGTACTGGGAGATGAAGAAGCTTTCACAGGACAGAGTAGCATGGAGAGCTGCATCAAACCAGTCTCAGGACTGAAGACCACAACAACAACATGTTTTTTCAGACAAATGAGCCTGCTCTTTGTAGATTAGATAAGGATATTTGATGATTGATATTACTGTTTAAATGTAAAGGAACCTATGTGACACTATACTTACTATGTAAATGCTCTGTCAGAAAAGGTAAAGGAGATAGGATGACTGGAGCATTGTAGAGCTAAAGAGATCAGGGCTCATGGAGGCTTCTGTTGGGCCTACACTGAGCATGACTGAGTACCATAACTGATTTAAAAACGAATACTGACTGTATGCAAATGAAACAGGAATGTCCTGATGTGTAGACCATATTTTAAATGTGTGCATGGGAAGCACATTGCTACTGCTTGAAAAGAATATGTGCACAGTTTAGGGGTTTGACATGTATCCAGACCATATGGAACTTCAGTGTGACGTGGATATTACACCATTTCACATGTTGCTGGTCAGGGATTCCCATTACATAAACTGATGGACTAAGGGACTTCCTGGTAGGCTCTTTTGTAACTATGCCATCACTCTTCAATAAGAAGTCGTTCAACTGCCTTGCATGCCCTTTTCAGTTCATCACTCTTGACGGAAGATGACGCCACATGTGAAAGAAATCAGGTCTCCCCTCTCTGAAGATGTAACATTGTCAGTGTTAGTGTCAGTGTGTTCGAATGAATTACTCCCTTTCCATTAATTTGTGTATTGATCAAGTCAGGTTTTGCCCACAAACAAATCCCTTCCTCTCTCTAGAAATGAACCAACAACCTTTTGTTTTCAGTTCCAAGTATTTAACATTTTGTATAGAGATAGTAATTTTGCAAATGAATAGATACAGCAATATACTTGTTTTCTACACTCAGTGCTTTACATTTCGTATGGAGATGATAATGTTGCAAAAAATTACACCATTATTGACTTGTTCTCTTGAAAAGAATCAAAATTCTTATTTTATTCAATTTTTATTGTTGAATGTTATGTTTAGGAACTGTTATTTTGCAAGAGATCACGTTATTATTCTATAGTTTTCCCTCTACTAAATGGACTCTACAATCTAGTTGTTCTCTATATTGATGTTCATCGTTTTTGCATGAAATCTTAATAAGTCACTTATGTCTTGAGTTGTCTACAATGTCACCGTTATTCTGTTGGGATTTTACTATCAGCTGTTTAAAAAATCTATATGTATTTTATGCAGCACATCTACATCTACATTTATACTCCGCAAGCCACCCAACGGTGCGTCGCGGAGGGCACTTAACGTGCCACTGTCATTACCTCCCTTTCCTGTTCCAGTCGCGTATGGTTCGCGGGAAGCACGACTGCCGGAAAGCCTCCGTGCGCTCTCTAATCTCTCTAATTTTACATTCGTGATCTCCTCGGGAGGTATAAGTAGGGGGAAGCAATATATTCGATATCTCATCCAGAAACGCACCCTCTCGAAACCTGGACAGCAAGCTACACCACGATGCAGACCACCTCTCTTGCAGAGTCTGCCACTTGAGTTTGCTAAACATCTCCGTAACGCTATCACTCTTACCAAATAACCCTGTGACGAAACGCGCCGCTCTTCTTTGGATCTTCTCTATCTCCTCTGTCAATCCGACCTGGTATGAATCTCACACTGATGAGCAATACTCAAGTATAGGTCGAACGAGTGTTTTGTAAGCCACCTTCTTTGTTGATGGACTACATTTTCTAAGGACTCTCCCAATGAATCTCAACCTGGCACCCCCCTTACCAACAATTAATTTCATACGATCATTCCATTTCATATCGTTCTGTATGCATACTCCCAGATACTTTACAGAAGTAACTGCTACCAGTGTTTGTTCCGCTATCATATAATCACACAATAAAGGATGCTTTTTTCTATGTATTCGCAATACTTTACATTTGTCTATGTTAAGGGTCAGTTGCCACTCCCTGCACCAAGTGCGTATCATCTGCAGATCTTTCTGCATTTCGCTGCAATTTTCTAATGCTGCAACTTCTCTGTATACTACAGCATCATCCGCGAAAAGCCGCGTGGAACTTCCGACACTATCTACTAGGTCATTTATATATATATTGAGAAAAGCAATGGTCCCATAACACTCCCCTGTGGCACGCCAGAGGTTACTTTAACGTCTGTAAACGTCTCTCCACTGAGAACAACATGCTGTGTTCTATTTGCTAAAAACTCTTCAATCCAGCCACACAGCTGGTCTGTTATTCCGTTGGCTCTTACTTTGTTTATCAGGTGACAGTGCGGAACTGTATCGAACGCCTTCCGGAAGTCAAGGAAAATGGCATCTACCTGGGAGCCTGTATTTAATATTTTCTGGGTCTCATGAACAAGTAAAGCGAGTTGGGTCTCACACGATCGCTGTTTCCGCAATCCATGTTGATTCCTGCAGAGTAGATTCTGGGTTTCCAGAAATGACATCATACGCGAGCAAAAAACATGTTCTAAAATTCTACAACAGATCGATGTCAGAGATATAGGCCTATAGTTTTGCGCATCTGCTCGACGACCCTTCTTGAAAACTGGAACTACTTGTGCTCTTTTACAATCATTTGGAATCTTCCGTTCCTCTAGAGACTTGCGGTACACGGCCGTTAGAAGGGGGACAAGTTCTTTCGCGTACTCTGTGTAGAATCGAATTGCTATCCCTTCAGGTCCAGTGGACTTCCCTCTGTTGAGTGATTTCGGTTGCTTTTCTATTCCTTGGACACTTATTTCGATGTCAGCCATTTTTTCGTTCATGCGAGGATTTAGAGAAGGAACTGCAGTGCGGTCTTCCTCCGTGAAACAGCTTTAGAAAATGGTATTTAGTATTTCAGCTTTACACCTGTCATCCTCTGTTTCAATACCATTATCATCCCAGAGTGTCTGGATATGCTGTTTCGACCCACTTCCTAATTTCATGTAAGATCAGAACTTCCTAGGAATTTCTGTCAAGCACCCCCCCCCCCCTCGGTACATACAATTTTACTTTCGAATTCACTGAACGCTTCACGCATAGCCCTCCTTACGCTAACTGTGACATTGTTTATCTTCTGTTTGTCTGAGAGGTTTTGGCTGCGTTTAAACTTGCAGTGAAGCTCTCTTTGCTTTCGCAGTAGTTTCCTAACTTTGTTGTTGAACCACGGTGGGTTTTTCCCGTCCCTCACAGCTTTACTCGGCACGTACCTGTCTAAAACGCATTTTACGATTGCCTTGAACTGTTTCCATAAACACTCAACATTGTCAGTGTCGGTACAGAAATTTTCGTTTTGATCTGTTAGGTAGTCTGAAATCTGCCTCCTATTACTCTTGCTAAGCAGATAAACCTTCTTCCCTTTTTTTTTATATTCCTATTAACTTCCATATTCAGGGATGCTGCAACGGCCTTATGATCACTGATTCCCTGTTCTGCACTTACAGAGTCGAAAAGTTCGGGTCTGTTTGTTATCAGTAGGTCCAAGATGTTATCTCCACGAGTCGGTTCTCTGCTTAATTGCTCGAGGTAATTTTCGGATAGTACAATCAGTATAATGTCACTCAATGCTCTGTCCCTACCACCCGTCCTAAACATCTGAGTGTCCCAGTCTATATCTGGCAAATTGAAATCTCCATCTAAGACTATAACATGCTGAGGAAATGTGAAACGTATTCCAAATTTTCTCTCAGTTGTTCTGCCACTAATGCTGCTGAGTCGGGAGGTCGGTAAAAGGAGCCAATTATTAACCTAGCTCAGTTGTTGAGTATAACCTCCACCCATAATAATTTACAGGAACTATCTATTTCACTACAGGATAAACTACTACTAGCAGCGACAAACACGCCTCCACCGGTTGCATGCAATCTGCCCTTTCTAAACACCGTCTGTGCATTTGTAAAAATTTCGGCAGAATTTATCTCTGGCTTCAGCCAGCTTTCCGTACCTATAACGATTTCAGCTTCGGAGCTGCCACAGTAGCAGACAAGAAGTTTACTTGCCACAAAACGCTACGGAGACATAATATCCAGACGCATTCACTTACTCTACCATTGAAAGAGGGTGGGAATGACAAACAAGGTTAGAAGTACAACATTGAAACACCATAATCAAGTGTGAGAAAGACGGAGGAAAGACAGATACTTAGTCAATCTACATATATGCATGTAAAACAGATACAGAGCAAACATCAGTTCGAAGAATATATGAAGTTGTAGCTGATAATGACATACTCAGCTGCTGACTCTTTCTTCTGGCATGATTTATTAAGTGCACCAAAGACATGACGTGCTGAAGACATAGTAAACGCAGTTAAGCTTTAGCTGTTCATTATGATATGGCTGATATACAGAATTTTCACTTCTTGCTTCCTATAGATAATCAACAATTATTTCTTGTTTTTACACCACATCAATCTTCTTAACAATGTCATCTAACAGTTTAAAGGAACAACCTTCTACAGCTGTTGAAGTAGGCAGAGTATGATAGTTTCGTAACAAAGCATAACTAATTTAATATTATTGGTGGGGCAGGTTTCGTCGCGATCATACGAATAGTTTTCCACTTGCCACAGGCTATGTAATAGTAAAACACACAAGAATTCCTAATCTCTGAGCGGCCACTAGCACCCATTTTTATAACACCTGTAAATAAGTCCTTCGCAGATCTACATCACTCAGTACATTTTGATGAAATCGGGCGCTGATGACCGCGCAGTTGAGCGCCCCACAAATTCAACATCATCATTTTGTTGAAATCACCGACCATCGTTAACCTACCGATTATAGACTGGAACTCTTGTGGATTCAGTGCAGTGGGTACAGACAGACAGTCTTGTGATGCTCTTTTGAACACGTTTTCCGAAAAATGTCTTCAGCAATTAGATCGACAGCCCACACGCAGTGGAAATACATTGACGGAAAAAAATTGCAACACCAAGAACGAGTAATGCGACATGGACGAAAGTTAGTAAGCTTGTGTCTACATCTGAAAAATGATGCCTATTTCAGTTTCCTACCAGTCGCATAAGAGTGGCACTAGTAGAGCCACTGTGAGCATGCAGATCAGCTTTAAATACACGCTGTAAAGTTCGTGGGTATTAGTTACCGTTGAGATTGGACGTGGTAAGCTGATATATTCGTTCTGCGATATTGTAGAAAAGCATGTCAGGAATGTAGCCACTGTACATGATTGCTGGCAGAGGTGTCACGAGAATGTACGGTCGCAAGGACACGGGGCTCTGGACGGCCACGTGAGAGGGAAAACCATCATGTTCGGCGTGTCGCTCTGGCGCATCGTACTGCATCAGCAGCAGCAATTTGAGTAGCAGCTGACACCACAGTGACACAACGACCTGTTACAAATCGATTACCTCAAGGACAGCTACGAGCCAGACACCTTGTAGCTTGTATCCACTGACCCCAAACCACCGCCATTTGCGACTTCAGTACTGTCAACCGAGAACCCGTTGGAGGACACGGTGAAGGCCTGTTGTGTTTTCTGATGAAAACTGTTCCTGCCGCCGTGCCAGTGTTGGCCGTGCGTTGGTAAGAAGGAGGCCAATTGAGGACCTGCAACCAAGCTGTCTCCGCGCAAGACACGCTGGACCTACACCTCGAGTTATGGTCTGGCGTGCGATTTTGCATGACATCAGCAGCATTCTTGTGGTTTCCCCCTGTACTCTGACTGCAAATTTGTACGTCAGAATGTTGTGTTGCCACTCGTGAACAGCATTCGTAAAGGATAACGCTCGCCCGCATACCACAGCTGTAACCCCCAACATGCTCTACGGAGTGTCCACATGTTGCCTTGGCGTGCTTGATCACTATATCTGTCTCCAGTACATCATTGGACGTCACCTTTATCGTCATCGACAAACAGCATTAACGGTTCCTGTATTGACCGACCAAAAGCAAGAGGCGTGGAACTCCACCCCACAAACTGACAACTTGCACCTGTACAACACAGTGCATGCAAGTTTGCATGATTGTATTCAACATTCTGGGGATTGCACCGGTTATTAATGTACCAGCATTTGACATTTGCAATTTCTTATCTCGCACTTACATTAACCTGTGATCTTATAATGTTAATCGCTGAAATATGTTAGTCAAACGTATTCCCGAAGTTTCATTACTCTACATTAATTATTTTTTGGTACTGCGATTTTATTTTCCCTCAGTGTATTTTAAACCTTGTATATAGAAACAGGCCTGACCTAATCGACGGTGTCAGTATAGAGATGGGGATTAATACCATGATGTCATCATAGTGGCTTTGGTTACTAAAGTTAATAAATCAATCAAGAAGGCTAGGAGACGTATTTCTGCTAGAAAGAGCAGATAGACAGCTGTTAGCATCCCACTTAGACAATGAACTGACATTATAAAGTTCCAGTACTATGGACGTAGAGGAATTATGGGCAAAGTTTAAAGGGACTGTAAATCATACTCTGGGGAAATATGAGCCCAGTGAATTAAGGATGGGAAAGACCAACCGTGGTTTAACTACAAAATTCGAAAAACGGTGAGGAAGCAAAGGCTGTCGCACTCTCGGTTCAAAAGAAACGCGCAAATGACGACAGGCAAAAGTTAATTGAAATTCGTGCGTTTGTTTGGTGTGGCGATAGAAGACAGCAAAAGTAAAGCTGAAGTTTAAAATGTTTATATGACACCACAAACGGTCGTCAAGTCACAGTCACTAAAATAATGAAATTTTTAAAAGGTCACACAACTAGTTTGGAGGCAGTGAGTCATCATTTTCAAATGTAATCACAAGGCTGGAAAACCGCATTAATAATTGCAACCACACTTCTTTCAAATGTTGCGAAAATTACGCTAAAACAAGTAAACTGAATCAAAGTCACGACAAAAAATCCAGTATGAATCATTTATTTACTTTTAAAATTTCATTATGTTACTAACACAAATAATGTTGGGAGGGTGCTAAATTCTAGTGAATGCGGAGTTATCACAAAGGGAGTCCCACAGGGTTCAATTTTGGTTCCTCTGCTGTTCCTTATTGTGAATGACCTCTCACTTAACGTTCAGCAGGCAGAACTAGTACTTTTTGCAGATTATATGAGTGTTATAATAAATCCCATTCCAGAAAAAGCAGCTGAAGAGACTCTTTTTCAAAGAATTATTAAGTGGTTCTCAGAAAATGGACTCTACCTTAATGTTGAGAAACCTCACTATATCCAGTTCTGTACACCGAATAGAGCAATACCGACAATTGATGTTTCATATGAACCGGACTCAGTTAACAGGGTAGATTTCTCCAAATTTTTGGGTGTTCACATTGATGACATCTTGAACTGGAAGAAGCATATTACTGAGCTTCTCAAACAATTAAGTTCAGCTTCTTTCACTCTCCATATAATCGCTAGTCTTGGTAATAAACAGATCAGCTTCCTAACGTACTTCGCATACTTCCACTCAATAATGTCTTATGGAATAGTTTTCTGGGGTAACTTATCACTTAGACATAAAGTATTGATTGCATAAAAGATAGCAGTGAGAATAATTAGTGGTGTTCACCCAAGGACATCATGTAGGCGCCTATTCAAAGAGTTAGGTATTTTAACTGTGCCTCAGAGTACATATATTCGCTAATGAAATTCGTTGTAAATAATCTATCTCAATTCGCAAAGAACAGTGATGTTCATACGTACAACACTAGAGAAAAAAATGACCTTTCCTATCCGTTATTGAAGCTGTCAGTTACTCCAAAAGGAGTACATTATTCAGCAACAAAAATCTTTGATCATTTGTCCAACAACATAAAGTGTCCGGCAGGTAGTAGATCAAGTTTTAAATCTAGCTTAAAATCATTTCTTTTGGATAACTCCTTCTATTCCATGGACAAGTTTCTGTTTCAGAAATCGCAAAAAAAAAAAAAAAATTGTACCTCTGCGTGTAGTTGCATGTGTAGAAAAAATGGTTCAAATGGCTCTGAGCACTATGGGACTCAACTTCTGAGGTCATTAGTCCCCTAGAACTTGGAACTAGTTAAACCTAACTAACCTAAGGACATCACATACATCCATGCCCGAGGCAGGATTCGAACCTACGACCGTAGCGGTCTTGCGGTTCCAGACTGCAGCGCCTAGAACCGCATGGCCACACCGGCCGGCGCATGTGTAGAACTAAAAATTTCAATAATATTAATATTAGCACTATTCGTGTGTATATATATCTTGTAATCTGACTTGTTCCACATCATATCGATTAATTAATCGTGAAAATAATCTACAGAACATGACATAACTAAACTACACTAAACTAAACTCACTGTGGCTTGACGACCATTTGTGGTGTCAAATACATAATTTAAATTTCATCAAGTCACACTCCTTGACGACAGTTATGTCGAAATACAAATAAATAAATAAATAAATAAAATAAGGCTGAAGTTTGAAATTTCCATTAAGAAATCGTTTACGCAGGAGAATTGTACAAACATATCATCATTTGACCATCGCACAGACTGCCGTATGGAGGACATGGTAGTAAACATCCCTTGTTCAGAGAAACTGCTAAAAGAGTTTAAAGCAAATAAGTCATCAGGTCCTGATGGAACCCTAGTTCGATTTTACAAAGAGTACTCTACAGCATTGGCCGCTTACTTAACTTGTATTTATGTCGAATCTCTTGTCCAACACAAAGTCCCAAGCTGCTGGAAAAAAATGCAAGCGACACCAGTATGTAAAAAAGGTAAAAGAATGGACCTGCAAAATTACAGAACAGTTGGGGAAGAGCACCTTACCTAGTGTCTCTGGCGTGTGCCCTCCTAGTTCCTTCCATCTTTTCCTTCACGTCGTTGTCTCATGCTAGGGTGCATAGCCAACACGGTAGGCAGCCCATGTGGTGGGGTCGCTATGTACCCTTTTGGTTGAGCCCCCTGAAAACACAGGGATCACACTTCTTATACCTGAGCTGTGACATTCTCATGTAAGCCTAGGAGTGGCTGCTTGTCATCCTGGCACATCAGAACTCCCGGCAATGGCCGCTGTGCCAGACGGCCCTTGCTGTGGCTGGATGGCACACGTGGGGAGAGCCCCTGATCGGAGTGGGTGGCATCAGGGCGAATGCTATGCAAATGAAACGCATACGGGTCCAGAACTCTGGCCGTTCTTCTACGGCCATCTCTTTGACTGGAAATGATTCTTCTGTCCCTTTGGTTGGGTTGTTTTGGGGGAAGAGACCAAACTGCGAGGTCATCAGTCTCATTGGTTTAGGGAAGGACGGGGAAGGAATTTGGTCGTGCCCTATCAAAGGAACCATCCCAGCATTTGCCTGGAGCGATCTAGGGATGTCACGGAGAACTTAAATCAGGATGGCTGGACGCGGGATTGAACCGTCGTCCTCCCGAATGGGAGTCCACTGCACCACCTCGCTCGGTGCCCCTTTGGTCATCCCTTCCATGGCTACCCCCTGGGAGGAGGGTCAGCTAGGGACGGAACCTTTCCCCCGCTATCTGGTTTGCACCAGGACTGATGAGGATACTTTCACCAATACCAAATCATTATTTTTTGTGGAACACGTTGAAAGCAAGTTTGGCGAAGTGGACTCTCTGAGCAAGATGCAGTTGGGTTCGTTGTTGTTAAAAACTGCTTCAGTTGCCCAGTCTGTGGCCCTTCGTGTCTGTGACCATCTTGGCACAATTCCTATGTCCATTACTGCCCCACAAGTCTTTGAATATGGTTCAATCTGTAATTTTTCACAGGGACCTCATCCTTCAAACTGATGAGGAACTTAGGGGCAATCTAGGATGTCGGGGTGTTCACTTTTGTTTGGCGTGTTCAGAAGGGCCCGAAGGACAATCACATTGATGCTGCTGACTTTATCCTGGCCTTTGAAGGGGATACCTTCCCGGAGAAGGAGAAGATTATGGTTTATCAATGTGACATGAAGCCGTACATCCCACCACCTATGCGATGTTTTAAGTGCTTGCATTTTGGACACACGTCTTCCTACTGTTCACAGACCCCTCTCTGTAGTGACTGTGGCCGTGCACTCCATGAGGGGAGTTCATGTGTTCCCGATCCTGTGTGTGTTGATTGTCATGGCAATCATTCACCATGTTCACCGGATTGCCCAGCTAATAAAAACGAAAAGAAGATACAGGAGTATAAGTCCCTTGATCGTCTAGCCTACACTGAGGCTCGTAAGAAGAATGCACGTCTTTATCCTATGTGAATGATGTCTACCTATGCTTTAGTTACGTCTTCAGCCCTTCCTTACCCCAGTCCCAGACCCCTCTCCTCACCCCCCTCCCCTGCAGTTCCCACACCCTCCCATCCAGGTGCTGCTCCCCCTCCCCAGCTGGAGAAGTGTCCCACTTCTTCATCGTCTGCCGGTCAAGGGCGCCCCTCCTGGGACCCCCCTTCTCGGCACCTTCCAGGCCAAAGGTCTGCTGCCACATGACGACCACGAGAACCACAGTATGCGGGCCCACCGGTCGCCCACTCTCTTTCTGTTGCCAGATCTTACTGCAGCTGGCTCTTTTAGCAGCACAGCTGTCCTCGATCTCAAACAGAAAAGAAGAAGAAACATAAGTCCCAGGACAAGGAGCCTCTGGTGTTGCCAGAGGTCCCATCCCCACCTTCGCAACCTCACTCTGACCTGCTATTCATGGATGTCGCCCCCTCCTTGTCGGTGATGAATGGCAACCCGGTATCATGACTGGCTTTAGCCTGTGCACCCCCGATTTGAATCATCATTCTGTGGTTATCCAATGGAATTGTAATGGATATTACATTCACCTTCCGGAGTTGCAATCCCTTATTTCGTTATACTCTGCAGCTTATATGGCTCTACAGGAATCTCATTTTACTGATGATCACTTACCAACCCTCCTTGGGTTCCGTGCTTTCTGTTGCAATCAGGTCGGCCCACTGTGGGCCTCTGGTGGCGTTTGTAAGTTGTAAGTAAGTTGTAAGTAAGTATGGACCTTGCTAGCACGTGGATTCATCTTCAAACTACATTGGAAGTAGTTGCTGTCAGGGTCCACCTGGACTCTGGGGTCACAGTTCGCAGTCTTTATCTCCCTCCTGACAGGACTCTTACACTTGCTGCCTTAACTGCCCTTCTTCAGCAACTTTCTCCTCCCTTCCTCCTCCTTGGGGATTTTAATGCTCATCATCCCTTGTGGAGCAGTGCATTTCCATCTAGTCAGGGTCTTCTCACAGACCAGTTTCTTGCAGACCACGACTTGTGCCTTCTTAATTATGGTTCCCCTAACCATATCAGTGCCGGTCTTGGTACCTTTTCTACCATTTCTCCTCTCTCACTCCTCCCTTCATTACTCTGGTTGCCACACGACGACCTTTGCGATAGTGACCACTTCCTGTTGATTCTCTTGCTCCTTTCCCGCTCGCCGATGGACAGGTGACGTCCTTCGTGACGTGTCTCATGCAATTGTTCGCGTCGCTAGCCTTGCTATCTCACGCTCATCTGCACCATTTCGACGCTGGCAAGTCCTGTGGTGGAGTCGGGCCATTGCCATTGCCATCTGTGATCGCCGTCGAACTTTGCAACACCTTAAGAGGCACCCATCCGCTGTCAATCTTATTACCTTCAAACGCCTTCGCGCCAAAGCCCGTTACTTAATCAAACGGAGCAAACGAGCGTGTTGGGAACGCTTTGTTTCTTCCCTCGGTTCTACTGTCTCTATATCATGGGTATGGGCTACACTTCGCTCTCTCCAAGGTTGCCATTGGCAGTCTACCGTCGCCGGCCGCGGTGGTCTCGCGGTTCTAGGCGCGCAGTCCGGAACCGTGCGACTGCTACGGTCGCAGGTTCGAATCCTGCCTCGGGCATGGATGTGTGTGATGTCCTTAGGTTAGTTAGGTTTAAGTAGTTCTAAGTTCTAGGGGACTGATGACCATAGCTGTTAAGTCCCATAGTGCTCAGAGCCATTTGAGCCAAGTCTACCCTCCCGGACCTGGCCCTCCCAGATGGTCTTTGCACGGACCCATTGATTCTTGCGGAACATTTTGCGGCCCATTGTGCAACAGCATCAGCATCAATCTCCTAACTGGCTGCTTTCCTTCACCAGAAACAGCGGGCTGAAGCTTCCACCTTATGTTTTACCCCTTGTCAATCAGAATCTTACAACGGACCTTTTACTGAATGGGAACTTCTTTCTGAACTTTCTTCTTCTCATGATACGGTCCCTGGACCAGACTCCATTCATAACCAATTGCTTCATCATCTCAGTGCTCTACAACGACAGCATTTTCTCCGGGTGCTTCACTGTATTTGGCTGACTTCCCTCCTCAATGGCGGGATAGCATCGTGGTTCCCGTCCTTAAGCTTGGTAAGAACCCCCTGTTGGTCGAAAGCTATCGGCCAATTAGTCTGACAAACCTTGGTTGCAAGTTATTTGAACGGATGGTAGCCCGTCGGCTCAATTGGGTCCTCGAATCTCAGGATCTATTGTCCCCTTACCAGTGTGGCTTCCGAGAGGGACAGTCTCCGATCGATCATTTACTTTGCCTGGAATCCGCAGTTCGGCAGGCTTTTTCCCAGCGCCACCATTTGGTTGCAGCATTTTTCGAACTTCGCAAGGCCTATGACACGGCTTGGCTCCATCATGTCTTACTTACACTTCATGAGTGGGGTCTTTGGGGCCCACTCCCGATTTTTATCCGCCAGTTCCTTTCATTCTCCATGAACCCAGGAGAATGGCATCACACAGGGTTCCGTGTTGAGTGTACTTCTTTTCCTCATTGCTATAGATGGACTTGTGACCTCCGTCGGTCCTTTCGTCACCCCTGCTGTGTATGTGGATGATTTCTGCATTTGGGTTAGTTCCTTTTCGATGGCCTCTGCAGAACAGCAGCTCCAGGGTGCCATACGGCGAGCCTCTGCATGGACCCTCTCGCACAGGTTTCAGTTCTCTCCTTTAAAATCGCGGGTGGTCCACTTCTGTCGCTGTACTACAGTCCACCCCGATCCGGAGCTCTACCTTGATGCACGATTACCTGTGGTCCCGTTTCTGGGGTCTTCTTTTCGACAACAAGCTCACTTGGCTGCCTCATATCAGACTTCTAAAGATAGGATGTTTCCGTAAACTGAGTGTCCTTCGCTTCCTTGCCCACACCTCTTGCGGTGCGGATCGTTCCATTCTTCTCCGCCTTTATCAGGCTTTAGTGCTGTCTCTCTTGGACTACAGTTGTCAAGTTTATGGTTCAGCTGCTCCTTCTACACAGAAATTCCTGAATCCAATCCACCATCTTGGTATCTGTTTGGCCACCGGTGCCTTTCCTACTTGCCCTGTTGATAGTCTCCTGGTTGAAACTGGGATTCCCCCCCACCCCTTTCTGTTCAGCTTCTGTTTTCTTATGCAATCGCTGTCCGTTCCTCTCCCACTCATCCTTCATATTCTATCCCATTCCCAGACCAAGGATATCGCCCACCTGATTCCTGCCCTCAGGCGGGTTTACCAGTTGGGCTCCACCTAGCGTCTCTTCGCCGTGATTTTCAGCTTCCTTCTTTGTCCTATTGTCCTGTCTCCCACGTTTCCTCCCCAACACCCCCCCCCCCCTTGGTTAGTTCCTTAGCCCCGGATTCTGATGGATCTCCGCCAACATCCAAAAGATTCTGTTCCCCTGATGGTGTTCTGTTGTTTTTTCCGGCGAATTTTATGAGAGTTTCGGCATGCTGTTGTTTTTTTACACTGATGGCTCTAAATCTGCTGATGATGTGGGATATGCCTTCACGTCCTCTGTTGGCATGGAAAATCGTCTCCTGCCAACTGCATTTGGGTTGTTTACTACAGAATTGATGGCAATTTCCCAGGCCCTTACCTTTATTAAACAGTCCCAACTCAACCGCGTTTTGTTATGTACTGACTCAATGAGTGGCCTTCAGGCTATTGATCGGTGTTTTTCCCGCCATCCCTCGGTCTCGGCCATCCATGACTGTCTCACTGATCTTCACCATGCTGCTTGTTCCGTTAACTTCCTTTGGGTCCCTGGCCATGTGGGTATCCTAGATAATGAGCTTTCTGATCGTTTGGCTGGGGGAGCAGTCACTTAACCCCCCTTCTCTGTAAGCCCTCCTGCGGCGGATTTACGGCTTCAGATCAAAATCACACTTCGCACAATCATGGGCAACTCTTGGGAGGCTACCTCCCCGTCTAATAAACTTCGTGCGATTAAGGTCCCATGGCGTTCTTCCTTCTGCCTCTCCCGAAAGGACTCGACGACCCTGTGTCGTCTCTGCATCGGCCATACCAGGCTGACCCATAGTTTTCTTTTGCGTAATGAGCCACCCCCACTTTGTGGTTGTGGAGCCTTCCAGTCGGTAGCCCACATTTTGGTGGATTGCCCCATTCTTTTGGCTCTGCATACTATGTACCGACTTCCCCACACTTTACCTTTAATATTGGTCAACGATTCCCGGATGGTTGAACTGGTTCTCAGTTTCCTCTGCGAAAGTGGTTTTTATTTTAAGGTCAAAGGTTTTTAATCTCCCTCCGGAGTAGGGTCAGGGCGGTGGGGGTTAGGTGTCTCCCATTGTAAGCTGTGTTCGGAGATCCCTGATTCCTCTCTCTGGCCAAGATCCTCTTTTCTCTCCCTTTTACTTTGTTTTTATCGCTTTTTAGATTTGGTTAGTCTCCTTTCACAATATGCATTTTTACATTCTAGTGGTTGAACGCTTTTGAATAGCAGGTGGTCTTGCCCATACTGCATCGGAGGTAGGATATATCCTGCCTCTAGCATAGCCTTGGGGTTGCCCACTTGCTGACTTCCCTCCTTTTGTTTTCACCTTTGACAACACGACTGCACTTTTACGTTTTTTAGCTCTTTGGCTTTTATCGTTATGACTCTCCTGAGATATAAATCTGTCTGAATGGACCACCTTTGAAACAAGGGACTGATGACCTTGATGTCTGGTCCCTTCAACCCCAATCACGCACACACACTATTATGGTGTGTTCTTTGTACCTGCCCCCCAATGATGCTTTGGATGCAGACGCACTGGTAGACTTCTTCCAGGCACTCCCACGCCCATTCCTCCTTGGGGGACTACAATGCTCACAATGTCCAGTGGGGCTCGGCTACTACTTGCTCCAGGTTCGGATGATCGAGCGACTCGTCCATTCTGAGAATGTCTGCCTTATGAACGCAGGTCAGATGACTCACATTTCCACAGCTACAGGGTCTTTTTCAGCTGTTGACCTTTGTTTTTGTTCCCCAGCTATTGCAGGCTCAGTTCAGTGGGAAGTGGCTCCAGATTTACGTTCTAGTGACCACTTCCCAGTGTGGATCCGTCTGCCGACTAGGATGGTGGCCATCAGGAAACCACGCAGGTGGGTGATAGAAAGGCCAAATTGTTTACAGTACAGCTGACAGGCTATTTCTGAACAAAAGGATTGTGCACAAGAGGCGGTGGCCCATGCCACTCATGAGGTCCAAAGGGCCGGCGCAGAGTCCATCCCCAGGTCTAGTAACCACCCCAGATGATGGCCTGTACCTTGGTGGAATGACAACTGTCGATTGGCCACCAGGGCCAGATGGACAGTTCTGCAGAACTTCAAACAGTGTCCAACTACAAACAATCCTCATGCCTTCAGGTCTGCGAGAGCACATGCAAGGTGAGTGATCAAAGAACGGAAGACGGCTTCCTGGAGGGAATTCACGACTTCCGTTAATTGGTCCACTTCCGCTGTGCACATTTGGGAATCAATAAGACGGATTTCAGGCAAGGGTAATCCACATCCCCTTACAGCATTGTCAAATAATGGGGTCTTGGTGGACACACCAGTAGACATGGCTCACGTTTTAGCTGAACACTTCTTTACTGTTACATCATCCAGACAAACTCTTGCTGTTCAGGTATTCCGTCGGACTGCAGAGATGAGGAAGTTCAATTTCTTCTCGCATAATGAGGAAGTCTACAACCTTCTATTCTCCATGTGGGAACTGGAATCAGCTTTATCTGCACCCAGAGACACTGCTCCAGGACCTGATGAGATCCATTATACCATGCTTCGTCATCTGTGCCCTGAAGTGAAGGGTCAGCTACTCTCTTGTTTCAATCAGGTCTGGTTTGATGGACACTACCCACAACTTGGAAGGAGGCAATATTAATTCCATTCTGGAAACCAGGCAAGAATCGTAGCGCCCCTAACAGTTATTGGAGTGTCGCCCTTACCAGTTGTATGGGTAAGACTCGAACACATGATCAACCGCTACCTCGTCTGGCTCCTCGAGTCACCGAGGTCACCTGAGCCGCTCCCAGTGCGGTTTCAGGCGCTACACTTTCCACTCTTCACAACTTAATTGTACAGGAGACAGCGATACAGGAGTCCTTCTAACGCCAAAACCATTTAGTTTGTGTGTTTTTTGACCCCAAAAAAGAATATGACACTACTTGGAGGAACAACATCCTTCGCCAACTTCATGAGTGGGAACTACGTGGACGCCTGCCGCTTCTGATCCAATCCTTTCTCAAGGACCAGCGTTTTCGTTATCGCATTGGCGGTGCCATGTCTGATTGCTATGTTCAGGGGAATGATGTGCCCCAGGGCAGTATCCTCAGTGTCACATTGTTTGCCATCACTATCGATGGCATTTCCTTCACAGTCAGGAGCCCTGTCAGAAGCTCTTCGTTTGTGGACGACTTTGCAATCTTCTATTCTTCCTCTGATCTTACGACGACGACGAGGCAGCTACAGCTGACAATTAGGAGGCTGGAACCCTGGGCCCAGACAGGTTTTCGGTTTTCACCTGAGAAGACTATGTGTGTCAATTTCAATCGCGTTTGTCAGAGTTTTAACCAACCAGAACTTACAATGGGGGACCGTATTTTACGTTTTGAAGACAATGTGCGCTTTTTGGGTTTATTATTTGACTCGAAATTGACATGGCTCCCACACCTGAAAGACCTATGAACAAAGGGCTTCCGGTTTTTGAACATTTTGAAATGACTTGGGGGAAAAACATGGGGAGCTGACAGGTCCCGCCTCCTGCAGTTTTATAAGGCATTTGTTCGATCACACTTAGACTATGGCAGCGTGGTCTAAGGATTGGCCCGTCCTTCCTACCTCCAGATGTTAGATGCTGTCTGCCATGAGGGCATTCGGATATCGACTGGAGCCTTTCGTACCAGCCCAGTTCAGAGTCTGTGTGCAGACCCTGGTGAGCCACCACTCTGGATTCGGCGACGCATCCTTTTGGCTCGACAGGCGCTGAAAATTTCAGTGTCACCTTAGTCATTGGCATGTAGTTCAGTGATGCAACCCACCTTCGAACGACTGTTCAGGAATCGGCCCAAAGCGACCCAGCCATTTCGTATACGTGCTACAGACTGTCTCAAAGATCTGGATCTCTCGGGCATGAAAATACACACCCAGGGATGGAACGCACTGCTGCCTTAGTGTCTTCAGAGGCCCAAAGTGATTTTAAGCTTGACACCGTACACGAAAAGATGTACTCCAAATTTGGTTTTTACAACTTTGTTTTCGTTTATCTTAAGTATGTACCATAGTTTTATCGTCATTTATACAGATGAATCTCAGCAGGGGAATGCAGTCTGTTGTTCTGCAGTTTTCCCAGATAGGGTTTTTAAAGTGCATCTTCCAGAACAATTTACAAATTATGACGCAGAGGTATATGGCATTTTGATGGCGCTGGAGAAGGTTCACAGACATCATCGCACGAGTTTTCTTGTCTGTTGCGACTCTTAGTGCACTGCAGGCAGTTCACCAAATGTATCCAGTAGACCCGCTGATTCAGCTCATCCATGACTCCTTACAGTGGCTCCAACACCATGGCAAGGAGGTGATCTTTTGCTGGGTACCTGGCCACATTGGGATACAGGGTAACGACATGGCTGACAAAGCTGCCAAGGAAATATGTTGGGATGGTGCTGTCCATCAATGTCCCATCCCGTTGCACACAATTATACAGGGTGATTCAAAAAGAATACCACAACTTTAGGAATTTAAAACTCTGCAACGACAAAAGGCAGAGCTAAGCAGTATCTGTCGGCGAATTAAGGCAGCTATAAAGTTTCATTTAGTTGTACATTTGTTCGCTTGAGGCGCTGTTGACTAGGCGTCAGCGTCAGTTGATGCTAAGATGGCGACCGCTCAACAGAAAGCTTTTTGTGTTATTGAGTACGGCAGAAGTGAATCGACAACAGTTGTTCAGCGTGCATTTCGAACGAAGTATGGTGTTAAACCTCCTGATAGGTGGTGTATTAAACGTTGGTATAAACAGTTTACAGAGAATGGGTGTTTGTGCAAAGGGAAAAGTTCTGGACGGCAGAGAACGAGTGATGAAAATGTAGCACGCATCCAGCAAGCATTTGTTCGCAGCCCAGGAAAATCTACTCGCAGAGCTAGCACAGAGCTGCAAATTCCACAATCAACTGTATGGAGAGTCCTACGAAAAAGGTTAGTTATGAAACCTTATCATCTGAAATTGGTTCAACTACCCGAGGCGATGGATCGGCCGCCAGGCAGCCCGTGACAGAGCACTTCATCACTGGCCTCCAAGAAGCCCTGATCTTACCCCCTGCGATTTTTTCTTATGGGGGTATGTTAAGGATATGGTGTTTCGGCCACCTCTCCCAGCCACCATTGATGATTTGAAACGAGAAATAACAGCAGCTATCCAAACTGTTACGTCTGATATGCTACAGAGAGTGTGGAACGAGTTGGAGTATCGGGTTGATATTGCTCGAGTGTCTGGAGGGGGCCATATTGAACATCTCTGAACTTGTTTTTGAGTGAAAAAAAACCTTTTTAAATACTGTTTGTAATGATGTATAACAGAAGGTTATATTATGTTTCTTTCATTAAATACACATTTTTAAAGTTGTGGTATTCTTTTTGAATCACCCTGTATATTATTGAGTTTAAACTGAAGAACCCAGGAAATTTAAAACGCCGGTTAGTAGCTTCTTATGAGAAGCCGTGTCGACTCACAGACGAAAACGGTGTCCTCTCATGTTCTGCTGCAGTAACAAAGGTTAGCAGTCGACTGTATAACACTATGATAAAGAAGAAATCTATTCAGTTTATGGCGAGCATATCTGTACTGAAGTTACGCACCATGTCAGTTAAAATTATTACTTTAAGGGCGTTTATATTGGTACTGGATTGTGTGTTCATGAGTGGATATGTATGTCTGATAATGTTTTTGTAGTGACTAGAAGACGGTTACGAGATGTTTTATTTGTTTAAATAACGTTGGATACAAAGCATCACACACACACACACACACACACACACACACACACACACACACACACTATGTGATAGTGCCTGGACACCCCCAAAAACATATGTTTTTCGTATTAGGTACACCTACTACCACGTACTCCATATCAGCGACCTCAGTAATCATTAGAGATAGTGAGAGAGCAGAATGGGGTGTATCATATCAATGACTTGCACTGTACACTGATATCTTTACGAGTTTTATTGAAAAGCCTGAAATGTACCTGTTTACTCAGCACGGAACTCACGGACTTCGAACGTGTGGTCAGGTGATTGCGTGTCACTAGTCATACGTCTGTACGCGAGATTTCTGCACTCCTAAACATCCCTAGGTCCATTGCTTCCGATGTGGTGAAGTGGAAATGTGAAGGGACACTTACAACACAGAAGTGTACAGGCTGACCTCATGTGTTGACTGAAAGAGACCACTGACAGTTGAAGAGGGTGTAATAGGCAGATATCTATCCAGACCATCACACAGGAATTCCAAACTGCATCAGGATGAACTGCAAGTACTATGACAGTTAGGTAGGAGGTGAGAAAACTTGGCCGGCCGCTGTGGCCGAGCGGTTCTACGCGCTTCAGTCCGGAACCGCTATCGTTGCAGGTTCGAATCCTGCCTCGGGCATGGATGTGTGTGATGTCCTTAGGTTAGTTAGGTTTAAGTAGTTCTAGGTCTAGGGGACTGATGACCTCAGATGTTGTCCCATAGTGCTTAGAGCCATTTGAACCATCTGAGAAAACTTTGATTTCACGGTGGAGCGGCTGCTCATAAGCCACACGTACCCCACTGTGGGTCCAGGGGTAACAATAGGCCTGTGATATTCCTGCCTGTCGTAAGAGGTGACTACAAGGAGTCTTCAACATTTCGGCTTTTCTGTGATGGTCCCCTCTCGGGCTTGACCTCCATCTTTTCCAAATTTCTGTCGATACTGCGTGCCAATTGGGGAAGGACGCCTTACATGGTGTTTTTTGTTTGTCCATTGTGCTACAAGATCTTGCATGTTCCTTATTGTTGTGTAGCCTTATTGTTGGCTTTGCACCCAACGTCTTATGGGTTGCCTACATCTTGTCTGCTACGCCATCCCATCCTTCGCGCCCACGACAATTCTGGACAATGTTGGCACCCAAAATCCATCGCAGTAGCCAGTCCATCGTGGTGGGGTTGTCATGTACCATCTTGGTGGTAGACCCCTGACAACACAGGGATCGCACTGCTGATGCCAGAGCCGAGACCTCCCCGCATATGCCAAGGAGTAGGTGACCATTCTTAATGGGGCACCAGGACTCCAGGCAATGGCCATCCCGCCCGGTGGCCCTTGCTGACGCTGGATAGTGCCCTTATGGAGAGCCCCTGGTCGGAGTGGGTGGCATCACGGCAGATGAACTGTAATGAAACACGTTAAACTGAATCAAGCTGGTAGTCGCTCGGCCCCAGCAGTCTCAAAGCGTGTATGGAATGATTCTGACGCTGCGAGCTATGATTCCCGATCGCTCCTCTCCCTCACAACACCTTGGGAGGACGGTAGGGCGACCAGGTCTTGCGAGCCGTATTCGCCTCAGTATCTAGTTTGCAGCACGATTGATGACGTGACCTTTCAGGCAACGAAGCCCCAGTTTCTTGTCGACCATCTTAAAGATAGGTTTGGGGAAGTGGCAGCGTTTTCCAAAATGTGCAGTGGCTCGATTTGATCCAAATGGCCTCCACAGCCCATTCGTGGGCGTTACTCGCCTGTAGCAAGCTGGGTGACATCACTGACTTGATTACGCCCCATAAAAGCCTTAACATGGTCCAGGGTATTATTATCCATCGAGACCTCCTTTTGCAGTTGGATGAGAAGCTATGCGCCAACTTAGAGGGATGGGGTGTCCACTTTGTCTGTCGTGTGCATAGGGGACCCAAAGACAACAGGGTTGCTACCAGTGCCTTCAACTTGGCTTTTGAGGGTGACTTGTTACCCGAAAAGGTCAAGGTGATGTTTTATCGCAGTGAGGTGAAACCATACGTCCCTCCTCCTATGCAGTGCTTCAAGTGCTGTTAGTTTGGCCACGTGTCATCTCGCTGTACCTCCAGCGCCACATGCAGGGATTGCAGTCGTCCTCTGCATCCAGGCACTCCATGTGTGCCTCCGCCCATTTGTGTCAATTGTGGGAAGCACCACTCCTCCTGCTCGCCTGGCTGCTCTGTTCCCCATAAGAAGCGGCGAATAATGGAGATAAAAACCCTAGACAAGTTCACCTATCAAGATACAAAGACGAAATACAAACAACTTCATCCTCTTCCAATGACTACATCATATGCTGCGACTGCGACTTCGTTGTCCCCATTCACAATGGCTGTCCCTGTATTTGTTAAACCTCCAGTGGGCCCTCAGGGTCCCCCCGACTCTTCCCCTGTGCCAGTGATGGAGAACATTGTTCCTGCTGGTGCTCCCAAGTTACCTCCTTTTGGGAGACCATCCACTAAGGTTGATGGGGATATGGGATCCCTCCCCCCACCCCCTGCTGGAGGTACGCCCTCCGGCTTCTCTCGCATGGAAAGGGTCCCTTGGAAGTCTACCTTCTAAGGCATCCTCCAGCGCGACAGCTGCCATGCTACCATGAGACAGTGGCTCAAGGAGCCACGAGCGGCAGATCGAAGAGCTTCCTGCTCTTTGTCTGTCCATGGCCTTCCTTCTGAGACTCGCTCCCAGGTTGCTCCTAAGGGGCTGTGGGAGGAGGAGGAGGAGGAGAAGAAGGAGAAGAAGAAGAAGAAGAAGAAGAAGCCGAGAAATAAGGAAGAGGTTCAGTTTGCCTCTGTGCCACCTGTTACTACCAGCTCTGCGCCTGAGAAAGATTTGCAGATTTTGGCATCCCCCGACGACCTCGATATCGCCTCTACCTCAGACGCAATGGTTCTCGATTCAGGCTCTCCTTTGGTGGAGGTAGATGACCCAGCGGCGTTATCTGCCTCCTCGGTCCCTTCACGCCTGTTTCGGCCGAGGACAATGTCGTTCTCCAGTGGAATTGTAGCTGTTTTTTCCACCACCTTGCTGAACTCCGACAACTTATCAGCCTTCACCCTTTATTCTGCATTGCTCTCCAGGAAACTTGGTTTCTGGCGATACAAACCCCCACCCTGCGTGACTATCGGGGTTATTATAAGAATCGGGCAACTTATGTGAGGATATCTGGTGGAGTCTGCGTCTATGTCCTTATGGGGCTCCAGAAAGGCTCAAAATCATGAAAAGTTCAATTTTTACTTTTTTGCGTTTTCTGAATCTGCAGACTATTACCTTTTAATAGATATATAATTTATTCAATTCCGAAGACTACAACTATTTTTAAATTTTTTTTAAATGTGTTCTACATGGGCGTGACCCACTGTGGCGCTGTGCGATATGTTAATTACCTTGGTGACGGTGATTCTAAAAGTTTCAAACATGTTCAAGGACTGAAGCCCTATGGTGATGATGTTGTAGTGCAGAAATTTGAGTGTATTGGACACGTACAGAAGCGAATGGCAACAAGACTTCGGCGACTGAAAGCTTCGTACAAAAAACAAAAACTCAGTGATGGTAAAGGGTTGGATGGGAAGGGAAGGTTAACTGACAGTGTAATTGACAAAATACAGAACTATTATGGAATGGCTATTAGGCAAAATACACAAAGTGTCGACGAAATGAAGAAGGCTGTTTGGGCTCTTTTTTTTCATACTTCTTCAACCGATGAAAATCCCCAACATAGCTTGTGTCCCAAAGAAGAAGACAGTTGGTGTAAATATAACAAAGGATTGCTAACTGGTGAAGTGTACACTCATAAGCATAGTCTGCCTCATGCAATAATAGAGGTGATACAACCTATTTTCAGAGACTTAGCAGCACCTGAACTGTTGAAAAAGTGTATTCACGGAAAAACTCAAAACCCCAATGAAAGTGTAAATAGTGTTATATGGTCGAGAATCCCCAAGACTGTATTTGTTGGAATAGAAACACTTCACTTTGGTGTGTATGATGCTGTTGCGACTTTCAATGATGGCAACATTGTAAGGTGCAAGGTATTTAGAAATATGGGAATGAAGATAGGTTCTAACATGGTACGAGCGATGCTTGCTTTAGACAAGGAACGCCTTCGGGCTGCAGACAGGGCTGTAAAGAGTCTAGAAATACAAGCAAGAGTAAACAGGAGGAGGAACAAGAGGAAGCTGGAGGAGGAGTTTGCAGAGGATGAAGATAATCCATCCTATGGACCTGGAATGCACTAAAAAGTTAATCCAATCCTTGCCGCTCGATTCTCAAAACTTTTATTTTCTCATACTAATTACATGTTTTCTAAGGATCTTCCAAACATATTTGTTTCAAACTTTCAGTAAATGTTACACAGTACCTTCTCCATAACTTAACACAGCCTTTTTCCAAAAAACTGTATATTTTTGAATACATAAATAAAAAATTGCAAAAAAATGTGAATTTTCATTACAATTGAAAAAAAATCATCTTTAATAACTGAACTAAAATTTTGTAAAATCCCTGTGTTAAGATGTAGCCCATATTCCAATAAATAATCTGTAAAAAGTTCAACTTCCTACCTCAAATACTTTGTGAGGAAAGATGTAATTTACACTCCTGGAAATGGAAAAAAGAACACATTGACACCGGTGTGTCAGACCCACCATACTTGCTCCGGACACTGCGAGAGGGCTGTACAAGCAATGATCACACGCACGGCACAGCGGACACACCAGGAACCGCGGTGTTGGCCGTCGAATGGCGCTAGCTGCGCAGCATTTGTGCACCGCCGCCGTCAGTGTCAGCCAGTTTGCCGTGGCATACGGAGCTCCATCGCAGTCTTTAACACTGGTAGCATGCCGCGACAGCGTGGACGTGAACCGTATGTGCAGCTGACGGACTTTGAGCGAGGGCGTATAGTGGGCATGCGGGAGGCTGGGTGGACGAACTGCCGAATTGCTCAACACGTGGGGCGTGAGGTCTCCACAGTACATCGATGTTGTCGCCAGTGGTCGGCGGAAGGTGCACGTGCCCGTCGACCTGGGACCGGACCGCAGCGACGCACGGATGCACGCCAAGACCGTAGGATCCTACGCAGTGCCGTAGGGGACCGCACCGCCACTTCCCAGCAAATTAGGGACACTGTTGCTCCTGGGGTATCGGCGAGGACCATTCGCAACCGTCTCCATGAAGCTGGGCTACGGTCCCGCACACCGTTAGGCCGTCTTCCGCTCACGCCCTAACATCGTGCAGCCCGCCTCCAGTGGTGTCGCGACAGGTGTGAATGGAGGGACGAATGGAGACGTGTCGTCTTCAGCGATGAGAGTCGCTTCTGCCTTGGTGCCAATGATGGTCGTATGCGTGTTTGGCGCCGTGCAGGTGAGCGCCACAATCAGGACTGCATACGACCGAGGCACACAGGGCCAACACCCGGCATCATGGTGTGGGGAGCGATCTCCTACACTGGCCGTACACCACTGGTGATCGTCGAGGGGACACTGAATAGTGCACGGTACATCCAAACCGTCATCGAACCCATCGTTCTACCATTCCTAGACCGGCAAGGGAACTTGCTGTTCCAACAGGACAATGCACGTCCGCATGTATCCCGTGCCACCCAACGTGCTCTAGAAGGTGTAAGTCAACTACCCTGGCCAGCAAGATCTCCGGATCTGTCCCCCATTGAGCATGTTTGGGACTGGATGAAGCGTCGTCTCACGCGGTCTGCACGTCCAGCACGAACGCTGGTCCAACTGAGGCGCCAGGTGGAAATGGCATGGCAAGCCGTTCCACAGGACTACATCCAGCATCTCTACGATCGTCTCCATGGGAGAATAGCAGCCTGCATTGCTGCGAAAGGTGGATATACACTGTACTAGTGCCGACATTGTGCATGCTCTGTTGCCTGTGGTTCTGTCAGTGTGATCATGTGATGTATCTGACCCCAGGAATGTGTCAATAAAGTTTCCCCTTCCTGGGACAATGAATTCACGGTGTTCTTCTTTCAATTTCCAGGAGTGTATAAGCGTTATTTTAACATTGTAAGTATAGGGCGTTCCGGAGCCCCTTAACTCTCTTTACAGCGAATGTGTACCTCTCCAAGCACCTTTAGAGGCTGTCGCTGTTAGGGTGTGCACGCCTCAGCCTGTTACTGTCTGCAGTATCTACCTTCCACCGGATGGTGATGTCTCACTGCATGTATTGGCTGCGCTGTTAGCCCAACTGTCGCCACCTTTTCTGTTACTGGGCGACTTTAACGCCCATAACCCTTTGTGGGATGGATTGGTGGCATCAGGCCGAGGCACTGTCGTTGAGCAAGTGTTGGCACAGCTCGACCTTAATCTCTTAAATAATGGTGCCTCTACACATTTCAGTGTGGCTCTTAGCATGTACTCAGCATCGACCTTTCGGTCTGCAGTCCTAGCCTTTTACCATCTGTCCAATGGAGTGTGCATGACGACACTGCAACAGCGTCGCTCTTTTGGGCGCCTCCCCAGATGGGCCTTGAATAAGGCCGACTGGGACTCGTTTGACTCCATTCCCACTGTTGAGCCTTTCCCTGTTCTTCCGGGTCCCCTTGGTGGAGGATTGTGCCTTGGTGGTCACCGGAGATCACTGAGGCAATTAGAGATTGCAGGTGGGCCCTCCAATGTCATAAGTGGCACCCATCCCTGGAACACCTCATTGCCTTTAAGTGGCTCCATGCTTGAGACAAGTGCCTTATTCGCTGAAGGAAGCTGGTATGCTGGGAAAGTTATTTCACCACCATTGGCATCCAAACTTATGCATTGCGGGACTGGACAAAAATTAGGCGACTCTATGGATATCAGACTCCTGACAGCACACCTGGGCTTTCCCTGAATGGAGCAGTCTGTGCTGAACCACACACTATTGCAGAATTCTTAGCAGAGCATTACGCTCAGAGTTCCACTTCTACGAATTACCCATTGGCCTTCTGCTTCCTGAAAGAGTGGTTGGAATGTTGGAGCCTTTGATTCCATATGCGCCATCGCACATCGTACAATGTTCCATTCAGTGAGAGGGAATTCCAAAGAGCCCTAACCGCTTGCCCTGATACAGCTCCCGCATCGGATCACATCCACTATCAGATGCTCAAACACCTATAGGTGGACTGCCAGCGACGCCTCCTAGACCTTTCCATCCATATCTGGGTTGAGGGGGAGTTCCCATCACAATGGTGGGAAAGCATCATCATCCTGGTGTTGAAACCTGGCAAGAACCCCCTGGAGGTGGACAGCTACCGCCCCATTAGCCTCACCATCGTTCTGTGCAAGTTGCTCGAACGCATGGTGAGCCTCCACTTTTAACAGATGACGCTGCAATGGCAGGCTTAGTTTTGAGTTTTATTCGAGCAGGGGGCTTTTATCGCTCAATCTGAAGATTTGTCTCTTTTGTGTGTTGAGTCTGGCCATTGGCCTACGGTTTTAGATTAAGATTTTTAGTGTCTCTCTTGGTGGTTGGCTTTTCGTTTTTTTTTTTTTGTTTCCATGGTCGGCCAACCGCTGCTGTAACCCTCTGTGTGTTTTTATTACCTTTTTCTGGTCTTTGTCTGTGTCCTTCTTGTTCTGTGTCGTCCCTTGTCCTTTCCTTTGCTTGTTTTTATTCCTTGTGGATGTTTCAATGTCGTGGAAAAAGGGACTGATGACCTTGGCAGTCTGGTCCCTTCAACCCCACAAACAAACCAACCAAGCTGCACATCATGCCGGTAAACGCAAAATGACGCCTCGCTTGGTGTAAGGGGCGTAAAGATTGGACGATTGAACAGTGGAAAAACGTGTGGTGTGACGAATTACTCACTGTACGCAATGTGGCGAACCGATGGCAGTGTGTGGGTGTGGGGAAGGTCCGATGAGTCATCTGTGAGCGTGTGTAGTGCCAACAGTAAAATTCGGAGGCAGTGATGTTATGGTGTGGACTTGAGGATGTTTTGCGTGGCACTATCGCAGTACAGGCCTACATTGATGTTTTAAGCACCTTTTTGCTTCCCACTGTTGAAGGGCGATTCGGGGATGGCGATTGCATCTTTCAACGCGATCGAGCACCTGTTCATAATGCACAGCCTGTGGCGGAGTGGTTATACGACAATAACATCTCTATAATGGATTGGCCTCCACAGAGTCCTGACCTGAATCCTATAGAACACCTCTGGGATGCTTTGGAACGCAGATTTCGTGGCAGGCCTCACTGACCGACATCGATACCTCTCCTCAGTGCAGCACTCCGTGAAGAATGGGTTGCCATTCCCCAAGAAAACTTCCAGCACCTGATTGAACGTATGCCTGCGAGAGTGGAAGCTGTCATCAAGGCTAAGGGTGGGCCAACACCATATTGAATTCCAGCATTACCGATGGAGTTCTCCACGAACTTCTAAGCCATTTTCAGTCCGGTATCCGGATACTTTTGATCACATAGTGTATATGTCAATGTCATATGCAAATATTTGTATAGAGTTATTACTTTGGTACGCAAGTTTTATTCCTTGTTACGTAACTTTTTGTGTCTGGATGGTGTTAAGCTTTACTTGTTATTCAATTTGTATCCATAAATTACGTAGTTTTGCTTGGGGTAGTTGCCCAGCGAGCTGCAGGTCAGGCAGTTGGCTGCTATGGACATGCGTGAGAAAGTCATTGTAGCCTTCGGGTCGTCCCTAATGATACAGTCTTAGATGGAACTGAAACTGTCTTAGAAATAACATGGCTCTTTAGATGGGATCTTTCCTATCCAGCCAGCAGTCCCGGATGGCGTTTCCACGAGACGTGTGGCGGTGTATGGGCCCCCCTTCTCATGAAAAAGCCCAATACTTGGTAGGTTCTCCTCGATATCTCGATGAACAACCTATGTTTACACAGTTTATCAAAATGTCAAGTATCCAAATTTAAATGCCTCGGAGGAATTATCCAACAAACTGGATCAAATCATGAAGTAAAAAGGAGAAAATCGGTAAATTACAGATGGCTTATAGAATTATGTGAAATATATAAAATTAAAAATCAATATCAATTAATGCAAAATGAAAACATTACATCACAATAATCAATCTTGAAGCGTTAAATGCATTAGGGACTGTAGACATTAAAGCTAGATCGTTAACTAAAAACACAGAAAAGAAAAAATTAGAAAAACAAAGGAAAATTTTGGTCTGGTTTGTTTTGAGGGAATTTAGATGAGACAGTTGAGTAGCGGTCTATATCAAAAGTTGGAGAAATATATCACGCTTTCAGAGAAAGAAGATTGAAATTCTATGAACACATTCTCAGAATGAACGGTAACACTGATCAAAAGATTCTCTATGTTGCCCTCCGAATGAAAGTTTAAAAAAACTGGATGCTTAAAATTAAAAAAGATTTTCAGGAAATAGGTATTGAAAGCAAAATTCTACAGGACAGAACTGCTCTCGAAACTTTGACAAGTATCATTTTGAAGTTAAACCGAGTGTTACATTTAAAAGAATGTGGACAGAAGGCTGCAAGAAAAACCACAATAAGAAGATGAAGAGATTTCGGGAGAAGAAGAAAGCAATTAAATCAGTGAAATAAATTCAATCATGTTTCATAGCTGGGCGAAACGACGTAAAAAAATAGTAGTAGGGCAAGCGCACCAAGTTGTTTATGACGAAGGATCAGCAGTGATCCTAAATTTTTTATAAAGCACCTGCATACAGACAGGAGAGGTTAGGACCAGAGGGGTGGAGGAATGGAAAGGTGGCGTAGTGGAGGAAGAGAGGAAGTAAGGGAATGAGGAAAGTGGAGTAGCTGGCCTAGAGGGGCAGAGAGTGGCCTTGAGCTGTTCTTGCTCAGATACACTAGATATGGACCGGGAATGGGAAAATCTGCTAACGTAAGCGACTTTGACAATGGGAAGATTGTTATGGCCTAGTACCTGGGAAGAAGGATTTCGGAAACAGTGAAACTAGTGGGTTGTTCACACGCTAGTATCGTGAGCATCTATGGAAGGTGCTTGAAAAACGGTGACAAGGTGTAGGATGTCCTCAGCTCATAACAGAACAGACAGGAAAGTCGGATGCTTGCCTACTCTATAAAAGAAGTTTTGCCGGCAATTGGTGGCAGTTCTAATAAGAGTACATTGCTGGCTCAAGCACGAGAGTTTCAGACCACACCATTCAGTGCACACTGTTGAACACTGGGCTCCACAGCAGATGAAGCCTACGTGTTCCCATCTCGAGCCAATGACACCAATTACGATTGCAATAGGCACAGGATCTTCGATATGTACCATAGAGCAATGGAAGCATGTCACCTGGTCGGATGAAACACGATTCTTGTTAAAACAGGTCGAAGATCGTGTTCAGATATGTGATCAGCAATACGAATGGCTGGTCGAAACATGCACCACACCGTTTATGCGAGCCAGTGGAGGCACTGTTATGCTACCAAGGAAATTAACCTAGTTTCTGGGGAGCCTGTGGTGGTAGTCGAAGGTACAGTGACAGCTGTGGACTATGTGGACTTTATTGTAGGCTTCCTACATCTCTTCGTTCTTGTTGGCTTCCCAGGCAGCAGTGGCATCTTCCAGCAGGATGATTTTATGCGGCAAAACACAGAATCGTACTACTGTGGATTGAGGAGCATGATAGTGAACTAATGTTGATCTCTTCATCACCGTATTCGCATGATCTAAACCCAATGATAACATGTCTGGGACTCTATCGAGCGCCAGACCTGTGTCCCCTAAACACTTAAACACTGACCAGTTATTTACGTGAATTACATGACCTGTGTGAAGACATCTGGAAGTCTACCAGTGCCACACAGGATTGCTGTGGTATTGTGTTCCAGAGGTGGGCCAACATGCTATTAAGCAGGTGTTCATAATGTGTGTTTGGGAGGAAACTTAAGATCTAACGCCCCATAGGCGAATGAGGAAAAACTCGGATTGTAAAAGATCAGAGAAGGAAATTGGCAGTTCTTTTCAGAAGAACCACTACTGCATTAGCTTTAAATGGAAATGAGTGTATGGCATTGTGGGCCGGGAGTCCCCCATTTGGGGAAGTTCGACGCCACATTGGGCGACTTGCGTGTCGGATATGGGGATAAAATGATAACACAACACCCAGTTGTGAGGTAACGGGCGAGTTGTGACGCCCTGAAAATATTCTAAGTTCGGAGTTGGCATGGCCACGCTGGGGCCTCTCGGCGGGCCACTTCTTGTCGGCAGCCACATGGTGCCCAACGTTAGCCGGGGTCCAGGCCGACAGCGTGGCTGGGAATTCCATGGTGAAGCTGTGTCGATGAAGGAGACATGCTGGGAGTGCCAAAGATGGCGGACTTTGTGAAACCTCAATGGCAGTCATTTTGCAGTTCATATAGATATTAATAATAGCGAGAGGAATCATGATACCTTAAAAAGAAACATGTACATTAGCATTATTTGCACGACTATTCTGATGGTGTAATCAGATTTTCAATATCTTTATTAGTTTAATGTTTAGTATCTGACTGTAAATTATACAAGTAACACCTAGCAACGAATTTCCAAAAACCAACCGGTTCATTCGATTTTGTCGATCGATGTGTCTTTAGAAAGCTATCAGTGTAAACTTAAATTGGTATGAATTACAGGCATGTAACTTGAGTAGTACATGAGTTATTGGAGGTCAAAGTGGCATATTACTATTAATCGCGTCAGGCCATAAGTACTCCACAGTGACACGAAAAAACAGTGGCAGCATGCTCGTAAATATATTGATTCGTCTATGTCTTTGTTTATATCCGATATATCCTATTCATGAAGAAATTGGTTAAATATTTACTGTGTTTTAGAAAGCACAGAGACATGAGGCTACTGGCCTATCTTCAGTTCTGTTCCTTTGCTATATGTTTATTTAATTTGTTTATGTATTTAATAATGTGTGTTAGAGCGTGTTTATGATCCAGCCGTAGGATTATTTATTTAATTTCAAGTTATTTAAATGTAAATCCAGTATTTCGAAAGTGTTTCAATATGTTCATGAATGTGCGTTGGCTTGGAGACACGGCCGGAGCGCTCTAGCCAATTAAAGTAATTGTTCCAAAAAGAACATGTGGAGAGACTGTATGGAAGTGGGGGAGGAGGATCGTTTTCTGGAGAGGACACGAGGCAGTTTCGGAACGGTGCGGCGCTAGGGACAGTCGCACAGGACGCGACGGACGCACGGTCGTGACAGAGACTTGGGAAGTGTGGAGCGGTTTGCGCGTGGTCGCGGCAGATAGAAATACATCATAGTGCCGACTTATGCACTTGTGAGATTTACGTGGCCTCTACAGTGAAGACATAGTGTGCGTTTATAAGTGAATATCTCGTGAGCTATGTTGTTGTTCATAACTAATTACGTGCAGTAGGAATCTATTGTTTCTCTGTTATTCAGCTTATATTTTATTTAATTGCTGGGCCGTCGACACCAATAAGTGTTTTGCAGAAATATACCATTCTCAAAAGTACTTCTACTATCATACTCATCATTTAAAGTCGTTAAGATAGTACCTGCAGATTTTATTTAATTGCAATGTGTCATTTATAAATTTCTACGTTACATTCGCAATTGCCGAGTGATAGGAACCTTCGACCATTCGATTCATGTGTATATTTATATTGTATACTGTAGACTCAGCAGTATTTGGCTTGTAATGCGGCAACTACGTATCCCAGTACCTAGACAACGAAACCTGCCAAAACTTTCAATATTTCACCACTGAGTCAGAGGGTACGTAGTTAAGGGCCACTCATCACATAATTTTATTTGAAAGCCCGCAGAAAACCTCCTGATCCAGCCGGGAATCGAGCCTGGGCCCATTTGCATGGCATTCTGCCGCGCTGACCACTCAGCTAACGGGGTCGGACAGCTTTAACGCTTTTGGATAACAGTAATCTGCTGCCCAGGCTGGTGTAACACGGGTTACAATATATTTTCATTCTTTATTCTTCACTGCTGCCCATTTTCGGCTGCGTAGCGATTTTTAGGTGTTTTAACTAGATACCAGATGTAACAGAATTTAAAGAGTTTGCACATTTGTCTTAATGAAAATATGGCGAGTCTTCTGGGAAGTACGTTGAGTTATGCATGGTCTTGGCATACGGCACCAATTGGCACCAATTTAACAGATCCCTTTTTCAGTCAAATTTTGCCACAATTTTTTTTCTCAAACTAGATTAAAGACCTCCTCATTAGTAATTAGATACACATCTAACTGTCGACAATCTTCTGTACAACGCCATTTCAAAAGCTTTTATTCTCTTCTAGTCTGAAATGCTTATTATTCAGATTCACTTCCCGTGCAAAGCTACACCCCATACAAACTTCTTCAGAAAATATTTTCTAATACTTAAATTTATATTCGACGTTAGCAAATTTTTCTCAGAAATGCTTTTCTGGTTTCGAATGGAAACCATATTTACATTTATCTTAGCATGGAAATAATTGAAGATGCCGTACATGCAGATTGTTCTAAACCAAGCTACGACAGCCATTGCGGCGGATTATTAGCACTAAAAACTGTTATTTCGGCTTTGGCCGCTGTTGCAACCAAAATAGTCGCCTTAATCTGATCGACGAAGCCGAAAAAAATCCCCCTGTGGGTCCAGGGGTTAGAATAGGCTCGAAGTATTCCTGCCTGTCGTAAGAGGCGACTAAAAGGAGTTTCAGAGGTTTCGGCCTTCATGTGGTGGTCCCCTGTAGGGTTTGTCCTCCATTCTTCAAAGTTTTCCCGAAGAGCGGGCGCCTTACATGGTGCATTATGTCCATCATGCACTGAGATCCTTAGCCCACTTTTTCGCCATCGCATTGCAGTCCCTCCCATTCTCCATCTCTTGGGCGGGGACACCTTTCTGGGTGCATTTTCCACCATGCACTATGCAGTGTCGCTTTCTGCATCGGCGATGACCATGGACTTCTTTGCACCTGATATCCAACACGGTAGCCAGTCCATTGCGGTGGGGCTGCCATGTACCCTGTTGGTTGTAGTCCCCTGACCGCACAGAGATCGCTCTGCTGATGGCTGCGCCGTTAACTACCCACGCATGCCAAGGGGTAGATGCCCATCCCCCTGGGGCATCCGGACTCCCGGCAATGGCCATCCTGCCAGGTAGCCTTTGCTACAGCTGAGTGGCACCCATGCGGAGGGCCCCTGGTCAGAGTGGATGGCATCAGGGTTGATGACACGTGATGAAGCGTAGTCCATTATCTCTTGCTGGTGGTGAAACACCAGCAGTCTCTAAGCATTCACGAGCTCAATTCAACACACAAAAGTACGACTCCAAATCGTTCCCCTCCCTGGTCACACCATGGGAGGAACGTCAGGCTAGGGATGGCAGCAGATCTTATTCACCCTGGTATCTTGTATGTTCGAGAGCTGATGGGGAATCTTTCATGAGGACGAAGCCTCAGATTTTTGTTGAGCATTTAGAGGACACGTTTGGGGAGGTGGAGGGCTTGTCCAAAATGAGATCTGGGACAGTCTCGATTTAAACAGCATTCTCTACCCAGTCACGGGCGTTACTCACTTGTGACAAGCGGGGGGACGTTTCTGTAACCATCACGCCCGATGAGAACTTAAATATGGTCCAAGGTATCATATTTCACAGGGACCTTCTTTTGCAGTCTGATGATGAACTGCGCGCGAATTTAGAGCGACGAGGTGTACATTTTGTCTAGCGTGTCCACCAGGGTCTGAGGGATAATCAAGTTGCCACCGGTGCCTTCATCTTGGCCATCGAGGGTGATACATTGCCCGAGAAGGTCAAGGTGATGGTCTACTACTGTGATGTAAAGCCCTATATCCCTCCCCCGATGCGGTGCTTTAAGTGCTGGAAGTTCAGCCATATCTCTTCCTGCTGTACTTCCAGCATCACATGTAGAGATTGCGACGCCCATCACATTCCAATACTCCATGTGCTCCGCCTCCCATCTGTGTCAACTGTGGAGAGCACCATTTGCCTTGCTCGTCAGACTGCAGGATTCTCCAGAAAGAAAGGAAAACCCTGGACCGACTGACCTGCACTGAGGCCAAGAGAAAATTTGAATGCCTGCATCCTGTGCGTATGGCATCATCTTACGCCGCCGCTACAACAGTTCTGGCACCATCAGCTCCGCCAACTCGTCACCTCTAAAAGCTGGAAGACTACTCCTGCCCCCTTGATGGTGGGGGGTGCACTTCGCTCCCTGTTGCTCCTGCACCATCTACTTCGGGAGCAACATCTCCCCCCCTCAACCCCCCCCCCTCGCCAACCATCGGGGACGTCTATCCCCCACTTCTAAGCCAGAGAAACATACGTTTTCTATGGCTTCTCTCGCTAGGAAGGGGTCCCTTGGGTCACTCCCTTCCCACGTTTCTGCTAGTGGGAAAGATGACACCCACCAGTGGCTGAAGAGCCCAAAAGAAGCTGGTCGTACGGCTTCACGCTCATCCTCAGTCCCAGAGACTGAGCCAGTGAAGTCCTCCGAGCCAGGGAAACCCAAGGAGCAGCGAGATAAATCCAAAAAGAAAGCCCCTAAGACCTCCCCCGATGCGGTGCTTTAAGTGCTGGAAGTTCAGCCATATCTCTTCCTGCTGTACTTCCAGCATCACATGTAGAGATTGCGACGCCCATCACATTCCAATACTCCATGTGCTCCGCCTCCCATCTGTGTCAACTGTGGAGAGCACCATTTGCCTTGCTCGTCAGACACCGCTACCTACAAGCTCTGTGTCTGAGAATTTGGTTGAGATTTTGGCGTCCACTGAGGACCTAGATCTAGCCAGACGCTCAGACACAATGGTTATAGACTTCTCAGGCAATAAGTCGGTGGCAGTAGGTGACTCTGCGGCGTAAGCTACCTCACTGAATGTTCCATGACTTCCCAGTCTCAAGATGACGCCATCCCCCAGTGGAATTGCGATGGTTTCTTCCGCCGCCTCGCTGTGCTATGGCAACTGTTAAGCTTTACACCTGCTATCTTCACTGCCCTCCAGGAAACCTTGTTCCCAGCAATGCGGACCCCTGCCCTCCGCAGCTATAAGGAATATTACAGGAACTGTAGCGACTATAATCGAGTGTCAGGTGAAGTTTGCTTTTATGTCCTAAACTCAGTCTGTAGTGAACCTGTGCCGCTTCAAACCCCTCTTGAAGCTGTTGCTGTCAGAATAAGGACAACGCAGGAAATAACTGTCTGCAATGTATATTTTCCTTCAGATGGTGCAATATCCCTGAATGCATTAGCTGCACTGATTGATCAGCTCCCTAAACCTTTCCTAGTTTTGGAAGATTTTTAACGCCCATAACGCCTTGTGGGGTGACATCGTGCTTACTGGTCGAGGCAGAAATGTCGAAACTTTACTGTCTCAATTCGACCTCTGCCTCTTACTGGGGCCGCTACACATTTCAGTGTTGATCATGGTAGTTACTCTGCCACTGATTTATCACTTTGCAGCCCAGGACGTCTCCCACCTATACACTGGAGAGCACATGACGACCTGTGTGGTATTGACCACTTCCCCATCTTCCTGTCAGTGCCCCAGCGTCAGGCCCCGGACGCCTGCCCAGATGGGGTTTAAACAAGGTGGACTGAGAAACTTTCACATCTGCTGTCACCATTGAATCTCCCCCACATGGTAGCATCGATGTGATGGTTGAGCAGGTGACTACAACAATAGTTTCTGCCGCAGAAAACGTGATCCCTTGCACTTTAGGGTCCCCAGGCGTAAGGCAGTCCCTTGGTGGTCGCCAGAAGTCGCTGAAGTAATTAAGGAGCGTCGGCGAGCTCTGAAGCGGCATAAGCGGGACCCTGCCCTGGAGCACCTCATTGCCTTTAAGCGGCTCCGTGCCCACGTTCGCCAGCTTATAAAACGACGGAAACAGGTGTATTGGGAGAGGTACGTGTCGACCATTGGGAGCCATACGTCACCTTCCCAAGTATGGACGAAAATCAGACGTCTTTTTGGGTACCAGACCCCAACAGGTGTCCCTGGCATTAACATCAATGGCGTGTTATCTACCGACGAAAATGCGATTGCCAAGCACTTTGCTGAGCACTATGCTCCAGCCTCTGCATCGGAGAACTACACCCAAGCCTTATGCACCGTCAAACAGAGGATGGGAAGGAAAGTCCTCTCGTTCACTACAAGCCGCAGTGAACCCTATAACGCCCATTTACAGAGTGGGAGCTCCTCAGCGCCCTTGCACATTGCCCCGACACAGCTCCTGGGCTGGATCGGATCCACAGATGATTAAACATCTCTCATGTGACTATATGCGACATCTCCTAGTCATCTTCAACTGGATCTGGTGCGATGGCGTCTTTCCATCGCAATGACGGGAGAGCACCATCATTCCGGTGCTCAAACCCGGTAAAACCCCACTTGATGTGGATAGCTATCGGCCCATCAGCCTCACCACTGTTCTTTGTAAGCTGCTGGAACGTATGGTATGTCGGGAGTTGGGTTGGGTCCTGGAGTCACGTGGCTTACTGGCTCCATGTCACTGCGGCTTCCGCCACGGTCGCTGTACCACTGATAATCTTGTCCACCTCTAGTCTGCCATCCGAACAGCCTTTTCCAGACGCCAACACCCGGTTGTTGTTTTTTTGACTTAGGAAAAGCGTATGACACTACCTGCCGACATCATATCCTTGCCACATTGTATGCGGCCCGCTCCCGATTTTTATCTAAAACCTCCTGTCGCTCCGTACTTTCGGTGTCCAAGTCGGTGCCTCCCATAGTGTCCCCCCCCCCCCCCCCCTATTCAGGAGAATGTTCTGTAGGGCTCTGTATTTAGTGTCTCTTTATTTTTAGTGGCTGTTAACGGTCTAGCAGCAGCTGTAGGGCCGTCGGTCTCACCTTCTCTGTATGCGGATGACTTCTGTGTTTCGTACTGCTCCTCCAGTACTGGTGTTGCTGAGCGTCGCCTACAGGGAACCATCCACAAGGCACAGTCATGGGCTTTATTCCAACGGCTTCTAGTTTTCAGCCGCAAAGTCGTTTGTTTTGCACTTCAGTCAGCGTCGTACCATTCATCTGGACCCAGAACTTTACCGTCATGACAGTCCACTTGCTGTAGTGGAGACATATCGATTCTTAGGACTGGTTTTCGACGCTCGATTGACTTGGCTTCCTCGTCTTCGTCACTTTAAGCAGAAATGCTGGCAGCACCTCAATGCCCTCTGTTGCCTGAGCAACACCAATTGGAGTGCAGTTCGCTCTACGCTGCTGAGGCTCTACAGAGCCCTTGTCCAAGTCCAGTAACCAGCATGCTGGTGGAGGCTGGGGTCCATCCATTGCAAATCAGACGTGCACAACTGCTCGCCAGTTACGTAGCACACATTCGTAGTTCTCCTGAGCACCCGAATTACCGCCTCTTTTTCCTGCCCGCGGCAGCGCATCTCCCGCACCGGCGACCTAGGTCGAGGCTAACGATAGCGGTTCGCGTGCGATCGCTTCTGTCTGAACTGCAGTCCTTGTCTGTACCACTTCTCCTCGAGGTCCATTCACGTACACCTCCATGGTGTACGCCTCGCTCGCAGCTTCGTCTGGACCTTTCACGTGGCCCTAAGGACTCCGTTAACCCTGCGTCTCTCTACTGTCACTTCCTCTCGATTCTTTACCTGTTCCGGGGTTCTGAAGTGGTTTACACCGACGGCTCGATGGCTGACGGTCGCGTTGGCTTCGCCTATGTCCACAGAGGCCATATTGAACAGCATTCCTTACCCAATGGCTGCAGTGTATTCACTGCAGAGCTGTTGGCTATTTCTCATGCAATTCAGTATCTCCGTTCATGCCCTGGGGAGTCTTTTCTTTTATGTACTGACTCCTTCAGCGGCCTGGAAACTATCGACCAGTGCTATCCTCGTCATCCCTTGGTAGCGTCCATCCAGGAGTTCATCTATGCCCTTGAACGGTCCAGTCGTTGAGTGGTGTTCATCTGAACCCCTGGTGACGTTGGAATCCTAGGAAATGTACTTGCTGACAGGCTGGCCAAACAGGCTACACGGAAACCACTTCTGGAGATGGGCATCCCCGCAACTGACCTGCGTTCGTTATTGCGCTGCAAGGTTTTTAAGCTGTGGGAGATGGAATGGCAAAATCTCAGTATGCACAACAAACTGCGACCCATTAGGGGTCCACAAATGTGTGGAAGTCCTCGATGAGGGCCTCTCGCAGGGACTCCGTGGTTCTCTGGCGGCTCCGCATTGGCGTTGCCTGTGCGACCCACGGCTACCTCCTGTGCCGTGAAGATCCACCTCAGTGTCGGTGCGGTGACCGGTTGAGAGTGGCCTATATTCTTCTGCTCTGTCCTTCTTTGGCTGCCTTGCGACTTCATCTGCGGTTGCTGGACTCGTTATCATTGATTTTAGCAGACAACGCCTCATCGGCTGATTTGGTTTTACGTTTCATCCGTGAGGTTGGGTTTTATTATTTGATGTAAGTTTTAGCGTATGTCCTTTGTACTTCTGTGTCCTCCACCCTAGTGCTTTTAGGGTAGAGGTTTTAATGTGTTGCAGAGAGGCTGGCTTTTCCTTTTTATTCCCGTGATCGGCCAGCCACTTTGATCTGCTTCCTTGTTTTACTCTCTTCTGTTTCTTGCATCTATCTGTTGTTTTCTTGTCCTCTGTTGTTCCTTTTAGTGTTCGTTGCCTTTCCTTCGTTCTTGTGGTCTTCCTTTCTTTGTGTTTTGTGTTACATGTCTCGTCTGTTTTATTCTCACATTTGTAGCATTGTTTTATTAGGAACAAGAGACCGATGGCCTCGTAGTTTGGTCCCTTTCCCCCTCTTTTAAACCACCCAACCGTAAAAAACGTAAATGTGGATGGTGAATAGTTATTGCTACCCCTATCAATTAAGCCTTCACATCTCTGAGGAATTTTGCTGCTGCGAACTGTCTATTGCATCCAGCAAGGATGATGTGATGCTTGTTTCTTCTCGTATGTGTCAGTAGATGATCGCAAACCAATGTAAATTTCCAAACTGTCAATAAATGCTTAAACCTCAATAAAATTAAAGGGATAAATAACAAGTTGTAAATAAGGTATGAATAACACGAGGTATGAAACAAAGGCTATAAATTTACAAATGTTCAATTTATTCACCAAGTAGTTGTATAATATTTCCTGCATTGGTGTAAATAAAGTTAGCTTGACAACAGGAAACTGCCTATTAGCATAACTAAAAGTTCATGACGACTTGTACAATGACCAAAATCGACACATGAGTCTATTACTCTGTCCATAGTTGTGTAAAATTCATAACTTGAAGTGGCTCTCCAACACACTCCACAACTTCTGCTAAACCAGATCACTCAAACACCAAAACTGCGAAGTGTTCAAAATACTCGAAGTATACATCATATACTTCACAAACATATCATTTTCTCCAAAAATATTCAGTCTGTCGTGTGAACTTGGGATGTTTGTGTGTGGTCGGACCTCAGGCCTTGGAGACAATCAGGAAGTAGGGACTCGCTACGTGACGTCGTGCCAGGCGGGCACACTTCCCAGCTAATCTGTGTCTGAGCATTTCGGCTGAGCTACAGCATGTGTTTTCATCTGCAGAGTCAAAGATAAAACTGACAGACGGAGACATTTTCGAAAGGACCTGACAAATTCATTGCCCTACAGTCCACATAGTTCTGCAGATGTTGACAAACTAAGCACAAAAGCTTTCGGAAAGTAATATTATTGGTGTTTGTCCCTCAGTATAGAAAAACAGGGCATTCCTCGACAGAAAGTAAAGTTGCTAAAAGTAATTCAGTTTTTGAGATGAAGAATCGAAGCTGGTTGCATCAGATGCATGGACACACGAAAAGTAAAATTTGCAGAAAGCTTGGGGAAAGATCCCCCTAGAGTAGGAAAGATCACTGATAGGCCTAGAGGTCGCTCTGTACTGCATAATGATCAGTTAGAATCACTGACGCTCGACGCTGGCCCATCCAGAACCACAGTGTGCAGGCAGCGGCCGTCATCCGGGAATGTGCTGCCTCGAACCCGCCAGCGTAGCAGTCCTCGTCGCTGCCACACCGTGTGCATCGCCTGCCAATAATACGTACTCATGTAAAAAACGGCTTGATAAAGTTCCAGTTGTCTCAAATAACTAGCATCCTGGGTAATTACACTCAAGAGCAAAAACACTATGACCACAAGGTTAACAATGTGTTGGTCGACCTTTAGAACATAATAACGCAGCGACTCTGCGTGGTATGGATTCGACAAGTCCTTCGCATGTTTCCGGAAGTATGTGGCACCAGATGCCTACGTACAGGTCAAGCAATTCCCGTGAATTATGAGCTTGTGCACAGTGGGCATGGAGTTCGCACCTGATAGTGTCCGAGATGTGTCTCGTCAGGTTCACATCACGCGAATTTGATGGCCACGACGTAAACGCGAGTTCACTATGTTGCAGCTCAAACCACTGAGGCACTGAGGCACTATTCTGTCCTTGTGACATTGACAATTATCGCACTGGAAGGTATCATCGCTGTTGGTTAAGACATTAAGTAGATAGAGATGCTGATGGCCTGCAATAATGTTCTCGTAGTCCACGGCTGTCATGGTGCCTATCACAAGTTCCAGGGACGTCCAGGTCAATGTCGTCAATAGCACAACAGTGCTCCCACCTGCTTGCCTCCATGGCACACGTAATTCGAGCTGCCATTCACGTGAATTACGGTGTATCAGGACACGGCTATTGACCTAATGTAACAAGAACCGTGATTAATCCGACCAGACGGCACGTTTCTGTTGTTTCACGATGCAGTCTCGATGATCCCGTCATAACTGGGAATGTTGTCGGTTTACATGGAAATACGTAGCGGTTGTCTGCTGCGGAGCTGCATGTTGAACGATCCGTCATATGAATGAGTGTTGTCTGTTCTCTGGAAGAAAAGACAACACGCGGAACACGCAGCTGTGGTACATATTATGTAAACTGTAGGTGGATGGGGGAGAGGTATCAAGTGCATCGGGACTTTATGCAGAATCGGCGGCGAAGAATGAAAAATGCGTGCCGAGATAAGTCCGTGCATTTGCGAACACTGTGTCCGGATGCCGTACTGCGCTTAACACAACTTTCTGACAAGCAGGAGATCCCGGGTTCGAATTCCGGGCCGGCACACATTTTCACTCGTCGCCGCCCATTCTGCATAAAGTCCCGCTGCAGAAGATACCATTAGTTCCTTCACTTTCTCCCTCCCCCCCCTACCCCCACTCCACCTTCAATTATTTAACTGAATGGTGTGCCCTGAACGAAGTGCTAAGAAACACATCTGCCTATCCATCTGCACGTGGAGAGCTGACCAGCGTCGTCGTTTCCCAGATAGTCATTGCCGGTGATGAGCCAAAACAGTCTGCCCCTCGTCGAAGTCGCTTATACTAGTGGATTTCTCCGTTTGCCGACCGTATCGTCGACAGTGATTTCTCATTCCAAAGTTAGACCCACACGCCAATAAGTGGGTGGTCATAATGTTTGGGCTCATTAGTGTGTGTTAGTTAAATATTCCATTGATCGTTTGAACAATTCTTGTGTCGAAATGATGTGGAACAGGTAAGTCTCCAGGATGTGTACATGATTGGTGTTAACATTAATGAACACACTACCATTTTATTTTTACTCATTGCAATTATAATTAAAAACTAATGAACACATTATCATTTTATTCATATTCATGCAACTATATTTAAAAAAAGTTTCTTACTTGCTATTAATTTATAAATTTTAAGTAGAAATTTGTCAATGTAGTAGAAGTAGTCCAGGAAAAACGATTTTAAATTAGATTTGAAACTTGCTTCGCTACTTGTCAGACTTTTTATTTTATTGGGCAAATGATCAAAAATTTTTATTGATGCATTTTGAATTCCACCCTGAGCCACTTACAGCTTTAACAATAGGTATTAAAGGTTATTTTTCCCTCTAGTTCTGTAGGTATGTTCATCATTGTACTTCTCAAATTGTGAAGGATTATTTGTAACGAATTTCATTAGGGAAAATATGTAGTGTGACAGCGAAGTTAAATACCTAGCTCCTTAAAGAGGTGTCTCCATGACGTATATGGGTGAACACCACACATTATTCTTAGTGCTCGCTTTTGTGCAATCAATACTTTTTTTCTAAGTTATAAGTTACACCAGAAAATTATTCCACACGACATTGAGTGGAAATATTCAAAATATGTTAAGAGGTTGATATGTTTGCTCACTAGATTAACAATTGTATGAAGAGCAAAACTAACTGAACGTAATTGTTTGAGAAACTCAGTAATACACTTCTTCCACTTGATGTTTCCTTCGACATGTAAACCCAAAAATTTGGAGCATTCTACCCTACTTACTGACTTCTGCTCATGTGCTACATCAATTACTGGTATGACTCTTATCTGCTGTACAGAACTGAATGTAGTGTATTTTTTCAAAATTTAGGGAGAGTTCATTTTCTGAGAAGCAGTTAATAATTCTTTGGACATACTATTTACCAATTCTTCTGCTGCTTTCTTCCTAGTGGGATTTATTATAACACTAGAATCTCCTGCAAAAAGTACAAATTTTGTTTGTTGAATGTTAACTAGAAGGTCATTCACATATATAAGGAACAGGGAGTGACCCAAAATTGAACCCCGTGGAACTCACCTTTTGATTTTACCCCAGTCACAAAAATTTTCTACCTTTCTGACATTGTCTGAATTACTCGGAGCCACGCGGGGTAACTGCACGGTCTCCGGAGCATTTTACGGTTCGAGTCCTCCCTGCAGCATGATTGTGTGTGTTGTCCTTAGCGTATGTTAGATTAAGTAGAGTGTAAACTTAGAGACCGATGACCTCAACAGTTTGGTTCCATAGGTTCTTACCACAAATTTCCAAAAATTACTTGGCGCAACTTTTCGCATTCTGTTAATCAATCATGTTTAAAGCGAGTTGTGTGAAAAGCCATCACTTCCATAAAGTTAAAGTTTTTCTGAGAGAGTATAATGATCTGCGTAATCGCAGGCCTTGGAAGGGTCACAAAAAAACCAACTGACGATATATTATTATTTAAGGCTTGTACTATTTGATGAGTGAATGTATAAATAGCATTCTCAGTCGAGCAACCTTTCTGGAATGCAAACTGTGATACACTAAGTAAATTGTTTCCACTTCCGTGTGCGACTACTCTTCATTCTGTGTATCGTGCTTTGAAGGCAATAGACATTGATCTGGCTGGACAGTTCAATAAGCAACAATTAATTGGAGGCCCGAATGTGTTTCGAGGCCTCCGTCTGAACTTCACGTGTAATGTACAGGCTCTGTTTGGAGGTAGTACATGGCTCACACTTGCTGTAGTGTGGGGCAATCACTGTGATTATGGTGGCCTTGAAGCATTTCCAGATGCAAATATACTAGTTGCTTAAAGTTTTGTGAAATGATATTTTTAATATGTTCTCTTGCTTCGTCAGCTGAACCATTTAATCTTACATTAACTGCTATGTTTGGAAAGCAATTCCAAAAGTACTTGCAACTTGTGAATTTTCAGTCACAACATTGTCATTAATTTAATTGTTATGGAATCTTGTACACTGGTAGGCTGTCCTGTCTTCTGTTTGACAATGTCCCATATAGTTTTTTTTATTATCTGTATTATTTATTTCTGTCAGGACATTTTAATGATTTTACTTGAAATGCTACAGTATTTTTTGTAGTCTGCAAGTAACGTCAGATCTTGACCTAATCTTGCCTTTACATAAATTTCCCTCTTCCTCTTAACATGAGATTTGAATTCCCTTTTTTTATGGCGGTGGTGCCGCGACAAAAACTTCGCTGTAGAAACGGCTTACGAAGTCACCGCCACACTTTTAATAGCGGGCCGACCGGTCCGCTGGAACAGTGAACAGAAAGATGAAACCCAAACACTCTGATTAAATAACAGTCGGTACTTATCTTTATTAACGTAGATACAGAAACACAGTAGTGAACTCCGTGTCTACAGAAATCTGTCTAGATCGAGTCGGAGCGGCTAGGTCAGCGTCGGCTGACGACAACATCAACTCTGCTTCGATGAACACACAACGGTGACGAGCATACCACTGAGCGGCGAACACAGAACTGTCCTGGCGCTCGCGACTCCAGCGCTTAAGAAGCCAGAAGCCAGCGGTGGCGCGCGCAGACTTGCGGCGATTTCCTGTATCGCTGGCGCTGCTTATGCGGACGGCGTCCGGACTTTGATGCTGCCAACCTTTTGGCAGCGGGCTCGGCTGGCACCACTGGCTAGGATATAACACCTTTCTTATCCGCAGCTCACTTGTTCCCTTATAGACCTTTTGGATGATTTCTTAGGAAAGCAACTTTCGAATATTGACATAAATTTACTATGGAATAAATTGATTCTGAGTATGTAGGAACCTGCCTCCAGGATGTAAGGTGTCATACTGTTTATTTCCATTAATTCTACATCATGATCAGATATCCCATTAGCAGTTGGGTACATATTGTTTCAGCCCGTGCACTGTCTATGAAAATCATATCAATCAGTATCCCAACTATTTTGCTGCATACAAGTTGGAAAATTGACTAATGAAATTAAACTGAAACACCAAAATAATAATTCCGGTTCATGTTTCCTGTCAGTACCTTTTAAGAAATCTGTATTCAAGTCACTATGTACTGCTAAATGTTTCTCCTTGTCTGACAGGTAGCTGAATAAGGCATCTACAGTTCTCAAAAATAGTTGACAGTTACCTAGAGGGGATCTGTAGACTGTTACAATTATCAGTGAAGTATTCTGCGGTAACAATTCAGATTGTTCTAGGTTCCACTCAACACAAAATCTTTTTGTTTCAATATTTTCGACTTTATGTCCAACTTTTATGTATGTTGCGAATCCTCCTTTTTCCACGTTAACTCTACACGAAAATGATGCAAGTCTAGAAGCCCCGATATTTAATTTCTCCATCCCTGTGGTTACATGGTGTTCAGAGAGGCACAGAATTTTCCTCATCTTCTAGGCATACAACGAGCTCATCTGTTATGTTTTTCAACAGTATAATTTTCTGATGAAATAAATATATTTTATTTTTCTGGAAACTGTTACACGTTTTATGGCCCTCTACTGCTCTAATTTCTTTCAGTACTTTCTGCCTGTAACTGACTGAAGCCTAAAAAAGTGCCCCTTTGATTCCAGATGTCACAGGGATTTTGTCTTGCGTGCTTGTGCCTCCCAACGTTACACTTTCTGCAAGGTGCTCAGCTAATCTTTCGTTTCTTTTTAGGCTCAGGCTGCAAGTTGTGTATCCCCATCTCCTAATCGCAGTAACAGGCACAGCACAGGTAGTTTTGCTTCAGTCAACAATTCAGCCAGATCTTTGTTGACACGGTTAACAGTGTTTACCCAGGGCTGGTCATATCGCTCCAAAACTTTGACAAACCCCACACGAGTGTGTACTGTTGCTGCTCCTACTTTCTCCAGGTCACCTTTAATGCTATATTCTAAGTTTTTAGCCAGGCTGTTCCCTGCTTCTCCTACAATAAGTGCCCTTTCCACGCCATGAAAATCTCTCCACAGGGTCCATATGCTTTGTCACCTGACTAAGCTTGGCACTAGGTTTCACGGTGCTTGTGACCTGGTATTGTACGCCTCGCTTTTCCTGTATCAGTTGGCCTACACCTCTACCAGACTGCTTCCTAATAACGAGTTTCTTTTCTTTCTACGTGGCTTTTCTACTTATCTAGCCTTAAAGTCGTCCCTACGAGTCTGCTGAACGCTTTGAAGCTCACACTGGTTGAGGCTCTTCCACTATTTCAGGTAACAAGTCAAACTAATTGGTAACCGGAATTTGAAGTGTAATTGCTGAGATTTTCTCCTTTTTGTCTATTATTTGTCACTTTATCCCAGCTCCCGTTGTCTTTCCTCCTTAAACTTACCTGATTCAAAATATACCATCTCTAATTCTGCCTAGAGGTCACAAATCTTCTTTCCCTGTTCCACGATTTTCTTGTCTATTATATAACCTACAACTGCAAGGGAGAGCTTCATCTGATACTTTTTAAACTTCCCCGCTGCATTCTCCTCAATGACACACCAACCCACAGTCCTGACATATTTCTCCCATACCAATTAACCTAAGGCAACATCCACATTTGTGACACATGACGCTACTCTTGCCGTAAACTAAACAGCACTGCAACACACTTAAACTGTGATAAAGTAGTAATCAGTAAAACTTATCTTTCGGTGGGTTGTGCAGCTAACTTTCTCGCGTCAGTCAGACGTAGAATAACACGATTGATGTGTGCCGCATAGAAAAACTTAAACGGATGAGGAATATAAGTAGGGAGACTGAAGACCTCAAAAAAGCGAGCACACAAAAAATGTACTCAAAAAATCATATCAATGTAGTTTAAATGTAGAGCTGTAACATTTTTAAGAGTGAAAATGTAGCATTCCAGTAGTCCTCCAAAGAAAACGACAGAGGAAAGGTGTAAACAATACAACAAAGAAATATACTATATTAGTAGCATTAAGAAAGAGAATAGCATAAGAAGGGTCAGACAAGGCTGCGAAACTGAACAATCAGGTCCATTTCATGTAATAAAACTATGGATGCAAACTAATTTCAGAGATCATTACCACTAGCTATCTGTATGTGATAGTAGCAACTATCTGGAAAGGAAACGAGCTGTGGTCCACACCTATTGGGCTTATATTTTGTGTACCTATATCTCCTCTTATGACCACCACTTATCAATGTAACTCAGAATATGTGGTTGACTGAATCTGAAATTTTCGTGGGTGACAGGATGCTGTACCTTAGTATGACAGCTCTTACAACTTCAGTTGTTACAGGCAGAAAAACAGAGGTCGATCTACATCGACAGAGCTCACTAGTTTTGCCATGGGATACCGTTAAGTTGGCGAGCGGCCGAACATTACTCTGTGTGTATTTCTCCCCATCACATTTTTCAAGAGATCCCATGGCTCACTCGCTTCCGAGGTTCCTACCAGTGGCACAGCTGACACCCGCCAGTGGCTGAAGCATCCACAGGTAGCTGGATGTAGGGCTTCACAGTCCTCCTCAGTCCCTGAGACTGAATCAGTGAAGCCCTCCCAGCCGGACAAACTTAAGGAGTAGCGAGAGAAACCTAAAAAGAAAAAGATCCCCAAGAACCAAGGCACTTGCGGTGGCACCCACACTACCACTGCCTACAAGCTCTGTGTCTGAGGATGAGGTGGAGATTCTGGCGTCCGCTGAGGGCCTAGATCTAGCTGGGCCCTCAGACACATTGGATGTCGATCGCACAGGCACTCATCTGGTGGCAGCAGGTGACCCTGAGGCATAGATTGCCTCATTGAGTGTTTCATGCCTTCCCAGTCTCACGATCAGGTAATCCTCCAGTGGAATTGCGGCGATTTCTTCCACCACCTGGCTGAGCTACAGATACAGTTAAGCTTTACACCTGCTTTCTGCATTGCCCTCCAGGAAACCTGGTTCCCAGCAATGAGGACCCCTGCCCTCTGCGGCTATAAGTGATATTAGAGGAACCGTAGAGACTATAATAGTGTCAGGTGGAATTTGCGTCTGTCCTGAACTCAGTATGTAGTGAACCTGTACCCTTTCAAACCGCTTTTAAATCTGTGGCTGTCAGGATAAGGACGACGCAGAAATAACTGTCTGCAATGTATATCTTCCTCCAGATGGTGCAGTACCCCTGAACGTATTGGCTGCACTGATTTATCAACTCCCTAAACCTTTCCTATTTTTGGGAGACTTTTAACGAGCATAATCCCATGCTTATTGGCCGAGGTAAGGAGGTCCAAAATTTACTGTCACAACTCGACCTCTGCATTTTAAATATAGGTGCCCCCACACATTTCAGTGTGGCACATGGCGCATATCCGGCCATTGATCTCTCGGTTTGCAGTCCTAGTCTTCTCCCATCTATCCACTGGAGAGCACATGACGACCTGTGTGCTAGTGACCACTTCCCCATATTCCTGTCACTGCCCCGGCGTCATGTCCACGGACGCCTGCCCAGATGGGCTTCAAACAAGTCAGACTGCGAAGCCTTTACCTCTGCTGTCACCGCTGAATCTCCCCCACACTGTGCCATGCATGTTGTCGTCGAGCAGATCACTACAACGATCGTTTCTGCAGCGGAAAACGCGATCCCTCGTTCTTCAGGGTATCCCCAGCGAAAGACAGTCCTATGGTGGTCGCCAGAAGTCACTGGGGCAATTAAAGAGCGTCGGCGAGCTCTACAGCGACATAAGCGGCACCCTTCCCTGGAGCACCTAATAGCTTTTAAGCGGCTCCGTGCCCGCGTTCGCCAGCTTATAAAACGACGGAAACAGGAGTGTTGGGAGAGGTATATGTCGACCATTGGGAGCCATACGTCACCTTCCCAAGTATGGGCAAAGATCAAACGTCTTTTTGGGTACAAGACCCCAACAGGTGTCCCTGGCATTAACTTCGATAGCGTGTTATCTACCGACGCAAAAGCGATTGACGAGCACTTTGCTGAGCACTATGCCCGTGCTTCTGCGTCGGAGAACTACCCCCCAGCCCTTCGCACCCACAAAGAGCGGATGGAAAGAAAAGTCCTCTCGTTCACTACACGCCACAGTGAATCCTATAAGGCCCCTTTACAGAGTGGGAGTTCTTCAGCATCCTTGCACATTGCCCCAACATAGCTCCTGGGCCGGATCGGATCCACAGTCAGATGATTAAACATCTCTCATCTGACCACAAGCGACATCTCCTAGTCATCTTCAACCTGATCTGGTGCGATGGCGTCTTTCCATCGCAATGGCGGGAGAGCACCATCATTCCGGAACTCAAACCCAGTCAAGACCCGCTTGATGTGGATATCTACCGGCCCATCAGCCTCATCAACTTCCTTTGTAAGCTGCTGGAACGTATGGTGTGTCGGCGGTTGGGTTGGGTCCTGGAGTCACGTGACCTACTGGCTTCATGTCAGGGCGGCTTCCGCCAGGGTCGCTCTACCACTGATAATCGTGTCCCCCTCGAGCCTGCCATCCGAAGAACATTTTCCAGACGCCAACACCCGGTTGCTACTTTTTTTTTTTTATTTACGAAAAGCGTATGACACTATCTGCCGACATCATATCCTTGCCACGTTGTATGGTGCCCGCTCCCGATTTTTATCTCTGTACTTTCCGTGTCCAAGTCGGTGCCTCCCATAGTTCGTATTCAAGAGAATGACGTTCTGCAAGGTTCTGTATTGAGTGTCTCTTTATTTTAGTGGCTATTAACGGTCTAGCAGCAGCTGTAGGGCCGTTGGTCTCACCTTCTCTGTATGTGGATGACTTCTGCATTTCGTACTGCTCCTCCAGTACTGGGTGTAGCTGAGCGGCGCCTACGGGGAGCCGTTAACAAGGCGCAGTCATGGGCTCTAGTCCACGGCTTCCAGTTTTCAGCCGCGAAGTCGTGTGTCATACATTTCTGTCTCCGTCGCACCGTTCATCCAGAACCAGAACTTCACCTTAATGACGATACACTCACTGTAGTGGAGACATATCGATTCTTAGGACTGGTTTTCTTCTCCCGATTGACTTGGCTTCCTCAGCTTCGTCAGCTTAAACGGAAGTGCTGGCAGCACCTCAATGCCCTACGCTGCCTGAGCAACACCAATTGATGTGCAGAACGCTCTCCGCTGCCGCAGCTCTACAGAGCCATTGTTCAATCGCGCATTGACTATGGGGGTCCGGTTTAGTTTCGGCGGCGCCCTCAGTGTTGCGATTACTCGACCCAGTGTACAACTGCGGCGTTCGCCTAGCGACGGGAGCTTTTAGAACGAGTCTGGTGACCAGTGTCCTGGTGGAGGCCGGAGTCCCTCCATTGAAGGTTAGGCGTGCACAACTGCTCGTATCCGAATTACCGTCTCCTTTCCCCAACCACGGCGGTTCATCTCCCGCATCGGCGGCCCTGGTTAGGGCTTAAGATTGTGGTTCGCGTCCAGTCCCTTCTGTCTGGAGTCCTTCCCATTACCATCTCTCCTCGAGTTCCATTCACGTTCACCTCCATGGTGTACACCTAGGCATGGCCCTAAGGACTCCATTGACCCAGCGGCCCACTGTCACTTCCTTTCGATTCTCGACATGTACCGGGTCCATGTAATGGTTTACACCGACGGCTCGATGGTTCATGGTCACATAGGCTTTGCATATGTTCATGGAGGACATATTGAACAGCACTCCTTGCCAGATGATTGCAGTGTTTTCAATGCAGAGCTGGCGGCCATATCTCGTGCTCTTGTGCTCATCCGCCCATGCCCTGATGAGTCATTTCTCCTGTGTACTGACTCCTTGAGCAGCCTAGAAGCTATCGGCCAGTGCTCCCCTCACCATCCTTTGGTAGCGTCCATGCAGGAGTCCATCTGTGCCCTGGGTAATTGTTCTACTGGGAACAAGGGATGGAAGACCTCGCAGTTTGGTTCCTCACCCCTCTTTTAAACCAGTCAACTTCATTTTTTAAACCGGGAACGCTGGACGGCATACGTCGTCTGGCGCTCCTGCGGCGATGTTAGACAAGGACAGACATGTCTGTCATAGTTGGGATTCAGGTATTTGAGTATCTCATACGTGAGAGAGCCTTCGTCCCGCCGTAGCCCTCAGTGGTTCACAACCCCACAACAGGCCACAGCAGTTCACTCACCCCAACGCCGTCCCCCACCGAACCCAGGGCTATAATGCGGTTCGGCCCCCAGTGGACGCCCCCCACCCCCCTCCCCCGGGAATGTCTCATACCAGGCGAGTGTAACCCCAAATGTTTGCGTGGTAGGGTAATTATGGTGTACGCGTACGTGGAGAAAGTGTTTGCTCAACAATCGCCGATATATGTAACTGAGGCGGAGTAAGGGAAACCAGCGCCGCGCGCATTCGCCGAGGTATGGCCGGCACACCGGACCTCGACACTAATCCGCCGAGCGGGTTCGTGCTGGGGACCGGAACGCCTTCCCGGTCGGGAAGCAGCGCGTTAGACCGCGCGTCTAGGCGGGCGGGCAACCTTATATTGGGGGTACTTTGCTTCTAACCAATCTGCTGTCACGTAGACTGGCAGCACAAAGTAACTTTGTGTTTCTGAACCATTGGTGAAGTTAATTTATCGAAAATGTTTCAATTTGGTTCATGGGAAATATTTGTGATTGATGCGGAATAATTTCTGTTTTTTTAGGTTTGTAGCACCTTATGAGCTTGTGCAGAATGTTTCGTAACTCCCAACATGACATGCAGTGGTCAGCCTCCTGCTTTCCCGACTGATATTAAATGTTTGCTCCTCCTGTCCTGCTTGCCAAAAGCATCGATTATGTATAGTAAAGTTATTTGTTCAGCAGGCGAATTCTCTTTTGTCCACATGGCTATCACGTGCGACCACGAGCCCCTCAGATTGTGAAAGTGTTCCTGTCTACGTGGCTAATGTGTGAAACAATGCATGCAAGGACAAGAAGAAATCGAGTACTATTGTTTTACACTGTTATTGGAAAACACTGGTTTCGCTAAAATACCTAGGAGTAACTTAATTAAAACTGGAAGCATATGTTGGGCTGTGTGAAATGTAAATCATCTACAGAATATATACTAGGCATATTTTTTATTACAGGTATTTGTTCGTTGGTCTGAGACCCTTATCAGGTTGATTAATGAAAAAGCTGAGGTTCTCGTCATGGGATCGCGAAAATATTACAGGAATGGTCAACAACAACGACATTGCGTAGTAGATACTACGAGAGAGGCTTTTTACTGTTGAGAATAAGATAAATTCATGATGAAATGCTGTGTGCGATAATTGAATTCTTGGGCACGTCTCGTGAATTGACCACACAGAGGGATTATGGATGTTTACTGAGAGCTAATCTTCCCATGAGAATGGAACAGGATGGGTTGTAATGTACTCTCTACCACTCACCGTACGGTGAAATGTGAGTGCTAAGAATTTAATTCTGGGTAAACTCCCTGTATAGTCACTAGGACCGTCTAGGAATCTATAGGATTTTGAACGATGTTTAAGTTCTTTAAAAAATCATATATAAATCACATAGTGCAATATCAGGCAACTAAGTGGGACGAATTCCATGTCCATGGGAGGGAGGGGTGGAAGAGATATACTTTACTCTAGCCGAAAATCTGGTATCACGTAGATCCAATGTTAAACGCAGTATAATTAAATGTGTCAGGGTCTCTTTGTTCATTTCTCTGGATAACTATAAATTTATCTCTGCCTATATTTTCACCATTGAAAAACGGAGTCTGCAGGCAAAAATTCGTAATTTTTTACATTTTAGAAAACAAGTCCTAGAATATTTTTCATTCTTCCTTGAACAAAATGGTATATAAGTAGTCTTTGTGTGAAGTGTAGAAGTACTTAATTTTTAATTTTATTGTATTATTTGTGTATCTCTGAAACTACTTAATTTCGATGTGAACCTCTTTATACGTGAATAACTTGGAAACTATGCTATATATAAAGCTGTGATTTTCTCTTATCGATAGAAAAGACGTGGCGCTAAATGTTGACCACGTTGCTGTTTACAGTATGTCTGTCGCTTGGCTGTTTTTCGTTTGGGAGTAAGTAAATTTTGTGTGGAATAGTGTCTTTTGAAATGATTTGATGTAGTTTGACATGATATAAACCGGCCTAGAAGTGCCAGTCTCTTTCAGAAACCTAATTTTGGTGGTAACCAATACTTTAAAAATGTAAAATAATGTGTCTTGCAAGAGGTTGCCCACCAGCAGTGTAACATAAAATAACCTGAATTTGAATCCAGACAACAAAGCAGTTGCGCCCTCCACATTACAAATTAAGCTAAAATAAGTACACAGTCTGAGAAACTAGAATTACTAGAGCAAACCTTAGCAAACAGTACTTCTGGTGTTAAGTTCCATAGTGCTCAGAGCCATAAGTACTTCTGGTTTAGGCTCTGTCTTACGCGATGTGAACTTTCTAAGGCAAGTGTTGTGTGATTCATTGTACTGCGATCTTTGTGGTGGAAAAGTAATTGTAGAAGAAGATTTATCGGAAAGAAATTGACTAATAGCAGAAAAAGTAATTATTTGAACTGACTGTCATAGCGGACTGTCATTTGGTACTTAAAAATAATGCAAGAACAAAGTTTGAGGTTAATGTTAGACTCTTCTGAGCCATGGCAGCTGCTAGTAGGGGTGTTAGTGCAGCTCTTTCTGCTCACTTATGAATCTTCCACCACCACCACCACCTTCAAAAATTCAGAAGTACATTGCAGTTACAGGACAAGCAGTTCAATCTCGTGCTTTCCTATCAATGAAGGCTGCAACAAACGAGGCTACTGAAATGAACAAGGGCAGCATTGATATGCCTATTGCAATTGATGGGACATGGCAAAAACATGACCACACCTAAAAAAAAAACTGTTGCCGCAGCTAAAATCACAGACACAGGCAAACTTACTGATTTTGAGGCACTTGCAAAACATTGCAACAGTGAGAAAAACTATGAAGGTACTAGCGGAGGAATGGAAACTAATGCAGTAGTGAAACCGTTGTGTGATAACTTCAAAAAAGGGCTATCCAGTACACGGGATTTCTTGGGTATGGTGATTCTAAAGCGTATAAGTGTGTAGTTGAAATCATATGGAAATGTGGAGATAAAGAAACTGGAATGCGTCTGACATGTGCAAAAGACGATGGCCACACGACTCAGAAAATTGAAACAAACTTTTTGCACTACCACATTATCAGATGGCAAGCCACTGAGAGGTCGACTGGCTGATAAACCAATAGCTTCAGCAGTATTATGGTATGGCCATCAGTAATAACGGAACTGTTTTAGAAAATACGAATAAAGCAGTATTGGCCTCATACACACACAAACTCTCAACTGACAGAAAACCCATGCATTCACTTTATCCACCTGGACGTGAACCATAATGTAAATTCTGGAAGGTTGAAGTTTTGAGTGCGAGTATTCTATTCCGGAAGCTGTTGTGGAAAACATTAAGCCAGTTTATAGGGACCTAGCTCACCCAGACTTCGTCCAAAAGTGTCTACATGGCTGGACTCAGGCTCCCAGTGAGTCTTTCAATAATGTTATCTAACTCTTGTGATAGCTACATGAAACTTAGTGACCTGTTTTAATATAACATATTATACCTACTAAAGAACAGTCATGGTTGTCATACGAATAGTTATTATTCTAGAACTTACGTGTACAAATATCCATAATAAAAATAGCGTAATTTTAAAAAAAATTAATACCTCTGGTTCTTTTGTGTCTTATCTCTTAATTCTGCTTCAGTACACGTAAATAACATTGATAAGTTACCTGAAAAAAATTAGATTATCTTCATTGGTTCCAGAGACCAAGTTACATGAAATTGGCTTATTTAACACTGACTGAAATGACCCTGTAAACTTCCAGTATCAATGTTCCTTTGTTCGTTGCTCTAGAGAACTATAAACGTACATCTGCGTATGTTCTCGTCATTAAAAAACTATGTCTGGTATAGCGATCATAAAAGAGAATAAGGTGCGTACAGAGGAATGTAGAGAATAATCTCTTAATTGATAAAGTGCTTGAGAGTGGAATGAAAAGGACATTGATAATATTATTACAACATACAGTGACTGGCAGAATGTGTTTAAACGTGACCTGTCCTCTCTATAGGAGAGATGCAACACTAATAGGCAGTAGCGATGTACGGTGTGTGATCAAAAAATATGCTGAATGAAATCTTTAGAAGCAGCTACTGGCTCTACAACCATTGTATGTAATTTGTCCGATAGCCTGATCCGTTGAGACAGGCAGCGTCAAGTTGGGACATGTTGTAACTTGTCAGCCAGCGTCCAGAGACGCTAGACTGGTGCCACACTACGCGTCCACACATCTCCGAGCACTTGGCTTCGACGCTCGCCCACCAGACACCGATGGGCGACCTGGTTCTTCCCGTCACGGATTTCGAATAACGCGTGAACGTTTAAGCTCTGTTACAAGTTGCAAAAAAAGTGCCAAAGAAACTAATGAAATGTTGAAATTGGTGTATGGTGATAACGCTGTTACTATGTAGACTGTCAACAAGTGATAAGAGCGATTTAAAAGCGGATAAGAGTCGGTAGAACACAAGCAACTTTCTCGGCGTCCATTAACCTCCATAAACAGAAGAGAACGTGCCAACAGTGGCAAAAATTATTTATTCAGACCAATAACTTTTCGAGAGCTTACAGAAGAACTTCGTATTTCGTACGGATCCATGCAAAGGATTTTAATCCATCATTTGCAAATGAGATTAGTGAGCGTAAAATTTGACCGCAGACTTTTGAGTGATGAACAGAAGGAAAATCGTGCGTCAGTTTGCACGAAGATGAAGGATCGTCTTCATTCAGATCCGGGCTTCATGTTAAGAACTATAGCTCGAGATGAAATTGGGTCTATGGGTACGACCATGAGACGAAAATTTAGAGTCCCTAATGGAAAACCAATGAATATCTTCGCCCTAAAACAGCATGTCAGGCAAAAATTGAATATAAAAGTCATATTCATCGTTTTTTTCGGTATTGTCGGCATAGTGCGTTCAGAGTTCGTTCAAAGAGGAGCAACTGTAAATGCTGACATTTACAAGGGCGCACTGCAACGTTTACAAAACGGTGTACGAAGAAAGCGAGGTGAAAAATGGCCAATGGCTTTCTTTTTCGTTACAACAAAGCGCTGTGCTACACCCCGATTTTCTGTCGCGAGTTTTGGGCCGCCTCCCTCAGCAGATTTAGCTCCACACTCTTCTCAAATATCAAAACCTTGTTTAAAAAGAAACATTGTGAGGAGCATGACAGAGCAGCTAAGAACGTCCTCCCAAAAGAAGCCTTCCAAAAATGTTTTGTCATTGATTCAACGTTGGGATAAGTGCATTGCTGGCCAACGACGGTACTTTGAAGGAGACTAAATCAAAATCCGTGTAAGCTTATTACTTTGCTTCTAATTAAATAGTGCACCGTATTTTTTAATCACATCTCATACATTGCATCTAAATATGAATCTTTTTAATTCCATAGTCTTCAGGAAAATGCTTCATAAAATGATAATGTTACTCCACAGGCCTTGTGATGGCTGACTTCATCGAAGCCTTTCTCTGAATTGATTTCAACAGCCCTAATGTATGTCACGACAAGAAGACGGTGCTCTTAAGTAACTGATTCCATCTATGGAGATTTTGTTGGGTACTCTACACATCTATTACGGACTGGGTATGTCTGGAAGGGTCTGTTTTAATCTTGCCATTATGACACGAGACACGATTTTCGAGTCTACACATAACAACGTTATCGGTCTGAAATCCTGGTTTCTTCTTATGAATGAGTACGATTATTCTGAGTTCTATTTCAGAGTATAAGTGTCCGCAGCATTATTTTCCCCTTGCTTATTCTGTGAACTCTCTCTTAACGATTGGCCAAACTTTTTATAAAATTCGTAGGGGGTAACATCTATCTCTGGGCTCCTGTGCCTGGTATGTTTGTATTATGTCTTCTGTTCTGCTTTGGGCTTTGGTTCGGATGAAGTACGAGTAGTAATACTTTTGTGTGATAGATACATGTACAATCTTGTAACAGGTGTGGCATTTTTGTATCATGAAAAGGTCGTGATCCACCCAACCTTTGGAAATGATACTTTATCCCCTCCCGGCAAACATTTCCGTTCACTATGTTACCTATATACCTCTGTTTGCATTTTTTCTTTCTCTTTTTAGATGCAAGATGATTCACTCCCTTGGCACATGCCCATTATACTTGCATGTGATGATACTATCTTGTAGTTTGCTTCCTCAGTCTTTCCCGTTACCCACTTCTGCTTACAGTTCACGAATTAAAATGTAGCAATATTCGATGTTCCTCCTGTCGTTATTTAGCCTGAAGGCTACATTCGTATATAGTTGCTAGAGACCAGATTTCACCAAATTTTCTCACTAATCAGCTGTGTCGTGAGAGAAACGTTTCCGGTTGACCCAAAACTAGTAATGAACACCGAACACTAACTTTATCAATGCTATTTAGAGGATGATGCAGTTTAATTTCCAGTATCCTCTACCTATTATTCTTGGACGAAGTGGACATTTTACTTTAATGATTATGGCGTAGTGGTCAGAGAAGCTGATACACATGTCATAAACTTGCACATCAAATCCCATTGTGGTACAAATTCTGTCAAGCCTTGATGCTGTTACGGCAAAACACATGTGTAGTGAGAAGATGTAATAGCAAGTTTCTCAGTCACATCAGTAATGATAGTTGATGCTTATAACTGCATTGTAATCGCTTGCCGCTACTAACCTGTGGATGTATGAAACACAGCCATATGGGTTATAAGGAAATGTATCCACGACAAATTTCTCTCATCTGAACCTTTCTGTCGGTACTGTTCAGCTAGCTCGACGCTTTGAATGTTCGCTCTTGCTAATACACACTCTAGTGACCATCTTCCATGTGTCCTTCGATTACAGCCGCAACTGCCATCTATGCGCCCAAGACGCTGGAAGTTTTCCCAAGCCGATTTGAAACTTTTCCTTGACTAGCGACATTCAATGACCGTCACTTTCCTAGCGTTGACGATCAGGTCACTCATGTTACGGAAGTTATTCTTAGAGCTGCGGAACGTTCAATACCTCACACCTACGATTTGCTCCGGCGCCCCCCAGTTCCTTGGTGGAACGAGGTGTGCCGAGACGCGATACGTGAGCGGAGACGTGCTCTTCGCGTTTTCCACCACCATCCTATGTTGGCCAACTGTATCCGCTATAAGCAGTTACGTGCGCGATGCAGTTGCATCATCCACGATAGCAAGAAGGCAAGCTGTGACTTCTTTAACAGCTCCTTTAACACCTTCACTCCCCCATCAGTAGTTTGGAGTCGAATTCGACGGCTATCTGGCACGTCTAGTTTCTTCCAATTCGACGGCTATCTGGCACGTCTAGTTTCTTCCCGATCTCTGGGCTCACTGTCGCGCATGATACCTTAGTGGATCCAGCCGAAATTTCTAACTCATTGCGTCCACACTTCGCTGAGATTTCGAGCTCTTCAAATTACCCGCCAGCCTTTTTCCCGAAGAAACGAGCAGCGGAAGTGCGACCTCTTGTTTTCTCCTCTCAAAATAGCGTGAGTTATAATACTGTTTCCTCTATGCGGGAACTCCAACACGCACTCTCTTCTTCTCGCTCTTCCGCCCCAGGACCGGATGGCGTCCACGCCCAAATGTTGCTGCATTTGTCATAATGAAGATCGTTTCATCTGCCGGAATATTGGTGTAGAAGTTTGTGATTTCAAGCGATGCAACGACATGACCAGAGGGAAAGGTAGCATATTTTATAAAGTCAATAGCAATATTCCGTTTTACAGACGGTATGTGCATGTACGTCTGTTATAACATGCTTGCTTTATATATTTAATTTTTGTCAATCCATTGTAGGGCACTGCCGTCTGATTCTTATTTTGACATTGGCTTACCAACGATGTCAGCCAGTTTCACTTCTGAAGATCACAGTTCAAACTGTCGAAACTGATAAGGTTCTCTTGTATATCTGACGTTTGACATTTTATCTTTGTTGAAATATTCTGCAGCTGCTAGACTATAGCTATGAACAAAATCATGAAATCAGTACGTACACAGAAATGTTTCTGTATCCGCGGTGTTGTATGTAATTACTTAGTTATTGTTCCAGCATGATTCTCAGACGTTCATTTAAATATATCGCCGGCCGGGGTGGCCGAGCGGTTCTAGGCGCTACAGTCTGGAACCGCGCGACCGCTACGGTCGCAGGTTCGAATCCTGCCTCGGGCATGGATGTGTGTGATGTTCTTAGGTTAGTTAGGTTTAAGTAGTTCTAAGTTCTAGGGGACTGATGACCTTAGAAGTTAAGTCCCATAGTGCTCAGAGCCATTTAAATATAATTCACAGGCTGCTTGGCTATAGCTACTCGATCATGCTTCTTACCCCTTGCAGATGACATACTGTTTGTAAGCGTAGCATAAAGCATTCTAAAGCAACACCAAAATTACTGATATTAATTAACGAATGCTTTATGTAGTGTAACTATTTAATCAGACACCATAGTAATTAAATTCACTCCTCATTTATAAAATGGTGAATCTCTTTCTGTATGACAAAAAGAATGTAAATTCTTTGTTCCACTTATTCACCATGTAGCCTTCGATACCATGACAACACAGTTGCCTCTGGGTTTCAGGACATATCCTATGCTCCAATGTAATGAACGGTCTCGAGCAAAGTGGCCTCCGACACTCAAATCAGCATGAATTTGAAAAACATCGGTCGTGAAAAATCCAACTTGTGCTTTTCTCATACGACATCTTGAACACCATGGATCCAGGAAGACGCAGTGCTTTTTGTCTTCTGAAGGGCATTTGAATGACGAACATACTATCATATGAGAGAGCAAACGAAATTAACAACTGGACTGAGGACTTCTTGCTAGCGAGGTCTTCACGAGTGGTCCAGGGAAGTCAAGTAAATTCAATATTCCCGACTCACTATCACATATACGATTATTGTCAAAAATAAGATTGTATGAGAAATTTGTAACTGGACTTAGGATTTTTGGTAAAGAGGACGCTGGAAGTTGCCTTGGATGGAGTCATCGTCAGATAAGGAAGTAATATCGGGTGTGCCCCAGGGAAGGGTACCGCGTCCGCTACTTTTCATGCTGTATATTAGCGAACTTGTGGACAATATTAATAGTAACATCAGGCTTTCCACAGATGATGAAATTGTCTATAATGAAGTACTGTCTGAAAGAAGCTGTGTTAATAGTCAGTCAGATCTTGATAAGATTTTAAAGTGGAGAAAAGATTGGCAACGTGCATTAAATGTTCAGAAATTTAAAAACCACACAAAACGAAAAAAAAAACGTAGTAACCTATGACTATAACATCATTAAGTAACAGCTGGAATCGGTCAACTCATTCTGATACCCGTGTGTAACACTCTGCAGGGACATGAAATTGAATTATTACATAAGCTCAGTCGAGGGAAAGACAGGTAGCAGACTTCGTTTTATTGGTAGAATACCAGGAAAATGTAATCAGTCTACAAACGAAATTGCTGAGAAACCACTAGTGCGATCCATCCTAAAATATTGTTCAAGTGTGTGGGACTCATACCAAATAGGACTAACATGGGATATTGAACGCATGCAGAGGGGGGCAGCATGAATGGTTACAGATTTGTTTGACCCATGGGAGAGCGTCATAGGATTGCTGAAAGAACTGAAGAGGAAGATTTCTGAGGATAGATGTAAACTATCCCGAGAAATCCTTCTTACAAAGTTTCAATAACCTGCTTTAAATAATGGCTCTAGGAACCTACGACAACCCATACATATCGCTCCAACTGGAATAGCGACGGCAAGATTGTATTAACTACAGTACGCACAGAGACATTTAAACAGACATTCTTCCCACGTTTCAGACGTGAATGGAACGGGAAGAAACCCTAATAACTGTTGCAATAGGAAGTACACTCCGCCATGCCCTTCACAGTGTTTTGGGGAGTATAGATCTACATGTACATGTAGATGTAGATACAGTTAAAACATTCGATCTGTTTGAAGTTTGTAGTCACATATTAGTTTGATTTGTTCGTTTCAGAAAGCTTCTTTTAGCTTACGGTATTATCAGTTCCTTGCCACCGGAAGCTGGAATTTGTCCCAAGTTCCAGTAGATCATTCGTGCCACGGCATATGCCTCTTACTGTAATCAGACTGAGCGATCTTTTTGCAACATTTCAAGATATGTTAACTGTTTCCTCACCGCCTTCGCAGTGTATGCACTTTGGGTATTCCGATTTCCCAATTATGGCTTTGAAGGCATTTGTTCTAATGACTAGTTCCAGTGCAGCAAAAATCAGCCATTTTTTTCTTTTGGGTCTCATTAGGCAGCCAAGAGCCAAGAGTAGGCCTTTTATTTATCTATTTTACCTTCGATTTTTTCCAAAAACTACAAATACAGGCTGCCAGTCCGGTACTGGGATGCAGTTTTCCGATACTGAGTCTTGGTTTGCTGTACTCTAAGAAACTCTCTGTTGTTCACTGTAGTCAGAGCTGATTCTTGGTTGTTCTTTCACGTGCTTCTCTTCTTCCACTGTCTAAAGTCCTCTACCACCTATTTTTCAGTGCAAATACAGCCCGTCGAGGACGACGGTTCAATCCTGCTTCCAGCCATCCTGATTTAGGTTTTCCGTGATTTCCCTTAATCGCTCCAGGCAAATGCCGCGATGGTTCCTTAGAAAGGGCATGGCCGATTTCCTTCCCCGTTCTTCCCTAATCCGATGAGACCGATGACCTCGCTGTCTGGTCTCCTTCCCGAAAAACACCCCAACCAACCAACAACCTGTCGACGTCCCTGTCAGAACGAAGTGCATGGTGAATTGTCATTAGTTTTGTTTTCTCTTCAGATTATTTTTGTTGTTATTCGTTTTCGAAATTTTATATACATTGACGGAAAAAATCGTAACACCAGTAAGGAGTTGTGCAACAAATGAAAGTTGGTAGGCATGTTTCTACAAAAATGATGTCTATTCAGATTTCGCTACAGTCGCGTAAGAGTGGCGCTAATAGCACCACCATGAGGATACAAACCAGGTTAGCTTTAATTTCCGGCTGTAATGATCGTGAGCATTAGTTATCTTTGAGATTGGATGTGGTGAGTTGGTGTGTCAAGAATGCCTTGAAAGTTATGAAGACCTATTATCAACACCTCACTCAGTCTGAAATGGGTCGCGTAATAAGACTACGAGAAGGTGGCTGTTCCGTCTGCGATATTGCAGAAAGACTTGGCAGGAATGCAGCTACTGTACACGATTGCTGGCAGTGGTTCTCAAGGGACTGTACGGTCGCTCTGGACAGCCACGTGGCACTACCGACAGAGAAGACCATCATGTTTGGCGTATGGTTCTGGCGCATCGTAACTACATTTGCATTAGCAATTTGTGGAGCACTTGGCACCACAGTGACACAACGAATTCTTAAAAATCGGTTAGTTCAACGACAGCTTCGAGCCAGACGCCCGGTAGCATGCATTCCACTAACAACAAACCACTTCCATTTTTCATTTCAGTGGTGTCAAGCGAGAGCTCATTGGAGGGCAGAATGGAGTTCTGTTGTGTTTTCTTATGAAAACTGGTTCTGTTTCGGTGCCAGTGATCGCCGTGTGGTGGTTAGAGGGGGCTTGCAATCAACCTGTCCGTCTGATAGATATACCTGGAGATATGATCTGGGGTGTGATTTCGGATGGCAGCAGGAACACGTTCGTGGTTATCCTACGCACCCTGACTGCAAGCTGTACATTAGTCTGGTGACTCGACCTGTTGTGCTGTCATTCATGAACAGCATTCTATGGGATGTTTTCCAGTAGGATAACGCTCGCCCACATACCGCTGTTGTAACCCAACATGCTCTGCAGAGTGTTGACATGTTCCCTTGGCCTGCGCGATCACTAGATCTGTCTCCAGTCGAGCACATATGGGACACCATCGAACTACAACTCCAGCGTCATCCACAACTAGCATTAACCGTCCCTGTACTTGTACAACACAATGCACGAACGTTTCCATGCTTGGATTCAACATTCTGGCGGTTACACCGGTTATTAATGTGCCAGCATTTCACATTTGCAATGGCTAATCTCGCGATTACATTAACGAGTCATGTTGCAATGTTGATCACTTAAAGACCTTACCTACAGAGATGTATTCCCTAAATTTTAGTCATCATCATCATCATCATCATTTAAGACTGATTATGCCTTTCAGCGTTCAGTCTGGAGTATAGCCCCCCTTATACAGTTCCTCCATGATCCCCTATTCAGTGCTAACATTGGTGCCTCTTCTGATGTTAAACCTATTACTTCAAAATCACTCTTAACCGAATCCAGGTACCTTCTCCTCGGTCTGCCCCGACTCCTCCTACCCTCAACTGCTGAATACATGAGTCTCTTGGGTAACCTTGCTTCTCCCATGCGTGTAACATGACCCCACCATCTAAGCCTGTTCGCCCTGACTGCTACATCTATAGAGTTCATTCCCAGTTTTTCTTTGATTTCCTCATTGTGGACACCCTCCTGCCATTGTTCCCATCTACTAGTACCTGCAATCATCCTAGCTACTTTCATATCCGTAACCTCAACCTTGTTGATAAGGTAACCTGAATCCACCCAGCTTTCACTCCCATACAACAAAGTTGGTCGAAAGATTGAACGGTGCACAGATAACTTAGTCTTGGTACTGACTTCCTTCTTGCAGAAGAGAGTAGATCGTAGCTGAGCGCTCACTGCGTTAGCTTTGCTACACCATGCTTCCAGTTCTTTCACTATGTTGCCATCCTGTGAGAATATGCATCCTAAGTACTTGAAACCGTCCACCTGTTCTAACTTTGTTCCTCCTATTTGGCACTCAATCCGATTATATTTCTTTCCCACTGACATTACTTTCGTTTTGGAGATGCTAATCTTCATACCATAGTCCTTACATTTCTGATCTAGCTCTGAAATATTACTTTGCAAACTTTCAATCGGATCTGCCATCACAACTAAGTCATCCGCATATGCAAGACTGCTTTTTTGTGTTCACATATCTTAATCTCACCCAGCCAGTCTATTGTTTTCAACATATGATCCATAAATAATATGAACAACAGTGGAGACAGGTTGCAGTCTTGTCTTACCCCTGAAACTACTCTGAACCATGAACTCAATTTACCGTCAACTCTAACTGCTGCCTGACTATCCATGTAAAGACCTTTAATTGCTTGCAAAAGTTTGCCTCCTATTCCATAATCTTGTAGAACAGACAATAACTTCCTCCTAGGAACCCGGTCATATGCCTTTTCTAGATCTATAAAGCATAGAAACAATTCCCTGTTCCACTCATAACACTTCTCCATTATTTGCAGTAAGCTAAAGATCTGGTCCTGACAACCTCTAAGGGGCCTAAACCCACACTGATTTTCATCCAATTGGTCCTCAACTAATACTCGCACTTTCCTTTCAACAATACCTGAGAAGATTTTACCCACAACGCTGATTAAAGAGATACCTCTGTAGTTGTTACAATCTTTTCTGTTTCCATGTTTAAAGATTGGTGTGATTACTGCTTTTGTCCAGTCTGATGGAACCTGTCCCGACTCCCAGGCCATTTCAATTATCCTGTGTAGCCATTTAAGACCTGACATTCCACTGTATTTGATGAGTTCCGACTTAATTTCATCCACCCCAGCTGCTTTATTGCACTGCAATCTATTGACCATTTTTTCCACTTCCTCAAATGTGATCCTATTTCCATCATCATTTCTATCCCATTCTACCTCGAAATCTGAAACATTACTGATCGCATTTTCACCTACATTGAGCAACTCTTCAAAATGTTCCCTCCATCTGCCCAAGGCATCCACAGGATTCACCAGCAGTTTTCCTGACCTGTCCAAAATACTTGTCATTTCCTTCTTACCTCCCTTTCGAAGACTGCTAATTACACTCCAGAATGGTTTTCCAGCAGCTTGACCCATAGTCTCCAACCTGTTTCCAAAGTCTTCCCACGATTTCTTCTTGGATGCTGCAATTATCTGCTTAGCTTTGTTTCTTTCTTCAACATAGCTTTCTCTGTCTACCTGGGTTCTGGTATGTAGCCATTTTTGATACGCCTTCTTTTTCCTTTTACAGGCTGCCTTGACTGTATCATTCCACCAAGCTGTTTGCTTCATCCTACTTTTACACACTACTGTTCCAAGACATTCTTTAGCCACTTCTAGTACTGTGTCCCTGTACCTTGTCCATTCCTTTTCCAATGACTGTAATTGACTACATTCAACTAACTGGTACCTTTCTGAGATAGCTGTTATGTACTTGTGCCTGATTTCCTTATCCTGAAGTTTCTCCACTCTTATCCTCCTACATATGGACCTGACCTCCTGCACTTTCGGCCTCACAATACCAATTTCACTGCAGATTAAATAAGCATACAAGAGGGGTGTTCCAGATTGATTTAAAAGTTATTTTTTTCCCACCATTCATGGTGCGCCATTTGACTCATTTCCAGTATGCAGTACTTTTGTCTACTTTTAGGCGGCAAGGCAAGCACTATAAGTTTGATCCGTGCTCAGGAAAGACTATCACAGACAACTGGTGGCAGTGTGAGGAGTGTACACCATCACGAAAAAGTGTTCTTGTAACACGACATAGGTCGTCCCCGTACGAATTGAAATTTGGAAACAACGTATGCTGTCGCTAAAATAGGGTTACAGATACTGCCACATCCACCGTATTCCCCTGGCTTTGAATCTTTAACTTCTGTACGCCTTCAATGAACCACTTTTTGGTCTGTCGCACCCACTGCAGGACAGCTCCTCGCCGTTCCTGGAATTCTACGAAATGTCCGCGACAGCTCTGGGTAGACTTTAATCAGAAGGGACCAAGCCAGGAGAAAACAGAGGGTGTGGAAGTACCTGGAACCCCATTTCAGCGATGGTTTTCCGACTCGTGTGGGGACGAGCATTGTCAAACTGCAAATGCACTTTTCTTGACGCTGCACACTCCAGACACATTGCCACATGTCGCTTGTGAATATCCTCAAAGTTTAAGCCCTCCTTCCACAGGAAACAGGTCGTACAGCGCTGTCTTTGATTATCACACTCCATGTTCGCTCACGTAATGGCAGCAGGGCCGCGCGGTCTAGGGCGCCTTGTCACGGTCCGTGCGGCTCCTCCCCCCGTCGTCGGAGGTTCGAGTCCTCCCTCGGGCATGGGTGTGTGTGTTGTCCATAGCGTAAGTTAGTTTAAGCTAAGTAGTGTGTAGGAGGCTTGGAGACCGATGACCTCAGTATTTGGTCCCATAAGACCTTACCACAAATTTTTCCAATGACAGCAGTTGGGAAAATGGGTTGTACTGTGCAATAATTGTCCTGCCACATGTGATTAGACCGAAGTACTGAATTCTTACAACTGTAATGACGAGTAAAATGGCACGCCATGACTAATGGGAAAAAATAAAGTGTAAATCAATATGAAACGCCCTTCGTAGTTTTAACCTCTCAAGAAAAATTTAACCTCTCACGAATCATTTTTGGGCCGTGCCTGTGCTGTTCTCGTCAGGTGCCTATTGTCTGCCAGAACCTGTATATAGGGGATGAAGAAGTTCTCCAGCCTGGAGGCGATGGGCTGGTCTTCCTCTAACTCTCCTAAATTGGTTTTAGTAGGAGCCTACATGGCTGGCTTACGGATTTATGATTTCCCATGATGACTGGTGTTTCCTAATACCTATTCACGAAGAAGTTCTTAAAGTCCTGTCAGGAAATAACAACACGTTACAGAGGCTCTACTAGTGGGAGCAGAAAATAGCTAATGAAAATGCCTACATTCTGCTCCTGATTCAGATTGGCTGAAATGTCTAAATGTTAAATAATTTTGTGGAGCAGTTTAGTAGCTCGTGAAATCGGGAGTCGGCTGGCAGCTCTCGTGGGCTTGAGTTGGCAAGTTATTGACCCTTTTGGACAAAATTTGTTCTAAAGTGGTTATTATTTCGGAAATATTGAATCAGCGACACTTCTTGATCACAGACACTACTTTACCTGCACGGAAAGCCTACAGAACATTCCAAATTTCGTTCTGAAGTGTGGGCATATTTCTGCTTAGGTACTTTCATAATTTTTTCAGTGAGTATTGCATATCAGTGAGAAGTAGACTTCTCAGTAAAAAGAGAACCTACAGTAGCTCTTGGAGCCATTATCTAGCTAGAGATGATGTTCGATAAATGTGATGAACTTGGTCAGGATTAATTGATACCAATAAGTTTCATTCGTTGCCGTGGAATTATGAGTCTGTCATTTCTCTGCGACTTCTTTTCCTATTGATTTTAAGCTATATTCCTGTTCTGTCGTTGTGATTGTTGGCGGGAGTTACTAGTAACCGCTTGGAGGTGGTACATTGAACTGTTACGCGAACATATTCTAGGCCAGTGGTTGCATCTCAGAATCTTTCTTTAAAGTGCTTAGATTGCTTTAAACTGGTTTTACATGTGTAGTAGTGGAAAGAATTAGGCGGGATCCTCCAATAAAGTGTCGGATGATGTCTGCTGAGCAATACGTTACGTGATTTGTCTCGAGCACCACACGGTGTGGGCTCCGCCTGCGATCACGACTGGGAATTCGTGTGACGCCACAAAAGCTCTGGAGAACAGACGAGAAGAAACTTTTAGCGAGTAGTTCGGTAAAGGTGTTGAAAGTTTTAAAGCGTGACTTACCCTGGGGATGAGATACGGAACCTGGCGGTAGCCACGCCTTGTTTGCCCCTGGGAGCAGAGGCAGTGGCCACCGATGCAGCAGACCAGCCCACGGAAGACGCGGCACAGGCGGCTGTGGCTCGACTGCTGCAACAACGTACCGTACCTTATTGTCTCTTCATAATGACATTCGTGAAAGTTAAAACACAAAAAGGACACATACGAAGTAGACGGGATTTGCCGATTCGACCATAACCTGTATTGGGCCAGATTGCCAGTGATGTCATGGATGATGTCATGTATCATTGCCAGATTTCTCAGCCAGTCCCCTCTCCTCTGACGTCGCAGTGAACCTAGGCCAATTGAAATGCGTATAAAAGTTTGAGAAATTAAAAATAGCCCAGTTGTCCTAAGTACAAAATATAAGATGATGGACATCAACACAGCCCTCTGACATTACAGGACACTTGTGATAAGAGCCTAATTGGCCTAAGTAAAAACTGGTGATAAATTTAACAAAAATTAAAGATGTCCACTCGTCCTATTGGTGGGATATTCAAAAATCCGAGCTGTCTGACGTGAGCAAAGCCTGCTGGCTGGTAAATAACGATTGTGGAAGTATGCAATACAAAATGACGATCTGAGCACAGTCTACATTGTTACCAGATCAGATAGCTAATTATAAAAACCAAGATGGTGGACCTGGGCACATGAGCACAGTCAGGATGGTTGCCAGGTCACTTCTGATAAGTATAGAATCCAAAATGGTCTTTTGCAAAAATATAAGTTCTCCACTGGTTTTTCTGCTAACCTCACAGTGGAACTGGGCCACGTATCACAAATATAAAACGCAAGAGTTCAGTTTGAATTGGTGGGAAATCCAAATAGTCCAGTTGTTCTAAGTCTGAAGTAACATAACAACTTACCCCATACCTTTGATGTCCCAATACAGTGACAGCTTGCACATAGATAGTCAGCACGACAACAGTCGTCACTCTTGGCCTTGCAGCCAGTTGCACCTCGGTGTTCTACCACGCAGTTGGGCTGACGCATGACTTCGCAGCTGCCAGCCAACATGCAGTGTGCACACTGAAGTTCTTCATGTACTGCACTATATCCACAACAGAACGCTCTGTGCTCCAGGAAGCTATCTGTTCCACAGGTGTCTAGACTATGTGATGCTGCCTGGTGCATGCCACTGTCTTTGCATGCCACCTGTGGATGGTCCTTTCAACCTTACGATGCGTGTCTCTACTTGCAGTAATGCAACTTGGAATGGGGAAAGATGCTTGCCACCTATTGTCCGCTATAGGTGGTGAACCCCACCACAGCTGGTGAACTTCCAGACACATTTATACGTCTTCATTCAATTTTAGAACTGAATGACAACTTGTCCAAACAGGATGAAGCCTACTGTAGTGGGGGATTTCAGTGTCCCAATGGGGTTTCTGTAACGGTTGTGAGAGATGTTTCATGCCTCCTAGTTGTCTGGAATGCGACGCTATTAAAATTAAACTGTAAGAAATGACACTTTCCAGCACAGGGTCTATTTTATTTATCCAACTCCTACCAATATTTATATGTATAGAGAAAGCTCCACACAGAATAGAAGATACTGAGTGCATTCAGACCCAGAGTAGATCACCGATGACGTCATAGTATTCCTCCACCCCTCCTCTCTCCACACCTCTGACAAAGGCCAATTGTCCATGTACGAGTAAAATGGTGGAAAACTCAAATTATGGCGAGATTGTCCCGTACCTCTGTAGGGCTGTTGTCCGAAGCATAAATTCGTAGGAAATCGAAAATCCAAAATGGTGACCGAATATGGCGATTGGGGTATAGCGGCACAGCTCAGTATGACATCAGAATCCAAGATGGCTGACCCGCAATGTTGTGCAGGTCTATGATGTCAGAAACCAAGATTCTAAGACAAAGAATAGTAATCTGCCTGTAGAGACCAGTTGGGCTATTCTTATTGGTGCGGCTCTATGGTGTCATAGATGTCATGCTTTAGGCGAGAAGGGAAGTACACTATGTGATGAAAAGTATCCGGACACCCCCAAAAACATATGTTTTTCATATTAGGTGCATTGTGCTGCCACCTACTGCCAGGTACTACATATCAGCGACCTCAGTAGTCATTAGACATCGTGAGAGAGCAGAATGGGGCGCTTCTTGGAACTCACAAACTTCGAATGTGGTCAGGTGATTGGGTGTTACTTGGGTTACACGTCTGTAAACGAGATTTCCACACTCCTAAACATCTCTAGGTCCACTGTTTTCGATGTGATAGTGAAGCGGAAATATGAAGGGACACATACAGCACAGAAGCGTACAGGCCGACCTCGTCTAATGACTGACAGATACTGCCGACAGTTGGAGAGGGTCGTAATTTGTAATAGGCAGATATCTATCCAGACCATCACACAGGAATTCCAAACAGCATCAGGATCCACTGCAAGTACTATGACAGCTAGTCGGGAGGTGAGAAAACTTGGGTTTCATGGTCGAGTGGCTGTTCATAAGACACACATCACACCGGTAAATGCCAAACGACGCCTCGCTTGGTGTAAAGAGCGTAAACATTAGACGATTGAACAATAGAAAAACGTTGTGTGGAGTGACGAATCACGGTTATGGTATGGTCGTGTTTTTCATGGAGGGGACTTGCACCGCTTGTTGTCTTGCGTGGCACTTCACAACACAGGCCTACATTGATGTTTTAAGCACCTTCTCGCTTCCCACTGTTGGAGAGCAATTCGGGATGGTGATTGCATCTTTCAACACGATCGAGCACCTGTTCATAATGCACGGCCTGTGGCGGAGTGGTTAAACGACAATAGTATCCCTGTAATGGACTGGCCTGCACAGAGTGCTGACCTGAATCCTATAAAACACCTTTGGGATGTTTTGGAACGCCGACTTCGTGGCAGGCCTCACCGACCGACACCGATACCTCTCCCCAGTGCAGCACTCCGTAAAGAATTGGCTGCCATTCCCCAAGAAACCTTCCAGTACCTGATTGAACATATGCCTGCGAGAGTGGAAGCTGTCATCATCGCTAAGGGTGGCCAACACCATAGTGAATATCAGCATTACCGATGGAGGGTGCCACGAACTTGTAAGTCATTTTCAGCCAGGTGTCCGGATACTTTTGAACACATAATGTAACTTACCCACAAAGACATGTAGGGCTATTTATAGCAGCTGGGTTACTGTGGAATTCTATACTGTCTGTCCTAAGTTAAGCGATTCTTCTCTGACGTCACCATTTAAATAAATTGTCACCCTAAGTTCAAGATGGTCAGCAAATTTGTCATACAGAATCTTGTTATATCAATTCAAATATCAGGAGTCCACATTTCCTCCTAAACAGCTCCTCCTCCACACCATCTACCCAAAAGGGTGAGAAAATCCACTTACCCCAAGTTGAAAATGATGGGAAGCGTGCTGACTGTTAAACTATAGAGCATTCCTCCTAACTTTGAAACTGGATAGCCCACTGACACAGCCTGTATGTTTATCAAATACACGTCGCTCTTGTATATAGTTGGGGGAAACGTTTGGAGAGGCATTCACTTGCATATTTATTTAAACACTGGTGATTTCATACCACACCACGCCGAACGTCAGTAGAGTCACGAGCTCTGGCTCACGTCAACTCCCGCTACAAGTCGCTGTGCTGTACCGTGCCAGACCAGGCCGCGCGCTGCGCCAGAGGAATCCTCTCAGGCTGACAGAGCACATCAGACTCAGCAGTACTATCGATCGGAGTGCTCCACATGACGTCACACTGCCCCCGAATTCATCGCTACAGAGAGGCTGCTTTCACCTGCAGTAGGTACGTATATGAACAGGCCGGTACGACGTCACACAGTTAGAAATGCAGGCAGTTGCTCACCAACAGTTCTGACATTTCATAGCGGGAGAAATTCATTCCTTCTCGACTGTTACGTGCTGCAGGCTACCACCACTACCTTCACTGCTCTGTGCTTCTCTCGCTGCTCACTTTCACCAGCAACAGTACCATCACAATGTACACTCCTGGAAATGGAAAAAAGAACACATTGACACCGGTGTGTCAGACCCACCATACTTGCTCCGGACACTGCGAGAGGGCTGTACAAGCAATGATCACACGCACGGCACAGCGGACACACCAGGAACCGCGGTGTTGGCCGTCGAATGGTGCTAGCTGCGCAGCATTTGTGCACCGCCGCCGTCAGTGTCAGCCAGTTTGCCGTGGCATACGGAGCTCCATCACAGTCTTTAAAACTGGTAGCATGCCGCGACAGCGTGGACGTGACCCGTATGTGCAGTTGACGGACTTTGAGCGAGGGCGTATAGTGGGCATGCGGGAGTCCGGGTGGACGTACCGCCGAACTGCTCAACACGTGGGGCGTGAGGTCTCCACAGTACATCGATGTTGTCGCCAGTGGTCGGCGGAAGGTGCACGTGCCCGTCGACCTGGGACCGGACCGCAGCGACGCACGGATGCACGCCAAGACCGTAGGATCCTACGCAGTGCCGTAGGGGACCGCACCGCCACTTCCCAGCAAATTAGGGACACTGTTGCTCCTGGGGTATTGGCGAGGACCATTCGCAACCGTCACCATGAAGCTGGGATACGGTCCCGTACACCGTTAGGCCATCTTCCGCTCACGCCCCAACATCGTGCAGCCCGCCTCCAGTGGTGTCGCGACAGGCGTGAATGGAGGGACGAATGGAGACGTGTCGTCTTCAGCGATGAGAGTCGCTTCTGCCTTGGTGCCAATGATGGTCGTATGCGTGTTTGGCGCCGTGCAGGTGAGCGCCACAATCAGGACTGCATACGACCGAGGCACACAGGGCCAACACCCGGCATCATGGTGTGGGGAGCGATCTCCTACACTGGCCGTACACCACTGGTGATCGTCGAGGGGACACTGAATAGTGCACGGTACATCCAAACCGTCATCGAACCCATCGTTCTACCATTCCTAGACCGGCAAGGGAACTTGCTGTTCCAACAGGACAATGCACGTCCGCATGTATCCCGTGCCACCCAACGTGCTCTAGAAGGTGTAAGTCAACTACCCTGGCCAGCAAGATCTCCGGATCTGTCCCCCATTGAGCATGTTTGGGACTGGATGAAGCGTCGTCTCACGCGGTCTGCACGTCCAGCACGAACGCTGGTCCAACTGAGGCGCCAGGTGGAAATGGCATGGCAAGCCGTTCCACAGGACTACATCCAGCATCTCTACGATCGTCTCCATGGGAGAATAGCAGCCTGCATTGCTGCGAAAGGTGGATATACACTGTACTAGTGCCAACATTGTGCACGTTCTGTTGCCTGTGTCTATGTGCCTGTGGTTCTGTCAGTGTGATCATGTGATGTATCTGACCCCAGGAATGTGTCAATAAAGTTTCCCCTTCCTGGGACAATGAATTCACGGTGTTCTTATTTCAATTTCCAGGAGTGTATTTATCTCGGTCTCTCTGGCGTTTAGAGGCATGCGGTACATTTCGACAGAGGACGTCACTTCGCAGGCGCTTACACAGAGGCGTTCCTAAGTTCTCAATCAGGTCTCAATTTTGAAACTGCACAGCGGCTTACCATGTAAGTGAACGTCCAGACTGATCACTGAGACACTAGACGACACCATCATGTACATTGCGTCAGACAGCACCGATGTTAGAAGTTCTAATAATAGTCCGTAAAGCTGTGCATGTAACTACTCTTTGAGCAACGCGTTATTTGCTAGTACCTTTCCAACTCAGTCGCAAGTCTCATTTGATATTCTGTATTATGTTGATATGACGATAGTTCAGAACTCTATCAAGCATGGTATCAACATACGTACATGTATCTAACGCCATCCAGATTTGTGAGGTAACTGAGTGAGATCCCCCCAACCCTGTTAAGATTAGCATGCTATTTTCTTGGAACTGTTCAATTCAATCGTAACTCTCGCATGATATTCCGTATTTGCGGAACATACAGCTGCGACAGACAGTCGAAAGATTCACATCTCACGTAACAACATCAAAGACAGAAGAAATCAGGACTCTTACAGAACCGTACACTTGCATTCCCATCGCTAAGGTATCGTTAAATAAAGGGCTGATATGTTTATATGCAAAGTGTAATGAAATAACGACGTTAGACGCCGGCTATACTAGGAGGCTGTAGGGTAGAATAGGGCAGCAATGTTTATTTTGTAACGTGGCAGTATTTTGCACCTTACAAGGTACCTTTCCCATCAATGTAACATGATTAAGCGACCCCAAGGAGATATCAAATTGGTTCTCTTAGAACTACTTAAACCTAACTAACCTAAGGACATCACTCACATCCATGTCCGAGGCACGATTCGAACCTGCGACCGTAGCGGTCACGCGGTTCTAGACTGTAGCGCCTAGAACCGCTCGGCCACTCCGATCGGCTAAATCGGTTCTAATTCTGTGTGACAGATATCGTCAAATATACTTGGTTTAATTAATTTTGTCTGTGCATGTTGCGTGACTGGGTAAAAGCAATGTTGTACTAGGTCAATGTAAGAAAGAGTGGGAGCGAGTGCTTATACCAAGCCGTTTTCCTTCCGGGAAGCTCTTGAAAAGCTCTTGAGATGCGAAGCCATGGGAAGGACTAGCTGTCGGCGGCGGCCGTCTTTGTAGAGTTGGGTGGTGAACAGAGCAGCAGCTTAAGAGTCGCGAACACTCAGGCGCGGTGGCGTCCGGCGCCTGGCCGTCGTGACCGTAGAAAATACAACGGCTTCTGCACGGCTTTAGACCCGCCACCGCGGCGCCGCTAGCCATTAAATTAACGTGCAGACCACGTAGACACTGCATGTTCCCGCGGAAAATGTAACCGACTTCACGCGGATTGTGTAGGATCACATTCCGTCGATGAAGTACTGAGGTATTCCAAGAACTTAGACACCAAAACCAAAATCCAAATCGGAGATTGGTCGGCCTGTGGAAGAAAGCGGATTCCAGAAATATGATTCGCCACCCACGTTTAAGGGGAAAGGTGAACTGCTGTAGGAAACGCAGAAGAGAAATGTGGTCAGTCTGCCGTCTTCAGCCTTAGAACTCGTTCACATTGGACGCGCTCTGTGCAGACGACGGACAGACTAGTCTTGTGCTCTTTCGTAGTAGATTGCTGTTAGGACAGTGTACTTGCTGATATACTTCTGAACTTACGGCTGGGAGTTCGCGCCTGGTTCAGCAAACTATGATAGAGAGCACTTCATTTGCTGTACAATGAAGTTGTAAAGCAATATTCGTTTACCAGTGTTCGAACCGCAATCAGCCGTCCAAGATTTCAGATATCTGAGAGGCTCCAGCTGCTCCGTTGGCGCCGACCTCTTCGAGAAGCAGAGCTCTGTATCGCCACACATCTACAATGACGTTGATACAACACATGCTTATCATTGTACGGAGGTAATGATAAATTGCTGAGGTTTCACTTTCCTTATTGGGGTAGTAATTTCTTCTGATATTTTGTACAACTGTGATGTCAGTCATTCCGCGTGTATTAGCAAATCGCGTGCGTTAAACAGGGCTGAGCTAAGCAGTGAAGGGCCAATATCAATACAGGGAAAAACTGTACTCTGTATTATTTCTTAGAATATTAATTTGATCAATGATTACAATATCTATGGGTTTAATTTTAAATAAACGTTGAGCGAATATGGCGATTGGGATATAGTGGCACAGCATTTGTTCGTTCGTAGGTAGTGATTTATTCTGATCATTTAATTCACTTACGTTTGATATATTCGATGTAGTATAACTTTTGAGTCACTTTGAAGAGGACAGACAACTTGTCTGCAGATCCTGAATGATTAATTATCCGCAGGATAAATCTAGGAAACGGGTAGGCAAACCACAGGCATTTTGCTAGAGTAATACAAATAAGATTAACGAGCTAATGGTTCAAATGGCTCTGAGCACTATGGGACTTAAATTCTAAGATCATCAGTCCCCTAGAACTTAGAACTACTTAAACCTAACTAACCTAAGTACATCACACACATCCATGCCCGAGGCAGGATTCGAACCTGCTACCGTAGCGATCGCGTGGTTCCAGACTGTAGCGCCTAGAACCACTCGGCTACCACGGCCGGCGATTAACGAGCTCTTACTGGGGGTACATACGAGTGTCAGGGCACCCATTGCATTATAAAACCCGTTGCGTTAATTAAGTCACATGTATGTACCTATGGCCAGTCCCCGCCATCACTAGCCGGAAGAGGGAACGTTAGAATTTATCTAGCCGCGCGTGATTAGCCGAGCGGTCTGAGGCGCTGCAGTCATGGACTGTGCGGCTGGTCCCGGCGGAGGTTCGAGTCCTCCCTCGGGCATGGGTGTGTGTGTTTGTCCTTAGGATAATTTCGGTTAAGTAGTGTGTAAGCTTAGGGACTGATGACCTTAGCAGTTAAGTCCCATAAGATTTCACACACACAGAATTTATATAAGCAACCACCATGTGTGAAGATCGGTGCGCAGTGCACGCCAACCGCTGCAAAGTCCAGTATCATGGCCGAAACTGATTGGCCTTGTGTATAGTAAGGTAAGAAAGTTTTTTGTATACATTTAGACACTGCAGGGCGCCTCAGCTGACTGCAACATCCATCGATGCGCATCGCGAGACTGTCGTGATCGCGGGTCGAAAGCTTTCAGCCATAACAGAGCTGACTTGTGATTGGCGCCGCAAGCTACGCCCCGTCCGGTAGTGCACGAGACCCCGGCAACAAACAGATACGTCTGCAGAATCCAACGAACCAAATGCGCGCTGCAATCGTTCTCCGATGCCGTGACTATCGTTTCGCAAATGCTGTAAGCGAACTCTTGAAACAAATAGTCGTGTGCAGGACAACAGCGTTTATTGCCCGAACTTAAACAGTATGCTGCACAAACGTCGAGAGCAAGAACAGAACACTAGATCACCACATCACTTCTCACAAATAGTAACTGTCAAGCAAATGGCTAGAGACACGTATGCGAAAAACTGACAGAACAACGCCAAATCTATACGTGTAGGACGTACGACATATGCAGCAGATTTCTTATCCTAATGTCTCCTAGGTACGAACGTGCTGATGATGATTTGACGCCATCCATCAGTTCTTAGGACCGCATGTTAAAGTAAAATCAAAGGAGTCAGAAAACTCCAATAACCTCCTACATGTGACTTTGACACAGTTTTTTACAACAACAGGACATTCCCTACAAACAGACTTCGGTCGCATCACTACAGATCCGCAGCACTTACATGTCGTTCGCACAGATACGGTACTATTAATAGCCCCCGACCACAGCAGTTCCGACAGCTCCATCAGATAACTGTGCTTGAAAGTGTCATTCTATGGATCGGAAAGTCTCGGTATTTTATCCCTCGTCAGTCAGTCGTAAGTTTTGTATCTGTGAATTACACTTTAATTCGACTCTGTTAATGCTGGTTTCTGTAGAGGCAAATACTGTAGTTAAAAATCGTACCCTAATGCTATCTTCATCCTTAGCCTGCCACTTTATAAATTCGGTAATGTGGCTGCAGAGGTCTGTGTCACCGAGTTTCACATAGTCTACATGTAAGTTAACCACTACGGCAACCGAATTGTTGTTAAATGCAGTTATCCCATCAGATTTTAAAACTCGGCAATCTGCTTCCTAGCTTGTGGATGCACAATGCTGTCTTCTTCTAACCTAGTGGACACGTTACAGAACACTGTTACACAGTTTGCACCACACAAAAGCGTATGACATAGGATGCATCACAAATAATGGTTCTTAGTGTGAAAAATACCAATCAGCGCTGTGCAGTTGCAAATAGTAGCTTACCAATACGTTCCTTCAGTAGTGGTACTTCATAAATTCATCTATAATCCGCGTAACCTAGGCTGAAGTCAGGTCACAACACAGACACAGAAATGGATAACGGTCCTCTGTGCTGGAAGCAATATGATTTAATTCTTGTGGGAGCTACTCGTATTTCCAGCTACGCACGTCCGATTAACACTACACTCAGGTGTCCAAAGTTATGGGACAGCTCCTAATATCGAGTCGGACCTCCTTTTTCTCTGCGTAGTGCAGCGACTCAACGTGGCATGGCCTCAGCAAGTCAGTGGGCGTCCGATGCACAAATATTGAGCCATAATGCCTCTACAGCCGTCCAGAACCCGAAAGTATTACCGGCAAAGGGTTTTGTCCACGAACTGACCTCTCTGTTGTGTCCCATATATCTTCCATGGGATTCACGTCGGGCGATCTGGGTGGTCAAATCAATCGCTCAAATTTTCCAGAATGTTCTGACATGGTGCATTGTCATCCATAAAAATTCCATCGTTGTTTGTGATCATGACGTCCATAAATGGCTGCAGATGGTCTGCAATTAGCCGAACATAACCATTTCCAGTCAATGATCGATTCAGTTGGACCACAGGACACAGTCCACCCCTTGTAAATCCAGCCCACACTGTTATGTAGGATACAGTAGGTACTGGGAGATGAAGAAGCTTGCACAGGATAGAGTAGCACGGAGAGCTGCATCAAACCAGTCTCAGGACTGAAGACCACAACAACAACAACTGTTATGGAGCCCTAACGAGCTTGCATAATTCCTTGTTGAAAACTTTGGTCGATGGCATCGTGGGCTCTGCGCCATACTCGAACCATAACATTAGCTCTTGCCAATTGAAATGGCGGCTCATTTGACTAGGCCACGGTTTTCAGTCGTCTAGGGTCCAACAGATATGGTCACGAGCTCAGGAGAAGCGCTGCAGGCGATGTCGTACTGGTAGCAAAGGCACTCGCGTCGGTCGTCTGTAGCCGTAGTCCATTAACGCCAAATTTCGCCGCAGTAACCTAACGGATAATGCCTGAAATTTGCTATTCTCGACACACTCTCGACACTGGATCGCAGAATACGGAATTCCCTCACGATTTCCGAAATGGAATGTCCCATACGTCTAGCTCCAACTACCATTCCACGTTAAAGTCTGTTAATTCCCGTCGTGCAGCCGTAATCAAGTCGGAAACCTTTTCACAGGAATCAACTGAGTACAAATGACAGCTCGGCCAATTGACTACCCTTTTGTACCCTGTACCACCATCTGTATATGTGCATGTCGCTATCCCATGACTTTCGTCACCTTAGTTTATTGATAATGCACAAACCTTCCACTGCCATGATCGTCTGATCTACTTTCATGTTGGGAATACTAGCCGTTGTTAATACTAAGAGCCTTTGTCAAACATGTCCGGGACTGATGACCTCAGCGGTTTGGTCCCATAGGATTTCACACACATACATTCCAGTAAAACGCACATAAAGCTGAAAAAAATCTTTTGGTATGGTCTGAAACACCTTTGGTGTACAGCATATGGAACGAGTTTGAGGAACTATAAAACCATCCTATCTGAAACATTTTACGTCTTTGGTCCAAGGGTATTTAACTAATAGAACATTCTACGATATAATGAACGCTGAATGTCACATCTCAATATAAATAAACGATGTAACAGATGGGACCAACAGCTCTAAAGCATTGTTTTCTTATAATGCTGCTGAGTAGAGGGAAGTATAATCACAGGGATATCGTAATGAATTTCAGGAAACCAAGGATAAATTGGATGGTGACGACTGCAGCGTAACTCCGTTCGAAAATGTGAGAGGTATGCTCCCAGAACTATGCCCTAGGCGCTACAGTCTGGAGCCGCGAGACCGCTACGGTCGCAGGTTCGAACCCTGCCTCGGCATGGATGTGTGTGATGTCCTTAGGTTAGTTAGGTTTAAGTAGTTCTAAGTTGGGTAAAGGGATGTGAATGTCAGGGTGGAATAAATACACCACCAATAAGAGTGACTCCAACCATTCAAGAATAAGTGGTCATACAGTGAATTTTACGAAATGTCATTTTGTTTTCTCTGTAACAGCAGTTTGTGCAGTCTCTGTGTGGAGGTAAGACATACTCTACTCTAGTCGAAATCCGTTATCGTGCAATTACTATACTAAGAAAAGTATAATTATAGATGCAGCAGCAAGTCTTCTATGAACATTGCTCTGGAGAACTAGTCTCTTGTATTCTTGCCATTAAAAACCTATATCTGGTGTAGATATCATAAAAGAGAATAGGGTGTGTACAGAGGCATCTAGATAATGTTTCCCTCGATAAACTCATGTGTGGAATAGGAGAAAGAATCCATAATACTGTTACAATGTACCCCCACCACTCACTCTACACAGGCCCCTCGAATATTTGCTTAGAGGTAGTCTGTTATCTACAGAAGGGCTGCAACTCCAATAGGCTGGAGCGATTTGCATAGGATTGACAACTGCTCCAAGGAATGACAGTAAATAAATGTAACTATTGCATACATATAGGCGAGGAGACCCACTATTCTTCTATTATAGCCGGCCGCTGAGGCCGAGCAGTCCTAGGCGCTTCAGTCCGGAACCGCGCTGCTGCTACGGTCGCAGGTTCGAATCCTGCCTCGGGAGTGGATGTGTGTGATGTCCTTAGGTTAGATTTAAGTAGTTCTAAGTCTAGGGGACTGATGACCTCAGATGTTAAGTCCCATAGTACTTAGAGCCATTTGAACATTTTTTTCTATTATGCTGCAAACGATGACAATTCACTAGAAACGGTAGCAATCGTAATATGTCTGGAAGTAAGCACCTGGAGAGATCTAAAGTGCAATGAATACATACAAGCAAAAGTAGATTCCGTACTGAGGGTCGTTAGAGGAATCTTTAGGAAAAATATAATCCATCAACGAAAGAAGTGTCTTAGAAAACACCGGTTCGACCAAGCTGTAAGTCGTGCTCGTCAGTCTGAACCCTTACCAGGTCATATTAATAGAAGATATAGAGAGAAGATCCAACGAAGAGTGACATTAACGGAGTCGTGGTATATGCTGTTGCATGGGTCATGGAGAGGTTTAACTGTTAAAAATCTAAAGGAGTATGTTCTGGGCATTATACGAGTATTACTTCCTGCTTATACATTTTACTTTCTAGTTTTATATAGAGACTCTTTTCTGTCATTATCAAAGAAAACCGCCAATTTCGTAGATGTGGATGGAGTTTATCATTATAACAAAACAACGAGGTATAAGTACGCTGTTAGACGATTGCCAAACTGTAATGCAAAAATTACAGAAAGAGGGAAGTGCTGGTGACAATTAGAAAATTGCTTTTCAAAATTAGAGAGGCGGAAGTTGCACATGCTGCGTATCGTGAAGGCTGCGTGTTTAATAGAACATTTGTGAATGGTAAGAATGTAGTGAAAATCAGTACCATGCAGCAATACTCTAATAAATGGTGCTCACATGAGTAATGTAGGCGCTCTCTTTGGCGTCCTTCTAAGTGTTTAGCAGCCTCTGGTTCACCCTTTCTTCCGAACCCAACGCTGTGTCTGGATACTTTTGATCAGATACTGTATGGAGATTGCACATCGCTACAAAATGGAAGCGAATTTTCGAATAATTCATTTCTATTTGGAGTGGTGGTCAGTGTGAGAATGAGCGATGTGTCTTTCCCCGTTGCAGCTGGCCAGCCTGCGTGGAAATGTCTGTAGGTGTGGGGGGGATGAAGGGGGGCGGTGTCTGTAGATCGGAATGTGCCGGGGGGGGGGGGGAGGGGGTGCTTGGGGCGTTCATTGAGCACAGAGGATCATTTTTCCAGCTTCCAGCTGCTGATTTCTTACGCATGTGTGTCCGGCGAAGGGTAGTTTTAATTTCTTATTTCAGGGATGGCCGTGTGCCGAAGCATTGTGATATCAACACGAATACAAAAAAGGAAACGCAAGTAGAGCTGCACTGGGCCGGTAGCAGCGGCCCGACCACCAGATGCGTTACAGTAGCCGTAAAGAGCACTTCGTGGCGGCACCAGTGTGCGATGCGAGGTTAGGTGGCACTCTTCGGCACACGAGGGAACATTGCACTGTATCATTTGTTTCATTGTACATGTTGGAACTGTCATTTTAATTATCCTAATTTGACCCAAAATGGCCGCCATTCTCTCAACACATGTTTATGCAAGTCTAATCGTGATTATTATAAATTGTGATTCAGAAAATGGTGATCTACCCTTCCCCAATCATTTCAGCAGTGGTGGCAGTTGTTTTTACTTTAAATATAGGTATCACTTGTGCTAATAATGTTGTGTGGGGGTGAGCACAAGTTCCCCAAGAGGCTATATAGCGAGCGTTGGCATTAAGGCAATATGATAGTGACGTCCCTGTCTATGTAACAGAGTAGAAATGCTGTGCGATTTCCTTACAGTGAAGCATAGAATTTGTACATAGCAGGAGTGTACTAGTATCTGTTCGCAATGTTAAAAATTAAATTACTGGATATCTGTGTGTTAACTTAAATAATGCACTGTGGCGGTAGTTGTTAAACATTTACAGTTCTGTATTCACATGTCTCTTCCTAAAAAGTGAGTATTTGTGGTATAATGTGAGAAAATCGATAAAATTGTAACAAATTACTTCAAGACTGCAAATAGTCTCATATGTCGATGTGCTTGCAGCAAATACCATTGGGCCCAATACTCTTCTGGTAATTGTAAAAACGAAATTGCTAATATCTGATTTTGTTGCTGCTGGTACTGCTGTTGATCGATCCACATGTAGAGCATGAATACTAAGTCCATCTCATAATTTTGGGTACCCTGGTGAGTGGCGGTTTGGTGGTGGTGGTGGTGGTTGTGGTGGTGTTGGTCGTGGACGGATAGGAATGTCCTACAGGAGTGGGGGAGAAGAGGCCACCATTTTATGCATCATAAATTGTGATAATTAAGATTACCTTTGCATAAAGGTAACTTTGTAAGATGGTGACAATTCTGGACAATGAATTATGGTCATTAAGATGACAGTTATACCATACGGCTAAAAGCATTTGGCTCGTAAGTAACACTCTTGTAGACAAAACGAAGAGATTGAGTGAGCAGATTTTTATGTTAGGGTGACAAATTACAGGGTTTGTTTACGTAAGGGGAGTTAGGCCCACTGGCTAGTGTGTTTGTATAAGGAGAACAACGGACTCTTTGTTGGTGCACATCCATTGCTCGACTCTTCCATCTTGGACAAGATTCCAGTGCAGATGACTTGCTGCCGCCTCACTCTGACCTGTTATCAAGTGACTAACGTGTGTCTGTGTTGAGTGAATGACTGTGAAGAGAGTGTCATGCCTGCGTGTTATTGAACGAAACCCGATGCTGACATGTAGTCTACTCTCGAATACACCACTAACAGGGGTGGGGGCAGAGGGGGTGGGTGCCGAGCTTAACGTCTCCATGCGAAACGTAGATCATCACCATCAGTAGTGTCACATACCCTCACTGCATGAGGCGCTGCAGAGGGATTTATGATTTAACAGAGAACATTGGTGTAAAGTCTGATGACCATGTACTGTGTGCCAGCAGCTCTCCTTCCCTTGTCAGCTCAACATTGGCGATGAAAATTTCTTTTCACCACAAGAAGTGAAACCGGCTACCTCTGGGTCGAGAACCATTGCACAAGCGTGCATTGGCGATCTCGACTGCGGAAGCGGGCTAGATATGACAGCATTGAAACAATCATGTCTACAATTTTAAGCAGTTAACAGTGCTAAGATTATTAATTTTTTGCTTCTGGTGGAGACTGTACTACGAGACAGGCAGGAGAGAATGAGAACCCGCGGACTGTGCCATACAAACAACAAACTCTAGAACAATTGGCAGTTCAGCAATGAAATCCATGAGGTAACAGGAGAGATCTCCTGATTACAGCTTGCTCCTCACTAAAGGACGCCGAGACCCTTGTCTCCACTACAGAAACAAGCATGCAATATAATGCGTTCTGACCTGCTGTAAGTGTTGAACAATGATCACGATGACGCCGTTTTCCACAACTGTTCTGCAGTGTAGCAGTACTGAACACTGAGCAGGAAAACTTTGTAAGTTATGTGTTACCTTGTTCCCGGCAATGCTTGACGAGCCCTCTGGTTCGAGGAGTGGGCTGCTGATTACAGATGCTGTATCCGCCATTCCCTCACTCTCACTGTAGCCTCCGGCAAGACTCGCGGAATCATTTGCCTCTCCCTCTTCGCCATCAGTGACCTGCAAAACAGGAGCCTTCAGCTAAATACATGAGAACAAAACAAGACAACGGTCCGTAAATATAAAATCTAAGTCGTGACTAACATTCATGTAATCACTTGATGTATCTAATATGCACAGAAGAGGAACTTTGAAGCCCCGCAGCTGGAATGCGTAGGATCTTCTACTGCCTCCTGAAATTTATCAAACCGTGCAGCATCATTCTATTGTACGTTGAAGAGCCAAACAAACTGGTACACCTGCCTAATATCCTGTAGGGCCACCGTGTGCACGCGAAAGTGCCGCAACACGACGGGGCATGGAATCGACTGGTGTCTGAAGTAGTGCCGGAGGGAATTGACTCCATGAATCCTGCAGGGCTGTACATAAGTCCGTAAGAGTACGCGGGGGTAGAGATCTCTTCTGAACAGCACGTTGCGAGGCATCCCAGACGTGACCAATAATGTTCATGTCTGGGGAGTTGGCCAGCGGAAGTGTTCAAATTCAGAAGGGTATTCCTGAAGAAACTCTGTAGCAATTCTGGACGTGTGGGATGTCGCATTGTCCTGCTGGAATTGCCCAAGAAGACATGAACGGATGCAGGTGACTAGACAGGATGCTTACATATGTGTCACATGTCAGAGTCGTATCTAGACGTATCAGGGTTCCCATATCACTTTACCTTCACACACCCCATACTATTACAGAGCCTCCACCAGCTTGAACAGTCCCCTGCTAACATGCAGGCTCCATGGATTCATAAGGCTTTTTCCCTACCCGTAGACGTCCATGTGCTCGATACAATTTGAAGTGAGACTCGTCCGACCGGGCAACATGTTTCCAGTCACCAACAGTCCAATGTCTGTTGACGAGTCCCGGCGAGGCGTAAGGCTTTGTGTCGTGCAGTCATCAAGGGATCATGAATGGGCCTTCGGCTCCGAAAGCCCATATCAATGATGTTTCGTTGCATGGTTCGCACGCTGGTACTTGTTGATGGGCCAGCATTGAAATCTACAGCAGTTTGTGGAAGGGTTGAACTTTTGTCACGTTGAACGATTCTCTTCAATCGTCGTTGGTAGTGTTCTTGCAAGATCTTTTTCCGGCCGCAGCGATGTCGCAGATTTGATGTTTTACCGGATTCCTGATATTCACGGTACACTCGTGAAATGGTCGTACGGGAAAATTCCCACTTTATCGCTACCTCGAAGATGCTGTGTCCCATCGCTTGTGCGCCGAATATGACACCTCGTTCAGACTCACTCAAATCTTTCTGGCCTGCCATTGTAGCAGCAGTAAGCAGTCTAACAAAATGGTTCAAATGGCTCTGAGCACTATGGGACTTAGTGGTCATCAGTCCCCTAGAACTTAGAACTACTTAAAACTAACTAACCTAAGGACATCACACACATCCATGCCCGAGGCCGGATTCGTACCTGCGAGCGTAGCGGTCGCGCGGTTCCAGACTGTAGCGCCTAGAACCGCTCGGTCACTCCGACCGGCTAACCAATCTAACAACTGCGCCAGGCACTTGTTGTCTTATATAGACGTTGCCGACTACAGCTCCGTATGCTGCCTGTTTACATATCTCAGTGTTTGAATACGCATGTCTACACCAGTTTCTTTGGCGCTTCAGTGTATTTTGGTCGTATGTCACAACGGGATGGTCAGCTTACTTTTGAACAGTGCAAATTAAATTGTGTTAGTCAAGAAAGATTAACACTCGACCGAATAGATACGCGAATTATCGTGCACGTCCGTGATTGGTTGAGGGGGCGGATTAACGACGAAGGCCGTAGTGGCGGCCAACCTGTGAATGGTTTTTAGGCGCTTTCTCACATCCGACTAGATAATAACCGGGATGGTGCACACGTCCCGCCTCAGTTATACAGTTCGCAAAGACTTCGAAAAAGGTTCTCACACTTCACATGGGATGACACGAAAACGGCAAACTAATTTCGTCCCTGAGGGAAGGGGTGGCGACAGGTACGGCATCCGGTCACTCTCTACCATTAAAATTAACATATTAAAAATAACGTGCCGACCGTGCGCAGATATGAGATAAAGGCGGGAAAAATGAAGAAAGGGTAAAGAGTGGTTAATACAAACGACGGGCGCTGTGCTCAAAAGAATGGAATTAAATTTGCTGTCCAATACAAAACCAATAAAACTGTACTAATAGGAGCATACACGCTCTGTACCCTCACTGAAGCATGCGAAGATCAGCATCAAGGAAATCAAATAAACAATATTCTATAAGATTAAATATAATTCCCACAAGTACATGCCTCCTAAATTTTTAATAACAATTTGGCGCCCATCTAGAAACGCACTCAGTCGTTCGAAGAACACTGATGCGTCCAACCCATGTAACCCACCTAACATTCGAGACAAACTAGCGTCAAACACATATTCACGAGCTGTCAGATATGTGGCCAACGCTTTCTACGGTTCTCGATCAGTCATAGTAAAGCACATTGATGATAGGTTCGCAAGCACGCCGTATGATGGTTTGAAAAACTGTCCACGTCACAATTCGAATTATTTATTACATGAGAAATCAGAATTTGCGGAAAAAGGGAAATGCATTGAATAAATCAGTGATATGACTACTATTTTACAAATTAACAGAGAAATTCTATGGAGTGAAGTGAAGCAAAGCAATACTTTGATATGTTAGTACTGTTGAGGCAATTCGCAACAATACGTCGATCTAAGCAATATTGTAAGAGGGACAACATTTTATTTTAAAGGGAAAACAGTTATACATTTACATCCACACATATACTTAGTTATTCATCATACGGTGCTTGGTGGAGGGTACCTTGTACCACAACTAGTCATTCCCGCTCCTGTTCCCTCGAAAATGGAGTGAGAGAAAAAAATTCTCTATATACCTCCACACGTGCACTTACTTCTCATACCTGGTCTTGGCTGTCCGTTCTCGAATTATACATTGGTGGCATTAGAATATCTCTTCAGTTATTCGTAAAAGCCGGTACTCCAAATTTTCTCAGTAGTCTGTCGTGAAAAGAACCTCTTTCTTCCAGGACTTTCCAGTGGAGTCACAAGCATTTCTCTAATACCCGTGTGTTGATCGAGCGCGCCAGTAACAAGCATAGCGTCACAACACTGGATTTCTTCGACGTCTTCCTTTAAAGCGATAGCGGGATCCCAAACATCTGAGCAGTATTAAAGAATGGGTTGCAGAAGTATTGTAGATTTCCTTTATAGATGAGCTACACTTTCTTAGAATTCTTCCAATAAACCGGAGTCACTAACTTGCCATTCCTACTTCAAACTTTACGTGCTCATTTAATTTAATTTCATGTCACTTTGAAATCTATGCGTAGATATTTAATCGATCTGACTGTGTCAAGCAGAACAACACTAATAATGTATTCGACCATTAGATGATTGTTTTTCCTGTTCATCTACTTGACTTATATTTTTCAGCATTTGGAGCTTGCTGCCATTTATCACACCAAATAGATGATATGTCGAAGTCATCTTTCACACTCCTACTGCCACCCAGCGACAATAATTTCTCGTACGCCACAGCATCAGCAGCAAAGAGTCGCAGGTTGCTGCTCATCCTAAGCGTCAGATCGGTTATGTTTATAGCGGACATAAGCGGTCGTATGACATTGATATGGTGCACATATTAATTTAAATGTTTTATTTGCGTCCTCTCACACGAAAACGAAAGTAACAGTTATGCCATCACGTCAACAATCACTGTTTCCTCCTCGCTGATTGCTACCACTCGATTGTTCACTTTCAGTAGTCGGACGAGGCTCTGTTATAGGAAAGATACCTAAAGAAACATTAAAACATTTACGTTCAGTAGTCTGTAGTATTTTAATATAATGACATTTCTTAATAAATATAATGAATAAAACTAGATAATAAAAGGAAAAAAATCACTGGTGAGCAAAACTTAACGATGGAGTAACTTCCTCTTGATGTGTCACTGCCAAGTAACATAGCTCGATGAAACTTGACCATACATAAAAACAACTGCTACAATTTAGTACGTAAAGTAAGTGAAAAAAAATACGCAGTGAAACGAACAGAAATGACACTTTAATTCAAAGACAATAATTACACTGCAGTCACCGCAAGCGATTCTTAACGGTCGCCTGGAAATTACAAAAGCCGGGACATGGTTCGTAATCCTTTGTTTCTGAACTATCCAAAACACACAAATTTTTCAATTTTTTGTGGAGCACAGCTGTAAGTAGTAACAAAAAGGCATATTTTTATTTCCAGTGTAGCAGAGAAATACTCAACACAAATAACATTTTGAGTGTGGTCTAGATTTTACCCTTCTTTTACTACATACACTACTGGCAATTAAAATTGCAACACCAGGAAGAAATTCAGATGATAAACGGGTATTCATTGGACAAATATATTATACTAGAACTGACATCTGATTACATTTTCACGCAATTTGGGTGCATAGATCCTGAGAAATCAGTACCCCGAACAACCACCTCTGGCCGTAATAACGGCCTTGATACGATTGGGCATTGAGTCAAACAGAGCTTGGATGGCGTGTACAGGTACAGTTGCCCATGCAGCTTCAACACGATACCACAGTTCATCAAGAGTAGTGACTGGCGTATTGTGACGAGCCAGTTGCTCGGCCACCATTGACCACTCGTTTTCAATTGGTGAGAGATCTGGAGAATGTGCTGGCCAGGGCAACAGTCGAACATTTTCTGTATCCAGAAAGGCCCGTACAGGACCTGCAACATACGGTCGTGCATTATCCTGCTGAAATGTAGGGTTTCGCAGGGATCGAATGAAGGGTAGAGCCACGGGTCGTAACACATCTGAAATGTATCGTCCACTGTTCAAAGTGCCGTCAATGTGAACAAGAGGTGACCGAGACGTGTAACCAATGGCACCCCATACCATCACTCCGGGTGATATGCCAGTATGGCGATGACGAATACACGCTTCCAATGTGCGTTCACCGCGATGTCGCCAAATACGGATGCGACTATCATGATGCTGTAAACAGAACCCGGATTCATCCGAAAAAATAACGTTTTGCCATTCGTGCACCCAGGTTCGTCGTTGAGTACACCATAGCAGGCTCTCCTGTCTGTGATGCAGCGTCAAGGGTAAACGCAGCCATGGTCTTCGAGCTGATATTCCATGCTGCTGCAAACGTCGTCGAACTGTTCGTGCAGATTGTTGTTGTCTTGCAGGGATCGAGACGTGGCTGTACGATCCGTTACGACCATGCGGATAAGATGCCTGTCATCTCGACTGCTAGTGATACGAGCCGTTGTGATCCAGCACGGCGTTCCGTATTACCCTCCTGATCCCACCGATTCCATATTCTGCTAACAGTCATTGGATCTCGACCAACGTGATGGTACGCATTTCTCCTCCTTACACGAGGCATCACAACAACCTTTCACCAGATAACGCCGGTCAACTGCTGTTTGTGTATGAGAAATCGTTGGAAAGTTTCGTCATGTCAGCCCCTTGTAGGTGTCGCCACCGGTGCCAACCTTCCGTGAATGCTCTGAAAAGCAGGTGCATATCACAGTATCTTCTTTCTGTCGGGTAAATTTCGCGTTTGTAGCACGTCATCTTCGTGGTGTAGCAATTTTAATGGCCAGTAGTCAATTTCTATTTTTCATCAACTTTCTGTGCATAATGTGCATGATTTCCACTACTTTATAGGACTGTCAGCGTCTCATCTGTGAATGTGTGTGCGTGCGGGGGGGGGGGGGGGGGGGGAGGTGAGGAGGGAGGAGGAAGGGCATTGCTTGTGTTTTAAACTAGTAATCTGGGGACTCCCATAGGTGTCATTATCGAGATTGGATGGAGAGTAGCCGAAGCTAAGAAAATCTTGTGTGCACATAGTCTGCCCTTTGAGTAGCACTCTATGATATTTAGTGCATGCTAATACATTCAGGAGTTCTCAGCTCAATGGTGGAAGTCCAGTAAGTTGGAGCCTAGCTTGTCACGAAACCTCCAGCTCAGAGCAGAGCGGAGATAAGCAGCAGCAGTAGCTTATCAGTTGTACACAGTTTGTTTACATCGTTTAGTTTAGTGCTGTTCTAAATTACTTCTGGCCAGAAGTGGAGAGTAGGTGATTATTTAGCTGTTTTTAGTAGCGCTACATATCTTTGCTGCAAGAATTTGCGTATTTTTCGATCTTTTGTCTTGATTGAGTTTATTTTTTATTCTACTTTTCCGCCGCAGAAGTCGCTAGTGTCGCTTTATTTACTTGATTCCACCGCCCTTGCACATAGTAAATATTCAGTAGACCTCCGGCCTTAGATTCTCAGAATTTAATCTCGCATTTTGTAAGTGTATGTTCAATTAGTAAGTAGCGCAGTAGTTACTCAGCAGTTTGTTTTGAGGATTAGTGGCCATTGTAACCAGTATAGTTAGCCGTGCAGTTCGGTGCCAGCTGGAGCATCGCATGGGACACTTCAGGTGTCGCTTGTTTCTCCCAGGGGTTTTACTAACGAGGCAACTTCTGGTGTATACAACGCGGTAGATACGCAGGGTGAATGGCGAGTGGTAACACGTTCGCGTCGCTCGAGGCGGAGGGACAATGCTTACGCTGGCCGAATGGCCTCGCCTATTCACCCTGTGAGTGAACAGGTGGCCGTTTCTTCAACAGAGTCCGAAAAAGAACACGTAGGCAGGGTTTTGCTAGTTATTGGGAGCTCCAATGTTCGGCGTTCAGGGCTGGAAAGAAAGCCAATGCACATTTGGTATGTCTGCCGGAGTGTGTGTGTGTGTGTCGGGGGGGGGGGGGGGGAGGCCCACCTGAGATATTGAGGAGGCCTTGCCTACGGCTGTCGAGCATACTGAGCTGTCGTCTGCAAGTTTGCAAGTTGTGACTCATGTCGGCATGGGTTCTAAGGCCATCCTCGGTTCTTACAGGCAGCTGGCGGAGGCGGTGAAGACTGCTGGCCTCGCACGCGGTGCGCAAGCAGACATCGAAGTTTGCAGCATCGTTCCCAGAGTTGATCGGGGTCCTTCGGTTTGGAGCTGAGTGGAGGGTCTCAACCAAAGCCTTTGTAGTCTCTGTGATGGTCTCGGCTGCAGATTTCTGGACCTGCGTTATCGGGTGGGGATTTGTAGGACTCCCCTTGATAGGTCAGGGGTGCACTACACAACGTAAACACCTACTCAGGTAGCAGAGTACTTGTGGAGTGCACTTGGGGGTTTCTTAGGGTAGGTGGTAGTTTGAGGTACTCACATGAACACTCTCCAGTCCTTAAGCATATAGAGAAATCAGACCACGTTCAGAGTAAAGACAGTTCGACTGCAGAAATTTTATCTGTAAAATGTCGAAAGTATTCACAACAAAGTTCCCGAATTTACTGCCTTCCAGAAAGTTCTCAAGCTTGGGACTGAGAGCTGGCTGAAACCCGAAGTAAAAAGATATTTAGCGAGTCTTGGAATATTTATCGGAAAGACAGATTTGACGCCATTGGAGGAGTGTTTATTGCAGTCGACAAAAATATTGTCTCTACTGAGGTTGAAACTGAGTGTGATAGTGAAGTTATCTGGTGGCGCATAAAAGGCGTAGGTGAAACCAAGTTAACTGTTGGACGTTTTTACGGACCACCCGACTCCGCTGTGACAGGTCTAGAGTCATTCAAAGAAAGTCTATGGTCAGTTGTGCATAAACACCCAGACCACTCAACACTAGTCAGTGGTGACATTAACCTACAGACTATAGATTGTGACGCGTATGGATTCATTGTAGGAGGTACAAACAGTATTCTGAAGTATTTTGGAACACGTTTTCCGAAAACTGTTTTGAGCAGTTAGTTCGGCAGCCAACACGCAATGGAAGTATCTTGGATCTTGTAGCTACAAACAGCGTGGACCTTACCGATGGCGTCAGCACAGAGGCGGGGATTAGTGGTCACGATGCCATCATAGCGACTATGATCACGAAAGTTAATAAATGAGTCAAGAGGTCTAGGAGAGTGTTTCTGCTAGTAAGAGCAGATAAGCGGTTGTTAGCATCTCACTTAGACACTGAACTGCAATCATTTAGTTTCAGAATGATGACCATAGAGAAATTATGGGCAAAGTTTAAACAGATAGTAAATCACGCTGTCGACAAGTATGTGCCTAGTAAGTGAATTAAGTACGGGAAAAATTCACCGTGGTTTGATATCGAACTCCGGAAAATGGTGAGGAAGCAAAGGCTGTTGCACTCTCGGTTCAAAAGAGGACGCGCAAATGACGACAGGCAAAAGTTAGTATTTAGGTGTTTCGTGCGTCTGTGAAAAGATTTATGCGTGAAGCGTATAACAGTTACCACCGTCATACCTTGGCTAAAGACCTGGCTGAGAACACGAAAAAAATTCTAGTCCTGTGTAAAATCGCTTAGCGGGTCTAAGGCTTCCATTCAGTCACTTGTTGACCAGTCTGGTTTAAGAAATCGCTCATATTGGAGAATCGTATAAATGTACCATCGTTTAAAAATCGCACAGAGTCCCGTGTTGATGACATAGTAATAGCCACCCCTGGCGTAGAGAAACAACTGAAAGTGTTGAAAAGAAATAAGTCGCCAGGTACTCTCTTAAAAAGAGTACCCTGTCATTGACTCCTCACTTAGTTTGCAATTATCGCAGATCTTTCGATCAACGTAGTGCCAAGCGTCTAGAACAACCCACATGTTATTCCTGCATATAGGAAGGGCAAAAGAATGGACACGAAGAATGACAGACTAATATGCTTAACATCGGTCTGCAGAATAATTCTGGAGCATTTCTGAGTCCGATTATAATAAATTTCCTAGCCACCGAAAAGCTTATGTCCAGGGATCAGGACGGCTTTAGAACGCAACACTCGTGCGAAACTCAGCTTGCTCTTTTCTCACAAGATATACTGCGAACTATAGATGAAGGGCAACAGGCTGATTCCATATTTCTAGATTTACGAAAAGCATTCGACAGGGTATCCCCCTGCAGACTGTTAACGAATGTACGTGCATGCGGAATAGGCTTCCAGATATATGACTGGCTGGAAGACTTCTGAAGTAGTAGAACCCTGTATGTTGTCCTCGACGGCGAGTGTTTATAGGAGACGTGGGTAACATTAGGAGTGCCCCAGGGAAGTGTGATAGGACCGTTGTTATTTTCTATAAACATAAATGATCCCGCAGACAGGGTGGGCAGCAATTTGCGGTTGTTCGCTGATGATGCTGTGGTGTACAGAAAGGTGTCGAAGATAAGTGACTGTAGCTTGATACAAGATGACCTAGAGAAAATTTCTAGTTGGTGTGATGAATAGTAGCTGGCTCTTAATGTAGAAAAATGTAAGTTGATTCGGATGAGTAGGAAAAATAAACCCATAATGTTTGGATACAGAATTAGTAGTGCCCTGCTTGACACAGTCACGTCGTTTAAATATCTGGGCGTAACGCTGCGAAGCGATATGAAACGGAACGAGCATGTGAGCACTGTGTTAGGGAAGGCGAATGGTCGACTTTGGTTTATTAGGAGATTTTTGGGAAAGTGTGTTTCATCTATAAAGGATACCGCATATAGGACGCTAGTGTGACCTATTTTTGAGTACGGCTCTAGTGTTTGGGGTCCACACCAGGTCTGATTGAAAGAAGACGTCGAAGCAATTCAGAGGCGAGATGCTAGATTTGTTACTGGTGGGTTCGATCAGCGTGCAACTGTAACGGATATGCTTAGGAAGCTCAGGCGGGAATCCCTGGAAAGAAGAAGACATTCATTTCGAAGAACACTACTGAGAAAGTTTATAGAACTGGTATTTAAAGCTGCCTGCAGAACGATACTACTGCCGCAAACATATATTACGCGTAGGGATCTCGGTCATAAGCTACGAGAAATTAGAAATATCACACCGTACGATGGCTTGAGGAGTACATTTGTAGATATAGATGTAGACATTCGAAGTCTCTGGCTCAAGTCTTCCGCTGGACTTAGACAATACTGCAGACTGTGAGCTTTGTTGAAATTCTCTGAGAAGGCTGGTCCACTCCACCTTCTCTGGCAGTCACTGGAGTGAAGCATGTACAACTTTATTGTTCAGGTGACGGGCATCGTTTATTCCAACAAGCACTATAATCTGCAAATGATATCACTCTGTTCTTTCAGCGGCTGACAGAACAGATCTTCACATCCCACGCTGGCTTCTCCATAGGGATTGCATTATTCGCCATTTATATGATCTGGAAACAGTTAGCACCACCTACTCCTTTTTGCTTCCCTCTCACACGAGATAAAGCATGCTTCGCTATGGGTGAAATGTTGGGAAGAGAGATGAGTCCAGAAATTTGAGTCCTGACTAGTCTCTGCCTCCTCTCGTCCTACCACTGACTCACCTATCACCATGTGTTTCAGTGGAGGTAGGTTCCATATTCCCTGCCGAGGAGACAATACACGTGGAAGCGGATAGTATTTGAGGTGCCTTTGGTATCTCTGGTGCATGACAGTAACATAAAAAGAGAATAAAAACATTTGAAATGCATGATACAGAAATTTATGCAGATGAAGTGGATAGATTGGTTAACTAATGAATAAGAACGGAATGGAACGAGAGGAAATAATTTTATTGCACAACGTGGCTAAGAGACGAGATCAGTTGATACGACAAATCTTGAGGGATCAAGGAATCGCCTGTTTGGTAATGGAGGGTAGTGCGGGGAACATGTTGTAGAGGCTGACTACAGAAAACAGATTCCAGTGGATGAATTTTGCACTAGTTATTTGGAGGTGAACAGACTGTCGCGGAGAGCTGCATCAAACCAGTCTTAGGACGGAAGACCACGACAAAAACAAATACGACAACAAAAACATCAACAACAATAACAGCATGATGTTGTTCAACTGTTCTTTACATGTAAAATACCAGCACAGCACCATATAAATGTTCAGGACACCATCAGTTAAAACATTCAGCTCTTGACGATGATAATTATGATGGGGGAAATCTACAAAAGCTTTAAATGTCGTTTAAACCTTATGAGGGAAAAAACAAGAAAAGTGAGATAATGTTATCCAAAAAGGTCGTCTAAAAAAACCTGTATTCCCAAAACCGTTTCTTGATTTATTTTATTATTGTACTTGTAGTGTGTTAATCTAAAGATAGATTTGTGAAATGTTTAAGCGCTCTCTAGGACGTTTCGACTTTTGTCATAATTGAACTAAATGTTGACATTAAGGTGATCCTAAACGTATAGCTGTATGATTTAGTACCTGAAAAGCTACCTCTTCTCAATATTTCAGTTTCTTATTGATTCCATTCAGCATAACAAGCCCTAAGAGAATGCAAAACATTGCCTGGCAATGGAGTACAGGTCCACAAATATGTTGCTTTTGTAGGACGGGACCCCAAAAGAACAAAATGATGGTGAACAATACAGTTGTAGAATAGGTCATTCATTCGAATTATCTACTGTGTGATATCAGATGCGAGTGTGATAAAGGTATAGACAAGAAAACAGCAAAATTTAGAAACATACCAGTATGTGGGACAATAAATAGGTACTTCAGAAACAAGAGACAAAAAATAACACGAATATAGTTTTATAAAGTAATGGCGATCCTCACATTACTCTACAGAAGTGAGTCAAGAGTCATCTACAAACAACAAGAAATTAAGTTACAGGTATCAAAAATGAGATTTCGTAGGGCGATGAATGGCTCTAACAGAGGAGACAATTTAAGGAATAGCGAAATCAGGAAAGAATTAAACAGATTTAACGAAAGAAACAAAATTGAAGACAACAGAAGAGACTGGAATGAACATCTCCACAGAATGAACAGTGGTAGATTACCTTACAAGTCAGAAATTATAATCCAATAGGTCGAACAAGCTTGGGAAGGCCAAGGAATAGCCGGCCGGAGTGGTCGTGCGGTTCTGGGCGCTACAGTCTGGAACCGAGCGACTGCTACGGTCGCAGGTTCGAATCCTGCCTCGGACATGGATGTGTGTGATGTCCTTAGGTTAGTTAGGTTTAATTAGTTCTAAGTTCTAGGCGGCTGATGGCCTCAGAAGTTAAGTCGCATAGTGCTCAGAGCCATAGTGCTCAGAGCCAAGGAATACATGTGTATTATAACAAATAAACTCCTAATATTTGATGAGCAAAGGAGGAGGAGGAGAAGAAGAAGAGATGATGATGAAGAAATATGTTGAAAGGTGCCTGTTACTTGGCTCTTTTATTTCTTCTGAAAATATTTTATTTCTATCTTATGGGTTAGTGTAGTGTCTGTATTTGACAGTGTCTGTAAGTTCGCTGTAATGTTCCCTCCGACATGCGTGCATATCTGAAGGAACATTGCTTCGAATTGTACAGACGCTGTCAAATACAGACACTGGACTAATATATTTCATGAAGCTAAGACAACCTGACAGTGGCAGATGCGGTAGTTTGTATTTGTTCGTGAAGCATGCTCAGATAGCTGAAGCAGTTAAGGCGACCAATCGCGTAAAGAGGGAATCCGGGTTCCAGTCGCAGTAAGGCATAAATTTCATTTGCTTCCAGGAAACTGTATAGCTTTGGAGGAACCATATTCGCAGTCTCCGAATACATTTCACCTTCTTCGTAATTTGTCTGGTTACTGTATCGTTTATAACATTTCATCTTTTACAATCTTCAATTCAAAGAGTGTAAGATTACTTGGTTATTGATGATTTTGGATTACGTGCTCAGCACGATTGTCTTTGTTTACTAACGAGAAGTGTGGGTTAATTTACTGTTATAAGTTAGAACACTTGGTTCATTACCTTTAAAGTTCCGTACATCAATATTAAAATCATGTGTTGTGACTTGATTTGCTAGAAGCGTATCCTACCACATAGAAACTTTACTGAAATTTGCCCGTTGCAAAATTGCTGTCTTGTGTGAAACTCAAGCAGCTCTCTACCAACTAATTTCACAAACAGGCATTCAGTCACATAGTGGGCACTGATTTTCATTATTATTATTATTATTATTATTATTATTTGCGTGGCAGCTGTTTTTCCGAATTATGGAAGATAAAGCTATGTATGATCCCGTATTGCTGGACGCTGATATAAGACGTGGTAGCACTGCCTCACTTAACTGCTATCAGTACACAGCCAATAGAATTTCAGGCTTCTGTTAAATGATTTTTCAGCTGGTTAACTATTTTCTGCATTCTGAATTAATGTGTACAGAAAATGGAACTACTGTAGTCCATTGCTGGACTTTATACATGGGCGGCTGACACTTGCTCACTCAACCTATTCTTTGACAAAACTGTTCATTCTTGTATTCCGTACTTAAGACATGCGGGCTCCTATTTCTCCCTCTGTTGCGAGGGATTTATGAAAGTATATCTTGTGTAATTACTTTATAGATGTTCTCGAGTCAGATAGCATTATAACCTTTTTATTTGGACATCACAGACACTAAAATTTCATGGCATTTTATTACCACCTAATGGTGTAATCGATGTACCTTACACAAACACGCACAAATCTACCAATATTCCAAACTGTGTCAGTGTAGTCAACTATTGTTTATTTGTAGGTGGATACTTCCAACTATAGACTTAACTGGTATGAGGCTTTTGCAAACAACAAGCTATCACTTACTATGACTTGTCATATCACCAACTTACTACTTCTATTGCATATCATGACTTAGCAAGACCTGAAAATTGTCTTCCTTGGGAACTGACTTTTCTTCCAGTGAAACCATTTCCTGCGAAAACACAGGAAAAATTTCTTGTTAGCTTTCACTAAAAGAATCAACAGCTACATTCACAATGTGCAAACCACTGTGAACTGCATAGTAAAATATAATTCCATTGTACAGCATATTATTTATTCTTCCCATTCCACCAATTTACGGACTGTGTTAGAAACTTATACTTTGGGGATCACATATTTCTTCTGCAAATCACTAAAACATCAGGGCTTATTTATCACTATGTAAAGGTATAGCTGATATTCTTTACACAAACACTCAGCTTTTATTTATGGCGCCTCTGACAATGTATAGAATTTAGGTCATTTTGATTGCTTGAAACTATTTTATTTCTCAATTAATGTTTTGTATCAGGTCCACCAAAACATTAATTTCTGGTATGCACTCCCAGGATCAGTCTTGCTTAAAATACTTTGGAGTGGCTGCTATCACAAGTTATTCAATTTTATGTTTTTTGTGCAGTGTGCCACACAACTTTCATTTGTGAATGGGCCTTGCAGAATATGTAGATTTTGATTAGTTAGTGGCCACTTCCAGTGTATTCAAACCAGTTTTGTTTATTACAGTTTAGGTTCTCTTTACAGTATATTTCATTATTATGATTGTGGAGAGTTGTTGAGGAATGTTGTGGGTATTTTTCATTTTTAAAGAGAATTTGGACTTGTGAATATATTGGTTTACTTGATCTCTAAAGGTATGAGTTTGAGTTTGTTTGATTCTTGATTGTGTTGCTGTTCAGTGCATAATCGAGTAGCCTGCAGTTAGTCAGAGAGAGAAACCAGAAGAGAATGTCTTGGGAAAAATAAAGAAAGGAGAGATAAAGCTAGTGTCATGGAACATTCTGGTTCAGATGCCTTGTCAACTGTTGCTACATAGGAGAGTGATTTTGCATTAATAGTGATTCATATATATCTAGAAGTCCAGTAGAAAGTGTTGAAGGCAGTGACATTAATATTGAAATTCTGTGAACCATTAGTGTTGTCATGAGTGAGAGTGCAGCTGATTGTGATGTGGGTCAGACACCTGGGTCTTTTAGTAACTGTGGTGTGTCAACAGATCCTCCCACTTCTTCTAAAGCCTGTCCTGTTCCAATTGTATAAGAGAGTAGTAGTTCAGTTCCTACTGTTACTTTTGATCAAGGTTTCTTTGATGCATTACTGGCATTTATAAGTGAGAGGGTAGAGGCTAGTAATAGTGCAGCGATTGAAAAGGTAGAGGCTAGTGGCAGGTTTCAGTATGAGGAAACAGAAGCCAGTGTGAAGGGGATTGCTGAGAAACTGGAGACTAGCAATAAAGAATTGAACAGGGATTTACAGAGAAAATTAGCAGTAAAGAACTGAATATAGATTATTCAGAGAAAACAGTGCAAGAGGGTTAACTGATAAGTTGAAGGCTAATGTTATTGCTTTTCAAGAACGGATACGTAATTTAGAACAAAGATTTGAATCTATTAGTGTACAGATTACACGGAAGTTTAATTTATATAGCACACAGTTAAGGAAAGTGCTGCATACAGACTTTGATGGGAGAATAACTAATGTTGAACCTAACCCTGCCACTATTGAAGAAGATCAGATTCAGTCTCAAGAGATTACTAATATATGGATTGAGCAGTTGCAATCTGATTTTCAAAATGTAAGGGGGAAATGTGAAAGAATAAGACTTAATTATCAGATAGACTTTAGGTGGTGTTTAGACAGGAGGTAATCAGGAACAGATTTCGTCATGTTACATTAATGCAAGACATACAAAAGAATTTTGAGAAATTAAATATTAGTTCAGAACAGGGATATCAGATAGCAGAGAAAAGATTATGCAAAAAGTTATGGAGGCAGATGAAATGGGAAATCTTGTTGCACAATTAGTGGGTAAGAATGCGCAAAGTTAATGTTCTATTCTGTAACATGGTGACTTCTGTACTTGAAGCAAGTTTCTTTTGTGTGTGCGTGCGTGCACACATCTGTCTGTCTGAAATCTGGTATGATGTATGTGAGTGCTACTCGAAGGGTACTGAGGTTTCGATGAGCTTACCACAGATGTCTGTTGCTTGACATTTTTTCCCTAAAGAGAGTTATGATTTGATCATTGTGTGAGACAGTGATTCAGTACAAAATTTGTTTTGCTTTGTCTTTACGATATTTTAAAAAGTGATCATAACAGGAAGTAACAGGAAGTGTGACAGTAATTCAGTACAAAATTTGTTTTGCCTTGTCTTTACGATATTTTAAAAAGTGATCATAGCAGGAAGTATTTTTTTTTATGTACCGAAATTTAGTCCATTTTGAATAATGAATGATGGATGAAGTGCTTCATACCAGTGCACTTGGATTGGCTTAATGTGTGTGAATGTTCAACAATATCTGACTGTACATTGAATAAAGAGTTGTAGGGAAGCAGCCTACTCGCGCCTTATAAAATTCACATCAGTCTTTCCATTGTGTGCCAGCCAGTCCGCTGTAACTAGCTCTGATTTCATAAATATTGCGCAATACTTTAAAATGAAGTAAATAACCTGAAACGTTTCTAGCATGTCAGGAGTAATACAAAATCAATATGTGTTGGATATCAGTTCAATAACTTTAACCATTTTCGAAATTTGGACGTTTTTCTGTAAAAATCATTGGCGCAACAGAAAAGAGCTAGAAACTTAAAAATTTATATTTAGATTCCTTTTGCACAATAATTTAGTAGAAACAGTATTCTGGATCTCACAAATTAAAATTTTAGTTGAAATTCATGATTTTCTGGTTTTTGTCTTACAAATTAAGGAAGCAAGATAGATTAAGTAGGCGAATAAATAAAGCTAGGATGTTTAAATTTAAGTAGAAGGGAGATCCGCTATAATCATAAAAATGTGAGAAGTTTCAACAGAATAACTATAAAACTATAGCTATAGCCTATCTCCAAAGAGCAAGTTCAGAGCTCGTCTACTGCGTGTAGTGTAATTAAATTAATTCTCTCGCCCAAAATATTTGACTTAGCCACGTCAGACTTTTATTATGATCACTTACCTGTGTGCTGATTGCACATTTAAATTGAGAGCTTCAACGGCCATCAGCAAAGGAAGCAATGATTTATTAGATAACTTAAAGTGGTGCATTACTAGCCCAGCGGCTAGTCGGGAGAGCAGATTTGATCAGGCGTTCCTTTAGCCGTCCGTACCGCGGCTTTATCTGTAAGAACGCTGCGCGAAAGGTGGAAGGCCCCAGTTCTCTCCAGAGAACCACCACCTATGCCGGGAGTCGCGTCGCGTCGGTATCGTTGATATAAACAGCCTCGGATGCAGTAATAATTTACTCGGGATACGCGTAACCATGAAATCGTTTTCGAGTGAAGTGTTAATTTTGGGGTGACGTTAATGATCCATCTATAGTTTGCGTATGTCGTATTTTCACGTGCCGCCGCAGGACAGGCATTCTACCATTATTAGCGTGGCGTTTGTTCAACATTATCATCAAATTATGGCGAGCATTCACTTAAACATTTAATTTGAACAGTTATAGTTGCATCAGTGCAGTAGACTCTGAACTGCTCTGGTACCTGGATTGTGTGGATTCTTTTTGGTCTGTGACTTTCATAATATAGTGAACATTTTAGAGAGAATGGTTTTTGATTATGAATCCCAGACAATCTCCTAATTTCTCAGATCTATAAGCTGTAGCTATAAATGTATTTCTCAGATGAAGTGGGCACTAGGAATTCTAATTACAGGCTTCACGTTTTGCTAATCACTTTCTGGTTGCCAATATTGTAGTTAGAGAGCCAGTGTTGAGAACAGCAAACAACAGCATTAAATAAATAAATGCAAAACGTATATTCTATTATTTCCACCCGCCGCCCCACATATGGTGCATCGGCCGGGAAACAAACTGAGTAAATGTGAAATTGATTTTTAAATATTCGGATTCGGAAGTGAAATGCGACACGCAACTGAGCAATGGAACAGTGACAGACAGTGTTACGTGTGCATGTGGACGACGCAAATGGATTAACAACGCATCTGGATTGACGGAGCTGGCGCTGAGTCTAGCTGCACTGCTGGCATCGCGAGAAGTCAGTCTCGCCGCACCGCAGTCATCCGTCGGAGCGACCAGAGCCGCTTCTGCTGTTGCGGGCTACGCCCACAACACAGCAGTTTTCGAGGTGCCGTCTGCAGTTCAATGCGCCACGTCACATCAGTAATCCTGGTACGCCGCGCCGGCAACGCCATACGTCGTGCAGAAGGAACTACGTTTAGTGAGAAGCTGTTAAATCTTTTACTAACCTGCACTAATAGACTGTCGGCGATGGAACCGCAGAAAGAAACAGAAGTTAAACCTAAATCAGGACCTATGTCTGTTGAAGGAACTGTAAATCCAGACAACGGTTCAAGTGTAAATATGCATGAAAGTAGTAATGTTAAAGTGAAATGCGAACTAGTGTCTCCTGACAGTAGTGTGAATAAGGGCAATGATTCAATAGAAGAGACCCCTGTAGTAAAGCAGAAATCAGAAAGTGTTAAGTTATTGGATGATAGTTTCTCTGATGAATTAAAAATGAAACAGTCATCAGAGATTGTAGAGTTTAAAAACGAGAAGTTAGATATGACTGATCAATGAGAAGTTTCATTTAGTTTTGATGATTCTAGTGTTGGAGCTAGTTTTTCGTCGCCTGAGTGTGATAAAAAGCCAGCTAGTGAGCAACCCAAGGATACTGGGGCTATTGATTTAAATGTAATTTTACAAGCAATAGCTGCCAGTAATGCAAAAATGTCAGCCAGTAATGCTAGAATGACAGCTGAGTTAAAATCTGATATAATTGAGGTAAATAACAGGATTGTGGCCAGCCAAACCAATTTTAATAAACGGTTTGAGGCAATGGACAATAAATTAGTATCCAATAAAGCTGAATTAGAAACTTCCTTCAAGACTGGCTGCAATAAGTTGAAAGAGGATCTGGTCAGTTTAAATTATAAAATTGATTACAACCATGAGGATATTAAGGAAAAGGTTGCTCAACAGTTATCTGAGACGTATAAAAAAGTAAAATCCGAAGTTGCTGAGGTTCGCAAAGACTTCCAAATGGAAGATGCGAAGCTGGAGCACAAGTTAACAAAAAAGACGGAGGCGGAATCTGAACTGTGCTCAGATAGGTTTAAAGATGTTAATATAAAAGTAAACATATGTCAAGCAGAAGTAGACGCAATCAAAACTGATACTACTCATATTGTGCAAAGAGTAGGTAATGTTGAAATGAGAGTAGAAAATATTAGTACTAACATTGCTAACATTGAGAGTAAAGTAGCTTCAGTAACTTCTGGTAATGGTAGTATGCAACAAGTTGTAGCTGCAAACGCCGCTTTTATCGGGTGTCGGCAGTTCTTGCGGTTCGATCCAGATTAAAATATCCACCCGCTAGATTTCTGGAACGATTTTGAAGATGTGATTCCACCAACTTGGTCTAAACAAGAGAAAATCTCGTTTATTAGAAGCCGTTTAGCGGGTGACGCCATGCGTTGGTCAGCTGATGTTACGTTGAAGTGTAAAACATTACCGGAATTTAAAACAGCTTTCATTAATGAGTATTGATCTAGCAATAGGCAAAATGAAGTGTTGAGAGAATTTTGGAGTGGAAAACGCTTCCATGCAGGCAAGGAATCTATTAAAGAATTTGCCAGGTCATGGATCTCATGTTTGTCACATTTGGCCGAAAAGCTAAAACCTGAAATGATAATACTAGGCCTTGAAGCCAAACTGCCATGGTATTGGCAAACTAGAATTATATCTGCCCCTAGAGACAATCTGGATCGTTACATTGAATATTTGGAACGTGTAGAGCGTGTGGCTGTCAATGAGGAGCAAGCACGTAATAACAGAAATGCTAATAACACTAGTAGTAATTTTAAGAACGAGCAGAATGGCAATGTAAACATCAGAACAGTAGGTGTTCGCCATCCTAAGAAAGGTAGGAATTGGAGAAATAATTACCAGAACCAACAATGGTATCCAAATGATAGTAATTTTGTTCCTAACAAAAATGTGCGAGTAAACAACAGTGTTGAAAGCAATGCTGTGCCAGTTAACTATAATGCAAATAAAGGTAACAGCAGTAGGCAGAGGCTGGAAAACTAGTTCCCGTCTATGAGGATACTGGCGCTCACCAGGCGGTTGCTTTTCCTAAGCCAGTAATTACAGTAATTAGTATGACAGATCAGAATACTCAAACTGAGGATTCGGATGATGGGTCGGTAGCATCCAATGATACTGCAGAAATATTAAACCACTCACAGTATTTCATAGATACCGTGTTAGAGACGCTTTCTAGGTGGGAAGAGAAAGAGAAGGCGCAGCAGTGTAACGGTAGGGAAGAGCTACAAAATACTGAATTGTCAGGTGAAGAAGCAGAAGAAATTCATGCTTATATTTACGATGAGGGTGATGTGCTCTTATCTAAAGTGCCTGTGCAGGATGTTAATACTGTACTAATAGATTTAGGACAGGAGGTAAGTGAGAATGTAGAGGATAGCCTGTTGGGGGTCGATGAACCCAGTAGCTGTGACCAGTTGTCACTTGAGAAGGAACCCGACGATAATAGTGAAAGTGGTTTAGCTGTAACTAGTGTTATGCCCGGTCTGGAGGCGCAGAATCGCTCAGACTACAGTAATTTGGGTCATGTTCAGCAAACTAAATGTAATGAAGTCGTGCGGTGTTTCGATTTAAAATTAGTAGTCCGACTGGAAAAGGCAGCTGAAAATGTAGTTCAGGAAACCCCTACACACTTGACCTAAATGTAATGAAGACAGATGTCGATCACTTTAGTTGGAGACAAATCCAAAAGAAACTATTGGATGAGTTTGAGGAACCACCTGTACAACCTAAAATAAGCCACCCTATAATAATAGTGAATATGTTGTGTATCAATGTACGTTGTCTCTTACACAGTGAAAGTGAGGTGAGTGCGATATCTCAGTCCTTCTTTGATGCATTACCTGGTAAAGACAAGCTTACAGTAATGAGGGTATCCTGCTCGCAGGAGAGCTTCTGTAAAGTTTGGAAGGTAGGAGACGAGATACTGGCAGAAGTAAAGCTGTGAGTACCGGCCGTGAGTCGTGCTTCGGTAGCTCAGATGGAAGAGCACTTGCCCGCGAAAGGCAAAGGTCCCGAGTTCGAGACTCGGTGGGGCACACAGTTTTAATCTGCCAGGAAGTTTCATATCAGCGCACACTCCGCTGCAGAGTGAAAATCTCATTCTGGAAACATCCCCCAGGCTGTGGCTAAGCCATGTCTCCGCTATATCCTTTCTTTCAGGAATGCTAGTTCTGCCAGGTTCGCAGGAGAGCTTCTGTAAAGTTTGGAAGGTAGGAGACGAGATACTGGCAGAAGTAAAGCTGTGAGTACCGGGCGTGAGTCGTGCTTCGGTAGCTCAGATGGTAGAGCACTTGCCCGCAAAAGGCAAAGGTCCCGAGTTCGAGTCTCGGTCGGGCACACAGTTTTAATCGGCCAGGAAGTTTCATATCAGTGCACACTCCGCTGCAGAGTGAAAATTCATTCAGGACTATGAATAATTGGTGCTACTGGCAAGGTGTCAAAAACGGTAAAGCAAGAAGCTTTACTGCCCTTTGATATTAATGGTAATTTAATTGATCATCCATGCTTAATTGTAAACAATCTCAGTGTTGAGATTTTAATTGGCATAGATTTCTTGTCGAAATATCAGAGTGTTGTTGACTTTGAAAGAAGCCAGTTAAAATTGGTCTTGCCGATAACTGGAGTAATTACGGAACCTTTTATTGATAAACATTTAGTAACTAATGATGAAACTTGGGAGCTGCCTATACGAGTTCTGAAAAATAGGAGATATTGGGACGAAGGTGTTAATCTTAGTAAAAGTAAGCTAAACACAGAAGAAGAAGAAGAAGCAATTATTTTGGACAAAATAGAAGCTAAATTGCAGGAAATCGATAAAATTTCAGCTAATCAGAAGGAAGAACTAATTCTGTAGGGAGGAGGTTGTGCTGTAACCTCTACACAGCGTGGCAGCTGTGCAGTCCCAGCTGTGTGAGATCTTTCCCATTTCAGATTTCACTCTCTCTTCATCTTTTCTATGCACCTAAAATTTCGACCTCTTCTTTCCAACACATTAAATTTTCCATTATGGTTATCAAGCCAATAATAAACTAATGAATTCTGTAGGGAGGAGGTTGTTCTGTAACCTCTACACAGTGTGGCAGCTGTGCAGTCCCAGCTGTGTGAGATCTTCTTTCACATTTCAGATCTCACTCTCTCTTCAGCTTTCCTATCCACCTAAATTTTGACCCCTTCTTTCCAATACGAAAATTTTCTGAAACCAATGAATTCTGTAGGGAGGAGGTTGTTCTGTAACCTCTACACAGTGTGGCAGCTGTGCAGTCCCAGCTGTGTGAGATCTTCTTTCCCATTTCAGGTCTCACTCATTCTTCATTTTTCCTATCCACCAAAATTTCGGCTCTTACTCTCAAATACTAAAATCTTCCGGTATGACTATGGCTCTGAGCACTATGGGACTTAACTGCTGAGGTCATCAGTCCCCTAGAACTTAGAACTACTTAAACCTAACTAACCTAAGGACATCACACACATCCATGCCCGAAGCAGGATTCGAACCTGCGACCGTAGTGGTCGCGCCGTATCAGACTGTAGCGCCTAGAACCGATCGGCCACACCGGCCGGCGCCGGTATGACTATAAAGCCAGCATTAAGCTAAAGAATTCTGTAGGGAGGAGGTTGTTCTGTAACCTCTACACAGTGTGGCAGCTGTGCAGTCCCAGCTGGGTGAGATCTTCTTTCCCATTTCAGGTCTCACTCTATCTTCATCTTTCCTATCCACCAAAGTTTCGACTCCTCCTTTGCAATACAAAAATTTTCCGTCATGGCTATCAAGCCATGAGTTCTGTAACCATTTTATCCACCGATTAGTGAAGAAAATACCTAATGTGACAAACCTAACAGTGACATAAACAACAGAGAAGTATGATGTAATTAAGATACAAAGGTATTTGAGTAACAAGTATGTATAGAACCCTGATAATATTATAAGTACAAAGTTGTTGTTTTATTGGAAATGGTCCACCAACAGTAATTTAAAAAGATATACAAATTCGTGTATAAGCAGGATCTGAAATGGCAATGAGACCTAGTGTATGCATTAGAGCTAACTAATAAATAGTAAGAGAGAGTGCTTAGTGTTATGAAAATAGACAGATAAGTTGTAAAAATGAACTCACCTTGTGTAGCAAGGAATGGCAGTGTAATAGAATTGAGTGGTGTTTGTGGTTGAGACGTGAATGACACGTCCCTGAAGTATTTATAAGGTTGGAGCTGGCCATTATTTTGGTGTTGGGTGTGCGGTGACACACCTACATGTATTGAGGTTATGAGTTCGAGGCGTGAATGCGACCATACGTACCCTTATGTTAGATGAGACAGAGCAGCTCATGGTGTCCTATAGGTTTAAGGAATTTAGCATTACGCTCGTCCATAATTACTTAATGCTCTTTAGTGGTAGGTCGAGAGAGACTATCTGTGGTTTCAGCGTCCGATCGAGTGGCAATGAATTGCCACGTGAGCAAACTAATCAGCTGCAGTACACTAGAGATATGAAATAAATGTGCTGTCCTATGCTTTAAATTTTAATGGAGTGTGTATTACTTAAGTTCATACATTAGCAAAGTAAGTAAGTACATAATTGCAGATGTGGAACTGACACAGCAGCAGAGGACCAAAATGTGGATTTAGTAGTCAACTAAACGTAGTGTGTTTTGAACACTCAGAACTGTACTATTACCACAAGTTACTCACATGTACAAAGAGGCTGAGAAGACAACTGCTAATCAAATATACTCATACTATCTCTAAGAATAAGGTAATCGAAGGTGAGTCAGCTAAGTAAATAAAATAGAAATGTATCAAGAATGTACCGAGCATTGGTTCAGTGTTCTGGCCCAGAAATAATAAATTGAGATTAAATAGGATTCATGATTGTATGCCTTGAGCATAAATTTTCTCTAGTACGTGACCAACGGCGTTTTGAGCCATTTGTTTACCGATTTTATGACAGTTTAGTAACCGCGAGAGTAAAATTGAAAAAGTTATGATAACTTTGTTCCAGCAACATTTTGAAAGGTAAAATGTATATATCCCATTTCATTGTGACCCACCCTTAGATATTAAGTGAACAGAGTCTGAGGCACTCTTTTTGTTTGTTCTACAGGACAAACCAGATAATGGCAACCTGGTAGCTGCGTGAAAGCGTGGAGTGACTTGGACACAACTCACAGTGACCGCTCCCCTTTCCCCACGTAATTTAGAGTGAACGTGAAGAACGCACACCATAGCAATTTCTCCTCCTCTACCCTTGTGAATGGAAGTGTAGAACGCCAGCCAAAGCGGCTACAACCACGTGTGTAAAAATGAAATTGTCAAGTTTTGTGAAATTTTCTTTCAGGTTTAGAAAAGACTGCTAAGATATAATTATCTGTTTATGTATCATGAATAACTGTGTTATTTTCTTTGAATTTGTGTATGTAAAGATATTTACAGACAATTTAATGGATTTAAGATTTTCATAATTTTACATATTTTTATGTGTTTGTCTGTCTAACGCAATATGTATGCCAAAGTGTTTCATTGATTTTGCTTAAATTTTGAGTGATAATGTTGCTTAAGAGGCAGTGAACATGCCAGAAATTTAAATAATTGAAGTAGGTAACAAGTTTTCTTTTAATGTTTCTATATGTTTACATTTCAATTTTAATTTTCATAGGGAGTTAAGCTGTACTCTTGCTTCCCTTTTTGTAATTAATTTTTTTTCATTTACATTCAAAAAAATTAAGTAGAGGGTGATGTAGGGAAGCAGCCTACTCATGCCTTATAAAATTCACATCAGTCTTTCCATTGTGTGCCAGCCAGTCCGCTGTAACTAGCTCTGATGTCATAAATATTGCGCAATACTCTAAAATGAAGTAAATAACCTGAAACGTTTCTAGCATGTCAGGAGTAACACAAAATCAATATGTGTTGGATATCAGTTCAATAACTTTAACCATTTTCGAAATTTGGACGTTTTTCTGTAAGAATCATTGGCGCAACAGAAAAGAGCTAGAAACTTAAAAATTTATATTTAGATTCCTTTTGCACAATAATTTAGTAGAAACAGTATTCTGGATCTCACAAATTAAAATTTTAGTTGAAATTCATGATTTTCTGGTTTTTGTCTTACAAATTAAGGAAGCAAGATAGATTAAGTAGGCGAATAAATAAAGCTAGGATGTTTAAATTTAAGTAGAATGGAGATCCGCTATAATCATAAAAATTTGAGAAGTTTCAACAGAATAACTATAAAACTATAGCTATAGCCTATCTCCAAAGAGCAAGTTCAGAGCTCGTCTACTGCGTGTAGTGTAATTAAATTAATTCTCTCGCCCAAAATATTTGACTTAGCCACGTCAGACTTTTATTATGATCACTTACCTGTGTGCTGATTGCACATTTAAATTGAGAGCTTCAACGGCCATCAGCAAAGGAAGCAATGATTTATTCGATAACTTAAAGTGGTGCATTACTAGCCCAGCGGCTAGTCGGGAGAGCAGATTTGATCAGGCGTTCCTTTAGCCGTCCGTACCGCGGCTTTATCTGTAAGAACGCTGCGCGAAAGGTAGAAGGCCCCAGTTCTCTCCAGAGAACCACCACCTGTGCCGGGAGTCGCGTCGCGTCGGTATCGTTGATATAAACAGCCTCGGATGCAGTAATAATTTACTCGGGATACGCGTAACCATGAAATCGTTTTCGAGTGAAGTGTTAATTTTGGGATGACGTTAATGATCTATATTTAGTTTGCGTATGTCGTATTTTCACGTGCCGCCGCAGGACAGGCATTCTACCATTATTAGCGTGGCGTTTGTTGAACATTATCATCAAATTATGGCGAGCATTCACTTAAACATTTAATTTGAACAGTTATAGTTGCATCAGTGCATTAGACTCTGAACTGCTCTGGTACCTGGATTGTGTGGATTCTTTTTGGTCTGTGACTTTCATAATATAGTGAACATTTTAGAGAGAATGGTTTTTGATTATGAATCCCAGACAATCTCCTAATTTCTCAGATCTATAAGCTGTAGCTATAAATGTATTTCTCAGATGAAGTGGGCACTAGGAATTCTAATTACAGGCTTCACGTTTTGCTAATCACTTTCTGGTTGCCAATATTGTAGTTAGAGAGCCAGTGTTGAGAACGGCAAACAACAGCATTAAATAAATAAATACGAAACATATATTATTTGCACCCGCCGCCCCACAGAGTGACTGTTAAATATGCTCAAAGGCTGTATGTAGTGTATATGCCATGTGTTGGACCACCATCAGGAATCTTAGCTGAAACAATACATATGTAGATTTTATTTTATTGTAATGCTTCCTCCTCTTCGTGTATCCTAACGCTCAATGATGTGTATCTTCTTCTATCAGTGTGGTCGATGTGAAAGTGTTGTGAACTGAGTGGTCTGTGAATACATGAGTGTCCACATAAGTGTTCGTAATGTGTACAGGATTTTGTTATACTGATAAATCAAGATTATAATTGATCATTTTGAACTAATTATGTGGCTTCAAGGCTCATGTTGTGTGATTTTATAGTCAGGGAAGAAATGGTTTTTAAGATATGATGATGTAGTATCTTTTCCAGTGTGAATGTTTCTTTGCGTCACAAGTCATTCTGTGCAGACTGTGGGTCTATAAAGAATCAATATTTGCAAGATGTTTATTTGGAAATTCTTTAATGTGTGATATATTGAGTCCCTCCAGGTGGGAATGATATTGAGATTTTTGTGGCTCTATTATGTTATTTAAGAGATGATCTGAAGTGTTGTGGGTTAATAGGTTCCCTCCAAAGATAGGAAATAAGTGGATTTAGTTGTTAGTTTCCTCCAGGAAGAGGTTGTGTGGAATGAGTTTAGGACTATGGTTAGCGAGTGCAGTTGGGTAGTATTCAGGAAGGGCTATAAAAGACTGATGCTGCTCCCAGTGGTTTTTGTAGTTGGGTTGTGAATATTGCCAGTGCTTGCAAGAATGATGTCTGTGTGTATGAATAGTTCTAAGTCCGAAAGAAGAGGGCTATACCAGGTATTAACGAGTATTTTTGTTGAATATGCTGATGTAAAGGTGCACTACAGCAGATTTAGGGATACAAATAAACTGTGGGTAGCTCCATTAATGAAGTATACCTGCATCCTTCTTAGACTCTGTCCGCCCCCAGTAGCTGAGTGGTCAGCGTGACAGACTGTCAATCCTAAGGGCCCGGGTACGATTCCCAGCTGTGTCGGAGATTTTCTCCGCTCAGGGACTGGGTGTTGTGTTGTCCTAATCATCATCATTTCATCCCCATCGACGCGCAGGTCACTGAAGTGGCGTCAAATCGAAAGACCTGCACCAGGCGAACGGTCTACCTGATGGGAGGCCCTAGCCACACGACATTTCCATTTAGACTCTAAGGGTAATTTGATTTTTGTACACCTATGGATGAAGAGAGATTAATGATGTTCGATTTTTCACATGATGGCACATTTTGATATTGTTTGAAGTGGTACCAGAGCTGAAAGTTTGCTGCCTTCAGCCAGTGTATTGATTCTGGAGACAAGGATATGAGAACTTCAGGAACATGAGTATAAAAACATAGTTCAAGAACCTGCAATTTCAAGTTTTGGTAAGTGACTAACATGATGATTTATGAAGGTGACTTGAAAGACATTCTAAAGATATTTAAACATTTTAGGTGACACATGTTGAGTAATGGAAGAATGTTGTGTATTTTCAACAGTGATGTGCAAGATATGTGATTGTATGATGACAGAAAGTGTAGATCATTTTTAATTTCATGTTGTTATTAGTGAGTATAATGTAACAGCTCGTGAAACTGTATATATATATATATATATGAATGCACTGTTCTGTATGATTGCTTGATTATATGTGTTAGTGAACTGTCATTGTTTTGAAGGTGAATATTTCCAAGTTTTAAACATGATAGCATAATAATGATGATGTCTACTTTCTAGCTGCTTGATTTACTCAGTCTTTTATTGATTTCTTGTCTGTAACTTAATGTTTTGATATATTTCAATATGCTGTTTGGTTCCCCTATGTCATACATATATTATACATATGTTTAATGATTTATTTCAGTGTGGTGCCTGATTGATTTGTAATTGCTTGGGTTTTGTATTATGATGTCTCCTGTCAATGGAGCTGCTATCAGAGTTATTAGACTATTTCGTTGTTAATAATTTTGGGCCTAGTAGCATTGTTAAACTTGGGGGTGCGATTGTAGATAGTTGAAGTTGTATGTAATAGTGTAGAACCGATATTATTGTACTAGTTGGACTGGTAGTTAGTTAAACTAACATAACATGTATATATGAGAAATGTACTAATGAATATTATGTCCCCGTGTGTACCCATATAAATTAAGAATTCCTTATACAAGTTAGAAATGTACTTTGTGAACCGTGTACGCCTTCAATTTAATAGAGTTTTTTGTAGGTGACTCTCTACAGCAGCTGGAAAATTTGGAACAAGCATATCTGTGCCATCATCTGTACAATTGTATGTTTATTCTCTACCGGTTTCGGTTATTACAATCAATTTCATAGAAGAAAAACAGTGTACATCAACAGATCAAGCATACATTTTTGTCAAATATGATCCAACCAAATGTAAAACATATATAATTACCATAATTGTTTTAACACAGTCCATGTAAACGTGCTGTGCCTTGGTTGGGTCAAACTTGGCGAAAATGCGTGTTTGATCCATTGATGTACACAGTTTTTCTCTTGTGAAGATGGATGTAATAATGGACACCGGAAGAGAATGAATATACAATTGTACACCTTTCATGTTAGTTTTGAAGTGAAATATTTTATTTTTATTGTAACAATATGTCATTGTATTTGTTCCCTTGAAGTAATTTGACAAATATATGAGATCTGCTCTTGCATTTTATTAATCACTAACCCATGAACTAAGCGACTAATAATGCAGTGGGTGTGTCTTATAAAAACTGTCCATAAATTAATGATGATGATGTTTGAGTATAAAAACGATTTATGGAGAATCATGTTTATTGTATGAACTTATATATATCTAGGAAACTGAGAGACCAGAGGAAAGAGAGAGATGCATTGTGGGCACAAGGATGACAGAACTGGAAATGCGGAGGCCCATGGATGCTCCACTGGGGCAAGAATAACCAAAATCAAACTTGGTGGCCTGACAGTAAAGCAATGTTCTGCAGAGATTACAGGAAACCTATGACTTGCGTACCAAAGTACAAATGCATGCGAGGTAAATGTATTACTGATGGGAAAGAAGAATATGTTTAAGACTTAGGAGTGTGATGTGTAGTTAAACAGTAATAAATTTCGTTGTAACCTGATTTTAGCTTACGCCAGATTTCCAATATGCATTGGTGGGTGGGTGATCACATGCGTTACTGAACCAAGAAGAAAAGAGTTTGTCAGTTTCCCAAGTATTATACAAATTATTCATTGTGATAGAATCTGATGAATCGTTTAAAAAACAGGTATTCCCAACCTGAAAGCAATGTTTGTGTAAGTGTCTCATAACAGGCCCATTACCCTTTTTGTGTACCAGTTTACTCAAAACGTTGCCCAAAAGACTAAGACACAGCTCTCTCTCTCTCTCTCTCTCTCTCTCTCTCAAAACGAAAAACAATTTAACATTATAGTGACAAAATATTTAGTTTAAAAACAATCTTTAAAAGTGTAAATATTTTATGTCAAAACATAAACACTGAAAATAAAAATTTTCTATGGATTCAATGTATTGTTATTCTGATGTCTGACTAGGACACAATAATTGCTTATGTTCTTGTGTTTGGAAGTATCTTGCTATTTTCCACAATTCTCCATTTTACAATAATTTAAACGAGAGTGATGTTTTCATATTGAAGCTTAACATTTCAAGTATCCGTTTCAAAATATGGTGACTTATTCATCATCATTTGCATTGAATATAGTTTCGTGTGGTAATAAGGTTATTTAAGATTGTTCTGCTATGTCATGTTTATGAATACATGACAGATTTTAGTTATTGATCTTGTAACGTTAGTAAGCTCTTCAAGCCACAAGCTGGGAATAATACACAGAACACCTTGAACGACTGTAGATAGGCTGTTCACATTCACAGAACATGTACATTAGTATCTTCTGCAGAGTGATTAGCATTTTAGTCACCTCAGTTCGTGTGTCCTGTGTGTCGTGTGTCCTGTTGGCTAGGCACAAGGTCCGTCATTGGCGATGGCATCGACGCGTATAAGGCGCAAATGGCGTCCCATGGTATAGTCAATCATGCTGCATTCACCTGGTTCCGAAGTTCATCTGTGGTGGTTGGCACTGGGTCACAGCGCAGAAACCGACATTTCACCATATCCCAAATACTTTCGAATGGCGACAAGTCTGGTGATCTGGTGTGCCAGGGAAAAAGGCTGACATCCCTTGACACCAAGAAGGCACTTGTTCGTGCGGCAACATGTGGTCGTGCATTGTCTTCCTGAATAATGGCGTCTGGATTGTCGAGCAGAAAGGGTATGGCTACGGGTCGCAGAATGTCAGTCACGCAAGTCACTTTGGTCACAGTGTCCTGAACACGCACCAACTGTGATTTGTTGTTGTACCCAATTGCACCCTGCACCACAAGGCCTTGAGTGGCGCTGTGTGTCTTGTGTGAATGCAGTCACTGTAATGCCGCTCTCCCCCCCCCCCCCCCCCCCTCAATCTGTGGTGATCCAAAATGTGGTTATCATTTTCAAACGAAACTAACTTGGATTCGTCCGAATACACTATCTGATACCATTCCTGTCCCCAGTGACGTCCTTCCATACAGTTGCCGTCTAACATGTTTCTGCACATTCGTCAAAGGTAGGTGAAGAACTGGACGACGCGCACGTAGCCCATGCCGTAATAAATGGCGACGAACTTTCACCCCTGATAGGGTACGTTGTGTTGCACTGTACCACTGTTGCGCCAGAGGCGACAACGAGAGCCGCAGCTGGGTAGCGTTGCGCTGCGATATCAATGTTGAACTTGAACCCGCGGGTTGGCGTGGTTCAAATGCTGATCATTTCTGTAGAACATACTAGTTTACATGTCCTGTGAATAGGAGCGTCCTATCTGTAGTCGTTCAAGGTGTTCTGTTTTTTTCTGAACATGAGTGTAGAACACAATTATGTAGAGTCAGCCGTAAGGCATTACCGTGCAGTACTCCGATCAGTCACTGTTTTCTTCTAGTGTTAATTCTTTACCCATCTTATTTAATAATTTTATAATGTTTAGCAGTATATTACGATGTGATGATGGAATCTGGAATGTACTCTGGTCGTCTCCTCCAGAGCACGATCCAAATCTTCTTAATCTAGTAAGGAGAATGTGATGAAAGGGGCCTGTTAGTTGACTTTTTAATCTCCTGTAATATATTTCTCTTCCTTTTCGTGATTTGTAGTATTTATTTTCTTACTTTCTTCGAGACCTCACAATAACCAGTTTCAATGTAAATATTCTGATTCTTTCAAAAGCACATTGCTAATCCAACGTATCAGAAGTAGGTCTTTGGAGATTACATCGACCATCAGCCATTAGGCTTCGCTGGCGTCTAGCATGCCATGTGGGTGCCTTGTTCGAAGGAAGTCATCCATAATTTATTTGCTGTTGCTTGGTTGTACAATACTCTGGAGTGTTAAGATGTATCTGTTTCGGGAGCCTTCTGAGGATGCATGCCATTCGGATGAAGTCATTTTGTTTGATGGAAAGCCACACTGCTGAACAGTCTCGAAGATGTGTGGTAAGGTCAACCCAATTTACATCCTGTACAATTTACCATGTGAGGTTAACTGGGTTTGCTTATTAGTATTCTCCTGCGTGCTAGTACCCTTGCAGATATTTTCATGAATAGGCATTTAGGCAGAGAGTGGGCACTGTTGATGATAATAATACTGATTATTATTATTATTATTAGCAAATACTGCAATATCTTTGCATGGTAGTTATTTTTCAGGAAATGTGTAAGGTAAGGTTATGTATGATCCTGTGTTGCTGGATTCTGATACAGGTGGTACCAGTGCCTCACTGAACTGCTATCATTACACAGTACACAGTCAGTAGAAGCTCAGGTTTCTGTTAAAAGAGTTTTCACCTGGTGAAATATTTTCCGCATTCAGAATTTATTTGGACAGAAAATGGAAGTACCGTAGTTACCTGTTGTTATATAGAACTGTTCATTCTTGTATTATGCCTGCTTTCTTCTTCTGTTGCGAGGGATTTATGAAACTGTGACCTGTGTCATTACTTAATAGATGATTTCGAGTCAGATAATGCTAGAAATTTATTCTTTTGTGCGTCGCATATTTCATTCTGCATATCACTAAAATATCAGACCATATTTATCAATGTCTAGAAGCATAGTCCTTTTTTACACAAACACACACACACCTTTCACTATTCCGAATTGTGTGTAGAAATGAGAGACTGCTCTTTGTTTGTAGCCATATACATTTAGTTATAGACTTAACTGGTATGAGGCCATTGTGAGCAACAAACTGTTACTTAATGTCATTAATTACTGCTTCTGTTGCATATTAGGACTTACCATATCACCAAGCTGATAATCGTCTTCCTTGAGAGCTGACGATTCTTCTGGTGAACCCAGTTCCTGTGAAAACAAAGGACAAATTTTTTGTTAGCTTTCACTAAAAGACTCATTATCTCCGTTCACACTCTACAAACCATAGTGAATTATACAAGGTGTTACAAAAAGGTACGGCCAAACTTTCAGGAAACATTCCTCACACACAAAGAAAGAAAATATGTTATGTGGACATGTGTCCGGAAACGCTTACTTTCCATGTTGGAGCTCATTTTATAACTTCTCTTCAAATCACATTAATCATGGAATGGAAACACACAGCAACCGAACGTACCAGCGTGACTTCAAACACTTTGTTACAGGAAATGTTCAAAATGTCCTCCGTTAGCGAGGATACATGCATCCACTCTCCGTCGCATGGAATCCTTGATGCGCTGATGCAGCCCTGGAGAATGGCGTATTGTATCACAGCCGTCCACAATACGAGCACGAAGAGTCTCTACATTTGGTACCGGGGTTGCGTAGACAAGAGCTTTCAAATGCCCACATAATGAAAGTCAAGAGGGTTGAGGTCAGGAGAGCGTGGAGGCCATGGAATTGGTCCGCCTCTACCAATCCATCGGTCACCGAATCTGTTGTTGAGAAGCGTACGAACACTTCGACTGAAATGTGCAGGAGCTCCATTGTGCATGAACCACATGTTGTGTCGTACTTGTAAAGGCACATGTTCTAGCAGCACAGATAGAGTATCCTGTATGAAATCATGGCGGTGAATCGAGGAAGTACAGTACATACTGACGAAACTAAAATGAGCTCTAACATGGAAATTAAGCGTTTCGGGACACATGTCCACATATAACATCTTTTCTTTATTTGTGTGTGAGGAATGTTTCCTGAAAGTTTGGCCGTACCTTTTTGTAACACCCTGTATAATAGAAAGTAGTACCATTATATTGGATATTAGTGATTCTTCCCATTCCGCCAATATATGGAGTGCAGGATGAATGTCTGCTTAAATCCGTTTGTGCTTGCTGTGATGTGTCTAAGCTTGTCTTCACGGTGCCTATAGAAGCAAGAACTGGGTTCCTGTAATATATTCCTGGGTTCCTCTCTTAATACTGGCTCTCGAAACTTTGTAAGTACCCATTTGCTGGATAGTTGGTGCCTGTCGTCAACTGTTCATGTTCTTCAGTATTTCCAAGGCGCACTCTCATCCGTCAGACAAAGTTGTAACCATCCATGCTGTCCTTCTTGAGAAATGTGTGGGCTTTTGTCAAATAGTACTACTATTCAAGGATATTTGTTTGTAGAGTGAATGTATTTTTCCAGCATCATACCAATGAAACTATGTCTGCTACGACTGAGCTTACGTGTATACCCAAAAGTTTTTAGATACCAGTTTTGTATCACAGTTCACTGATTAAAGTTCCGAGTCATTGATTCAGTGATCACAGGACATTACGCAAGGCCATCAACCACGGATCTTGCCGAGTTGTGGTCGCTTGCATGCCTCAGTGATACAGGTACCCAAACCAAATAGGGGGGGGGGAGGGGGGTCTGTGGAAAGGCCAGACAAACATGTGGTTCCGGAAGGACAGCAGTCTTTTCAGTTGCTGTAGGGGTAACAGTCTGGATGATTGACTGATATGGCCTAGTAATATCAGTTAGCCTGGCGTTTATGAGTTGGTGATGTAAATGGATAAAAGGAAGAGGAAACTACAGCCGGAACTTCTCCGAAGGACTGCATAGTTAGATAATGATAGGGTCTTCTTGGGTAAAATATTCCGGATTCCATTCGGATCTCCGGGCGGGGGCTACTCAGGGACTGTCGTCATCAGCAAAAACAAAACTCCAAAACTGGCATTCTATAGATCAGAAAGTTTAGTGTTAGACCCCTTAATCGGCTGTATAGGTTAGAAAATTTAAAGACGGAAATGGATAGGTTGAAGATAGAGGTAGTAGGGATTAGTGAAATTCGGTGGCAGGATGAATAGACATCTGGAGAAATGAGGACAGGGTTACAAACGCAAAATCAAATAGAGGTAATGCAGGAGTGGGTCTAATAGTTAATAAGGAAAGAGAACAGGAATAGGCGTAAACTACTAAAATTAGCAGAGTGAACGCATTATCGAGCCGTGATAGACACAGTGCCAATACCGTACACAGTAGTACAAGTGTATATCTACGCAGATGATGAAAATATTGAAAGCATATATAATGAGATAAAAGAAATAATTCACATTGTTAAGGGATAGGTTCAAAAATGGTTCAAATGGCTCTGAGCACTATGGGACTTAATATCTGAGGTTATCAGTCCCCTAGAACTTAGAACTACTTAAACCTAACTAAACTAAGGACATCACACACATCCATGCCCGAGGCAGGATTCGAACCTGCGACCGCAGCGGTTGCGCGGCTCCAGACTGAAGTGCCTAGAACCGCTCGGCCACACCGGCCGGCCGTTAAGGGATAGGGAAATTTAACTGCTATGGGTGACGGAAGTCGGTAGTAGGAAGAGGAAGAGAAGGAAAAATAGTGGTTGAATATCGACTGGGGAAAAGGAATGAAAGAGGAAGCCCCCTGGTAGAATTTTTCTCAGATCATAACTTAATCATCTCTAACACTTGGTTTAAGGACCATGAAAGAAAATTGTATACGTGGAAGAAACCTGGAGACACTGTAATGTTTCTGATCCATACGTATTATAAAAATGGATGTACGTCTATATGTATGTATGTATGTTCCATACTTCCTCCTAAACCGCTGAAACGATGTCAACCAGATTCGATACACGTATCACTTACTCTCTGGGAAGATTCCGAGAGGAGGTAAGAAACACATACCTATCAAAGGGCTAGGGGTGGGTGTAAAAAAACAGCGTAGCCCTTGACGCGTGAATACTATTACTTAAAAATTACGTAGGCTCCTGCGACCGGTGTTATGACGATTAAAATACTTCTGGGTGTTGTACTGCGTCGTTATATAAAATACTTTAATTATAAACTTACAACCGATGTTTCGACCGTATTACAGCTTCCTTCCTCAGTACAGGACTGTTTTGGTAGAGGAAATGTGGCTCTATTTACTGCAGACGATCTGTCTCAATAAGTCATATTTTTCAAGCTTAAGTGGCCCTAGAATATAAGAGGCTAGACATGACGGAAGGTAGAGTGCAGGAAAGAAGCTGTTCGTGGGCTAGCCGGCTTGCCAGTGATTGACTACGGTTTGCAAATCAGCGCGTGGCTTCCGGTTGGCATGTTTTCTTCTAATGCGCGCGGAAATACACTGATAATTCCCGTTCAATAAATAGAGCCACCTTTCCTTCACCAAAACCAATCTTCCCCTGAGGAAGGCCGATGTAGTACGGTCGAAACGTTGGTTTTAAGTTTATAATTAAAGTATGTTACATAATTGACGCGGTACAACATCCAGAAGAATTTTAATACCCTTTACTTTAGTCATCCAGTATTTGAGAATGAGAGCACTTACTGACTTGCAACAAACTTGACTCTTAATTTCTAACTTTTACGAAACTTTTTCCCGTTGGCAACCCGCGCAAAAGGTCGATATTTCATCGCTTACTACATTATCGCTACTCATGCAGTGAAACTGCCGCATAAAGGGTGACGTTTAAATTTATTACTTCTTCACTACTAACTATATTCTCGACGTATGTTGCAGACAGTATTCACATGTACCAGTGTATGTACTAGCAAAATTATACACTCCTGGAAATGGAAAAAAGAACACATTGACACCGGTGTGTCAGACCCACCATACTTGCTCCGGACACTGCGAGAGAGCTGCACAAGCAATGATCACACGCACGGCAAAGCGGACACACCAGGAACCGCGGTGTTGGCCGTCGAATGGCGCTAGCTGCGCAGCATTTGTGCACCGCCGCCGTCAGTGTCAGCCAGTTTGCCGTGGCATACGGAGCTCCATCGCAGTCTTTAACACTGGTAGCATGCCGCGACAGCGTGGACGTGAACCGTATGTGCAGTTGACGGACTTTGAGCGAGGGCGTATAGTGGGCATGCGGGAGGCCGGGTGGACGTACCGCCGAATTGCTCAACACGTGGGGCGTGAGGTCTCCACAGTACATCGATGTTGTCGCCAGTGGTCGGCGGAAGGTGCACGTGCCCGTCGACCTGGGACCGGACCGCAGCGACGCACGGATGCACGCCAAGACCGTAGGATCCTACGCAGTGCCGTAGGGGACCGCACCGCCACTTCCCAGCAAATTAGGGACACTGTTGCTCCTGGGGTATCGGCGAGGACCATTCGCAACCGTCTCCATGAAGCTGGGCTACGGTCCCGCACACCGTTAGGCCGTCTTCCGCTCACGCCCCAACATCGTGCAGCCCGCCTCCAGTGGTGTCGCGACAGGCGTGAATGGAGGGACGAATGGAGACGTGTCGTCTTCAGCTATGAGAGTCGCTTCTGCCTTGGTGCCAATGATGGTCGTATGCGTGTTTGGCGCCGGGCAGGTGAGCGCCACAATCAGGACTGCATACGACCGAGGCACACAGGGCCAACACCCGGCATCATGGTGTGGGGAGCGATCTCCTACACTGGCCGTACACCACTGGTGATCGTCGAGGAGACACTGAATAGTGCACGGTACATCCAAACCGTCATCGAACCCATCGTTCTACCATTCCTAGACCGGCAAGGGAACTTGCTGTTCCAACAGGACAATGCACGTCCGCATGTATCCCGTGCCACCCAACGTGCTCTAGAAGGTGTAAGTCAACTACCCTGGCCAGCAAGATCTCCGGATCTGTCCCCCATTGAGCATGTTTGGGACTGGATGAAGCGTCGTCTCACGCGGTCTGCACGTCCAGCACGAACGCTGGTCCAACTGAGGCGCCAGGTGGAAATGGCATGGCAAGCCGTTCCACAGGACTACATCCAGCATCTCTACGATCGTCTCCATGGGAGAATAGCAGCCTGCATTGCTGCGAAAGGTGGATATACACTGTACTAGTGCCGACATTGTGCATGCTCTGTTGCCTGTGTCTATGTGCCTGTGGTTCTGTCAGTGTGATCATGTGATGTATCTGACCCCAGGAATGTGTCAATAAAGTTTCCCCTTCCTGGGACAATGAATTCACGGTGTTCTTATTTCAATTTCCAGGAGTGTATCATTGTATGCCTCATAGTTCAGGAGATGTGATGTAATCACTGTGGTGTGTGAAAAACTTCCATATCATGCATGACGTGAAAATTTATTATTTCTTTGCTACTTACTCTACTCTCAACGCATGTCGCAGGCAGTATCCACACATGCCACTGATTGTTCCTCCAAAAATTTATCATTGTAGGCCTACGACACATAGTTCAGGAGATATTATGTCGAATATAGACATGCGTGAAAAATTGGTGCATCTTGAATGACGTTTTAATTTATTACTTCATTTCTAATAACTCTATTCAAGACACATTTGCAAACAGTATCCAAATATGTCACTGGACGTACCTACAAAAATATATCACTGTACGACGCATAGTTCAGGAGATATGGCGTCAAATACTAAGAAATTGGTGTTTCAACTGTACGAATCGTATTTGGGTAAAAGTCGTCTTAGGCACATTGAGATTCAGTGAACGTAGGCGTAGTGGTGAAGGTACCCTGTCAACGAAACTCCTAGTTTTCGAGCAATTAGATAATGCATTCCTTAGCGATATGTTCATTTTGCAGGCAAACAGCAGTGTTATTTCCTAACAAAAATAAATTCCGCAATATACTGTACACTACTCGTATGTAACGGAAAAGACTGTTTGAGCATTAACGTACACATTTATTTTCGCCCTATAACATGCATGCATGCATGCAATCATACATACATATATACATTAATATGCACATAAATGCATACATAATTATACCTACAAAAGTTATTTTCATTCACAATCGGAATAAGATGGAATGTTTTTACAAATACGAACTTTTGCCTGTTTATTGTAAAATGACATTTTTTTGCTGGTGTATTTTGCTGCATACGATAGTGCTCATATGTGATAATGAGATCTTATTATAAGGTGTTCCAGGCAGAGGCAGGACTTCAGTCAATGTTTTCTACTTGTGTTATTGATTTTAGTATGCTACTTGAATACGTTGCACTTTCCTGTGCACTGACAGGTGTGAATGATCGTGTCCTTGAAAACTGGCGAAGACATCTGGTGGTAAATAACTGAATGAAGTTTCATTATTAATACTCGGTCATGTAGTATAACTTGCGATGCCTCCAAAATAAATTTATTTATAATACGCACTTCGAGCTTGCGGGCAAGTTTACATTGCCTGAAAAAGTAGACGTTTAACGGCTGGATGTATTTAGTGGTTCGTGGGGGGGATTATTTCTGTGCGAATACCTTTTTCATTTAAGGATTCGAATACATTTTTCATTTAAGGATTTCTGAATTTCAGGTTCTTAAAATATAGCTCCATCGCTTTACCCAGTCCAAGAGTCAAACAACAGTAAGGTGTTGGAGAGAAAAATATTCCATCGAACTGATAACATGGGTCTGTGTTAGTTTACAACTTTGTTAAAAGCAGTTTCTTGTGTTATTAGCTGTCACAGCCTTGACCAAATGGTGCATTTTGTTCTTAAAAAAAAAGTGCACCTTTCTACCAAGGAATCCAGCAGAGGCATATAAAGTTGGAGAGTATAAGAATGTGCTACGCATGAAATAGATTTCACCACAGCAAAGATGTGTTTTTCTCCAATATTCGATGAGTCTTGTTCATTTGCCATTTCATATGCAAATCGTGACTGCTCTGTATTGAAAATGCTGTTTCCACTATAGGCTTCGCATGCGATTAAGGCATTAACCTCACGTACAAACGCTCCAGCAGACTCCGTTACGTCTTTTTCGTCCTTCATTTCTTTCGTGGAAACATAACTTGTTATTTTTCGGGAAGGAATGTGGTTTTCTCTTTTAAATCTGTCTACAAAAGTATTCGAAGCAATGCATTTACAATTGTGTTTCTTGGTGGAAATAATAGCCCAGTTTCGTTAATTGTAATCATGGTCAATCAAGCCAGGCCCCGATCAATTTATTCTTTAAAGTTTTCAGAGATCTCCTTTTTTACTAAAGAATACTGACATGAGTTTGGAGGGCTTTCGTAAAATCTTATCGTTTTCCTAAGCCTAATAATACCTAGGGGGAGGGTACGTTATGCCTACCTTTTGAAAATACTGTAATCAGGCAATGAGCTTTATATTTAAAAATTTTGAAAAATATGATGATTGCTTTTAATGAGTTCTTATACAAGATTCACTAATTGTTTTAAATTTTTCCGGAAAACATAACACAAAGATTTAAGTCTTAGTAGTGAAATGTGACTTTTCACAACAAATGTAATATTCATATCTTCAGGTTTTGGATCCTTCTTACACATCTATACACGAGAGTTAACAACATTTGTATTCTTTAAATTTTTTTGTGGTCATAAACTATGGTGTACGCATTACGGAAAACACGTTGGTGTTGCTAAGTGTGTGTTAAAGAATATTGTCGGGCCCTGGACATAACTTATACATCGGCACATATTTAAAAAGTATGTTGTTAATAAAAGTTAAAACCAAGTAACGAATTTTTTTATTTTTTTTGTGGTGAGCTTGAAGTACCCTCCCCTCCCCCTTTCCTGGTAGTTCGTAATGGTTAACCACATTTATTGTACAATTAAACTTCTTTGCAGTCGCTTATACATATTTTCTATTACACCCTTTTTTAACTTTTCTGTGTATGTATACATTTTATTACACCTCTCTAAATGGTTTCGGTCAGCTCGTTTCGTTTAGCTCTGTCTTGTGATGATAGTTCATACTCGCTTGTAGAATAACCTTTGTCATTCCTGCTTTCAATTGCTGTGGCTCTATAAACACATTCCTCCACAAAGATATTCGCATCTTCAACATCTAATGTATCATTTAGATTCAGAGATATTTCTTCAAAGAACTTATTGATAATGAAGTCAAATACGGAATTCACAAAAGGAAGATCTTCAATTCTATCTTGTACTACATTACGATACGCTGTTGGCTGTGACACATGAATTGGATGGATGCGATGCATGCTGACTGAAAAATAAAAGTTTATCAATATTAGACTTTTGTGAAAACTTTTAACCAGAAGAATAAGTGTATTAACAGTACGATCGCAAATACATAGCTACTATTCTTTAAACGTACCCCTCCCCCATCCCACTCACCAGCTCAGCGCCCAGGGGGAGATAAGCGAAGGGGACAATGTAGCGCGCCCGTCCTGCGCTGCAACCAGCCTCTATAAGCGACAACCGTACAATAATAATCTCGATTAAAGAAAAACGAGTAACGGTTGTAGCGCTATGTACTGGAGCACACCACATACCCGAATTTGCATCCCTCCTAGTCGTTTGTATTGTGATGAAAAAAATCCGTACTGGAATAGTACGCGCATAATTACTGTCCATGTTTAATCAAAGGCCACACAGTGTAGCGTTTCCCACGCGCACAGAAAGGATACTGCTGTGGCGACATCCTTATAGCTTCTGTTGCGTGGCTGAACGGCCCAACAACACTCATGTGTGTAATAAGAGAGGACTAAAAAAGATTGATTTCCGATATGCTGTAAGTGCTTGTTTTTTTTTCGAGATATTGTAGCGTAATAGCATCTGTAAATCAACAGTAACATTTTGACACCGCTTAAGGTGTTTCGTCTTCTAAATACACAGAAACAGAGACGAAATAACACGATTACAACAAGTGTAAGGGCATAGCGAATACTGTTTTATTCCAACAACACTTGGAAGAGACAGGAAGCCCATACAAAAATGACCGCCAATACCAGTCTTGTTCACCCCTTCTCTCGATTATTTCTCCGCTGAACAGAATCAATACAAGATAGGTTTGACGGATGACATCTAAAATCTTTTCAGGGAAGGGCGAATAATTTTTCGGGAAATGGATGACAGAGTTCCAAAGATGATGATCTTTCCCCTCATAGGACTGCACACCGTTCAGCAAACGATTTACTTGGTTGTACCGATCCGTTTCAGCGAATAAAAAGATACGAGCTTCGGGTCATACTTGTGAATGGATTTAGCAGCTTCTCAGTACATGGAACTCCAATACGCCGACGACATCGATGCATGCTCTATCCTATCAAACACACCCGAACGTCTGTTACTGGATATTAATATGGATTAGAGCATATACACTCCCGATATACATCATTCTGATTTTGAAACGCACATCTCGGAAGCTGCAGTTTTTAATGGATCATCACTGACCTTCAATGAAATGGAATTTTCCAATCACTGTTATAATGTTATTTGCGTAATTGCATCACGTTCCCGACAACTGCTTATGTGTAAACGAAATTTGTCCCATATTTTCGAAAACATGTCATCACATATCCTCAATTTTATTTTTCAGTCTTCTGTATGTTAATCTTTTCAGCAATTGGGATGCATGAGATTTTAACCTGATTGTGCAATAGTTTTCGCACCTTTCTCCCCTTGCTGTCTTCGGAATTGTCTGGATGATACTTTTATGAAAGTCTAATGATACACAGCCAGACTCATAGCGTCTACACACCAACTTGAATAGTCGATTTCCCCCTAATGATATTAGACAATCAGATGGAATACTATCTATCTCTGCTGCTTTATTTGGATATAAAGTCAACAAAAGCTGCTTTAAATTCTGAATCTGGATCTCCTATGTCTTCCTTACTGCAGTTAATGCTTCCGATGACACTGTACGGGATTTCTAGTCCTTTTAATTTGCAACGGATTTAGTTGCGTTCAGGTCAACTACAAGCCTCATCACAGGTCATCTCGTCTCCTCGTAGACAACCCCATAAACTGTGAACACCCTACATCTAAAACAAACACGCTGCAAGCCGCTGTACAGTGCATGATGCCCGCCTGGCTAGCCGCGCCGTCAAACGCGCTGCTTCCCGAGCGGAAAGGCGTGACGGTCTCTGGCATGAATCCACCCCGCGGATTAATGTCGAGGTCTAGTGTGCCGGCCAGCCTGTGGACGGTTTCTAAGGCGGTTTTCCATCTGCCTCGGTGAATGCGTACTGGTTACCTCTATTCCGCCTCAGTTACGCTATGTCGACGATTACTGCACAAACATTGTCTCCACGTACTCGTACACCATCATTACTCTACCACACAAACAGTTGGGGTACACTCGCCTCTGGTATGAGACGTTCCCGGGGGGGGGGGGGGGGGGGGGGTCCACAGGGAGCCACATCGCGCAATAGCCCTGGGGTCGGTGTGGGGCGGCGGTGGAGTGGGCGGACTGCTGTGGCCTGTTGTGGGGTTGTGAACCACTGTGAGGGCTACGGCGGGGTGAAGGCTCTCCATCGTTTCTAGCTCCTCGGTTCAATACACACACAGTGCATGGTGGAGGGTACATCTCACACCAGTATTATCGGTTAAGCTTCCATCCCAATCTCACACACTGATCGAGTAAAAAATAATGGTCTATATACCTCCGTACATAACCCAATCCACACTTAGATTTCTGGCAAAAATACGACATCTTTCCCAGACTTGTTTTTTTCGTAACATATTCAGATGGAGTGTACCAACACATAGGATCCTAGGAACATTCACTTGATGCTTTTGATTTGCGGATCAGCTATGTTACACAAACAGATGTGGTCTCACATGGTTGATAGACAGTGACTATGTAGTAGTAAGCTGTCGAAACAATGTTACTTTCACCAGTACGTATCATTTGAACACAAACAGGTTTATGTGTGCTAATGCCACGACGTTGCCCTCAACGTTATAGTGGAAACTGAGAATGTATGGTGAGATACAAAGGTGGGAGTCGTTCAAATATAGTGGGAGAAGCTGTATGGTAAACTGACATATTTCGAGGGGTAGTTGATGGCTAAGTACGCCACATTCTGTCTGGGCATTCCTGTCTTCATCAACGGCGGTCTTAGTGCATCAATGCTCATTGTGTGTGGTGCTGATTCTTTAAAATTAACAGCTCGAGAGTCATCATAGAGCGTATTTCAAACGCATCAAAGTATCGTGAATATACGTGGTTTAAAGGAAGCGGTTTGTGCTGCAGTGGAGCAAGAGTAGACCTGCGGTGTTGTCTGTGTGTGTGTGTGTGTGTGTGTGTGTGTGTGTGTGTGTGTGTGTGTGTGAGAGAGAGAGAGAGAGAGAGAGAGTGTTTGTGACTACCTCTCACCATTAACCAATGTTCCATTAAAATTACAGTCTTCTACACCATGTTCATGCGTAATATACACCCCATACTGATTTCTGAAATTTTATTTGCTAATTATGGTTCAAATGGTTCAAATGGCTCTGAGCACTATGGGACTTAACTTCTAAGGTCATCAGTCCCCTAGAACTTAAAACTACTTAAACCTAACTAACCTAAGGACATCACACACATCCATGCCCGAGGCAGGATTCGAACCTGCAACCGTAGCGGTCGCGCGGTTCCAGATTGTAGCGCCTAGAACCGCTCGGCCACCCTGGCCGGCTGCTAATTATGGAATAGTCAGTTATCCACTCTCTCCCACAGTCTTCTAGGACCTATGTTCTCCCTCCTGATTTCGAAATATAATTTGTTCATGTACACAATATTCATTCTTCCAGTAGAGCAATGGAATCAGATGATTGTAACATAATTTCTGAATGTCGGTCAGGGCTATTTATGTACAGTGGTTCTGTGTAAGGTACTTCCTGCCATCATTAAGAAATGTCCCATTAAAACTACAGTCTTCCGCACCATATACATCCCATACTGATTTTTGAAATTTAGTTCGGTATTGTTAGCATTTAGACAGATTCGAACTCAAACACTCCATTTCCCTAGTTATAAATCAGAACTTAAAAACCAGTTTCATTTTACTGGAGGAAGATGTAAACGTTTCTGCCAGAAAGAAAAAACTTCGCATTTTATCCGAATCCATAAACTGGTCGTCAAGTATTGGATGTCATTACAATAGTACAGGCCGATGGTCCATTTCAAAGTCAACCAGTTCTGCTCTAGATGTATTTATTACATTCCTGCAGTATGCACACAAATTTCTCTTAATATGCCTCCTGATTCTGACTGTCTCTGCTGGTGCACTGTCTCTAGAGTGCATAGAATTCCCCCTATTATAGTAATGATACATTACATCATTCTTCCGTCCAACATATAGTGCGTGCATTATGAAACCAAGCACCTTCTACCGCCAATTCCGATTACAGTACATCCGCTGTATAATTGTTTTTACTAAAGTAATAAGACATATGGCAGTAGGCAGCACACAGATTTTATTTTTTCTCCCTGCAGTACACCTCAGTACAGAATGTAGTCGCTACTAGCTTAGTGGGGTGTACATGTAGCAAAGCTCATGTTAGGAAGGAACTGAAAGAACTCTTTAGCACAGATCTACCAAAAGCACTCTTTTGGAGGACTAAATGGTGCTTTTTAACTTCATGGATGACAGCATACGTTGACGGATTTGTGGTATTCTCTGTCAGTTCTATGTTTCGACTCTAAAAAATCACAATTCTTCAACGCAGGTCAGGAGGCGTTAATATCTCTGTGTAATCATAGTTGTCATATTAAGAGCAGACCTAAGAGTGACTGAAATAGGAAAAATCAAGAAATGAATGCATTTTACTGGTAATGTTGTTTTCTTCAAAATATATATTAACAATGTATAAAAATGTATTGTAAAGTGATAGTACTTCGTACAACACCGTTGCTCTCGTCAAAACTGCTCTCATTGTAGCTAAAAGAGGTCTGTGGCACACAGCACACAAGGAAAGGGTAGGTCCACATATAACGCAAGCAACAGTATGTCTGCAGGGAAAGAAGAGTTCTCCCATTTCTTTCTGGAACAAGGGGCGGTGTCTGGAGGACGATTCACCAGCGTTAGGTCCGTGGTAGTGTCGGGTGGGGGAGTGGGGGCTTGAGAAATCGATAGACACACATACAGAAAAATAGCGCAATTGCGCTAGGTGTTTACAGTTGTACTCCATTTACAAGGAAATCTAGAACGCAGGGCGAGAAGTGATGTCATAACCACGTGAGCAGAAGTGTCGGCATATTACATGTTTAGAGTAGGTTATATACACACATCAGAAAATGTTTTGCATCACCCCGGTTCCCAGAACTGAAGATAGACTTTGACTGTGGATATTGTATCACAGACACAGTCCCTCTGACTGTTCAGAGATGTCACTAAACCTGCCCAAAAATGTAAACAACCATGCATGAGCAGCCCCTATTAGACGGAGGGGGTCCGACAGCCGATCAGTTCCAGTCATTCCACCAGGAAGGAGGCACAAGGCTCGTGTTGTTTGTAGTTCAACCATGTCTAGACAGTCAATACCACGGTTCGATCGCGTCAAGGGAATTGTTCAGGCGTCTCGGAGTGAACCAAAACGATGTTGTTCGGACATGGAGGAGTTACAGAGAGACAAGAACTGTCGATGACATGCCTCGCTCAGGCCGCCCAAGGACTACTACTTCAGTGCATGACCACTACCTAGGGATTATGGCTCGGAGGAACCCTGACAGCAACGCCACCATGTTGAATAATGCTTTTCGTGCAGCCACAGGACGTCGTGTTACGACACAAACTGTGCGCAATAGGCTGCATGATGTGCAACTTCACTCCCGACGTCCATAGCGAGGTCCATCTTTGCAACCACGACACCATGCAGCGCAGTGCAGATGGGTACAACAACATGCCGAATGGACCTCTCAGGATTGGCATCACGTTCTGTTCACCGATGAGTGTCGCATATGCCTTCAACCAGACAATCGTCGGAGACGTGCCTGGAGGCAACCCGGTCAGGCTGAACGCCTTAAATGGTTCAAATGGCTCTAAGCGCTATGGGACTTAACATCTGAAGTCATCTGTCCCCTAGACTTAGAACTACTTAAACCTAACTAACCGAAGGCAGGATTCGAATCTGCTACCGTAGCAGCAGCGCTGTTCCGGACTGAAGCGCCTAGAACCGCTCGGTCACAACGACCGGCTGAACGCCTTGGACACACTGTTCAGCGAGTGCAGCATGGTGGAGGTTCCCTGCTGTTTTGAGGTGGCATTATGTGGGACCGACGTACGCCGCTGGTGGTGCCTGGGATAGATTGGAAAGGGCTGTTTATGAACGACGTAACCCATCAACGCTCTGAAGGATCTACACCGAATTGCCATTGAGCTATGAAAGCAGTTCGCTCTGTAACGTAGTGGATGTCTGAGGATGTTGGGGAGGTATATCTGTGAAAGTCTGTGTTTGTGGTATGTCTAACTGCTTCTTTTGTATGATACTTGTAACCTATGCAGAATGGAGATATTCCCACATTCACCTCCTGAATCATCATCACTATGCAGTTCAAAATGTGGTACGTGGAAGATTAGGTTAGCTCACCCTAAATATAGAACATACGATGTGTGGCTGTCATCTTTCAAAGGTTGTGCTTTGTCTGTTAAGCACCATCCTGACAAACTAAGTGAAACTGGGTTGTTTCGTACCGGCGACGGAGATGAAACCGGGTGTTTCCATTGTGGAGGAAGGTTGAAATATTGGGATGAAACTTACAGTCCATGGGCTGTAGATGCCGTGTGGATTTCCAGGTACTTATTTGTGCTTCTTGAGAAGGCTAAGGATTTTGTGGATAATATTTGTCAGAATATAGATGCAAGAATCACTGCAAAGGATGCAGTTAATATTGGTTGTGTTGGTTGGTTGGATTGGGGGAGATGACCAAACAGCGAGGTCACCGGTCCCATCGAATTAGGGAAGGATGGGGAAGGAAGTCGGCCGTGCCTTTTCAAAAAAACCATCCCGGTACTTGCCTGAAGCGATAGCTAATATTAAACCTCCATCAAATCTTCTGAAAACTGCATCCCAACACCGTGTGACTGTGAGAGCTTGTGACAATTCTCACCTGAGTAAAATCTGCTTCCAGGAAGAAATGGGACTACTATTCTTTCCCTGCAGACATATTGCTGCTTGCGTTGAATGTCGGGCTTCCCTTTCCTCATGTTCAGTGTGAATTTATTGTCTATTTTTCTATATTGTTAAAACACATTGTGAAGAAGAAACATTATCATTAAAATGCATTCATTTCTTGTTTTATCCTACATCGATCACTCTTAGGTCTGTCCTTAATATGAGAACTATGGTTACTCTATGATCTTTACTGCTCCTGACCCGCGTTGAAGAATCGTGATTTTTGAGTGTCGGAACATGAAACTGACAGAGGATACCGCGGTTCCGTCAACGAATGCAGTGTTCCGTTAGGTTAAAATGCATCATTTCGTCCCCCAGCAGAGAGATTTTGTTAAGAACTGTGCTACACAGTTCCATATCATCCGCTAACAACTGGTTTGCAACATGTACAAATGGCGACTAGATTTCATATTGGCATGTATTGCAAGAGAAAAAAGGAACTCTGAGTGCTGCCTACGGCCATGTGTCTTAGTACTTTAGTAAAAAGAATTACACAGCAGATAAAATCGTAACTGGTGGTGGAACGTGCTTGATTTCTTAAGGTATGCGCTATATGTTGGACGGAAGGATGATGTTACATTTCAATAATTTTATAGGGTTGAAATCTATGCACTCTAAGGGATATTGTACTGTTTTCCACAGCCAGAAGCAGGAGGCATATTAAGATAAGCTGGTATGAATGTTGCAGGAATATAACAAATCCGTACAGAGCAGAACTGCCTGACGCTGAAATGGGCATTCACCCTGTGCTACTGCTATGCCCCCCATAGGTGACTACTAGCTTATGGTTTCGGGTAAAACGTCAGATCTTTTTTAACAGAATTCAAATGTGCTACTACATAATGTCGCGAAGAAACGCCCACATATTCCTCCGCCAGAAGGAACCTGGGTTTTAAGATCAGTCTTATAACTATGGAAATGGACTGTTTTAACAGAACATTTGTTAATAATGACATGGAGTGCCTTATGCAGCAACACTGTACATAAATAACCCTGATAGACGTCCGGAAAAAATATTATATCTGTTTCCATTCCTCCGCTGGAAAAATGGGTGTTGTCTTCCTAAGTAAATTACATTTCGAATTCAGAAGGGAGTCTATACGCCATAGAAGACTGTGGGAGTGAATGGATAACTGACTACGGAGTTGTATATGCATGTACATGGTGCGGAAGATTGTAGTTTTAATGTAACATTGATTAATGATGCCTGGCAGTGCCACACGCTTAAATAGGACAGATAGATTTTTGAAACTATGCGATAGTATTTTGCAAATAATTTTTTTGTGTGCTCTGAATACCTTTTGGAGTAGAATACCATCTTGCACTGAAGTTTCGTTGATCTTAGAATGAGTGAGTAACCGAAATCACGAACATCATATGTCCATCTTAATGCTCCGACAATCTTAAGTAAGACAATACCACAGATCTACTCTCGATCCACTGCAGTACATACCTCTTCCTGCAGACCACGTGTGTTCACGACACTTTTATGCGTTAGAAATACGTCTATGACGACTGTTAATCTGTTAATTTTAACGTAGCAACACCGAACACAACGAGTAATGGTGCACTAAGACTGCTGTTGTGAAGACAGGAATGTCAAGACAGAGTGTGCCGTACTTAGCCATCAACTACCCCTCGAAACATGCCAGTTTGCCGCACAACTTCTCCCACTGAATTTGAACTAGTCCTACCTTCAAATTTCACCATACAGTCTCAATTTATACTATAACGTTTAAGTCGTTGTCAACTCGACAGCTCACTACTACAAAGTCACTGTCTATCAACCATGTGAGACCACATCTGTCTGGGTTACGTAGCTGATCTGCAAAGCAATAGCATCGTGTGGATGCTGCTACGATTGTTGTGTTGGCACAGTCCAGCTGAATATGTTACGAAAAAAAGGTCTGGGAAAGATGTCGTATATCTGCCAGAAAGCTAAGTGTGAATTAGGGTATAAATGGAGGTATATAGACCATTAGTTTTTACTCAATCAGTGCATGAGATTGGGATGGAAGGATAACCGATAATACTTGTGTGAGATGTACCCTCTTCCATGCACTGTACAGCAGCTTGCGGCGTATTTGTTTTAGATGTAGGGTGTTCACAGTTGATGGATTTGTCTACGAGGGGACGAGATGACCTGTGATGAGTCTTGTAGTTGACCTGAACGCAGCTAAATCTGTTGGAAATTAAAAGGACTAAAAATCCCGTACAGTGTCATCGGAAGCATTAACTGCAGTAAAATGCCTAGCAGTAACCATCTGGCGAGAACTGAAGAAAAGTGCATCTGTCAGGCTCAGAATCTTAGGGGAAGTAACCCAAACACTAAGAAGTCACTAGTCAGGCAAGTGAGCAGCCGCCAACTCCGTCCGCATCTCTCGTAACTAACGTTACAATTCGGACCAACATAAAGCACTGGTGGGTGTGTTTATAAGAAATTTAAAATCAAACAAGTACCACTCCACCTACACGTATACGCACTGCCCACTGCTCTAACCGGAATACGATATTAGGATCAGCCCACTCTCGAATCACACGTTTGGAAGAGGGGAAGCAAAAATGAACAAGGCTGTGATCAAATCCTAAATCTCTCCCCACTCTCACAGTACTCTGAATCATGTATGGTTGTGAGAAGCAGTTGCACCAATGTAAATAATTCAATGGATAGTGTACGTGTTGGAAACTCTGTGACACTCTTTGATTAACAATCTGTTGCTATATCTCATATGAAAAAAAGACTATGTATTCCTCGCAAAACGCTGTGCTTTCAACGAAGATTCTGACTCTATCATGAAATCGTATATCTAGGCAGGCCGTTGTAGCCGAGCGGTTCTAGGCGCTTCAGTCCGGAACCGCGCTGCTGCTACGGTCGCAGGTTCGAATCCTGCCTAGGGCATGGATGTGTGTGCTGTCCTTAGGTTAGTTAGGTTGAAGTAGTTCTCAGTCTAGGGGACTGATGACCTCAGATGTTAAGTCCCATTCGTATATCTAGCGTAGGGATAATAGGAATGCGATAAAGGAGATTACGGCACATACGGGGACATACTTATAGACACTCAATCGGTATCGATGAATTGCAGGTGATATGTATCAGACTTTCTTGGTGCAGTCCTCGTATACTAAAGGTGTAGCAGCAAGGTTTTTTCTTCCCAATAGAAAACCTATATATGGGGTAGCGGTCATAGGTGAGATTATGGTATGTACAGAGGCATACAGGCCTTCACTTTTACTCGATAATTACGCATATGCGTGGAATAAGAATGAAAAAATCCATAATACCGCTACGACATAGTCCACACTGTGCACTTTTCAGCTGTTTGCAAAATATGTATGCAGATGTAGGCTCGTGTCTATGGCTGGGGTACGTCACCAGTAGGCTGTATAGATTTACAGAGGACTGACGATTGGTGAGAGCTGGAGCTAAGAATAAATAAATGCAACTATTGGACCTAAAATAGTCAAAGAGTTCTGCTAGTGTTCTATTACGCCATTTACTACAAATCACGGGAACCAGTACCAATCGTAAAATATCCAGACATAAGCATCCCAATGGTGGTGAATTTCTTCCTGTCCGTTAGTGCGCTATTTTTTCTCATTGTGATAGCTCTGTACATAGTGAATGATGGGTAGATTGAGAGACAGACTACTAACTAGCCAGTACTGTTGCAATGTGACGGTATTTCGAGAGAATTAGCAGCAGTGTGTGACTTGGCTGGGGATATCTAGAGGCAGCCTCACTCTTCAAAATTTTGTAGATGGAAAACCCATGTATCAAAGACTGGAAGATTCGTGACTGATGAGAATATGGGGGTAAGCAATACATTGACATAAAGGGAGTTGAGAGATGACCACTGTTGCAATTTCAAGTGTTGTGGGCAAACATATTACCCCTCCCCAACATGTCTGAAAGAACAGACAGCCCGTATATAATTATGGCGATGATGACCAATGATCCCTTCAGTACAGATCCACAGTAAGCTCGAACTCTTACGGAAACCGGCGAGATGCCATGAGTAATGAGGCTAATGAGCAGGCTCACTACATGAGTAATGTGTGGTATAAGTTGAGAATTTGGGTCTGACAGGAGGCATGCTATGGTAGTCCGTGAGGTTATGGTGACCATTGTGTCCGGATGCCATAGTAGTCAGCACATCTGCCTAGTAAGCAGGATACCCAGGTTCGATACACAGTCTGGCACAAATTTTCAACTTTCCCCATTGATATAAATCAATGCCCACTGGCAGCTAATGTCTTTAATTTGCTTGGGTCTTGATTCGTAGTACTTGAAGGATCAAACTGGTGTCAGCTACAAGCTGAGAAATAAACTGTGTTTGTAATTTCAGAACAATAATTAATATAGTCTCCCGTACTAATACACTGAAGAGCCAAAGAAATTGGTACATCTGCCTTATATTGTGTAGTGTCCCTGTGAACACACAGAAGTGCCACAACACGACATAACATGAACTTGACTAATGTCTGAAGCAGTTCTGGAGGGAATTGACACCATGAATCCTGCAGGGCCGTCCATAAATCCGTAAGAGTACGAAGGCGTGGAGATCTCTTCTGAACAGCACTTCCAAGGCATCCCAGATATGCTTAATAATATTCATGTCTGGGTAGTTTGGTGGCTAGAGGAAGTGTTTAAACTCAGAAGAGTGTTGCTGGAGCCACTATGTAGCAATTCTGGACGTGTGGAATGTCGCGTTGTCCTGATGGAATTGCCCAAGCCTATCGGAATGCGCAATGGACGTGAATGGATGGTCTCGCGGTTCTAGGCGCGCAGTCCGGAACCGCGCGACTGCTACGGTCGCGGGTTCGAATCCTGCCTCGGGCATGGATGTGTGTGATGTCCTTATGTTAGTTAGGTTTAAGTAGTTCTAAGTTCTAGGGGACTGATGACCACAGCTGTTAAGTCCCATAGTGCTCAGAGCCATTTGAACCATGAATGGATGCAGGTGATCAGACAGTATGCTTACGTACATGTCGTCTGGCACAGTCGTATCTAGACACATCAGGAGTCCCATATCACTCCAACTGCACACGCCACACACCATTACAGAGCCTCCACCATTACAGACCCTCCACATGCAGGGTCCATGGATTCGCGGGGTTGTCCCCATACCCTTACACGTCCATCCGCTCGATACAGTTTTAAACGAGACTCGTCCGACCAGGCAATATGTTTCTAATCATCAACAGTCCAACGTCGGTGTTGACGGGCCCAGGCGAGACGTAAAGCTTCGTGCTGTGCAGTCATCAAGAGTGTACGCATCACGATAGCAGACAAAAATGTACTGACAACACAGTTACCAGTGTAAGTGTGTGCTGTTATCCAGTATGAATGGGCCCGTGGGACTAGTGTGTCCGTCATCGGTGAACGCGTACAGACCGTGTATGGTGAGGAGGTCATGACTCGTCAAATGGTTTGTTGCTGGTGTTGCACGTTCAGAGAAGGACTTTTACGTGTTCCTTGCACTGAAAGTCTCACTCTCGGGAAGTCACCTCAAAACCAATGCTGAGATGGACCAGGCTGTGCGACGATTTCTTGCATCGCAGGACACCGAGCTTACCATAGTGCTTTCTTCAATCCGCTTGCATGACACAAAGCTTTACGCCTCGCCTGGGCCCGTCGACACCGACATTGGACTGTTCATGACAGGAAACATGTTGCCTGGTCGGTGGGGGCTATGACGAAAAATAGTGCAAGGCGTACAGTTCAAGAGGCCATAGCGTATTTGTTTTTGACAATAAGGCTTCCGTGTGGAAAGCATTGACGAAACTTACTTTCGGAATGTCACTCGTAAATAAGGGAGTTTACTGTAGGAGGAAGTAACTGTATCTGTTGTATCTAGATAGCTCACTTCGTAAGAATTAGAACCCTGGTTCATAGTTTTAATATGTAAATAAGTTTCAAGCCACTAAGCTGCGGAGTAGAACATTTAATCAGGAAATAAGTATTTCTTAACGTTGCATTTACAAAGCTGTCTGTGTCTATAGGCAAACTAGGTGAAAATTTAAGGAAAAATATCGTTAGATGAAGAGCGTTTGTGATTTCTTACAAAGGTGTCTTTCTAGAGGTACTATTGAGTAACTTACCACAGACTCGTAAATTGTGTTGAGAGTTGGAGTCCAATGGAACCTCAGCTTCTGTGGAAGAGAAAGAGAAATGGGTTTGATCACACATCTAAAAAGACAATAAGTTAATACACTCATATACTACAGCATCTATACTTGGCAGCAGGCACGCAAATAATAACAGTAATGAAGTATGAAAATTTCCTTTTATCTACGTCCACATTTAATTACCCCTCATTCCCTTCGTTAAAGCGTGTTTTATGAAAACTGCAACATTTGGAAAGAGTGACTGCAATGAATTCTGAGATATGTTCTATGCTCACTCATTATGATGCTTTTAGAAAACGAAAATATTCTCTCTAAATATCAACGTGGATTCTGCAGACAGTGATCTTGAAAAACTAAGCGCGCACTATTCGTCCGTGAGATCCAGAGCGCCGTAGACAACTGTGGAAACGTTGATGCAGTATCTACAGTTCTTCATAAGCCCACGCCGAGTCCGAGCACATGCAATATTCGACCAGCAATAACACGTAACTGTCCAAATCTGTGACCTGAACCTTCACCCACCGCGACTGACGCAGAAGGGCGAGACCGCGCTGTCAGCGTGCCTGCGGGAACGCTCGTACGGCAGTGGCGGTGGCGCCCGCCGAATACGAACGGTTGTGATCGTGATGACGGGATGTAAGCGCACCGCCACCGTTGATGCTGCGTTTCTTGACTTCAGGAATAAGTCCGACACAGTTCCACAGTTTAGTGAATCATGTACAACCGCTCCGTACCCAAAGACTGGGAAGTTGCACATGTCACACCAGTACCCAAGAAAGGAAATGGGAGTAATCCGCAGAATTACAGAGCCACGCCAATAACTTCGATTTGCAGTAGCATTTTGGGACATATACTGTGCTCGAACTTTATGAATCACATGGAAGAAAACGATTTATTGAAAAATAGCCAACACGGATTGAGAAAACATTGTTCATGTGAAACACAAGTAGCTCTTTATTCTCAAGAAGTAATGAGTGCTACCGACTGGGGACGTCAAATTGGTTTCATATTTTTAGATTACGGAAGGCTTTTGATACCGTTCCTCACAAGCGATAACTGGATTCGTGATTTCCTATCAGAAAGGTCACAGTTCGTAATAATTAATGGGGAGTCATCGAGTAAATCAGAAGTAATGGTTCAAATGGCTCTGAGCACTATGGGACTTAACAGCTGAGGTCATCAGTCTCCTAGAACTTAGAACTACTTAAACCTAACTAACCTAAGGACATCACGCACATCCATGCCCGAGGCAGGATTCAAACCTGCGACCGTAGCGGTCGCGCGGTTCCAGACTGAAGCGCCTAGAACCGCTCGGCCACTCCGGCCGACTCAGAAGTAATATTTGGCGTTCCCTAAGGAGGTGTTATAGGCTCTGTGTTGTTCCTAATCTACATAAACGATTTATGAGACAATCTGGGCAGCCCTCTTAGGTTTTTTGCAGACTATTCTATCATTCACCGACATGTAAAGTCATCAGATGATCAAAATGAATTGCAAAATGATTTAGACAAGATATCTGTCTGGTGCAAAAAGTGGCACTTGGCTCTAAATCAAGAAAAATGTGAAGTCATCCACACGAGTACTAAAAAGAATCCGCTAAATTTCAGTTGCATGGTACACTGCACAAATCTAAAGGCTGTAAACTCAACTAAATACGTAGAGATTACAATTAGCAAGCAAACAAAAGACTGTGATTTATTTGCAGAACACATAGAAAATGTAACAGGTCTCCTAAAGAGACTGCTTACACTACTCTTGTCCGACCACCTCTGGAGTATTGCTGTGCGATGTGGGATCCGCATGAGTTAGGACTAACGGAGGACATCGAAGAAGTTCAAAGAAGGGCACCTGGTTTTGTATTATTGGGGAACACTGGAGAGAGTGCCACGGATATGATCCACAAATTAGTGTGGCAGTCATTAAGGCAAAGGCGTTTCTCGCTGCAGTAGGACCTCATGAAAATTCAGTCACCTACTTTCTCCTCAGAGTGTGAAAATATTTTGTCGACGCCCACATACACAGGGAGAAATGATCATGGTAATGAAATTAGAGAAATCAGAGCTCGCACGCAAAAGATCTGAATGTGCGTTTTTTCCGGGCGCTGTTCAAGAATGGAACGATAGAGAAGTGCCTTAAAGGCGGTTCGATCAACCTTGTGCCCCGAACTTAATTGTGCATTGCAGTGTAATTCATGTAGGTGTAGGTGTAGATGAAAATAAGAGCTTACCGATTACGGACCATATTTGTATCCACAACATTCCTGCAGAGAGAACTTCGCACGTCGTTCTTGGTGGGACAAAATTGTGAGATGCAAAGGTAATTTTAGGAGTACCATGCGTATGGAAAATCAAGAGGATTATTAAACTTTTATTCCGCTACTAATTACTAGCAATGGAATTATGGTAATGAAAGCAGTTGAGCGAGGGGGGGGGGGGGGGAGGTTTCACGATTTGCACTAAATGATGTCCCTACGTTCATTCACAAACTTAGGAACTGACCTTACTTCTGACGAAGACGGTATAAAGACGTTGTGGCATTTTTTCCAGTTTGCTGTCACATATTTTGAATTGTCACTGTATCGAGTGACTGACAATCTGGTTCAGATACTTGTGAACGTAACATCGTGGTTAGAATCCTTATTCTAAACATCAACTCTTATGGTATTGTGTGGCAATTTGTGTTATGATTCTCAACGTCACACTATCAATATTTTCACACTTGTTCCGTCAATATAAAACTAAAGCCAAAGGAATAATATAGGCAAAACATACTTAATACTGACTGTTTCGTTGTGATGAAACTTTGGCTGTGGGCAACCTTAAATTTCGTATATCATGTAACAAACGAGGAAGAATCTTTGGAAATGTGAATAATACCAATTCACTTAACTTTTTGTCAGTTGAGTTACTGAAACGCTACATTAGGCCCTGACAAATAATAGCCTATACAGGCGAGAACATATTTCTCGGTTGTATTGACACAGCTCACTTCTTACTTGCAATTAATGATGGTCTAACATCTACGGTGTTAAATCGCAGAAATCGCGTAAAGAAATGAAATCGTAGAAGTCACAGAAATCACATAAGTCGCAAAAATCGTGTAAATCGCAGGAGTAGCAAAAGTCGCAGAAATAGCGGAGGGATACAAGTTGTGAATTCGTTAACTGAAAGTACCATTCACAGAAATCACTGATATCGCAATTTAGCCCATCCCTAATCCGAACGTTACGGGTTTGCATTTCCTACTCAGCCGCATTCTGTCGGCGGTATTTTCGCAATGCAGTGAATGTTGCCGATCTCATAAAACAACTTTATCAACAGTGCACGGTCTTTCTTCACAATAGCCACTGCGTTTCGTACGGAAAACTTCAACAGTATTAACCCTTTGCGCCAAAAGCCACTTCACAAAAGAAATCACCACACGTTACCAAGGAACAAACAGTATACTGACGTCAAAACAGGAAACATTTCACATTCTCATTTCTTACAACGCCATATTTTCACCTTGTGTTAGAAACTGGAACTATTATTTTTTTAGCATACTCCACGAGCGCACCGATTAGTGAACTTACTTACGATGTTTCAACTTCCAGCAATGCATACAGCCTACACTGTAGCACTCGTAGCACCGTCAGTTTAATTAATAAGTTGATTCACGCAGACATCCTGGGCAGAAGCCATGACGAACTTTAGAAGATTGCCATCGTCTCGTGCTTTACAACCATCAGTTACTAGAAGCGAGCAGTCAGTGAACCGATACCAGTTTTCAGTTAGACGAGCAATTGTAAATGCAACAAAGGAAGTCACTGTAAGCACATCAGGTATTGGCTTTTGCCAGATTGGCTACGTGTAAATATTGTAAACTAGAGAACCCGGCAATATTCGCAATTGCTAAATATGTATAGGAATTGGGTAAATACAGGGTGTAAATTTTAAGTTGACAAACCAGAATAACTCTATAAATAAGCTTCGCACGAAAAAATGTGTAGGATCCAAAGTTGACTATTTTCGAGGGGGACATCTGCTGGTGCTAAAATTAGCCCGCCACCCCAGCCCCCTGGGGGTGGGACGGGAGGCAACTTTAAAATTTCAAATGGGAACACCCAATTTTTATTGCAGAATCAGATTCTGCATAAAAATCTATGTACATTTTGTCTTAAACATTTGTTTCGATTTTCTGTAGTTGGCGCAGTAATTCAGGAAAAGCCATGATCTCATTTTTGCGTGGAAAATGGTTACGGATAAATAAAAAATACTTATTTACTTCGTAAATTTTGATTCGCTAAAATTAAAACTCTCCCTCTCTCCTCATAGGGTGGGGTTTGAGAGAGGGGAATTAGAGTTTTACAAATGTTGGCCCAAATATTAATTTTTTTCCGCAGATTTGGAGATTTGGGTCAACATTTGTAAAACTGACGATTCCTAGATGTCTCAAGATGAGTGCTATCATCGGATCACCTGTTTCAGTCAAGTTATCCCAGGAATTTGTCTGTTTCCGAGTTTGACTCAGTACTTCCTCATTAGTTATTCGATCTACCCATCTAATTTTCAGCGTTATTCTGTGGCACCACGTTTCATAAGCTTCTATTCTCTTCTTGTCCTAACTGCTTATCGTCCACGGTTAACTTCGGTACAAGACTATACTCCATACGAATACCTTCAGTAAAGACTTCCTAACAGTTACATTCGCGTTCAATGACAAAAAATTTCCATTTTCAAAACTACTTTTCTTGCTAGTGCCAGTCTACATTTTATACCTTCCAAGAAAACTTGAGTCCAATTTCAAATAGATACCCCACTCATATTTGATGGTGACTTCAGTCTACCCCCCACATGTTGGCGAAAATAAATATTTAAAGTCGGAGGTAGGCAAAAATATTGTCTGAAACTGTACTAAATGCTTTCGCCGAAAATTATTTGGAACAATTAGTTCAAGAGCCCACTCGAAGAGTAAATGTCTGCGGAAACATACTCGACCTCTTAGCAACGAATAATCCGGAGCAAATATGGAACATTATGAAGGATACAGGTATTAGCGACCAGAAGATCGTTGTAGCGAGACTGAACAACAAAATATACAAACTCACTCAAAATAAACGCACAATATATCTATTTAAAAAAGCAGATAAAAATTTACTTGAAGCCTTCCCAAGAGACACCCTCCATTCGTTCCGAAGTAACTATGAAAGTGTAGACCAGATAAGGATTAAATTTAAAGAAATAGCGTCGACAGCGATGGAGATACTTATATCCAATAAAAAAAGAGACTGAACGAACTCCCATGGTAAAAAAACAAAAAGAAAAAAAAAACCAGTATAGAACATTGTTGCGGAAGCAACGAAAATGCATGTCATATTTAAAAGAAAGCAAAATCCACAAGATTGGCGAAATTTGACAGAAGCTCGAAATTTAGAGCAAACCTCTTTCGAGATGCTTTTAATAAAATTTCGCAATCCTGCCTTGAAATCTGGCAGGAAATCCAAAGAGATTCTGGTTGTTTATGAATTACACCAGTAATGAGACATAAATAATCAAAACATCTATTGTGTGAGAGTGATGCTAATGTTACCGACGACAGTGCCACTAAATCAGAGTTACTAAATAAGGTTTGCCGAAATTCCTTCTCCAAAGAAGATGACGTAAATATTCCAGGCTTCGAATCAAGAACTGATGCCAACGCGAGTAACTCGGATGTATATATCCTCCGTGCAGCAAACCAGCTTATATCACTTAATAAAGGCAAGTCTCCCGTTCAATATTCTATATCAGTTACGTTCCTTTCAGACTATGCTGATACAATAGCTCCGTGCTTAACAATCATATCCACCGCTCGTTCGATGAAACATCCGTACCTAACGACTGGAAAGTTGCACAGGTAACAGCAATACTCAAAAAGGAAGTAGGAGTAATCTGAAAAATTACAGATCCATTTTACTGACGTCGATCTGCAGTAGGATTTTGGAACATGTACTGTGTTCGAACATGATTTACCGCGAGAAAAACGATCTGTTGACAGACAGTCAGAATGGAGTCAGTAGGTATTGGTCTTGCGAAACACAGCTAGCTCTTCATTCTCACGAAGTAATGGGTGCTATCGACATTGATTCCATATTTCTAGATTTCTAAAAGGCTTTTGATACTGTTCTTCACAAGCGGGTTTTAATCTGATTGTGTGTGTACGGTGTATCGTTTCGATTACGCGACTGTACTCTTTCTTGTCGGAAAGGCCTGACAGAAACTAATCGAGTAAAATAGAAGCGATATCTGGAGTTTCCCAAGAAAGTGTTATAGGCACTCTGCTGTTTCTAATCTATGCAAGGTGTAACGAGTGTAAGTACAGATATTTTTATCGGTGACTGAGAAAAGTGTACTGATCAACATCACGTCAGCATTTGTTTCATTTGCAGACTAATAATTATAACTATTAGGAGTAGTATGTTTTAAGGTTGCTTAGTGCCTCCAAATATATGTGGCAAGAGAAAGCCATTAATGCTCATTTTCCGCTGGGAAGCAGGTCTAGTGTTGATATGTGGATCCATGGACGCAAAATATACAGGGTGTTAATTTTAACTGAAGACATTGAAACATCTGGAAAACTACACATCGGATGGAAACAAGTTATAATTCCAATTTGCATGTCTCGGATGGAAACATCCAACGATACCACACTCGACCCATCCTGTGCTTGGCTGGTGGTGAGCAGCTTTAAAATCATCAATGGGAAACCCCGTTTTTTATTGCAGATTACTTTTATGGTAATCTAAGACGAACAATAGTTGCTGGATTGAAGTCTCAGGTCCCACTCCCCTACAAAAATGTTCGTAATGAGATTTCAGGCTCAAATATGCTTTTTGAAATCTCAGTTACTGTAATAAATGTCACTATACAAGCGTAATAATTATGACATCTTTAATAATGTGTTTTATGATATCTGCATTATCGTGATATTAATTTGCATGTTCTGAGGAATCAAGGGATCACAAATTTAGCATTGGAGGGCAGCGTGGAGGGTAACAATCGTAGAGGGAGACCAAGAGGTGAATACACTAAGCAGATTCAGAAGGATGTAGGTTGCAGTAAGTACTGGGAGATGAAGAAGCTTGCACAGGATAGAGAAGTATGGAAAGCTGCATCAAACCAGTCTCAGGACTGAAGACCATAACAACAACAACAATTTGCATCTCGATTGATAGCAATATAGAACAGTAATCGCTTGAGGTTTTTTGTAGTAACCTTTTTGTGTAGTCAAATGACTGTAGTGGAAACAAAGCAGAGGACCTACAAGACAGTTGTGTTATGAGGGTTGTGTACAGCTCAGGCGAAACGCAGTTCAGAGTGCCTGGCGGAGGACTACCGAATCACTTTCACACTATTTATCTTGAAACGTCCCCTTAGAACAACTTATACAAGACTGTGCTTAACCTGACACACAATGTTTTTAGCGCAACGCAATCTGACTTTCAATAATCCCTACAAAACAATGGCCCTGACTAACTTTAACCTATACCTTTCACAAATCACTTACCTCACAAAAGTCTTCGTTACTGGAACTACTGCAATGCAGCGAGCGCCACTACTGCCAGCTAAATAGAAGATTCAAACTACTGAAGGCACTAACTACTGATAGGGATAGTTATCAAATGAAAGATTTTAATAGAGAACAAACACTGTATTTACCTTAATATCATCAAAAGTCATAATATATGTAATTTCAAAACTCCGCCATTTCCTTCCACACATCCACCACTGCTGGCGGCTCACCTCTAACTGCGCAACGCTACGCGCTGTTAACACCCAGCTGCCCCTCTACAATGGCAGACAACAATGCAAACTAGCCACAGACTGCACACAGCACAGCCAGTGATTTTCATACAGAGAGCGCTACATGGCATTACCAATATAAAAATCTAAACAGCCTACTTACATAAAGAAAACATAAACAGCCTACTTACAATCTACCTTTCCGCTCTCTAACAGCACGCGGGAAGAACGAAGACTTAAATATTTCCGTGCGAACTCTGTTATCTCCTATTTCGATGTCCTCCGTCAATCCTATTTGGTAATAACAACACTCTTCACAGCTATACTCTTGCAGTAAACGTAGAAGTGTAGCGCAGGCAGACACTTAGTAGATTTTTGCATCTTCTAGGTGTTCTGCCAACAAAACACAGTCTTGGGTTGCCTTCCCCACATCATTATTTATATGGTCATTTCAATTTAATTTGTTCGTACTTATATTTCCCAGGTATTTAGATGAACTGACAGCCTTTAGATTTGTGTGATTTATCGTGTACCCAAAATGTACTCCTGTGGATGACCTCACACTTGTCATTATTTATGGTCAATTACCACTCTTCGCACCAATACAGATATCTTGTCTAATTGATTTTGCAATTGATTTTGATCTTTACTGCACGATAAATGGCAGCATCATCTGCAAACAATCTAAGAGGGCTGCTAAGAATTTGTCTTAAATCGTTTATACCGGGTATAACGAGTGCAAGCGCAAATGCTTTTATATGTTGTATAAAATATACAAAGGTGTTCATTTTAACTGAAGACATTTAAATATCTCGAAAACTACGTAACGGATCAAAGAAGTTAAAATTCCAATTTGTTTGTCTCTGGGGAGAACATCCAGTGATACCACACTCGACCCCCTCGACCCTCCCCATGCGCAGGGTGTTGGTGGGAAACTTTGAAATCTGCGATTGGAACCCCGTTTTTTATTGTAGGTTACGATTCTACGGTAAAATCTACATCCGTTTTGTCTGAAGTATTTTCTTCGTTTCGCCACAGATGGTGCTGGAATCGGAGTAATAGAAATGGGTACACAATTGTAACTTAAACTGGATACCCCATTCGCAACGTTGTAGCGGCTACTAGGTGTGCCACCCTGACTGTGTAGCGAACTTCGACGTATCATAACAGGCAGTAAACTGCAACCAGAGCTCACATATCGTGCAGACGTAGAACGGATAGCGGTACCAAACGTTACAATACTTGCGCAGTGTTTATTGCCTGCACCACTACCTAGCATTTGGAGAACAGACGTGCAAGTGGTCGACGAATATTGTAACCACAGAAGTAAAAATTGAAACGATCTTGATTTACGAAGAATGTAGAAGAAATGTTGAGGCTTCTGTTGTCTTGTGTGCCTAGCGTTTTCCAGAGAAAGCTCGTTCTCGTTCGTTCTTTTACAAGGGTGTCAACGCCTTTCTGTTGAAGGCAGCATTCAGCGGCAAAAGGAAACGAAGCCAACCTTTTGCAGGGGAAGGTAATGAAATAGTTGTACTAGCGGTAGTGCACTACAACCCACAGATAAGCCCCCGGCCGTTACACCGCGACTCTGGTATGTCTATAGGTAGTACTGTCACAATACTGCACCGTCATAGGTATCATCCATACCGCGTGTCATTGTACCAAGAGCTTCATGGCACCGATTTCCATAACCGGGTAGTGTTTTGCGAATGGGCACATCAACAAATACAAACGGCCCCTACGTTCTCTGTCAACGTACGATTTTCCGATGAGTCTGCATTCGCAAACCATGGTAGCATTACCCGGGATAACATGCATTACTGGAGTGTGGACAATCCCCACAGATTACTGCAAGTTGGCCATCAGCGTCCTTCATAGGTTAACGTATGGTGCGGCATCATGGGGAACAATCTAATTGGTTCGTATTTCATCGACGGCATGTTGAATGGACGCAAATATCGAATGTTTTTGGAACAGGAACTACCGGTACTACTGCAAGACGTTGCCCTGGACGCTCGACAACGTACGTGGTTTCAGCATGACTGTTGCCCAGCGCACTACGCAATTGTAGCACAGGAGGTATTAGACCGTGTTTACATTGGCCGGTGGATCGGCAGAGGTGGCCCTATTAATTGGCCCGCAAGGTCGCCGGTTTTCTCTGTGTGGGGATATTAAAAGATAAGGGGTACCAGCAAGTGCCAACAGGCGGTAAAGATATGGTCGACCGGATCAGAAACGCCTGTGCTGGCATTCCCGCAGATATGCTTCTATCCTGTGTACTCTCATTTGAAAAGTGGATCACTAAGTGCATTGAAGTGGGTGGTACTTCGTTTGAACACTTACTCTATTTGGAAAAGCAGGGCAGCGTTCGTCTTGACTCACGGCCACAGTGGTGCTTCGAGTAGTTCTCTGTTCGATATGTCGGAGGAACACAACGTTTCCATTTAGAAGCTATCAAATTCCGGCCTGTTCTACTCTCACTACATGGATGTCGGGTCCCACGTGTCACTAGATATTCAAGGGTAATTGAGAAGCATATCGTAAATTACGATTGTGTACCTATTTCCATTACCCCGATTACAGCGCCGTCTGTAACGAAAAGAAGAAAATGCTATAGACAAGACGTATGTAGATTTTACCGTAGAATCGTAATCTGCAATAAAAATGGGGAGTTCCATTGCATTATTCAAAGTTGCCCACCACCACCACCACCGAGGTCGAGTGTGGCATCATTGGATGTCTTCCTTCGAGACAAACAAATTGAGATTTTAACTTTTTTTTATCCGTTATGTAGTTTCCGAAATATTTAAATGTCTTCTGTTAAAACGAACGCCCTGTATATTTTATACCACATATAAAAACATCTATACTTACACCCGTTACACCTTGTATAAATGATTTAACACAAAATCGTAGGAGACCTCTTAGATTGTTTGGAGATGATACTGCCATTTATAATGCAGTAAAGGTCAAAATAAATTGCGAAATCAACTAGACAAGACATCTGTATTGGTGCGAAGAGTGGCAATTGACCATAAATAATGAAAAGTGTAAGGTCATCCACAGGAGTACGAATACTTTACATTTCGGGTACACGATAAAGCACACAAATCTAAAGGCTGTCAATTCATCTAAATACCTGGGAATTACAATTACGAAAAACTTAAATTGAAACGCTCATATAGATAATGATGTAGGGAAGGCAAACTAAGACTGTGTTTAGTTGGCAGATCACCTAGGAGATGCAACAAATCTACTAAAGTGTGTCTAACTACACTACGCTTCTCCTCTTTTTGTAGGAGTATTACTGTGCGGTATAGGATCCTTACCAAACAGGACTGACAGAGGACATCGAAATAGGAGATATCAGAGTTCACACGGGAATATTTAATTCTTCGTTTTTCCCGTGCACTGTTAGAGAACGGAAAGGTAGAGAAATAGTGTAGAAATGATTCAATAAATCCTCCGCCAGGCACTCTGAACTGCATTTCGCCTGATTGTTATACAACCCACATAACACAACTGTCTTGCAGGTCCTCTGCTATCTTTCCAGTGCAGTCATTTGACTATACAAAAAGATTACTACAAAGAACCACAAGAGATGACTGGTCTGCATTGCTACCAATCCAGGTGCAAATTAATATCACGATAATGCAAATGTCAGAAAACACATTATTAGAGATGACACTCCCATTTCGCCTGTATAGTGAAATTTATTACTGTAACTGAGATTTTAAAAAGCAAATTTGAACTTGAAATCACATTATGAACATTTTTATACCGGACTAGGACCTGAGACTCCAATCCAGCAACTATTGTTCCTGTCAGCTAACCACCAAGACATTTAATATGGTTTCAGTCACAAGTTATAAAGTGTGTGAGTGTCTAAACTTGAAATGGCGTGGCATAAAGTATTGCGTTGGACGGGGATTTGAACCCGGCGCTTCTTCAAATTGTTAACTATGTTTCCTCATATGTTATAAATCGTAATTTCTCGCCATTAGTGAGATGTCTGAAACTGAAATGACGAGACGAAGAAGTTTTCTATTACAGGTATTCGAACCCAGCCACTATCGTCGTTGAGTTCTAATCACAGATAGACGATAAAAACCGTTTTATCTCACCAGTAGCGAGATGTGCACGTCTGACACGGAAATAACACAACGTAAAGTTCCATGCTGTCTGGCAGTCGAACCCTACATATCACTGTAGTTGACTAGAATTCTTTTTCACCAGTAGTTAAGAGTGGCACGTTTGAACATGTAATGGTATGACGAAAAGTTCAGTGTCTGACTCAGAGTCGAAACCGGCATCAATTGTTGCTGCTAAAAAGCACGGAGAGATGTTAAAAATCATAACCATTTGTCATCTGCAGTTTGAAATGTGGGTGCTACAGATTGAAATGCCATGATGGAAACTTTTGTCAGTCCAGTTTTAGAACCCAAACATGGACCTTTCTCGCATTCCTTGTGGACTTCAGTATCTCGGGGAAACAATGAAGCGGTGGAGCTGTTTCATCTCAAAGGCGTCAACCCTGGCGATAGGAACATCTGAGTTAGAATCTCAGGCGACCACTAATATTTCCATCTTAAGTTTAAACACAATAAGTAATAAGTGCCCTCTGGCCTTACATGATGACTGGCTCATTAATTTTGAAAAAACATTGGTGTAAGAAAACAAACTGGTGACAGAGTTTCTACGTGATGTGATATCCGCCTCTGTCGCGCCCAACCTACACTGACTGTTTTAAAGTAGGTAGCAAAGGACATCATGTTTAATGTGGATTTGTAACCAAGGTGCAACCATACATTGTGGAACTTGCGTTACCAGACGTGAAGATGGTCTGTTTGTGCTTGTTAAAAATGGCTCCTGATATGTGAATCGAACCCATACCTTAAACATACGTAGCTACAACAATTTTACCCTACCATATAAGAAAATGAACTACTCTCTTCAGGCGTTGCTCCTGACTATTCCCAAAAATTCTTCCAAGGCGGCCGGCCGGTGTGGCCTAGTGGTTCTAGGCGCTTCAGTCTGGAACCACGCGACCGCTACGGTCGCAGGTTCGAATCCTAGGGGGCGCCACGTGACGTATGGTGGCGCCCCCTCCGATCTCTATATAAGCGGCGGCCCCAGCTCCTAGCAGCCAGTCGTCGACTCACCTCGGAAGATGTTCTCCGTAGTTGAGAACGAAACGTCAGGGAGAAGAAGTTCTACAGATCGACCACGGCAACTTAGCCCGGAAGAGTTTACTGATAAATAATTGGCAAAGTCCTCTTAAAGTAGCCTGCCAAAAGCCTGGCGAAAATCTTGTGGTCGGCGTTCATCATTGTAAATGGCCTATAGTCACTGACCAATTGCCCGCCCCTGGCTTCTGTACTGGTATGAGAAGTCCTTTGACTAAGGTAGGCGGTATTGAGCACTCCACGGGCATGAGTTCTCCGACCATTCTAGACTATCGGGTCATCATGATGCCACGGAATGTCCGGTAAAATTCGAATGGTAATCTATCAGTCCCTGGAGACTTACTCACCGCACCTTCGTCCAAGACATTCCCCACCTCCTCAGACGAGACTACCTCCATTAAGCCGTCGCTGTTGCCGTGTCGATAGTACGTGTCATCTGTTGCAACGCTTCTGCAGTGGCCACGTCGTCTACTGCTCTTTCATGGTAAAAATGACGAAAATGATACTTCATGGCTTTCACTGTGATTGCTTGGGTCGTACAGGAGCTATCTTACTTGTGTCGTAAATTGTGTGTTGGCAGTGTCGAGTAAATGTTCAAATGTGTGTGAATTTCTAAGGGACCAAACTGTTGAGGTCATCGGTCCCTATATGTCGGGCATGTATGCCACAAAGTGACGCAAGGTAGGGACTTCTGCGGCCGTTCGGTCGTGTCGTCGTGAGCGGACCACAGCGCCTTCTAAATGGCACTTCGTCAACCATAATATGTGGGCCTTCATTTGGTGTTGTTCGCGTTGTCTGTCTGGCGATGAGACTGGAGCATCGATGTCCCTGAGCGCCACATAGTAAAAGTTCAGGATCTGCCAGCGCCACACACCCGTATCCTAGCAAAACTTCATAAGCGTCTTGCGGATTGTCTGTTTGGCGCAGAGGAGCCACGACGTCAAAGTCGTTCACAGTTGACCCACGTTGCGGCGACTTTCCGATTGCAATCTGGATCCTGGAGGTGTGTTATGTTCGTCTTCCAGAGGCCGTTACTTTGCCAGAATTGTAGAGGGTGGAGATGCATCGTGCAAATATAGGAAGGTAGGAGACGAGATACTGGCAGAAGTTAAACTGTGAGGACCGGGCGTGAGTCGTGCTTCGGTAGCTCAGATGATAGAGCACTTGCCCGCGAAAGGCAAAGATCCCGAGTTCGAGTCTCGGTCGGGCACACAGTTTTAATCTGCCAGGAAGTTTCATATCAGCGCACACTTCGCTGCAGAGTGAAAATCTCATTCTGGAAACATCCCCCAGGCTGTGGCTACGCCATGTCTCCACAGTATCCTTTCTTTCAGGAGTGCTAGTTCTGCTAGGTTCGCAGGAGAGCTTCTGTAAAGTTTGGAAGGTAGGAGACGAGATACTGGCTGAAGTAAAGCTGTGAGGACCGGGCGTGAGTCGTGCTTCGGTAGCTCAGATGGTGGAGCACTTGCCCGCGAAAGGCAAAGGTCCCGAGTTCGAGTCTCGGTCGGGCACACAGTTTTAATCTGCCAGGAAATTTCATAGCCACTGTGATGAGAGAAGGTCAGCGGCCATCGTTCGGCGGCCATCACTCCCTGTGTAAGACTTTGTGACACATATAGGCGATCCAACCGGCTTGTCGAATGACTGGTAAGAGGTGTGTGTCCAGCGCTGTCTTCGTGTATCTTCTTCCACGTGTCGCACAAGTGAAGATCGTGAATCACCATACCCATTCCGGGCAACGCATGTAATGCGGGATTATGTCCTTGGGATGAAGGACGCAGTTAAAATCGCCAGCGTAGACGCTGTGTTCGTACCGTCCTAGGAAAAGGGGGCCGAAGTAGAATCTGGCCCGGTCACGACGTTTGGTGGTACCTGACGGTGCACAAACATTAGTGAACCGGATGGCGCTTGCCATGATCGCTAATCCTCGTGGTGATGGGACACAAGTGAAGTCGGTAACCTTGATACCGTCACACGCTAGTATGGCCATGCTGGTGTCTGTGGTACCACCAGGCGTCACATCTGTTGGGTAGTTTGGGATGTACTCGTTCGTACTTCTTGCAGGAATGCAAAGTCGTCTCTTGTGGCTCGTATTATTTCTCTCAGGAGATGGATCTTGGCAGGAGAGCTAACCATGTTGATATTCGTCCTGGCCAGGCAGTATGCCTGTCGGTGCGGTGGTTGGGCAGGGTTATCCACGGTGATGGTGGTGAGAAGCGGACGTCGCGAGTGACGTCAAATCCCCCTGACCGCGGCCCTCCGGGTGTTGTTCGGACCTCAGCGTGCACCGGACCGGGGTCCTGCCCGGCCTAGACGTCCTCGTCCTGCGATGTGGGTGCGGAAGTATGTTCTATTCGCCGCAAAGGACTGACAGACGGGCTCGGCCCGCCCCACCGTCAGTGTCAGGGGTGTCAGTGTCATGGTCGGCGTCCTGCAGGATCCTCCTGCGAATGGGAACTGCCGTGTTCCGACACGTTCTTACGGCGATGCTTTCGGCGTCTCGGAGAATGCTGTTTTCGTGTGTGGCCTTCCGTGTCCGTCGATGGCATTGACTCACGGCACAAAGGCTTCTGTTGGTCGCTAAGTGTATCGATTGCCATCCTGCTGTCAGCGATGCCTGCAGTGTGCCTGCAGTGGAGTGTACATCGTTGATGATTAATTTCTCTTTTATACTTTTCAGTTACGTTCAATAAAACAACGAGAAACGCTATAAAAATATGCTCTCTTCTAATATAAATGAACTACAGTTTACCAGGATTCCCCTAACGACAAAAGTATAATTTAATAAAACAAATACTACCCGTAATGCGAGCCAAAACATCACGCATTACCAAGATACTACGTACTTTTGAGCCCGATGTGGTCTGTGCCCATTGAAATCCTCTGTCCTATCTCGAAAATATATAAACCCCATAGAGCGAGTAGACACAAAAACCCAGTTAACCAATTATCCAATGATTTACAGAATCAATTTAATTCTGCATTCACAAAGAAACTAAGATGTGTGTCACTATAAGCAAAAAAAATCTAAGTTTTAACAACCATGGAAGGCCAGTTTCTAAAATTTTTCGCTTTTACATCCAGGGAGTATTAAATCAAAATTGTGGTGAGACTTAAGATTGGGAAGTGAAGATTTACTTATTGGTTTTCGACCTGGAGCCTAGAGCTCGGCGAGAGAAGAAGTAAACAGCAGAGAAAAATCTTTACAGCTCTACCGAGAGTAGAACCTATAGCCAATGCAGTATTTCTTGCACAAAGCGGCCGCATTGCCACTTAGCTAGCGAGCCAGTACTGACAAATGTACGCTCTCACTGTGGTATTATTGAGTAACAGATAAATTAGTAACGTTAAATATCACATTAGTTATAGATTCTGTGTGGAATGACCTTCCTGGAATCAGATAATAAATTTGACACCCAAATGTTACACCTTGAGTGAGAATCATTTAGATTATTTATCGGAAAAGACAACAAAATGTGAAGTGACTTTAGCAGGACAATTTTGAACCATACCAGAAAGTAAATCAACAGGCACGTATTTGCTAAAAATATTCCACAATGTTGGCAATTCTCCATTCGACCAGAAGAATACGATAGCTCAGCTGATCTTCTGAGTTGCGTAGCAGCTTTGAAGCTCGCCTTTCGAAGATACGGTGATCCCTGTCGCTACCACACTGACTGGCAGCCGAAATATCTGAAGCATAGCCCAATGAGCTTTATTCGTATTTCTGTAACTGTTTATTTATTTTATTTAGCGTATGGCTAGCATCACGTCACACAAGTAAACATTTTTTCTTATACAACAGATGTACAGATAGAAAAGAAAGTCATGATTATAAGTTGATTAAATGTAAAATATTTACGAAACACAGAAGGTCAGCCGGCCAGAGTGGCCGAACGGTTAAAGGCGCTACAGTCTGGAACCGCACGACCGCTACGGTCGCAGGTTCGAATCCTGCCTCGGGCATGGATGTGTGTGATGTCCTTAGGTTAGTTAGGTTTAAGTAGTTCTAAGTTCTAGGGGACTTATGACCACAGCCGTTGAGTCCCATAGTGCTCAGAGCCATTTGAACCATTTTTGAACAGAAGGTCACAGATATATGTCCAACTATTGAAAATACACAATTGATGCCTTTGTTGCTAATACGAATTCCTCTAGATCGACCAGAAAGGTTCTATTTCGGCACGTAAGTATGATGTGCTGAACAGTCTGTCGTTTTGCACGACAGTCACAGCTGGGCGATGTTGTTAATCCCCATTTGTACGTTGAGTCAGCATATCTTCCACTATTTGTCCTTATCCTATTGATTGTATACCATATCTTACGATGCTCTTCAAACCCTAGTGGCCTGGTCGAGATGCAGGGCACCTTCAGCTGTTCTGGGGTAGCGTTGTTCTGTCACATTCCTGTTCATCGGTCTGCTATTGTTGCTCCGATGTCCACCAGAGATTTTGCACCTTGTAGAAGTGGATGACGGGAGCGAAGTCTGTTTTTATTGAATACAAAAATCTCTTCATGTATAGAGAGGTAAGGAGCTCCAGCTATTTTTGTAAACTCCAGCTTGACAGCAGCTTCATGGTGGAAAAAATAGGAGCTATATGGCTGAGAATTGGCAGCCATAAACCTGGAGTTCTGATTGTTTCTTTGATGATGCGCATAGTCTGGTTGAACTGCGTGTCAACGAGTCTGGTGTATGGGCTGTTGATCCAGACTGTAGTAACATATCCTGCCACAGGATAGACCAGTCCAAGAGCAGATGGCCTTAGTGCTGGAGCTGATGATCCCCATGCCATGCCACGAAGTTTCTGCAGGATATTTTTTCTTGACTTCATCTTAGCTGCACCTTCCAGCAAGTGCTCTTTGAGGATGGCCGTCCTGTCAGGAGTGCCCCCTAGATAATGTGAACTTTTATTATGACACACCTGTTTCCCTTCAAAATATGCCTTTATTTTCTTGTTTGCAGGTTTGTTGTTAAGGTGTAAGCTGGTGACTTTTGTTTTGGCAGCACTTGGCTGGAACCTCCAGTTATGGAAGTACACTCCTGGAAATGGAAAAAAGAACACACTGACACCGGTGTGTCAGACCCACCATACTTGCTCCGGACACTGCGAGAGGGCTGTACAAGCAATGATCACACGCACGGCACAGCGGACACACCAGGAACCGCGGTGTTGGCCGTCGAATGGCGCTAGCTGCGCAGCATTTGTGCACCGCCGCCGTCAGTGTCAGCCAGTTTGCCGTGGCATACGGAGCTCCATCGCAGTCTTTAACACTGGTAGCACGCCGCGACAGCGTGGACGTGAACCGTATGTGCAGTTGATGGACTTTGAGCGAGGGCGTATAGTGGGCATGCGGGAGGCCGGGTGGACGTACCGCCGAATTGCTCAACACGTGGGGCGTGAGGTCTCCACAGTACATCGATGTTGTCGCCAGTGGTCGGCGGAAGGTGCACGTGCCCGTCGACCTGGGACCGGACCGCAGCGACGCACGGATGCACGCCAAGACCGTAGGATCCTACGCAGTGCCGTAGGGGACCGCACCGCCACTTCCCAGCAAATTAGGGACACTGTCGCTCCTGGGGTATCGGCGAGGACCATTCGCAACCGTCTCCATGAAGCTGGGCTACGGTCCCGCACACCGTTAGGCCGTCTTCCGCTCACGCCCCAACATCGTGCAGCCCGCCTCCAGTGGTGTCGCGACAGGCGTCAATGGAGGGACGAATGGAGACGTGTCGTCTTCAGCGATGAGAGTCGGTTCTGCCTTGGTGCCAATGATGGTCGTATGCGTGTTTGGCGCCGTGCAGGTGAGCGCCACAATCAGGACTGCATACGACCGAGGCACACAGGGCCAACACCCGGCATCATGGTGTGGGGAGCGATCTCCTACACTGGCCGTACACCACTGGTGATCGTCGAGGGGACACTGAATAGTGCATGGTACATCCAAACCGTCATCGAACCCATCGTTCTACCATTCCTAGACCGGCAAGGGAACTTGCTGTTCCAACAGGACAATGCACGTCCGCATGTATCCCGTGCCACCCAATGTGCTCTAGAAGGTGTAAGTCAACTACCCTGGCCAGCAAGATCTCCGGATCTGTCCCCCATTGAGCATGTTTGGGACTGGATGAAGCGTCGTCTCACGCGGTCTGCACGTCCAGCACGAACGCTGGTCCAACTGAGGCGCCAGGTGGAAATGGCATGGCAAGCCGTTCCACAGGACTACATCCAGCATCTCTACGATCGTCTCCATGGGAGAATAGCAGCCTGCATTGCTGCGAAAGGTGGATATACACTGTACTAGTGCCGACATTGTGCATGCTCTGTTGCCTGTGTCTATGTGCCTGTGGTTCTGTCAGTGTGATCATGTGATGTATCTGACCCCAGGAATGTGTCAATAAAGTTTCCCCTTCCTGGGACAATGAATTCACGGTGTTCTTATTTCAATTTCCAGGAGTGTATTTGCCAACAATTTGTAGGTCTTCAGTCAAGACAGACTCAGGAACGCTCTGATATTTGTGGATCGCAGCAAGAGCCCAATCGTCAGCATATCCAAATTTCCCTGATGTGGTATTAGGCATATCTGCTATGTACAGGAAAACAGAAGACGGGCTAGCACTGATCCTTGTGTAAGGCCATTATTAAGCTTCATTAGAGGGCTCATCTTATTATCTATTAGAACTTGGAAGCTTCTATTGCTTAACATAGCACTGATGAGGTTTCGAGTTTTAAGACATGATATGACTCTTAGAAGTTTGACTGTAACACCTTACCTCCATACAGTGTCATATATCCTTTCTAGAGTCTGAGAAGCTCATTTGCAGAAACCAGCACGGTTTTAGGAAACAGCGATCATGCGAGACACAGCTAGCCCTCTTTGTGCATGATATACAACAGGCTCTAGATACCGGCTCCCAGGTTGATGCCATATTTCTCGACTTTAGAAAGGCGTTCGACTCAGTTTCGCACTGTCGCTTGCTACAGAAAGTGCGCGCTTACGGTCTATCCAATGACATGTGGGGTTGGATAGAATGTTTTCCAACAGACAGGGCAGCAGTATGTCGTCCAGAACTGGGTAACTTCAACAGAAACAAGAGTAACTTCAGGTGTGCCCCAGGGCAGCGTAATAGGTCCTCTGCTTTTTACGATTTACATAAACGATCTGGTTGACCGTATTGACAGCGGCCTTAGACTGTTTGCCGATGATGCTGTAGTCCACAGGAAAGTAGTATCACACGAAAGTTGTGAACAAATCAATGAGGATTTGCAGAAAATAAATGCGCGGTGTAATGACTGGCAGTTATCTCTCAATATTAGTAAGTGAAACCTACTGCTTATAACAAGTTGAAAATCCCCATTAATGTATGAGTACAAAATAAATGACCAGTCTTTGGCAGCGGTAACATCAGTCAAGTATCTGGATGTGACTATTCGAAATGATCTCAAATGGAATGATCAGATTACACAAGTAACGGGTAAGGCGAACTCTAGATTGCGGTTTATTGGTAGAATCCTGAAGCGATTCAGTCCTTCAACAAAATAAATTGCTTACAATATGTTGGTTCGTCCAGTCTTAGAGTATTCTTCGTCTGCATGGGACCCTTACCAGTTGGATCTGATTCAAGAAATTGAGAAGGTCCAAAGAAGAGCGGCAATATTCGTGACTGGTACATTTAGCCATCACGTAATGGTTACAAATCTCATAGAAAGTTTGAAGTGGGACACCCTTGCAAATAGACGACGCGCTAAACAAAAGGGGCTGCTCACTAAATTCCGAAATCCAGTCTTCACCGAGGATGTAGAGCATATACAGGGCTATTACAAATGATTGAAGCGATTTCATAAATTCACTGTAGCTCCATTCATTGACATATGGTCACGACACACTACAGATACGTAGAAAAATTCATAAAGTTTTGTTCGGCTGAAGCCGCACTTCAGGTTTCTGCCGCCAGAGCGCTCGAGAGCGCAGTGAGACAAAATGGCGACAGGAGCCTAGAAAGCGTATGTCGTGCTTGAAATGCACTCACATCAGTCAGTCATAACAGTGCAACGACACTTCAGGACGAAGTTCCACAAAGATCCACCAACGGCTAACTCCATTCGGCGATGTTATGCGCAGTTTAAAGCTTCTGGATGCCTCTGTAAGGGGAAATCAACGGGTCGGCCTGCACTGAGTGAAGAAACGGTTGAACGCGTACGGGCAAGTTTCACGCATAGTGATGTGAAAGATTCAGTGTTTAAACCTGCTCTACCAAGAAACGTGCCAGAACTGCGATCTCGCATCAACAGTGCTTTCGAACTCATTGATGGGGACATGCTGCGCCAGTGTGGGAGGAACTTGATTATCGGCTTGATGTCTGCCGAATCACTAAAGGGGCACATATCGAACATTTGTGAATGCCTAAAAAAACTTTTTGAGTTTTTGTATGTGTGTGCAAAGCATTGTGAAAATATATCAAATAATAAAGTTATTGTAGAGCTGTGAAATCGCTTAAATCATTTGTAATAACCCTGTATTATTACCACCAACTTTCAAATCGCGTAATGATCATCATTCAAAGATAAGGGAAATAAGAGCGCGTACTGAGGCGTTCAGACAGTCGTTTTTCCCTCGCGCGATCCGCGAGACGAACAGAAGGGTGGGGGGGAAGAGGAGGAAATATGACTTTGACGCGAATTGTGCCCTCCGCCACACACCGCTTGGTGGCTAGCGGAGTATATATGTAGATGTAAATGTAGATAGGCCACTGTTATACCTATAAACGCAGTTTTGTTTGTTTTGTAATGCTGCTTCAATAAAAGTTGTCAGTGAGTGAATCCGGTCGGTGCAGGTACGGTTTGGGCGAAACCCTGCCTGTTCAGCGGGCAAGTTTTGGAAAATTTTGTGGCTGATTCTGTTATACAGTTTCCTTCCCAAAAGATCATATTCTGTGCTAAGTAAAGGAATTGGTCGATAGCTTTGCGGATATGTCGCCTGACTCGCCAACCAAGAGCAGTCAGCCGTAGCGTGCGCCCGAGTTCATTCTATACTGTGCCGAGCAAGTTTACGACTGGTTTTAGATTTCTGCGTAGTGTTCTTTCAAAAGTTATTTCGAGGCAGTCTGATCAGTATGAGTGGCAAAAGCAAATATCGCCAGCATTACACAAGCAGGCGAGCCAAATGGGGTTTCACGTTATCAGTCCTGTAGACGGGAGCCGGAAGCGGCATTTACGCTTGATCACAAAGCGTCTGCCTGTGTTGTCAAGTGCCTAGAACGTTACAGCTGAGGCGTGCATTATCGTACTGAGAAATGTTCAACGGATCGCGAGAGAAGCCAACGCGTCTGCTGAAGAGAACGGATCACCTATTTTTAAGTCACCTGTAAAGCACCAAACTCGAAAGAAATTCGAAAGTGAGCTGTACGATGAGCAAGAATACATTACGGAGCAAAATATTTGACATGTATAATAAAGTTGAATATTCTACGGAGACAATCTACCATTTTTATAATATTAAGGAAAATGGGATTTAAATACAGAAAGACCAATGACGGAAGAGAGACACTGTTGCAACAAAGACTGTGCTCTTGAGATCAATGCACGGGATACAACTAGCCGGAAAATCAAGTATTATTTATCAGCTCGATGAAACGTGCGTGAATCATAAAAATTCAAGACCAATGTGCTTGAAGACAAGTGAGGATGTAGAAGGCCTGAAGGTTCCTGTGTGCAAGGGAAGACGCTTTGCTGTGCTTCACGCTGGTTGTGCAGAGACAGGATTCACACCAGAAAGTATAAAGTCAAAGCATTCAGATGACTACCACTCTGAAATGACTCACGGTGTCTTCAAGCAGTGGTTTTTATAATGACCGCTTCCATACCTGGCAGAGAATTCTGTTATTGTCATGAACAATGCAAGTGTGCACTCTGTGCAAGTGAATAAGGCTCCTACGTCAAGTACCAGAAAAGATGAAATTATTTCATGGTTGTCATATGACGGAATTCCTCACACTGCGTCGCATATCAGGGTAGAGTTACTCGTGTTCGTAAATACATACAAGCCTACATATCGCACTTACGAGATAGATGAACCTACGAGACAGTATGGCCACCGAGTAACCAGCTTTCGACCGTATCACTGCCACTACAATCCTACTGAGCTGCAATGGGTGTAAGTTAAAGCCGATATCGCAGAAAGAAATAGCACCTTCCGGATTGCTGATATTGAACGACTCGCACATGGAGCAGTGAACAACCCATCTCTGCATGGACAAACTGCGTCACACATTCAGAAACATTGCAGGAAGAAGATTTTAAAAAGGAAATCGACAGAGACTCGGTGATCGAGCTTTTCAGAATTAATCTTCACGATTCTGATTCGTCTGAATCAGACAGCGAGGGTCAAGACGCTGTTTTTCGCTAACTGTGTCAGTACTGCTTATAACCGCATTAAAAAATATATCGTAAAACTTAAAACTATATTATATACCTTGAAACGATGTTTTGTTTTCGTTTCCTCTTCGTTTTAAATTTTAATTTGCAAGATATCACAAGATGAATTCATTTTCCGAGTTCGAACAGGAAAGCTAAATAAATGCGCCCCGGTTTTTTAGAATTACTCATCACGATATTTTGTTGTATTGATCGACGGAAACGGCAAACAATGCAAATCTGTCTATTATTGTTTTCCCTGTTCAGTCTATTACTATGCGTTATTATTTTTCTAAGTTACACATTTTATACAGCCCCATATTTTAAAGGTTCACAGTTTGATGACGTCAAGTTCCTCACAAAGGCGTAAATCATTGTGCTTGTAAGCTTTCTTGTATGCAGTCTGCAGCGGACTGCCGAATGGATCCCACCTAATGTGCAGTCTCGCTACATTGCAACAGACGGCTTCCCCGCCTGCACAGTCACCAGCGAGACACCAAGTTACGTGGCGTGCATTCTAATACACGTAAATAACAACTTATTATAGTAACCTTACAACGAAAGTCTTCTATAATCGGCCATCCTGATTTAGGTTTTCCGTGATTTCCCTAAATCACTCCAGGGAAATGCCGGGATAGTTCCTTTGAAAGGACACACCCGACTTCCTTACCCGTCCTCCCTAATCTGATGAGACCGATGACCTCGCTGTTTGGTCTCTTCCCTCAAACAGTCCAATCCAATCTTCTATAATAATACAAAGTACCTATAACACAAACGTCCTCAAGGTGTCACGAATTTGCAAGTTACTACATGTTTTTGACATAAAACCATCTGTGACTACGTGCAGTCCATGGTCGTACTGAAGTAGCGTTACAGGACTACAAAGAAAGTGTGGAAATGTAGCAGTGCACGCACATAACGAAATCCAGTCAACAAATTATTCAGTGCCCCAACTGAGTCACTACAATTGTTTATTCATAAAAACTAAAACTTATGTCTGCAGAAGAAGAAGAAGTAGCAACAAGCATGAATTTCTGTAAGTTTTTCACTTTTAGATCTACAGGGTCTTGAACCAAGGAAGAAAAAAAAACTTATGAGGGAAATTTCTTTACAGATTGTGGATCTGTCCAAGTGTAACAGCCAGCTACCACAGTCTGCTCTTTGAAGGGTGAGCACTTTACCGCTGAGCAACCAGACAACTGTCACATGGAGCTCTCCCTTCGCCCCAGTGATGGCCAAGATGGATAGTTTTCAATGTAAGAGACGAGAGTGGTTGTAGTTACAGGTTGGAAAGAGCCTCCTGGACTGAAAAACATAACTGTATGTTATCCCTTAAGTGAGAACCATCCAGAATTTTTAATGAAAATGATAAGAAAATATCAAGTAAATATAGCAGGATAATTCTCTGCCCCTCCGTGAAGTAAGTCGAAGATCACAGCATTGCCAAATATACTCTAGAATGTTGTCAGGTCTCTAGCTAGGGGCAGGAAAAATGTTTCCAACGCTAAGCTGCATCTTGTGCGTCTGCTACATGCTTCTGGAAAACACGTAACAGGAAACTGCCATGTTAACCAAATGAATAGGCCAATCAATTTTATCTGCAATACTGTAACGAAGGGTCGACAATAAGTCGTGGCCCAACTCTTCCGTAAGTGTTGTAATTTTTTTTTTCTGTCTTATGTGTACTGCAACTGAAAAGCTCATCTGCTGGATATAATTCAACAGCAGCTATTTGTTGGTTCATTACAGTACCTCATACTTAATCTTTGACTGAGGAAATGCTTCTAAACTATTTGTTAATAGCATCGACACTCCATGACCCCACACACATCACGGGCACCCCATCATGGTCTATTAAAAAAAAAATTCTTGCTGCAAAGCTTAATACTGAGAGCAGCTATAGTGATAGATAAACAAACTCCTTGAAAAACGTATTGAATGTTGAACTGAATTTACGGAACTCTCAATCCACAAGTCAAAACAAGGCATTTGGAGTAAACGATATTACCTCAAAACAATTGACATCCTTGAGAGAAAACATAATGACAAAACCATTCAACCAGGAATGCAAGATAAATGCTAAGGGAAAAATATTCGCAGACTTCAAGAAGAATGTAATAACTCAGATGCCAAAGTGGTACAAAATAAGTGAAGATGGCCTACTTAGAGAGCACAGAAAACACAAGGTGCAATATTAAGACAAACATTTCTGGAAATGAGAAATTAGTTTACATCCAACATAAATTTAAATGTTGGAAAGTCTTTCCGGAAGGAATTTGTCTGGAGTGTAGCCTTGAATGGAATTGAAATGTCAGCTATAAACAGTTCAGGCAAGAAAGTGGTGCTACAGAAGAATGCTGAAGATTAGAACGGTAGTTCGGATAATGGGGAGCTACTGTATCGATCTGGAAAGGAAAGATATTTATTTTATAACTTGAGTAAAAGTAGAGATCATTTTATAGGACCTATCCTGAGGTATCAACGAATCGTGATTTGGTAACTGAAGGAGGGGTGTGTAGGCAGAGAGAGAGAACAGTTGAGAAAGATCAACGTTCGAATATGGTAAGAAGGTCCAAGAGGATGCAGGCTGCAGTCGTTACGTAGAGATAATGTACTTGCTAGATTAGCATAGGGAACTGTATCAAACCAATCTGCGGACTAAAGACCACAACTGCAACAACGGCAGCAACGTATACATAACACTGCAATGAAGTGTTTTTTCCTCTGGCATCCTGAATGATTTGACCCAGCCCGTCATGACTTCCTCCCCTGTGCCAATCTCTCCATTTGCATTCAATGTTTTCAGCTATGCACTACTGGCCATTAAAACTGCTACACCACGAAGATGACGTGCTACAGACGCAAAGAAGATGCTGTGATATGCAAACGATAAGCTTTTCAGAGTATTCACACAAGGTTGTCGCCGGTGGCGATACCTACAACGTGCTGGCATGAGGAAAGTTTCCAGCTGATTTCTCATACACAAACAGCAGTTGACCGACGTTGTCTGGTGAAACGTTGTTGTGATGCCTCGTGTAAGGAGGAGAAATGCGTACATCACGTTTCCGACTTTGATAAAGGTCGGATTGTAGCCTATTGCGATTGCGGTTTATCGTATCGCGACATTGCTGCTCGAGTTGGTCCAGATCCAATGACTGTTAGCAGAATGTGGAATCGGTGGGTTCAGGAGGGTAATACGGAACGCAGTGCTGGATCCCAACGGCCTCGTATCACTAGCAGTCGAGATGACAGGCATCTTATCCGTATGGCTATAACGGATCGTACAGCCACGTCTCGATCCCTGAGTCAACAGATGGGGACGTTTGCAAGACAACAACCATCTGCACGAACAGTTCGACGACGTTTGCAGCAGCATGGACTATTAGCTCGGAGACCATGGCTGCGGTTACCCTTGACGCTGTATCACAGACAGGAGCGCCTGCGGTGGTGTACTCAACGACGAACCTGGGTGCACGAATGGCAAAACGTAATTTTTTCGGATGAATCCAGGTTCTATTCACAGCATCATGATAGTCGCATCCGTGTTCGGCGACATCGCGGTGAACGCACATGGGAAGCGTGTGTTCGTCATCGCCATACTGGCGTATCACCCGGCGTGATGGTATGGGTGCCATTGGTTATACGTCTCGGTCAGCTCTTGTTCGCATTGACGGCACTTTGAACAGTGGACGTTACATTTCAGATGTGTTACGATCCGTGGCTCTACCCTTCATTCGATCCCTGCGAAACCCTACATTTCTGCAGGATAATGCACGACCGCATGTTGCAGGTCTTGTACGGGCCTTTCTGGATACAGAAAATGTTCGACTGCTGCCCTGGCCAGCACATTCTCCAGATCTCTCACCAATTGAAAACGTCTGGTCAATGGTTGCCGAGCAACTGGCTCGTCACAATACGCCAGTCACTACTCTTGATGAACTGTAGTATCGTGTTGAAGCTGCATGGGCAGCTGTATCCGTACACGCCATCCAAGCTCTGTTTGAGTCAATGCCCAGGCGTATCAAGGCCGTTATTACGGCCAGAGGTGGTTGTTCTGGGTACTGATTTCTCAGGATCTATGCATTCAAATTGCGTGAAAATGTAATCACATATCAGTTCTGGTATAATATATTTGTCCAATGAATATCCATTTATCATTTGCATTTCTTCTTGGTGAAGCAATTTTAATGGCCAGTAGTGTATGATGGCTGTAATTCAATACAGCTTTTTCCCTTTTCTCCTACTGTCTTAAGACATGTTCTGTCATCCTGTTTTAATTAATATTTTCCACCTAATCGTCGTCGTTGCTGCAGTGAAGATCATCTTTTATCTCATCAGACACTTAATGTTCATCATTTTATAGTGAAACAAAACCTCAAACGAATCTACTCTCGTCATTTCCGATTTTAAAATGAAAATATAATTGTCACAAAGATTATAAAGCGTGTAAGTTCCTGTTTAAAAGCCTTAGAATGAGCCATTCTAATAAATAGAATATATTAAGCATTTGTGTAGTATGATAAGACATTGAGGAGCCGCCAATATCTCGGCTTCAAAAATGGTTCAAATGGCTCTGAGCACTGTGGGACTTAACTTCTGAGGTCATCAATCCCCTAGAACTTAGAACTACTTAAACCTAACTAACCTAAGGACATCACACACATCCATGCCCGAGGCAGGATTCGAACCTGCGACCGTAGCGGTCGCGCGGTTCCAGACTGAAACGCCTAGAACCGCTCGGCCAATACGGCCGGCTATCTCGGCTTCCCGTAGTTGTTTTGAGTGTCTGTAAAGAGTTGCTAAGTTGTGAAATCGAGGTAGTGGATTGAAAGGGAGGTGTAGACGGGAATGAGTACATAAAAATGTATTATCGTCTTGAGAAATTTCGTGCAGGACTTGTTAACATTCAGTAAAATTCCAAACGTTGAAAGATAGCTGGCAGTGATTTGATTATTTATCAAACTGTAACACTAAGAAGATGTGCAGTGACCATTTCGCTTGTGTATCAGACGATAAGATTTGATATGCAAATTGTCTTCAGAATTAACAATGCCCTTTTTAGGCCCAAGCGACACAAGTCGCCGCTTGGGGGGCCAAGCTGAGAGGGGTACAAGAGACGCCACAACTACAAGATTTCTATTCAGAGCGTCCCGCAATCAATAGCGGCCGCTTGCGGCGCCTCTGGCTCCCAAATGCAAGATTTGTAAATAGTGCATATCGCAATAAGTAGCGAAAATTGACACGCGTGAGAATGCATACTGTTAATAACACAATTAGCAGCGAAAATTGGCACAGGTGAGAATGTACGAGGGAAAAATGGGGAGGAAGAGGGGGCGCCAAATTATAAGGCGCTTGTGTGGAAAAATGTTCTCGAACCAGCCCTGAGGATTAACGAAATAACTGTAACAAATAACAAATTACGGCAATGGACAACACTTTGTTAAGAATAGATAATCCCATACAACAAAGAGTTTGGCCCTTCTCTGCAGACAGTTCCTAGTGTCAGACAATACAAAACGGTATCAGAGCTTTCGCAAGGTAGGAAAGACTACTTTCAGAGCATTTCTGACTCATTCAGCACGTCATCAGAAAATTAAATGAAATTAAAATTAGAGCCAGATACTGATTCATATTCAGCCACAACTAGAGTACTGTTTAACGGAGTAGTCGGTTTTAACAATTACGCTATTTTAATTCTCATATGAAGTTCCTGATACCCAGAGGCTTCGCTAGTATGAAAAATCACGAGCTAACTGTGAAGCAAACGTCGCCCGTCATGAGGCAAGACACAAAGGAATTAAAGACATTAGCTGCCCGTGTGCAATGATTTATATCAATGGGGATAGTTGAAAATTTGTTCCGTGTCAGTATTCGAACCGGGGTCTCCTGTTTCCTAGGCAGATGTGCTGACCACTACGCCATCCGAACACAGTGGCCAGCACAATCGCTTGGACTGTCCTAGCACGCCTCCCGTCAGACCCAAATTCTTAACTTACACCAAGCACTAGTCCTGTAGTGCCCCTTCTCGTTAGCCTCATTACTCGCGGCATCTCGCGATTCCTGTAAGAGTTCGAGCTCGTTGTACATTTGAACTTAAGGAGTCACTGGCTGTCATCGCCTCCATTCGGAAAAACAGGCACCACATATATAATTAATGCGATGACATGTGCGAAAGAACAGCCACTACATGTATAATTACGACGATGATGGCCAATGATTCCCTCGGTGCATATGCACACCAGGCTCGATCTCTTACGAATCGGCGAGAGGCCGAGGCTAATCAACAGGAGCATTCCATCAGTAGTGTTTGGTATACATTGAACTGACAAAAGTCGTGGGACAGCGATATGCACAAATAAAGGTGGCGGTAGTATTATAAAAGGGCAGTGCATCGGCTGAGCTGTCATTCGTACTCAGGTGATACATGTGAAACTCTTCCGACGTATGTCCGCACGAAGGAAATTAACAGATTTTGAACGCGGAACGGTAGTTGGAGCTAAACGCATGGGACATTCCATTTAGGGAATCGTAAAGGATTTCAGTATTCCGAGATCCACAGTGTCAAGAGCGATCAGAGAATACCACAATTCAATCATTACCTCTCACCAAGGACAACACAGGTGCGACCGAGAGCAGCGGCGTTTGCATAGAGTTGTCAGTGCTAAGAGACAAAAAACACTGCGTGAAATAACCTCAGAAATCAATGTGGGGCGTATTCGTTAGGATAGTGAGGCAAAATCTGGCGTTAGTGCGATATGGTAGCACACAATCGACAGGAGTACCTTTGCTAACAACACGACATCGCATGCAGCGCCTCTCCTGGGCTCGTGACCCTATCTGTTGGATCCTAGACGACTGGAAACCAGTGGCGTGGACAAATGAGTCCGCTTTCAGTTGTTAAGATGTGGTGGTAGAGTTCGACTATGGCGGAGACCCCAAGAACCCTTGGACCCAAGTTGTCATCAAGGCACTGTGCAAGATGGCGGTAGCTTCGTATGGTGTGGGCTGTGTTTACATAGAATGAACATTTGCAGTCATTCATGGACTTCATGTTCACAAACAACGAAGGAATGTTTATGGATGGCAATGGACTATCTCACCGAACCATAATTGTTCACGATTGTTTTGAAGACCTGGGTTCGAATCCTGACCCGGCACAAATTTTCAACTCGCCCCATACATATAAATCAGTGCCCACTGGCAGCTAATGCCTTTAATTCCCTTGAGCCGCGCGGAGTAGCCGCGAGGTTTGAGGCGCCATGTCACAGATTGCGCGGCCCCTACCGCCGGAGGTTCGAGTCCTCCCTCGAGCAAGGGTGTGTGTGTGTTGTTCTTAGCATAAGTTAGTTTAAGTTAATTTGAGTAGTCTGTAAGTCTGGGGACCGATGACCTCAGCAGTTTGATCCCATAGAAATTCACACTCTTCTGAACATTTGAATTCCCTCGAGTCTTGATTCATAGTGGCTGTAGAATCAAAATGGTATCTGTTCTATTGGACAAGTCTGAAAGAACAGACACCACTTCTACAATAGCGAAGGGCTGCGTACTGTCTTCACCCCACTTTCAGCATAACGGACCTGTTATTGATATTTGGGTTTTCGTCGGTCTCAAGTGCACAGCATGTTGACACAGGCAAAGCGATATCAGCGATTATATTTTAATCATTACAGCACATGAAGTTCTTAGTTATTTGGTTATTACAGACTGAACGGCAGACGTATTTCAGGCAATACTGTCAGCGTTTTATGTTCATTTTACGTGAGTTGATGACATGCTTCTCCTTCGTGACAGCAGAACCACGAAACGAATTTGCACATACTCGGTGGGTCCATGTCCTTGCGAGTTTTTGAGACCGGGTTCATTACTCTCCGGGTCCATTACTTTGCTAGATTTTGAGCCCACTTCGTTGATTTGAAATCTTATGTCACGTCAATGATTGTAGACTTCAGAAAAATTGTAAGTTCATAATGATCAAAGGCATAAATGCGCCATCTCATCACAATGTTTGCAAGATAGTCACAGGTGAAGTTGGAAAGCAAAAAAGTGAATCACAGTTTAACAGAAAAAATTCACTGACAGAAAAAAAATCACAACGTCAAAAAGTAATATATGTATAGTAATGGAATTTCATTAATACATTTGTCTAGGTAATATACACTACTGGCTGTTAAAATTGCTACACCACGAAGAAATGCAAATGATAAACGGGTATTCATTGGACAAATATATTATACTAGAACTGACATGTGATTACATTTTCACGCAATTTGAGTGCATAGATCCTGAGAAATCAGTACCCAGAACAACCACCTCTGGCCATAATAACGGCCTTGATAAGCCTAGGCATTGACTCAAACAGAGCTTCGATGGCGTGTACAGTTGAAGCTGCCCATGCAGCTCTAACACGATACCACAGTTCATCAAGAGTAGTGACTGGCGTATTGTGACGAGCCAGTTGCTCGGCAACCATTGACCAAACGTTTTCAATTGGTGAGAGATCTGGAGAATGTACTGGCCAGGGCAGCAGTCCAACATTTTCTGTATCCAGAAAGGCCCGTACAGGGCCTGCAACATGCGGTCATGGATTATCCTGCTGAAATGTAGGGTTTCGCAGGGATCGAATGAAGGGTAGAGCCACGGGTCGTAACACATCTGAAATGTAACGTCCATTGTTCAAAGTGCCGTCAATGCGAACAAGAGGTGACTGAGACATGTAACCAATGGCACCCCAATAACATCACGCCGGGTGATACGCCAGTATGATGATGATGAATACACGCTTCAAATGTGTGTGCACCGCGATGTCGCCAAACACGGATGCGACCATCATTACGCTGTAAACAGAACCTGGATTCATCCGCAAAAATTACGTTTTGTCATTCGTGCACCCAGGTTCGTCGTTGAGTACACCATTGCAGGCGCTTCTGTCTGTGATACAGCGTCAAGGGTAACCGCAGCCATGGTCTCCGAGCTGATAGTCCATGCTGCTGCAAACGTCGTCGAACTGTTCATGCAGATGGTTGTTGTCTTGCAAACGTCCTCATCTGTTGACTCAGGGATCGAGACGTGGCTGTACGATCCGTTACAGCCATACGGATAAGATGCCTGTCATCTCGACTGCTAGTGATACGAGGCCGTTGGGATCCAGCACTGCGTTCCGTATTACCCTCCTGAACCCACCGATTCCATATTCTGCTAACAGTCATTGGATCTGGACCAACTCGAGCAGCAATGTCGCGATACGATAAACCGCAATCGCGATAGGCTACAATCCGACCTTTATCAAAGTCGGAAACGTGATGTACGCATTTCTCCTCCTTACACGAGGCATCACAAAAACGTTTCACCAGGGAACGCCGGTCAACTGCTGTTTGTGTATGAGAAATCGGCTGGAAACTTTCCTCATGTCAGCACGTTGTAGGTGTCACCACCGGCGCCAACCTGTGTGAATGCTCTGAAAAGCTAATCATTTGCATATCACAGCATCTTCTTCCTGTCGGTTAAATTTCGCGTCTGTAGCACATCGTCTTCGTGGTGTAGCAATTTTAATGGCCAGTAGTGTATTTAAGTGATTAACGTTGCAAGATCTCAGGCTAGTGTAAGGGCGAGATAAGCCATTGAAAATGTGAAATACTGGCACGGTAGCAACTGGTGTAACCGCCAGAATGTTGAATGGAAGCATGCAAAAGTACATGCACTGTATTGTACAGGTGCCGGATGTCAGTTTGTGGGAGTGGAGTTCCATGCCTGTTGATCTTGGTTGGTCAATACAGGGACGGCTGCTACTGTTTGTGGATGATGTTGGAGTTGTCGTCCGATTATGTCCCATGTTTACTCAACTGGAGACAGATATGGTGACTGAGCAAGCGATGGCAACATGACGACACTCTGTAGAGCACGTTGGGTTACCACAGCTGTCGGTGGGCGAGCGATATCCTGTCGGAAAACACGCCATGGACTGCTTTTCATGAATGGGAGCACAGAAGGTCGAATCACCAGACTGAAGTACAAATTTGGAGTCAAGGTGCGTGGGATAACCACGTGAATGCTCCTGATGTCATAGGAAATCGCACCCCAGTCAACAACTCCAGGTGTATGTCCAATGTATCTAGCATGCAGAGAAGTTAGTTGCTGCCCTCAACTGGCTTCCTTCTAACCAACACACAGCCATCACTGGCACCGAGACAGAACCAACTTTCATCAGAAAACACAACAGTCCACCACCCTGCCCTCTAATGAACTCTCGCTTGAGCCCGCATCTCGTGGTCATGCGGTAGCGTTCTCGCTTCCCACGCCCGGGTTCCCGGGTTCGATTCCCGGCGGGGTCAGGGATTTTCTCTGCCTCGTGATGGCTGGGTGTTGTGTGCTGTCCTTAGGCTAGTTAGGTTTAAGTAGTTCTAAGTTCTAGGAGACTGATGACCGTAGATGTTAAGTCCCATAGTGCTCAGAGCCATTTGAACCATTTGAACTCTCGCTTGACACCACTAAAGTCACAAATGGAGGTGATTTGGGATCAGTGGAATGCAAGGTACAGGGCGTCTAGCTCGGAGCTGTCCTCGAAGCAACCAATTTTTAATAGTTGGTAGTGTCACTTTGGTGCTAACTGCTGCTCCAATTGCTGCTGCAGATGCAGTACGACGTGCCGAACATGATGGTCTTCCCTCTCGGCAATGCCGCTTGGCCGTCTGGAGCCCGATCATCTTGCGGCTGTAGATTCTCGTGATCATCTCTGCCAGCAATCATGCACATCAGCTACATACGGTACCTGCCAAGTCTTTCTGCGTTATTGCAGATTTAATATCCAGCGTTTCGCAGCCCTGTTACACGATCTTATTCAAACTGAATGAAGTGCTGATAACGGCGTCTTTTTCGCCAATCTTTACTAACCTCCACTCACCATGTCCAATCACAAAGGTAACTAACGCTCACAACCATTACAGCGTTCATTTAAAGCAAACCTAATTTCATCCTCATCACCACTCTCATGTGACTGGCGTGACATTTGAATAGACATCATATTTCAGATGTAGAAACACGCGTATCAACTTAAGTTCATATCGCACAACTCCTTAATGTTGCTATTTTTTCCATCAGTATAATTAGGACAGCTAGTGAAGAGTGGGGCTGTCTAAATAATTACCCCTGCTCTCTATTTATGATGTGTGAGTTACATTCAGTGTGTCTGGATATTATTCATAACTATGCTTTAAATGAAAATCATTGGGCTATGTTCCAGATATTTCGCCTGCAGTCAGCGTGGTAGCAACCGGCATCACTGAAAGGGGAGCTTTCCAGTTGCCAGCGAGCTTAGCAAGACGACTGAGCGAACATTCTCTTCCTGTTACTACTTTAACAGGGAATCGGCAACATCGTAGAATACGTTTGGCAACTATGTGACGGTCGATTTACTCACTGCTCTGGTTCACCGGCCGCTGTGGCCGAGCGGTTCCAGGCGGTTCAGTCCGGAACCCCGCTGCTGCTACGGTCGCAGGTTCGAATCCTGCCTCGGACATGGATGTGTGTGATGTCCTTAGGTTGGTTAGGTTTATGTAGTTCTAAGTCTAGGGGACTGATGACCTCAGATGTTAAGTCCTATAGTGCTTAGAGCCATTTGAACCGTTTGAACTGGTTTGGTTCAGGATTATCCTGCTAAAGTCACTTGATATTTTGTTATCACTTCGGTTAAATAATATGAATGATTGGTTGGTTGAGTCGGGGGAGGAGACCAAACAGCGAGGTCATCGGTCCCATCGGATTGGGGAATGATGGGGAAGGAAGGCGGCCGTGCCCTTCCAAAGGAATCATCCTAGAACTTGCCTGAAGCGATTTTAGGGAAATCACGGAAAACATCAGTCAAGATGACCGCACACGGGTTTGAACCGTCGTCCTCCAGGATGCGAGTCCCGTGTAATCTGAATGATTGTCACTTAGGTTGTAACACTGGGAGTCAAATTTATTATTTGAGTCCAAGAAGGTCATTCCACACAGAATATACAACTTATCTCATATTTAACATTACTTATTATCCCTGTTTATCAAAAATACTGCAGTACCTGCTCGCTAGCTAAGTGGTAACACGGCCACAGCTTCTTTGTGCAAAGAACGCTGTATTAGCCCTATGGTCCAGTCTTTCAGTCTACCTTTGGCAGTGCAGTTGTGCAGACACGGCACTTTTTTTCTGCACGGAGCGAGTGCTCACTTGTGTTTACAGTTAAATGGCCGCCTCTTCCGAGCCGCCATAGCTGCGGGACATTTTTCCGGTTGTGACAAAGAGGGCATCTACGTTCTTAATCCATACAACGCAGAATTACGCAATTTCCATACACAGACATGGTGATCCCATCGACACGGACCATAATCCAGGTGACGTACACGGAGCCCTTACATCACCCACCATCTCACAGTGCTGCCCGTTTCCGTCATCCGATCTACTACTTGGACGATCCACTAACCCGACCGGACGCCACTCCTACCCCACAAATGACGCCGCAGCTGATTGCCTATGACTACAAAACACACATCGAGTTAGTCATTGTGCCGTCCGAGGCCTTCATGCCATAATGACGCAGCTCCTCGCAATCGTCCAAAACAGAAACTCATGTTCAGAAATGGCATTCCCCAAGACGCCGCAAGCAGAGTTGCATAATAAGGTCAGTCGAAGACGACGAAAATGCCCGTCTGGACGATGCACACCGGAATATGACCTTTGAACCGCTTATGGGAAGTCTGATAGCCTGTCTATCAGGTCTGACATTATGAACTCATACACTTTGCTGCCAGGCATACGCCTACGATCTTCTACTTGTACAAACAGACGACGATATTCACGTTGCGCTGTATTGGATCATGCGGTACGGGGGTGACCTGCACCTCTACACTTTGAAAAGTGACCACTCATGAACACTGGACGTGACCTGCAGCGTGGTGGGGAGTTGCCCCTGCCTGAGGCCAATGAACTTCGGTACTTGAGCATCACATGTATGAACAAACTGCATCGTACAGTGACGATGAACTACCACAGATCTTAACATTCAGTTCGCATAGACATTCGACAACACCGCCTACTCCGCGGTTCTAGGCGCTTCAGTCCGGAACCGCGCTGCTGCTACGGTCGCAGGTTCGAATCCTGCCTCGGGAATGGATGTGTGTGATCTAAGTCTAGGGGACTGATGACCTCAGATGTTAAGTCCCATAGTGCTTAGAAACATTTGAATTATTTTTCCTACTCCGCCTGGACCCCCTCCAAAGCGTGAAACTCGTCAACATTCACGTGCCGTCAAAATTACGACAAACCCTTCCCATTACAGTGGTGCTAGAGCACCAATTTCAGGCGGCCTTTGGATCCTATATCCCTGCAAGGTCTCTATTGTAGGTCCTCTATGACACCCTCACGCTTCCTCCATGTGAGTGTGGACTCGGCCTCGTCAAAGTACACGTGAGGGTGATAGCCTTATATATGAGAACAACGATGAAACCGTGGAGTGGGCACCACATGTCACTCACACACAGTCTCCTCTAAATTCTCAGGCCAGCCTCTATTTCATCACCAGAATCGGTCACACATGTTGCACCCCCACTGCCCCATACCTCTGCCTTCACTGTAGAATGCGGTTCTGTACATTGTGGACTTCTGGCCACACAACCACAGAGGGGAAGGATTTTTCCCAGATGCTACTGCAACACTTTCTCTGCAATGTGATACAAGCCAAGCACCGGAAAGCTCGATGGCCAACAGTGCAGCAGTCGATCGACATGCCCTTTCGTCCTGATGCAGTCAGAGCATTGTGGTACCTTGTTGTTAGTCACAAATTAGCAACGAAGCTCCACCTTGGCGATACTGGACTAACTAATCCCGCTTCATGCCCGGATTGTCTTCGTGCAGACACCGACCAATACCGACTGATGAGTGCAACGTACTACAAAGTTTGGCACTTGGCGATACGCATTCTTGCATGTTATCTTTGCCCCGCACCAGCAGTCGAACCATGGATGTTTCTCTATCCAGCGGACTCTCACTTTTCACCCGCCAAACAAAACGTACTCACATGGTTTAAGGCATGTCCGTTTCGAATCTCTTCAGGGATGAGGAGAAAACAGAATATGGTTTCTGTAATACGTCCAGGTCACCCACGGAACCCTCTTTCCTCTATCACAAACGTCTTTTTTTCTGGTCATGTCAGTGTAGTATCCCGGTGACACGCACACAATGTCTAATCCAATCCTTTAGTTCCATACAAAAAAAGTAAATAAATAAAATCGGCGGATGAGGGGGACACCGTGGCCAGCTCTCGGGTTTTTGACCCATACCCACCCTGCGCTCCAAACACCCTGGCGATCCGCTTTGCCCTTTTCGTTATAGAAATAATCTCACTAGAGGCGTAAATATTTTTTTCTGATTTTTACGTCTTCTCTTATCGAGCTATATTCTTAAAAACTGAAAATCACTGAGGAAATCTTAACTTCACCATCTTAAGTCCGACTGAAATTTCGATTTAGTATCTCCTAGATCTTAGCGTGAAAAATTTAAGAAATTGTGACCTTGGATCTTCGTTAAAACTTCTACTCTTGATGACATCGACACACATCTTAGTTTTTTGTGAATGCACACTCCAATTGATTATGTGTGACATAGAATTATTGGCTAACTCGGTTTCTTTTAGACTTTAATCTCACTGCGAAATTTATATATTTTCCTGGAAATTTCGAAATTCTTGTTGGGTAGGACGTAAGATTTCACTAGACACAGACCACATAAGGCTCAAAAGTGCGTGATATCTTGCTAAGGCGTAGTGTTTTGGGTAAGCTCGTGTTACAGATAGTATTTGATTTACAAAAATGGCTCTGAGCACTATGGGACTCAACTGCTGTGGTCATTAGTCCCCTAGAACTTAGAACTACTTAAACCTAACTAACCTAAGAACATCACACACACCCATGCCCGAGGAAGGATTCGAACCTGCGACCGTAGGAGCACCGCGGCCGGCGTATTTGTTTTACACTGTAGCGCCAAAGAAACTGGTACAGGCATGCGTATTCAAATACAGAGGTTTGTAAACAGGCAGGATACGGCGCTGGGGTCACTAGCGGCTATATTGGACAACAAGAATCTGTTTTAGATTATAGATCAGTCACTGCTGGTACAATGGCAGGTTATCAAGATTTAATAGAGTCTGAAAGTGGTGTTATAGTCGGTGCACGAGCGATGGGACGCAGTGTCTTCGAGACAGCGAAGAAATTGGGAATTTCCCGTACGACCATTTCACGAGTGTACCGTGAATATCAGGAATCTGGTGAAACATCAAATCTCCGACATCGCTGCGCACGGAAAAAGTTCCTACAAGAACGGGACCAACGACAAGTTGCCGGCCGTTGTGGCCTAGCGGTTCTAGGCGCTTCAGCCCGGAACCGCGCGACTCCTACGGTCGCAGGTTCGAATACTGCCTCAGGCATGGATGTGTGTGATGTCCTTAGGTTAGTTAGGTTCACGTAGTTCTAAGTTCTAGGTGACTGATGACCTCAGCTGTTAAGTCCCATAGTGCTCAGAGCCATTTGAACCATTTTTGAACGACAACTTAAGAGAATCGTTCAACGTGACAGAAGTGCAACCATTCCGCAAATTGCTGCAGATTTCAGTGCTCTGCCATCAACAAGTGTCAGCTTGCGAACCATTCAACGAAACATCATCGATATGGGCTTTCGGAGCCGAAGGTCCACTCATGTACCCTTGATGAGCGCACGACACAAAGCTTTACGCCTCGCCAAGACCCGTCAACTCCGACATTGGACTGTTGCTGTCTGGAAATATGTTGCCCGGTCGGTCAAGTATCGTTTCAATTTGTATGGAGCGGATGGACGTGTACGGGTATGGAGACAGCCTCATGAATCCATGGACCTTGCATGTCATCAGGGGACTGTTCAAGCCAGTGGAGGCTCTGTAGTGGTGTGGGGGGTAGGCGGTTGGAATGATATGGGGACCCTGATACGTGTAGGTACGACTCTGACAGGTGACACGTACGTAAGCATCCTGCCTGATCACCTGTATCAATTCATGCCCATAGTGCATTCCGACGAACTTCGGCAATTCCAGCAGGACAATGCGACACCCCACACGTCCAGAACTGCTACAGATTGGCTTCAGGAACACTCTTCTGAGTTATAAAAGTTCCGTTGTCCACCAAACTCCCCTGACATGAGCATAATGAGCATATCTGGGATGCCTTGCAACGTGGTGATCAGAAGAGATCTCCACCGCCTCGTACTCTTACGGATTTATGGACAGCCCTGCAGGATTTAAGGTGTCAGTTCCCTCCAGCACTAGTTGAGACATTAGTCAGGTCCATACCATGCCGTGTTGCGCCGCTTGTGTGTGTTCGCGGGGGCCCTACACGATATGAGGCAGGTGTACCAGATTCTTTGGCTCTTCTTAGACTTTTATCACAAGGATACCCTGGTAAACTGCAATTCATTTGTATTAGATGAGAACATATTTTTATAGCGCTTCGCGTTGGTTTATTGAATACAACTGAAGAACATGAGATATAAATTAATCATCAACAATATATCCTCCCCCCTCCCCCCTTATGCCTGCAGAAAGCTACTGATTTGGAGATAAAGTTGTCGTCAATCCTAGTTCGTACACAAAAAATTTATCAATGTTTATTCCATAAGGAGAGAAAAGACAAACGTTTGAAGACGCTAGATCAGAAGAAGTAGTGTGATAGGGATTGGTTTCCAGCCAAGCTCCTGAACAGAGTCTTTTGTGAAATCAGCAGACTAGACGGACGTTCTGGCACAGTAGCAACACTAGTTGCAGAACTAGTTTCAGTTTCCTTTGTCGCTTTTCTAATGTTCATAAGACAAAACATACTCTGTGTACTACTAGATGCATAACGTCACATTTGGAGGACTCATACTGGCTGATGGTTTTTCTTTCGGCTACTTCCTTAAATATTTTTTTGTTTTATTTATTTATTTATTTATTGTTGGTCTGTCTATCCGCCGGTCTGTTGTTGTTGTTGTGGTCTTCAGTCCTGAGACTGGTTTGATGCAGCTCTCCATGCTACTCTATCCTGTGCAAGTTTCTTCATCTCCCAGTACCTACTGCAGCCTACATCCTTCTGAATCTGCTTAGTGTATTCATCTCTTGGTCTCCCTCTTCGATTTTTACCCTCCATGCTGCCCTCCAGTACCAAATTGGTGATCCCTTGATGCCTCAGAACATGTCCTACCAACCGATCCCTTCTTCTAGTCAAGTCGTGCCACAAACTCCTCTTCTCCCCAATTCTGTTCAGTACCTCCTCATTAGTTATGTGATCTACCCATCTAATCTTCAGCATTCTTCTGTAGCACCACATTTCTAAAGCTTCTATTTTCTTCTTGTCTAAACTATTTATCGTCTATGTTCCACTTCCATACATGGCTACACTCCATACAAATACTTTCAGAAACGACTTCCTGACACTTAAATCTATACTCGATGTTAACAAATTTCTCTTCTTCAGAAACGTTTTCCTTGCCATTGCCAGTCTACATTTTATATCCTCTCTACTTCGACCATCATCAGTTATTTTGCTCCCCAAATAGCAAAACTCCTTTACTACTTTAAGTGTCTCATGTCCTAATCTAATTCCCTCAGCATCACCTGATTTAATTCGACTACATTCCATTAACCTCGTTTTGCTTTTGTTGATGTTCATCTTATATCCTCCTTTCAAGACACTGTCCATTCCGTTCAACTGCTCTTCCAAGTCCTTTGCTGTCTCTGACAGAATTACAATGTCATCGGCAAACCTCAAAATGTTTATTTCTTCTCCATGGATTTTAATACCTACTCCGAACTTTTCTTTTGTTTCCTTTACTGCTTGCTCAGTATACAGATTGAATAACATCGGGGAGAGGCTACAACCCTGCCTCAGTCCCTTCCCAACCACTGCTTCCCTTCCATGCCCCTCGACTCTTATAACTGCCATCTGGTTTCTGTACAAATTGTAAATAGCCTTTCGCTCCCTGTATTTTACCCCTGCCACCAGTAGAATTTGAGAGTATTCCAGTCAACATTGTCAAAAGCTTTCTCTAAGTCTACAAATGCTAGAAACGTGGGTTTGCCTTTCCTTAATATATTTTCTAAGATAAGTCGTAGGGTCAGTATTGCCTCACGTGTTCCACCATTTCTACGGAATCCAAACTGATCTTCCCCGAGGTCAGCTTCTACCCGCTTTTCCATTCGTCTGTAAAGAATTCGCGTTAGTATTTTGCAGCTGTGACTTATTAAACTGATAGTTCGGTAATTTTCACATCTGTCAACACCTGCTTTCTTTGGGATTGGAATTACTATATTCTTCTTGAAGTCTGAGGGAATTTCGCCTGTCTCATACATCTTGCTCACCAGATGGTAGAGTTTTGTTAGGCCTGGCTCTCCCAAGGCTGTCAGTAGTTCTAATGGAATGTTATCTACTCCCGGAGCCTTGTTTCGACTTAGGTCTTTTAGTGCTCTGTCAAACTCTTCACGCAGTATCATATCTCCGCTCTATTAAGATCTCTTTTTCTCAGGAACGGGTAGAGTATAAAGTTGAAATGTATATAAAATACCAATGTCTACGGACCGCAAGCGGTGTAAAAAATTTAAGGTCGTAAGCAGCGCAACAGTGCAATCTGAACCTACTGCCGACTGTAGAGATTCATTTTTCTCAGGAATGGATAAAGGTACCAAGTTGAAATTTATGTCAAATATGCCAGCACGGTAACTCAGCGTGTTCGGTCTACGGGCTGGCTCGTCACTGTAATAAAAAAAACTGAATGAAGGGAATTTCAGCGGATGTCATATGACGTTCGCTATGACCAAATACAACGATCAATAATTAACAAAATGCAATAAAAAAGCGTTAACGAGCATGTCTAGGTATTGAAAGGTCGTGGGATCGATTCTCGATCGGATCAGCGATTTTTTTTCAATCTTTCTTTTAACCCTGCCATCACATATCAACGAAGTGAGGAGACACCGGTAACAACACGTGGTTCGGATTCCAAATTAAACTGTTGGTCCACTTTCCCCTGCTGGATAACTGCGCCAAAGTGGCGCGCAATAAAAGGACTTTCTCCAGGGAATTAGCCACACGAAAATATTTATTATTATTATTATTATCGTCTATTAAATTTAAATTTTTACGGAACCCTCAGAGCGCGAGGCTTAATCGCACTTGGATGATGTTTTTAGGTAAGCTTTGTCCTGGTGGATTACATACATCAATACTCTTCACGTAATATGCAACGTGAGTAAAGGTCACTGTGTCCTCACCTACGTAATTACACATATACAGACGGCGGTAGTATCGCGTACACAAGGTATAATACGGTAGCACATTGGCGGAGCTGTCGTTTGGGTGTTCTATGCTTCTGCAGAACGCTCTGGCAGTCGTCTTATACGCGGACTGGACCACCCAGTCCACCGCAGGCCGACCACGCGTTGGCCTGATCTGCTGCGGGAGTAGCTTCTTCCGCGGCCCCTATGACGTTCTTTGACGCAGCGTCCGCCCCCACGCGGACGCTCACATAGGCCAATCCTAACCGTGAGGCCAAACAATAGTTCTTGAGGTCCACACAGGAACAGCAGCTTCGCTGCTTAGCCTGTCTCCCTCCTGGTAGATGCAACCAGAGATTTAGAGTGCAGTGCAGTGCAGGAGCTGTCGTTTGCACTCGGGTGATCCATGTGAAGAGGTTTCCGACGTGATTATGGCCACACGACGGGAATTAATAGAATTTGTACGTGGAATGGTAATTGGAGCTAGACACACGGGGTATTTCATTTCGGATATCGTTAGGGAATTCAATATCCTGAGATCCACAGTGTCAAGAGTGTGCTGAGAATACCAAATTTCAGGCAATACCTCTCACCACGGAAAACGTAGTGGCCAACGGCCTTCACATAACGACGGAGAGCAGCGGCGTTTTTTTTTAGTGTTGTCAATGATAACAGGCAAGCAACACTGCTTGAAATAACCGCAGAAATCGATGTGGGACACATTATGAATCTATCCGTTAGTACAATGCGGTGAAATCTGGCATTAATAGACTACGAAAGCAGACGACCGACGCGAGTGCATTTGCTAACAACACGTCATCGCTTGCAGAGTCTCTCCTGGACTCGTGACCAAATCGGTTGGACCCTACACAGCTGGAAAACCGTGGCCTGCTCAAATGAGCCCCAGTTTCAGTTGGTGAGAGCTGATGGTAGGGTTTGAGTGTAGCGCATGTAATCAAGTTGTCAACAAGGCACTGTGCAAGTTGGTGCTGGCTCCATAAGGATGCGTGCTACGTTTACACAGAATGGACTGGGTCCTGTGGTGCAACTTAACCTATCATTGACTGGAAATGGTTATGTTCGGCTACTTGGAGACTATTTGCAGCCAATCATGAACTTCATGTTCCCAAACAACGATGTCATGCCACTGTACCACAACTGTTCGCGATTGGCTTGAAGGCCATTCAGGACAGTTCGAGCAAATGGTATGACCACCCAGATCTCCCGACATGGATCCCATCGCTCATTTACGGGACATGATCGAGAAGTCAGTTCGTGCAACACATCTTGCACCGGCAACACTTTTGCAATTTTTGAAAGGAACATCCAATGACATGTTGAATCCATGCCACGTCGAGTTGCTGCACTATGCCGGGCAAATCGAGTTCCGACACGATATAAGTAGGTATCCCATGGCTTTTGACAGCCCACTGTATAACGAGATGAAAAGCGATTTAAAAAGGCAAAGATGAGAGCGTGCTCGATAACATAGTAATTTCGCTTCGAGCGCCGAGTGAGAATTTTGTGTTTACTGCCTCACCGCAGCGTTGCGCGCTCCTGGACAAACTTATCTCAGCCTTGTTTGTATGTTCGTGTGTGTCGCATCGTCGTTTGGTTCGTAGCGTTAATAGTTGTGTGTGTCCGTTGGTAGCGGCATAGTCCGCTCATAATGTAGGCCATAGGTTCCAAGTATGTTCCAAGAAAAGGTACATTCAGCTTAGTTTCAACAAATCCAAAAGTTACATGCAACCCGGAGCTTTGGAGATTCATGATTAGCTCATTGATGCTATTCATGTAACATCTGATCAGGTTTATACTGCCTACTCTTTTTCTAATAACTTGGTCTTTTTCGTTACGTTTTTGGATCCAATACAAGTAGACAGGTTTCTTTTGAGTCATGGTTTTCAAGTTCCCTATAAGCATCGTGATGGCCCCACAAGTATGGTGCTTCTTGCTAACGTGGAAATGGATTAAATTAACGTCCAGGTGTTCAGTCTCTCGCCAGAGGTTGACGACAGTTTACTTCAGGAAGTTTTGCTCCCTGACGGTGATGTGAAGAGTATACGACACAAACACTGGTCCAGTCAACACCAGTTGCAATGTTATAGTGGAATGGAGATGGTAGACAAACATAACGTTCCTTTCCATCTACAGGTCTGTGGTTACCGCATTCATATTACACACAGTGGGCACCGGGGGAGGGCGTGCTTTCTCTGCAGAGAAAGTGGTCACCTTCGCACGCTGCTGATACTTGTATTGGCGCCCTCATTTGAACAGCGTCAAAAATTAAACTATATATACTGCTCACGAAGTTAGTGCCGCGTCTTTCACTGGTACAATGGAACAATAGAGGGACGCGCAGCTTACTACTCCTGACTGTCCTCGCAGTAAGGACCTGAAATTGTTGTTGCCAAGTGTGCAGTGTCCGCAGTGTAGCACAAGAGACGTGGTACAAAGGAGGATGGGGAGTCGGATATGCCTATTCCTCATCCACCCCTCCCTGAAGTATCTTAGCCGGTTGATGTAACCTGTGGTGCTGAGTCCTGCGTTCCTGATGGGGTCGATAGTGCGAAAACAGCTGCTGAGGTCTCTAGTATTTCTCCTAGTATTCCTCCCGCGTTTGAGATTAGTCTTCCGGAAATACCAAAGGATGGAGATGTCGATGAGCCTTCTGACGTTCCTATGATTCAAAATCAGCAAATTCAGGTGCACCTAAAATTATCTGTTCCCTTGATGTCACCCCTTAAGGGGACGTCGGGACGATCAATTGTTGTTAATCCTGTGGAGGCGATTGGCGGCCAGGAAATCCTACCTGTCGACCAAGATGTTGTGGTGCCTGACCCCTCTCTTGTGCGTCGGTCTGAATTGCAAGGATCCCATCCTAGGGAGTGGGCCTCTGAGGCTATTTGATTGTCACTTACTTCGGTTAACGTTTAAGAACCGCCTACGTCCCCGACTGTCGATGTGTATTGCCTTGTACTTGTTGTGAACAACGGGTCCAACTTGAGCGCGCGTTGGCTCGTAAAAAGAAACATAAAGATTGCAGAGGCGGTGGTGGTTGCCCCCCACCCTCTGACTCGTTAATGGACTCGGCAATAGATCTTGACACACATTAATGAAATAATTAAATTGGCCAGCAGATCGAATTTTGTTTATTGTTAAATATGCATGCTTATAGGTTTTTTCCTTTGAATGTTAGTATGGTGGAATCGGACCTGCGGCTCGCTTCGTTGCGTCAGTTTATTTATGAATCCTGTGCGGATGTCGTAGTGCTACAAAAAGTTCAGGTTACTCGTTTTTCTCTTCTTAGTTTTTGCACTGTGTTGAATGGGGCTTCCGAATATCCGACGGCGACTGCTTTGTTTTTTAGAGATGGCATTCCAATTGTGTTCTTTGATAACAGGAAAGGAATAAGATGTTGATTCTCCTTTATGCACCGTCCGGTACCGGACGCACCTTAGACGGTACCCAATTTTAGAAGGAAGACGTGGTTTGCTTGTTACGTAAAAGCCTTCAGAGTATTCTGATAGATGGTGATTTTAACTGTGGGTTGCGTCCTATAAATCAGTCTCCCAATTTTCATTTCTGTCGGGAATTCTGAGATTTAGGTCGTTCCTTGAAAATGCAGGAGGTTTGGGTATGTGAATATCCCACTCTTGGCAAATTTATCTATTTTACTTCTAACACTAGGCTTGACAAATTTTATTTATCCGATAGGATGCGCGATAGGATTTTATCTGTGGATGACATCCCCGCCAGCATCATGGACCAGTGTGCAATGACTGCTATTTTAAGTCACAGGCGACAGTCGGCGAAATTGTTTGGATCGCCTTGGATGCAGAATGAGGTGCACTTGGAGGACCCTTCTCTAGATGAGGTGATCCGGGAAGTTTAGGACCGTAGTCTCTGTTCAACTGCGCGATAGGCGTCCATTTCGGAATGATGGGTTCAACTGGCTAAGCCGACAGAGCGCGGAACTTTCCGAGGATGCAAGAATTTTACTGCTCTCTCTTACGTGATCTTTATGGACTGTAGACATCTGGCGTGTAAAGATGCAGTTGTTACGGTTGAAGCAGCGTCAAATGGAAGGGATAAGGATGCAATCTAAACCTCGTTCTTTGGTGGGAGATGTATCACGTTTTTCAACACCGAGGACGGCAATGTTTTGACGGCACAGGAGGACGTATTGCATGCTCCACATCTGTTCTGTGTTGGGCTGTGTGAGGTACCCGTCCCTGTCGATATGTCATTCGATTTGATTGCTCAAGCTCTGGATCGTAGACCTACAACTGCTCATAATACTGCGTTTTCAGATGTTTCTCACTGGAACGATGTCTACAAGCTTATCGTAAAGTGCCAATTTGCCTTCTCGTAAGTAGCCGCGGTTGGATGGTCTGCCAAAAGAGTTTTATGTGCGTTTTTGGCCTTTTTGAGTACTACCTTTCAGAAGAACGCAAAATCCCCAAGACTGGCTAAGTTTCATGGAAACTCGAAATTTAGTGCGGACGTCAATGCGAGATGCTTTCAATAGTTTCCACAATGAAATACTGTCTCAAAATATGGTAGAAAACCCAAAGAGATTCTGTTCGTATGTAAAGTACACCAGTGGTAAAAAACGGTCAATACCGTCACTGCACGATAGCGATGGAAATGTTACTGATGAAGGTGCCACTAAAGCAGAGTTACTAAATACAGTTTTCCGTAATTCCTTCACGAAAGAAGACGAAGTAAATATTCCGGAATTCGAAACCAGAACAGCTGTTAGCATGAGTGACATAAAAGTATATCTTAGGTGTTGCGAAACAACTCAAATCACTTAAGAAAGGCAAGTCTTCCGGTCCAAATGGTATACCAATCAGGTTCCTCTCAGAGTATGCAGACACAATAGCGCCTTTCTTAGCAATCATATACAATCGCTCACTTGACGAAAAGACTGGAAAGTAGCACAGGTCACATCAATATTCAAGAAAGGAAATAAGAGTAACCCATTGAATTACAGACCCATATCACTGACCTCAATTTGCAGTACGATTTTGGAGCATATACTGTACAAGAAAATGAAGAAAGTGACTTATTGATACATAAACAACATGGATTCAGAAAATATCGTTCTTGTGCAAGACAGCTAGCTCTTTATTCCCATGAAGTAATGAGTGCTGTCGACAAGGGATCTCAGATCGATTCTATATTCCTAGATTTCCACAAGGTTTTTGATACCGTTCCTCACATGCGACTATTAATCAAATTGCGTGCATATGGAGTATTGTCTCAGTTGTGTGACTGGATTTGTGATTTCCTCTCAGTGAGGCCACAGTTCGTAGTGATAGACGGTAAATCATCGAGTAGAACAGAAGTGATATCTGGCGTTCCGCAAGGTAGTGTAATAGGCTCTCTGCTGTTCTTGATTTATATAAATGATCTAGGTGATAATCTGAGTAGCCCTCTTAGATTGTTTGCAGATGACGCAGTAATTTACCGTCTAGTAAAATCATCAGACGATCAATTCCAATTACAAAATGATCTTGAGAGAATTTCTGTATGGTGCGAAAAGTGGCAATTAGCACTAAACAAAGGAAAGTGCCAGGTCATCCACCTGGATACTAAAAGAAATCCGATAAATTTAGGGTATACGACAAATTGCACAAATCTAAGGGCTGTCAATTCGACTAAATACCTAGGAATTACAATCATGAGCAACTTAAATTGGAAAGACCACATAGATGATATTGTGGGTAAGGCGAAACAAAGACAGCGTTTTGTTGGCAGATCACTTAGAAGATGCGACAGACCCACTAAAGAGACAGCCTAAATTACACTTGTCCGTCCTCTGCTGGAATATTGCTGGGCGGTATGGGATCCTTACCAGGTATGATTGACGAAGGACATCGAAAAAGTTCAAAGAAAGGCAGCTCGTTTCGTGTTATCGCGCAGTAGGGGTGAGAGTGTCACTGATATGATACGCGAGATGGGGTGGCAGTCATTGAAACAAAGGCGGTTTTCTTCGCGGCGAGATCTATTTACGAAATTTCAATCGCCAACTTTCTCTTCCGAATGCGTAAATATTTTGTGGACACCCACCTATGTAGGGAGAAATGATCATCATAATAAATGAAGAGAAATCAGAGCTCGAACGGAAAGATTTAGGTGTTCCTTTTTCCCACGCGCCATTCGAATGGTGGAATGGTAGAGAAGTAGTATGAAAATGGTTCGATGAACCCTCTGCCAGGCACTTAAGTGTGAATTGCATAATAACCATGTAGATGTTCCTTCACACTACTTTTGAATGAAGTGTTGAGAGGGAAGTTCGTGCCCGCCTCGTTTAAAGTTAGCAAAATTTTGTTAATTACTGCTAGTCAGGCAACAGCTGATAAATTTCGCCCGATTACCTGATTAAATTTTGATTATAAATCAGTGACGAGGGTGATGAACAGCGGGTTGTCTGCGGTGCTGGAGGAAGGTTTTGCTGGACCACCAAAACTGTAAACCTGGTCTTACTATTCTGACCCCTGTAACTGAACGCTGTGATGTCTTACCGGTGCCTACGGTTACTTCTGTCCCTGGTGTTCTGGAATTTTTGGATTTTGAGAAGGCGTTCGATCGCGTGAGCCATGGTTTCGTGTTGCAGATACTGGAAGCTGTTGGGTTCACAACTGACGCGCGCAGGACCTTGTCTAATTTGTTTATGGGTACCCTAGCTTAAGTGGCTATCACTGCACAACTCACAGTCCCGATTACCATGCATAGGGGTTTTCGTCGGGGAAGTCCGCTTTCACTGTCGTTGTTTGTTTTATCACTTGAGCCGCTTCACGAAGGGTTGTCACTCAGTTACAAGGATGGACACTCCTGGGCGAGACGATCTCGTTACGGACTATATGATGGTGTTACTCCCTTCTCCCGCTGAAAGTCCATAGCTCACAGCTACGTTGAATGCCTTTTGCCCGCATCAATGAAGGCAAATGTCGGTTGATAAAATAAGTGGTTTTAATAAGCTGCCATATCGTGGGCGACGGTGCTCGAGAGTCATAAATCTTTTAGTTCTCCACTCCAAATGGCTACATTTAATTGGAAGTCGGCAATGAAGAAGATATAAAGTGCAGTCCTGGAACATGAAGGGTGTTCCCTTAAGCTGTTTCAAAAAGTTCGGATCCTGGATACCTATGTCTCGTGGAAAGCATATTACATCGCCCAGACCTTGCTCCTTCCGGCGATGATGTCTAGGAAAGTAAAACGGCTGTCTTGGCTTTTTTTTTATGGCAGCATCATATTTTTCGTATGCATGTTGTCTGAGGGGTTTGGGACTTTCCAAGTTCAAAGGAAAGCGTCAGTGTTATTCGTGCGCCGCACCGAGTTGAATATCTCTCACGCACTCCCCATATTCACTTTCATACCCTAGCACACCATCACAAGTGGAAAGCAACACTTCCAGCAGAAATTTCCGCATCCTACGTTGTTACCAGTTCGTTCAGCTAGTTGTTATGTGATTTCATTTCAGACATTACAAAATCAAGCCAAAAGCACGCATTGGGTAGCCAAGACAGCTAGTGAATATCGATATGGATGAACAAGGAGAAAAGTGTATAGCAGAGATTGTAATCAACCTCCAGCGAATCAGAATTCTCTTTCAGTGTGGGGCATCCTTCTTTACGACACACTCATGAACTAATGCCCTGTGTAGGTTGGTGGTCTGTAAGAATGAGTCTACCTGCGTACACTTAAGGTCTGGGTTCGATTCACACATCGGTAGTCCATTTTTAACAAACACAAACAGACCACCTTTACCTCTGGTAACCCAAGTTGAACACTGAAGGGTTCCAAATCAACATTAAACAGGACCCCCCCTTCGCTACCTACTTTAGAATAGTCAGCGTAGATTGAGCATGACAGAGGCGGAAGTCACGCCATGTGGAAACACTGTCACAAATTTGTTTTCCTACACAACAGTGATTTTTGTTAGTGAGGCAGTCATCATATTAAGTCACAGGGCACTTATTTCTTATTGTATTGGAACTTGAGATGTTTAAAATAATAGTGTGGTGCTGGACTGGGATTCGAACTAAAATGTCTCCTTTCGCCAGGTTTGACCCCTTTGAGATGATACAGATCCACTGTTTCATTGTTTCATCAAGATTCCAAAGTCCTAAATATCTACACGAAAGGTACATGTCTGTATTCTGAACCTGGTCTGCACGAAAATTTCCATCATGACATTTCAAACTGTAGCTAGTACACATAAAACTGCAGGTGGCAAAAATTTTGATTTTTAACACCTCTCAATGCGTTTTCAACAATAACGATTGGTGCCGGTTTCGACTCGCAGTCAGACACGGAACTTTTCCGATAGAACGGAACATGTTCGAAAGAACAGACACCACGCATTCATATAACTGATTCGCCTAGATGGACAATGAATCCACCTTCTTCAGTGCCGATGCACAAATACGTCCGACCTCCTGTGGGAATCTCAGAGTAGAGAGCCAGTAAGAAATGAACAGGGACTGTGGATAGGTGGCGCTCGATGGGAATATGGGTCTGTGCTGGATCATATTAACCTCCGTGGGCGGAAAGGACTGTTAGTGGAAAAAGCAACAACCCATAAACAGTATTAGAAATTTCATTTTATTGCTATAACGGGTTCTGGACTACATTGCCCATCTTTAAATGGCTAACTTTTGTAATTGCAGTACTATGCTGATCAGCAGCATGCCATTTGCTGTTGTAATTGATCTCTGTGGACGGAGTTTCATCTTCCATTTGTCCTTACGTCTTTTCACGACGATGTGCAAAGCGTGAAGTGGAAAAAAACACACAATATTAAACAGTCCACTGTGGCACGGAATCACTTCACAATATTCGCCATGCCAGTTGGAACCTCAAACATATACTTTACACAAGTTATCCTCGCATTTGGATGCAATATTGCACCTGTCTCTGCAGTGAGTTATGAATTCTTCCGAACACTCTAAGACCATCTCGCAAATCTTGACAATACTGTACAATTTGCTGTTCCAGTTCTTCGATTGTATCAACGGCACTTCTGTACACTCCGCTTCTGAGATGACCACAGACAGAAAAATCCAGAGGATTGAGATCAGGTGATTTCGGACACTAAGGAAGATCCCTATCGACCTATCCATCTTGGACCATACTGATACAATAGACGTCATCTCGTATTAAAAGCAAAACATGCCAGTCTCCGTTTATGTGTCTACCACATTCTCCATCTACGGAGCATAGGTTTTAAGACGAATTATATGTGGATTTAATTGAAAAGTTTACACTTAAAACACATTTTCACTAACTAGGGCAACAGATACTGAAGTCAACTGCAGCTCTTATACGCAATCGTATTCATCTCGAAAACGTTTCTTTGGCAGATCCAAGTTCACTGGAACGTTTTTGCTTCTGTTGTAGAATAACTTTCACTCGTGACACTTTTCGCTCTTTACGTTGATGTGCAAAACTTAACGATGAAAGCAACTGTCGCATGATGTGTCGCCACCAAGAAACATATCTCGACGACACTTGGACCATTCATAGAAAGAACTGCTACAGCGGAGTGTAACTGACAGAAATATGCAATGAGAAGAACTTAAAGGACACTATTATTCAAAAACAATAATTACGCCGAAGTCACCGCGAATTGTGAAGGTCTTCTGGACATGAAAAACGGCCAGACACGATTCTTAATAGGGTGTGCGACCGACCATTACGCACTGCAATGCGTTCTCCGCACCGTGCTCCTCCACTGGACACAAAGTTGGTAAGAAGTTCTTGTGGTAGACATTGCGTTCCTCGACCAGCGCAGTTGCAACTGCTGGATAGTCTTTGGTGCATATGGACGTGTTGCAATACAAATTCCCAACCCATCCCACACTTTCGAGATGCGATTTAAGTCGAGCTGACGGACAGGGCCGACCATTCGCCGAATGTCCTCTCGTTCCAAGAACTACCCACCTGTGTCATTTGATGCAGTCGCGCATTCTCATGTACAACATTGATGTCAGGTCCGAATACACCCCTGAAAAGACGCACGTGGGAAATGAGTACAGTGTCATAATAACTTTGACCAGTGAGTGCAACGTATCCAAAGATTTGGAGGTCAGTACGCCCAAGCAACATTATGCCTCCCTAGACCATAACACCTGGACCACCAAAACGATCATGTTCGACAATTTTAGTGGGCGTATAACGTGTTCCCACCCTCGCCAAATAAGAGCGCGTCCAGAATCAGTGCTGAGACTGAATCATCTCTCATCCGAGAATAGTACGCTCTTTGTTGGTCCAGTCTCTATTCTTTTGGCATTATCGAAACCGGTGCCGCCGATGAGCGGGTGTCAACGGAACATAGTGTACAAGTCGTCCGGCGAAGAGATCACCCTATGCAGTTGCCTAGCCACTGTGAAGCGTGAGACTGGTTGCCTTGCAGTTCCGTTAATTGTGGTTGCAACTGCACCCAGTGTTTGATGTGGGTCAGTTCTTGCCCGTTGCATAATGTAGTGGTCATCTGTTGCTGTAGTTGATAGTGGACGAGCACCACTACTCTCTCCTTTCGTTAGTAGTGCGCGTGATTCGGAACGCTCCCCTTATACGTGAAACAATGCTGTGACCAATAGCTTGTTGTAATCAAGACCACCACCACAGCGCACCGTAACTGCTCACTGATTCACACACACACACACACACACACACACACACACACACGCATACGTTCACACCTTTCACGTTCGTTAAACTGCCTCCTGTTGCAGGGCCAGCCCCATTTGGTGGTACAGTCACGCTGACCTCGTGTCGTTTTATTTTTATTCTATTTTATTTACACGTCAAGTTCCGTAGCACGAAACTGAGAAGCAAATCTTCAAGTCATGGAACGTGTCAGTACATGAAATTACAACATATCAGTAACAGAAGATAAAAATAGAATGTTTACGAACCCGAAAAAAATCAATCCATAAGTTTAAGTGAATGCAATCAACAATACAACAACAATCTGCTTAATTTTTCACGGAACTCCTCGACAGAATAGAAGGAGTGACCCATGAGGAAACTCTTCAGTTTCGATTTGAAAGCGCGTGGATTACTGCTTAGATTTTTGAATTCGAGTGGTATCTTATTGAAAATGGATGCAGCAGTATAGTGTCCACCTTTCTGCACAAACGCAGGTTTGATTTCTGCCGAGTATTAACTGAGTTAAAGTTGAAACTTCCTGGCAGATTAAAAGTGTGTGCCGGACCGAGACTCGAACTCGGGACCTTTACCTTCCGCGGGCAAGTGCTGTACCATCTGAGCTACCCAAGCACGACTCACGCCCCCTCCACACAGCTTTACTTCTGCCAGTACCTCGCAAAGGTCCCGAGTTCGAGTCTCGGTCCGGCACACACTTTTAATCTGCCAGGAAGTTTCATATCAGTGCACACTCCGCTGCAGAGTGAAAAAATCTCATTCTGAGTGAAAGTTGCTTATTCTTGACAATAAGCTAATATTGTTAACAAGAAATGACAGTAAGGAATGTATGAATATATATATATTGAGAGGTCAATACATATCCAGACTCGTGAACAGGGGTCGAGAAGAGGTTCGTGGACTTACACCACTTATTACTCGAAGCGCCCGTTTCTGAGCCAAAATTATCCTCTAAGAATGGGAAGAGTTACTCCAGAATATGATACCATATGACATAAGCGAATGAAAATAAGCAAAGTAGACTAATTTTCGTGTCGAACGACCACTCACTTCAGATACCGTTCGAATAGTAAAAATGGCAGCATTAAGTCTTTGCACAAGATCCTGAACGTGGTCTTTCCACGGCAGTGTACTACCTACCTGAACACCTAGAAATTTGAACTGTTCCTCCACACCCCATCATCCAACCACACTGAAACCCTCAACAGTTCCAATGACCCTTAGTTAACGTAACAGCAAGGTCAAGAACAATGAAGAAGAATGTTGTGACACACAGTTAAGTGAAAACTTATCAAATACAGTTGAGAATAGAAGAGCTGACACAAGAACCAATGGACATAATTAAAATATAGGTGTCATAAGAGTAAGTGGTCAATCTATATTAAGCCACCTTTAAACTATTACTTTAGTGCGGACACTATACTATATCATGACAGTCTGCTGCAAGAAGTTGGACCGCGTGAGCAGAGGGAAACTGTGTGGGGAAACAAACCCCGCCTCCCACTCGCAGGGCAACCTGCCTGCAGGCGTGTTCTGTGAGAGCAGAACAGACACCAAAAGTAGAGGAGAGTACGCAAAACATTTGGTAATAGCGACCACACAATTGCTTGTTGAAGCTGGCAGCGTGGTAAACGAGATAGTTCACGCCTGGTCTCTACAGTTATCTTATGCAGCCATAGTTCAAAACAAAGCACTCCGCCCTCTCCCACCACCACTTAAGGCTAGCATGTTAATGTATGTGAATTATATGAAAGTCTACTTATCTCAAACCATAACATTTATAGATAAATAAATACTTACATCACTGATGTCTCTGTACACCACTAAAGATGGCTGAAACATTTAGAAAAAAAATGTTAATAAGAACAATAGCAAAAATTCAGTTCCAATAAATAAGTAATAGTTTATTCTTATCTACAAGATAGACATTTGCCCTTTCGAAGCTCATGAATGCAGAGACACTTTTATTACAGGTAATCCATAATGTTTACCAAATGATAGCCAAGCGTCAAGACATGTACCGATGACCAGCAATACCTGTGTTGCACTCCTAGATATAGGAAAGCAGTCCCACACTACCTTCAGTTTGCTCTTTCTGCAACGACAGGTAAGCTAATATCGATACCTGTGCACAGAACCAACGGACTGAGGTGGCGCTGTGCTTAGCACTTGGACTCGCATTAAGGACGATGGCAGTTCATATACCTATTCAGCCAACCAGTCTTTGCCTTCTGTGATTTCTGTAAATTACTCCTGCCAAATGCTGGGATAGTTCCTTTGAAAAGGGCATTTTCTTCCCCGTCCTTTCGTAATCTGAGCTCGTGCTCCATTTTTAATGATCACGCAGCCGACACGGTGTTAAACAATTATCTTCCGTTTTTGCACAGAATGCTTAGTGGAGGAGGTATGGATAAAAACTACAAAGAACGAAACTTGTCTAGTCTGAAGAGGGAAACCAGATGGCGCTATGGTTGGCCCGCTAGATGGCGCTGCCATAGGTCAAACGGATATCAACTGGGCTTTTTTAAATAGGAACCCCCATTTTTTATTACATATTCGTGTAGTACGTAAAGAAATATGAATGTTTTAGTTGGACCACTTTTTTCGCTTTGAGATAGATGGCGCTGTAATAGTCACAAACATATGGCTCACAATTTTAGACGAACAGTTGGTAACAGATAGGTTTTTAAATTAAAATACAGAACGTAGATACGTTTGAACATTTTATTTCGGTTGTTCCAATGTAATGGATGTACCTTTGTGAACTTATCATTTCAGAGAACGCATGCTGTTACAGCGTGATTACCTGTAAATACCACATTAATGCAATAAATGCTCAAAATGATGTCCGACAACCTCAATGCAGTTGGCAATACGCGTAACGACATTCCTCTCAACAGCGAGTAGTTCGCCTTCCGTAATGCTCGCACATGCATTGACAATGCGCTGACGCATGTTGCCAGGCGTTGTCGGTGGATCACGGATAGCAAATATCCTTCAACTTTCCCCACAGAAAGAAATCCGGGGACGTCAGATCCGGTGAACGTGCGGGCCATGATATGGTGCTTCGACGACCAATCCACCTCTCATGAAATATGCTATTCAATAACGCTTCAACCGCACGCGAGCTATGTGCCAGACATCCATCATGTTGGAAGTACATCGTCATTCTGTCATGCAGTGAAACACCTTGTAGTAACATCAATAGAACATTACGTAGGAAATCAGCATACATTGCACCATTTAGATTGCCGCCTATAAAATGGGAGCCGCGACAGCAGTTAAAACACCTACTTGGGCATCATCATTTGTTGCAGGTCGTGGTTGACGTTTCACATGTGGCTGAACATTTCCCGTTTCCTTAAATAACGTAACTATCCGGCGAACGGTCCGGACACTTGGATGATGTCGTCCAGGATACCGAGCAGCATACATAGCACACGCCCGTTGGGCATTTTGATCACAATAGCCATTCGTTAACACGATATCGACCTTTTTCGCAGTTGGTAAACGGTCCATTTTAACACGGGTAATGTATCACAAAGCAAATACCGTCCGCACTGGCGGAATTTTACGTGATACCACGTACTTATACGTTTGTGACAATTCAGCGCCATCTATCACAAAGCGAAAAAAGTGGTACAACTAAAACATTCATATTTCTTTACGTACTCTTCGAATATGTATTAAAAAATAGGGGTTCCCATTTTTAAAAAACGCAGTTGATATCGATTGGACCTATGGCAGCGCTATCTAGCGCGCCACCCATAGCGCCATCTGGTCTCCCCCTTCAAGATAGACGAGTTTTGTTCTTTGTAGTTTTTTCGTTTGATGCTTTTTTCGTGAGATATTTGGCCCGGTCACTATCAATGGACCGGCAGTTTGCAGGTGTACAGCAGGCTTTCCAGCTCGAGTACCTACCGGCAGGGGATCACCCGGCGATGCCCAAAGGCACAGGTGGAAAAGGATGAGGCAGCAGCTGATGCAAGAACGGTCGAGCAGCCGGGCCATAAGGTATGTGATCATACTTTACTGTCCGAGCGCACGCGGGCAGGGGTGGTCAATTGACTGGCGTATGACAGAATGCGTGCAGCAGGCCACCTGGCAAGTAGCCTAAATTAACTACACCTGCCCGACTGCGAACTGACGGGGGTCCGGAGTGGTTTGTTATCTTTGGGGCAATGGTGAAACAGTCTAGTCTATGGGATCTAATAATTAACGAGGATGTTCAGCTGGATATGGCATATACGAAGAAGTCTGTAGATTCTCTTTCTCGCTGAATTGAGTCCATTACTAAGGCTAGAGGCAATGTTACAGGACATTAGTGTTAATGTTAATTTTTTTGTATGGTGCCCTTCTTTTCGCATAAAAACCTGTTCAGGTCCTAACCTACACTCCTGGAAATTGAAATAAGAACACCGTGAATTCATTGTCCCAGGAAGGGGAAACTTTATTGACACCTTCCTGGGGTCAGATACATCACATGATCACACTGACAGAACCACAGGCACATAGACACAGGCAACAGAGCATGCACAATGTCGGCACTAGTACAGTGTATATCCACCTTTCGCAGCAATGCAGGCTGCTATTCTCCCATGGAGACGATCGTAGAGATGCTGGATGTAGTCCTGTGGAACGGCTTGCCATGCCATTTCCACCTGGCGCCTCAGTTGGACCAGCGTTCGTGCTGGACGTGCAGACCACGTGAGACGACGCTTCATCCAGTCCCAAACATGCTCAATGGGGGACAGATCCGGAGATCTTGCTGGCCAGGGTAGTTGACTTACACCTTCTAGAGCACGTTGGGTGGCACGGGATGCATGCGGACGTGCATTGTCCTGTTGGAACAGCAAGTTCCCTTGCCGGTCTAGGAATGGTAGAACGATGGGTTCGATGACGGTTTGGATGTACCGTGCACTATTCAGTGTCTCCTCGACGATCACCAGTGGTGTACGGCCTGTGTAGGAGATCGCTCCCCACACCATGATGCCGGGTGTTGGCCCTGTGTGCCTCGGTCGTATGCAGTCCTGATTGTGGCGCTCACCTGCACGGCGCCAAACACGCATACGACCATCATTGGCACCAAGGCAGAAGCGACTCTCATCGCTGAAGACGACACGTCTCCATTCGTCCCTCCATTCACGCCTGTCGCGACACCACTGGAGGCGGGCTGCACGATGTTGGGGCGTGAGCGGAAGACGGCCTAACGGACCGTAGCCCAGCTTCATGGAGACGGTTGCGAATGGTCCTCGCCGATACCCCAGGAGCAACAGTGTCCCTAATTTGGTGGGAAGTGGCGGTGCGGTCCCCTATGGCACTGCGTAGGATCCTACGGTCTTGGCGTGCATCCGTGCGTCGCTGCGGTCCGGTCCCAGGTCGACGGGCACGTGCACCTTCCGCCGACCACTGGCGACAACATCGATGTACTGTGGAGACCTCACGCCCCACGTGTTGAGCAATTCGGCGGTACGTCCACCCGGCCTCCCGCATGCCCACTATACGCCCTCGCTCAAAGTCCGTCAACTGCACATACGGTTCACGTCCACGCTGTCGCGGCATGCTACCAGTGTTAAAGACTGCGATGGAGCTCCGAATGCCACGGCAAACTGGCTGACACTGACGGCGGCGGTGCACAAATGCTGCGCAGTTAGCGCCATTCGACGGCCAACACCGCGGTTCCTGGTGTGTCCGCTGTGCCGTGCGTGTGATCATTGCTTGTACAGCCCTCTCGCAGTGTCCGGAGCAAGTATGGTGGGTCTGACACACCGGTGTCAATGTGTTCTTTTTTCCATTTCCAGGAGTGTATGTCTTAATTCGTTACCTGAAAGGTGTTACCGGAATAAGTAACTGCAATCATCCCAGATGCGTTATGGTATGTCAAATTGTGGTGTTTGTGCCTTATTGTGGGCTATAATTTAATCCCAATACAGTTACATTCACCGGTTTGCTGTGCGTGTCGGAAGAGAGGCGGATTATCCAATCTACTACGACAAATGGACAAGACACCTGGACCCAGAGAGTCCCAAAGTTTGTGGCAGTAGGGAACTTCATCTTTGAACTGTTGAAGATTGTGGAAACGTACGCTTAAAATAGACTGAAAGACGCGTAACTTCAAGCAAAAATAATTACAAGATAATTAATTGATAATTAATAAAAAAATCAAGCGAACCATACTGGAATATTTATTCGTACTGACGTTTCATATTTCCAACATTAAAAATATCTTGCGGTAGCTAACAAATTAATAAGATTAACTTAAAGAATTTCGGCCGGTATTCCTGGTCTCTGACGGAAATGCACCCTACGCAGGCAAGCAAGTAACTGTTAGCAGCGATCATTTAGCAGCCTGACTTGGCTTTCGATGTCAGCATGTAAATCGTTATCAAACGAACAAGTTACAGTTTTGTAATTGAAAGCTGTATAATTGTTAGAAGTGTCTTGGGCAATGTTTAATTTGAGGCTGAATGACTCTCAAGAAAAGGCAGTGATGTTTGGTACAATGGCTGCTGTGCTCGATATTTTGATTAGACATTGCGGTCGTTACGAGTACATTCGCTTACGTACGAGGGTTGGAACTTAAAGAGTGGCAACTATTTATTCACAACCGATACAAAAGAGTTACATGTGTGCACCTGTTACTGTCCTTCAAAGTAGTCACCAGCGTTGTGTAGAACCCGTTGCCAGCGATGTGGAAGGCGTAACATACCGTTAGCTGAGCCTGGTCTGTTGATGGTTCGAATTGAGCGCTCTACTGCCTGTCGAATCTCTGGAACAGTTCTGAAGCGAATGCCACGAAGTGGTTCCATCATCTTCGGAATCAAATCAAAGTCACAAGGTCTTAAGTCCGGGGAGTATTGTGGATGGTACAGTACTTCCCAGTCCCATCGACCGAACAGAGCAGCCACAGCTTGCGCTGTGTGCGCCCGCGCATTGTCGTGCAAAAGGATGGGAGGTTTGCGCAGAAAGTGTCGCCGTTTCTTTCACAAAGCTGGTCTCAGATGATACTCCAAAAACGAACACTAATACTGTGCACTGACGGTCTGTCGTGGAGGAACGTAATGCGTTAGGATAACTCCATCACAATCGTACACGAGAATCGCCATAACTTTTGACCACTCCATTAGCACCATCAACAGAACAGGCTCTGCTAGCGGTATACTACGCCTTCCACATCGCTGGCAACGGGTTCTACACAACACTGGTAACTACTCTGAAATACAGTAACAGGTACGAACATTTAACTCTTTTGCATCGGTTGTGAATAAATAGTTGTCAATATTTAAGTTCCAACTCTCGTATTTTCGCTGGCCCGCAGAAGGCATTTTTTACTATAAGGACAGACCAAAGAGTTTCCGTTTGAGAATATTACTGCAGCGTGTACGTAACGTAGCGTGAACCGTATGCAGGTATATAAACACCGACATCTAGTCAAGGGGTTAGTGTGGCATTCGTGTCTTCCTAACATTGGTACGGTAAGTGCGCAAGGTGGACTATGGCGACGTTATTACCAAATGTGTTCGAACAGGACCAAAGTGCTGTTATTCTTTTCTTGACTGCCGAAGGACAAACAGCGCTATACGCCCATGGTAGAATGAAGGATGTATATGAGGCAATAGGTCTTTCAAAAAACACCGTTGAACGAGGTGCCAAGTTCAGTGAGGTTCGGGGTTCGACACAAAATGCTGGTCGATCTGACAGTTCAGCCTCAACTGGGAGACTGAAGTAGGAGACACTCGAGCACCCACCCTATAGTACTGATCCCTGCCGATGCGAATATCATGCCTTCGATCGCTTAAAAAGGACCTTGAAGGGCAAGGATGCGCAGAAGGCAGTTACAGATTTCTTCACGCAGCAGGCCACACTGTCTTCATAAACGAGTATCTTCAACGTAGTGCGTCGGTGGGATGAATGCCTCACTGCTCGCGGCGATTTTGTCTGATTGTCATACCAATTGTGGACTGTACGGCCTTCGAACGTAAACTTTCTGATCACCCGTTACATAACGACTGATATAAGTGTTCCTTATTTAGACGAATAAATACGGCTGTAGCCTTTTTATGAAATGAAAGATTTCGAACGTTATTATAGTGACATTAGTAGCGATATCAGTTACCACGTTCACTGTAGAAAATAGCTACGTTAGAAGCCGTGACTTATGGAGTAGAATTACTATGGGGATAACGTCTTTAGAAGCCATGAGGTAAACATACGTCTCCTCAATCAGCGAACCACTGAGTGTAGACTGTTAGAATTTACTTTCCCAATTTATGCAGCATAGCCTTCGATATGTAACTTTACATGAGAGTCAACTTATGGTGCCAGCATATTTAGATACAGGAATGTATTGCAGTAGGAAAAGTCTACATTCTTTTTGGCATGGCCCAAGAAATCGCTGTAACATCACAAGTATCTCATTACACATCCCAATACCACCTTTTTAATTCATTAAAAGTCATTTGCAAGTTGTAACTGTTCTCAAAACAAACGCCAAGGAGCGACTGGCTGTGGGTTGGCAATGCACTACCTACAGAAGGAAAAGAAAATAAATAACTAATGAAAAAGACACGTAACACTTAACATGCCCTAGTTTACAATGTTGCTTGAAAAGTTATTTTCCTGTGAAATAATGTTAGAAGCTTTTTTGAATGAAGTCATTCCGCTTTAGGTTGTTAAAATATTATTTACTGCAACTACAATTCCGACACATACTCACAGTCACTCATTGTGTTTCCGTTCAGTAACATAAAGTTGTGACACACTAGAATATGGTGCAGGAGTTCACTGGCTGTGGCCCCCTACAAGAGTTCTGGATGGTCGAACAGAGAGGTGGTGGTGAGGAACTGTGCCACACACATGAAGTCAATAAGACAGCATTAAATTATTGATAAGAGTTTTAAAGTGATTTAATCTCCACCTCAGCGTGGCTTGTTAGTAGCCGTGCACGTCCACATCCCAGGGATGTGCTGAGCGGCACGTCAGCACCCATAGTGGAATCAGTGGTCCTAGCCCCTAGTGCTGCCTGTGGTCAGTTCTACGGCGTCGTGCAAGGTTGACAGTTGGCTGGCGTGCCCCCATACCTTATCATGACTGTGGGTGGCCACCAAAGCCTCAGCACTCTTGTTGCCCGGCGGGGTCAGGGATTTTCTCTGCCTCGTGATGACTGGGTGTTGTGTGATGTCCTTAGGTTAGTTAGGTTTAAGTAGTTCTAAGTTCTAGGGGACTGATGACCATAGACGTTTAGTCCCATAGTGCTCAGAGCCATTTGAACCATTTGAACCAAGCACTCTTGTTGAGTTTAGTTCTACCTAGGTTAGCCCCCAGAAATATGCATACCTGTGATGATGGATGTCGTCATGGCGAGAAGGCGCAAGTCCCTCATCTTAAGTCAGTCTGTCAGACTGGCAGGAATGTCAGCTCGCAGAGTTGGAGTTGCCCCCACAGCAGGATGGTTATGGCCTCGTATCACTAGACTCACAAACTGGTAGCAGCTGGCAATGCTTCATCATATGTCAATAGGTCATCCAGAAACTAATGGAACTGGCCTTCTGTCGGTATCAGTGATGCAGACGGAATGGCTAGACTCTGACCCTCAGAAGAAGGAAAGTAGTGGTTCCCTTAGTAGTCAATGACGTGATACCCCCTGCGGGTGATTCAATGCGCTCCGATTTTTTGAACCTGTCAGCACTTTCTGCTGGACTAACGTTTAGTTTCTGAGCATCAGAGATGTCTTTTGTACAAGATTTGCAGCCTGAGAGGCATTCTTGTGTAGTATTTACGGTAGTTACTTCAGGCTGCCACACTCACAAAATATCATTACCCTTCCTTTGCAATAATGTCTTGGTACTGGACACATTCTGTGGCGATGTGCTCCCTGCTTGTTTGTGTTCCGGTGACCCCAAGTGTTTATGCTCGTTAGGCACCCACTGCGTACCAGGCGGGTGTGCTACCCATGGATGTCGTTCCAGGCCACTCGAAAATTTTATTCTTCTTTTCAGTACTGTATCTCTGCACAACAATAGTTTCCAGCGGTGTAAATACAAATACATCTGGTGGAATAAATCCATCTGCTGTTACATACACCATTCGAGTTCTCATGAAAAAGCTGATAAAATAACAGCAGACAGCAGACATTATAGTGAAAACAACATCCACTACAAACACTAAAGTGAAAATCTCGAGTAGCAGGCGTGATGGATGCATCAAAATCCATCCACCATGCCTGCTACACGAAATTTTGACGTTAGTACTGTTTGTAGTGGATGTTGTTTTTACTATCCTATCAGGAGCTTGTCATTATTTTATCAGCTTCTTAAGGAGTGCTCACATGGTGCATGGAACAGTGGATAGATTTATACCACTACATGTATTTGGCTTTATACTGCTGGGAATTGTGTTCCAACATGTCACATTTTATGTAGTTGAGTAGGTCCCAATGTTCCACACTGCTTGACAGTGACCATGTGTCTGAATTGCAGTCGCAATAAATAATATTTTAACAGCCTAAAACGGAACGACTTAATTCAAGTATTTCACTAAGGATGTGGACCTAGCCCTCTTCAAAATATCAGAAGCTTTTTCACCTTCTTTTACGATGTTTACTTTACAACCAACAGATGTGATATCAAATGGTTCAAATGGCTCTGAGCACTATGGGACTTAACTGCTGTGGTTATCAGTCCCCTAGAACTTAGAACTACTTAAACCTAACTAACCTAAGGACATCACACACATCCATGCCCGAGGCAGGATTCGAACCTGCGACCGTAGCAGTCGCGCGGTTCCAGACTGTAGCGCCTAGAACCGCACGGCCACTTCGGCCGGCGATGTGATATCCTTGACACGATTCCTTTGAGGAATTGGTTAAGAACGTTACCTCCTGCTGCTGCTGTGGTAACCTTTCGGTCGCACTCTTCACACACTTCAGAGGCAGATGAGCAGGACGTACAGTTCTTAATGGTTATCTGTTCTGAAGTGCCCCTGGCAGCAACTGGCGAATGCAATCCGAATAATCTTTATGTCCTATAGCACTTTTTAAATTTTCCTGGCCGGCCGGAGTGGCCGAGCTGTTCTAAGCGCTTCAGTGTGGAACCGCGCGACCTTACGGTCGCAGGTTCGAATCATGCCTTGGGCGTGGATGTGTGTGATGTCCTTAGGTTAGTTAGGTTTAAGTAGTTCTAAGTTCTAGGAGACTGATGACCTCAGATATTAAGTCCCATAGTGCTCAGAGCAATTTGAACCATTTGAAGTTTTCCAGCAGACAGGAATACGAACAACTGCAAAGGAATACGAACGACTGTAAAGTACATTCTCGTCTCTATACTGACTGTAAAGTATATTCTAGTCTCCATACTGACTGTAAAGTACATTCTCGTCTCCATACTGTAGTTGTTTCCACAAAAACTACCTACTATGCTTTGCAACTTAGGACGCACTAGCATCATATGATGATGGATGAACAATGTGAAGTTAAATGTGTGACTTTAAAGCAGATTAGCTAATCCCTGCAACTACTTGCATTTCTTGGAATAAACAGCAAATGGTTCAAATGGTTCAAATGGCTCTGAGCACTATGGGACTCAACATCTTAGGTCATAAGTCCCCTAGAACTTAGAACTACTTAAACCTAACCAACCTAAGGACATCACACACACCCATGCCCGAGGCAGGATTCGAACCTGCGACCGTAGCAGTCCCGCGGTAATAAACAGCAAAGCTCGTGTTATATAACAGAGCACTGTTTCCATTTGTGTTTGAACCGTAGCCAGAAGTTGTATTTTGAATTATACACTTGAGTATTATTCTAATGTAAATCTACACAGCAACGTATTCTCAATGCACCAGAATGGCATACATGAGCCAAACGACACTAACTGCAAACTAGTCTCAACTATATCTAAATTACTTTCTTATTCTAAGTAAATCTTGAAATAAAATGTACATTGACTGACAAAAAAGTGAAGCACCCTGAAGAGAAGCAGGAAATGAAATGAAATTTCACGCGTTGAAAGGATACGTCAGATCATTTCAGTAATTACGAACTCGAGTCAAATTTGCAAAGAACTTCACGTATGAGCCCACTTATAAGTGCGTCGTTGTAGCCCCATTCTGGCCTCGATACATGAACAGCTTCCACTAGGAGGGGTGTAATACAGCCACTGTATCCTCTCTTGTGGCAAGCTCGTCAAAAACTATTGCAACTGGTCATTGATATCCTGGATACTAAAACTGTGACGAAGTTGACGTCCGAGCTAGACCCAAACATGTTCCGTCGGGGACAGATCTGGGGATATTACTGGCTACGGAGGTACGTCAACATCACCCGTGTCGCTTCCATATTCGCCGACGATGGTGATTCGGGGTAGTGCAGATACAAAATTCATTGCTGAACATAATGCGATGACATATTCATTAGCAGTTCATGCTTCCCGATCACGGTACCACACTAAACGCAGCTACTTACGCATGAAAAGGTAACTGACTAATCTAGCTGCTGCTAGTCTCCAACCAGTGGTGCGAGATAACACAGAATGTTGCAGGGAATCCATTACTTGTTCTCAGATGGCATGCATACTCGTATAAGTAAAGTGCTTACTATATGCTTGGCACACATACTCAATCCTCCTTTGTAGCGGCCAGAAACCTGACCACGTGTAAACCCGCCCTCACGTTGCCACGCCGTCCAACTCTGGGCTACTGTCGCATCCGAATGCCCCTCAAATCTGGACAGTGCACGATGCGACCAGAGTGATCATTCAATATCGGACGGTGTTCACACCCCTTATATACCCCACCAAGCATGGTAACAGCGCTAAACTCAAAAAACACTAGTACACTCCTGTGATCTTTGTACCTATCACAGAGAATTGCAACTCGAATCATTTACATACCCGCGCGATGGCGTGTACGTGTACGAATTTACGTTGACATCCGATCACGTCTTCTGGGCGCTTCACTTTTTTTTTTGCCAGGCCGTGTATCTTGCAACTTACTTTTTGTCGTAACATTCCTGGATGTTGCAACGCCCTGGCAGCTGCGGAACTCTGTTGAATAAAAAGAATAGTTAAGTTTTCTGGCATGTTTTTGAGTAATAGATGGATATATTGACAGACACATTGTTCCGAGAGAAACAGAAATTATAAACGAATTGAAACTGATTATCCGCTTCAGGCACAGCTGCGAAATGACAGAGTTGGTGACGATGACTGGCTTCGGCAGTTGCAGCCGATCATCAGGTCTCGACTGCCTTGCTGAAATGCCGAACATCACAACCACCGCAGTGAAGCACCACTGTAGTCAACGAATAGTGTTCTGTAGTTTGTGTCTAACTGCAGAATCAGGTCATTATTATCTGTATAGTTTCGCCGCACTGATTGGAATATATAATCAGTTTTAACAAATATTATTTGATACGTGTGTTGGCGCGTATTAGAGCTAATAAAGCACAACTTGTTTATGAGAATATCTAGTTATTGGAGACTTGGCTACGTTCTTTAGTTGCACGAGTTACTACCGATACAGCTTATAACGACTATTTGAAACATATTTTAGGAGACTTTTAATATTAGTAGCAAAATATAAGTGTATTGATTTAAATAGCCACAAAGAAAAACACAAAAATACATAGTTAACTGAAGCAAGGTAGCAGTACTAGAATTTCGGACATAAAGTAAACTGGGGTGTAAATATAAGTTGCAAAGTTGTTGAGGAAGTGCTACGCAGAAGCTGAAAATCCCTTGACTACAAGCAGCATAACTTTATGAGGGAGTGCTGTAGGTCGTGCAAATTGTATCACATTCTGCATATGAAACTAGCCGCGATCGCTGTTACGAGATGAATTCGCATTTTGTGAGTGTGGACTGCAGTCAACTGTTTGTAACAAATGAAAATTTGTTCAGGGTCGGGACACGAACCCAAATTTGGCGCTTATTGCGGCGAGCGGTCCCCTTAACCAAGTTTGCATTTTTTTGTTATCACCTTAACTATTTTTTGTGGGACAGGAAGGCAGGTTAATAAAAAATCTTTATTCCTACAACTGCGCCCTTCTAGGAGGTAAAAAAAGTATTCAAACAGCGAAAGCAAAATTAAAACATAAGCACAACGTGAAGTCCGCTGTTTCGGCTGAACCAACATTAGACAGTACAACCGCGGTTACTAGCGACAAAACGTCCGAGGACCCATCTAACCTGACAGTAGGGGCGGGCACGTATTCCTAAAGATAGTGTCCATATGTTTCTGTGACTTGTTGCGGTCCATAAAAGTGGCCCCAACTGCGGAGAGAGTCCAAGAAGATACTACTCAGATAATTAGCATAGTACTGGCGGTAACGCGGTTGACGTCGGAGACAAGTGAATCGTTCCACAAGGAAGGTCGAAAAATCGAGAAAGTGCTTCTCACCATCCAGGTAAAGATACAATATGGTAATATCCTTGAGCCATGTAACTGCATGCATGTTAGTACGTGGATAAAATATCAATCTGGGATTAGAAGGGAAGTCAGAGTCACGCGCTGAATGAGGGCCCACATCAGTCTCGTCATCCTCCACGGAAAACTCACGTTCCAGAAGATGTTCATCCGTATCAGATAGATGGCAGTGGAGACATAACGGAGAGTCTACCATACGTGTGGCTGACCAAATACCAGGCTGCTCTGGCGTCCGTTTCGAGGAGAGCGCCGTACACCGAACGCCAGACCACTGGATAAGTAATCGAGGGAAGACGGCTTGCCGTCGGATTCTGCGGATGGTCTCACATCATCCGGCAATAAACGTTACCGGACCTCTGCAATCGCTCACTCGGCGGGTCGGCCTTGACGTACCTGAAATCCACGAAAAACTCCTTATTGGAGATACAGTAGTTTCGGGTTAAATACGCGCCACTGCAGTCGGTGGTTCGTGAAAAGCGGGTGCCAGTTCTTCGATCAACCACTTTGGTTATCCGAGCACGCCAACAAGATCGACCCACACTTCCCCATGTTTTTTAATGAACACACCTCCATTTGACTGTATTGTTGTTTATTTAATTACGACACAGGTTTCGGCCTTTTATGTTATTTTCAGGTGATGCAGTTTATGTCAGTACCATATATTGCAGGACATCAAGCTCAAAATTGATCATAAATTAAGAAAAATGTTTTCTCCTCACTAAATTCCAGATGGAAGATCACCATCTTGTAAAAAGATCAGTAAATAATAGCAAACAATAGTAATTTTTACTGATCATTTTACAAGATGATGATCTTACATCTGGCATTTCGTGGAGTGCCAATATTTTTCTTAATTTGAGTTAAAATGAACTGTCGAGATCGCAATAATATTTCTTTATTAACCCGTTTCGGCTTATATACAGGCCATCTTCAGAATTTTTTGGCCTCCTATGGTTGGTGCTGGTGGCTCCTCGGATTTCTCTGATACCACTATCGTGGTTAATTTATGGTCGATTTTGATCTTAATGTTCTGCAATATATATTAATGACATGAACTCAATCACTTGAAAATGGAATAAAAGACCGAAATCTGGGTCGTAATTATATAAACAACAATACCGTCGAATGGCGGTGTGTTTATTTAAAAAATACTGTATGACTGTTGATCAGAAACATCAAAAACTTCCATACGTCACGAAGTAGACAACCCTTATGCTCGCACATTTCTTGATTTCTGCACAGGGAGAGAAATATTTTATCTTATTTACGATTCTTCCTTTACTTCTTGGTAGAAGTTTGGTAGAAGACTAAATAACAAGTACACCGATTTTGTTGCACTGATTTTTGTTTATTTGAAACCAGTTTTCGGTTTACTGGGCCATCTGCAGGAATCAATCGACTAGCGTTTGGTAGGGACACTAGTTCTTAGGTAACCATACATTATAAGTAAAGATACAATCAACTTGCATAGAGTGTTGTACATCAAACCTTTTTCTTAACGTTGAAATTGTACTTTACCCAATGGACACTATTAAGCACAATAAATAATTAAACTATACATTATTACAGATTAAACAGTTATAATGATGAAGTTTGTGAGGTCTTGACATTGACTGAACACTCTTCATTCATGTTGTGCAACAAATCTGTTTTTTAACGTAGTAAGTTAATCTTTGCGTAATGGACAATATTTCACAATAATTAAAATACATAATCTTAGAGTAATATAGGTTATTCCTTATGATGCATAGTTTGAGGTACCGTGACATTGGTTGAGAACTGTAAAACTGAGGGCTAGTAACTTAAGTGGTGCACAAACTTCAGCATCATAAGTTGTAATCCTGTAATAATGTGTATTTTAATCACGTATACTGTGTTTAATATCGCCCATTGCATAAAATGTAATTTACAATGTAAAACATGTTTGTTTCACAAAATAAATGAAGAGTGCTCAGATCAACAGTTTCTCGGCCAATGTCAAAACCTCAAAAACGTTAGCATTATAACTACTTAATCTATAATAATGTGTAATTTAATTATTTGTTGTGCTTAAAATTGTCCATTGGGTAAAGTTTAATTTCAACGTTAAGAAACAATTTTGCTGCTCAACAGCCTATGCATGTGCATTGTATCTTTGCTTACAATTCTGGTTACCTAAGAAAGAGCATCCCTTCCAGATTATAGTTATCTATTTCCTGAAGATGGCCCAACACGCCGAAAACTTGTAGAACAAAAACAGTGTACTTGTTATTCAACCTTAAATGTCCGTGTTTATGCAATTTTTTTTATCTTCACATTACAATGTCCTTCAGACACGCATGCTTGTCTGAAGGACACAGACATTGTAACCATCATAGAGATAGCTATCTCATATGTGAGTGATAGCAGTATGTAGCCAGTGCGAATCATGGAAAGCGAAGAAGTGTTCGCCGCCAGTAATTACCGGGAAAGGCTCGCTAATTTATCTGGTTTCAGCCCCGCAAGAAATGTTTGAGACTATTTGGAACAGTGGCTGAAAAGTGACAGTCAAAATCCCCGCAGTTTGGTAGCTCTATGAGATGTGATCATCATTGTGTGGATGTGGTATGCCTGAAGAAACTTGTGGACTCTTTTCATCCTAGAATGAAACCATTATCGGGGGTAGACGCTTTGGTATGAGATGTGAGCGCGAAGCCTTTGGACGATCTGGTGTGCTTACTGCTCAAGAAATGCGAAGGCCGGTGTTCAGAGTTTCGTAGGAAATGTGGAGAAGCTAACTACGGATAAGGCAACGAGAAATGCAACGCGGAGCCTTCTCCTGGCGTCGCCAACTGCTCGATCCCGTCTCCCTTGCTACGTACGCATTTCAGTAGCTGCGCCACTCCGCGCTAGCAGCAGATAATCTTCCAGGAAGGCGGCTGCTCCCTGCAGCTACTACGCCGTTCGCCCTCTTCCGCTAACCCCTTTCAGGGAATTCTGTATTCTGACCGGCCAAGTTCTTTGTTATTCCAGTTAGACTCGAGTAGCATGAAGCACAACTGACAAGGCAAGCCTTCACCTAACGGGTCTCAGATTTCGATCACCTTTCGCAACGATTTTTGTACACGTTGTTATTCTGGTATTCAGTCCGAAGAAGTTTCATGCAGCTCTCTATGCTAGTCTGTCCTATGCAAACCTGCTCGTGCCTGCGTAACCACTGCAACCTACATCCACTTGAATCTCCTTACTATAGTCAAGTCTTGGTCTACCTCTACAATTGTTGCCCCCCACACTTCCCTTCATTGCCAAACTGACGAATCCTTGATGCTTCAATACGTGTCCTGTCAACCGATAGCTTGTTTTATTCAAATTGTACCATGAAGCTCTTCTGCCCTCGATTTAATTAAAATACCTCCTCTGATCTACTCACCTGATCTTTATCTTGCTGCTGCAGCACCACATTTCAAAAGCAGCTAGTCCCTTCTTGCTTGAACTGTATATCGTCCTCGTTTCACTTCCGTGCAAGGATACACTTCACACAAGCACTTAAAAATCCTATTATTTGAACTGATATTCGATGATGAAAAAGTTATCTTTTTTAGAAACGCTTTCCTTATTATTGCCGGTTTAAGTTTTATATCCTCTGTAAATCGGTCATAATCACTTAGTTTACTGCCCAAATAGTGAAACTCATCTACTGTTATAGAGTCTCATTTCCTAATCTAAGTCAACCTTCAACTTCTTCTGACTTAATTCGGGGCCGGCCGGAGTGGCCGAGCGGTTCTAGGTGCTAAAGTCTGGAACCGCGCAACCGCTACGGTCGCAGGTTCGAATCCTACCTCGGGCATGGATGTGTGTGATGTCCTTAGGTCAGTTAGGTTTAAGTAGTTGTAAGTTCTAGGGGACTGATGACCTCAGAAGTTAAGTCCCATAGTGCTCAGAGCCATTTGAACCATTTTGGCTTAATTCGGCTAGTCCATTACCCTTGTTTTACTTTTCTTGATATTCATTTTGTAGCCTCTCTTCAAGACATTACCGATTCCGTTTTAACTGGTTTTGCAAGTCCTTTGCTGTCTCTGGCAGAATTGCAGTCATCAGCAAACCTAAAATTGTTGTTTGTTCTCCGCGAACGTTTATTCTGTTCCCAAATTGCTGTTTGGTTTCCTTTACCGCTCGTTGAATGTACAGACTGAATAACGTTGGAGATAGGCTACAGCTCTTTTCCACGCCCTCCTCAACTACTGCTGCCTTTCACAACTTCATAACTGCAGTCAAGTTTCTCTGTGACTTGTAGATAACTTTTCGCTTCCTGTGCTTTATTTCTAGTACGTTAAGTATATTCCAGCCAACACTGTTAAAAGCTTTCTCTTAATCTAAAAATGCTATAAACGTACACTGAGGTGACAAAAGTCATAGGGGAGCGATATGCACATACAGGGTGTTCGGAAATTCCCGTTACAAACTTCTAGGGCTTGTATAGCTGAGTGAGTACATAAAATTTTGAATAGGGATCCATGTCCGGAAACGTACCGTTCCCCCCCCCCCCTCCCTCCCCCTACTACGGTTTCAATTCCGATGTGTAACGCGTCCACATCTGCCGAAGGAAAAGGAAAACTCTCAACAGTAGGGTAGACAGGATGGCGTTAGACCATCACCTGACGTCACTTAAAACCTGCCTTACTGCAAGACCTATTTAATGCCTGTGCATCTCCGATACAATAAACATGGTTTGGTACACGTTCCCAGAATATACTGACATGCTCCTTGTGTACAGCGACGCTAAAGGCAAAGGAAGAGCTGCTGTATCATGGACGTTTTCCACTACGCAGCACGCCATCGCACAATCGTTTTGCCGCAGTTCACGCGGCGGCTCCGAGAAGCAGGTATCTTCACCGTGAGGAGGTAGGACTGTGGCGCTCCACGGCATAGCTGTACTCCCGAATTTGAAGAAGATGAACTGCATCTCGTTGAAGAGAACTCGTCAACGAGTACTCGAACAAATGCGCCTGCAGTGGGTGTTAGTCGCAGTATCATCTTGGGTGTAACTGCGTGAGCAACAACTACATCTGTACCACTTACAAAGCATACACGCTAAAGGTCCAGCCGATTTTCCGCAATGCGTTGTCTGCTGCACACAGCCCTGCACCGCTGCATCGATACACCCCCGTTTCCACGTCGAATTCCAGGTCGCCGGGCAGAGAGACCACTTCCATTCAGTCGCCATGCCACTGTGGAGCGTGAGATGCGTGCCTTGCAGTCCTGTTAAATTTGTTTGCAATTGCACCCGCTTTTTGACGTGGGTCCCTTCTTGCTTGTTGCAAAATACAGCGGTCATCTGCCGCTGTTGTTGACTGTGGTCGACCACCTCCTCTCTCTACTTAGGGCACTCCCCATGCAAGTAAAACAATGCTGTGACCAGTACCAAACTCCTGGGTTACAATCGTCACACTTCGGCCTTCTTCCAGTTTCCCGATGATACTTCCCCACGTTAAGTCATCCAAATGTTGTCTCCGGGACTTGTGGTAATGGAGAACACTATCACTGTGCACCGTCAATGTTCGCTGATTGTTGCACACTATCTTTCCCCATTCCTGCCTCTGTTGCGGGGCCAACCCCGTTCGAAGCTATAGTCACGCTGACCTCACGCCTTTCGATGAACAGCATTCTGTGCGCGACTGGAAAACCTCTGGCAACATGCTCCTGCACTTTCATTCATTTCCACCAAATTCTTAAGTTTTGCAGAGCATCGTATATTTCTTTGAACACCCACACACCGTAGTGCTCGACGGTCCCTTTCCGTCAGTACGAAGTCTGCCTTACCGCCTCCGCCTTTCCACTTCACAATCACATCACCAACAGTGGACCTGGGCAGCTTTATGAAGCTTGAAATGAAGCTGATGGACACTCAGTTAACGTCCAGTGACTTGTCCACGTTCTAAGTTACTGAGATCTGCTGAACGACCCACTCTCCTGATACTGCTTCTCTACTAACAGCACAATACTCCTCGCCTCCCCTTATACCGGTGGGTTCGCCTCTCGTGACTGCTAGTTGTCAAGTCCTATGGACACGTAAACAACTACTTGCGATTTAACAACAGGTTCACCAATAGTAGTTCATTGGATGAGAGTACTATGAGAGTACTGTAGTTCCCAATCTTCGGACCAGTAAGCTCCTGTTTTGTTTTTGCATTTCTCAGGAGATGGGAATCTAAAATCTGCTTTCGAAACTTAAGTATTTTCAGAATTTCTTGTTCTTCAATTTTCATCCCTTTGACGCCGCTTCTGATATCTTGAAGCCACTTGCACTGGGGAGATTTTTTTCCAGTTGGCATATTCAAAAATTATATTACATATCCCGCTATTACTCTTCCAGACTAGATGGCCGCGAAACACCATTCCACGTTTTCCCTCTGTTACACTTCTCAGCCTCTTTAATAGAACCTTCCCTTCTTCCCTATCGAGAACCCGACGAAACTGCAGAGAAGTAAATGAGTAGTTCATTTTCACCAGTAATTCACTTCCAATGTGGCCATTTTAAGGCTATTTTCGCCTATTTGAAATACGCTATAATAGGAGGAACCACGTTGAAATGATTATTATAGCCATCTTTACCCTTATTAAGCTATGAGTAGACATTACAGCATTCAGTATTATACTTGTTTCTCAGTTCCAACATCCGCTTCTTTTTCGGCAGTAGCACTTCCTTAGTTTTGCTATCTGACGACGAATCCGTTTGCAAAAATATTCCACGAACCGTAAAATTGACAATAACAGCAAACAGTTCTTTCTATCGACTTATGACTCGCTACTGCATGTGAGTAAGTTCGATGTTACGGGTGTTGAGTGCAGATTTTCTTATCCAGCTCTCGTCTGATTAAGAAATGAATTTTTAATTTCAGTTTCGTTTACGAGACTACTTCTTAATTTAAAACGCATTAGGAACAGATAGCGACATGTGAAACATTATCAGTGTTGGTGTTAGAGGGGTTTTTACGTTTCTTGACAAGGTTTAATCGGAAGTCGGATTTTCCACACGAAGAGTGCGACAGTCCTTCCTAAACTGGGATACCTGGCAGTTTTACAGTGGTCATCGACGTAAACGTACATCACGACTAGCTCAACCCCGTGATAACACATGCGGTTAAAAATTTATTTACAAAAAAATGCCCAAGTACGTGTTTATTCCAATCTTCTGTCAATTCATCTCCTCTTTCCCCCTCTCTCTGTCCATTTCCGCCTAGCACCGATCTCTGGCCACTTTCTTCCACTCCCAATTCTCTGCCGAGTTCCTCCTCCCCCTCTCTCTGTATATCTCCTCCTCCCCTCCCTCCCTAGCCAACTCCATCCCCCCTCTCTCTCTCTGTCCATCTTCTCCTCCCCCCTCTCCCCGTCCATCTGGTCTCCCCTCTCGCTGTTCATCTCCTCCTGCCTCCTCTCTCTGTCGCCCTCCCCCTCTTTCCTTTCTCTGTCCATCTCCTCCTTTCCCCTCTCCATGTCCATTTCCTCTTTTCCCCTCTCCCTGTCCATCTCCTCCTTTCCCCTCTCCCTGTCCATCTCCTCCTCTCTCTGTCCATTTCCATCTCCTCCTCTGTCTGTCCATCTCCTCCTCCCCCTCTCTCTTTCCATCTCCACCTCCCCTTACATGTTTAAATCTCCTCCTTCCTCCTGACTGTTAATCTATCTTCTTCTCTCCCTTCTCATTCCACGTTATCACCCCTGTCCCAAAAGGAAGCGGTTGGTTCTTACCCCCACAGTATTTCTTTGCAGATTTTATCTAATATGTGTACCATACTTGGTTGAAATCGTTCCAGGGGTTTAGGATGAGATTTTTACCTGTGGTTTTGGCCACGTACGCGCATGTGAAATATATTTCATGTGTATTTTGTATATTTCACACCTATTTGTACAATATTTCACCTGTATCTCTACCGAACTTCACTCTGCAGTTTCATGTTGACGCAGCTCAATGTTTATGACGTATCTCCTAAACTATGCTGTGTGCACTGATATAATTTTGCAGATACATCCAGCGGTATACAGGGTGTTTCACAATTCATGTTACATACTTCTAGAGGTTGTAGAGGGGATTTGGATCAAGTTTACATGGGAACCCATGTCCGGAAACGGTTCATTTCCATGTTACAACGAGAAGGGACGTCGAAGAGATGTGCAGAACTATAGACCTATATCTCTAACGTCGATCCGTTGTAGAATTTTGGAACACGTATTATGGTCGAGTATAATGACTTTTCTGGAGAATAGAAATCTACTCTGTAGGAATCAGCATGGGTTTCGAAAAAGAAGATAATGCGCAACCCAGCTTGCGCTATTCGCCCACGACACTCAGGGGGCCATAGACACGGGTTCTCAGGTAAAATCCGTGTTTCTTGACTTCCTCAAGGCGTTTGATACAGTTCCCCACAGTCGTTTAATGAACAAAGTAAGAGCATATGGACTATCAGACCAATTGTGTGATTGGATTAAAGCCAGCCGGTGTGGCCGAGCGGTTCTAGGCGCTTCAGTCTGGAACCGAGCGACTGCTACGGTCGCAGGTTCGAATCCTGCCTCGGACATGGATGTGTGTGATATCCTTAGATTAGTTAGGTTTAAGTAGTTCTAAGTTCTAGGGGACTGATGACCTCAGATGTTAAGTCCCATAGTGCTCAGAGCCATTTTTGATTGGATTGAAGTTCCTAGATGACAGAACGCAGCATGTCATTCTCAATGGAGAGAAGTCTTCCGAAGTAAGAGTGATTTCATGTGTGCTGCAGGGGAGTGTCGTAGGACCGTTGCTATTCACAATATATATAAATGAACTTGTGGATGTGCTGCGAATACATAGAAAGAAAGATCCTTTATCATTTAGCTACAATATAGCAGGTCAGCAACTGGAAGCAGTTAATTCCATAAAATATCTGGGAGTAGACATTAGGAGTGATTTAAAATGGAATGACCATATAAAATTAATCGTCGGTAAAGCAGATGCCAGATTAAGATTCATTGGAAGAATCCTAAGGAAATGCAGTCCGAAAACAAAGGAAGTAGGTTACAGTACACTTGTCTGCCCACTGCTTGAATACTGCACACCGGTGTGGGATCCGTACCAGATAGGGTTGATAGGAGGGATAGAGAAGATCCAACGAAGAGGAGCGCGCTTCATTGCAGGATCAATTAGTAATCGCAAAAGTGTTATGGAGATGATAGATAAGCTCCAGTGGAAGACTCCGCAAGAGAGATGCTCAGTAGCTCGGTACGGGCTTTTGTTGAAGTTTCGAGAACATACCCTCACCGAGGAGTCAAGCAGTATATTGCTCCCTCCTACGTATATCTCGCGAAGAGACCATGAGGATAAAATCAGAGAGATTAGAGCCCACACAGAGGCATACCGACAATCTTTCTTTCCATGAATAATACGAGACTGAAATAGAAGGGAAAACCGATAGAGGTACTCAAGGTGGAAATGAACGTTTCCGGCCATGGATTCCTATGTAAAACTTGATCTACTGAGTACCCTCTACAATCTCTAGAAGTGTGCAGTATTAATTATGAGGCACCCTGTATGGGGCCACTATCTTCGAAATGTATTCTGAACACAGTTTATTTGTAAAGAAGTAATAAATTAAAACGTCATGGATGAAGCGGCAGTTTTTTTTTCATCTCAGTGTTTATGACGTCATACCTCCTGAACTGTATCGTACAGTGACATAATTTTGCTGGTGCATACAGTGGTATATTTCACTATCGTCTCCAAAATTTGTTGCAAGTACAATTAGTAGTAAAGAAGTAATAAAATAAAACGTCGTGCCTAATGCGGCAGCTTTATTGTATCAACAGCGAATAAGTAGTAAGCGATACATTTTTTTCTCTTTCATCATTTTGTATTGGGTGTCATCGAAAATGTTGTAAACTTGGTTGAAAGTCACAAACTACTCTCATTCTCAATTACTGGGTGAATGAAGTATGCATAAAATATTCGCGCATCGTGGGGCACACCTCTTTTTCACTCCTATCGCTACCTCTTTGACAGTTAGGTATTCGTAAGGTAGACTGTGTGTTAATTCAGGGTACTAGCTATCTGCGTTTCCAAACTTCATCCACATCAGTCCAGCCGTTTCAGCGTCTCTCTCTCTCAAATACACACGCACACACACACACACACACACACACACACACACACACACACACACACACCTTTCATTTATAATATGTGTAAGATTATGGGAAGATCGGGTATAATCCGACAGCGAATTGTATCGGACAAAAGCCATTTCTAAACCCGCACGTTAGTGGTAGCATCTGTCGCGGCACTGCAGTGTGAACTAGGGAGAAACCAGACTACGCACGCGATTTTGAACTAAAACAGTAGTGCGTTTCGGACTGGCAACAAGTTATCTGATTCTAATGAGTTTTTCGGTGCAGCAACTCAGCTTTGGAGTGCTGTGTTTTGTTTGCAAATAAACAATATTACATTTCGTATTTACTGAGCAAGTGCCCATAGCTCTTAAGGTATGTATTTTAGAGCCCATATTTACTGGATTTTTTCCTTGTTTTGGTCCATACTACCTTATCTAAAAATATGAAAACCAAAGAGACTGCAGTAGAGGATATGTGTTTCACAGTACGGAAAAGGGAGAAGTGTTCATAGCTCTTAAGGTGTGATTTTAGAGCCCATGGATACTAGAGCTTTTTTCCCTTGTTTTGGTCCATACTATCACGTGTGACATTTGCTTACCTAACAATCCTAGCAACAACAGTGCCGGTATACATACTCCACCGTCAGAGTATACCTGACGATCTTCGCTTATAACTTTCGACCTGTGCGTTGAAACATTTACCCCTCTCCATCTTTCCTAAACGTATGTAACATCATTACGGAATCATCCTGTACAGCTGGTACTTATTTTAATTTAATACTTATAACATTTTACCTTCTCATTACATTTTTGTAACAAAAAATGACTTTTTACATGTTGTAATTTCATGTCCGATACAACCCTCCAAAAATGTAAACTACCGAAAAGAAAATGGTGGAAAAATATTTAAAAATCTACCGACGTATGTTCTTATGACATCGATTTTTATAATTTTGTTAAGTAAGTGTGAAGAATGTTCCAATACAAGCTGGAGAAAGAATTATAATTTCGTAAGAGCTTACGTTTCCGGTACTACCCGACCTTCCACCACTCTGCCTATTCGAAGCGAAAGCAGCGACACTGGGCCTGGGCTGCTCCACATTCACTGCGATTCTGGGGAGAACGTGAGCGCTGAGCAAGACGTGCAAGGTGGGCGCTACTCACCGAGAGGAAGGAGACGCGGCGGCTGCGGCGATAGTGACAGCGCAGAGGTCGGACTCAAACTGCAGGGCCCCGCACCTCGCTCTGGCTGCCGTCCGCCGTTCCTGGAAGTGCCCCACAACGTTACACTGCCTCAATGGAACGCACAGCCACCGAATTTGCTTACGAGCTTCACAAGTAGCGGAATTTTTAGCTTCCTAATACGCTGATGCATACACTTGTAACCATTAATATCGTAGCTCGAGGAAGGATAGTCTCATCATCATCATCATCATCATCTTTTCAAGGATTAGGCTGTTGCCCGTTTCGAGCTCAGAAACAAAATCATTTTCATCTTTTTCGAGGTCTTCCAATCTCTCTTTTCTCCTTCAGCCTGAACTTCACGATCTTCTGGGGAATTCTGTGACCTGGTATTCTGTTGTCTCCAATCATCATGATATTTTTGAATTTTTTTCATGCGTGTTGAAAATATGCTTTCTAATATATTCATTTCTAGGCATGTCTTTCCTTCTGCAGCCCTTCGTCTTTCTTAGGATCCCCGTCTTTGCAGTTTGACTTTTATTTCCTAGTTTTATATTTGTGACAACCAAGCCTTCGCTTCCACAGGATAATACAGGACCCGCCGTTACTTTATAATATTCTATGATGGTCTCTTTTTGTACTTTATGACCCAATGTTCTGCTAATGTTTATGACCCAATGTTCTGCTAATGGTACCACAGACAGCTTCGAATTTTTGAATATTATTTTCAAAATCAGAGTGAAAATCAAAATTTATTCACAGCTTAAATAAGAGGTTTGAGACACTTGTACTGAAACTGAATTATCCAAAACAATTTTTGATCTGACTGGATATTTTTCTCGGAATGCCATTAAAGAAATTTTAAAGTCGAATTCTAGAGGCTTTGTGAAGCCAAATTCCCTAAGGGAGACAACCTCGACAGAATATCAGGCAAGTCGCGATACTTACAGGTGGCAGCCGCCTCGCGCGACTTCACATGCGCAGTGCTCGTAACACAGACAGGGGACTATAAAATTACTTGCAAACTCATAAACAGCCTCGGATGATGGCCTGGATCAAATGATAGCTAATAACGAAATTTTACTTACTGCGCGTCTACGGTACAATAGGAAGAATGCGTGATTAAATTTGTACGTGGTTTAGTTATATAAATGGTGCACGATTTAGTACACGGTGGTTGTAATCAAACTTTCGCTACTTGAGAAAGCCGACTTGAAAAACGAGTGATCGTAGGGCAATGAAATTTCGTGAAAACGTTTGCAAGGACATGCGGATGACAAATGACGTGTAAACCTTTGAAAGAAACATATTTTACTTTCCACATGAGATAGTTCAAATCTGCTTATCTTAGTCGTCATGCCGTTTGCAACGATCGGCCAACGATTCGGTATTCTCCAAATTTGTCACGGAGTGACCCAGCGACCTCACGAGCAATGGGAGGGGGGGGGGGGCTTCATCGTGCATCAAAGTAATTGAGTCCATACCATCACTCTCTAGTACAGCAGGGATCACATGATGGCGAAGCAAATCACAGTAACGTGAGCCATTCGTGCTACATGTCCTCGATCCTTGGGCTCCGAGTTCCTGAAAGAAAAATGAACGTGTCACGAATCGCGCTGCGAAACCATACCACTCAGCAACGTGTTCACTATGCAGGGGAACTTAATGAACGTTCGCTGGCGGAGACGGTCCCTAAATGAGACACCTGGGAGTGTTCACTGCCACAGTGAGCATTAAGTGTGCTTCATCAGTCCACAAAATATTCCAAGACTGCATGGTGTCAACTTCATTCTTTGCAAGAAACGTGAGAGCAAAGCCTACTCGAATGTTTGCGTCACGTGGCAAAAGTTGGTGCGTAATGTGAGTTGGTACGGATACCATTTCACAGTTGTTCGCAGCACTTTTCGAACGGTGGACCATGAAATGTTCAGCTGTCGTGACACAGGTCGTGTACTGCTCGAAGACCGCACATTACGTACAGCATTCTCAGCCACGGCAACAGTAACTTCTTCAACAATTTGTGGCGAAATTGGCCGTCTGCCCCTCCCAGGAGCCAACTGAATCACTGGCCGAATGTTCCAAACTGTATAACCACCAAGATAACCAGATTTGAACCCTCTCACATGGAAATTAAAATGTTTTTCTTTCAATGATTCATTCGTTATATCTCTTCTGTGTGTCTTTACAAATGTTTCCACAAAGCTTCTAATCCAACGATCACCCGTTATTCATAGCGGGCCGTGTGAAGTAGCGAAAGTTTAATAACAACCGTCCTGTACATTAATCTAGCCAGGCTGGATGCTGAGCCGAACTGAGCTTTAATGACAGATAATGATACAACACTCCATGCAGCTTCAACTCTATTGTAGAGTTACTCAACTGTAGTGCTTGTAGACTGGTGTCGTGCCGGTCTCTATCTACATCTACAATGATACTCTGCAAAACACACTTAAGAGCCTGGTAGACCAGTGATCGGATGTTTCCAGTGTGTGAGACGCTCTCACATTATCTTGTTAAAAAGTAACGTCACGGATACTTTGAAGACAGGACACAGCTACCGGCCATTGCACGTCAGAAAAGCAACGGCAGGTGTCCAATTTGCCAGCTACGAGAATCAGAGGGCTTGGCTGCAGCGTGTATGCAAGCAGCGCGACTCCGATGCTGATGTGTAAGCACCGACATGTACGCAAGGGGTTAATGTGGCATTCGTGACTTACGACCTGCATGCGGTAAAGGCGGAAACATGAACTATGACGCTGTTATCACCAATTGCACCCAAACCCGACCAACGTGCTGTTATTATTTTCTTGGCTGCCGAAGGACAAACACGTGTAGATATTCATCGGAGAATGAAGTATGTGTATGGGACAGCATGTATGTCGGAAACCAGCGTTGTGGAATGGTGTATCAAGGGGTGCTGCTGCTTTCTCATAACACACGTCTCCATACAGCAAATGTCGTAACGCAAAAGTTACACTACTCACTTGAGACACTCCAGCACCCACCCTAAAGTCCTGATCTCCCCACATGTGATAACCACGCCAATGCCTTGAGGGTCAACGAGTCCCATCCGACAAGGATGTGCAACAAACAATTACGTACTTCTTAACGCAACAGGACACTGTGTTTTACCAAACGGGTATCTCCAACTTAGTGCGTCGCTGGGAAGATTGCCTCTATACCCACAGCGATTTTTGCTGAGTGGCATACCAATTATGGACTGTACGGCCTTCATATAAAAACTTTTTGATTGCCCGTTATATCCTGACTTGGAATCATAATGCAAAAAAGGGAAGGTACCATTGATAATCAACAAGGCCACCGACAGATTTAAACTATTAATATATTGATAGTACTGTCGGTTATCACCTATTACTAATTTAGTCAAGACCAATAATTATACAGTGTTGGCCTTACTTGAGTTCAGTTGTTGCTTTGTTGACCAGTTCAGTTCATACTTACAGTGGAATTTAATGTAAGTGCTGCCGTTTATTAGTTTGTGCTGTGTGCTGTTCTGACAGTTCTGTTTATGGATAAGTTTGTAACAAAAAAGAACAACAAACCGATTCTGATTCGTCCACTGGCGTTATGATAACTTAAAAATGTGTACGCGCTACTATAATAGCCGAATTACCTATCTATAGCTGTTTAATGTTAGCACGAGAGTCGTTATTTGGAGACAGGTAGAACCTTGGGGTTGCAATATTTCAGTATTTCACAATGCAGCGGGGCGGTAAAAAACATTATAAATAACATTAAAATAAAATCAGTGCATAAAAATACACTTGGATTTCTTGTGTCTCCCAAACATCACGTTTATCGACAAAAATATCGCCCAAATGACGATGCTTACATTTCTTTAAATAATTTGCTGAAAATTCTATCATTATTAGCCGCCATGGCAAAATATTGCCCAATCTGGTCACTCGGTTGGTTTTCAGTTATGAAAACCTGTTCCGATACGGAAGCATGGAATGGGGTTTGTGGAGAGCGGAAGAGGTATGTCATGACAGCACATTTTACAGTTCGGTCGCCACTAAAAGATTTTTTTCAGCCAGCTGCCTGAAGTCATCCTAACCGATAGTGCCTTGCATCCCCCCCCCCCCTTTCGACCAAAATCTATTTACGCTGTTGTCATACTATAATTATTGAAACTACGAATTCACTGTACAATTAAATCTTAAAATGTGCGTGCACTCACGCGCTAACAGATGACAAAACATGTATAATTAAAGGAATAACATGCAGTATCTGAATTCCGTCTTTTGTTATGGTGCATATTATTTTATTTGGAAACAATGTACAACAACCACCTTTTCCAAATTCTCCATTAAGCACGGTAGCAATCCCTGGATTCGGAAGGTGAGGTGGTTCGAATTCATCCGCCGGCAACTTTGAAACTGGTGTTTTGTTGTTTCCCTTTTTCAATTTAAGCAAATGTCAGGGTCGGTCGCTTCTTTAGGCCACAGTCAATTCCTTCCGAATTACTTTCTTTTCTGACGGATTATAATTCCCTTAAAGATGCAGCCTCTCTTCTTAAATGAAAATAGCTGCATCGATGGAGAGCCGAACGTCTCTTCGGAGACTCCCTGCATTAAAAGCAATATTTACATTAGCAGGCCGCTAGTGATCATTATTTTGTACTACACATCTATGCATAAACATGACTCACTTATGGAACGGCGATATATCATGCCTTCAAGTTTTACTACAAGAACGACGTTCTACTGTGAAATCTCTTATTCTTAATATCCTTGGAACAGAGAGTCCAATCGTCACAACTCTAACATACTTGTAAATAAATGTCATATCAACGATTATTTACAAATATGTTAGAGTTGTGACGGTTTGGCTTACATGGTGTACTGCGAACTATGGATGAATGGCAACAGGCAGATACCATATTTTTAGATTTACGAAAAGCAATTGAAACGGTATCCCACTGCAGACCGTTAACGAAAGCACGAGCATACGGAATTACTTACCAGATATTTGAGTGGCTCGAAGACTTCGTAAGTAATAGAACACATTATGTTGTCCTTGGTGGTGAGTGTTCGTCAGAGACAAGGATATCATCAGGTGTACCCAGGGAAGTGTGATAGGACAGCTATAATTCTCTGTATACACGAATGATCTGGCGGACAGAGTGGGCAGCAATATGTGGTTGTTTGCTGATGATGCTGCGGTGTACAGGAAGGAATCGAAGATGAGGTATTGTAGGATAAGACTTAGACAAAATTTTTGGTTGATGTGATGAGTGGCATCTGCCTCTAATTGTAGAAAAACGTAAGTAAATGCGGATTCTTAGGAACAACAAACAGGTAATGTTCGGATACAGCATAATTGGTGTAGTGCTTGACACAGTCACGTGATCCAAAAAATGGGCCTGAAGTTGCAAAGCAATAGGAAATGGAATGAGCGTGTGAGGAGAGTGGTAGAGAAGGTGACAGGAAAGGCGAGTGGTCGACTTCGGCTTATTGTAAGAATTTTAGGAAAAATTGGTTGATCTGTAAAGGAGACCACTAGTGCGACCTATTCTTGAGTACTGCTCGAGTGTTTGGGATTCACACCACGTCACATTAAAGGAAGTCATCGAAGCAATTCAGAGGCCGGTTGCTGGACTTTTTGCCGGTAGGTTCGAACAACAAGCAAGTATTGTGGAGATGCTTCGGGAATTCCTGGCGGGAAGGCGACGTTCCTATTAAGGAAATTTAGAGAACCATCACCTGCACTTTACTGCAGAATGATCCTACTGCAGCCAACATACATTTCGCGTTAGGACCACCAAGATACGAGAAATTAGGTCTCATATGGAGTCACATACACAGTCGTTTTCCCTTCGCTCTGTCTCCGAGTGGAACTGGAAAGGAAACGAGTAGTAGTGGTAGAGGGTACCGTCCACCACACGCGCACGGCGTGGCGTGGCGTGGCTCGCGGGGTATGGCTGTTGATGTAGATGAACTTCACTACACTGCTATCTTGATAACCGTCACACACTGTGTGTTAACAGTTGGTAGACTAGGCAGCGTTATTTTCTTATCTGCATGACAGAGTGTCTAATGCTTTGTGGAGCTGTAAGGAAAGACCGTAAAGGCGTACCTGCTTTTTCAGAAAAACTTAAAATAGGTGACACCGAGATATGTCAACAGATAAACCTCTTGCTTTCAATTGGCAGGACAAGATGGCAATGAGGATGTTATCAATTGTCACAGTTTCATCAGTAAACTGTTGAAGTATTCGTAATAAAGTTGCCGAATTTACTGCCCTCCAGGAAAGTTTTCAGCCTCAAATTATTCTTGAGATCTAGAGCTGGCTGAAACTCGAGTTGGAAACCTCTGACATCTTTAGCGATCGCGGAACGCATATCGGTAAGACAGATTAGTGGTCATAAGACGGGGAGTATTCATTGCAGCTGCCAAAAATATTGTCTTTATTGAGGTCGAAGTTGAGTTGACAGTGAAGTCATTTGGTCTCAAGTAACAGGTGAAGGAGAAACCAAGTTAATTGTTGGATGTTTTTACCGGACACCCGATTCTGCTGTGACAGTTCTAGAGTTATTCAAAGAAAGTTTACGGAACTCTTGTACAGTTTTATCTCAGAATAATTTAGCTTTTAAACAATAACTGCACTGCAGATCGATCTGTTCCAACTGCACATGTACAGGGATACTTTCAACTGAAACGGGAAACGAGCTCTAAAAGAGCTCAGAAACAGATGTAAGAGTCATAGCGTCCTCAAAACGTTTAGAAAACTATTTCTGCAATTGTTTCAACGCCACAATGAATTCTTCAAAATTTACAAAATTTGCAAAATGGCAGTGAGCTCAGTGAAAACTGCTCCTTCCACAGTGCATTTTCATTTTAAATGTATCGCCAAGAAATATGAAACATGTTGTTTCTCACTTTCCAATGTCTTACTGTGGGTACTGTGCAGTCAAGTACTTTTAAAGTGAGAGGTCTGCAATCCATTCAGCATCTTCAAATTTTCGTTCCTCTTTTCTTTTTTCCATAAGAAACTGAACACTAGTGGGTCTTAAATGGAAAAATTGTTCCAGCCATGCTCTTTGACTTAACCAGCGTTCTTTCCAATAATATATAACGTCTCCGTACTCTTCGTTCAGTTCCGTCAAAAACTGTTCCAACTGATGATGTAAAAAGGCGTTCGACTTCAGAAAATTTAATACTCATTCCACTAATATCTTCACGTGCTTCGTCTTTGCTAACTTCGCACAAAGTAATTCCTGATGTACGGAACAATGAACCCAGTACAAACTGTATGTCGATCGTTGTAATTTTTTGCTCTTCATCATCAACTAAATCTTTTTGTATGGTGTTGTAATGCTGTTCCATGATAAATTTGCGGTACCAGTGGTTTATGCGACTGCATAATTGAATGTGAGGATTCACATCATTCCCTTACGCAATTTCTATTCATTTTTAAATGATGGGACAATAGGTCACTAGTTTTGCTCTTTGTGTGCAAACAGCCACAGGATCTATGAACTTCCTTTATACCACGAATAAACAGAGAAGGATAAACAGCACTGACACCACGAATTTTCGGAACTCATGTCGAACGCAAAATGCCAGACCAACTTCCAGTAGAAATAGTGTTGCATCGCGCATCAAATAAAACGTCGAGCTATACCGAATAGTTCCGTGTAGGACCGAGCGAAGCCCAAACGGTCTGACAAAAGCCGAGCCTCGGTGTCGCACACCGTGACAGCACCTGATCAACAGCGAACACTCGATGTTCGAGCGTAGTAGCTGACTTAGAAATGTCTGTGGCTTTATTTTGGAGAAGTCTGCTACGCGTAGCACTGTTGTCATACATCCCACTGAGTGTTGCTCCCATGTTCGGTATATGGTCACCTGACGGTTCTCACCTACGAATGGCTCCGAGCACTATGGGACTCAACATCTGTGGTCATAAGTCCCCTAGAACTTAGAACTACTTAAACCTAACTAACCTAAGGACATCACACAAAGGACATCACACACATCCATGCCCGAGGCAGGATTCGAACCTGCGACCGTAGCGGTCGCGCGGTTCCGGACTGAGCGCCTGGAACCGCTAGACCACCGCGGCCGGCGCTCACCTACGATGTGAGTGCCGAAATGTAGAGTGGTGAGAAATGTACGAACCTACTTCGAGGAGCAAGTATTCTCAGACAATGAAATATTGCGTCAAGACGTGTGAGATATATGGATATCTCGACTTGAGATTCTATGGGAAAGTTGCTAACCGTCTGCTTCCGTGCAGCAACACTACCTGATTGAGAATACTATTCTGAAATTCACGTACCTCGCATCTAGGCAGCTGGAGAGCCTCGATGCTGGTTGATGCTTGTAAAGATACTTACATGAACTACATTTCACCGAGACACTTTCGTTTAAGCATCTTAACTTGCTAGCACGTAAATACATTAATCAGCAAATACTTACCTAATTTTCTGCAAAATTACATTTTTTGTTCGCGAACCGGCTTTCGGCTTGGCTTTTTGCTAGTTGGGCCATCGTCACGTGGCGACTGATTGTAGAAAATGCAGATAAAATGACGTGCGTTTAAGGCAGAGATTGCTTATATAGAAGATACGAAAATGATGACATGTAGAGGTTTTAAATAGGAAAGTACAGCGTAGCACTAAGGGCGGCGCCACCTCCCTGTCTTGGAGGGCAGCAACCGTGATGGGCGGTGCTTGCGCCGTGTACTGAACGGTGGCCTATATAGGACGTCGATTTGCAACCTGGTGTCAGTTCTCAGCGGGACTCATCAGCAGAAGCAGCATTTTCCTGAAGGTGGCGACCAGTTGGACCGCCGAAATATCGAGTCAAGTTGATTTTAGGATACGGCAGCAAACCCGAAGAGATTTCAAGGAAAGTACAGACTGGGACAAACACAAGTGGCCCAGACGAGTGGATACGATTGGACGTGAATGTATGCATACACTGATCAGCCGGAACATTATGACTACCTACCAACAGCCGGTATGTCCACCTTTAGCACGGGTAACAGCGGTAATGCGTCGTGGTATGGAAGCAATGAGGTCTTGGTACGTCGCTGGAGGGACTTGGCACCACATTTGCACACACAAGTCACCTACTTCCCGCAAATCCCGGGAAAAGGGGCCATGAAATCTGACGCGATGTTCATTCACGTCTCAGATGTGTTAGATCGAGGTTCAGATCTAGCGAGTTGGGGGCCAGGACAATTGGAACTAGCCACTGAGTTCCTCGAATCACTCTATCATACACCTGGTCTTGTGCTATGGCGCATCATCTCGTTGAAAAATGCCACTGCCATCGGGAAACATGATCGTCATGAACGGGTGTACGTAGTATGCAATCAGTGTACGATACTCCTTGGCTGACATGGTGTCTTGCACGAGTTCCACTAGACCCATGGATGCCCACGCGAATGTTCGCAGATACAAAGGAGTCGCTGTCAGCATGTCTCCGTCCTGCAGTACAGGGGTCAAGGACCAGTTACCCAGGAAGACGACGGATTCGCGTCATCCCATCGAAAGAAAGTGTCGCGATTCCCCAGATCATGCAACGCTCTGCCATTGCGCCAATGTCCAGTGCCGACGGTCACGTGTTCATTTCAGTCGTAATTGCCGATGTGGTGGTGTTAACACTGGCACGTGCATAGGTCGTCGGCGCGGAGGCCCATCATTAGGAGTGTTCAGTACACTGTGTTCAGACACACTTGTACCCTGCCCAGCGTAAAGTCTGATGTTTACGCTATAGTTCGCTGCCTGTCCTGTTTTACCAGTCTGCCCAGCCTACAACGTCTGATATCTTAGTTTCGCCGCATGTTGAAGGCAGTACCTCAGTACTTCTCGAACACCCAAAAAGTCGTGCAGTTTCCGAAACGCTCGTGCCGAGCCTCCGTGTCATCACAATACTCCCTCGGTCAAACTCAGATAGGTCGCGTGCCTTCTCCATTCAACACTGGACAGCACGTTCACTGATACTACACGCGCCGTGTGTGTGTGTGTGTGTGTGTGTGTGTGTGTGTGTGTGTGTGTGTGTGTGTCTGACTGGCAGTCATTCCTGTTGTGGGTTGGCAGGAGAGCCAACACCGGTATGAGAGGAAGCCGAAAGGCACGCCTTTTAGCTCACGCAGGCTGGCGTGAGGTCTGGAACAGGACAAGGAAATTAAACTGTAGAAAAAACTGACGTAGCTGGTGGAATACTTAACTTTAATCCATAAATGGTGAACGTCGCTCTTGACGGTACATGTTTTACAGTATCAATAGTAACTCGTAATGGCGCCTTGGTAGGTCGTAGCAAATGACGGAGCTGAAGTCTATGCTAACTATCGTCTCGGCAAATGAGAGCGTATTTTGTCAGTCAACCATCGCTAGCAAAGTCGGTTGTACCACTGAGGCGAGTGCTAGGAAGTCTCTCTGCCGTTTGCCGTTTGGCGGCGCTCGGTCTGCAATCACTGATAGTGGCGACACGCGGGTCCGACGTATACTAACGGACCGCGGCCGATTTAAAGGCTACCACCTAGCAAGTGTGGTGTCTGGCGGTGACACCACATTTCCTTGCCAAGTGACGCTGCTATCGCCTGGACTGGTTTATATCGATAATAGGTCGACGGTCAAAATGTTCTGGCTGATCAGTGTGTAAATACACCTCGTGACGCGCACACCACGTATACGGCCGCCACATCATCCACACCAGTACAGACTTTAGTGCTGGTTGTGTCAGCGTGAGTGGCGCAGTGCAATGGGGACGATGGCACTCACAGTGGAGCAATGGGTGTTCATTGTGGAAAGTTACGTGACAACAGAGTCGTGGAAATGATGTTGTCAGTTGTTTGCTGAGAAGTTTAAGGGTGTCAAAGTGCCAGTAAAGAGCGCCATGCAACACTTAGTCCGAAAATGACGTCATACAGGATCTGTTTTGAACAAATGAAAAAACTTTCCGAAACGAGCCCGCACACCAAAAACTGTGGCTTCAGTTCACCAGAAAATGCTTCAGAGTCCTACGAAATGAGTCCGACGTCTGTCGCAAGAGACCAGCATATCACGTTGAACATGCAGGGGAATATCCACTCTGGACCTGCAGGTGCATTCCTACCGAGTCTCTGTTGTTCATGCATTAAAACCAGCAGATGTTCCTCAGCGCCTCCAATTTTGTGAGTTTCTGATCACTGAGACAACAACGAATGGCTTGGCTATCGCTCTGTTCTTTATGTCTGATTATGCCTGGTTTCACCTGAGTGGTTACCTCAGCTCACAGAATCACAGGTTCTGGGCAGCGGAGAACCCTCGTAACTTTCACGAAACACCATTGCATGATCAGAAGGTTGGGGTTTGATGTGCAGTGTTTACAAAAAAATGGTTCAAACGGCTCTGAGCATTATGGGACTTAACTGCTGAGATCATCAGTCCCCTAGAACTTAGAACTACTTAAACCTAACTAACCTAAGGACATCACACACATCCATGCCCGAGGCAGGATTCGACCCTGCGACCGTAGCGGTCGCGCGGTTCCAAACTGTAGCGCCTAGAACCGCTCAGCCACTCTGGCCGGCCGCAGTGTTTACACGCCGCGTTATTGGTCCCATCTTCTTTCATCAGACGCTGATTTCGGAGCGTTACATTTCCAACATTTTAAAACCATTTGTAGTAGCATTATCGGAGGCATTTTTCTCTCTTGAGTTTGCTCATAGAGGTTGGCTTTAATAAAAAAAATTGTTCAAATGGATCTCAGCACTATGGAACTTAACTTCTGAGGTCAGCAGTCCCCTAGAACTTAGAACTACTTAAACCTAACTGACCTAAGGACATCACACACATCCATGCCCGAGGCAGGCTTCGAACCTGCGACCGTAGCGGTCGCGAGGTTCCAGACTGTAGCGCCTAGAACCGCTCGGCCACCTCGGAGGGCTTGGCTTAAATCGCCATGAACACAAGGTTCGTGATTTTAGTTCTGGCCCAGATTGCTGACTGACGTTTCCTCAGATAAACTGTACATCACGCGATTGTGATTAGTTTAGGGCAAGCGTTTAAATTCAGCGCTACAAAACGCGTCGTCTACCACAGTTCAGTCATTTGTCACTTAAAACCATCTGCCGACAGGGCATCTCGCATTTCCATCCATCGCGGCTGCAGCTTCCAACATTGCTCCGTCTTAAACATTTGTGAAGTGACCAGCTGTGTTAGTGTGCCGCCTATAACCGAGCGGTACCCAGCAGCCGATGTGACAACGCTGTAATGACAAGTGACAGACGACAACTGTCATGTAATTTTAATCGGGCTGTAGATGTTTTCTGTGGGTGAGAGATCCGGAGCACGTGCTGGCCAAGGAAGTATCTGAATACCATGTGAATCGTGATAGGTCACCACAGCTCAGGCAACACACAGCCTTGCATTGTCTCATTGAAAGATATTGAAAGATAAGAGACTTCGAAGACAAAGCAGAACCACTGGCTTCAACATGTTAGAAATATAGCGGCTGCTGTACAAATTACTAGTTACGTGAACCAGAGGCGATAATATTGTGTACCCCGTGGCAGACCATACCACTACTATGACAGATGCTGGGTTCGCATGACGACGAATGTATCTGGCTATGTTAGTTTCGCACAAGGTTACATCCATCTTTAACCTGTACACTGAACTGATCAAATGGTTCAAATAACTCTGAGCACTATGGGACTTAACTTCGGAGGTCATCAGTCCCCTAGAACTTAGAACTACTTATACCTAATTAACCTAAGGACATCACACACGTCCATGCCCGAGGCAGGATTCGAACCTGCGACCGTAGCGGTCGCGCGGTTCCAGACTGTAGCGCCTAGAACCGCTCGGCATCTCCGGCCGCCTCATTGAACTGAAAATCGCCTGGAAAGATGTATTGTCACTATTTTCGTTGGGAGTTCCGCTGTCAGTGTACCTCTCTCTGCTGCCGTGTCAAGCAAAGTCCCAACAATGGTTGCTGTGCTGACAGTCCTTGGTGCTCCATGCGGTGTTACTGTGCATATGGATATTAATCTTGGTGGAAACAAGCTTCTGCAGACCTGCGTTTTACGATAACAACAGTGTATAAAAATTTTTATTCGATATTAAAAACAAATTGCAACCTCTGGTACAGAGTGATCTGTATAAATTCCCAAATTTCCGCTCACTATTTCACCTCACATGTGAAGTAGTGAGCGGAAATTTGTGAAAAACTGAGTGAAGGCAACGCACTAAATAGGAGCTGATTGAGACACCAACTAGGGACACGAAACAGGACGGAAAATGTAAGTACAGAAACGTACATAACCTCTACCCTCGAAACAGCTCTCTACAAATACGCAATAATTTTCTTCATGGCTAGTTTGCAGATGACATGCTGTCAAAAATCAGTGAATAATAATACAGTTAAGTTAGCGATGTAATTTTAAGGTGAGTGTCCAAAATAAAAATTTGATTCACACAAGATGACGCATTGGTGTCGAAACACGTCTGGATAAATATAAAAATAAACTAATTGTGTTTGCATAAGGCTGATTTCCAAAACAACCCAGTTTTTAACATGTTTATGTTGTCACTGGTAGTGCACCAAATTTCATAAGCACACATTACCATCTCGTATAAAATCAAAGAGGAATTTGTAGATTTTAGTATCATCATGACACGTAACAAGGGAGCTTCTGTTTGAAGAGACATCTTCATTTTTACAGTGGTTTGCATAAGAGATTTTGCTAGACTTCGAAGTAACCGCAGGAAAACAGTGAGTGGTTTTCAACTCCTTATTTCTTACTACAATCACGGAAAGGGTTATCCTTAAAGTCTGTCCGATAGAACTGGAGGGAATTAAAGTATAGATGGTACGCACTCGCACCACGACAATTATTATCAGCTTCTTGCTCGCCTGAAATGATCAAAATCAGGGGGACCTTCTAATTGCTGGTTAGATAACAGCGTAACGCTGATATTTACGTCAGATTTAAATGCTCCTGTTCCCTCCAATCCTTCTGCGGCCACTTCACGTATTCATATGTTGAAATCGAAAGATGTTAGATTAACGTTCGTTGTAGGGGCAGGGGTACTGGCTTGATCAACTGGTCGACCTTTTAATTATAAAGCTTTCCTACATGAGCTGGGGCCCGTAGGAGAGAGTTCTCATGCTTGTCTCTTCATTTTGTATGATTATCATATAAGTTCCAGTATTTGGATGTTCACTTTACTGTCCCACATCATTCAATTGATTTGTAACACTCTTTTTGATTCCGATGTTGACGACTTCTTCTCTGCTGGGCTCGCAGTGAACATGAGGTCAAAATATGTCACTTTCTTTCACGTGCTACATGGTTAGCCGCAAATTGTTTCTTTTGACTCATGTTGATTAAATTGATTCACAACGAGCTCGTTTCGGCGGAATTGCGATTTTCATCTGTTCCTGTTGAGATGTTGTAATTTTATAGTATACTGGGTGTTCGGAAATTCCCGTCACTAACTTCTAGGTCTTCCTCAGATGTTGAGTCCCATAGTGCTCAGAACCATTTGAACCATTTTTTTTCTAGGTCTTGTAGAGGGGAGTGAGTACACAATATTTTGAACACAAACCCATGTCAAGAAACGTACCGTTTCTGTTCTACGACGGTTTCAGTTCAGATGTTTAAGTCATCCACTTCTCCTTAAGGAATTGAATTAGGAGTGATGCAGTACAATTACTGGGTAACAGTTCGTAAAGAAACATAACGAAACGTCTATTTATCAACTAAGCACATTTATTTGTATTAACACCTTAACATTACATTCTGTACGTTCAGTGTATTATTTTATTTTTAGTTTTGGAATAATGTAAACACGTGATGTTTAAGTGTTAATACAAACAAAGTGCTTAAGTATAAATATATGTTTTGTTACGTTTCCTTACGAACTGTTATCTAGTAATTATACTGCGTCACGCCTAATACAAATCCTCAAGTAGAAGTGTGTGAGTTAAACATCTAACCTGAAACCGTCATAAAACAGAAACGGTACGTTTCCTGACATGGGCTTCTATACAAAATATTGCGTACTCACTCCCCTCTACAAGTCCTAGAAGAATTTTGAAACACCGTGTACTTACGTCTATGTATTATCTGTGTGATGTTACATTATATATACATCACTTTACCCTCACTTGTAATTTTGAAGTTATGGGTTTTAGTTTCACATTTTCTTAAGCTATTGATTATAACCATCCATATTTTTAAATTTGCTTTCCCTGGTGATATATGAATCATTGGTTACCCCTTATGCTGCCTGTAAACTTTCCTATAGACCATTTTGTTTTTGTTAATATAAAGTTTTACTATTGTATTCTTTTTGGCTTGTCTGCTTGGATTTCCAAGCGTGACTGCCGACTTTTTAAACTCTTGTGTTACCCATGTGTTTGACTCCTCACTGGCATTAATTCTTTTTAATGTGAATGTCATATCACAGCAATATTTATAAACAGTGAAAAACATTTCTGATTTTTTATCTACATCATCAGTTTGTTCTCTGTCCCAGTGCATCCCCTTTGGCATATTAACAAAAATCCTTATATCAGTATAATTAACAAATATTCTTTGTGCATATTTTTCAATGATTGTTAACTTCTTATTATTCCCATTCATTATTATCATTTTTAAACTCTGTGAACAGAAAAGGCAGTATCCATTACTTCAATATTATAGTCAGATCCTTATATGTTGGTAAATATGTGATCAAGTGTTGTTTGAGGTCTACTCACATATCCGGAAATTTCCTGCACAGTTTGTTGCAGATTTCACAATTTCACCATTTTCCTTTACTTTTGTTAAAACTGATATTAAAGTTACCAACCAGTGTTACGTATTTCGACCTTCTTCCTAATTTGTTTAGAAGATCATCTCTAAATGTAAAAATAAATGTAAAATCGTACCTGTAGTTGTAAGCATGATAGTTTGATAGTCTGTCAATTCACATATACAATATTCAAAAACTTTTCTGCAGACTTTATCTTGTTAAGTTTGTCTCCTTAGATTTAATACCACTCCTAATATACGAGGATTGCCCAGAAGGTTATGTACCGCATCTTTTTTTCTTTAACAATTCTTTACTGAACATAATCAGAATTACACACACGAAGGAATGGTGTTGTATCTACACACCCTATTGTCGACATAATCTCTATCCCATTCTATGGCCTTTATCCAGTGCGAAACCAAGGCCTGTACGCGTTGTCGGTACCAGACCTAGTCCTGGGGGTGGAGCCAATGTTTCACTGTGTGAATCACCTCCTCATCGTCCTCAAAATGTCTTCCACGAGTGATATCCTTTAATGGCGTGACAGCCGTGGTTGGTCTCCGCGACCGTTGCAAATCGTGGAGCTCTGTCGAACCGCTTTCTGATGACCTCACCTCCTTTGCCCAGTGACTAATTGTACTTCTGTCGACAGCAGATGCTCCATAGACTTTGCACAAGCGTTTGTGAATATTCCCCACAGTTTCTTTCCCTGCAGTGAGAAATTCAATGACGGAACGTTGCTTGTAACGTAAATCATCTACAGAGGCCATTTTGAAACTGTCCTGCGGCTACGCTATCTGTCGGAAGTGACGGAGACTTGGCACGCCCACTCAGGAGACTTTAAATAATACATACACTATATGATCAAAAGTATCCGGACACCCACAAAAACATACGTTTTCCATATTTGGTGCACTGTGCTGCCACCTATTGCCAGGTACTCCATATCAGCGACCTCAGTAGTCATTAGACATCGTGAGAGAGCAGAATGGGGCCCTCCGCGGAACTCACGGACTTCGAATGTGGTCAGGTGATTGCGTGTCACTTGTGTCATATTTCGATTTCCAAGCTCCTAAACATCCCTAGCTCCACTGTTTCCGGTGTGATAGTGAAGTGGAAAAGTCAAGGGACACGTACAGCACAGAAGCGTACAGGCCGACCTCGTCTGTTGACTGACGGAGACCGCCGACAGTTGAAGAGGTCGTAATGCGTAATAGGCAGACATCTATCCAGACCATCAGGATCTTCTGTAAGTACTATGACAGTTAGGCGGGAGGTGAGAAAACCTGCATTTCATGGTCGAGCGGCTGCTCATAAGCCACACATCACGCCTGTAAATGCCAAACGACGCCTCGCTTGGTATAAGGAGCGTAAACGTTGGACGATTGAACAGTGCCGGCCGGAGTGGCCGAGCGGTTCTAGGCGCTACAATTTGGAACCGCGCGACCACTACGGTCGCAGGTTCGAATCCTGCCTCGGGCATGGATGTGTGTGATGTCCTTAGGTTAGTTAGGTTTAAGTAGTTCTAAGTTCTAGGGGACTGATGACCTCAGAACTTAAGTCCCATAGTGCTCAGAGCCATTTGAATCATTTGATTGAACAGTGGAAAAACGTTGTGTGGAGTGACGAATCACAGTACACAATGTGGCAATCCTATGGTAGGGTGTGGGTATAGCGAATGCCTGGTGAACGTCATCTGCCAGCGTGTGTAGTGTCAACAGTAAAATTCGGAGGCGGTGGTTTATGGTATGGTCGTGTTTTTCATGGAGGGGGCTTTTTCCCCTTGTTGTTTTGCGAGGCACTATCACAGCAAAGGCCTACATTAATGTTTTAAGCACCTTCTTGCTTCCCAATGTTAAAGAGCAATTGGGGATGGCGATTGTGTCTTTCAACACGATCGAGCACCTGTTCATAATGTACGACCTGTGGTGGAGTGGTCACACGACAATAACATCCCTGTAATGGACTGGAGTGCACAGAGTCCTGAGCTAAATCCTATAGAACACCTTTGGGATGTTTTGAAACGCCGACTTCGTGGCAGGCCTCGCCGACCGACATCGATACCTCTCAGTGCAGCACTTGGTGAAGAATGGGCTGCCATTCCCCAAGAAACCTTCCACCACCTGATTGAACGTATGCCTGCGAGAGTGGAAGCTGTCATCAAGGCTAAGGGTGGGCCAACACCATATTAAATTCCAGAATTACCGATGGAGGGCGCCACGAAGTTGTAAGTCATTTTCAGCCAGCTGTCCAGATACTTCTGATCATAGTGTACGGAACGTTTCGCATTTGTTGCATTGTTTTCGGCTGAAAAAAGATGACGTGCATTACTTTCTGGGCAACCCTCGTAGATGAATACCCCTTCACATTTATAGCTTTCCCTGCTAAAGATACTTGTAAGTTCAAAGTCTAGTATTTTTGCTGCACAAATCTGTGTGTCTCGTAGGCTGCGCTCATTAATGCACAACGCAGAACCTTCGGTAGAAGTAGAATTTAAAATGACTTCCAGCGCACACAGTTTGTTGCCAAGTTCTTGTGCAATTTGACATAGCAATGTTGGTTGGTTGGTTTGGGGAAGGAGACCAAACAGCGTGGTCATCGGTCTCATCGGATTAGGGAAGGATTGGGAAGGAAGTCGGCCGTGCCCTTTCAGAGGAACCATCCCGGCATTTGCCTGGAGTGATTTAGGGAAATCACGGAAAACCTAAATCAGGATGGCCGGACGCGGGATTGAACCGTCGTCCTCCCGAATGCGAGTCCAGTGTCTAACATAGCAATGTTAACGGACTGACACATAGAGCTGGTGAGTTGTTTAACACCGAGCGAAGTGGCACTGTGATTAGCACACTTGACTTACATCCGGAAGGGCGACGGTTCAAATCCGCGTCCGTGCACCCTGATTTAGGTTTCGCTTGATTTCCCTAAATCTCTTCAGCAAATGCTGGGATGGTTACTCTGAAATGGCACGGCCGACTTCCTTCTCCATCCTTCCCTAATCCGATTGGACCGATGACCTTGCTGTTTGGTTCCCTCTCCCAAATCAACCAGCCAACGAATGAGTTGCTTAACTTGGTGTTCCCTTCAGGCTGCTTGGCAGAAAAAAAATTTCTTCAAGTATGGTAGTCGTGCTACTCTTTTCTCAATGGCAGTCGATTAATTGCTTCTGTTGAAATGGCTATAAATGCTGAACTGGATGCTACAGCTGATGATTATAGCTTTGCCTGATGATGGTGGTAGTCCTGCTGTTGTGTTGTTGATGTCCTGCTGCTGATAATAACGGTACCTATGCTGGTGGTGGTGGTTTGTTGCTCTGCTGCTGTTACTAGTAATGACGGTGACTTCGCTGCTGCCACTGATAATCATGGTTTTACTGTTGCAAACGACTCTTAGTTTGATGAAACTAGGATTGGAGCCCCTTGTACTACAAACGACTCACTAATCAATCGAAATATTTCGGCACTCACATTTTTTTCCTTCTGCGTTCATGCGGAGTCCGTATCTTGTAAAATGCTCTCTCCTCCTACTGTTTATCTTTATAAAAGTCGCATTCAGGCAACCTCTATAGATTTCAGAAAATATCCTATTAACTAAAATAATCTCAACTTTCAAGCACGGGTTTTACGCCATATCATGCCTCTGTGGAATATTGACAATGTAGAAATACGCTTAAAGCCTTCTTTTGCTTGTTTCCTTAAGGATTCCCGTTGCATGCCGTGTTTCGTTGCGATGAATGTCATTGGCTCCTCCAGTTATGATGCAACTTTTACCAGTTTTCATTGCATTGCCACAGCTTTTCAAAACTTCGCGCAGTTCTGCACCTGGCTTGATAATCCATATTACATTAAGTTTTGAGAGATGGCTTGTCATAACTTCTGTAACTTCTGTTCCATGACAGTCAGCAGAGATATAGGTCTGTTGCTTGTACTCTTACTTATACATCGCACAGCTATTTAGGTTTTTCTGCCTAAGAACATTCACTTTGTCTTTTTCTACATTTAATTCAATTGTTTCTTTTTATGTGAGTAGGTTGTTCTTATTTGTATTTACAGTCGCACTGTTTACACTTTCCACAATTTTTGTGTACTATTTTTACGCCTAGAACTTAAGAAATCTTGTTACCTTACATATGAAACTTCAGACGATTCCAGTACGCATCGTGCCACGTTTTCCAGTATTTTTGTATAATTTTTGATAGCGTGAAGCTCTTTTTGTCGCTCATCGAGCACATTAACTTCCAAACCTGGGTAACAAATTTCAATCGCGTTCTCGCAGCCGTTACACTCCGTGTCACGGTCACACGGAATTTGCACACCTTCCTGAGTAAAGCTCGTCACATACAATACACTCGCTTGAACCTCGGTCATTAGAAACTGCAGAGCGATTTAAAATTACGTGTATACTCGCCGCCTTCTTGAGCTCATAGAAAACTAATGTGCCCCTTGACGTTCGTGTGTATTTCCGTTTCATGGAAGCTATAATGGTGGATTTACGTCGCGTATTATCAGCAACACTGGTGTCACATCTCATCACAAGCAGATCATATGGACAGGTAAATTATACAATATTCTGAATGACGTTCTGAACTTGAAAAAGGCAAGTACGCTTCCCGTAGAATATGACGTTTGTTGACTGCTGACGCGTCCCGTCACTCGTTATGGAGAAGGAGATTACATCAAGTAAGGAAGCAAGTAGAAGTATGATTCACTCGATCTTGTAAAGGTATTATCTGAAAGGTATACGCAAAAGTGTTCCAGGAAGCGAGTTAGCTAGCGCGCTACCATTCAACTTCTGCTACAGTCGCATTATCAGCGACCGTTTCCTGTCGTACGGGAGCAAGCGCCTATCGTAAACTATATCGGCAGATAATTCAACGGTGCCAGAACTCATTATGGCTTAGCAACTACTGAGAATCTGTTTGCTGATATGAAACAGACGAACACGTGGCAAGTGGTAACAACGTTATTGTTGAGGTCAACTCCCCACGCCAGTCAGTCCTGTGCAAGTTTCTTCCTTTCTGTGTAACTACTGCAAGTAACACTCAAGTGATTTAAAAAAAATATTAAATTAAAAAAAAAATTTTCATCTTGGCTGAATTGCGATCACAGTCATTATTTCACACGATCGAGAGATGCGCCGTTTTCAAGTACTTACTCATAACATACATTTCTGTTATTTAACCCTTCTACCTTCCGTAGAAAAACTATACACATATACTCTTTCGGGTCATAACGACCTCTATAGTATTTAAAGGACATGATGATTATGAATTGTTAAAAATTATTATAATTTCAAAGTAGATGTATTTGTTACAATATAAACAAGTTTTACAGTATTGCACGCCAAGAATCTCAACAATGATGTGAACTCTGCTCTCAATGAGCTGTTGCTCAGTAGAGTATTACTTAGCGTATAAACTGTCAATAACAATTTTTTTTTTTTTTGAAATTTGTTGTAAGGTCTTATGAGACCAAACTGCTGAGGTCATCGGCCCCTAAGCTTACACACTATTTAATCTAATTTAAACTAACTTACGCTAAGAACGACACACACACCCATGCCCGAGGGAGGACTCGAAACTCCGACGGGGTGAGCCGCGCGGACCGTGAGAAGACGCCCTAGACCGCGCGGCTGTCAACAATAGGAAAAATTAGAATCGATTTTTACTTAGAATACCACAGTTTGGTCAGTGGTGTCTAACGTGAGCTTTACAGACATGTTTGTTGCAATTTGAATGCTTCATTGGTGTCATGTTGTCACAACTTGGTGGACAGAATTTGCATCTGGCACGTTTGCAGTTTTGGTGGCTACCGCTGGCGCTTTGAGTTGATGGATTTTCTGTTTTGTATTCTTCTAACAATGGCCACTGACAGTTCATTTCGTGGTAACATTTTTCTAGCTTTCATGTAAGGAGTAACTACGAGTCTTCCCAATTCATAGAGAAGTACTCTTCTTTTGTAAACAACATTTTTGCTACTCCGGATTTATTTTTCTCCCCAGTACAGAAGCGTTGTAGGTAGAAGTATCAATAATATTGTAGAAGATGGTCATTGGCCAGCGGTTGGTTTTCCTCTTGGACGTGTAGGTGCCAGTAAGCTGATCCTACGTGTCACCTGCTCCCTTACCTGCACTATAGTCCAATATCATTTTTTGCTTTCTTATCTTCTCTGTTGCTTGTTTCCTCACTGTTGTCGATTGAGCTGATGAGGGCAACCTGTTCGTGCTTCCTTGTCACGTAAGATACGATCGTGGTATCCTTAGTAAAAAAGAACTTTGATGTGTGAACATCTTTGCTTGATATATTATTAGGGAGTTCAGGGTTATTTTTTCTCACCGTCCCCAGCACTGTAAGATGGCTTCTTAGAAGTCCTTGGCCTAAAGTATATGATGTAAAAAGATTGTCACATTTTACATATTGTCCTTTTATTAGCTCATGTGGCCGGTTCATGACAAGCCTCATACCCTTATTGTTCTCAGGTGCTTGTCCAGGTTGTTTTCCTGTATAGATTTTTGTTTCCAAAACATAAGAAGTAGCACCATCACACAGTGTCCATATTTTTACCCCATATTTTGAAAGTTTGCTCGGTATATATTGTTTGAATTAACAACGTCCTCGGAAAGCCACCAGTCGTTCATCCACGGTTACATTTATGCCAAGATTATATAGTTTTGAAAGTAGTTCCACCGTCTTAGACCACAGAACAGGTGCCATATTGTCATTTACTCTCCTTGATATTCGATCACACTTGTCATCGAAACGTAACGCACATGTGATACAACAGACTATTTTCAGCGACTTTACGGCAGAAAAGATGGCTCTACCTCTTTCTTGATCCCACAGACTCTTTGTTGATTCACCACATGACTTATACACACCAGCCAGTAACAAGCCAGTACAGCCTTCAAATGTAATTTCATATAATGCTTCCCAGCTATCCCCATAAACTCTTCGACCCTCAATATCAGCCATTTCCACCTCAACACTCTGAATATTATAGTTCATCATAAACTGAAAAGATGATTTTATATCACTTACTCTGGAGAAAGCGTATCTTGTCGGACCAGGAGTCAGTTTTATAATGTTTACACTAGATGCTCTTGCAGTTTGAGGAAAAGTTTCTAAACTACACGTGATTTTTTTTTTGTCTTCAGATTTAAACAGTTGAACACCTTGCACATTTTCATTTGAGGTATCAATATCAGAAATGTCTTCTGAAACAGGTGAAGGGTAAATGTTGTCATCACCGGTGTGATTTTCTTCTTCAGAAATATTCTCATCGGTGTCAGATGCATTTACAAATGCTTGCAATTGCTCATCGGCAAAAACTCATTTTGTCCTGATAGTCACACAAAAATTACAACGATAGATACATGAACTGCCTCTGAGCACAACAGTTGGTAAAATGTGGCTGTTAGCAATAATGTGCTACAATAATTTGAACGCAATCAGTGACTTGCATTGTTGCATAATGTTCGCATGTTTCAACAAGAAGGAATCAGATATTTACTTTGTCGGAAAGAAACAGCTACACAAATACCTCACACATGTAGAAATAGAACTTGACTGTGATATTTGTACATTCCGTGAATTTTTAAGCTCCCTCGGGTCATACTGACCTGAGGAACACAAGTGTAACAAATTAAGTTTTTGCAGAGGGAGGAAAGAATTTTTTTTCGATTTCAGATTTAAGGTATTTAGAATGTTTAGAAAAACAAAAGCATCAAATGTCGAGCAATACCATTTAAAAATTAAAGAGTTATGGACTAACAAATTCCTTTTCGGATCATATTGACCCGAAGATAACGGCAGGGTACTGTCGTAGTAGACTAGGAGAACAGCATTTCATATTCGTAAACAACTTAAGAACCTCAGCTGCCGTAGTAGCACACGTTAGTAAACATATAATGAATGGATCAGGAACTGTTGGAAGTACTGTCTCTAAAAATGAAAGAATACGAACTATTTCTTTTCGAAAAAAGGCCATTTTCAGGTGCAAAAAGAAGCACAAATTGTTTCAATGAGACAAAAACTTACATTCTATAAACACGTACATTTTACTAGCAGTTTATGTTTTAACATGGGTATTCATACCTCTTTCGAATTAAGTTTTCTTTTTGTTTCGCCTTACAAATCGATATTACAATTTATAGTAATTTTCTTTAACCAGATATCATTCCATGTTAAAATTCAATTTTCAATGTCCTTAATCTGGACGTAAGAAGGCAGTCTCAGTAGTAAACTACAGGTTTTCAAAAAACAGCTATTCGTTTTTGTATTTAATTAAACATTATTTTCCGTAGTGTCCAGTATATGTTATATGCAATGATGTAGGAATGAATAACTGTTTCAGGTACTGATGTTTTTTGTTGTCGTCTACAGAACCAGGACTGGTCTGATGCAACTCTCCACGCTAGTCTCTCTAGTGAAAGCATCATCTCTACCTAACTACTGCACCCTACATCCATTTTAACCTGCGTACTGTACTCACACTCTCCTATAATTTTCACCCCACAACCCTACTCCCACTACCAAACTGACTGCATTAGTGCAGTGTCTGTATTTGACAGTCTGTGTAGGTCAATGCAATAACTGTTGACGACTGGTAGCCATATTAAATAACGCAATGTATTCGAAAACTGCGAATATGGTACCGCAACAGCTATACGATATACTGGAGATACATGAAAATTTATGGTGGACTTGGATTCGATCCCGGCTTTTCCATTTCTCTCGAGCGGTCACCTTAACCACCATGGCAATCTGCGCATGCTTTCAGAACTGACCCATATCTCCATATGATCCAGTGTCTACTTCTCACAATGCTCGCACAATTATGTGATTTCTGCACAGGGAGAGACTTATTTATTGCTCTTGTAAGGCTGCCTTGGCTTTGGCATGAGAGGGGTATTGGATACAATAGACAGACACTGTCAAATACTGACACTGCACTAATGTATTTCAGGCAAAAGCCAAGGCAAACTGACGAGAAAAATAAGTAAATCTTTCCCTGTACAGGAATCGCATAGTTGTGCTAGACTATGAAAAGAAAACACTTCAACATATGGAGATTTAGGTCAGTCCTGGAAGCGTGTTCAGATAGCCTAAGTTGACAGTCGGTCTTCGGCTGTGGAGCGGTGCGGTATGCGCCGGCCGCAACGTGTCGCGTTTCGGCGCTAGTGCTGAGTGTCATAGTTACGTTCCTGACATTCGATGGCTCTTTCGTATCGGAAAGACGCGATCAAGCTGCAGCTTGATGCAACGTACTCCACACCCAAGGCCCACGAAGTAGAGAGATTTTTACGAGACGTGATGCATGTTGATCCGAAAGAGCTTCTGGGTATCAACTTGTCTGTCGTCTCCAGCGTCGTATATCTTAAGTTCCCTGCCGCCGTTGGATAAGCAGCTGCAGCAGCAAGTCGTATACCCCTAGCTTACTTATTTGTTACATAGTTTAATTCTTAATTTCTTTGCGTGTTTTTGGGTACTTGCATTGTTTAATTCATAAATTTCGGGCGTATTATAGTATTTGAGAGTTGTAGCATCGCGCTTTAGTACCTGAATAGTGTAAATTCGCGTAGTCGTCTGTCTTCTGTTTTTGTTTTGAACGGTCAGTGTCGGTTGGTCACAGCCAGTGTGCTCCCTGCCGCCGTTGGATAAGCAGCTGCAGCAGCAAGCCGTATACCCCTAGCTTACTTATTTGTTACATAGTTTAATTCTTAATTTCTTTGCGTGTTTTTGGGTACTTGCATTGTTTAATTCATAAATTTGGGGCGTATTATAGTATTTGAGAGTTGTAGCATCGCGCTTTAGTGTTTACTTCGTAGATTCTTACTTAAATTGCGTGTGAGTTTCGTATAGGAGGTGTAATTTCGAGTTTTAGTTACTGTAATCATAAATTCAGGCAGATTGTAGCGCAGTCTTTAGGCATTTGTACAGTTTAGTTAATCCATTCTTTGCGTGTTTCCCTTGCGTTATCTAGGCACTGACTCGTGTTTCAGTAACTGTTGTTCAACATCGATTAGAATGGACAGGGACTGTGATTGCTGTGTTCGGATGAGGGCTGAGTTGGCATCCCTTCGCTCACAGCTGCAAGCGGCGCTGACTTCGGTCGCGCAGCTTGAGGCTGTTGCCAATGGGCACCACTGTGGGGGGCCGGACTTGGGTATCACGGGGATGTCAACCCCGTCCCGTCTGTTCCCAGATCGGTCTGCCGCTGTGGTTGCCCCGGTTACTGCCCGCAGTGGGGCTGAGTCCTCGCCTGTGGTTGATTGGGAGGTCGTTCCAAGGCGTGGCAGGCAGCGAAAGACGTCCCCGGAGGCTGATCAGAAAGCCTCCCCGGTGCGTCTGACAAACAGGTTTCAGAACTGTCTCTGGCTGAGCCAGATGCAGCTGCCTGCCCTGTTTCAGAGGATGATTCTCAGTCTTCAAGGTCTGGGCAATCACAGAGGGTGGGTTTATTGGTAGTTGGGAGCTCCAATGTTAGGCGCGTAATGGGGCCCCTTAGGGATATGGTGGCTAAGGAGGGGAAGAAATCCAGTGTGCACTCCGTGTGCATTCCGGGTGGAGTCATTCCTGATGTGGAAAGGGTCCATCCGGATGCCATGAAGAGCACAGGGTGCAGCCAGCTGCAGGTGGTGGCACATGTCGGCACTAATGACGTGTGTCGCTTTAGATCTGAGGAAATTCTCTCTGGATTCCAGCGGCTATCTGATTTGGTGAAGGCTGCCGGTCTTGCTTACGAGATGAAGGCAGAGCTCACCATCTGCAGCATCGTTGACAGAACCGACTGCGCACCTTTGGTGCAGAGCGGGGTGGAGGGTCTGATTCAGAGGCTCAGACGGTTTTGCGACCGTGTTGGCTGCAGATTCCTTGACTTGCACCATAGGGTGGTGGGGTTTCGGGTTCCGCTGAATAGGTCAGGAGTTCACTATACTCAGCTGGCGGCTACACGGGTAGCGGAGGCTGTGTGGCGTGGACTGGGCGGTTTTTTAGGTTAGAAGGCCTCGGCAAAGTACGGGGAGGACTGCAATCTCAAAGGGTGCATGGCAAATACAGGACGTGCTTGGATCAAGGAACAGTCGGAATTGTAGTTGTAAATTGTTACAGTTGTGCTGGGAAAGTCCCTGAGCTTCAAGCGCTAATAGAAAGCACAGAAGCTGAAATCGTTATAGGTGCAGAAAGCTGGCTAAAGCCTGAAATAAGTTCTGCAGAAATTTTTACGAAGTCTCAGACGGTGTTCAGGAAAGATAGATTAGGCAGAATTGGTGGTGCAGTGTTTGTGTCTGTCAGTAGTGGTTTATCTTGTAGTGAAGTCGAAGTAGATACTCCGTGCGAATTGGTATGGGTGGAGGTTATACTTAACAGCCGAACTAAGTTAATAATTGGCTCCTTCTACCGACCCCCAGACTCCGATGATATAGTTGCGGAACAGTTCAGAGAAAATTTGAGTCTCGTAACAAATAAATATCCCACTCATACGGTTGTAGTTGGTGGGGACTTCAACCTTCCCTCGATATGTTGGCAGAAATACTTGTTCAAAACCGGTGGTAGGCAGAAAACATCTTCCTAGATTGTCCTAAATGCTTTCTCCGAAAATTATTTCGAGCAGTTAGTCCACGAACCCATGCGAATTGTAAATGGTTGCGAAAACACACTTGACCTCTTAGCCACAAACAATCCAGAGCCGATAGAGAACATCATGACTGATACAGGGATTAGTGATCACAAGGTCGTTGTAGCTAGGCTCAATACCGTTTCTTCCAAATCCACCAGAAACAAACGCAAAATAATTTTATTTAAAAAAGCGGATAAAGTCACTAGAAGCCTTCCTAAGAGACAATCTCCATTCCTTCCGAACTGACTATGCAAATGTAGACGAGATGTGGCTCAAATTCAAAGATATAGTAGCAACAGCAATTGAGAGATTCATACCTCATAAATTGGTAAGAGATGGAACTGATCGCCCGTGGTACACGAAACAGGTCCGAACTCTGTTGCAGAGGCAAAGGAAAAAGCATGCGAAGTTCAGAAGAACGCGAAATCCCGAAGATTGGCAAAAATTTACAGACGCGCGAAATTTGGCACGTACTTCAATGCGAGATGCCTTTAACAGGTTCCACAACGAAACATTGTCTCGAAATTTGGTAGAAAATCCGAAGAAATTCTGGTCATATGTAAAGTACACAAGCGGCAAGACGCAGTCAATACCTTCGCTGCGCATTGCCGATGGTACTGTTACCGACGACTGTGTCGCTAAAGCGGAGTTATTGAACGCAGTTTTCCGAAATTCCTTCACCAGGGAAGATGAATGGAATATTGCAGAATTTGAAACACGAACAGCTGCTAGCATGAGTTTCTTAGAAGTAGATACCTTAGGGGTTGCGAAACAACTCAAATCGCTTGATACGGGCAAGTCTTCAGGTCCAGATTGTATACCGATTAGGTTCCTTTCAGATTACGCTGATACAATAGCTCCCTACTTAGCAATCATATACAACCGCTCGCTCACCGATAGATCTGTACCTACAGATTGGAAAATTGCGCAGGTCGCACCAGTGTTTAAGAAGGGTAGTAGGAGTAATCCATGTAACTACAGACCTATATCATTGACGTCGGTTTGCAGTAGGGCTTTGGAGCATATACTGTATTCAAACATTATGAGTCACCTCGAAGGGAACGATCTATTGATACGTAATCAGCATGGTTTCAGAAAACATCGTTCTTGTGCAACGCAGCTAGCTCTTTATTCGCACGAAGTAATGGCCGCTATCGACAGGGGATAACAGGTTGATTCCGTATTTCTGGATTTCCGGAAAGCTTTTGACACCGTTCCTCACAAGCGACTTCTAATCAAGCTGCGGGCCTATGGGGTATCGTCTCAGTTGTGCGACTGGATTCGTGATTTCCTGTTAGGAAGGTCGCAGTTCGTAGTAATAGACGACAAATCATCGAGTAAAACTGAAGTGATATCAGGTGTTCCCCAGGGAAGCGTCCTGGGACCTCTGCTGTTCCTGATCTATATAAATGACCTGGGTGACAATCTGAGCAGTTCTCTTAGGTTGTTCGCAGATGATGCTGTGATTTACCGTCTAGTAAGGTCAACCGAAGACCAGTATCAGTTGCAAGTGATTTAGAAAAGATTGCTGTATGGTGTGGCAGGTGGCAGTTGACGCTAAATAACGAAATTACGAACAACTTCAGTTGGAAAGACCACATAGATAATATTGTGGGGAAGGCGAGCCAAAAGTAGCGTTTCATTGGCAGGACACTTAGAAGATGCAACAAGTCCACTAAAGAGACAGCTTACACTACACTCGTTCGTCCTCTGTTAGAATATTGCTGCGCGGTGTGGGATACTTACCAGGTGGGATTGACGGAGGACATCGAAAGGGCGCAAAAAAGGGCAGCTCGTTTTGTATTATCACGTAGTAGGGGAGAGAGTGTGGCAGATATGATACGCGAATTGGGATGGAAGTCATTACAGCAAAGACGTTTTTCGTCGCGGCGAGATCTATTTACGAAATTTCAGTCATCAACTTTATCTTCCGAATGCGAAAATATTTTTTTGAGCCCAACCTACATAGGTAGGAATCATCATCAAAATAAAATAAGAGAAATCAGAGCTCGAACAGAAAGGTTTAGGTGTTCGTTTTTCCCGCGCGCTGTTCGGGAGTGGAATGGTAGAGAGATAGTATGATTGTGGTTCGACGAACCCTCTGCCAAGCACTTAAATGTGAATTGCAGGGTAGTCATGTAGATGTAGACGAGGCCTGTGCCAAACTTCTCAGACGCTCGACGGTAGGTTGCAGATTCTGCCACTCTGACGAAAACGTGGGTGTGGTAACACTTGACTGTACTGTACTGGGAATACAAAATGTGCACGTGCTTGAGCTACCATTTGAAGTTCCGCCGGATTTAGTGACCATTGCTCTTCAACCCTACTGCACAGTCCTCGGGCATACGCTTGAATAATGGAGGACCTTGGAAACTTACGCTTTCCTTAAGGGGGTGCTACAGACCCGTATTGAACTGCACTGCCATATACATTCGTATCTCACGATCGCTGGTTACCGGGCGATAATTATTTACGACGGTCAGCCGAGGACCTGCTCGGATGTGGACTGGTAGGCCATGTACATACAGAATGCCTACAACACCGTCCCGTGCAGACGCCCTCAGACGATCAAATGCGACCGTCGGTAGCGACCTCTATGCCGATTACGTATGTTGTGGCGGCGAGGCGGGAGACGCCAGCTGTCTATGACGACCCGTCTATGTTGATGTAAGCCTTGGAGGCCCCTGAAAGTATTCCAGGGAAGCCTCCAGCGTCTTCTAGTGCCGATGCCTCTATTGCCCTCTCGTCGACGCCAGGCGGAACGCACACACCGCTGCAACGACAAGTGGAAGTTGAAGAATAGGATGCCGCTTTCGCCCCCCTGCCCTGCGCTGGGCACAGAGGCAAGACAGCATAAACAGAAATTGCCGAAGCTCCATAAGTAACGGCACATAACGACCGAGGCAGTATAACGGCTCGAGGAAGCTATGGTGGATGATGAGGTGCGTCAGCCGACGCACCGAGCCGACAAGGCCGATCCTAACCCCAGATTGTCCGACGTCTTCCCAGCTACCGACGGAGCCGCCCACTGTGGGGATGCGAGAGATCACCGAAGCCCCGCCCCAGGGGATCCTCCCACGACTACGTCTGCCTCTCGACGTCCAGGGTTATGCACCTCCCTGGAAGACTGGGCGCAGGAGTGGCGGTGCAGTAAACGTTTCACGACTATAACGATACACTGATGCCGTTGGCCGCGTCTACGTTGACGGCGACAGACGTCTAGACCGGCATGACCTACACCCGCCACTTCTTCTCTTCGCTCTGAAGACACCCCACACAGCGAGCACTGCTCACCTCTAATAACAAGGACAGCCCCCTCAACTTGATGGAACAGGCATACCGCCTCGCCACGATCAATATCTATGGCTTTTGCTCTCAAAACCCGTATGCTGCAAGATACATTACAAGCTGCGGATCTGGATGTTATTTTTCTTCAAGAAGTCCGAACAACACATTATCTCAATACCTACGGATATGACGCCTACGCTATGCCTTCAGGTGTAGATGGAGGAGGCACAGCTATTCAGTTCAGGGAAAGACGTGGCGCTAGTAGCAGTGAACTGGGGTAAGTCCCGGCACACTCGCTCGCCTCTGCAAATGGTTCAAATGGCTCTGAGCACTATGGGACTTAACTTCTGAGGTCATCAGTCCCTTAGAACTTAGAACTACTTAAACCTAACTAACCTAAGGACATCACACACATCCATACCCGAGGCAGGATTCGAACCTGCGACAGTAGCGGTCGCGCGGTTCCAGACTGTAGCGCCTAGAATCGCTCGGCCACCCTGGCCGGCCTCGCCTCTGCATCTTTTACAATGATACAGCGCATTTTTCTCCTCTTCATCCTTATTTATTTTTGTGAAGAAATTTATTTTGAACAAAATTAAAAATCAGAAGCAAGTGATATTACTGCAGCTGACCTCATTTAAACAAAACCGATTTTAGTAATTTATTTTATTGCCTTAGATGTTGCTTTACTTAGAAAATCGAGTAACCTTTATAAGCTCTTTCTTCATATGGCTCAGTTATTGTACGGTTTAGTATGCTAAGGAAATCAATTGTTCGGCAGTAGTTACTTTGCTTTATGCGACGGGGCGGTAAATAATAAAAAAGACGTGCGGTTGCAGAGAGTTCACACGAATGTGCATATACAAATGTTGGTTAAAAATGTTATTGCAAATTTTGGCTCTCACGCAAGTCTCAGGGGATGATTTCCACACTTGGTGCATTAGTACACTTCCACACCCGCGCATTTGTTATAGTTTTTGAATTAATTATTCACTCAGACATGAGTACAGTTTATGCTAGGGAACAAAAATTAGCCGATTATTATAGCAAAATCAGTTTTTCACGACACAGTTCAATCACTATTTATTGGCGTTGTCCTTTCTTGCACACAATGAAATTAGCACTGGTGAGACGGTTTGCAGTTTTGCTTTAATAATAATTTGACTCCGAGCCCCCAATAGCAGTAATTTAGGCTGCTATAATCTAAAGATTTTCAGTCAATTGGAACAGATCCACAAGTCCCACTGTCCTCTTTGTTCTAACAGTTTCTCGCGAAATCACAGATCGTCACATGTTCACTTAACGACGATGTATACTTCGTAAATCGTACTCACACAAATAATTGTAGCACTTCCAATTCACCAAATATATGCTTGCACACTTGCACTATTAAACAATACTCTTTGTCGAAATAAATCGGCGTGAAAAACAGTTCTCAAACGACCACATGGGCCACCCTCAAGTGGGCTTGCTCGCCACCCTCCCTCCAAAACGACTGACCCACGACTCACACTTGGCCAAGATGGCCGCTCTCTTATGGAGGAGGCACCCCCTCGGTTATGCAAGTACCAATCTCACCAGTTAAGGTTACAAATTTTGATACATACATCCCTCGACAGAATTAGTACACCATCGGAACCGCGCTAAAAAGTACATCTTATTTACTATGTTACATTAATTTCTGGGATTATTCTGTCGCCCATATATCAGGTTTTAGTTTTTGAAAAAATTTCGCCACTTAGCGCAAATTTGTTTGTTGACATCTGTGCTGACAAGTTTTAACATAGAACTGCACGTATGACCGTTTATAGACGTAATCTATAGCGATCTACACATTGCGCTGCTCAAAATCATCATATATATAATATTTAATTAATTATAATAATTTGCAAACAATGAAAACTATTGCAAGTTAAGTGTATAGTATAACTTAACTAGTTTAAAACACGTGTGATGCCACCCAAAATATTATATAGTACCGTTCTTTTACGTCATGAATTTTTTATTGAATTTTATAAACAATTTTCCCTCAAATTTTGTTTATTGCTCTTTTTTACGGGCTTTCAAGGGCGTACCCAGGATCTGAACTGGGGGGGGGGGGGGGGGCAGGTCATACTAGTCTCAGGAAACAAGGACTCGAGACAACATACAGCACTTCTTATTAAATAAAACAGTAAATCAGTGAAAAGCTGGTTTTAATAAACATTTTAAATACAAGAATGCACTTGTGCACTCCGAGAAAACATGCAGCATTTCTTATTAAATAAAACAGTAAACTGGTGAAAAACTGCGAATATCTTCTAGGGGGGGGGGGGGGGCAGCTGCCCCCCCCCCCCTGCCCCTCGCTGGATACGCCCATGGGCTTAATTATTTATGAATCTTAACATATGACTACGGCACTCGATCTGCTATGACGAAACGTTTTTAATGAGTGCTCGCTCATCCCTGTAAGTTGTTATTTACTATTTTATTAATCTTTCAGTATTCGTGATATTAACCGATTTTGAGGTTACTAAACTTTTGCGTCTCGTGACTTGAAATAAAGATCGATCTTTCAGAAGGTGCATATTGCTGACCACAATCCACTGCCACATCGCTCTTCACCGTAAGTTACATAGTTTTCACGTAATGCGCGAATAACCAAACAATGCCCCAAACTGCAGGCCACGTGGCCGCCTGGCGGCGGAGACCGTTGCAAATCCCGCGTGGGCGCGCCACGCGCTTCTGCGAATAGCGCGCCATGTAGCTCGCTCTCTCTGCACAAAGCAATCCTTGCATACTAGAAATATTCGTCTAATAACAGGGGTTTGTACCGTCACATTTGTCACACACACCAATAAAAACCAGTTTTTATTTACACATCAACAGTCTACAATCTGCATTTCTTAATAAATTCGTTTATCTGTATTGTTAACTGTATGTTTCAATAATTATCTGTTTATCTTTTAATTTATCTGTTTATCTGTTAATTTATCTGCTTATTCTAACCCTTTTTTACAAGATGTGAGAGAATGACACACCTATATTCCGCTATTTTATCTTATACATGTCAGCTCACTGACTTCATTACTCTTATTTCTCCCCCTTATATCCATATATTTCACTTTCACACATATTTCGACGCTACTTTCTCCCTTTATTCATTGTCAGCCTACTGACCTCGTTATTTACACATATTTTTGGTGTGATCCTCTCACCACTTTCACATGTCTCCTTCAATTAATATCAAAACAGTTTGGCTTGCCTCTAGTGGCACCATATTCTTATTCTCCCTACCTACAGATATCCTCACTTCCAAAGTGAAAATTTTTAATTTATGCAGAGTATATTCTTTGATATATCAGGAATTTTCAGCTTCATTACTTCTCTTAACGCAAAGTATCTGCATTTTTTGTTACTTCCATTTTCGTGGATCTTATTTATTATTTGTTTACTGTTGTCATTGTCCTTCAGTCAGTGGCGCTCATAATTTACTCATTGTTATTTCAGCGTGTAGAATTCACTACTGTAAACTACCACTCACCTTCTCTTGTAAATCATCATTCAGGTATAGTCATTTTCTGTAATCATTCTTACTTACTAGGAAGTTATTGGAAACTAAAGTATTTGTACAACATGAAGGCATATATTCCTTACTTGCCACATATAGAACAGAAGAAGAGAATGAAAGAAACCTGAAAGGGAAATAAAGTTTCATCCAGCTGGGACCGTACAGTATGCCAAACTGTGTATCCGTCAAAGAGTGACAGACTCTGTGAAGAATTTAATTACTGTCAGTTTTAAAAGGAATTCAGATCTACAATGAGTGGTAGACCTGGTTCTCTCTTACTTTTCGAGTGTTTCAAATGGCATGCGTTTGCGTGAGGCTTACCTATTATCCTGTATGGTTCCTGATAAACATGCATAAACTCCTTTGTTTCCGCTGAAATTTTCTTACAAGGAGACGGCACGACCGTGGGGTCGGGGATTTGTCCGAAATTTTGTGTGGAGAAAGAGGACCCCTAACACCTCACATGGTTAAAGTATTAGGACGCACTACTCGGAAAATCCCGAGAAAAATCGATCCAAAATTTCTGAGGTGCCGTATGAGAATAAAATGTTAATCCACTGCCGAGCCGCCGTTTGGCCTACATGGTTAGCGCTCGAACCCTTACGCCAGAGGTCTCGGGTTCGGTTATTCCTCTGGCACTTTTTTTTTATTCTGTTGCTTGCAAAATTGCAGCGCATTGTTACAGGAGAATCGTGAAATTAATTCCCAGGAAGATTGTATAAAAATTCATTCTATAATTCACCATCAATTATCGTCAGCAATATTCCGAGACATGATTCAATTCAAAATTACCAGAAACTCAAAACATTTTCGTAAATGTTAATGGGGCATGTTTCTGTACAGATTTATTGCAAACGCGCTGTGATTGTAAAAAATCCGCTTTTATATGTTGCGCAAGATGTCTCAAAAATTATTGCTTTGTTTGTTTTTACGGTAATTACCACTGCGGTTCTTGTTTATAATTATTATATGTATAAAAATAGAATGATTCCCAATCGACTTTGTTATTCTGATTAAAAACCCAATGTTTCTCCTCATATACTTTACAATGAAGAATGGAAAACCCACCGCCATGAATTGTGTTATTGAACAAAAAGAAAATAATTTTTATTCAATAATGTAACTAATTTGTTAAAGATAATGTAGGTTTGGGAAACTTTCTGAATAGTTGGTGGAATAACAAAAGAAAACGAAACAGAACAAAAAGAAAGTGCCGGAGGAGGAATCGAACCCGAGACCTCTGGCATAAGAGTCCAAGCCCTAAACATCTTTTTTTTCTTTTTTTCTTTTTTTTATGTTGTAAGAAAAAAATAAAATAAAAATAAAAATGCGGTTCCTCCACTTTATGGTCCAACAACGCGACCACTTTTTTTTTTTTTTTCTTGGGAACAGGAAGGCAGGGTAAACAAACAATCTTTATTCGTACAATTGTGCTGTCCTAGGGATAAGAAAAGTATCGAGACAGCAAAAACAATTTGGAAACCATAAAATCAACGCAAAGGCTGCCCTCTTTATTTTATTTATTTATTTTTTGTAACAGGAATAAAGTAAATGACAATCCTAGTCACGGGCGGGAGTGAAAAGGAAGTTATCATCTGCATCACAATCCCTGCAGCACGCGGTGTCGCATCATAAACCTGGCAGAAAGCCATATAATCTTGACCATTTCTGCCAGTGTGGGCGGTATGTATTTCTCCTGCGTTGTTATCTAGGACAGACGGCGGCTCGGCAATGCACCAACATTTTATACTCATACGGCACCTAAGAAACCTTGGATCGATTTTTCCCGGGATTTTCCGGGTAGTGCGTCCTAATATTTTAACCACGTCAGGTGTTAGGGGTCCTCTTTCACCACACGAAATTACGGACAAGTCCCCGACCCCACGGTCGTGCCGTCTCCTTGTTAGATTTAATTTTGACTACAATAGTTCACCAATGTTAAAACTTGTGGAGGAAGATTTTACCTCAGCCCTTCTTTTTCTGTAAAAGGTCCTTTTAGGCATGTTTACCCTAGCCTATGCCTTCTTCTCAGTTATAGAGCTCTGAGATAGAACTGAAAAATCAACAATGATTGAAGGATGTTGTGAGGTTCCTGACTAAACGTTAGTGTACAAGGAGCAAAACCTCTTACTTCATGTTTTCTTCAAAGTTTTTGATATGATCCGCCCAAGTTGAGTGCTTCCTGGCACAGTAACTTCTACACAATCTGTTTAGTTCACGCATAATTCTCTCATATTCCCTTGTGGTGAATTAGCCGAGATCATTATATGGCGAATTTCGACCTTTTCTAGACATTCTTTAAATTTTCCAGATACAAATTGCGGACTATTATCCGATAAGAGACTCTTAGGCTTGCCATTCTTTACAAAGTAGTCCTGCTTATAGCTTGACTACCAACTTCGTCACATTAGCCTTCTTTATTGGATATAGTTTGACATACTTGCTAAAACCCCCCATGAACCATGGAACTTGCCGTTGGTGGGGAGGCTTGCGTGCCTCAGCGATGCAGATAGCCGTACCGTAGGTACAACCACAACGGAGGGGTATCTGTTGAGAGGCCAGACAAACGTGTGGTTCCTGAAGAGGGGCAGCAGCCTTTTCAGTAGTTGCAAGGGCAACAGTCTGGATGATTGACTGATCTGGCCTTGTAACAATAACCAAAACGGCCTTGCTGTGCTGGTACTGCGAACGGCTGAAAGCAAGGGGAAACTACGGCCGTAATTTTTCCCGAGGGCATGCAGCTCTACTGTATGATTAAATGATGATGGCGTCCTCTTGGGTAAAATATTCCGGAGGTAAAATAGTCCCCCATTCGGATCTTCGGGCGGGGACTACTCAAGAGGATGTCGTTATCAGGAGAAAGAAAACTGGCGTTCTACGGATCGGAGCGTGGAATGTCAGATCCCTTAATCGGGCAGGTAGGTTAGAAAATTTAAAAAGGGAAATGGATAGGTTAAAGTTAGATATAGTGGGAATTAGTGAAGTTCGTTGGCAGGAGGAACAAGACTTCTGGTCAGGTGACTACAGGGTTAGAAACACAAAGTCAAATAGGGATAATGCAGGAGTAGGTTTAATAATGAACAGGAAAATAGGAATGCGGGTAAGCTACTACAAACAGCATAGTGAACGCATTATTGTGGCCAAGATAGATACGAAGCCCACACCTACTACAGTAGTACAAGTTTATATGCCAACTAGCTCTGCAGATGACGAAGAAATTGAAGAAATGTATGATGAAATAAAAGAAATTATTCAGATAGTGAAGGGAGACGAAACTTTAATAGTCATGGGTGACTGGAATTCGAGTGTAGGAAAAGGGAGAGAAGGAAACGTAGTAGGTGAATATGGATTGGGGCTAAGAAATGAAAGAGGAAGCCGCCTGATAGAATTTTGCACAGAGCACAACTTAATCGTAGCTAACACTTGGTTTAAGAATCATGATAGAAGGTTGTATACATGGAAGAACCCTGGAGATACTAAAAGGTATCAGATAGATTATATAATGGTAAGACAGAGATTTAGGAACCAGGTTTTAAATTGTAAGACATTTCCAGGGGCAGATGTGGACTCTGACCTGGATAAACTGAAAGAACCAGAGGTTGTACAGAGTTTCAGGGAGAGCATATGGGAACAATTGACAGAAATGTGGGAAAGAAATACAGTAGAAGAAGAATGGGTAGCTTTGAGGGATGAAGTAGTGAAGGCAGCAGAGGATCAAGTAGGTAAAAAGACGAGGGTTAGTAGAAATCCTTGGGTAACAGAAGAAATATTGAATTTAATTGATGAAACGAGAAAATATAAAAATGAAGCAGGCAAAAAGGAATACAAACGTCTCAAAAATGAGACCGACAGGAAGTGCAAAATGGCTAAGCAGGGATGGCTAGAGGACAAATGTAAGGATGTAGAGGCTTATCTCACTATGGGTAAGATAGATACTGCCTACAGGAAAATTAAAGAGACTTTTGGAGATACGAGAACCACTTGTATGAACATCAAGAGCTCAGATGGAAACCCAGTTCTAAGCAAAGAAGGGAAAGCAAAAGGTGGAAGGAGTATATAGAGGGTCTATACAAGGGCGATGTACTTGAGGACAATATTATGGAAATGGAAGAGGATGTAGATGAAGATGAAATGGGAGATATGATACTGCGTGAAGAGTTTGACAGAGCACTGAAAGACCTGAGTCGAAACAAGGCCCCTGAAGTAGACAACATTCCATTGGAACTACTGACGGCCTTGGGAGAGCCAGTCATGACAAAACTCTACCATCTGGTGAGCAAAATGTATGAAACAGGCGAAATACCCTCATACTTCAAGAAGAATATAATAATTCCAATCCCAAAGAAAGCAGGTGTTGACAGATGTGAACATTACCGAACAATCAGTTTAATAAGCCACAGCTGCAAAATACTAACACGAATTCTTTACAGACGAATGGAAAAACTAGTAGAAGCCGACCTCGGGGAAGATCAGTTTGGATTCCGTAGAAATACTGGAAAACGTGAGGCAATACTGACCTTACGACTTATCTTAGAAGAAAGATTAAGGAAAGGCAAACCTACGTTTCTAGCATTTGTAGACTTAGAGAAAGCGTTTGACAGTGTTGACTGGAATACTCTCTTTCAAATTCTAAGGGTGGCAGGGGTAAAATACAGGGAGCGAAAGGCTGTTTACAATTTGTACAGAAACCAGATGGCAGTTATAAGAGTCGAGGGACATGAAAGGGAAGCAGTGGTTGGGAGGGGAGTAAGACAGGGTTGTAGCCTCTCCCCAATGTATTCAATCTGTATATTGAGCAAGCAGTAAAGGAAACAAAAGAAAAATTTGGAGTAGGTATTAAAATCCATGGAGAAGAAATAAAAACTTTGAGGTTCGCCGATGACATTGTAATTCTGTCAGAGACAGCAAAGGACTTGGAAGAGCAGTTGAATGGAATGGATGGTGTCTTGAAGGGAGGATATAAGATGAACATCAACAAAAGCAAAACGCGGATAATGGAATGTGGTCGAATTAAGTCGGGTGATGCCGAGGGTATTAGATTAGGAAATGAGACACTTAAAGTAGTAAAGGAGTTTTGCTATTTGGGGAGCAAAATAACTGATGATGGTCGAAGCAGAGAGGATATAAAATGTAGACTGGCAATGGCAAGGAAAGCGTTTCTGAAGAAGAGAAATTTGTTAACATCGAGTATAGATTTAAGTGTCAGGAAGTCATTTCTGAAAGTATTTGTATGGAGTGTAGCCATGTATGGTTGTGAAACATGGACGGTAAATAGTTTGGACAAGAAGATAATAGAAGCTTATGAAATGTGGTGTTACAGAAGAATGCTGAAGATTAGATGGGTAGATCACATAACTAATGAGGAAGTATTGAATAGGATTGGGGAGAAGAGAAGTTTGTGGCACAACTTGACCAGAAGAAGGGATGGGTTGGTAGGACATGTTCTGAGGCATCAAGGGATCACCAATTTAGTATTGGAGGGCAGCGTGGAGGGTAAAAATCATAGGGGGAGACCAAGAGATGAATACACTAAGCAGATTCAGAAGGATGTAGCTTGCAGTAGGTACTGGGAGATGAAGAAGCTTGCACAGGATAGAGTAGCATGGAGAGCTGCATCAAACAAGTCTCCGGACTGAAGCCCACAACAACAACAACAACTTGCTAAAACTGTCAATCACCACAAAAACAAGGGTAAATCCTCCTTTAGATGTCGGGAGGAGCTAAAAAGATCGTCTGCACATAATTCCAGGGATTCACTTGGTTCTACATTGTGCATATCTCCCTGCAGTATGCCATTTACTGCACGTACCTTCTGACACACAACCTAGCTACTCTACGATGCATACTGACGAAAATAATTTTCGCCTTCTCACTTAATTTAGCAGTGCATTTCTTGGCTGCCTAATGGGCATACCATAGATGCACGTCATCTATCAGCAGACCCACATGTTGTGATGGAAAACACATCCTCCATTCCACTGAATCTAACTTCCTTGTTCCGAATAAAATTCCTTTATGGAAGCAATAGTATTGCGCTACTTTTGGATAATTAGGGATCAATAAATGGCATTTGACTAACCTCAACTGATCATTATCATTCTGCTCTTTTCTTACGGTTTTACACGCTTTCTTCGAGGCACTTTCCTTCTTGACCTCATGTATGGCCAACATGAACACTTCATTCCTACCTACTAACGGAATTTCTGATTCCCTGCATAACTCAGCACTCCTTCATTGCCCATCATTTACATTCAAATGACATTCTTACCATTTGACTTCGCCAGATGCATTTGAGAATGCATTGTGATGAGTGTTTAATAGTTAATTCTGTTGTCTGTTAATCAGAAATTTGATTTGTTGATTGCACCTTAGCCTCTGTCTTTTCCAGGGTATAATTCTTTTCCGCATTAGCATCTTGTGCATTATTTCCAAATTCAGTATCTTCCTGCAAGTATCCTTTTTTCCTCATTACTCTAATAGGCAGTTCCCATCCTTCATCATTACTGCCCACATATTTTCCAATGAAAAGCTCTGTAATCACTCGAAAATTCGGTAAAGTTAATAATAAGTGGTTTGATCGAAGTCAATCTCTCCTTGTTATTTCGTTAGAAGATCTGTAGCAATCAACATTTCCACATTCCAGCCGAGCACGATGAAACAAGAATGATCTAATATTATGTTACCTATACCATTTGGTAACAAAGCTTCGTTCTGTACTGGTCTACAAACTTTTCCAGTTGCATCTATTATTCTTAAACCATCTACTTTCATGACCTTTAACTGATTCTTATTAGGAATAGAATCAAATAATTCTTGGAACAAAGCAGTTGCTTCACTACCAAAAACGTGTGAAATCTTATGGAACTTAACTGCTAAGGTCATCAGTCCCTAAGCTTACAATTATCCCAGGGACAAACACACACACACCCATGCCCGAGGGAGGACTCGAACCTCCGCCGTGACCAGCCGCACAGTCCATGACTGCAACGCCTAATACCGCTCGGCTAATCCCGCGCGGCGCTTCACTACCACTATCAAGGCAGCTAACCTTCTAGTCCTATGATCATCATGCCGGGTTTCATCTTTTCTGTCACATGTGACAGCCGTGTAACCTACTTTCTAGAAAACTCTTTAACTAATTCACGACCTGGAGTAAACTTGTTACTCCTGAGATGTTAGTTTTTATAATAGGGTGAATTATTCTAGTTTGAGCAAGTTCCTCGGAAAAGTCTTCTAACAAATCTTTTTCTGTCTGTCTCCAGCTAAAGTGACTTTGTTCAGTTGTAAGTACACGTATGCTTAGATTCACGGGGTCATCAACCTCTATAATCGCAGCTGCTTTTTCCAACCTGTCCACCAATTTTAAATCAAAGCACTTGACGACCTCCTCTACTTTCGTTTGTTGCACATCAGCTAAATTACTCTCTACTTTTGAGCAAGTGCATCCCTGCGCCACATTGCTATCCACAGTACTGCCGTCTGTTTTTATAGTTTGTGGCAAGTCGATACAGATAATAGGTTCCCTGACCTCATTATTATTGCTACCCCCTTCATCTAACAACTACTCCTCTTCAGAACCTTGCGAAACTGACTCTCCTTCCTCTACCGAAAATATAGACTTCAGATTACCGTTGTTGTCGAAGATATAAACCTTTACTTAATCTTCGTCTTCAACTGATTATAATCAGTTAATGTGTACCTCCCTGTTATCTGTAGAGTTTTCTTTTTCTTCTTAACCCATTTTTCTAATGTGTCCAAAATACTGACAACTATATAGTGAGAGTGGTTTAGCAGGTCACTGGTACTGTCTGTTCCATTTCCATCAGCCCAGTTATCGGTCCGCGTGTGTTGACTGGCTGTGGTTTGTCTTTTTTTTTTACTGGCTGTGTTACTGTTTCCGCCTGGTGAGCGCCAGTTTCGTCACAGACGGGACTTAGTTTCACACACGCGTTCTATTGTGTTCACTCGATTCAGAACCAGTTCGGGTAGCATTCGGCACTCCGTTGTCTCAAGGGCACAGTATTTACATTTCTGCCTATGTTATAATAACTACTCCGAAAGCGCAGTGGCTGCCTACCTCTCTTCCTCTACCACGCCGTTGACCATGATAGTTAGGTCGTGTATTCTGAACCTCCATACTTCCAACATTCATGTTCCCACTGTCATTACTTCGGTTGTTTATATGCCTGTTCCTCAACTGCAGCTTTTCTTCCTACTCGCTCCACTTACTCAGTGAACCTCTCTAAATTGTCTCTGGCGAGGAAATTATTCTTTTCTACCAGTACTAAGGCAGCTAACCTTCTAGTCCTATGATCATCATGCCGGGTTTCATCTTTTCTGTCACATGTGACAGCCGTGTAACCTACTTTCTAGAAAACTCTTTAACTAATTCACGACCTGGAGTAAACTTTTTACTACTCGAAAATTCTCTCAAAACATCGTTTTGTGTGTTGTGTGACTAGTACTCATTAATAAATGCAGTTTTAAATTCAGAAAGAGTTTTGCATATAATCATTACGTCAGCTGACCATCGCGAAGCATCTCCTGGTTCAAATGGCTCTGAGCACTATGGGACTTCTGAGGTCACCAGTCCCCTAGAACTTAGAACTACTTAAACCTAACTAACCTAAGGACATCACACACATCCATGCCCGAGGCAGGATTCGAACAAGCATCTCCTGACAAACCACTTCTAATGAAGAAATTTTCTCACGTTCTGACCATGCATTTGGTAAAATATCCTCTAAATCATTCCAGATCTCTAATGGGTGCATTTGTTTGTCTGTATCGAAACGTAAAAATTGACGACATCCGATAAAAGTTGCGTCAACTGAAGCAACATGCTGTACTGTATTAATGAAGGAGCTACCAGAAGTTACTCTACTTTCTGTGTTGATAATCTACTACTATTTAGTTCTTCTACTTCTAGTTCTACTGCCTCCACTCTGTCAGAAGATTTTTTATCAACATCTTATCATAATTTCGCACAGTCAGATTTTACTTTCTTAATATCCCTCTGACAGATTTTTACTTTATTAATTGCCTCTTCAAACCAATTAGAGCGAAGTTTGGATTCATTGCCTATTCTCTCTGACAACCTCCCTTCCATAAGATCATCTGCGTCTTTGAAATCTTTACAAACATCAACAGTTTCGGTTTTGAAAATATTTTTCAATTTAGTTAGCTATTGCCCAACTTTGGCTTGCAGAACACAGTGGTTAGAATCAATTTTATAATTTAAGTTACTCAGTTTTGAGGTAATTTCATCCATTCGTTCTTTACTACTAGATTCAATCTTACTGTTTAACTGTTTACTATTGGATTCGATCTTATTATTCAGGTCTTCATGATGCGCTTCAAGTTTTAAATCAGCAATTGCACCAAATTTGGTGCCTCTCCCTTGCCACTTGGCATTTCAACCGGTTTTAAAGGATTTTCCAGCATTCCCTTACTTGGATGAATCTCCGAAATACTGAACTCAGTTTCTTTATCTGATGGCACTATTAATTCTACTTTTTCTTTTTTGACTTCAGCTTCAACTACATCGTCAATAGAAAATGGTTCTAACTTCGCAGTAACATTGAAATTTACTTCAGATTCTACTTTTGACGTATCATCTTCAGATTTTAGATTTATTACTTTGACGGAACCATCCACGTTAAGGTGGGTAAAAATCGTAGAGGGAGACCAAGAGATGAATACACTAAGCAGATTCAGAAGGATGTAGGTTGCAGTAGGTACTGGGAGATGAAGAAGCTTGCACAGGATACAGTAGCATGGAGAGCTGCATCAAACCAGTCTCAGGACTGAAGACAACAACAACAACAACAATAATGAGGATTCGTCGTCAGAAAATGGTTCCATCTTAACTTTCAGATTATCCGTATCAGTAGATTCCATCTTTAATAGCCTGTTAGAAGCAATTATATTTTAAATATTCTTGACTTGACTTAATTGCTTGATCTCAACGAGTGTTGCCGGCGCGGGGTACCAACAAACTTGACGCAACGTGTTGTGTCGTAAAGCAGGCAGCAGTAGTAACTGTGGCTGTGAGGAGGGCGGCGGGTATCGCCTGCTGCAGTAGCTTCGGGCGCAGTAGATTGCAGGTAACTCGTAGCTCCATGCAGCTCCGTGATGATGCACCGTCTTATTCTAACCTCAGCGCTGGTAGTAGCCACGATTTAGTGTCTTCTTTTTACCTCCTTCCGTCACATTCAAAGTTATTGAGGCTGACATTCACAATCCAGTTTCCACACTCGCACTGGTTTAGGCATATTTCACTTCGGTATTCTGCTAGTGCCTTCTGAGTTCCCTATTTTGTACCGATCACTTTCACTGTTCAGTTTCCCGGCCAATTCAGCATACGTGGGCTGGCGGGTAAATAATCTAGCTAGTCTTTACTTTTAGTTATGTCTTTATGCAAGACCCTCTTAAGTTGTCTGGCATGTTTTACATCTACCTTCGCCGTTTACACGAGCATGAAAACTATTTTTGAGCTCAGCCGGAAAGCAATGGAGAGCATACTGACCTCAATTTCCGATCTGTAAGTCCACATTACTCTTTGAACTCACTGAAATAAAGTGTTCTTACTTGCTATTTACTCTTCGGGATCAGGAACAATGGCTACAAGTAAAACTTTTGGATTTTAACTAGTTGACACATTCAGTAAAAGTTCGCACGCACAAAATATAATTAAGTTAATAATAATAATAATAATAATAATAACGTCGCTATCGGAAACAGCACTATTATCAGTTCAGAGGTGACCTCTACAGAAAGTCCCACGTAAAATGGTCTCTCGCTCCCACTTCTAATCACCAAAAATTAATTGCTTCCCTTAACAGTGGAAAATAACCTCGCCACTTGCCATGTAGTTTTGTCAACATTACGGGTGGTACACAAACTTCCGTGAAATCTAAGCCCTCCAGGATGGCGTAGGGACCTCGCAAACTCACTTCCTAATTTTACCGAAAAATCCTTTACTAGCTGTCTGACTGTGACATCATCCGAGACAGCGCACACAAGGGTTCGACTCAAGAGGACAGACTGATATCTCAGTGTGAGGTCTCTCTCTCTCTCTCCCTCCCTCTCTCTCTCTCTCTCTCTCTCTCTCTCTGCCTCTATTTATACATGGCGCTGCAGACCGCCAAAAGGAACATCTACTATAAGCCGCCCTAGGCTCAGATGTTGTTGTTGTTGTGGTCTTCAGTCCTGAGACTGGTTTGATGCAGCTCTCCATGCTACTGTATCCTGTGCAAGCTTCTTCATCTCCCAGTACCTACTGCAACCTACATCCTTCTGAATCTGCTTAGTGTATTCATGTCTTGGTCTCTCCCTACGATTTTTACCCTCCACGCTGCCCTCCAATACTAATTTGGTGATCCCTTGATGCCTCAGAACATGTCCTACCAACCGATCCCTTCTTCTGGTCAAGTTGTGCCACAAACTTCTCTTCTCCCCAATCCTATTCAATACTTCCTCATTAGTTATGTGATCTACCCATCTAATCTTCAGCATTCTTCTGTAGCACCGCATTTCGAAAGCTTCTATTCTCTTCTAGTCCAAACTATTTACCGTCCATGTTTCACTTCCATACATGGCTACACTCCATACAAATACTTTCAGAAATGACTTCCTGACACTTAAATCTATACTCGATGTTAACAAATTTATCTTCTTCGGAAAAGTTTTCCTTGCCATTGCCAGTCTACATTTTATATCCTCTCTACTTCGACCATCATCAGTTATTTTGCTCCCCAAATAGCAAAACTCCTTTACTACTTTAAGTATCTCGTTTCCTAATCTAATTCCCTAAGCATCACCCGACTTAATTCGATTACATTCCATTATCCTCGTTTTGGTTTTGTTGATGTTCATCTTATATCTTCCTTTCAAGACACTATCCATTCCATTCAACTGCTCTTCCAAGTCCTTTGCTGTCTCTGACAGAATTACAATGTCATCGGCGAACCTCAAAGTTTTTATTTCTTCTCCATGGATTTTAATACCTACCCCGAATTTTTCTTTTGTTTCCTTTACTGCTTGTTCAATATACAGATTGAATAACATCGGGGATAGGCTACAACCCTGTCTTACTCCCCTCCCAACCACTGCTTCCCTTTCATGTCCCTCGACTCTTATAACTGCCACCTGGTTTCTGTACAAATTGTAAATAGCATTTCGCTCCCTGTATTTAACCCCTGCCACCTTTAGAATTTGAAAGAGAGTATTCCAGTCAACACTGTCAAACGCTTTCTCTAAGTCTACAAATGCTAGAAACGTAGGTTTGCCTTTCCTTAATCTTTCTTCTAAGATAAGTCGTAAGGTCAGTATTGCCTCACGTGTTCCAGTATTTCTACGGAATCCAAACTGATCTTCCCCGAGGTCGGCTTCTACTTGTTCTTCCATTCGTCTGTAAAGAATTCGTGTTAGTAGTTTGCAGCTGTGGCTTATTAAACTGATTGTTCGGTAATTTTCACATCTGTCAACACCTGCTTTCTTTGGTATTGGAATTATTATATTCTTCTTGAAGTCTGAGGGTATTTCGCCTGTTTCATACATCTTGCTCACCAGATGGTAGAGTTTTGCCAGGACTGGCTCTCCCAAGGCCGTCAGTAGTTCCAATGGAATGTTGTCTACTCCGGGGGCCTTGTTTCGACTCAGGTCTTTCAGTGCTCTGTCAAACTCTTCACGCAGTATCATATATCCCATTTCATCTTCATCTACATCCTCTTCCATTTCCATAATATTGTCCTGAAGTGCATCGCCCTTGTATAGACCCTCTATATACTCCTTCCACCTTTCTGCTTTCCCTTCTTTGCTTAGAACTGGGTTTCTATCTGAACTCTTCATGTTCATACAAGTGGTTCTCTTATCTCCAAAAAGTCTCTTTAATTTTCCTGTAGGCAGTATCTATCTTACCCCTAGTGAGATACGCCTCTACATCCTTACATTTGTCCTCTAGCCATCCCTGTTTAGCCATTTTGCACTTCCTGTCGATCTCATTTTTGAGACGTTTGTATTCCTTTTTGCCAGATTCATTTACTGCATTTTTATGTTTTCTCCTTTCATCAATTAAATTCAATATTTCGTCTGTTACCCAAGGATTTCTACTAGCCCTCGTCTTTTTACCTACTTGATCCTCTGCTGCCTTCACTACTTCATCCCTCAAAGCTACCCATTCTTCTTCTACTGTATTTCTTTCCCCCATTCCTGTCAATTGTTCCCTTATGCTCTCCCTGAAACTCTGTAGAACCTCTGGTTCTTTCAGTTTATCCAAGTCCCATCTCCTTAAGTTCCCACCTTTTTGCAGTTTCTTCAGTTTTAATCTACAGTTCATAACCAATAGATTGTGGTCAGAGTCCACATCTGCCCCTGGAAATGTCTTACAATTTAAAACCTGGTTCCTAAATCTCTGTCTTACCACTATATAATCTATCTGATACCTTTTAGTGTCTCCAGGGTTCTTCCATGTATACAACCTTCTATCATGATTCTTAAACCAAGTGTTAGCTACGATTAAGTTGTGCTTTGTGCAAAATTCTACGAGGCGGCTTCCTCTTTCATTTCTTAGCCCCAATCCATATTCACCTACTTCGTTTCCTTCTCTCCCTTTTCCTACACTCGAATTCCAGTCACCCATGATTATTAAATTCTCGTCTCCCTTCACTATCTGAATAATTTCTTTGATTTCATCATATATTTCTTCAATTTCTTCGTCATCTACAGAGCTAGTTGGCATATAAACTTGTACCACTGTAGTAGGTGTGGGCTTCGTATCTATCTTGGCCACAATAATGCGTTCACTATGCTGTTTGTAGTAGCTTACCCGCATTCCTATTTTCCTATTCATTATTAAACATGCTCCTGCATTACCACTATTTGACTTTGTGTTTATAACCCTGTAGTCACCTGACCAGAAGTCTTGTTCCCCCTGCCATCGAACTTCACTAATTCCCACTATATCTAACTTTAACCTATCCATTTCCCTTTTTAAATTTTCTAACCTACCTGCCCGATTAAGGGATCTGACATTCCACGCTCCGATCCGTAGAACGCCAGTTTTCTTTCTCCTGATAACGACATCCTCTTGAGTAGTCCCCGCCCGGAGATCCGAATGGGGGACTATTTTACCTCCGGAATATTTTACCCAAGAGGACGCCATCATCATTTAATCATACAGTAGAGCTGCATGCCCTCGGGAAAAATTACGGCCGTAGTTTCCCCTTGCTTTCAGCCGTTCGCAGTACCAGCACAGCAAGGCCGTGTTGGTTATTGTTACAAGGCCAGATCAGTCAATCATCCAGACTGTTGCCCTTGCAACTACTGAAAAGGCTGCTGCCCCTCTTCAGGAACCACACGTTTGTCTGGCCTCTCAACAGATACCCCTCCGTTGTGGTTGTACCTACGGTACGGCTATCTGTATCGCTGAGGCACGCAAGCCTCCCCACCAACGGCAAGGTCCATGGTTCATGGGGGGGGGGGGGGGGGGGTACGCTCAGATAGCAGCATCTAAATGGCCCCTTTCTCGAACATCTATTAATTAATATCTCTGTAGTTTAACAACGTACAATCTTCTTAACTTTTATATAAGTAGAGTGGCTTTGCTTTAGTTACTGGAAAAGTTTTACCTCGATTACATTTAAACTTTGCTGGCTCGAATATTTAGAATCTAACCGACAGTATAATATGACCTCTGAACTGCCTCTTTAAGATTCCTTGTAATGATTCTTATTTATAATAAAGTTTTGAAACTTGGTACAACTGTATTATTTCATCAGTGTAATCAAGTGCTGTAATCAGAACTTCCTGTGCAAGCTTCATCTACCAGTACCTACTGCAAGCTACATCCTTCTGAATCTGCTTTGTGTATTCATCTCTTCGTCTTCCTCTACGATTTTTACCCTCCACGCTGCCCTCCAGTGCTAAATTTGTGATCCCTTGATGCTTCAGAACATGTCCTACCAACCGGTCCCTTCTTCTTGTCAAGTTGTGCCACAACCTCCTCTTCTCCCCAATTCTATTCAATACCTCCTCATTAGTTGTGTGATCTAACCATCTAATCTTCAGCATTCTTCTGTAGCACCACATTTCGAAAGCTTCTATTCTCTTCTTGTCCAAACTATTTACCGCCCATGTTTCACTTCCATACCTGGCTACACTCTATACCAGGGGCGGGCAAATGTTGCACGCGGCTCGTGAGCGCACAGCGCTGCACGTGTGCTGCTCGCGTGCAATCGTCGACTGGGGAAGTGGCGACAGCCGGCAGGTTGCGGCAGTGTAGTACAAGGCTAAGCCGCGGACGTTGATGCGAAGCGACCACTACGTAGTGAACGTTGTATTTCAAGAACCGGAAAATGCAGAGTGAATGAAGGAAACGGAGACGTGGAGATTTGCTATCTTTTAAAAAGTAATGGGAGAATAATTTTTTCTTTGTACAAAGACGTGATAATTCGAATGTTTAATATGTGGCAGTATTCTCGCTGGTCAGCGGAAGTTTAATATTGAAGGCCATTATAATAAATTTCACAAGGACGAGTACAATTTATTGTCGGATTCTGAGCAGATGGGGAAATAGACTGAGCTTAAGAAGAGCGACCTGACGATATTAGATGCATCTGTCCAAGTTGCCGTTGTCACGAGAGATCTGCGACTTTCTCTCGTCATGTCTCTCATCTAACTGATTTAACATTTTATGGAGCACTGTTTTCAATTTTTCAGGACGACAACAATAATAGCCCAGCGGTACGTGCAAGCTATAAAATTGTGCTTAATATAGTGAGAGCTGGAAAACCATTTGCTGAATTAATAAGCCTCGGTTAAGAGCAAACATAAGTGATGAAAATTTACGTAACTGTTGGCGTTTGTCAAAAAAAAAATGGTTCAAATGGCTCTGAGCACTATGGGACTTAACATCTGTGGTCATCAGTCCCCTAGAACTTAGAACTACTTAAACCTAAGGACACCACACACATCCATGACCGAGGCAGGATTCGAACCTGCGACCGTAGCAGTCGCGCGGTTCCAGACTGAGCGCCGAGAACAGCTAGACCACCGCGGCCGGCGGCGTTTGTCTGTATGCAGAAATTTTGTTCCAGATATTAAACGTATTGTAAACTCCGCCTGTGATAATTAAATAAAACGTATCGTAGTTAATAGGTACTCTTTCAAACCATGATTTATTTCAAGCACTCCTGCTAATCTCATTCCATCATTCAATAAAGCAGGCTAGAAAAACAAAACGCATTACAGAGGAAAGAGTGTACAGAAGGTATGGTGGGGAGGGGAGGTAAGCGGGTGGCCAGCTTGCCCCTGTGTGCACGCAGAACACCTGTTAACTGCACGCGTGCAAGTGCACCGCACACGTGCAGGATTCCTGCCCGCCCCTGCTCTATACAAATACTTTCAGAAATGACTTCCTGACACTTAAATCTATACTCGATGTTAACAAATTTATCTTCTTCGGAAAAGTTTTCCTTGCCATTGCCAGGCTGCATTTTATATCCTCTCTACTTCGACCATCATCAGTTATTTTGCTCCCCAAATAGCAAAACTCCTTTACTACTTTAAGTATCTCGTTTCCTAATCTAATTCCCTAAGCATCACCCGACTTAATTCGATTACATTCCATTATCCTCGTTTTGGTTTTGTTGATGTTCATCTTATATCTTCCTTTCAAGACACTATCCATTCCGTTCAACTGCTCTTCCAAGTCCTTTGCTGTCTCTGACAGAATTACAATGTCATCGGCAAACCTCAAAGTTTTTATTTCTTCTCCATGGATTTTAATATCTACTCCGAATTTTTCTTTTGTTTCCTTTACTGCTTGCTCAATATACAGATTGAATACATTGGGGAGAGGCTACAACCCTGTCTCACTCCCTTCCCAACCGCTGCTTCCCTTTCATGCCCCTCGACTCTTATAACTGCCATCTAGTTTCTGTACAAATTGTAAACAGCGATTCGCTCCCTGTATTTTGCCCCTGCCACCAGTAGAATTTGAGAGTATTCCAGTCAACATTGTCAAAAGCTTTCTCTAAGTCTACAAATGCTAGAAACGTGGGTTTGCCTTTCCTTAATATATTTTCTAAGATAAGTCGGTGGGTCAGTGTTGCCTCACCTGTTTCAACATTTCTACGGAATCCAAACTGATCTTCCGGCTTCCAGCAGTTTTTCCATTCGTCTGTAAAGAATTCGTGTTAGTATTTTGCAGCTGTGACTTATTAAACTGATTGTTCGGTAATTTTCACATCTGTCAACACCTGCTTTCTTTGGGATTGGAATTATTATATTCTTCTAGAAGTCTGAGGATATTTCGCCTGTCTCATACATCTTGCTCACCAGATGGTAGAGTTTTGTCAGGACTGGCTCTCCTGAGGCCGACAGTAGTTCCAATGGAACTTTCAGTGCTCTGTCAAACTCTTCACACACTATCGTATCTCCCATTTCATCTTCATCTACATCCTCTTCCATTTCCATAATATTGTCCTCAAGTACATCGCCCTTGTGTAGACCCTCCGTATACCTTTCTGCTTTCTCTTCTTTGCCTAGAACTGGCTTTCCATCTGAGCTCTTGATATTCATACAAGTGGCTCTCTTTTCTCCAAAGGTCACTTTAACTTTCCTGTGGGTAGTATCTATCTTTCCCCCAGTGATATATGCCTCTACATCCTTACATTTGTCCTCTAGCCAACCCAGCTTAGCCATTTTGAGACGTTTGTATTCCTTTCTGCCTGCTTCATTTACTGCATTTTTATATTTTCTCCTTTCATCAATTAAATTCAATATTTCTTCTGTTACCCAAGGATTTCTACTAGCCCTCGTCTTTTTACCTACTTGATCCTCTGCTGCCTTCACTACTTCATCCCTCAGAGCTATCCATTCTTCTTCTACTGTATTTCTTTCCTCCATTCCTGTCAATTGTTCCCTTATGCTCTCCCTGAAACTCTGTACATCCTCTGGTTTAGTCAGTTTATCCAGGTCCCATCCCTTAAATTGCCACCTTTTTGCAGTTTCTTCAGTTTTAATCTACAGTTCATAACCAATAGATTGTGGTCGGACCACATCTGCCCCTGGAAATGTCTTACAATTTAAAATCTGGTTCCTAAATCTCTGTCTTACATTATACAGGGTGTTACAAAAAGGTACGGCCAAACTTTCAGGAAACATTCCTCACACACAAAGAAAGAAAATATGTTATGTGGACATGTGTCCGGAAACGCTTACTTTCCATGTTTGAGCTCATTTTATTACTTCTCTTCAAATAACATTAATCATGGAATGGAAACACACAGCAACAGAACGTACCAGCGTGACTTCAAACACTTTGTTACAGGAAATGTTCAAAATGTCCTCCGTTAGCGAGGATACATGCATCCACCCTCCGTCGCATGGAATCCCTGATGCGCTGATGTAGCCCTGGAGAATGGCGTATTGTATCACAGCCGTCCACAATACGAGCACGAGGAGTCTCTACATGTGGTACCGGGGTTGCGTAGACAGGAGCTTTCAAATGCCCCCATAAATGAAAGTCAAGAGGGTTGAGGTCAGGAGAGCGTGGAGGCCATGGAATTGGTCCGCCTCTACCAATCCACCGGTCACCGAATCTGTTGTTGAGAAGCGTACGAACACTTCGACTGAAATGTGCAGGAGCTCCATCGTGCATGAACCACATGTTGTGTCGTACTTGTAAAGGCACATGTTCTAGCAGCACAGGTAGAGTATCCCGTATGAAATCATGATAACATGCTCCATTGAGCGTAGGTGGAAGAAACTAAAATGAGCTCTAACATGGAAATTAAGCGTTTCCGGTCACATGTCCACGTAACATCTTTTCTTTATTTGTGTGTGAGGAATGTTTCCTGAAAGTTTGGCCGTACCTTTTTGTAACACCATGTATAAACTATCTGATACCTTATAGTATCTCCAGGATTCTTCCATGTATTCAAAATTTGATTGTTTGTAGATAACTTGAAAACTAATAGACGTAGTTTGTTGGCGCCACAGATATAAGGTTACTACATGTAACTGAGGTTCATCTTTTTGAGTCTAATATTTAACGCCCTCATTGTTTCGTAAAAATGCGGATTTTTACCAAAATATTGCTCCAATCAAGTTGAGACTTGTAACTTTTGATAGTGACATGCTGAACAGTTTTTAGCTTTTTTCGCTTCATTATTTAGTGTGTAAGGCGTCCGGAATTTACGTATCTTGCTTGAGCTTGATCCATAACGACAGGACGACACAGTATGAGATCCTCAGAAAATAATAATTATATTGTATCAACAAAAGGCAATTGCAGTTAATCTCATGTACCGAAAACTAACAAAACAATATCTACCAATACATGCACCGGCATGAACAAACAAGTGAAACGCATTTTGGATATGATCCAAGCAGGTGGTTAATGATAAGATAAAAACTCCCATTTAGCAATAGAGCGGCGAGCTTCAGCGCAGAAAGGGATAAGGCCAGAACAGTACATTATTCCTTTTAACGTACAGGGTGTTTCAAAAATGACCGGTATATATGAAACGGCAATAAAAACTAAACGAGCAGCGATACAAATACACCGTTTGTTGCAATATGCTTGGGACAACAGTACATTTTCAGGCAGACAAACTTTCGAAATTACAGTAGTTACAATTTTCAACAACAGATGGCGCTGCGGTCTGGGAAACTCTATAGTACGATATTTTCCACATATCCACCATGCGTAGCAATAATATGGCGTAGTCTCTGAATGAAATTACCCGAAACCTTTGACAACGTGTCTGGCGGAATGGCTTCACATGCAGATGAGATGTACTGCTTCAGCTGTTCAATTGTTTCTGGATTCTGGCGGTACACCTGGTCTTTCAAGTGTCCCCACAGAAAGAAGTCACAGGGGTTCATGTCTGGCGAATAGGGAGGCCAATCCACGCCGCCTCCTGTATGTTTCGGATAGCCCAAAGCAATCACACGATCATCGAAATATTCATTCAGGAAATTAAAGACGTCGGCCGTGCGATGTGGCCGGGCACCATCTTGCATAAACCACGAGGTGTTCGCAGTGTCGTCTAAGGCAGTTTGTACCGCCACAAATTCACGAAGAATGTCCAGATAGCGTGAAGCAGTAATCGTTTCGGATCTGAAAAATGGGCCAATGATTCCTTTGGAAGAAATGGTGGCCCAGACCAGTACTTTTTGAGGATGCAGGGACGATGGGACTGCAACATGGGGCTTTTCGGTTCCCCATATGCGCCAGTTCTGTTTACTGACGAAGCCGTCCAGGTAAAAATAAGCTTCGTCAGTAAACCAAATGCTGCCCACATGCATATCGTCGTCATCAATCCTGTGCACTATATCGTTAGCGAATGTCTCTCGTGCAGCAATGGTAGCGGTGCTGAGGGGTTGCCGCGTTTGAATTTTGTATGGATAGAGGTGTAAACTCTGGCGTATGAGACGATACGTGGACGTTGGCGTCATTTGGACCGCAGCTGCAACACGGCGAACGGAAACCCGAGGCCGCTGTTGGATCACCTGCTGCATGCTGCACTAGCTGTGCGCTGCCCTCTGTGGTTGCCGTACGCGGTCGCCCTACCTTTCCAGCATGTTCATCCGTCACGTTCCCAGTCCGTTGAAATTTTTAAAACAGATCCTTTATTGTATCGCTTTTCGGTCCTTTGGTTACATTAAACCTCCGTTGAGAACTTCGTCTTGTTGCAACAACACTGTGTTCTAGGCGGTGGAATTCCTACACCAGAAAAATCCTCTGTTCTAAGGAATAAACCATGTTGTCTACAGCACACTTGCACGTTGTGAACAGCACACGCTTACAGCAGAAAGACGACGTACAGAATGGCGCACCCACAGACTGCGTTGTCTTCTACATCTTTCACATCACTTGCAGCGCCATCTGTTGTTGAAAATTGTAACTACTGTAATTTCGAAAGTTTGTCCGCCTGAAAATGTACTGTTGTCCCAAGCATATTGCAACAAACGGTGTATTTCTATCGCTGGTCGTTTAGTTTTTATTGCCGTTTCAAATATACCGGTCATTTTTGAAACACCCTGTAAATAAGGCCGGGACCGAGGGAACTGGCTGCATGTCAATAACAGGGCTAGGCTGCGACCCATCAAGAAAAATACAGATGTTTATTCACCTCTAGCGAGACGGAGATTGGCTGAAGCCATACTTGGTAATGCAGACGCCACACGGTGGGGAGATCTCCATTATATAAAAGCATTTTGAGATCTTAACGCTCTCTCTCTCTCTCTCTCTCTCTCTCTCTCTCTCTCTCTCTCGCTCCTCCCCCCCCCCTCTCTCTCTCTCTCTCTCTCTCTCACTCGTCTCGCGGCGGACCGTACAAGTGTGTGGAAATAAGCCAGGGCACTGACAGCTTTGCTTCCTGCAAAGAGAGGACGATCCGATTCATGTATCGTGGCAACAGGTAGCAAAACGGTAGTTAATTATTCCTGCGGGAATTTTTGCGGGCAAAGAAATTGTGCACGTCGCTCCAATCCGTAGCGAGTGTGCAATAGCCATTATTTCGACTAGCGAAAGATTATCATTCTACGAAACGCAGGAAAGTTGCGACTGAGTGAATTCAGTCAAGGCCGGAGTAGGGAATTAGCGTTTCAGATCCAGCACGGAGACAACGCCATTGCAGATGCCACCATCACGCGTTAGGTCACAGCAAATGTTGAGTCTAGATTTTGCTCACTCCAACTTGGATACTAACCTACCCTCGCATTGAGTACATGAGCTTTTTTCATTGGTTCAAAAAGTAAACATATTCTCCATCAACTCAGTGCATTGACAACAACGTAGATTTAAATGAGCTAATGATGATTTTAATAATCATTCTTTCCTTTGATAAAAAAATTTTCATGTATAACGATAACGATTTTAATAATAGTCATTTCATGTCAAAGACTTAAATATTTTGTTATTGAGTGTTAAAAGTAATTGAACTTGATTGTTGTTTATCACTTGATACCTGAAAGCAACAGTTGATAAATTATGTGTAGAAAAAAAGGAATAGCTGTGTTTTCATTATAGAATAGACCGCAAACTTTCACTTTTATTCATTCATGCATTCTAGGTACGTGACAGCAGTTTTTCTAATGATTTTTGTTACAATCCGCACCTGATATTAGCTGCCTTACAGGGCCATGGTCATATTTATTTAGAATGTCGTTTGACACCCTGGGCCTGAGAAGACAGTTCAGATGTTTCGTCCATTTTGCGCGCTAAGTAATAAGCCAAGTTTGCACACATTAGTACACTCAATATGCAGATACAAAGGTCGGACGTACGACAAGCGCCACATACTTTTTTTCTTAAAACAATATATTTAGAAAACATATGCATTTGATCATTCTGAGACTTCATAATGTTAACATTAATATACTGAAGCATATAATGACAACGTTTGGAAAGTTATTTTAATTTTTTATTTCCCTCTTAAATTATGGTGTAGTTCTTTCTATGTTAGGCACAAGTGCGTTACGATGATGAGGCGCTAGCAGCAGTGAAGTAGGGTAAGTCCCAGCACACTTGCTCTCCTCTGTATCTCTTATAATGATACAGCGCTTGTTTCGCCTCAGTTGTAGAGCGAAAAATGTTATTTCTGTACATTTTAGAGATAACTGTGACAATATACATACCTGCAGAAACAATAATTGAAATAGAAGAAACCAAGTCTCGATATTAAAATTATAGACATCTGTGAATGTTTTAGCAAAAAAGGTTAAGTTTTATTTTCCATCATGACCTTGTTTCCAAATATAACACACAATTGTTCAAAATATGGTATTAAATGTACCATGGTTTTTTTTCATTCTATTGAACTTGTGAGTGTCCAATAGTTTTGACTAATTAGTTTATTTAAGGAACATTGTGTAAAATGTAAGTGTTGTGGCTTGTTTTCATTTTCTGATGTGGATCTAGTGAACAGATATGTAAATATGTTTGCAAAAATTTTATTTAATTACATTGCTTAGGGGAGTTTAATTATTCCTCATTCTTATTTTGTTTCATTGATGACAGGCCTGCAAGTACTTGTTTTTAAGAAACTTAGAGAAATTATTCTCACAAAACTAGGAAACTTTGTGAGAATATTGTTTGCGTATGGACAAAGCCAAACTCATAACCTGGACAAATTTATAATGAAGTTAAAACTGTGTGTCACAAAGAAACACTAGGTTAGGGCTGCTTTTGACACACATATTAATATCTTCTTCCTCTGTCTTACACTTCACGTCACAATATTTTCCTGAGATGGAGGTATGTCTTTGTGATAATTAATATTTCATTTTCTGAATTCATATGTGTGGAGATTAAATGTTGCAGTACATATTTGTGTAAGGTTATGTAACGAAAAGTGCTGAAAGTGAGTCAAAGCTGCCCAGTTTTGTAATATATGTCTGGGTACCATGCTTTGCTTTTTTGAATATGAATAGTCATCCCTCCTAAGGTTTTGGGAACAATATATTAATGAACATCTATAAATAATGTAGTCAACTGTTCCTCAACGTTAGTAGAATTATTTGATTTTCCATTTCTCAAATATTTTAATACCAAAAAACTTTTTAAAAACTAAACCTATTGCTGTGAGGAGGTGTCAGATATGTAGCTTAATCTTCATACTCATAATACAGCACAGGAGAGCATATTCACATGTATCACCAGTATAGGAAGTAACTGGCTGTATTGACAATGTGGGAGGGCAACTGGCGCTGTGCGCCAGGGTCACTTCAATTAAAGCTCTCTTGTGCAAAGCGTCACAGACTGTTGTGATGGACTAGTATGCTCTTGGTTTGATGTTAGAATCACGCTCTGCAGCGTGATGCTTGTAAATATTCATAGGGAAGTTACTTTGCTGTTAAGCAGTTGACACATGATACGGAATAGTGCGGCAAAAAAAAAAAAAAAATCTATAAAAATAAATATCAAGTCTGGTTGTATCATAGTGCTTCTGTTGTTAATCGACCAATTATTTCTCAGAATTCAAGTGGCAGATGCTACATATAATCTTGCTATAGTACCCTGTGAAATTGGTCTACGTATTTGGAAGAGAGGATGTTACAACAGGATAGCGTCATGTTAATGAATCAATTAAATGAGTGGGAGCGAGAAGCAGATGCGTTTCGTGCAGTTCAAGTCATATGAACATACAGCCATATATGAGGCAGCAAATTGTACATGTCGTTCTGTGAGGGTTGTATACAATGCAGTGGGATCAACCCTCACAGCGTGCCAAGGAACAAGAAGGCATTCGAAGTCTTCCTGCACTAAAAATCATACTCGCTCCATGTGCAAACAATTCTTAATCGTTAAGAACTTTTACGCCTCATTAGACATCTCTGCATTCAAAATACATTTCATTATTGAGCAGATGATGCAATGACCGGGGTAGTGCTCTATCTGAGGGTACAGAGAAAAACATTTTGTTTTTGAAGCGGTTACCAATCACAAGAAAGTGTGCTGAAAACTAATGTCTCCGAATTTTTCATGTGAAAACTCTTAAGGCTTTTCAAATAAAACAAACGTTATTAACATTCTACATCTTTAGTCTTCACGTCTACATATTTATTTCTCAACATGGTCACCCTAGCGATGAACATATGTCTCCCAACGTGAGATCTCACCTCTGCTTGCACCCCGTCGACCCCATCAAAGTGAAGTCCTCGAAGATGTTCTTTAAGTTTTGGAAACAGACGAGGATCGGATGGAGCCACTACGGGACCCTATGAAGGATGACCGATGAAAATGAACCCAAGGCATCGGATTGTTGCAGATGTTGCAGTGCTCGTATGTGGTCTGGCATTGTCGCGGAATGAGAGGGTGTGGACGAACTCTTCGAATTCGTGCTTTCAGTTTCCTCACGCACCAACAGTTACGTTACGTACCGCCATGTTACACGCTAAATTAAGAGCCCTCTAGTGTCAGAGGATTGCAACTTTCGTCAGCGGAGCAGGAAAATCGACCTAGAAATGTGCATGTCATGCAACACCTCAAACGGTATTGAGAACAGAACAAAAATTTCGTGGCGTTACTTTGTAGTATGCCCTTGTATAATGCTGCAATTTCTGGGTTTATTACAATTAATACAGGCACTGTGACAGAAACCTGCTGAATCTCTACCTCAGGAGGATATGCACCTTTGCGAGCTGCACATTCCACTGAGGCTAAGGTCCAGCTCATTACGAAGAGTGGGATCTGGCGAATATGGTGGAAGGACTCTACGAAACTGTACTAGCTGGTACACTTACTTTCTCATGTAAACTTTCAGCGTCTGCCGTAATGGATGCAGAATATGAGCAAGCAACGTGTACTTGGCAGAAATTTATTGTATATAACTAACAAAGCTAACATGTAAAGGCATATTAGGTCTTTAAATGTGGACTAATAAGAACGATTGCTTTCTTATATCTGTATTGGTATTAAATAATTCCATGTGTTTTTTTAAGACTTCCTGTAGCTGCTATTAAGAAGTCACATTCCGTATCACGCAATCTGGTATTAGAATAAAAAAAACAGAAATTATACCTAGATCTGAAATCGAACTCAGGTATTCAAGTATTCTAACACAAAACTCGACCCACTGCACTAACTGGACAGCGCAGGTACACGCTACACTGAGGCGACAAAAACCATGGGACGACGATATGCACATATAAACATGGCGGTATTATCGCATGTACAAGATATAAAAGAGCAGTGCAGTGGCGGAACTATCATTTCTATTCAGGTGGTTCATATGAAAAGGTTCCCGAAGGGATTATGGTCGCATAAAGGGAATTAACAGACTTCGAATTCGGAGTGGTAATTGGAGTTAGACTGATGGGACATTTCATTTCGGAAATCGTTAGGAAATTCAGTATTCCGATACCCACAGTCTCAAGAGTGTGCCGAGAATACCAGACTTCAGGCAACACCTCTCACAATGAGCAACACAGTGGCCTTCACTTAGCGACCGAGAGCAGGGGCGTTTGCTTAGTGTTGTCAGTGCTAGCAGACAAGCAGCTCTGTGTGAAATAACCACAGAAATTAATGTGGGACGTGCGACGATCGAATCCGTCAGGACAGTGCGGCGAAATTTTTCGTTGATGGGCTACGAAAGTAGACGACCAGCGCTAGTGCCTTTGCTAACAGCACAACATCGCCTGCAGCGCCTCTCCTGGGCTCGTGGTTGTACCCTAGACGACTGGAAAACCGTGGCCTGATCAGATGAGTCCCGACTTTAGTTGGTAAGAGCTAATGGTATGGTTCGAATGTGGCGCTGACGCTACGAAGTCATGTTGTCAACAAGGCACTGTGCAAGATGATGATGGCTCGATAGTGGTATGGGCTGTGTTTACATGGCATGGATTGACTCCTCTGGTCCAGTTGAACCGATCATTAACTAGATATGGTTACGTTCAGATAGTTGGAGACCATTTGCAGCCATTCGTGGACTTCATGTGCCCAAAAAACGATGCGCGATGTCACTGGGCCACAATTGTTCGCAAGAACATTGTGCACAATTGGAGCGAATGATTTGGCTATCCAGATCGCCAGCCCTGCATCCCATCGAATATTTACGGTACATAATCGAGACGTCAGTTCGTGCACGAAATCCTGCACCGCAACACTTTCGTAATCATCGCCGTATACAGGGTGGTCCATTGACAGTGACCGGGTCAAATATCTCACGAAATAACTACAAAGAACGAAACTCGATTAGCTTGTAGGGGAAGCCAGATGGCGCTATGGTTGGCCCGCTAGATGGCGCTGCCGTAGGTCAAACGTATATCAACTGCGTATTTTTAAATAGGAACCTCCATTTTTTATTACATATTCGTGTAGTACGTAAAGAGATATGAATGTTTTAGTTGGACCACTTTTGGTCCACAGATGGCACTGTAATAGTCACAAACGTATAAGTACGTGGTATCACGTAACATTCTGCCAGTGCGGACGGTATTTGCTTCGTAATACATTACCCCTGTTAAAGTGGACCGTTTACCAATCGCGGAAAAGGTCGATATCGTGTTTATGTATGCCTAATGTGATCAAAATGCCCAACGGGCGTGTGCTATGTATGCTACTCGGTATCCTGGACGACAACATTCAAGTGTCCGGACCGTTCGCCGAATAGTTACGTTATTTGAGGGAACGGGAAATGTTCAGCCACATATGAAACGTCAACCACGACCTGCAACAAATGATTATGCTCAAGTAGGTGTTTTAGCTGCTGTCGCGGCTAATCCGCACATCAGTAGCAGACAAACTGCGCGAGAATCGGGAATCTAAAAAGCATCGGTGTTGAGAATGCTACATCAACATCGATTGCACCCGTACCATGTTTCTATGCACCAGGAATTGCATGGCGACGACTTTGAACGTCGTATACAGTTCTGCCACTGGGCACAAGAGAAATTACGGGACTATGACAGATTTTTTGCACGGGTTCTATTTAGCAACGAAGCGTCATTCACCAACAGCGGTAACGTAAACCGGCACAATATACACTATTGGGCAACGGAAAATCCACGATGGCTGCGACAAGTGGAACATCAGCGACCTTGGCGGGTTAATGGATGGTGCGACATTGTCGGAGCCAGGATAATTGGCCCCCATTTTATCGATGGCAATCTAAATGGTGCAATATATGCTGATTTCTTACATAATTACCTACCGTTGTTACTACAAGATGTTTCACTGCATGACAGAATGGCGATGTACTTCCAACATGATAGATGTCCAGCACATAGCTCGCGTGAGGTTGAAGCGTTATTGAATAGCATATTTCATGGGAGGTGGACTGGTCGTCGAAGCACCATAACATGGCCCGCAAGTTCACCGGATCTGACGTCCCCGGATTTATTTCTTTGGGGAAAGTTGAAGGATGTTTGCTAATGTGATCCACCGACAACGCCTGACAACACGCGTCAGCGCATTGTCAATGCATGTGCGAACATTACGGAAGGCGAACTACTCGCTGTTGAGATGAATGTCGTTACACATATTGCCAAATACATTGAGGTTGTCGGACATCATTTTGAGCATTTATTGCATTAATGCGGTATTTACAGGTAATCGCGCTGTAACAGCATGCGTTCTCAGAAATGACAAGTTCACAAAGCTACATGTATCACACTGGAACAACCGAAGTAAAATGTTCAAACGTACCTACGATCTGTATTTTAATTTAAAAAACCTACCTGTGAGCCATATGTCTGTGACTATTACAACGCCATCTGTGACAAAGTGAAAAAAGTGGTCCAACTAAAACATTCATATTTATTTACGTAGTACACGACTATGTAATAAAAATGAGGGTTCCTATTTTTCTAAAAAACGCAGTTGATATACGTTTGACCTATGGCAGCGCCATCTAGCGGGCCAACCATAGCGCCATCTGGTTTCCCCCTTCAAGCTAGACAAGTTTCGTTCTTTGTAGTTTTTTCGTTTGACGCTTATTTCGCGAGATATTTGGCCCGGTCTCGATCAATGGACCACCCTGTATAGAGGCAGCATGTGTCAGTATTTGTGCAGGGGAGTTCCGATGACTTGCTGATTCCAAGCCACGTCCATTTGCTGCACTGTCAGACGAAAGGAGGTCAGACACGATATTAGAAGGTATCCCACGATTTTGTTAACTCAGAATTTTATCAAGGTACTTGTGCATGTGATTGCAGTGTTGCTAAATTGCCTTTCCTTGATGAGCATTTTGCACTGAAAATATGCACGGAATGAAATTTTTTTACGATTATTGTTGAACAGCTAGTACGCAAAAATCGCACATCACACTGTGGTATCTGAGATTATGACTTGTGGTTCACCCTGCATTCTGTAATTGCATAAACGCGCACGCGCACGCACACACTCTGCATAGAAGGAGTTTTCTTGCTGTTAGTGTTCTTGACACTATGAGAGTCGTGTCTCACCTCACATGTGATTAACAGAGACAGACTGTAGGTGTCTAGACGTAATTTCTTGTATAATGCCTATAATTGTTCTGCATACACATGTAGACTATTGCAGAGTGAAATTACTTAAGTGAAAATGAACAATTATGCAGTTTAAAATATTTCAAATGTATTAAAGCTCTGCCATTAATGTGATATTGATTGAGAAAGTCTTTTAATTATTACTTTGAAGCTAATATGACAGTCCATCACACATTTAGAATATATGTCTTCTTGCAGTAAACATGGTGAATGTTAATAAACCGTCAAACTGCAAGGACGGATTCCTGACTGGAAATTGAGGAAAAAAGATTCTATGAAAAGTTGTCCAGAAATGGACAGTGTTAAGAAACGGCAAAAGATCGTCGCAGAGCATAGTACACAGCTGGGTCGCATCCACATAACAGCAGATGTGCAACTCATTGCACGTGATAGGGTAGTAGTGGTTGCCATGCAGGATATACATAATCGTACTTTGGCTTACATCGAATTTACAGAATCATCATAAAATTTCATGGTCACAGCTTGGTTTTTTAGGTAAACCTTACGACTATTCCTCATCAAAACACGTCCTTTTACGGTCACGTAACTATTCTATGTACGAGGGCTATTCAGAAAGTAGTGAACGTTTTGGCATTAAAAAAAACTAAGTACAAGAAATACATTTTATTATATACTTGTGAAAGATAACTGACATACTACTTTCTCACATAGTCACCAAACACATTGAGGAACGTATAGCGATGGACAAGATTAGAAATACCTTCTGCCGCCTGAGACTTCAGCCAGTGAGTCACGCCCGCCTGGAGTTCCGCGTCGTCATCAAAGCGCTGCGTTGCAAGCCAGTTCTTCATCTTGGGAAACAAGTAGAAGTCGCTTGATGCAAGATCGGGGCTCTAGGGCGGATGAGGGAAAATTTTCCATTTGAATGAATTAAGGAGTTCTTTAGTGCGGTTTGCCATGTGAGGTCGGGCATTGTCGTGCAAAAACAAAATTTTGGACGTCAGCTTTCCTTGGCGTTCGTTTTGAACTGCTCTTCTAAGGCTGTACAAAGTTTGACAGTACCAGGCAGAATTTATAGTTGCTCCACGTTCGAGAAAATCAGTAAGAAGCACACCTTGCCTATCCCAAAACACTCTCGCCATAAACTTCCTTGCTGAGAAGGTTCGCAAACATTTTCTTGTTTTTTTTTGGGGGGGGGACCTTGTGTGCCCCCCACTCCATGGACTGTAAATTTGTCTCCAAATTGACGTGTTTCGCCCACGTCTCGTTACCGGTTACAATTCGATCCAGTAATGAATCACAATGTTTGTGGTAGGCCTCCAGAAATGTCAACATTGCCCCCATTTGCTGTTCTTCATGGCCCTCTGTAAGCATTTTGGGCACCCATCGTGCACAAAATTTGTGATAGCCTAGCTTTTGAGTGACAATTTTAGACAACAAAGTCCGTGAAACTTGTGGAAAAGAAAGCGGAAGTTCCGTTATTGTGAAGCGACGGTATTCATGAACCGTTTCATCAACTTCAGCGACAAGATCATCAGTCACAACGCTCGGGCGTCCACTCTTGTCTTCATCATGAACGTTGGTTTGCCCATTTTTAAACCGAATACACCATTTACAGACGGAACATTCACTCATTACGTTGTTTCCGACACTTCGCACAGTTCACGATACATTTCTAATTTTTTTGCCAACAAAACCCGTATCACAGACAGCACCTCACAACTGGCGGGATTTTTTGATTGCAGCACAGCAAATGCGAATATCGAAAAAACTAGACGCGTAAAGACGTTCTGACTGTTACGGATGGATGCCGACTGAGCTGCCGAGCACGCACGTACCAAAATATACGCGATCGGCGAGCGCTAAGCGACGTCAGACAGAAACGTTCCCTACTTTCTGAATAGTCCTCGTATTTACAGGTACACACTAAACATTTACATGTGTACACTAATGCTTAACAAAGGACAAAAGTTATCTGAGTGAATGGAAGAGCCGGCCGAAGTGGCCGAGCGGTTCTAGACGCTATAGTCTGGAACCGCGCGACCGCAACGGTCGCAGGTTCGAATCCTGCCTCGGGCATGGATGTGTGTGATGTCCTTAGGTTAGTTAGGTTTAAATAGTTATAAGTTCTAGGGGACTGATGACCTCAGAAGTTAAGTCCCATAGTGCTCAGAGCCATTTGAACCATGAACTTTAATGTTTTTACAGTTTTCTGTCATATATCTGTTAACAGCTTACTGAATACATTCCCACGCCCGGGTTCCCGGGTTCGATTCCCGGCGGGGTCAGGGATTTTCTCTGCCTCGTGATGGCTGGGTGTTGTGTGCTGTCCTTAGGTTAGTTAGGTTTAAGTAGTTCTAAGTTCTAGGGGACTTCTGACCACAGCAGTTGAGTCCCATAGTGCTGAGAGCCATTCTGAATACATTTGGATCAAAGTATAAAACATCAGTAAAAGATAAGTACTTTGTCAATGTATTATCAGAAGTACTAGGCGTTTGCAGTGCTCTGCAGGGTGTTGGGAAAGCCACTTTAAAGAATTTTCTTATGGCTCATTTGCAGGCCCAGCTTGGGACTGGGTCCAGACAGCTGCGAAGAGACCAAATATGAATCAATTATGGATTATGGAGTGCGGTTTTCCTTCTTGAGTGAACCTTCCATCTTTCATATTATTGAGCTCGCAGCTGCAGCATGGAACAAAGGAATGCGATGAAAGTAGTTTTTTGTGCAGTGTCTTTTTCCTTTATTGTCTTCGCCGACATACAGAACTATTGTCTGTTTGGCAACTAGGGGTATCCTCACTGTTGAAGTAATCAACTTCACTGTCTCAGTCTTCTCTCATAATCAACAATGATTGAGCACAGTTCTTTTGAGGCATTTTTTGGTTTCATAGAACAGCACGTACGGTACAGTATGCAACGTTCTTTGCCTTAGCGATCACTTTCACAGTACTTGTCTTCTTCTTTCCGTTGCCTCTCTTTTACTTTCTGCTGTTCTAAGTTCTTTGTTATTAATACATTATGTAAAATTAAGTTCATTCGGTAATGGATAATTCTAAGTGATAAATTACACTGTTGTTGTTGTTGTGGTCTTCAGTCCTCAGACTGGTTTGATGTAGCTCTCCATGCTACTCCATCCTCAGCAAGCTTCTTCACCTCCCAGTACTCACTGCAACCGACACCCTTCTGAATCTGCTTAGTGTATTCATCTCTTGGTCTCCCTCTACGATTTTTACCCTCCACGCTGCCCTCCAATGCTAAATTTGTGATCCCTTGATGCCTCAGAACATGTCCTACCAACCGGTCCCTTCTTCTTGTCAAGTTTTGCCACAACCTCCTCTTCTCCCCAATTCTATTCAATACCTCCTCATTAGTTGTGTGATCTAACCATCTAATCTTCAGCATTCTTCTGTAGCAACACATTTCGAAAGCTTCTATTCTCTTCTTGTCCAAACTATTTACCGTCCATGTTTCACTTCCATACATGGCTACACTCCATACAAATACTTTCAGAAATGACTTCCTGACATTTAAATCTATACTCGATGTTAACAAATTTCTCGTCTTCAGAAACGCTTTCCTTGTCATTGCCAGTCTACATTTTACATCCTCTCTACTTCTACCATCATCAATTATTTTGTTCCCCAAATAGCAAAACTCCTTTACTACTTTAAGTGTCTCATTTCCTAATCTAATTCCCTCAGCATCACCTGACTTAATTCGACTACATTCCATTATCTTCGTTTTGCTTTTGTTGATGTTCATCTTATATCCTCCTTTCAAGACACATGTCCATTTCGTTCAACTGCTCTTCCAAGTCCTTTGCTGTCTCTGACAGAATTACAATGTCATCGGCGAACCTCAAAGTTTTTACTTCTTTTCCATGGATTTTAATACCTACTCCGAATTTTTCTTTTGTTTCCTTTACTGCTTGCTCAATATACAGATTGAATAACATCGGGGAGAGGCTACAATTCTGTATCACTCCCCTCCCAACCACTTGTATAAATATCAAAAGCTCAGATGGAAACGCAGTTCTAAGCAAAGAAGGGAAAGCAGAAAGGTGGAAGGAGTAAATACACTATATTACACTACTGGCCATTCAAATTGCTACACCAAGAAGAAATGCAGATGATAAACGGGTATTCATTGGACAAGTAGATTATACTAGAATTGACATGTGATTACATTTTCTCGCAATTTGGGTGCATAGATCCTGAGAAATCAGTATCCAGAACAACCACCTCTGGCCGTAGCAACGGCCTTGATACGCCTGGGAATTGAGTCAAACAGAGCTTGGATGGCGTGTACAGGTACAGCTGCCCATGCAGCTTCAACACGATACCACAGTTCATCAAGAGTAGTGACTGGCGTATTGTGACGAGACAGTTGCTCGGCCACCATTGATCAGACATTTTCAATTGGTGAGAGATCTGGAGAATGTCCTGGCCAGGGCAGCAGTCAAACATTTTCTGTATCCAGAAAGGCCCGTACAGGACCCACAACATGCGGTCGTGCATTATCCTGCTGAAATGTAGAGTTTCGCAGGCATAGAGTGAAGGGTAGAGCCACGGGTCGGAACACATTTGAGGTCGGAACACATTTGAAATGTAACGTCCACTGTTCAAAGTGCCGTCAATGCGAACAAGAGGTGACCGAGACGTGTAACCAATGGCACCCCATATCATCACGCCGGGTGATATGCCAGAATGGCGATGACGAATACACGCTTCCAATGTGCGGGAAGAGGGAGGAGGAGGAGATTAGTGCTTAACGTCCCGTCGACAACGAGGTCATTAGAGACGGAGCACAAGCTCGGGTTAGGGAAGGAGGTGAAAGGAAATCGGCCGTGCCCTTTCAAAGGATCCATCCCGGCATTTACCTGAAACGATTTAGGGAAATCACGGAAAACCTAAATCAGGATGGCCGGAGACGGGATTGAATCGTCGTCCTCCCGAATGCGAGTCCAGTGTGCTAACCACTGCGCCACCTCGCTCGGTGTCCAATGTGCGTTCACCGCGATTTCGCCAAACACGGATGCGAGCATCATGATGCTGTAAACAGAACCTGGATTCATCCGAAAAAATGACGTTTTGCCATTCGTGCACCGAGGTTCGTCGTTGAGAACACCGTCGCAGGTGCTCCTGTCTCTGATGCAGCGTCAAGGGTAACCGCAGCCATATTGTCCGAGCTGATTGTCCATGCTGCTGCAAACGTCGTCAAACTGTTGGTGCAGATGGTTGTTGCCTTGCAAACGTCCCCATCTGTTGACTCAGGGATCGAGACGTGGCTGCACGATCTGTTACAGCCATGCGGATGAGATGCCTGTCATCTCGACTGCTAGTTATTCGAGGTCGTTGGGATCCAGCACGGCGTTCCGTATTACCCTCGCGAACCCACCGATTCCATATTCTGCTAAGAGTCATTGGATCTCGACCAAAGCGAGCAGCAATGTCGCGATACGATAAACCTCAATCGCGATAGGTTACAATCCGACTTTTAACAAAGTCGGAAACGTGATGGTACGCATTTCTCCTCCTCACACGAGGCATCACAACAACGTTTCACCAGGCAACACCGGTGAACTGCTGTTTGTGTATGAGTAATCGGTTGGAAACTTTCCTCATGTCAGCACGTTGTAGGTGTCACCACCGGCGCCAACCTGCGTGAATGCTCTGAAAAGCTAATCATTTGCATATCACAGCATCTTCTTCCTGTCGGTTAAATTTCGCGTCTTTAGCACGTCATCTTCGTGGTGTAGCAATTTTAATGGCCAGTAGTGTAGTAACTCTTAGACTGAAGAAGAAACACATTAAGAGGTACTCTCACAGCCGAAATGTCCGTGCTTGGGCACGGAACATGATCACAAGTGTATATCAAACCGCGTGCACATCAGCCGTGCCTCGCCAGGGAAAGAGATTTGGCGCTGCGCGGCGCATCTGGAGTGGGCGTCAAACCGCTCACGTCTGCGCAATAACGCACAAGTTCCATTAAATGTCCGTACATCAGAGGAAATGTTTCGCTCGTGTGCGCCCTGTTTGTGCGGCTTTTCTCGTTTACCATTTTTATTGACGCACACTGGAGCATTGCTGCGCACCTGCGAACACTCAACCCCATTCTGCGCAGTTCTGCCTTGATCTGTACCGTTCTGCGCTGCTCTGTACAGCGCGTTTGTGTTTGACGCGGAATGGGGCAGAATATTCATTCATAGGTGCGAAGCAATGTTCCAGTGTACGCACGCGCGCGTTAGTAAAAATGGAAAATGAGGAAGCTGTCCAGACAGAGCATGCACAAACGAACCAAGGAAAGACTACTGACCCACATCATTATAGGTAGATATCATTTTCCACAAAAGTTTATGTATTACCCACACAGTTGTTTTGAAGGAACACACATACTGGATATGGGAGCTCTTCTGGTGCCAGCTACAGCAAACCTGTAAAACGTATCAACAGTACGCGGAACTCGTTCATTGTGGCGCAGAATGAAGCAGAACGGCGTGGTTTGACATCAACACCGGACGTGCCGCAGTGTGCGGACTGTCTTACCTGGGTGTTGCGTGATGAAGTGCGGCGCGGCCGCTGTCGACGCCGCTTATGAGATGGCAACATTATTATGAGTTTTTCTTATTAGACAAAATGTTTGAAAATAAAATATGTGATAAAATGTGGTCCATTACGTTAATGAGGTGATGTATCAAGAACAAAAATAAATTAAGGTAACAAAGTACAGGTAATTTTTTTCCACCGTGTACATACTATAGGGGTTGATCGGTGAGAGGATGCAGAACAAGAAAGGTCTGATGAATTTATGTCCGGAAATGCATAGGTTCCATGGTAGTGGCCATGTATTCAGTCATACGTTGTTACAGAGACTGCGTTCTAATACCATGCAGCCACAGTTACAGCGTGTGTTGAAAATGGTTTCCTTGTGCCTCAACGCATGCGTGTGCGCGCCGTAGCATGTTCTGTCTCACATGTTCACATCAGCCAGATTTCATCCGAACAGTGTCAAAGGCAGCATGAATACGCTGCTCCAGTATCTTCACATCTGGAAGGGGCTCTGCATACACGCCGGCCGGAGTGGCCGAGCGGTTCTAGGAGCTACAGTCTGGAGCCGCGCGACAGCTACGCTCGCAGGTTCGAATCCTGCCTCGGGCATGGATGTGTGTGATGTCCTTAGGTTAGTTAGGTTTAAGTAGTTCTAAGTTCTAGGGGACTGATGACCTCAGCAGTTAAGTCCCATAGTGCTCAGAGCCATTTGAACCAATTTTTTCTGCATACACGATAGTTTTGAAATGGCCCCTAAACTAGAAATCGTACTGGTTGAGATCCGATAAACGAGCAGGCCATGCAGTGGACACCCTCGTCCGATCCATCGGCGAGGGAAGACGCGACAGAGATGCGTCCGGACGTTAACGGCGAAGTGGGCTGGAGCACCATCATGAAGCAGCTACATTGCCCTTCGAATCATCAGTGGCTCTTCTTCCAGCAGGGGAGGCAAAGTCACCCGCAAGAACCGCCGATGCCTAAATGTATCCTCATCTGTGAATAGGATGGCTCACACAGATCCCGGAACCGTGGTTGCGTGAAAAAAAAAAAAAAAAAAAAAAAGTGACAAAACTGCTCCCGATGTGGAAAATCTGTCGCTGGCAAGCCCTGCACACGCTTAAGTGACATCGAAAGTGATAATTGTCATGGAGAATGTTCCACACGGTCGTCTGTCTTATCCTCTACTGGCGGATCAACTGCCTGGTACTAAACGGCGGTCGCCTTCCAGTGTGTTACATTTTTCTCCAAGTCTGGTGTCCGAACATTTCAGGCACGTCCTTCATGATTTCCTACTTCTTGAAACAACCCTGTCTCAGACAAACGGCGAAACACTGTTGTGAACATTGAATGCTGTGGTTGTTGGCGGGAATAGGTCTCCTGATACAACCTTGCTGCCTGCCGCCCATTGCCATTTCCCTTTCCATAAGTTAACACCATGTCGGCAAGCCCTCGATTCGAATACGGAACCATTGTGTACGACGCTGTATCACATCCACTACAAGGTGAGTCAGCTGGAGAATGGAATCGGACACAACATTACCAATTAATACGGCAGAAGAGGGCGCTAGGGCATGACGTATCAGGAACAGTACCACCCTCTAGGAGGAAATCATTAATACCGTAACTGTGGCTGCATGGCACAGCACGTATTAGACACCAGTCTCTGTACAAAGTATGATTGAATAAATGGCCGCTAGCATGGAAACCATGCACTTCCGAATATAAGTTCATTAGATCTTTTTTGTTCCATATCCTCTCATCAATCAATCCCTAGAGATTGTACACGGTGGAAAAAATCACCCTATATATCTTTATTCTCATACCAAAAGCGTCGAAGAGTATGTCATTCCATTTTATAGTGTTGGAAAGCGGTGTAGCTTGCATGAGGAAGCTAAGTGGGTTATTTTAATTTATTTCGTTTGTTTAATAACAAAGGACGTTTCTGATGGTATCATATATTCGCATTCGAAACAAGATCCAGTGGATCTCAAGCTGCTGAAGGCTTATATAGTGGTTATTCATATATTTCAAGGGTGGCATACCCAAAGGGAATTAGCAACTACAATGGTACATAGTGAACAATTCGTAAGAAGTCATAGGAACACTGTAATACGATACCAGTTTCATTTTACGTACATAATCATTTCAGATGCTTGTTTGTTAAATTTAAAGATACATCAAGCGAATTCATATAGAAGCCCCTGCAGTAGTGTATATACATACGTTTCTACCAGGTATCTTGGTATATCATTAAATGTACAAGCATAAGATGATGAACTGACGTTTTCCTGCGAATAATAAACGGCTGTTTCTTGCAGTTATTGATCAACCAAACGAAACATCTGTACCCAAACGGCAATAAAAATGTCATTGGAACGTCATTGTGAAATTTTTGCCTATCAATTAAGCTTTGCACCTAATATTCAAATGTACCTCTACCTCTCCGTACCCTCATACGTTATGTTTAAACCAGAAGAAATGTGGAAACACTAGTGCTATCTTAACAGAATCTGACAGTGTTGCAAATACAAATAAGGTTATACTTTGATTGAAGCAATGCTAGATAATTCCCCACGAAACAACAAAATAATAAAGGGCACAACCACTGGTCGTTTATAACTTTCACCAAGCGGAGATTTGGTTTGCTGTGTTTTAATCACTTAATTAAAACTCCGCGTTTGCACTTCGATGATGAATAACTGAAAGACGTACAACATCGCAACTTCTATTTTGGGAAGTATGACTCTGTAAGCACTGATAGTACTAACATATACCGTTTCAAACAAATGTTTAGCATTCTGCCAAATAAACAGGCATTTATGACACTTGTGGATCTGCTCATGGTCTGTTATTGCTAGTTCAGCGATTTGTGATAATGTAATCTTTAGGTTCATTAATCTTCGAACATCTACTGCACACTAAAAAGAGTATTCAGATAAATGGTCTTGATGGATGGTAAAACACACGTATCTTCATAACTGAAAATAAGTATTATTCGATTGTCGATATCCGAACTACGGTACTTACCTTGCAAGAATAACTTGTTCCTGGTCTGCATCAGTTACTGAAGCTGAAAGATTGTTATGTTCATTGGGAAGAATAAAGAGTGTTCTATGATCCACAATGACGCAAAATAGATTATTTTATTAAGTGGTGATTGCTACGGACTCTACTTTAATGAATGGTGTAATTCACAAATTTGCCAACAAAAATGCAGAGGTTTATTATTATTTTTTCTATTATATCAAATAGTTATAATTTTCAATGTTCCCATTATAATATAAAACACTGAAATATACATTTTTAAATTGTTTTTAACATACAAATTAACCCTCACATTCTTTAAAATATTTGTTGGAAAACACCATTACATGTTTAAAATAGTTTTCGATAAACCATATATGCGGCTACATATACCACTACGGAAAGACTACTGACCCACATCATTATAGGTAGGTATCATTTTCTACAAAAGTTTATGTATTACCCACAAAGTTGTTTTGAAGGAACACATATCTTGGATATGGGAGCTCTTCTGGTGTCAGCTACAGCAAACCTGTAAAACAGAGCAGTAACATCTCTAGAGTTTTGTTTTTCTTGGTTGGGAGCAACATACAGAAATTTTAATATTCACGAATATATAAGGAATACACAGTTTGTAGAAGCTGCAAGACATGAATAACTAATACACTTAGTGTTTTATTTAGTTGCAGTGCATTTATAGACTGCTCTGTTTTGCTTATCGTATTGTTTTAAAAATGAAGTAAATAGTTTTTTACCACCATTAAATAACTATAACAGCTCACAACTTTTCTGCATTGAGAAATAATGCAAAACTGTGATAATTTTCACATCATTTATACCACAAATTCCAGTTCCATGTAGTAAATGCCAAATGCGTATCATACTAATTACAGTAGGCTGCCACATATGCTAGTTACACTATTGAAAAACGCCTTTATTTTTGTGATGTATAAGAAGTTCCTTATAGACTTTAAAACAATCATGAAACCGCTGTCTCTAAGTTAAATAATGGTAGCGCCTATTACGTCACAGTTAAATGCTGAGCACCATCTTCTATCAATCTACATTTCATTTTAATGTTATCACAAAGCGGTACTTTTATGTTAATTTAATTAATGAACAAGCATAGAACTTATTTTTTATGGCATAGGTTAATACTTTTCAAATATGACTATAAAAATTTTCCAGAGCACATCCTATTTTAATTTACAGATCACTACATTTACAGTCTGTTGCAGTAATTTGATTAGAAGTCTGACAGCCCTAAACTGAAGTTTTTTGTGATTGACATTGATAACTTCTAATTAACAGTTTGGTACCTTTATGTTCCTTAGTCCTCATGTTGCATACGTGTTAAATCCAACTTTTTTTTTTTTCTAGCTCAGGCAATTACCTAAACGTACTGTCCCTGATTGTAGCGCTCACTTCACACCATGTGATTTCTGTGCATCACTTGTTTTTGCTTCTGCGAGCACCCACTAGGTTTCAGAATCTGACTGAAGAAAGCTGTTGATCGCAGTGACAGCATGACTTCGTGAAATAAAGGCAACTTCTGCATATTTTTAGTAGTTTTGAACTAGAATGCGTGTATAATATGTCGTAATATACCCTACGCTGTAGAATACATGATTGTTTACCGCCTCGCAACAATACTGCGATACATTTTTTACGACGTAGCTGTGAGTCTACATTCGGTAACGACGTACGCTTTCATATTCGTAAGAGTGAACACAGGAGGAAAAAGACAGCGACGAAGAAGAAAAGGAAAGTAGTGACAAACGTGATGCATTTCCAATTTATTAACGCCCCATAACACTAAAGCCTGAGGCATCACCAACAGCAAAAATGTTCCATGCCACGCATCTAACTAGGCTGATGAATAAAACCCATAAACGTTGTTTATGATGTGGGTTGCTTTGGTGAAAGGGTTTCACATTTGTGCAGTGCACTAATTGTGAACTATACCTTTGTGTCGCAGAAAAAAGTAACTAATTTCTGCAATTCAATAAAAAATAGCAGAATGGGTTACATGCTTATGGACTTCAAAAAGTAAGTTACGCTTGTCGTCCCACGCTAAAATCATTGTGCAACAAGAGTGGCGCACTATCGGAAGATAGTACCTACTATTACGGGTGTCCTGCAGACACAGTCTGCTGCGGTACGGATGACAAGTGCTTGACAGTGTGAAAGAACTGTTGTAGCATCTGGAAATGTAGTCTGTAGTGGAAGAACTCGGGAAAGCGCGATTATGGGGGCAAAACGTGTAACTTGCACATACACTTATCAGCTAGAATATTATGACCATCTACCTACTAGCCGGTATGTCCAGCTTTGGCTCGGATAACAGTGGCGACGCGCCGTGGCATGGAAGCAGTGAGCCTTGGTGCGTCGCCGGAGGGAGTTGGCACCACAACTGCATCCACAAGTCACCTAATTCCCATAAATTCCGTGGAGGGGGCGTTGAGCTCCGACTCCATGTTCAGTCACATCCCAGATGTGTACAATCGAGTTCCAGATCTGGCGAGTTGGGAGGCCGGCACATCAATCGGAACTCGCCACTGTGTTCCTCGAACCACTCCATCACACTCCTGGCCTTGTGACATGGCGCATTGTCTTGAGAAATGCCACTGCCGTCGGGAAACATGATCGTCACGAAGGAGCGTATGTGGTCTGCAACCAGTGTACGATACTCCTTGGCCGTCTTGATGACTTGCACTAGCTCCACTGGACCTGTGGATACCCACATGAATGTTCCACAGAGCACCGTGAAGCCGCCGCTAGCTTGACTCCGTTCCGCAATACAGGTGTCAAGGAGCTGCACCCTAGAAGATGACGCCTTCCCATCGACATGGTGAAGTTGCCGATGTCGTGGTGTTAACATTGGCGCATGCATGGTCGACGGCCGCGAAGGCTCGTCGTCAGGAGTGTATCGTGCAATGTGTGATCAGAGACACATGTACTCTGTCCAGCATTAAAGTCTGATGTTAATTCTGCCACACTTCGCCACCTGTCCTGTTTTCTCAGCCTGCCCAGTCTACGGCGTCCGACCTCTGTAATGAGGGGTGGCTGCCCAGCCCCACGGCGTCTGGACGTGGTTTCACTTTGGTTTCTCCACGAGTTGAAGACCACAGCACTCCTCGAACACCCGACAAGTCCTGCAGTCTCCGAAATGCTCGTGCCGAGCCTCCGGGAAATCACAATATGCTCTCGGTCAGATTCAGATACATCGTGCACCTTTCCCATTTATATACGGCCAGCGCGCTCATTCATACTACATACGCCGTCCGTGTGCCTGACTAGCAGTCATTCCTCGCCAGTGACGTTCCTATCGCCTGGATGGATTTATATCGATAGCAGGTCGGTGATCATAATTTTCTGACTGATCAGTGCAGATTCACAGTGAAATTCTGGAGGTATATGGACCAAATGCAATGTCGCGTCCAGCGGTAGTGAAATGGTGTCAACAACTTGACCAGTGCCGCACAGACGTGGGTGATGTTGATGAGACATTCCAGGTCCTGCACATGCGGTTTCCATCTTTTCGGCAAGCTGGATGAACGTCTTGGGTAGAAAGAGATTGTCCAGTGATGGGGATGTTCACACACCAGTTCTCAAATGGATCCGTGACCACGCAGTGGATTTCTATCGTCGAGGAATTGAACGATTGGTAGAACGTTCCGTCTGTTGCGTTCAGACACTTGGTGACCATGTTGAAAACTATAGTCGTGAATCTGTGTCACTTTGGAGCATAGTGCAACATTCGATAAAAATTACTTGTCCTGCTAGAATAAGGTGGAATCTGCTTTTTGAACTATACTCACATATAAAATTTTCCAACTGTTACAGACTAGTAGTAGATGAGACTCCCTATTACTGTAAGGTACACACAACTCAGTAAAATCAAACAGACTGTTTATTTAGACAGATCTTACAAACCTAAGTAGAGAGGTTTCTATCCGTCTCAGTCTAAGGATACTTGAAATATAGTCCAGTACTTCTACAATAAAAATCGAGTATACTTCAGGAAAGAGTGTTAAGTACCATATAACGCGTAAGAAAATCTTTTACAGCTGTTTTAGTGATTTAATGACAATGAACGCCAAACACAAATCTCTAAATAACATGTTGTCGGACTTACAGCTGCATCAAGTGGTTATACATCCATGAGATTTCGGCCAAATGCTTCTCAGCCATTGTTAAGTGGTAACTGACTGCTTTGTGGTTGCAAGCCTCATCTTTACATGGACATGGAACCGGCTTTGACGTCAGCGCTGCCCAGGCCATCTTCATATTAAGGAATTTTTATATATTTATTTCGTCTCTGCTGTGCTCGCCTTCTCGATGACGCAGTTCCACATTATACTCTTCTGGAAACCGGCGTGATGGTTATATTAGGTAGCCTGATCTCCGTAGCTGCAATATTACCCCGTACCAGAAACCCTAGCCTTCGTGACGATAGAGGTCTCACTGAATGCAATCTCCATTTTCTAATATGTGTTCGGCTGTCGCCTTTTTCTCTACGTAGCACAGGCGCAGACAACTCTCACGTTCAGTTCGGCGTTGTTCTATGGTGCTTTTGGTCTGCCCTGTCCGCACTCGAAAGGAATTTTATAAATACCGAGAGCTCTAGCTACGTTATCTTTCCCAATCCACATGAGTTGGTGTATTTTAACTGGAGGCCTGAAAAGCAACATGCGTGTCTCTTTCTTCAGCAGATGCCTAATCCACCACCACAGAATACAGTATGGGAAAAACGCAAGTCTTTTACTTTCCTCCAAGGCGTTGTTCTGTTCGGAAAACTCCTGAAACTCCAAAGCCGATTTGTTTTCACAGTTATATCGACGATGCTATGATCGTCTGGACGTACGGACGTGAAAAACTTGGGGGAGTTCATTGAACACCGCAGTAGCATCCACAAACTCAACAAGATCAGGATGGAGGTTTAAAAAGACAGTACCATGCCCTTCCTTGATTTTTTTCGTCCACTGGAAAACCTACGGGCCTGTCAGCCACAATGTATACAGAAAATCAAATAATACGGTCCTGAATCTGCACGGTTTGAGCCACCACTACGCTATTCAAAAGCGCACTGTTCAAGAAACCGTGGTTCACCGAGAGGGATCCGATCTGTCTCCGAAATTTTGCCACAAGACCTAACCAACTGCAAAAGGTTTTCCGTAAGAATAACTATAACAACAAATGCATATCACCCGAAATTTTAGGAGGTAACCTCAAGATATACGAAACATATGAGACAAGCGAAATACCCTCAGACTACAAGAAAAATTCAATAATTCAGGTTCCAAAGAAGGCAGGCACTGACAGGTGTGAATATCAGTGTAATAAGTCATGGTTGCAAGATGCTTGAACAAATTATTTACAGAAGAGTAGGAAAACTGGTAGAAGTCACCCTCGGCGAACAACAATTTGTGTTCCAGGGAAACGTAGGAATATTAAAGGCAGTGCTGACCGCATCCACTTACCTTGGGACATACGTTAAAGAAATGCAAACTTACGTTTATAGCATTTGCAGATTTAAAATAAGCTTTCGACAATGTTGACTGAAATGTACTACACTACTGGCCATTAAAATTGCTACACCAAGAAGAAATGCAGATGATAAACGGGTATTTATTGGACTAATATATTATACTAGAACTGACATGAGATTACATTTTCACGCAATTTGGGTGCATAGATCCTGAGAAATCAGTACCAAGAAAAACCACCTCTGGCCGTAATAACGGCCTTGATACGCCTGGGCATTGAGTCAAACAGAGCTTGGATGGCGTGTACAGGTACAGCTGCCCATGCAGCTTCAACATGATACCACAGTTCAACAAGAGTAGTGACTGGCGTATTGTGACGAGCCAGTTGCTCGGCCACCATTGACCAGACGTTTTCAGTTGGTAAGAGATCTGGAGAATGTACTGGCCAGCGCAGCAGTCGAACATTTTCTGTATCCAGAAAAGCCCGTACAGGACCTGCAATATGCGGTCGTGCATTATCCTGATGAAATGTAGGTTCTCGCAGGGATCGAATGAAGAGTAGAGCCACGGGTCGGAACACATCTGTTCAAAGTGCCGTCAGTGCGAACAAGAGGTGACCGAGACGTGTAACCAATGGCACCCCATACCATCACGCCGGGTGATACGCTGTATGGCGATGACGAATACACGCTTCCAATGAGCGTTCACTGCGAGGTCGCCAAATACGGATGCGACCAACATGATGCTGTAAACAGAACCCGGATTCATCCGAAAAAATGACGTTTTGCCATTCGTGCATCCAGGTTCGTCGTTGAGTACACCATCGCAGGCGCTCCTGTCAGTGATGCAGCGTCAAGGGTAACCGCAGCCATGGTCTCCGAGCTGATAGTCCATGCTGCTGCAAACGTCGTCGAACTGTTCGTGCAGATGGTTGTTGCCTTGCAAACGCCCCCATCTGTTGACTCAAGGATCGAGACGTGGCTGCACGATCCGTTACAGCCATGCGGATAAGATGCCTGTCATCTCGACTGCTAGTGATACGAGGCCGTTGGGATCTAGCACGGCGTTCCGTATTACCCTCCTGAACCCACCGATTCCATATGCTGCTAACAGTCACTGGATCTGGACCAACGCGAGCAGCAATGTCGCGATACGATAAACCGCAATCGTGATAGGCTACAATCCGACTTTTATCAAAGTCGGAAACGTGATTGTACTCATTTCTCCTCCTTACACGAGGCGTGACAACAACGTTTCACCAGGCAACGCCGGTAAACTGCTGTTTGTGTATGAGAAATCGGTTGGAAACTTAACTCATGTCAGCACGTTGTAGGTGTCGCCACCGGGGCTACCTTATGTGAATGCTCTGAAAAGCTAATCATTTGCATATCACAGCATCTTCTTCCTGTCGGTTAAATTTCGCGTCTGTAGCACGTCATCTTCATGGTGTACCAATTTTAATGGCCAGTAGTGTATTTGAAATTCTGTAGATAGCAAGGGCAAAATGCAGGAATGAAAAAAGTTATTTAGAACTTCTACAGAAAACACGCTGCAGTCATAAGAGTTCTAAATATTTAAGTAGGAGATAGGACGACGTTGTAGCTTCTTCCCAACGTTATTCAATCTGTAAATCGAGTAAGCAGTAAAGGAAACGGAAGAGAAATTCGGAAAGGGGATTAAGTTCAAGGAGAAGAAACAAAAGCTTCGAAGTTTGCTGATGACATTGTTTTCTCTCAGACATAGCAAAGAACTTCGAAGAGCAGCTGCACAGAATGGGTCGTTTCTTGAAGACGGATTATAAGATGAACATCAACAAGAGTAAAACAAAGATAATGAACAGTAGACGCACTAAGTCAGATGATGCTGAGGGCATTAGATTAGGAGATGAGACACTAAAATTAGTAGATGAGTTCAGCTGTTTGCGCAAAATAACTGCTAATGGCAGAAGCAGACAGAATATAAAATGCAGACTGACAACAGAAAGAAAGCATTTCCGATAAAGAGGAATTTGTCTACATTTAATACAAATGTTTTTTTTCCCTAGAGGTATTTGTCTGGAGTGTAGCCTTGTACTGAAGTGAAACTTGGACGATAAGCAGTTCAGACAAGAAGAGAATAAAAGCTTTTGAATTGTACAGCAGAAGAATGTTGAAGATTTGATGAGTAGTTCGAATAATTGATGGTGAGGTACTGAATCGAATAGGGGAAAAAAGAAATTTACGCCACAACTTGAGTAAAAGCAGGGCGCGATTGATGGGACACACCCTGAGGCATCTAGGCGTTGTCAACTCGGTAATGAAGGGAAGTATGGTGGGTTTAGATAGTAAGCAGGTTCAAGCGGGTGTAGGTTCCAGTAATTAAGCATTGACGAGGAGGCTTGCACAGTGTAAACTGGCGTGAAGAGCCACATCAAACCAAAGACGTGGCAGAAGGAGGTGACATGGAGGTCTGGAACCCACTCCCTCCTCCTCCAGTCACCTACATGAAATTACACACTACTCAGTTGCCATGTAGTGAAATTGAAATAAATTTTGATTTTCAACCATACAACGAAGAAGAGATACGCACTACTGATAGTAAACGTCGCCATCGATAGATATGGAGAATCGATATATCGATGGCACTGTCGGCCATGGCCCATCCTTACTTTAACCAAGAGCAACTGCTGTACATTGTTGGCCTGCCTTAAGCTGATTTGTTGTTTTGTGAATCAGTTCAGTTCTTAGTTGCAGCTGAATTTAATTAAGTATTGCCGTTTATTGTTTTTGTGCTGTGTGTTGTTATGATAGTTTCTAATTATGGGTAAGTTTGTAACAAGAAAGAAGAGGAAAACGGATTTCGATTCGTCCACTAGCGTTATGGTAAGTTAAAAATATGTACGCACTACTGTAATAGCCTAATTGCCCATCTACAGCAGTTTCAGGTTAGCACCAGAGTCGTTGTTTGGAGACTGGCAGAACTTGATGGTTGGAATATTTCACTACTTCACAAGGCAGCGGAGCGGTAAACGTCATTACGTATACGACAATTTAACAGGAAGCGAAAAAACATTCTTTTCCCAGCCAAATGTAATACGTCAAAATTGTCGACTGCAGGACAAAAGTACTCAGATTATGTTCCAGGATCAGTCATGATCGAAATCACTTCGCACTGTATGAAGGGACCATTTTAATTTTTAAATTGCACTTAATACGTTTCGAATTTTGAATCAATTCACTAAACAAAATACCTTTTGATTGAATCATATGATTTCAAATGTCCATTTCAATTTTCATTTGTTTTATTGCTGTACACAACCTATCATACAAGAAAATAAAGTTATTAACATGTTGTTGACGGTAGATTGCTGTGTTACAATGTCGCACTCAGTCCTTCTTCCACGTGCCGTCACACGCATCGTTCACATGAGTCGGCCTACCAGTTTCAGCTGATTTTGCAACGATGTTTAGGTCCGAAACATGAAACTGCAAACTTTCAACCTCTCTTCAGTTATTTCCACATCTTGTGTCCAGCAGTTTGTCGACATCCATTTCTTAGCGTCAGGTAATTCGGTTGAAATTCGACTGCGCCTTTCTGCTAAATGCTTTCCAGTTCTTCGTCATATAACTGAGTCTACGATTTTGTTACACTTCGTTCCGTACTATGTAAACTTTACTTTTTGGCTTCGCCAGGTAGAATACCGGGATGCTTCCACACTTGAATTTGTCTTGTTTGTGATTACAAGGCGGCTCAAAATTACTTAGCATGTATCTGAGTTGAAGAACCTAAAACGAATTACCACTCATCACCCCCTAACTACAGATAGTAAAGCTCAATTAAAGTATAAAAACATGCATTTATTCAATATTTCCGTCACGAATATCACATCAGTGCTCCGACATTTACAAATGTCACTCAGAATGATCATTCGTAAAATACATCAAGCGTTATTACTTACTAACCTTCCCTTTAACTCTATCTTTTAGATTTTGCAGCTCTAATTCTGATTCTGCTTCATTTATATCACTCTTCCACTTATGATTATCGAAAGTGCAGTCATGAAATCAACACCACAATGTGAGCTGTAAGACGAAAATAGTAGAAACAGCAAGCAAAATAGCGGGCTAGTAACGCAGGCTGGGAAACTTGCTCTGGGCTAGTAACACAGGCTGGGAAACTTGCTCTGAACATAATGCGTTCTGAACAGTCGGTTGCGATGTACATACTGTGATTTGATCCGATTCATGTTTTTCAACACTAAATTACTATTGGAAAAAATATGACATAAACGATCAGAATCAACGGCCTTAAACAGCATATCACAGTTGAGATGAAATCGCATCGAACTGTATTCTGAACTCGGCTGCATGTAATACGTTTTAAAACGATGCTCCTCGTTTCCTTCAAATAATTGCTCAAAATTCCATTATTTGTAGCCCAAATGGCAGAAAAAACCCCTATCAGGTCACTCGGGTGCTACTCAATTATAAAAACCAGTTTGGATAAGGTACAATGGGGACAGGTTTGCGGAGAGCGGAAGGGATATGTAATGACAACAGATTCTACTGTTCGTTCGTTCTTTCGTTTCTAAAAGGAGTTTTCAGCGGCTGCTTCAATTCGTCCAAGGGATTGCGCCCTGCATGCCCCTCCCTCCCACCCATTTGGCCAAAATCCTTCAACGCTCTTGTAATAGTACAATAACTGAAACTAGCAATTCCGTGCACAATTAAATCTGAAAATATGTTTGCATTCATGGACTATCAAATAACCAAACATGAAAAATTATAGGAAAATCTTGCAAAATAAGAATTCCATCTTTTGTTTTGATGCATTATTTTGAAACAATGTGCACCGACCAGTTTTCTTCTAACTCTCCGCCGACTGTGGTAACTCTGCGCATTGAAGCATTGAGTTAGCAATCCCTGAATTTGGAGGAGGGCGCTTCGAATCCATCCGCAAGCAATCTTGAAAATGGTTTTCTACGGTTTCCCATTCTGAGTTACGCAAAGGACACGGTTGGTACCGTACTATAGGCCACAAATAATGCCTTCCGAATTCCTTTCTTTCCTGAAAGATTTCAGGTCCCTTAAAGATGCTTACATGAAAAGAGCTGCATCGAAGGCGAGCCAAACATCTCTTCCAAGAATGTACTGATGTATCATGTCTTCAATTTTTACTGCAAGAACGATTCTCTACTGTGAAATATCTTATTTGTAACATACTTGGAACGGCGAGTGTAACCATGACGACTCTAAAATATTTGCAAATAAGAGTTATGCAAACGACTAGGTATGTTGTACATCGTAGAGGGCTTTATCAACATCAAGGTTGTATAGCTTTATTACCATGGATAATACAATGTGATTTACGAGGTCGCATACATTAGAAGTCTAGTTGACATCAATGCGTGAATCAATGTTACGACCACGAAACTGTAGCGCGTAGTATTTGTGTATTCCGTTTTGTTTAATATATTAATTTGTTTGCTACAGTTTCAAGTTTAATGTTGAAAAATAATTTTTAAAGAAAGTTTCTGATAACATAAGGGAATTGAAGATCAAATGAAAGATACTTTAATAAAATTTGAGACTGACTTGAGGAACATGGGATGCTTTGATGTGCTGATGGAATTCTGACTTGGTTTCAGATAAGTAATAAATTTAAATACAAGATTGTTGTAGGAGAAAGATGACGATTGTCAAATGAGATTTTAGCCTGGTTTGCGTCCTGAGCTATTCAGCCCAACTTTTAGATTTCTTTGCTGTGCGATAGTGAACCTTATATTAGAAGACTGAATCTCTATTTTAGCAAAGAGACAATGCATTATATGAGAATGATAATTCGTTTGACAGTAGAATGAAGTTATCATATTGCCAAATAAATAAATATACACTACTGGAAATGGAAAAAATAACACATTGACACCGGTGTGTCAGACCCACCATACTTGCTCCGGACACTGCGAGAGGGCTGTACAAGCAATGATCACACGCACGGCACAGCGGACACACCAGGAACCGCGGTGTTGGCCGTCGAATGGCGCTAGCTGCGCAGCATTTGTGCACCGCCGCCGTCAGTGTCAGCCAGTTTGCCGTGGCATACGGAGCTCCATCGCAGTCTTTAACACTGGTAGCATGCCGCGACAGCGTGGACGTGAACCGTATGTGCAGTTGACGGACTTTGAGCGAGGGCGTATAGTGGGCATGCGGGAGACCGGGTGGACGTACCGCCGAATTGCTCAACACGTGGGGCGTGAGGTCTCCACAGTACATCGATGTTGTCGCCAGTGGTCGGCGGAAGGTGCACGTGCCCGTCGACCTGGGACCGGACCGCAGCGACGCACGGATGCACGCCAAGACCGTAGGATCCTACGCAGTGCCGTAGGGGACCGCACCGCCACTTCCCAGCAAATTAGGGACACTGTTGCTCCTGGGGTATCGGCGAGGACCATTCGCAACCGTCTCCATAAAGCTGGGCTACGGTCCCGCACACCGTTAGGCCGTCTTCCGCTCACGCCCCAACATCTTGCAGCCCGCCTCCAGTGGTGTCGCGACAGGCATGAATGGAGGGACGAATGGAGACGTGTCGTCTTCAGCGATGAGAGTCGCTTCTGCCTTGGTGCCAATGATGGTCGTATGCGTGTTTGGCGCCGTGGAGGTGAGCGCCACAATCAGGACTGCATACGACCGAGGCACACAGGGCCAACACCCGGCATCATGGTGTGGGGAGCGATCTCCTACACTGGCCGTACACCACTGGTGATCGTCGAGGGGACACTGAATAGTGCACGGTACATCCAAACCGTCATCGAACCCATCGTTCTACCATTCCTAGACCGGCAAGGGAACTTGCTGTTCCAACAGGACAATGCACGTCCGCATGTATCCCGTGCCACCCAACGTGCTCTAGAAGGTGTAAGTCAACTACCCTGGCCAGCAAGATCTCCGGATCTGTCCCCCATTGAGCATGTTTGGGACTGGATGAAGCGTCGTCTCACGCGGTCTGCACGTCCAGCACGAACGCTGGTCCAACTGAGGCGCCAGGTGGAAATGGCATGGCAAGCCGTTCCACAGGACTACATCCAGCATCTTTACGATCGTCTCCATGGGAGAATAGCAGCCTGCATTGCTGCGAAAGGTGGATATACACTGTACTAGTGCCGACATTGTGCATGCTCTGTTGCCTGTGTCTATGTGCCTGTGGTTCTGTCAGTGTGATCATGTGATGTATCTGACCCCAGGAATGTGTCAATAAAGTTTCCCCTTCCTGGGACAATGAATTCACGGTGTTCTTATTTCAATTTCCAGGAGTGTATATATATATTGTGTAACGGGTATAAATGCAAATATTCTTATATGTGGTACATTAATATGTACTCATATCAGTGTGTTGATTGCTTTTTCTGTGTGTCGAACAGTGCTCCCATAAACACGTCACAAACTTTATGATCCGAAGTTTTCCACACAGTTGCAGCTGCACCACTAAATTGACTAAGCCTGTCAGTACAGGCTAACGGTTTAAACTCACACTAGAACATCTGAGCTGCTATCCAGGGCAAAATAAGCATTAGTAGTTCTCTCTTTCCACATCTGTCTGGAGATACTAAGCAACCTAAATGCATTTGACTTGTAAAAGCTATAATTATTAGTCTGAAAATTATGTAAATACTGATGTACTATCGTTCAGCTACACTGTACTCAGTCATCAATAGTAAGTATGTGCACTTACACCTGTTTTACACACACACACACACACACACACACACACATATATATATATATATATATGTGTGTGTGTGTGTGTGTGTGTGTGTGTGTGTGTGTGTGTGTATGAGAGTGGGAGAGATAGAGAGATGATATTCCCTTGCTGTCCTGTGGCCACTAAACTTGTTTACCGATTCGTTTATAGGAGAGATACAGTTTAACCCAAAACTTCTACAGAAATATACTGTTGAATTTTCATTTATTTATTTACAATAACCTCACAGAATATATTAAATTATGATTTATGTGAAGTGTACTGTGTTAATGTGTCTTCATCAAAGACAAATTTCCTACAAACGTGTATCTTTGTTGCTTAAATACACTTTTATACTTACTTGCAAAGTTAGATGTGACTGAACCACATAGCATCCCAGTTGGCGGTGAGCTGAGGTGTTGGTACCCTCTGCCCACCAAAGCCAGCAGAAGTCCTGTAAAAAGACACCCTAGATTATTAAATTTTTTTCTGGGACACACTTTACACACTGTTATAATATTTATATTTGTATTATGAAGCCAGAAGACAAAAAACCAGAAATATACACTAACTAATTAAACACTGAAGAAAACTCCTAACATGAAAAGGATGTCACTGGAGTGGGAAGAAAAATACTGGTTCATGAAGCATTCATAACAAATTTCATACTACCCAGTCAGTGATAACTTGTCTGATGGTGTACATTTGATTTCAGGCTTGCAACAAACATGAAGATCAGTTACAGACAGGAATTATAATTTACAGTTAGTGAAGAAATTCGTAAAAATATTTCAAAGATAAACAACTGTTTCTGCATAGCTGCAAGAAATACCATAAAATGAGGTGAATAGAAATGATGGGGTGAATGACAGCAAACTTCGAAAGAAATTCTAAAAGTTACATTTTCAACATACTGCTGTGATTTTGCTCTTGAACTGTTTGTCCTTATGCTCTCCACTATATCTAATAAATGATTATTAAATACATTTGCTATCTGTGACTCATCATTTGTAGCCCTTCCATTCAGTTCAGTAGTGCTGTTGTGTTGATCTGTGGCTGGTTGTTCTGTCTCTCGCTTCACTACATTGCATATTGCCGTAAGTCTGTTGCCGGAAGTACTGATTGCTGACTTTATGTGTATGTTCTTTGATTTTTAATAACCTTTCTCAGTAATTTTGAGTATTTTTTTGTATTGTGCAACTACTGAAGGATTCCTACCTATTCTTGCCAAAAGGTACTTCTTCCTTTTCCTTTCACAAGATACTTTAATCCGTCTAGTGATCCATGGTTTTTTAGCTGGCTGTTAAGTGTTTTTTCTGACTAGCTTATGCGGCAAGCTATTTTAATATAATGATATGAATTTATAATGGAATAGGTTAAATTGTATGTTAGCATTAGGTTCATTATCAATTACATCCCATGTCCTCTCCTGAAAACTATTCTTAAAGACATTTGTCCTGGAGTCATTAATTATTCGAACTGATTTCCACTGAGGAGTGTTCATACCTTATGGCGCTTGTTATCTATCGCAACTGTGCAACATGATCAGAGGGACCATTTGTTACTGGGTAAACAGTTATTTTGTTACTTTGAGTTTCATAAAATAAAGCATTATCAGTTAGGGTCCCACTGTCTTTATCCACCTGTGTTGGAAAGTTAATTACTGAGACCAAATTGTAGGATCCAAATACGGTTTCCATATCATTTTTCCTATCAGGATCCTTTAGCAAATCTACATTGAAATTACTACAGACTATTAATTGCTTGCTGCTGTTTGAGAGATACCACAGCAAAGAATCTAGATTCCTCTCAAATAGTACAAAATTTCCCAGTGGGGATCTATATACAGTTACAATTAAAAGTGAGCTATTTTCAAGCATTAATTGAAAAGCACGCATATCTATGTGCATATCACTACAAATATTTTTGAACTTCTATTTTGTCTTAATGTATGTAATAACTCCTCGTTTCCCTATGTTATTTCTGCGTGAGTGAGCTGCACTACTGTAATCTTTTATATGTGTGTGCTCAGACAAGCCCAGAATGATGAAGAGCCAAATGGCAGTTCATCTCTCTGTGAAGAAACAGGATTGCAAGAGAAATGGAGGCCCTGGTGTTCCAGGACCGGCGTATCACAGTCAAGGCAATGCCGCAAAAAGTGAAAAACAGTGACAGAAGAGTTTTCAACGTTTTCCTCGACATTTTGAAGATGACATAGATCACTCATCGCTAGCTACTGCGACTGCTCACACCCATTCAGGATGGCCTGCCTATATGACTTCTTTAGCCGCCTAATCACTACGGACGTGCTGAGTGTGCTGCCATGATTTCGAAACGAAGGAGCAAAGCAAGCAGTGGGAACATAAGGATTCGCGACTGCCGAAAATGGTGCAGACGCAGCCATCAGAGGGCAAGGTAACGGAAGGACTGCCATGATATGATGCTGAGAGATTTTGCTATTAAGGTGCAAACCTCACAGGAAAATACTACCGAAATCTCCTGACGAGATTACGGGGGGCTGTCAAGACGAAGCCTTGTGGGAAGCTGTCCAAGGGTGTGCTTTTGCTCCACGATAAAAATGTCCCAGTTTGTTCTGCACAGTCGTACATGCTGCTTCTTTGGGCTATTAAATTTTGCCAAAATCTCTATCTATTCTTACACCGTTGGGAAAAATGAAGGTTAAATATGTAGAGAAGAACTAACACCAGAACGAAGTTACAGCATTGCAGCTTGGTTTTCAGCATTGTGATAATTAAACTTGCTTACTCACTGCGCTTAATTGTATTCTGGGACCTTCAGCCGACACAACTCGTTGTACAAAATATGCAAATCGGATCCAATTTTCACGTCGAGAATGGGGTAGCAATAAGCGTTACTGGTGGTGGAACTGCAGAGTCACATAGACCGTCTACGTGACTGTTCTGGGTCGCTGAAGGCTGGATACTGCCTGTAAGTGTACTCGAATGAAATGTTTCACTGTCCTGCTTTCTTCCTGTGTGCTTTACAGTATCTGCATGTACTGGAATATTTCGGTCTCCTCAGCTGAGTTCGCTAACGCACGCCTGTATAGTTGCACCAGACTCAGCTGTTGCTGGTTTGGATCGCGGCGGTGGAACAAATTTTCACCGTCAGTATTTGGCCGCCAATTGGAGAAGAGGTAGTCTGCATCTACATCTATGTTCCGCAAGCCACCTTACAGTGAGTGGTGGTGGAGTGTACTTCTTGTATCACTAAATTCCTCTCCTTCCCCCCCCCCCCACCCCCACCTTCCACGTTCTACTCGCGAATGGCACGTTGGTAGTTCCAAACCACCACACTCACTATTGGTAGTGATCCGTCCGTGGGATGGGAATATTAGCCATTCAGTCCCACCGGTGCTATTCGAGAGGAGTAAACTATGTGCTGGCAGTGAATTTCAGCCTCCCTCTTCTTTCGCCAACATACAATACCAGCACGTGACCACACCAAAAACAGATACTTATTACAGTCACAATACTTAAAAGATAAATTTGAGACACAGTTGTCACACACTGGGACGAAAGGGACCATTGAGTGTGGAGGAGAATAACCCTTTCCGATTAGGCAGCTGATAGTACCTCTCGGGGTCACCCAGCTACATGATACATTCTTTCACTAAGCAGTCCTATACTGGCGTGTTTTCGTGTAATCCGTTAAGTCTCACCATAAAAGCAAAGCTGTATGGCTTGATTGACCGAGAAATCGTGAGGGGCAGGTTCAGCTGCATAATAGGAAAGGCATTTCGTATCTCTCGCGCTCAATGGAACCTTTCCGAAGTGTGAGATCTGTGTGTTAAGTGTATCTGTTACGTGTAGATGACTGTAATGGGTGTGTGTGTGTAGTATGGTGTCATGTTCGCATTGTATGATAATGAGAGGGGAGAGAGGGTGAAATCTGGTGCCAAGACGTAGCCTCCTCCCCTCGGGTAGCACCAAGGGGCTTCGAGCTTATCGTCCCCTTCCAACGGACAGATCACCATCAACAGGGGCATATGAACTCATTCCATGAGGCAGTGCAGAGGGGTTTAGAGTTTAATCCAGGTCCCTTGCCCAACGTCTGGTGATCAGAAATTTTATACCATCACCCGTCCTCCCCTTTCAGGAAAAGTAACAGGAAATTTGCCAACAGCGCATGACGTGCCCGTGCAGTTACCCATCTAAGTAGCGGCGCAGCATAACTTCGGTGACCTGACGGGAACCGGTATATTCAGTGAAGCAAGGTCGTTGACAAGTGTAACCATCAGACAATATTTATTCAAAGATCTCGAAATACATTAACTTATAGGCACGACTAAGTGCGCTTCATTTGTCTCCCCATACTTGGTTAAGCCCAGTTTAACAATATTATAGGTAGCCTTGAAACCGTGGATACATTTTGCTTTTTATTTGTTCTCGAATCTGATGCGTTATTTGAACAGATAACAAAAGGAACCAATTACAAACAGAATTCAGCTTTGGAAGCGTAGAAACAATTTCCCGTATCCTTGTCCCCAGTGTCTTTGTTCAAATGTATTCCCAGATAACACATACTACCCCGCTGTAAAAAAATTCTGGTGTAAGAATGCATAGTCTAACGGCGATATAAAAGCATTAAAATTTTGTCGAGCTTTCAGCCGCATCAAGTGGTTAAGTACTCACGAGCTTTCGGCCATTGTCAGGTAGTGACTGAGTGGATATGTAACCACTTGACGCAGCTGTACCTTCGAATAAACTTGTAGAACACTTCCTCATTACTCGCATTCCTTACTTTTTGCTATACTGCCAGTATACCTATGTGTGTTGGTCACCATTACTGTTCCTATTTTTTTCACAGGTCACAATTTTTGCATTAGCCACTCTCTGTTTAACAACACAAACAGCACGCGACTGGTTCTTTGAGAATTGATTTACACTGTTACCTAAACAAAGATCTTTCCATTTGTTTCCAGTCGTTGCATATGGAAGTACAGTAATGAGTAATTGTGTCATAAACACTACCCTTATGTGCGTTTAGTAAACTACTTAGTGACGTAGTGCGATATTCACAATTAAGTTGCCGATTTTTCAAATACTGTAACTGCATTTGCACGCCATATTCAGGTTTGGGTTTTGTGATACATGTACTTCTTCAGTTATTTATGCTGTCAACAGTGAGGTATACTTACGTCTGCTGCTGGCTGTTGTTGTTGTTTCCATCTTCAATATTTTTCAAATTGTGTACGGAATATCTGTTGTAGAAACCCCAGATACTCTTCATCAGCTTATCACTGTATTTAGTGGGCAACTCCTCCATAACTGAAAAATGAAATTCAAATGGCACACTATAATGCATAAGAACTCAAAAGCATAGCATTTTGTTTAGTGAAGTGCACTTAATATTTCTTGACTGTTTCGTTTTTGATATTACGACACCCAAACTATACCCCTCAGCGTCCATGCATACTGGTTTAAATTAGTTGACTTCTGACGTTTAAGGTCCCAGATATGGGTCGACTGTTATGGTGTGGGAGGCTAAGCTATACTTCTTATTTTCTTTTCCTCTCGCTGCCCCCATCCTTCCATCCCAAATGTAATACGCTGTCACTCCCATTTCTAAAGTACTACAGTTGCCTAGTGTTTAATAACAATAATAAAATACATAAAATGTTTTAATATAATAATGTGGTTACCTTAATGATTACGGCATTATTGTAGCATAACTTAGAAGATTAATAGTTTACACAATACAAAACCGGAGTGTGCACTAAGCATTATCTGTATTTAAATAAGCACTAGGGTTGTGAACACTGGTGTCCAGACAGGGCAATGTAAAGTGTACATGAGAGGATGCTATATGGGAATGCAGGCTTTCTCAGCGAATTTCATTAATGAGATCTTCTCGGGTTACCAGCCGAGCCGTGAAACCGTGTTTTCACAACATTTCGAAGAGTTTTCGTCGAAGCGTTGCGACAACACACTGCATGAATCGGCTGATAATCCAAGAAAAGGAGGATGCTGCTTCTTTCAGTTGTTCCTGGCAATGGTCTGGAAATTCAGTGTTTCTGTGATTTTCTTCCTTAGTGGAGAGCCTTCCTCTCTCTTGCCTCACTCAAATTTCTAGCTATTTCTGGTTACATCTGTGGCCTCAAGAACCATGTCGTACTTGTTGGCAGCAAGTATGACCAGCCTGTGAATGGCCACCTGAGGCGCCAAAAGTCATGGGATACATCCTAATATTATGACGGATTTCTTTTTCCCCGACATAATTCAGCGACTCGGCGAAGCATGGATTCAACAAGTCGTTGAAGACCTATGCAGAAATATTGATCCATGTTGCTTCTTTAGCCGTTCATAATTGCGAAAGAGTTTACAGTGTACGATGTTGTGCACGAACTGACGTCTCGATTATGTTCCGTAAATGCTCGTTGGGATTCATGTCGGAAGATCTGGGTGGCCAAATAATTCACTCGAATTGTTCAGAATGTTCCTCAAACTAGTCGCGAATAATTGTGGCCTGGCGACATGACATCTTTGTTTGGGAACATGACGTTCATGAATGGCTGCAAATTGTCTCCAAGTAGCCAAACATAACCATTTAGAGTCAATGATCGGTTCATTTGGACCAGAGGACCCAGTCCATTCCATACAAACACAATCCAAACCGTTATGGAGCAACGACGAACTTGCACAGTGCCTTGTTCACAACTTGGAGCCTTGGCTTCGTGAGGTCTCCACCACACTCGAACACTACCATCAACTCTTACCAACTGAAATTGGGACTCATACGACCAGGCCACAGTTTTACAAGCATCTAGGGTCCAATCGATATGGCCACGAGCCGAGGAGAGGCGCTGCAGGCAGTGTCGTGCTGTTACAAAAGGCATTCGCGTCGGTCGTCTGCTACCATAACCTATTAACGCCGGATTTCTGCGCACTGTCGTAACGGATACGTTCGTCGTACGTCACACATTGATTTTTGCCGTTATTTGACGCCGTGTTGCTTATCTGTTAACACTGACAACTCTGTAAACGCCGCTGTTCTCGGTCGTTAAGTGAAGGCCGTCGGGCACTGCGTTGTCCATGGTCAGAGGTAATGCCTGAAATGTGGTATTCTCGGCACACTCTTGACACTGTGGATTACAGAATATTGAATTCCCTAACAATTTTCGAAATGGAATGTCTCATGCCTCCAGTTCCAACTACCATTCCGCTTTCAAAGTCTGTAAATTCTCGCCGCGCGGCTATAATCACGCCAGAAACCTATTCAAATGACTCACGTAAGTGCAAATGACCGCCTCGCCAATGCACTGTCCTTTCTATACCTTCTGTACGCAAAGCTACCGCCATCTGTATATGTGGAATTCTCTATTCCATGACGTTTCCCACCTCTCTGCAGCCGGTCAGTCTGCAGCTCTCAAGGAAACAAGTGAAAAGTGTGCTGTGTTAAACACAGCTTGTAATTTTCTAGAATCCCTTGCCACTTTTAAAATGTTTTCGCATTAGTTTATTTTCCGAAACTCATCTATCGTCCTACTCGTCAACTCGTTTTCTCTTATTGAGGCGTGCAGGATTGTTAAGTTGTATAAGGCACGACCTTTCTTATAGAAAGTAATACTGACATGATGAAAATGACCAACTCACCGGATCGAATGGCCTCTAATGAAGTTTCGTTTTGTCAAACTGTGGATGCTGTAAGACGAAAATTAAGTGATGCAGTGTACACAAGTGCAAATGTGTCCCATAAAAGGAAGAGTGATGTCTGAAAAAGTTCGATTCGATAGTCTACACTTCAGACGAAGAACATACAAATTTCCTCGAATGCAAACAAAATGGTTGTGTTCTCATTTATTCCACCTCCGCCGTGAGAAAACATATGTGCTCCGTCGAACGAAAGCTGGGCGTAGAACAACGCCACTGTTATGCCACTGCGACTATTTGTGTATTCCTTTGGTCATGACAACTTGTGCTTTTGAACTAACAGTGGTCGTGTAGCTTATCATTCATTTCTACGTCTTTATTGATCACTGCTGCAAATTTATTTTAATAATGAATCACCCTTTAGAGAATACTCTCCATCACAACGTCCTACTTTTTGTACTGTTGTCACAGAAACTGTGTGTATGTCTCTGAACATATACCAGATTTTAAAATAAATCTAGAGCAGACTTTGAAAATTTTTAAAATATGATACCTCCGCCGGAGGGCACTTTCGGCGACTCATAGCGCCAACGGCCCAGGAGAAAGCCGACCAGATCCCATGCGGCGACCGCCCGAGATGCGGACAATGGAGACATTCTGCAACCGCACAGGGGATAGCCGGGCAGATGCCCTCGCCTCACGTAAGAATGGACATCTTGGAAAGAGATTGTCGGACAATGAGCAGCGTGTCGAAAACTGATACACCCCTGTAGCTATAGGGACGGAGCGTCAAGAATGCGCACTTGGAGACATGTGAATCCATCTAGTCTGACAGCAGCCGTTTTATCTGCCTCAAAAAGCAAGAATGTGTGGACAATTCCAGGACTCCTCCAGACACAAAAGCGCCAAGAATCCGCACAGGTAGGCATGTGAGACTAAAGTACTACGTAAGAAATCGTCCTGCTCAGAAAGATGTTTTCTGGACATTGAGGACGTCCCCAGACTCCGATTTCACAACATTTTTGCTAAAGCTAGAGGAGGTCCTTGGTTCACTTTATAGGAAATACTAAAAGTTAGTTATATGTGGTGACTTCAGTATTAATTGGTAAGTGATTGTGCAAGGAAAAGGATGCTGGTAGACCTCCTTAATTCATATAATCTTATGCAAACCGTATTCTTTCCAACGAGGGTGCAAGGGAACAGTAGAACAACCATAGACAACATTTTTGTTCATTCCTCATTACTAGAAGGGCATTCTGTTAGCAAAAAGGTGATTAGCACACTGGACACGCAGTCGGGAGGACGACGGTTCAATCCCGCGTCCGGCCATCCTGATTTAGGTTTTCCGTGATTTCCCTAAATCGCTCCAGGCAAATGCCGGGATGGTTCCTTTGAAAGGGCACGGCCGACTTCCTTCCTCGTCCTTCCCTAAACCGATGACACCGATGACCTCGCAGTTTGGTCTCTTTCCTCAAAACAGCCCAGCCCAGCAAAAAGGTGAATGGCCTTTCAGATCATGATGCACAAATTTTAACTCTAAAGGATTTTTGTGCTGCAACAAATGTTAAATATAGTTATCAACTTCTTAGGAAAGCTGATCCAGTTGCTGTAGAGACCTTTGTAAACCTTATCAAGGAACAAGAGTGGCAAGATGTTTATAGTGCTGATACAGTAGACGATAAATATAATGCTTTCCTCAAGACTTTTTTCATGCTCTTTGAAAGTTGCTTTCCGTTAGAACGTTCAAAACAGGGTACTAGCATAAACAGGCAGCCTGGGTGGCTGACTAGAGGGATAAGAATATCCTGTAGAACAATGTGGCTATTATATCAAAACGTTAGAAACAGTCAAAAACTAAATGCAGCAGCCCATTACAAACAGTATTGTAAGGTGCTTAAAAAAGTTATTAGGAAGGCAAAAGTATGTGGTATGCAGATAGAATAGCTAAGTCTCAGGATAAAATTAAAACCATATGGTCAGTCGTAAAGGAAGTGACTGGTCTGCAGAGACAGGTCGAGGATATAGAATCACTGCGTAGTGGGAATGTCCGTGTTACTGATAAGTGACATATATGTACAGTATTTAATAATCACTTTCTGAGTATAGCAGGTGAACTAAATAGCAACCTAGTCCCAACAGGGAATCATATAGCGCTCGTAGAAAAAGTGTTCCGAGACTGTTACCCGAAATGCTCCTCCATGACACTGACAAGAGGGAGATTGAGTTAATAATTAAATCACTAAAGACCAAGAACTCTCATGGATATAACGGGGTATCTAGCAGAATACTGAAGTATTGTTCTATGTATGTTAACCCAGTACTCAGCCGTATCTGTAACTTTCCCTTTAGGAGTGGTCGGTTTCCTGACCGATTAAAGTACTCGGCAGTGAAGCTACTTTATAAAAAGGGAGACAGGGATAATGTTGACAATTATAGACCTATTTCTATGCCATCGGTGTTTGCTAAAGTTATCGAGAGGGTTGTATATACAAGGTTACTGGAGCACTTAAATTCACATAATTTGCTGTCAAATGTACAGTTTGGTTTTAGAAATTGTTTAACAACTGAAAATGCTATATTCTCTTTTCTCTGAGAGGTTTTGGACGGATTAAATAAAAGGTTGCGAACGCTAGGTGTTTTCTTTGATTTAACGAAGGCTTTTGACTGTGTTGACCACAAAATATTACTGCAGAAGTTGGACCAGTATGGAGTAAGGGGAGTAGCTTACAATTGGTTCGCCTCTTACTTGAAGAACAGAAAGCAGAAGGTAATTCTCCGCAATATTGAGAGTGGTAGTGATGTTCAGTCCCAATGGGGCACTGTTAACTGGGGCGTTCCCCAAGGGTCGGTGCTGGGGTCACTGCTGTTTCTTATTTATATAAATGATATGCCTTGTAGTATTACAGGTGATTAAAAATATTTCTGTTTGCTGATGACACCAGCTTGGTAGTAAAGGATCTTGTTTGTAATATTGAAACAGTATCAAATAATGTAGTTCATGAAATAAGTTCGTGGCCTGTAGAAAATAATTTGATGCTAAATCACAGTAAGACTCAGTTTTTACAGTTTCTAACTCACAATTCAACAAGAACCGATATTTTGATCAGACAGAATGGGCATATTATTAGCGAGACGGAACAGTTCAAATTCCTAGGCGTTCGGACGGATAGTAAGCTGTTGTGGAAAGCCCATGTTCAGGATCTTGTTCAGAAACGAAATGCTGCTTTATTTACCATTAGAACAGTATCTGAAATAAGTGACAGTTCAACACGAAAAGTAGTGTTCTTCACATATTTACATACGCTTATGTCATATGGTATTATTTTTTGGGGTAATTCTTCTGGTTCAAAAAGGGTATTTTTGGCTGAAAAACGGGCTGTTCGAGCTATGTGTGGTGCAAGTTCGAGAACCTCTTGTCGACCCCTATTCAATAGTCTGGGAATTCTGACATTGCCCTCACAGTATATATTTTCTTTAATGTCGTTTGGCCGGCCGGAGTGGCCGTGCGGTTCTGGGCGCTACAGTCTGGAACCGAGCGACCGCTACGGTCGCAGGTTCGAATCCTGCCTCGGGCATGGATGTGTGTGATGTCTTTAGGTTAGTTAGGTTTAATTAGTTCTAAATTCTAGGCGACTGATGACCTCAGCAGTTAAGTCGCATAGTGCTCAGAGCCATTTGAATCATTTTTAATGTCGTTTGTTGTTAGCAATATTAGCTTATTCCCAAGAGTTAGCAGCTTTCACTCAGTTAATACTAGGCAGAAATCAAATCTGCATGTGGAATGCACTTCCTTGTCTCTTGTGCAGAAAGGAGTGCAGTATTCTGCTGTATCCATTTTCAATAAGCTACCACATGAACTCAAAAATCTTAGCAGTAGCCCAAACACCTTTAAGTCTAAACTGAAGAGTTTCCTCATGGTTCACTCCTTCTATTCTGTCGAAGAGCTCCTGGAAGAGCTGAAAAATGAAGCGAATTCCGGTGTTACATTGTTGATTTTCTTTATTTAAACTTACGAACTGTCGCCTGAATATGTTTCTTATATTTCATTTTATCTGTTTCTACTATCGTGTTATAATTTCATGTATTGACTCGTTCCATGACCAGGGAGACTTCTCATTAATTTGGTCCCACGGAACAATAAATAAATAAATAAAATATAAATCACTAACACCAGCAGACCCTCCAAGCCTCACACACAGAGAGCCGTTGCAAAGAAGTGTTGTGTGGCTACTTTCATAACAACTTATGAATACAACAGAACATGGAAACCATGGGTGACCGACGCTGGGAACGTCCTTGACAGTAAAATCGTGAGAAAGACTCCAATTCTCGAGTCGCACACAGGCCACGCAAGATAGGTATTTCTATCCTGCACGGAGTGGCGTGGTCACGAAACGGCGACAGTCATTGGGTGACATTGTGAATTTAGTCCGCCAATGGCAGTGTTGAGAGAGTAAATATTTCGAGGAGATGGATGAAGAGTAAAAGGGGAGTCGGTGGGACGGCGCGGAAGCAAGAGGGAAGGGGGGCTCTTCCATCCATCGCCAACATCCGCCTTCCGACACCGTGACAATGCTCCTTCGGCTACGCAACCCGCAACGAGCAGAAAACGCGGAAACCATACCTGAGCCTCACCGCAAAGCTGCGACCGATGGATGGCCTTTGTAGTCTCGTCCCTTCAACCCCACAAACCAACCGCAAAGCTGCAGGTCGCACAGCTCCGCGGCGACCTGCCATACTGACGCCGACGGCACTACACGACGAATGATTACGAATAATGATGAGATGGTTCATTCCCCCCCCTCCCTCCCCCTTAATAACTGATTCGTGTCCACGCCCAGTCAAATCGGCCCTGAGACTTGTAATTCTTTGTTTTGCTTTGTGTGCAAAAGTTGTTGAAATAAATGCTGTCAAATTCAAATGGCTCTAAGCCCTATGGGACTTAACATCTGAGGACATCAGACTTGGAACTACTTAAACCTAACTAACCTAAGGACAGCACACACATCCATGCTCGAGGCAGGATTCGAACCTACGACCGTAGCAGCAGCCCTGTTCCGGACTGAAGCGCCCAGAACCGCTCGGCCAAATCGGCCGGCTAAATGCAGTCATTTCATGTTTTATTCATCTAAACAATCTGTTCCATTCGTTTATCAATCCTCTAATCTCTTTGATTTCGTCCAGTTACTGATGTCACTTAATTCTGACTCCCAATGTGGGACAGTTTCATTAGTCATCTACATGTCATTCTGGCAGAGAGGAGAATTTTCAGTTCACGAAATTTTTGACGCCGAACGTGGGGCGATCCCATTAGTAATTTGCGTACTGTGCGATATCACAAACAATTTCGCGATTCACTATATTTTTAGCGCCCAGTGTGGAGCAATCTTATTAGTCATCTACATGACATTTCATGTCAGAGAGCAGGGAAGAATTCTCTATTCACTACATTTTTGGCACCCAACGTGGGACGATCTCATCGGTAAATTTCCTGCTGTGTGACATCACAATTTCTCGATTTACTACAATACATACATACAAACATATATACATATAAACATACGTTTACGTGAATATAATACACACACACACACACACACACACACACACACACACACACACACACACACACACTTGAACAATATTCACTGCCAATCGGTCAGTCATTATACTGGTATCATGCGCAGTGGTTGTGTAATGGGTCCTAGGTTATACTTACGTACTCGTGTACTCGCTCTTCTTTCTATGCTGGTACAATTCACTAGTACCTGACAACAGATTGAAGTGACGAGCTTCCAGTTAAATGGGCAGAGGTGGACATTCGCGAGTCCAGTCTCCGAGCATACGAAGATGGTAAGTTCGGAGATGAAGTCTAGGACCGGCTGGCGAGTATAAAGCGAGTATACGGAGCTCATTCGTGACCTCCACTGTCTGCAGGCAGGCTCCACAGCGCTTCTCCCTCCGCAGAGATAGGAATCACTTTTAAGTCTGTATCTCCTTGTTCGACTTACCCCGTTTCTCTAAGGGGTCGGCATTTTTGTATCGGTTTTGGAGATGTTAGTGACCACTGGCAGCCGGAACCTGTGTCTGCCATATGTTAAAATGTGGAAACGTTTTCTAAATTTTCGCGTTGCTTGTATCTGAGGAGGGGATGTCGTTACCAGCTCGGTATTTCATTCAAAAATAAACTAGTCGGAGGCTGTAAAATGAATGTCGCTGAAGGGATGGTAATGCCATTGCCTGCGGAAGAAGATTTGATCCCCATAAGAGCGCCGAGGCAACAAACTCGTCCCTACTGGAACACAGACGCACACCCACGTGACAACAGAGCGAGCACGTGCACGTGTAGACCGTCTACTGCACTCAGTGGTGCTGAAAACAGAGGAATCGAGGCTTCAAAAGACGAGCAAAGGGGTGTATTGCTTAACCTTACAACGGTCGGAGGGCAGGGAACGGAAATTCACGGAAGAATTTCGCAAATTGTCCTTCCGAACTGCGACCCTCGATCTGGCCTCTGTGTCAGTGGCTGTCACCGTAACTCGTCGGTCTGCGGTAATGAGGGCATCCATCCGCTGAACAATGTTATCGGCAATGCGTTGTGTCGTTCCACATCGTGCGTCATCGGCCAACGACATCCGTCCTTCCTCGAATCGCTCGTGGCACTGACGTGAAGTGCTCCTTGGATATTTATGCCGCTTTTTGGCGAATTTCCGCCTCCCGCGCTCCTTCCTCTGTCAAGAAACAGACTACACGCCTTTACTTTTCTTTTGAAACTTTCGTTGCTCTGTTTTCAGCGTGACTGAATGCAGTGGATCGTCGGTGCGTACACGTGCGCGCTATGTCGTCACGTGGGTGTGCGCTCGTGTCCCTCTAGCGGCAAGTTTGGGGCTCCAGCGCTCTTATAGGGGTCACACCTTCTTCCGTAGAAAACGGTATTACGATTCCTTCGGGGATTTTCATTTTACAGCCAACGGCTCGTTTCTTTTTGAATGGTCTTAATATCTTGCTGGATGTGGAAAACGTGCAAAAACCACATCGCGGCTTGTCGGGTGTAGGAAACTTTTGGTCTTGGGGGCATAGAGGCGCCAATCTCAACTTGACGCCCCAAATAGCCGCTTGTGTTGCTTGGGCCTTACAGTAGTCATGCTTACTTGCAACAGTACATGTTAAAACACGAAATACTTACGGAGCCTCGTTTCCCAAAACCGAGGTTGCTGTATTATTGTACATTCTTTTCTTATTTGTCATTGATCTGTGAGATTCTTATTGAATTTTAAGCAAGCAAAAACGTTCTTTATATTAAAGCTCTTAACAATTACTGACCGCATAACGAGACCTCATTACGAAATCTTGTTATGCCTACCTCACGATGGATTAAAAAAAAACTGGAACTGGTAATGGTAAAATGAGAACAAACTTTTTTTATATAATATTTGTGGCCGATTGGTGCTCGTATTCGAGTTACAATCCTTGTAAGTCTACTACAGATATATTTTTGAAAATGTCTGTTTTCGAAAAGACAGACTTTGTTTATGTAAAAAAGTCATTAAAAATTTAAATTATTGCTTTAAATGGTAGTCCTTCCGTGTCCTGGTGTTGATTTTTGATTAAAGCCGTATAGATCGCTTTGTGTATTTCTTTATTAATAACTTCGTTTCGGCTACTGCCATTATCATATCTGCAATTAAGGCTAAAGTACCATAAGAATGAGAGATGTATGTATACTTTGTCAGGCTACAAAAGATGAAAAATTTCAAAGTTAAAAAGTTTTAATAAATCACTCACCAAAACATAGAATGTGTAAAAAAATGCTCAGTGTCAGTTTTTCGAGCCCAGTTGGAAGGTAATTTATTGCTAAGACTTAGGTTTTACTGTAACTGGCACTGTACATCGCTTTAAAAGTTCTGTGTTTTAAGTTTACAAGTTTTAAGTTTAAAAAGATTAAGTTTTCAATTTTCCATCTTTTTTAGGCTGATAAAACAAACACCTCTCATTCTTACGTTCCTTCAATCTTAATTACAAATCTGATGATGACAGTAAAAGAAATGACGTTATACATAAAGAAATATTTAATAGATCTAGACTCCTTTATTCACAAAGTATCCAAAATGACTATTTACTTTGTTATAAGTCCTGACGTCGGCTGTCGTATCTGCTTTTGGGACAACACAAGTGGAGGCACTATTAGTCATACTAGGCGTCTGTCCAGTAGATATTACTGTTAGGTACAAAGGTTCTATTTACTGGCTTCGTAAAGGGAATATTCCCAAGGTGAGAGCAAGTACTGTTCAGGAACGATAACCAAACTAGAGGTAGAATTATGGAAGGGGCGTGAGTGGCAAAATGATCGAGGCAGTATCACGACAGATTGCAGAGCATACATATGGAATGTTTCCAAAGATGAAGGATGCTTAAAAGCTGCTAAATTCATCTGGAGGCATGCTTCATTGCCTGGCACGCCATGGACCACACCTTGAATATTTACAAAAGACGTATGCATTTGGCGCCGTCATTGGCACACCAGACCATACTGCATTGGAGTGCCTAGCTTATGAAGATCTGTGGATTCGAGTAACAGGCATGGGAACATTCATTGACATTATTAGCGACTTACTGTTGATCGAAATGGCAAATAAGGTATCCGGGAGCAAACTTAGAAAAAATTTAGTAAACAAAGGTACTGTAAGAGGAACCTGATGGTAAGTAATGGCGTTGAAGTGAGTACCGTGAAAGCAGTGAATATTACCGACCCTGGAATTAACACCTACAAAGAGGACGACCAGAAGCAATGGAAACGTGGTGAACAGCGTGAGTGCTATGACGTAATGAGCATAATGAATGAGAACTTTTAGATGTTTTATGTAGGTCTACCAGCAAGTGCTTGATGCAGGGAGAGGAGAGGGACGTTAAGTCTCACTCGTTAGCTCCAATGTGGCTCCGTCTCAGGGGTGACCCGTACTGGGTTTAGGATTATTTGCGGACGGTATGGGTTCCCTAGATAACCGGTTTTAGAGATTTAGCATGTTTTCCCCACCGATCGGTGACTCGCTCCCATCCGCGTAAGTAATTTTAGCATAGGTCACAGATGTAGAATTCCGCAACAGGGGCTTCCTGGAGCATAAAACTTTCTTAACCATGAGTTGTATTAGGACCTGCCAGTAAACCATCTGCTGTGATGATAGTGTAGATGATCAACAAATAAAAGACTATAGTTGAAGAGTTTTGGGTGCTTTCTACTTTTTGTTTTAAATTTAATTGTACCAGTTATTGCAAATGTTTAATTTACATCGAAATGTGGAGGCGAATGTTTAATCAAAAAATGGCTCTGAGCACTATGGGACTTAACTGCTGGGGTCATCAGTCCCCTAGAACTTAGAACTACTTAAACCTAACTAACCTAAGGACGTCACACACATCCATGCCCGAGGCAGGATTCGAACCTGCGACCGTAGCGGTCGCGCCGTTCCAGACTGTAGCGCCTAGAACCGCTCGGCCACCCCAGCCGGCAATGTTTAATCACTGTTGTATACGACTTCCTGTAGTTACGTGGAAATATGACCCGTATTAGATTCTGGGTAGTGGGTGTCAAGATCGTAAATATTAATAAATAAATGTACTTTGTGTTTTTATGATGAAAACTTAGTAAATAATAAATGCAAGAGAAGACTCACACTTGTTCCCCAGGTGCGGGAAGCCGCCGCGGCCGGCGCTGCCTGTCCCAGATGCCTCTGGATCTTCTCGGCTTTGTGCATCTTGGCGCTGCATATTGGCGCGCACTTTGTACACGGCGTGCATGCTTGGCGGGAATGCCGACATCTTGCGGCACCCTGCAACAAGGCAACTGCTGCGTCATACACTTCTCCTCTCCCGCGATGTACAATTGGCAGAATGCTGGAAAACGTGTGTAATGGCACACACTAGGGAGATTTTATATCAAATCATACATATCATGTCAACTCGTGGTCATGAATTTCTTTGAAAACAAATATATTAAACCTCTATATTATAAGTTTTAAGAAATAAAGTATTTTCGCTTTATCTACATTTTTGTAAATATTATGGCCCTTTGAAAGATGTATAGTTTGTAAATAACTCTGAAAACAGTAGAGATAAAAATAACTAATAAACCAAAAGTACTGGAGACCTGGCAGATGTTTTTCGTATGGGCTTCCTTTAACTTACATATTTAAGATGAAGATACGAAATTTAACTTAATTTTTCCACTTAAATTTTTTTTACTTGATTTGGAAAGTGACAGGATGCTATCTTTTCTGTCATATTACCAGATACTACTGATGTAATTATAAACAGTATATTCTCTGCCCCAGCTATCTGTATTATTTAAATATTTATCACAAAAATGCAAAAAATTGCATTTTTGCGAGTGTCTACAAATTATTTACTCGAAAACCCCAATCCGAAAACTTTTGAGAATTACACAAAATACTGTTTGGTTGGTATGTAAGTAGTCAGTGTAAACAGAATGGGCAATATTTTCCTGTGTAAAGCGTTAAAAATTGTTCAACATTCTGCATATTTCACATCACTGAGTTTCTAGTGTAAAATATGCATGCTGGCAACACTACTTACACATAAACCATTCTGCATCGACTTTTGTGTTTGGTTTGAACTTTTTGAGAGATACAATGTCAGTGAGGAAATACAGTGGTGAAAGAGTGAGGTGTGTGGACTATGAAAAAAGACGCAATGAGGTGGTGTTTAAGAAAAGTGAAAAACACTTCACAGTTGTTGAAAATCTGTCAGAGGTATTGCAGAAACATCTCGGTCCTCAAGTAACGGTATTAGCATCGCATCCATTGTGAAGGAATTGGTACACTCACTACAAGAAGAAATTTAGTGACAACCCAGCTGAACGGTCATCATCACCCGAGTTTGAAACTGAAAAAGACAGTGCAGATATTTATATTCCTAGGTGTGAAGTTGTTGATGCATTTAATGTTAGCATTTCTACTGTGGCCCCTACTATATCCTCCCTTAAACGTCCAGGAGAGGTAAAAAGCACAAGATGAAAACAATATGTCAAAAAGAAAAGTGGAAGAAATTGAAACACGTTTTACACATGCAACATCCTCAAAACTTTGTGAAGTGTATAATGTAGATGCACTGGGTGCAGAACCTGAAGATAGTGGTATGTGCACTAATTGTGGTGTGTGGTTTCAAAACCTCTATACTGCTATCTCAGTAGTCACGTATACTGAGGAGATACACTTACTGACACTAATACCTGGTAGCTACTCTAAGCAGTAGATACAGAAATACATACCCACTTCCTCACATTATTTAATTTCTACGGCTCGTAAAATAAAGAATGAAGAAGGTATTTGGCCACGTCCAGTTTCTTACTGAGGGCATCCGTTGCAAGATGATACGCTTACTACTGCTCTAGAATATTACCTAAGTGATGAAAAATTTGCAGCAGGCTGATGTCATCTCTGTTAGTGAAAATGGTGAAAAAGTTAAAAAGGTAAAAAGATACACCACAAGATCAACAAGAGAAGCATATCTCCCAATAAAAAGGAGAACGCGAATTTAAAAATTGGTCTCACAAAATTCTAGTCCTTACGACCAAAATGGGTAAAATGTCAACCAGTGAAAGAAGTATGCACATGTATTTACAGCACTAATTTGAAACTTGTTTGTTTCGACATAAGCAGTGTCACAGGAAAGAAGTATACAGAGATGGAGCTGATGCAGCTGTGTATATCTCAAGAGCCACAAGATAAATGTTGGTTGCAGGAGTGTGAAATGTGTCCTGATGTTGAAGTGATGACTGTTGAAGAATTACATTCTCAGGATACTGACAATGACGTAACCTACGAACTGTGGGAGAGAGGAGAGTTGGTGAAGAAGGCAGTAGAGCCAGAGAAGTTTGTTACAGAGGTTAGGCATTGGGTCATGAAAGAAATAGCTCACCATCATATCTAGAGGATTCAGAGACAGGCCATAGCAGAAGTAATATCAGCCACACCTCAGAATATTGACACATTAGTTCTTCATTTTGACTTTGCAGAGAACTGGTCTCTTGCTTTACAGAACGAAATTCAAAGTTACCACTAGCACTCGTCAAAGGTATCAATATTCACATGTGTTGCTCACTCCCTTGGAACATCACACTGTTTTTCTATTGTCAGTGGTGATCTCATTCATGGCAGTGCACATGCATGCCATGCTGTCAGCACGATAATTGATGACGTAGCATCTAGAGGCCATGCATTTCCTTAACATGTGTTTGTGACTGATGGTATAGCATCTCATTTTAAAAACCGCTTTCAGGTTTATGAGCTTGGTCAACACTGTAGTACAGAAATTAAGACAAAAATGTATATCTTCAGCAACAGGTCGTGTAAAATATGCATGTGATGGGGTAGGTCTCTGTAAACATCTTGCAACAAGATTTAATCTCCAGCATGAAGCTATTGATGCTATAGGAGATGCCACTGGATTTGTACACACCATATCAACAAACATGAAACTCTTAATTCTAAACGAAAGTACATTAAGGGAATTCTGTTTAAAAAAGGGAGGAGAGTGGTCTGCTATGAATCCTGTAGTAGGAATTCAATCAACTCACTACTGGGCTGCATTTTGGGGTGGCACATACATTGCAAGAACGGTTCTCCACGAAATGCAGCTTGTTTATTGTGTGTGAAATGCAGAGGCAACAGTATACTGTACATTAGAAGATTCTGTAGTGAGCCACTTCATTTCTTGTGCGTATGACAATCAATGGTGGGTGGGACAGATAATAAATGTCTCTCAAGAGCTGCAAGATATAACCATCTCCTTTATGACACCTCATAGTCCTGCTAATGCTTTCAAATGACCATCATCAAAAGATCAGTGTGCAGTTCCCATTTCCCAACTACTGCACTTGTTGGACCATCTTTTTCCATGTGCAAATTCAGCTCGGCTATACAAGTTCAATCAGAAGCAGATGAAAAAAACAAATGACATCTTTTCAACAGTTCAGTGTGTACAGTGTTGATTGTCACGTTGTAGGCACTTATAATTCATGGAAAGTGATGAGCTAGTAAAATCATGGCAGAAGAGAATAATAATTTGTGAATAATATCATAAAAAGAAAGATGGGTATAAATATTCTATATCTCATTTTTGTTATAAAATGCTTTCGAACAAAATCATGAATTTTTTTCCCTACTCACTTATAATGTTGTAAAGTAATTATTTTGTTTTAGAAATACCAGTTTTGCTAGACATTTACTTAAAATTAGCCATCAATTTAAATATTTAAGAGAACATGGTTTTTTGACCTTGATACATTGTAGAACGGCAACCAGTCAGCGGTGAGCCCATAAGTTTATTCGGAATGTGAACGGTTTTGTCCTGCTATGTTGCTGATGTGCTATGCTCTACTTGTTAGAATGAAAGTTCGTTCACTCTCTTTGTACATTAGCAAAACTTAAAGCCTGTGTCCTTTGGATTTCCTTGTTAACAGAAATGCACTTTACAGTTACTTACGTCGACAATCTTACTGAACTGCTGTTTTTGCAGTACAGCTTATTATCTTAACAAATAAGTGGCGTTTCGATACTTTCAGAGTAAGCAATTTAATAGTTATATTTTACTTATTAACTGCCGGAGCAAATTTCGTGACAGACGTAACCAGCCATGGCTTTGCCTAGCTGTGACTATCTATCAGAAACTATTATCTTCACTTAATATAATACTAAGTACCTACTCAGTCTATCATATATTAGCTGGGAAAGGTGGTGTAAACGCACGTATCTGCGCGCTCATCCCTGATTGGTTGTTGTTTTATGGTCGTAGCTTCGCAATGGTGCATATCCAATCAATGGTTAATTGGAAAACTTTGCTCAATTTGTTTTTATTTTCACGTATTTTTTGTCCACCATATGAAATTTGTAGAGAAATTAAAACAAATATGTTGTTTATGTTTTGGAATACGCCTCTAAAAGCATTTTACGATAAATCCAAATTGTGGCTACAAAACGACATCAAACAGTGAAAGGAAGAATATCATTAAGTTTACACAAATTCTGGTCCTGATAATTATATTTTTAATGTTTATGAATAATTAAATAAAATATTTTATGAAATTTCAAACTGTCTGTCATCTGCTTGAGAAACTAAATTTATTTTAAATATCTAGTGAATTACATCCGTATGCCAATTCCTCTGATGTAGGTAGTTTCCACTTTTTGTGTTTCTTCGTTTAAGTCGTTGGGCGATCTACTTTAGTTTGCATTGGGACCCCGGATGGAGGAATTATAAGAAATTAAACATTAGTACATTAGTATTGAGTTAATCTTCAGTCTTTTCTCAAAAAAGAAAGTGAAAATAAAAAAAGTCATACAACTTCTGTAGAACTGCTGCTACTTTCTTTTATCTACGAAAGTATCTTTGGAAATTCTTCCCTTGTACCTTGGGTAGATTCAACGCTGAAATTACGCAGTGTCGGCGGTTGTCGCTAGACAAATGTCAGTTGCTCTGAATGACTTTTAACTTATGCTTTTTATTCCTAATCACAAATGCTTTCCCCCAGGTCTTCTATTATCTGTCTCTTCCTTTCCTCTCTATGTCATGTCTGTCCTTCTCCTTCTCCCCGCTTCTCTCTTCGTGTTATCACCCCTCCCCCTCCCCCCCCCCCCCCACACACACACAATAGAAGGCCGGTGGACCACAGTATTTCTTTCAAATGGTTCAAATGGCTCTGAGCATTATGGGACTTCTGAGGTCATCAGTCCCCTAGAACTTAGAACTACTTAAACCTAACTAATCTAAGGACATCACAAACATCCATGCTCGAGGCAGGATTCGAACCTGCGACCGTAGCGGTCGCGCGGTACCAGACTGTAGCGCCTAGAACCGCTCGGCCACCCCGGCCGGCTATTTCTTTCCGGTTTCCAACTAACATGAGTACCGAATTTCATACATCTCACACGTATTTTTACAAGTATTTCATCTGTGGTGTCAAGCAATTTTCACCCTGCAGTTTCATTTTCATGCAGGTCATACACCCAGCGTTATACACTAAAGAGCCAAAGAAACTGGTATACCTGCCTAATATCGTGTAGGGCCCCCGTGAGCACGGAGAAGTGCCGCAACAGGACGTGGCATGGACCCGCATAATGTCTGAAGTAGTACTGGAGTGAACTGACACCATGAATCCTTCAGGGCTGTCCATAAATCCATAAGAGTACGAGAGGGTGGATATCTCTTCTGAACAGCACGTTGCGAGGTATCCCAGATATGCTCAATAATTTTAATGCCTGCTGAGTTTGGTGGCCAGTGGAAGTGTTTATACTTAGAAGAGTGTTCCTGGAGCCACTCTGTAACAATTCTGGAGATGTGGGGTGTCGAATTCTCCTGCTGGAATTTCCCAAGTCCGTCGGAATGCACAACGGACATGAATGGATGCAGGTGATCAGACAGTATGCTTACGTACGTGTCACCTGTCAGAGTCGTATCTAGACGTATCAGGGGTCCCATATCACTCCAACTGCACACGCCCCACACCTGCTGACATGCAGGGTCCATAGATTCATGGGGTTATCTCCATAGTCGTAAACGTCCATGCTCTCGATACAATCTGAAACGAGACTCGCCCTACAAGGCAACATGTTTCCAATCACCAACAGTCTAATGACGGTGTTGACGGGCCCAGGTGAGGCGTAAAGCTTTGTGTCGTGCAGTCATCAAGGGTACACGACTGTGTCCTCGGGTTCGAAAGACCATATCGATGATGTTTTGTTGAATGGTTCGCACTCTGACAGTTGTTGACGGCCCAGCATTGAAATGTGCAGCAATCTGCGGAAGGGTTGCATTCTGTCACGTTGAACGATTCACTTCAGTCGTCGTTGGTTCCGCTGTTGCAGAATCTTTTTCCGGTCTCAGCGATGTCGGAGATTTGATGTTTTACGGGATTCCTGATATTCACGGTACACTCGTGAAATGGCCTTACGGTAAAACCCCCACTCCATCGCTACCTCGGAGATGCTGTGTCCTATTGCTTGTGCGCCGACTATAACACCACGTTCAAATTGACTTAAATTTGATAACCTGCCATTTTAGTAGCAGTAATCGATCTAACAACTGCGCCAGACACTTCTTGTGTTATATAGGAGTTGCCGATCGCAGCACCGAGACTATATTTAAAATAAATTATTCTATATACACTGTCTGATACAAGTGAAACAGTCAGGAAACGTAGTCAGATGTTAATGTAACTTCATACGCGTACAAGGAACTGCACAACGGCGGGATTCAGATCGAATCCCACTTACAGAAATTACACTGCCTGTCGAAAAAAGTGAAGAGCCCACAAGCGGGCGAGGAAACTTCATAGGTTAAGCGGGTATGTGATGTTATGTCTACGCCCTGTATCTATAAAGTCACTATACTGAGAGCTACGATATTCAGATGTTTCTTTCTCTTGTTCTGCCACTGACTCTACCTCACGACCTCAAGTGCCTTTTCCAAGTATGAAATCCGAGGAATGACAAGGAGCAGATTTCCTGGTGTGTTTTTAGACGTTGTGGGCCCCGTGTTGAGTGTCAGCATTACGTGGCTCCCTGAGTTATGTGCATTACTGCCCAGTCTGTAAAGTGAGTGATTCATGCTAATGTGGCTGGGAAATTCAAGTTTCAGCTGCCGCTACTTTTTGTGCTGTCAAATGTACCTAGCAGATGAATTCAAGATGATTAACATCACCGTTGGTATACAAACAGTATAAGAACGCTACATAAGGAACATCGCCTAGTGCATGACAGGTAGAAAACGAAGCATACGTACACACATAGGCAGAGTTTCATTTAAATGCACTCAGCTACCAGACGGGCAGCGCGTGAAGCCGTCAATAACTAGTGTAGAGAAATACTATCGCAGGACGTAACTCAAAATTCCTCGAAATTAATAGTATACTTTAAGGGTGTCAGTGGCACAAATATCAATGTTCAGACACTTCTTAGCGAGATAGAAACGGAACCAGGAAATAGAAAAATAAGAGCCGTAATGCAAAATTAAGTGTCGACTGTTTCTTCAGAAAAGATAAATCAAGAAATATCGTTATCACCGAATAGCCGTACCGTACCAAGATGAATGATATAATAACACGAACCAGTGGTGTTGAAAAGGACCTCAGATTGTTGAAATTCAATAAGAACCCGACGCACGATAGAGTTTGTGTCAAGTTTTATACACAACTTGGTAGTGCATTAGTTGCACTCTTTCCCACACATTAGCAAATATCGTTTGAGCAAGGAAGTGTTCTCAGTGAATGGAAAAGAGTAAAGGTACACCCATCAATAAAAAAGCAGTATAACCAAGCCACACAACTACATCACTAACAACAATTTGTCGGAAAATACTTGAGCATGTTCTGAATTCAAACATAATGACCTAGGAAGAATAGAATAGTGTTCTCCCTTGAAATCAGCTTGGTTTCCGAAACCATCGATCCCCTTCGGATCTCTGTCCAGGTTCTCGAGTGGATCGAAAATTGCTTGACTGGCAGGAAAGAGCAAGCACGATACCCTGGAAAGAGAGTCATCTACAAACACTGGAATGATATCTGGTGTGCTCCAATGGAACGCACTAGCACCGTTACTGTATTATTCATTAATAACTACGGCAAGCTGTATCCATTTGAACCCACTTACTGTATTCATGGGTTGGTCTCCCTCCACAAATGCACCCCACCCCTCCTTTCTCTTGCATCCTATCACAGCATTCCGTCTTTTAGTCAAGTTGTAGCATAAATTTTTTTCTTCCCCAACTAGATTCAGTACATCCTTCTTAGTTACTCAATCTACCGATGTAATCTTCTACTGTGCCAACACGTTTTAAAAGCTTCTATTGTCCTGCTGCTTATGGTCCACATTTCACTTCCCTACAAGACTATACTCCACACATCTACCTTTAGAACAGAGTTTCTAGCGCTTAAAATTATTTTAGATGTTAGCAGATTCCCCTTTTTTCAGAAATGTTTTTCTTGCTATAGGCTGTCAGCGTTTTACATTCTCTTTGCTTTGGCCAACATCAGTTATTTCTCTGCCCAAATAAAAAAAAACCCTCGTATGATAATTTTCGTGTCTTATTTTCTAAGCTACTTTCCTCGGCATCGTCTGATTTAATTCTTCTACATTCGACCACTCTCGTTTTACTTTTGTTGATGTTCAGCTTACAACATCTTTTTAAGACACTGTACATTTCATCCGACTGCTCTTCGAAGTGCATTCTGTGAGAGAACGCTATCAGTGTCAACCCGTAAACTTTTTATATCTTCTCCCTGAACATCAATCCTCTCACCAAATTTCTCCTAGGTTTTATTTACTGCTTGCTCAATATGCAGATTAAATAACATGGAGACGCGAGGGATTAGCCGAACAGTCTAAGGCGCTGCAGTCATGGACTGTGCGGCTGGTCCCGGCGGAGGTTCGAGTCCTCCCTCGGGCATGGGTGTGTGTGTGTTTGTCCTTAGGATAATTTAGGTTAAGTGGTGTGTAAGATTAGGGGCTGAAGACCTTAGCAGTTAGGTCCCATACGATTTCACACACATCTGAACAAATAACATGGAGGGGAGTTACAACCCTCTATTATCTCTTTCACAATTATTCCATCCCTTTCATATTATTCAACTCTTATAACTGCAGTGTGTGTTTCTGTATAAGAAGTAAATAATTTTTGATCTCTGTTTTTTATCCCTGCTATCTTAGACTTTCAAAGAGTGTACTGCAGTCAATGTTCTCGTAAGCTTTCTCTGAATCCACAAATGCTACAAACGTAGGTTTGTCTCTCTTTAACCTATCATCTAAGATAAGTCGTAAGATCAATATAGTCTCGCGTGTTAGTACACTTCTTCGGTGGCCTAACTGGTGTTCCCCGTGGCCGGCTTCTACTTTCTATCTGTGAGTAAAGTCTGACCGGGAACAGTTATAGTAATAACAATTAAGCTCTCGCGAAAATTTTATCTTGATGCAAACACTTTCCAATAGCTTTTAATGTACAAAACTACAATACTTCGTACCTCACGAATCATAAATAGTGTGGCATTCTTTGACTACAAGATTAATGAGTCACAACTAGGGTCAATAATGTCATACAAATATTGTGCAGAGATAGGAACTGGAACGACTACATATGCTCAGTAGTATGTAAAGCAATTCTACGGTAGGACTCTGGCAAACTGCTATCTGTCTACAAATAGAGATTGAAAACGAAAGAACCGTACCGCCCATACTTGAATATCGGTTGCGTTCATGGAATCCATATCACGTCGAAGAAGCATGGCCCATCGAGAGTTTTAAAGGAAATAAAAATGGCTCTGAGCACTATGGGACTTAACACCTATGGTAATCAGTCCCCTAGAACTTAGAACTACTTAAACCTAACTAACCTAAGGACAGCACACAACACCCAGTCATCACGAGGCAGAGAAAATCCCTGACCCCGCCGGGAATCGAACCCGGGAACCCGGGCGCGGGAAGCGAGGAAATAAAAAGGAGTGAATAGTCACAGTCTTCTTTACTGTAGACAGAGTGTAATAGAAATGTTGAAAAATGTTAAGTGGCGGACACTCAAAGAAAAACACCGTACGACTCATACGTACTTGCTTATAAAGTTTTAAACCGTGTCTTTCAGGGCCGAAACTACGAATATTCAGCAGCCCTCTGGATATCTAACAAAGACTGTGTTTCCTTGGAAAAACACTTGGAAGATGCAACATACTGTATCTACTAAACACATTGCCTACACCATGCTTGTCCGCCCTCTACTAGACTATTGCTGTGCGTTAAGGGGATCCTTACAAGATAGAACTGACAGTGGACATCGAAAAAGTTCAAAGAAGAGCAGCGCGTTTGTATTATAGCAAAACAGAGGAGTGAGTGTTACGCATATAATACGCGATTGGATTGACAATCATTAAAACAAAGGTGTTTTTATTTGCACTGAGATCTTTGTACGAAATTTCAGTCTAAAACTTTCTCTAAGGAATGCGCAAAATTTTGTTGACTCCCACCTACAAAGAGTGAAACGACCATCGTAATGAGAAATTGAGCTCACACGGAAAGATATAGGTATTCCTTACTCCCGCGTCCTATTCTAGAGTGGTAGGTTAGAGAAGTGGTCTGATTGGTTGGTTGGTTGATATGGGGGAGGGGACCAAATAGCGAGGTCATCGGTCCCATCGGATTAAGGAAGAATGGGGAAGGAAGTCGGCGTGCCCCTTCAAAGGGACCATCGCGGCATATGCCTGAAGAGATTTAGGGAAATCACGGAAAACCTGAATCTGGATGACCGGACGCGAGTTTGAACCGTCGTCCTTCCGAACGCTAGTCCAGCGTGCTAACCACTGCACCACCTCGTCGGTGGAAGTGGTGTGAAAGGAGTTCGATGAGCTCTCTGCCAAGCACTTAAATTTGGATTGCAATGTGATAATACAGATGTAGATCTAGAGAGAGTGCAGATTATATTCAGCAAATAACAGCTTGCTGAGAGGAATAACGGCAGTCATTCTTCAAAAACTCCATGCGTACATGGAACGTGGAGAAACAATATAATTATGCTATAATAAAAAGTTCTCGTCACGTACTTCGTAGTAAAGCGCTCAGTGCAAATGTAAATGTAGATGAACCACTGCATTTTATCGCTTGGGTTATTCTATGGGAGTCTTTTTTTATTTTAATCAAAGTTGTCCTCTCTATTTTCAGACAAGATATCTGCAGAAGCTGCGTCAAAGCAAGGGCAGATCAAGTGTGCTGCACTTTTGCCTCGATGATGAAATAGTGCCAGCACACGCGCTGCTGTCTGTGTGTGAGATAACAGAACAGTATCTGCGACGCTCCAAGTCAGGGTTTGGTACTGTCAGAGGCCACCGACGGGTCATGGCGAGACTAGAATAGAGGCACACAATTGCAGATTGTGTCCCAGCAAAACTGTCTGCCTTGGGATGTATAAAGAAGAATGAAAAATACAGTGTATATTTAGGGGCTACGAGTGAGCATTTCCTGAGGAAATGTTGCTTCTAGAGGAAAATCTGTAATCTAAAATGGCTAACAGTGACTCGCTACGTCGTTTTTAAGTACGATCCGCAAATTTTTAGAAAAATATCAATACCGGTTACTGCCATACATAAAGTATGGCAGTTTCAAGGTGTAGTTCTTCCTCTTTCCACTTTTATTTGCTTTTGTACTTTCACAGCTTCTCTTTGTTAACATAATTACATATTAAACCACTTCCGTGCAAGGCTCTTAATAGCCAAAACCATTTGCAGAATGATGCAACTGGCTAGTCTTACAGTGACTGCAAGCATTAGCTTTTGGTCATGAATAAGGAAAAGTTTTGAGGCAAAGATTAACACTTTTCATCATAAAGTGGATAAAAAATTATACACCGCCATACACGTGTGAAAATTATACGCACAGGTTGACAGATCCACGTTTGGTAATACTTGTCTGCCGGACCATTAATGAAGTTACATATATACCCAATGGGTAGTGTCAAATGGCGGTCTTTAACGACGTAATTTGTTCAATATTTTAGTTATAGTATATTTTTAAATCTGCTTTCTACCACTAAACAAACCTCTCCTTGATGATGTTATGGCAAAGGGTAATGATGCTTTACATCTGTTTCATATGTCTGCCTATCTTTCAACCAAAGACATGCCAAAAGCATCGCAGGAGTCAGAGAGAATAAAAGCGTTTTATATAGTATCGAATGTAGAAGGAGAAATATTTTACCTGACAAAAAAGTCTAGCACCCAGAAGGGGAGGAGAAAACGAAATGAAACTTCAAAAAGAATTTGGCAGTATGAGCCCACTTAAAGATATGACTTTGCACCGCCTCTGGCCTGGCAGCACGCAGTAATTCGATTAGGAAGGGTGTCATAAAGCCATTGCATCCTCTCCTGAGGCAACAAGACGCACAACTTTTGTACCTGATCCTTAAAGTCCTTGATATTGGCAATGGGACAGAGTTGATGCCCGTGCTGGTCCCACACCTGTTCTATCGAGGACAGACCTGGTGGTTTTGCTGCACACGGGAGTACTTCAAAATCAAATACACACTTCATAGAGAAACATAACACGTATGGAAGAGCAGTGTCCTGTTGAAAAATGGCACCACGATACTTTAGAATGGGAGGTAACCCATGAGGATGTAGAATGTCCTGATGTACTGTTACGCCGTCAAAATCACCTCAACACTATCAGCCATGACCTGAGGTAATATCCCATAGCTCCTCACTCCATGACACCAGGAGTAACACCGCTGTGCTTCTCCAAAAACACCTGGATGAGTGGGACCTATCCAGAGCCCCACCATACTCGGCGACTATGGTCATCTCAGGCAGTGCAGAACCGCGATTCATGGCTGAACACAATGCGACGCCACTCATCACCAATACTTGCTTTCCAGTCATGCCATCAGTACACACGCAGCCATTTGTATTGTTGTGAAAATGGCAGTCTATGTGTGGGAGGTAATTCCGTAGCATGGCTGCTGCTAGTCTCTGACCACTGGTGCAGGATGACGCAGAATATTGCTGCGAGTTCATTACTTGCGCAGATGTGAAACGGTTCCGGTGCTGTCCATCATCGGGACACTGTCAAATCCAAATTACCCACAAATCAGGATATTACATTATTAGATCAACCGCCCAAAGGGAGACCCACAATGAGTGGTTGCTGATAACACCATCTCACACGAGTACATGGCATCGCAATGTCCTTTTACATCTACATCTATACTCTGCAAACCATTGTGAAGTGCATGGCAAAGGATATGTACCACTGTATCAATTATTAGGATTTTTTCCCGTTCCATTCACGTACAGGGTGCAGGGAATCTGACTGTTTAAATGTCTCCCATTGTACAGTTGTTAGGGTTTTTCCCACTCCATTCATGTAGGAAGCATGGGAAGAATGACTGTTTAAGTGCCTCCATGCATGCTGTAATCAATCTAATCTTATCCTCCCGATCCGTATGGGAGCAAAAATTATGATAAATAGAGGGTTGTAGTGCATTCGTAGAGACACCATTTAGAGCATGTTCTTGAAAATTTAGAATAAGGCTTTCTCGGGATAGCTTACATCTATCTCATAGAGTCTGCTAGTTCAGTTTCTACAGCATCTCTGTAAGACTCTCATCGATCAAACAGACTAGTGACCATTCGTGCTGCCCTTCAATATACATTCAATATCCCCTGTTAGTACTATTTACCCAGCATTCTACAAATAAACCGAAGTCTACCACCTGCTTTACCCACGACTGAGCTCATATGATCATTACATTTCATATCCCTACAAAGTGCTACACACAGCTATATGTATGAGTTGACATATACCAACTGTAACTTATTGATATGATAGTAAAAGGATACTACGTCCTTTCGTTTTGTGAAGTGCACAATTTTATATTTATGAACACTTAAAGCAAGTTGCCAATTTTTCCACCGCTTTGAAATCTTATCAAGAACAAACTGAGTATTTATGCAGCTTTTTTTTCAGACAGTACTTCACTAAAGATAACTGCATCATCTGCAAAAAGTCTGAGGTTACTATTAATACTGTCCGTAGGGGTCATTAATATACAAGATGAACACAGCAAGGGTCTCACACATTTTCGTGGGGGTATACCTGAAATAACTTCTAAATCTATCCTTGACTCCCCATCCAAATAACTTGCTGTGTTCTTCCCACCAAAAACACCTCAATGCAGTCACAAATTTCTCTTGATACGCCATACGACCGCACTTTTGTTAATAAGCATAGATTTGCTACTGAGTCAAATGCTTTTCGGATATCAAGAAATACTGCATCTACCTGACTGCCTCGATCCAAAACTTTCAGTACGTCATGTGATAAAAGTGCGAGTTTCACTATTGATGTTTTTGGAATTCGTGGGAGCTGTGGTTACACAACATCTGACATTGTGCATTATTTTCTTTCTGTCTTTCTTTCTTGTGCTTGGGCCTGTTTCCCGCAGGTATGCAGGGTCGGCACGGTTAATCGGATTTGGCAATGTTAGATTAAGGGGTGGCCGGATGCCCTTCCTGCCGCCCCCTGGGACAGAATTAGTGTACCCCAAATGTCTGCGACTAGTGTAATCTGTGGAATAATAAGGAAGTGTCCAGATGTCTGCATGCCATGTAACTTGGAGGGACGTGGGGACCAGCCCGGTATTCACATAGGGGGATGTGGAAAACCGCCTAAAAACCACATGCAGGCTGGCCGGCACACCGACCGTCGTCGTTACTCTGCTGGACGGATTCGATCTGGGGCCAGTGCGCCTACCCGAGTCCACGAAGCAGCGCATTAGCGCTCTCGGCTAACGTGGCGGGTAACATCTGAGATTGTACATGGCGTTTATATACCCAACCAGGGACAAAGAACACTAATGCACTCTGGTGGCTATTCTATCTGTCGCAGAGAATTGCAACTGTAATCATGTACATACCCGTTGATGGGGTGTGTATGTGTGTATGTGCAAAGTTACACTGATATACGACCATTTCTTCTGTGTTTTAGTTTTTTTGTCAGGCAGTTTATTATGTAGATCAATGATACCATACTGAAACGTGGCCTACAATTTTTTTTTTTAAAATCGTGTTGTTTCTGTACTTTTTACTGTGATGTTATGAGCCATACGCTAAATAAATAAATAAATTAATTTTGATACTGGATTAATATTTTAGAGCATTTATTAGGTGATTGCATTGAAAATATCTACAGTGACTGATAGTATAGTGCTTTATGTAATATCCCTTCTTTAACATGGTGAACGACTCTTTGGTTTTTGAATGCTTTTAACTGCTTGAGAAGACACAGTGCTGGAGCTAAGACGGGACGAGCAGAAATGTTACGGAGAAACGGCACTTTGCATGGCGACCAGGAGGCCCAGGCACTGAGTTTTTGAAACTGGACTGCCAAGGTATCCCAGCGGGCTGCTAAGTCATTGTCCAGTTGACAATGCCATGCCACCTAGGAGGATTCCAGAGGGCGGAGGGGTGCCATGAGCTGTGAATGATGGTGGTTTTATTATGTTTTGAGGTCGGCTTTGAAGATAGCAACCTGCAGTTTTCGAAAACACGAGGTTGGCTAACCTCGCGAGCAGTATCTCCTAAATTCTGAGGCCTCTGGTGTGAACCAAGCACATTGGTGGGAAGACATACGGTTGGTTTGCTGAACTCTGAAGTCATGAGAGCTAGGGTGGGCGTTTTCTTAGCAGTGTGGAGCATTTTGAGATAATTTTGGCGTCTGAAAGTGATAGGCTGTCCTGGTGGGACTTTGCATTCAGGAGAGAAACCTCGCTATTGAGCGGCAATGTTTTCTAACTTTGATACTGGCAACAGACACTGTTCAGCGGAAAAACAACGCAGGAGCGCAAAGAAAAGGAAAAGTCTAGAGATTTGCTTTGTGACCCCAGTCGAGCGCCGTCCAATTTTGAGGTACATTCCAGGCACATGATATTTATTATGCAAATCCCCACTTTAGGATCTATACCCAGAGACTAGTATCGCGTTATCCACCTCAAATTGCACATATGTAAATTCATAGGTTAGATTTTAGAGAAGTCGTCTGTCCACAGTTAATTTTCTGGGTTGGTAGATAAAACGACAAAGTAGGGGCTTTGCAATATTAGTCAGACACATCATCGTTCTCTGACGAGTCCTATATTGACAGAACACACATCACTGGATTTTGGAATAGTCCTTCTGCATCTGCCACATAAACTTCAGTATCTTTTTGTACCGATATGCCTTTTGAACTATTTGCACCATATTCAAGTTCAAATCCTTTTATTAAGGTGTGCACTATTTCTTTGAATTCTTAAATTACTTTTAAAACTGCTTTCACTGAAATGCAATAAATATTGGGAGGCAAAACACATTTTGTTTTAATCATATACCTTCAATATATTGCTGATTTTCTTTAGTGCATATGGGCTCTCTCAAGTTACTTACTTTTCCTCTCACAGCTTCTCCAGCAGTGTGTGAATCTAGCATCTATTTAGTCGGAAGCTTTCCACGAATACTTCATCACGAACGTCCATAGACAACACTTATCCGCCGTGTGTTCTTGGCTTTTGCGTGTGCTTGATTTTCCACAAAGACCTATCACCACTTTTATACCCACTCTATAATAAAACAACATTTCTCAGTTCCGAATCACACTCAGAATCTAAATGTAACTACAGCGAGAGATTTGCTTTGCATATTGCAAGGCGCACTGCGCTACTGAATCCTGCCCACTGAAACTGGGCAGCAGAAGCTCCGTTGCGCTGCCTTGCCCCTCCTGCCCTTCTGCTAGGTGCTGAGTGCACCAGGTATTTCGCCTCTCACACTGGGGACTTGGCTCCGCCTGATACTACCTCTAAACCAGAGCAAATGAAAGCGAACACAGGCGAATGTGCATTCGTACGTATTTCCCTAGTTTTCGTTACCATTCGCTTGTATCTGTGAACAAGCGTTCGCACTTGAGAGAGCCAAAGAGAACATGAAATAACGAACGTAGCCTATGAACGCTACGTTGTTGCTTTTTGGTACTAATAATCGGCATACACAATAGAACTCTACATAGAGTGACTATGCAAATCTTTGGTATTCATAGAGGATTATTTTGCACGGTTAGCGCAATGTTTTCGACGAAGTAAGCAAAGCAGAGTAAGAAAATAAGACTGTAAGTGCCTCACTTTGTACGTAAACTTGAAATGAGTGGAAGTAGTGGACTTAACACTCATATGCAGCTCCAGCTTTCTTTAACATTATTCCCAAACACTGAACATACATCAGCTGATGCTTTTTTTGTGTTCGAATTTTAGAAACTGCTGTGTATCAGATAGTTTCTGATGTCTGAAGTGATACATGTGAAGCACTTTAAAAAACATATATAGGCACGTGTAAGGAAGATAATGTCTATAAAATATGACTGATGGTTCAAATGGCTCTGAGAACTATGCGACTTAACTTCTGAGGTCATCAGTCGCCTAGAACTTAGAACTAATTAAACCTAACTAACCTAAGGACATCACACACATCCATGCCCGAGGCAGGATTCGAACCTGCGACCGTAGCGGTCGCTCGGCTCCAGACTATAGCGCCTAGAACCGCACGGCCACTCCGGCCGGCCATATGACTGATGAAACATTAAATACGCATACCATGTGTGACATAGGCTGCTTGATAAAATTTGCTGTATCGTCTGTTACAGGCTAGATGACATAACAATGATATAGCAGCCATGTAATGTTGTACGGTTGCTTGTGACTATTTCGGTATGAAAAAGGCTTTATAGGACATGCATTTTAGGATAAGCTTATGCTAACCCACTGAGCCTACCGGTGCATTTAACCTGCACCATCGCTGCTCGTATTGCTGCTCACTAGAATTCTAGTCAGTCGACGATATCAAGCTGATTTATTGAAGAAAACACATTTTAAATGCTGCTGTTTATTTACTAGTTTTACAGAGAACAAAACCTGTTGTGACTAGATGTGTCGAATGTGGATAACAAAGGTATCAGCGATAAAATGGCTCATGTGGTAATTAGTTACGTATTCGATTTTGGATGTTGTTGGTGTGGACACTTCTATTTATGTTACAATACTTAAATGTACGTCATATCTACGTTAAAAGATATCAACGTTGTAGTTGCATCTTACAGTATTATGTTAATATATGTACATAATATTTATTTTGGTTGTTATATCTTCATTATCCATCAACTTGTGATCCACGTGGGAACGATATTTTATATATGATTGAAAATTTGTTCTTATTGGGTTACAATGTGTGTCAAGCTGACATATTTATTGTAGGTCTTATCGTAATTTTGTCATGTTAATGCAAGTAATTTTACTATAAAGTCTTGTATAATTTCTGATATATTCAATTTATTTCAAGCTTGTGTTAATATCACTGAGTACATTCATTGCGACACATGTTGTCCCGCAACATCACATATGGGAGCAGAGTGTGCAGCCCGCCCTGGGCCTCCAGGTTTCGAGGGCCTCGAGATTTGGAACCCCTCACAGGACCATACGTATCCAAAGAGCGTGGCAGCTGTCAATGGGAATATCAAGAATTCTTAGAATGTTTGTAAAACGTTGCACGAAACTTAGAAACTGTAGAATGATAACCAGTTGTCTGCTAGACGTAAATAGTCTACATGAAACGTTTCCTGTCACCTTGCCATCAACACAGGTGTGGTATAAGTATAATTAAGGATTCCCACAAACACAGATCAGGTATATCCAACTTTGGCATGGATAAAAGCGCAACGCATCGTGACACGGAAGCAATGAGGCCATGGTAGGTCGCTGGAGCGATCTGTCACCACATCTGCACACAAAAGTCACCTAATTCCCATAAATTCCGTAGAGGGGGGCTATGAGCTCTGACGCCATGTTCAATCACATCCCAGATGTGTTCGATCGGATTCAGATCTGACTAGATGGGGAGGGAGGGGAGGCAGCACATCAATAGGAACTCGCCACTGTGTTCCTTGAACCTCTCCGTCACACTTCCAACCTTGTGACATGGCGCATTATCTTGTTGAAAAATGCCACTGCCATCGGGAAACATCATCGTCATTAAGAAGTGTATGTGGTCTGTAACCAGTGTACGATACTCCTTGGTTTTCAAGGTTCCTTGCGCGAGCTCCACTGGATCCACGGATGCCCACGTGAATATTTCCCAGAGCATAATGGAGCCGCCACCAGCTTATCTCCGTCCCGCAGTACAGGTGTCAAGGAACTGTTCCTCCGGAAGACGACGGATTTTCGGCCTCCCATCGGCGTGACGAAGCAGGTGTGGGGATTCATAAGACCATAAAACGATCTGTCAATGTCGATGGTAACGTACCCATTTTAGTCGTCGTTGACAATGTCTTGGTGTTAATATTGGCACATGCATGGGTCTTCGGCTGCGGAGGTCCATCGTTAGCAGTGCTTGATGCACTTTGTGTTCAGACACACTAGTACTTTACCCAGCACCTCAGTTATCCACCTGTCCTGTTTCACTAGTCTGCCCAACCCACGAGTCCGACATCTGTAATGAGGGGTGGCCGCTCAACGCCAAGATATCTGGATGTAGTTTCACCTTGGTTACGCCAAGTGCTGAAGCAATCAACACAGCATTTCTCGAACATCAGACAAGTCGAACAGTTTGCGAAATTCTCGTGCCGAGTCTCTGGACCACCACAATATGCCCTCGGTCAAACTCAGATAGATCGCACACCTACCCCATTCTATACATCGGCAGCACGCTCACTGATATTACATGCACCGTGCGTTTGTCTGATTAGCAGTCATTCCTTGCCAGCTGACGCTGCTATCGTCAGGTCGGGTTTATATCAATAGTAGATCGGTGGTCATAATGTTCTGGCAGATCAGTGTAAGTGCAATGAAGAGCTTACCAGTGATTTATTAATTTTTTAACTAAAGCATTAAGAGTACGTTTTAAAAATCATTTATTCAAAGGTTAATAATAATAATTATAAAGATTATGTTATGAATAAGAAAATGGGACTAGATTAACTAGAGTAGAGTCATCTAGATTTAAGTTACTGTTTTTACCAACGCTACATCGAGATCAACACTAGCCAGACTTTATACGCCGGAATTAAATGTAGAAGAACGTTTTGTAACTTTTTTCTGTTGAACACACCCAATATCGCATAAATTTTTATTTAGTTATAGTCATTGTCTTAAAAGGGTGCATCCCGCTCGCACTATGGTGACTCTGACGCGGATCATAAATGATAGATTCGAATTACGTTATGATTTATCTCGTGAAAGGAACAACATACCTGTTAAATAATAGTAAAGGGGGCAGTCAATTTGAAACTTATTGTCGTAAAATTACGTTATAACTTGCAACTTGTTAAGAGACCAAGTGACGGTAGTAGCCCATGAGGAATTTCCCTTCGAGTTGCGTCTGAAACTCTCCGGGAATACCCGTCAGAAAGGGGAAACCCAAACAGTCCTCTCGTGCATGCGCTCTAAATTACCTTGATATTGGTGTTACCTTTATTTCATTTCATTCATTTCATGCTTCTTTCGAAAGAACAGATACCATCTTCATATATATATATATATATATATATATATATATATATATATATATATATATATATATGGCTTACCGGCAATTTCACCATCTTCTTCTGTGCGGATGCACAAACAGTGCCCGAACTCTAGCGGGAATCGGCAAAAAGCCGCGAGTAATGAGTATAATGGACAGGGGCACTAAGAATATAGTGCGGGACAATCAGTTGGAAAAGTGGGTCTCACGGGAGGTGTGCCACGTGCCAGAGATAAGTCCCTGCAGTCGCACTATCCTCTGTGTACTCGGTGGCTCAGATGGACGCCGGCACGGTAGCTCAGCGTGTTCGGTCAGAGGGTTAGCTGCCCTCTGTAATAAAAAAACTGAGTTAATGGATCAATAAAGAACTTCAACGGGCGTCAGGGGACGTCCGCCACGAACAATTGTAACGACCTATAACGAACAAAATGAGACTAAAAAAAAAAAAAAAAGATGACTAGAGCGTGTGTCAGGTGAGCAAGAGATCCCGGTTTCGAGTCCCAGTCGGAGCACACATTTTCAACTCTCCCTGTTGAGTTATATCAACGCCAGTATGCAGCTAGGTATATTCATTTCATTGTAATATATTCATTCTTATCATCTTCTACATGGAGATGCGAGTTATTTGCAGAAAAACAAGAAAAAGTTTGTAACTATTGCGTGATTGTTCATTACAATTGAGTTAAAGTCATAAAATAAACGTGGAAATAACTGTGAGCACATTGGAAGATATACAAGATTCATCCAAGGGAGACTTGGATACTATATATGCAGCTATTCATGATTTTACCTTTTTGACATACATGAACTTTTAGCACACGATACCTGAGGAAATAAATTTAGCCCAACAATATGTTCTTAATTATCTACAGTCTCCAAAAATGACTTCGGATATAGGAATTGACAAATAAAAAACCCTGAATGAGTTTTTAGTGACGGAACGAACTACAATTATAGACGACGCTGTTACTTTTGTCATTAAAAAACGCAGTGATACGGATATTAACATAGACCGACGAAGAAGAAGGAAGACAAGTAAAACAATGCAGGGTGAACTAGCTCGTGACGCTGGATTATCGATTCAAATGGCTCTGAGCACTATGGGACTTAACTTCTGAGGTCATCAGTCCCCTAGAACTTAGAACTACTTAAAGCTAACTAACGTAAGGACATCATACACATCCATGCCCGAGGCAGGATTCTAACCTGCGACCGTAGCGGTCGCGTGGTTCCAGACTGTAGCGTCTAGAACCGCTCGCCACTCGGCCACTCCGGCCGGCTATTATCGAATCAGCAAATAGTTCGTCGGTCAGTCTTTGAATGCATAGTTCGATTTATACAGGAAATGTGACAACGATACACGGCTATGAAAGAAATCACCAAAATTTTCAAAACTATAGAAACAAAATTTATGCTTGAAGCTTCCGATGACGCTCTGGATGTAGCGCTGAAGAATCTGACAGAAATTTACGATGAATTTCTATTCTTACATAAATAATTTGAGTCAATATTTTGGCACCATGACATAATAAACTGATGATATTGAATTATTCATACCTGTCAAAACCTGCCTTTTTGGAATTTGACTTATTACATACTTCTTGAAGTAGCTCATATAAGAAGACTGTCTTAGATCAAGGGCCAGTGAAATAAAACGAGTCATATGCAGAAAAAGTAAGTGAACTTTTTGTTATTTCAAAAGTAATAGCTACAACTGGTAATACATTTATCCCACTGTGAGACAAGGCGGTCAGCGCCTTTGGAAAAATGTTTAAGTTGCCTACGGAACCATGATTGTACCCAGGCTTGCACCTCTTCGTCCGAAGCAAATGAACGGACGAATCGCATGGGAAGAGATCGGTATTGTGTGGATGATGCATAAGTGCTTCTTCCCAGCACAATATTCGCAGGGCACCCTAGACAACCTAGACAACGTGTGGACGGAGCACCATGGGAGGCTGATAAGAAAAGGAGGGTAGTATACAAATTGGCTCTGAGCACTATAGGACTTAACATCTGAGGTCATCGGTCGCCTAGACTTAGAACTACTTAAACCTAACTAACCTAAGGACATCACACACATCCATGTCCGAGGGAGGATTCGAACCTGCGACCGTAGCATCAGCGCGGTTCAGGACTGAAGCGCCTAGAGCCGCTCGGACACACCGGCCAGCGATGGTATAGAATGACGTGCTGACATTCACGTAGAACACTCTCATAATACATGTTCTTTTACATTGCAGTGTACATAGCCACGTGGTACACAGCGCTATCACCAGGTTTCACGCCAGATGCCGCCCAATTCCGACCTGCCACCACATAGATGGCACTCAAACTGGAACCATTTTCTGCTTCCGCCACGAAAACTTCAGAGTCAGATACATTTACTGCTAGTTCCGTCAGCCACCACTGGGGGCGCTGAAAGAGGATCCACTATAGTGGTCATAGATGCAACATTATTCCGGCGGTTGGAGATAAATGTGAGCGCGCCACCGCGCTAGACCTGTTCCTGTAGTTCCATTGTTCCGGATCCAGAAGCGGTTCATCAATTCTTCCGTGGTACAGTTCCAGCCGATGCTGAGCATGCTTTGACGCTGTAATAGCCAGCTGCTATTTACAAGTGATTGTCTGACAGTTAAACACCGTGTGTCTGGTGAAATTCAGACTTCAAAGTCTGAACTCAACAACTGTCACAGACAGCAATTCAAACATAACTCTGTAGATTAGATAGCTTTCTATACGTTAGGTTACTTAAAGGATAGGCTTTAAACTCCAGTGCACCTATCAAAACTACAAACTGAAAATTATATTATTAACATATTAATATATTTTTATTTCAGGTTTCATATTAGGTGGCCAATATTAATTGTTTCGGAGATTACGCCCAGTCATCACATATGTTGTAAAGTGAGGAAGCCAGCTACCTTGTAAAGCCAACTAACGTTCTGTGTCATGAGTTGGCTCTCCGCCACCTTTTATGTTATGCGCAATAGTTGCTTTAGTGAATACAAAAAATATGCAGCACCAATACGGATTTCGAACAAAAGAAACACTTAATCAAGTCGCGAAACTCGAACAACAAAAGGAAATCACCTTGCCTTGACTTAGAATATCATCGCACGCAGCCTATGCAATAAAACAGCGCTAGTTACATCTTACAGCAAAAATTATAGCTAATAATAAAATAAATTAAACTTTGTACAATTTAAATCCGTCTATCCTCCAAGAATCATTAAACAAAGTATAAACATTATGAAAGAGAACGCGAACAACAGCAGTAATAACCGAAGAGGACTATTCAGTCATTTAACAGATGAACCAAAAGATGAGACAGAGACAGAATTAAAGAACAAAGGCTGGGACACAACCAACTAAACATACTGTACGACGATAATTCCTGATATTTCTCTCAGGGTAAACTCCGGATCAGTTTGTACCAATTCAAGAAGGAAACAAAGGAAAACATAGGAATAAGTAGATATATCACTTCGATATGACGTAAATGAAACGAGCAAAAGCAGCACAGCGGAAGATAAGCTGAAGCACCAAAGGGCATTAGAGGACCCTCCATGTGCACCCCTTTCTCCCCCCCCCCCCCCCCCCCGCCCTTCCTCCGGTATAGGGAACAGAAAGATGAAAAGAGAAAGGAAAAAGGTTTATCAGCATCAGAACATCTGACGATGGAACATGGCCGCTTCCGAAAATATTGTGCACGCTGGACACAGACATTCGGCTGTACACCTGAGAATTATTCGCCCTATTCGGTAATTCCGAGGAACTGCAAGTGACAACCAATATTAGGATATTATACATAGCATGATTATCATTGGAACAGAGATGATGCCGCGTTTTAAAAAATGGAAACCTACAGTGCGTTAAAAGAGAGCTGTTACAGAATACTTGCATGCAAATCATTCTAAAATAAAAAGTTGTGCGTACTCTAGGAACACACTACAATCTTGTAGAAAATTCTAACACATACGTATTTGAAAAATAAATAAAAAACAATAAAATTTAAGTTTCTTTTCATGAATATTCATAACTCAGATACAAATTTTCCGTGAGCGGTTCTAGGCGCTACAGTCTGGAGCCGCGCCATCGCTACGGTCGCAGGTTCGAATCCTGCCTCGCGCATGGATGTGTGTGTTGTCCTTCGGTTAGTTAGGTTTAAGTAGTTCTAAGTTCTAGGGGGCTGATGACCACAGCAGGTAAGTCCCATAGTGCTCAGAGCCATTGAACCATTTTTCTCTGAGCGCTTTAGTGCGTCCTACAGACAGTCACTAGTAACACACGTTCTGAAAGAATGGGCCGATGTCGCTTTTCTTATAATATTAAAAAATTAATTGATGTATTACAATCTATGTGCTGCCTCGTTACTGCCACATGTGCTTTACCTCAAAGCCGCGTAACTTCTCCTATCTCTGTTGTATCATGGTTATGACTTGCTGGTCTGGTTTTCGCATTTCATTAACATAAACACTCCTCCTTAGCATTAGTCAATTCGGAAAAAAATTCAGTTCTAGGTGAAAAAGTTGACATTTATAACAGGTAGTCTAATTCGGTATATTATCTACAAACAAATCTTTATTTTCCGTACAATCTTTGAATGAATTCATGCCACTGACAATCTTTCTCAACGGTTCTTAAATTTTATTTACACATTGTTAGTTGTATTAATATAGTCTTCTATTACAGTAGGGAACTCTGAATATACTAGACATTGTCATTATCACTAGCACGTCGTTAACCGTTTACTGAAATTTATGATTAATATGGAGTGGAACACAAAATCCTCGTCATTTCTGTCGACAGAGGGACTTGGCACATATCCACTGTCAGACAGGCTACATATCGAGGATTCTTTTTTCTCACTGTTATGTCAGTATAATTCTTTATAATCATTTGCACGCACAGCTTTGTCACTGCTCTTTAATTCTGAGTCTTACCGTCATATCCCATCGACTACTGCATTTTTCACATCCACTGTAGTACCACAGGAAAACATTTGACACAACTCGCACTTTCCTCATATGACACCTGAACGCCGTAGATCAAGACATACCAAATAGGATTAACTTTGGGGATTGAATGTGAACGAAGAAGGCTGCACAAAACCTCACAGGTTTGTTGACTCACGGAAGAGCATCACAGAAATTCTAAAAACGTGAATTGCCGGAGGTATAATAAACAGAATTAACGCAATGCCAACCAGCAAGGATTCCGGAAACGTCGATCATGTGAAACTCAACTCACACTAACATACTGAATGCTTTGGATCAATGCAGTCAGGTAGATGCAGTATTTCTTGATTTCCGAAAAGCATTTGGCTTAGTACCACACTTATGCTTTTTGTCAAAAATACGATCATATGGAATATCAAGTGAAATCTTTGACTGGATTGAGGACTTTTGGGTAGGAAGGATGCAGCATGTTATCTTCGATGAAGAGTCATCAGTAGTAGAAGTAACTTCAGATGTGCTCTAGGGAAGTGTGTTGGTACCCTTGCTGTTCATCTGGTATATTAATGACCTTACAGATAATATCAATAGTAACCTCAGACTTTCTGCAGACGATGCGGATATCTATAATGAGGTACTATGTGAAAGAAGCTGCATAAATAATCTGTCAGATCTTGATAAGATTTCAAAGTGGTGCAAAGATTGGCAACGCGCTTTAAATGTTCAGAAATGTAAAACTGTGCACTTCACAAAACGAAAAAAACGTAATATCCTTTGACAGTAATATCAATGAGTCACTGTTGGAATCGGCAAACTCATAGAAATACCTGGGTGTAGCAGTTTGTATGGATATGAAATGGAACGACCACATAGGCTCAGCCGTGGGCAAAGCGCGTGGTGGAATACCGCGGAGGTGCAATAAAAAAAAAAAGTTCAAATGTGTGTGAAATCTTATGTGACTTAACTGCTAAGGTCATCAGTCCCTAAGCTTACACACTACTTAACCTAAATTATCCTAAGGACAAACACACACACCCATGCCCGAGGGAGGACTCGAACCTCCGCCGGGACCAGCCGCGCAGTCCAGGACTGCAGCGCCTTAGACCGCTTTTTTTTTCATTGTAGACCGCTTTTTTTTTTCATTGTTGATCGTTGGGTTTGGTCGTTGCGGACGTCGTAGACTAATTACATCGCGCACAGGGGCATGTAAGCAGCAGTTTTTCAGATTATGTACATAGACGCAGACTTAAAGATATCTGACAGTGGATGCTTTTCTTTTCAGCGACATTGTTTTATTTCTGTTGTTGTCACTAACTGTCTTTTCCGTACTAAGAAATCGGTGAAAATATGGATCACAGATCTAAAGCAAATTGCTAAATAAATTCGGTCGAAAATTTCGTTTCATTTCACTTAATCTCACTTACTTTCACCCCAACAAACGGTTGAGTCCTTACAAAGTCGTCGCCACTGGTGCTACATTGTCGCGTTGAATCAAAAGCAGCTGCTACAAATATTGGCACTAACTGAACACAAAGAATGACAGACAACAACTGCCACTAAAATGTAGGTACGAACATGTAAACTTTCTGCAATGCAGTAATTCTCTCCTGGAGTGACTTTTGTGAATGATTTTGACATCCGCTCCAAAACGACATTCTGAGACCACAACAAAACGTCTAAAACAGTATCTATCGCTAATAAGATATTTTACACATACAAATTCTCCAATAATACATGTTGAGGAGAACGGATTTAAATGTTGAAACAGGACAAAATTGGAATGAAATTGACTAGTGGACTGGAAACCAAAATATCGAAACTTATTAGGGGCCATCAAAATGTTTCCGGTTTGGTGCGGTACTGCAGCGTATAAGCAACGTAGATCGACTCCATCGCGGGTATATATATTCACCGACATATAGGCAAGAGATTAGTGTGGCATTCGTGTCTTTCCGACGTGCGTGTTGAAAATGCGGAAACGTGAACCAGAGGACCAACGTGCTGTTAGTCTTTTTTTGGCTGACGAAGAACAAACACCGGTAGACATCCATCGGAGAATCAATAATGTGCATAGGGCAGCATGTCTATTGAAAACCACCGTTGTGGAATGCTGCGTCAAGATCACGAAACTGCCCGCCCCAGGTAGGTGAGTGACCAGCGCGACAGAATCTCAAGGGCCCTGGTTCGATTCCCGGCTGGGTCGGAGATTTTCTCCGCTCAGGGACTGGGTGTTGTGTTGTCCTAATCATCATAATTACGTCCCCACCGACGCGCAAGCCGCCAAAGTGGCGTCAAATCGAAAGACTTGCACCCGGCGAACGGTCTACCCGACGGGAGGCCCTAGTCACACATTTCCCTCAGGGAACTTTCTGACTCGACCTATCCCCATGCTATTATCACGCCTCGAGTCCCTTAAAACAGACTTGAAGGGTGAAGGGTAGACGATTCCTGTCGGTCGAGGATGTGCAGCTAGCAGTTACGGACTTCTTCAGGCAGAAGGTTCAAAATGGTTCAAATGGCTCTAAGCACTATGAGACTTAACTTATGAGGTCATCAGTCCCCTGAACTTAGAACTACTTAAACCTAAATAACCTAAGGACATCACACACAACCATGCCCGAGGCAGGATTCGAACCTGCGACCGGAGCGGTCGCGCGGTTCCACACTGTAGCGCCTAGAACCGCTCGACCACCCTGGCCGGCAGGCAGAAAGACACCGTGTTTTATCAAACGGGTATCTTTAATCTGGTGCGTCGGTGGTATGACTGCATTGATGCTCACGGCGATTTTGTCTGCTTGGTATACCAATTCTGGATTTACGGCCTTCGAACGGAATATTTTTTAATCGCCCCTCATATTTATGTGCTTGCTTTCACAACGTAACAGATATCCCAGAAGTCTTTCCTTGACTATAAACATTCATAAGGCATAAAATATGACACGTAACCAAATACTTTTTATCTTGAATTGCATGTGACATATTCAAGTTTTTGTGTACATTTATACTTACTGTTACTTCGTTTAGTACAGGGCCCAGTGACTTAAGAACAGCGGAATCGGACACCATTTACAAACAACATGTATTCAGACCAGGAGAAAGCCCATTGTGCCTTCTGGTATCAGGAGACAGAGTCACCAAAAACAGTTCAAATTCAGGACATTCAGACTTAATTTTCCAACAAGATGGTGCACCACCACATTGGGGGCTAGATTTTCGTGCCCGTTTGGATGCAACATTTTCAGGAAGATTAATCAGCCGTGGTGGACCAAGCAACTGGCCTCTGCGATCACCGGACGCAACACCAGTGGATATCTTACTTTGGAGTTATATCTAGCACCAGGTTTACCAGATACTAGTGAACGACATCGCAGCATTACGGCGCAGAATTACTGACGTCATAACATTCATCCCTCACGAAATTTTGACAAACACATGGGTGGAATTGAAATATGCCACGGACAACGAAAGGAGCTCATATCGAAATTTATTAATTGTATGTGTGTGTGTGTGTGTGTGTGTGTGTGTCCACAAATACATGAATACATTATCTGCACTTCAAGATAAATTATGTGTGTGTATGTATCATATTTTATGCTTTATGCATGTTAGTACACCATGTATTTGTAATAATGTCTACAGTTACGGCGATGAATATGTAAGGGAAGCATAAGTTGAGATGGGAAAGAGACAGGGTTGAAACTTATCCTCTATGTTATCAATCGGTGCATTCGGCACGCAGTTAAGGAAACCAAGGCGAAATTTGGATAGTGAATTAGAGCTCAGGGAAAAAAGACTAGTTGAACAGAATGGATACTGTTGTGAAAAGTGGTTACAAAATAAACAAAAGTCAAAAAATGGTTCAAATGGCTCTGAGCACTATGGGACTTAACATCCATGGTCCTCAGTCCCGTAGAACTTAGAACTACTTAAACCTAACTAACCTAAGGACAGCACACAACACCGAGCCATCACGAGGCAGAGAAAATCTCTGACCCCGCCGGGAATCGAACCCGGGAACCCGAGCGTGGGAAGCGAGAACGCTACCGCACGACCACGAGATGCGGGCCAAAACAAAAGTCAAACAAGAGTAATAGCGTGTAGTCGAAATAAGTCAGATGATGCTGAAAGAATTAGATCAGAAATGTGACACTACATGTAGTGGAAGAGACTTGGGATTTAGGCATCAAAATAACTAATGACTGCCGAAAGAGAGAGAAAAACAAAAAGAGGATTGAAATAGCAAGAAAGGCATTCCTAAGAAAAGAAATTTGTCAACGTCGAACATAAACTTAAGTGTTAGGGAGTATTTTCTGATTGTATGGGTCCCGAGTGTAGCCTTGTACGGCAGTGAGATGTTGATGACAAACGCTTTAGACAAGAAGAGAAGAGAACCTTTTGAAATGTGGTGATACAGAAGAACACTGAAAATTTGGTAGATAGATCATACAACTAATGAAGAGGGACTGAATCGAATCGGGGAGAAAAGAAATTACTGGCCAGGGATTGAAGCTTTAAGGGATCGTCAATTTAGAAATGGAGGGAAGTGTGGAGAGGGGGGCGAAGGAAGTGACATTGGAGAGATATACCAAGTCTTGACTATACTAAGCAGATTCAAATAGATGTAAGATGTAAAGACTTGCACACGGTGCACAAGCATGGAGAACTGCATGAAATCAGCATTCGGACTGAGGGCCGCAACACGACAACTAGGAGCTATTGAAGTTAAAATTTGTTGCATACAATAGTACGTTACAAGCACTCCATAAATGGCAAAAATCCTACTAAATAAATTAATCTACAGTAAAACACTCGCACTATACGCCGATCAGCCTAAAAAATATAAGACCCTGCTTAATAGCGTGTTTCTCGACATTTTCAACGCAAAACTGTGGCGATTCTACGTGGCATGGAATCGACAAGTCCTTGCTAGGTTTCTGGAGGTAAGTAGCACAGTATGTCTACGCCCAAGTAAACAATTCCTATAAACTACGGGTGGGTGGTTTTTTGGCATGGAACTGGCTCCCGACAGCGTCATTAAGTGTTCCATTGGGTTCAAATCAGGCAAATCTGATGGACAAGACATCAACGTGAGTTCCCTATCACTCTCCCCAAACCTCAATGGTAAGAAGAGTAATCCTGTTGAAAGATGCCATCGTCACTGGAGAAGACATCAAGCATGATGGGATGCAGGTGGCGCGCAATGCTCTTCATGTAGTCCCCATATGCCATGGTGCCTTCGATTATTACCACGGGTCCCACTGATACTCTGATGTCGTTGGATCAACATGGGACGATGTAGGTTCAAACGGCTCTGAGCACTATGGGACTTAACTTCTGAGGTCATCAGTCCCCTAGAACTTAGAACTGCTTAAACCTAACCAACCTAAGGACATCACACACATCCATGCCCGAGGCAGGATTCGAACCTGCGGCCGTAGCGGTAGCGCGGTTCCAGACTGTAGCGCCTAGAACCGCTCGGCCACTCTGGCCGGCGACGATGTAGGGGTCGTCTCGTGCAGCACGTAGGGGTCGTCTCTTGTAGGGTTCCGTGTTCAAAATATGCACTGAATGATACGCTCCGAAACACTTGTGCCTGCACCAGCATTGTATTTTGTCCTAAAATCTGCCACAGATCACCGCCTATCCGGCTTTACAGAGAGGGCAGCCCTCAATCCTTTACGCCCTGTGAAGAGGCTCGGACGTCCAGCAGTCACCTACTCGTTATTTCACCGCCCTTCAATAACTTTCCACAGATGCTCACGACAGTAGCACACCAAAAGCTGACCAGCTCGTCGGTTCCGAGGTGCTCGTCCGAAGACACCGGGCCAAATTAATCTTCGCTCTGTCACAGTCCTTTATGTAAGTAAGTGGATTTCGCCATTTTTGGCACGTATTGTCGGTATAATGGTTCTCCATTCTTTCTGCTCCACTTAAATTCTTTACTCACCGCGTCACGTGCTCGCTACACCACCAGGTGACGTTTAGTCTCACAGTGGACAGGGATCATAGAGTGATCTTGCAGTTGAAATGTGTGAGTACGTCCTTTGAGTACTCGTTGCAAATCCACATGGGTTTTTCTCACAAAGTTAACGTCTATATGGAACACAGTGTTTGAAAGAACGTAACAGCGTCTTATTAACGGAGAAAACTCATTTTCTTTCTTAGGTTCATTCAGGCTTACAGCGTCTGAGCTACATTTTAAGCAGAATTAATCTGACAACACAATTAAGGTTTCCATGAACGGTTGTTTTGGATGCTGTTGAATCCTCTGAACCGTATGGTGGTGATCCGTGGAACTTACTCGTTCCTGACGGTTCATCATGCGCTGCATTGGACACCTTCAGAGGTTCTACTAGTTCCTCTGAGACTTACCGACTGTAGGGTCAAACGTCGAAGACTGATGTAAATACTGTGACAAGGCGGTCTAGTAGAAGTTTATGCGTGAGCAATAAAGATAATCCTTGTCGAAGATACAATTTAACTATCGAATTATTATTTTTCAAAGATAAAATTTACCTATCAAATCTGTAGTGCTACTGTCCACGTTACATGAGGTCTTCTTTTCTAAAATTACGCTCATGTTTATGAATTTCGATGACTTTTATACAAAACCGTGAATAATAAATAGTTCATTGTAGTAGATAAAATGTTGGTTTTGTAAAATTTCACTTCATGTTTTCCTGACTTAAGTGCTTTTTCTCCTACAGCCGATTTTTCTACTTTCCCCAGTTGGCAAACACTTTTTTGTTCCTTCGTACGTGAATTCACACTTTTCTTAACAGTTCCAATGACTTTATTACACAAATATGCAATCTTGTACGCTTTAGAAGCAGGAACGCAATGAGCATCTCGGATCAAATTTGATCTTTGCACTTTTACCTTGAAATTCTCCCCCTTCCTTCCTCATCCGATACCCTCCACTCACATCCCCCCTTCCCCTCTCTTCTTTCCCATCGAATCCTCTCCTCTACCTCTGGCCTCCTCCCTAACCCCATTCCTAATCCCTGCCCCTTCCACACAATGTAGACATTATGTAGCTGCCAACATCACTGGATGGGTATGATATCATGATCCACCTATCCTTGATACAGAAAGGCCTCTTACTGGCTTATTTCCAAGAAATAATATGGAAAAAGGGGGAAGGGGTGTGTCTTAAGAAGGAGTTGAGAATTGTGGTTGGACAACCTGATATGGCAGTTAAATGATCAGCTGTGGTTGTGAGAGCTAAATATGTGTAATACAACTGCCTTAGAAGCTATCTGATTTGTCTGTTTCCAAGAAATGGGTGGGTCTTAGGAAAAAACTGGGGGAGGGGGAGAGGGCTGGAAGGGAATGGAGAGTGGAAGGGGTGAGGGGGAAAGGCAGGAGGAAGGAAAGGAGGAAGTCGTGGCTTAGGAAGGGGATGCAGCTCAGGAGAAGGGAAGGGGATGATGACATCATGCCTTTGCCCCTGAATGTAGGCAGCCCATAGGTCAAAGGACTAATTGTATTCTAAGAGTACATCGCTCTCTTACTCCGTCACACAATCAGAAGAGGGCGTTTATCTCACACAGATATGAGGATTTGATATATTTTTTTCTGTTAGTCTAAAAACCGATTTCACGTTATGTTTTCGTTGAATGTTGTCAATCTGATCAGTTGCATTCTTAACGAAAGGGAGAGAAACTGTGTTTTTCCGTCGTTATTTTTCGTCCTCTTTCTTCAGCCTATAGTTATTTAGCCACAAAATTTTATTAACTTCTTTGACAGAATAGCCATTTTCCTGGAAATCCTGCTTCGATGTTTTAATTGAACATGTAGGTCCTTAACGATGGAAAAATTCCAAAATTCAAGTAAGTTTCGTAGAGAAACCAACAATTTAGAGTTCGGAGGCCACTGTCTGAACGCAGATTCTTGTGAGTAACAGTGCGCTACATCACTTAGTAGAGTTCTTTTTAGACCTAATGGAGTATGAGCTTCATCAGAAATAGCGAGAGAGGTGGTGCAATGGTGCAGTGGTATTCTGGAGGGCAGAGTTTCATCTCACCATCCATGTTTAAGTTTTCTGCGATTTGTTTTAATCGCATAAGCGAATGCCAGGATGGTCCTTTGAAAGGACAGGATCGATTTTCCTCTCGACCCTTCCCCATCCTAGCTTATGCTCCGTCTCTAATGAACTAGTCGTGGACGGGACATTAACTCTTATTTCCTTCTTTCATAAAATTCTGAAAATTCGTAAAAGTGGATTATCCGTTCATTGTGAAAAATAGATTGCTGTTGGTTGTCGCTTAAGCAGTTACAGCCGGAATATCCAGTTGACATCTTCCAAGAACTTATTAAAAGAATCAGCTTTGATTATCGCCGACGTTGATTTATTATCTTGAACCCATGGCACTGGTGTTATCGGAATGAGGTTATAATAGCCGCCTAGTTTGATACTGTGCTGTAAAAACAGGCACATGTTACGACCTGTGCTCCAACAATCATGGTTTATTCATCATTCGAAATCGCAGTTTCGTCACCCTAGCTGTTGCACACATGGATACTTCACAGCCACTTGTTAGCTGTAAAAAATAATTAATGAAGGCAGGTCAGCTTCTAATATTACAACACACTTATGTCGAGGCCTCTGTGCGGTTACTCTTCTGACGGAAGAAACCAATTTCTGCGATGTCATTTGTCTTCCTCTTCCGGCGTCGTCTTTTACCTTCATTAACAGCGCTAGAAGTTTACATAAGTACAGTACCTGCAACCCTTACTAGGTTTGATTAATAGAAGAGACAGCCAAGATAAAATGAAGAACCGCGCAATTTGCCACGGGATTATTTACAACCGCGAGAGCGTTACGGAAATACTCAACAAGCTTCCATGGCAGACGCTGCAAGAGCGGTATTGTGCATCACAGAGGAGTTTACTGGTAAAATTCCTAGTGCGTACGTTCCAGGAAGAATCAGGCAACATATTACTTTCTCGCAAATACGTCTCTCGAAATAACCACGACAAGCAAATCAGAAAAGTTAGAGCTCATACAGAGGATTATCGACAGTCGTTCTCCCAATGCACAATTCAAGTGTGGAGCAGGAAAGGAGAGTAATTACAATGGTACCAGAAGTAAACTCCACCATGAAACGTAGATTCCGTTGTACAGTATATGGGATTTCGTCTGACACTCCAGTCTCTATCGCCATAGCAGCTGTTTACGTATTACTGCCAGTTTCGTAATCGTTTGTTCTGTGCGACAGTTTCTTGCATGAACGTTATTTGTTACAAACAAAAACAAAAATTAAATATATGTCTGTTGGGTCTGCTCTCGAATAGTCTGTTGCGTATCTCACAATATTTTGTTGTGGCAACTTCTCGACATCTTCAGAAGGTGGCTATTTCTTAACGCTGACAAGTAGCAGTGTGACAAAAGCAAAAATGATTGAACCCTAACAATTTCAGTGTCCACTGTCGCCAAATCTTACAATTTCTTCTTAGCATCTCGTTCATTCTCTACTGCAAATACGAACGCTGTCATCTTCACTGTAAGAGTTATCCCAACTCTCTCTGTCAATGAAACGTGAAGGCTTGTTTACTACTTATTTTCACTCCATTATCTTCTATGATATAATATTCTGGAGCAACTCAGTGCTCTCACCAAAAATATTTGAAGCCCTAAAAGGGGAGGTCTGGCAGATCTGCGCCGTCAGTTCCTGAATGTCTTGTACGCCATTCTTCAGGTGTTTTAAAATTATAACTGTACCATCCCTTTGTATATCCTCCATCATGGGATTTGTTGTTGACAATACTCACATACACTGTGTGACCAAAAGAATCTGGACACCCCCAAAAATATACGTTTTTCATATTAGGTGCATTGTGCTGCCACCTACTGCCAGATACTCCATATCAGCGACCTCAGCAGTTATTAGACATCGAGAGATAGCAGAATGGGGCGCTCCGCGGAATTCACGAACTTCGAACGTGGTCAGGTGATTGGGTGTTACTTATGTCATACGTCTATACGCGAGATTTCCACACTCCTAAACATCCCTAGGTCCACTGTTTCAAATGTGATAGTGAAGTGGAAATGTGAAGGGACACGTACAGCACAAAATCGTACAGGCCGACATCGCCTGTTGACTGACAGAGACCGCCGACAATTGAAGAGGGTTGTAACGTGTAATAGGCAGACATCTATCCAGATCATTACACAAGAATTCCGAACTGCATCGGGATCCACTGCAAGTACTATGACAGTTGGGCGGGAGGTGAGAAAACTTTGATTATATGGTCGAGCGGCTGCTCACAAGCCACACACCATACCGGTAAATGCCAAAGGACGCCTCGCTTGATGTAAGGAGCGTAAACATTGGATGACTGAACAGTGGAAAAACGTTGTGTGGAGTGACGAATCACGGTGCACCATGTGGCGACCCGATGGCAGGGTGTGGATATGGCGAATGCTCGGTGATCGTCACCTGTCAGCATGTGTAGTGCCAACAGTAAAATTCGGAGGCGGTGGTGTTATGGTGTGGTCATGTTTTTCATGGAGGGGGAGCACCTTTAAACACGATCGAGCACCTGTTCATAATGTACGGCCTGTGGCGGTGTGGTTACACGACAGAAACTCCCTGTAATGGACTGGCCTGCATAGAGTCCTGACCTGAATCCTATAGAACATCTTTGGGATGTTCTGGAACGCCGACTTCGTGCCAGGCCTCGCCGACCGACAGTGATACCTCTACTCAGTGCAGCACTCCGTGAAGAATGGGCTGCCATTTCCCAAGAAACCTTCCAGTACCTGATTGAACGTATTCCTGCGAGAGTGGAAGCTGTCATCAAAGCTAAGTGTGGGCCAACACATATTGAACTCCAACATTACCGATGGAGAGCGCCACGAACTTGTAAGTCATTTTCAGCTAGGTGTCCGGATACTTTTGATCACATAGTGTACCCACAGGAGATGGTAACATTCGTTCGGTGAACACAAGTCGGAGAAACGGTTTGCACTTGGACAACACTTCCTTAAGCATTGTACGCTATTGAGCATTATTCAACAGGTTTCATTTTCAATAGGTTTCCAGCAGAACTTAAAAAACTGAATGATAAACCACAAGTATTCAAATCCAAGTAAAAAAGTTTTCTTTCGGCACAGTCCTTTTATTCTGTACAAGAATTTATCTCAGTAGTTGAGGAACTTTCTCGGTGCAGTGTCATATTAATCGTATTCTCTCTCACACAAAGATTCCCGTATTGCCTGAATTAGTTCTTTTTTTTAATTTTCTGATTAACATCCCGTAAATTGTGTACTGCCTCGTTCCGTAGCCAAGTAGCTTTGGCTGTCATGGCTCCCACGGAATCATAAATAAAAATGAAGACGCGCTCAAGTCGGAGGCAGCTGATTTTAATCTAAATGGTGTGATAGGCTTCCTGAGTCAACATTTGCCTTCAAGAGCTGATGACGCACAGTTCATTATACGTGGTCGTCGAAACCCCAAGCAAGTTCCTATTTAACGATTCACATCTTCTGCTTGTTTCAGGGAAAGCTGGACTTTGGTGAATACAATGATTCTTTGGCGATGCCGACTGTGTGTAGGTATGGTTACAAATTTAAATTTCCCTCATCTCTATTATGGCAAATATTTAAACGAAGCGAGATCCCTTAGCTACTCTGTTTTCACAAATCTGTTCCATAACTAATAAATCGCCAGAGAAGTATGAAAAATGACGAAATGGAATACAAGAGAAGGTTCCTTAGACAGAAATGTGTGTACATGGTGGCGAACATAGGAATGAATTGATTCGATATACGGCTGATTGATAATTGCATGTGACTGAATTTTTGTCAATGGTGTATACAGTGCGAACGATTTAGTCCGCAGCTGTAACTCCTGGGAAAGGGTGGCATACCACTAGAACAAGAAGAGTTCTTTCTGGGAAATACGCGTTGGCTGTTGTGGGACCAACCTCTCTGCCCCAAACCATACTGTTAGAAACAAGAAACGTCTGTTCCTGGCAGGGTAGTAGAACTAAACCAAAGACTCGAGCTAATGGGTACCTGCCCATGGCAGAAGTAACTTCCTCCACGATCAGAAATACGTGGCAACCAAACAAAGGAACTCCGATTGCAAGCCTCGAAGAAGAAGAGCAAGGGCAGGAGAACACTTCGCGGAAGAGTCAGTCAGGCATGGATCCTGGGTTCGGTTCGAGGGAGGGGTAAGGGGAAAAATTTATTAATTACAGTCAAGAGCGGTGAAAACTAAAACTGGAGCTTAAATTTCATGAAACATTCGAATTATGAGGAACTGAATTACGAGGGCGTCTTAAAAAGTAATGCCATCGAATTTTTTATGTAACAACTCTTAAGGCTTTTTAAATAAAACGAATGATATTAACATTATACATGTCTGTTAACCATGACCGTATATATGTATCTGCAGCTACAAGATTACTCTGCAATTCACAATTAAGTACCTGGCAGAGGGTTCAACGTACCACCTTTAAGCTATTTCTCTATCGTTCCAATCTCGAGTGGCGCTCGGGAAAAACCAGTATTTAAATATTTCTGTGGGAGCTCTGATTTCTCTTATTTTCTCATGATGACCATTTATCCCCATGTAAGTGGGCGTCAAGAGAATATTTTCACAAATGGAGGAGAAAGTAGGTGATTGAAGTTTCACGAGAAGATCCTTGCGGAGCGAAAAACTTGTTTTATGATTGCCACCCCAACCCACATATCATGTCCGTAGCACTCTCACCCCTAGTTCATGATAATACAAAACTAGCTGTCCTTCTTTGAACTTTTTCGATGTCCTCCGTCAGTCTCAACTGACACGGCTCCCACACCGCACAGCAATACTCCAAAATAGGGCGGACAAGCGTATGTAGATCAGGAACAGCAGATTGGTTGTAAGACTTCCTTGGGGAACGCCAGATATTACTTCTGTTTTCTCGATGACTTTTCGTCAGTTACCACAAACTATGACCTTTTTGACAGGAACCCATGAATGCAGGTACACAACGGATGCGATATTCCATAGGCACGCAGTTACTTATAAGACGCTTGTGAGAAACAAAGTCAAAAGCCTCCTGGAAATCTAAAAATATGGAATCAATATGACATTCCCTGGCGATATCACTCATTACTTCGTCAGAATAAAGAGCAAGTTGTGTTTAACAAGAGCGGTATCTTCTGAATCCGTGCTGACCATTTGTCAATAAACCGTTTTCTTCTAGGTAATTCGTGATGTCCAAACGCAATATGTGTTCCAAAATCCTACCGCAGATCAACGTCAGTGATATGGATCTGTACTTCAGTGGATTACTCCTATTCCCTTTCTTGGTTATTGGCATGACTTGTGGAACTTTCCAGTCTTTCGGTGTGGATCTTTCGACGAGAAAGTGATAGTTTATGATTTCTGAGTATGGAGCTATTGTATCAAATGCTCTGAAAGAAACCTGACTGGTAGACAAGCAGCACAAGAAGACTTATATTTATTAAGTGATTTAAACTGCTTCGCTACACCGAGGGTATCTACTTCTAAGTTACTCGTGTTAGCAGTTGTTCTACATACTAATTCTGGGATATTTACTTCGACTTTCAGAAAACTGTGTTTAGCGACTCTGCTCTAGTTTCACTGTCATCACTGACATCACCATTGTTACTGCACAGTGAAGGTACTGACTGCGTCTTGCCAGTGGTGTACTTTACATATGATCAGAATCTCTTTGGGTTTTCTGCCACATTTCGAGACAGAGTTTCGCTGTGGAAATTATTAAAAACAGCTCGGATTGAAGTTCGCTCCAAATTTCGAGCTTCTGTAAAACTTCGCCGATATTGGGGAATTTCCATTCTTTTAAATTTAGCATGCGTTTTGCGTTGCTTCTGCAACAGTGTTCAGACCCGTGTTGCAGCCCTCTGCGACCAGACGGCTCCAAATTGTAGAATGTAACACGGCGATGTGTAAGGTAACTGTATGTCGGTGCGTGAGGGACGCTCGGAAAACTGAAAGCACGAATTCGAAGAGTTCGTCCACACATCGGGCTCCCTCTCCTTCAGCACGATAATGCCAGACCACACGAGAGAGCTGCGACATCTGCAACAATACGACGCCTTGAGTTCACTGTCATTCTCCAAATAGCCCTGACTTGGCACCATCTGATTTTCATCTGTTTCTAAAACTTAAGGATCACCTTCGAGGAGTTCGCTTTGATAGTGATGAAGCGGTGCAAGTAGAGGTGAGGTGGCTCTGTCAACAAAGTCAAACATTTTACAGTGACGGTATCAACAAATTGGTGTATGGCTGGGAGAAATGTGTTCGTCGCTAGGATGTCTGTGTTGAGAAATAAATATGTAGACATGAAGGATAAAGATGTATAATGTTAATAACTTTTTAATTTAAAAAGCCTTAAGAGTTTTCAGATAAAAAATTCGGAGGCATTACTTTTCCGTATGCTCTGGTAGAATAGACTGCTTAATATTTGCAGACGACTTGGATATTCTATGCAAGGCCCACTGAGCAGCAGAAAAACAAGTATAAATTACTAAAGAAACGATGGAAGGAGTAGGTCTCCTGCACCTTTGTTGTTGATGCTTTGCTGGTTCGAGAACATCCCAAGACGCTCTTTGACTTTATGGAGTGACTGTTAGGGGGTCTGACTGGAGCAACTAGGGACGCAGAGCCAGAGATGAGATACAATTCTGTAATCCTTATCACGTATCTATTGGTGTGTGCCTAATATGTGGCAGAAAGTTCATTTCCGTTACAGGTATCGAAGTTGTTGTCGCAATATCGACAAGTGGTGGAGCATGTTACACAAACAGGATCGTCAAAATACAACTGACCGTCAAATATTTTCTGATATTTCGTGACAACTTAATCTAAGAAGCAGAAAGATAATTAGAAAGTTATCAAAAACGAATTAGGAAAATGGAAAACTTTGTTTAAGTGGTAGATAGTCTGATGAAAACTCACACTAAACCGCAATTTAGAATTAAAAGATATTTGTGTTACAAGGAAACTCTTATGCACTTGTCCACAATACTGAACGCAAAATACTTGTGCGAAACAGAGAAAGAGAAAGAGATGAGAGAGAGAGTGAGAGAGAGAGAGAGAGAGAGAGAGAGAGAGAGAGAGAGAGAGAGAGATAGAGCACAGACCAGTCTGCACTGTAATCTATTCATCAGGTTTATAATGCTCCACGTATGCATTTATACATGACTAGCATTCAGTCATGTATTGTGTAATCACTTTGTATAGTTCTTATATAACTTACATGTTTGACATCGAACAGCAACAGTAAATGGGTTTAATGAACATTTGATTAACTGACTAATTAAATAACTTGCTGTTGTACTGAAACGCACTAAGTACGTACATCTTGACACAGACGTATTTATGTTCTCCATACTGCTGTAGTTACTCTTTTCTTCCTTCTTCCTGAAACGTTTCTGCTTATTCAGGTCGTTCATAGACCCTCTTCCAAGATTCTGTTTTCTCACACAGTTTATCATTTAACATCTCCTCCCATTTCAGTCCTCTACGGTCAATATCGTCCTTCACCTGCTCTCTCCATCTTTTCGTGGTCTTCCAGTTGGTCTTCGTCCAGGTTCCGTCCATTCTAGGGTTCTTCTCGGAAGTGTTTTTGGTTCCATTCTTTTAATGTGGCCAAACAATTTAAGTCTATTACTCTGCATTGTTTCTTTTAGCGGCTTGATCTGCAGGGTGTTTTGCATTACTTCGTTCCTTATCCAGTCCCTTCTCGTCTTACCAGGGATCCCCCACAGAAAGCGCATCTCTGTTGCTTATGTTCCGCTCAGATTTTTCTTTGTCCAAGCCCAACATTCTGATCCATACGACAAAATTGTCAGATAATATGACTTCTACATCATGATCTTTGCTTTGGCACTTATTTCCAGTTTCTAATTATGTCCGTAACACAGAAATAAAATTTCGAACAATTTTCTATTCTCTCCGAAATTTCATTCTTGATTTTTCCTTTCTTCCTACATGATTGAGAGCATCTACTTTTAAAATAATTTTTCTCTTTTAAATTACATCCTACATTTTTTCTCATTTTCCCTGCTTATTTTCATTACTCTCTGTCAAGCGCTAAGTTGTTCTTCCAATTTCAGCTCATTTTCTTCACAAATCATCACATCATCTGCGTATGCTACGATTTTCATATGGTCTGTTGCTGAACCTTGCCGAACTTTTCTTATGATGTGGCAGAGAGTTGCATGGTCTGACGAATCCCGATATCTTCTTCATCATACCGACGGAAGGGCGCTAATCCGTCGCCTTCCAGGGGAACAACTCTTTGACACTTGTATTGTGGGACAGAGACAAGCTGGTGGCGGCTCCATTATGCTCTGGAGAACATTCACTTAGGCATCCACTGGTACAGTGGAACTCGTGCAAGGCACCTTGAGGGCCAAGGAGTATCGTACACTGGTTGCAGACCACATACACTTCCTCATGACGATCATGTTTCCCGACGGCAGTGACATTTTTCAGCAAGATAATGCGCCATGTCACAAGGCCAGGAGTGTGATGCAGTGATTCGAGGAACACAGTGGCGAGTTCCAATCGATATGCTGCCCCCCCCCCACCCCCAACTCACCAGATGTGAACCCAATCGAACACATCGGGGATATGACTGAAAGTCGCGTCAAAACTCATCGCTCACCTCCCAGGAATTTACCGGAGTTACGTGGCTTTTGTGTGCAGATGTGGTGTCAACTCCCTCCAGCGACCTACGAAGGCTTCATTGTTTCCATGCCACGACATGTCGCCGCTGTTATCCGTCCAAAAGGTGGACATACCTGTTATTAAGTAGGTGGTCATAATGTTCTAACTGATCAGTATATGGTACATGGTGGAGTTTAATCCGTATGCTTCGTACTTAGCTTCTTCCGCCCACATACACAGTATATTATTTCGTTTATGCTGTGCTGGAAATCTTCTGAGTTATTATCTAATTGATGAAACCGATTGTGCTTATTGGCACTACAGCAGCTTTTCACATTTCTTTCAGAACTGAGAGATAAAAAATAACGTATTTTTCAAATCAGTGGTTTCTTTCAATTGTGGTAACTGATGACAGGACATTTAGAATTATACCCATAAAAGTGAACTCTGGATTACATATGTAGACACACCCTTAGTCTTATGGGTTAACAAACTTTGGTGTTTCAGCTCACACGAGCACCGTTCGACACCTTCTTCTAAGACGTAAACAATACTCACTGATGAAGCAAACACAGAGACCACTTGCGTAATAGCGTGTTGGTCCACTTCCGGAAAGAAATACAGCAACGATTGTGTGCAGTACAGATTTGAAAATTGCTTGACAGGTTTTGGAGTTATATGACACCAGATGTTTGAGCTCAGGTCACTTAATTCCGGTGAATTACGGAGTACTGGTTTTTGGGCGTGGCGCTTACGCCCAATAGCGTCCTATATTTGTTCCATCAGGTTTTAATCAGGTGTGTTCGGTGATCAAGACATCAATGTGAGTGTTGTATCATGATCCTCAAACCTTTGTAGCACGATTCTGGGGTTGAGACAATGACGTTTATCCCGCTGGAAAACTCCATTGCTGTCAGGGAAGACCTCAGGCAGGAAGGGATTAAGGTTAAGCGGTCCAGCATTCGCGCAGATGTTCGCTTGAATGACGTAGTATTCGAACACGATCATCGATCCGGTGTAAAAAGAAATGTGATTTAACGTATCTGGGGACACATTTCCATTGATCCACAGTCCAGTCACTATGATTCTGTATCCACTGCTATTGTAATTGACGACGTCGTTTTCTGAACATGGGAACACGTAGAAGCCGTTTGCTGTAGAGCGCCATGTTCAACACTGTGCTCTGAAAAGTGTGCTCCAAAACAGTTGTGGCTGCACCAGTACTGTCCTTTGTTGTCAGATCAGCCACATATCGCCACATATCGTGCATTACAGAGCGGACAAGCTTCCCACCTACGCGTTGTGTGATGAGGCGTGGACGTCCAAACCTTTTCGCCTACTCCTAGTTTCACCGTTCTTCAACCACTTTCCATGTATGTTCATGAGGGTAGCACACAATATGCCGAGATGCAATTTAACACGCACTGTATCATAATAATCTGCTCTTTGTCGACATTATTTATGTACCTCGATTTCCCATTTACTGCCACTGCTGTCGCTAAAACGATCCCCCATTCGTCTTCGCTCCCCTTCTATACTTCCCTTACCGCGTGGCGTGCGCACAATGCCACCAAGTGGCACTCAATCTCATGGCGGGCTGTGATAATTTTTTGACTCGTCAGTGTGTACCAAGCGATATGGTACAGTGGTAACGACAATAAATTTACATTAACACCCCAGTCCAGTCATCCAAATTTAGGTTCTCCACGGTTTCCCTAGGTTACTCAAGGCGAATGCGTGGATGGTTCCCTTGATAAGGACTTGGCCTGTATCCTTCCTATCTTTCCCCAATCCAAGTGTGCTCCGACTCTAATGACTCGTCGTGGACGGGAGGCTTAACCACAATCGTCCTTAATTTCTTCAGGTGTTCCTCAAGGAGGTATAACAGCATCGCAGACGTTCTCAGTCTACGTAAAAGGAGTTATCAAATGGGACCTACAAGTCTGCCAGATTTTAGTTGACAACGTTATTGTAAACAAGTATCGCCACTAGGTAAATAACCTCTCTTGAAATGTGGATGAATGCAAGGCAACACAAATAACAGTAAGAGGCTTATAGCATCCAACTAAATCGTTGGTAGCAAACCTACAGAGTTATTTTCGCATGCTACAACGAAGCAACATAAAATGAAAATAACACTTTGCACTATCGATAGGTAAGGTGAATGGAAGGCGTAGATTTGTTGCGAGAACTCTGGAAAAGTTTCGTTACCACTTAATAAGACTGCGTACAAGTCGCCAAAGTGACCCATTCTACAGGACTGCTCACATACATTGGAGCGCAGAACTTAAAGACGAAAGTAACATTCGTATGACGTGTCACCGGCAGGTAACATAGGTCGATGAAAGTTGGACCATACATAGAAAGACCTCCAAAACTATAGTACCTAAGGTAACTAAAAGTAAAACGCAATAACACTAACAGATATCACTATTTTAGCTAAACAAAATAATTTCAGTGGTGTCACTGGTATTTATAACGGTCTCTGGAACATGGTGTGAAATAGCTCTTACTAGGTGTGTGATTACCACGGACGGCAGTGCATCCTCTGCAACGTGCTCTCATGCTGACCACAAGGTTGGTTGGGATTTCTTGTTGTAGGGCGTTCCATTACTCCACCAGCGCGGCTGACAACTGTTGGCTGGCCGTTGTGGCCGAGCGGTTCTAGGTGCTTCAGTCTGGAACCGCGCTACTGATACGGTTGCAGGTTCGAATCCTGCCTCGGGCATGGATGTGTGTGATGTCTTTAGGTTAGTTAGGTTTAAGTAGTTCTAGGTCTATGGGACTGATGACCTCAGGTGTTAAGTCCCATAGTGCTCAGAGCCATTTGAACCATTTTGCCAACTGTTGGATGGTCGTTTTTTCGTGAGGACATTCTGCAATACGTCTCCTCAACGCATTCCACGCGTGATAGATGGGATTTAAGTCAGAGCAAGTGGCAGGTCATTCCATTTGCTGAATATCCTCCCATTCCAAGGGCTCCTCCACCTGCCCTTTTCGATGTGGTTGCGCATTATCATCCATAAAAATAAAGTCACCCCTTAAAAGACACATTTGGGGAAGGAGTACGGTGACACAGCAACGTTGACCAGCGAGCGTACAATGTTCAAAGATTTTAAAATGCAAGTTGTGCCTCCTCACACTATAACACCTGGACCTGCAAACGAATCGTGTTGACAATGTTCCAGGATACATTACATATTGCTACCTCTCTCCAGACGAGTGTATGACCAGAATCACTGATCACAGAATCCGATCTCATCCGAGAACAGCACGCAACCCCAATCTTATGGTGTTGGTACTATCTCAAGCGGTGCCTCCGATCTGCGGGTGCCAGCGGAACACAACGTACTGGTCGTCGGGCAAAGAGACAACCACCATACCGTCACCGTGCCACTGAGAAGCGTGAGATTGCATGCCCTGCAGTCCTGTTAAATGTGGTCGCAATTGTAACCACTGTTTGTCATGGGTCCTTTCTTGCCCATAGCACAATGAGCTGTCATCTGCAGTTGACCATGGTCGACCACATCCTCTCCTTTCGGCGGCAGAGCCTGTGATTCAGAACGGTCTCGATGCACGTGAAGCAATGCTGTGAGCAATACCAAACTCCCCGGCTACACTCGTCACGCTTCATCCTTCCTCCAGTTTCCCGATGATTCTTCTCCCTGTGAAGTCATCCAAATGTTGTCTCCGGGTCACGTTGTAATGAAGAACACCAACACAGTGCACCGTAACTGCTCGCTGATTGCCGCACACTGTCTGTTCTGTCCCTTCAACTGCCTCGTGGTACCGGGCAAACCACACTTGCCGCCTTGCCGCTATAGTCATGCTGATCTCATGCCATGTGATGTCCAAATTCCTGTGCATGACTGGAAGACTTCTGGCAACATGCTCCGGCACTTTCATTCATTTTCCCAATTTAATTAATGTGTTCTGTTACTTTATCCAGCTCGTCCTTTTGCAGAGTAGTGTATCTAGGTTCTTATCACGTACACCAGAACACAGACGTCTCGGTTTCAGGATCGTACGGATTTGTATAGCCCATAAAAGAGTGTAAAAGAGATATTTACAAAATCATTGTCACGAAATCGTGGTGGGTATGTGTAGGGTATGCTGCAATTAACAGTGAGAGCAGATATGGGTGAAGCAGCCTATGGGATAATACTACGGACAGTCAAAATAAACGATACAGATAGAAAAAGGCAAGTAAACTCTTTATTATTTCAAAAGTAATCGCCATAACTGTTAATACATTTATAGCTCTGTGAGATAAGACGATTAATGCCTTAGTGGGAAAATGTTTGTGGCTTCTTACGGTACTATGATTGTATCCCGGAGTGCACCTCTTTTTCAGAAGGAACTCGACGGCGACAAATGTCTTTCGTCAGGGCTCCAAAAATATGGAAATCCCATGGGGCCGGCCGCTGTGGCCGAGCGGTTCTAGGCGCTTCAGTCTGGAACGGCGCGACTGCTACGGTCGCAGGATCGAATCCTGCCTTGGGCATGGATGTGTGTGATGTCCTTAGGTTATTTAGGTTTAAGTAGTTCTAAGTTCTAGGGGACTGATGACCTCATTTGTTAAGTCCCATAGTGCTCAGAGCCATTTGAACCATTTGAAATTCCATGGGGAGAGGTCGGGACTCTATGGAGGATGTGTGAGGATGTGTGAAACTTCTGCAGCGTACTCGAAACAATCTTGGCAATAAGTGGACGTTGTCTTGCAACAGAATGATGCCGTCTGTCAACATTCGAGTGCGATTGGACTTGAAGGCGCGCTTTGATTTGTGCAAAATGTCCATGAATCGCCATACGTTAATTGTGCCGCTGAGTTTCAGAAAGTGAATGAGCAGCGGGGCCTTGTCCCGGAGTTGGAGTGCCTGTTGTTTCGTCTTCGCTGCAGGAGTTCCACTAGGAGGGCCTTACTCATCCTCCATACAGTCCCGATCTCTCCCCAAACGATTTTCACACTTTTGGAGCCCTGAAGAAAGACATTTCTAGCTAAGAATTTTTGGCATATTGCAGTCCCCTCAGCAACTGTGATAGACTAATATTTTGAAGAATCAGCCTCAGTTGCGCAAATTTTCTAGTCTTTACCAGGTTTCGGCTAAATTAATCTAGCCTTCTTCAGACGCATAAAATTACTAAAACATGCCAGAGTAAGGCACAGTCAACATTGAAATTAAAACCTAGTTGCCGATTGCTTCGGATGAAGAGATGCGCGCTTGGGTAAAACGATGTTTGCGTTGGCAACCGCAAACATTTTTTCATGAAAGCACTGGCATCTTGCGCCACAGTGTGGGATAAATGTGCTAACAAAACAGTTTACTTATTGCTTTTCCTTCTGTCTTGTTTTCATTTGACTGCCCCTTATAGAAGCAAGAAGGTTACATGAGGCGTGCGTGCACAAACGAACCGTATGTGAAATAACTGTAGGTACGAAGATACGAGTTCGCCTCCTTAGCTGAATGGTCAAGGTGTATGACTGCCCTGCGGAGGCCCCACATTCAGTTCCTCGGTACTGCCGAGGATATTTCCTTGGTCGGAGAACTGTAGCACTGTCCACTCAGCCTGGTGATGCCAACTGAGGAGTTACTTGAATGACAAATCACGACCCTAATGTCTAGGACGCCGACAACAGCTGCGAGAGTGGTACGCTATCCTCACTTCCCCTCATATGGCAACCAAATGATGCCACTGGTTGAAGATTACACGACCGTTGGACGGTCCCGATTTGCGTCAGACGGGCCAGAACGGCGGAGCTTCCCATGTGGTTACGAATTGTCATTGGCTTCAGTATCAATTATCGTTATAGTTAGTACAAATGTACGTGAAATATAAACTTTTCCATTAACTCCCCATCTAATTGAACTCAAATTTCACTCATGGCCCATAGATTAGGAACTCGGTAGATTTATGACTGTGCACCAGCAAAGTCTGCTGCTGCTGTAAGACGACGTCTAAGGCATCTCTATTTAATCAAATGAACCTATATAGTTCCAGAGGTCTCAAACATCTATGATGTGTATATAAAGGCTGAAAAACGAATGTAGATCTATACTAGCTCACTAGGCAGATGCGCTAACCACTACGACACCGTAACTCAGTGGTTTTGCACAACTACATGGACTACCCTCGCACGTCTCCCTCCTCAATCCGCATTCCCATTGACACATCAGACCACTTGGCATTCCCCCAAAATAGCATTGCAGAGCGGGAATACCAATGGTATGTGCAACCCACTGTGCCTGGCTGGCGTAGTAGTTAGCACATCTGCCTACTGCGCAGGAGACGCCTTTTCGGATCCTAGCCTAGGTACAACATACATACGAACCAATGTTGACTGTGGTGGAGAGGTCCACGGCCCGTCCCCACGGCTCCAACATCACCTGACCTCAAATATCTGACGTTTCTGTCTGCGGTCATCTCATAAGAGAGAGGTACAGTACTCTCGTTCATACAGTTGAATAATTCGAAGAGCGTATAAACCCTTCAAGGTGACAGCAGCGTCACTTAGCGAGGACTGACTGCTAGGCAGACAAACGCACAGTGCATGTACTATCAGTGAGCGTGCTGTCCGTTTGTAGAATGCGGAATGCGCGCGTTTTGTGTGAGTTCGACCGAGGGCAGATTCTGATGGCCCGGAGGTTCGATACGAGCATTTCGGAAACTATACGACTCGTCAGGTTTATAAGGAGTGCTGTGGTGAGTGTCTTCCACACGTGGCGAAACCAAGGGGAAACCAAGTCCAGACGTTGTGGGGTTGGGCGGCCAACCTTCATTACATATGTCGGACGTCGTAGATTAGGCATGCTGTTAAAAGTGGACAGGCGGCGATCTGTGGCGGAACTAACATCAGACTATAATGCTGGACAGAGTACAAGTTTGTCATCCCTAACGATGGGCCTCCACAGTGGACGAAAGATGCATGTGCCAATGTCAACATCACGACAACGGCAACTACGACTGAAATGAGCACGTGACCATCGGCACTGGACGCTGGCGCAGTGGCAGAGCGTTGCATGGACTCATGAATACCGACACGTTCTTCATCATGCTGATGGAGGGCGCGAATAACCGGCCGCGGTGGTCTAGCAGTTCTAGGCGCTCAGTCCGGAACCGCGCGACTGCTACCGTCGCAGGTTCGAATCCTGCCTCGGGCATGGATGTGTGTGATGTCCTTAGGTTAGTTAGGTTTAAGTAGTTCTAAGTTCTAGGGGACTGATGACCACAGATGTTAAGTCCCATAGTGCTCAGAGCCATTTGAACCATTTTTTTTGAGGGCGCGAATCCGTCGTCTTCCAGGCAACGGCTCCTTGACTCCTGTACTGTGGGAGAGAGACAAGCTGGTGGTGGCTCCATTATGCTCTGGAGGACATTCACGCGTGCATCCGTGGGTCAAGTGGAGCTCGTGCAAGGCACCTTGAGGGCCAAGGAGTATTGTAGACTGGTTGCAAACCATGTACACCCCTTCATGATTCATGACGATCATGTTTCTCAACAAGGTAATGCGTCATGCCAGAAGGCCAAGAGTGTGATGATGTGGTTCGAGTAACACAGTGGCAAATTCCAGTTGATGTGCTGACTCGACAACTCGCCAGATCTGACGAGCACATGTGAGATGTGGTTGAATGTCGTGTCGGAGCTCATCGCCCTCCCCTTCCCCGTAATTTACTCGAATTAGGTGACTTGTGTGTGCAAATGTGGTGCTACCGCACTCCAGCGACCTAACAAGATCTGGTTGCTTCCATGCTATGACTCGTTACCGCTGTTAGCCTTGCCAAAGGTGGACATACCGGCTATTAGGTAGGTGGTCATAATGTTCTGGATGATCAGTGTAGAAGACGATCCGGCGGTGTTTGAAAGAGACGAGTGCAGTATTCAGTCAGAATGCGAGGACGACAGGAGGAACACCTCCTTCAACAGATACGCGTAACATGTAACATGCTAAAGTTCTATTGGATGGTGACAAAACGAAAAGTTCATATTTTAAATACGATTGTATAAGGGTCTGTCAAAATGTCTTCGTTTGAGGGCATTGCTGCAGTGTATGTGCAACACATGCGGTAAATGTGGTAACGTGAACTATGCAGACGTTGTTACCAAATGCGTCCATACGGGACCAACTGGCTGTTATTTTTTTGTTGGCTGGCGTGGGACAAACACCGGTAGACATTCATAGGAGAATGAAGAATGTATTTGAGGCAGTGTATGAGTCGGAAACTGCCGCTGTGGAATTGTCCGCCAAGTTCCTTGCTGGTCACGATTCGACACAAGACGCTGGTCGATCTCGAAGGCCAGCTTCACATAAAGACTGAAATGGGAGGCGCTCGAGCAACCACCCTATAGAACTCATCTCTTCCCATGCGAACAACACACCTTCAGTCCCTTAAAAAAGGCCTTGGAGAGTCGAGGATTCCTGTCGGACGAGGATGTGCATCTGGCAGTTACTGACTTCTTCACGCAGCAGGATACAATGTCTTACCAAACGGCTATCATCAACTTGGTGCTTCGGTGGGAGGATTGCCTCAGTGGTCACGATGAATTTGCCTGATTGGCATATCGATTCAAACGGAAACTTTTTGATCACCCCTTATACTAACTAGGACAATATTTCATTTTCAACTCAGTGACAGCTCGTAACCACATATTCGCAGTTATCTCGCAAACGGCAGTTTGTGGACCCTTGTTTACATGAATGTTTCTGCTTCTATATCACATGTTTTTATTTATGTCATTTTCCGCTATTAACAATGACACTAAACTGTCGGTTTGCACTGTTGGTTTTCGACACTGCCTCCATCGTACGTTTCGAATGGGGATAGTGAGAATGAGATAAGAGATAAGGGGGCATTCGTGGGTATCAGGGGCATGCATTTTTATTTTATTTTATTTTTTTTTTTTGCTCCATTAGTTATGAAATACGACACAAGCGAATATTGTAATATGTGTCTTGTGGCATGAGATGTGCAATGGCTTCCAGAATATATATAATGATGACAAAACGCAGTAAAACATTGGCGCTCGATATTTCATTTTATAGTGCTCACCCTTCGACTTATCTGCGAGGATAGACTGAAGACAGGCAAAACTACTTTTACAGAATTGGTATATTCAGACTAAGTTTTTCCCAATGTTGACCTGAATACACTCTTTGAAATTCTGAAGACAGCGGGCATAAAAAACAGGAAGAAAAGGTTATCTGCAGTTTGTACAAAAACTAGACTGCAGTTATGAGAGTCGAAACCCATACAGTATAAGGGAATCAGTAGTTAAGAAGCGAAAGGGGCAAGTTTTGTAGGTTATCTCCTAAGTTACTCAATCTGTACACTGAGTAAGCAGTAAAGGAAACCCAGGACAAATTTGGGAAGAGAATTAATGTTCGAGAAGAATAAATAGAAACTTTGCGGATGGCGATGCCATTGCAATTTTGTCAAAGATGGCCAAGGACTTGGAGAGAGTGATTTTACGGAACTTTTAGTGTCTCGAAAAGAGGTTATAAGATGCACAACATCAAAAGAGAAATAAGGATAATGGAATGTTGTCGAATTGGCGAAGCTGAGGGAATTAGTATAGGAAATGAGACACTAAAAATAGTCAACAAAATAACTGACTATGGCTGGAACAGAGAGCCGGTCGGGGTGACCGAGCTGTTCTAGGCGCTATAGTCTGGAACCGCGCGACCGCTACGGTGGCAGGTTCGAATCCTGCCTCGGGCATGGATGTGTGTGATGTCCTTAGGTTAGTTTAAGTAGTTCTAGGGGACTGATGACCTCAGAAGTTAAGTCTTATAGTGCTCAGAGCGATTTGAACCATTTTTGCTGGAACAGAGAGGATATAAAGTGTAGACTGGGGAGAAAAGTGTTTCTGAAAAAGAGAAATTTATTAATACCTAACAAAAATTTAAGTGCTCGGAAGCCTTTTGTAAAAGTATTTGTTTGGAGTGTAATCTTCTACGGAAGTGAAACATGGAGGACAAACAATCCAGACAAGAAGAGAATAGAGGTGTCCGAAATATAGTGCTACAGAAAAATACTGAAGAGAAATGGATAGGTCAGATTAATAATGAAGAGGTACCGAATAGAAATAGAGAGAAAAGAAATAAACTGCACAGTCTGACTATAATACGGAAACGGTTGATAGGATACACACTGAGACATCAAGGAATGGTCACTTTGGTGATGGAGAAATGTGAGAGGGAGACGGGTAGCAGGTGCAAATGGGCGCAGGTTGCAGTGATCTGTTGCCACGATAGAATAGAACTGCAATTAACCGGTATTCGTACTGAATACCACAACAACGAGAACGTTACTTTCAGAACATATTTCAGAGAAATTACTTTCCATTTCGAATGATGCGCTATCATGTCCCTGAAAGTACACGAGTAGCTCGATTGAAGAGAAACGCGGTAAAGTCAAGAGACACGATACAAGATTGCAGTGCCTGTGTTCTCAAGGAAAATTTCATTCTGAAGTTCTTCTTAACAGCACAGACACTTCAGACTCATATTTATCAGCCGATACCAGTACCTCGACTCTTAATAAATATGTCCTTCATGGACTGTAATATACGTTAACGTATGAGTGCAGGTTGTGACACATGGATGACTACGTTTGAAAGTTTGGGTCTGGCCACTATTCGTACACGGAAATCCTAAGGGTTAAGGCGGAAAACCGGGCTCGAGTCCCGCCCGGCACAAATTTTCGTGCACCATTCCGTTATGCAGCGGTCGTTCGTATTCGCAATTGCGAATATATTTCATGTTTATAGAAACGCCGAAATGTCGAGGCTGACGTGAACAACCGCCGGCCGAGTGTCGTTCACATACTCACCGGCGCAAAAGTCGAAAATCAGCAAATGGACGGGGTCGACGTGGGCTATGGCGGTGCGAGGGATCATACAGCAGCGGCGGAGGCGGCGGGAGCGGCGGTCTTCCGTAGCGACGGCGGTCGAGCCTGCGGACAGACTGAAGCGGCGGCGGCCGTGGGCCGTGGCGCTCTTATAGCCGCGCCGCGTCACCAGCCCAGATAAACCGCCACGCAGATAGCCCCCCTCAGCGCAACGCCCCGACTCCGCAGCCAACGTTCTCCTCAACGGCGTCACACAGACCGTATTAAAGGTACCATTATTTTCACTTTTCTTGTGTCCGCAGTATTTTCGAGAAGACAACATTTCCCGCCTACATTGGTATTGAGGAAGCATATGACACCCTCAGACCTCAACAAGAATGTAATTCCAGTCCCAAAGAAACAGATGTGAGAATTACCGAACTATCGGTTCAATAAGTCACAGCTGCAAAATACTAATGCGAATTCTTTACAGACGAATGGAAAAACTGGTAGAAGCCGACCTCGGGGAAGATCAGTTTGGATTCCGTAGGAATGTTGGAACACGCGAGGCAATACTGACCCTACGGCTTATCTTAGAAGCCAGATTAAGAAAAGGCAAACTTACGTTTCTAGCATTTGTAGACTTGGAGAAAGCTTTTGACAATGTTGACTGGAACACTCTCTTCCAAATTCTAAAGGTGGCAGGGGTAAAATACAGGGAGCAAAAGGCTATTTACAATTTGTACAGAATCCAGATGGCAGTTACAAGAGTCGAGGGGCATGGAAGGGAAGCAGTGGTTGGGAAGGGAGTGAGGCAGGGTTGTAGCCTCTCCCCGATGTTATTCAATCTGTATATTGAGCAAGCAGTAAAGGAAACAAAAGAAAAATTCGGAGTATGTATTAAAACCCATGGAGAAGAAATAAAAACTTTGAGGTTCGCCGATGACACTGTAATTCTGTCAGAGACAGCAAAGGACTTGGAAGAGCAGTTGAACGGAATGGACAGTGTCTTGAAAGGAGGATATAAGATGAACATCAACAAAAGCAAAACGAGGATAATGGAATGTAGTCGAGTTAACTCGGGTGATGCTGAGGGAGTCAGATTAGGAAATGAGACACTTAAAGTAGTAAAGGAGTTTTGCTATTTGGGGAGCAAAATAACTGATGATGGTCGAAGTAGAGAGGATATAAAACGTAGACTGGCAATGGCAAGGAAAGCGTTTCCGAAGAAGAGAAATTTGTTAACATCGAGTATAGATTTAAGTGTCAGGAAGTCATTTCTGAAAGTATTTGTATGGAGTGTAGCCATGTATGGAAGTGAAACATGGACGGTAAATAGTTTGGACAAGAAGAGAATAGAAGCTTTTGAAATGTGGTGCTACAGAAGAATGCTGAAGATTAGATGGGTAGATCACATAACTAATGAGGAGGTATTGAATAGGATTGGAGAGAAGAGAAGTTTGTGGCACAACTTGACTAGAAGAAGGGATCGGTTGGTAAGACATGTTCTGAGGCATCAAGGGATCACCAAATTAGTATTGTAGGGCAGCGTGGAGGGTAAAAATCGTAGAAGGAGAACCAAGAGATGAATACACTAAGCAGATTCAGAAGGATGTAGGCTGCAGTACGTACTGGGAAATGAAGCAGCTTGCACAGGATACAGTAGCATGGAGAGCTGCATCAAACCAGTCTCAGGACTGAAGACCACAACAACAAGAACAACAACATGGCACAGTACCACTAAAGCTATTGTTCGAGGTGCTGTGGTCAGGGAAATGCCAAAACTTTATGTAAGAAGTATCGTAAACCTCTACAAGCCGGCGGAATGTGTCATTAAAGTAGGGAAAGAAATTTCTAGAGAGACCTTCAGAATAACTAAAGGACTGAAGCAAGGATGCTGTCTGTCTGCCACACTCTTTAAGATGTATGTGCAGGAGGAACTGAATCTGTGGTGTAGAAGGTGCATGGGCATGGGGTTTGAAGCAATGAACCAGAGTATGTAAACACTTTTCTATGCTGATAATCAGGCTGTTGCAGCAAACGACGAAGAGAATACGTCTTACATGCTCAGGAAGTTATTGGAAGAGTATAAAGAGGGGAGTTTGAAAATTAACTTTTAGGAGGAGGAGTATCTATGTCGCTGAGAAGACTGAACACTGACGAACATCTGATTGAAGTGTGTAAAGAGTTGAAGTACATGGGTAGTATGCTATCACGTGATGGAAGACATGACAGAGATATCCAATAACGGATCAGGTGGGGAAGGGCGGCTATCCAAAAATTAAACCCTATTTTTTGGTCTTCAGAAAGAAGGTTAAAGGTCTAAATTCGTTTCTACAAATTCATAGTGGAACCAGTAATAACATATGGGAGTGAGTGCTAGGAACTCACAGAAAGAAAGAAAAAATGGGTCTTAGAGCTTTAGATATGGGCCACTTGAGAAGAACCTGTAGAATTTCCCGACTTGACCACGTAAGAAATGAGAAAATAAGTGAAAGGATACATGCTCATAGTATTACGGATAAGATAGAAGAAAGAGAGATAGGATGATTTGGACATATCAGAAGAGTCGATGAAGACAGATGGCCCAAGACAGTAATTTCATGGCTACCACCTGAAAGAGAAAGGAGAGAAAGACCTCAGAAAGTGTAGCTAATTGGAATCCAAGAGGCGAGGGAGAGAAGAGAAATGAAAGAGGATGATGAAGAATGGCGAGGTCGAGGGATTTGGCAACAGAGATGCGGGATGAAGCAACAGCTATAGGGCACCCGCAACAAGGAAGCAAGGAAGGGAAATAGAAAACGTTCTAAGTACCATTGTTTCAGCAAACTCATTTTCATTGCTACTGTACGGTAATCTGTTACACGTCCTTAGACCTGACAGAGGTTCCAAAGCATGTAGGAAATCTTTCAAACGTGCGTTAATAGATGCCGCATAGACTGTGTGCTACGTTGTGCTTCCCTCTGGAGCTCCAAAATTTAAAAGAAATGAGAAGTCGTTCCTGTTGAAGACAGTTCTAATAATTAAAAACCTAATGCCTTTATTTCTGTACTTGTATTACTACAAATCTAGGGTCTTTCACATATTACGCAATTTTTAAATTTGGTCGCAAAATTTTGTTTCCAAGTTTACAGCATTGTATTTGTTACTTTTAATATCGATTTCCATTCCGATTACTTGATTAAACGTTGTTTGTGTATTTCAGGATCTGAGTTGCCATGGAACGGTTCACAAAGTAGGAACGTGTCATCATTGTGAAAACCTATTACAGAACCGGCGGAGTCTTCGGACGTATTAATGCTCCTACAGCATCAACAATTCTGCTGTTGATAAAGAAATTCGAGGCAATCGGGTTAGTTGCAACCATAAAATCGCCTGGGGGAAACCGTACGGTTCGAAGGGAACAAAACACTGTATTGGTGCGGGATAGTGTGGCTGTGAGCCCTCAAAAGTCGCTGCAACGTCGTTCTCAGCAACTGGGGATTTCGACAGCCTCTATGCAACGAATTTCGAAAAAGAATCTTCATCTGCACCCATACAAGATTCAATTGAAGCAATATCTTAAACAAGCAGGTCAATTGAAACGGAGAAATTTCGCCAAATGTAATCCCACAAAACAAAAAGAGGACAATAATTCTGCAAGAAGAAGAATCTTCAGCGAGACACATTTTCATCTGTGTGGGTTCTGTAACCGACTATTACCGTATTTGGGATCAAGGAAACCCTAGGGTGACCCCAGACAGCCACATGCATCCACTGCGAATCACAGTTTGGTGGTGCTTATGGGCAGGTGGTGTGATCGGCCCTTTCTTTTTTTAAGATTTTGACGACAATGCAGCAATAATTTACGGTGAGCGTTATCGTGAAATGGTCAGAAACAACTTCTGGCCTGCTCTGGATGAAATGGATACAGGCAACATGTGGCGTCCCAGATTTTGTGACAAAGCCAAGTGACTTCTTTTACTGGGGTTATGTGAAGTCCAATATCCACGTGAACAAACCACAAACTGTTCTCCTATTAAAGGAAGAAATTCAATATTTCATCAGGGACATCAACAGAGAAGTTGCTGAAAGAGTCATCACGAACATCATAGACCGAATAACAGCCTGCCGAGAGTCTGGAGGCGGATATATGCCTGATATAACTTTCCAAACTTAATTGGGAGTGTAGATGAAAAAAAAAAAAACAAGATTTTTTTTTATTTCGATGCATTTTTGACTTAATTATTGCTTTTTTAACAATAGTATATCTGAAAGATCCTATGAAACATAATGCCTTAGTATTTACGGCACTTGGAATAAAAACTTTGTTCCTACATTGTTCTCGAAAACTGAAATTTTTCAGACCGTGCCTGTGTACAAAATACATGTTGATTTTTGCATAGAAGAAACCAACAATTGTTCTCTGTTAATAATGCTAATTATATACCGGCTTCGAACCGAGAGGTTCATCTCCAGACGACTGTTCACTTTTATTTTACATTTTGTTCTTGTTCACGTTATCTGTTGAAAAAACAACAGCCAACAACCAATGTAAACAGCAACAAATGTAATATACATGTGACCAGCTGCCTGACTATCAACCTGTTCATCCAAAACCGGTAACCGTGCTATGTGTGTAAATAAACAGCATGAACATTAGCTGGTTGCTGTTTTCTTCTTTGCAATAATAGACGTATAAAAACTTTCGTATTGGCTCTTGGAATCAGTTGCTTTAATGGTGTGGCCCTGAGAACGCTCTTAATAAGGTATTTATTTTCAAATTTATTTGTCTCATTATTTATTGCGGTGATGAGATGAGCAGCATAATTTTGTGGTATCAGAATAGTTTCTCAATTTTTTGGATACAGAAAAGAATTATGTGCAAACAGAGATACGTTATTTTGTTCATTCTCCCAACTTACGTCAGATTTAGTTCTTAAAACGTTTCCATTTTTCATTTGTGTATATTCCCCACGATCGTGATTATACCATTTTCAAGTGATAGCTGTAACAAAGTAAAATGCTTAAAAACGGTTTCAAATTTAAGAATACAGTCTGTTCCTAAGATATTTCATAAAAATATTTTTTTTTAAGTTCCAGCTTTCGCAATCTCATGCTGAAGTGTTCAGTGCTTCTTGTCTTTTAAGATAACACTGTCCTCATGTCAACAGAGTTTTTATGTACCAAGTGAGTAATAACACAGTTTTTTCATTTCATTTTTATTTCAATTCCTCACGAAGGGGCAGACTGGCAGCGATAAAACCGCTAATTAGCCATAGGTTACACAACTTGGAAAGATGTTTTGAAACACATAAAAGCAGATAGCAATAAATGATTGTTTAAAAAATACATTGGTGAACAATATTAGTGATTTTACATCAACCAGATAACAATAAACGTAGGAGCACACACAAGTTGCCAAAGCTGTTTTGCGTACACTGCAGAAGTTGCGCTGGGAAGCCCTTATACATCCTTCATACAGTCCCGATCTCTCCCCGCCCGAAATCCATGTTTTTGGTGCACTGAAAAAAAAAAGACATTCGTGTCCGTTGATTTGCTTCGAACGAAGAGATGCACACCTGAGTACAATCATGGTCCGTAGGCAACCGAAACATAAATGGGATAAGTGTACTAATGGTTATGGCGATTACTTTTGAAATCGTAAATAGTTTACTTTCTCCATCTACCTCGGCCGGCCGGAGTGGCCGAGCGGTTCTAGGCGCTACAGACTGGAACCGCGCGACCGCTACGGTCGCAGGTTCGAATCCCGCCTCGGGCATGGATGTGTATGATGTCCTTAGGTTAGTTAGGTTTAAGTAGTTCTAAGTTCTAGGGGACTGATGACCTCAGAAGGTAAGTCCCATAGTGCTCAGAGCCATCTACCGCGTTTTCACTTGATTGGTCCTTATTCAATTAAAATATAATCACTGATAGTAATATAAATGATGCTATACTGATGCTGGTGATGCATGAAAATGATCATGGTCATGAGGGAGGTATAATGATGGCTATAACAATGCGGTCCTGTGGAACAAAAGGTAGCGACTAAAAGCCAGTAATGCGAAGGAAAGATGGAAGGGTCGTGTGAGGTGAAGGGTTGTGACTAGGGTTGTAAAGAGGGGTATATCTCGGGACAGAGTGGGAGTTGGTTGAAATTCCAGTGCTAGGGATGAATAAGGCAGGGAGGCGCGTAGAAGATAGAATATGGATATAGTGGCGCACCAGGATATGTGGATTGGTGCCTAATGGGTGGAATGATGGGTACCGGTACTGGGTTTTGCGATTAATGAATTGGATCCAAAGGTGATCAATGAAGAGAAAAAGATGTGTAGATGAGTTGGCGTAGTTTGCAAGTTTGGGAAGCTAGGTGTATGTGGATGGCGTGGAGGTGCGGGATTCCACCCAGGATTTCAAAGGACTTGTAGAATTTACGTGAGGCAGAGATCTAGGCAACGTCGGCGCAGGTGAGGATAGGGTGGATGAGGCATTTATGGATGAAGATAATGATATAAGGATGTAGATCCCAGGTGCAGCCTGTTACTAGTTTTAGAATGTTTTAATCGGTTCCGGGCTTTGCATTGGATGATAAGAAAATGTGCATCCTGTCAGTTTTCTGTCGAGCGGTGGTGCAAATACTTTACTGTGTTAGACATAGGGATCTGTTGATTGTAGATTAAGAGATGGGAATCTCGTAGATGGGAACGTAAAGTGGTGCGACCAAAGATGGTGGCTTGGATTTTTTGTGGATTTACTTGAAGTTTCCACGCATTACACAATCCGATCAAGAGATTCAAGTGGCGTTTGAGGGAGACATGGGAGAGTTGATGGGTGTGGTGAGTGACTAGGTAGGTAGAGTCGTCAGAATATTGCAGCATGCTAGGGATGGTGGTTTGGGTTAAAAAATGGTTCAAATGGCTCTGAGCACTATGGGACTCAACATCTTAGGTCATAAGTCCCCTAGAACTTAGAACTAGTTAAACCTAACTAATCTAAGGACATCACACACACCCATGCCCGAGGCAGGATTCGAACCTGCGACCGTAGCAGTCCCGCGGTTCCGGACTGCAGCGCCAGAACCGCTAGACCACCGCGGCCGGCGGTGGTTTGGGGATGTTTGCAGTGTACAGGATATAAATGAGGGGAAACACGATAGAGTCTTTTTGTAGGCTGCAGATACCTCGACTTGCAGCATAGGGTGGTTGGGTTTCGGATTTCGCCGAATAGGTCAGGATTCCACTAGACGCAAGAGGCGACTACACGGGTAGCACGGGCTGCGTCGCGTGGACTGCGCAATTTTTTAGCTTATAGGGTCCCGGGGAAACACAAAAGGGTTTCAGTCTCAAAGGCTGCAGGTCGATCTAAGGAAGAAAGTAGATCCACAAACGTCGGTATAGCAGTTGTAAATTGTCGTAGGTGTGTTGAGAAAGTACCAGAGCTGCAAGCGCTAATAGAAAGCATTGATGCTCAAATCGTTATAGGTACTGAACACTGGCTGCAACCGGAGATAAGTTCTGCCGAAATTTTTGCGAAAGACCTAACAGTGTTCAGAAAGGATAGGCTAAACACAATTGGTGGTGTTGTGTTTGTTACTATTAGAAATAGTTTATCTTCTAGCGAAATTGAAGTTGATAGTTCCTGTGAGTTATTCTGGATAGAGGTCATTCTTGGCAACCGGAATAAAATAATAACTGGATCCTTTCCGACCTTCCAACTCAGAGGATACAATTTGCTGAAAGGTTCAAAGAAAACTTGAGTCAAAATTCAAACACGTACCCGACTCATACCATTACAGCTGGTGGTGACTTCAATTTACACTCGACATTTTGGCGAAAATACACGTTTAAATCCTGAGGTACGCATAAAACATCATCCGAAATTATGCTAAACGCATTCTCTGAAAATTTTTTCTAGCAGTTAGTTCATGAGCCCACTCGAATAGTAAACGGTTGTGAAAACACACTTGACCTCTTAGCAGCAAATAATCCTGAGCTAATAACGGACGTCGAAGTGGGTACAGGGATTAGTGAACCCAGGGTTGTAGTAGCGAGAATGAATATTGTAAATCCCAAATTTTCCAAAAAAAAAAACGAAAAATATAACTATTCAAAAAAGAAGATAAAAATATACTCGACGCCTTCCTGAAAGAAAATCTCCACTCCTTACAAATTAACAACGTACCAGTAAGTGTAGGCCAGATGTGGCTTGAATTCAATGAAATAGAATAGGCAGCAATTGAGAGATTTGTAGCAAATAAATTAACAAACCATGGAGCTGATCCCCTTGGTACACAAAACGGGTCAGAACACTGTTGCAGAAACAACGAAAAAGTATGACAAATTTAAAGGAACGCAAAATCTCCAAGATTGGCTATCGTTTACAGAAGCTCGAAATTTAGCGCGGACTTCAATGCGATATGCTGACAATAATTTTCACAACGAAACTTTGACTCGAAACTTGGTAGAAAATTCAAAGAGATTATGGTCATATGCAAAGTTTGCTAGCGGAAAGACTCAATCAGTGCCTTCCGTGCGCGATAGCAATGGAGATACTATCGAAGACAGTGCTGCAAAAACAGAGTTAGTAAATACAGCCTTCCGTAATTCCCTCCCCAAAGAAGATGGAGTAAATATTCCAGATTTCGGATCACGAACAACTGTCATTATGAGTAACTTAGAAGTAGATATCCTCAGAGTAGTGAAGCAACTTAGCCGGCCGCTGTGGCCTGGTAGTTCTAGGCACTTCAGTTCGGAACCGCGCTGCTGCTACGGTCGCAGGTTCGAATCCGGCCGCGGGCGTGGATGTGTGTGATGTCCTTAGGTTAGTTAGGTTTAAGTAGTTCTAAGTGTAGGGGACTGATGACCACACATATTGAGTCCCATAGCGCCATTTGAACCATTTTAGTAAAGCAACTTAAATCACTTAATAAAAGCAAGTCTTTCGTTCCAGACTCTATACCAATTAGGCTCCCTTCAAAAAGTGGCTCAGACGGCTCTGAGCACTATGGGACTTAACTTCTGAGGTCATCAGTCCCCTAGACTTAGAACTACTTAAGCCTAAGTAACCTAAGGACATCACACACATTCATGCCCGAGGCAAGATTCGAACCTGCGACCTTAGCGGTCGCGCGGTCCCAGACTGAAGCGCCTAGAACCTCTCGGCCACTCCGGCCGGCAAAACTGGAGATACTGACAGGTTTCAGATAGATTATATAATGGTAAGACAGAGATTTAGGAACCAGGTTTTAAATTATAAGACTTTTACAGGGGCAGATGTGGACACTGACCACAATCTATTGGTTATGAACTGTAGATTAAAAGTGAAGAAACTGCAAAAAGGTGGCAATTTAAGGAGATAGGGCCTGGATAAACTGACAAAACCAGAGGTTGCACAGAGTTTCAGGCAGAGCATAAGGGAACAATTGACAAGAATGGGGGAAAGAAATACAGTTGAAGAAGAATGGGTAGCTTTGAGGGATGAAGTAGTGAAGGCAACAGAGGGTCAAGTAGGTAAAAAGACGAGGGCTAGTAGAAATCCTTGGGTAACAGAAGAAATATTGAATTTAATTGATGAAAGGAGAAAATATAAAAATGCAGTAAATGAAGCAGGCAAAAAGCAATACAAACGTCTCAAAAATGACATCGACAGGAACTGCAAAATGGCTAAGCAGGGATGGCTAGAGGACAAATGTAAGGATGTAGATGCTTATCTCACTAGGGGTTAGATAGATACTGCCTACAGGAAAATTAAAGAGACCTTTGGAGAAAGAGAACCACTTGTATGATTATCAAGAGCTCAGATGGAAACCCAATTCTAAGCAAAGAAGGGAAAGCAGATTGTTGGAAGGAGTATACAGAGGGTCTATACAAGGGCGATGTAATTGAGGGCAATATTATGGAAATGGAAGAGGATGTAGATGAAGATGAAATGCGACATATGATACTGCGTGAAGAGTTTGACAGAGCACTGACCACTGAAAGACCTAAGTCGAAACAAGGCCCCGGGAGTAGACAGCATTCCATTAAAACTACTTACAGCCTTGGGAGAGCCAGTCGTGACAAATCTCTATCATCTGGTGAGCAAAATGTATGAGACAGGCGAAATAGCCTCAGACTTCAAGAAGAATATAATAATTTCAATTCCAAAGAAAGCAGGTGTTGACAGATGTGAAAATTACCGAACTATCAGTTTAATAAGTCACGGCTGCAAAATACTAATGCGAATTCTTTACAGACGAATAGAAAAACTGGTAGAAGCCGACCTCGGGGAAGATCAGTTTGGATTCCGTAGGAATGTTGGAACACGCGAGGCAATACTGACCCTACGGCTTATCTTAGAAGCCAGATTAAGAAAAGGCAAACCTACGTTTCTAGCATTTGTAGACTTGGAGAAAGCTTTTGACAATGTTGACTGGAACACTCCCTTTCAAATTCTGAAGGTGGCAGAAGTAAAATACAGGGAGCGAAAGGTTATTTACAATTTACACAGAAACCAGATGGCAGTTATAAGAGTCGAGGGACATGAAAGAGAAGCAGTGGTTGGGAAGGGAGTGAGACAGGGGTGTAGCCCCTCCCCGATGTTATTCAATCTGTATACTGAGCAAGCAGTAAACGAAACAAAAGAAAAATTCGGAATAGGTATTAAAATCCATGGAGAAGAAATAAAAACTTTGAGGTTCGCCGATGACACTGTAATTCTGTCAGAGACAGCAAAGGACTTGGAAGAGCAGTTGAACGGAATGGACAGTGTCTTGAAAGGAGGATATAAGATGAACATCAACAAAAGCAAAACGAGGATAATGGAATGTAGTCGAGTTAACTCGGGTGATGCTGAGGGAGTCAGATTAGGAAATGAGACACTTAAAGTAGTAAAGGAGTTTTGCTATTTGGGGAGCAAAATAACTGATGATGGTCGAAGTAGAGAGGATATAAAACGTAGACTGGCAATGGCAAGGAAAGCGTTTCCGAAGAAGAGAAATTTGTTAACATCGAGTATAGATTTAAGTGTCAGGAAGTCATTTCTGAAAGTATTTGTATGGAGTGTAGCCATGTATGGAAGTGAAACATGGACGGTAAATAGTTTGGACAAGAAGAGAATAGAAGCTTTTGAAATGTGGTGCTACAGAAGAATGCTGAAGATTAGATGGGTAGATCACATAACTAATGAGGAGGTATTGAATAGGATTGGAGAGAAGAGAAGTTTGTGGCACAACTTGACTAGAAGAAGGGATCGGTTGGTAAGACATGTTCTGAGGCATCAAGGGATCACCAAATTAGTATTGTAGGGCAGCGTGGAGGGTAAAAATCGTAGAAGGAGAACCAAGAGATGAATACACTAAGCAGATTCAGAAGGATGTAGGCTGCAGTACGTACTGGGAAATGAAGCAGCTTGCACAGGATACAGTAGCATGGAGAGCTGCATCAAACCAGTCTCAGGACTGAAGACCACAACAACAACAACAACAACAACAGCAACCTAACAAGCGGCATGTAATCAAATTATGTGCTTATTGAATATCGTCTCAGTTATGTTACTGGATTCGTCATTTGCTGTCACATAGGTCACAGTTCGTAGTAACTGACGGAAAGTCATCGAGTAAAACAGAAGTGATTTCTTGCATTCACCAAGGTAGTGTTATAGGACCTCTGCTGTTCCTTATCTATACACACGATTTAGGAGACAATCTGAGCAGCCGCCTTGATTGCAGATGATTCTGTGTTTTATCGTCTAGTAAAGTCATCAGAATATCAAAAGAAAACTGCAAAATGAGTTAGAAAAGATATCAGTTTGATGCGAAAATCGGTTCAAATTCAAATGGCTCTAAGCACTATGGGACTCAACACCTGAGGTTATCTGTCCCCTAGAACTTAGAACTACTTAAACCTAACTAACCTAAGGACATCACACATATCCATGCCCGAGGCAGGATTCGAACCTGCGACCGTAGTGGTCGCGCGGTTCCAAACTGATGTACATAGAACCGCTCCGGCACACCGGCCGGCGCGAAAACTGTCAATTGACCCTAAATAATGAAATGTGTGAGGTCACCCACATGAGTGCTAAAAGGAATCCGTTAGACTTCGTTTACACAATAAATCAATCAAATCTAAAGGCCGTAAAGTCAACTAAATACCTAGGAATTACAATTACGAACTACTTAAATTGGAAAGAACACATAGGAAATGTTGTGGGGAAGGCGGACCAAAGACTGCGTTTTATTGGCAGATGTAACAGATCTACTGAAGAGACTGCCTGCACTACGCTTGTCCGTCCTCGTCTGGAGTACTGTTGCGCGGTGCGGGATCCTTACCGAAGAGGATTAACGGAGTACATCGAGAAAGTTTAAAGAAGAGCAGCACGTTTGGTATTATCGAGAAAAAGTCAAGATAGTGTCACTGTCGTGATACGGGATGTGGGCGTTTTTCGTTGCGGCGGAATCTCCTCACGATATTTCAATCACCAGCTCTCTCCTCCGAAAACGAAAACGTTTTGTTGACGTCCACCTACACAGGGAGAAACGATCATCATAATAAAATAAGGGTAATCAGTGCTCGCATGGAAAGATGTAGGTGTTCGTTTTTTCCGCGCACTGTTCGATATTAAAATAATACAGTATTATTGCGAAGCTGGTTCGATGAATCCTCTCCCAGGACTTAAGTGAGATTTGCAGAATATCCCTGTAGATGTAGATGTAGATTTATATTTACAGAGGGTGATTCAGAATTCCTATTACACGGTTCTGAGGGTTATAGAGCGGATATACTAAATAAGTTTCAAGATCTGACCACTTTCAATCTCCCGCTTCACTGTACGCTCACAAGTTGAGAAGATGGCACCGTCGTCAGTCCCTGTTGTAATTATGATATCACGTAACACCTTCTTCGGACTACAACGGCTGTGAGAAACTTGAGAGTCCGAAACTGCGAGGGATGGCTGAGGTGTTCCACGGACGTGCTGCACTCTCGACTATGATGAGGACGTCCTTTGTCACGCAGAAGAGAATCCGGGGGCGGGGCTCGAAACATTGCCCATGCTGTGTGCTCCTACAGCACACATTTCAGAGCTCATGGTCCCCGCTGTGTGCATATTGTGTCACGGGAGATTTGAAAGCGATTCGCTGCTCAAATTGATTTTACATCCAAACGGAACATTTCCGGATATGGGTTCGCTATCGAAATTTCATGTATTAAGTCCCCTCTACAACCCCTAGATGCCTGTAATGGGTATTTTGAATCACCCTGTACAAAATAATACAGCACTTCTCTAAAACGAGAATATTACATCACGTGTTGTCACGGTCCACGCGGCTCACCCCGTCGGAGGTTCGAGTCCTCCCTTGGGCATGGGTGTGTGTGTTGTCCATAGCGTAAGTTAGTTTAAGTTAGATTAAGTAGTGTGTGAGCTTAGGGATCGATGACCTAAGCAGTTTGGTCCCATAAGATCTTACCACAAATTTACAAAAAATATTACGTCAAACCGGCTGTCTAAGCAAGAATTTACTCAACATCTTGTAAACCCATTATTTACTGTAATAATTGCTATCGAATCCATGTCATCCGTACACATAATATCCGCTGTGCGTCCATCCAGTTTGACCAACATTCTCGTTTTAGTGAAATACGAAGTTCTATACAAATTGTAGTATCATTGCCACAGATACTACTACAACGCCGCGCCAACACAAGGTTGGCAGCCCGTCGTCTGCCGAGCACAGCGCACTCTAGCGGGCTGTGCAGCTCGACGGAACTGGAGTGTGCCTCGTTCTCTTCTTAGCTAGATTTCAACATAGGCAGACGCACTTTCATAATCGGCCCTCAGCCAGTTCTGTTATGTTTGCATTGATTGTCTGAGGCGGGCGCATCAGGCTTAGTTCCTGAGAATATGTTGTATTAGTTCATGGTATTCCATGTTACGAGATTGTCAGTTCATAGCCGCAGCTGCACTCCTACAAACTACTGAAGATAAGTAATTTCATTGTACTATGTGTTTCTTCTCTCTAATAGTGTGCCGTACCGCATATTATTGCAACCTGGACTCCTTCAGCTCCTATCAACTCAGCCTCCTACTTATTTGCATTTAGTAACGAGCTGAAAGCACTCACGCGTTTTGTGCCTCTAAACAGTGAGACACAACACAAATGATGAAGACTGTTGTGTTATTACACACACAGGATATATAAACATGTTGTGCGTGAGGACAAGGTCCTCTTAAGGACTTACCAAGAACGATGTGCAGTATAAACGCACTAGTGATGCAGCAAGAGCTAGAATTGGTTTAAAAAACAAGTTTATATTTATGAAGTGTTGTGAGAACAAAATGTACTCTTAAAAGCTTAACTGGTCTTTACGTAGTTTATGTTGTTGCAGCTATCACCTGAAAATGGCACAACAGGCTAAAATCGTAATCATCATGAATAAAAATATTTAATAAAAGTCCGACGGGAAACAGCATCCTTTCTGAAACAGCTGTAAATTTATTTCGGGAAGAGTACAAGAGAGTGTGTTCAGCGTTTATGACCACTATGCGAAGGACCCAGAATCAGTTCCCGATATTGTCAGAGATTTTTCCTTGGTGGGAGGACTAGGACGCTGTGTATTCAGCCGCGTGATACCAATTGAGGAGAAAAGCTTCTCTCATAGAATCAATACTGTTTCAGAACAAACCTCTCGTGCGAAGCAGCCAGCTTCATCCAGACACATATTGCATACAACAGATGCAGATGAACAGGAGTACTGCGTCTTCAAAGATTTCCCCAAGACGTTCCCCACCGTAAAACATCGTCGATTACTGGGGGAGGGGGGGGGGGAATTAAAGGGACCAGATTGCTATGGTCATCGGTCGTCGATTACTGACCAAGATACGATCATACGGAGAATCTTAGCAAATACGTGACTGGCTTCAGGAATATTTAACTAATAGAAGCCATCAAGTTGTATTGGACAGCGAATTTGAACACAAACGAAATTAACGGAGGGTGTGCTACAAGGAAGAGTAATGGGATCTCTAATGTTTTCAATATACATAAAAGATTTATGAGACTGGGTCAGCAACACTGTAAGACTGTTTGCTGACGATGCAGTTGTGTACAAGGAAGTATCGTAGTTGGACGATCGTAAGAAATTACAGAAAGCCTTGGACAAAATTTCGCCTTGGTTTAATGAATGGCAGCTCTTCTCATATGTGGATAAATGTAAGATAAGGCCTATAAGAAAGAGAAGGAACGGTATAGTATCTGATTACAAGATTAGTGGTGAACATCACATGGGACAAATATTTAGTAGTGATGCGAAGGAATGATGTGAAATGGGACGATATAGTTAAATGAGTGTTGTGGAAGCCGAATGGCAGACTTAGATTTTCTGGAAGGGTTCTGGCAAAGTGCCGTGCATCTGCAAAGATAATCACGTACAAGACTCCAGTGTCACCAATTCTACAATATGTTCCAGTGATTAGAGTAGCGTGGAAGGCTTAAATCAGAAGTGTGGGTTTGAGGGAAGGTTTTGGAGGGGGGTGTTCAACGATCATTTTTTTATGTTTTCGTGAATAACTTGTAAACCTCAGCTTCTGTCGAAAATGTGTACCGGTAAAAAACAGCATTAAGTTTCCTACAAAAAAAGGTCTTGACTTTTTCCCTCTAGAACTGATAATTTCCGTGTTGCAGGGGATGAAAAAACTACGGTACATTGAACATAGTGCTTTAATGGTATACAGTTGATGTATATTGTCAAATGAAGTTGGTTAAGAACAAATACTAAATATGTGTACCATATCTTAGTGCAATAGAACTGCATCACGGAATAAACTGTGTTCTGGAGGTGTAACAGGGTGGAAAAGGAAGGAGGGGAGAATGGAGGTTAGCGGCATGAAGGAAGGCAGGTCGCCAGGTTGTGGTCATGTACTTCACTTCTTTATAGGTTTGTAAACTTACGAGACAGCAGGCGATTTCCCGTTCTCTCTACCGCAATACGTCACAAAAAGCAACTACATGATGTTTCACAAATTTAAACCGACACTTCCGCAGCTCGCCTTATGATTCATTGGTGGCGCAGTCTGCAGACATAACCAGGGTGTTTATTTTCCACAAACTGCGTTAACACACCAGAGAATACGGATGTCAGTTATTAACAATACTAGGGCAAGAATGGCCATGGACGGAATCTACCTAAATCTCTGCACCCTGTTCTACACTGCTAGAGGCAAACTGATTTTTAGTTGCGACTTAACCTGCGCAAGGGCTTCGAGCGCTGAAATAATGGAAAATGAGTTCAGGAAATCGACCTTACGTTTCAACTTTTGTGCCGGCCGCTCTGGCGGCGCTTCAGTCCAGAACCGCGCTGCTGCTACGGTCGCAGGTTCGAATCCTGCCTCGGGCATGGTTGTGTGTGTTGTCCTTAGGTTAGTTAGGTTTAAGTAGTTCTACGTCTAGGGGTCTGATGACCTCAGATGTTAAGTCCCATAGTGCTTAGAGCCATTTGAACCATTTTCAACTTTTGTCTGGAATGTACACGACCGAAAGATGTGGAACGTTTCCTGTCTGACGAGGCGAAGATCCCGCCTTAGGAGCTTCTGGGCATCCACCTCTCGATTCTCAGTTTACGTTAAAATGATCAATGACGCTGCGTGCTAGTGCGTTTTAAATACGTGCTACCAAACAGGGACTCCTACTTCGGCGCTGTTCATGATCATAAGACAGAACGCTGGACCCACTTCCGCACATACCCTGTTCTTAACGGGGTGCGTCAGGTCACAATTGATCTGCGTAACCATGTTCCGACTTACGATATAGCAGTGCCGGTGTTATACTGATGACGATGTACTGCGGCGACCACAGTCGTTACTGAACACATCAGATGAGTTCGCAATTGCGAATAATGACTACCTTCAGCTGTAGAACGGAATGACGGCAATGAAAATTTGTGCCGGACTGGGACTCGAACCCGGATTTCCCGCTTATCGCGAGCGGTCGCCTTACCATTTGGCTATTCGTGCACTACTCACTGCCAGACCCGAACTTCCATATGTCGTCAACCCTACTCCTACCTTTTCTGATCTGTAAGGGAATACACATAGTGGTTGTGCAAAGGCAGATCGTAGACGTATGGTTGACGACGGATGGAAGTTTGGGTCGGCCGTGAATCGCTGACGGATAGCCAAATGGTAATGCGACCGATAAGCGGGAGCGGGAAATCCGGGTTCGAGTCCTGGTCCGACACAAATTTTCATCGTCGTCATTCCGTTCTACAGCTGATGGTAGTCAATATTCGCAACTGCGAATTCATCTGATATGTTCTGTCTTATCTGGCCGTCAGCGGATGTCGAGCCCTAATCATGTACGACGGACAGCCGCGTACTTGTTGTGGTTGTGGAAAAGAGGACCACATCAGATCTGAATGTCTGCAGCCATGGATAACGCCGTTACCAACTGTAGGAATGGTACTTCCCTCGTCGTATACGATACTTTCGGTCACATATGCGACGGAGCTCAAGTCGACGCGGCCGCCCGGCTGTTCTCGGAATTACTTGGCAGAAAATCCTAAGAAATTTTGGTCTTATGTCAAAGCGGTAGGTGGATCAAAACAAAATGTCCAGACACTCTGTGACCAAAACGGTACTGAAACAGAGGATGACAGACTAAAGGCCGAGATACTAAATGTCTTTTTCCAAAGTTGTTTCACAGAGGAAGATTGCACTGTAGTTCCTTCTCTAGATTGTCGCACAGATGACAAAATGGTAGATATCGAAATAGACGACAGAGGGATAGATAAACAATTAAAATCGCTCAAAAGAGGATACGCCTCTGGACCTGATGGGATACCAGTTCAATTTTACACAGAGTACGCGAAGGAACTTGCCCCCCTTCTTGCAGCGGTGTACCGTAGGTCTCTAGAAGAGCGTAGCATTCCAAAGGATTGGAAAAGGGCACAGGTCATCCCCGTTTTCAAGAAGGGACGTCGAACAGATGTGCAGAACTATAGACCTATATATCTAACGTCGATCAGTTGTAGAATTTTGGAACACGTATTGTGTTCGAGTATAATGACTTTTCTGGAGACTAGAAATCTACTCTGTAGGAATCAGCATGGGTTTCGAAAAAGACGGTCATGTGAAACCCAGCTCGCGCTATTCGTCCACGAGACTCAGAGGGCCATAGACACGGGTTCACAGGTAGATGCCGTGTTTCTTGACTTCCGCAAGGCGTTCGATACAGTTCCCCACAGTCGTTTATTGAACAAAGTAAGAGCATATGGACTATCAGACCAATTGTGTGATTGGATTGAGGAGTTCCTAGATAACAGGACGCAGCATGTTATTCTCAATGGAGAGAAGTCTTCCGAAGTAAGAGTAATTTCAGGTGTGCCGCAGGGGAGTGTCATAGGACCGTTGCTATTCACAATATACATAAATGACCTGGTGGATGACATCGGAAGTTCACTGAGGCTTTTTGCAGATGATGCTGTGGTGTATCGAGAGGTTGTAACAATGGAAAATTGTACTGAAATGCAGGAGGATCTGCAGCGAATTGACGCATGGTGCAGGGAATAGCAACTGAATCTCAATGTAGACAAGTGTAATGTGCTGCGAATACACAGAAAGATAGATCCTTTATCATTTAGCTACAAAATAGCAGGTCAGCAACTGGAAGAAGTTAATACCATAAATTATCTGGGAGTACGCATTAGGAGTGATTTAAAATGGAATGATCAATAATGTTGATTGTCGGTAAAGCAGATGCCAGACTGAGATTCATTGGAAGAATCCTAAGGAAATGCAATCCGAAAACAAAGGAAGTAGGTTACAGTACGCTCGTTCGCCCACTGCTTGAATACTGCTCAGCAGTATGGGATCCGTACCAGATAGGGTTGATACAAGACATAGAGAAGATCCAACGGAGAGCAGCGCGCTTCGTTACAGGATCATTTAGTAATCGCGAAAGCATTACGGAGATGATAGATAAACTCCAGTGGAAGACTCTGCAGGAGAGACGCTCAGTAGCTCGGTACGGGCTTTTGTCAAAGTTTCGAGAACATACCTTCACCGAAGAGTCAAGCAGTATATTGCTCCCTCCTACGTATATCTCGCGAAGAGACCATGAGGATAAAATCAGAGAGATTAGAGCCCACACAGAGGCATACCGACAATCCTTCTTTCCACGAACAATACGAGACTGGAATAGAAGGGAGAACCGATAGAGGTACTGAAGGTACCCTCCGCCACACACCTTCAGGTGGCTTGCGGAGTATGGATGTAGATGTAGATGTAGAACAGTTTGATGGATAGTGTTCCGATCCTCCCTGAACCGGTTATGGATGAGGTGACTGACGATGTGGCTTTAGCCATATCCTCAGTTCCAGTGGTTGCTCCAGCTGCGCCTGTGGCCGACGCTGATGTCGAGCTTGACTCCTTGGTCAACTCTCTTGTTGTCCCGACGGCGATCTTTATGCCTGACCTGCGCTGACCTGCGCCACTCCCTCCCGTCTTCTGACACGGAAGGACCAGTGCGAAAACAACGATCCCCTGAAAGACGCAAAAGGAGGCGTACGACGTCGGAACGGAACTCTCCTCCCTGTCGAGGTGATACACTACCTATTGAGCGAATCAACGTTTCAGTGTCTGAGACCCTGGACGACGGCGTCGTCAGTGCGGCTCTGGACCGGCGGGCCCCAGTGGCTCTCACATTGACGGGACGGAATGACCCTCTCTACCGAAGAAAGAACGAAGTCAGCCGATCGGGCGGTGTCGGAATGCGTTGAAAATATGGATACCACGGTGACGGAGTCACCGCTGGTTTGGTGGGAGGATCTTGGAGAAACAGCAGGTCCCGTACAGGAGTCTCCGCCATTCAGGGAGGTTACCTGCTGAAGTCAACTTCCGCGCCAGGCAAGGGGCGCCGACAGCGCCTGCCGCTGGGTATCCCCTCTCCTTCGCAACAGCGACCTGTAGCCCCCCCCCCCCCCACCCGGTTGGAGTGGGGGCTATAGGTATGGCAGCACTGAATGACAACGGCGTGCGAGCGCCGATCAAGATCCAAGATCCATCTCTTGAAACAAATGATATAGGCTTTGGAACCAGACATTGCCCTGTTACAGGAGGTGCATTTAGCAGCGCTACCACGGATAGCGGGATATGACTTCTATGCCTCTTATGGCGATCACCTTAGGCGTGGAGTGGCGGTGTATGTTCGCAAAGGCATCCTGATTAACATCATGTATCTCCTGTTTGCCAGTGGTATAGCTTTTAAGATTCACTCCACGGGTCACTAATGTTGTGAGGTAGCTATAATTTCGCACCTTACAAGCACTCATCTACATACTTTGCCGTAATCTACAACCACAATTAGGTATCATTTGATAGGTTGTACATCGTATATATGAATATTTAAAGAAGACTGACATCGTCACGTACTTACCGAGCGAGGTGGCGCAGTGGTTAGCACGCTGGACTCGCATTCGGGAGGACGACGGTTCAATCCCGTCTCCGGCCATCCTGATTTAGGTTTTCCGTGATTTCCCTAAATCGCTTCAGGCAAATGCCGGGATGGTTCCTTTGAAAGGGCACGGCCGATTTCCTTCCTCATCCTTCCCTCACCCGAGCTTGAGCTCCGTCTCTAATGACCTCGTTGTCGACGGGACGTTAAACACTAATATCCCCCCATCGTCACGTACGCCTTGTAAGTAATTGTTAACCATTTGCGCGAAAGGTGACGTAGTGTCATTATTATCAAAATGGCATAATGAATGATTGCATATACCAGTACAGGTTTGAACGCCAGTGGAGATGAAACGGCAGGTGAAACTCAAGCCCTGGGTAGAAGGCCCATACAGGTGTGTTGGTCCTGCTTAAGCACAGGAAGTAACAAGACGGACGTTGGGGCACCTGAGCGCTGGAGAACAATAGAGTCGCTGCCGGCCGGTCTTGTAGATGGACCGGAAGGATAACCGGGAAGTCTGCAAATCTTGGACACAGCTGAAAGGAACAAGGTAGCGTCACCTCGGAAATCACGCAAGCTGGGTTATTTCCAAGGATTTTTACTCAGAAGCGTACCATTGTATTCCGTAGTTTCGTGAAGATGATTTGCCTTCTGCAGTTACGAGGGAGGGGAGCCGAGTCTTGCTGGGAAGCCAGTGGTGGAGAGGAAGAAGTACTCCGTTTTGAGCGCCTGTGTGTGATGGTCGCTCAGTATCAGCTTTGTTGGAACAGACGGACTTGCTGTCTTTGCTCTCAGGAGAGTTATAGTAAGATCGGTTAGGCACTGTACTGTTGCGAACTTACACGATTCTGGACTTCGCCTCTGGGCTGGAAGTCGTCGTTGAGTACGCAGCGTTCAGTGATTGAGAGCACTTCATCTGCCTATACTTACGTTGAGACGTTATTTGAACTCTGTTCTTGTGGCTGGGAGTTCGCGTTTCTCGCCTGTAGAACACAGAGAGGGGAAGACAGTATTAGAGTATATTAGTCAGAGGACCGCCTTCTGCCGTCCTAGTGTTTGAAAGAGTTTTATGTTGTGGCTGGAGTTTTTCCATCGTCGCAGACGTGTACGAGAACCATCACTCCGACGAACCGGACGCAGTACATACGGTGATATTGCTAATTGATTCGGCTTATTAGGGCTATAAAGCTAAACAGCTGTGATCACGCTAGTTTATTTCCGCTGAGGTTCCACACCACCATAGATCATCTTTGAAAGTAGTATCTTCTAGTGTTTGGTACGTAAATGATGTCAGTCATTTCGCGTTATTTATGTTAGATCGCGTCGCCATAAAAAGGGCAGAGTTGGGAAATTGATCAGAAATTTTAGCTAGAAAATATAGACATTTGTAATAGAGGGTTGTTTTATAATCTACAATAAATGTATAACAAGAAACAACGTTTATCATTTAGTAGTATTAGTTGCCTTACTAATTCATTTAAGTTGAGGTCGTAATTTATATGTGAAAGAGCATTAAGAGATCCTAAGATCTGCTTCAGGGGGTAGTCAGATAGGGCCAATTCATCATTTTAGCGTACAATATTTTTCCGTTGCGCACATGCATTTTACACCCACCTGGAGTAGCATCTTGGATATGGCTTACCCTACCAGGATTCTACTTAGAGTCTTCTAATAGTAGTCATAAAGTGGTTTGAAACATAGGAAATTTTCAAAAATTTTTTTTTCCATTTAATGTTTACGTGTTATTGATAGTGATCACCAGCTTGCGTGTATAGTTTGCAGTGATAAAGTCACGCGATAACATTAAAAATAATATTCATTTATTTTAATGTATTCTTTTCAGAGGCGTTGCGCTTTAGGCCGCTGGCTGCAATTTATTGATATTTATGTTACGTCGTGTGTCATTGTATTTTGCTTGTATTGTAGCGACACTGCTCGTTCACGACATTGCAATTAGTTTAGCTTCTTTCTTGTAGATATTTTATGTTACATGCCCGTTACATAATAAATGTGGGTAGTGTAGATTGTGTACCTTTAAGGGAGAACTGTCATCAGGGATCAGTCCATGTTAACTAGGCTGAAAGCGCGCTTAGTAGCACAACAGAGCACTAGTTGTAACAATATAGAAATGGCAGATACACGGTGTAGTCAAGAAATCCTATGGGATGAGAAAGAGATAACTATGTTAGAAACACAAGGCACTGGTGAGTAGAATACGGATCCAAGGGAATTTTGTGAGGATGATAGACACAGTCAAGCCTATGGTGGGCAATCCGATAGCGAAGATGAGGGACAGAGTCACAATGAGGCAATCGTAAAGATGCGGGAGTCCAAGTGAACGCAGAACAACTAAGAGTTGTGGTAGATCGCCGTCAATGACATCGTCACGACGTAGCACACCAGGGGCGCGTGATGATGACTTTCTTGAATACCAAGAAATGGACAGGGAAAGGGGGAGAAGATCACCTAAGAGTAGAGGAAGAGAAAGTCACAATAGGAGAGAAGATTTAGATAACACAGGTGTGTTGGACATCCTTGCATACCTAAAAGCAATGGGAAGTGATATGGGAAGTAAAATTCAGAAGGTCAGCTCAGAAATGGGAAATTAAATTCAAAACGTTAGTGCTGAAATGGGAAATAAAATTCAAAACATAAGTGTCGAGATTCAGTCGATAAAACATGAAACAAGGGAAGTGAAAGATGAGGTAGTGACACTCCGAACAAAACTAGAACGAGAGGTTGCGGAGGTCAGAAGAACTGCGAATGAGGCGCGATTACTAGCGAGGGGCGCAAAGCGGATTGCTCTTGAAACATTAGAGAAGACAGAAAACACGGCAAAAGTAGGTAGAGGTGCATTAACGAAGTTGCAGAGGCGCGTGAAACAAGTAGAAATTGTCAAATAAGGCATTGGCTGCGGAGCTCTCCCAATTTAAACAGAACATAGAAAGCGAAATTAAACAATTATCTCAGGAAGTCAGGTCGCAACCAGGGCAAAAATCACCTCTCAGAAAAGTAGTAGTTGGCGATTTGAAAACAACAGAAATCGAAAGAGCCAGTTCAAACTCTACACGCTTATTTCCAAGCCCAGACGATATTAGATTGTGCTCGAATGTAAGAGTTGCTCGTCAACTAGACTGAAACCGTATCTGCAGAGCAACGAAATATCGCTAGAGATATGGCCCCCGCGTCTGTACAGGGCACGACTGGGTCGCAAATTGTGAATACGGAGAAGAGCAATGAGATATGTCATATGCATAACTGTTACCCGATAATGCGCACCACGGGGCAGTTTTCCAGTGATGAAAACGTGTCAGGGAGTAGAAGAGAGGACGACCAAGGTCACGATAGACAGGAAACGTTAGCGCTAAGTGAGAATGTGGTAGGCCAGGCGGGAAGAAATTCTAATGAAATTTTCGATTTTAAGCATTCCCAATAACTTTTATTGGACTGTCTGATTTATCGTTACCTCCTCACTGGCCTCTGATGTACAAAATGGAATTCATCTGTTCACATATCGAGGAAACATCGGCCGAATGCATGCGGAACATTGCAAAGACGTGCACGTCATACAAAGAGTTTCGTGACGCATTTATAAACAGATACTGGTCCAAGGAGATACAGGACAGGATAAAACAGGATATAACGATGAGCAGAGATTTTGAGAGTTCAGGATTCCATAGTCCGGTGGAGTATTTCGAAAATTTGACCAAGAAAAATCAGTATTTGTACGACCCATGCACACCGGCTGAGATCGTAAGATTGTGTTACATGAAGTTACCAATTTCCTACCAGCGAACGCTCGTCGGCCGATTTGGAAGTGATGTAGAGGGATTCAAGGGTATCCTAAGAGAGTTGGAGTTCGCTTTCAACGAGCATCAGGCGCGAGAAAAACGTAGGCAGAGGGATGTGCAAAGTGAAAGAAGGAAGAACAACTGACGGAATAATAGAGGCCATAATTGGCAAAACAAAGTAAATGGGCCGCCTCACCAAAACATGGACCATAGATATCGTAGTGGGACCAATGTACAGTGGAAGAACTATGGCAGAGAATATAGGCAACAAAATGAACACAGATGGGAGCCACAAAGTAATGGCGCATCATGGGGCGACAATAGAGAAACGTGTCAACGGTCTGACCAAGGGTGGGGTGGAATGAATAACAACAGGAATCGGGAACAAACAACTGAAATTAGACTACAAAACCCTGGGAGAGTACGGCAAAATGACACAGAATAAGTAGGAAAAATTGAAGTGAGCTCGTATGGCGAAAGTAGAGTATATTGTATATAACTAGCAATTAAGTTAAATTATTACACTGAAGGGATATGTAGATTTATCAATATGTTCTGTGCTATTATCATGTTAAAAGAGGTACTACAGTAGATAAATGGGCAGGATGTCGAGGGTGAGAAAATTAGGGTATGTTTGTGTAGACTATAACTATGTGCACAGCAAGCTGAGCTTACAATTTTAGAAGGTGTTTAGAGTTTAAGATATGCTATCTGTCCATGATGGAATAAAGTAAAAATGAGAAACGTGTGGTACTGCAAAATGTTGTAAAGTTGTGTGAATAGGTAAGTTTGTTACCCAATTGACGTGCAACGTATTAGCAGAGAACGTCAGAATTTTGAAAAGGAAATTTTTGAACTACTTCATGAAATGAATGTCTATTTTACATGTTTAGCAATGGGATCACAAATGAGTGACTCGCTAGTAGGGGTTTGCGGCGACATGCAGCTGTGTCGTCCAAGTGTGATTGATCTCCATTCAGAGAAACGAGAGTTCAATAGGTGGCCTGCTCCACGTGGCTACGCGAGGGCGCTCCGTTATTGGTATATGGAAATGTTGTATTTATGCTGGTCAGACAGGCGGAATAATTGCGTACATGGTGGCCAGTTCTGCGGAATACCGTATGAGCGCACCGAAATATTGTTTGAGTGTTATAGCGACATGAAATGGAAGTGTATTAAGGGGATATAGAAACATAAAATTTAATAAAGGAAAATAAGAATGCTGCACATTCATAGCACATGACATAGTGGGTAATACATATGGGCATGGCAGTCGTGTTGATGAGCAGTGATTTTATATAATGTACTTAAAACGTTTACTTTTCCAGGTACCACTATTGAAAATAAACTATAACTTTATTAACATGTGTCCGCCGCTCGTGGTCTCGCGGTAGCGTTCTCGCTTCCCGAGCACGGGGTCCCGGGTTCGATTCCCGGCGGGTTCAGGGATTTTCACCTGCCTCGAGATGACTGGGTGTTTGTGTTGTCCTCATCATTTCATCAACATCCTGTAAAGTGGCGAAATTGGACTGAGCAAAGATTCGATAATTGTACGGGCGCTGATAACCACGCAGTTGAGCGCCCCACTAACCAAACATCATCATCATCTTTATTAACATGAGAAGAAGAGAACACAAGATAAAGGTAATAGCAGCAGCTCCAGAAAAAGGGGACAGTGACAGAGAAAGTATTACTGAGTAAAACCATGAGAAAATGTATGTGAAGTATGATTAAAGAAAGAATCAGTAATTTTGTACTAAACTTGCTATGTAGTTTATGATTGTCCACAGGAAGCATGCCAAACCATGAAATCAAGAAGAGGCCCACCTAACCATTCATTTGTATATGTTTGTGCAGATGTGCACTTTATTGTTCACAGATATTCACGAAGACATCCATTACGAAACCAAGAGCCATGAGATCGGACGATCTTGGGATACCCAATGACAGTAGTATTTTGAACAGAGTGGTAGCTAGTATAAACATCCTAGTGGCCAGTAGTTTACCAAAGAGTTTAACAAGTAGTATTTGCAACTATTAACATTGGGATTTCGTGAGGATTATAATGCTACTGTTGTATGGACAACTAATGAAAAGAGTATACAGGTGCCGACAGATATTTAATAATTAAAAACGACAAAGGTTTAGAAATGTTCTTTTATAATTAACATTAACTTGTACATGAGATTTTGATCAAAATAACAACAGTAAATAAGTGAGTATCTTGGCTGATTGTATAAATAGAACAATAATAAATGTAAAAATAAATAACCTCACTAGTGACAACATCTTAAAATTTTATATTTCATAGTGGAGAAATGTCAATGATTTTGTGTTATGTATTGTATAGTATTTGTATATATTGGGAACTAATTGTAGATAACAGTGGGCACAGGATGCACGAAAAAATTCTTGCGAGGCTCACTGGAAGCAACAACGTGATGTGCAGATGGAACGGACTGGAAGCAAGGGACGCCATCGGCTATGTCGCGGACGTGGGAAAACAGCTGGCCTATTCATGCGGCTACCAGCAAGTCCTCGGGCAGCAGACAACGGCGGAGCAGGTAACAGGCGGCAGCCCAAGCAGCCCTGCTGGGTCCACAGAGCATAGAAGGGGCAAGATGGGTGTTTAAACGGCACTAATGACTTGTCTCCACTGTTATACTACACAATGGAGACGAGATAAACCACTTGCACACATAATACTGTCAGTTAAGCCTACAGCGCAACTGCTAATAACTGTACAGAACTGTGAACTATATCTGCTTTTCTTCTGTGGTCCTCTGCCAGACAGAGGCTGATAAACATCATAATCTGTAGCAGTCAGTCACCTGGCACTGATTTCTGAGGAATCTGAGTCACACACAATGATTCAAGTTCCATTTATAGAGTCAACAAACAGATGACCTACCTGTCCACAATTACCAATATCCTTATCCAAAACACAATATTTATATCAAGAGAAAGAAGCGACATGAAGAACAGAAGAGTAGGAACACAAACACAGTAAAAAGAAGAAACACAAAGAATGGAAGAATAGATTCAATTACACTTCTCTTAGCCAATGCAGTAGAATTTTAGGTGACATATAAAGATCATACCTGACTGTACCTCCCTCATACTGTGTGCAAATTCGATGAAAACTTGGCTGTTTCAAAACATACACCCACTTACCTTGCTGTATATTCTGAGGATACTTCCACATCATCAACTCTACGAGAGACTGGTAACCTGACGGGATCAACTATGGGCTGAGGGTCCAAACACTTATTTGTAAGCCACCATGACCGATCTCAAACAATCATCACTTCCTAAACTTCACAAAAAAAAACTGTAGCTTCCATCCCCATACACAAATGAAGATGAAAGTGTTGTGAAATCTAAATCAGTGTGTGACTCTTGATAAAAAAAGGTGCATAAGTTAGTGAACACTGAACAGTTACACCCACAAACTAACAGTTTCCGATATTTATCAGATGGTTCAGATGGCTCTGAGCACTATGGGACTCAACTGCTGTGGTCATCAGTCCCCTAGAACTTAGAACTACTTAAACCTAACTAACCTAAGGACATCACAAACATCCATGCCCGAGGCAAGATTCGAACCTGCGACCGTAGCGGCCACGCGGTTCCAAACTGAAGCGCTTAGAACCGCACGGCCACACTGGCCGGCGATATTTATCAGTTTGTAAACATCTTGTACTTATTTTTCAGGGTAGTCTTAAGAAAATATTTGTATATTTATTCATGTAAAATTATTGTACATCATTTTCCTGGATAATGATGCTATGTCCTTCACTGTTTTATATATCTGTGTATTTCCAGAATTTTATTTGTATATGTATTTATGTAAAATTATTGTTTGTCGTTTTCTTTGTTAATGATGCTATGGGTTTTTATGTATTACATTTTATACACTGTGAAAAAGAACATTAGTTAAAATTTATATACTTATATGGATATGGTGTCTGTTGTTTCGGACATGTCCAAAAGAACAGACACCATTGATGACCTGCAGCCATCTAGAACGAAATTGGAATTATATTAATACCTTCAGCTGTTGACGGGCATTGTTATATATCAATGGGGACAGGTGAAAATGTGTGCCCCAACCGGGTCTCGAATCCGGGATCTCCTGCTTACATAGCAAATGCTCTAGCCATCTGCGCCGCCGAGGGCATAGGGGATAGTGCGGCTGGAGGGACTATCTCATGCATGACTCCCGTGAGACCCACATTCTCACCTTGTATGTCCACACACTACATTGGCAGTATCCTACCCCAACACGATATATAATAAACTGATAACCTCTGCAGCTGCGATTCCGCAAGCTTTTGTAGAGGGCGTTATTGTTCTCGTTTATAAACCGACACCTGGAATTACTTCAGCCCGTTACCGCCCTCTCACCTTATTAAATACTGATTACAAGATTTTTGCGCGGTTATTGTTGGCGCGCTGCAGGCTTCTATTACTGTGTGTCCTCTCCACCGAGGAAGCTGTGCTAGGTAACATAGTTAACGTCCAGACATCCACCAGAGACTGTCGTGACGTGACTGCGCTGGCATAGGCGTGCATACTTCGTGCGGCGATCGTAGCTATAGTTTTTGACAGCGCTTTTGACATGGTGCGCCCTTTTCTATATTCTGTCTTAGAACGGATGGGCTTTCCTGACCGGTTCATCAGCGTCCTCCAGTGGCTCTTTAGCAGTGCGTTCACTGATCCAGGTCAATGGGCGTGTGGCGACTTCGATACCGATCCAACGATCGCTCTGGCAAAGCTGCCCCTATCCATGTACCTTTACGCATTGGCGCTGGAGCTGCTCATACAACTGCTGACGGAGCAGTTGTCCGGAATATCCTTATGCTGTTACACCTTTCGATGTCGCTCATACGCAGATGACCTCCTGCTCTCGGGAGAAGGTCGCACAGGTCCTCAACACCACTACGGCTCATGACAGGGCAGTTGGAAGTTGTGACGGAAATGGAAATGAGCGTTTGGCGTCATTGGCCGGGAGGCCCCTTGCGGGGCGGGTCCGGCCGCCTTGGTGCAGGTCTTATTACATTTGACGCCACATTGGGTGACCTACGCGCCGGATGGGGATTAAATGATGATGTAGACAGCACAAAACCCAGTCCCTGAGCGGAGAAAATTCCCGACCCAGCCGAGAATTGAACCAGGGCCCGTAGGACGACAATCCGTCACGCTGACCACTCAGCTATCGGGGCGGATGGACGTGGGTATGAATGTGCGCAAATCCACAGCGCTTCCCCCTAAAGATCTGGTGCCATTACCCTGCTTCCAACGTATCCGCTATCTTGGGATAACCTTTACGTCGTCAGCATATCGTACAGTGGCGGTCAACTATCGTCAAGTTCTGAGAATTACCCGTATGATTATCAGTCACAAATCCCTACGCCCCGTCGATCCTTTCCAGTGTGTTGCCTACCTGAATGCCTACGTAGCATCTAGAATGGTTCATATTGCGCAGTTTCTACCGATGGCAATTACGATAGGACGTTGTATTCAAGCGGCATTCGGATATTTTCTGACGGCTGGGTCCGTCTTCGAAGTATGCTGAGATACACTTACTCGCTCCCCACATGCAGGAGGGCTTGGTCTTACGAACGTACGCTATAGTGCAGCGGCACTTTACATGGCCACGATGCGTTCATTGTTCGCTCCGAACTCTCACTAACACGCCTGCCGCAGCCATAGGGTTTCTGTGTCCTACTCCTGAGTAGTATCGTAGAACGCAAGATCCCATAGTTGCGGTGGACTTTGATTTGGCGACACATTCATCTAAGTTTCTTTCTGACGCATATCAGATCGACTTGGTATTATGCGACCTGTGGGAGTGTCCAACTAAGCAGCGGCTCCATCCCGTAGGAGTGGCGTACTCTCCCCTCCGCGCAGTTTTCCATAGTGACGACGATGACCATCACCGATTCAAGTGTGTAGCCGTTGCGGATGGCTGGTTGTTGTGGCGACAAATGGTCGCGTGTTTTCTACGACTGCCGCCGCATGTTATTGACCCTGAGTCCTTTCTTTACCCACTGGTGGAATATTTTCCTGCCACAAAGTCTCGTGCGGTTCTCTGGATAAAGGGTTGGACCTTGGAATATGTAGAAACATCAAAAAAAGATTTGCATCACCATTGTTCCGAGAGTTCCGGAACCTGTACAGAAAAGTGGAATAGAGATCAACATAAACATCATTTCCGCCCTTTTTACTGCTCATGAAAACCACACATTGCATGTTGTACCACCATACAGCGAGACCTTCAGAGGTGGTGGTCCAGACTGCTGTACACTCTCGTACCTCTAATACCCAGTAGCACGTTCTCTTCCACTGATACATGCCTGTATTCGTCGTGGCACAAGTCCATCAAGGCACTGTTGGTCCCGGTTGTCCCACTCCTCAACGGCGATTCGGCGTAGATCTCCCAGAGTGGTTGGTGGGTCACGTCGTCCATAAACAGCCCTTTTCAACCTATCTCAGGCATGTTCGATAGGGTTCATTTCTGGAGAACACGCTGGCCACTCTAGTTGCGCGATGTCGTTATCCTGAAGGAAGTCAGTCACAAGTTGTGCACGATGGAGACGATAACAGTCGTCAATGAAGACGAATGCCACGCCAATATACTGCCGATATGGTTGCACTATCGGTCAGAGGATGGCATTCACGTATCGTACAGCCGTTACAGCGCCTTCCATGACCACCAGCGGCGTACGTCGAGAGCACGTAATGCCACCCCATAACAGCAGGGAATCTCCACCTTGCTGCACTGGCTGGACAGTGTGTCTAATGCGTTCAGCCTGACCGGGTTGCCTCCAAACACGTCTCCGACGATTGTCTGGTTGAAGGCATAATCGACACTCATCGGTGAAGAGAACGTGATACCAATCCTGAGCAGTGCATTCGGCATGTTGTTGGGCCCATCTGTACCGCGCTGCATGGTGTCTCGGTCGCAAAGATGGACCTCGTCATGGACGTTAGAAATTAAGTAACTCATCATGCAGTCTATTGCGCACAGTTTGCGTCGTAACACGACATTCTGTGGCTGCACGAAAAGCATTGTTCAACATGGTGGCGTTGCTGTCAGGGTCCCTCCTAACCTTAATCCGTAGGTAGCGGTCATCCACTGCAGTAGTAGCCGTTGGGAGGCCTGAGCGAGGCATGTCATCGACAGTTCCTGTCTCTCTGTATCTCCTCCATGTCCGAACAACATCGCTTTGGTTCACTCCGAGACGCCTGGACACTTCCCTTGTTGAGAGCCCTTCCTGCCACAAAGTACCAATGCGGACGTGATCGAACCGCATTATTGACCGTCTAGGCATGGTTGAACTACAGACAACACGAGTCGTATACCTCCTTCCTGGCGGAATGACTGGAACTGACTGGCTGTCGGACCCCCTCCGCCTAATAGGCGCCGCTCATGCATGGTTGTTTATATCTTTGGGCGGGTTTAGTGACATCTCTGAACAATCAAAGGGAATGTGTCTGTAATACAATATCCACAGTCAACGTCTATCTTCAGGAGTTCTGGGAACCGGGGCGATGCGAAACTTTTTTTGATGTGTGTACATTGAGATGCTCATCGCTCGTATCGTGATTTTTGGCGTTACTTATAGACTGCACATGCGGAGATTGTGCGCTGTTTCCGTTATCGCATGCATTTTGCCAATTACCTTAATAACATTTTTACCTCGTCCTCACAAAGTTGGTGTGTTCGTGTCGTGGCAGGCGCCAGTCCGGTTCGGAACAAAACATGACGCGCCTACATCTTGGACTGGGCCCACCTTCCATCTTTCATCAGTTTGTGTGGTTTCCGGGATTCCGGATTGGTGGATTAGTTTTAATTTTGTCTATTGTATATATGTGCAAAAAATAGATAAATGAGTATGATAAAAATGAACGACGTGAGGATGGGAGGGGGCAGGAATCGTAGCCAGACCTCGGGATTCGACCCCTGCCCACTTTGTCTCCTCCAGCCTGTAGCTGACTGTGACCAGAGCATTTTCCCGCGAAAGGGAAACGATCCGAGTTCGAGTCTCGGCCCGGCACACAGTTTTAATCTGCCAAGAAGCTTCTTATCAGCGTACACTCCGCTCCAGAATGAAAATTTCACTGTGAATGCCTTTCTGTTTTTTGTAAAATAAAATCTTTTTGTGTGTTTTCGTATTATAATGTAACTTAATTACCAATGTCTTCAAGACAATATCTACACACAGTGTGATGGTTACGAAATAGACAAATCAGAAGTTGTCGCTGGCCGCTGCATGCCCTATGGGCCAGCTACGTATTCACTTTGTGCCGTTTTTTCATTTTCTCTTCGACGCTGTCGTAGCTCTCGCATTTGCTCGGCACTCAGATTCCTAGGCGTTTTGGATTCCTTTCGACGCGAACTTTCCTCTGACTTGTGTTTTCTGTAGTTCCGAGCATACTTGCGAGTAATGTGAGACATCTTTCATTTTTTTGTCATTTTCAGTTTAATATCGGTTTTCACTTACATTCCGTCGAATATTTTTATTGTCTCACTTTGAGTCCTAGTAGTGCTCCGCAAGCTCTTCACAATGGCGCATAAATCACTATCCTAGCAAAACTCGTTTCCACGCCACACTAATTTATAATTTTATAAAAGCTAATTCGTAACAATCACGCTTGCACCTATACAGGCACGATGACATCGCAGGTAGAACAAATGTAGCACGACAAACACCTACGGACATGATCTACCCGCTGCGAGATCAACCATTGTTTACGCAGTGTTAGTGTCCTATTTATTATTCAAATCTGACACTATTTTGTTACACGAGGAAGTTCGACCGACGAGTGAACTGACGTTCTCAGATCAATAGACAATACGTATTTAGTTTTAACTTTTAATTAGATCTGAAAATATCCAGAGATTTAGAAACTAGTCATACTGTAATTAAATGTGCGACTGGGACTGAAAAATAAATTGTTTTAAATATCAGTACAGTTGCTGACTTCTCTTGTCTATAGTGAAATACGACGGTGCTCTCCGGAAACCCGTTTGGGCACATTTAGAGGACGTATGTTCTAAGATGACTGTGCGGCTATTAGGCTGCCATCAACACCTATCTCGTATACGAATCATGTGAAATAATCACATTTACGCAGTCGTATTCCCTCGCTCAGTACGCGAATGGAACAGGAAAGGAAATTTATAATAATAATAACAATAATAACGTCATGTGGTTCAATGACCTGGTGCAAGCCCTTCGATTGGACGCTTTGCCGGAGGCTTGCGTGTCCCTAACCTACTCCCTCCATCCAGCCGGGGAAAGGGTCCCTACAGTTTGGCGTGCAATCCGAACCACGTGTCGCTGCTGGCGACTCCTCATTTCGTTGAGAGGTGGACGATAGGTTAAAACGCAAGCTGAAAAATCTGTTGTCTGACCAGGATTATATCCCCCTATCTGTCGATTTCTAGGTAAGCGCTATACAGCTTTTTTTCCTGTCTATCCGTTTATTCGTCATCAGTTCAGTACGGATGTCGCATGGTATCTGCCGACTTCCCTCTTGATACGAACGTCTCTCAGTTTTTCGTTACACAGTGTAGCCAGTGGCCTGATCGAGTACGCTGAGCTACCGTGCCGGCACGAGTATACCAACAGGACGGACAGGAAATCTATAACATTGATACGATGGACCGTCGGCCATGCACTGTACAGTAGCTTGCGAAGTATTTATATAGATGTAGATATAGATGTGCCTGAGTCAAACGCGTGGGAAACTGACAGCGTCCTGGAGAGCGGTGTGCTGACTCTTCGTTCCTCCTTACCGCATCCAGAGGATACCATCAGTAAAAGATGACCGCTATTCCGCTGAATAGGTCAGGAGCTCACTACACGCAGGAGGCGGCTACACGGGTAGCAGAGGCTGTGTGGCTTGCACTGGGCGTTTTTTTTTTAATTAGACGGTTTCGAGGAAACACAAAAAGGGCTTCCTTCTCAAAGGCTGCAGGTCGATCACAGGAAAAACGTAGATACAGGAACCACCGGTATAACAGCTCCAAATTGCCGTAGCTGTGTTGGGCAAGTAAAAGAGCTCCAAGCGCTAATATAAAGCACTGATGCTCAAGTCGTAATAGTTATTGACAGCTGGCTAAAGCCGCAGATAAGTTCAGCCGAAGATTTTGCGAAGAACCTAACTGTTTGCAGAAAGGATGGGCTAAACACAGTGGGCGGTGGCGTCTTTGTTGCTATTAGAAGTAGTTTATCTTGTAGGGAAGTTTAAGCAGATTGTTCTCGTGAGTTAGTATGGACAGAGGTCATTCTTGACAACCGGACTAAAATAATACACTACTGGCCATTAAAATTGCTACACAAAGAAGAAATGCAGATGATAAACGGGTATTCATTGGACAAAAATGTTATACTAGAACTGACATGTGATAACATTTTCACGCAATTTGGGTGCATAGATCGTGAGAAAGCAGTACCCAGAACAACCACCTCTGGCCGTAATAACAGCCTTGATACGCCTGGGCATTGAGTCAAACAGAGCTTGGATGGCGTGTACTGGTACAGCTGCCCATGCAGCTTCAACGCGATACCACAGTTCATCAAGAGCAGTGACTGGCTTATTCTGACGAGCCAGTTGCTCGGCCACCATTGACCAGACGTTTTCAATTGGTGAGAAATGTGGAGAATGTGCTGGCCAGGGCAGCAGTCCAACATTTTCTGTATCCAGAAAGGCCCGTACAGGATCTGCAACATGCGGACGTGCATTATCCTGCTGAAATGTAGGGTTTTTCAGGGATCGAATTGTAGAGCCACGGGTCGTAACACATCTGAAATATAACGTCCACTGTTCAAAGTGTCGTCAATGTGAACAAGAGGTGACCGAGACGTGTAACCATTGGCACCCCATACCATCACGCCGGGTGATACGCCAGTATTGTGATGACGAATACACGCTTCCAATGTGCGTTCACCGCGATGTCGCCAAACACGGATGCGACCATCATGATGCTGTAAACAAAACCTGGATTCATCCGACAAAATGACGTTTTGCCATTCGTGCACCCAGGTTCGTCGTTGAGTACACCATCGCAAGCGCTCCTGTCTGTGATGCAGCGTCAAGGGTAACCGCAACCATGGTCTCCGAGCTGATAGCCCATGCTGCTGCAAACGTAGTCGAACTGTTCGTGCAGATGGTTGTTGTCTTGCAAACGTCCCCATCTGTTGAGTCAGGGATCGAGACGTGGCTGCACGATCCGATACAGCCATGCGGATAAGATGCCTGTCATCTCGACTGCTAGTGATACGAGGCCGTTGGAATCCAGCACGGCGTTCCGTATTACCCTCCTGAACCCACCGATTCCATATTCTGCTAACAGTCATTGGATCTCGATCAACGCGAGCAGCAATGTCGTAATACGATAAACTGCAATCGCGATAGGCTACAATCCGACTTTTATCAAAGTCGGATACGTGATGGTACGCGCTTCTCCTCCTTACATGAGGCATCACAACAACGTTTCACCAGGGAACGCCGGTCAACTGCCGTTTGTGTATGAGAAATCGGTTGGAAACTTTAATCATGTCAGCACGTTGTAAGTGTCGCCACCGGCGCCAACCTTGTGTGAATGCTCTGAAAAGCTAATCATTTGCATGTCACAGCATCTTCTTCCTGTCGGTTAAATTTCGCGTCTGTAGCACGTCATCTTCGTGGTGTAGCAATTTTAATGGCCAGTAGTGTAATTGGATCCTTTTACCGACCTCCCAACTCAGATGATACAATTGCTGAAAGTTCAAAGACAATTTGACTTTATTTTAAACCCTTATTTGACTCATACAGTTATAGTTGGTGGTGACTTGAATTTACCCTCGATATGTTGGCGAAAATACGTGTTTAAATCCGGAGGTACGCATAAAACATCGTTCAAAATCTTTGAAAATTATTTCGAGCAGTTAGTTCATGAGCCCATGCGAATAGTAAACGGTTGTGAAAACACACTTGACCTCTTAGCAACAAATAATCCTCAGCTAATAACGAGCATCAAAACGGATGCCGGGAATAGTAAACACAGGGGTGTCGTGGCGAGACTGAATATTGTAACCCCAAATCCTCCAAAAATAAACGAAAAATATACTTATTCAAAAAATCAGATAAAGATTCACTTGACGTCTTCCTCAGAGACAATCTCCACTCCTTCCAGATGAATAATGTAAGTGCAGAACAGGTGTGGCTTGAAATCAAAGAAACAGTATCTACAGTAATTGAGAGATTTATACCAAATAAATTAACAAACGACGCAGCTGATCCCTAATGATACACAAAACGTGTCAGACGGAACACTGTTGCAGAAACAAAGAAAAAAGCATGCCAAATTTAAACGAACTAAAATCTCTAAGATTGGTGATCTTTTACAGAATCTCGAAATTTAGCGCGGACTTCAATGCGAGATGCTGACAGTAGTTTCAGTGACGAAACTGTGACTCGAAACCTGGCAGAAATTCCAAAGAGATTCTGGTCGGATGTAAAGTATGCTAGCGGAAGGACACTTCTCTGCGCGATAGCAATCGAGAAACTATCGACGACAGTGCTCCCAAAGCAGAGTTACTAAACACAGCCTTCCGGAAATCCTTCACCAAAGAAGACGAAGTAAATGTTTCAGAATTCGAATGAAGAACAGCTGCTAGCATGAGTTACTTAGAAGTAGATATCCTCAGAGTAGTGAAGCAACTTAAATCATTTACTAAAAGCAAATCTTCTGCTCCACACTGTATACCAATTAGATTTCTTTCAGAGTATGCAATAGCTCCATACCTAACAATCATATGCAACTGCTCGCTCGACGAAAGATCCGTACCCAAAGACTGGAATGCTGCGCGTGCTTTAACAGATTTCATTATACATTTTACTAAATTAAATTTTTGGTAGGGTTTTCACTAGTAGACTGAAGAAAAAAAACAACATTAGTGTTTAATATCCCGTCGAGAACGAGATCATTAGCACTAGCTCCGATTATGGAAGGATGAGGAAGGAAATCGGCCGCGCCCTTTCAAAAGAACCATCGCGGTGTTTTTCTGGAGCGATTTAGGGACATCACGGGAAACCTATGTCTAGATGGCAGCATAGGGATTTGAAATGTCGTCCTCCCGAATGCCGATCGAATGTGCTAAACACCGCGCTGGGTGACAGCGAGACTGATTCACGAGGAAGGATGCTTCCATAATTTTAAATTATTTTAATGATGATTGTGTAAATACACTCCTGGAAATTGAAATAAGAACACCGTGAATTCATTGTCCCAGGAAGGGGAAACTTTATTGACACATTCCTGGGGTAAGATACATCACATGATCACACTGACAGAACCACAGGCACATAGACACAGGCAACAGAGCATGCACAATGTCGGCACTAGTACAGTGTATATCCACCTTTCGCAGCAATGCAGGCTGCTATTCTCCCATGGAGAAGATCGTAGAGATGCTGGATGTAGTCCTGTGGAACGGCTTGCCATGCCATTTCCACCTGGCGCCTCAGTTGGACCAGCGTTCGTGCTGGACGTGCAGACCGCGTGAGACGACGCTTCATCCAGTCCCAAAACATGCTCAATGGGGGACAGATCCGGAGATCTTGCTGGCCAGGGTAGTTGACTTACACCTTCTAGAGCACGTTGGGTGGCACGGGATACATGCGGACGTGCATTGTCCTGTTGGAACAGCAGGTTCCCTTGCCGGTCTAGGAATGGCAGAACGATGGGTTCGATGACGGTTTGGATGTACTGTGCACTATTCAGTGTCCCTTCGACGATCACCAGTGGTGTACGGCCAGTGTAGGAGATCGCTCCCCACACCATGATGCCGGGTGTTGGCCCTGTGTGCCTCGGTCGTATGCAGTCCTGATTGTGGCGCTCACTTGCACGGCGCCAAACACGCATACGACCATCACTGGCACCAAGGCAGAAGCGACTCTCATCGCTGAAGACGACACGTCTCCATTCGTCCCTCCATTCACGCCTGTCGCGACACCACTGGAGGCGGGCTGCACGATGTTGGGGCGTGAGCGGAAGACGGCCTAACGGTGTGCGGGACCGTAGCCCAGCTTCATGGAGACGGTTGCGAATGGTCCTCGCCGATACCCCAGGAGCAACAGTGTCCCTAATTTGCTGGGAAGTGGCGGTGCGGTCCCCTACGGCACTGCGTAGGATCCTACGGTCTTGGCGTGCATCCGTGCGTCGCTGCGGTCCGGTCCCAGGTCGACGGGCACGTGCACCTTCCGCCGACCACTGGCGACAACATCGATGTACTGTGGAGACCTCACGCCCCACGTGTTGAGCAATTCGGCGGTACGTCCACCCGGCCTCCCGCATGCCCACTATACGCCCTCGCTCAAAGTCCGTCAACTGCACATACGGTTCACGTCCACGCTGTCGCGGCATGCTACCAGTGTTAAAGACTGCGATGGAGCTCCGTATGCCACGGCAAACTGGCTGACACTGACGGCGGCGGTGCACAAATGCTGCGCAGCTAGCGCCATTCGACGGCCAACACCGCGGTTCCTGGTGTGTCCGCTGTGCCGTGCGTGTGATCATTGCTTGTACAGCCCTCTCGCAGTGTCCGGAGCAAGTATGGTGGGTCTGACACACCGGTGTCAATGTGTTCTTTTTTCCATTTCCAGGACTGTAGATAATATTATCTGTTCCATATTTAACTATCGTTTCGAGTGATACCTCATGGCAATGATGGGAGCTACAAGCTGGTCAGCTACAGAGGCGTCAGTATCTGACGGGAAAAGAAGTAAACAGCCACCGCAACTCCAGAGAACAGTTCGGCTTCAGATGCGACAGCGATCGGACGTGTCGTTACTTCTGCGAAACCGTAGCTCGAGTTGCTTACGTCTAGTGAACAATTGAAGGGTTTTCCTTATAGTGTGTGAATAATGGTCTTACATTTGATACGGTTATCTGTAAAAAATGTTTTGTGACATTCTCTCGGTAACGACGAGCCCCACTATGTATATTGGGGTGCAAGGTTAAGAGGGGCGGGGAGGGGAGGTGATTTCGACGTCCCCTCTGAGTAACATCGACAACAACTAGTTGTCAAGTGGCTACATCGAGGTGCAGCTCCCTTCCAAAGTCCTCCAGGAATTACACTGTCCAGCTAAATTAATGTGACCACCTGTCAAAAGCCTGACTAACCAACTTTTGCAGCGTGGACCGGTGCGGGAGGTGTAGGAAGAGTGTCAGTATGGTTCTGGAAGGTGCCGACAGGATGTGGAGCCATGCCGATTCCACGGCCGTGGTCAGCTTCAAACCACGCACTTACGCAACAAGCTGTCTGTCACGTTGCCTTGACCTGCTGATAGATGGCATCGTGCCAAGGAAAACCGAACAGCGTGTGGGGATAGCGGTGGTGGATTTCACGAGCTCCCTCGTCCGGCCTGGGCCCTTCCGACGATTGTTGTAGGATACTTTCTTTCAGTTCGATGGAGCATAAAACGCAATTCAACAGAAAAGGGCACCTGTCGTCAGTCAGTGGATATCCAGCTGCGGTACTGACGTCCAATTTTCAGCCTTCGACGCCCATGGACAGCGATCAGCGTTGGTGCATGAACCAGGCGTCTGCTGCGGAGACCCATACACAGCAACGTTCGCTGAACGGTCGTTTAGGAGACACTGTTGGTAGCCCCTTGGTTCATCAGCGATTTGCGCAATACGATATCGATTGCACTGTTTTCCGCGTCCTCCCGCACGCTTTGCATAGCCTCAACTGCTAGTGCTGCCATTTGCTGCCAGTGAGTGGCTGAACCGTGTACTTCGGACATCACGATAGATGCTATCAGCCATTCGTTAGCGCTCGTTCAGAGTGAATCCATAATACACCTTCCTGTTTCTCCAGCGCATTATTGAGCCCTGGAAAGGAAAGACGTAAGAGTAGCCCTAGAGCCACAGGGTGCAGAGAGCCACATTTTTATCCAAAATGTCCATAAAAACAACTCACCGTCCACTTTCTGTATTTTTGTGGAAATCGAATTGAAAACTCCACACAAAGCTAAATTCTTAGTCAACAATGAAGTATTTAAGTCTAAAAACATAGAAACTTACATTCCTTCTTTCTTTGTTCACAGTCTGGGAGTAACAAGAAAAGCAGATACAGAACTTGAAAGTGTGGAGATTTTGGAAGTCGTGCAATCAGTCTTCTCCATTATAGGTGTTCGCAGGTTTACGAAGTGATATGGTGAGGAACAAACTGTTAAATTGCAGACCCACTTGTTAACCTTTCAATTCCAGACTTTAACGGAAGCTGTGTCTATCCATGGAACTGGATATCTCTAGGTCCTTACGTGCTCACTGTCAGGCAGTATTTTAATTGCCTTCGTCGCGAACACATCAGTGAACAATGTCGATCCCAGATGAGATGCGTCAAATGTAGTAGACGTCATGTTGCTTAATCCTGCGCCTCTTCTATTGCTATTTGTGCACATTTTGTGGTACAACACCCACCCACGAATCGGTCCTGTCCTGAATATCACATGCGGCGATGACCCCAAAAATTAACTATATTCAGTAACCTTGACTTCAGGGACGCTCTGACTGCTGCTCGTATGCCAACCAACGCGTCCTTCACTGGCGGATAACATTTCTTGCCTGCGCCGATCATTGCTGCTCCGACAAATTTCAACGCTCCAGATTTTCAAAGCACGCAACTTTTCCCACTGATGCCCGCCACAAGCACTCAAGATCAACAGCGCGGAAGTAGGGACGGAACCCAATGTCTTGATGTTCCTCAGCAGACAACCACCGATCATTGGCCTTACCAGCTGCGGGCGGAAACAAGCAAACACAGTAATGTACGCGAATGGTGTAAGTACGGCACCCTGCTATATCGCAAGCAACGTTCAGCCACACCTATAAACCAGAATCCTTGTCAATCTGGAGTTCACATGTTAGCAACGGCATAAGTACCTAATCAACGACAGCCTCCAGTTCACGGCGAAGTTACCGATAAGATAATAAAGGTTACTGACATTGTCTTTCAGAATATGCAACAAAACAATGTTATGATCGATACCAATGTACGGCACCTCGTAACGAGCATATTTCATTCTCTTTCTGTCCGAATTATGAAGCCTATAAAAGTATTTCAGCGGGACATTAGATAAGGTAACACCAATAGAGAAAGCTTGCAGACAGACTTATTCATTAAGATGCGTGCCCATCGATTTTGCCCTGTTTTTCTTTTCCTTTATTGTTATTTCATCCATTTCGTCCTATGTGGGCGAGGAGCGGGCTGTCAACAGTAAAATATTCCTCTCTTCAGCCAAACGAATTTATAATAATAACACAAACAAAATTTGGGTCTGTTTTTCTACTTTAAAATAAAAATGGAAGGCGGAGAGTTAAAAAAGGAAAATATATACAGTTTAAAAACACATCGCAGGGAGGTGAAATTCTTCTGATAAGAAACACAGAAGCACTGCACTTTCACTTAAAATTTGAAGGACCTGCACAGAGTGAGAAGTATTGTCAGAGGACATAGTATGTTCCATAGGGTTGAGGGGTGTGGGTAAGATAGAGATCCGTTAGGTAGGAAAATTATAGAGATGATAGGTAGGATTTGAGGAGCATAATGGGAAATACAGACAATGGGAAGGGTGAAGAGTAGTGCAGTGTGTGGGTATGGTAGTGGTTACAAAAAGAAAGGGGTAGGGATAGATAGAGAGGGAAAGGAGAGAGGAGACCTGATATGGAATGGGGTAGGTGGGAGAAGAGTTAAAGTTGGTAGGGGCTGATCTCAACTTCTGGGAGAGAGAGTTGGTTGAAGTTGTGTTGGGATAGGATATGGAGTCTGTGTAGATGTAGGGACCGAGGGATGTGTTTGTGAAGGCGCAGCAGCATTCTGGGGTTGGTAATCAGAGGGGAGACAATGGGGTTATTAGAATCTAGTCTGTGGGTAGTATAGGAGATGAGGAGGTGTTCGATGTAGGTGGGGGAGGGGGGGGGGGAATTCGAAGAGATGGTAGACGGTCCATGTGGGAGAATGTAAACGAACGCGGAAAGCGAGAACGAGTGCATGGCATTCGAGGATTTGAAATGACTTACAGAACTTCGGTGGTTTGTCCGGTGCCGACTGAGACAGCAAAGATATTAGCGCGTGGCTTCACGCCGAGACGGCGCGAACCAAGGCGGCGAGTATAAATCTGAAGTGAGACCCCATGCACGGAGAGAGGTGGCGGTAGTGAACCGTGGACATGCTTCAGACGGCCAGCTTTGGGTATTGCTGTTGTGTATACGCCATAGAAGAGGATAGCGCGAGGACAGATGGGTGGCCGCTGCCAGCCAAAGGGTATGTGGCAGACCGACGAAGTCTGTTGGCGAAGGGCTCGCGGCTATAGCACCGAGTTTGGTATCGACGTGTGATAAAGGCTGCGATCTGGCTTGCCTGTGAAACTACGGTGAGCATTAAAGAACTTTTATAAAGAAGTTCCTTGACTTTCGACCAGCATGCCGTAACCTTGCTCTGTGTTTAAGACTTAAATCTGCTTTCAGCTGTGAAGGAGAGGCAAACACGAAGCCAAGTATGTGATCTGTTTTCTCACGCTTAAATTAATACTGGAATTTTGAAAGGCACTGATGTTACTCGCGCGGTTCCTGACTGAAGCGCCTAGAACCGCTCGGCCACCCCGGCCGGCTCTTGGGCGTTCTCTCAGTAAATTACGCCTTGTATCGTAAGTAAGATAGCTGCTCGGCAGAGATTGCACTTGTTTAATGGTGTCTTATTTTGCTTTTAAATATTTAATCTAGCTGTTTCTTTACTGGTCAGTTATGAACGCCGTTGGTTATAGAATATTTGCTTATTAGCTGAGAGTTAATAATGGCCACTTGATAATGCTGTGTTATTTGCTTTAAATATTAAATCTGTTTAATTGCTCAGCCACTGCCACTTACCTAATGTTATGAGGTTTTCTATCAATAATGAATTAACTATTTAACTATTTTATTGGTCAGTCACGACCGTTTGGGATACAGAAATCTAACGAATAATTGAGAAAGGTACGTGGAGTTAGAATTGAGACGGCTCTTTGGAAATAGTGGGTTTGAATTCTTTTGAGGAAAAAGTAATTTTCTGTAACTTACTGGAGTCAAGAGACTTAATACAAGCCATTTAAATGAAACTGTTTTTCCTAACAGAAGGGCTATAATTGTACTGTACTTTGGAATTAATTATGCTGATGCTTTGTTTTATTGGCCAGAAACGTTTTTACTACTGTAAGTCTTTTCCTCTATTGCTAAAGTTCCGTTGTGTATACTGAGTGCCCTGGTGTTAAAAACAGATGTTGAAAAGAGCTCAGTGGCTTTCCACTCTGAGACCAACAAACCAGCTCCAAGGTTACGTATCACCCAGTCCCTGCCCCCTTTATCCTTCCTTAATGCGTGCGTTTCACATTTGTCAGCCTGACATAGTCCTCTTATGCAAAATATTGTTCTAGTTTCTGCACATTGTTTGCTTCAAAAATTATTTCGTCGGGGAGAGGGAGGGGGGTATGGCGGGGGGGGGGGGGGGGGGGGCGTCTCGATGGGCAGTGTGACGTTGCTGTATTGGTGAAACATTCGCTGCCGCATAAACCATATCCGCTCAGTGTAAGAAAAAACCATATCGAATTAGTTGTTGTGCGGATATAATCTGCTCGCAGATCCCTTGCAGTTGTCCCGGTGTATAAGTCTCCCCACCATAGTGACGACTCGAGACAGTCAGTAGGCCATCTTCGGGTATCCTTGGGAGACAGAAACAGCAGGGCTTTGATGAGTGTTATTGAAGGAAACAAGTTAATAACTTAGTGATTGTCGACAACTGAACTCGTAACTGGTATATTCACCATTCAGAAGACATTCTGCTAATAGATGCAACACATTGCACCCCCCTGTTTAACTGAACTTTCTAATTGGCTCGTTATTTTCCATGGGGTCCGATGATTTCCCAGTAGAGTTCCACATTAATATAAACGTTGATACTACACAAATATGGCCGTGCGGGATTAGCCGAGCGGTCTAGGGCGCTGCAGTCATGGACTATGCGGCTGGTCCCGGCGGAGGTTCGAGTCCTCCCTCGGGCATGGGTGTGCGTGTCTGTCCTTAGGATAATTTAGGTTAAGTAGTGTGTAAGCTTAGGGACTGATGACCTTAGCAGTTAAGTCCCATAAGAGTTCACACACATTTGAACAATTTTTTTACACAAATATGTTACTCTAATAGTAAGCGGAAAATTGCGGAAGCCAATTGGAACAAACGTAATGACACAGTTCGACGAACAATCGAGAACATGTGACGTGACTTAGGGGAAGAAGACGCCTAACAAGCATTAACAAATGCTATGAAATTCGTAGTGGAGGTCAGAATTACTAAGAAAGAAAGAGTTTACTGTTATGAAGCAACATTCTCTTTGGTGGATCCTGAATGCTCTCAAGAAATTGCAAACTGCAGACTTCCTCTGAAAACCTATTATCAGAAATCCATGTTGTTTAATTTCTTGAAAGTGCAAAGTCAATGCTCGCGTTTGTGTTAACAAATTCCTGAAAAAATAAAAGGCACTTGGATTAAATTTTGCCTTTCACGTAAAAAAGCAACAACTATGACAAGCATTTGGTAGAAAACAAAGGCTTTTAGAAATATCCGACTGCCTTCCCCACCTCCACTGCCTGGTTAGAGTAATTTATCGATATGCTCGCTTCTTTCACGGTTTCTTTTCTAAACTATCCCTCTTCTGTTGAAGATGACTGTCATCATATACTACTTCGTCCTTTCTCTCAAGAAGAACTGACGAACCTTTAAAGTCTTAGTGTCAACTGTCCTGGTATTAAGACACGAAGGAATTAAAGACATTAGCTGCCTGCGGGCACTGATTTATATCAATGGCGCAAGTTGAAAATTTGAGCCGGATCGGGATTCTAACCCGGGTCTCCTGCTTAGCAGGCAGATGCGCTGACCACTACGCCATCCGGACACAGTGGTCACCATAACCGCACGGTCTATCCTAGCGCGTCTCCAGTGAGACTCAAGTTCTCAACTTACTCGTATGCCACACACTAACGATGTGGTGCACCTGCTCATTAGTCTCATTACTCGCGTCATCTCGTCGGTTCCCATAAGGGTTCGAGCTTGGTGTGCATGTTTCCTAGTACTGATTTCATTCATTACTCTATGCTTCCGAAACTGCCTACAGAAGCGAAAGATTTGCTCTTATACATTTTTAATCGGTATTGGATACAACAGGACCTCATGGACGACGCAAGTTATAATTCCAGTTCTGAAAAATGAGAAAGATCCAAATACAGCCTCTAAATATCGATCCGTAGCGGTACTTTCTTGTGTAGCAAAAAAACTGAAGAAGTGTGGTAAAAAGGAGACTGCAATGGTGGCTTGAAAACTGTAATTTGATGCCTCGGAGTCAATATGGATTCAGAAAAGGCAAAGGGAATATGATCAATCTACAGGGTGGTCCATTGATCGTGACCGGTCCAAATATCTTACGAAATAAGCGTCAAACGAAAAAACTACAAAGAACGAAACTTGTCTAGCTTGAAGGGGGAAACCAGATGGCGCCATGGTGGGCCCGCTAGATGGCGCTGCCATAGGTCAAACGGATATCAAATGCGTTTTTTTAAATAGGAACCCCCATTTTTTATTACATATTCAAGTAGCACGTAAAAAATATGAATGTTTTAGTTGGACCACTTTTTTCGCTTTGTGATAGATGGCGCTGTAATAGTCACAAACACATGGCTCACAATTTTAGACGAATAGTTGATAACAGGTAGGTTTTTTAAATTAAAATACAGAACGCAGGTACGTTTGAACATTTTATTTCGGTTGTTACAATGTGATACATGTACCTTTGTGAACTTATCATTTCTGAGAACGCATGCTGTTACAGCGTGATTACCTCTAAGTAGCACATTAATGCGATAAATGCTCGAAATGATGTCCGTCAACCTCAATGCATTTGACAATACGTGTAACGACATTCCTCTCAACAGCGAGTAGTTCGCCTTCCGTAATGTCCGCACACGCATTGACAATGCGCTGACGCATGTTTTCAGGCGTTGTCGGTGGACCACGATAGCAAATATCCTTCAACATTCCCCACAGAAAGAAATCCGGGGACGTCAGATCCGGTGAACGTGCGGGTCATGGTATGGTGCATCGACGACCAATCCACCTGTCATGAAATATGCTATTCAATACCGCTTCAACCGCACGCGAGCTATGTGCCGGACATCCATCATGTTGGAAGTACACCGTCATTCTGTCATGCAGTGAAACATCTTGTAGTAACATCGGTAGAACATTACGTAGTAAATCAGCATACATTGCACCATTTAGACTGCCATCGATAAAATGGGGGCCAATTATCCTTCCTCCCATAATGCCACACATTAACCCACCAAGGTCGCTGATGTTCCACTTGTCACAGCCATAGTGGATTTTCCGTTGCCCAATAGTGCATATTATGCCGGTTTACGTTACCGCTGTTGGTGAATGACGCTTCGTCGCTAAATAGAACGCGTGAAAAAAATCTGTCATCGTCCCGTAATTTCTCTTGTGCCCAGTGGCAGAACTGTACATGACATTCAAAGTCATCATCATCCCATTCCTGGTGCATAGAAATATGGTACGGGTGCAATCGATATTGATGTAGCATTCTCAACACCGACGTTTATGAGACTCCCGATTCTCGCGCAATTTGTCTGCTACTGACGTGCGGATTAGCCGCGGCAGCAGCTAAAACACCTACATGGGCATCATCACTTGTTGCAGGTCGTGGTTGACATTTCACATGTGGCTGAACACTTCCTGTTTTCTTAAATAACCTAACTATCCGGCGAACGGTCCGGATACTTGGATGATGTCGTCCAGGATACCGAGCAGCATACATAGCACACGCCCGTTGGGCATTTTGATTACAATAGCCATACATCAACACGATATCGACCTTTTCCGCAATTGGTAAACGGTCCATTTTAACACGGGTAATGTATCACGAAGCAAATACTGTCCTCACTGGCGGAATGTTGCGTGATACCACGTACTTAGACGTTTGCGACTATTACAGCGCCATCTATCACAAAGCGAAAAAGTGGTCCAACTAAAACATACATATTTCTTTGCGTACTACACGAATATGTAATAAAAAATGGAAATGGGGTTTCTATTTAAAAAAAACGCAGTTGATATCCGTTTGACCTATGGCAGCGCCATCTAGCGGGCAAACCATAGCGCCATCTGGTTTCCCCCTTCAAGCTAGAGTAGTTTCGTTCTCTGTTGTTTTTTCGTTTGATGCTTATTTCGTGAGATATTTGGCCCGGTCACTATCAATGGACCACCCTGTATACTCGATTGCTATGGATATCACGTCAGCCTTTCAAACGAAACAAACAGTCATTGCCCATTATCTTGTCGTTAAGGGAACTTACGATCACGTGCATATACTGAGTCTCTTAGAAAACTGTGGTAGAACTCGGAATTCCTTCAGGTTGATTTATGGTATCAGTATCCTGGTCGCTCAAAGAACAACTTACGTCAGATTCAATGGCATCTTGCTCGGGCATTTTCTTGTCTCCCAGCAGCTGCCACAGGGTACAGTTTTAAGCCCACTCTTATATACTCTGTATACGCCTGGTTTAGAACGTACTAGCCTATTAAAATATTGCAGCATGCAGATGATGTACACTGAAGAGCCAAAAAACTGGTACACCTGCCTAATATCTTGTAGGACCCTGTGAGCACGCAGAAGTGTCGCAACACGACGTGGCTTGGACTCGACTAATGTCTGAAGTAGTGTTGGAGGGAACTGAAACCATGAATCCTGCAAGGCTGCCCATAAATCCGTAAGATCTCTTGTGAGCAGCACGTTGCAAGACATCCCAGATATGCTCAATAATGCTCATGTCTGGGGAGTTTGATGGCCAGCGGAAGTATTTAAACTCAAAAGAGTGTTCCTGGAGCCACTCTGCAGCAATTACGAACATGTGGCGTGTCGCATTATCCTTCTGGAATTCTCCAAGTCCGTCTGAATGCACAATGGACATGAGTGGATCCAGGTAATCAGACAGGATGCTTACTTACGTGTAAGTTGTTAGAGCCGTATCTAGATGTATCATGGGTCCCATATCACTCCAACTGCACACGCACCACACCATTACAGGGCCTCCACCAGCTTGAATAGTCCCCTGCTGACATTCAGGGTCCATGGATTCATGAGGTTGCCTCATCGCTGTAGACATCCATCAGCTCGATACAATTTGAAAAGAGACTCGTCCGATTAGGCAACATGTTTCCAATCATCAACAGTACAGTGTCGGTGTTGACGTGCTCAGGCGAGGCGTTGAGCTTTGTGTCGTGCTATCATCAAGGGCACACGAGTAGGTCTTCGGCTCCGAAAGCCCATATCGATGAGGTTTCGTTGAATGGTTCGTACGCTGACGTTTGTTGATGGCCCAGCATTGAAATCTGCGGCAATTTGCGGAAGGGTTGCACTTCTGTCGCTTTGAACGATTGTCTTCAGTCGTCGTTGATCCCGTTTTTGCAGGATCTCTTTCCGGCCACAGCAACGTCGGAGATTTGATGTTTTACCGGATTCCTGATATTGCGACTATTACAGCGCCATCTATCACAAAGCGAAAAAGTGGTCCAACTAAAACATACATATTTCTTTGCGTACTACACGGATTCCTGATATTCCCGGTACACTCGTGAAATGGTCGTATGGGAAAATCTCCACTTCATCGCTACCTCGGAGATGCTGTGTCCCATCGCTGGTGCGCCGACTATAACACCATGTTCAGACTCACTTCAATCTTGATAACTTGCCATTGTAGTAGCAGTAACCTATCGAACAACTGCGCCAGACACTTGTTTCTCATATAGGCGTTGCCGACCGCAGCGCCGTATTCTGCCTATTTACATATTTCTGTATTTGAATACGCATGCCTATACCAGTTTCTTTGGCGCATCTGTCTGTGTTTATTCGATTGCCGAGGCGTATATTCAGGCCAAAACAGCATTATTCAACACCGTAGCAAACGTCGATGATGGCTGTCTACTAACGAGCTGGAGGTTTCTGCTGAGAAATCAGTGGTCGTCCCTTTTTACAAATCGAAATCTGTTTGCATTGGACGTCATGCCACGAGTGTACAGTACACTTTCCAGGTCAAATATCATGCTTGATTCCTAGGAATGATATTTGATTCTCGGTTAAGCTGGGCACCGCATATTCGAATTACTAAGTGTGGAGAGTGTTTAAATGTAATTCCCTTACTCACCCGTGTGTCGTGGGGTGCGCATCAGAGTACCTTTGTAGAGAGGCATTATTCGATCTCGACTAGATTATGGCTGTCCACTGTATCACAGTGCACTTAAGTTTACCTAATTTTATCTCTCCAAATTAGATAATCTTCAATACAGAGCTCTTCGTACCTGTCTTGGACCCTTGCGTTCGACGCGCACATTGCCCTTTAAGTGGAGGCAGGGGACGACTTTTAGCATTAGACGAAAAATGTTGTCAGATAAATTTTACGTTCAAGGCGTAACCTTCATTGCCAGTTCTGTCTATACAAGTCGAGACTGCATTTGCCGATTGTGGACTGCCTCCTACAGAAAAAGTAAACTTCCGGCCGTCTGTACCAGCTGTGACATTCGGTCTCCTATCACACGTTGATGTTCTTCACATTAGTTATTATTTGAATATAATCTATATACACTCAGCTGCCAGATTCCATTCTATTACCAACTAAGACAGTGTTTAAGTCAACTGCTGTGTTAGTAGTCTCGCTGCAACTTACCGGCCTGATTATTTATGTATTTAATGTAAGAGTACACAGCGTTCCACGTGAATGTGTTTATCAGTCTTCTATTAATCCATGTCCTTCTTCCCCTCTTCCTGTCCATCTCCTCCTTTCCCCTCTCCCTTTCCATATCCTCCCCCATCCCTCACCTTTTCTCCATCCCCATCTCCTATTCTCTCTCCCATTGTCCATCATCTTCACTCCCTCTCCTTGTCTATCTCCACCACCTTCCACTCTGTTCATCTCCTTCTGCCCCTCTCTCTGTCGATATTTTTCTCCCCTCGCTCCAGCTCCTGCACCCCGTCCTCCTCCTGTCCGAACCAATCTTCTCCCTCTCCTTCTCTGCCTGTCCACCTCCTCCTGCCCCCCCCCCCCTCTCTCTCTCTCTCTCTCTCTCTCTATATATATATATATATATATATATATATATATATATATATATATATATATTATTATTATTATTGGTGTTTTGCCCTTAAAGAGCGCATTTGGACTAAACTACATGGCCAGTTCCTTTTGCTGCCTTCCTTGCTGCCCAAACTTCCCTCATTCTCTCGCTGTGTTTCTGTTTCCGGTCCTCTGTCCATGCTTCTTGTCGGCTTCGTGTCTTCGGCTTCATCTTGATTGCCTTTTTGGTTGCCCATATTTCTTTCATCTTCTGGCTGTGATCTTGCTTTCGTTCTTCGGTCCATTTTATGCCTGTTCGTTTGTCGCATTGTATCTCATGTAGTTTACTTTTCTTAATGATGTTTCTGAACTTTATTCTGTCGTTTATTGTGTCTGCTGTTATGTTGAGCTGGTTCAGGTCGTTTTCTACCTCTGCCACCCATTTGTTGTTTCTAGTGGTCACCCAGTCAAAGATCTGTTTGGTCAGCCTGTGTGGTGGCATTCTGTATAGGTGTCCATAGAATTGTAGTCTGCGTTTTCTAATCTTTTCTGTGATTGTCTCCGTATGTTTGTACAGTTCCTCTGTAGGTTTCTTGATCCATATTCCATTGTTGTTAGTTGCGCCAAATATTTTCCTAAGTATTTTCCGTTCTACTTTTTCTAATTGTCTGATACGTGTATGCCCTCGGATTAGTGTGGTCTCTGCTGCATATAGTGCCTCGGGGAGCACCACCGTGTCGTAATGGCGTAATTTGGCTTTTTGTGAGATAGACTTCTTGTTGTAATGATTCCACACTACTTTGTATGCCTTGTCCAGTTTAGTCTTTCTTTCTTCATTTGAGTCTCTGTTATGTCCACTCATTTTTATATATATATATCACCCCTACCGCAATAGAAGATTACTGTTCTTATCACATAGTGTTCCTTTCCAGATAGTAAGTAATGTGTGTACCAGGTTTGGTTGAATGGGTCCAGGGGTTTAGGAGGCGCTTTTTGCTCGCGGCTTTGCCCGCATACGCAATTGAGAAACACACATATTTAACGCATTTCGGTTGTTTACTCATATTTCACCCGTTTATCTAGTGAATTTCACCCTGCTGTTTCGTTTTTACGCAGCTCAATGTTTATGATATCACAGTCCTGGACTATTTGTCGTAAAACCATATAAATTTTTCAGGTACGTTCAATAGTATATTCAGATACTGTCTGCGATATTTGTTTCCAATAGAGATATAGTAAAAAGTAATGAATTAAAACGTCATGTATGATGCGGCAGTTCTTCACCCATATCTGTGGTTATGTCATGTCTCCTGAACTATGTGCCGTACAGTCGTACATTTTTGTAGGTTGATTCAGTAGTATATTTGAATACTGTCTGAAAAATGTGTTGTGAATAGGTTTAGTAGTAAAGAAATAATACCTTAAAACGTCAAGCCCGATGCCCCAGTTTTACTGTATGAACAGCGAAAATGTAATTATGTTGTAAAGTTTGTTGCAGGTAAATAAGTGCCTCATTCTCAAATACTGGATGAATATTCTGGGTATTGGTGCATCGTGAGTTACGACACTTTTTCACCCCCATCCTTTGAGAGGGAGGTGGTGCTTACCTACCCGCAAAGTCTTTCTTTGCAGATAGTAAGTGATATGTGTACCAATTATGGTTGAAATCGAGCGTGTGGTTTAGGAGGAGATGTGGTACATACGTCCAGTTATATTATATTTATGCTTACCGATGTATCCAAAATTTCATAAGATGAGTATCCTGGATGTGCTTTTCCATTTCCTCAGCTTCAAGTCCATAAAGTCTTCAAACTGCTTAAAAGCAATACTGTTTACATGGCGGAGATGTGACACTTTTGGAACATCTCAGGTTTGTATACTGAATTCCATTGTTAAAAGAGATTAATCGTTTGTGATTCCCAGAGCAAAGCTGCGGATAAAAAGCACCTCCTAAACCCCTGGATCGATTTCCGTCAAACTTGGTATACATATTACTTACTATATGGAAGGAAATATTATGGGAGTAAAAACTTCTATCGGGGTGGGGCTGATACTGTGATGAGAGAGAGTGAGGAGGAGAAGATAGACAGAGAAAAGGAAAGGGAGAAATGGACAGGGAACGTGAAGAAGAGGAGATGGACAGGCAAAGGGGGAAGGAGATGTTGACAGGGAGAGGTGGAGGAGGAGGAGGCTGTAGAGAGTAGGGGTTGGAGGAGAAGATGGACAGGGAGTGAGGATTGGAGAATGTGGACAGAGGTGGGGATGGAGGAGATTGACAGAGGGATGGAGTGGAGGAGATCGACTTAAAGGGTGTGAGTAGCAATACAGAGAGGAGGAGGAGATCGTCTTAGAGGGAAAGAATGAGGTGGACAGAAGTGGAAGGAGCAGATGGACTCAGGGGGGAGAGCAACAGATTGAATGAAAGAGGGGGGAGGAGCAGTTATAGGGAAGGAGCAGATGGATAGAGAGAGGGACAGGAAGAGATGGACAGAGATAGATGAAGTAATGGATGATGAGATTGGGAAGGAGGAAATGGATTAATAGGAGATTGTAATGAACACATACCTGGGCAACGCCGGGTACTCAGCTAGTATGTAATATATCTGGAACTATGGTTCGTGATACAGTCAAACACATGGAATTTCGCAAATTAAAATCTGATAAATTTGAATGTTAGTGGGACTCTGTCAATTTCATAACAGAAAAGAAAACTTTGGACACATGAGTTCAATCAAACATTGAAATTAATGACTTGCCTGTGCAGTGGAAGATATTGTTCTTGTGGTAATATTTTATAAAGTGTTGTAAATTCCTTGAGTGTACAAACAAATCGTTGAGTGTGGTGCTACACTGTACGTCTATCAGCCGAAGCTGGAAGTAATGTGGCACATCAGCAGCCAAAAGTGAGACTGGTCTGACAAATAAATTGAAATTCGTCTTCTGTCGTGCTAAGTCTCGGAATCTCTTTGAGGACTAGTTATGACATGTTCCTTTCATAAAGTTCAGGCCGATTTTTCCATTGGAGTATCTTTTGTTCGATATTTTTAGTTGTGGCCACCACACCTGTTATCAAATATTACCCTCCTTGCAGTAAGAGACTTAATGAATTCAGTTAATTGCTCATGTTACTACTCTACTTATCACTAACTCAATTTTGTCCATAACTGTTGAATTGAGTTCAGAAAGACGCAGTGCTTGCTCGAGTGAATGAGAAGCCTGCAATCAGCACTCGATCAGTTGCACCTGACATGAATATTCCGCACAGTACTGTGTGGAGAATATTAGGAGAAATGGAGCTACACCCTTACCATCCACAGAAAGTGTATGCTTTGACTCCTGCTGACTTCAGACCTCGGGCCATGCTCACCCGATGGTGCTTGCAGCGCCTTAGAGTCGTCCTCACTTTCTGCGCATGTGTTTTCCACGGATGAAGCCTGTTTCACCAGAGACGGAATGCTAAATAGTCGCTACAGTCAAATTAGGGCCAATGAGAATCCCCATGCTACAGCTGTGAAAAGACAGCAGCACAGATTATCCGCCAACGTGCGGGCAGGCAGAATCAATGATTACAGACTAGGCCCGTTCTTTCTTCCTCCCCGCTTAAATGCACCAGTTTACACAGTGTTTATCAGAGACATACTGCCCAGATTCCTGGATCATATCCCACCCGCAATTCGTCAACGGATGTAACTCCATCATGATAGAGTACCACTTCACATCGGACTCAGGGTTCGTGAACAAATGAATCAGACATTTCCTGAAAAATAGATGGGCAGCATGAGATCCTGTTTCGCGGCCAGAACTTTCGCCTGATCTCGTCACGCTTGATTTGTTCTTGTGGAGCCATGTGGAAAGTCTTGTGTATTATAAGCCTGTCGAGAATTGAGATCTCCTGGCAATACTTCTCGCGTCTTGCGTCATGTTCAAACAACACCAGGGATATTAGACAAGATATGACAGAATTTTGTGAGAAGAGGCCTTGATTGAACTGACGTTGCGTGACGCCAGTCTGAACAACTGCTGTAAATGTCGCAGCTTGTAAAACTTATGCAAGTAAACGGAACTCATTATTACTGCACCGTCGACTTACAATTTTCGGCCTCTTTGACGTAACGTTACGTGCACGTTTACTAGTCCATCAAGAGGATAATTTATCTGAGGGTATCTTTGTGTATTCAGCGGGAATTCAGTACGTAATGATCAGGCTTCAGAAGTTGGGGCCCTTAGTTTGAGCCTGCGATAGGGTAAGGCGGGAGTTGAGTAGATTTTGGCTTATAACTTCAGACTCGATCGTTTCCATACCACGGTCAGTTACCTCAAATTGATACTACACCCTCCTCCATCATCACTGACAGTTTATAACATCATTTCGGAGTCCCCCTGTATATACACTGACGGAAAAAAATCACAGCACGAAGGAGAAGTTGTGGGACATAAATGAAAGTTGGTAGGCCTCTTTCTACATCTGAAAGGCAATGTCTGTTCGTATTTCGCGCGAGTCCCATAAGACTGGCGCTAGTAGCGCCACTATGAGAATACAAATCAGGTATGCTTTAAATACACGCTGTAACGGTCATGAGCGATAGTTACTTTTGATACTCACTACTTCACGTAGTGAGTTGATGTTGGTGGAAAAAAGACGCCATTACAACATCTCACTGAGCTTGAACGAGGTCGTGTAATAGTGCTACGTGAAGCTGGATGTTCCTCCTGCGATACTGCAGAAAGTCTTCGCAAGTATATAGCCACAGTACATGATTACTGGCAGCGGTGGTCACGAGAATACACGGTCGCAAGAAGAGCGGGCTTCAGACGGTCACGTGGCACTGCCAAGAGCGAAGATCATCATGTTCGGCGTATGGCTCTGGCGCAGTTTATTCGGTATTTGACACCACAGTGACACAACGAATCGTTACAAACCAGTTATTTCAGTGAGAGCTCCGAGTCGGACGCCCTGTAGCGTGCTTTTCACTGGCCCCAATCCATCGCCATTTGTGACTTCAGTGGTGTCAAATGAGAACTCATTGGAGGGCAGGGTGGAGGTCTGTTGTGTTTCCTGATGAAAGCTGGTTCTGCCACGGTGTCGGTGATGGCCGTGTGTTGGTTAGGAGGAGGTCGGTTGAGTGCCTGCATCCAACCTGTTTGCGAGCTAAAGTAACTGGACCTACACCCCGACTCATAATTTGTACGTCAGTCCGATGGTTGTGCTGCCATTCATGAACAGCATTCCAGGGGGTGTTTTCTAGCAGGATAATGCTCGCCCACATACCGCCGTTATAACTCAACATGTTCTACAGAGTGCTGACACGCTGCCGTCGCATGCTCGATCACCGTATACGCGTCCAATGGAGCACATATGTGACGTCATCGGACGATAACTCCAGAGTCATCCACTGACAGCATTGACTGCCCCAATGTTGACCGATTATGTGCAACAGGCATATAACTCCATCGCACAAACTGACATCCAGAGCCTGTACGACAAAATGAATGCACGTTTGCACGCTTGCATTCAACATCCTGGATGTTACACCGATTATTAGTGTACCAGCATTTCAGATTTAGAATGTCTTATCTTGCGCATACATTAACCTGTTACCTTGCAATGTTAATGACTTAAATATGTTTCCTAGACAAATGTATCCCCGAAATTTCATTACTCTACGATAATTATTTTTTGGTGTTTAGATTTTTTCCGTCAGTGTAATTTACTATCTCTAGGCAAGACAAGTCGCCCGGCTGTACAAACAGGTTGGTTATAATTAAACTTCCGCCACAGGAATGATGTGCAGGCTGTACGCTGCAGGATTTGCGTTGTTAGTATTGGTAATGTCATGACTTGCCGTTGGGCACCGGCACTGGTTCGGCGACGTAGGACTGAGACACAAGCATCAGTTTGCATTACACATTGCAGCTGCAGTCAGTCAACATGGATCTGGTCAAGGCGAACAGGGTTTTACTCCTAAAGCTGTTTTATCGCTACAACGGCATTACTAATGCTACTCTTCGTGAGTATCGACGCATTAAAGGAATACGCAGAAGTCCTCTTTCCGCACCAGGGTTGAAAACTTGATTCGGAAGTTCGAATTAACTGGCGATTGGAGAACTGTTCCTGGGAGAGGCCGACGGCCAATTGCGCCACAACTTTTTGAAAAAGTTTCTGTCACCGTGGCTGAGAATGATGGACGCAGTGTGATAACTTCAAGCAGTGCACTAGCTGGTAGCCAACATCCCACCTGAGATGTTTCTAGCAGCAGTAGAGCAATCTCAATGCCGTTCCAGGCTGTCATGGATGCAGATTGTCGTCAGATTGAGCAAAATTTGTAACCTGGACTGTAAACATTTTGCGGAGTTACAAATATTACCCTCTCACGTGGAAATTGAGTCTTTCTTCCAATATTTATACGTTATTTCTCTCCCTAATGTCCGTACCAATGTTTCCAAAAAGTGTCATTGTGCTACGATCATTCATTTCTCATGGGGGCCCTCTCCAGTAGCGACAGTTTAGTTATAAGCACACTGTACTTACTACTATCCGAGTGAAGCAGGGAAAGCTCGCTACTTAATACAAAAGGTTAGTTTTGATTACTGACAGCCAGTTCTAGGACTTTTCTTCACAGGTACGACGCTAATGTTCACGAAGAGGATAAGACAAAGAAGCCTATCTCAGTTAATATGAAATATAGTCATTTCATAATACCTTATAGAGGTCCACGTATTTATAATAGTAAATGGAGGCGATGTGATGCTGTTTCGATTGATGTTCACCCCGTCCGTTCAGCCTGTTTCTTCATAATGCCTGACACGTTGCTTTCCAGCATAACAACTGATAACGTGCTGTGGAACCTTTTATGTCACTCTATGCCTTTTGCTCACAAATAACTATCATCTGTGTTGATTCCATATTTCCAGATTTCCAGAAAGCTTCTAATACCGTTCCTCGTAAGCAGTTTCTCAAAAAAGTTACGGGTCTATGAAATATTGTCTCAGCTGTGGATTGGTGGTTTCCTGCCAGAAAGATCAGATACTAGTAACTGACGGGAAGTCATGCAGTGAAATCGAAGTTATATCTGGGGTTCCCAACGGAAGTCTTGTAGACCCTCTGCTGTTCTTAATCTACATAAACGATTTAGAGGACAATCTGAGCAGCAACCTTAGATTGTTTGCAGATGATGCTACCGTTTACCGTCAGGAGAAGATCAAAATGTATTACAGAACGATTCAGACAAGATATTTGCAAGGCACGAAAAGTGGAAATCGTCCCTAAACAGTGAGAAGTATAAGGTCCTCATAGAAAATTAATTTACAGTTTCGGTCAACTTGAATTGGAAAAATCACAAATATAAAGTTATGGGGAAGGCGAGCCAAAGACTGTTTTACTGGCAGAACACTTAGAAGACGCAACAAATTAACTAAAGAGACTTCATATACACCATGGTGACAATTCATGGGATACCTCATAAAACGGTGACGGACGTCCTTCTTCCAGGAACCAAGAGAGGTGGCCCAGCGGTTAGCACTCTTGACTCGCATCCTGGAGAACGACGGTTCAAACCCACGTACTGCCATCCTGGTTTAGGTTTTCCGCGATTTCCTTAAATCGCTTCAGGCAAATGCCGAGACGCTTTCTTTGAAAGTGCACGGCCGATTTCCTTCCCCATTCTTCCCTAATCCGAGCTTGTTCTCGGTCTCTAATGACTTCCTTGTCGATGGGACGTTAAACACTAATCTGCTACTCCTTTTTCCCAGGACAGTGTAGCAGTTCGACGTAGCATGGACTCAACAAGTCATTAGAAGTCCCCTGCAGAAATATTGAGCCATGCTGCGTCTATAGACGTCATAATTGCGAAAGTGTTGCCGTTGCAGGATTTTGTGCACGAACTGACCACTCGATTATGACCCATAAACGTTCGGTGGGGGACCGATGACCGTAGCAGTCTGGTCCCTTTAATCCCACAAACCAACCGTTCGGTGGGATTCATTTCGGGCGATCTGGGTGGTCAAGTCATTCGTTCGTAGTGTCCAGAATATTCTCCAAACCAATCGTGAACAGTCGTGGCCCTGTGACATTGCACATAGTCATTCACAAAAATTCCATCGTTGTTTGCTACAGATGGTAGCCGAACATAACCATTTGCTAGCAATGATCTGTTTAGTTGGAGCAGGGGACCCAGTCCGTTCCATGCAAACACAGCCGACACCATAATGGAGCCACCACCAGCTTGCACAGTACCTGGTTGACAACTTGGGTCCATGGCTTCGTGGGGTCTGCGCCAAACTAAAAGCCTACCATGAGTTCTTATTGACTGAAATCAGGTCTCATACGACCAGGCCACGGTTTTCCAGTCGTCTGGGTTCAAATTGATATCGTCACGAGCTCAGGAGGGGTGCTACAGGCGATGTCGTACTGTTAGCAAAGGCACTCGCATCGTTCGTTTACTGCCATAGTCCAATAACGCCATATTTTGTCATACTGTCCTAACGGATACTTTCGTCATACGTCCCACGTCGATTTCTGCGGCTAATTCATGCAGTGCGGGTTGTCTGTAGCACTGACAACTTTACGCCAACGCCGCTGCTCTCGGTCGTTAAGTGAAGGCCGTCGGCTAATGCGTCGTGCGTGGTGAGAGGTAATGCCTGAAATTTCGTATTCTTGGCACACTCTTGACACAGCTGATCTCGGAATATTGGATTCCCTAACTATTTCCGAAATGGAATGTCGCATGCGTATAGCTCCAACTATCATTTCGCGTTTAAATTTTATCGGTTCCCGTCACGCGACCATAATCCGGTCGAAAACCTTTTGACATGGATCACCTGAGTACAAATGACAGATCCGTCAATGCATTGCCCTTTTATACCTTGTGTACTTGACACTACCGCCATCTGGATGTGTGCATATCGCTGTCTCATGACTTTGTCACGTCAGTGTGGTACGCTTGTCCGTCTTGGGTTCGGGTGTTGTTGCGCGATATGGGATCCATACCATATATGATTGACGGAGGACATCGAAAAAGTGCAAAGAACAGCAGTTCGTTTCGTATTGTCACAAATTAGGAGAGAGTATGTCACGTGTGTGGTAAATGAACTGAGTAGCAATCGTTAAAACAAAGGAGTTTTTATTAGTGGCCAAATCTTCTCACGAAATTTCAACCACCTACTTTCTCCTGCGAATGCGACTTTTATTGAGCTCTAGCTATATAGGGAGAAATGGCTATCGTGATAAAATAAGAGAATCAAAGTTTGCACGAAAAGATTTAGTTGGTCTTTTTTCCAACGTGCTATTCGAGAGTGGAACAGTAGAGATATAATCAGAAAGTGGTTCTGTGAGCTCTGTCAGACACTGAAGTGTGAAACGCAGAGTAATTTTGTAGATGTAGACGTAGTACTGCTTAATCGAGCCTTGCCATTGTTAATATGTGCTATTTTGACGCTAGCCTCTTTCCGACCGGGTGGTTCTTGGTTTTGGCCAGGAACGCCATGTCCGTTCGGAATGTCTCCGACGCAGTCTGGTGCAGACGTCTATTGGAGACGTCGCTCTCCCTACAGCCTCCATTCCGTTACCTCTATCGCACACGTCTGCGGAAGGGCTGCCTGCTGCGCCCACTCTGAATCGGCTGGCACCGGTGTCGACTTCTTCAACGACGCGATAGACGGTTTGCCAGTCTCTCCTACACCGTCGCCGGCGGAAGTAGCGGCGGACGATGGCCGTCAGCAGCAACAAGACATCTGTCCAGGCCCTATGCTGGTTCATCATGGAGCTGTACCGACTTCCGCTTTTCTGTCGTCTGGCCACATGTCGGGTGACAGCCGTCCGCCATCCGACGTGGAACAGTACGTTAGGAAGCAATGGTCGCCAAGGAAACGGAAGAGAGAGCGTCGTAGCCCTTCTGATCACTGCCTCCATCGCATGTGTGCACGGGATGATGAGTTTCAAACTAAACGTACGATGTCCTCCGACGCCCTGGCAACGGACGATGCAACATCTCTCCTCGCCAACATCTCCATTCAGCATCCACTTATGGACACCAACCTTCCCCCGCCTGTGTCTGATGCAGTTGCCACCCTTTCTGTGACTGACGCTATCTGCGGGCACACCTCTGAAATTGTTCCACTGTGTTCCACTGAACCGACCTGGTGACGCGTCTTCCTCCTGAGTGGATTACGTCGATGCTGCGAATGAGCGTTCTGATGGTGTACAGGGCGATGGAACACCCTTAGTGGGGCCGACTTCCCTTTGTGATGTGCCGTTCCATGGTGGCCTAACAACTTTTCAAAGTTATGCCATAGCCATGGTCAATGTCAATACCATTCGCGTGTGCCATAAACTGGCATTACTCCATGAAATGCTACACGCTGTGGACATTGACGTAGCCCTCCTTCAGGAGGTGCATGCTGCAGCTTTTTGTTCTCCCCATGGCTTTACGGCACATGTCCCCTACGCTTTCCCTACTGGTAATGGGATGGTGATCATCTTACATGACGAATGCCTCGCTGATACAGTTACCTATCTCCCAGATTCCTGAGGTATGACTCTCACTTTTGGTGGCGTAAGGATCATCAAAATCTATGTGCCATCTGGTTCAGGTCGTTACGCATATGCTTCACTTTCTCCTCAGACCTCTCTTCATGGGTCGGCGGGATGCATTGATCGTGGGAGGCGACTTCAACTCCACCCAGGCGTCCAAAGACCAACTGCCACGTAACTCACCATGTGCAACGCTAGCGGCAGTTGTCCAGCGCCTCAAACCGATGGAGTCTTGCTAGCATATTTATGGTGATCTTCCAGGGTTTACCGTGCTACTGTCGATGGGATGCATGCTGATGAAGTCTGGCCCTTTGCGTTCTCTGACCATGTCACCTGCACCTGTGCTGTCAATCTCTGCTGCCAAAAAGTGTGGCACAACCGGTGGCCATGGACACAACACGGTCCATCTTGCTTCATATGTGTGCCAGCTGCTCATTGAGACCACGGGGACACGACGCTGTGGTACACGTCAGTCTGCCGTACCATGTTGGGTCTTCTGTGGCAAGCGTGCCCCATGAAGCGCCTTTGATTGGTTATGGAATGGAGCATACGGCGTGGCGCCGGACTCGGCTTTCGGCCCTTGAGGAAGAATGGGCTGCCAATCATCCACAGACGTTCAAACAGTTCACTGAAAGTGTCCCCAGCAGAGTTGAAGTCGTATAAAGGCAAAGGCTGGTCAAACCCCATATGAGTGTCCACTAATAGGTGTTCGTGTACTTTTAATCAGATAGTGTATATAAGCGTATCAAAGACAAACAGAAATCATTCTAGAAATGATACTGGCGACAAATAGGGAAATACACTGACATAACAGATTTTGAAACAGAGAAGAACGTTATGGTCTGGTGCCTTGGAATGAACACCTCGGAAAAGACGAATTTGGTCACTGTTTGCGTGCTAATGTTTTGAGTATCAATTAAAATATGGTGAAACCACGAGTAGGCAACAACGTTTTGGACATTCACACCTCGCCAGCAAACGTAGAGGTCGGACGCTTGCCCACTCTGTGACGATCAGTGACAGATCTCAAGACAGTGAACAGTATTGGTGCAGGCGCAACTGTTTCGCATCACCCTGTTCAGTGAACGTTGTTGGACATGAGGTTTTGCAGTAGATGACCTCTATTAGGTCTCATGTTGTCACAACAACATCGTCAGTTACGATTGTAGTGGACACATGATTATCGCGAATGGACCTTGGATCGATGGAAACGAGTCTCCTGGTCGGAGGAATCACGTTTTTGTTTCATTAGTTCGCTAGTTGTCCGAATACGCCATCATCCAGGTGAGCGACTGTTCCAAATACAGGGGTTGGGCAAAAATATGGGAACACCGCGAGAAATGCATGCTTGAACATAAATGTAGATGATAGTCAAGCCTGCAGATGGCCTTGTTGCATATAACCACGAACGTAACTTGTGCAATGCCGACAATACGTTGGAAGTGTCAGTCGTGGTCAGAACAATCTTCTGTTAAGTTGTGAGTGGATTACGTCAGATCTAAGTGAATCATACATACATACAAGGGTGAGTCAAATGAAAACTTTAAATATTTTTAAATATTATTTATTGTGCAGAAGTGGTACAAAGCTGTATCACTTTTCAACATAATCTCCCCCACGCTCTATGCAAGTCCTCCAGCGCTTACAAAGTGCATAAATTCCTTTAGAAAAAAATTCCTTTGGTAGTCCGCGCAACCACTCATGCACCGTGTGGCGTACCTCTTCATCAGAACGGAAATTACTTCATCCGGATGCGTCTTTGAGTGGTCCAAACATGTGGAAATCACTTGGAGCAAGGTCTGGTGAGTATGGTGGATGAGGAAGTGGTTGGTGGAAGTGAACCCAGGTTTCGTCCCCAGTAACGATCCTTGCAAGGAAGCCATCACCTTCTCATTCAAAGTGCCGAAGAAGATCTTCACAAGCATCAACACGTCGTTCTCTCTTTTCAGGTGTCAGCTGCCGTGGCATCCATCTTGCAGACACTTTGTGAAAATGGAGCACATCATGCACAATGTGGTGTGCTGACCCATGACTAATGTGTAAACATGCTGCAATGTCATTCAGTGTCACTTAGTGGTTTTCCTTCGCTATGGCTTCAGCTGCTCCAATGTTCTGTGGAGTCACAACTCGTTGTGCCTGACCTGGACGAGGAGCATCTTCCACTGAAGTCACACCATTTGCGAACTTCTTACTCCATTCGTAGACTTGCTGCTGTGACAAACGTGCATCACCGTACTGAACCTTCATTCGTCGATGAATTTCAATAGGTTACACACCTTCACTACGCAAAAACGGAATAACAGAACGCTGTTCTTCCCTGGTGCAAGTCGCAAGTGGGGCGGCCTTCTTTATGCTGATACTGCGACGGTATGTGTGCATCTGCCCTATGCTGCCACCTATAGGCCCTTCCTGCACGCTGTTTGTAACACGCTTACCAACATACAGGATAACGGCGCGAAAATTCGATTTGGTATTACAAATTTAAGGTTTTCATTTGACTCACCCTCGTACATACATACATTAATCCTTGTTCCGTAGATCATGAATACGACATTTCGTAATGATGTGGAACGTGTCAATTTAACGTAAATTTTCTTTGCACAAAATAATTATTTATTTATTTATTTATTTTTTACAATTACTACTTCATATCTAAGAATTCATCTGTTGTGTAGAAGGAGTTGTCATTCAGAAATTCTTTTAATTTGCTTTTAAATGTTGGTTGGCTATCTGTCAGACTATTAATACTATTTGGCAAACGATCAAAGATTTTTGTGGCAGCATAATTCACCGTCGGAATGTCGGCAAATTGTTGGCGTTGGTATGGTGGGTGCTTCCGTAACTAGGGTAACAGAAGTGTTTAGTGCTTCAAAAGGCAACGTATAAAAGATTTATACCGCATACGGGGAACTCAGATTTAAGTATAGAGCGATCGTAACTGACAGCCATTGAACAGGACTGTGACGAAAGGTAAGAGACCAACAGCTACAAAAGTCACTGCAGACACTCGCGAACCCGGTCAGCGCTGAAGGAAGGGAGCTCCATAAGCAGATTGAGCTGGAATTCCAAAACCACTCACCACTGACGAAAGCGCCCGTAACAGGGAAGCATGGTACCAAAGCCATAAAACCTAGACTATGAACTATGGAGGAAAGTTATTTGGTCGAGTGAGTCTTTTTTCCCACTGTTTCCCACTTGTAGCCGAGTTTACGTCCCAGATGTGAAACATGACGCTATTTCGGTGATGATGTGGCCGGCCATATCGTGATATTTCGTGGACCCTAAGTTTACTGTGCAAGGTTGCATCGCTGTTAAGGACTACGTGACCATTTTCGCTGATCAAGTCCATCTCATGGCACAATGTTTGTTCCCCAGTGGGGATGCTGTGTTCCAAGACGACAGTACCCCTCTTCACTTCGCTCGCATCGTCCAGGACTGGTTTTGTGAGCACTACGATGAATTTTCGTTTCTTCCCTGACTATCAGTCATAAGATCTCAATATAATAGAGCGTTTATGGCCTAAAGTGGATAAAAAGGGCGCATGATCACTATCCACCTCCATCATGGTTTCCACTGTTTCGGAGGAAGAATGACATAAAATTCCCTTGAAAACCACACAGGACCTGTATTTGTACGTTCCAATACCGTTGGAAGCAGTTTTGAATGCCAACGGTTTTCCTACAGCGTACTAGGCATGGTATGTATTATGTTTTATGTATTGTGTGTTTCCATATTTTTTCTAGCCCCTGTATACACTGCGTTAAGGACACAGCCCAGTGGGTGTAATATTATAGTACACTACTGGCCATTAAAATTGCTACACCACAAAGATGACGTGCTACAGACGCGAAATTTAACCGACAGGAAGAAGATGCTGTGATATGCAAATGATTAGCTTTTCAGAGCATTCACACAAGATTGGTGCCGGTGGCGACACCTACAATGTCCTGACATGAGGAAAGTATCCAACCGATATCTCATACACAAACAGCAGTTGACCGGCGTTGCCTGGTGAAATGTTGTTATGATGCCTCGCGTAAGGAGGAGAAATGTGTAGCATCACGTTTCCGACTTTAATAAAGGTCGGATTGTAGTCTATCGCGATTGTGGTTTATCGTAACGCGACATTGCTGCTCGCGTTGGTCGAGATCCAATGACTGTTAGCAGAATATGGAATTGGTGGGTTCAGGAGTGTAATACGGAACGCCGTTGCTGGATCCCAACGGCCTGGTATCACTAGCAGTCGATATGACCGGCATCTTATCCGCATGGCTGTAACGGATCGTGGAGCCACGTCTCGATCCCTGAGTCAACAGATGGGGACGTTTGCAAGACAACAACCATCTGCACGAACAGTTCGACGACGTTTGCAGCAGCACGGACTATCAGCTCGGAGACCATGGCTGCGGTTACCCTTGACGCTGCATCACGAAAAATGGTTCAAATGGCTATGAGCACTATGGGACTTAATATCTGAGGTCATCAGTCCCCTAGAACTTAGAACTACTTAAACCTAACTAACCTAAGGACATCACACACATCCATGTCCGAGGCAGGATTCGAAACTGCGACCGTAGCGGTCGCGCGGTTCCAGACTGAAGCGCCTAGAACCGCTCGGCCACACCAGCCGGCTGCTGCATCACAGACAGGACCGCCTGCGATGGTTTACTCAATGACAAACCTGGGTGCACGAGTGGCAAAATGTCATTTTTTCGGATAAATCCACGTTCTGTTTACAGCATCATGATGGTCGCATCCGTTTTTGGCGACATCGCGGTGAACGCACATTGGAAGCGTGTATTCGACATCGCCATACTGGCGTATCACCGGGCGTGATGGTATGGGGTGCCATTGGTTACACGTCTTGGTCACCTCTTGTTCGCATTGACGGCACTTTGAACAGTGGACGTTACATTTCAGACGTGTTCCGACGCGTGGCTCTACCCTTCATTCCATCCCTGTGAAACCCTACATTTCAGCAGGATAATGCACGACCGCATGTTGCAGGTCCTGTACGGGCCTTTCTGGATGCAGAAAATATTCGACTCCGGCCCTGACCAGCACATTCTCCAGATCTCTCACCAACTGAAAACGTCTGGTCAATGGTGGCCGAGCAACTGGCTCGTCACAATACGCCAGTCACTACTCTTGATGAACTGTGGTATCGTGTTGAAGCTGCATGGGCAGCTGTAACTGTACACGCCATCCAAGCTCTGTTTGACTCAATGCCCAGGCGTATCAAGGCCGTTATTACGGCCAGAGGTGGTTGTTCTGGATACTGATTTCTCAGGATCTATGCACCCAAATTGCGTGAAAATGTAGTCACATGTCAGTTCTAGTATAATATATTTGTCCAATGAATATCCATTTATCATTTGCATTATTTGTCCAATGAATACCCGTTTATCATTTGCATTTCTTCTTGGTGTAGCAATTTTAATGGCCAGTAGCGTATGTGGGACATTCACCTGGACTTCCGTAGAACCTTTGGTAGTAACCGAAGGCACAGTGATGGTTGTGGACTAGGTGATCATTATTTTCGGACCATCTGCACCCCTTTATGCGTAAATGTCTTCCACGACGGCGATGGCGTCTTCCGGCAGGATATCTGTCCATGTCGCAATGCCAGAAACGTTCTGCAGTAGTTTGAGCGGCATATAATGATCTCACATTTATGTCTTGATCTCCACATTCGCCTGTTCTGAACCTGATTCAACACATCTGGGACGTAATCTATCGCCATCTCTCCAGCAAAACCACCGGCTTGTAATTGATGGGATTGCGTGACACGTGCGTAGACATCATGTGCCACATATCTCCGTAAACCTATCAAGTCGAATCCATGCCACACAGAATCGCTGCAAAATTGCATTCCAGTTGTGGACTAACGAGATATTAGTAGGCAGTCACGAAATAGTAGCTCATCAGAGCATATGCACGTGTTTTCATGTCACAGAATATCTGCTGTTGCAACTAGTGTCAAGTTACTTAATTCCGTTTTAGATTCTCGACTGTAGAGATATGCTGTAATTTTTAATTCAGAACGCTGGCGATTCTGTAATTGGGAGCGTTTCTGCGCTGCGGCGAGGTGTGCATTCTACTGACGCTGGCCTCTCGCTGTAGGGTCAGCCGCGGAGGTCTCGCGGTTATCGCAGCGCTTACGAAACGGTTGCCAGCCGCTCGCTGAAAGCAAAGCGCGGCTTCCTGGAATGTCTTTGTCACGTACTCACTCCATTCCACTATCTGCAGCTACATAACACATTGCATCCCACTGTGCGATGGCCACAAATGACCATTAAAAGGCACGCTATTGAGATGTTCCATTACTATTTTTTTAAATCTGCCATTTGCGATTGTGAAAACAGTGGTAAGTCAGGCAGTGTGGTTCATTAGTTTATTTGCAGTGAACGTCTAAAGTAACAAAGTTGTGAAAAAATAGAAATTTCATGTAAAGGTTTTTGTTTGATTAACTAAACGAAACACTTTTATGCCTTGGTCCATAGAATTTTGGTATTTTTGTACGACCTGGGTTTCGGGTTGTACACCCATTTTCTAGTACCCTTCTGATTCCAAAGATGGCAACCAAGTGAAGATAAACACATGCTAGCTTCTTAATCTATTAGTTCTCAGTTTAAACTGTCATAGTTACCTCTCTTGACTATTTTAACACAGTTAAATTTGTATTTTCAATTTATGACATTCATTAGGACAGCATTCACATATGAATAAACCTTCGCCATGTGCACAGGAGCAGGGTAGCAACGCGGTCTGAGGCGTCTAGTCACGGTCCGCGCGGCTCCCTCCGTCGGAGGTTCGAGTCCTCCTTCGGACATGAATGTGTGTGTGTGTTGTCCTTAGTGTAAGTTAGTTTAAGTTAGATTAAGTAGTTTGTAGACTTAGGGACCGATGTCCTCCGCAGATTGGTCCCATAATATCTTACCACAAATTTGCAATTTGTGCACAGGAACTGGCATTTGTGTGTTTACCTGTTTATGAGTGAAGGCACAAAGATTCTTCTCCTACGTGTAAGTTATAAAATTACCTAAAAGGGGTGAATAATTAAACTGAGTCTGCTAATTCAGTAGTAAACGCGGGGATACACACATCTGTAATTTAATTTCTAGTATTTCTGACTGAGTGGCCTTGTACCCTTCACTCCCTCCCTCTATGTGTAGCACTTCCGCCTTGTGGTTTTGGTTTAAGCAACGTTAGGCAAAGGATGAATCTGGCTTCTTTAATCACGAGCTCTCTAGTGTTCTGTCAGCCTAGTACAGACTGACCTCCTAATCTGTCGTGTACAATAGGACTGACACTCTTGGCAGACGGTCTTGTAAACCCCGCTTTTCACTACGGTCAGTTGTGTATCCTTTGAACTGAAGAAACATCTGCCTGACGTCTGTGGACATAGAGAAACGCAGAGGAAACCTATCCCTTTAAAATTTTGCTCCTATAAGATATTTTACCTGTGAAAGGTAAATTATACCATTTCTTTTTGAACGAGCTGACGCAGTTCTATTATTCCCACCCTTTAGTTAACGTCACAACTTCTGAATAGAAGAAGAACCTTTGTGCCTCCATTCATGAATGGATAATCACACAAATTCCCATTCTTGTGCACACAGCTCTACTCCGGTGTACGCGTATTCTTATAGTTATTGACAGTGTTGTCCTAAGGTTGTACAGTAAGAATGTAACTGTGTCAGAATAGTCAACAGAGATAACTTTTGTAGTTAAAGTCGAGAATTAATATATTAAGAAGCTGATGTGTGCTTGTCTTTGCTTGGTTACCATCTTTCGAATCAGTTGTTTACTAGAAAAAGGGCTTACAATCCGAAGCGTAGGTCGTATAAAAATGATAAAGCACTATGAAAGCAGATAAAAATGTTTCGTTTAGTTAATGCAATTTAAAATGTTTCATCAAGAATGTGACAATTAAAATGCTTCCTTTCGATGCTCCTGTGTGATTTTCGTGAAAGCCTAAAGGCCTAACTTTACAACAAGACGTCGAATATCTTGGTTCAGCTTACTGTAATCAATCATCTTCAGAAAGGGTTTATGTAATTGGCTTTCAGAATTTCATCATGATCGTTCTTCTGGCAGCGATGAACTTTGCAGAGGTCTAAAAAAAACTGTTGTTCGAAAAAGAAAAAAAAATCGTCTACATGACCAACAAGTTCAGCGTGTCACGTAAGTGGCCTTGGCGGGAAAATCACTAGTCTCCGATTCCGGAGGTTTCGGGCTCAGTCCCGGATAGAAGTGGTGATTTTTCCTCATCCAGAACGGCCCCAGACCCATTCTGCCTGGTTTCAGAAAGAGTCCCACTAGGGTTGCCATCGTCTCGATGTATCGGGACCGTCACTGTTATGGACCTTCTTGTCTCGATATCCCGACAAGACCCAATTTTGTCCTAATTTCGCAGTATATTGTTACGAGCTTGGCTCAAGTACTGAAGTCACGCCATCTTTCAGCACAACATGTAAACGCAGCCTCAATTAGTTTTATTCACCGTCAACAAGTTTATGTTGATAAGGTCGTCTCACAGACACAATTGGAAATTGCGTATCCTGTATCGACGATGCGAGCACCTTCTAGATCTAGCGCCATCATTCGAGAAAATATCTGACGTCTTCAGTAGTACGGGGCTAAAACTATTTAAGCAGCGCCACGCGGAAAAATCGGGCAGTTCCCATTTGAATAGTGATCTGATAAGACGATTCTTTCTAAGCGAGATACGAACAAAGAGTGCAAATTAATAATGTCTGAAGTATTTGCTGCAGGTATATAGGGCGTGAAGTGTACAGTGACGTGTACTTCGATGACTAAAGTGTTATTGTCGACTGTTTACCGTCTAATAAACATACTATAGCTTACGAAACTGCCTAAGGATGGAAAGAGAAAGTGTCACCTTTCGGATGATTATACAAAAGAGTGATCTTTTGTCAAGAGAGGTCGTACAGATTAGGAAACGTTGTGTGAGATTTGTAGCATTTTAATCTCAGTAACTCACGGAGGTGAGACAGATGTGAGGTATCACACTTCTACGAAGAATCATACAGATACACTCCTGGAAATGGAAAAAAGAACACATTGACACCGGTGTGTCAGACCCACCATACTTGCCCCGGACACTGCGAGAGAGCTGTACAAGCAATGATCACACGCACGGCACAGCGGACACACCAGGAACCCGCGGTGTTGGCCGTCGAATGGCGCTAGCTGCGCAGCATTTGTGCACTGCCGCCGTCAGTGTCAGCCAGTTTGCCGTGGCATACGGAGCTCCATCGCAGTCTTTAACACTGGTAGCATGCCGCGGCAGCGTGGACGTGAACCGTATGTGCAGTTGACGGACTTTGAGCGAGGGCGTATAGTGGGCATGCGGGAGGCCGGGTGGACGTACCGCCGAATTGCTCAACACGTGGGGCGTGAGGTCTCCACAGTACATCGATGTTGTCGCCAGTGGTCGGCGGAAGGTGCACGTGCCCGTCGACCTGGGACCGGACCGCAGCGACGCACGGATGCACGCCAAGACCGTAGGATCCTACGCAGTGCCGTAGGGGACCGCACCGCCACTTCCCAGCAAATTAGGGACACTGTTGCTCCTGCGGTATCGGCGAGGACCATTCGCAACCGTCTCCATGAAGCTGGGCTACGGTCCCGCACACCGTTAGGCCGTCTTCCGCTCACGCCCCAACATCGTGCAGCCCGCCTCCAGTGGTGTCGTGACAGGCGTGAATGGAGTGACGAATGGAGACGTGTCGTCTTCAGCGATGAGAGTCGCTTCTGCCTTGGTGCCAATGATGGTCGTATGTGTGTTTGGCGCCGTGCAGGTGAGCGCCACAATCAGGATTGCATACGACCGAGGCACACAGGGCCAACACCCGGCATCATGGTTTGGGGAGCGATCTCCTACACTGGCCGTACACCACTGGTGATCGTCGAGGGGACACTGAATAGTGCACGGTACATCCAAACCGTCATCGAACCCATCGTTCTACCATTCCTAGACCGGCAAGGGAACTTGCTGTTCCAACAGGACAATGCACGTCCGCATGTATCCCGTGCCACCCAACGTGCTCTAGAAGATGTAAGTCAACTACCCTGGCCAGCAAGATCTCCGGATCTGTCCCCCATTGAGCATGTTTGGGACTGGATGAAGCGTCGTCTCACGCGGTCTGCACGTCCAGCACGAACGCTGGTCCAACTGAGGCGCCAGTTGGAAATGGCATGGCAAGCCGTTCCACAGGACTACATCCAGCATCTCTACGATCGTCTCCATGGGAGAATAGCAGCCTGCATTGCTGCGAAAGGTGGATATACACTGTACTAGTGCCGACATTGTGCATGCTCTGTTGCCTGTGTCTATGTGCCTGTGGTTCTGTCAGTGTGATCATGTGATGTATCTGACCCCAGGAATGTGTCAATAAAGTTTCCCCTTCCTGGGACAATGAATTCACGGTGTTCTTATTTCAATTTCCAGGAGTGTAGATTCGCGGTAGCATCGATATCAAAGACTATTTCTACATTCCTGATTAAAGAAGATACCCAGGATGAATTGCTCGTTGCTGCTACAGAACTAACAATAGCTTATAAAATTGTCAAGCATCATAAATCCTTTAGTTCTCTTGACTGTTCAGTAAACCTGAATACCGCAATGTATCCCGACTCCAAAGTCGCCGCAAAGCCAGTACCAGAGCTTCAGCCATTACTAAATATATTCTCGCACAACACTCCGTGTCCGAATGCACAAAACATTTGCAAGAAGTTTCATTTTACAGCATAGGCACCATCGCATCAAACTAAAAGGCTGAAAAGATGTTTCCTTTAATTATTCAATATTTTACTGAAACTGACTGAATCCAAAGGAAGCTGTTGAAGATTGATTCGTTGGATAACGAAACATCGGAGACAATTGCAAAATTGTGTCTCGAAACTTTAAGACAACTGCAAATTCCATTAGATAAATTAATTGCTTTTGTAGAGACAATACCAGTACCATCTTCGGAAGGCTTGATCGACGCGGCCAGCAGATTGTGTTTCAACAAATTAAAGAACAACTAGGAAATAATGTAGAAGGAATTGGATGCTCTTCCCATATTTTCCACAATACTGTATGAATCGCTGCTGATTCTTAACTGTCGACATTGAAATAATCATTATGAAAATATTCAATTATTTTTCCATATACACCGCAAGGCAGAAAAGTTGAAGGAGTTCTGCTTATATTTTGACGTCAATTATCAGACCCTTCTATCTCACTCAAAAACAAGATAGCTGTCGTTAATACCAGCAGTTGAGAGAATTCTTAAGTTTTGGTTCCATTAATACAATTTTTGGAAGTCGAAGACAGACCACCTGAAATAATTTCAGATTATTTCAGTAGTTGGATCAGTGAAATTCTCTTAATTTTTCTGCAGTCAAGCTTGGCTCTGTTTGAACAAAAAAATTAAAAAGAGTGGGGAAGTGTAAAGTCTCGATAATTGAAATAAGAAATGTGTTAATCGACACTCAAAGATGTCTGAATACTGCCAATTTTATTGGCATGCAAACCAAGATGAATGTGAGCAAATTAGAGAACGAGAACCCTAACCAAGCAATAATTAATTTCACTTCGAAATCTGAGGAGGAAACAATGGCTTTCCATACCACATCATTTCATTACTTAGAGAAATGTGCAGTTTCTCTTAATGAATGTCAAGTATATGATTGGATGACTCTATCTGAAACCCCAGATTGTGTGATGATTGAAAACACTTTTATATACCTGACTAACAACTGTGTCAAGATTTCAGGCGGCAATTGTTTTCAGGGATATATGTATTCGAACAGCTTTTTAGAAACCAAGCGTGACTCAGAAGAACGGATCTCAGTCGAAGAAAGGTGGATTTACTTTCTTAACTAAAACGAAAATCCTGAACACAAATGCAGGCTGCTAAAATTATGCGAGTATTTGTTTTCTATTCCCGCACACAAGATCACTGTGGAAAGAGATTTTCTCTGATGTAGGCCCCGTGAACTGATGAAAGAAATCGACTGTTGCCGTGGATTGTGGAATCAATCTTACAGTGACACTTTAACTACAACCTGACTTTCGTGGAGTTTTATAAATACGCAAAAGGGAAAAACGACTTGCTGAAACAGGTGAAATATTCCGAGAAATGTGGTGTACCAACTACTTCTGCCGCAATAAGTTGCATGTAGTTGTGTCCTAAATAAAAAGTAATTTTTATTTTATTTCTACACCCCCATTCAGAGTATCCCGACGAGGTCCCCGTTAGATATGATATCCTTAAGTACCAGGGATCCCTCACGGGGGTAAAAGGCGGTCGTGGCGAGGAACAGGCCCCCTCCCCCTTCCAATGCCAAGTCGAACAGAAAGAATGCGCTCTATTTGCAGGTAGGGCGACAGTCCGGTCACGGGGTTGCGCCACATATTTTATGTTTACTTACCGACATGTATAGGCATATAAAAGACTACTGTACATTGGATTAAGCATGAGCATTTTTCCCTTAACGAGATCTGTCACCGACGGATACTGCACTCTTTGACTGAAGTTCAGATACAGATTCGTGTCGATTGAATGCTCAAAAACTTCGACCTAGTAAATGCAAAACATCGAAACAGAAGACGAAAATTAGATGTATTCGTACGAGCCGGAAACTAAGCATCAGTTAACTGTTTTGGTATTCCATAAACCGGAACCAACAAAAGTCGTCCGTTCGCGAGCTATTCAGAGAAAATTGCCTCGTGTTTTTTTGGTTACGCTACTCTTGACTTGGAGGATTCAAGAACATTTAGTAGAAAATGGATACTTTTGCCAGAAGTCATCGATGGGATCTGGAAAGACAACGGAAGCCTCGTACCACTCCGCATCTTTACGGTGTCAGCTGGAACACGACACTTCAACAAATGACTATTTCACGGAGAAAGCTGTTGAAATTTTCACAGCATATAATCATTTGAATTATCGCCAAAAGACTACTTTTGTCCCCTTATGTCAGACAAAAAATTTCCATCGCCTCAGGAAGTTTTTCAACAGCTTCAAATGGTTCAAATGGCTCTGAGCACTATGGGACTTAACATCTGAGGTCATCAGTCCCCTAGAACTCAGAACTACTTAAACCTAACTAACCTAAGGACATCACACACATCCATGCCCGAGGTAGGATTCGAACCTGCGACCGTAGCAGTCCCGCGGTTCCGGACTGAAGCACCTAGAACCGCACGGCCACCGCGGCCGGCTTTTTCAATAGCTCCGAGACCATGGTTTTGAAGTATTGTCATTATAGTCGAAATAATGTTTGCAGAACGGATTCTAACGCATACAAAAGTGTGTACTTTTAAAAACAAACGTATGGAAATGCAGGATTTCTGGTCGAATTTCATTCATGAAATCTCGTGGTATCAGCCAAATCACGTTGTCGTGTTGTCGCAACGTTTCGAAGACTTTCCTACTCGTGATCTTCATGCGAAGTCTGATTCATAAAAAAACAGTAGCGAAGGTTACTTAACAGCGGTTTTCTGTCGTACACCATTCACGCACGAAGCGAGGGAAGATGGCTGCCTGTGTGCCTGTGCGAATGCAGTAATCTGTATATGCGAGATATATAAGATGCCTCTAAGATGCCTCTAAATAGTTCGGTGAATGGTCTCACAAAATAAAGGAATCAAGAATGACAAACAAAACACCTTTATTGCATTCAATGTAATCACCATTGGCTACAACACACTTCTCACATCGGTTGTAAAGCTGTTGGAAATTGTCAGCGAACGCTTCGTGTGGAATCGCTCGAAACACCGTGTTCACGCGTTGTTGTATATCCGCGTCATTACACAATCCGGAGACCAAGCGACAGTCAGTGAAATGGAGTTCATCGTCCTCCCCTCGGATGTAAATTCATGATGGATCAAGCCCCGCCCCCCCTTTTTTTTAATTCAGGGAAGACAATGAACACCATGCCACTGATTGTTGCTTGGTCTCCGGATCGTAATGGCAACACCAGATCTTACCTCTTGTAATGATACGGAAATCCAACAATGTGACCACGGTGATTCGAGCGATTCCATAAGAAGTGTTTACTGGCGGTTTCCAACACCTTTACAACCGTTGTCAGAAGTGTGTTGCAGTTTGTAGTGATTACTCTGAAGGCCAGTAAAGGAATTTTGTTAGTAACTTTTGTTCCCTTTATTTTCTGAGGTCATTCACCGAACTTTTCAGACACACATCATAAGGTGGTGGCAGCAGAACTGTTGCACAATCTTCCTCTAATGCGGGTTCTCTAAACGTCACCAATCGGGTTTAACAAGAACAACATCGTATTTCTTCCTAACATTCCTGTTTAAGTTCGCTGAACACTTCAGTTACGCTTTAGTGTGGGCTTTACCGACCTGTTACGAACCTGACAGGATGTATTAGAAATCTTTTATGATTGCGGTCCTACTCACTTGATAACAACTCCAAACTCTGGAACAATACTCTTGCATTGGTAGCACTAGCGTCTTGTACCCTATTTTCTTTACAAATGCACTGCAGTTTCGCATAAGCCTACCAATAAATCTGAGTCTTCCTCTCACCTTCCCTATTACAAATTAAGTGTTCTTCCCATTCATATACAGTAGCTTCTTACTTCTAGGTCATAATATTTGAGCGATGTGACGTTGTTTAGGTTTTTCACTGTTAACCTTGTAATCTTACGTTGTTGAGTTATTTCAGTCTGTTATTAGCATTGTCTTGCTTTTATCCACATTTGAATAGAGCTGCCATTCATTAAATCAAATGAAAAACTTTCTCAAGTCTTTCTGCATTTACTTATGATGGTTCGACGATGATACTTTCCTGTACACAAAAGCCTCATTAGCCAACAATTTTGTAGCGTTGCTGATGTTATCAGATAAATCGTTTATGTATACTGAAAACGCAAACCGAATGAGGTGGCGCACTGGACTCGCATTCGGGAGGACGAGGGTCAGACCCGCATTTGGCCATCCTGATTTTGGCTTTCCGTGATTTCCCTAAATCGCTTCAGGCAAAAGCTGGGATGGTTCTTTTGAAAGAGCACCCCCGATTTCCTTCCCCATCCTTCCCTAATCCGAGCTTGTTGCGCTCCGTCTCTAATGACCTCGTTGCCGATGGGACGTTAAACACTAATCTCCTCCTCGTCCTTGAAAACACAAGGCGTGCTATTACGCTTTCTTGGGGCACGTACGATGGTTTTTACGCTTCTGTTGAATATTCGCCGTGCAGTGCACCATACCGACTTCTGTCAGTTAATAAAATAATTGAACCCATCGCAAACCTGCGGAGATTCTCTGTATGACCTTATCTTGGTTAATAGTGAACGGTATAGTTCAATGTTAATAGCCATTTGGTATCTAGGAAGACAGAAAGTACCTGTTCACCTACATTTACTGCTTGCAAGATATCGTGGCGAGCCGCTAAGGGCTGCTCGAACCTCAGTGAACACGGGTTGCCGTCTTATCTTATTTACAACTTTTCATGACGTCGCCTTTCCGGCTTAGATTTTTTTTTGGAATGTGACTTGTAAGTACTGCATCTCTATCCAGTTAGTACACACTTTAGTTTATTAATGTCTTATGTACCTATTATGTTTTACAACAATTAGTTTAATTCTGAAGACGACGCTCCTAGTAGCGTCGAAACCTGGTCAATTCTGACTTAATATTTGTGACCGAGGGCTTATTTGTTATAATAGAATTCCTGTTAGATCTTCCATTGAATACGCGGCAGAATTGGCTCCTTTGCTAGATCACATTTATCAAGAATATCTTGCATAGCGAATAGACTTGCGTGACTGGAGAAGAGCGCAGGTCACTCCTGTTTACAAAAAGGGTTAAAGAATGGATATTCACTGCAAAGTGAAGCACCCTGAAGGGGAGAAGGAAACGAAATTAAACTGCACGGGCTGAGAGGGTATGTTATGTTATTTAAATGATTACAAAATCGTGTCAGATTTACAAAGATCTTGGTGGTATGCAACCAGTTATCAGTACAACGTTGCACCCTTTCTGACATGGATGCATGGACTCATTCTGTTGGGAACTATGTCATAAAACCATTGCATCCGCTGCTGAGGTAAGCTGCCCCGCAAATGTAGTAACTGGTTCTTGATATTCTGGATACCGACATTGGGGTGGGTTGACGTCCGAGCTGGCCCCACACGCGCTCCATCGGGGACAGACCAGGGATATTACTTACCACAGAAGTATATCAGCATCAAGCAGACAGTTCGTAAAGACAAGTGCCTTGTGTGGACGAGCATTGTGCTGTTGAAAAATGGCACCACGATACTGTAGCATTTGAGGTAACACTTATGGACGCTGGATGTTTGTGACATACTGTTGAGCCATAAGAGTTCCCTCAGTCATAACTACTCCCCACACTATGACGCTAGGAGTAACACCGCTGCGCCTTTCCAAAACGTTGGAAGAGTGAGGCCTGTAGCGAAATCGCCACCGTACTGATATTGGGTAGTTCAGAACCGCGATTCATCGCTGAACACAATGCGACGCCATTGATCAGCAGTTTATGCTTCCCAGCCACGGCACCACTCGAAACACAATCGTCTGTGTTGGAATGGTAATTCCACAGTCCGGCTGCTGCTAGTCTCTTACCAATAATGTGGGATGACACAGGATGTTGCACGGGGTCCATTATTGTTCTCGGATGGCAGGCGCAGATGCGAAGGGTTTACGATGTGCTATGAGTCAGTTGTGGTCGATAGGAAAACCCTGACGAAGAACCAATTGGTTTCCGGGAAACCGCCACTCTGATGCGCAGGCTGCTTTATTCACACACGATATCTCGCAAGCACTAGATGTAGGTGAGCAGGTACTTTCTGTCTTCCTAGATTCCAAATGGCTATTAACATTGAACTATACCGTTCACTATTAACCAATTTTGACTTAATATTTGTGACCGAGGGCTTATTTGTTCTAATATAATTCTGACACTGTCACTGAACCTTAGCAGCTATATTCAAAGTTTTAACAGGAATTCTGTCATGGCCTGATGCCTTGTTCGGTTTGAGTAGTCTGAACTGCTTTTCAATACCTGGAGTGATTGTTTTAATATCTCTCATTTGTGAATCCGTCTCGCATTTAAATTGCTATGGTAGTATCCTCACACACGAATGCATTTTTAAATAGTGAATTTTATTATCTTTTATTTATATGTGTTGTATTCAGTTTCAACACCAGACTGATCCGGGAGAGACTGAATGGAAGGTTTGGATTTATTCATTGACCTCTTATATGCCCAGGACTTCCCAGAAATTTCTGGCAGATCTTTCGTCAGTCTCTAACTGTGGAAAATATTGATTACACGGATATCCGTTATTATATATGGATGAATTGTCATTATATTATCTGTGTCAGTTAACCTGCCTTCTCTTTTGTAATGACAGTATAGCAATCGGCTTTCGCAAAATTCTCGTAATAACACGAAACCACATTCAGGTTTGTTAGAGTTAGTACTAACCAGAGTAGTTCTGAATTTGTTTGATTTGAACTAAGTGTTCTCAGTTCGTCTTTTAAGTAGGTTATTAGTGACTGTCTATCAGTTCTGCCAGACACAAATACTCTCTTAGGTTTCTTGATAACCTTAACGCCTTTGGAGACCAAAGTTCCTATAACACCAGTATATTTGCTAATCGCTCTCTCACTAGTGACACGCTAGAAAACATCGTGCGTATGTCCAGTTCAACAATCTGTGTAGTAAAAGAGCTCCACATAATTAAACACGTTTCCAACTTGAAACACAGGAAGCGTGATACATAAGCATGCTTGAAATCCCCTCAAATATGCTAACATACGTAAACATTTTTTTCCTTCTGTTAATAAAGAGACTCGAAATTTTAAACCCCGCTCACATTCAGTTACTGATCAGAATCAGTACGTTAACCTGACCCTCAGCTTTATAAGTCATGTGGGAATTCTTTATGCCTATAACAAATAGAGCTACAGTTCTATCTAGGGATGCTAATTATAAGAGAAAATTTGGGCAAAGATCGCAGAATTTACACACATTTGCTGAAGGAGAAAGTGAAGTTTTATTGGACTCTAGAAGGCGAAGAAGCCCTTTGTGTGCTCTTTGTGTGAATAAATGATTTGACGACCACTAGTCCCTTTCTTGTTTTCCCAGATTATCAGAAACAATTCATATTATCATTTGATGCGAGTAATCATGCCTTGCGGTCGTTCAGAGTCAGGAAATTTGTGAAGCATAGTGCCTGATAGCTTATGCTTCTAGGCAGCTACATAAGGTGGAGAAAATTTACACTGCTAGTGAAAAATAGGTGCTCAACGTGATCTATGGAATCACTTTTTTCCATTGGACTTGTATGGTCAATGTTTCAAAGTCGTAACAGATCATGAAGCACTGAAATAGCCCTGAAGGATCCATCCAGCCACTTGACTCGTTGGGCTTTACAATCTTGTGGTTCGATTTTGAAGTCATTCATATTCCAGGAAGACTCGTGGTAATGGAAACGCGTTGAGTCGTAAGATACATTCTGTGGAAAATATTGGTATATCTGCAGACGAGTGGCGAAAGGCTCAGAACCCTGACAGAGCCCTCAACAATTCGCAATGCGTGCTTAGCTCAGTGCTGCCAACTTAGTAGTGTACAAACGAGGTGTGGTTGGCGCATAGACGTGCTGGTGAGTTTACACGATGAAGGGTTGAGGCTAGCTCATGAATCTACATTGGCAGGACACGGAATCTTACGAGCTACAGAACAGCGTGTTGCGGAAAATTATTGATGGAGAATGCAGAAGCAGGATACGGTCACTAAGTCAAAAACCGTATGCTGTGTGCACAAGGGGGTGAGCTTAGCCGTCAACAGATTCCACTGCAAATGTTACCTAAGTCCAGCACACGATTCCAAATGATCTGTATGAAAATTCTTGGTCCCCTTGCACAGACACCGGCGGGGAATCAGTGTATGTTGACTATAATTGACGATTTTTGTGGATATCTGTCCATGTTTGCTGTGCCAAATCAGTGGGCAGAAACACTAGCTCAGGCAGTGGTTAACCACTGGTTATTAAAGTTTGAGACGATAGAAACCATAATAACAGATCTGGGCACTAGCTTTATGTCCGAACTCATGAAGCAATTGTGCCGACTTTTGCGAATCAGTGCTGTGCGTCTGCAAACCAATTGGGGGGAGGGAGGGGGGAGGAGGGGGGGGGGCAGAGAGGATGCACCAAACATTCGGGAAAATAATAAATTATTATGAAAATAGTCACCATAGTGACTGGGATGCTTCACTATCATAATTAATGACAGCTGCAAAGCTTTGCTGTCCGGTTCAGATCACAATGGGCTGGGAGACTCAACGCTATCAACACTGTCAATTACAGTTTACCTAGGGTATGTTTCACGATCGAAAGCTGAGAGGAAAACACTTACCTTAGAGGATCACAGCCAGTAGTAGTAATACGCGCGCTTTTTACTGCGACATGAATTAGATCTCGCAGATATATTTTAAAAACTGCATTGCGTTTTTTTCCCAAAATGTTTTAAGCTATTCACGACCGACACATTCTTTTATCCATTCCTTTTATCATAGCTTCAGTGAACGAATGCAGCAATTAAAAGTGAGACGTTACAGTTTGCGGCACATTATTGAGGAATGTCTTACACATTAGAATGGAAAAGATGTTTACATAACACGATGCTTACGTAATACGGTTGATAGGAAGCAAATTATCGGCAGTAACTAGTAGTTAAAGTAACCTTAATCACGAAGTATCGAGTCGACAGACGTTCAGCGGGTGCTTCACCGGCACACGTGCTGGACCCATGCTGACAATACTTATTGGTCGGCGGGTCAGACAAAATGGATACCGTTCTACACCCTTAGTTAAGAATAGCTTGGGGCCACTGCGCACCACGATGTTCGGTTTCCGCCCACCCGTTCTGTCAGGCGCTAGAATGGCGACAACTATCTGGCGTAGCGGATCGATGGTAGTTTCCTAGAGAGTAAAAATTTCGTTCTAGTTGTCTTCTCCACTGATTTTAACATTTTCGGCTGATGACGCTATGAAAATACTAATATAAAATTAACAAATATTAACTAGCTACTTGACTACTAATGACACTTCCATCTACAGACACGTTACGAATACAATAAGCTACCGAGCGCCTTCCATCGATCTCGAAACAAGAGTTTTAACGGTACCCAAAGAAAAGTAAAAGTTCGAGGAGCAGTTTACAGTGGTTATTGATTTTATTAATAGCGTGTTCTTACTTCACACGTTATAGAGAAACGAATTTTCTAAGTTCCTCGGATAAGAATGGCAAACGTATCCAAAACTACAAATGTTGGAAATCGATTGGGAGCCTTCACAGCTGCTGCTAATTGATCCGAAGTCGGTATCTTATTAAAATCATTAGTGGTAGGCGTGCGAAAACATATTGGAACCTAATACTAACTCGTGCGATAATTTCAAATGAAAGAATAGATCTCTGCTAAAAGATAATCTTATTTCTTGAATCTCAAACCATTGGTCAGCAAGCGATGGCTCGAGCACTGTCTTCTTCACATTTTCTTGCATTTTGATATATTTCTCATTATTTTTTCTCGTCACAGAAATAAAGGCATATAATACTTTAATAACAATGAGTTTCTCAAATATTTTGAAGAAATTATTGTTGGAATTCTCAGGTTTATTTCACAATTCTGAAAAATATGGGAAACAGAGAATTGTGATGCACCAAACGAATTTCTCGAAGCCATTGTACCTAACACATGACAATGTTTTTATTCCGTATTTTTCAGTAATGACACAAAAGCTAGACTTTGAATGTCAGGAACATTAAGAATTTTAAATGGCCGTGACATCCGCCTCTGTCGTGCTCTAATCTAATCCGATTTCACTCCAGTCGGCAGTGGGAGAACATCAAGTTTGACTAGGATTCCGAGTAACGGCTGGCCCGGCGTTCTTCACTTGGCATTGACAGAGGTGGAGGATGTCGTTTGATGTGAGTAAAAATTATAGTCGCTGATGAGTACCGAACACGGGACCTTTAGTAAACTAAGTAGAAACCAACCTCCCAGACCATTTTTTTTTTTTTTTTTTTGTTATGTTCGGTATTGTTCGTTGCGTTTGGTGTAAGCGGACGTCACAAGACATCCGTTCAAGTTGATCGTTGATTCCTTTACTCAGCTTTTTATTACATAGGGTGAGCAGCCCTCTGACCGAACACGCTGAGCTACCGTGCACGCAACCACTGGCACCCAGGAATATGCTGTGAACGTATCAATCGGCTTCTACTGAACTCGGACATAGTTTCCAAGGAGAAAGCCTTAATTTCACGCTGTGTACAGTGAAACCAAAGATGCTGAGCAACTTGTGATAAGTAAAAATTTGAGCCTGAGATTCTAATTTGGGATTTTGTTCTTCGTAGCAATCGTCGTACTGTGTCCAAGTAAGCAGAAAAACTGGACAAGTGCTAGGAACACTTGTGCTCTAACGGTTTCGAACAGACTTGATTATATATAATAATTTCATGTGGCTCAATGGTTTGGTGGTAGTCTCTTTATTGAACGTCACTGTGGCGACTTCTGTGTTCCTACGATACCCTAGTTACCCAACTGGGGATTGGGGCATATAATATACGAACCATGTGTTGCTTCTGGCAACGATTCGTTCCAGAGACCTCTCGAATTCCATGAACGCCCACTACCGCTAGACTACCACGATCTATGTATCACGGGAAAGATAGTCTGTAGATTTTGAAAGGTGAGCTTGAGAGTATCAATATATGTGACATATTTGGCCGTACCGCTCGATTGCATTTCCTGAAAAGCTTAAATTATTTACCTCGCCAAGGGACCCTAGACTTTATTATTTGACATAAATTTTAACCTGATACTTCTGTCCTTTCGTAAGAAAACGGGGTATTAACACACGAAAAGATAGACTGACAATAAATGGCAAAATGTAATTTTTATGCGATATAATTACAAATTAAGTTCCCGGAATTTTTCCTTTGCTTGTACTGTGAAAGCTTGTTCCTCATCAGATTTCATGTTTCTAGGCCACTGTATCCAGGAGGTATTGATTGAGTTTGCTAGTATCGAAATATGTGACATAAGTGGCCCTATATTTCGTCTCCATTGAGTTAGAAGCTTAAATTTGTCAGACCATCAAGGAACCGTAGACCTCAATATACCAAATAAATTTCGACGTGTTACCTTTCCTGTTTCTGAAGAAAAGGGGTCTTAAAACTCTGACAGGAAAGCGGGCAGGCAGACGGATAACAAAATGATCCTATAAGGGATCCGTTTTTACCGACTGAAGTGCAAAACCCTAAAAATGAAGAAATATGAGAGGATTAAGAGATTCGTACGATGATCCCTTGAATATAGAAGCCTGCACTAATTCTGCTACGAACAGATATGAAGTAGGACAGCATTATTCTGGGGTGACATTCAGTTAGTAGCTACAAATCAAAACTGTGGCCACCTGTCTGTGATGAAAGGGGGCATGATTTCCGGATGTCGTCTGTCACTTCCTCATAACTGCTACATTCTTGCAGAAGATTGAAAATGGAGAAGGGTAATAAGTTTCCTCCATCATTAGACCCATTTTTACACAAGTCGAGTTCCTGATATAGACTAAAATTAGACGGAAGCATAAAATGACATTAATGGCCAACCTCGAGAAAACCGCATTCACAAATTATCGGGGCTGTTCGTAATATATAACATGTTCAGATTGCATTTGGGGAAGATTGCGTAAGAATAAACACGCTGATGCGTAAGACGGGGTCCTAGGATCGAGCCCGTCTCCCAGCAGGTTTATTTTTTTATGTACACTCTTTGACATAAAAATCGACGGGCGGCCGGCCGGTGCAGAGGCTAAGTCCGCGCCGATCGTAACATGGGACCAGCTCGCTAATTCTCTAAGTCCGGCAATCTGCACAATCTGGCAACACTGTAGACTGCGGCACTTCCTGGAGGAAGGTTTGTCCCATGTTAGAGAAAACGTGTACTGATTCTGCCGGTGGTCTAGCGGTAGCATGTGTTGTTCCTGTCTACAACGTCTGTGGATCGAGACCAGCTGGCGCAGAAGATTTTTATAGCCTCTTCTGTCGGAATGCTGAAGCCGTGAAATTAGGGGTAGCGCAGATTCAATCTATTTCACTTTCTGACACACCGATAAATACATTTTGTCCAGTAACCATTTTGCGGCAGATTTCTCGCAAACTGTCCTCCTCGGGACTCCGTATGCGGCAAAGCTCCGGGATCCATTTGGTGGCTACCGGCAGCAGCCGTGGCGACAGAGGCGGCGCTGCACTGCCCCATTCTTCATCGAAAGCGCCTGCTACCGCTCATCACTTTTCATAATTCAAAACGCTTTATTATTATTAAATGTTGCTCCACAGAAAATTTCTACGATTTCCATTCGCGCTCGAAAGCAACGAAGATTACTGTATTACATTAATCGGCAAGAGCTGAGTATGGCCCGAAATAAATTTTATAGACTGGGACGAAATTAGACCACCTCACTACTTTCGATAAATTTATAAATGTTTCATACCTCGTTTCGTTTCCTTTCAAAGTCACTTATTTGTGCAACTTTTGGCCAATATTCGGATGTTTTCGTCAACCCAGAGAGAGCGTCTGTGGTGTAAAGTGTATTACAGTTCTTGTTTCATTCCTTATGGTAAGTCTATGCGATAAACTGTGTGAATACCTTGCAATGCATGCTCTGTAGCAGTGCAGGAACACTGCACATATGGAGTTCCATGTATGGATTCATGAAATATATAATGTTGATAGGAGGTGATAGTTAAGGTCATCAGATTTAAACCACAAAAAGTTATCGTTTTTGAGGTTTCAGAGAACGGAAAGGAATTGCTAACGCCGGTGTCAGAAAACCTCTACAGTTAAATGCTATTGCAAAGTTTAGAGGAAAGGAACTATATTAATTAACATGTTCACTTCATAAACAACCTCCTGACAGGTTAGACCTATATGATGAACAAAGCTCAAATTCGTATCGTTGACAGTCGGTCTGAATCTTTTCAAAAACTAGTTTACAGTGAAGCACCTTCGCATTTGCAAAGCAGGCATCCGTGATTTTACCGTAATTTACTAAGTCGAAATTGCACGAAGATTTATTTGAAAAGGCATTCTTCAGATTTCGTATAAGGAATTTTTACTTGCAGTTTCCAACTTCATTAATTAAAATGGAAAATAAAAGGTTGCATTCAGCGGCTTTCATCGAAATTGGAACTGCCATCTCATATAGCACTATAATCGCAACGCATAATGGAACCCCTGATCTAACGACACACTGGCGGCAACAGGCGGACTATAGTCATTGCGATATTGCCTGAGCCTCAAAACGCAACATTAAACACACAAACAGGTGTTACTTATGTATAGAACGCCTCTCTTGGAGTCCAGAAATTAAATATACTTTCTAAGTGTCTCATCTTACAGTGGATTATATCGTATGAGTCTTCGATGTGAAAAATGAATGCGCAGTGAATTTAGTGAGGTAATGCCGGGCTACACCCGGAAGTAAATGCACTATCCCAGTGTTGACAAATACTTGCTACGACGCTGCCAATTCTCAGCTCTCTTACGAGGCAGTTCTTTAGCGCAATGTTTGACGTGCTTGTCCGGTTACCTTTTATTGCTTATTTGTGGTCTGACTAAAATAAGCAACTGCATCGTATAATATATTGCCTAATGATTGTCGTTTCTTTCTTTTTTTTTTTTTTTTTTTGACGACAATGAGTGCAACCACACGAACCCTACTCCCTCGATTCCACTGCGACTGCATTACGACTGTCGCCCTTGTGACGTTACCACGCGTTTTATAGAGAACCCTTTACTTCTCAGTTGAGAAACGAAGACTGACAAAATAAAAGCCGGCCGGGGTGGCCGAGCGGTTCTAGGCGCTACAGTTTGGAACCGCGCGACCGCTACGGTCGCAGGTTCGAATACTGCCTCGGGCATGGATGTGTGTGATGTCCTTAGGTTAGTTAGAGTTAAGTAGTTCTAAGTTGTAGGGGACTGCTGACCTCAGAAGTTAAGTCCCATAGTGCTCAGAGCCTTTTGAACAAGATAAAAGGATATCTTTTTACAGTTATCTGACACACAAAAATAGGAACTTCGTTAAAATGCTTTGTCAAGGACCACTATTAAGAAAGAAACGACAATCATTAGGCAATATATTAAACGATGCAGTTGCTCATTTTAGTCAGACCACAAATAAGCAATAAAAGGTAACCGGACAAGCATGTCAAACATTGCGCTAAAGAGCTGCCTCGTAAGAGAGCTGAGAATTGGCAGCGTCGTAGCAAGTATTTGTCAACACTGGGATAGTGCATTTACTTCCGGGTGTAGCCCGGCATTACCTCACTAAATTCACTGCGCATTCATTTTTCACATCGAAGGCTCATACGATATAATCCACTGTAAGATGAGACACTTAGAAAGTATATTTAATTTCTGGACTCCAAGAGAGGCGTTCTATACATAAGTAACACCTGTTTGTGTGTTTAATGTTGCGTTTTGAGGCTCAGGCAATATCGCAATGACTATAGTCCGCCTGTTGCCGCCAGTGTGTCGTTAGATCAGGGGTTCCATTATGCGTTGCGATTATAGTGTTATATGAGATGGCAGTTCCAATTTCGATGAAAGCCGCTGAATGCAACCTTTTATTTTCCATTTTAATTAATGAAGTTGGAAACTGCAAGTAAAAATTCCTTATACGAAATCTGAAGAATGCCTTTTCAAATAAATCTTCGTGCAATTTCGACTTAGTAAATTACGGTAAAATCACGGATGCCTGCTTTGCAAATGCGAAGGTGCTTCACTATAAACTAGTTTCTGAAAAGATTCAGACTGACTGTCAACGATACGAATTTGAGCTTTCTTCGTCATATAGGTCTAACATGTCAGGAGGTTGTTTATGAAGTAAACATGTTAATTAATATAGTTCCTTTCCTCTAAACTTTGTAATAGCATTTAACTGTAGAGGTTTTCTGAAACCGGCGTTAGCAATTCCTTTCCGTTCTCTGAAACCTCAAAAACGATAACATTTTGTGGTTTAAATCTGATGACCTTAACTATCACCTCCGATCAACATTAAATATTTCATGAATCCATACATGGAACTCCATATGTGCAGTGTTCCTGCACTGCTACAGAGCATGCATTGCAAGGTATTCACACAGTTTATCGCATAGACTTACCATAAGGAATGAAACAAGAACTGTAATACACTTTACACCACAGACGCTCTCTCTGGGTTGACGAAAACATCCGAATATTGGCCAAAAGTTGCACAAATAAGTGACTTTGAAAGGAAACGAAACGAGGTATGAAACATTTATAAATTTATCGAAAGTAGTGAGGTGGTCTAATTTCGTCCCAGTCTATAAAATTTATTTCGAGCCATACTCAGTTCTTGCCGATTAGTGTAATACAGTAACCTTCGTTGCTTTCGAGCGCGAATGGAAATCGTAGAAATTTTCTGTGGGGCAACATTTAATAATAATAAAGCGTTTTGAATTATGAAAAGCGATGAGCGGTAGCAGGCGCTTTCGATAAAGAATGGGGGAGTGCAGCGCCGCCTCTGTCGCCACGGCTGCTGCCGGTAGCCACCAAATGGATCCCGGAGCTTTGCCGCATACGGAGTCCCGAGGAGGACAGTTTGCGAGAAATCTGCCGCAAAATGGTTACTGGACAAAATTTATTTATCGGTGTGTCAGAAAGTGAAATAGATTGAATCTGCGCTACCCCTAATTTCACGTCTTCAGCATTCCGACAGAAGAGGCTATAAAAATCTTCTGCGCCAGCTGGTCTCGATCCACAGATATTGTAGACAGGAACAACGCATGCTACCGCTAGACCACCGGCAGAATCAGTACACGTTTTCTCTAACATGGGACAAGCCTTCCTCCAGGAAGTGCCGCAGCCTACAGTGTTACCAGATTGTGCAGATAGCCGGACTTAGAGAATTAGCGAGCTGGTCAGTTTATTTGTCCCATGTCGCGATCGGCGCGAGTTTTATGTCAAAGTGTGTACATCCTTGTGTGTCAAAAATTTGCTATCAGTATAGTTGATATTCAGAAATACATCAGTTATGTGTCCGATAACCACTTTTTAAACGAATATAATGTCTAAATATCTGAGCTCTCCACTCAACCCTTTCATATCATGACTCACGTAATCGCCTTGAGAACCAAAACATACTTTTCAGCAGCTGGATGAGGTTGTGTTTTTACTTCACTCCCCACTGCCAATGGAAAATCCGATTGTGTGCACATGTTCTGAGCAGATGATCCCTGCCACCAAGAAAAAGTAACAGAGATACTACGTATCATAACATGAATGTGTTCTGAACCATCATATTTCTACATGAATAATGTCCTTAAACTGAGACTTCAGGCCACATGTAGTATGTATTTATTAATATCAAACACAATAATAGATATAATTTGTTAGGTCAAATAAGTGTATACTGAGAAAGCTACCTAATGTGAATTCAGAACGTCGACATCGCATGCACAGGCAGAATGCTTACCACTGAGCCTCTACTGCTGCAGAACGAAAACCACTTATTCATATTGGACGTCACAGTCATGAACTTTACATATACTGAAAGATGATTGGATCGTTTAGGAAAAGCTCAAATCCCTTCGCACACCTCCTTATTAATGAAAATTCAATGAGTGAAAATCTCATCGTGGAGGGTCCGCTGAAAGAGAGGTGTTGAGGATGTGAAATCCAGGATCCTCTAACATTCGCAGCCTTAACCAAGTAATTGTGGAAATAATTTGAATGGAGCCATCTCTCACCTTAAATATTCTGTTGTGTCTACAAACGCTGAATCTACACCTAACGCAAGAAGCATTTCTAGAACATCTGAGGCATACTGAAGAACATTTCATGAATTGTTGCTGCAGCAGTCTGCCGTGTAAGAAGGAAATCTTCTTTATCCCCGCTTGCCGTGTTGTAGCGTGTCGCAGTTTGTTTCAAGTAAGAGTCAAAAGCGACCAACAGCGCCTAGTGTTTTGGGAGTGCGACAAGCTGCAGCATCGGCTGATACGCTCTGGTGTCCTGCGTGTGAGCGTTGATCTCCCGCTACAAGATATGGCTACTATAGCCGACCACGTTCTCTGTAAAACGGCGCCCATAAACCGTTGAATATTGTAGCTCAAGTGTAAGGCAGCAAAATTTGCCTTAGTTTCAAAGGTGAGGCGGTAAAGGAGTGTTGTGCATGAATTTTACAAAGGGAGGATTCTTCATGGATAATTTCATAATTATTTATACATCAGCTACCAAGGTCACCAGACAAGTTATTCGAATATACAGGGATGGGCAGAGGTACGTTCGACTGTGTCATCAATAAATTATAGATGGGTGTTTCCTATCTGACAAGAACTTTCAGTAGCCGATAAATGTGGAAGAATGACTGGCTAATGGCAAACAATAATAATTACCGTGCATGTTTTGTTTTGTTTCTTAGTTTGTTTGTAATGTTTCTATAACATGTTTATTTCTTACTTTTAGGCATATCATTGCACAAATTAGTCACCTTCGGAAGCTTAGTATCGGTTTAGCAGATGTCAGTACCTTCTTCATAAAAGCATAATGTCACCATATACCCAGAAAAGTACATATTGTATGTGATTATTGTAAACACATATTGACTATTGTCGGCCGCTGTGACCGGGCGGTTCTAGGCGCTTCAGTCCTGAACCGCGCTGCTGCTACGGTCGCAGGTTCGAATCCTGCCTCGGGCATGGATGTGTGTGATGTCCTCAGGTTAGTTAGGTTTAAGTAGTTCTAAGTCTAGGGGACTGATGACCTCAGATGTTAAGTCCCATAGTGCTTAGAACCATTTGATTGACTACTTACAGTAATTAAATCACATTTATGCATATGTCAAGCTTTGGTGTTTTATTAGGAATTTGATGGGCGTTATGTACTGGGAGTGATGTGTATACACTGAAAGATTAAGTACTTTGGCAAGGCCTTAAAAATATACTTTGCCGTAGTATAAAGAGAATAGATGAAACGGAGTACCCAGAACAGGTTATAGGATTGTATTTCACTCAGTTTTAATATGAAAAGCAGCTGGGAACAAACTCACGACCCTCAGCTGACGAGATTACAAATCTCAGACACTAACATTACACCAGACACTTCCTATATAGCACTTTTGACTGTTTGCCCTTAGTCGATCATTCTTCCACACTTATCGGCCATTGAAAATCCTTGGTCAGATAAGAAACACTCGTCTCTAATTTATTGATGAAATAGTCAAACGTATCTCTGCGCGTCCCCTTATATACAAACAATTTGTCTGGTGACCTTCGTAGGCGATAAGACAAAATTATGAAATTCTCCATGAAGATTCCTCCCTTTGTAGATTTCATGCACAGCACTCCTTTGTCGCCTTACTTTGCTAAGATTAATTTTGTTGCCTAAGTCTTGAGCTACAATATTCTACGATTTATGGGCTCCGTTTTACAGAAACAGCTGGTCGGCGCTAATAGTGATCTTGTAGCAAGAGATCTTCGCTCGCAAGCAGGACATCCGAGCGTATCGTCCGATGCTGCGGCTTGTCGCACACCCAAACATCGCGCGCTTTTGACGCTTACGCAGGACGTGGCCTTACGCAGAGCTTTCGCTGGCACGAAGCGCCGACTCGACAACGTGACATGCGCTGCCATTTCCACGACTGGTCACTGACGTTTGTAGATACTGTCCTTATTCTGACATTTTCCTTTATGAGGGGTTGTTGTCCTGGTAACAGTCTACTAATGGAGAAACTAAGACTCCTAGTTTATATTATACTGCAATGGACCTACTGCTACGAATTAAACCGTAAATGTATATTCATTAGTTAACATATTTCTCCATAATGCTTCCTTTCGTTGCTAAACGACAAGTTTAGAATTGTCTCTACAACTTGGTAACGAATTATGATCTAAGAAAAGTGAAGTGAACACTAAAATTGACTGCTGTTGAATGTGTAACTCAAGAAACTTGAAAGTTGTATTCAGTCGCAGTCATATCTTAATCATGAATCATTACAAAATCATATGTTAATTGTCACATGTCGGTTACATTCTGACTTGAATATCACTGTTTTTGCTACTCTTATTTTTTTTAGTTCGTTATATTTAGCTGCATGCAATTTGAGTGTATGGGAGTTGCTACTGAAAAAGTGTGGTATTCTATGGACAAAAACTGCAATACGCTTCGGACTACTTGTAACAGTGTCGCTGTATCTGCTAGCTGGTCAGAAGGGGATATTACAGACGAATTCAAACAGAATCTGAATGTAACCTTATAAAAGATCCATGATAACAAGATCAGAATTAGTGGCGATTACATTTAGTACGGTCACTAGGCAGCAGATGTTATGCTTATATTTCATCAGTGCAAAGGGCTTCTCAGCCGATTTCCTGAAAACATTTGAAAAATTCACACATTTGTCTATGATACACAGTACAATTGGAAATTTGTGGTAAGGACTATGGGACCAAACTGCTGAGGTCATCGGTTCCTCGGTTTTTGCACGACTTAGTCTAACTTAAGCGGACTTACGCTAAGTACATCACACACGCCCATGCCCTAGGGAGGACTTGAACCTCCGACGGGGGGAGCCGAGCGAACCGTGACAAGACGCCTAAGACCGCACGACTACCCCGCGCGGCAACACAGTACACTTTTTGACATAAAACCTGGCTTGCGGCCAGCCGCCGCAAAGTCCAAGCTTGCACCGGTTATGGGATGGTACAATAGATTAGCTGCACTCATAATTGTATAAATACGGCTATCTACACAATCTGGCAACACTGTAGTAGGCTGCGGTATTTCATGGAGAAAGTCTTGTCTTCAGTTCTGCACAATCTGGCAACACTGTAGTAGGCTGCGGTATATCATGGAGAAAGTATTGCCTTCATTTCGAGTCAGTCGTGTTGTCTACGCCTGTGATAAAACGCGTGACATGCGAATTCAACGTCATCAGGTCGAAACCACTCCGTGCTTACATTTTTTGTTTAGCGCCTTTCGTCTGATGCTGATGTCATGAATGTAGTGGTAGCGCAGTTATAAGGTATTTGACTTTCTGACACAACAATGATAACAGTTGCATGCAATAATATTTTTGCTACAGAGTTCTTGGCAGTCTGTCCGCATCTGAACACTAAAGCTATGCGGGGCCCATTTACTGCCTCCCGACAGCCATTGCAGCGGAAGAGCTGCGCTCCGTAGCCCTTGGTGATAGCGTCTGCTACCGCACAGCGCTTAGGATAGCATAAAATACTTAACTGTTGCTGAGCAATACTTCACAAAAAAGTCTACGATTTGCATTTCACGCCTGATAGCAACGTAGGCAGATGACACGTTTTAATATGATCGCTTTTCTACTACACTAATATGCAAGACAGGAATATGGCGCGAAACTGATTTTATAGTTTGTGATTCAGTTAAAGTACCTCATTACATTGTTTAATGTAATTCTTAATGCCACATATCTCGCTTCTTTTCCTCTTAGAGGCCATCTTCATGTAGCTATTTATTCAGTTATTTGTGTGTTTCTGTGAAGCCACAGTTAGTACCAGTGGTGCGAAGCGTCTTACTGTCTTGTGATTTTTAGGGTAAATGTATGCTCTAAACAGTGTGCATACCTTGCAGTGCATAGTCTATTGCAACTCAGGCACACCACATATTTTGAGGACCACTTATGGGTTCGTGGAGAACTTAACGCTAATTGAAGATATTTAAGTTATTCAATTAGATTTAAAACAAAAAAACTGAACATACTCCAAGCTACTCTGAGTGGAGGGAAATTGTGAACGGTATCAGCAAACGTTTAGAGGGGATGCTAATAGCTATTCCAGAAATTTTCATGGAGGAAGTATTATTATTATTATTATTATTATTATTCACGTATGGGCCCAATAGGACCACACGAGGTACAATCAATCAATGTCGCTTTTGATGATTGGCCTTCCTTTGTGTCCAAATTTGTTTCATTCTTTCAGAATGAAGTCTCTTTCTTTCATCATACCACGGTGTTCCAGCCCGTTTTCTAATTTTCCTCTGACCAACTTTCCAATTAAATAACTTTTTTCTGGAAGTTTTTCTGTCTGTAACGTCTACTTCAGTTATACCGGCTACTTTAAGATCCCCCTTAATCGCAGCGATCCATTTAATTGGCTCAGTTTTGGCCTCACTTCTGTTTTCGTAGAACTCTACTGTTGGCTTCGTCAGCGTAGTTGGTGCCATTCTTTTAATATGCCCATAAAATGTAAGTCTTCGTTTTCTAATGTCACCATGTACACTATGTGATCAAAAGTATCCGGACACCCCAAAACATACGTTTTTCATATTAGGTGCATTGTGCTGCCGCTTACTGCCAGGTACTCCATATCAAGAACCTCAGTAGTAATTAGACATCGTGAGAGAGCAGAATGTGGCGCTCCGCGGAACTCACGCACTTCGAATGTGGTCAGGTGATTGGGTGTCACGTGTGTCATACGTCTGTACACGAGAGTTTCATACTCCTAAACATCCCTAGGTATACTGTTTCAGATTTGATGGTGAAGTGGAAACGTGAAGGGATGCATACAGCACAAAAGCGTACAGGTGTACCTCGTCTGTTGACTGACGGAGACCGCACGCCGACAGTTGAAGAGGGTCGTAATGTGTAATAGGCAGACATCTATCCATACCATCAGGATCCATTTCAAGTACTATGACTGTTGGGCGGGATGTGAGAAGACTTGGATTTCATGGTCGAGCGACTGCTCATAAGCCACACATCACGCTAGTAAATACCAAACGACACCTCGCTTGGTGTAAGGAGCGTAAACATTGGATGATTGAACAGTGGAAAAACGTTGTGTGGAGTGACGAATCATGTTACACAATGTGGCAATCCGATGGTAGTGTGTGGGTATGGCGAATGCCAGGTGAACATCATCTGCCAGCATGTGTAGTGCCAACAGTAAACTTTGAGAGCGGTTGTGTCATGGTGTGGTCGTGTTTTTCATGGAGGGGGCTTGCAGCCCTTGTTGTTTTGCGTGACACTATTACAGCACAGGCCTACATCGATGTTTTAAGCACCTTCTTGCTTCCCACTGTTAAAGAGCACTTCGTGGATGCCGATTACATCTTTCTACACGATCGAGCACCTGTTCATAATGAACGGCCTGTGGCAGAGTGGTTACAAGACAATAACATCTCTGTAATGGACTGGCCTGCACAGAATCCTGACCTGAATCCTATAGAACACCTTTGGGATGTTGTGGAACGCCGACTTCGTGCCAGGCCTCAACGACCGACAACGATACCTCTCCTCGGTGCAGCACTCCGTGAAGAATGGGCTGCCATTCCCCAAGAAACCTTCCAGCACCTGATTGAACGTATGCCTGCGGGAGTGGAAGCTGTCATCAAGGGTAAGGGTGGGTAAACACCATACTGAATTCCAGCATTACCGATGGAGGGTGCCACGAACTTGTAAGTAATTTTCAAGCAGGTGTTCGGATACATTTGATCACATAGTGTATGTCTGTGTGTTTTTCAATTTCCTTTTTACTTCCCAACCTACAAATTGCTCCATTAGTAATTTTGGGGCCTAACGTTATCGTAACAATCTTTCTTTCTTTTGAGTTTCTTCAGTATCCTTCTTTCTATTTAAAATTAAACTTTCTGCTCCATAAAGACTTTCATGTTTGATTACAGAGTTGTAATGCCTAAGTTTACTGAATTTAGAAAGTGATTTTTTACTATAAATATTTTGTGTTAATCTGAGTGCAATTGCCATTTTTGGACAGCGAACTTCGTTTGCAGCTTTTTCCAGACCGTTTTCTTTTATGGTTTCCCCCAAGTATTTCAACTGAGGAAACCTTTTTATTTTTTCGTATTTCGTGCTTAGAAACTTCGGTGCTTGTTTGTAACATGTCATATATTCCGTTTTTTTCGACTGATATTGATTTTCAGTGAATCAAGTTAGGTAGAAGTAATATTAGAGTAGATTGCCTCGCCTTTGCATATGACCTGGCAATTTTAACTTGGGACATTACGGCAGCTCAAAAACAAATTGAAATTGTTAAAGAAGTTTCAGAAAAATTAGGACTACAGAGGAAGTATATTAATCATTATGTTCACTTCGTAACTATTCCTATGGAATGTGGATGCTACGTGACGAACAAAACACAAATTCGTGTCGTTGACGGTCGATTCGGATGTCTTCAGAGACGACTGCGTACCGAAGCAGCTTTATAATCGCAGAACGGGCTTCTATGGCCATTAGTGAGTTGAGAGTTTGAGATTTCTTGATGTGTAACGGTTTTCTTCAGATTTCGTTAAAGACTTTATTCTAGCAATTTTATTTCCATTAAGTGAAACGGAAAAAAAGACTTTGAGGGCCCAGGTACCTACTGCGATTAAAAAAAAAAAAAAAAAAACCATTGCCGTCGGATGGACACCTACACACAACAACTTTTTTCATTTTGTTAGTTGTTGTGTGTAGTTTGTTCTGGGCTGACTTCAAATGACATACCTTCCCGTTGATCATTGAATATTTCACTCATATCTTTTTATTACAGAGGACAGCCATCCCTCTGACAGAACACGGTTGGGTACCGTGCCGGCGTCGGTAACAAAACAAAGCGCTGCTATCAGCGGGTCTTTCATATCGCATGATTGGTAACTGAGCCTCATAACGCAACGTTAAACATAAATAAAGTTGTTACTTGTGTAAAGAACGTAATACCTGTAGTCCAGAAATGAAATTTTCCTTCTCAGTGTCTCATCTTACACGAAGATTATACAGCATAAGTCACCGACGTGGAAGGAGAACGTCAGGTGAATGTAGTGGGGCTATTTACGGCCACACGTGAAAGTATATGCACTCTCACAGCGTTGCCAAATATTTACGGCACTTTTGTCAATTCTGAGCTGTGCTAGAATCAACCATGTAGCGAAGTGCTTGATGCGCTCTTCTTATATTGGCTCTCAGAGGAGAGGCGCACGCGTTTGAATTTGTGCACCCTTATCTCCTGACACTTTCCAATTTCGCCTTTTAGGCTATCTATATGTTAGTAAATCAATTACATTTAATCTGAAATTCCTCACTTTCTAATTGTGGAAAGGGACAGTTAAGCCCTATGTTATAAAATATCAATGTAGAGATACCAAAGCTGGTGATAATAGTTTCGTTCATGCAGGATCTGGCAACCGAGGTACTGAGGCATATACACTTATGTTCAGAAAAACAAAAACAAAAATCAGAACATCTTGTATGACTAGAAGTAGGACATTCAATTTCACAGGACATTTATGTCCGTACATTCTGCAGAAATGATTAGCTTTTCAGTCGCCTCGGTTCAGCATGTGTATTGCCTAGTAAGCACAGGATCCGCCAAAGGCCCTGGTAACTTCATGCAACACGTGATGGCATCGACATGTATAAGGCGTGAATGGCGTCCTGTGGTATAGCCATCCATGCTGCATTCACCTGGTTCCAAAGTTCGTCTGTAGTGGTCGGCATTTGGGTCACAGCGCTGCACTCGTCGTTTCACCATATCCCACACGTTTTCGATTGGCAACAAGACTGGTGATGTCGCGGGCTAGGGCAAAAGGCTGACATCCTGTGACACCAAGAAAGCACGTATTCGTGCAGCAACATGGGGTCGTTCATTGGCTTGCTGAAAAATGGCGTCTGGGGTGTTGAGTAGAAAAGATGTAGCTACGTGGCGCAGGATGACATTCACGTAGGTCACACTCGCAGCAGTTGCCTTAACAAGCACCAACTGTGATTTGTGGTTGTACCCAACAGCACCCCACACAATAAGGCTACGAGTTGGCGCTGTATGGCTTGTGTGAATGCAGTCACTGTGATGCCGTTCCGCTGTCTACCGCGAACCAAAATGCGGCCCTGTTTTCAAACAAATTGAACCCGTATTCGTCCGAAAACACTATCTAATGCCATTCCCGTCCCCAGTGACGTCGTTTCATACACTACTGCCATCTAGGATGTTTCTGCACATTTGTCAAAGTTAGGCGGAGACGTGGACGACGCGCACTAACCCGTGTCATAGTAAACGGCGACGGATTGTCACCCCTGATAGTGTACGCTGTGTTACACTATACCACTGTTGCGCCAGAGCCTAGGAGAACGCAGATCTGTGCAATGCCATTAGGATGAAGTGTCTATCTTCTCAGGGGATGGTGTGGGTGGTGCGACCTGACCCATCTCCTTGTGTTCTACTGTCTTCCGTGAACCATTCTGCACACACCCGTTGCACTGTCGAAACATTTTGCCCTACACGAGCAGCAATTTCCCGTATAGATGCATCACATTCTCTCATGACAATAATGCGCCCGCTTTCAAACACCACTGATTTGCGACACGGTTCGCGCATACGTCTGCGAGGCATCCTGCACTCTGGTCAAGTCCCACTGATCCACTGACCTTCGGTTTATAGTGACAACGCGAGCCACAGTCATATTTTACCGGTGGGTGGTGCTGCGCCGCCATATCAGTGTTGACCTTGAACCCACGGGCTGACATGGTTCAAATGCTACTCATTTCTGCAAAATATACTAATGTACATGTCCTGTCAGTATGAACGTCCTATCTCTAGTCGTTCAAGGTGTTCTATTTTTTCTGAACATGAATATAATTTTCCATCACGATTACATCTGCCCCACAATACAAAGGAATAAACGTTACACCGATAGTTTGTAACGAAGCTTATTTCAGTGGAATAAAATGTACCTGGATATCAACCTTTCATCACATGTCACGAACCAGTAAGATACCAAATACTTTGCATCTCGAAATCGACTGTCTGTGTGCACGCTTACGTATGTCGGTGGAGATGGAAGCAATAAGAAACGCAGTTAACTAATTATTCGATGACATGCAGTAATCAAATCATTTGAGGATTTAGTAGGGAAGAAGCTGAAAAATATGTTCATTAACACGGAAACTAATCTGCAAATGTTGGCAATTCAGCGTCTTCATACGTTTTCCACCTTGATATATATATATATATATATATATATATATATATATATATATACCCCGTGGGAGCAGGTACGGTGTTCTACTTTCAGAACACCAAGCAACAACACTGAAGAAAACGTCGCTACAACGATTCGAAGGAACCGTCAATACTTGGGTTTTGATTGTTTTTGTCATTAACGAACCAAACAAGGAGCGGAAACATTAAGAAAGCAATGAACAGACGATATATATATATCAAACCAAGAATGAATGAACTCTGCGTTTGAGAAGAAGGCTGATAATTAAAAATAAAAATAGGTGCTCTGCTGGTAGTTAATGCAGACAAGTCGTAATACGAAATAAAGATTCAGTGGCAATCTAAGCGTTGTAAGGACCTTCATTACGAGATTTAAAACAGTTCTCATTTGTTCTCCGTCTGCAGCTGCATAGTTTTGAAGTATATGCAACTGAGACTGAAAAATATATGATATTTGTTTTAAATATAAATGCAGTTGCCGTTTTGTCACAATGGAATCCGATTACTTCATCAATATGGAATGAACATTACGAGAATTTAGCAGGATCACTCAGCAAACGTCCCAAAAGTGAGTGAACTGTCATATAAACGCCAAACATCGTCAGCAGTAATACCATTTCGCTACTGCACTAGCCATGTGAGGAACGTCTTGGATAGCCAGCAACATCCCGATTCATAGACAGCTAGGAGCGTCTTGACTGCCAACCGCAGCCTGCTTCAGGTAGTCCTCAGGAGAGCTGCACTACCAGACGCTGGTCTAAGACTCGCTACTTCAGATGGTGGGAATAGCTGAGTTCCCGACTGGCGATGGAGTTCAAACTGTATAATCATGCCTCCAACATGAAAGACCAAGAAAGCTAGAGCAACTGACGTGTGGATGTTCTGACATGTTTGCATACTGAACTCGCCTAAGGGAAGGCTGCAAACTGACAGTAGATAACACCACTGAAAAATACAAATGAATTGCAGACTTAACGCTGTTCGGTTTGCGGTGAAAGCTTATCTTAACAAAACTTAAAATTAAGTGCAAAACTACCTTGTCCAAACTGGCAGGAACTTCAGGAATACCACTAAAATGTATATGACGGAGTGACAAATCAACTTCTGGATTCAGGAGAAAAAATTAGTGTATCACTTCTGAAGCAGAAAAAAAAGCAACGTTGGTAAATGTGCAGTTTCAAACACTCACACGTTTTTCACCATCAGATCTAACATACATAATGCATGCTAACAAGATTGTTGAGAGCTTACGTAATTTTTCCCATTTCGTTTTGTACTGAGATGAACGAAGTATAGATTCTGGAGATATCACGTCACAAATATTGTGATTCGTAAAAAAACGCTGCGTCGGTCATGAGGTTCTGTTTCATTACGTCTTCACTACTGAAGCTATTTGCAAACCATTTTTACAAACGTATTAAAAATTATCTAAAACCACAGGTGTGTTCCAGTGCAACGTTGTGTCAAAAAATTTCAAATCAATCGGTCAAGAAGTTCCCGAGATCTGTTGCTGTGAAAATGTACGGCTCTGCTTTCTTTCTCGTAAACCTGCTACAACAACGGTTGGCATCTGCAGAATTTCCGTAACGTACTATTCGACTTCTAATTCTCACCATTTGCGGAAAATGGTTAACATGACTAGTCTTGGTTTCAAACATTAACTGACGTAGAAAACCTAGGCATGAAGGACTCACTGAAAGGATTTAGTCGGTATTGCGGAAAACTTTTGGGTCCACTGGAGCCTATAGGCACTATTTAGATTCTGACAGTTATTTTCCTCAATGTCAAGAATGAGAACAAAAATAAATAAACTATTAATAGGTTCCTGATCTGTAAACTGTGTATTAAAACTCTGTGCTGCTGCGTAAATTGCACTGGTTATTGCGTTCTTCACATACAACACGGTATCAGTATCAGTCCCAGGGAGGACAAAAAATTTCAGAAAACCTCAGAATGGGAAAAAGTGACATGTCGACTATAGCTTCTCACCATCGACAATAGTTCTTACGAACTTTGTTTTCTATTTTTTAATTCACCTTCATCATCCTTTACAGATCAGCCTGCTCTTCTCACAACGCCTTTTTCGACTTTCTTCTTCAGATTTGTTAAACATATAAACTGTTAACTAGAATATTCTCTAAATTAAAACTTCCACTTATTTCTTATGTCTTGAAACATAATACTGTCCTCTTTTATTATAACTCGTAATAATAAAATTTTAGATTGTCAAAGCACACTGCAAACGCTTTTAATGAAATAGACTAAAATCATGTAATTTTCTCTTGGAAAACTTGTTACTCTTCGAGAGAACCTCGACACCTCTCAAAATGTTTGACACAGTTGCTGTGTTGCCTATGTTGAACAAGCGTAGTAGTATTGTTTAGCCGTCACAGACTAAAGCCTCATAAATAACAAAAAAACAAATAATACTCTTCTGCTAATGCTGCTCAGAATCGTGTATAGCCGTTTCTGCTTTCACATTGATTTGAAGTCTATTGGGTATTTTTCTTTTTTTTCCGGGCCTCCCTACCTTCCCTTCAAGCCCCAACTCGCTCTCCATTACGCCTTCATCGCGAGGGTTCTCCTCTATTTTTTTAAAATTATTGCTGAATTTCTTTCTTTCCTTGTTTTACATATCAATGTATTTTTAGTGGTTGGATGAATATAGAAAATGAGCACTTCTTCCTTGGCAATTAATTTGGTCGTCCACTTTAAACTTACAGCTTTTCTTTAAAATGGAAAATGGCATGAAATTGTACTTCTTCACAAGAAATTAGAGACAGCTTCTGAATTTGACTGATTAGAAAAAAAAGCACCTCTGCTAGTCTAGTGCTGCTCAGTTTCGCGTATACCCGCCTTCTGCTTCCACAACTGCTCGAAGTCTGTTGGACATTGAGGCCACAGCTCTAGCCACATAACTTGGACAGTAAAGTAAATCTTTCCAAGCTTCATGAATCGAATCAGAAAGCTGGCAGAGAGTGAACAGTGAATGTCCCTTTTCCTTTTTAATTCTATTTTTGCCCAAATATTCTCAACTGAACTCATGTCAGCTCCATTAGGTCGCCATTCCAAAACAGTAATATTTCTGTAGCAGTCGAACCACCTCTTAACCACACGTGACATATGAACGGTCGGTCGATCGTGTTGGAACGTGATCTAATCATTGTGAAATCTGTCGGTCACAGAAGGCAACACGACATTCTCCAGAATGGAAATATATCTGCGCGCATCCAATTTTCCTTCCAGTTCCCACAGGAGCCTACATTCTTCAGCCGATATCATTGCCCGTACCGTTGATTCCATACCACTTCTTCGGCAGCTGTAAATATATCATGGATCACACACAGCACCTTTCGGCCGCTAAACAAGTTCTCTTCCTGTCGAGGCAGCACAGAAAACTTTTTCGTATGTGAAAACCACCTCCACCTCCTAAACAGGTCAGCTCTACCGACATTTGCACCAGCAAAGGCAAGGGACATATATAATGTGTCTTCTGAGCAGCGTTTCCTGCTCGCAGTTCACCTTCTCTTAGACGACGAATGACGGTTATCCTGCTAATAGGGCGGCTCAAAGCTTGCTGAATTTGTCGTGCGTTGACGAATGGGTGGTTTTCACTGAAATGGCACAGCTATCGATCCTAAGCTCCTGTTGCTAAACGGCGAGCACCAGTGTGAGGCGTCTGTTCAGGTTACCATCCCCTTCCTTTCGTCTGATCCACCTCGCAATCGTCGACTTGTGAAGACCTGTAGTCCTTGCTATATAGCCATTTGAAAATCCTTGTTCATGTGGTGCTGTTATAACATTACTGTCAGCTTCAGCCAAATGAGGCATTCACTGAATCCTCAACTGCGTATAACATATAGTATGCTGCGAATACACAGGTAGCAGGAAGCATAATGCGCCAGTGCTCAGTCATTGTCCCACTCCGCGACTTCAGACGTAACACTGGTTGGTGAAGCATGCAAATTGAAAATCTGTGATAGCAAAGAATGGAAATGGAAGACAGCAACGAAGATTCTCAAACGTGTACCCATGTCATTAGGCAGAGGAGCAACTTATAATCTGTAATAATGCTTACAAGGGTATGGTCCTTGTTGTCATGCCTTAACTGCTTCCATTTTATTTTTAGTTTGCTGGTAGTTAACGTTACACAACACCCAGATGTCAAAAATTAGCTCTGGACACAGACTACACATTATATGAAAGGAAATTTCTAAATGTTCACATGGTTTCTGTACTTGAAACTACCCTTTATCGTAATCTGCAACCTTGTGAGGCGGGAGGTGGTACCGCGCTTGGCACTACCGCTCATGTCCCACTTCGAAAGAAAAGGAAGCACATCTGCAAAGCAAAAAACACAGTTGTCGTGGTTCAATTTAGGAAGTTTCCGGTTCGTGCTGGCACCTGAAATATGGCATATAGATTTTATTTGACCATAATAGTAAGTGACAGAAAAAAACAGGACAGATTTCAACACGACACGAAGGAATACTGATCATTTCGTAGTTAATTTAGCTTTAATTGAAACAAATTAGTTCTAATTGACATGTACGGGCTACAAGGGTCAACAGCCAATGGAAACGATTTTCACTATACGGGTAGAATATGCCAGAACTTAGGTATGCTCGGATTATGCTGTACTTTTTGGGAAACATTATCGTACGAACATATTTACAAAAAAATTGAACTTCAGCTTCACTGCTTTGTAGAATGCGCACTGGTCGAGGAGCATGTGATGCGACTTACAAGAAGATTGGGCCAAACGAACAAGATCTAACATCGATTCTGGACACTAAAGATCCTTCGTAGGTTCTAAATATCGACGTTAGAATCTGTCAGCAGTTAACCTAGTATCTCTTTCCACTTGCGTTCACCATCACCAATTGCCAGGCAGCGGGTCATCACATCATCTCGCTGACCTGCTAATTGGGGGAGGGAAGAGTTGACTGGGTTTCATACCATGTTATTGCAATACGGTCCGGTGAACAAAAATATGGTTCTAAGCACTTAACATATGAGGTCATCAGCCCCGTAGACATAGAACTACTTAAACCTAACTAACCTAACGACATCACACACATTCATGCCCAAGGCAGGATTCGAATCAGTTACCGTAGCAGCAGCGCGGTTCAGGACTGAAGCCATCGGCTGAAATGTCAGTGTATGGTTGATAGATGGATTTCTACACTCATCTAGGCAAAAGGTGGCAGAAACGATTACCAAATTTCTGTCGTAGCGCTAGAATGAAGAGACATTTCAATACACATCCAAAGACTATTCGAAATAACCGTAAGCTACATTTACCGTAAAAATCACAGGCATTGACACCAACAAAACCAAATTACCAGAATGCGCAGAGTGTACGCTGATATGAAACTTTCTGGCAGATTAAAACTATGTGCCCGACCGAGACTCGAAAGTCTCCGGACACCCCCAAAAATATACATTTTTCCTATTAGGTGCATTGTGCTGCCACCTACTGCCAGGTACTCCGTATCAGCGACCACAGTAGCCATTAGACATCGTGAGAGAGCAGAATTGGGCGCTCCGCTAACTCACGGACTTCGAACATGGTCAGATGATTGCGTGTCACTTGTATCATACGTTTGTACGCGAGATTTCCACACTCCTAAACATTCCTACGTCCACTGTTTGATAGTGAAATGGGAACGTGAAGGGACACGTACAGTACAAAATCGTACAGGCCGACCTCGTTTGTTGACTGACGGAGACCGCCGACAGTTGAAGAGGGTCGTAATGAGACATAGGCAGACATCTATCCAGACATCAGGATCCAAAGCAAGAACTATGACAGTTAGGCGGGAGACGAGAAGACTTGGATTTCATGGTCGAGCGGCTGCTCACATCACGCTGGTAAATGCCAAACGACGCCTTGCTTGGTGTATGTAGCGTCAACATTGGACGATTGAACAGTGGAAAAACGCTGTGTGGAATGACGAATCACAGTACATAATCTGGCGATCCGATGGTAGGGTGTGGGTATGGCGAATGACCGGTGAACGTCATCCGCCAGCGTGTGTAGTGCCAACAGCAAAATTCGGAGGCGGTGGTGTTATGATGTGGTCGTGTTTTTCATGGAGGGGGCTTGCAGCCCTCGTTATTTTGCGTGACACTATCACAGCACAGGCCTACATCGATGTTTTAAGCACCTTCTTGCTTCCCACTGTTGAAGAGCACTTCGGGGATGGCGGTTACATCTTTCAACACGATAGACCATGTGTTCATAATGGACGGCCTGTGGCGGAGTGGTTACACGACAGTAACATCCGTGTAATGGACTGGCCTGCACAGAGTCCTGACCTGAATCCTATAGACACCTTTGGGATGTTTTGGAACGCCGACTTCGTGCCAGGCCTCACCGACCTTCGTCGATACCTCTCCTCAATGCAGCTCTCCGCGAAGAATGGGCTGCCATTCCCCAAGAAAGCTTCCAGCACCTTATTGAACGTATGCCTGCGAGAGTGGAAGCTGTCAGCAAGGCTAAGGGAGGGCCAACACTATATTGAATTCCAGCGTTACCGATGGAGAGCGCAACGAATGTGTAAGTCATTTTCAGCCAGGTGTCCGGATACTTTTGATCACATAGTCTAATACGGTGAGCGGGGATAAACAACAGGGCAACCTACTGCAGCCCGCCCGGCTAGCCGCGCGGTCTAGCACGCTACTTCCCGAGCGGGAAGCCGCGCGGTCTAACGTTCAGCTTCCCGAGCGGGAAGGCTTGCCGGTTTCCGGCACGAATCCACCCGGCGGATTTGTGTCGAGGTCAGGTGTGCCGGTAAGCCTGTGGATGGTTTTTAAGGCGGTTTTCCATGTACCTCGGCGAATACGAGGTGGTTCCCATTATTCCGCCTCAGTTACACTATGTCGGCGATTGCTGCGCAAACACCGTTTCCACGTACGCGAACACCATAATTATTCCAGAATGAGATCTTCACTCTGCAGCGGAGTGTGCGCTGATATGAAACTTCCTGGCAGATTAAAACTGTGTGCCCGACCGAGACTCGAACTCGGGACCTTTGCCTTTCGCGGGCAAGTGCTCTACCATCTGAGCTACCGAAGCACGACTCACGCCCGGTACTCACAGCCTTACTTGTGCCAGTGTCTCGTCTCCTACCTTCCAAACTTTACAGAAGCTCTCCTGCGAACCATGCAGAACTAGCACTCCTGAAAGAAAGGATACTGCGGAGACATGGCTTAGCCACAGCCTGGGGGATGTTTCCAGAATGAGATTTTCACTCTGCAGCGGAGTGTGCGCTGATATGAAACTTCCTGGCAGATCTGAGCTTCGGTAGCTCAGATGGTAGAGCACTTGGCCGCGAAAGGCAAAGGTCCCGAGTTCGAGTCTCGGTCGGGCACACTGTTTTAATCTGCCAGGAAGTTTCACCATAATTATTGTACCACGCAAACATTTGAGGCTACACTCGTCTGGTATGAGACGTTCCCGGGGGGCGAGGGTTCCGCTGTGGGCCGAACCGCTCAATAACCCTGGGTTCTGTGTGGGCGGCGGTGGGGTGGGTGGACTGCTGTGGCCTGTTGTGGGGTTGTGAACCACTGAGGGCTCCGGCGGGATGAAGCCTCCCCGTCCTTTCTTGGTTCCTGATTTAATACAATACAATACAATCTACTGCAACTAAAATTCATGGAAATGCTTCTTACACTAAGTGTACCGGTAATATAAAATTTTTAAATGATAGCTCAGAGTGCCATAATATAAAAAAAAAATTCTGTGATAACTTCACACATATCGTTAATAAATAAATAGTTTTCCTGTTGTCATTGCAGTCAGAGGAAATGCAACAACTGGTGACAGTAGAATTAACATCTCGAAGTACCATGACCTTACTTGTTGGTGTTTTGAAACCTGACTGGTCTATAGCATATAGTACTTCTTGCCATAAGTATTGCACAAAAATTCGATCACGAAACAGAATCGCTTGAAAGCTTGTCAGTATTAAAAATTTAGGTTCATAACTGTTTTGTAGATTCAGCATTAGTAGATACAGCAGAATAATTCCATCTTTATGTGGTTGAAGCTACGAATGTAAGGTGAACCTGGATTTCGCTGTGCCGACACGTCTCACTGTCAGCCAGCCTACCCTGCACCAAGGAGATTCTCACTCATCGAATATTCACTAATAAGGAAGGATGCGAATTTTTCCTTAGTGTATCGATCTCATTCAGCATATGTAAAATTTATAACTGAGAATTCCAATACGCAAAAGCATACGGGGCAATTCTCAGTCCCTGTCGATAAATAAATATTTAAAAATTGATGGTGCAAGTCTTCTACACTTGGTATGTACGAGGTGCATTCAAGTTCTAAGGCCTCTGATTTTTTTTCTCCAGAGTGGAAAGAGATAGAAACATACGCATTGTTTTAAAATGAGGCCGCGTTCATTGTCAATACGTCCCAGAGATGGCAACACCGTACGGCAGATGGAATTTTACCACCCGCGGCGAGAATGAGAACTGTTTTAAATACTTAAAATTGCGACGTTTTCCTTACTTGAACAGCATGCAATCATTCGTTTTCTGAATTTGCGTGGTGTGAAACCAATTGAAATTCATCGACAGTTGAAGGAGACATGTGGTGATCGAGTTATCGATGTGTCGAAAGTGCGTTCGTGGGTGTGACAGTTTAATGAAGGCAGAACATCGTGTGACAACAAACCGAAACAACCTCTGGCTCGCACAAGCCGGTCTGACGACATGATCGAGAAAGTGGAGAGAATTGTTTTGGGGGATCGCCGAATGACTGTTGAACAGATCGCCTCCAGAGTTGGCATTTCTGTGGGTTCTGTGCACACAATCCTGCATGACGACCTGAAAATGCGAAAAGTGTCAACCAGGTGGGTGCCACGAATGCTGACGGACGACCACATGAATGCCCGTGTGGCATGTTACCAAGCAATGTTGACGCGCAACGACAGCATGAATGGGAATTTCTTTTCGTCGGTTGTGACAATGGATGAGACGTGGATGCCATTTTTCAATCCAGAAACAAAGCGCCAGTCAGCTCAATGGAAGCACACAGATTCACCGCCACCAAAAAAATTTCGGGTAACCACCAGTGCTGAAAAAATTATGGTGTCCATGTTCTGGGACAGCGAGGGCGTAATCCTTACCCATTGCGTTCCAAAGGGCACTACGGTAACAGGTGCATCGTACGAAAATGTTTTGAAGAACAAATTCCTTCCTGCACTGCAACAAAAACGTCCAGGAAGGGCTGCGCATGTGCTGTTTCACCAAGACAACGCACCAGCACATCGAGCTAACGTTACGCAACAGTTTCTTCGTGATAACAACTTTGAAGTGATTCCTCATGCTCCCTACTCATCTGACCTGGCTCCTAGTGACTTTTGGCTTTTTCCATCAATGAAAGACACTCCCCGTGCCCGTACATTCAGCAGCCGTGCTGCTATTGCCTCAGCGATTTTCCAGTGGTCAAAACAGACTCCTAAAGAAGCCTTCGCCGCTGCCATAGAATCATGGCGTCAGCGTTGTGAAAAATGTGTACGTCTGCAGGGCGATTACGTCGAGAAGTAACGCCAGTTTCATCGATTTCGGGTGAGTAGTTAATTAGAAAAAAAAATCGGAGGCCTTAGAACTTGAATGCACCTCGTACTTGTCACTCAGGGCCAGTAGAGGCTCAGCAGTAAGCGCTCTACCCGCGCATATGTAATCGAAGTTATGAGTTCACATACATGTTAATTTTTTTCAGTTTCTACTCATCTGACCCCCCTGAGCTAGTATTTATCTTTATTGTTCTATTTGACATTGCTGGCCGGTGTAGCCGCGCGGTTCTAGGCGCTTCAGCCTGGAACCGCGTGACCGCTACGGTCGCAGGTTCGAATCCTGCCTCGGGCATGGATGTGTGTGATGTCCTTAGGTTAGTTAGGTTAAAGTAGTTCTAAGTTCTAGGGGACTGATGACCACAGATGTTAAGTCACATAGTGCTCAGAGCCATTTGAACCATTTGACATTTATAAATGCATACGGCAAGTTAAAAAGAAATCCTTTATGTCGAAGTATGATCTGTACATGGAACACATTCGGACTGTGACTCAAAGCATCTCTGTTCCATTCGCACGGTGGCAATGATGATCAATTCAGAATATCTGCACGCAAACAGATTTTCCATTTACAGTGTGGAGTGAACTAAGGAGAACTTCATCCAGCGATTGAAAAATATGTTTTGGTTAATTTTCCAATAATTCAGATGAGTCATCATATGAGCACTCTGAGGAGACTTTTCAAAATTTTACGTGTAATATTCCCTTTAAAAAGTAATATGAACAGGTTGTGTGGACGGTTCAAATTTTTAGATACTATCTTCCCTTAAAACGTGGTTATTGGCAACATAACATATGTTTTATAAGTATCAAATACTTGAAGTAAAAAATTTTTATTCCCACAAATGAGTGAGTATTAAAAAACAAACCTCCTAGGACATGGGCTTCATCCTAGGAGCTCATTTTACGCGTCAGTGAGCTACCAATCCCCAAATATAGTCTGAACATATGTGTTCTGGACAGCATCGATAATTTTTTAAAACCGATTTTCTCGAGACTGGTCCAAACTTGCATGAACTTGACTTACGTCTAAAATGGATCGAATGGGTGAGCAAATTTCTGTCCCCTCTCCTGCAAGAAGAGATCCATATACCTTAGCATTACCGATTTTCGAACTTTTGCAGGAACACATTATTTATGCAGAAGTGACAGACGCCATCCGGAAACCATGCACTCTGATTGTTGACGAGAAACCATGGTTTTCACTTCTATATACAATATGAGGCTCTCCACAGTATAATGCTGTCCTTGTGCATCAGCTTTCGTAGCAGAGTTAAGAGTCAATTTCGAAATTCTAGAAATCAGCATACGAATCATTTAGCCCTCTAATGTTTTTTTTACATTTTTCTCCTTATTTTCACACAGTACTGCTGCCGCTACGAAGAAGAAGTTGAAAATTCGAATCTTACGCTCGTAATTTAACTTCTTACAAGTTATCTTACATCTATAATTTCGCAGTTACAAAATAAAATTAATGCCTACCTCTTGGAAAGAATGTCAGAGGTCAATATAAGACAATTACTGCGAAGTCCACTTTCTCAAGCGTGTGTGTGTATGTGTGTGTGTGTGTGTGTGTGTGTGTGTGTGTGTGTCTGTTTGTTTGTGTTAGTTTTTGTTTGATGTATCAAAGGTCTCGTGTTCAGTACACACTAGCAACAAAAATTTTAACTCACATTAAACGGCCTCTTTCACTTCTGGCAGTACCAAGTGAAGAGCTCCGGGCTCCACCGTCATTCAGAATGCTCGTCAAACCGTGATGTCCTTCTCCCACTACCAAATGGAGCGTAATCGACTTAACAAGGGAAGGGTCTGACAAGTGCGTCACCGATTTTAGTGAAGTTTTGCAAGACTGTCCCTTGTTGAAAATAAAGAGACAGGTGTTTCAGTTTTTTGTTAGACACTCCCGAATTATTGAAAAAAATCAGGGTCGAAGCTGATGAAAACCTTTCTTTGCGTCTCTGCATCGTGTTGTGAATTTAGCAACCAGAATCATATATATTTTCCACGAGCAATTCGGCGAGGTTTCTTTCCTGTGTTGCGTGTGATCCGAGAACTACTTATGTTTTGCCTGTTTCTATGATAAGAATCACCCCACTCATTGTGAATATGCTCACAAATAGACGATCAGTTGGGATTACGCGATAATGTACTTATGGTGTATTTTTGTTCTTTATATACAATGAAAAGAACTTTAAATACATATCCATATTCGATTATTAAGGGGGGATATAACGGAAAATGTAAACATTTATTTAAAAAATCATTACAGCCATACTTATTAATGCACAAATCTAAAATTTTGCATGTGTAAAGCAAAAAAGCTGTGTTTTAACAGATGATGGTTCAGATGGCTCTGAGCACTATGGAACTTAACATCTGAAGTCATCAGTCCCCTATAACTTAGAACTACTTAAACTTAATTAACCTAAGGACATCACACACATCCAAGCCCGAGGCAGGATTCGAACCTGCAACCGTAGCAGTCGCGCGGTTACGGACTGAAGCGCCTAGAACCGCTCGGCCACACTGGCCGGCGTTTTAATACAAAAATATAATAAAATATGCAGGATTAATATTTTGCCAGAAATTCGAATTTTTAATTTTTTTATTTTCTTTTTTATAAAAAGCCATAACTCAAATTCTAATCATGCAATTAATCTGAAAATTTTATTGTAGTGTCTTGAGAAGGTTATAAGACGACTGAACTACAGTTATTAATTTATGGTACAAATTGTACCATTAACAGAGTTTTTAATTTTGCACATCCAAAATTAACTATTTTTTTACATACAATCATCTAAAAATCTGATTTTAATTGCAGGATCTTGTATTTTTTAGTTACAGGGAGACAGAAACACGTTGCGAACAGTTCCTGAAAATTTCATAGCATTAGAGCGTATACTTTTTGAGAAAAGGCTTCTAATAACTTAAAAAATGTAAAACAGAGAAAAATTCAAAGATTTTCTTCTCATACTTCTACATGTAATAAGCTTACCTCAATTTTAAAATCCTCCATGGTGATACTCCTCACCCTCCAGGTTTCTCTTCTCTCCTCTTCGAATCTGCCTGGCCTGTATTTGCAGGTAAGACACTAATCTGATAGCTTTCTTGACCCTGTTCTCGTCGATGGTGTAAAATGCTTTTGTTGTAAACACAACAGGATCCATACCAGCTCTCTTCAGCACTTCAGTTCTGGCATTATTTCGTTATTGTAACATAAAACTGCACCATAGACACCTATTTTGAGGACTTCAAGTCCACAGAATGTCCATTTTAGCATCTAATACAAATTAAATTATTGAGGCTTTCATTTGCATTTTGTGTCTTTCCGTGGAGACACTTCCTCAATAAATCAGGGTTTGCAAGAAACCTGAATGTGGGCTTAATTGCATTCATAAAAGTTTCTGGTAATGAGTGTTTATGTGAATACGTCTCATTTCTGTTGTTGAACTTACACCAATCGTCTTTCGGACACAGATTGTGCATTGGAGTTTGGTCAGTGGATAGTTTGTGGAAAAAAATTGTTCACACAGCTCGCCTTATTGCCTCTAAATTACGTGTGTTTTACCTGACAGCTCTCCAATAAAATAACTGAAAAGAATCAATTTCTTTCAGAGTAAGCCTGCCTTTTCCTCCTACTGGTTTTCCATGCTCAAGTACTTCACCTTTCTTCTCTTTCATCAAGCGACGAAGCCTACACCAAGCCTCTTTTGGATGTGGTCAACACATAACAACTTTACTATTGTTCTATTGTACGGATTTTTATCTGTTGCAGCTTTGAACGAATACGAGTCCCCGTCACCAAGGTATTTAGTATATCTAACACCATACTGGTCCTCAGATCTGGAGAACATTCTCATAACTGCAGCAGCCTCCATAACTCCACTTGAGCCACTATAATTTTTAGAGCGTGCTACTGCATGCTTTTCTTGCCACAGTTTTTCACTGTCTTCATTGTTGGGCATTTTCCCTATTGCACACTGGTGGTAGTATTTAGACATAATTTCTGAATCTAAAACTTTACCTGAGTTAATACCAATAACAGATGCAACTCCATACAGAGATGTGTGACCCCTTTTCATCCAGGTCCCATCTACAGACACACACAGGTCAGGTAACATTTGTGGCAGATTCACTTTCATGAATATCTACCCCAGGATCTATTTCTTTTCAGTTTATTTCCACCAATTCCTCCACCGCTTTCTTCATAGAAACTTTGGCAGTATCGCATACAGCATCAGACATTTCTTCATTTATTTTTTCAAACCATGGACAAGGTGGAAGCATGATCATAAAACCACACAATAAGTTGCCCTGTCCAAGGCATCTCAGAGCATAAGCTAACCTAAAATTGCTTTCATAGGTACCAGTGTCAGGTTTTTTGGAGGAGGAAAATGAAAGTTCATAGCAACACGAATTAAAAGTTAATTTAAAATCACAAGCTATTCCAACTCTTCTTTCTTCAATAACAATCATGCATTCCGTATTTTTACAGCTCACACATGAACATGAGAACTTTATAGCCTGTCAGAGAAGCTCTAAATCAATAAGTCTGAATCCAGTGGAATCCATATCATCATCATTCACGCACCTGTACATTTTTCCTGTCCCAAGTTTCGATGCTGAAGGTGAGAGCTTATGTTCTTCATTTCGAGCTGCTTCCTCTTTTTTGTTGGTAAACCGATTTTCACGAAACCTTCGTTTCCTAAACACAGTTTTTCCGCCCATTATGCATAAATTTTGACTTCCACGTAAAGGTTTGCGAATTCAACCTTTCACCTACTAATTTGTGTTAGTATTGTCAAAACGTAAGTAAACCACATGCAAGAAAGTTTTCAGGCACAGATATAGATGTCAGCCAGAGATATAAATGTCAAACAAAGATATCGAAAGAAAATAGCCTTCATACTGACAAAAATTCCGCTGATGCAAGCAGCTTCCCAAATGTCGGAAAAAGTGGGAGTGGCCGCCACTGCAGAGTTAATCACTTTAACAATTTAAAGGCATTTGTAAAGTTGCTATCTCAATAAAATTCACACAACATAGATTAAACTGTGTAGATCAAGAAAACAATATTTTTGAAAAATCGACCAAAATCCATTGCAGCCCCCCTTAGTCACACCTCCCGATGTTTTACTTCAATAAAAGGCAAAGAAAAGTACTCCGGTTATGAGAATATTATCAGATACATCGGAAAAAATTCGAATGAAAGAGGGAAGGACCACAGTATGGTAATGTAACACTTCGATCGCATTTTTTTCGTTATTGTTCTCTGCAGTTGGTTGGAGTGGACGTCATACGGCACCTGTTTTAGGCAATCGTTGAATATTTCACTCAGTTGAGCTACCGTGGCAAAACTCGACCGTCGCCCTAGAATTCCCATACGCAAAGAATTGCGATTAACCAAGCTGCAGCACGAAAACAAGACTTCCCATCACGTACTCCGACCTCGACCTTTTCAATAACGAGAGAGCGTCCAGCACAGAACCGAAACTTGTGTCTTTCCATTTTCAATATACACACACCAAAAAAAGTTAGAAGGGGGGCAAGTTCTTTCGCGTCCAGTGGACTTTCCTCTGTTGAGTGATTCCAGTTGCTTTTCTATTCCTTGGACACTTATTTCGATGTCAGCCATTTTTTCGTTGGTACGAGGATTTAGAGAAGGAACTGCAGTGCGGTCTTCCTCTGTGAAACAGCTTTGGAAAAAGGTGTTTAGTATTTCAGCTTTACGCTTGTCATCCTCTGTTTCAATGCCATCATCATCCCGGAGTGTCTGGACATGATGTTTCGAGCCACTTACTGATTTAACGTAAGACCAGAACTTCCTAGGATTTTCTGTCAAGTCGGTACCTAGTATTTTACTTTCGAATTCACTGAACGCTTCACGCATAGCCCTCCTTACGCTAACTTTGACATCGTTTAGCTTCTGTTTGTCTGAGAGGTTTTGGCTGCGTTTAAACTTGGAGTGAAGCTCTCTTTGCTTTCGCAGTAGTTTCCTAACTTTGTTGTTGTACCATGGTGGGTTTTTCCCGTCCCTCACAGTTTTACTCGGCACGTGCCTGTCTAAAACGCATTTTACGATTGCCTTGAACTTTTTCCATAAACACTCAACATTGTCAGTGTCGGAACAGAAATTTTCGTTTTGATCTGTTAGGTAGCCTGAAATCTGCCTTCTATTACTCTTGCTAAACAGATAAACCTTCCTCCCTTTTTTTATATTCCTATTAACTTCCATATTCAGGGATGCTGCAACGGCCTTATGATCACTGATTCCCTGTTCTGCACTTACAGAGTCGAAAAGTTCGGGTCTGTTTGTTATCAGTAGGTCCAAGATGTTATCTCCACGAGTCGGTTCTCTGTTTAATTGCTCGAGGTAATTTTCGGATAGTGCACTCAGTATAATGTCACTCGATGCTCTGTCCCTACCACCCGTCCTAAACATCTGAGTGTCCCAGTCTATATCTGGTAAATTGAAATCTCCACCTAAGACCATAACATGCTGAGAAAATTTATGTGAAATGTATTCCAAATTTTCTCTCAGTTGTTCTGCCACTAATGCTGCTGAGTCGGGGGGTCGGTAAAAGGAGCCAATTATTAACCTAGCTCGGTTGTTGAGTGTAACCTCCACCCATAATAATTCACAGGAACTATCCACTTCTACTTCACTACAGGATAAACTACTACTAACAGCGACGAACACTCCACCACCGGTTGCATGCAATCTATCCTTTCTAAACACCGTCTGTGCCTTTGTAAAAATTTCGGCAGAATTTATCTCTGGCTTCATCCAGCTTTCTGTACCTATAACGATTTCAGCTTCAGTGCTTTCTATCAGCGCTTGAAGTTCCGGTACTTTACCAACGCAGCTTCGACAGTTTACAATTACAATACCGATTGCTGCTTGGTCCCCGCATGTCCTGACTTTGCCCCGCACCCGTTGAGGATGTTGCCCTTTCTGCACTTGCCCGAGGCCATCTAACCTAAAAAACCGCCCAGCCCACGCCACACAACCCCTGCTACCCGTGTAGCCGCTTGTTGCGTGTAGTGGACTCCTGACCTATCCAGCAGAACCCGAAACCCCACCACCCTATGGCGCAAGTCGAGGAATCTGCAGCCCACATGGTCGCAGAACCGTCTCAGCCTCTGATTCAGACCCTCCACTCGGCTCTGTACCAAAGGTCCGCAGTCAGTCCTGTCGACGATGCTGCAGATGGCGAGCTCTGCTTTCATCCCGCTAGCGAGACTGGCAGTCTTCACCAAATCAGATAGCCGCCGGAAGCCAGAGAGGATTTCCTCTGATCCATAGCGACACACATCATTGGTGCCGACATGAGCGACCACCTGCAGATGGGTGCACCCTGTACCCTTCATGGCATCCGGAAGGACCCTTTCCACATCTGGAATGACTCCCCCCGGTATGCACACGGAGTGCACTTTGGTTTTCTTCCCCTCCCTTGCTGCCATATCCCTAAGGGGCCCCATTACGCGCCTGACGTTGGAGCTCCCAACTACCAGTAAGCCCACCCTCTGCGACTGCCCGGATCTTGCAGACTGAGGGGCAACCTCTGGAACAGGACAAGCAGCCATGTCAGGCCGAAGATTAGTATCAGCCTGAGACAGAGCCTGAAACCGGTTCGTCAGACAAACTGGAGAGGCCTTCCGTTCAGCCCTCCGGAATGTCTTTCGCCCCCTGCCACACATTGAGACGACCTCCCACTCTACCACAGGTGAGGGATCAGCCTCAATGCTGGCAGTATCCCGGGCAACCACAGTCGTAGTCCGATCGGGGGATGCGTGGGACGAGCTGGCCGTCCCCGACAAACCCCCATCCGGACCACCACAGTGATGCCCATTGGCAACAGCCTCAAGCTGTGTGACCGAAGCCAACACTGCCTGAAGCTGGGAGCGAAGGGATGCCAACTCAGCCTGCATCCGAACACAGCAGTTGCAGTCCCTATCCATGCTAAAAACTGTTGTGCAAAGAACGTCTGAACTAATCTACAGAGAGCGCAAACAAAACGACACAAAATTGAAACGGTTATTAAAATACAAGATTGCCTAGTAAATGCAGTAATGCTGCCACTTGTGCACTGCTGACACACTGCTCGGCGGCGGAAGGAGACTACGCGATTTAACACTATTCGAGTACTAAAACGCGATGCTACAACTCTCAAATACTATAATACGCCCGAAATTTATGAATTAAACAATGCAAGTACCAAAAACACGCAAAGAAATTAAGAATTAAACTATGTAACAAATGAGTGAGCTAGGAGTATACGACTTGCTGCTGCAGCTGCTTATCCAACGGCGGCAGGGAGCACACTGACTGACCAACCGACACTGGCCGTTCAAAACAAAAACAGATGACAGACGACTACGCGAATTTACACTATTCAGGTACTAAAACGCGATGCTACAACTCTCAAATACTATAATACGCCAGAAATTTATGAATTAACCAACCAAATCGGCAGCATATTGGCGAGGCATTCGTCTTCATGGACGATAATTCGCGCCCCCATTGTTCACATCTTGTGAATGACTTCCTTCAGGATAATGATATCACTCGGCTAGAATGGCCAGCATGGTCTCCAGACATGAACCCTATCGAACATGCCTGGGATAGATTGGAAAGGGTTGTTTATGGACGACGTGACCCACCAACCACTCTGAGGGATCTACGCCGAATCGCCGTTGAGGAGTGGGACAGTCTGGGCCAACAGCGCCCTGATTTACTTGTGGATAGTATGCCACGACAAATACAGGCATGTATCAATGCAAAAGGACGTGCTACTGGGTATTAGAGGTATAGGTGTGTACAGCAATCTGGAGCACCATCTCTGCAGGTCTCGCAGTATGGTGTTACAGCATGCAATGTGTGGTTCTCATGAGCAGTAAAAAGGGCGGAAATGATGTTTATGTTCATCTCTATTCCAATTTTATGTACAGATTCCGGAACTCTCGGAACTGAGGTGATGCAAAACTTTTTTGATGTGCGTAGAACGTCCTCCCTAAACAATATGTCAGCGCCTCTCCTTGTCGGATTAGGTGATGACAGAGGGGCGAAAGGTAGAACCAGTTAAAATTCTTAATGTTCCTTTCACACAAAATGTAGTTTTTGTGTTTTTATTGAAAAACAAAAAATAAAAACATCGTTATATGATTGGATACGATGGCTTCCAGAAATTCTTTAGTTGCAACTCTATTCTCTATTGCACACGTTTCTGTTCTTGCTACAAGAAAACAAAAATAATTTCGTCACATTGTTTCCGATACTCGACATTAAAATTTTTATGGGTTGCTTCTTTGGTGAGGGGAACATAATGCGATGTATGCAGACATGCAAGAAAAATGTGGAAAAGACGGTACTCGGTGTTCGGAGTTTTCGTTTGTAATAATCGTGTGTGCTAGCATTAAGCCCCAATAGATTATAGTTGATTATTTGTATTACACATCGACTTTTGACAAATTAGCAGCGGCTGTAAAGGTTCACAGTCGACTGTACACATTTGTAGTTTTGTGTAGGCTATGGTTCAAATGGCTCTGAGCACTATGGGACTTACATCTGAGGTCATTAGTCCCCTAGAACTTAGAACTACTTAAACCTAACTAACCTAAGGACATCACACACATCCATGCCCGAGGCAGGATTCGAACCTGCCACCGTAGCGGTCGCGCGGTTCCAGACTGAAGCGCCTAGAACCGCTCGGCCACCAACGGGCGGCAATTTTGTGTAGGAATTATAAACAAGAAGTCTGCTTACATTTGACAACGCATTTTGAGTACTCTTCTATAACATGTGCACTTAAGACATCTTATTAATAAAATTAATAACCCCTCTTCCCTCCAAGTCGATGGTTTATTTCTCTTTGCGTATCGTTAGAACGCTTGTTTCGAGATCGATCCATGACACCCGGTAGCTTATTATATTAAGTACGTATCTATACAGGGAACTGTCGCTGTGCTAACACAGCTCCTTTATATTTGTCAGATTTATACAAATATTTTAGTTGCAACATCAATAGAATATGTTGAAACCAGTGGACGATACCATTAGAACGAAATCTTCACTCTCGAGGAAACCACAAGCGATCCACCTCGCCAAACACTCTGAAGCAAGCAAGCGGGCGAGCGAGTGTGCTGGGACTTACCCCAGTTCCCTGCTAGTAGCGCCACGTCACCTTAATGCGTCTGCGCGTAGCGCACTAGTATTGCACCACAATCAAGTATGAAATTAAAGAATCTAAATTTATGTTTTAAAACTTTGTTAAAATATAATTTAGTGTTATAATGTTCCAAATACCAAGTCTTTGTTCTAGACTTAACAGTTTACGCAGAAATGCCGTTTTAAGAGAAAAATAAGTGGCGCAAAATAATGAAGCTAGAAAGAAAGTATCTGGTTAGAAGATGTCTTTAGAACTCATAAATAAGTGACACAGGTTTCCAAAACCTTAGAACAAAAATTAACACGGGAATCCACATTTTTAGGAAAAATCAGAAGCGCTAAATTATGGGTTTAGAAACATGAAAATTTGTTTTATGCTTCAGTTCACCCCAAAAATAACTAAGAGACCACGTTAAGCTACCTCCTATAGTTTTTGAGTAATTAAGTAAAAAACTAAATTTTGTAACTAAAATGTATCCAAAAATGGTTCAAATAGCTCTGAGCACTATGGGACTTAACTTCTGAGGTCATCAGTCCCCTAGAACTTAGAACTACTTAAACCTAACTAACCTAAGGACATCACACACACATCCCTGCCCGAGGCAGGATTCGAACCTGCGACCGTAGCCGTCGCGCGGTTCCAGACTGTAGCGCGTAGAACCACTCGGCCATCTCGGCCGGCAAAATGTATCAAATTGTTGTAGATTAAGTACCTGTGATTTAAATGATAGAGAATTTTGGTTAAAATGGATGATAAAACATACCAAGTGATAGAGCTATACCAAATTTAAGAGTTGTATTAATAACAGCTGAGATAAGTTCTAGTAAAGATATGGTTCAGAGGTAACGATCTACGGTTAGTTCCACTATAAAAATTCTAGAAGGCAAAGTTTTCAGTCTAGCGAGCTGAAACTCTTTCGGTGATTTCAAACAGCTTAACTGTATACAAGTAAAAATTAAGAGGTTTCTTAAGTAATTAGTAACTATATTATTAAAGTTTATGGGCCCGAGAAACCGGTCGTTCGGAGGCTGCTGCAGTATGCAGATAACTGTAGACAACAAATGTTCCCTCTGCCGTCCGCTCCGGCACCTATATAAATACAGCCCGAGAGGCAGTAGTAAGGTTCACTTCGCACTCAGCTACTGTAAGATCCACGTCTTGTCAAACGTCGGATCGCGCTCTGCCTCGGATGACGTCAGAGCCGGACTGTGTCAAAGAGCGTATTTTGCGGTAAAAACGGATAGTGAACTCGCGAGGACTGTACACCGTCCTGGATCACATAGAATTCGCCAGAGTAACCGTTAGTGTGCAGACCGTGTGAAATACAATTCCGCGTGGCAAGTGGTGATTTTATTTCCACTTTTATGGTGAGCATTAATTTTGAACATTTATTACAAACTTCCATTGAGTAACTTTTGTCAGGGCGAACGTACCGTAGAGGTCGCCTCCGAAATGCTAAATGTGCTGTTAGAATAGAAAGATTTGCTTTCAATTGAAAATGTTGTATGGGAGAAACTTTATGCAATATAATTTTGATTGGAACTTTAAACTTTTATTTAAAATCAAAGCCCTGATCCCGCAAAGAAATAGGAGGATAGCAACTTTTCTTTCAGTGGGCTGGACCAGAACGTGGCCGTGCAGACTGAAAACTAAGGTCGCTTTCTGGCTGACCACTAAATTAGTTGTTGCCGGCCGAAGTGGCCGTGCTGTTCTAGGCGCTGCAGTGTGGAACCGCGAGACCGCTACGGTCGCAGGTTCGAATCCTGCCTCGGGGATGGATGTGTGTGATGTCCTTAGGTTAGTTAGGTTTAACTAGTTCTAAGTTCTGGGGGACTAATGACCTCAGAAGTTGAGTCCCATAGTGCTCAGAGCCATTTTGAACTAAATTAGTTGCCAGGCTCGCGTGAGAAAAACGGCGAACAAACAAATGATTAACTTTAACCCGCTGCCCCACAACTTGCCACCATTCTATCGATTGACAAAGCTGGTAGACGGAAACCGTGAACGGTCACAAGGCCTGTCGAATATCGTGATGCAGTGTGGCCACTAGCGATGCGTAACAAAGTGTGTAGGAAAAGATCTCTTTTGTTTCTCCCGTCAACGAATAACTGTCGTTAGCGTGGCTCCAGATGCGTGCCCATGTTGCTCCCACTAAACGTCTTTCGACTCGATCTGGTGTAATCAAGGCTACTTTAAGTGATCCATAATTTCTTCCCGTCGTCTAATACACAGGATACCGTGTTATGTAAGTACCTTTTCCATTTTAATTTGTCAGAGAAGACAGAATAATGTTGCTCGAAGTGTAGCATCTTAATTGATATTGCTGTCTTCATTCACTGAAACTACGACAATAGGGATGGATAAAATAATGTGTCATTCGTGAATAGCTTAGTGTATTACACCGTGGTGAAACGTGCACAGCAGTTTGAAAAGCCGTTTGCGATGTCCACTACGGAAAATATGCCTGAATTGTTTTTGTTGTGGATTGGCAAGAGAGCCAACCCACTATGAGAGGAAGCCGAAAGGCACGTGTTTTAGCTCACGCAGGCTGGCGTGAGGTCTGGAACAGGTCAAGGAATTTAGACTTGCAAAAAAGGACGGAGCTGTGGAATACTTAACTTTAATCCATAAATGGGGAACATCGCTCTTGTCGGTACATGTTTTACAGCATCAATAGTAACTGGTAATGGCGCCTTGCTAGGTCGTAGCAAATGACGTAGCTGAAGGCTATGCTAACTATCGTCTCGGCAAATGAGAGCGTATGTAGACAGTGAACCATCGCTAGCAAAGTCGGCTGTACAACTGGGGCGTGTGCTAGGAAGTCTCTCCAGACCTGCCGTGTGACGTCGCTCGGTCTGCAATCACTGATAGTGGCGACACGAGGGCCCGACGTATACTAACGGACCGCGGCCGATTTAAAGGCTACCACCTAGCAAGTGTGGTGTCTGGCGGTGACACCACAGTTTTTCTGGCTGAGATCGTTGTAGATAATTGTTTTCCTCTTAGCTTTCGTTTCGTGTAAAATTTACTAGTTGCATATGTGCCTGTATGCTGGTAGCATTGTGTCTCCTATGTTATGTACCAGCAAAGCTCCACAGTTGAGCAAAACGAATAGGCGAGGGGCCTCGCGAATTCTCTCACCGATTGTAGATGAGGGTACAGTGTTATCACCACACAAGGTTGTTTATGGGCAAAAGATGTCCCAGTTTGAATTCTGTAAACCATTCACTGTGTTAGATATACTTTCAGTCCGGAATTTTACTAAGAGATTGAAAGGTACATGGTGTCTGGTTCTGGAGATGAATACACAAGACCTGAAGAGCAAGAGGACGTACAAAAAGGAAAGGCCAAGCTACCCAAGTGTCACATCAGACAGTGGGCTATGTTGACTAACCTCTACATTCAAACAGAGAAACAAAGAAGTTTGTTATGTAGTATCAACTAATTGTAATGACATTTCCATTTAATGTAAAACTGTAGCTCGCAACTCGCACCCAGTTGTACATGTAGGGCGAGTCTCTCTGTGTAAGGGCACCCCTGAAGTAACGTCTGAGTAGCTGGCAGCTCTTTTGAAAGTTGGCATGAAGCGGTAGGGAAGAAATGTAAGGCAGTAAGGGCAGGGGAGAGGAACAAGATACCCATGTGGTTCCTGCGACAGATTCACATGCTCTAAGGTCATGGGTTAGTCTTGCAAGCTAACAGAGGGTTCTCTTCTTCTCTTAAAATAATGTCTGAACCCACACTCGGATGACTAGCTGCACCAGCTTCTGGTCACCGAGTGTTGGGCGAAGGGAATTGGGAAATTAAGGGGCATGGTCTTGAGCCTTGGCCGCGCGGGATTAGCCGAGCGGTCTCAGGCGCTGCAGTCATGGACTGTGCGGCTGGTCCCGGCGGAGGTTCGAGTCCTCCCTCGGGCATGGGTGTGTGTGTTTGTCCTTAGGATAATTTGGGTTAAGTAGTGTGTAAGCTTAGGGACTGATGACCTTAGCAGTTAAGTCCCATAAGATTTCATACACATTTTTTCTTGAGCCTTTTTCGTAATTATAGAATGGCAGAGGGTCTTAAGGTATGTCTCTTGACAGGCGGCATACGATTAAAAACAATCAGAAGCAGTACTGTCAGACCATCAGTAGACACTAAGAATGGACTTCAATGTATGGGCAGTAGAAAACGAAATTCAACGACCAGAGGAAATCTTTGGGGAACTGAAAGTCATAATCCAGGATAAAAAGGTGTTGAACTACACTCAAGGCGTGTATCAGCTGTTATGGCCCTCCTTCACATAGCTATTCAGACTATGGACCTGATTCCGGGAGTTCGACACAAGAGAGGGTGGAGACACAGGAGGTCGGATTTTAAACACAATATTCGATACTACTGATGCGGAAGACCTAGAAAAAGTAGATTTCGGTAGTGAATCAGGTGCAGGCAGATGTGGAGTATATCCAAGGAACCATCGAGCTCCGCGCTACATATGTGGCAGGTCTCAGGAAAGATGTGGTAAATAGTACCCGACACCGTCATTCCATGGCTGCCACGATTATGAAGCACATTTATGAGTCAGCAGCCCTGATAAACCATGACTTACGCGTTGTTCAGGATCACTTGCATAATGCTGACACCCAGATTATCATCGTGAGGCGGCTCCTCTCGCCAGAAGTATCACCAATGCACTCATTGAGACCTTGGAGCTACAGGCAAAGCTCATCCATACATGGTTATCTGACCATGATACGCTTACTACTGGGGCAGTTCCTTAAAGGATTTTGAAAGGATAAGGAAGAATTACCAACACCCTAGAAACGCTAATAGCAGTAGTGGACGAATCGTTACCACTGTTTTCCTGTATGGCCAACGTAGCTATCGGCCAAAGGAGATCCAGGTTGCATGTTAGATTGCAGATACAACTGACATGTAAGAATTGTCTAGTCAAATGTATCGTAATTGATTCCTACCCAGTGGAGTGGGGAGCCGTGGGAAAATTCGTGCAGTTGAGAGTACAGGAACTTTTGCTGGTAGCACTAGACAGGACGTCCCATGCACAGTTCTCCACCTCAGAGAGAGAGCAATGACTTACCATGTGGCCCACAAGACTAATAATTCCTGATAAATATGAGCTGCGAAAATCTCGTGTCACATCTACTATTTTCAGTAGTAGATCCTGCAGTCATCATCCGTATCTGGTTCGACCAAGGACGCCTCGATGTCACACAGCTTTGGGAACTACAGGGGCAAGAGCTGCTGGTAATGGAACCAGTTTCGATATTTCTGGGCCTACCTTCGAAATAATCGCCATTACTTCCGCAACCATAACACCGCACTTGACTTACTCGCATGTACTGGGCCTTCCCTTCAAAATTGTGCCTAGTAAAACCTAACCTATCTGAATTCCACCATAAAACTGCTCCTTCTAGCCACCCAGAATGATTGCATTTCGTTGGAACATACATGGACACATGAAGAACATCAGCACTGGCTAACTACAGTAGGAACCAACACATGAGTCTCATTCGCCATCTCGGTCATAGTAGGCATTGTTTATTGGTGCGTCAACCGTGGAATTGCTCATATTCCAGCTTTAGCATCTTTTGACCTGTAGGTCCATGCTAATGGTGTTGGCATGAGTGAAGAATTGTCCAAGTCATGGAGAACTGAATTGAGGTAGAGCAGTAATCAGGAATCATAGACTCAGAGACTGAACTCATGAATGTGAGATGGTGTAAAAAGTGTAAATATAAAGGTTGGAATGAAGAGTATAGGAGTATAGTCTTACATCAGCTAATCTAGAATTTATACTCTGGACCCGTGTCTTGATTGGGAGTTTGAAAGCTGTAAACTATAGCCGGCCGCTGTGGTCGAGCGGTTCTAGGCGTTTCAGTCCGGAACCGAGCTGCAGCTACGGTCGCAGGTTCGAATCCTGTTCCGGGCGTGAATGTGTGTGCTGTCCTTAGGTTAGTTAGGTTTAAGTAGTTCAAAGTCTAGGGGACTGATGACCTACCATGTTAAGTCCCGCAGTGCTTAGAGCCATTTGAATCAGTTTGTAAACTATAAAGTAACAGCACCTCTGTTTCAGTCCGGTTATCCAATCAGAAATTGGACGGGCCGAATAATTCCAAGAGAGGAAGAGCGTAGTGATGCGGGCACAATCCAGGTGCTTGCTCAGCAGTTACTCCCGTGCTGGCCTGACCGCTGCTGCCACCGCCTCCTGTGGGGGCTGTGTCTACTCCTGTCCCATTTAGAAGGCAGTAAATCATTTTTCATCATTGACAACCTTCATCTCAAAAACCTCACGGATGCATGCACCGGTTTTCATACTTTTTATTTATAGGATAGTACATTTTAAATGCCTTACAGAACATTAAATCCAGAGTTAAGCAAATATGCTATGTTGCTGGTACGAGTAGTCAATAAATGCGCATGCATTTTCTCCCTCTTATTCGCTTTATTCTTTGAATCAACAACTTCCTTTCTACTTCTTACGACAACTTTAGTTCAGCTTTTAGTTGCAATTATTTTGCTTCATAGCAGAGCAGACGTTGTCAGGGCTTAGCGAGAAGGCAGGCTTCACACGGAGCGGCCACCAGCGACAGGCCCTCAGCTTCCAGACAAATTTCTTGAAAACGGCTGGCGAGGCAAGATGCCGCAACGGGGCTCCACACACTGAGACAGACACTATGGTTTCGCAGAAAGCTATCGCCCATACGCGGCCGGTCGTATAAAGTCGTTTTTGCCTCTGAAGTTAACAGCAGGCCTCTGCCCTGGCTAATACTTAGAACAAGCTTTCTCGTCACCGTTTTACTACACTGCGGGGTGAAAAGAGCACTATTCACGCCACGCTAGGGAGGCGGCTCTCTTGGAACTCAAAATCCGAGAATTTCAGCCGTGCGACAGTAGAATTACTCCCCCGACTACTGCTGTTTAGTTTTACCCTTTTTAGAGAAACTCCAGATCGAGTTTGAGAATGTTGAGACTTTAGCAATGTGTAGAGAGAGAAATGCTGATGTCTTAAGCATCACAACATCAGAGGGGCAGTAGGAGACATTTCTCTGGAAAGCATAAAATGTAACAACACCCGGGAAAGGACAAAAAATTTATCGTTTTGCAATACATACTCTTTGCGCTATACTCTGGCCTATGAATGACAGAGGCATGCAAAAAATTATACACTACTGGTCATTAAAATTGCTACACCAAGAAGAAATGCAGATGATAAACGGGTATTCATTGAACAAATATATTATACTAGAACTGACATGTGATTACATTTTCTCGCAATTTGAGTGCATAGATCCTGAGAAATCAGTACCCAGAACAACCTACTCTGGCCGTAATAACGGCCTTGATACGCCTGGGCATTGAGTCAAACAGAGCTTGGATGGCGTGTACAGGTACAGCTGCCCATGCAGCTTCAACACGATACCACAGTTCATCAAGGGTAGTGACTGGTGTATTGTGAAGAGCCAGTTGTTCGGCCACCATTGACCAGACGTTTTCAATTGGTGAGAGATCTGGAGAATGTGCTGGCCAGTGCAGCAGTCGAACATTTTATGTATCCAGAAAAGCCCGTACAGGACCTGCAACGTGCGGTCGTGCATTATCCTGCTGAAATGTAGGGTTTCGCAGGGATCGAATGAAGGGTAGAGCCACGGGTCGTAACATATCTGAAATGTAACGCCCACTGTTCACAGTGCCGTCAATGCGAACAAGAGGTGACCGAGACGTGTAACCAATGGCACCCCATACCAACACGTCGGGTGATACGCCAGTATGGCGATGACAAATACACGCTTCCAATGTGAGTTCACCGCGATGTCGCCAAACACGGATGCGACCATCATGATGCTGTAAACAGAACCTGGATTCATCCGAAAAACGACGTTTTGCCATTCATGCACCCAGGTTCGTCGTTCAGTATACCATCGCAGGCGTTCATGTCTGTGATGCAGCGTCAAGGGTAACCGCACCCATGGTCTCCGAGCTGATAGTCCATGCTGCTGCAAACGTAGTCGAACTTCTCGTGCAGATGGTTGTTGTCTTGCAAACGTCCCCTTCTGTTGACTCAGGGATCGAGACGTGGCTGAACGATCCGTTACAGCCATGTGGATAAGATGCCTGTCATCTCGACTGCTAGTGACACGAGGCCGTTGGGATCCAGCACGGTGTTCCGTATTACCCTCCTGAACCCACCAATTCCATATTCTGCTAACAGTCATTGGCTTTCGACCAATGCGAGCAGCAATGTCGCGACACGATAAACCGCAATCGTGATAGGCTACAATCCGTCCTTTATCAAAGTCGGAAACGTGATGGTACGCATTTCTCCTCCTTACACGAGGCATCACAACAGCTTTTCACCAGGCAACGCCGGTCAACTGCTGTCTGTGTATGAGAAATCAGTTGGAAACTTTCCTCACGCCAGTTCGTTGTAGGTGTCGCCACCGGCGCCAACCTTGTGTGAATGCTCTGAAAAGCTAATCATTTGCATATCACAGCATCTGCTTCCTGTCGGTGAAATTTTTCGCGTCTGTAGCACGTCATCTTCGTGGTGCAGAAATTTTAATGGCCAGTAGTGTAGTTATAGGGGGAATGTGAAGCTTCGTAATTTCCAATGCGAGACTCTGGCAATACTTCTTCTTTCTAATTTTCTGAGTCAGGCTGACTACTTTAAGAGATTAACAAGGACTTCTATATACTACTGCCCTGACAACGGACAGGAGGCACCTCTGCTTGTCAATCAGCAAGTGTAGACCAGCCCTCTGCCTTAGTAAGCAGTCGAGCGGATAGCTTCCTGTTTAATCTTCGGTTGTGACAGTCTAAACTGTGTTAATAACTGCAAGATTTAACAGACTTCTGGTTATGATCACTGAAAGTGGAAAAGACTTAGAAAAATTTTCGTCTCCTGATCCATGTTAGGGGAAGTTTGTCTCTAAGTGCCGGTTTATTAAGGAGTTTCACTCAGTCTCATATCTTTTATGCTTCTGTTACAATTTGTTTCCTTCACTTTGTTTTGAATTTTCACAAGTCTAAAGATAGGTTACGCTCTTGCGTTGGAAGCATACCGTCATCCTCTTTAACTTAAATTTGGGTAGCATTCTTCGGAAAATTACACTCCAGGAAATTGAAATAAGAACACCGTGAATTCATTGTCCCAGGAAGGGGAAACTTTATTGACACATTCCTGGGGTCAGATACATCACATGATCACACTGACAGAACCACAGGCACATAGACACAGGCAACAGAGCATGCACAATGTCGGCACTAGTACAGTGTATATCCACCTTTCGCAGCAATGCAGGCTGCTATTCTCCCATGGAGACGATCGTAGAGATGCTGGATGTAGTCCTGTGGAACGGCTTGCCATGCCATTTCCACCTGGCGCCTCAGTTGGACCAGCGTTCGTGCTGCACGTGCAGACCGCGTGAGACGACGCTTCATCCAGTCCCAAACATGCTCAATGGGGGACAGATCCGGAGATCTTGCTGGCCAGGGTAGTTGACTTACACCTTCTAGAGCACGTTGGGTGGCACGGGATACATGCGGACGTGCATTGTCCTGTTGGAACAGCAAGTTCCCTTGCCGGTCTAGGAATGGTAGAACGATGGGTTCGATGACGGTTTGGATGTACCGTGCACTATTCAGTGTCCCCTCGACGATCACCAGTGGTGTACGGCCAGTGTAGGAGATCGCTCCCCACACCATGATGCCGGGTGTTGGCCCTGTGTGCCTCGGTCGTATGCAGTCCTGATTGTGGCGCTCACCTGCACGGCGCCAAACACGCATACGACCATCATTGGCACCAAGGCAGAAGCGACTCTCATCGCTGAAGACGACACGTCTCCATTCGTCCCTACATTCACGCCTGTCGCGACACCACTGGAGGCGGGCTGCACGATGTTGGGGCGTGAGCGGAAGACGGCCTAACGGTGTGCGGGACCGTAGCCCAGCTTCATGGAGACGGTTGCGAATGGTCCTCGCCGATACCCCAGGAGCAACAGTGTCCCTAATTTGCTGGGAAGTGGCGGTGCGGTCCCCTACGGCACTGCGTAGGATCCTACGGTCTTGGCGTGCATCCGTGCGTCGCTGCGGTCCGGTCCCAGGTCGACGGGCACGTGCACCTTCCGCCGACCACTGGCGACAACATCGATGTACTGTGGAGACCTCACGCCCCACGTGTTGAGCAATTCGGCGGTACGTCCACCCGGCCTCCCGCATGCCCACTATACGCCCTCGCTCAAAGTCCGTCAACTGCACATACGGTTCACGTCCACGCTGTCGCGGCATGCTACCAGTGTTAAAGACTGCGATGGAGCTCCGTATGCCACGGCAAACTGGCTGACACTGACGGCGGCGGTGCACAAATGCTGCGCAGCTAGCGCCATTCGACGGCCAACACCGCGGTTCCTGGTGTGTCCGCTGTGCCGTGCGTGTGATCATTGCTTGTACAGCCCTCTCGCAGTGTCCGGAGCAAGTATGGTGGGTCTGACACACCGGTGTCAATGTGTTCTTTTTCCATTTCCAGGAGTTTATTTCAGCGTATGGCAGGTTTACTCAAGATTCAACCACCTCCAGACGAGTCTGTAAGCACAGACCTGATATGCAGCACGCATGCCGATCAACAGCAGTCGTCGTGACGATGACGCCACAGTTCAGTCACTCGCTGTTGTGTCGTAGTACTCAGCCGCAGCATGGTAGGGAAGTCAAGTGGCAAGATTCACGCTAGTTTCTTTCTGTTGAAGAGCTTTTCTTTCCTCTTTAACGTACGCACAACTTTTCGTTATCATTTGCAGTGCACAATCATTCTGGAAGGACAATTTGTCTCTTAAATGAGAGGTAGCAAAAAATGGTTCAAATGGCTCTGAACACTATGGGACTTAACATCTTAGGTCATCAGTCCCCTAGAACTTAGAACTACTTAAACCTAACTAACCTAAGGGCATCACACACATCCATGCCCGAGGCAGGATTCGAACCTGCGACCGTAGCAGTCCCGCGGTTCCGGACTGCAGCGCCTAGAACCGCATGGCCACCGCTGCCGGCTGAGAGGTAGCAATCTGTTGGTTTCTATTGCCCCTTTTTCAGTATCCAAACAAACGTAAACTAATTCATTGAAATTCATTCGTGTTCTTCTGATGGAGCTTATGGTTCGTGTTTAATGTGATTAACAGTTGCTGAAATCATGTTCAATGTCGTTTCTTTATGTAGTGAAAATAAATCGAAGTCAATGAACGCAGCATCTTCAAGTAGTAGTGCCATTCATCCTAGAAATTTGTGTGTTATGAATGCAGATTCAAAGAAGTACTAAATTTAAATTGATGTAAGTCAGATGCATGATTAAGAACTACTAAATTCAATTCATGTAATCCAGATGCGTTATTAAAAAATATTAGGATCGGGAGTAATTTTTGCTTAATACCGGCCCTTTAGTTTAATGTCACAGGGTCAAATTTATTCCTTTAGTTGCAGTTTTCAGATCATTGTGCGGATTTGTCAGACATTCAGCTTGAGGGGAGTAGTGTGGCATTTCACATAGTCACACACGAGTCACAGGACAGTTGATAAAATAATAACTCCAATCGGTAGTTTGCACATCTGCTGCATCTACTCTTCACCTCCGCCAGGGAACCACTCTCCCACACCCAATACACGCTCTTTACAAGTAGTGCCAGAAGTGGGAGTAAGATCTATCACTTAACTGCAACTTTACCAGTGCCCAAAGATATTCTCAAACGGCATATTTACCTGAACTAGCTGTTACCTGTGGCAGGAAAATATTTTAACAAAAGCTGTCGCTCTGACAAGGTGGAATATTCCTTAATCATATGTAATAACCACGTAATAGCTTAACCTTTCCACAACCATTAACTGTATAGTTAATTATCTTTATTTATTGTTCATCGCCTAACTAACTAAATGGATGTTTTGTACACTGAGTTTTGTAAAATGTTGTATAAAAACATGCATTTTTGTCATTGTCTTAAAGAACTATTCTGACTTGGGTGAGTGGGGCCGTTGTGGTGTAGAGGTGATTGGGTGGCGGCCAGGAAAATTCCGCTCCAAGATATAACAGCTTTTACTTAGTCTTGAGCTACAACGTTGATGTGCTGCGGCATCCCTGGATATACTCTCTGCAGGCGCATGGTCTACCGTTGGTGCGGTCGACACCGGAAGGTCGCGGTGGAGATTGGCAACTTGGCGTCCACGCCTTACTTTGCTGACTCTGTTTACCCTACTCGGCAGCGTGTGCCTGAGTTAGCACTGTACGGCCCTGACTGATGTGTCAGCGTTGCGAATGCCCAATGAATCCTCATGGTCGTCTACTGTTACCAGATTACAAGCTCGCCCTGCTGACGAAGGATGGCGACAATAGAACCCTGACTGTGAGCCGCTGACCTCCACGAGCTCGATTCCTACCATGGAGCCTGGGAATGGCTCATCCGTCATGTCGTTCAAAGTCCACAGGCGCCGACTTAAAAGGAACCCCTTCAGTGCGAGATCACAAAAGGCCGATGACATTTACTGCATTCGACGCCCCACATATTGTCTACCACTCAATCACACTATTAGCTGCTAATGGTGGAACGGGTGGTACCTAATGGTGGGTACAGCATGAGGCTACGGTGCGATGTTGAAATGGTTAGTCGACGAGTAACTCACAACAGTGCTACAGTGCTAGTGGCGTTAGTAATAGCAACGATTCGTCAGAAAGGAACCCAAGGAATTTTGCAGAGTGAAAAAGAATTGACAGATGAAATATTAGCGTTTCTACAAGATGAGTCAGTGGAACGTGTGGTGTCATATACGCTCGACTGCGCGGATAATGTATATGAGGAATACAATGATGACGATACGTGCTTAACAAGTGACAGTGGTATCGAAACAGGTATCAAGCCATGTAGTTCACCATTCTTGTCGGGCAGGGAGCCACAAATCCCGTCTCCAGTGAAACGTAGTAAAGGAGCGAATACTAACCATAATCACGTACATAGTTCATCCGAAACAAAGTAAGAAAACTATGAAGAACAGATTTCTACTAAGTCTGCAGTAATATGATCGTGTAGTTCATAAGAGAAACTATGGATATTCAAGGGAGAACAACGCGCACTTGTTACAGAAACCGGTGTTTGTGAGTTTCGAGGATGCTCGATACACTTTACACAACGTGGCACTACACAAAACTGGCGCTAATGGCACAGGCACATATGGAACACACACGACACAGATCTGTAAGTCCACAGTACTGGTGATAAGTTGGGAAAACCGTCCCGAAACACATGTGCTACAAATGGCTCTGAGCACTATACGACTTAACTACTGAGGTCATCAGTCGCCTAGAACTTAGAACTAATTAAACCTAACTAACCTAAGGACATCACGCACATCCATGCCCGAGGCAGGATTCTAACATGCGACCGTAGCGGTCGCTCGGCTCCAGACTGTAGCGCCTAGAACCGCACGGCCACTCCGGCCGGCACATGTGCTACAAAACGCCACTGTTTCCTGCGTATGTACCCCGACATCAATGTGGGATATGATCACCATGCACACGTACACAGGCCGCACAACGGGTTGGTATACTCTGGATTAGGTTGTCGAGCAGCTGCTGGGGTATAGCCTCCCATTCTTGCACCAGTGCCTGTCAGAGCTCCTGAAGTGTCCTAGGTGTTTGAAGACGTGCAGCGATACGTCGACCGAGAGCATTCCAGACGTGCTCGATGGGGTTTAGGTCTGGAGAACAGGCAAGCCACTCCATTCGCCTCATATCTTCTGTTTCAAGGTACTCCTCCACGATGGCAGCTCGCTGCAGCCGTGCGTTATCATCCACCAGGAGGAAGGTGGGACCCACTGCATCCCTGAGAAGGCGGACATACTGGTGCAAAATGACGTCCCGATACACCTGGCCTGTTACAGTTCCTCTGTCAAAGACATGCAGGGGTGTACATGCACCAATCATAATCTCACCCCACACCATCAAACCACGACCTCCATACAGGTCCCTTTAGAGGACATTAGGGGGTTGGTATCTGGTTCCTGGTTCACGTCAGATGAAAACCCGGCGAGAATCACTGTTCAGACTGTACCTGGACTCGTCCGTGAACATAACCTGGGACCACTGTTCCAATGACCATGTACTATGTTCTTGACACCAGGTCAGTGGAATGCACCTTGCAGGTCTCTGGGCGAATAAACCATGCCTCTTCAGTCGACTGTAGACTGTGTATCTAGAGACAACTGTTCCAGTGGCTGCGGTAAGGTCCCGAAGAAGGCTACCTGCAGTACTCCGTGGCCGCCTGCAGGCACTGACGGTGAGATATCGGTCTTCTTGTGGTGTTGTACACTGTGGACGTCCCGTACTGTAGCGCCTGGACACGTTTCCTGTCTGCTGGAATCGTTGCCATAATTTGAGATCACACTTTGTGGCACACAGAGCGCCCGTACTACGACCTGCTGTATTTGACCAGCCTCCAGTCGCCCTAGTATTCTACCCCTCATAACGTCATCAATATGTGTTCTTTGAGCCATTTTCAAAACACAGTCACCATTAGAACGTCTGAAAATGTCTGCACACTTACTCGCTGCACCGTATTCTGACATGCACCAACTCACCTCTGCGTATGTGGACTGCTGCCAGCGCCACCATGCGACGACCGCAGGTGAAATGTACCGCATGGTCATACCCCGAGGTGATTTAAACCCGCAAACCGCCCACCAGAGCGCTGTTTCACCATGTATCAGCATTATCCTTAATTTATGAGCATGAGTGTACGTTATGCACATCAAATTGCACGCGACGTAGATTACAGTGATTTTACGGGAAGCAGTGGATAGTTGCATTACTTCAAACAGTGCTACAGAACTGGAAGACGTAAGATAACAAAATTTCAAAAAAAGCGTCAACTTTACTTTGCACAGAAGACTGCGGAATCAACCCGAAAATTTGTAGATGAGATAAACAAATTTATTCCATCGTTCAATGACGGGCGTGGAAAGTGCTGCCAGTCTGCACATTAGTGTGTTAGAATCAGAGGGTATTTAGAGTGATTAATAGCACACTTGTTGTGCCGATACATTGCGTCAAGGCACTTATTGATAAACTAATCCACAAACAGTTCGTAGTTGCATGGCCTTCCTGCAGTCCCAACACGATTGTGCAGCTCGGCCCAGTCGCCTTGTGGTAAACAAACAGGCCCGCTTATAAAATTACCTGCTTGCCTCATACATGGCTGAAATGGAGCTGCTTTTCACCCAGTAACGCCCAAAATTAGTGACGGTGTTACAGAACGTTGTATTACTGGTCACCTCGTTTCCAACTGGCGGACAGCCATTTCGGCAGTGTACATTCCTCTGCACCTGTATCTCCTAAGAACTGGCTACCAGCCATTACTAATTTATCCATTACAGCTACCTTTCACCTAATTGCAACGCTCATTAGTTCGTTCGCATTCTTTCTCTTGGCTGTCTGTAAGAAGACATGTGCTATTCCATTTAAGACGCCAAATGTAAGGACATTACACGCTACACCGTAGAAAGGAATTCCTTCGCCGGCCGCGGTGGTCTAGCGGTTCTGGCGCTGCAGTCCGGAACCGCGGGACTGCTACGGTCGCAGGTTCGAATCCTGCCTCGGGCATGGGTGTGTGTGGTGTCCTTAGGTTAGTTAGGTTTAAGTAGTTCTAAGTTCTAGGGGACTTATGACCTAAGATGTTGAGTCCCATAGTGCTCAGAGCCATTTGAACCAAAGGAATTCCTTCAAGCTGTTATGTCCTGTTAACAAGAAAACTGGGTATTCCAGTAAGACGTGGTCATATGTACCTGTGACTCCGCAATCACAGCTCAATTACTCTTTTCTCTTAAATCTGTGTAAATAATCTGGATATTGATCACGGCGTATTAGATAGTGCCAAAGGCCAGCAGTTTTTCTAACATGATCCATTTGGAGTTTCTACGTGACATTTGCGAAGAAACCTTCCAGTGACAGAAGAGTGAGTCCCAAGTATTTCCTTCACAATAAGTGGCCTGCCTTTCTTCATCCAATAGATAGCAGCTCTTTCACTGACACATACATTAACAAGCACGACCCCAACTTGCAATACATCAACTGATGTGTCAAATGTACTCTAACAACGCAGATAGCCGGCCGGAGTGGCCGTGCGGTTCTAGGCACTACAATCTGGAACCGAGCGACCGCTACGGTCGCAGGTTCGAATCCTGCCTCGGGCATGGATGTGTGTGATGCCCTTAGGTTAGCTAGGTTTAGGTAGTTCTAAGTTCTAGGCGACTGATGACCTCAGAAGTTAAGTCACATAGTGCTCAGAGCCATTTGAACCATTTTGAACACAGATAGACACCAGCTGTTTACTTCACCAGCCTCATTCTGTACGTTCATATACTCACACCATAACCCACTATGGCCATTTGTATCGCGCCAGGTTACAGACAAAAACAGTTTTGAGGAACATCGAATCTACGTTGTGTAATATTAACATTTTGTTTACAATTATTAAACCTGCTGAGCACGCTGTATCTATAAGCATATGAAATTTTGATGTACCATCCAGGTGCCTGTAGAGATACTTACAGGTAGGGATTCTGCGTTAGGGCACGTCATTAATTCTGATTACAGAATTTCGGCTGTAGCGTAGTTGACTTCTGATGTGTGATGGAAAGTTTATTTACTCTATAGCACTGCTGAACTGTATTCAGCAGAACTTCCACTTTCGCTTAAGGTTGTAATCTGCTGTTAACTTGGAGTAATGGCAGGATATCGTCATCATACATTCCCCAAACGTCTGGTTTTAATTGTAGGCTATTCAAAAAGGGGTTCAAGATTATCTCAAAACGTAGACCAAAGGGTCGACCCCTGAGGGTATCATTTGGTGATTATTTTTGTCAGATTTTTTTTGGAAGTCGACAGAGTGACAGTTCTATGTGCACAGCAGTCCATAAGATATTTATAAAGTTTACCTGGACAGTTAAGATGCCTCAGCTGAGAAAAATAAAGGCTGTCAGCATAGTTTGTTGAAGGTACCAGATATATCAGAAATGACAGCGACGACGATCACCAGGTCTAGAGTGTGGATAACAGCGACCTCTCAATACATTTTCCCTTTCTGAAGTCACATCTAGCGTCAATAATTCCAGTCTCACTCCTGTGAATGTAGAGCCACCTATTTAGCACCTTATTTGGGACTCTTTCCAGGACCATTAGTATAATGAAAAATAACCGAAATACACTGACAGCTGTATCCTTCACTTGCACACTGTGATTCACAGGTATAGACTGACACCAGTGTCGCGTGACACTCATGTTATACAAAATCCAAATCTTAAGAACAGTTGTTGTGATTGTAAACATGACATCAACAGACCGCTGTATAAAGATTATTTAAAAAAATTAAAGTTATTGAACATCGAAATTCATGAAGGACAAAAGACTACGGAGGCCAGTGACAAATTAATGAAAGAATAAAAACTACAAAGGAAGCTGGGAACTCAACAAGCTGAAATTAGGATTTTTTTTGTCTGCTTCTCATTAAGGTTCTCCGTATTGTGGACTCTCTCTTGAGCAAATGGCGTCAAACCATCAATGTTTGTGAGGAGACGGCGTGGAACCCATTCTCGCCACACTCATGTACGTTTTCTTCTGTTCTCTATGCTACATCGCAGCACATTTTCTGGCTCATTGCGGGCTCAACTTTCAACACTAATAATGTTGATGTCGACGCCACATTAAATCACAACCTTCGTTTTTGTAGCTCGAACAGTCTGTGAGTTTACTGCAGATACATAGTGCCCAACGGGCACAATATTTCGGCGATCAGATAGCTTGGCATCGTCAGACGCGCTATCGAACTGACATCTCGAGGGCGCACGGCTGACTTATGTCCTCTTCCAGCCCCTCCCACGAGCCGTTCTATACGATGCCCTGGCACAAGAGCGCATGTCCGCGGTCGAGGAGGAGATACATTAGTCGAGTGTGTCATTGGCTGTAGTCGCAGAGCAGTGTCTGTCTGAGGCTCTTGCGCTGGAATAAGAGCTTACCAGGATCTTAGCACAAACTTTCAAATACTGTAGCAGTGTCGTCAGAGATACCAACGAAATATTATCCAGGGAGCCGCAGCTCGTGATCGTGCGGTAGCGTTCTCGCTTCCCGCGCCCGGGTTCCCGGGTTCGATTCCCGGCGGGGTCAGGGATTTTCTCTGCCTCGTGATGCCTGGGTGTTGTGTGATGTCCTTAGGTTAGTTAGGTTTAAGTAGTTCTAAGTTCTAGGGGACTTATGACCATAGCTGCTGAGTCCCATAGTGCTCAGAGTCATTTGAACCATTTGAACTATCCAGGGACAATCTCGTCAACTGGGGCTGGGGCTATAATCTCTGCAAGGCTTGAGAATACAGCACTGTCTCTAATTAAGAATATACTCTGGAGAAACGACGTTCTGGAGACCAGGTCAGATGGAGCAAGTACACCCACCATACCAGACACACGCAATCGCATATTCGGTCACCGACACAGACCCCGTTCAGTACGTCTCATGGTGAGAGGGCTTGTAAGTCAGCTGTGCCCTCTCAGGTCAGTTCATGAACCTGACGACTAATACATGTCCGATGGCCGAAATACAGTGCCCAATGGAAGCTATGAACTGGCAGTAACTCCATGGACTGTTCGATCAACAAATATGCTAGGAGGAACTAAAGAATGACTTCGTTTTCATAGTTATTAAATCACTATTTTACCTTCCAGTCGCACCCTGACTCCATAAAACTTCTCGTGGTATACAGACGACAAAACTGGAGAATTCAGTTTGGTACCTGTATCGTTATAACGAAGCTATAAAGGCTTGGAATGAACAACGTAGATGACACTATGCTGAGCGAATCTGTGGCCGCGTGGTAATGATCCCAATTTTCAAAAAACTTACGGGAGTGTAGCCAGGTAAAATTTACAGCGACCGCTGATATTTCGCCGGGAGTACAACCCGCCATTTTCAAGGCACGAACTGCAACGGACAGGCGATGTACAGGCAAATTTTAAACCTCGGTTCTCGGAGTAATTCAGGAAAGATAACAAACACACACTGAACACTAGTGCCACCAAAGATGACCAAAGTTAGAGATATCGACAGTGAGACTACGAACTAGCAGGTGAGGTAGTATTAATTCTGTCCCTCTATTTTTTTTTTATTTTTCATTTTTTTTTACGAGGGAGAGAGTAGGATTCCAGGCAGAGTTTAAGCAAAAACCTCCATAGCTGTTTACAAGGTTACTCGCTAATTAAATCTCAACTGCCTCCGTAATAACACTGTCTCAATAGCTGGACGTGCATGTCAATATTTTGGTATTGTGATATAACATCGGGTGACCAGTATCTAAGCAATGTTCGGCAATAGCAGATGTACTTGGCTGCTGTAATCGTGTGTGCCGTTTATGCTCAGTACATCTGTCCTCCATGGTCCTGATAGTCAGGCCAATATATGCCATGCCACAGCTACAAGGAATGCGATATACACCCGCCTTACGCAAACCAAGACCTCCATCTAAAAGTAGGGTGCTTTTGGGTTCGGTTAAGGATGATCATGGTTTGCGTAAGGCGGGTGTATATAGCATTCCTTGTAGCTGTGGCATGGCATTTACGAGTATTGTCCTGACTATCAGGACCCTGGAGGACCGATGTACTGAGCATAAACAGCACACAAGATTACAGCAGCCAAGTACATTTGCTATTGGCGAACATTGCTTGGATACTGGTCACCCGATGTTATATCACAATACCGAGATATTGACATGCACGTCCAGCTATTGGGACAGTGTTATTAAGGATGCAGTTGATATTAAATTATCGAGTAACCTTGTAAACAGGGATGGAGGTTTTTGCTTAAACCCTGCCTGGAATCCTGCTCTCTCCCTTGTCAAAAAAACAAAAAATAGACGGACAGAGTTAATGTTACCTCACCTGCTAGTTCGTAGTCTCACTATCGATATGTCTTCCGACTTTGGTCACCTTTGGTGCCACTTGTGTTCAGTGTGTGTGTGTGTGTGTGTGTGTGTGTGTGTGTGTTTTACCTTTCCTTAATTACTCCGAGAACTGAGGTTTTAAATTTGCCTGTACATCGCCTGTCCGTTGTAGTTTGTGCCTTGAAAATGGCGGGGAGTACTCCCGCCGAAATATCGGCGGTCGCTGTAAATTTTTCCTGGCTGAATTCCCGTAAGTTGTTTGAAAATTGTATACGCCAGGAGAAACTCAGGTCTCACGATTTCAGTGGTTGTGATACAACTGAAAAATGTGGAGAAATGCACTACTGCCTGGGAAACAGAAAGAAAGACACGAATGAATCCAAATGCAAAGAACATGTAGCAGAAGACTATTTAACTTCTAGAGCTATGAAGCCCAACTCGCATTCTCTCCTGTTCCATTGGAAACGGTCATGTTAACTCTTTCAAGAAATGATTAACTTCTACACTTTTGAACCAAAACATTATGATATTCGCGAGGTTGAATACCACTTGGTGGCACTGCAGGTGCATGACGCGATAAGAGAGTATGTAAGCGGATCAGAGACGGACGGCGAATCATTCTAGTGACGATACGAGCCTTAATGGAAAAATACACTGACACAAGCGATATTGACAAGGAGTAGATTCTTATTGCCCAGTGCCTGGAATCTAACATCTTGAAAATGGCGAAGTTGGTTATGGATTTATGTGCTACTGTCGTGAGTATCTACAGAAAGTGATTGAAGGACAGTGAACCATGAGTAGCCGCTAGGTGTTGGGTATATTATCAGTGGGTACTCTGACTCTAAAGGGACACCTATCTCAATGTCACTGATAAGGACTTGTAGTGTAGGTTACTCATTTGTACTAGCTGTATTCAACGTCACTCTCCACTCCCCTCTCCCTGGGGAATTACCGGCTGTAGATCAAGGTCATCCCTGTCCTACTCAAACACCTTAAGCAAGTTGACTAGGGCCCAATAAAGCTCGGTACTGGTCACATGGTATAAAATTGGCGGGAAACCCCTGCATGAATTGGAGCACATCAAAATGGAAGGAAGTCCTCCCCCCTTCCCCCCCCCCCTTAGACCAATACGATTGGATCTCTCCCTCCCACTTATCAGCCACCATAACTGCCTCTTCATTCGAGGTCTGTACACTATGGGGAGAGGTTCAGGTTTCTTACAAACAAATTATTATCATTAACAATAATTATATTGTATATTGCAAGGGTCTGGATATTATAACAATGAAATAACAAATTAACTAGTGGTTTATTATTAACAATTTCTTTTGCAATACAATTTTTTGCAAGAATATTTAGTTGTTTATTAACAATAATTTTTATAATTTTATTTACAAATAAAATGTACAAAAAATATTTATAAAGATGACTTATGTACATTGGTTTATTCAAAAATCTATTTTTTTCAATTTTTTTTTCCTTTTTTAATGACTTGCGACTATCAAGTACATTTATTTACACTAAATCTGGTAGAGAGAGAAGACATTAAATACTACGTTCCCCATTATTGTATGTTTCTGTAGACAGTAATTATTCTTTTATACAATATTTACATTTTTAATCATTTTTCTTTCTGATCATTCTATATAAAATATATACGTTCTTTTCTTTCAGATCATTTTCTATATGTAGTATCTATGCGAAATGAGGACTAGCAGTAGCAGGCGAAGAAAAACCACACGTACAAACAAATATATACAATATTTAGATGCAAACATAGCGTGTACACAATTTCTACGCACAAATAGTGTGCAGTCTTTTGTACTTACTCGTACACACAATTATGACAAGTGATTCATCCAACTATTCTACACAGACATCCACTATTTACAAACAAACTAATCAGCCACATACTTGATCACTCAATGAACAGCGTGAGTATTGGAGGGTTCTGATCCTATCCCCACAGACCGTTTGTCGTCAAGACGCGACAGCCTGACTTTTCAGCTGCAGGATAGTATGTACCTCATGGGCTTTCGATAGAAAGACTACTTGACGCACCATATGCGGAGCGGTGACAACGCCCTCGAATAAGCTTCTCTTGTAATCCCATATCGAGATCTGAGACCGCATGATGCATGCCCTCAGCCCACCTCTGGGTGCCACCTGCATCTATGGCTTGACTTGAGCCCTACAAACTCCATAATCTGCGAACCATTCGCCTCGTCTTTCATCATCCCTGTAACTTTCTTGTTTTCAGGTGTTATTACGAAAGGTTTATCAGCCACAGAGTTATATGTGTCGAATTCTTCGTGGTTGTGCCTAATTACTTCATTTGAAATGCAGCTTGTCACCCAACAGTAGAAACTGTCTGTATCTACGTATATAAAGTAATTAGGGGTCGGAAAAGTCCTGGTTTGCAAACCCATAGTACAATCGCTACATGTGGAGTTTAGGGATGTTCAGAACACACATGCCAGTATAGATAGGCTTCGTGAACTGCACTGTAACCTTATACAACTCCACAGCTATTAGTCCTTGATTAAAGGTTGTGACCCATTTGAAATCTGACGTAACGATATAATCTCTTGCACCATAGTGCCCATCCTAACGATAAACTAAATGAATTTCACACAGTTCCATAACATTTTTCATTGTTTTCCCGAAAACTAAAGAGTTCATTAATTTGTAAAATTCCTTTTCAAATTCACATGTCACAAGAGTCCTCCACTTGGTGATTAAATCAATGTACTCCTTGAGATTCTGGGCGTGATGCTAACAAGTTTCATCTCAAACCTAAGACACTGCTGGATATTTATATAGTGTAGAGTATATCCTTACTTGTTGCCAGCGTTGTCATGACCTTGGAGACAGAACCTTTGCGTGAGACTAGGCCCTACAAACACAGCGGCAAGTTGCTCTTTGTGTGTCATGCAAATGAGTGGGATATTCCAGGTATGCTTCCAGGACATATCCGTCACTATAATCCTCATCCTCATCATGGATCTTTTCCCCAATCTGGCGATTTCCCTTTTGAACATCCGTGACAATCAGAGATAGATACATGGCTTGCCTATAAAGGTTGTTTACACCCAATTAAAGGATGTAACTTAAATCGTCAGATGATCAGTACTCCTCGCTGATTAGTGTGTTACTGACCTTGGAATACCTGTTCGTGCACTGGCAAAGCCTCCGCAAATCCCAAGTATGAAGAAGAGTAGCACGTCGACACCAGTCAGCAGTTAGATGTCTACCAGAGTGCTTCTTAACGTAGTGTCCCATGAAAGCCCTGAAGCAGTGAAATGGAAGACAGGATCCAGAAAGGTTGTGTCCAGGCATATAGTCCGGAACTTCTCATAGATGTCAGTGGGTGTACATCACTGTTCATGTATAATCTTACATATTCTCCTAAGGCACGGATCTCGAGCTCCTGCCAAACATTCACAGTGTGCTCATACTCCACATCCGGTATCACCTCAGCAAGTTTCTGAAGAGATGCGTGAGTGAAATATAGCGAATCCAAGAAACGGAGCAATATTTTCGGAGGGATTCTCTTGGAAAATGAACTGTATCGGGAATGTCAGTCAACTTATCACTCTTCAAACCTAAATCTGAACAGGGAAGTGTGCGTCATACCGGCCCAAATTGTGGAAGAAGATGCATATGTGTCATTGCAGTTGGTATTTCAAATTGCAAGCATTGAGTGCTACGCCGCGAAATTTCCCCGTTAGATGATGATGGTCGCTACTCGGAGTGCCCGCTTCCCTATCCAACGGCAGCCCACAAATATGTCCTAAATTCCATAAACTTCTCACGCAAGTTTCTCGAGCAGACACGTCGCAGGATTATCCCCGAAGAATGATTCGAATTTTTTGCAGCTGGAGTCATAAAAGCATACAGACTGATACGATGTCACATACGATACATGTTGTTCTGTGAAAGTGGTATGAGAGTGCCTCTCACCTTCAAAATGTGCTACAGTAGCTAGAAGGCACTCAAAGTCAGTGTATACAATGACAGGACATCACCCCTGGTGGTGAGCATTCTTTAACTTCAAAAACTTTTTATGCTGGGTGGGCATTTCCTCACAGACCGGTTCCTAGCTCGAGCAGTCATTGAGATTCCTTTTAAGATACTCTTTGTAAAGGAGTTGAGGCATCTACGGCAAAAATATCCTGTATATTTTGTTTGTGCTCATTTGGGAGGCAAGCAGGTGGGACATGCTTTTGATACAGATTTAGTGTTGCTTCTCGCCCTCAGAGAGTAGCAACGAATCTACGTATTTGGTGCCCTGACCGGCTAATTTTGAAAAGCACAGGAGTCCTATTATTTTATGGTTGACTTCTTTGTTCTGCACAAAGTCCTCATAGTCATCTTTTTCTTCTGTCTTGCTGAAATCAACATCCAGGTTGCAAACACGAACAGAAATATCAGGGTTCTGCCTCTCAAATTTTGGAAGATCCTAGAGTTTTACAGGCTATGAGGTGGTTTTGAAAGTGCAGTGCCTGCAGGCATCACGTGTTTTGTATTTTCTAGTACGCTGAGTATGTTTCGGGAAACTTCTATGACAAGCCAGAAGTGGCCGTGAGAAGCAATATTCATTCCTCTCATCTAGATTCAGGACATTAATACCTGTGCCGGCTGATGTGACCGAGCGGTTCTAGGCGCTTCAGTCTGGAACCGTGCGACCGCTACGGTCGCAGGTTCGAATCCTGCCTCGGGCATGGATGTATGTCATGTCCTTAGGTTAGTTAGGTTTAAGTAGTTGTAAGTTCTAGGCGACTGATGACGTCAGATGTTAAGTCCCATAGTGCTCAGAGCCATTTGAACCATTAATACCTGCCTGTTTAGCAATAAGCCCTTCCGGAATAGGGATGTAACTGGACCACCCCCCATTAAGTGGATCAAAAACATGAGTATATATAAAGGTGTGCGTCTTACTCGACCCGCTTTCCTGCTTCTCTGAGAAACAGCCCATTGTGACACTCTTGGCAAAAGTTCCAAACCTCTCTGCGATTTAATCACATTATGATATAATGCCAGTTCTTTCCCAAACTTGTACGATGCTCTTTTCTTAAAAAAAAAAAAATGGTTCAAATGGCTCTGAGCACTATGGGACTTAACTTCTGTGGTCATCAGTCCCCTAGAACTTAGAACTACTTAAACCTAACTAACCTAAGGACATCACACACATCCATGCCCGAGGCAGGATTCGAACCTGCGACCGTAGCAGTCGCGCGATTCCGGACTGAGCGCCTTAACCGCGAGACCACCGCGGCCGGCTCTCTTTTCTTCAACAGCATCATTGGCTTCTTTCGGTGCTGGCGGGGGTGGGGGGCATCGAGAAAAGTTGCAGACTCTCAGCAGCCCAAATTCGTGTTTTCAATACGGGCTTGTGAGATCCTGCCCCAAAAGTGCCAGCAACCACAGAGTAGGCCAGTGCGGGTGCAGGACTTAACTGGTGATCCGTAAAAGAGTGGGCAGGGGTAGGTCCAGAGTAATGACAAGGAAATGTACACTGGTGACCATCACGAGACGGTCCAGGGCGCAGAGAGCGTGGGTACATTAACAAAGTACATTAACAAATGAGATGGTGTCATCAGCCCATACCACGTTGATGATGATGGATCCGCGTGCTGTGGTGCTTGCGGGCGCGGCTATTACACCGTCGATGAAACAAGCTGGGACGACGAATGTATCTTCATCGTGGCTGGTATAGGAGTTGTTGTTGCAGGCACACCCCAAGTCCACATATGCCCAACACGCTTGCAACAGAAGGAAAAGAAGAAGAAAAAATTAATCATCAGACTGCAGCTATAACGAACACACGCGAAAATACGGATAAAAATCATCTTCAATACTTGCCTGTACCATCAATAGAGTCAAATTGGGGTCGCTTTTAGCCCCTGACAAACCATCATCATAACCATTTCCATTATAATGTTTCAACTCTGCTACTTCTGCTGGCGCTGTAAATGTTGCTGCTAGCAAGTCTCAAACCGGAATGTCTTCTCCCACCAAAACAACTCATATTTATAGCTGAAAACGACATTGCTTTGTTTTCCTTTGTTTACTTTAACCAATAGGAACCGAGTATTCTTATATCTAATCACATGGTTTTAGGTATGATGGCACCGGCTCACCGTTGTTCATGAGCAACAGTGTCTTACTCCTCTTCCATTAGTGTTCTTAAATATAGGATCATATTTCAGTGCAGGTGCGCGCTGGTCCATCAAGTATACAGTGCCTCTGCAGATGAAGGACAACAATGATTCTCCTATGCTTTGAGATTTGCTGTTTGCTGTGACTGGTATCTGCGGAGTCCTACCCACACCTCAGACACCGCTGTCGGGCCTGTTCAAGGAATGCCATACATATTTTAGTAATGTGCCTTTTGCGGATGCCCACTAGCGTGAAAGCCTCGGTGTCATGTGTAAGCATCACACTACTCACCGCTTCCGCAATAATAATAACAGAAGGTAGTGAAAATACTGTTCTACATCACCAGCGAGACAACACTTAGGGGTGCGTAGCGCCCAGTAGCGGAGGGAATTCGCCATCGCACAGAGCCTGCCCACGGCCCTGCGTGAAATATTTTTACCAGTAGCACTCAGCGAGGAATGTTTATAAATCTTTCTGTAATATTTTATACGAGTATACCAACAGCAAGAGTTTGCGTATCCGATTCCCACGTTAAATAATTAAAGGTGTAGACAGACTGATAACATATGGTTCCGCCCACATGCTGCCAAAGTTGTTTCTACTACGCTGCAGAAGTTTCTAGGAAACTCTTACTCATCCTCCATACAGTCCCAGTCTCTCTTCGCACGATTTCCATATTTTTGGAGCCCTGAAGAAATGCATTAATGGCCGTCGGTTTGCTTCGTATGAAGAGGTGCACGCCTGGGAACAGTCATGGTTCTGTAGGCAACCACAAACATTTCCGCATGAAGGCACTGACCGTCTTGTCTCACAGTGAGATGAATGTATTAACACTTATAGCGACTACTTTTGAAATAATAAAAAATTAACTTAAATTTTCTGCATCTGTCTCTTTTTCATTTGACTATCCCGTCAGTGGCTGGCTACGGAATGGTTCAAATGGCTCTGAGCACTATGGGACTTAACATCTGAGGTCATCAGTCCCCTAGACTTAGAACTACTTAAACCTAACTAACTTAAGGACATCACACACATCCATGGCCCAGGCAGGATTCGAACCTGTGACCGTAGCGGTCGCGCGGTTCCGGACTGAAGCGCCTAGAGCCGCTGAGTCACAACGGCTGGCTGGCCACGGAATAGTAACTGTCCTACAGTTGGCGCGCTCACATAGCGCTATTACGTCTATTTTATTAGCGCGTCTGCCTTCCGGGCAGTGAGGGACTTCCCTCCTCCTTTACCTATCGATTACTGTTCTAAAATTCCCTAAGCATAAAGAGTGAGGTTATATAGAGTGTTTCTCACATTCACAAAAGAAACGAAACAGATCTCGTAATAACATTCAATGAAATAAATACACAAATGATGTAGCGCACAAAATTAAGGTAATAATAATATTTACATGTATGATATGAAGTGCCAGCAACATTATATTATAGATATACACTACGGGTCAAAAGTTTTCTTTCACCCATGATAAAAACTATACACTTTATTTCAGATTACAAATACATGGTACGAACTAAATGGAACTACTACTACTACTACGTGATCAGGCCCAGTGGACCGCACGCATCTACAAGTTTCCTCCTCCACTGTATTCTGTCCATTGCTGATATCCGCCATCCTTTCACATCTATTAACACTTGGTTTAAATCTTCATGGAGTCCATCCCTCCAACGCTTCCTGGGACTCCCTGGCGGTCTCTTTCCTGTAGGTGTGAAATCCAGGAGCTTCCGAAGCCATCTGTGATCCTCCATCCGGGCCACATGGCCGGTCCACTGCATTCGTTTGGCTTTGACAGTTCCTGCTATTTTGGGCTGCTGGTATAGTTCCTCAAGCTCTCGGTTGTATCCGATCCTCCATTCTCCTGTGTCTGCATCCAGAACCAGATCGAAGATCTTCCGAAGCACTTTTCTTTCAAAAACAAGGAGCTTACGGAAGTCCTGTTTCCGGATACTCCATGTCTCACAGCCATATAAAACAACAGGCTGGATCAGGGTTTTGTACAGTCGAATCTTGAACTGTCTGGAGAGTAAGCCTCGGAACTAAATGGAACAAAAAATAAATATTTTTCTCTCTGTCATTAAGCGCAATACACTATGAATTAGATTTTAGCTTGTTGAGAGTATCTAACCTTTTCCCTCAGAGCAGCGGCACAAACTCCAGGCATTCTGGTGATACGATTTCGTAGTGTTTTTGTAGATATTCCAATCCAACACGTCTGTTAATTATTCCATAGACCTTCAACATTTGACGACCTCACTTTTCCGACCTCCCTGCCTAGTTCATCCCACAAGGGTTGACTGGGATTTAAGTCAGGTGACTGACTTGGTCGTATCATATTCTTCAGTACGCACATATCTCATTTCTACTGACATACCCTCTGCACAGTTTAGAAGCGTGTTTGGGATCATTGTCCTGCTGCAGAACAAAGCCAAGACCAATAAATCTGTTGCTAGATGGAACTACATTGTCGATCAGTATCCTGTGATATCCGCACACCATGACCGACCCTCCACCAAGCTTCACCTTTGGCGTCACGCGCTGACTCTTCATACGTACTTCACGAAGACGACGAACAAAATTTCGATTATGGTTTCAAAATATTTCCGACTTAGATTCGTCCGTGAGTAACACCCTGAACCATGCTGCACACTCCAGTTATTATGTTGATGTGCTCATTCCAATGTTTTCACCTCATTTTGTTTCCATAGTCAAGGATTTTCGGTTGCTATGCGTCCCTTTAAATCTTATTCACGAAGACGGCGTTGCACGATGGAGACAGAGACTGGACCTACTCAACGCTATTTACGTCCTCGCTAATTTCAAGTGCAGCACAAGTCCTCTGACGTCTGCTCTGTACACAAATGAACTGATTTTCCCTGTATGATAATACGCGGGGTCTTCCAGCTCACCAAAACGCTTGCATTGGCATCAGCTGCTTGAACTGCTGCAAGGTTTACACCGCTGTAGATAGGGTTACGCCAATTTTTGTTGCTATTGTCCTATCTGGATAGCCTTCCTGATGCAGCGCTACAATTACAGCACGTTTTTCAATTCCAACCTCCTGCTTCCGTCCCACTGGAAGGTAGTATCGTTCTAATCCGATCACCGAGCGAGGTGGCGCAGTGCACACTGGACTCGTATTCGGGAGGACGACGGTTCAATCCCGCGTCCGGCCATCCTGATTTAGGTTTTCCGTGATTTCCCTAGATCACTTCAGGCAAATGCCGGGATGGTTCCTTTGAAAGGGCACGGCCGATTTCCTTCCCCATCCTTCCCTAACCCGAGCTTGTTCTCCGTCTCTAATGACCTCGTTGTCGACGGAACGTTAAACACAAATCTCCTCCTCCTCTAATCCGATCAATTACACAAACAAACTGCTAGATGCACACAATGTACGGTAAACTAACGCGAACCCATCACTAAACAGACAGCTGAAGGAATGAGGCCTATTCTTATGTAAAGGAACGTCAGTCTTGTGGAGGATACTCGTCAGTGCCCCTCTATGCGAACAAGCACAAAAATACGCAAGAGGCACGTAGTCTTTACACGTTTATCCTTGTTTTATTATCAGAATGGGAATACGATAAAGTACTCAAAACGAAATCCATAGCTGTGATGGAAAACTTTTGACCTGTCGTGTACAGGATAGGTGTCACACGGTCATTGATGATTAGATCCCATAGAGCTTCCAAACTGCGGGAACTTGATTGCTACGTTTCACTCGCTGTTACAAATAGGACCAGACATTTGTTATGGGATTAAAATCGGGTGATTTAGAAGGCCGGTTGAGATGCTATAAGGTGCTTGTGCACTCACCAGGCGTCCAGTCCTCTGAACACGGCTGTTGTCATCTTCGTCGGCGAGAGCGTCTGCAGCATACTCATCAAGAAGATGTAGGCTAAAGGGCAATAGGTGATCAACGAGAAAGATCAAAAGAATATTCTGGTTCATGTTCAAAGTAACCTCAACGAGTTGTCTCAAGTGTAGGTAAGAAAAACATTCTCACATCATCACAGAACCATGTCCAGCACGCACTACACCTTCCACACACTGTGGGTTACAAGCCTCATAGGGCCGTTGGTGCACTCGAAGATTTGCATTATTTGAAAAGAGGAAAAATAGCTACTATCCAGTTTCTGTGTTATTTGGCGCCTTCACATGTCGTTGTGTGCAGCGACCTTTAGCTAGATACCTGACTGCAAATGTTCGTTACTTGCAGTTCCCTTCGTATGTTCGCTCGGAAACTGCGATTCATTGACAGCAGCAACTCCTTTCTAATTTTTAATCCATTGCATTTTTTACTTTCTCTTTGGTACTAAGCAAGTTTGCCTCTGGTCTAATCACAGGTGTGATGCTATATCTAGCAGCAGACGGACGCAAACATACAACGTCAGTATAATTTTGGGCGAAATCTGGCAGCATTGGAACCAGCGCGGCGCTGCGCTACAATCAGCTGAAAGTGAGGTACATTCTCACTTTGGATGTTTCTGTAAGACCACTGCTCTCTTCGGCTCTGTTCGTCAGTCAGCCCGAACCGACTGCTGGCGAAGATGTTCACACGCCTCGTTGTGCATAGGTTAAGGGTGCACAGAATTTTTGGTTTTGTGAATGTCAATATCAAAGAGGTGAGTTTTCTTTGTCATTTTTTGCTGATATGAGAACCGATACCGTTAAAACGTCCAGAGAGTTACTCTAGAAGTTTTAATGTCTTTTTTTTTCTTTTTGATTAAGGTAACCGATTATGCATCATGACGAGCTGGTGACGAAGACACAGGGCGAAGATTCGAAGGTAGTGCCGAAAGAAACCGTAAAAGAAAATTATGGGAAGGATTCCAGTAATCACAAGAAGGTGCCCTAGAACAGTTTTTGTGCACCCATTCATCGCAGTCGTTTGACCAAACGTCTACGACAGAGTCGATCAGCACAGTGATGGGTGAAATAACAGAGGAAGAAACTACAGAACGAGAAATTTTGAGTAAGGACGACGATCTCTCTACTTCTAATGAAAAATATGAGCCAGTGGTAGTGTTTTCATCATCTGAAACTGCAAGATTAGATTCGAAAAAAATACAGAAGCTCTCTCTGAGTCAAATCTAGCCGAACTGCTGGGACCAACAATTGATTTGAATGATCCGGGAAACGACCAGACATCATTAATGCTTCAGTGATGGAAATTCTGGTACAAAAGAGTTCTGTGAAAATTCCTTTATCACTCACATTCCCAAGAAATGAAGACGGTTGGCGCTTTTCCAAATATTTTTGTTACTATAAATTAGCAGTAGGTGAAATTAATTCAAGAACTTGGCTCATTTACTGTAAATCTCAAGATGTCACCTACTGCTTCTGTTGCCAGTTCTTCAACGTTAAACCCACACTACATATGACAAGTAAAGTCTGCATACCTGACGGAATTAACTCATGGAGTCGTTGTAGTGGGGCCTTTCGAAAACACGAACGCTTGAAGAATCACACTTCGTGTTTCATATAATGGATTTGGCACCTTCCACCAAGCTGGTGTTCTTGGCATGGTACGAATCCCATAAAAAAATTTTAATGTATACATCGGTTTCAAAATATGTGTAAAATAACTTTTTAACCCAATTACGCATTTAAGTCCGTTTCTCGAGTGTTCCTATTCACCCCATTATACTTTACTTACTGAAATTTACAAATATTATTGCTTTTGATGAAAATCGAGGTTGTATTGACCATTACTGTCAGATTCAAATATTTTTATAAACATTGTGTTTTCTACAAAACATTTATTTACTTATTGTCAAAAACTTCCTGGGTCGGGAAGAAGTTTTGCTTATTTGATGTTTTTCTTAAGACAATGTGAGGATGACAAGTCAATAGTCAACAGGACGTCATGTGCAGTATCTTCAGAGCTAGTTTCTTCGGACGAATGTTTTCAATAGGGCTTATTGTTTCCCGCTTGATTTGAGTTGTTGTTTTGGTTATGCTTTGTATTAAAGTTCAGTAGATATTAGCACAAAGCCAACAGCCTTGCTGTAGTGCTAACACTGGATCCCATCAGATCACCAAAGTTAAGGGCAGTCAGGCTGGGCTAGCACTAGCATGGGTGACCATTTGGATGCCGAATGTTGTTGGAGAGCAGGGTGCACTTAGCCCTTGTGAAGGAAACTGAGGAGCTACTTTATTGAGAAGTAACGGCTCTGGTCTCCTAAACCGACATACCGCTGGGAGAGCAGCGTGCTGATCACATGCCCCTCCATTTCCGCATCCAGTGACTCCTGTGGGCTGAGGATAACACAGGGATCGATCGGTACTGTTGGGCCTTCAGGACGTGTTCGGGTGAGGTTTAATTTGTTTTAGATATTAGTACCAATGTGGATACATGTTCTTTTATATAGTAAGAGAACTCCTACGTAATCAGTGGCCGCAAAACTACAGTGGTGTGGCAGTGGATAATTTTTCAATGCACATAATCCGAGTTGTCCCATATCGGGATGTCATCTGCATGAAACATTGACAGTGCCATCCACGTCATCAAGAAAGAACTTGACATGATACAACATACCTCCAGCTCATGGCATCATGGGATCCTGTGTCTTATACCGAGTCTATCCATAATGTTATGGTTCCAAACACGCTGGTCATACCATCATTTCCCATGACACTACCACAAGATATTGCATCGGACAGCAAGCCTGTCAGATCAAGCCAAATGTGATCATGTTCACTTTTCAGTCACATACACTAGTGGTCCACCTGCATCATGGAAACAAATTTGGGCCATTCATGCCCAAACACCTAGAGATGTGATTCACTCTTATGGAGAACATTTTCACACAGCAATAAACTGTAGATGATTTCGAACAGTTTACCTTGGTGATCTGCAACCTTGACCAATGTTCTTTGTCAGCAATGTGGCATTGCGGCATAGGACACACACACACACACACACACACACACACACACACACACACACACAGGAGCTCGCCACATGATTCAGGCCTGGCGACGTGTAAATAACGAAACTGTGCCCATATATTACTCCTCAATTCTGACGAAAATGTTTGCTGCTGATTCCACAAACGTTTCTCCTCGAAAACTACCAAGAGCAGGGTGCCATACTCACACCCAGATGCCTCTCACAGTCTGCCTTAGAAGCAGCCAACCATGACGACCACCACCTGCACCTAAACTCACAGAAGAGTAAGACGTGCAGATTTCAGGGCAAGCCCATATCATGCGAATCAACTTCAATAGATGTCAGATGTGCAGCTTCACAAAGGCTGATCTCTGATCATTCTATGGGAATGACATTTTTGGTCGACAGTGGATCAGATGTCAGCATCCTAGCGTTAATTCCTCCCTTGCAGACAGATGCACAGACGGGACTCAATTGAAAGCAGTTAACGATTCGACCAATCAAACACATGGACGAAAAACACTGGCAGTTGATGCTGGACTCGCACAGAAAGGCAATTGGACCTTTATGCTGGCTGATATCGACCACCCTATACTGTGCGCCGATTTCCTGATGAAAAACGCAGTGGCTGTGGAATTACACAATGCAAGCCTCATCTGTTCCACCGACCGCCACTTCATACATGGAATACAGGGGCAGCTAATATCTCACAACTACCTGAATGAAGACAACCTCAGAGCATTGGAGGATGACAGAAGCTGGTAGGAGTATAACTACCGCAATCTGCAAGGGACCATCCATAGTTTGGAGGAGTAGATCAATGCAGACAGACGCATGTCCAACATGTTACATACAGAAAATAACAGGCTGAAGATTGCCATACTGAAGAAGGAGCCAACATGCAGATGGCTCAAATGACTTTAAAACAGCGGCAGTCCTCCATCATTTCCCCTGTGGTGACACCACCCAAGCAGCAGCGACACAGGGAAAAAAGGGACCAAACCATTCTAGACAGATATCCCGTGCCACATACATATAGGGATTCACTCATTTGCTGGCTGGCAAGACCATACTCAGTGCGTTCGTGTGCCATAAGGCTTACAACCAGATTCCCATGGCCAAACCAGATGTACTTAAAATGGCAGTGACAGCCCCCATTCAGGCTATTTGAATTTTTGGCAATATCATCTGGGCCCAAAAACGCTGCACGTACTTGGCAGAGAGTTTTGGACAGCGTACTAAGAGGCTTACCTTATTGTTTTGCGTACTTGTAAGATATTTTGGTGTTCTCCAGAAATGCTCAGGAACACGAGAAACATGTGAAGAAGATGCGTAAGAGGCTTAATGATGACGGTATAGCACTAAACAAGAACAAGTGCGTATTCGGGAAACCCGTGATGACCTTCCTAGGTTACAAAGTGTTAGCTCAGGGCATTTTTCCACTGCATGGAAGATTGAAGTTGTTGCGTACCTTCCTCGAATCAAAACTGCCAGGAACTCGGGCGATTTCTGGGGATCATAAACTTTTATCGCCGCCACTTCCTCATAATGCCCACTATTCAGACACTGTCAAACAACGCATTGGCTAGACATAACAAAAACGGCAAACGCACACTTCCGTGGACGCCTGAGATAGAGTCAGTCTTCACGAAATTGCAAAACAGTCTACATAATGCAGTTGCTCTCACACACCATGCACCGGTAGATCATCTAGCCTTAGCAGCAGATGCCAATCAGTTCGTGATAGGTGTGGCACTCCATGAGAAAGTGAACAAGTGGCAACCACCACATTTTCTCTCTCAAAAGTTACATGCTGGCCAAACTCTCTGCAGTGCCTATGACAGGGAACTCCTCTTGATGTATGAGGGTGTCAAGCACTTCTGACCCTCCATTGAGGGCAGACCTGCCACAATATTCACCAATCATGGCAGGTTCTCACAAAATCAGTGTTTCTTGACAGGCTCGCCAAATCAAGTACATATGATTATTTTCTACAGATGCATGCCATATCCATGGAGCTGACAGTATTGTGGCAGACTTTTTCATGTATCAATGGGATAACACGAATGTTCAATTATTCTGAGTTGCAAGTGCTCAAACTTTGGACATGCAACTACAATTTTTGCTGATGGATTCCTCCACTGGCCTGTGTTTTCAACTTATGAATGCACTGTGCAGCTCATCTGAGGTATGGTGCAACATTTCTACTGCTAGACTGTGCCCATATATTACTCCTCAATTCTGACAAAAGGTATTAGACGGCATCCACAACTCGACGCACCCAGAAACTAACACCTCAGTGAGGTTGGTGACAAACTGTTTCATATGGCCATCACTTAAAAAGAATACACGGGAGTGAGCCTCTCCTGCCTTCAGTGACAATACAGCAAAGTAGGACGCCATGTGCATGCTCTAGTAGGACAATTTCCGACATTTACTGCATGCTTCGGGCATGTCCACATTGATTTCGGGTAAGACCCCTCCCCCTTTCCAAAGGCTGTAGGTATTTCTTTATAGCAGTTGCACAAGATTGGCAGAGGTCATTTGGAACAGAGACATTTCCACAGAGACAATCACAAGAGCGTTCATACAAACTCAGGTGGCCCATTTCAGGTGTCCATTACTTGTTACTGCCAGCAAGAGACGCCAATTTGAGTCCATACTGCTCCAGCAATTTCAAACTTTTGTGGCTTCCAGTGTAATTGGACAGCCAGCTACAGCCCAGCCAGCAATGCTTTGGTGGGGAAATGGCAATGCAGCTTAAAGACCACCCTGATGTGCCATAAAGACTCTTGGACTGGTTTTGTTGGCTTTACAAACTGCCTTAAAAACTGGGGTGGGCTGTTTGTTGGTGGAGTTAGTGAACGGAGAACCACTACACGTTCCAGCAGAATTTCTCGTGCCTGTGCCACTCCTGGACAATGTGCAACTACCCCTCCTCTTGCAACAACTCAGAAAGCATGCAGAGATGCTGTGTGGAACTCTGATCTCACAACATGGCAAACATCCAATTTGTCATACACAAGGTTCTCGATAGCTGCTCACATGTCATGCTCTGCATGGACCTGGTTCACCATTCTCTGTGACCATCATACACTGGCCTATAACAGGTACTAGGACACAACACATATGCAGTGGATATCCTTCTCCAGGAAAACTGACCAAAAGCCCGCTTAGATACTCTCAGCATCACCCAGCACCTCACACACAACTTTATGCTTGCCTCATACTGAGCCACCCGACCATAGCCAGACAGCTATGACCCGTCCATCTTTCACACCCCAGAACCAGATGCATCAGCAGAACCAACCAACAGCACCCACCTCCCTATTGTCTGCACTTGCGCAGGCTGGGAGGTGAAGTTTATGTTCCCTGCCATGCCCAGTGCTCCGAACATTAGGTTGGGGTTGTGTGGAAGTGACAAGTGTGCAATATGTTCAGGACTAGTTTCTATGGATGATTGTTTACAGTCTTTCGTTTCCTGCTTGATGTGAGTTATTATTTCCGTTATGCTATTAATAAAGTTCAGTTGATATTAGAATAAATACATGTACATGTTGTGTTATGTAGTACAAGAACTTCCACAACAGCATACATTTTCAGCTCATATTCTTCGACATTAGAACAATCTCTGTAACCTCAAAAAGCACCAATTTTGGTGGGAAAATAGGCCAGGAAATATTAACAGAGGAAATACCACTTTATTCAGATAACAAAAGTGCTGACAATCTTTAAAATATTTTATGTAGAAACTGTTCCTATTCGTCCTGTGTTTCTATTCACCTCATTTTACAGTACATGTCTGCTCATGCACAGCTCCAAATAATTGAGGAAACCTGATGCAACTTGTGTGCAGCAGCATAAATTGACTCCTAACAATTGTTTTCCCTTAACAGTCACTCTCTCTGTTAGCACATCACCTATATTGACACTAACATATTATTTGTTTTAAATGGTCAGATTCTAAAACTCCTTTTCATCTGAGCAGCTGAGCCAAGATCCAAAGCTCTCAATAGCACACAACATTCTACCTCTGTGTCCCAAGCTGTTTATTAAAGCATATACAGAATTGCCATTAAATGAAGACTGGGGCTCTGATCAGCTTGGGAATTCTCATGTTATCAAAAACAAATAATGGCATTACTGTATGAATGCCTGAGTAGCTCACCATTCACAAGCAAACATACAAATTGCATGCCATTTTTGTCGTAATAAAATCATATCAACTGTCTTAAATGGTCTATCCTGGAGTTTCTATGTGCAAGTTCCTCTGAGGTATAATGTACCACCATAGTTCCATAATGATTTCACTCTTGACTATTAATGAAATGTTGGATAAATGATCTCAGATGGATCTGACAGTGTCCAAAGGACACAATTTTTAATATAACACCTAAAAGGAATGTGGATGGTGATTAGATTAGATTAGTACTTGTTCCATAGATCATGAATACGACACTTCATAATGATGTGGAACATGTCAGGTTAATAAAAGGTGTCTATACAAGATTTTTTTTTTTTTTTTGTCATCAGTCTACTGACTGGTTTGATGCGGCCCGCCACAAATTCCTTTTCTGTGCTAACCTCTTCATCTCAGAGTAGCACTTGCAACCTACGTCCTCAATTATTTGCTTGACGTATTCCAATCTCTGTCTTCCTCTACAGTTTTTGCCCTCTACAGCTCCCTCTAGTACCATGGAAGTCATTCCCTCATGTTTTAGCAGATGTCCTATCATCCTGTCCCTTCTTCTTATCAGTGTTTTCCACATATTCCTTTCCTCTCCGATTCTGCGTAGAACCTCCTCATTCCTTACCTTATCAGTCCACCTAATTTTCAACATTCGTGTATAGCACCACATCTCAAATGCTTCGATTCTCTTCTGTTCCGGTTTTCCCACAGTCCATGTTTCACTACCATACAATGCTGTACTCCAGACGTACATCCTCAGAAATTTCTTCCTCAAATTAAGGGCGGTATTTGATATTAGTAGACTTCTCTTGGCCAGAAATGCCTTTTTTGCCATAGCGAGTCCGCTTTTGATGTCCTCCTTGCTCCGTCCGTCATTGGTTATTTTACTGCCTAGGTAGCAGAATTCCTTAACTTCATTGACTTCGTGACCATCAATCCTGATGTTAAGTTTCTCGCTGTTCTCATTTCTACTACTTCTCATTACCTTCGCCTTTCTCCGATTTACTCTCAAACCATACTGTGTACTCATTAGACTGTTCATTCCGTTCAGCAGATCATTTAATTCTTCTTCACTTTCACTCAGGATAGCAATGTCATCAGCGAATCGTATCATTGATATCCTTTCACCTTGTATTTTAATTCCACTCCTGAACCTTTCTTTTATTTCCATCATTGCTTCCTCGATGTACAGATTGAAGAGTAGGGGCGAAAGGCTACAGCCTTGTCTTACACCCTTCTTAATACGAGAACTTCGTTCTTGATCGTCCACTCTTATTATTCCCTCTTGGTTGTTGTACATATTGTATATGACCCGTCTCTCCCTATAGCTTACCCCTACTTTTTTCAGAATCTCGAACAGCTTGCACCATTTTATATTGTCGAACGCTTTTTCCAGGTCGTCAAATCCTATGAAAGTGTCTTGATTTTTCTTTAGCCTTGCTTCCATTATTAGCCGTAACGTCAGGATTGCCTCCCTCGTCCCTTTACTTTTCCTAAAGCCAAACTGATTGTATCCTAGCGCATTCTCAATTTTCTTTTCCATTCTTCTGTATATTATTCTTGTCAGCAGCTTCGATGCATGAGCTGTTAAGCTGATTGTGCGATAATTCTCGCACTTGTCAGCTCTTGCCGTCTTCGGAATTGTGTGGATGATGCTTTTCCGAAAGTCAGATGGTATATCGCCAGACTCATATATTCTACACACCAAAGTGAATAGTCGTTTTATTGCCACTTCCCCCAATGATTTTAGAAATTCTGATGGAATGTTATCTATCCCTTCTGCCTTATTTGACCGTAAGTCCTCCAAAGCTCTTTTAAATTCCGATTCTAATACTGGATCCCCTATTTCTTCTAAATCGACTCCTGTTTCTTCTTCTATCACATCAGACAAATCTTCACCCTCATAGAGGCTTTCAATGTATTCTTTCCACCTATCTGCTCTCTCCTCTGCATCTAACAGTGGAATTCCCGTTGCACTCTTAATGTTACCACCGTTGCTTTTAATGCCACCAAAGGTTGTTTTGACTTTCCTGTATGCTGAGTCTGTCCTTCCGACAATCATATCTTTTTCGATGTCTTCACATTTTTCCTGCAGCCATTTCGTCTTAGCTTCCCTGCACTTCCTATTTATTTCATTCCTCAGCGACTTGTATTTCTGTATTCCTGATTTTCCCGGAACATGTTTGTACTTCCACCTTTCATCAACCAACTGAAGTATTTCTTCTGTTACCCATGGTTTCTTCGCAGCTACCTTCTTTGTACCTATGTTTCCCTTCCCAACTTCTGTGATGGCCCTTTTTAGAGATGTCCATTCCTCTTCAACTGTACTGCCTACTGCGCTATTCCTTATTGCTGTATCTATAGCGTTAGAGAACTTCAAACGTATCTCGTCATTCCTTAGTACTTCCGTATCCCACTTCTTTGCGTATTGATTCTTCCGGACTAATGTCTTGAACTTCAGCCTACTCTTCATCACTACTATATTGTGATCTGAGTCTATATCTGCTCCTGGGTATGCCTTACAATCCAGTATCCGATTTCGGAATTTCTGTCTGACCATGATGTAATCTAATTGAAATCTTCCCGTATCTCCCGGCCTTTTCCAACTATACCTCCTCCTCCTGTGATTCTTGAACAGGGTATTCGCTATTACTAGCTGAAACTTGTTACAGAACTCAATTAGTCTTCCTCCTCTTTCATTCCTTGTCCCAAGCCCATATTCTCCTGTAACCTTTTCTTCTACTCCTTCCCCTACAACTGCATTCCAGTCGCCCATGACTATTAGATTTTCGTCCCCCTTTACACACTGCATTACCCTTTCAATATCCTCATACACTTTCTTTATCTGTTCATCTTCAGCTTGCGACGTCGGCATGTATACCTGAACTATCGTTGTCGGTGTTGGTCTGCTGTCCATTCTGATTAGAACAACCCGGTCACTGAACTGTTCACAGTAACAGACCCTCTGCCCTACCTTCCTATTCATAACGAATCCTACACCTGTTATACCATTTTCTGCTGCTGTTGATATTACCCGATACTCATCTGACCAGAAATCCTTGTCTTCCTTCCACTTCACTTCACTGACCCCTACTATATCTAGATTGAGCCTTTGCATTTCCCTTTTCAGATTTTCTAGTTTCCCTACCATGTTGAAGCTTCTAACATTCCACGCCCCGACTCGTAGAACGTTATCCTTTTGTAGATTATTCAATCTTTTTCTCATGGTAACCTCCCCCTTGGCAGTCCCCTCCCGGAGATCCGAATGGGGGACTATTCCGGAATCTTCTGCCAATGGAGAGATCATCATGACACTTCTTCAATTACAGGCCACATGTCCTGTGGATACACGTTACGTGTCTTTAATGCAGTGGTTTCCATTGCCTTCTGCATCCTCATGTCGTTGATCATTGCTGATTATTCCGCCTTTAGGGGCGATTTCCCACCCCTAGGACAAGAGAGTGCCCTGAACCTCTATCCGCTCCTCCGCCCTCTTTGACAAGGCCGTTGGCAGAATGAGGCTGACTTCTTATGCAGGAAGTCTTCGGCCGCCAATCCTGATTATTTATCAATATTTAGACAGGGGCAGGGATCGAACCCGGGACCGAAGACGTTTTGATTATGAATCAAAGACGCTACCCCTAGACCACGGGTACCTGATATTACATTACACAAAATATTACATGACAATTAATTTTTTTGTTTTGTTTTTTGGGTGGGGGTGGGGAAATTACCTACTTACTATATCCAAAAATTCATCTAATGAGTAGAAGGAGTTGCCATTCAGAAACACTGTTAATTTCCTTTTAAATGCTATACGGCTATCTGTCAGACTTTTTATGCTATTAGGTAAGTGACCAAAGGCTTTGTGGCAGCATAATTTACCGCTTTCTGAGCCAAGGTTAGATTTAACCTCGAGTAGTGAAGATCATCCTTTCTCCTAGTGTTGTAGCCATGTACACAGCTGTTACTTTTGAATTCGTTCGGATTGTTAATAACAAATTTCGTAAATGAATATATATATTGTGAGGCTACAGTGGAGGTCCCTAGCTCTCTAAACAAGTGTCTGCAGAATGATCTTGGATGAGCTCCAACAATTATTCTGATTACACGCTTTTGTGCAATGAACACTCTTTTACTCAATGATGAGTTACCCCAGAATATGATGCCATACGAAAGCAGAGATTGAAAATAGGCGTGGTAATCAAATTTACTGAGATGTACAGGGTTATTACAAATGATTGAAGCGATTTCACAGCTCTACAATAACCTTATTATTTGAGATATTTTCACAATGCTTTGCACACACATAGAAAAACTCAAAAAGTTTTTTTAGGCATTCAAAAATGTTCGATATGTGCCCCTTTAGTGATTCGGCAGACACCAAGCCGATAATCAAGTTCCTCCCACACTCGGCGCAGCATGTCCCCATCAATGAGTTCGAAAGCATCGTTGATGCGAGCTCGCAGTTCTGGCACGTTTCTTGGTAGAGGAGGTTTAAACACTGAATCTTTCACATAACCCCACAGAAAGAAATCGCATGGGGTTAAGTCGGGAGAGCGTGGAGGCCATGACATGAATTGCTGATCATGATCTCCACCACGACCGAACCATCGGTTTTCCAATCTCCTGTTTAAGAAATGCCGAACATCATGATGGAAGTGCGGTGGGGCACCATCCTGTTGAAAGATGAAGTCGGCGCTGTCGGTCTCCAGTTGTGGCATGAGCCAATTTTCCAGCATGTCCAGATACACGTGTCCTGTAACGTTTTTTTCGCAGAAGAAAAAGGGGCCATAAACTTTAAACCGTGAGATTGCACAAAACACGTTAACTTTTGGTGAATTGCGAATTTGCTGCACGAATGCGTGAGGATTCTCTACCGCCCAGATTCGCACATTGTGTCTGTTCACTTCACCGTTAAGAAAAAATGTTGCTTCATCACTGAAAACAAGTTTCGCACTGAACGAATCCTCTTCCATGAGCTGTTGCAACCGCGCCGAAAATTCAAAGCGTTTGACTTTGTCATCGGGTGTCAGGGCTTGTAGCAATTGTAAACGGTAAGGCTTCTGCTTTAGCCTTTTCCGTAAGATTTTCCAAACCGTCGGCTGTGGTACGTTTAGCTCCCTGCTTGCTTTATTCGTCGACTTCCGCGGACTACGCGTGATACTTGCCCGCACGCGTTCAACCGTTTCTTCGCTCACTGCAGGCCGACCCGTTGATTTCCCCTTACAGAGGCATCCAGAAGCTTTAAACTGCGCATACCATTGCCGAATGGAGTTAGCAGTTGGTGGATCTTTGTTGAACTTCGTCCTGAAGTGTCGTTGCACTGTTATGACTGACTGATGTGAGTGCATTTCAAGCACGACATACGCTTTCTCGGCTCCTGACGCCAATTTGGCTCACTGCGCTCTCGAGCGCTCTGGCGGCAGAAACCTGAAGTGTGGCTTCAGCCGAACAAAACTTTATGAGTTTTTCTACGTATCTGTAGTGTGTCGTGACCATATGTCAATGAATGGAGCTACAGTGAATTTATGAAATCGCTTCAATCATTTGTAATAGCCCTGTACATCACCAAAATTTGCAATGACCGTCGGCTGGTGTGTCCGAGCGGTTCTAGGCGTTCGGAGATCCGAAATGTGAAATAATTTGGGTGAAGGTCACGGTTAAAGCAGGCTCAAACATCGTAATTGGCTGTCTCTATAGGCCCTCTGGCTCAGCAGCTGTTGTGGCAGAACTCCTGAAGGAAAATTTGGAAAATATTTCTTGTAGATTTCCCCACCATGTTATAGTTCTGACTGGAGATTTTAATTTACCAGATATAGACTGGGAGACTCAAATGTTTATAACGGATGGCAGGGACAAAGAATCCAGTGAAAGTTTTTTAAGTGCATTATCTGAAAACTACCTTGAGCAGTTAAACAGAGAACTGACTCGTGGTGATAACATACTAGACCTTCTGGTGACAAACAGACCCAAACTATTTGAAACAGTTAACGCAGAACAAGGAATCAGTGATCATGATGTGGTTACTGCATCAATGATTTCAGCCATAAATAGAAATATTAAAAAAGGTAGCAAGATTTTTCTGTTTAGCAAAAGTGACAAAAAGCAGATTTCAGAGTACTTGACAGCTCAACACAAAAGTTTTATCTCAAGTACAGATAGTGTTGAGGATCAGTGGACAAAGTTCAAAACCATCGTACAATATGCATTAGATGAGTATGTGCCAAGCAAGATCGTAAGAGATGGAAAAGAGCCAGCGTCGTACAACAACCGAGTTAGAAAACTGCTGCGGAAGCAAAGGGAACTTCACAACAAATATAAACATAGCCAAAGCCTTGCAGACAACCAAAAATTACACAAAGCGAAATGCAGTGTGAGGAGGGCTATGCGAGAGGCTTTCAATGAATTCGAAAGTAAAGTTCTATGTACTGACTTGGCAGAAAATCTTAAGAAATTTTGGTCTTATGTCAAAGCGGTAGGTGGATCAAAACAAAATGTCCAGACACTCTGTGACCAAAATGGTGCTGAAACAGAAGATGACAGACTAAAGGCCGAAATACTAAATGTCATTTTCCAAAGCTGTTTCACAGAGGAAGACTGCACTGTACTTCCTTCTCTAGATTGTCGCAAAGATGACAAAATCTTAGATATCGAAATAAATGACAGAGGGATATAAAAACAATTAAAATCACTCAAAAGAGGAAACGCCGCTGGACCTGATGGGATACCAGTTCGATTTTACACAGAGTACGCGAAGGAACTTGCCCCCCTTCCCGTAGATCTCTAGAAGAGCGTAGCGTTCCAGAAGATTGGAAAAGGGCACAGGTCATCCCCGTTTTCAATAAGGGACGTCGAACAGATGTGCAGAACTATAGACCTATATCTCTAACGTCGATCAGTTGTAGAATTTTGGAACACATATTATGTTCGAGTATAATGACTTTTCTGGAGACTAGAAATCTACTCTGTGGGGATCAGCATGGGTTTCGAAAAAGACGATCGTGTGAAACCCAGCTCGCACTATTCGTCCACGAGATTCAGAGGGCTATAGACACGGGTTTCCAGGTAGATGCCATGTTTCTGGACTTCCGCAAGGCATTTGATACAGTTCCCCACAGTCGTTTAATGAACAAAGTAAGAGCATATCGACTATCAGACCAATTGTTTGATTGGATTGAAGAGTTCCTAGATAACAGAACACAGTATGTCATTCTCAATGGAGAGAAGTCTTCTGAAGTAGGAGTGATTTCTGGTGTGCCGCAGGGTAGTGTCGTGGGACTGTGTCTGTTCACAGTACATATTAATCACCTTGTGGATAACATCGGAAGTTAACTGAGGCTTTTTGCGGATGATGCTGTAGTATATCGAGAGGTTGTAACAATGGAAACTTGTACTGAAATGCAGGAGGATCTGTAGCGAGTTGATGCATGGTGCAGGGAATGACAATTGAATCTCAATGTAGACAAGTGTAATGTGCTGCGAATATGTAGAAAGAAAGATCCTTTATCATTTAGCTACAATATAGCAGGTCAGCAACTCGAAGCAGCTAATTCCATAAATTATCTGAGAGTATATTTGAAATGGAATGACCATATATAATTAATCGTCGGTAAAGCAGATCCCAGACGGAGATTCACTGGAAGAATCCTAAGGAAATGCAGTCTGAAAACAAAGGAAGTAGGTTACAGTACACTTGTTCGCCCACTGCTTGAATACTGCTCACTACTGTGGGATCCATACCAGGTAGGGTTGATAGAAGAGATAGAGAAGATCCAACGGAGAGCATGGTTCGTTACAGGATCATTTAGTTATCGCAAAAGCTTTATGGAGATGATAGATAAACCCCAGTGGAACACTCTGCAAGAGAGACGCTCAGTAGCTCGGTATGGGCTTTTGTTGTAGGTTCCAGAACATACCTTCACCGAGAAGTCAAGCAGTATATTGCTCCAACCTACGTATATCTCACAAAGAGACCATAAGGCTAAAAATCAGAGGGATTAGAACCCACACAGAGGCATACCGACAATCTTTCTTTCCACGAACAATACGAGACTGGAATTGAAGGGAGAACCAATAGAGGTACTCAAGGTACCCTCCGCCACACACCGTCAGGTGGCTTCGGAGTATGGATGTAGCTGTAGATGTAGATGGTATCAGTGCAAAGAGCACTGTAATGTGAACTGAAGTTGGAATACAGTGAACCACAGAGATCAGTAATGGTCCCCCTCCTGTTCCTCGCTTCTGTAAATGTTTTAAGCTCTCATAGATATTTCTTGCAATTTACAGGTGACACTAATTTGTAACCAAAAGGCATGCATGCCAGCAAGGTTCAACAAGAAGCAGATGCTTGTTTTATGTGAAAAAGGAATGGTTTGTCATAAACAAAATGAGAATGAATGAAGAAGAAATGCAAAATTGGTATGTTGCCTCAGTGACAATGGATAATTAAACAGTGTAGGGGCTGTAGAATATCTGGGGTTCAGGGTGGACAGCAAATTTGCTTGGCAAGAACACACCACACATTTATTTGACAAACTGTCATGACTAAATTGAAATACATTGGATACTGGTGATGCACAGTGGCTGCTAAATATGATGTAAAGAAAGACAGCAGTCAGTCACAGATATCTGTAATTTATTGCATATCTAGGTTTCAACTATAATATATTGCACATTTCTGCAACTGACTGCTGTATTCCTTTACATCTGAAACTTTCATGAGAAATACACCTCCTGAGAAAAATGAACCAAGTGATAACTGATCTGTATCTGATAATGGTATATTATTCATCATTTCAAAGGCTTATCAACTATGACCTGTTACTATGGGGTTGCATTACAAGCTAAAAGAAAGTACTATTACTAAAAGAAAAAAGATCATAACATGAAACAAAAAACTGGACCACTTCAAACCCATCTTCATATGTCTATGAGGATGACAATTTTCAGTAAAAATGTGTTCTTCTATCTCATGTATGTGAAGGAAAGTCGTGAAGCTTTCAGTAACAGGAGTAATATCCACAATTTTAACACACACAAGAAGGACATTGCAAGCTGTTGACTCTCCACAACATGCGACAGTTTTTCAGCAGTAGCTATTAAAATATTCAGTCACCTGAGTAGTGAAATGCAGTCCTTGGAATTGGTGAAATTTTTAGGAAAGATGTTGCATAGTGTACCCCAAAAACAACTGTACAGTTTGAATGACACTGAAACAGCAAATTGAACTGCCTAAACAATGTGCTACTATTTGAAATCAGTCACTGTTGAATAATTAGTGAGCATGTACTTTTTATCTTACTCAATGTATCTTAAGTGTTATACTATACTCACGTTGATTTGTTAGTACATTGCAATATATACTTACATTAATTTGTTCTTGTATTATAACACTTGTGTAAATTTAAGCTTATAACACTGATGCAGTCTATCCAGTCACGGCTGGTGAATAACATAGCTATGGTAATAAATGGTAATCTGTCATGAAATTCTGACTTTGAAATCTGGAAGAATGCTGCAAGGATCAGAGCCTACTACAAGATTTACTTTAAAAAGAAAAGTATGTGCTTGTCTACTGTGCTATGTAACAATCAGGACCCAAATAAGCAACTGCACTTAGTTAATACCAAATAAAAGGTGTCACAAAGCCTTTCATAATACTGGGCTTTGGTTCCCAAATAGTTAGGTTACCTAGAAAAGAGACTAATAATTCTTTGAGATTTTCAGAACTAAGCTCACAGTTTCTGTCTTCTTCATCTTCATCTTCTTCTTCCTCCTCTTCTTCTCCTCCTCCTCTTCCTCCTCCTCTTCCTCCTCCCCCCCTCTCTCTCCCTCCAAAAAAAAAAAAAAAAAATTATCAAAATGTCAAAGAGGTATCCATCTACTTGAGTTTGAAAAATTTGTTTCATATTCCACAAGCTGTTTGGTTTTGCCGGCCGCTGTGGCCAAGCAGTTCTAGGTGCTCAGTCCAGAACCGCACTGCTGCTACGGTCACAGGTTCGAATCCTGCCTCAGGCATGGATGTGTGTGATGTCCTTAGGTTAGTTAGGTTTAATTAGTTCAAAGTCTAGGGGACTGATGACCTCAGATGTTAAGTCCCATCGTGTTTGGAGCCATTTGTTTTGTTTTATAAACAGCAATTTTCATATATTTGATAAAAATCTCAAAGAATGTCACGTAATTGAAATACTCGTACAAAAAAGGCAAGTAGCATTAGGTGCAGGGAAATATTTATGTACAAGAAGTTGCTGGAAAAAGTCAAAAACTTTCAGGGCAAAATGAAAATATTAAAACAAAAGCACTGATTCTACTCTGCAGAAGACTTACTAAGTGCAATTTTCAAATAATATATAATTATTTAATGTATGTTTATATGGTAGCACACTCACTGGACGTTTTTTCATTTGCATATTTCACAGTATTTGTCTGGGATTAGCCTGGACAGTCCTGGTTTTTTAGCGCTGTCCACAGTAAATGTCTGGGGTTTCACAAATGTCACTAGTTTGACAATTTCTCGATTGGTGATCATTTTTTTTTTAAATTGTAGGCCTGTGTGTTTGACAGACCATTTTTATACATTCTGTTATGGCTGTGCCTCTCTCAACTAATGTGGGAGCAAGCACTGATGTTGAAGGGGAGGTGTGGCTACCAGTGTCATCACAATTTTTCAAATAGTCATTTGGCAACACCACAGTTCAATGTGTTTATGTTGTTTTTGGGTGTGAACTAACTCATCTACATATTTTTGATCATTTTATCTCTAATTAGTTTTGTTCCAATACTTAGCAACAGGCAAAAGAAAGTGTATTTAATACTGACCTGCAACAATAATACAATTTTTTGAAATTGTGTAATGACAGCAGCAATGAATGTGTTTATTGCACACTATTTACTGAAGTACACAAAGGAAAAAGTGATACTAAAGATCACGTGAAAACAGCTAAACATAGAAGCATTATTAATGCTACTAGTGTACCAAACATAAGATTGTTTTAAAGCAAAAGATTGGATAACAACAATCCGAACTGTGCTGCCAGAGTGGTCACATTTTCATACCACACTGCTAGTTGCAAACTTAGTTTCAGATAACCAAAATGCACTTCCAAACTGGTTAAAAAGTTATATGACCCAAAATTTTCATCTTCTAGAACAAAAATGGAGGCATTTGTTGTTAATGTGTTTTGCCATTTATATTTTATATTATGTTGCATTCTTTGGAAAATGTTAATTATCTAACAGCAATGATGAATAGCTCAGACACAAGTGAAGTAAAACTTGTTGGAACTGTGTTAAGATATTTCATACTGGAGGAGATAATTCAAGTTAAATTTTCAAATTTTAATTAAGAATCACAGAAACTGTTTAAATTTTGACTCAATGGTTTTTTCGGTGTGTGAAAAAATGCCAACTTAAAAAAAATGGTTTGTTACACTGCTGTTAACACTAACAGTAATTTTGATTGTGTGAAGAAAAAGGGGAATGAAAATTTGTTCTGAGCAGTTCAAAATGATGCACATGTTTGCTTCAAGTACGTGCCACAACACTTGTGTTTAGTTACCTTTGAAACTGGATGTAGTAAGTTGATATTAGGCAAGAATGCCTTTAAAATGACAAAGATGCCATTATCAACAGCTGACTGGATTTGAACAAGGTCTTGTAATGGGCCTACAAGATACTGCAGAAAGACTTGACAGGAATGTAGCCTCTGACTTGATTGCTGTCTGTGGTGGTCACACAAGAAAACCAGGCTGTGGTTGGCCACCTGACACTACCAAGAGGGAAGACTGTCATTTTTGGCATGTGGCTGTGGTACACCATATTGCCTCTGCAGCAGCAATACAAGTAGCAGTTGGCACCGCAGTGACACAAAAAACTGTTACAAATTGGTTACTTCAAGGACAGCTCTGAGCCAGACATCCTGTAGTGTGCATTCCACTGGCCACACACTGCTGCTGTTCACGACTTCAGTTGTGTCAAATGACAGCTCATTCAAAGGTGGATTGAAGGTCTGTTGTGTTTTTTGATGAAAGCTGGTTCTGCGTTGGTGTCAGTGATGGTTGTGTATTGATTAGAAGGAGGCCAGGTGAGTGCCTGCAATCAACTTGGCTGTGACCTAGACACACTGGATCTACACCTGGAAGTTATGGTCTGGGGAACAATTTTATATGACAGCAGGAGCACTATTGAAGTTATCCCACACACCCTGACTGCAAATCTGAATGTCATTTTGGTAAATTGACCTGTTGTACTGCCATTCATGTACAACATTCCAGGGGGTCTTTTCAAACAGGATAACATTCACACATATACCGCTCTTATAATCCAACATGCTCTACAGAGTAAAATGTTGCCTTGCCCTGCTCAATCACTAGATCTGCCCACAATTGAGCATGTATGGGACATGTTGTAGTGTTTTTTTCCCTCTATCAGTGTATACACAGGAAGAGTAATGAAACTTTAACAGTTCAGTGAATTTGTGGAAACAGATTGCAAAAAAGTATTCTCACCACAGCAAAAGTTTCCTTTGTTTGTTACCTACGGTAGAAAGAATTTTTTCCATATTTGATGGCCTAAAATCACACTTTTTATCTTGTGACAAATTCCCAAAATTATCTGACTTTTTAATTTAGGAAATGAAATATTTTTGAAAATTTTATGGTACTGAAATGGGACTGGAATCTTGTGCTTACAAATTCATTTGTTGCAGCCCTCCACTGGGATGCATTTCAAACAGTGGCAATGTGGCTGAGGCATACAGTTGCCTCCCTGGTACGTGTGCATGATGTCCCACAATGTTGACACAGTGTCACAGGGCTGAGGATTGGCATGATACCACTGCTTCTGTCAGTGACAGCCTTTGAGCTTGGCAGCTGAGGCAGTGCTACCTGAGGCATGGCTGACGTCTCCAGTGCTGCAGCGGCCATAGCCCACTGTAGGAATGCTGTGGCTGGCATGCTACATCCCAGCGCTAGGTGGGACCCACAGCAGCAATGGCTCTGTGTCTTGTGCCTAGGAGCAGGCTGCCCCGATGCAAAGTCAAACTGCACACATCATACATCATTCCGGATGGCACCCCAATTGTCACAGTTCCAAAGTGGTAGTGATGAAATACTACCACAAGATATTTCAGTACAAAAGCGGCTGGCTGTTTATATGTTCACAGGCTGCACTTCCTTGGGCTTTTCTACACCTTGCAGCACATATACTAAACACTTCCATGCCTGCTGGAGTGGAAGGTATTCTGTCTTCTTGTGCTTAGGTGCTGCTACATCAACTGTCTTGACTCCTCGCCTGGCTGCCTCACCTTAGAACGTGAGATGACTGTATCGTGTTCTCTGTCATATTCCAATTTCCGTACATGTAAACAAGGTCTATGTTTAGCAGAGTAAGTGTTGCTGTGGTAGTTGGTATAACAATGGTCAACATTGTTTCCCTCCAGTACTAACTCTACCTGTGCCGACTCCATGGAGATTCGTCCTCCCCTATTCGCTACCAGGTTTGTCTATGGACTGACCTAGCTCAGATCCCAAAGTCTGGTTTAACATAGTCAGATTCACAGCTGGTAGCACTTTTGTGTATTCCTTTGTCCAGTACAATTGAGGCTGTGAAATGCTTAGGTGGGTTGCCCACAAAATTGCGGCAGGTAGATGGTAAGTAGGTCCCATTATTTACTATCATGTCCCATTTATTAGTAATCCACTACCATCTAACTCTAACCTTTTTGCTGATGTAAGCTTCCCCTGATTGAAATAACTGGCTGCTATTACTAATTCACTGACGACAGAGCACAACCGATGCGCCTAATCACTTCATTGTTGCATTCCTTCTCTGCTTTCAGACACACTGATAACATCAGTACATGGGAATTCTGATGCTCTCTCACTACTCTGTTTGGACAAATCGTAATCCCACTTCTGTGACTCTGCTTCTTCCATTTTCATACACCGAGTGAGTTGGCGCAGTGGTTAGCACACTGGACTTGCTTTCAGGAGGATGACAGCTGAAACTCACGTCCGGCCATCCTGATTAGGGTTTTCCGTGATTTCCCTAAATTGCTTCAGGCAAATGCCAGGATGGTTCCTTTGAAAGGGCACGGCCGATTTCTCTCCCCATCCTTCCCGAATCCAAGCTTGTGCTCCATCTCTAATGACCTCGTTGTTGACGGGACATTAAACAGTGATCTCCTCCTCTTCCATTTTCACATGTTTACTCTTGTCTTTCGCAATCAATAACAACTGTTGTACCTTTACCCTGACAAACTTCTTCACCTTCTTCCACTTAACAGGATGTGCATGGGCTATGTAACATCGGTACCATGCCTGCTTCCCTGCTATTGGAAAGGAAACTGAAATGTGCCACTTTTGCTCCATTGTTCCTTGCTTCTACCATGACTTACTTGTGCCATGGCAAGGTTAAAATAAAAGGATAAATTTCTATGATGAGGTTTAAAGTCCAACCCTAGCTCTGGTATTAGCCCTTTCTGTACTTTCTGTAGCCCCTCCAAGTACTGTTCTGGTGACAATTTCACTACCAGCTGGCCTCACACAGCTTGCTGCATAGATTTCTCTAACTCTGCTACCAATCTTTGTGCTTACCTCATGCCGTTCTCCATGGATTGTAGCCATTTTGTTACCACTAGTTTCTTGTCCAATATTTCCACTTCCATTTGCAATACCTTAATGTTATGATTCACTGATTCTTCTGCAGTTTTGGTGTAGCTCATCACTTCACCAATCAACTGGTGTGGTAACTGAGTATTGTTCAACATATCTTTTCCGAACTCACAATATGTGTGATGTGCCACTCACTTGCCACTTTGTTTCCTTTCACCTATTGTTTTATTACTTCTACTGTGTCATTCACTCTCTTAATGTCCTCCTCATCAGTTGTGCCAAACATAGTTTTGATATTCATCATTTGGATTTGCAGCTCCTTGTGTTTACCATGTTTGCAGTTAAAATTGTAGAGTGTGAGGTGCAGTTATACAACACCACATTTTTTCCCAAGTACCCAAACATGTTTCAGCACCACTGTGCCATCATCAGTGGGTTTCCATTTTATTTAATCTGTAATGTGAACATTTCTGCTAAATGATTACAACATTAGTTCATTTCTTTTTGTTAATACCTTTACACTTGGTGTGTATGACTTTTCAGGACCATTTTTGTATTATTTATTCCAGGTAGCTTGTCATCTGCAACCAAACGATGTTGAAGAGAAATTTTGTTGGGAGTTAACCTATCATCTAAATGTAATTTAGTTTATTGTGACATTTCGCGCCTATATTAGTTTTTACTTACATTTTCATGTGGCAAGCCCTTTTATTCTTAGCATCATGGTGAGGTGTTGTGATGCACATGTAAATATAATACATGTTACGTAAGTAAAAATGTAAGTAAAAACAAATATAGGTGTGAAATATCATGACAAACTAAATTACATTTAGATGGTAGGTTAACTCCCAACAAAATTTATCATGCACACCATGTGTAAAGGTATTAACAAAAAGAAACAAACTATTGTTTGAACTAAATATCCACAAAATTTTGTAATTATTTAGTAGAAATGTTCACATTAAAGATGAAATAAAACAGAAACCCACTGACGATGGCACAGTGGTGCTGAAACATGTTTGGGTACTTGGGAAAAAATGGTGTTCTGCATAACTGGCAGACCTCACACCCTAAAATAGTTTCCATAAGTCAGTCTTCTGAATCGACCCAACCTCTTCTCCTCATATGGGGTATAAACCCCAGAACCTGTGTCCTCTGATCCCTCAACTTCTCATAAGTCCCATGTATTCTCTTACATACCTCAGCAACTGCTTTAGGCATTCCGTGATTCTCTGCCCCCTGTTGAAAATTGTCAAAGGCTTCTTCTAGCTGCCTCATCTCATTCTGTGAATCCATGCATTAAGTACCACTAATACCACCCAATGATGACTAGTGACCATCCCACCTTCTTTCTTCATGAACAGCAATTGTCCTCCTAGGTGCTAGTTCTGCAATGCTTCCACACTGATGACCAGTTGTCTGGTTATGACCCACATCATCTTGCATCAAGGTGTATCTCACCCGATGACAGGTATACCTATTACCATTTGCTCATTGTTCTTATATTAAACATTATGTTACACCTATATCTAACATACAAAAACATTCACTTATTCCTATCTCCTAGGTCTTAACCAATATGGACTTCCTATCACTGCTTTGCCTAAAACCTCTTATTTCCTTATCTTCAACTTATTTTCTAGTTTCCCTTTCCCACCTGCCCCTCCAGTTCCTGGTGTAACCTGCAGACTCCCTTTAAAAGATATCAAACATTCCACATGCACAGTTGTTGTTGTCATTGGCAACTGAATCTTGATTTTAAGTGGTGATATAGTTTCCAAAACTTGATATTGCTCTTGATACTTCACAAAAAATTGCTCCATCTTCCCCTTCAGAGTGTCTGAAGTTGATAGCATCACCCATTGGTCAATTTTGTATTGTGACATCCTTGCTGTACAGCTCACTGCTTTCTATTGCTTTTCCAGTGCCCATGTATCCACCCTGTGCACCCAGTTCCAAATTTCTCTCATCACCCTTGCAAACTCCTTAATCAATTCCCCTGTCTTTCTGCTTGGTTTTCAACAAGTCAAATTGTGATTGCTTTCTATGACCACATACCACCTCATATGGTGACAATTCTGTGTCTGAGTTATTTGCAGAGTCCACATACCTTAAACAAACAACCCAGTTGGTATGGTGTGCATCCACATAGTGTCATAGCATCTTCCCTATTGTTCTCTGCACCATTTTGGTCCTCCCATTAGCTTGAGGATGTAGAGAACTCATCCTCAATTTTTTCACACAAAACATCTTACACAGTTCCTTGAATAAATCTGACATAAAGTTGGTTCCCTAATCTGTTGTTATAGTTTCAGGTACCCCAGACTTCAGTATCCAATTGGCCAATAGTGCTTGTGTCACTGTTGCTGCCTGTTGGTTTGGCACTGTGACCATTTCCACAGATCTATAATTGTGAGTAGATACTTATTTCCTACAGGTGTTATGTTGTAAATGTGTCTTCTTGAAAGGACTTAAAACATTAGTCTTGAGAAATTCAAACAGTGCTAATGCTTCAGGTAATCTCTGCAATGGTACTCTTCTTAGACAAAAATCCACTCACTGTGCACACTGAATGCAATCCCTCACATACTGGTTCATGTTCATCTTCTTATCCTTCCACTAATACCTCCCTGCTACTCTCATGTTGGTAGACCTACATCCTTCATGACCTGCCAATACATGATCATGAGTTTCTTGTAGCATTCTATACCTCAGCTTTGCTGGTACTACTACTCATGGTTCCAACTTGGTTTCTCTGCACAGCAACTCATCCTGCATACAAAACTGTTATTGTTTACTATGTTTCTACAATGGTCATCCATCTTATGTGCTGTCTGTCATCCCTCAAGCTCATTACTGCTTATTTGCAATACAGCTATTTTCCTGCTTAAACCATCCACCTCATGTTTCTTTCCAGGCTTATGAATGACCTCAAAATCAAACTCGCCTAGTCTTACCACCCATCATGTCAATCTACTAAATGGGTCCTTCAATCCCAGCAGCCATTTCAATGCTGCATGATATGTTGTCACCTGAAACTTCTTCCCATTGGGTTAACACCTGAAGTAGGTGATTTTGAAGATAAGGCTCTACTTCCTTTTTCCCATCATGGAACTGAAACTCCAAAAGTAGATCCTCCATTCATTCCTTATTACTTTCCTTTAAGTGCTTTACTTCTCCCCATAATGCAGTTTCAGTAGCCTTTGGTGATTGTACATGGCTGACACCACCCTCTTCTTAGTTCAGCTAACTTGATGCATAGGCTACCAGGTGCTCTACACCCTCTATTTCTTGAAGAAATTGGATGCACCACATGACAGAATTGATTCATTACTGAAATCTGGGAAAACTAAGATTGGACTTGATGTTAAAGCTTCTTTCAGTCTCTCAAAAGCATGTTGGCAATCCTCTAACCAAGCAGATTTTTAGCCTTTCTTCAGTAATTGCATCACTGGTCTGGCAACATCCATCAATCTCTTTATGAATTTCTGTTAATAGTTTGCAACCCCAACAAGTGACTGTAGTTCATTCACTGACTCAGGCACAAAAAATTCCCCTATAGCTTTAATATATCTTGGGTCTGTCTTAAACCCATCCTTACTTATTATATGACCAATTTATGCCTCCTCTTTCAACATAAAATTACACTTTTCTGTAGTCAAAGTTAAATTTGCTGCCCTCAGTCCAGGAATACCTCTCTTAAGCATTGTATGTGTTGTTACACATCACTGACATAGACAATTATGTCGTCAAGATACACCAAGCACTGATTTGGTTTCAGTCCTCTGAAAACTCTGTCTAATAATCTCTGAAATGTTGCAGGTGCATTCTTTAATCCAGAATGCATCCTTCTCAACTGATAATTACCCCATGGCGCAGAAAATGTTGTTTTTGGTCAGTCTTCTGGAGCAGCTTCCAGTTGATATTATACAGACCTTAAGTCCATCATTGAAAAATACTTGCACTGGGCAAAACAGTCTATGGTTTCAGTAATGTCTGGCAAAGGGTAGACATCTGTTGTAGTCTTATCATTTAGATATTGACAATCACAACAAAACCTATACTTCCATGTTCAATTCACAGTTTTTTTTTTTTTTTTTTTTTTTTTTTTTTTTTTTTTTTTTTTTTTTTGGTATGATGACAATTTCTGCCTCCCATGGGCTCTTACTCTCCTCAGTAATTCCATCCTTCTGCTGCTGATGAATAAATTCTTCCAGAATCAGCTGAAAGCACCTCAGAACTCTGTATGATTTGCGGTAAACTAGCAATTCATTTCCTGTAGGTATACAGTGCTGCATAATATGTGTAGCTGCCAACAGCCCTTTTGGAAAAAAGCAAATCCTGAAACTCCAAAAGTAGATCCTCCATTCATTCCCTATTACTTTCCTTTAAGTGCTTTACTTCTCCCCATAATGCAGTTTCAGTAGCCTTTGGTGATTGTACATGGCTGACACCACTCGTGTGCCATTCTTCCTCCTCTACATTAGCAATGAACAACCCCATTTTTAACCATAAATTCTTGGGGCAAAATTATCCACAAATACAGGTACCATTTACTTCTCATATACATACAACACTTCTCTTTACAAAGCAACTTGCCTGATCCAATACTTCATCTACTTCGAACAGTTCCACCATACAGAAAATTCCTACTTGTAAGTTACACTCAGCATTAACCTAAAGCAATTTCCTGGTATCCTTAGGTAGACAATCATGTGCATTGAGTCTTAGTGTGATTGTTCATGGTTTCAAATAGTGTGTCATTCATGATACTCACTCGCAACGTCGCTATGCTGGCAGCAGTTCCCCCATCAAGCTCCATCATGTGTGGCCAAAGATCAATTTTGGCACAATGCTGATACAAGAAATCAAACCCCAGAATCATGTCATAGCCCTCACTCCCATGTGTTACACTCTCTACACATTGCTTGAACTGAACCATACCCAGGTAAAAATCTATGGCCACCCATCCCAATGGCATGACGTCTTTATCCACCACTCCATGTAATTTATTCTGTGGTGGGTTCCATTTCTAAGGATCCACCAGATCACTGCTGCCAACTGACACATACACCCCTATGTCCAATGATATCCTGCAATTCCTATTTTCTATTATTCATTTGGCCACATACTCTACCTCTTCATATAAATGTGTAGCATCTTTCTGGAAATGACTATAGATGGTCCTCGGGTTCCCTTTGGCATTTAACTTCTGGTTATTTCCCACTCCCCTACCTCTGAAACTACTGTGGTCTCAGCTTCTATTCCCATTGTCCTGAGGCTGGCAACATTGTTTTCTCACATGCCCTGTTTGCCTACACCTATAACAATTTATGTTGGTTGAGAACACTGCTCATATAACCTGCACTCCATTTGAAATGTCAATTTCTTCACATGCTGTTACCAATCCGACAGCTGTGCACAGATCAACTGGACCCCCTGTCTATACTTATCTCAACATCTCTGAAGGTAAATCCCCTTAAAACTGCATTAAGTGCTGTTTGCTCAGTCTCTCATAAAATCACCTCATTTACCACAGTACTCTGTACCAGTTCCTAAGTACAACCATTGATCTTTCTTATCCTGTCTGCAAAGTCTTCCACAACTCTGCATGCTTCTTTGTTCCCATGCCCAACCGTTCTCTAAAATTCCTGACACTGTTCTGCTCCTTGTACCTCTGGACTAACCCCTTCTTAAATTCCTCAAATGTTCTAGCTCCCTCGAGAGCCTCAGTATATCCCACACAGTTTTTGATTCTCCTGCTAATCTCAATTTTGCTACTCTTTAGTTCCATATCAAATCATCCTTACATCTTCATCAAATTCTTAAGATCTTCCAAAAATGCTTGCATGTCTTCTGTTGATTTCCCAGAGAAAGGAACAACTAAACTTGCAGCTGACAAATCTATACCTCATTGTGTTGACTGTGACTCAACTAGATCATATAAATCCATAATAATTACTGTCAAATGTGCCAACCTTTCCAATAATATGCAAACTGCCTCCAGTTCTGACACACCTTGTGTGTCTGACTCTGCAGAAGCTTTGTCCTTTCCAACACTCATCCTTCTCAACACTCATTTTGAAATGCCAATACCCACAAGACAGACAAAATTAAATTTTTTAACCTAGTCTAGTCACTAACCATTTTGACCCTTGATACTGCCTAGCCATATAGTCACAGTGTCCATATGTGAAACATAACACTGGTACTGATTCTGTACACAGTGCTCTCATTCCAAGTTACAGTGTGAACATCTAACAGGTACTAGTCGATGGTGACTCACATACCTCTAAAGTGCAACAAATCCACTGACATTTTACTTGTAACAAATGAAATTAAATGATTGTATGGCACTGATGGCCGGGAGGCTTCATCTAGAGAGTTCAGCTACAAAGTTTCAAGTCTTTTCAATTGACGCTACATTGGGCAACTTGCATGTTGATGATGATGAAATGCTGATGAGGACAACACAGCACCCAGAGCCTGAGCAGAGAAAATATGCAACCCAGCCAGGAATCAGACCCATGCCCTCCGCATGGCATTCAGATGTGCTAACCAGTAAACTAAGGGGGCGGACTTTACTTGTAACAAAATTCACCTTACAAGAAGCATGGCAATCAAGTTTGTTATCCATGGATTAACATTCAACAACAATTAAATTTTCTGGACTCACTATACCATAAGCTGTAGGTACAGACATTGCATTAGAAATGCTACATAAATGCCCTGACACCAGTAAAATAGACACCAGTGTCAGTACATCTGTTTTGTGCTTTCAAATTCCTTTATTTCAACCCTCAACCAGGAAACATTTCAGACAGTGGCAGTGTGGCTAAGGCATCCAGTTGCCTCCCTCATGTGTTTGCATGATGTCCTGCAATGCTGATAGAATGCGGTATGGCAGTGCAGTGGCATAACACCACTGCATCCATCAGCAATATCCTCTAGACTTGACAGCTGAGGCAGTGGTGGCTGAGGCACAGCTGATGTCTCCAGTGCCGCAGTGGCCATGGCCCACTATAGAAGTACTGTAGCTGGTGTGCTACGTCCCAGGGCTCAGAAGGCCCTGCATCATCATCATCATCAGCAGCAGCAGCAGCAGCAGCAGCAGCAGCTCTGTGTCTGGTGTCTCAGGGCAGGCTGACCTGACACTAGGTCGAACTGCACACACCCTACATCATTTCAGATGGTACCCCAAATGTCACAGCCACACAATGATAGTGATGTGATACTAACACAGGAATATTTCAGTATAAAGATGGCTAGGTACTTATATGCTCACAGGTTGTGCTTCCTTGGGCTTAGTTATGCCTTACGACATGTATACTACACACTTGGGTGGTTGCTGGTGTGGAATGGCTTCTGCCTTCTTCTGCTTAGGTGTTGCTGTGTCAACTATTTCCACACCTCACCTTGCTGGCTCACATTGGAACACACAACGGCTGTGTTGTGTTTTGTATGGCATAACATCCATCCTGACCTGCGGCTGGCTGAGTTGCAATCTCCTTCCTACTCTGCAAGTTTCTGACTGAATATGGATGGTGCAGTACTGTATGGTACTCTACAGTTATTTAATAATATAGTCCTAAAACTGAAAGGTAATGCTATTGCAGCAACATTATCATTTCAGACATACTCTGAATGAATTTGTCAACTTCAGGAAAGAAAAACCCACACCTTTATATGATCTCCTGGCAAAGAATTGCTATGCAATCTTAAAGAAAATAATGATGTTGAGGAACCAAAATTCTTCTAGAGCATGGACAATTTTTATAATTCTAGCATCCAGTATTTAGAACTGAGGAGAACCAGCTTTGATGAAGTTTATAAGTTTCAGTGGACAAATTTACAAACTGAAATTGCTTGGTCTGATTTAGAAGAGAGTACGCAAGTTGTTAATGAAATTATAAAATATTCCATAAATACTGATGACCTATTTAGACCATACAGGGTGATTATAATTAAAGTTAAACTTTCAAACCACTGTAGAAATAACACCATTGGTCAGCATAATGTTGAATTTCAACAGAATATTATCAGAGAAGGGGGAAAACGTACGGCAGAAGAAAAATAAACAGTTACAAAATGTAGCAATAGATGGCACTGTAAGCATCATAATTTAATAGTGGTCGACTACAAATGACAAATGAATCATACAACAATGCCTTAGGTGTACGTTTGACATCAAACAAACTGTGCTACTCAGTATGCATGGGTGTACTGGTGTGATACTGTTGGTTACGTAAGCCCATCCACCACGGTAAGGTCATATCACATCAGATAGGAAAAACTAGTTTTTAATTGTCCTGAGGCAAAAAACTGCATAAAAAGCATCAATCAAAATGAAATCCATGTGACTGGCACAAAAAATGTGAACATGCTGTCACCGTTTTCCGCAACAAGTTGAAATTGAGGAACAGCATGTTCCACAACTGATCAAAGTGTTTCCGGGGTCACATTCAGAATGTGTTGTGCAATGCATGCCTTGAATGCAGATAAGTTTGCAATTGGAACACTGAACACAACATCTTTCAGATAGGCCCACAGCCAGAAGTCACATGGATTAAGATCAAGTGATCGGGAGGGCCAGGCTGTAAGGAACTGGCAGCTGATAATTCTAGCATTTCCGAAATGGAGCTTCAGCAGCTGCTTAATTGGATTTGCAATGTGCAGAGGTGCATCATCTTGTATAAAAAAGATCCCATCCACACATCCATGCTGTTGGAGAGCTGAAATAGCATGGTAATGCAAAAGACACTCATAGCGCTTACCACTGATAGAACAGGTAACAGGACTGGAAGCACCTGTCTCTTCAAAAAAAAATATGACCCTATGATAGATGATGCTGTAAACCCACACCACACAGTGACCTTTTCAGGATTAAGTGATACTGGTTGATTTGCATGTGCATTTTTCCTTGCCTATATTTGACTATTCTGTGTATTGACATATCCTGTCAGATGGAAGTGAGATTCATCTGTCCACAAAATCTTCCACAGCCAAACATTGTCCACTTCCATGCAAGCAAGAAATTCTGAAGCAAAGGTCTCTCTTACTGGCAGGTCAACAGGAAGTAACTTGTTCACATGGGTAATTTTGAATGGATGGCAAAAAAGGATGTTTAATAGGATTTATTCACCATGTTCACGGTTATGTCCAATGTCCAGGCAATTCCTTGTGCATGACACATTTGTAGACCACCACTCATCTCCTCCTGCACTGCTGTGGCCACTGCTTCCACTGATGTTGAATCAATTCATTTCCTCCCTCTAGCAGGTTGCACACCAAAAGAACCAGTCTTTTCGAATTTTTGAATCATTTTCTCCAGACCCTTGGCTCTCATCAAACCAATGCCTTTTTCCAAACCCTTAAGTGTCTGGAACTTCTGCAGAGTAATGTGTGCACAGTCATCATTCTTGTAATACAGCTTTACAAGCAGAGCATGATCCTTCATTGAGACAGTCATGGCGAATGTCGCAGACACGAAAGGAGGAAAAGCTGTGTACCTGGTGTGTTTACACTAACTTCAATGGGTCATGGATATGACAGGTGTTTCCATTTACATATTCTGACACATACAGTGCCATTTATTGGTCAATTTTCACACTATTTGTTTTCTTGTACCATACGTTTTCCCCCTTCTCCGATAACATTCCATTGTAATTTGACATCGTTCTGACCAGTAGTGTTATTTCTACAGCATTTTGAAAGTTTAACTTTAATTATAATCACCCTGTACATTGTTGAATCAAGTAATTCAAAACCAAAGGACATGTTGTGGTTCATGTTCTGAAAAGCACCAGATACTGTTGAAGAGAAGTGGAAAGCAATTTTAAGGCATTTCAAAAGACTGATATTTCATGCTGCCATATTTCTAAAATGGTTGAGTTTATGATGTCTTTGGGACATACACTCCAGTTGTGAATGTTTATTCAGTTCTGGGGAACATCTGGGCTGCAGAAGTGCGTGGACATCCAGTAACTACAGTTAAATATCTGCTAAATGTTGAAATCAATTCAGAACTATCTTGCTCTGAATTTGTTGATTTAATTAATACAAAACCACTTCTAAAAAGGTCATGTCTTGCAAAAAATACAATTGAATATATAAAGATCAATGTTTCAGATTTTTAAGTAATTTAAAAAACATGTCCTGGGTTGGATTCTAAGAAGTATTGTAACATGCCTTGGGTTAGACCCATGAAAAAAATGGTAAGCATACAAATACATGTACTATATAGTGAACATTTTTGTTGCAGTGACACACCTTTATGTAAATTCTTACGCCACATATTTAATACTTTGTTCCTGTGATGCCATTATTAAGCAATGAAAACACAGTATCATATTTTTCTTTTTCAATAAATTATTAACTCAGTGTATATCATGATAGTAATAGTAATAGTTGTGACAGCTGTATTTGTTTTTTCTAACATTCTCTAAATCATTCAATCAATCTCTCTCTGAGCCATTAGAAAAAGTGGCCATAACAGATTAATTTTCTCAATGTAAAAAATATTAATTAATGATTAACAAAATTTTCTGGTCAATACTTTTTACCAGGAGGGCTGAGAACAGTGGATTAGGTGCAGTATATGACTGAATCACACAACTGCCATGAAACAGGTAAACAAACTGCTACCAACTTTATACATATTTGCATCACAAAAACTTTGTATTATTCACATCACTTACCTGTCATAAATTTTGATACATCTAATACAGAAAGTAAGTAAGTATTTAAACATACTAACACAATATGAAGTGTCAGATGAGATGATGTTCTACATATTTAATGTGAACCACAAATTTTTGGAGCGGTAACAGAAAGAGCAGCACTGACAGACACAGATATACATGTTTAATTTTGAGCTTTTGGAGATTCCAAAATAGTTTCTGTATTATGAAAACAAGTCAGGTACAAAATAGAAAATGTCAGAGCTATTAATGGCATGCTACAATCTGATGATGACTATCTCTGTTACAGACCTGTAGAACTAGAAGCTGCACATATTCATTAAGAAAGAGTGACAACAATAACTAAATTTTAGTACTACTGACTGTTTCATTGTACAAAACAGACTTAATCCATTCTGAAAAACAAGGTACTTCTGTGTAGACTCCAGGAAGGTGCCTTCTAGCACAACCCACACCCCAACTAACAACTCCACACAGATAATACCGACTGTCAGAATGCAAGCAGGCCATAGGTCCACCTGAGTCACCCTGGAAAAGAAAATTAATATTAATACAGTATAAAAGAAAAAATGTTAAAGATTATATTATGATATGAGCTTTATAAAAAATAAAAAAAATTGTAATTGATTTCAAGTAGGTGTGTCATACCAGAGAAGAATTCAGGAAATTCAATGAGGACATGTAGTTTCAAATGACATATATGAATGAAAGGTACTAGTATATGAAATTTGAATCCACATTGGACCAGCCGCTCACCAGACTTGCCACAAAATTTTTCTACTGAATGAAAATTTGGTCATCTTTTCATTAGAGCATTTGAAAATTTATCTTGTTGTACAAATACTTGTGCTCACATTTGAGAAAATTTGTAACTTCATTGATTGGCGACTCCATGGAGTGCTGTGTGCACAATGACCGTATATGTTAATTTAAAAGGAAGGTCAGTGTTGGCCATAATATTGATGTTTTATTGATAGCAGAATCGGTTTTCGATCACATGGTGATCATCTTCAGTGCTGTACAAATTAAACTCAGACACTGGTATCAAGTTATCAATAACCAAAACTGAGAAACAATTATTGTGATCAATTCTCAGTTTTGGTTATTGATAACTTGATACCAGTGTCTGAGTTTAATTTGTACAGCACTGAAGATGATCACGATGTGATCAAAAATCAATTCTGCTATCTATAAAACATCAATATTACGGCCAATGCTGACCTTCCTTTTAATTTGTAACTTCGTTTTTGCTTTAAGTTGTGCCTACAACAACACAAATCACAGAACAATGGAACCTGAGACATAGGATGTGAAGAAAACTGAGACAAAAAGTCTCAAACATGAAGTAATGACAGATAAATAGTTAGACTCACCCAGACTTGCAAAAATTATGTAACAGATGGAAAAATTGTCACATACAGACACAACATATTGAACATGGTAATGACAACAGCATGTCTTCTTTCACTATAATTTATAGACGTTCTCCTACACAGTTAGTGGGACCAGCACTCTTCGAAAACAGGCTGTGTGGCTGGGTTGTGAGCCATGCTTGGGTAACTCAGTTTGTAGAGCGTTTGTTCATAAAAGACAAAGTTCCCAGGTTCAAGTATGGCTCGGGCATACAAATTAACATAAGCCAGTTTGTGACACATCACAGCCTCCTTTTTAATATTTTAGAGAGCAGTTCAAGGGCCACTTTCCATTAAGTGTTATAAAATGCAATCAATTAAAAATATGTAAAAATTATTCGATTCCATCTTGGTGTGGGTGTGCAGTAACCATATTATTGCTACTATTTAAAAGAAAAAGTCATAGGTTGCACAGTGTTCTTTATTAAGTCAAGAATGATGCATTTTGATCAGGTAGGGCATCATCAGCTTATCAGAAAATATAAAGGGAGGTTGACATAATTAATATGGTACAGTCCTGTCTGGGACTGCTGTAAAAGCAAAACAAGCTTCAAACACTGCCCACATAAAATTACATAGAGAAATGTAATGTAACTCACAATTTAAAAAATCAGAAATTTTCTGCAAAAAAGTATCCATCAAAGAAGTGATGACACCAAATAAAACACATGGCACATGGGAATATTCACAGTGCAGGACATGCTATATTGAAAGCTATGTACAAAGACATAGCAAACCCTTATGCTCAAAAACAAGTAGAAGAATAATGTAGTAAAACATGTAGAGCAATAAAATAAAGATTAGTCTACAAATATATGACTAAAAGGTAACAATGCTAAAAAGATAAAATAAATTTGCATACACATGACAAGCAACGTAGACCCTGGTAATAAAAATCTAAAAACTAATATAGTGTTCAAAAATGTGAAACATGCAGTCATAGAAAACCTAATTTTTGACAGATAGCTGATCATTGAGTAACATGTCCTTCTTTGCGTGTGAACATTTAACAATTTCGATCTCTTCATGCATGGTTTTTTGCTGATACATTCAAGAATTTCTTGGAATGTGACTATTTCACCCAGGTCTCCACAATTTTGAGAAAAATCTGCTTTTATGGGTTATATGTTGATGACATAAAAATTGTTTTCAATAGTGAAGGATCGAATATTACACTTATTGTCAAAGAGTTTAACAACTGTCATAGCAAAATGATCTTACACATGAAGTCATGGATACCAACAGTATTCTGAACTTTGAAGATTTGCAGCTTTGTCTCACTACTAATGTCATCAGATCTGACATTTATCACAAACCTTCTACAAGTGACTCAGTTATACCCACTACAATGTGTCATCTGTATAAGTACACAATGAGCTAATTTAGACCTATGATACGGCACATCACTGAAATTCCATGTAGCATAGAATTTACTACAAAGGAAATAGAAAACCTTAAATATGTTGCATCTTGTAATGGCTAAAGGTCCTCCATCACTGAAAAATTATACACGCAGAATATATTGCCACAAGACTGAGAAACCACTCTTGGCCCTGCACCTCAAAATTACAGTGGTTACAGATTTATTTATTTATTTATTTATTTATTTATTTATTTATTTATTTATTATTTGTCCCATGGATCAAATCAGTACAATGGCTTGTACAACTGATATGGGATAAGTCAATACAAATATACAGATTACAGGAGTCTATAATAGTAAACATGAATACAGAGGAAAGATTATTTTACATTACCTACAAAATTATGTTACTTAAAGTTGCAGCTTTACAGAGATTTGTTACATGATGTGACAAAACTGACTTAACAACATTCCGCTTTGATACTTTATCATGCACTAAGACAATTTTGATTCCAAATATTCCTGGATGGTATAAAAGCATTCTTTTAATAAAAGAGATTTCACTGTCTGTTTGAATTTATTTATTTCTTGGATTTCTTGTATAAAAGTTGGAAGATGATTATATAATTTTATTCCCATGCACTTGACACCATCACTGTACAGTTTTGTTGAGTGGGGAAGTATTCTTAGAGAGGTTTTTGATCTTGTGTCATAATCGTGGTAGTCCATATTTTTACTAATTTTGTTGATACTTTTTTTTGTAAAGAATAATAATTCTAGTATGTATTGGCATGGGAGGGGCAAAATATTTAGTTTCTTAAATAATGGTTTACTAGTGTCTCTTTGTTTTTTGAACATAATTGTTCTGACTACCTTCTTTTGCAGTTTGAATATCTTAATTGATTCAGAATTTTGGCCCCAGAAGATGATTCCGTAGTTAAGTACGGAGTGAAAGAGTGCATGGTACATTGTGGTAGCACCTTTTTTAGGATAGGTAGGACAGCAAGAAGTCAAATTCTAAGAGAAATCAGGATTGAAATGAACCTTCAGTTTGAGAAAGAAACTAAACAGCATAATTCTGGCACGTTGGGTCAGCAAACACAGTTGTTTGTTAAAAAATATTACCAATAGCAGAAATTTGATTTCCACCCAGTCTTATCTCAGTCAACATGAAATGCCAACTATCTCCAATGCATTAAAAATATGATGGCTAAGAAGTAAAATTAATGAACTACCTATCTGCATTGATGAATTAATCATCCAAACCAGTCGGCATAATCTACCATTCTGAACATCATGTGACCACTGGTATAGATGTGTCACGTGTTGTAGGATTTAGGTTAACTTCTCACTTCTATAGAGCAGAAATGAAGGATGGAGGAATTGCCACACTAATCATGAATTTACATAAATTTAATAACATAGACATTCATAAATTTTGCCTAAAGCAGCATATGGAAGCGTGTGTAACAGAAGTAGAATTTCATATCTCATTCATAATAAGAGTATACTGACTAACAGCACGTAATTTTAATCTGTTCATAAATCAGTCTGAAGCTCTATTGGCCTATTTAACAGTGAAAAAGAAAGAATTAGTGATTTCTTGTGATTTCAATATAGATTTTCTTGAAAACTCTTCAGGTAAGCACCTATTGCAGTCAGTAGCATTGTCATTCAACTTAATTCATACTGTTAACTTTCTAACTATTTTTATTTATTTATTTATTTATTTCTTACACCATGGATCCAACTGTGACAATTTCACATGGATGTAGTGTGTGTCAATTTTTACATTGTCAATGACAAGTACTTGTACACTATGTTTACAGGTAAAGAATATAAAGTTACTTAACCACTACAATGATCCATAACACAATATAATGGAATGAGAATCCTTAGACCTACAGATTACAGGTATAAAACAAAGTGAATTAAACCTGAAAAGGTCATACAACCCAGACTGTTAAATATAAGCAGTTAACACTAAAAGAGTTACATATGTGACAAGAATGTTCAGCTTAATGTTCAATTTATATGATAATACATCTTATTTTAAGGCCGTTTCTGACTGTGTTTCATAAACTCTTCCAAACTGTAAAATGACATGGCTAAAAGAAATTGCCTCAGAAGCTCTTTAAATGTAGATTTGTTGGCAATTTCACATTTGATTTCTGGAGGAAGAGCATTAAATATCTTTATACCAGAGGACTGTACACCCTTCTGCACAATCTTCAAATTTTTACCTTCAGTGTGGAAATCATGTTTACTCCTTGTGTTATACTGATGGTATTCACTGTTACATTTGTATAAATCAGTGTTTTTACTTATGAAACACATAAGTGAGTATATATATTGAGAAGTAGTTGTAAGAATTCCCAGATTCCGGAATAGGCTTCTGCAGCTGCATCTAGGATCTACACCAGACATCACTCTTACAACACGCTTCTGAGCAATGAATATTTTCTTTGCAAGAGGTTGATTTCCCCAGAAAATAATTCCATATGCCATCAAAGAATGGAAGTAACCATAGTATGCAGCTTTTTTAATGCTTAAGTTTGCACTGACAGAGATGATTCGCATTGCAAAAACTGAAGAGCTGAGTCTCTTGTAAAGATCTAAAATGTGATGGGACCAGTTTACTCTACAGTCAATCTTCACGCCTAGAAACTTTGTTACTTCCACTCTTTCTATGACCTGTGTGGCATATTTAACAGTCATTTCTTCCTCAGTTTTGGCAGTTGGGGTGAACTGAATATAATTAGTCTTACTCAGGTTAAGTGAAAGACCATTTGCAGTAAACCATTTCATTAAATCTATAAGAATAGTATTAACAGACTCTTGAACATTTTCACATTTAAGACCATTAACCATTATGTTAGTATCATCTGCAAAGATGGTAAAATTGCACTGAATCATTGAAGAATAAGGTAAATCATTTATAAATAACAGGAACAGTAAAGGACCAAGAATAGAGCCCTGTGGAACTCCACAATTTATGTCTCTCCATTCCGATGAAATCATTCCACCACACAAATTGTCTGACTTATCTAAGACTACTTTCTGTTTCCTCTCTGTCAGGTATGACTGAAGCCAGTTATTTGCTACACCACTTATTCCTAGATGGTCTGCCTTCAGTAACAGTATTTGGTGGTTCACAGCGTCAAAGGCTTTACATAAATCACAAAATAACCCTGTTGTCACCATTTTCTCATTTAGAGATTCCAAAACCTTATCTATAAAAGCATATATTGCTTGTTCAGTTGACAGACCTTTCCGGAGAACAGCTAAGGGCTCAAAGACAGCCATTGATAGTATCTTTATATAAATGTCTAATGAACAAAATTATAAATCCAATAAGAAATAGCCTCTCAGACCATACATACAGTTTTGCTAAATGTTAATACTGATCAGGATAGAATATCTACAAAATCTGAGTTCAAAAGTGTAGTCAGCAACCCAAAAATTGATTGTCTGAAGAAACTCCTCAAAGACATGAATTGGAGTGATGTGTACAATTCTCATAGCATGAATGAGAAGTACAACACTTTTATTAATAATGCCCTTAACTTATTTGAAAGCTGTTTTCCCCTAAAACTAACCCAGATTAGACCGAAGGCTGTAAAAATTCCATAGATTACTCAAGGAATAAAGGTATCCTGTAAGACAAGAAGGAAACTATATGTATCAGTTAGAAACAGCTATAGATGATTACAAAACATACTGCAAAATATTGAAGATAGCAATATGGACACCAAAGCAAATGCATTAACAGGAAAGGATAGTTGCACCACATAACAAAATAAGGACAATATAAGACACCATGAAGGAAAAGACTGGTAGAGCCACAGATAAAAACAAGCACATAGCATTAATAGTAAATGATACATGGGTAGCAGATGGGTGCAGTGTTGATAAGCTTTTCAATATGTACTTGATAACTGTTACTGAAAAGATGAGGTTGTCAGGTTCATTAGATGCTGCCGTGGAATATATGAGACAGTCACAACAAATAACTATAATAATATCAGTACAAGCCTCACAAAACCAATAAAAGTAATGTCTACCATAAAATCCTTAAAATCAAAAAAATTCTAGTGGCTATGATAATATATCAAGAAAGCTGACTAAACAGTGTACCTCTGAGGTTAGTGACATTTTAAGTTATTTGTGTAACCAGTCTTTTATCAGTGGAACATTTCCTGAATGGTTGAAATATGCTGAAGTTCAGCCTTCGTATAAGAAAGAAGATAAAGAAATGACATAAAACTTCTGTCCAATTTCACTTTTGCCAACATTCTCAAAACTTTTAGAAAATATCATCTTCTTAACCACCTGACCACAAATAAAATATTATCCAAGTCACAATTCAGATTTGTAAACGGTTCCAATACTGAAGAGGCTATCAAAATATACAGTATGAATGTACTTAATTCATTAGACAATAAACTGCAGAGTACTGGTATATTTTGTGATCTGTCAAGCGAATTTGGCTGTGTAAACCACAATATCGTTTTAAGTAAATTAGAATCTTATGGTGTAACAAGAAATGCTGCAAAATGGTTCAAATAATACATCTCTGACAGAAAACAAAGGGTGTCTATAGAAAAGAGATATGTATTAAACTATCAGGCATCATCCAACTGTGAACCAGTAACACGTTGTGCCACACAAGGATCCATCTTAAGGCCCTTACTTGTTATTGTGTATATCAATGACATTACCACATCCAAAGTTTGTTTTGTTTGCAGATGATACAATCATTGCAATTAATAGTAAATCAAGTATAGCCTTAGAAAGTTCAACTAATGAAATTTTCCAAATAAATGGTTACCAGCCAATTCTCGGAAAAAAGAAGAAGAAGAAGAAAACTGCATGCTGTTCAGAAGTTGTAAAAACTTTCCTACCGGTACCTATATGCCTAAAGTATGATGACAAGCAGATAGAAGAAGTTGACGGTGTTAAATTCTTGGGATTACAGCTTGATAATAAATTTAACTGGGAGGAGCATACCAAAGAATTGCTAAAGTGCCTAAACAAATCTCTAATTATTATGCAAATGTTGTCAGACATAGGTGATATGAAAATAAAATGGTTCAAATGGCTCTCAGCACTATGCGACTTAGCTTCTAAGGTCATCAGTTGCCTAGAACTTAGAACTAATTAAACCTAACTAACCTAAGGACATCACACACATCCATGCCCAAAACCATGCAATACAAATTATTTCTGGTGTGAACTCAAGAACGTCCTGCACAGGGCTGTTTAAGAAACTGGGAATACTAACTAATGCTTCCCAATACATTTATTCCTTAATGAAATTTGTCATTAAAAATATGCCTTTTTTTTCTCTCCAAACCAACAGCTCAGTTCATGGAATTAATTCTAGGAATAAGACTAACTTTGACAAAGATTTAAACTCACGTACTTTGGTTCAGAAAGGTGTCCACTACTCAACAGTGCGCATTTTCAGTAACATTCCAGCAGCTATAAAAAGTTTAACTAATCCTACAGTTCAGTTTAAGAAGAGTCTAAAGGATTTATTGGTGGCCAACTCCTTCTACTCCATTGATGAATTTCTTTGTGCACTAAAGTGTACTGAACATTTAATATTTGGTGACAAGTTTTATATCATTTTAAATGTAAGTATGCTTAAGATTATTTACTGCATTTTCTTGTTTTCTGACATGATCTGCATCCCAGAGGATCTCCTCAATATGGCTCAATTGGAATGGAAAGTACATCTAATTTTCTGAGCTTCCATTTTTAGGTGATGTGTCATATACCACAGCTAAACTCTTTCATCGTAAAAATATAAGAATAGTGTATACCACCTCTGATAAAATTCAGTATCAATAAATTCACAATGAGCATCCCTAGAAAGACATATATGTGCTTGAGTGCTGTGAATGTCAAGCCGTTTATATTGGCCTGATGGGAAAGGCTTTTAAAAGTAGGGGTTTTAGGAGTTTTTACCCACTAAGAATGGGCATGTTTCTGCCTTTGCTCAGTGCTGTAAACCCAGTGGCCACCAGCCACCCACACTTGTGAACTTTCAGGGTTTTGCACTATGTGGCCAAAGAAAAGAGACTCAATCTGCTTGAAGAGACTGAAACTGTTAAACATTCACACGCTAAGAAGGATGTGTTACTCAATGATCAGTTATCTGTCAAAAATCAGGTTTTCTATGATTGCTTGTTTCCCATTTTTAACCAATATACCGATATATTAGTTTTTAGCTTTGCATGTGTCCCATTTTTAACCAATATTTAAGTTTTTAGCTTTTCATGTTTCCCATTTTTAAACAATATATTAGTTTTTAGCTTTCTATTATCAGGGTCTTGATAGCTTGTCATGTATATGAAATTTTATTCTATCTTTTTATCTTTGCTACCTAACAGCCTTATATTTGTAATCTAATCTTTATTTTATTGCTCTATGTATTTTACTTCATTATTCTTTTATACTGATTTTGAGAATAAGGCTTTTCTAAGTCTCTTTGCAGAGATTTCAGTCTAGTATGTCCTGTATTGTACATATTCCCATATGCCCTATTGCAGTTTCATTTATTTCTCAATTTGTCCATTACTATTTGAATTTTATGAAATTATCACACTGTACAGTCAAAGACAGTGCCACATGGCACCTGTCATTACTACTAGCCCAACATTTTGCTTGAGCTCCTATCATTCACATGTATGCACTATGTGAATGTAAATGGGCTTCTGGTGCAATTCTAATGTATGGCTGAGTTTACAATTTGTGCACAAGGTCCTGTTCTTCACTGCCATGCCTGTTGTTGCTTCTGTGAGGTAATATGCATCTTTTGGTTTCTCGATTGTTCTCTACTCATAGCTGATCCTGGTGTTGCTAATCATTAATTTTTAATATTTTTTTTCCATATAAGTTTCCTTATAGTATATTTTTCTCGGTATCATCCCTTCTTTCATGGATGCTTTTTGGCAGAAAATGTCTGATTTTTTAAAGATGAGTTACATTACATTTCTCTATGTAATTTTATTTAGTCACTGTTTGAAACTTATTTTGCTTTTATAGAAGTCCATGATAGGTCCATGCCAGATTTATTAAAATGTTGCTCTCCCCTCATATTTTCAGGTAACCTGATGATGCCCTATCCAGGTAAAATGCATTATTCTTGAGTTAATAAAACACATTTTGCAACCTATTGCAACCTACAACTGTTTTTTAAATTTTAAAATATGTTCCACTAATTGCAGTGTGTCACAAGCATTACCCACACTCACTTCCCACCCTTTGGCAAAATGCCATGCATTACCCACAACTAGTAATATTCCAGAATGAGATTTTCACTCTGCAGCGGAGTGTGCGCTGATATGAAACTTCCTGGCAGATTAAAACTGTGTCCCCGACCGAGACTCGAACTCGGGACCTTTGCCTTTTGTGGGCAAGTGCTCTACCAACCGAGCTACCGAAGCACGACTCACGCCCGGTACTCAGAGCTTTAGTTCTGCCAGTACCTCGTCTCCTACCTTCCAAACTTTACAGAAGCTCTCCTGCGAACCTTGCAGAACTATCACTCCTGAAAGAAAGGATATTGCGGAGACATGGCTTAGTTCTGCAAGGTTCGCAGGAGAGCTTCTGTAAAGTTTGGAAGGTAGGAGACGAGGTACTGGCAGAAGTAGGTCCCGAGTTCGAGTCTCGGTCGGGCACACAGTTTTAATATGCCAGGAAGTTTCATATCAGTGCACACTCCGCTGCAGAGTGAAAATCTCATTCTGGAAACATCCCCTAGGCTGTGGCTAAGCCATGTCTCCGCAATATCCTTTCTTTCAGGAGTGCTAGTTCTGCAAGGTTCGCAGGTGAGCTTCTGTAAAGTTTGGAAGGTAGGAGACGAGGTACTGGCAGAAATAAAGCTGTGAGTACCGGGCGTGAGTCGTGCTTCGGTAGCTCAGTTGGTACAGCACTTGCCCGTGAAAGGCAAAGGTCCCGAGTTCGAGTCTCGGTCGGGCACACAGTTTTAATCTGCCAGTAAGTTTCAACTAGTAATATTGTTTCCTTTTGTCACATGGCTATGACTCAACAATACAGTAACTACATGCAAGGGAATGGCACAATTTGTCACGATCAGCTCCCCACAAGCCTCCTTCATCAGTATATCTGCTAGGTACACAGTTTTATATGATGAAACTTTGAAGTAACCATTCTCTGCCCATTGCCCCTGAGCATCAGCTGAAGCTGACAAGATGTGGTTGTGAAACCAGAGGTAGAATAAGAGATTTCAAAAATCCACATATAAAGGACAATCTATAGAACCCTATACTATGGATTAAGTACTTTCAAAAGAAAAGACAAAAAGGGTGCCACTTCAAACACTCCACTGATAGATGTGTTTCTTGTAAATAAAATTATCTGAGCATGTGGTACCAATATGTATGTAAAAAGATCATTCATCGCAGAAGAACTGCAGTAAACTTGGGAGACACCCACAGAACCTCTGACTTAGACAATGTGTGTGGCATTACTTTGCTGTATAATATATCAGCCTTACAACCAAAGAGTGTAGTGATGATGTGTTGCTTACAAAGGATGGAGTCCTTTATAGCTGTCTCCAGTCAGATCAGGTCATCCAGAGTCAAACACTACATTCTAACTACTCATTGGAAATGGATCAAAAACATTGCATTTCTTGAGGATCCACACATGATGACTCTTTATGACCTGGTCAAATCATTTCCATGCAGTTGGTAGGATCTGTACTGCAATAACTATTTGAACATGTGTGAGCTTTCCCTAGTTACAGGAGAGGTATCAGGAAAACTTTTCTCCAGTAGTAGAGATACTATCCCTCTGATCATTTCTCACTCACTATGATTTTATGTATGTATTTATTTATTATTGCTGGTGATTCAGTTGCAATATTCTGCAATAATGAATGTTGTCAAGACAGTTACCTGTGTTCTTGACTACAGACAAGGTAAGTGGAAAAAGGAATTGGTTATACATTTCTGTGGAATCAACCTCCACTTCCAGTCTTGTCTTCTTCATGGCTTTCCAGTTGGAAAGTGAGGTTTTGTTTCACATTAGATTTCATAAGATAAAAATATTAAAATAATAAATACCTGGTGATGATCTAAGAACTACATGACAGCTACTTTTATTCTTCCATCAATAAATCCTCCTGATTGCCTCCCATAGTAACAAGAGTAGGATCACCTATCAAACTTAAAAGCTCTTTCCATGGTCTTCCTGCTTTAGTTCATTCTTCTCTAAGCCTCTGACCTCTCTATCCAAAAGGCTGATAGGTTTTTTCTTGCAAGTCTGGACTCAAAACTTCCAGTGCATCCCACCAGTCCCTAAATTTTCTTTCAAAGGTTATCACTGGTGACAAAAGTTGGATTTATGGCTATGACAAACTAAACAGAAATTGTCATAATGCAAGAGACCTTTACCTTGGCCTGAAAATGTTTGACCGGTCAAGATAATATTAGCTGAGAACAGTGTCTGCAAGGATACACAAACAAAAGGAAAGGTCTATGGCAGAGAAGATCCTATTGCAAAGCTGAAGAGTGTTGCATGGCCTCTATTAACAATACAAATGTCATCTAAAAGAATGAACCTATTGAGTGCCTAACCTTCAGAGCATTTGTCTCTAGACTGAAATCTGTATTGAATGACACAACTATGACAACCTGTTTCTATCAGCTTGGAAAAGATACATAAAATTTATGGACCATGAGATTAAGATAAGAGAAATATTGGTATGAACCAAGGCATATCGATAGTCATTTTTACCTTGTTCCTTATGCAAATAGAATAGGGCAGAAACACACTAACATTAGCATGAAATACTCTGTCATGCACTGGACAGTGATTTGCAGAAATTAAATGTAGATCATTGTCAGAAACAAAGACAGTTTGTGTTCCATTGGATTAAGTTTATGCTGATCTTGCTTGAATTGTCCTGTGATTTATCCAGATATAATTTAATCTTCCTACTTCTCATTATAATACCTCACTTAAAAAATGAAACAAACTGAACAGTATGTTTACACTATAAAGGCAGCTTTTCATGGACACAAGATATCTACTTAACTACTGGTGATATGAAGAAATATTATTGAGTTGATTACAACATTTGCAATTTGTTTTGTAGGATATCCACTAAATAGTCGAAAGTCCACAATAGTCTCTAGTGAGCCAACAAAACACACTAACATATTGTATTCAATAAAAATAAATAAATGATACATTGCTCCAAATCTTATGCAAGCTTCTTGATTTCATGCCATTCTGGCAGCTTGCATATCAACTGTGCTATTTATTTTCTCAAGCAGCATCTCTTTTGTTGTGATAAGGCTGGATGAACCATATTCCTGAATTTCCGACAGCAGCAAAATCTTAGGTCATCTGGAAAAAAATCCTGAGACTTCCACATAACAATTACTGGCCAACTGAATTGAATGCATCACTGTCTTATCACTGACAGCAGAGAGACAGTGATTTTTTTTTCTTGTGTTACACTCCCCCATCCAACTTGTTTTATACAATTCATTGCTAATAGAAGGTTTAATACTCATCTGTGCGTAAGACTTTCCGCCTGTTTCACACAAAGTTAGTTCTTCTTGTCACTGTGTGCACATAAGCATGACATAAAAAGTATTCCCATGACTCTAGTGAGGCATACTTTATACGAAAAACACTGAAAAGTTCTTGAGATACATTCTCATATCTCATTCCTGAAGTATTTGTGGAATTTAAGTCTCCTGCAAAATACAAAGGGTATACTAAAATTTTGCCTGAACTAACAGGAACTTTAAAAAATAAACAAAACATTATTTATTTCAATGGAAAAAGTAAACAGAATTTAATTATTTATAAAAGGATACACCACTACTCAACAAGAAAGTAGGATGAAAGAGGATTAGGGTCTGAAGTTCCATCAACTATGAGAGAATTAGAGACAGAACATGAACTTGGATTGGAGAAGGAAATGACTATGGCCCTTTCAAGAGGACAGTCCTAGTGTGAGCTTAAACTGATTTAGGGAAACCACACAAAATCTAAATCTGAATGGCCAGATGACTATAATATTCAATAATAACTTGCTAAGCTTTTGGCAAAATCCTCCTCTTAGTTATCACACAAATACCCACACATCAAAATCCATTCTCTACAGCTTAGCACACCTTCTATTAGGTGACAAGAGAATTAGCCTTGTATTCATAATTTTACTTCTATCATGGTGCTTGTTTTGATGGATGTATCAGTTAACTGAAGGTTTGAGAATAATATTTATTTTAACTTCTTTTCTACTCATTGAAAAATCATTTCCACATACTTTTTTGTACAAGGAATCACTATTCAGTTACGCAGTTGAAACACATTTGCTTCACTTCACTCTTTGTAATTGCATCTATGTTTTGTTGACATTGTAAACTTATTACTTTATTAGTTTTGAGATCATGAATAGCCAGGTCAACCTGATGCTACAAAATAATTTACATGAATTCAGCACTAACAATAGATTAGCATTTTGCTAACTGCCACAATGGATTTTTTAAAATATATAAAATCCCTTCTGGTAGTGTAAGGTATGATCTTCCATTGACTTGATTCTCCAGCAGTACTATTTCCACATACTCCTGTGGGATTACCTCTGGTAGTAGTAATTGGAAATCCTAAGTGGAAACACCAGTGGCAGTGTAAGATTGACATAGGCTCAGAAGAGTGCTTGAGCAGTTATGGTGTGTAACTGCATCCCCACATCAGAGTGGTTAATTCATTTCATATTTCATATAAAGTTGAGACTCCACACTGCTGCCCATTAAAATTGCAATGCCAGGAAGGACAGCAAATAATGAAATTTTACTTATTGTTCATAATCAGTATTGTAGGAGGAATACAGTATTAAATTTACACTCCTGGAAATTGAAATAAGAACACCGTGAATTCATTGTCCCAGGAAGGGGAAACTTTATTGACACATTCCTGGGGTCAGCTACATCACATGATCACACTGACAGAACCACAGGCACATAGACACAGACAACAGAGCATGCACAATGTCGGCACTAGTACAGTGTATATCCACCTTTCGCAGCAATGCAGGCTGCTATTCTCCCATGGAGACGATCGTAGAGATGCTGGATGTAGTCCTGTGGAACGGCTTGCCATGCCATTTCCACCTGGCGCCTCAGTTGGACCAGCGTTCGTGCTGGACGTGCAGACCGCGTGAGACGACGCTTCATCCAGTCCCAAACATGCTCAATGGGGGACAGATCCGGAGATCTTGCTGGCCAGGGTAGTTGACTTACACCTTCTAGAGCACATTGGGTGGCACGGGATACATGCGGACGTGCATTGTCCTGTTGGAACAGCAAGTTCCCTTGCCGGTCTAGGAATGGTAGAACGATGGGTTCAATGACGGTTTGGATGTACCGTGCACTATTCAGTGTCCCCTCGACGATCACCAGTGGTGTACGGCCAGTGTAGGAGATCGCTCCCCACACCATGATGCCGGGTGTTGGCCCTGTGTGCCTCGGTCGTATGCAGTCCTGATTGTGGCGCTCACCTGCACGGCGCCAAACACGCATACGACCATCATTGGCACCAAGGCAGAAGCGACTCTCATCGCTGAAGACGACACGTCTCCATTCGTCCCTCCATTCACGCCTGTCACGACACCACTGGAGGCGGGCTGCACGATGTTGGGGCGTGAGCGGAAGACAGCCTAACGGTGTGCGGGACCGTAGCCCAGCTTCATGGAGATGGTTGCGAATGGTCCTTGCCGATACCCCAGGAGCAACAGTGTCCCTAATTTGCTGGGAAGTGGCGGTGCGGTCCCCTACGGCACTGCGTTGGATCCTACGGTCTTGGCATGCATCTGTGCGTCGCTGCGGTCCGGTCCCAGGTCGACGGGCACGTGCACCTTCCGCCGACCACTGGCGACAACATCGATGTACTGTGGAGACCTCATGCCCCATGTGTTGAGCAATTCGATACGTCCACCCGGCCTCCCGCATGCCCACTATACGCCCTCGCTCAAAGTCCGTCAACTGCACATACGGTTCACGTCCACGCTGTCGCGGCATGCTACCAGTGTTAAAGACTGCGATGGAGCTCCGTACGCCACGGCAAACTGGCTGACACTGACGGCGGCGATGCACAAATGCTGCGCAGCTAGCGCCATTCGACGGCCAACACCGCGGTTCCTGGTGTGTCCGCTGTGCCGTGCGTGTGATCATTGCTTGTACAGCCCTCTCGCAGTGTCCGGAGCAAGTATGGTGGGTCTGACACACCGGTGTCAATGTGTTCTTTTTTCCATTTCCAGGAGTGTATATGTGGTTTGGAAATATAAAGGGTGTGAAACTTAGCATGTATAGCTGCCACCTTTGGCAGTAACTATGGCTGGACATTGACTCTAGCTGACCTTATGACATAGTGTGTCATTCTGTGCTCCAACTCTACATCAGAATTCAATAATAGTGACAGCAGGTGTGGGTAGACCAGAATCTCAGCAATCAATGGTCAGATGTTATCAATGGCTGAGAAGTCTGGAGAAAGTACTGGCTAGGGTAATAATTGGAACTCTTTGTATTGAGGTAGGTGAGGACAGTACAAGCAACATGCAGTCTGGCATGATCTTGTTTAAATATAATGTCATTGTGACCTCAAAGATAGGGCACAGCCACTAATCTTGACATGTCAGAAATGTAACAGCTATGTTAACTAGAGGTGGTTGTGTCCTGGACGCAATGGCACCCCATACCATCAAGCCAGATGCTGGGCTCAAATAACAATGATGAATGCAATCTGACAACATTCATCATCCTTGGAGTTTTAACACATTGATATGTGATGCTGTCAGAAGAACCAGGCCTCATTGAAAAAGATGATATACAGTCACTCTTGTCTCCAATGTTGTCATTGCATGCAACATTGTTGACATGCCTCTGTCTGCCACCATGTCAAGTGAATGCAAAACAAATGGTTGCCATGCTGACAGGGCATGATACTCCAGATGTCACTGCCCTGAACGTGTGGATACTTGATATCAGACAGAGACCAAAAATGAATGACATCATCTCCTGTGGAAGTATGGTTCATTTTACAAAAGGACATTACCCATCACTAAACCTTGTAACACACAACATATTTAAGAATGAATTATACAAGTTCTGAGTAAATATTAGAGGCAGAAATACAGGGCAGAGAAATGCTAACAGAGGACAGGAGTTGAGTGGGAAAGAAGGCATCAATAATACGGGGGTGTGAATAGAGTTCAGTAGTATTGATAGTGAGAAAATGAGTGTTGTAATGTGATATGCAAGTGATGGTGACCATAACAAGTAGATACATAAATCTCACAAGTAGCATAAAAACACTATGACTGTATGATCAGTGATGTGTTGTGTGTTGTATATACCTGGATTAGAATAACAAAATGACTGACAGGTAGTTTTTTGCAGGACAGCTACCATAGCAACAGCTGATCAGAGCATGAGTTTGGTCATACCCTCTGTCAAAAGTACAGTTGTCATTTTGCTCTGCTGCCTTCGTTACCAGTTGTCTGTCAGCTGCAGATGACAATTGCAGTCTATAACATAATTGTGATTTGTTCATATTTGCTTTATTTCTCATTGCAGTATGTCTCTTTCATGAAATGCGTGATGATAACTGTGAAATTGCTTAAGAAAGTGGTAAGATTATTGTGACTCTGCAAAGCAAACTCACTTCTGGATCAAACACACCATGGGTGTACTGTTGGTCCATAGTGTCCTACAGGCACAATATTTCAATGATCAGACTGGTCACTATCACCAATGGGCTGATGAACTGACCTCCTGATGGCACATGGCTGACTTATATTCTCACTCCCCTTGGGTCACTCTGTACATGATCTGCTCCCAAGGGTGCACGTTGGTGGCTGAAAAGCAATGGTATCAGTGTTTGTGGCCAGTGATGTCTGGTGGGTCACTCTGGCTGCAGTGGCATGGATGTTGCCCATCCATGCACCATGGCTACCTGTTCATTGTCTTTGATGAGTGTCTTCTTAATTAGAACCCATGCTGGTTCCCAACCCTTGCTGAAATTATAGCTGCAGTCCAGCTGATGTCCTTGGTGCATATTTCAATGGATTTTCTAACAATGCTGTCACAGTATTTTAATGTTCATGCTAAAATCCTGGTGCAATGGTATTCTATTGTATGAGTCCCAAACAAACAGTCCTCTGCAACTGATAACTTGTTAGGATACATTAGTTGAGTGTGCTTCTCATGTTCTCAGCATTGATCTTTGATGGTGCACACTATTTGCCAAATATATGACTTGCCACACTGGCACAGAGCCTGGTATACCTCAGCCTTCCATAAAATGAGGTTATCTTTGACACTCCCAAGTAATGACCATATTTTATTGGGGAGGCAAAGACTGTTATTACTCAATGTTTTCCCAATACATGCCTGATTTTTCCCATGAAAATATATGGTATAAAGGAAGTGGTTTCTTTTTTCTTGTACTTTAAATCATCTTCATAGGTTGCACTGTAGTGGTGGGTGAAGAGTATGCCTGATCTGCCTTTCTGAATAATCATTCTTCAGAACAGCAGTTCTGAAGTGTTCCAGTTACTGGGTGAGACTCTCTGCATCTGAGAATGGTACATACTCTGTGTAGCATAGTTTTGAGTATCCCATTTCTTTGCACGGGGTGGTGGCAGCTGTCCGCATGCAATTACAGGTCAGCATGCATTTTCTTCTGATGTACACTGTGGTCCAGGGTGCCATCCACTCTTCTCTTGACCATGATGTCCAAGAGTAGTAGTCTTTTCTCTGCCTTGGTCTCCATAGTGAATCTGATGGTGGGATGTATGAATTTTAAATGTTCAAGTATGTCATGGAGTTTGTCTCTTCCATGTGGCCAAATGATGAATGTGTCATCCACATAATGGAAAAAAGCAAGTGGGTTTCCATATGGATGACTTCAGGGCTTCTTTCTCAAAGTCTTCACATGCAGATTCACAATCACAGTGAAGAGTTTGCTGCCCTTTGTGATTCTCTCCAGATGTTCATAGTATTCTCCATTAAACAGAAAATATGTGGAGATCACGGCATACCTGAAAAGGTCAGTTATCTTTGAGTCAAATTTCTGACCAATGAGTGAAAGTGACTCTCACAGAGGCATCCTGCTGAACAGCAAAGTGATATCAAAGCACACCAGACTGTCTTAATCCTTCAGTGTGAAGTTCTTAAGGTATTTCACAAAATCCACAGAACTGTGGGCATGATGTGGGCACTTACCCACATAAGGGCTGCATTAATGATGTATAAAACATTCTCAGACCACTTGCCATGCCATTTCAGTGTAAAACCTTGAAATTTTAATGGTTACTTCTATCATCTTCATCAGGAGCTGATGTGGTGGCCTTATATAGCCCATAGACAACTTCTGATTTGTCAGCAATTACGCAATGCTGTCACAGATGGTGTCAGTGTCTGCACTAGTGACACCCACCACTCCCATAGTAGTATAAAAATTGTGATGTATATGTCTGCCTCTTGTCTGCATCGAGAGCTTCTTCCATGCACTGCTAAGATTATATCTGCTGTCACAGTTGAAGCTCTTCTCACACATTCTTATTTCTACAGCCTTTTTAATTACAAAATCCCTGTATGTAGGAACCTGGGACAAAACTTTTATTTCATCAAACCGTATTTTGTGTTTGTTTTTTAGGCTTTGCTCAGCAACTAAAGATTTATCCAGTTCTCAATTTTTAATATGCTGTTGATGTTCTGCACAGCATTCAGAAATAGTATGGATGGACTTACTGATGTAATTGGTTCTGCACTCACAAGGGCTGCTATAAATTCCAGGGATCCTGAGGCTGAGACTGTCCTTAACAGGGTGTAGCATCTCCTTTATCTCCTTAGGAGGTCAGAAAATAGGTCTTATACCTCATCTACCCAGGACTCTGCCTATTTTGCAGGATGTAGCACTGCAGAAAGCAGGGAAGAACAATCAGTGACTCATCACATGAATGTTCAACATTTTCACATTTCCTTTTCTTGAAGCACACTGAATTTATATCACGTGAAGTACAGCCATTCTTTCAGAACATGTGCTTCAGATTCCAAGTGGTCCTTGTCAGAAACAATTTTTGCTCTGTATACCATTGTATTTAAAAATACTCTATTCTGGACTGACTGACAATGTCCATGACCAATGTGAACTTGGGGGAGGCACCAAAATTAAGTTCCCTGTCAGGAACTGAAACCACATTGGCAATCAGCTATGTGTTAGTCACTGGCCACAAATGCCAACACAGTCACCTTTTCGGCTGCCAATACGTGCCCTCAGGCAAAGGCCGTGTATAGTGTAGCCTAAGCAGGCAGGTGATGGAAGTCAGCAATGAGCCCACAGGAGGGCAGTTCATCAGCATATCTGACAATGGCAGCACATCTGGCCACTGAAATATTGTGTCCATTGGTCACTATGAATTGGCTGTACACTCATGGACTTTGTCAATTAATACACTGGGAGAAATTGAATAACCATGTCAGTACAGCACTTTAATGGGGAACATATAAATGTACTCACTATGGAACACAGGACAGCTATACCACTGCTATCAGAGCCATAATGTGCTTATGGAGACTGCTGAACGAAAAAAATTCCTTCCCCACTTTCCATGTTCAACTGTCAGTCACACTGTTATTCTGATCCAGTTATAGTAGCATATACAAATGTAATTTAGCTTAATATAAATACTCTAATAAGAAGTAATAGGACAGCATCTCCATCTACAAAGAACTTTGATGACTCAATGTTTTGCCAAGTTTCTCAATAACCAGACAGTCAATTGTAATTAAATTATTAAAAGTTTACTGTTACATAGGCAGAACCAAATACTTCTATATCTGCATACATACTCTGCAAGCACCATACAGTACATGGTGGAGGGTACCCCGCACCACTACTAATCATCTCCTTTCCCATTCCATTCAAAAATAGAGCAAGGGAAAAATGGCTATCTATGTGCCTCCATATGAGTACAAATTCCTCATATCGTATCTTCATTGTCCTTATGTGCAACATATGTATGTAGCCGGAGAATGTTCTGAATAAGCTTCAATTGCCAGTTCCCTGAATTTTCTCAATAGTGTTCTTCAAAAAGAATGTTGCCTTCCATTCAGAAATTCCCATTCGACTTCCTGAAGCATCTCCATAACACTTGTGTGTTATTAGAACCTACCAGTAACAAATCTAGCAGTCTACCTCTGGATTGCTTCAATGTCTTCCTTTAATCTGACCTGATACATCTCCCAAACACTCAAGTAGTACTCATAGATAGATCACACTAGCATCCTATATGTGGTCTCCTTTAGAGATGATTCAAAATTTCTCAACATTCTCCCAATAAACCAAAGTAAACCATTCACCTTTCCTACCACAATACTCACATCGTTGTTCCATTTCATATTGCATTGCAGTATTATGTCCAGTTATGCCCAGGTATGTAAATGATGTGACTGTATCAAGCAGGATGCTACTAATACTGTATCTGAGCAGTATGGGTTTGTTTTTCCTACTCCTCTATATTACCCAACATTTTTCTATATTTAGAACTAGCTGCCATTCATCATGCCAACTAGAAGTTTGGGCTAAGTCAGCTGGTATTCTCCTGCAGCCACTCATCTTTGGCACCATCCTGTACACTACAGCATCATCAACAAACAACCACAGACTGCTGCTTACCCTGTCCACCAGATCATTTATGTATACAGAAAATAATAATTGTCCTATCACATTACATACAAAACCTGTACTGAGTTGTAGTGGTTCAAGACTTACCAAGCCATACACTAATGAGAGTGATAATCATTGCACTCAATTTGTATAGTCTGTGCAGCAATAAGATTTCTAAGAAATGTGCGCACGTAAAGTAAGCTGTTTTCCTACACAAAATTTGAAGTTATGGCCACAAACTGAAGGTAAACAAAAAATATCCAAATTGGAAGCAACTTAACACATCCATTTTCATTCTTTGTTTCATTTCTGATTACTATTTCATAATATACACTGAAGGGCCAAATATCGAGCACGGCCCCTGCGAGCATGCAGAAGTGCCACAACACAGCATGTCATGGCCTCGACTAACATCTGAAGTAGTGTTGGAGGCAACTGACACCATGAATCCAGCAGGGCTGTCCATGAATCCGTAAGAGTATGAGTGGGTGAAGATTTCATCTGAACAGCACATTGCAAAGAATTCCAGATATGCTCAATAATGTTCATGTCTGGGGAGTCTGGTGGCCAGTGTAGTATTTAAATGCATAAGAGTGTTCCTGGAGCCACTCTGTAACAATTCTGGATGTGTGGGGTGTTGCATTGTCCTGCTGGAATTTCTCAAGTCTGTCGGAATGCACAATGTGACATGAATGGATGCAGGTGATCAAACGGGATGCTTACGTAAGTGTCACCTGTCAGAGTCGTACCTAGATACATCAGGGTCCCATATCACTCCAACTGCACAAACCCCACACCAAAAGCTGTCTCCATACCCATACATGTCCATCCACTTGATACAATTTGAAACAAGACTCATCTAACCAGGCAACATGTTTCCAGTCATCACAGTCCAATTTCGGTATTGATGGGCCCAGGTGAGGCATAAAGCTCTGTGTTGTGCACTCATCAAGGGTACACGAGTGGGCCTTCAGCTCCAAAAGCCCATATCAATGAAGTTTTGTTGCATGGTATGCATGCTGACACTTGTTGATGGACCAGCATTGAAATCTGCAGCAATTTGCGGAAGGGTTGTACCTCTGTCATGTTGAACGATTCTCTTCAGTCATCATTGGTCCCATTCTTACAGGATCTTTTTCCAGGCACAGTGTTGTCAGAGATTTGATGTTTTACCAGATCCCTGATATTCATGGTACACTCGTGAAATGGTCGTACAGGAAAATCCCCACTTCATCAGTACCTCAGAGAGGCGGTGTTCCATCTCTCATACACTGACAATAACACCATGTTCAAATTCACTTAAATCTTGATAACTTGCCATTGTAGCAGCAGTAACCAAGCTAACAACTGCATCAGACACTTTTTGTCTTATATAGGCATTGCCAACCGCAGTGCCATACTCTGCCTGTTTACATATCTCTGCATTTGAATATGCATGCCTATACCAGTTTCTTCAGTGCTTCAGTGTACACAACAAAGCGTTTGATTAATATATGTACAAATGAAAGGAAAGATCAGAGGACTACAAAACAAGCAAATAATCCCAGTAAACATACACTATGTGATCAAAAGTATCCAGACACTGGCCAAAAATGAGTTAGAAGTTTGTGGCACCCTCCATCGGTAATGCTGGAATTCAATATGGTGTTGGCCCTCCCTAAGCCTTGATGGCAACTTCCACTCTCACAGGCATATGTTCAGTCATGTGCTGGAAGGTTTCTTGGAGAATGGCAGCTCATTCTTCACGAGTGCTGCACTGAGGAGAGGTGTTGATGTTGGTCGGTGAGGCTTGGCACAAAGTCGACGTTCCAAAGCACCCCAAAGGAATTCTATAGTGTTCACATCAGGACTCTGTGCAGGCCAGTCCATTACAGGGATTTTATTGTCGTGTAACCACTCTGCCACAGGCCGTGCATTATGAATAGGTGCTCGATCGTGTTGAAAGATGCAGTCACCATACCCGAATTGCTCTTCAACAGTGGGAAGCAAGAAGGTGGTTAAAACATCAATCTAGGCCTGTGCTGTGATAGTGCCACACAAAACCACGAAGGGTGTACGCCCTCTCCATGACCACACCATAACACTGCTGCCTCCGAATTTTACTGTTGGCACTACACACGCTGGCAGATGACGTTCACTGGGCATTCACCATACCCACGCCCTGCCATCGGATCACCACATTGTGTACTGTGATTTGTCACTCCACTAAACGTTTCTCCACTGTTCAGTCGTTCAATGTTTACGCTCCTTTCACCAAACAAGGCATCGTTTGGCATTTATCGGTATGATGTGTGGCTTTTGAGCAGCCGCTTGATCATATAATCAAAGTTTTCTCACCTCCCACCTAACTGTCATTATATTTGCAGTGGATCCTGACGCAGTTTGGAATTCCTGTGTGATGGTCTGGAGAGATGTCTTCCTATTACACATTATGAGCCTCTTCAACTGTTGGCGGTCTCTGTCAGTCAACAGACAAGGTCAGCCTGTACAGTTTTGTGCTGTACATGTCCCTTCACATTTCCACTTTAGTACCACATCGGAAACAGTGGACCTAGTAATGTTCAGGAGTGTGGAAATCTCACGTACCGACATATGACATAAGTGACACCCAATCACCTGACCACATTTGAAGTCTGTGAGTTGCATTCTGCTCTCTCTCGATGTCTAATTCCTACTGAGGTCGCTGATATGGAGCACCAGGCAGTAGGTGGCAGCACAATGCACCTAATATGAAAAATGTATGTTTTTGGAGGTTTCCGGATACTTTTGATCACTTAGTGTAGGTCTGATATCCAATCATTTCCCTGACACAACACATGCACAAGTGCAGTTATGCCAATGATACAACACTTTAATGTCTAAGGTTATGTCTGTGTTGCTGCTTCATTGTTGGCATGTCACTGTTGGTTAGCTGAGTACATTACTTTCATTGGTGTCAAGCAAAGACTGACCTTGAAGCACTGAATCACAGGTCCAGTTTCAGCTCATGCTGGCAGTGTGGCTGCTGCACAAACATGACTTCATGTTCCATGTTCCCACAGTGAATAGCAAACACAATAAGCAGTTGTAACATTTGAAGTGCTTGCCATGGCTCCACATACATTTTAAAATGAAGAAATGACTGACATCCACTTCATGCACAGGCATGCTGTTAGTGTCGTGCAGGAGGCAGCATGATTGTATCATGAAGCATATTGTCAGAGAAGGCAGCCAGAGAGCAAAGTGTCCACTAGGTGTCATTAGTGCCTGCATGACCCCAGTTCATTTAAACCCAACATGCTTTAGACATACAGGAGGACAGGTTTCATAATACAATAAATACATAATATTATGCTATCCAGTTACTGAAGGTACTTGTCTGTGGTGGTGGCTTTCATACTCCAAATGATCTCTACATGAGTTGAACTAATATAAGGTTCTCTGGTTTCCAGCTTGGTGAATTTGGCAAAATTGTGTGATGTTTTGATCTGTGACATTCATATAATGGCATTCTATTTCAATGAAATTAACAGGCTGTAAAGCCAAGAATTTAAAAATAATAATAATTGGTGTATATAAAACTGAAAATTTAAATAAATTGTAGATTTGAGGATATAAAACAAACCTTCCAACAGAGGAATAGATTATGAAATGCATTCTACAAAGGAAATAAAATTTCTATACATGTGTTGCAAAAATACTAAGTAAATGCTCAGATAGCCTGTAACTACAATAATACAGTCATAAATCAAGTTTCATTCTGCCAGTACACCTCTACTACCCTTTCTAACATAGATATGAGAGCCATCCGTAATGAAGATTTGGATTTTGAACTGGTGCACAGTCTTTTTTAGAGACTTAGTTTTTGATAATGGCCATACACTTCACATGCCTAAAATGATGAGAAAATTATTCACGAAAACTAAACTGATTAAACTGATTTAAAGAAATTACAGTTATATTAATACCTTCAACTGCTGATGGGCATTGATACACATAAATGGAGTCAGGTGAAAATCTATGCCCCAGCCGGGATTCAAACCCAGGATCTCCTGCTTACATGGCAGATTCTCTATCCATCTGAGCCACTGAGGGCACAGAGGATAATGCGACTGCAGGGACTATCTCCCACAAGACCCACATTCTCACCTTGTATGTCCACACACTACATTTGTAGTGTCCCACCCCAACACACTCATTACTTGTGGAAGACATTCTTACCAAGTCCTGTAAGAGTTCAGGGAATATGTGTGCATCCACACAGAAGAAGAAGGTCATGGCCGGTATCCCAGAACTATGTACTTATATGGATATGGTGTCTGTTCTTTTGGACATGTCTGAAAGAACAGACACCATATCCATATAATTATAAAATGATTTAATGTCCTTTGATTAACTACATAGTGGATTTTGGATTATATTATGTTCCTTATGGTAGGCTGCATTATTTATATAAGTAATTTTTTTGTAAGATTTAGCTTCACTTGAACCACGAGTAATGCCTACATTTGAGATTCTAATGTTTTGTTTTACAGGACACATTCTCATTAACAGTTATAGTAGATTATGTTTTATCCAACAACAACATACATTTCCTTTCTTTTCCCTAATTTTCTGAGTGTCCTATCTTTTGATCTGTTCTTACACTCTCATGCTCTCCCTTCAACAATCCAAGACAGGTATTCTGCAGTAATGTAAATCATTCTTGTGTCATGTAACACATTAAGAAATGAAATTAGCACTCTGTCTTCCAGATTATGTTCTTTGGGAAGTTTTACCAAGCCAGCTACAAGAAAATGTATTCCATTGTAGCATATATGACATTTACTGTAACTTCTAGTGGTTAATGTTCAGTGAAAGTGGCAAGAAGATAAAAATTTGAAGTTGCTTTTCCATTTATAAAAAGGTAGAAATCTTACAGAAAGCAGGCTTACACTTGTGTTCAGTTAATAACGTAATTTAGGTGAGCTGTCTTTAACTCAAATACTATAGTCATATGCAAAATTTTGATGAGAACTGGGTTCAAAGCCTTTATGTAATTATTGGATGTAGTCATTCTACTTATGGCTGTAACAACTATTTACTATGAGTGCAATTTTAACACTTTTTCATTTGCAGGCATAGTGGAATGTTGCAACAGGGCATTGTAATCCAATCATACTGTTTAGCTACATGAGCAGTTTGTTTCTGCGTATGTTGAGGATAAAGTTCTTATTTTTATGTAAATCGAATGCTGTTTTGTGCTGAATTGCAGGTATACTTAAAACACCATATGTATTTGCACTCAGAATGCTGGAAATTATGTTCCAGCATGTCACAAATTAACATTGTAGAGAGGGCTTTAACATCCCACTATGCTTGAAAATGACAAAATGTCAAAATTGCAATCACAATAAGTTTTCAATAGCCATAAGTGGAACAGCTACATTGAATAATAGTTGTAAAGTGACTATCAGATATCAAAGATGGTAACAACACTATGTAAAGCGATAATGCTTCAAACAGTTGTGATACTGGGATCACTATTTACACCATACCAAATAAATGCACTGGCTGTTTTGATACCTGTTACAATACTGGAGCAAATATGTTGGGTGAACAAAGCAACATCATTGCAGATGAAACAGTGTGCCATTGGAATTTTGGACCAGATAATATTGTTAATGATTATTAATGAAAGAAACGCTTTTTGGTGTTCATGAAATTATATTTTGTCATAATGTTTTACCATGTAAAAAAGTATATTTCAAAGGAAATTAGATGTCAGGAAAAAAATTATATGTAGTGGGTATATGTTTCAATCAACATCAGTGCTGATGAACTAATAATATTAACTCCGTTGCTAAAAAGTAAAATTTAAGAAAGTAAAGATGTTAAATGCTTTCTGATTTCTCTCATTAATTAAGTTTTCCTGGGCAACACAGATGGCCAGATGCCTCTGGATATTAAATAATTAACTCATTCATATGCCATGTTCTACAGATCCCAACATGAAGAATATCCTTGAGGATTGTGGAATAAGTAAGAGTTTTATTTAGGACTTCATACTCTTTTCTGATCATTTCAACCACCTGTGTTGGCTGGCCATGACATGTTCAGGGAATACAGGCTTACTGCAGCAGATGATTCCTTTGGATGACAATGTGTCATATACAGGGGCCTATTAATCATAAACAGGTCAACCCTGTGGCAAATAATAGTAGCTCTAAGGGAAATGGCAGCAAAGAATGCGAAGGAACACCATGGGTTCTCAGTGTTATGCCTGGGGGCCTCGTTCAGCATGTTCAGGAGCTTGTTCCAGCAGCACTGTGTAACCAACTGCAGTTTGTGGAGCACGTTGGCACAAACAATGCCTGTTGGTTGGGCTCCATGGTCAATAACTGGATCATTTCAGCAACTGGTAGAGGAGGCTGAAAAAATCAACCTTGTTTACGGAGTATCATCTTCAGCATTGTCCCCAAAACAGGTCAAGGCCCCTAGTTCTGAGCTGAATGGAACACTTGAACTGGAGACTGCAAAGGTTCTGTGACAAGCTAGGCTGCAAATCCCTGGACTTGTGCCTTTGGGATGAGAACTGTAATGTCACCCTAAATGGGTCAGGAGTACACTACACAACAGAGGTTGCTACCTAAGTGCACACAAAGTTTTTCTTTTTAAATTAGATGACTCTCTATGCAATTCAGAAAATGACACCTGCAGGAGACCTGAAAATATCAGTGTAAGGTCCTAGGAAACAGTCCATCACAGGTGAGAGTATTAAAATCATAGTGGTTAACTACCAAAGCATTTGCTACAAAGTGCCATAGTTTGAAGTGCTCCTAAAAAGAAGTAAAGCTCATGCAATACTACAACAGAAAGCTAGTTAAAATCCAAAATTGATAGCAGTGAGATTCCTGTGGAAAATTCAAGCATATATAGAAAGGATAGGTTAATGGGAAACGGAGGTGGCATATTTCTTACAATAGATAAGTAAATCAGATACACTGAGAATGAAACTGAAGCTGCATGTGAGGCTGTTTGAACAAGCCTCAGTATCAGGAGTGGGCACAAATTTATGACTGAATGCTTATTACCCTGACCAGTGGGCATAAATATGGACATAGAGGGTGTGGGTCTCTTGACAGAGTAGTGAGGAATGCTATCATGGACAGTACATGTGTAGTGTTGTATGAGCTGGCCGACTGACACATTTATTTACTTTCTGGTGGTGATAGATCACATCAGTCAGTTCTTATACCGATATTGGTCAACACAGACCTGGTTTCTGCATTGCCCCATGCTCTTGTTTCCATTTGCAAGTTGTTTTGACTCCTTCAACCATTCATGCTGGTTATATTTGTGCTATCTGTGTATTTGGACTCTCTGCTACCTGTAGTTTGACCTGCATCTCAAGGTTACTGTCTTCTGGGTTTCAGCTCTCTGATTTCCCAGTGTAGCTCCCCCTGCCAGTTAGAAAAGTGACGTTGATGCTGATGGTACAGTTTAGCAGGATTGTCACACCTGTGCAGATACAAAAGTGGCAATAGAGTATGCACTTACACATTTAATATTTTTATTTTTTTCTCATAGTGTTAATTTGTAGCTACAATGTTGGCAGGAACAGTTTTGCCTCCAGAAACAACAACAACAGCTGCAGCAGGAGCAGATGTAGAAGCTGCTCAAACAGAATGCGGAATTGATCTGCTCTCACATCATGCTGATGGTGATCCAGGTACCTGCAGAGAAGATGTCTCCTTTGCCACCTCAACACCACTCACCCATTTCTACAGGTCTGTGGAAAAGCAGGAGAATTACCTGACTTGCTTCTTGCTGCACTGCCAGGTAAGGCATATAACTGATCCAGCTGGTAAGGCCATCTTAATACAGTCCAGCAGTCCTAGGTTGTACAAAATTGTGCAGATTTTGAGGTCCTCTACTAAGCCCATGAAACTTAATATGGAGGAACACTGTTGGTTGCTCACACAGTATTTTGGAATTCAAATTCATGTGATGGTGGCACAGTTGCAGTCTAACAAGCACCATGGGCAGCTGTCTGTGGCCTGGGTCACTGACCTGCAAGGTCTTTCATGCAAGTATTGATCTGAATGTCTCCGATGTGCTGCCTTGTAAGAGGACTCATTCATTAGGAATGTGATCTTCTGTTTGTCACCTAATCCTGAGGTCCAATCTTGGGCACTGGCCTTGTCCAACCTTTTTTTAGCAAGAGCTACCCAGAGTGTTGAATCACTTGAAGTTACAGCAATAGCAAGGTATATATTTTCCAACAGCTGGAGGTGGTAAAGTTAGATAGGATGATAAACAGCCCTCAGTGCTCCTTTGGGCTGGCCAGGTGACCTTGGCTTCCACTGAGCCACTGTGTGATGATGCCATTGATGTCTCAAGTGCAGTTATGTTATAGCACTGTCTGTCTTTGTCCATGGCAAGCTTCGTGGGCACGAGTAAATCAAAGAGTTGGGGTCACTGTTTGCAGAGTTTTGTGGGTCCTCAGCATCGTTTTCCTTCCACACCTGTTTCTGCACAGTAAGCAAGTCGGAAGTCGTGCCTCAATTGTCATTTGGTGCACACAGAAAAAATTGCCCATACATAGATGCCATGTGTGAGGTATGCTGAAAAATATGCTGTGTGCCATCAGTTTGTGGCAGTTGGTCAGCCACAGGTCAGCTGTCGGAGGCCCCAATGTTGCTCTTGGACTCAGAGGCTGTCTCCAATGCCCCATGAGTATCACCCTAGCTTATTGTGCTAATATTGGTAATAGATGGGTGACTGATTGAGTTTCAAGTTTATGCATGGGCAACAGTCAGCCTAATTAACTTAGATATGTGCAGACTCTTGGGCTTCCATGTGCTGCAATGGCCGCTATATCAAATAGTATCTTATGGTAAACATTGTATTCCATTGGGGGGAGGGGGCCAGTTCTCCATATCAGTATGGTTTAAGTTGTTAGTGGCAAACTCACTGTTTGTATTAAATATTTTTGGGCTAAGATGCTTATTCCGTTTTTGAGTAGGAGAACAGTGATAAAGCCATTTCGTGTCCTGATCAGTCTCCTTTTAAGATTGGGACTCTTTACCAGGTCATGTGGCCAGCTGTTTGAAAATATCTAGAGTCAGGTGGCAAATTTCAAGGCTCCTGTCACAAAAGACAAAGAGTTTAAATATGTCTGCTTGTGTCTGTATATGTGTGGATGGATATGTGTGTGTGTGCGCGAGTGTATACCCGTCCTTTTTTCCCCATAAGGTAAGTCTTTCCGCTCCCGGGACTGGAATGACTCCTTACCCTCTCCCTTAAAACCCACATCCTTTTGTCTTTCCCTCTCCTTCCCTCTTTCCTGATGAGGCAACAATGGAATGTTTCCTTCTATTATAACCATATATATATATATATATATATATATATATATATATATATATATATATATATATATATATATATATATATAATTTATTTATTTAATTTTTTTTTTTTTTTTTTTTTTATGATGCTGGTGCTGATTTTGTGTTTAGCATTTGACGATATCATTACAGCTCCAGTATATTAGGACATGTTTTTATAAAACAAGTATGCCTCTTCATATTCAAAGCACACAAATGCACATGTATGTCATTAATACTTTTCATTATAGTCTATTTTATTGCTTTAAGCTGTAGACAATCTGCATGTAGTGTATTTGCGTTTTCCCCTAATTTTGCTACAGATCTGAAGATAGTTATTATAGACCAAAACCAGTAGTCAGATGACAAAAAATTTGTGATCACAGACATGAACTAAAGGAAATTTATTCTATATTCAGGTCACTGTTCAACATGTGACCATGTTGCAGCTTGTGAAACTAAGGTATTCGTTCCTAATAAAACAAGAGCCTGTTCTCATTATTATGAATAATATTCAAGGTGAAATGCTGAAAATTATCACAGTTACTGTATTTTCATCTTTTTTAAAGGATTTCATTTTGCTTTCATGTGTTGAAATTTATTTTTTAGTTGCAATTTTGGCATTGAGCCATTTTAAAGCATCTTCAAAACATAATACAACGTAATGAACAGTTTTCAGTGGTGTTAACAGCAGGTACAAATAATTTTGTAATTTTTTGACATTTATATGCTGTATTTATAAGATTTTGACCTACATTCAGACATAACTAAGTAATTTGCACAACTGCACATCAAAGAACAACTAATCAGATTCAGATGTGTTACCACTATTTTTATTACAGCAAACATAAATTAATTTTTGTGGTTGGGTAATAATGCAACAAGACAGAGAACTAGGTCAGGACAGATGGCTAGAGAGGAGTTATGCCAGGGCTACCTGCTGATGTAGTGAGCTCAACTGCTGAAGCATCAGTGTCATTACCTCATTTCATCACCAAGTAGAGGGACCAGGAGCATAAACAATACTGACACAGCAGAAAGGCAAAGGCTCCACACTCTAGAGGAGGAGGAGCTTAGTGTTTAACGTCCCGTTGACAACGAGGTCATTAGAGACGGAGCACAAGCTTGGATTAGGGAAGGATGGGGAAGGAAATCGGCTGTGCCCTTTCAAAGGAACCACCCCGGCATTTGTCTGAAGTGATATAGGAAAATCACGGAAAACCTAAATCAGGATGGCCGGACATGGGATTGAACCGTCGTCCTCCCGAATGCGAGTCCAGTGTGCTAACCACTGCGCCACCTCGCTCGGTCCCACACTCTAGAGAGCCCAGTTATTTCAAACAGAGCCACAGACTTAACATGACCTACATGAACAGACCGGATGCAGTAGCAAAACATGTACACACTGAGCCACTATAATCCTCTATTTTAGTCAAATGGATTGCAATCTGGCAGACACCATCTACAAGGAGAGGCCTACACTGGTCCATTAGGTGACATAGTTCAATAAGCAGCTTCCACGAGACTTGTCCTCTGCTAACTGCAAGCCTACTGCTGGCTCTAAATCCAGTGGTGTGGGCTTAGCACCTTCCAGCCAGTGGCCACTTGCAGGCTTACTTCGAGCTGCTGCCAGTCTTTTGCCCTGGAGGGCAGCTGTTTGAGACCAGGGTAGTGCAGCTGCCTGACCACCTCAACTGGAGCAGGCATAACATCACTTTACACCTCTGCTCACTACTTTTGAAGATATATTCAGTGTGTTTGTAATTGCAAATATGGACAACCATCAGTTGTAGATCAGGCAGGGACTTGAACCCAGATTTCCCACACTGTACTCAGTCATCCACTACATATATCCCCACACAGGTGAGAGATTTTACTTGGAAGTCACTTGCCCAATGTCGGAAGATAAATATGATATTCCAGTGCCTGTGTTATGCTGAATATGATGCATAATTCCTTTGGACATATGTTTATGCAAACCATCACTACAGCTGAAGGGGAAGGGATATAGTATTTGCCTAGCATCCACCTCCAAGCAACACAGGTGTGTACTGTGAGCTGCTGCCTCTCAGACCATAGACACCATCGTAAGAGATTCGGGAAAACATTCTTTTTATAACAAAACCACACTACATTGTTGTCAATCACATCACCCACAGATGCCATGGTAACATCACCCACAGATGCCATGGTAACATGTGCTGCCAACTTTAACACTAACAGTGTGTGAGTCACTGCAAGCAGCACTGCCATTGTGGGTACCAATTCTTCCTCCATAGACCATGTGTCCACTGATTGTCATGGTAGTATTCTTCCACAGGGCAGCTATAATGGACATCACTCAGCTGATCAGGGCCAGCTTACATCAGGAATGACGTTGGGCAAGCAGCAACCACACCTTGCCAGTCCTTCAGTTGGAGTGCCTTTCATCCAGTGCTGTGTCCAAGTGTTCACTCTGCATCTCATCCATGTTTTCCCTGTTGGGCCTGATGTTGGCCACAGCTGTCACCTGTCAGTGTACAACTCACTGCCACTCCCAGATTGTGCCACCTGTGCTCATGGCCTGCCAAATGGAGTTCATCTCTCTGCATTGTCTGCAGCAGCAATACTATCTCCGACTGGCTTCAAGCTGCCAATGCCCCACCAGCAAATTTTTGTGTTTTGGCCTAGAAAGCCACATCATGAAAGAATAATATCAGATCCTGGATATGAAAATGTAAAAAACGTTGACTTACTTTTCTTATTTTCATTCCCTAGAGTCTTATGACATCAGATTCTGGGGTAACACCTCATTGAGGCAAAAAGTGTTTGTTGCACAGAAGTATGCAACAAGGATAATGTGTGTTGTCCACTTCAGAACCTCTTTTAAATATGTCTTTAAACTGTGGACATGCTGACAACAGTTTCACAATAAATTTACTCCCTTATGAAGGGTGCTGTCAATGTCAATCACACTTTGAAAACAATGGCATCATTCATAAATATAATTTTAGAAGGATAAATGTTTTATGTATTCGCCATTTAACCTTAGTGAGGCACAAAAAGGAGTGTGGTATTCAGCCACAAAAATTCTTGACCACTTACCCAGTGATATAAAGAATAAAATGGATACTACAATTAAATTCAAACAAGACACTGAACATTGATGAATATAAATCACTGTATTTATAAAAGAAACTTAAAGCATCCGTTGCCATGTTTTCTACTGAGAAGATGTACTGTAATTTTAAAATTAACTCATTCCATACCGTAGTAAGAAGTCAGAATTATGTTCCACAGAACATGCAAATTCTTATTTCAAAATTTTATGCCTCACAATGATTAAATTCTGCATATAATAACTAAAGATGTTTAACTAATCAGACATGGTATATCTTTCATCGAGGATCTTTGTATTGCACTTCAGTTGTACAGCATACATGTACTGCAAAATAGTAATAACAAATATTTTGGTAGTGTTCAGTAGTTAATGCTGTGAATGAAGAGCAACAATAACGGAAATTACCAGATGGGCTTTAGTGGAAGTACTGCTTAAGTACAAATAAGTCCATCTGGCCCAATCTGTGAAATAACCAGAGCTCAGGGTACTATATGAAATATTTTCTATCTTTTATCACAATGAAATAGCCTCTGTTGCTGAGAAAAATATTTAAAGATAATTATGTAAGCATTCATATTGCCTTGGATGGCAATTAAAACAGAAATAGCTCAAAACTATACTATATGTGAAAATACAAGAATATGTCATTAAATGATTGTTTCCATCTATTTCTAGGAATAATTTAATGTCCACACATAATCTGCATCCTTTCTGTTCAAGGTACATTGGACTTGTATAGTTTTTAATAAGTTGCCCAGAAACATAACCATGAAATTAATATTTTCCAGGAACTGAAACTTAATCAAAAGCATATAATTATTAACTACTAGTATCAGCTTAAAATCTGAGTCCTGTCTTTGCAATTTCTTGTTAACACCATAGAAAAAATTTCATTGTAATTAGGTATCTGTCTGTACAGTACATAATAACTGATATCCTCCAGCAGTAGCATATTCACATCACTGCTAGATACCAGTATTTGAAGTAGGCTAGCCCCAGCTGACTGGTGTAGTTAGAAAACCACCAACATTTTCTCACTTAGTTCTTTTTTCTATTAATTGTGTAAGATGTTAATCTGTACACGTTTTAGGTTAATATACGAGTATAGAAAACAAACTTGATTTCAGATGAGATGATACTTTGGGGCAATTTGGTTCAGCCACAAAAAGGTACAGTTTTAGTTCAATAGTATACGTATAAAAATCAATTCATGAGCATCATGTAGACCATTGTTTAATAAGATAGCGACTATAGCCATGAATGATTTAGAAAATGACACTGGAACCTCTCAAAGCATATTTTCATGAATATGTACTCACTTTCACATAGCAGCTGGAATTCATAGATCAGAGCATGGTCACTCATGAGCATTTACAGCCAGAGGCAATTATTACACCTCAAAAACAATTTACAAGGTGCTACCCAAAATATCTGAGAATTTAATTGTACTGTTCAAACCAGCAGCATTACAACACATACCATTGTGAGTTGTAGTGGTGGGTGTCAGAATGTGTTTCAGTGCTTCTGCAAATTGTGAAATGGATGAACATGAAGGAGCGATGGATTTGCATCAAAGCTGATGAAAACTGCACCTGAAACCCATTGCAGGCTGACAGAGGAATTTAGTGAAACTGCACTGGGTGAAACAAGAACATCCGAGTGGTTCAAGTGCTTCATGGAAGGCCAACAATATGTGGAAGATGTCAAACATTCTGGTTGCTCTGCAATATGCACAACACCAAGAATGAGCATGAGAGTGCATGACATGATTCACAAAGACTGAAGGCAGACAATTTATGATGTTTGTAACAGACTTGGGCTGTCATACAGTACATGTCAGTGAATTCTAGGCAATGAACTGAACACGAGATGAACTACAGTGAAGTTTGTCTCTTAATTTTTCAGCATTGACCACATGAGATAAATGCTGACTCTTTTTTTTCCCCCAAAGATGAAAATCACGTTGAAAGGTGGAACTGCAATGGGTCCTGAACCCCTTATACCCTGCAGACTTTCAGGAGTGAATTCAAAAATGGGAACAATCCTGGTATCATTGCATACATGACTTCTATGAAGATTACAGTGGACATTAGGATATAAGTATAGTTTTATGATTTTTACAATGAAACCCTTGGATATTTTGGGTAACGCCTTGTATAAGAATAAGGAATAGAATAAAACTCAACTGTGAGCCTTGTTAACAGCAACAGCATAGAAAATATCATTGCAAAACAGCCACAGTTGTCTTCATTAAGCTAGCTCTATGCATGCAGGCCCACAGTATGTCTTTAATTAAGACTGCACCTGATGACACTGGACTAAACAATGAACAGTGCATGTTTGTTGTGCAATGAGTTAAAATTTGGTATCAAATCTGATGGCTGATTTTTCCACATGGAAGGTCTCATTTACTGGCTGCACTGCCAATGACTCCCTTCTTTTTGGCATGGAGAGGTTGTGGAAGATAAACAAATCTACATTTTTTCACAGCACATCTTGACGTATTAGTGACAGGATGGTGATGCTGTCAGGAATCTCCATTGGTGGACATTTCCATTGGTGACAATTTGAAACTTTATGTAGTTCCATTCAACATGTTTCTTTATGCCTCAAATAACAGCTTCTGTAATTTGTTCTATAGTTGTTTTGGTTCATAGGTCATTCTTTCTTTTCTGCAGATGACACTGATTGGTCTTATGTAGCTCATTTGGTGAATGAAATGTTATAAGGTTTCACTTGAATGCCATCAGCAGAAGTCCCATAAAACTGCCTGGGACTCTCTTGTAAGACACATTACAGCTGCATGAGCACTTCTGTTGACTTTTCCAGAGCTAAAAATATATTTCATGAAGCAGATGCAAAAAGTTACTATGGAGCTCACAAACAATTTCACAAACTCCATGTATGGAAGAGCAAAGGAATGCTGGCTCTCTGTGATGAGCACACAAAGTAATATGGGTGTTTCACCTGTATCTGAGATATCCCACCTGAAAGTAAATCTTCCTAAACATGATTTCAGATTGGTGACACTTTAATATCTCACAATAATCTCTCAATGCATACAAAATGTAGCTCATTCCTTATTACTTGCAGCCACCACTCATGCCACATTCAACTGGTTTTCCATTTCGACAGCACTGTAAGGTTAGAAGAATGGAGGGGTAAAAGTCTCAATCTCCCTATTTTGTCTTGATTAGTTAGTTTATTTCAATTATTTTCTATGTTCTTGAAGACTTATAATATTTCACCTTTTTCTTTTGTCCTTGTGAATGAAAAAGGGTACCAAGGATTTACAAACTTCCTCTCTGTTCAGCAAAAATAGTGAAAAGCTTGACAGTTACTAAACTGAAGTTGATCAGACAAGGAACGTATTATTATTATCAAGTAACACTTGACTGAAGATTTTCAGGATTCAAACACAATTTACTGCTTCAGTTGGCATAATATCAAACATTGATGTGTGACTAAAATAAAAAAAAAGTGATAGTTGAGGCTTATCAGTATAAAAACTGTAAAAACATAGTATCTACATTTAAAATTTAAATAAGAGCACAAGATTTGCTAGACCCTACAAGATTCAAACAAAACTTAGGTAGCACAGAAACTAGGTTTAATACTATGGCTAATATTTGTAAATTCACAGTTAGCTATATGAGTTTGCTCTTTTGTTCACCTTCCAAATAACCCTACCGTATGCTATGATTGTTCGATGTTCAACATTCAAGTGGGCAATGGCATCCAGTGTGGTGGAATGAAGAAGAGAACAGACTATGAACACATTCTATTTAGAGATAATGATTGGCATGTAATAGCACATCAAACTCTGCATGAACACTTGAAATAAGGATGGTCCTTCTAATACTTGTAGCAAATATATCTCCTTAATAAACTAAGACAATCTCCTCAAGGAGATTCTTACAAAAGCAAAAAAATTACATGTGTATTGGAGCTGGGATCAAATGAGGGCTTTGTAAGGTTGTTACTGAACTTTTTTTTTATTTTTTATTTTTTTATTTAAATACAAGAGATAATAAAATTCATTCGTGCTGTGAGAACTTGAGGTTCACTGTTGTTCATTACTTAATGTCTTTGTGGTAGACAGAAGTGAAATTAGTCACTCAATGGATTGTAAGCACTGTATTGGAGTTAAAAGGCTTTAAGAGAGATTGATATAAAATGGGCTCTGGGAGAGCCAGGTGGCTTGTGGCCAGGTTTCATGTGTGGCTGCAATTATAGTGAGTGTGAAAGATCCCTGATGTACCTTCACTCATGATGCAATTGATTTCAGCAATCACATGCCCATACAGTTCAGTTCAGTGGTCCACTTATGGAGGCCATTAATGTTTTGTCCAACCAGTGTGTTCAGTGCTATGCACATCCTGTACTTCAGTATATCTTAGGTGTTTCTCTATAAAGTACTACATTCCATGAATCGTGTTTGTTCTTGCCATAGCAAACTTGATAGTGATTGAGGGCTGTGCTTTCTCTATGTATTAGTGTCAGTGCTTAGTCACCTGACAAACACCTTGAGGACAGAAATACTCCAATGTATCACTGCCAACAGCAAGCTTTTGCGGAACAAAAGCTGGCCCTTGCCACTACTCTAAATCAAGTGGCATCCATATGTTCGTGGCAGGTTACTCTTCTATCAGTGCAATCTCCACTCTTTCTGGCATATGATGAATCAGCTGAAGATTGGGACAACTATGAGACACAGTTATGCCAACATTTCCAGGTTTTTTGCATGGACAGTGCAAACCTGTGTAGGGATTTCTTTCTTTCCTTGTTTTTGCCATGCATTTAGCAGTTGTTGTGCCAGCTTGGGCCTTTGCAAGAACTGGCCAACTTATCATTTGATGAATTGTGCAAGCTCCCCTCAACCTATTACTGTGACAGAACACATGTTACTGTGATGTATGTAGAATTTTACCATCATCAGAAACACTCAAACCAATCTTAAAAAGCCTGGGCTGCAAAATTGCATGGGTTAAGCCATGGTTGTAAATTTGTCACTAGTACCCATCACAGATCCTATACTGATCATATGGTGAGTGATGCTATTATTTACCTGGCCCCAGATATGGAAGCCTTCGAAAAAGCACTTCAATGTAAGAATCCAAAGCTTATGGATGTGCTCAATATAGCACAGTCCCTTGAAGTGTCACAGGGTGCAGAAAACCAAATTTCTGTGTGGGAGGAGGGATCAAAAGTTGCTCAGTCAACCCCTGTTAGGCACGCTACAAACATTCAGGATAACGGGGAGGCCACTGCAGCACTACAGCCTTCAACTGAGGGTCGTATGGGGCAGTGTTGATTATGGCCGCAGCACTAACAAGACATGTCACAGCAGCGGCCACGTGCCCCCTTCCATCTTGCTTGTACTGCTTCATCTAACACAAGCATGCTGTGTGCCCTAAGCATTGGGTGGTTTGCAACAAGTGAAGAAAGAAAGGCCACATTGCATCATTGTGTAACTCCTCTTCAAACACGTTGACCACAGTAGTACTGGCAGACATAAACTGCATCTCTACAATGACTGTTTCCCTGAAAAATTGTTTATAGACTTGTATGCATTTATTAAACTGCTAAAAATGCAGGTGGACACCACAGCTGCAGTGACTTCTGTAAATGAACAAACATAAGTGGAGTTTGGCTCCCCTCCCTCACACAGGTTTCACAAAAGATAGTTAGCTACAATAAACAGCAGATTCCAATCGTAGGTCAGTTCTCTGCTCCTGTCCCTTACAGATCTGCTGTTTGCCCTCTCACATTCCTTGTTGTGGATCATTACAATTTCACAGACCTGCTCAGATTAAATGCATTTCACACTTTCAGTTTATCTGTTGTCAATGAGGTAAACTTAGTGTGACATAAAGCTCTGTATCAGCAAATGGAGTCTCTCTGCTCTGACTTTTCGTCTCTGTGTTTCCCCTTGGGCTTGGGTGTGCTACTGGTTTTCAGCCCCACACTACCATGAAAGAGACTGCCTCCCAATTTTTTTGAGCGCAATAGGAGCCTGTCGCAGTGTGCAACCCTGTCATAGAAGAATTAGACCATTTCACACTGCTCAATGTCATTCAGCCTATTTTTTTTCCAGTGAATGGGCTACACCACTGGTCATCATTAAGAAGCTGACAGGTCAGCTTCACCTCTGTAGTGACTTCAGTATCATGGTTAATGCATAGTACATAATAGATACATACCCTTTGCCCCACCCTGATGAGTTGCTCACAAAATTTTCAGGTGGCCACTATTTTTCCAACATTTATTTGTTGAAACTGTACTTCCAGCTCCCCTTGGATGAGACCACTAGGTACCTTCTCATTGTCAATACACCTTTTGCCCTACACCTATGTCAACACTTGTCTTTTGGTGTCGCTAGAGTGCCCACAATTTTTTAGCAAAGCTAACAGCCTCTGTACCCAGATGCATCAATTACATCGATGATGATATTGTTTTGGGTTCTTCCACTGAAGGCCACCTTAGCAATCTCTGATCATTGTTTTCAGGGTCTCAAGTACAATCTTGCCAAATCTCAGTTTTTTCAGCCATCAGTTGGGTACCTAGATTTTGAGGTTTCTTGCACAGGGGTCGAACCATTACATCATCATGATGATGTAAGTACAGCTTTGCTGTGGCTGACCTCTGTTACAGAACTGCAGGCATTTCTAGGTACTTGCATGGTTCTTGATTCCACTTAATCACCGATCAAAAGCCATTAGTTGCTCTTTTTAAACCTTCGGCTTCCGTGCCGGACAAGGCAGTGCATCATTTGCAACTGTGGGTTCTCTTCCTCTCCCATTATCATTATCAGATCTATTATCAGCCAATGGTGCAACATGCCAATGCCAATGCCTTATCTCACCTTATGATTGGGCCAGACCCAGCATTTGATCAGGATGAGTTCCTTTGTTTGTATTTAGATTTGAAAACCAGAACACAGACAATGGTTTTCTCATCACTGGTTTCATGATAGCATTGACCGTGACCACAGATCCTGTACTTAGCTGGGACCTCTTTTTTGTGCAGCATGGTTGGCCAGAAAAATCTGTGGGCTGTGCCTCAGATCCCTTGCATAACTACATCTCCCTCCAGCATCACCTTTCTGTGTTTGATGGATGCCTCTGCCCAGGTTGTGATTCGTGCTTCCTTACACCATAACATACTATAGCTTCTGCATGTCAGTCATAGGGTACCTCTCACACCAAGGCTTTAGGCCTGCTGACATGTGTATTAGCCTGGCACTTATGGAGAGATTACATGACTTATCACTGTTTGCACTCCCTGTGTGCAGCAACAGGCAGTCCTGCAGGTGTACTTTTCCCCTGGTTCATGCCTAAGTGCTTGTGGGAGAGCCTAAATGTCGATTTTGCTGGGCCCTTCCTAAGTCAGTATTGTTTCACTGTAGTGGATGCCTACTCCAAGTTTCCCTACACGGTGGCCACTATTTTGGCACCATCTAAGATTTTTGCAACTGAGGGATTTCCATATACTATGGTTACAGATAACAGTGTCCAGTTTGTTTCTCAAGAATTTGCCACTTTTGTCAGGCTAGTGGTGTACACCATCTCACAGCTCACTCACTTCATCCTCAATCCAATGCTGAGGCCAAATGCTTCATTCAAATAGGGGACAAGAGCGCAGTGGAGCTGCTACATGAGTGCCAACCACAGACCTTCCTTCACCCACTGCATCCAGCAGCCCATCCGCTGGTGTCATTGGCTCTGCTATGGTTCTGGTCAGTTGCACCTGTCCGGGCTCATGGTTTCAGTTTCTGGATGAACTGGGTTCCTGCCATCATTGAGCATAACTGCTGCCAGTTCTTGTGCATTGTCTGCACTCCTGACAGGTGGACATCCCACTTCAACTAGCTACGGCCACACTTGGTGGTGTCTCTTCTGGAGGAACCATCACCTCCCCAACTCCTCCTGCCACTGGTGCCTGTTCCTGTGTTGCAGACAGTCTGGTTCACATTACAGTGTGACTGACAGATTGCTGTCTACAGTTTCTGCCTCTTCCCCCACTCCTCAACTGCTGTTGCTGGTGCAGCCTCTGCTGCAGCACCGCTGCACCTGATGCCACAGCCGCCGCCATGTCTGTTGCTGGGTCCTGTGTAGCCATCATCCCCAATGCCCCTGCTGACCACTCTGTGCCAACCACTAATCTTAACAAAGATGATCCTATGGAGATGCCATCCCCGGTCCTGCCCTATGGCCTCCCACAAGAGGGGGAATGGTGCATCAAAACCACCCCCTCATCACATCCACCCTTATTTGCTGGTGCCTGCGCGCCACAGACTGCAGTAGCCACCATCATCAAGCAATGAAATGGACATCAGCACAGTCACTAATGTTTCCCATACAGCTGCTTTTTCAGTACCACAGCTTTTTCAGTACCACTGATTTTTCGGTACCACTGCTTTTCTTGGTACCAGTATTGTTTTGGTACCAGTGCTTTTTTTTCTGTTCACACACTTTTTCTGTACCATGTATTTTTGTTTTTATGTATATGGTTTTCCCACCCCTGGAAGGGAGAAGTGATGTACCTCCACTCATGGTGTGTGAAATTTCAGAGATCGTACATCCATATGGTTCACAGACCCACTTTTAGAGGCCACCTAGGCTAGTCCCCTGGCACACTCTGGTGGGCTACCAAAGAAATAGTATTGTTTAAGTGACTGCAAATGAGTGCTTGGCCTATTCTGTATCTTGTATTACTGTTGTCCAGTCAATGTGTTCAGTGCTACTCGCCACCTGTACTTCATTGTGTCATACACGTTTCTCTATAAAGTACTACATTCCATAAATTGCGTTTGTTCTTGCTACAGCAATCCCAAAATTGAAGAGTATCATAATATGCGATTTGTTGTCATTAAAAGAGACAGCAGTAGACAGTGAAAAGTTGAGGCCAGCACCATGCTTGGTGACCAGTATACCAGCAGATTGTGGAGCAGCTGAACTTAACAATTGACAATTAATGAAAATGAGTGCATATTGGAGGTGATTCAGAGCCACACTCTAATACCCACTGTATCACCAATGTGTTGTGGACATGTGTCATCAAATATCACTGTTCGTACAACAGCACATTAATTGGATACACAATGATAGTAGAAAGGTCTGTTAGTCTGATGCGTCATTGCTTCCATTACACTTGGTGGATGAGTGCGGGTGTGCCTGGCATCAGACATGTGAGACTACAAATCCAGAGTGAAAGGTGACAGTGGGAGTTGTGCAGTTTGTGATCTGCAATGTGTGCTTTGCTTTCTTCTGTCATAGTTATCTCTCCACAGACTGAGTACATCTTGCAGTGTCATACTTTTCCAAAATGGTGATTTTTTTATCTTCAAAAATGATTTTGCATTGAGTTCTGATACATATTCTGTTTTAGAACAGTTACATGAATTAAGCTCAGACTGTGATAATTGTGTGTGACTGTCAAAGTTGCAAAGTTGAAGTTTGAAAAAAGACAGAAGCATGCAGTCTGTGTGTCCAACATCTATGTATGGACACTGAATGCTACACAGCATGTTGTGCTACTATTGGAACCTCAGGACGCCATAATGCAGACAGTTAAAAGGTGAAACAAAGATCCTCAGTATTTAATAGATGGCCACATTACATGGATTGCACAGTGACTCATTACTTTAAATTTTCCTTACCTGACATGAATCTGCCCCACCTGCCCCATAGCCGCTGCATACTTGGCATGGATTCACATACTGACCATATCCAGCCTCAACATACCACTTTTTACAAAGATCAGTCGATATAAATGGAAGGGAAACATGATGTAAAACATGTGGCAGGGTACCATCTTCTGTTAGACGTCCCCAACCAGTCACAGTTCCATTTCCTATAAAAAATACAACATGTTTAAGGAAAGGAACTGATTGACAGTTAGGGCTGTTGCTTCTGTTCATACTTTTTTTAAAAAAAGAAAATACAGCAAGTACATGGGAAAAAGAATTCATTATGCAGTATCACATGCAAATGTTGCATTTGTTTCTTCAAAATACTAAACACAAATCCAAATCAGATTTATTTTTACATTCTCTTTGTATATTAATATATTAACTCCAACACAAAATAAATTGATGTAAAATTTTACAAAGAAAGCTGTAAAGTGAACAATAACTGAAGTCAAAATAACTTGTGATTCTGCTAAGAAAGTAAAAAACTGAAGAAACCAAATAAAACTGTAGGAGTGAGCAGAACTCTACATGAGGCTTTAGACACTAGCACCATAGACAACTAAGAACTGAACATTCTTAAAAATTTGAATAGAAAACTTCAGGTGGCAGAAGGTTTTGTTATAAAAGCTGACAAGAGTAATGCGGCAATGTTAGTCTATGAAAAAGACTATGTTGTCAAAACAATATGCTGTTTTGAACAGAACAATATAGCTGAAATAAATAATGGTCAACTCAAAAATATTCAGAATCAGTTAAAAGTAAAAATTGATAATTAACAGTTTCTGTTAAATCTGTTGTAATGTAATGTCATGTGACTAGGGCCTCCTGTTGGTTAGACCGTTCGCTGGGTGCAAGTCTTTCAACTTGACACCATTTCACTAGTTGTGTGTCAATGGGAATGAAATGATGATGATTAGGACAACACAACACCCAGTCCATGAGCAGAGAAAATCTCTGACCCAGCTGGGAATAGAACCCGGACCCTTAGGATTGACATTCTGTCACACTGACCACTCAGCTATTGGGGGCTGACTTAAATTTGTTGAAGAAATGAAGATTGCAGTCATAATTCTTCAGGCTTTCCTGGTGATCTAATGACATCTTGAGTTGTCAGGTGCTCTGCCGGATATCAGCGTCATACTTGTACGATATTTCAATAACATAGCTCATTACCTTCATCAGGTGTGACCTGAGACTACTCCTCACGTTCTTTCCCCCCCCCCCCCCCCCCCCCCCCTCATTTCCTGTCCTGAGGGGGCAGAATGGTCTCCTTTAGGGCTTGCTATTTACTCTTTCCTGCCATAGGTTTTAACAATTTTATTTTTAAACATTTATTACATTTTTCTTGCTACATAATGTAAGTTTTCTTTAGATTGTTAACAATTAACAATGATATTTTTAGGTAATATTACAATACAGTTTGTTCTTTTAACTAATTTTACATGTAACCAGGCATTCCCCCTGTGGTACTTTCTCCCACTCACTGTGATCTGCTGGAGTGTTGCCATTCCATTTTCGGTCTGCTGCGGTTCCAGATGTTCCCTCTGCGGTCTGCGCCCATCAGACCCAACCCTGGGCATTCCATCTTCCGTCTGATGTACCTGGAACTCTGTATGGGATCGTTCTCCATGTCCACGCCTTCAGTTCTTGTATTTTTGGAGTGCTGCAGCTGTCCCCATTGCTTCTTCAATAATTCCAGAGCAGGATCCCAGGCTCTACTTAGCTGGTACGCCATGTCATGGTTAATGAGATTATCAGTCACTTTTATCTCTATTGACTCCCTTATAACACTGTCCCAAAATCTGGGTGTCTGTGTTAGAAACTAGCTCTAGACAGTGTTCAGCAATGGCTGATTTTGTTGCCTGTCTTAATCGGGTGTGCCTCTGATGTTCCTTGCACCTGATATCTACTGTCCTTGTCATCAGGCCAATGTAGAACGTGCCACATTGGCAAGGTATATTATAAATCCCTGGTTTCCGTAAACCCAGGTCATCCTTAACATTTCCCACCAGTCCTCCGATCTTGCTGGATGGACAGAAAACACACCTGATATTGTGTTTATGGAGGATCCTACTAATCCTGGCAGAAACAGAACCAGCATAGGGCAAATATGCCACCTTGTTTGCTTCATCATGTTCTGCTTCTGGAACTTGTGGTGTAGTGGCTGGTTGGAGTGCCATCTCAATTTCTTTCAGTGTATATCCATTTTTGCAGAACACTGTTTTGTGATGCTCTATTTCTGTCAGTAGACTATCTCGGTCTTACAGGACACGTGCTCTGTGGACCAATGTCTTAAGAACTCTGTTCTTCTGTGTAGGGTGGTGACAGCTGCTGGCCTGCAGATATAAATCAGTGTGTGTGGGTTTTCGACACATACTGTGGACAATTGATCCATCTGCTTTTCTTTTTACTAGTACATCCAGAAATGGCAGCTGGCCATTATTCTCCTGTTCTATGGTGAATTTTATATTTGGGTGGCACGAGTTAAGATGTTCCAGAAACTCCATGAGCCCATCCTTCCCATGAGGTCAGATCATGAAGGTGTCATCCACAGACCTGAAGAAGCCTGTGGGTATATATCTGGCTGTCTATAATGCCCTCTCCTCAAATCTCTCCATGAACATGTTGGCAATCACAGGAGACAGTGGGCTATCCATAGCTACACCTTCATTTTGCTCATAATATTGGTTCCCGTACAGCAAATACGTGGATGTCAGTGTATGCCTGAATAGGTCCAAAAGAGCACCGTTAATTTTTTCTGCAATCAGTTCTAGTGAGTCTCTCAGTGGGACCCTAGTGAACAGTGATACCACATCAAAACTAACAATTATGTCCAAATCTGTGATGCGTAGTTGCTTGAGGTGTTGCAGGAAGTCTTCTGAGTTTTGGATGTGGTGAACACATTTCTCCACATACGAGGCAGCAGATTTTTCAAATACTTGGCTGTTGCATACATAGTGGCCCCAATATTACTTGTATTTTGTATTTTAGGCGGACCATACAGTCTAGGTGGCACTGGAGGTTTTGCCTGAAGTTGTCTGATAGTCTTCTCAGGAAACCCTGTCTTCTTCAGGAGAGCCCTGGTCTTCTTGTCCACCTTGTCAGGTTGGTTCAGTGCACAGGCTGTGCAAGCCCTCACAAGCTGTTCAACATCATGATCAATCACCAGCCAGTAAACATGATGTTATGATAAAGCCTTCATACAGGGTGTACCCCAGTGTGACATATGCAGCAACTAGAATACCAGAGGATGCAACACTGGAGGGATGACCACTCATCAGCCTTGCTCCTCTGTGGCCAGCACAAGGAACCTATTGACAATTCTGAGTCAATCCCACAGCATAAAAAATGTACACTACATAAAATATACTCCAGAACGAGTGTGGTCAGGCCAACCTATCTGGACTGCTGAAATAATTTTCAGAAAAGCAGCTTGGTGGCCAAGGTGGCCACAACATCCCAGGCTGTCAAAGAAAAATCCAGCAGTGTCTGCTGCAAAGTTTCATCCAACATGAAAACTAGAGCCTCTTGTCAAACTCTGGATGAGGCCCTGCCAGCAATTGTGATAGGGCATCTGCATTAACATGCTGGTCAGTGGACTGGTAAGGAGCGTCATAGGAGTAATTACTATACTCAGAAAGAAGGCTGATGTCTGCAACTTGTGAGCAGTCTGAACTGGAGCGAGGGCCAAATAAAGAAACCAGCAGCTTGGGTCAGTGAAGAGTAGGAACTTAGCTAAAACGAAAAAAAAAAAAAAAAGTTTAATTCCAAATTATAGTCAGCACTCCCTTTTCCATCTGTGAGTAGTTATGATGCTCTGTGGAAAGCATCTTCAATATGTAAGTAATGGGCTGCGTGTTTTGTTGACATCTGTATTCCAGTGTGACAGAACTGCACCAATGCCAGGTTAATGGTTTACCTGGTGTAAAAGAAGTTGAACAAGGTGTTGAACACAAACACTCCTTTAGGGACTGAAAAACCTGCTGATAAACCATGATCCAAGTCTTTTGGTGGAACTAGTTAAGAGAATGGCAGATGCATACAGCTCACAGAATGAACTTAGCATAATAAGAAATCTTGCCCAAAAAGGACTGGAGTTTCTTTAGATTCTTGGGTGTCAGCAGGTTAATGATAGCTTTGACATGCTCATCCTTAAGAATGAGGCCATCTGCTGAGCACATGTCCGAGAAACTGCATCTTTGAAGAAAAAAACTACACTTTTTGAACTTGCAATGAAGGCTGCCCACCAGAAGGAGTTAGAAAATTGCCTGCAGAGTTTGTAAATGCTCCTCTTGCATGGAGCACATGACCCTGATGTCATCAAGGTAGTTTTACACAACATGGAATTTCCTAAATCAACTGCTCAATGTCGTTGATAAATTCCTGGTGCACATGAAATTGCAAAGAGCAAGCAATTGAACTGGTAGGGCCCACAGAAGGAGTTGAGCACTAAGAAAACCTGAGAGGCAGCATCCAGTGGCAACTGCAAGTATGTGTCACACAAGCTGACACGTGAAAAATACTGGCCCCCTAACAACTTTACCAACTCCTCTGACCCTAGAATTGGATGCAAGTCAACTACACAATGCATATTGACTATCTGTTTAAATTTGCAACATAGGTGCATGGCACTGTCTGGCTTGTGGATCACAACCAAAGTGGTGGTCCACTGGCTCAATGAAACAGGAGATATGACCCCAAGGTCCTGCCAATGTTTCAACTTTGCCATGATTTTTTCATGCATGGCGAAGGGAATGAGGCAGAGGCAATAAAATTTAGGTATTGTTGATTGCATAAAACAGGCATGTGCCTTGAGGTTTTCTGCTCGGCACAGGGTATTCCCAAACAGCTGGTCATATGCCCCCAGTCAAGAGTAAAAATCTTGAAATGGAAAGGAATGAGACACTAAATGCACTTTGTCAACTACTTGGAAACCAAAAACCGATAACTCATCTAACCCAAAAACCACTAATAATCTAAGTTACTGTTCCACATTATTATAGTTTGCAGAGATGGAGAATTGCCCCATCAAAGGAATATACTGCTTACTGTAAGACACACATTAATCTAGTGAGTTTAGCAGTGTAGGGCAGCCCAAGAGGCTGTACATATCTAAGTTAATTAGGCTGACTGTCAGTCCCACGTCCACCTGAAAATCAGTCAGTCACCCGTCCACTATCAACATAAGCAGCATATGCCGAGGCAATGCTTGTGGGCATTGGAGACAGTATCCTAGTTGAGGGAAAACACTAGGGCCTATGACAACCATGCCATGTCTTGCCAACTGTCGCAAACCTTTTCCAAATGACGTACCTTGTGGCATACCTTACACATGGCATCTACATGTGGGAATTCTCACTGAATATGCACCAAACAGCAATAGAGGCAGGACTACCAACTTACCCACTGTGTGGAAATAGATGTGGTAGGAGAGCAACACTAAGAACCCAAAAAATGCCATGGTCAGGGTTTACAATGCTGTGACTGACTCAAATCTACTGAGCCTGACACAGATGAAGATAAACAGCACCACGATGTTGCTGCTGATGAATCATCACCAGCGTTAACACCTGGCAGCTCAGCAGAATGAGGCCATGTAGTTCACCATGTGGGGTACTGCACATCTAACTTTGCCTCCTACCAGTTGTTGGACATTATGCTCTTTGTGACTGCTGTAAATTCTGAAGTATTAACACTTTTGTCTAAAGAAGGCTTTGACAAAGCCAGTGCCTCAGTTTGGGCCTCAGGGTCAGGTGTTAACTACAGTCAAGTCCCTAATGCCAGAGTCCACATACGGGACAGCACATTGGGGACACTCAAACTGACACTTGTGAAGGTTGGTGATCCTCACCACATACCATTGCCTGGAGCACTTGTGCTTCTGGTTAAATTGTAACTGAGCTATCACCACTTGGGTCTGTTGACAAAAATACTATGTGAGCAACTGACATAGATTCTGAATGTTAAGTTTCTCAGACTCAGTAAAGGGCTTCAAATTCTGCATGATTTTGTACAATCCCACAATTCTGGACAGTGATAAGATAGCATTATCAACTGGATTGATGATACAGCTTACCTAGCAGTGCAGCAAGAACTGGCATAGGTAGTTCTCCCACCTTTCTGTAAACTCATCAAAGTTAGTAAATGGCATTGGGGGTAGTGGGGGAGAAGGCTTTTCTGCTTGTGCCTGGCTTGCCTCCAATGCAGCAAGTGTATGGAGCAATTTCACCTACTGTTTGAGCTGTTCTGACATCTACTTCTGCTGCAGCTTTTGATGCTGCTCCTGGAGGTGCAATTGCTCCTTATATCATTGCAAAAACGCTGGGATCATGGTGACCACAAATTAACATTATGAAAAAGAAAGGTGTCACAAGCTGAGGAATGTCCTATGCCATCATTTTTGTATTTACACAGGCATTACATTTCTATGAAACTATCACTGTTGGGACAAAATATTACTGTACTATCTGACAGTGGCTTGACTACAATCCCAGGGAACTGAACCTGGGAAGAGGAAATGAAACTCAACATGCAAATCAATCTATGGGGGAGCAAAGGTTTCAAACACCATGTACAGAAGAGCACATTACAAACACTACATTATCAGTATGAGCAACTGAAATAAACTAAGCACACAGAAAACAGAACATGGCTCAAGGAGGATGTCAGGTCTAAGGTAGCTGATGTCCATGTAAGAACTGCTCCTGACAGGTAAACACGTAGGTCAATGGCTCCACTCATGCAATGTTTTCTGCATGCCATCTGTGTCAGTGTTGTGCATTATTCTGGTATGATACCTATACCACCTCATCTGTCTCCACCTCAATATTGACTGGCAGGGATACTATGAAAGTATTTACAAACTTGATAAGAGTTTTAGGGTCAACAATAGTAACGAATACACACATGGGATGAGAGATGTGGATGTTCATTAGATACAATATTTGCTCATGGGATACACCAAACTTATTTACCAACGTACCAGTTAAAGGGACCTTAAAAATAGTTAGACATATCTTATTAACACACAAAACTGGGATAGTGGGCTAGACAGATGAGTTGCTACACATGTTACAATTTAGCTTAGAGTTATGGTTCTTTACCTTAATGGAAAATTCTTCAAAATGGGATATATCCAACAAAATGAAGAGCTGTGAACTGCTTACAACTAGACCTTCAAAATATGACTTAAGTATAGCCCAACCAAATTACAAGGAATTAACATAGCTGATCAAAGACTCTGGGAAGCACATCAGTCAGAATTCTAACAAGAGAACATTCCCACCTTTGCAGGTGTGTAGAGGGGGCAAAATACTGCAATAAATATTTTTTTTGTTTGTGCCCAACTTCACTTTTAAGCAGTAAAACAAACCCTGAAAGGTAAGGTTTGGAGGGAATATCTTCAAAACAATGATATACAAAAATATTTCTTATATAAAAGTTTGTACATAATTACCACTCTTGAAAATTGTGTAATCAAATTTTGCTATAATTTCTAATTTTTCAAAATACCCAATCAGTATTAATTAAATTTGATAAATGAAAACTTTTGTTACAACACAAATTAAAGCTAAATACATACATGTGCAATAAAACTAGGTTCTGAAATACTATTTTTGGAAAATAACCTGTATACAATATGCTGTCAGAGTATTTTCAACATACCTAATTAAAATATCTAAACATTCATTACCGGTCTAGTTATTTATTTTAATTATATTTGTTTTATGTTTCAAATTGTTATTTTACATTTTCTGTGTGACTGTAAAAGGACCATATAGAGCATCATATTTGAGGACAAGGAACTTGTTTATCTGGTGATTCCAAAAGGCTCAATGGCACAGGTACAGTCATCAGATGTATGCCGCTTTTGATGTTGGAAGAACTTTGTGAGAAGATTTTCAGATCTAGTTCTGCTGAATGATTATGATGTCAGTCTCCATAGTCTCCACACAATATAATCAAGCTGCAGTATATTATGTGAAGAAACTTCATTCATTTTATGTGCAGTATGCAGCAAAACGTTATGTTTTAACCATTTTTATACAGATTGTCATTACTGTAATGATTTTGTATCATAATAATGAGCTACTAATTGTTTCAAATTAACAAAATACACACGTGTGAAAAGGTGAACTGGGAAACAAAAATTAAGGTAAAACATAAAATAATAATTTGAAACATAAACAAATATAAGTAAAATAAATAAGTGGACTAATAATGAATCATTAGATATTTGAATTTGGTACAAGGGTGAGTCAAATGAAAACCTTAAATTTGTAATAACAAATCGAAATTTTGTGCCGTTATCCTGTAAAGTGGTAAGCATGCTATGTACAAACAGCGTGCAGAATGGTCTGTAGGTGGCAGCATGGTGCAGATGCACACATACCATCACAGTATCAGTATAAAGATGGCCGCCCCACTTGCGACAGGCACCAGGGAAGAACAGCATTCTGTTGTTCGGCTTTTGCGTAGTGAAGATGTGAAACCTATTGAAATTCATCAATGAATGGAGGTTCAGTATGGTGATGCATGTTTTTCACAGCAGCAATTCTATGAATGGAGTAGGAAGTTTGCAAATGGTGTGACTTCAGTGGAAAATGCTCCTCATCCAGGTCAGGCACAATGAGTTGTGACTCCACAGAACATTGCAGCAGTTGAAGCCATACTGAAGGAAAACTGCTAAGTGACACTGAATGACATTGCAGCATGTTTACAGATTAGTCATGGGTCAGCACACCACACTGTGCATGATGTGCTCCAGTTTCACAAAGTGTCTGCAAGATGGGTGCCACAGTAGTTGACTCCTGAAATGAGAGAATGACGTGTTGATGCTTGTGAAGAACTTCTTCGGCACTTTGAACGAGAAGGTGATGTCTTCCTTGCAAGAATTGTTACTGAGGATGAAACCTGGATTCACTTCCACCAACTGGAAATGAAGAGAGCGAGCAAGGAATCGCGCCATTCCTCACCACCAAAACCAAAGAAGTTTCGAACAGAACCATCAGCAGGGAAAGTTATGCTGACTCTCTTTCAGGACAAAAAAGGCTTCATTTTGGAGCATTACATACCTCGAGGGACCACTGTCACCAGTGCATCATACACAGACCTCCTAAAAAATCATCTGCACCCTACAATCAAATCAAAGTGACGTGGATTGCTGTCAGCGGGTGTCCTTTTGCAACATGACAATGCAAGGCCCCACACTGCCTGTACAACAGTTGCAACAATCACAGACCTGCATTTTGAGTGTCCTCATCCACCATACTCACCAGACCTTGCCCCAAGTGATTACCATATGTTTGGACTACTCAAAAACGCAATGGGAGGAAAGAAGTTCCATTCCGACGAAGAGGTATGCCACGCAGTGCGTGAGTGGTTGCACGGACTACCAAAAGAATTTTTTTCTAAAGGAATTTATGCACTTTGTAAGTGCTGGAGGACTTGCATTGAACATGAGGGAGATTATGTTGAAAAGTGATACAGCTTTGCACCACTTCTGCACAATAAATAATATTTTTAAAAATATTTAAGGTTTTCATTTGACTCACCCTCATATGTGCAAAATACTCTGACAGCACATTGTGCATGTCTTATTTTGCAAAAATGGTATTTCAGAAACTAGCTTTATTACACATGGATGTCTGTAGCTTGAAAGCTTCTTTAATTTATGTTGTAACAAAGTTTTCATATTTCAGATTTAATTGCTGGTGGTGGGGTGTTTTGCAAAATTTCAAATTATTACAAAATTTGATTATTCAGTTTCCAAAAATGTTAATTACACATTGATTTTTATATGAGAAACATTTTTTATATATTATCATTTCAAAGATATTCTCCTCAAACTTAATTTGCCAAGTTACCTTTTGGGGTGTGTTTTACTCTTGATAGTGAAACTGGATACAAACAAAACAAGACTTATTGCATTATTTAGCCCCCCCCCCCCCCCCCCTACACACCCACCACAGTTCTTCAAGAAGGAGTATTAACACTTGGGAATGTTTCCTTGTAAGTAGCACAGATATATGGTTGGCCTATCATTTCACTTGGCCTGAAAATACAATTACACAACTTTATAGAATGTGTAGTGATATTTCAGATCCCAAAAAATACACAGAATTTATTTTTCCCACACACTTGAAAAAATGGCTCAGGACATGGTGTGGGATATCTTTGACTTAGTTAACAAAAAGAGGTTCCACTAGGTACATGATGGCAACATTTTTTAAGAAACTAAAGGAAGCATAATTTGTTTATCACTGTCTTAACAATGATGTTGGAGACAGATCACAGGCTTGTCTTGGACACAGATATGGAAAGAAACCAGCTATTTCCTTTCGTTGTAACCATGTTGACATTCATCTGAACTGCTTTAGGGAAAGTATGCAAGACCTAAATCTTAACTGCCAGACAGTGATTAGAACCTCACTTCTCCCAAATGCAAGTACAGTGTCCTGTATGCAGTACAATACATCTGGTTCATATAGTAAGGTTCCCCACCCAGAGTTATGATCAACAGCCTCAAAGCTGGAAGATGAATTTTATTCTCAATGGCAGAGAGATGTTGTTGTTGTTTGGTCTTCAGTCCGAAGACTGGTTCATGCAGCTCTCTATGCTACTCTATCCTGCACAAGCCTCTTTGTCCCCAAATAACTACTGCAACCTACGTCCTCCTGAATCTGGTTACTATATTCATCTCTTAGTTTCCTGCTATGATTTTTATCCCCCCCCCCCCTTGCCACACACACACACACTTCCATCCAATAATAAATTGGTGATGCCTTGATGTCTCAGAATGTGTCGTATCAACCAACCCAGATCTCAATCTAGCACTTACACTCAGATTGCTTGTTGCTTGTAGTTTCACAGAAGTCATGCATATATCGATACAGTCACTTAAGATCCAGCTAGCAACTGCACTAGACTTCCTTTGTGCTTGTTTGAGCATGCCATGCCTGACCATCTTCTCACCTGCTAGTCACTCAGTCACCTGCTGTAGGATCACGGCACATGAACATTAGACTAAGGAAAGCAAAACTTGATTTGAAAGAATATATCATGATTGAGAAAGATGGTGGCCATAAAAGTGTCTGGGAGTGATTTTTATCAATGACTGATATGGATGGAAATCCTGCCTGCTTTGTATCTGGTGCTACGCTCTCCTGCCTTACAAGTCCACCACCACATATCTGAAGGCACATGTTAGCATAACACTAGAGTGAGAGTTCAAAACATTTCCAGTGTTGGTGAAAATTACAGTAACTGAAAACTGTGTAGAAATGGTGCCAGAGATCTTTGTTCATTTGCATTAAAAATCAGGTGGAGAATTTAGCATTCTTTCAGGAGCTTGCAAAAATTGGCTTAGAATTGGATTGTGTGGACATCTCCAAAAGTTTGCCTCATCCTACAACAGTAGCACAAAACACTGAAAGACAAGCCAATGAAAAACAGGTGAATACAATGCCCACCACTGCCCAGGCCATAGGCTCTTGACTGCATGTGTGTGTATACTGTATATGTGGACCAAAACATATCAGAAAAACTATTACATATCTGTTACTGTGCACCTAGTTAATGTTAATCATAAGTAGGCACAGTGAAAGTTGGACGCAGTGTTGTCAACCTGTGGGATTCATCCCATATTATGGAAAATTTTGACAATTATTTTGCAGGAAGGGACAAAGGTGTTTTTTTGCAAAATGTGAGGTGAATTTGAAACATTTAATTGCTATCTCTAACATAATGTAGTAATGGTTATGGTACATACAGCAAAAGCAAAGATAAACATTTCATAGAAGTTAAGCACATGAAACCACCAACAGTCATTTGTGCAACCAGCAGTCAGCATTCTCACTATTGGCACAATAGATTATCTGAAGAGAGCAAACCTAAATCATAATAGGGCCAGATCATCATTGAAACACTTCAAAGAGGTATGCCAACATGAAGTTCTTAAAATAGTCAAAGAAATGAAAAATTCATACAGTACAGATATTTTTAATATGTCAAACAATCTATTGAAAGAAATCATACATTACATTGCAGCACCATTAACATATTCCATAAACCTGTGTCTCATAGAAGGGTTTTTTCCTGATCCTCTCAAACTATCCAAGGTAACTCCAGTCTTTAAGAAGGGTGTCAAATCAGATCCTGCAAACTACAGACCAATTTCACTAATTCCAGTACTAGGAAAAGTCTTTGAAGGCATAATATATAAGCAGATGTATGAGTACCTAGAACTAAATGGTATGTTAAGTGCAAAACTGTTTGGTTACAGAAAAGGAAGGTCAGCTACACATGCCATAGAGCTCTTAGTCAGAGACATTCTAGCAGCATTTGAGGACCATGCGCACGCACAGGTAACCTTATGTGATCTGAGCAAAGCTTTTGACTGTGTTGACCACTCACTTCTGCTCTCTAAACTTGAGTACTATGGAATATGTGATAAAAGTTTAAAACTCATCAAATCATACCCCAATAAAAGGAACCAGGTGGTGAGTTCAGGAAATCATCTATCAAACATACTCGAGGTTCATCATGGAGTGCCACAGGGATCTAAATTGGGACCACTTCTTTTCCTTGTACACATAAATGACTTACCAGGAAATATAGATGTAAAGACATATATGTATGCAGATGACACAACTTTTCTATCTGTAAACCATGTACTTGATAACCTTGTAAGTGATATGAAATTGGCAGAAGAAAATGCAACATCATGGTTTAATGCCAATGATCTGCTATTAAATGAGGAAAAGACCAAGAATATGTGGTTCAGTCTATCAAAGACTACAAAAATAGAAAAACAAAAGGCAAAGTTTTTAAGTATTGTACTTGACAACAGTCTAACATGGAACTCTCATGTTGATCACATAGTGGTTAGGTTGTCAAGAGTTATATATTTGTTGAAGAGACTGATGTGTTGTGTGACATTTGAGTATGAAAGGACAGTGTACTTTGCCTTTTTTCAATCTGTTTTAAGGTATGGGTTAATACTCTGGGGAAACAGCAGAAAAATAGATGAAATTATGGTGATCCAGAATGAAGCAAGCAGAGTAATGGCTAAGGTAGATAATAGAACACATTGTAAACCATTGTTCATTAAATATAGAATTTTAACAGTAATTAATTTATATATTCTTGACAGTGTTAACTACATACTTGCTGAACTACCTAATTTAAGTGTAACAAATGAAAGGCATGGCTACTATAGAAGAACGTGTACTTCTCTGCTATTGCCACAAAATAGATTAGCTAAAACTAACAATAGTCATAAGTACATGGCAATTAAAATATATAACAAATTGTCTAAAAATGGGTCAATCAAGCCTGACAAATTATTTAAAGATAATGTTCATAACTTCTTGTTAACCAATCCATTCTATTCATTAGAAGAATTTTTAGAAATGCCCAATATCAACTTAAATATGTAAAAATTTATTTTGTAAAATTAATAGGTTAAGTGATCTGTCAAAGTCTATTGCATGTAATAATGCTGAATGACTAATAAAGAATCTGAATCTGAATCTGAATAGGTCTGCTTACACAACAGTAACAAACATACACTGTTATAGGTATGATTGTCAAGTAACATGAAAATAAGGTGAAACAGCTCATGAAAGCAATTAAATGCACCCACTGACTGTCATTTGTTCAACCAGCACTTAGTACTCCAATTGTACTATATACTGTTAGTTTAAATTTCCTTTTGTCTGCACAACTTAAATGCAACATTATTTATGATTGAGTGACACATGTGAAACATTGTCAAATTCCTGAATACACAATGCATCTCAGAATGTAAGCTAGACAGGAGGCCAAGTCAAGCAGTATCTGTAATGTAGCACATTGGTATATGGCATTGTTTGAAGTGGTTTAGTTTGCTCAGCTCAGTGTCACTCAAAGTAATTGTTTTTATTTGTTGTTGCTTGGATTTGGTCTTGTGTGCGATTCTTGCTCTTATTAAATAGCAATTGTTTCTGAGTGGTTTGTTTCATATTCATTTAAGAACATCAGACTGTGGTCCTTTGTGTGCAAAGAAATTGAAATTCAGGTACCTTGAATTAGATCCAGAAAAACATATTAAAACTTTCCCAAACTCTTGGCTTCAAATTGATGGATTTAAAGGGTGGTTGGAGGCCATTGAAGATGACAATAGAAAGGTACGGAGCAAAGTGAGTAATGTGATTATTTTATTTATCGTGTTAAAAGTACAGAAATATCAAAAAAATATACAAGTGTTGACATAATTTTACATAAAAGAAGATCAAAAATTGGATACTTCAAGTGCATTTGGTGTAGCTCTCATAAGGTCTTGCATGGTGCGGGTGGTTGGTGACGAGGAACACTGAAGGAAATGGCTGTTAGTCTGCTCAGTGCCACACTGGTAGAGAACTGAATCCACAGAGAAACTCCAAGTCCGCAGATTGGTCTTGCATCTCATTGTGTTTGATCATAATCTATTGAGAGATTGAGAGACCTCCATATTGACCACTTCTCTGAATGTCTGGGGGGAAGTTCTTCCTTTGCAGCCATCCATTCTCCCAAATACTGAGATTTCTCCCACCATCATGAGATCCTTGCCGCATGTGGATTCTCAATGAGAGCCTCAGTAGTTGTCAAGAAGCTCTTTCTCTCTTTCTTGATTTCAGCCTAGGATGTGCGGGCTGATGATCATATAGTGGATGGGCTTCCTTTGTAGTGGCCTTACTTTTCTCATATCTTGCAGCTACCTCACATCTCATTTCAGTAGGAGCTATGCCAGCAAGGCATTGGAGTTTGTTCACAGGAGTAGGTCTTAAACAACCTGTGATAATCTGGCAAGACTCATTTAGAGCCACGTCAATGTTCCTGGCATGACTGGACTTGTACCATACCGAACATGCATATTCAGCAGTGAAATAACATAGAGCAAGCACACTTGAGTGCACAGTGCATGGATTAGCACACCATGATGTACCTGTCAATTTTTGCACTATGTTATTTCTGGGTGCCACTTTCTGTTTGTTGATTAGGCAATGCTTTTTATATGTTAGCACGCAATCCAGAGTTACTCCAAGATATTTGGTAGTAGGATTATGTTTGAGTATGATACCTCCCCAGGATATATTTAAGGATCTATTTGCCTGTTTATTCTTCAGGTGGAAAGCACACGTCTGAGTCTTGGTAGGATTAGGTTTCAAGCAATTCACATGATAGTAAACAGAGAATTCTTCCAAAGATTTTGATAGCATATCTTCTACAGTCTCAAAACAGTCAGACTGAGTAGTGATAGCGCAGTCATCAGCATAATTAAAGCTTCAAGTTCCTTCAAGGATACGTTGATTGTTGGTATAGATGTTGAATAATAGAGGCACAAGCACACTGCCTTCTGGTAGCCCATTTTTCTGAGTTCTACATCTACTTTTCTTACCCTAAAATTGGACAAAAAATCTGCAGTTCAGGAGAAGGTTTCTAATATTCCACATGAGTGTGAAGTCTTTAGTTATATCATACACTTCATTCAGAAGGAGCCGATGGTTGATCGTATCGTAAGCTGTGGATAGACTGATAAAGACAGCACCCCTAATGAGCTGTATCTTATATCCATCTTTGATATGTTGTGTTAAGTTTAATATTTGAGATATGCAGCTTTTCCCTTCTCTGAAACCTGCTTGCTGTGGTATTAGAAGAGGCTTCACCTTTCTAATCATTCTCTGAAGAATGACCCTCTCCAGTATTTTGTAGAGGTGACAGAGTAAGGAGCTAGGTCTATAATTTTTGGGATTTTTCCTATCCTTTCCTCCTTTCAGAATGGCAATTACTCTTGCTTTTCACCATATTTTACAGATCTTGCATTCTCGAATACAGCTATTCATGAAATCCAGTAACCAAAGCATTGTAGCAGGACCAAAATTCTTGATTTGTTCAGATTTTCCATAAAAGCAAACTTGAGAAACATGCTTCTCAAGTTAAACACATTAAAAATGTTAAAACTGTGTAATATAACACAGCTATTTTTGATTGATTTTTGAAAATGTGTGGTGAAAGCAGAGATGCAGAAAAACTGAAGATAGTTGAAATAAGACGAGTAACTTATTTTGTGGAGCATAATGCTACATTTTCAAAAGTGGACCATCTTGTTCCTGTGTTAAAAGATGTTTTCCCTGACTCCAAAATTGCTTCAGAGGTGACTTTAGGTCATATAAAATGTACCAATATAGTACAAAATGTTATTGCAAAGGTGGAAACTGATTAAACAGTCCTGTTACTAAAGGACATTAAATGTTCTATTCTTGTGGGTGAGAGTACAGACATAGCCAGATAGAAAACATATGTATGTTTTAGTGAAATATGTGTCACCATTTGATGGACTCGTGAAAACACAACTTCTGGGACTGATCCCTTTGGATGCAGAGACTACTGGGCAGAAAGCCTTTTCATAGCTCCAGAGAGTCTGTTGAAAGAGAAGGATAATGCAATTAGAAATGTAATTGGCATGGCATGTGACAATGCCTCTGTAATAATGGGAAGCCACAATTCTGTTATAACAAGACTTAGGAACACTGTACCAGATCAGATTATTCTCAACTGTATTCATCTGCTTTAGTTGCAATTAAGGCATGTCAGATTCAGATTCAGATTCAGATTCTTTATTAGTCATTCAGCATTATTACATGCAATAGACTTCGTCAAATCACTTAACCTATTAATTTTATAAAATAAATTTTTTACATATTTAAGTTGATATTGGGCATTTCTAAAAATTCTTCTAATGAATAGAATGGATTAGTTAACAAGAAGTTATGAACATTGTCTTTAAATAATATGTCAGGCTTGATTGACCCATTTTTAGACAATTTGTTGTATATTTTAATTGCCATATACTTATGACTACTGTTAGTTTTAGCTAATCTATTTTGTGGCAACAGCAGAGAAGTACACGTTCTTCTATAGTAGCCATGCCTTTCATTTGTTACACTTAAATTAGGTAGTTCAGCAAGTATGTAGTTAACACTGTCAAGAATATATAAATTAATTACTGTTAAAATTCTATATTTAATGAACAATGGTTTACAATGTGTTCTATTATCTACCTTAGCCATTACTCTGATTGCTTTCTTTTGGATCACCATAATTTCATTTATTTTTCTGCTGTTTCCCTAGAGTATTAACCCATACCTTAAAACAGATTGAAAAAAGGCAAAGTACGCTGTCCTTACATACTCAAATGTCACACAACACATCAGTCTCTTCAACAAATATATAACTCTTGACAACCTAACCACTATGTGATCAACATGAGAGTTCCATGTTAGACTGTTGTCAAGTACAATACCTAAAAACTTTGCCTTTTGTTTTTCTATTTTTGTAGTCTTTGATAGACTGAATCACATATTCTGGGTCTTTTCCTCATTTAATAGCAGACCATTGGCATTAAACCATGATGTTGCATTTTCTTTTGCCAATTTCATATCACTTACAAGGTTATCAAGTACATGGTTTACAGATAGAAAAGTTGTGTCATCTGCATACATATATGTCTTTACATCTATATTTCCTGGTAAGTCATTTATGTGTACAAGGAAAAGAAGTGGTCCCAATTTAGATCCCTGTGGCACACCGTGATGAACCTCGAGTATGTTTGATAGATGACTTCCTGAACTCACCACCTGCTTTCTTTTATTGAGGTATGATTTGATGAGTTTTAAACTTTTATCACATATTCCATAGTCCTCAAGTTTAGAGAGCAGAAGTGAGTGGTCAACACAGTCAAAAGCTTTGCTCAGATCACATAAGGTTACCTGTGCGTGCGCATGGTCCTCAAATGCTGCTAGAATGTCTCTGACTAAGAGCTCTATGGCATGTGTAGCTGACCTTCCTTTTCTGTAACCAAACAGTTTTGCACTTAACATACCATTTAGTTCTAGGTACTCATACATCTGCTTATATATTATGCCTTCAAAGACTTTTCCTAGTACTGGAATTAGTGAAATTGGTCTGTAGTTTGCAGGATCTGATTTGACACCCTTCTTAAAGACTGGAGTTACCTTGGATAGTTTGAGAGGATCAGGAAAAAATCCTTCTATGAGACACAGGTTTATGGAATATGTTAATGGTGCTGCAATGTAATGTATGATTTCTTTCAATAGATTGTTTGACATATTAAAAATATCTGTACTGTATGAATTTTTCATTTCTTTGACTATTTTAAGAACTTCATGTTGGCATACCTCTTTGAAGTGTTTCAACGATGATCTGGCCCTATTATGATTTAGGTTTGCTCTCTTCAGATAATCTATACATGTTACATTGGGTTTACTGATCAGCTTTTTGATATCATCAGCACAGCTTACAAAATATTTATTGAATGTATCTGCTGGTATTGGGACTGTCTTGTCAAAGTTTCTGACTTCACCTTTAACAGTATTAATTACTGACTAGGCTGTTTTGCATTGGTTTCTACTATTTTTTATGAAATTTGTGTTGTATCTAGCTTCATAGATCCTGTGAAAAATTAATAAGGTCAATGGCAAGCTACATATGTGTCAGTGCAAAGTGCTGCACTATTTTGCAAGAATATCAAGAATTTTTTGGAGTCAAATGTAAGCAGGTGCTTAAATTATTGGGTACACGTTGGCTTGTTTTACATGCATGAATTGTTTGTCTGTCAGAAAACTGGGATGTATTTTCACACTACTTCCAGTTATCAACTGTTGAAGATAAATTGAAGTCAGCAGAAATTATTCTTCATGAATTAGAAAATTCACATACTAAAGCTTACATGTTGTTTGTAAAATATGTTTAGGTTTACTTCAACAGTTTTGACACCCTTTTCCAAATGTCATTATACCCCATCCGTATCAGTGTATCTTGGCTTCAGATGTGACCAGTTACTACACAAACTCTCTCTATGGAATGTGAAAAGGGAATTCATCAATTAAGACTTAAATGCCTTGATTTTTGTATCACAGCAACTGAAGGAATGAAGAAACATCTATACAGAGTTATTACAAATGATTGAAGTGATTTCACAGCTCTACAATAACTTTATTATTTGAGATATTTTCAAAATGCTTTGCACACACATACAAAAACTCAAAAAGTTTTTTTAGGCATTCACAAATGTTCGATATGTGCCCCTTTAGTGATTCAGCAGACATCAAGCCAATAATCAAGTTCCTCCCACATTCGGCACAGCATGTCCCCATCAATGAGTTCGAAAGCATCGTTGATGCAAGCTCGCAGTTCTGGCACGTTTCTTGGTAGAGGAGGTTTAAACACTGAATCTTTCACATAACCCCACAGAAAGAAATCGCATGGGGTTAAGTCGGGAGAGCGTGGAGGCCATGACATGAATTGCTGATCATGATCTTCACCACGACCGATCCATCGGTTTTCCAATCTTCTGTTTAAGAAATGCCGAACATCATGATGGAAGTATGGTGGAGCACCATACTGTTGAAAGATGAAGTTGACGCTATCGGTCTCCAGTTGTGGCATGAGCCAATTTTCCGCGTGCTACGCGTGAAACTTGCCCGCACGCGTTCAACCGTTTCTTCGCTCACTGCAGGCCGACCCGTTGATTTCCCCTATCAGAGGCATCCAGAAGCTTTAAACTGCGCATACCATCACCGAATGGAGTTAGCGGTTGGTGGATCTTTGTTGAACTTCATCCTGAAGTGTCGTTTCACTGTTATGACTGACTGATGTGAGTGCATTTCAAGCACGACATACGCTTTATCGGCTCATGTCGCCATTTTGTCTCACTGCGCTCTCGAGCACTCTGACGGCAGAAACCTGAAGTGCGGCTTCAGCCGAACAAAACTTTATGAGTTTTTCTACATATCTGTAGTGTGTCGTGACCATATGTCAATGAATGGAGCTACAGTGAATTTATGAAATTGCTTCAATCATTTGTAATAGCCCTGTATATGTACAACACATTTTTTGGAAACTTAAAATTCATAGAGCCAAATATTGCATTAACAGTTGAGAGAATGTCCCAGGTAAAGGATTTATTGTGTGTTGTATCAAAGTTTGGAGGATTTGATCTAAATACCATAACAGTTGAATGGAGTAGTCTTTCAGTTGTACCTGTGTGAAGTAGAATGTTTGATTTGCCCTGCTGGAACATGCATATCAGATGTTAATGTAGGTAAGATGTATAAGTACCATAAGGGTTAAAATTGGATATTTTCAGGTGAATTCGGTTTCGAATCACAAGAAAGCAATTCTAAACAAAAGGCACATCTGCAGGCTGTAAGCTCATCTTCCAAACTTTTTAAAAAAAAAAAAATTTTTTTATTTGAGCAACTGAAGGTACTCTGGATTTTCATGTTTTCATGGAGTTATCACCATCAAAGCTTCAAGAAAATTGACTGCACAAGTAAATTACACACAGTTCTGTGCAAAGACTCTACTATGAGAAATGAGTTTCATGTGCTCGCATTAAAGCTGAAGCCATTGTTACACCTGGTTTATAAACACATTCGTTAGACATTACTATAGGTATGCCTAGTGGTAGTTCTTGCTTCAGTGTTGCAACAGATGGAAGCAATGAGGACACTATGAAAACATTCCCTATTCTGATACAGTACTTTGATACCTAGTCATAATACTAACATGGAACATGCTTTTTCTCTTGTAAACACACAGTGGACCAAAGACAGGTATAGATTTAAAACAAAAAACATAAAAGTTGTTGTATGTGTCCAGTACTATTTCAAACACATGAAGTACCAGAGCTTTTATGAAACAAAACATTTGAGAAACAAAAAACGTTAAGACAGATTTCTTCATCCTCCAAATATTCATGACATACAAGGAAAAAAAACAATGAGATAACCAAGTGAACAGTTTGTTTACAAAGTGATGAGCAAAGTCTCCCTAGTTCTGAATCAGCAGGAGTCAGTCAACTGTGGTCCACTCATGGTTTTACATCCAGCCGCTCTCAATCTCGGCAATCTAATATGAACATAGCATATGTAGCCATTGTGAATTGACTAGCGTGCTGTGTTGAGTTCCTGTACATCTATTGATGAGTGATAATGAAGCAGTTACTGTCCCGTCATAGGCAATGCCAGGTACTCCTTCAACTCCTTGGAGAAGGACAAGGGGTAGCACTTTATGCAGCAAGGAAAAGAAGTAATGATGTTACTAAATGTTGCAAGCAGGAGAGCAAGAGTTGCTCCATCCTGTTTCAGTGACAAGATGCACCATAACAGAGGCAGGGGTAATTTCCAGCTCTGTTAAATTACTTAGCAGAGTTTGCAAAGAAAATCCTGGAAAATCACCATAAACTCCAAGCAAAAAAGTGGTAAATTTCAGTTCAAATTTTTCTGTTTGACAGTTGTTTGAAACTGCCTTCCCCTGAGCCATAGTAAAGTGTGGCAATTGTAATTGGGTCTGGTATATTGAGTGAGTCAGAATAGGTTTGCACTTTTTTTTTCTTCTGTCAGTTCATTTTGTAATATTGATGACAGGGGACAATGGTTTTTTCATTTATATTTTGTAGAGGAAATTTTTATGATTTACAAATGCATGTGGCACAGTCACATCAAAGTCATCTTTTGAGCAACCTATATATTTGTCATCTTGCAAACTTTCTATGCTTACAAGAATAATTTTAAATTGCAATATTGCATATTTTATGGGAATATTTACAGTAATTATATTTCAATTCAAAGTGTAATTTAGTAAACCAACTGTGTGAAAGATAAATATCTAACAATATTGCTTTTTAATATCTTGCACTATATCAGCTTTGTTTATCATGCAGTCTTTGGTGAACACTCATCCTTGTATGAGTAGTGAAGTCCACTTCAGTACTCACACAAAGATGCATGTTCACTAAAGGTTGCACAATAAACAAAGCTGATATATGAGATTCAGTCAGAAGTGGAAGTCAGTTACAATAATTGCTATGAAATGCTCATGACTGAAATAACCTGTGCGTGGAAAAAAAGTATTATCATGGTAAAATAAATGTTGTATTTGATGACAAATGTATTGATTAAACTGCAAATACCAAAGCAACAAAACATATGTAAATTTAATACAAAACTCAATGACCTGAGGAAGCTGTTCAGCAACTGGCCTTAGACTTGAGGTCACCAAAGTTTGATAATTTATGTAATACCTAACAATATTATGATTTGGACAATCACAATATTTCTAAAATTAGCTGAATAATGAATGTGCTTTGAATGAAAGAAAAGTACATTCAGAACTATTTTGAAATGTGCTCACCTTCTCGGTACTTTTTAGTTGGCTGTGGCAAGCAGATTGGGGCCACATGATCTCCATCCAGTTTCAATGGTTTACTTAATTGCAACAAAGCAATATCATGGGAGAAATTTTGTGCAACATAGTCATGAGTGACAATTCTGGTGACATATACTCGTTGCTCGAAACCTGGTAAAAATAAGCACATAGAATGCAGAACTTCTGCAGAAACATTACATGAAAGCATGTTACATATAATAATAACATGCTCTTATAATAATAATAAAATTAATTGCAGCCAAGTAACACTTATCAGTACAAATATTGCAACAAATGACCAAAAACTCTCAAGATGAACATTATTATTACTTACACTGCTTGACAATCAATAAACATAAAATGTCACTTTGAGCATAAACAAGCCTGAACTCTTTTAAATTCTTCACTCATGAATTAAATTTGTTGTACATGACTTTTACAGTGAGTAGGGAGTTATATCGTTGATCTCATATGTTGTAGATAATACTAAATGATGAAATAATCCTCTCAATTTATTTCAATTGGCTGAGCCTGCACATTTTAAATTTTGTAAAAGTCTTAAGGCTACCACACTAAACAGACAAGGGACCATCACTCCTACCAACAAAGATTGTGGTAAAATGAGCCTGAAGTAGTGTTAAGGTAAGAGATTACCTATAAAGTGGTAGTGACTGCCAGGCAGCAATGAGCAAATGTAGTAGCCCATTTAAAATTATTAGTGTAGAACAGATTCAATTCAATTCACAAAACATGTATGTAGCATCCTGATAGTTCTCTGTCTGCATATTCAGAGAATGTCCTCTGCTAATCGTAGGAATGATTTTGCCTAAAAACCACTGTCCTGTAAATGACCATGTATGCTAATAAATGTCGTCAATCATGTCAGGCTTCACTGCATATGATGGAGGGAACCATTGAGAATGTAACCTGTTGTTGTTGTTGTTGTCATTGTTGGCTTCAGTCTGAAGACTTTTGCACCTCCTGTCAGTCTCATTTTTTAGACATTTGTATTCCCTTTTGCCTCCTTCATCTGCTGCATATTTATATTTCCTCCTTTCATCAATTAAATTCAATATCTCCTGTGTTATCAAAGGATTTTTACTACAACTTGTCTTTTCACCTATTTGATCCTCTGCTGCCTTCATTATTTCATCTCTTAAAGTTACACATTCATCTTCTATTGTATTCTTTTCCCCTGTTCTAGGCAGTTGGTGTATAATGCTCCCTCCAAAACTATCAACTACCCCTGGTTCTTTCAATGTATCCAGGTCCCATCTAATTAATTTCCTAACTTTTTTTTTGCAAAATCTCTAGCTTTAATCTACAGTTCATAACCAATAAATTGTCATCAGAGTCCACATCTGCCCCTAGAAATGGCTTACAATTTAAAATCTGTTTCTGAAATCTGTCTTTGTGTCACATAATCTATGTGAAACCTCCCTGTGTCTCCACACCTCTTCCACATAAACAGCCTCCTTTAGTGATTCTTAAACCAAGTGTCAGCAATGATTAAATTATGCTCTGTGCAAAATTCTACCATGTGGCTTCCACATCCATTTATTTTTCCCAGTCCATATTCCCCTACAGTTTCTCCTTCTTTTCCTTTTCCTATTCCTAATTTCCAGTCCCCCATATCAATTAAATTTTCATCTCCCTTAATTATCTGAATAACTTCTTTTATCTCATCATACATTTCTTAAGTCCCTTCTTTGTCTACGGAGCTAGTTTGCATATAAACTATTATTACTGTGGTGGGTGTGGGCTTCGTATCTACATCTACCTTGGCTAAAAAAATGAGTTCACTGTGCCACTCATAGTAGCTTACCCACATTCTTATTTTCATATTCATTATTAAAACTACTCCTGCATTACCCCTATTTAATTTTGTATTTATAGCCCTGTGTTCGCCTGTTCCTTCTGCCACTAAACTTCACTAAGTCCCACTACATCTAACTTCAAACCATCGATTTTATTTTTTAAATTTTATAATGTACCTGCAAGATTAAGGGATCTAATATTCCATGCTCCATTCTGTAGAACACCTTTTTTGTCCCTCCTGATCTATATCTACATCTACATCTACATCCATACTCCGCAAGTCACCTGACGGTGTGTGGCGGAGGGTACCTTGAGTACCTCTATCGGTTCTCCCTTCTATTCCAGTCTCGTATTGTTCGTGGAAAGAAGGATTGTCGGTATGCCTCTGTGTGGGCTGATTTTATCCTCATGGTCTCTTCACTAGGTATACGTAGGAGAGAGCAATATACTACTTGACTCCTCGATGAAGGTATGTTCTCGAAACTTCAACAAAAGCCCATACCGAGCTACTGAGTGTCTCTCCTGCAGAGTCTTCCACTGGAGTTTATCTATCATCTGCATAATACTTTCGCAATTACTAAATGATCCTGTAATGAAGTGTGCTGCTCTCCGTTGGATCTTCTCTATCTCTTCTATCAACGCTATCTGGTACAGATCCCACACTGCTGAGCAGTGTCTGTATCATTGATGCATGCAAGTCACCCCACCATTGTCAAGGTCCATGATGCATGGGGGTGTTACAAAATCAAAATTGTACCTGGAAGCCTCAAGACATCTTATTACTTCACATGCTAACAAGACACAGAACTGCTGCTCTATGGCTATACCTTTTTCAACTGGTACTAATTTTCAGCTGACATGCAGGCCATTAGAGATCAGAAACTATTTCACCTACATGAGAATAGAGGAGACAAAAATAAGTGAAAGCTTCAAACTTGGTGTACACCATACATAACTCAGATAAACCACATTAAGCTTAGATTAGCATTGCTTAACAGAGGACTTCAGTTCAACTTCCAAACATAAATGCACTATCTTGACTACCACACCACCTTGTCTGGTCACAACTAAGGCCCTCATCTGACAACAATTACAGTATGGTCACTATCGGAGAATAAAAATTAATATATCATAAAAAACACCTTAATCATGATGAAAAAGGTGGAAACGTGTGTGGACCATGTAAGGAAATGGGGGGTAAAGGCTGATTCGGGAATAACAATGACCACAGTAAGATGTGAAAGGAAGTTTAAACTCTCGACAGACAGGACTACATCAATAAAACACTATAATATGGCATATGCAGAAAGAAGAAGAAAAAAAATACCCTCTCCCCCCCCCCCCCCCCCTCCCCGCATCCCCGTCCCACAAACACATACAGACTTTTCCTTAATAACAATATCTCAATACCTGGAAATGCTCGCTAGCATCTCTGTGTTATTATTTTCAACAGGATGAATGGCATCAAGGAATGTTCTACAGTAACAGATTTACTCAGCTGTTGTGACACACTATGCATGAAGAATGTGTCCTACCTACACACTCGTCATCCACAGTCCTGATGGTCTGACCATCATACGATATATCACAGCTGTGTGTGATATAATAGACACCCACCTTACACAAATAGAGACCATGCTTTACAGACTCTAAAAGGGGCCTAATCTTTGACAGTGGTCAGAGAACATACTTCACACCATGTTTCCACAGAATATGACCAATCCTGGTAGAAATGCTACCTGCATAAAGTGAAATGGCTTTAGACTTAGGTGCCACCTCCTTATTTTCGTCACTCACATGATTCATGGTTGGCTGGTAGTGCAACATGCATCTGATCTGTCTTTCACTGTAATCATTCTAATGAAAGGTGACTTTGAGCTTAGTTAACTCAGCTGACAAACTTTCAGGGTCTAAGATGATGGGGGCTGTATGAACAAGGTATGAAGTACCCCTTTACACTGAGGCAGATGGTGATAACCATCAGCATGCATGTAGAAATTGGTGAGAATTGACTTTCTACAAATGGCTGTCCCAATATAACATAAACATTCCTCCTGACTAACACATCAATGAAGGGAAGGCAGCTGAGTTAACCCACCTCAAATTCATCTTTTGCCGGAATGATTACAGTGACAGACAGATCAGTTGTGCATTGTGCTACTGACCAACTGTGAATCAAGTGATTGATGAAGGTACCTAAGGCAATACCTAAGTTTGGGGCCTTTTTGTGATTTCTGCTTAAATTCTACAAGGAATCCTGTTTTCTCTCTGGTCTAACAGCAGAGGGACTAAGTTATTGTTATCTGTGGACCTGTCAGTAATTTATATTCACTATCAGTAACTTCTGATGCTGATTGTCATTGATTGTGTGGTGGCACTTATTGTTTACTGTGTGTGTATGTGTGTGTGTGTGTGTGTGTGTGTGTTATCATTCTGCATATGCCATATTTTGGTTCTTGATTGGTGTAGCCCCACATATTGAGGGCTTCAATTGCCTTGCACAGCAATCTCACATTGCATTTCTACCTAGAAAATGACAGGGTATTCACGTGTCAAAATATCAGTAGTTTTCAAAGATGTCTCCTGGCTGCCTTCCTGTACATTTTTTGAATAGACAAATGATTTGAATGTGTAAAGAAACTGTCTCTGATACTCACTGAATTAAAGAAAATATATCACAACTAGATAATAAAAATTTACAAAAGCAATGTTACACAATACAAATATATGCAAATCCATAGAACTGTAATCTCCTAAAAACATTTGTATATCATAGGCAGCTGCATGTTTCAGAGTTGGACAGCAATTGGTGCTGTGAGTGAGAGAAGACAGTGAAGGTATACAACTTGATTTTTGAGGCATTATTTACTGGGTGGACTGTGACAGACATCAATTTCAGATAGAGGTAGCCAGAAGGTTAAATGTTCTGATGTTCATTGACTCTGGAAACAGTTTGTCATACAGGTACAGCAAATGTTGGCCAACAGCACTGTATGTTCAGATGATCAATATTTGATGCCTTGCAGTCAAGGGAATGCGACCATGTCTCCATCAGAACAATGATGTGTCTTTGACGCTACCACAGAAAGGATAATATCCCTAACAAAATAACACAGTTCTGTATATACTTTTTTGCTGCTGGAGGTTATCAAACTACGTATTGTTGTGAATTTTAAAATTTTTCTGGTAAATTGAATGCTGAAACAAATTTCAAGCTTGCAGATGGTCATCATTTAATTCATCTCACGATATTTTGACTGGGCACCTGCCAGCCATTTTCTGGTGAGCCATTGTAGACTGATGAAGACTTGCTCCGTTCTGTCATATACAGGGTGCTCATTTTAACTGAAGACATTGAAATATCTGGAAAACTACAAATTCGATCAAAAAAGTTATAATTCCAATTTGTTTATTATGGAAGGAGCGTCCAACAATACCACACTTTACTCGCCACCCCTCTGTGTGTGGGTGGCAGGGAGCAACTTTGAAATCTTCAATGTGAACACTCATTTTTTATTGCAGACCATGATTCTACAGAAAAATCAACATACATTTTGTCTGAAGCATTTTCTTTGTTTCACCACAGATGGCACTGTAATTGGAGGAATAGAAATTGGTACACAATCATAATTTGACATTCTTCTCAATGGTTCTTGAATATTCCATGGCACGTGGGACCTCACCTTCATGCTGTGAGGGTAGGACAGGCCAGTATATGATAACTTCTAATTGGAAACACCATTCATGATCTTGTATTCCTCCAACACATCAAATACCATATCAATGCACCATTGTGACTATAAAGCAAACTACGACATATCATAACAGGCAGTATATTGTGACTGAAGATCACATATTGTGCAGATGTAGGAGAGATAATGGCTCTAAACATTACAATATTTACACAGTGTTTATTGCCTGCACACCTACCTATCATTTTGAGAACAGATGTGTGATTTGACAATGAATTTTGCAACCACAGAAGACAAGACTGAAATGGTCCTGATTTAAGGAGAATGTAGGAGAGATGTTGAGGCTGCTGTTGCCTTGTATGCTGAGCATTTTACAGAGGAGGTCACTCTTGTTTGTTTCTTTATAAGGTTGTGAACTGCTTTATGTCTGATGGCAGTGTACAGACTGACAAAAGGAAGCAAAGTAAACTTAGTACAGGAGAAGTTAATGAAATAGCTGTGCTAGCAGCAGTGCACCACAACCCACAGATAAGCAACTGACAACTACGCTGTGATTCCAGTAAGTCTGTAGGTAATATTGTCACAATACTGCATTGTCATAATTAGCACCCATACCACATGTCACTGGATCAAGAACTTCATGGCGCCAATTTTAATAACCAGGTAGTGTTTTGTGAATGGGCATGTCAACAAATGCAAACGACTCCAATGTTCTTTGCCACAGTGCTATTTTCCAATGAGTCTACATTCACAATCCATGATAAAACAGCATAACATGCATTACTGGAGTGTACACAATCCCCGTTGGTTACAGTAAATTGACCATCAACATCCTCAGTCAGTTAAAGTATGATGTGGCATCATGGGAGCAAACTAATTGATCTGAATTTGACAGCATACTGAATGGACTCACAGTGAATGGCTTTGGAACAGGAACTACACAATACTACTGCAGGATGTTGCCCTGGATGTTCAACAATGTATGTGGTCTCAGCCTGACAGTTGTCCAACGCATTATGCAATTGAAGGACAGGAAATATTAGACCGTGTCTACAGTGTTCAGTGGACTGGCCTTATTAATTGGCCAGATTTCTTTCTGTCATGATATTTAAAAGATAAGATGTACCTGAGAGTGCCAACAGGCCATGAAGACATGGTTGATCACATCAGAAACATCTGTGCTGACATTCCCACAGACTGCTTCTGTCCTGTGTACTGTTCTTTGAAAAACTGATCACTAAGTCTACTGAAGCTGGTGATACTACTTTCAAACACTTACTCTGCTTGGAAAAGTAGAGTGGTGTTTGCCTGGAGCCATGGCCACAGTGGCATGTCACATAGTCCCCTGTTCAATATATCAGAGGAATACAATCTTGTGAATGATGTTTTCAATTATAAGTTATGAAATACTTGCCTGTCCTACCCTCACAACATTGAGGTGGGGTTCCATGTGCCACTGAATATTCAAGGCCATTGAGTAGCATGTCGTAAATTATGACTGTGTGCCCTATTCTATTCCCCCAATTACAGTGCCATCTGTAGAGAAACAAAGAAAATGCTTCAGATGAAACCTATGTAGATTTTGTTGTAGAATCATAATTTGCAATAAAATAAACAAGGTTTCCCATTGAAGATTTCAAAGTTACCCCTCACCACCTATGCGTGAAGTGGGGGTGGGGTCGAGTGGGGTGGGAGGGTCGAGTGTGGTATCATTGGATGTCCCCCACCGAGAAAAACAAATTGGAATTATAACTTTTCTGGATCTGATGTGTAGTTTTTGGGATATTTCAATGTCTTTAGTTAAAATGAACACACTGTATACTGTGCTGCGAGTATTATGTGCATGCCTCTCACTGCAATCATTGGTGCAATCTCTCACCTTTGATTAGAACAAATTGTGGAGATGATGTGGTTCCACTCACTGTCCAACTGGAAGCTACTATGACAGTTCATCAGATTTTCCACCAGCTTATTTCTATGGGTTCTTTAATAATGGAGACCCAAAAAGATGTTGCTATGGTCAGAATGATAGACCTATCACACTCCATTGTATGTCCAGTGTAAAAAAGTGTTCAGCAATGGTGGAACTGCTTGGTTGCAAACAGAGTTTCACAGTGCGTGTGGTCTTTCCTACATAAGCCATACCACTCTAAGTATTTTGTTAATTCCAGCCTTCCACAATAAAAAGTTATCCTTCACTGATCCCAAAGTGTCTGCAGTCTTAGACTGTGGAAGAAAAATCACTTTCACCTGAAATTTACAAAGGATTCTCACTATTTTAAACAAAATGAAGAAAAGCTGAAGGTTTTTGCCAGTGTGTTCTCCTCTTTATCCACTTTTTGATTCTTAGTTTTAACTGACAGTGCCCTGTTAATCTGCTGGGTGGAATATCAATTTCTTCTGAGCACCATCTGTAGGTGGATGAGCTCTTTAGGCAAACTATCTAGACCTGAGACAATGTGAGTTCTGTGTGAGCGTTTTTTAAGCATGCTCATGGTTTGTGATGGGTGATAAAAAATGTAAATGTTGTGTGACTAGGGCCTCCCATTGGGTAGACCATTTACTGGGTGCAAGTCTTTCGATTTGATGCCACTTTGGCAACTTGCACGTTGATGGGGATGAAATGATGGTGATTAGGACAACATAACACCCATTCCCTAAGTGGGGAAAATCTCTGACACAGCCGGGAATCAAACCTGGGCCCTTGGGATTGATATTCTGTCACACTGACCACTTTTTTAAATTTTTTTTTCTTTTTTAATGTTTTCATTATGAATCTGTGATGCTACCACTTCTTTATTTTATTTTATTTTTTTTTACAAGTGCTCTCTCGACTTTTTTTATAATTTTAGAACCGCTTTTTTCTTTAGTGAGAAAAATAAAAATAAATATAATAACCATGAGGGAGTTCGGAACACGGTACCTCCACTTTATGGACCAACAATGTGACCACTTTTCTTTTCTTTTCTTTTCTTTTTTTTTTTTTTTCGTGGAACAGGAAAGCAGGGTAAACAAACAATCTTTATTCGTGTAATTGTGCTGTCCTAGGGATAAGAAAAGTATCGAGACAGCAAAAACAATTTGGAAACCATAAAATTAATGTAAAGGCCATCCCACCCACCCCTTTTGTTTTTACATGAACAAAGTAAATTACAGCCCAAGTCATGGGCGTGATTGAAAACGAAGTTATCATCTGCATCACAATCTGCCAACAGGTGGGGGCCAATTGTCTTCTCAATACGCAGTATGCCAAAATAATTGAACTGTGCAGTACTGTCTCTAGGTGTTCTGCTGCAGGAGTCTTCTCATTTCTGGGACACCCCAGCTGTTGGGCAGGTTGTGAAAAACACTTTTAAAAAATTGGGAAAGTAAGTCCTGTATTTCGTATGACTCCGTATGAGCTCATGTTGTTCTTGTAAATACATCCAATAATCTATCACGGACTTAATATTGTATGAAAATAAATATTTTGTCACATGTCCAGCGATCCAATTGATGGCATTCGTGTTTTGTTTGGGAAAAAAAGTCTTGTTTGATAGAAAAAGTACATCTGATGTGATTTCTGTGTAGTTAGTGCGCCGGAGAAAGGCCAGTATTCGACTCGTCAGCATCCAGACATCCCTCGCTGCGCCACACACTAAACCATGTTCTTCCATTGCTAACAGTCCACAGTTTGTGCAAAGAGGAGGACCGACCATATGAAATGTATATAGTCGACTCTTGGTCACAAGTTTACAATTTATAAGAATATATCACATCGATCTTGCTGCTGTTGACAGTAATGGAGTATGCACACCAAATGGGGTTCCAAGTTCTCATTGGGTATTTGAATTCCATTATATTGTGACCATGGTGATACATCAAGCACCAATAGATCTCCTAAGTTGTGTGTATTCTCGTGGAAGGTACTTTCAGATGAATATAACTATAATCAACAACAAATGAGGCAATGTGTACAAGAGAAGCCGAAATGTTGCCCACCGCTATTGGGGGTTCGTACGCAGGTGGAATGAGTACTGCTATCGGAGCTTTCGTTGTTGCCAGTTTCGTATCATCTCTTGCATGTAAAGCGCTGAAGCTTTGTTTCGCATGTTTGTGAGGCTGAGGCAACTGTTCTGGAACTGTAGGGTTAACGTGTCATATTTGATCTTAAATAACATCCCAGTACTAACATTATAACCAAAGGTAGCCATGAGGCAGTCTGCAATACCCTTCAGTATTAGTAGGATCTGTGCTAAATGGGGCAGTCTTGATGCTACGTGAACATTAGTGTATGCCACATGTTGGATCATGTGAAAGGCTCTTAATGAGTTGTTGCGTATTGTCACACGAACATTCTGCGGAAGCTGCAGAGAACTCACCGCCGCCGACTGCCGTAGTGAATGGGTAAATGTGATCCTCAGACATCTCAGCAATTCCACCGTATGAAACGGTCCCAGTACATCTTCCAGTCCTCATCCAATGTGCATAATTTTGGATTTCATTGTGTTAACAACACTATCTGCTGCTGTTCCGTAAGAGTCTAGATGTCTGACAGCCTGACACACTTCATGTCCTGATCTGACAAGAAGGATCAGGTCATCCGCATATGCACAACAAATGAAAGAGTTCTCATTAAGCGCTATCCCAGTAAGCGAGCGCCTCATAAAACACATCAGGGGCTTGAGTACTATCACAAACAGCATCATGGAGAGTGGGCACCACTGTTAATGGGAATTGAGCCCACTTCCCAACCGTTTACACTCGCCTTCGATGTAGCACCTTGTTTTAGCCTCATTACGATGGAGATGAAAACAGGTAGAGCCGCCTTTCAGCTCATGACTGACACCAAGAAGGTATGGTTTATCCTGTCAAACGCACAATCAAAGTCCACAGATATCATCGCTGCTCAAATTCTACACGTATCTGCAAGGGCGATAACATCACGATATTCAATTAACGCCAAGGAGATGTTGCTTCACACCCCTAGGCAAGCCTAATCAGGGGATATTGTCCTGGACATTGCCAGTTTGAGATGAGATACTAGTAGTCCTGCAAAGATTTTATAGTTGGTGTTTAGGATAGTGGGAGGCCGATATTGATTAACACTGTCACTCCCCGCCATCTTCAGGATGGAAAGAAGAAAGCCCATCACAAAATGGGACAGTAGGCGCATGTCAGGACGCATCGTCTCATTGTACATCGACACCCACTGTGGCATCATCATGTCCACGAATTGTTGATAAAACTCTAATGTAATCCCATCTGGCCCTGGTAATTTATGGGCCGCTCCTTTTTTGAGTGCCACCTTTATATCGTCTTCTGTGAGTGGCTCCATAAGTGCTGCCTTATCTGTCTCTGTCAATGTCGTTTGCAGATGTTGAAATATATCTTTCCCCACTTGACGGTCCATTGTTGTTCCGGCATACAGGTGGCGGAAATGCTGTAAAAACTTATTTGCAATGTTCTGTTGGGTTGTCAGTTGACGGCCATCTAAACCGTGGAGCACTGTGACCAATGGCCGGTGGTAACGTTAATGTTTCCGTGACACATGGTGCACCGAGGTACGTTCCCCAGTGGTGGTGTCGAGACATCTTGCCCATATTGGGATGCCACCCAGTCATTGTCATGTGATCGATAGGATTTGTGCCTTGACATGATGAACTTCTGCATGATGTTCTGCAGACGGCACCTGGAATGACCACTCAGCTACTGGGGGCAGACGCAATGGGTGATGATAACTTACTGCTTGCAAATACAAACCAGTATGTGTGGGCTTACAATGAACTGAATGCACCATAGAGCCATCATACTTTTGTCTAACTATGGCATCCGAAAAATTCAGACAACCATCTTTCTCTATTTCCATAGTGAACCAAATGTTGTTATGAATGGAAATAAGGTGGTGAAGAATCTTCTCCATGAGGCCACACAATAGAGGTATTGTCTGCATACCTCCATTATGCAGTTGGTGTAAGGGCAGATGAATCAAGCACTCTCTCCTCAAAATCCTCCATATAAGGTTGGCCGTCAAGAGAGACAGAGAACTGCCCATGGCAACACCATTACTCTGTTCAAAATATTCTTGGTTGAAAATAAAATAGGTTGAGGATAGAGCATGCATGAAACTTACTGGCAATAGTGCCAAACAATCTGTGAGGGGGACCTTTCTAAAAAGTGATACCATATCAAAGCTAACTAAATGGTCAGAACTGCTTAGACTGTCTATTGATAATGTCAGCTGAGTTACAGATGTCATGCGGACATTTCCCTGCTAACAGTCTCAGCAAAGAAGTGACATGCTTGGCTAAATTAAATGTGAGTGCTCCAATATTGCTCACTATTGAATGTAATGGAACACTTTCCTTATCAAATTTTGGAAGCCCATGCAGTCTTGTCATACACAACCACATGGTCTTAACCTCTCGATGATCCCTTGAAGTAAGAAGGAGGAATTCAGTCCTCCTATAGGTAAAGTAACTTAGCAGACCATGCATCTTATCATCATACACACTGCAAGGTAACAAAACAGTTGCATTATTTAGTAACACCACATCAATGTCCTCTCATAGGTTTCGTAGAGGAGCCCTTGAGTAGGAGTTTTCAAAAGAGAATGGCTGGTTTTCCTTCTTATTTCTTCTGCAATGTCCAAAAGAAGGCATTGTACAGCTCCTTCAGATGTTTCACAGGAAATAAGAGGGGTAACCTGCCATGCTCTTGTGAAAACTCCTCCAAATTGTTCTAACTTAACCTCTGCATAAAGGGCTGCACTACAAAATCTATGAGAGGATACTGATGTATTGGTACTGAAAGCTGACAAAGATAATGCAACAATTTTGTTACCTTGTAGTGCGTATGATGATAAGATGCATGGTCTGCTAAGTGACTACCTGTAGGAAGACTGATTACGACCCTACCGGATGTGTGCAACAGAAAACTTCTGCACTACAGACTCCCTCCTCCTTACCTCAAGAAATCATCAAGAGGTTAAGACCACAGGGTTGTGCACAACAAGACTGTATGGCCATCCAAAAATTCATAAGGAAAGTGTTCTATAATGTCCAAAGTAAGCAACACTAGAGCACCTACATATGATTTAGCCAAAAATCCTGCTTCTTTGCTGAGACCGTCAGTGGGGAAATGCCCCCATCACATCTGTCACTCAGCTGTCTTTAACAGTAGACTGGGGACTCTCTGTCGAAGCAGTTATGACTGTTTAGTTAGCTTTCATGTAATATCACTTCTTACTTCTCACAGATTCTTTGACACTAATAGATGAAAAGTTTCAGGTAGACATCACTGCTTTGTTTTGGCATGCTGTATTCTCAACCTGTTTTATGTTCACCAAAGAATATTTTGAACAGACTGACAGCATCATAATGGGCAGCCATCTGTCTCCCTTGGTGGCCAACTTTTTTAAGGAGGATTTTGAGAGAGAGAGAGTGCTCGAATCAATTGTTCTTAAACCAACTGTATTTTGGTGGTATATGGACGAGACTTCTATAGTGTAGCATCGTGAAGAAGATAAACTGATGGAGTTTCTTTGTCACCTCAACTCCATTCATAATAACATTCAGTTCACTATGGAAAAAGAGAAAGATGTTTGTCAGCCTTCCTTGGATGTCTTGATTAGACAAAAGAATTATGGCTCTCTGGTGCATTCAGTTCATTGTAAGCCCATTCGTACTGATTTGTATTTGCAAACATCAAGTTGTCATCACCCTTTGCAAACTATGAGCATGCTTAAAACACTCATACACAGAGCTCACACTGTCTTAGATCTAAATAGTTTGCCTAAAGAGCTCACCCACCTAAAGACAATGTTCAGAAAAAGAGGATATTCCATCCAGCAGATTAAAAGGGCACTATCAGTTAAAATCAAGAATCAGGAATTGGATATAGAAGAGAACACAATAGCAGAACCTTTAACTTTTTCCTTTTGTGGCAGCATTTTGTTTAAAATAGAGTAAATCCTCTGTAAATTTTAGGTGAAAGTGATATTCCATCCACTATCTAAGGTTGCAGACCTTTTGGGATCAGTGAAGGATGACTTGTTATTGTGGAAGGTCAGAGTTTACAAAACACCTTGTCAGTGCGGTATGGCTTACATAGGACAGACCATATGCACCGTGAAAAAATGGTGCACTGAACATCAATGCTCCACTCGCATTCTGAAACCAAGCATATCCACAATCACCAAACACTGTATTTCCACCAGGAATTCTATGGAGTAAGATGGAATTATGATCCTGATCATGGCAACATCTTTTTGGGCCTCCCCTTACTAAAGAATCCATGGAAATAATACCTGGCAAAAAAACTTATGAACTGTGTAAGTGGCTACCAAATAGACAGTGCAGGGAATGGCCATGGTGAGTGGTAATGTGGACGAAAGCTGAGTTCCATGGTTCCACCAGTGAGGACACTGTTGCTGGGAAGTGTGGTCCATCTGTCAACTTGAATTTTTACACATGCACGGAATACTGGCAGTGAGCAATATATGGCAGAATGGAGTAAGTCTTCATCAGTCTTCAAAGGCTCACCTGAAGATGACTGTCGAAACATCATGCGATGAATTAAGTAACAGCTGGCTGCTAAATCAAATCAAAATTTGTTTGGATATCCATTGTTACTTCTTGCAATATACCAGACTAACATATTAACTTCAGTTATGTTTCATCATAAAGGTAAGATTAAAGTTGTTGGTTTAAAAGAGGCTTAAGAGTGAAAATAAATACTTCTGCGTACACAGTGTTTTACAATTTCATTTATGCCATGACAGGTATTGTACACTCAACTAAGTTTAACCACAATCAACAGACAACATTGGGTCCTTTTTTGTGATTTTTCAAACGTTAGAGTTGTGCTGGTTGAAGTTTATTATGGGCCATTCATATATTGTATGAATCATTTTCCTATGTTCTACTGTCAATTCTCCCTAGAAAATGATGTGTTATTCCTTGACAACATAATATATTCACTTTCTCACTGCTAGTATTCAGAAGTTGTGATTACATCAGGAAATAAGAGTGATCAACACACAGTATGTGGTTGACCCAGTCACATGGTTATACAAATAAACTCTTAGTTTTCTACTCTTGAAAATAAGACATCCTATCAAAATTTTTGTCATGGTGGCATTCTCTTGGGCTGTCAGTATGTATAACACTGTTTCTGAACATCTCTCACTCTTATGAGGTGGAATCCAAAACTTTTGGGACTGGTGCTGCCATCTGGAAAGTAGGAGTAGTAGATCTTTGCATCGCTAGGTGGCGAGAGCTGCATATCTGATGAGTCAATGTGCGGAGTGGCATTCAGCTGAGAGGACGTGTTGTGTGTCCACAGTGATTTTCGTAATACTCTGTGTTTGGTGTGTGGCTATTTTATGATGGATCCACGAACAGAACAGCACGTGTGTATCAAATTCTGTGTGAATCTCGGGAAAAGTGCTACAGAGAATGATTCAACAAGTGTTTGGGGTGCAGAGCATGAGCCGTATACTTGTGTGTGAGTGGCATGCTCAGTTCAGGGCCAGCCGTACAGACGTCGAAGATGATGCTCACACTGGAAGGCCTGTTAGCCACACAATGCCAGACAGTGTTGGCAAACTTCAACAATTGGTTCAAGCAGATCAACATCGAACCATTCAAGATCTTGCGGATGAAGTGGGTATTGGCTATGGGACATGTCAACAAATGTTGACTGATGAATTTGGCATGCATTGTGTCACCACAAAATTTGTGCCAAGGTTCTTGACCGCCGATCAGAAGGTACAGTGTGCTGAAGTGTGCATGGACCTTCGTCAGACTGCATCTGATGATCCAACCTTCTTGTCACGGGTTATTACTGGCAATGAGAGCTGGATTTACGGTTATGAGCCAGAGGTAAAGCAACAATCATTCCAGTGGAATAGCCTGAGCTCTCCAAGACCAGAAAAGGTGAGACAGGTGAAGAGCAAAGTGAACAGCATGATATCATTTTCTTTGATACCAAGGGAGTTGTGCACAAAGAATTCATCCCACCCAACCAAACAGTGAATTCCACATACTACTGTAATGTTTTGCAGCGGCTCTGTGAAAACATGCAGCGATGACAGCCTGAAATTTGGCGTCAAGTGAAGTGGCTGCTTCATTACAACAATGTGCCCCATCACACTTCCTCGCTTACCAGGATCTTTTTGGCGAAAAACAACATCGCGGTTGTGCCCCAACCACTGTACTCGCTAGATTTGGCACCTTGTGACTTCGCCCTATTCCCAAAACTGAAACTCAAGTTGAAAGGCCATCGGTTCGACAATCTAGAGAGGAATTAAGTAGCATCGCTGGTGGTGATAAACTCCCTCAAAGAACAGGACTTCCAGAGAACATTTGACCATTGGCAGAAGCACTGGGGCCGGTGTGTACATGCAGATAGGAAGTACTTCGAGGGTGATGGTGAACATTAGTCCAAAGGTAAGGTTTTCAACAGATGGCAGCACCAGTCCTGAAAATTTTGGATAGCACATCATAGTTTCACATCAAAGTAACTGATCCAAATACTGAACTTGTGAATGTAGCCTCCATGGCCACCTCTCATCAGAAGGGACAATATGCACACTTGAAGTGAAAAGCTGTAACAGCACTAAAATTTATTATACACCTTTCTCAAAACAATTTACAATGCCTTATGTAGTTAAAAAAACCAAGACACCACCAGCATGATCCATATAGTACAGACCAACAGCCTATACTGACATGAAGGAAAAGAAAGTGGAAAAATTTTGCTTCACATTTGAATAAATACATAGCTAATGTTTTGTGAATTGCAGGATCAACAGGGAAAGAGTCCCTCACTTAGAACTGCACTTATTGATGAAAAGTCATCTCCATATTTAGATATCATAATTTCTAGAATAAATGCCTAACTTGAATTGATATGGCATTTCACCACAACACTTTTTATTTGTTATAGTGTCTTGAATGTTGACAGTATTTCTTTTTCATTTACCCAATATAAGTTTCATCAGAGTATAAGTGACAGTCATGCACAATACCTGTGTTTAACCACATACAGGGGTTGGACACAAATATAGAAACACTGCAAAGAATGCATAACTGAACATAAATTCAGGTTCTACACAAGCCTGAAGGTTGTATTGTTGTATTTGACCATGAATGTGAATGTGTTCAATACATTGCAAGTGTCACTCACAGTCAGAACAGTGTTCTACGTAGCTGTGAGTGCATTATGTCAAAACTAAGTGAATTTGAATGTGGAAAAATTTGTGCTCATATACAGGGTGCTTCCATAACCAAGGTAGCCAGAGAGTTTTCTGTTTCAAGAGGCACCACATTGATGATTTACATCACCTACAGGAAAGCAGAGAAACATCATGCAAAAGTCACAACACAGACAAGAGTGGCTTGAGTGATAGTGACAGGTGGTCATTGAAGAGGGCTGTGATGAAAAATAAGAGGATAGCACATGAAAAAGTCACTGCAGAACTGAACGTCACACTTATAAACCCTGTCAGTACCAAAACAACAAGAAAGTGAGCTCCACAAGCAGGGAATTTCAGGACAAGATGGAATTTCTAAGCCTCTCATCAGTGATGCAAATGCCCATAAAAAAACAAAGGAAGAATGTCATTTAGTTAGATGAGTCTTTTTGCATAATGTTTCTAACTTCTGGTCCAGTTTAAAACCCAAGAATGAAACTTGGTTGGGGTTCAGTGATGATTTGGGCACCATATCATGGTATTCTATGAGCCCCATGGTTACTACACAAGGTTGCATTACTGCCAAGAATTATGTGACCATTTTGGCTAATCAAGTCCATCCCAATGGTGATCCTGTGTTCCAGGATGACAGAGCACCTGTTCACACAGCTTACATAATTCAGGACTGGTTTTTGTGAGCACAAGGATGAACTGTTGCATCTCCTATTGCTGCCACAGTCCCCAGATCTCAATATTTTTGGGGCCTTTGTGGTCTAGTTTGAGAAAAGGGTGCATGATCATTATCCACCTCCCTCATCACTACCTGAACTTGTCATTATTTTGCAGGAAGAATAATATAATATTTTCTTGAAAACAATTCACAAACTGTATTTATCCATTATGAAATGAGTGGAAGCTGTTTTGAATGCCAATGAGTTTTCCTACACCATATTAAGCATGGTAATACATTGTATTTTTGATGTTTCCATATTTTTGTCCATCTGTAGTATACTGTAGTGGCTTTTCATACTACCCAACATATGCCAATAACAAAATGGATAATATTTGCTGTAAAGCAATTAGAGCACACAATAGTCTCCTCCTTTCACAGCAGCAAACACACACTGGAGCCTGCACACTTCACTATGATGTCTATAAAATATTCTTATAAACTCTACATGACAATAATAACATAAAGTAGACAATTTAACTGCTTTTACTTTTCTTTATATTTAACATCTAAAAGTTTACTATATACCTGTAGCATTGAAATGTTAATTATAGAATAGAAATATGGGGTGCAGTAACTCAGCTAAACTAAAGATGCTAGTAGTCCTGCATAAACAGTCTGTGGGAATAACCTATGGGGCTGAATCTACAGTATCTTGCTCAAGAGTATTCCCAAAAGTTAATATATTTACTGTAACTTACATGTGTCTAATAAGAGTAAATCTTATCAGGATCCCAACTGCATCAAGGGGTTATATGCCAATGAACTGTCAGTTGAGTGCTCCTTTGCCATTATCAAGTAGTAACTAACTGTCATGTGGTTTCTGCTCTCACTCTTTTATGGCTGTGGTGCTGGACATGACATGACTGGTGTCAAGTATACTGTTATATAAGAAAGTTGCAAACCACTCACTCATTTTTATCAAGGATGTTATCAGGTATATTGATCACTATTACTTTTAATTGTCCCAGAAACTGTTACCTTTGTGCTGACAGTGTCTTTGAATGCACTTTGATGTTCATTTTCCACTGCATGTTCAGCTACCATCAATTTCTCTGGATGGCATTGTTGAAGATGATTAACCAATGCCACATTAAAAATTAGAGGTATTTTCCACCACTTCTAGTATTACTATCATGGTGATGATAGTAATCTACTATACGTATTTGCCTGCTGACTCACAAAGAATGTATAGTTAGACATAAGATGTAGCTTAAGGCTCTGATCTTGATAAGTGGAATAAATGAATAAATTTGGTGCAGCAAATGCAAGACAGAAACATTGCACCAACCACACAGCAGTCAATTTGTACTTAACAATGGTGTAGGAGTGCTCTGATAAAAGCTTATGGCTGTATAACCATTTGATCCAACTAGAAGTCTGAGAAGATTTTATTAAGAGCAATTTTTTTGTCCCAAACATTGAAGCCAAATATACACTCTAATCTACACCAATACAACACAATAACAACCAAAGAGAAACGTCATATTAATAGTTACAGTACATCACTGTACGGGAAGAGGTCACTCAGTTGAGGTGGCAGACATATAGTCCAGTGATGTTTTAAATCATTCACAACTGAAGCTGTAAATTTATCTTAGAACAACTAATTATCAGTAATCCTTTTCACACCCTTGAATAGAATTATTATGTCATATAGAACAAAAAAATCATGCAAGTAATTGGTGAATTTTAGTAATACAGGGAGTACGTAAAGTCCGGGAACACATTCAATTATTTATTGCACAAGAACCAAACATTGTACAGATATCATACATAAGTCATTTTGAAGAGAAACCATGACAGTTTTTTTTATTTATTTTTATTTCATGTATACCGCCAGTGTGGTATGGTAATTTGCTGATAGTCAGCACTAGTCGCAAACATGGCTTTTAGGTGTGGAGCGAGCTTTCTATGTGCTGGAGTTTGACAAAAACAAGTGTGCTACAGCTGTTCAACAGATGTTTAGAACCAAGTATGGTAAGAAGCCATCAACAAGAAGGCCATTTACCACTGGCAAAACAAATTCATTATGACAGATTGCTTGTGCCCAGCAAAGAGAAGTGGATGTCCCAATGTGAGTGAAGTGAATGTGGAGCTCATACGAGAGACATTCATAAGAAGTCAAAAGAAATCAGTGTGTCATGTATCCTGTGAACTCGAAATGGCTCCAATGACAGTGTGGAAAGTGCAGCGACAGAAGCTGTCTATGAAACCATTGAGATTGGAGATAGTGTAGAAGCCCAATGATGATGACAAAGACAAGCATTTTGGTTTTGTTCACAGTTGCAACAATTGAATGAGGATGGGGATGGCATTGTTGATCACTTAATTTTTAGTCATGAAACCACTTTTCAAACTAATGGGGAAAGTGAACAGGCATAATTGTCGAATCTGGGGTACAAAGAATCCACACAAATGCATTGAATTTGAGCATGATTCTCCAAATATAAATGTTTTTTGTGTTTTGTCACATCGAAAACTATACAGGCCATTCTTCTTTGCTGAGAACACTGTCACTGGATACTCCTACTTGGACAAGTTGCAGCAATGGCTGATGCCTCAAATACAATTGGACTCTCTGTTCATCTTCCAGCAGGATGCAGCTACACTCCATTTTCATCATGAACTTCATGGGTACTTTAACATGGAGCTGCCGCATCAATGGATTGGCTGTGCTACAGAATGGGACAGCTGCTTCACGAAATCACCTTCCTGATCACCAGATCTCACTCCGGGTGACTTTTTTCTGTGGGAACACATTAAAGATCTGGTGCATTTACTACCTCTACCATGTAATGTAGCAGAGCTCCAGGAGGGAATATGGAAAGCGACTGCCACAGTCGATGATGACGTGCCGGGACAGGTATTGCAAGAATTTGATTACCGTATTGATGTTTGCCGGGTCGCTCATGGTTCACATATCGAATTTTTGTAAAAAAAAACTTTCAGAGTTTCACTTAAAAATGCATTATGTATGACATCCATACAATGTTTAGTTGTTGTGCAACATATAGCTGAAAGTGCTCCCGGACTTTATGTACACCAGGTATGTCTTTCTCTTACTCTGTCTTTAAAAAATATCATGTGCTTTTAGAGAAGGAAAGAACAAAGATAAAATTTATGTAAACTGAAAACTAATCTTTAGTTTAAAAAATATTCAGAAAAATGAAATTACAATGTATTAAAAAACTGCAATATTTGCTACCTTTTGGTATATACAAAAACAAATGTTACTAAATAAAATGTTGTTATACAGTGAATGGTCAAATTTATAGGAAGACATTGTGATACAGTGCCAAATTCCATCTGAACAGCTAAGCTGTATGCATGACTGAGCACCTAAGAATAGGGCTATGACATCTAAACTATACACAAATACAAACAAGTATAAATAAATAAAATGAAAAACCTAACTGTGAAACATCTGTTCCAAAACAAATCCTGTGACATCTATCAGTCATCAGCTGCCAAAGCCTGTATGGTGCATTTGTCCCCATACGGTGATCAAATTATGGGCTCCTGATACCTATATTCAAATCAGCAGCAATCTGACACACAACTGACTGCCAGTTACCCCATACAGATCTGTGGAAGTGAAGCGACCTCTGTTCATCAAACACCCTCTGACATCCTGTGCAGCAGTTTGTATGTGGAAACATTCTCCCTGTATTATTCAAGACCCAGACTAGACACTGTTGATCTCAGAAACACAAATACATATGTAAACTCCAATATGCTATGATCCACACATCTTGCACCAACTGTCATCCCACATTAAAAAACAGTTAACTCCCAACACGCTGCCACATTCATTACACACAAGTCTGTAACAGATTTCTCAGATATTGTATCTAAACTTGTGCCACAAACAACATCTCACCAAACACCTGAGCATCACATGGGGCACGTCTTCAAATGTAACAATTCTAACCATGACTTCTGGCTGCCCACTTTGATTATTTTTACTACCATTGTTACTGTTAGTGGCATATTAATAAAGTATAAGTGGAAGAGGTACAGTCACAATCTTAGACCAGTCAGAGTTCTAAATGACATCACTGTATTACTACTGTTAATAATAATAATAATAATAATAATAATAATAATAATAATAATGTCAAATTCTGCCCAACTGGCATGTTAGATCATCAGAATCCTTAGCTGGTTGGAGAGCCGTGCCCACAAAGCTCAAAATGGTCTAAATTGGGGAGAGATCTGGTGACCTTGCTGGCTAAGGTCAGGTTTTGCAAGCACAAATACAAGCAGCAGAAGCTCTTCTTGTGTAAGGGTACGCATTATATTGCTGAAATGTAAGCCCAGGATGTCTTGCCATGAAGGACAACAAGACAGGGTGTAGAATATCACTGATGTACTGCTGTACTGTAAGGCTGCCACGAATGACAACTGAAGGGTCTTGGAATGAACGCCTGGTTGTCAGGCTGTATGGTGGGCAACAGTCTGTTTGGTGACTCACTGGTGTCTGAGGTGTCTCCATTCATGTCTTTGCTGATCATTTGGGCCCCATTCGAAGTCAGATGCATCATTGAAGACAATTCTACTCCAGTCAATGGGATATTAGGACAAAGATGTGTCCGGAGGTGCACCGAACAGTGTGGTATACCAACCTGTCACCCACCATGCAGACCATAAACTAGAAGAGATGGTCTGGGATGAAATTTCTTTTCATAGCAAGACTCCTTTGGTCGTCATCTGTAGCACCTTCACAGCACAGCAGTATGACAATGATATTCTACACCCTGTTTTGCTGCCCTTCATGGCAAGCCATCCTGGACTTACATTTCAGCAAGAGAATGCCTGCCTGTACATGGCGAGAGTTTCTACTACTTGTCTTTGTGCTTGCCAAACCTCACCTTGCCCAGCAAGGTGATGGATCTCTCCCCAATTGAGAAAATTTGGAGCATTATTGGCGGGACTCTCCACCCAGCTCAGGATTTTGCTGATCTAGCATACCAATTGGACAGAATTTGGCACAATGTCCCTCAGGAGAACATTCAGCAACTGTATCAACAATGACAACCCAAATTACCGCTTGAGTAATGGCCAGAGGTGGAGCAATGTATTATTGATTAGCTCAATTTGAGAAGCTCTTCCTGTTGAATAAATCATGAAAATTTTTCTGAGATTGAAATCATTTGTTTGTCTGTACATATATATCGCATCTACAGATTTCTATCCATTTTGGATAATTCCTTTGTGGCGCGTCCTTTTTTTTCATCCTAGAGTGTATATGTGTGGTAGGAAATAATGCTTTGCTACAAAATTTGTGCTAGAAATAGAAAACAACACATTTTGAAAGCTATTTTTAGTATCTGCCTAAATATAACATCTTGCGAGCTCAAAGCACATATTCATGCAATTGGTAAGTTTAATTCTGTTACTGGGCCAGTTACTGTATGCAAAGTGATGTGTTCAAGTGACTTTAAATGTGGCAGCTCCCTCCTCTCATTATTTATATCATTTGACAATAACATCACATACAGCCAATACAGTTTTAGGTCTTTTGCAGTTTTTTTAAGGCACTCGTAGCAAAAGCTACATGGAGCTATTTACATGATTAAATGCTTATTACTTTTCAAATACTCATCAAAATTGTATTATAAAGTGTGTATCTCTACTGATATAACACTGTGGCATTTCTGAGAAAGTTTCATTCATGTCAATGCTTTGCATTGTTTACTTTGTCGAGTTTAAAATCATTATTATTTTTATGCAAAAATAGTCAAATATGTGGTGAAGTTTAGTAAAGAAGCTTTTTGTTAACTGACTTACCCTCTTCTTCATATAAATTATGATCTCCTGCAACCACTGACAGGGTCTTAGTGCCTAACTTGTGAACACAGTGTGCTGCTGTAATGACCCAGTATTCTGCTAACACAGCTCCTCCACAAACATGCCTCGCAGTCCAGCCAGTAACCAGCTGAACGGACACCTGCCATGGAAACTGTCCTAAAACAAGCATTACACAGGGAAAATATAGCCCTTTTTTGTTGTAGTAAAAGGAAAACAGACTAGGTCTGTAGCAATTCATTAAGTTATGGTTGTAAAAAGAGAGGCAAAGTGCAAAATGCTTGAATGTGCGAATTTGAGAAACAGTTTAAGTTGTTCTGTAAAGCAAAACAAAACAGAACTTTACTACACTTTTCCAATGTAAATTAAAGGTGTAGTCCAGTCAGGAAGACATTTGGATCACATCAATGTATGTAACTTCAGTCTACAACATTTGTAATATAATTACTAGAACCAGTACTGATGTGCTGCAAACACAGCATAAAAATACCTAAAATTCTTCTATTATTTTTGTGCCTTCATTGTCATAAAAAAAACGCCACCAAAACTCTTATTTTATCATGACTTAAATGAAAATGTTTGATTTAGCTGAAATTTACAGTTTTTAGTGAATTTCAGTGATTCATCTTTTCAAATGACTTTTTTCTCTGGTGAAGAACTGCTATTGCTACCACATAAGATGCACAGTTTGCATAAAACATGGGAAAATTTAAAACTTTTTATCATGAATTATCAAATGTTGTTTCTATATGTTTGCTGACGCTTTTGGTAGGGAATGAGATTACATTACTGTAACTGTTCTAAGCAACAGTCAATGATTCTAGTATGCTATTTATATACAGCAGCTGAGAGATTTCCATCAAGTTTAACAATGATTTCAGCAGAATAGAAATAGAAATATTAAAACAGGTAGGAAGATTTTTCTGTTTAGCAAAAGTGACAAAAAGCAGATTACGGAGTACCTGATGGCTCAACACAAAAGTTTTGTCTCAAGTACAGATAGTGTTGAGGATCAGTGGACAAAGTTCAAAACCATTGTACAATATGCGTCAGATAAGTATGTGCCAAGCAAGATCGTAAGAGATGGAAAAGAGCCACTGTGGTACAACAACCGAGTTACAAAACTGCAGCGGAAGCAAAGGGAACTTCACAGCAAACATAAACATAGCCAAAGCCTTTCAGACAAACAAAAATTACGCGAAGCAAAATCTACATCTACATCTACATCTACATCCATACTCCGCAAGCCACCTGACGGTGTGTGGCGGAGGGTACCTTGAGTACCTCTATCGGTTCTCCCTTCTATTCCAGTCTCGTATTGTTCGTGGAAAGAAGGATTGTCGGTATGCCTCTGTGTGGGCTCTAATGTCTCTGATTTTATCCTCATGGTCTCTTCGCGAGATATACGTAGGAGGGAGCAATATACTGCTTGACTCTTCGGTGAAGGTATGTTCTTGAAACTTTGACAAAAGCCCGTACCAAGCTACTGAGCGTCTCTCCTGCAGAGTCTTCCACTGGAGTTTATCTATCATCTTTGTAATGCTTTCGCGATTACTAAATGATCCTGTAACGAAGCGCGCTGCTCTCTGTTGGATCTTCTCTATATCTTCTATCAACCCCATCTGGTACGGATCCCACACCGCTGAGCAGCACTCAAGCAGTGGGCGAACAAGCGTACTGTAACCTACTTCCTTTGTTTTCGGATTGCATTTCCTTAGGATTCTTCCAATGAATCTCAGTCTGGCATCTGCTTTACCGACGATCAACATTATATGATCATTCCATTTTAAATCACTCCTAATGCGTACTCCCAGATAATTTATGGCATTAACTGCTTCCAGTTGCTGACCTGCTATTTTGTAGCTAAATGATAAAGGATCTATCTTTCTGTGTATTCGCAGCACATTACACTTGTCTACATTGAGATTCAATTGCCATTCCCTGCAGCATGCGTCAATTCGCTGCAGATCCTCCTGCATTTCAGTACAATTTTCCATTGTTACAACCTCTCGATACACCATAGCATCATCTGCAAAAAGCCTCAGTGAACTTCCGATGTCATCCACCAGGTCATTTATGTATATTGTGAATAGCAACGGTCCTATGACACTCCCCTGCGGCACACCTGAAATCACTCTTACTTCGGAAGACTTCTCTCCATTGAGAATGACATGCTGCGTCCTGTTATCTAGGAACTCCTCAATCCAATCACACAATTGGTCTGATAGTCCATATTCTCTTACTTCCATATGTAGCGCAAGGAGGGCTATGCGAGAGGCGTTCAATGAATTCGAAAGTAAAGTTCTGTGTACTGACTGGGCAGAAAATCCTAAGAAATTTTGGTCTTATGTCAAAGCGGTAGGTGGATCAAAACAAAATGTCCAGGCACTCTGTGACCAAAATGGTACTGAAACAGAGGATGACAGACTAAAGGCCCAAGTACTAAATGTCTTTTTCCAAAGCTGTTTCACAGAGGAAGACTGCACTGCAGTTCCTTCTCTAGATTGTCGCACAGATGACAAAATGGTAGATATCGAAATAGACGACAGAGGGATAGAGAAACAATTAAAACCGCTCAAAAGAGGAAAGGCCGCTGCACCTGATGGGATACCAGTTCGATTTTACACAGAGTACGCGAAGGAACTTGCCCCCCTTCTTGCAGCGGTGAACCGTGGGTCTCCAGAAGAGCGTAACGTTCCAAAGGATTGGAAAAGGGCACAGGTCATGCCCGTTTTCAAGAAGGGACGTCGAACAGATGTGCAGAACTATAGACCTATGTCTCTAACGTCGATCAGTTGTAGCATTTTGGAACACGTATTATGTTCGAGTATAATGACTTTTCTGGAGACTAGAAATCTACTCTGTAGGAATCAGCATGGGTTTCGAAAAAGACGGTCGTGTGAAACCCAATTCGCGCTATTCGTCCACGAGACTCAGAGGGCCATAGACACGGGTTCACAGGTAGATGCCGCGTTTCTTGACTTCCGCAAGGCGTTCGATACAGTTCCCCACAGTCGTTTAATGAACAAAGTAAGAGCGTATGGACTATCAGACCAATTGTGTGATTGGATTGAAGAGTTCCTAGATAACAGAACGCAGCGTGTCATTCTCAATGGAGAGAAGTCTTCAGAAGTAAGAGTGATTTCAGGTGTGCCGCAGGGGAGTGTCATAGGACCGTTGCTATTCACAATATACATAAATGACCTTGTGGATGACATCCGAAGTTCACTGAGGCTTTTTGCAGATAATGCCGTGGTGTATCGAGAGGTTGTAACAATGAAAAACTGTACTGAAATGCAGGAGGATCTGCAGCGAATTGACGCATGGTGCAGGGAATGGCAATTGAATCTCTATGTAGACAAGTGTAATGTGCTGCGAGTACATAGAAAGATAGATCCCTTATCATTTAGCTACAAAATAGCAGGTCAGCAACTGGAAGCAGTTAATACCATAAATTATCTGGGAGTACGCATTAGGAGTGATTTAAAATGGAATAGCCCGCATCTCGTGGTCGTGCGGTAGCGTTCTCGCTTCCCACGCCCGGGTTCCCGGGTTCGATTCCCGGCGGGGTCAGGGATTTTCTCTGCCTCGTGATGGCTGGGTGTTGTGTGCTGTCCTTAGGTTAGTTAGGTTTAAGTAGTTCTAAGTTCTAGGGGACTTCTGACCACAGCAGTTGAGTCCCATAGTGCTCAGAGCCATTTGCACCATTTGCTAAAATGGAATGATTATATAAAGTTGATCGTCGGTAAAGCAGATGCCAGACTGAGATTCATTGGAAGAATCCTAAGGAAATGCAATCCGAAAACAAAGGAAGTAGGTCACAGTACGCTTGTTCGCCCACTGCTTGAATACTGCTCAGCAGTGTGGGATCCGTACCAGATAGGGTTGATAGAAGAGATAGAGAAGATCCAACGGAGAGCAGCGCGCTTCGTTACAGGATCATTTAGTAATCGCGAAAGCGTTACGAAGATGATAGATAAACTCCAGTGGAAGACTCTGCAGGAGAGATGCTCAGTAGCTCGGTACGGGCTTTTGTTAAAGTTTCGAGAACCGAAGAGTCAAGCAGTATATTGCTCCTTCCTACGTATTTCTCACGAAGAAACCATGAGGATAAAATCAGAGTGATTAGAGCCCACACAGAAGCATACCGACAGTCCTTTCCACGAACAATACGAGACTGGAATAGAAGGGAGAACCGATAGAGGTACTCAAGGTACCCTCCACCACACACCGTCAGGTGGCTTGTGGAGTATGGATGTAGATGTAGAAAGTAACAAACTGTGTTACTATATTTTATTAAAATGTTTCTTCACTTTATACTTTTGTAGTAAACGAACTTAACCTCATCTCATTCTGTTGTATTGGCATTTTAATCATGTACAGGGAACATCATCTTTTGTGGAAAATATTTAGTATCATAACATAACATTTAGCTAATTCAGTAACGTTTATACATGACTTACATGGGTTTCTTTGATAAATTGCATATTGTTATCATTAGTCATTGGTTTTTTATTAAGTAAAACTGCATAAGGTGACGAAGACACAATTTTTCGTTCAGTAACTACCACTAAATTGCTAGAAAAAAAATCATCATAATGGACAAGTGTGTTAACTGCCACAGAATAGTGAGGTATGGTCAACAGTGTGAAGACTGCCTAAGCTTATTTAATGCTGCATACTGTAAAGTACCCAACTAGGACAGAGATGTAACTAGCCTTTGGCACTGCAGTAGTTGTGCCTATTGCTTGACAATTATGGAGAAAGACGCAGCTGGTTTAAGGTTCAAGCCATACAACCAGCTGCTTGGGGCACCAAGTTGAGAGAGTATCTGAGGTGCCAAAGTGCAAAATTTGTATACTAGGTATTATCATGATTAGTAGCAAAAACTGACACAGGTGGAACCATTTGAAGGAGGGTGGGCTTTGAAAATGTATGTCGCTTATGTAGGGAAGTGTTCTCAAATCAGTCCTGGGAAAAGAGCAGTTGGTCTTAAAACTCTTAAGCTGACCTAGGAGTAGCACAGGCAGAACTAGAACAGTTGAGAGTTGCAACTGTCAGCAGCGAAATTATAAATACAATAGCTAAGTGCACTGTGGTCAAACCTGCCAGATCAGGCAGGAGGTTCAAACGGTACTGTAAGTCTGCTTTCTTTGATCTAGGTGTTTCCAGCAGCTTCACTGATCTGAAGACTGTAGAAAACACTCTGGCAAGACAAGGAAGTCAAAGATAAGATTAGTACAGTCAGATGGGTAATAAGACCTTTTGGTCTTATTACACATCTGACTGTACTAATCTTCCAGTACTCCTTCTGCAACAGTCATGGGAGCTGAATACCAAGGTAATATAAAACTCACTGGCTTTAAGTTAGCTTTGTTTTCAGATTTTTTTCTGGTGGCAGTGGTACCAACTTACTCACATAGACGCTCTGCACAGGTTGTTTTCAAGTGTGATTTGGGCAGTAACACAATTACTAAAATACTCAGAATCAAACACACTCGGCCTACAAAGAAACCTGTAGATCTAAACAGTTAACATTACACAAGCAGTTAACGTTATACAAGGAATGTGAATCACACACAAAACTGATCCATAAGTGATGCAACATCTGCAAAACTGCACATATAATACACAAAAATAAAATGTTCATTAACTGCTATTAGTAAATGAATCACCCAGGAACAACGACAATAAGCATTCTGATTACTACACGTGCATACAAAGTTGACACTCATCGCGGTGGCTGATGGGAGCGACTGTAAAAGCATTTCCCATTTACACCAAAAAAATAGAACACAAAAGCAGTTGATCTACAAAAGAATTCCACTATTTACAGTGCCCGCGTCCTCGACGTTAAATTCAGAGGTCAGTCACTCCATGAATATCACGCAAGACAACATGCCAATTGTAGCATCCAGTAGACTCCTTCCTTAGATTTGTGACATAAAATGAAGCCAGATTAACGAGCTTATTAGGTGAAACCGGCTATGAAATAACACAGGGAAAAGGTTCTGTATGTTCTCGGCCTCTAACTTTGGAGGTCCGAAACTCAATAATTCTCAACCGTCGCAACATGCTACTTGCAACATGCCAGCCGGTGTGGCCGAGCGATTCTAGGCGTTTCAGTCTGGAACCGCGTGACCGCTACGGTCGCAGGTTCGAATCCTGCTTCGGGCATGGACGTGTGTCATGTCCTTAGTTTAGTTACGTTTAAGTAGTTCTAAGTTGTAGGGGACTGATGACCTCAGGTGTTAAGTCCCATAGTGCTCAGAGCCATTTGAACCATTTGCAATTGAAACATCTGTACATCTGTAGTAGACAGCTTCTTTAGTTTTGTGACAAAAAATAATGGCAGATTCACGAACTGATTAGTGGAAACGGCCAAACAAGGAATTGAATATCACAGAAAATACATGCTTTGTGGTCTCGGCCCTTTCTTTCACAGGTTTCTCTTAATTGGCTCATGAAATTGGCTCTTATGAAAGTTGCAAGTGGCATGTTGTGGTGGCTGATATTAATCGAGTTATGGACCTCTGAAGTTAGGCAAGAAAGCCAGGTAGCTAGTATTTTCTACAGTATTCAGTTAGCCTACCAGTTTCTCCTAATCGTCTCGTGAATCTTGCTTCATTTTTTTGTCACAGAACTAAGGAAGGTATCAGATCAAGGTTTCAAATTGTTACAGGTGTCGCAGCGTTCATGTGTGGTCTGGCATTGTCATGTGAAGGACAGGGTGCTCCACGTGTGGACGAACTCTTCGAGATCGTGCTTTCACTTTCCTGAGGGTCTACCAGTACCTAGCAGTAGCAGTAAGGTAGATAATGACGCAGTAATGCCATATCCCAAGGGAAAAATTGAAACACTTAGCTTTGGCAGAATCTGAAGGCTGGAAGCACAGTTGACCAAACACTGAATAAATACGCACCCATCAGAATAGTTCATAATGAGAGGGAACGTGCGTGGTATACGGCCTCTGTAAAGAAACTTCTAAGGAAACAGGAACTGGTTAAAGGCGCTACAGTCTGGAACCGCACGACTGCTACGGTCGCAGGTTCGAATCCTGCCTCGGGCATGGATGTGTGTGATGTCCTTAGGTTAGTTAGGTTTAAGTAGTTCCAAGTTCTAGGGGACTTATGACCACAGCAGTTGAGTCCCATAGTGCTCAGAGCCATTTGAACCATTTTTTTTGAAACAGGAACTACTGCTCAACAGGCGCGAAACAAAGCATACGAGTAAGGATACTGAGATGCTGAATAAAACGCATCTGATTGTCAAATGGACAATGCAAAAAGCCTTCAACGACTATGGAAGCGGAATATTTTCGGAAAGACCTTTCCCCCAACCCTGAAGAAATCACATCAGAAATCAACAAATATACGACACAATGTTAGTCCGGTATACAACTGTCGATGATATAACGACAAAATAAAGTCGATAAAAAGTTGTAAAAACATAAACAACGTATACATGAACAGATATATAGAGTTAAATGTGCGAATGTCCTATAACAATATAAACCTACAATCAGATACTGGTTGGCATTAACAAAACAACATATGGCCGATTCCCTTCCACATCCTTGAAACATTCCAATCTTATACTCCGTTTCTAATGACCTGGCTGTCGACTGAAAGTTAAATCCTAATCTTCGTTCCTCCCTTCCTTCTCTCTCTCTCTCTCTCTCTCTCTCTCTCTCTCCCTCTCTCTCCCCCTCTATCCGTTCCCTACTAAAAACGAGGACCCCATGTCCCACAAGCTAATGAATCCATTAGCTTTTTATGTATTCATCCGTCTGCTGACACCTGAGAAGTATCTTTTCTTAATAGATGTTCGCAGATCTTCTATATGCGGATTAAATGTCTTAACATGCGGTGTCTTTAATACTTGTTTTGTGTTACCTGTTTAATGGTTTCTGTTAGCGAAACAAACAAGAAAAATGTGTCTACAAGATCTTTTTTTGTTTTATTATCGTATATTTAATTGTCGTTAGTTTTCACAATATTTGTAACTCTAAGGAAGGCATTATGCTAATACGAAAATGAGAATGCAGTCAAAAGCGGACGCAGCTGAGCTAAATAATTTACCTGGTTCTGCACTCGCCCCGCCAACAATACGACTCTCGTAGTACTGGTTGACGCCACAGGATACACTGTACCCGATCGGACTGCAAACAAAGTGTATACCGTCAAAAAATAATAAATAATGTTGAATAAATTGTAAGACATACACATTTACAGAATCCAGAGAGAAACAAGATTTTTTTCCAGTTACCGAAGGCTCAATGGACTGTCTACGAAATGACAAGCAACAAACAGCACTATATTTGGAAATAACAGTAAACTGAGCAGACGCAGGAATTCAAACCAAGGTCAAGGGACATCTACATCAACAGCCCAATATCTTAAAGACTACACTGAAACAACAAGTTGGGAAATGAGCATTTTGCTCTGCCCTTGAAACAACTGAAAAACATAGGATAAAATAGAGAAACATATGTAATATTTACTGACTACGTGAAAGCCTTTGACAGAGTAAATAGGAGAATGTTGCGGGGAAATACTAGACAAGAATGACATACTACGTCACTTACTGGAATTAATCCAAAAAAATGTACCAAATCTCAAAAACAGCCATTGGTGGAAAAAGAATCTCAAAGCAACAACAAATTTAGACTTACGACAATGATGCAGTTTGTCTCCGATAGTTTTTGGTATTTCTGTTGATAATACGTTGGAAGAGCAAGCAATGACAAAATTTTTGCACATGTTGTGCAGGATACATGAGACAGGAGGAATGGCCTCATACTTCAGAACAATTTAATAATTGCAATTCCGAAGAGGCAGGCGATGACAGGTGTGAATACTACCGAACCATCAGTTTAATAGATCATGGTTGCAAAATATTGACACTATCTATAAAAGAATGAAAAAAATTGGAAAAAGCTGACCTCGACGAAGATCACTTTGAGTTCTGGAGAAATGTAGAAACACGCTTGGCAATACTAACCTACATTTCATCTTAGAAGGGAAACCTACATTTATAGCATTTGCAGATTTAGTGAAATCTTTTGAAAATGTTTACCAAACTATACTCTCTGAAACTTTGAAGGTAGCAGGTATAAAATACAGGTAGCGAAGGGCTACTTACAACTTGTGCAGAAACCATACTAGAGTTATAAGAGTCGGCGGACACGAAAGAAAAGCAGTGGTTTAAGAAGGGAATGAGACAGGATTGTAGCCTATCCCCGATGTCATTCAGTCTGTAAAGTGATCAAGTCGGAAAGGAAAACAAGGAGAAATTTGGAAATGGAGTTAAAGTTTAGGGAGAAAAAATAAAAACTTTGCAGTTTGACGATGAGACCGTAATTTTTTCAGAAACAGCAAGGTACTTGGAACAGCATCTGAAAGGAATGGATAGTGTCTTGAACATGGATTACAGGATGAACATCAATAAATGTAAAACAAGCGTAATTGAATGTAGTCGAATTAAATCAGGCGACGCTGACGGAATTAAATCAGGAAACGGGACACCAAAAGTAGTACACATGTTTAGCTACGCGGGCAAAATAACAGGTGATGGCAGAAGTAGAGAAGATGCAAGAAAAATGCAGACTGCCAAGAGAAAGAAAAGAAATTTCGAGAAAGAGGAATTTGTTAACATCTTTGATAAAATTATGTGTTAGGAAGTCCTATCTAAAGGTTATCTGTCTGGAGTGTAATCTGGTACGAATGTGAAACGTGGACAATAAGCAGTTCAGGCAAGAAGACAATGGAAGCTTTTGAAATGAGGTGCTAAAGAAGAATGCTGAAGATCAAATTGGTAGACCAGATAACTGACGAAGAGATATTAAATCGAACTGGAGATATTAAATCGAAGTGGGGACAAAAAATTATGGAGCAACTTGACTAAAGGAAGGAATCGACTGGGAATCGATTGATAGGACAAATCCTGGGAAGTCAAGGAATAATCAATTTGGTAATGTAGGCAACCGCGTGGGGTAAGAATTCCAGAGGGAGACCTAGGCAAGAATATAGCATGCAGGTTCAACTGGATGTTGGTTACAAATGATATTCAGAGATGAAGAGGCAGGCACAGAATAGACGTGTGGAGAGCTGCATCGATCCAGTCTTCAGACTGAAGACTACAACAGCAAAGATGTGTTGAGAGAATGACTATGAGAAGTAGTCAACGGCAACGGCCGTGCCAAGGTGAATACACTAATTCTCGTTAGATCATGGAAGTGAAGCGCCGTGGGGGCGTGACCAGTACGTGGATGGCTGACTATGTGAGTACGCCGCATGCTGTTAACAATGTTTTCTTTGGCTTTACAGAAGAGGGGACAGGAAGGGTGGTGACGTGAAGTCCCTGGTCGTCAGCGTTTGCGCTAATGTCCTCGACGAAGTTCCAGACTTCTCCTCAGTGTCTCGTGAAGTGAGGGCAAGCGACACTTGATGGTGATCCGTCCGTCGAATGGGGACATTAATCTTGGGAGGGGGGGGGGGGGGGGGGCGGTGAGGGGAGCCTTGGCTCTTGGTGCTCTTCGAGAGGAATAAGCGATGTGCTGGCACCAGATTTTACCTTCTCTCTTCTCTCATCATCTGAAACACAATACTACACTACACACATATTATTATTGTTATCTACAATCAACAGATAAACTTCCACACATAACTCTCATAACTCGCGAAGAAAAGGTGCCTGCGAGCGCGGAGGATTGGAAAAACCTTCCCAAATAGGCAGTTGAACCTGCTCTTCGGTGTATCCTAGCCATTCATGCCGTACGACTTTACTTTCTACTAAAAGAGCTACAAGTTTTTATCCACAATGATGATGAAACTGCGCAATGATAACACTCTTTGCTGATGACCAACTTCTTACAGCTGATGGACAGGACACTCTTCAAAAAGCTATTTATAAATGAAATATAACTGCCGAGATACATAATTTAACAATTTAGATGCAAAACATATCTTTTAAAGGTCAAGATGGGGTCCCAAGCAAAATTGTAATAAACAGTCAGAAAATAGAGAGACCGAATGAATTCAGCTTTATGTACAATACCATATCATTCACAAAAGAAACAGATGTACCGAAAAATAAGTAAAAAAATAAATAAAATCCTCAATTACTCTGCCCAGTTACATCAATATGACCACCTATTAAAAGCCTGAATAACCACCTTTTGCAGCGCTAACTGCTGCGAGACCTGCAGGAAGCAAATTAGTGAGGTTCTGAAAGCTACCGACAGGGATATGGAGCCATGCCGACCCCAGTGTCGTGACAAGCTGAGCTAGGTTCAAAATGGCTCTGAGCAGTATGGGACTTAACATCTGAGGTCATCAGTCCCCTAGAACTTAGAACTACTTAAACCTAACTAACCTAAGGACATCACACACATCCATGCCCGAGGCAGGATTCGAACCTGCGACCGGAGCGGTCACGCGGTTCCAGACTGAAGCGCCTAGACCGCACGGCCAAACCGGCCGACTCGATCTCTAGTCTTACACAATACTTTAACTAACTTAAAATAAATTATGCAACGAACAACACAGCCACCCATGCCCGAGGGAGGTCTCCAACCTCCGGCGGGAGGGGCTGCGCAGTCCGTGACATAGCGCCTTAAACCGCAAGGCCACTCCGCGCGGCGTCGTTTCGTTGCCTTAAACCAAACAAACGTAGCTTTGTTCACCGAGCTTAAATTTATTACTTTTTAAAAATGCACATTTTAACTGATAATGAATATTTGAACAAGTGATAACTCCTGCACCCACAGATGTCTGTGCAGTACCGCATTTTAGCGCTTGCAAGTACTTGAAATTGGCACGCGGAGCGACCTGATCGGCTAAAATCAGTACTCATTAAATCGGATTTTTTTTTTTTTTTGCTAACAATTATTTCTCAGCACGACCTCTCATGCAACATTCTTATAAGCTTTTCAGACTGTTTCTGATAGCTGTGTATACCTCTCTTGCCATGTCACATGGTCAGTGCCACCAGGCGGGGAGGGCAGTGGTTATAATGTTTTGGTTGATACCTTACGTCTGACCCTTCTAATTGCACGCTATCCCACACTGAGGCGACAAAAGTCGTGGGATACCTCCTAATATCGTGTCGGACTTCCTTGTGCCCGGCGTACTGCACCAACTCGACGTGGAATAGACTCAACAAGTCGTTGAAGTCCCCTGCAGAAATAGCCATGCTGCCTCTTCAGCCATCCATAACTGTGAAAGTGTTACTAATGCAGGATTCTGTGGACGAACTATGTCCCATTAATGTTCAGTTCTTCTTCTCTAAGAATTACAATTTTTTTTTCACACAACTGTTATTCATTTAGATCAACAAAAACATACAATTTTTCCTATTTTTATTCTTCGTAACTCCAGTTGAAAGCAAATTTCGGAGTTGGTCTCATCAGAGTGTTTTTGTGCATTAGCTGTGTCTACAAAAATGGGGTAGAATTTTATCTCAGCTTTGTAGAAATGTATAGTTTTTTCGATCTCCAGTAAAATGTTGAGAAACGGACATACGTTGTGTCTGCAATCACTGACTTTATTGACACAAGGATATGCTGTATTTAGAATACGGACTTTTAACCAACGATACTCCTGGAAGCTAGGTGTGAGTGGCCACAACCAGAGAAATTTTTATGAAGTGTTATTTCTGGGAAGCTTTATACATAGTCGTTTCCACTTGAGACTCTCAAAAATTACTTTGTTTTGTATTTACTACGCTTTCATTTTCGAGTATTACTGATCTTCGAGCATCTGGAATCATACTATATACCAATATATACAGCAGCTGTCAAAAAGAAGCATATGTTGAATAGAAAATTCCAGAAACTTTGGGTGAGGGGTACTTACAAATCTCAGATGCAAGTATGCATGTAGGCATCAACATAGTCGTTTCTCTCAACATCAGCAAGTATAAAAGGTGTCCAACTCGTAAAGTATTCGAATAAAATAAAAAACAAATGAAAACCATGAAAGCAACATTTCCTCAAGTACGTGTGGTCCCTTTCACAGTTGGATAACACATGTGACAGATGGAACCTATAGAGACAACTTCAAAAAGAAAACTGCTTAAAAACACTGTTACTTAAAGCTAATATATATATATATATATATATATATATATATTAGCTTTAAGTAATATACAGGGTGAGTCACCTAGTGTTACCGCTGGATATATTTCGTAAACCACATCAAATACTGACGAAACGATTCTACAGACCGAACGTGAGGAGAGGGGCTAGTGTAATTGTTTAATACAAACCATACAAAAATACACGGAAGTATGTTTTTTTAACACAAATCTACGTTTTTTTAAATGGAACCACGTTAGTTTTGTTAGCACATCTGAACATATAAACAAATACGTAATCAGTGCCGTTTGTTGCATTGTAAAATGTTAACTACATCCGGAGATACTGTAACCTAAAGTTGACGCTTGAGTACCACTCCTCCGCTGTTCGATCGTGTGTATCGGAGAGCACTGCAACATACGTCGCGTTTCTACAAAATGATCTGCCAACGTTGCTCGAAAATGTCCCACTGGAAACGCGTCGACGTATGTGGTATCAGCATGATGGTGCACCTGCACATTCCGCAATGAACACTAGGCTGACCCTTGACAGGATGTTCGACGGGCGTTTCATAGGACGCGGAGGACGCATAAATTGGCCAGCACGTTCTCCTGATCTAACACCTCTGGACTTCTTTCTGTGGGGTACATTAAAGGGGAATGTGTACCGTGATGTGCCTACAACCCCAGAGGATATGAAACAACGTATTGTGGCAGCCTGCGGCGACATTACACCAGATGTACTGCGCCGTGTACCGCATTCATTACGCCAGAGATTGCAATTGTGTGCAGCAAATGATGGCCACCACATTGAACATCTATTGGCCTGACATGTCGGGACACACTCTATTCCACTCCGTAATTGAAAACGGAAACCGCGTGTGTACGTGTACCTCACCCCTCATGGTAATGTACATGTGCGTCAGTGAAAAAGACCAATAAAAAGGTGTTAGCATGTGGACGTAATGTGCTGTTCCAGTCTCTTCTGTACCTAAGGTCCATCACCGTTCCCTTTGGATCCCTACGTAATTCGGTGCTCTCCGTTGATCGAAAATGTCCCACTGGAAACGCGTCGACGTATGTGGTATCAGCATGATGGTGCACCTGCACATTCCGCAATGAACACTAGGCTGACCCTTTCAGGAATGTCGTATAACCCCGTCATTGTGTAGCCTCCTCAGTACAATTCTGATATGAGTGTACCTTGTCATTATATCTTGACAGTGTTAAACTTTGTCAGTTACCTTATTTTTAAGCAATCTCCACTATATATATATATATATATATATATATATATATATATATATATATAGTGTTATTGAAGGAACTGACAGACAACAAAAATAATAAAACCGTGATAAGAACATGTTACAGCGATAAGTAAGTGTTACAGAGAAGCTAGGCGCCTTAAGATGTAAGTTTACTATAAAGAGCACTAAAAATTCCCGTCTGAGGGCTTTGTTGCAGTGTGTAAGCAACGTAGAGCAACTCCGATGTGAGTATATAAGCACCAACTTGTAGGCAAGACATTAGTGTTGCATTCGAGTCTTTCCAATGCGGTTGCGGTAAATTTGGAAACATGAACTATGGCGACGTTATTACCAAATGCATCTGTAACGGAACATATTAAAGGCTTTACTGTACCGAAGTATGCGATACCCTCCAAATTCAACCAGTTTAATGAGTATTTATGATTATAGAAAAGTTATTGTGTATGTTAACAATGATTGCATAACATGTCTGCATAAACAGTCAACCCATTAAATTATACTGAGTAACTGACCCACACAAAAGTTTATATCACTTGATCACTGAAGCAAATGTCATCATGTAAAAACACTAAGTTCATCTTAAATAATTAATATGAAGTACGAAAAATAGTGGACAACTTAGGTATTTTGGATCTCCTTAAACAAAAATCACCCAGTGAAACCTATTTGTTCACTAGGAGCGTTTTCACTCAGTATTCACGTAAGCAATCCTATTTTAGACGAAAACCAATGTAATTCTTAATAATTCATGTTATTTACTTATTTATGCAAATTAGAGAAGTCAATTGACAAACTTCTAAAAAACGGCCTTTTTGTAACAAAGAATTATTCTGTCAAGTCAACAAATCTGTCTGTCATTTTAATAACATGTTAAATTATGTCACTCGATGCAAATTAATAACTTTTCTGCACAAATTATGATAACAGATGTACATGTGACTTATAAACTATATCTCTTTTTAGTAGTTCTTTGACAATGTTATAAATACAGGCAGCAAGAACGGTCGGGAAGCAGGCGGAATGTCACTTTTGTAAAGTGTGTTTGTGTGTTATTGTTAGAGGTGGATAAACAATGCAAAGAACATGTAACGGAAATACTACTTTGTGTTGTGTCATGGTCTTTGGTGGACAGTGGAATTAAGATGACCACCAGAATAATAAATATTTGAAGTTTACATATTTGTTGGTTTCGCTCGTTCTTTATCATCAAAAGCACATAAAAAACACGGGACCCCATGTTTTTAACCCTAGACAACCAGATGTAGAGCCAGCATCAGCATCGAGAGACAGCAGCGATCCAGCAAGTAGCAGCGATTACTACAACACAACGCATTTTAATGGCACCAACCTAACATCAAGTGCTAACAAGCTCCGTAAATGGGAGTGAAATAGTGCGATTATAGCAATTAGCAATATCTACGACCAGGCGACCATTACAAAAGTGGGGGCTCAGCCGGGATCTTTAAGTGCATCGATGATAATAGTGCAGCGATAAATTTCGTAAGTGCTTAGCATTCCAAAAAAGTTTATTTGTGCAGTGTGGCAACAGTGAAAATATGTCAAAAATAAATAAATAAATAAATAAAGTGTGTTAGTGCGACTAGGAAAACTATCATCACACCGCTCGGAAGATTAACGTCTGGATTATGTCAATGGAATTCATCAATCAAGACTTCAGCTTCGATAAAACCGAATAGAAGTGAAGAAAGCCAACAGGAACACCGACCACGACATCTTAGCATAGCTACATAAAGCAAGGTATTGTGTTGTTGTCATTTAAAATAATTAATAGTTAACATGTCTCTACCTGAGAGTGATGAAATCGTAGGAAATGTAAAAATTGAACCAGGGGATGGTGAACAATTAAACTTAACAGAGTGGCTAGCAGGGTTTGCAACTCAAATAAGCTCGCAACTTAAACAGTCAAGTGAACAAGTACGTTTGGATTGTAAACAATCAAGTGAACAAGTAAGTTTGAAACTCACGGATAGACTGGATAAGTTAAGTTTGGATTTTGATCTATTAAGTACTCATCTCAATGAGAAGTGTGAGGAAATTAAAACTACCCTCAGTAAGGACACTAGAGAACGGTTGATACACTTCAGAAAAGAATTTCAAGTTAAAGTTGAAAGTTTAAATGAAAACATACAAGCTAACACAGACAGCATTGCTGTCATCTACAACAGAGTAGATACTGAAGTTGAAAGATTAGATCAGAGAATAGACAAAACATCAGAAAACCTTAAACAAGAATACAACCTGTATACCACTAATGTAGATACAAAAGTAGAAAATATACACACTAAGTATACACAATTGGAGGACACATTGATGTCCAAACAAACGATTTACAATCAAAATACAATGTATGGGCACATCCAAGTGAAATGCTTTCCTGGTGAAAATCTGCACCCTATTGACTTTATTCACCAATGTAAGGATATGTTTGCTGTAGGAATGTCAGATAACATAAAAATTAAGTTAGTAAAACGGTTTCTAGAAGGGGAGGCCCTATCCTGGGCAAATTAAAATAATGATTCTTGGAATACTTTTGAAGAGTTTGAAGCTAAGTTTATTTGCAAATTTTGGTCACAATCCATACAAGCCAGATTAAAGTCAGAATTTCTAAATGGACCAGTGTATAGAGGGAAAGTAGGGGGAATGCAAAAATTTTGCAGAGATCAATCGAAAAAACTTGCTCACTTGAATAACTCTTTTGATATTATGACACAAATTGATGTTTTAAAAAGAAGGTTACCAGAGAGACTGTAGTGGGAATTGGTCCATGATGGACCAGACGATTCTATGGAAGAGTTCCTGAAATTTGTAGATAGATTAGATAGGGCCTTGGAAAGAGAAAATAACCAAAGTTTTGGCTCTGGCAACAACCAGTATGGGGGGTGGAACAGGAATGTAAATAGAGATTATTATGGGAGGAGAGACTTTGAAAATTCTGGAAATAATGCTCCAAATAGGGGAGATAGGAGATATGAAAATGATTTCAGAAACAATACACAGGAGGGAGGATGGAGGAGAGATAACAGGAATGATAGAAATAGGTATTGGGGAAGAGAACAAGATAGAAGGGGGTTTGTTGAAACTAGTGAACAAAACAACAACTACAAATGGACAGACCGAGGGAACCAGCCGGGAAACGGTGGACAGTCCCACTAGATGTCCGTAGTTTTGGGGCTAGACAATATTATGACAGGACAACACATAACCGAAACTGGAGAAGGAGAAGATACAATGTAAAGAGTAAGTACCATGAAAATACTGATGTTGTTAGAATGAATAAATTAGAATTTAATAAAAGGTTTTGGCATACTATGAGTAAAAGTGATACAGTTAATAAAAACAGTGTTCAAGCACAGGTAGTTAGTGAAAGTGCAGAAGTTGAAGGTATTGCAGAGTTCCATAGTTGGGCGGAAAAAGATACTGGTGTTAATAACAAGTCAGACACACCACAAATAGAATCTATTTTGGGGGGTTTATTTGATAAGAAGGGGGATGACGAAGTGTTTAATGGAGCCAAAGACTCAATTGCTGAGATTCAGATACATAGGGGGGAAACTGAAGACGGGGTTGTTGTGGAGGAGGAGGAAGAAGTAATAGAGGGACATTTAAATAATGATCCTAAGTCAAGTGATGTTGTTGGTGAGAGTGTGGAGGAAGAAATAAAAATATTTGTAGAATTGAAAAGTGATTATGTGGGAAAGGTAAGTGATGTGACAAACATGGGTAATAATGAGGTTAATTTAAGTGAAATGCAGACTAGGGAATGTGTATCTGAGGACAAGCTATTGCCTATTGGGAACTTTGAAACACTAATCTATGAGAATGGTAATAATAATAATAATATTAAAGAAAATATAAAGGGATGGAATGTAAATGTGTGTTTTCAAGAAAAAGGGGAAAAGTTTTTAGAAGTTTTGTGGAACAACTATGGAAACTGTATAAACAAAGATGCCTTTTGGAAAGAATTAGCAAAGGTAAGTGCAACCTTGTATCCTACATGGTGGACAAGAATCCGTAGTGGACTTTATAAAAAAGGGGGTGAAAACAGTAGTTTGTTAAGTGACAACACAGTGTTAAAAGGAACAGATGAAAACAAAGGTTTATATTTAAATGTCAATGCTTTGCAAACAGAGAGGGATGTGTCTAAGTGTAGGAAAGAGACATTAGACTTTGGAACTAAAGAAATTGAAAATGATCTATTGTTTGAAAATACAGAAATAGACACAGATGTTGAGTTAGGTTGTCCATATGTTAAAGTAAACATTGACAAGTGGGCAGGAAGAGTGTTAGTAGACACAGGAAGTCCTGTTTCTGCCATCACTTCTAGACTTAGAGATAAGCTCAGAAATTCTCAACATTTTCCTGAGATGCCAGTTGTTGGATTAAAAGTGAAAGGAGCTACAGGCAGAGCCAGCAAGGTAGTTAAGAAACAAGTGTTACTTACATTTAAAATTGATAACCTAAATTTTGAACATGGATAACCTAAATTTTGAACTGAATGAAAATTTCATTTTAGGTATGGATTGGATATTAAAAGTGAATGCTGGGTTTAATTTTACAGCAAAACAAATGCGTATTATAGAACCTGTTACGCAACAAAGCTGTGTAGTGAATTTGTTAATTTTAAACTGTGGTGACAGCTGTAACCACATTCAGTCAGTGTATCATGAAAATGAGGATGTTTATTACCTGGATGAGAACTTAGAGGAAGATGCAGAGGGTCAAGAGTTTGAGAAGTTAGTAGAGAAAAAACTGGGGGAAGCTGAAAGCCTAAATAGTACACAGAAGGAAAAATTAAAAGAGTTATTATGGGAATTCCAGGATGTGTTTGATGATAGACCTGGTAGAGTGAAATATTATCAATGTAAATTAAAGTTAAAACCTCATGAGCCTTTCTTTATAAAACCATATGGAATACCATTTGCAAAAAGAGACGCTGTGGAAAAAGAAATACAAAAAATGGAATATTGGGAAGTTATAGAAAGAAGTCGCAGTGCCTACAACAATCCGTTGGTCATTGTAAAAAAGGGAGACAATAGCGTTAGGATTGTATTAGACTCCAGACATCTGAACAAGTATCTCATCAGAGAAAACGACCACCCAGAAAGTATAGATGAGCTGTTAGGTAAATTTGAGTGTGTCAAACATATGACAAGCCTAGATCTCACCAGTGGTTTTCATCAAGTTGAACTTAGTCCTGATTCGAGAAAATATACAGCCTTTTTATATAATGGTAAATGTTATCAGTATACAGTCATACAATTTGGTCTCAATGTATCACTTGCGGAATTCATCAGAGCATTAGATTTTGTACTTGGTCATGAAACTAGTTCAAAATTAACCATTTATGTAGATGACATTTTAATCACTGGGAAAACTTGGGAAGAACACCTTGAACTATTAAGGGAGGTATTTATGAAACTCAGAAAGGGAGGAATGACATTAAAATTAGAAAAATGTAAATTTGGGCTAGAGGAGTTAAAATTTTTGGGACACATCATCACAGAACAAGGGATTTTGCCAGACAAAGACAAAATTAAAGCCATAGAAAATTTTCCAACACCTAGAAACAAGAAACAACTCAAATCATTTTTCGGCTTCACAGGATTTTACAGAAAATTCATCAGTAATCAAGCATTAAATGCAGTTTGTTTGTACAACTTACTTAAGAAACATGTAGTGTGGGATTGGACACCAGAATGTGAAGATGCTTTTAACAAAATCAAATCGCAACTATGTAACAGCCAACTTCTACATAGACCAGACATGTCAAGTCCTTTCTGGCTAGCTACTGACAGCAGCGATGCAGGGTTAGGAGTACATTTATTTCAAGAAAAGGAAGTAAATGGAAAAATGGAACACCGAACAATCGCATTTGCCAGCAGAATTCTTCAAAAACATGAAAAACACTACACAGTGACAGAAAAGGAATTACTAGCTATACATTGGGGTTTTACAAAATTTAGAAATTACCTCTTGGGACATAAAGTAATAGTACAGACAGACAGGTTATACCATAACAGACTCACCAGATGGGCCATGTTTCTCCAGCAGTTTGATTACGAAGTGAGGTACATTCAGGGAAAACAAAATGTGGTAGCAGACGCTTTATCAAGATAACCTTTGGGAAGTGATTTGGAGGGAAGTAGTGGGGAGGATGAGAGAATTTTCAAAATTATGTATCTAAAGGGCATTAAAGAGGAAAAGGAAATACAAAAAATCTGTAACGACATTAGGAGGTTTGAGAACCACGATGACAACTGGAAACTAGTCAAAAGTTACATAGGAAAAACTGGGGGAGAAAAGGTAGAAGCATATTATAAAGTACACAAGGGGATACTACTCAGAAGACCTAAACCGGATTTAGACTATTGGAAACTGTGTTGGCCTGAGCAACAAATAGATACGCTCATTACTTATGTACATGAAAGCTTTGGCCACTGTGGCACCACTAAGTGTATTCAGAAAATACAGGAGAACATTTATTTTTACAACATTAGCAGAAGAGTAAAGAAAAAGTTATCAACATGTGACAGATGTCAGGGGGTAAAAGTGACTAACCAAACCACCAGGGGAATAATGCACAACATATTACCCACAAATAAACTCGATCTCGTTGCAACTGACATCTATGGACCGTTACCCAAGACAAGGGGGGGTTACAGTTATATTTATGTCATGGTAGACATCTTCTCCAAATTTATAAAGCTTTATCCCTTAAGGAAAGCTACCAGCAAACAGATAGTTTCAAAAATTACAAGTAATTATTTCAACACTGTGGGAAAACTTAAGGCAATACTTTCAGGCAATGGGTCTCAGTTCACCTCTAAATACTGGAAAACTTTTTTTGAAGACACGGGAATTAAACACATTTTAATATCTGCTTACCACCCATCAAGCAACCCGGCTGAGAGATACATGAGAGAGATTGGAAGACTGTGCAGAACCTACTGTAGTCAGAACCACACTAATTGGTTAGAGTACATAAATAGTTTTGAAGAAGTAATGAACAGCTTACAGCACTCTTCCACTGGATTTTCCCCACACGAAATAATGTACAACCAATACCCCGCTACTTTCTTCACTGAAAACATAGAGTATCCACCTTGCAAAATTATGTCACCCCAAGAAAGAGAAGACTGTGTACGGGAAACCATGAAAAAACAAGAGGAATTGAGAAAAAGGCGACATGCAGCCAAGGGAAAAGCTACACAGTTCAAACCAGGGGACCTTGTACTCGTCAAGACACAAGAAAAATCAAGATTATTGTCAGCCGAACTTAAAAAGTTTTTTGATATTTACATTGGTCCATTTGAAATAAAAGAAAGCCCACATCCTAATGCGTATAGACTTATCTTTCCCAGATCAAGAAGGTTATTTGGATTAAGAAACATCACTGAATTGAAACCATATAAACATGATTAAGCACATTTCCCTGTTTGAATACAGTTACTTACCCATTTTCCGTAAAGCATGTTATCAGCGAAGATTTTACTGGGTGTGTCAAATAGCAACTACCACTCATCCTACAGACCCTGGAAAAGTTCCAGATCTCTGAGAGAATGTTTTTATATTTTTATTGTCACTACTGAATATTAAATTTTGAGACATCATCTTTACTTGCAATGGGCAAGAAGGTGACAAACATTTATTACTTTCCTTTTGTATTGTTGAATATGGGACATACTTGCACCAAATAAAAGACAATGAAAAAATTGTTGTGCAAGACCCATCATTTGGTTACTATTGTGTTCTTAGGCATAAGATTTGTGTACAATTTTCTACAGTTAATCAGATATTCACCAAGTTTGATGTTTGTGTTATGTTGTGACCAATTTAAGTGTCCAATTTTAGTATTAATATGTTCTTGTACTGTCTTGACTATGTGTCGCAATGGGAGACAATATTTAAAAAACTCTTCCTTTTTTTGCAAATGCATATTATACTCATACATGTGACTTCTCTAGTGTTTGTGTTTATATATCATGTCCATACTTATAATTATGTTCTTTGTTTTCATTTCTTTTATGTGGCTCAAAAAGAGCAGACAATTACAGTATTTTCCTATGGACATATGACCTGTCCATCTGTGTAATGTCTTTATGCTCCTTCTATTATCTTGATTAATCTGTGACTCAATGAGAACTGATTTTGAAATAATTTACATATATGTTTTATATATCTTAAAATCGCAGGTGATATATTTGTGTCTGTTTTTGATCATTTTCCATGTGGCTCACTGGGAGCAAAGATTAACATTTTTTTTTTACTTTCATATATTACTAAATATTTTTTATTATGCTGTCATACTGAGAGGCATAACACAAAGTGCATTTGAAACAACACAACTAAAATATTTGCAGGAAAAAGTCATTTTGAAACGGTGTAACGGTCATTGTATACATACACATGATGCATAGTAAAACGAAAAAATTATTAAAGTAGTACTTTCCCAAATTTTAACCATTTGACACATTTGTCCTAGTCGGCTAATATCATTAACGTTCTGTAAATGATATTACCCAAGGGGGGTATTGTAACGGAACATATTAAAGGCTTTACTGTACCGAAGTATGCGATACCCTCCAAATTCAACCAGTTTAATGAGTATTTATGATTATAGAAAAGTTATTGTGTATGTTAACAATGATTGCATAACATGTCTGCATAAACAGTCAACCCATTAAATTATACTGAGTAACTGACCCACACAAAAGTTTATATCACTTGATCACTGAAGCAAATGTCATCATGTAAAAACACTAAGTTCATCTTAAATAATTAATATGAAGTACGAAAAATAGTGGACAACTTAGGTATTTTGGATCTCCTTAAACAAAAATCACCCAGTGAAACCTATTTGTTCACTAGGAGCGTTTTCACTCAGTATTCACGTAAGCAATCCTATTTTAGACGAAAACCAATGTAATTCTTAATAATTCATGTTATTTACTTATTTATGCAAATTAGAGAAGTCAATTGACAAACTTCTAAAAAACGGCCTTTTTGTAACAAAGAATTATTCTGTCAAGTCAACAAATCTGTCTGTCATTTTAATAACATGTTAAATTATGTCACTCGATGCAAATTAATAACTTTTCTGCACAAATTATGATGAAATGAAATGAGCGTTTGGCGTCATTGGCCGGGAGGCCCCTCGCGGGGCAGGTCCGGCCGCCTTGGCGCAGGTCTTATTACATTCGGCGCCACATTGGGCGACCTGCACGCCGGATGGGGATGAAATGATGATGATCACAACACAACACCCAGTCCCTGAGCGGAGAAAATCTCCGACCCAGCCGGGAATCGAACCCGGGCCCGGAGGACGGCAATCCGTCACGCCGACCACTCAGCTACTGGGGCGGACTACAAATTATGATAACAGATGTACATGTGACTTATAAACTATATCTCTTTTTAGTAGTTCTTTGACAATGTTATAAATACAGGCAGCAAGAACGGTCGGGAAGCAGTCGGAATGTCACTTTGGTAAAGTGTGTTTGTGTGTTATTGTTTTAGATGGATAAACAATGCAAAGAACATGTAACAGAAATACTACTTTGTGTTGTGTCATGGTCTTTGGTGGACAGTGGAATTAAGATGACCACCAGAATAATAAATATTTGAAGTTTACATATTTGTTGGTTTCGCTCGTTCTTTATCATCAAAAGCACATAAAAAACGCGGGACCTCATGTTTTTAACCCTAGACAACCAGATGTAGAGCCAGCATCAGCATCGAGAGACAGCAGCGATCCAGCAAGTAGCAGCGATTACTACAACACAACGCATTTTAATGGCGCCAACCTAACATCAAGTGCTAACAAGCTCCGTAAATGGGAGTGAAATAATGCGATTATAGCAATTAGCAATATCTACGACCAGGCGACCATTACACATCCAAACAGGACCAACGTGCTGTTATTCTTTTTTGACTGCCAAAAGACAAACACCGGAAGACATCCATTGGAGAAAGAAGAACATCTATGGGGCAGCATGTCTGACGAGAACCACTGTTGCGGAATGGTGCACCAAATTCTGTGCTGGTTTCGATTCGACACAAGACGCTGGTCGATATGTGAGGCCAGCCTCATCCATTACACACAAAAGCAAATGGGCGGTTGACGATGCGATTAATGCGGACCAGCGCATAACCATCTGTGTGCTATCAAAATTTTTTTTCAGTCTTGTGCAACACATTATCCCGCAGGAGTTAAGCTACCATGAGGTCAGCAGGCAGTGGATACCCCGGACGTTGAATGCTGAACAAAAAGCAAACTGAATGGCTGTTTGCCTGAAGCACCTGATGCATTTCAGTGTAGATGGAAACACGTTCCTTGAGTGCATTGTTGCAGGCAACAAAATCTGGTGCTGCCACTGGGAACTGGAGTCGAAAACGTCGATAATGCAGTGGTGTTATCCATCGTTCCCTCGTTCCAAGAAGTTCAAGAACCAGCCATCTACTGGAAAGATGATGCTTACCGTGTTCTTTGATTAGCGATTACCATTGCTCATTGATTTAAAGGAATCTGGTATCTTCATCACTGGGAACGGTACTGGGTAACCCTCGAGAAATTACAGCGTCCATAACGTCGGAGAAAATTGTGGCAGAGGGTGCTGCTGCTTCATGATAAAGAACTTCTCCAATCGCAAATGTCGTAATGCAGAAATTACGCCTACTCAAGTGGGAGACACTAGTGCACATACCCTATAATCCTGATCTCTTCCTATGCGATTACTACAACTTTTGTCCCTTACAAAAGGCCTTGAATGTCCGACGATTCCTGTCAGACGAGGATGTGCACCAAACAGTTACGGACTTCTTTACGCAGCAAGACATGGTGCTTTACCAAATGGATATTTTCAACCTGGTGTGTCGGAGGAATGATTGTCTCAGTACTGACGGCGATTTTGCCTGATTGGCATACCGATACTGGACTGCACAACCTTCAAACAGCAACTTCTTGATCGCCCTTTCTACAAAATAAATGCAAATACCTATCCATATTTCTAAGAGAAGGAAATACCATATTTTATTTCAGGAATGTCGTATAACCCCGTCATTGTGTAGCCTCCTCAGTACAATTCTGATATGAGTGTACCTTGTCATTATATCTTGAGAGTGTTAAACTTTGTCAGTTACCTTATTATTAAGCAATCTTGCTGCTTTTTTTAACCTTAATATTTTATGCACACACATCACCTTCCTTACATGACATATTCCAAACATAGGGTTTACAGAGCCTCTGTTTTTACCTATTTTGCTTTGACAATTTTATCTGTTTCTCTTACTTTACTATTTAAATACATGCGCCACACCCACCCAACACTACACATGTTCCTGGTATTAGGGTCATATTATTTTTACATAAGATAGGAGTTAATTGTTACACGTTTCTTAAATGACTTGTGAACTTCGTCTTATGAGGCTACTGGTACAATATCGTGCTACAACCTCCACAGTAATTCTCTATGTTTCTTTTAAGTTTTTGTATATTAACAAACTTATGTCTTAAAGTTACTATAAGAGATGAGTTTTTATACCACTTACTTATTACTATAAGTTACGCCTAAGACATCAAGTTATATAAGTTCCTTTTAAGTATCCACATAAAGCTTTTAACCTTAAAGTTATAATATGTTTATAATGTTGCTACATCTTGTTATGTGCACGACAAATTATGTACGAGACTGTATCAACTTTACTTACCATCTTCGCACCACTAAGATCATACTGTCTTTGGAGTTGTCTCCACAGAGCCCATCTGTCCCGTTTGTTATCCAGCTATCTACAGTAAGGCTGTGCACCCATCCTACATCAAACTCCCAGGAGGAAGGTTTTCCAGTAATTACAAAGAATAGCATTGCATAGCACAGTACCTGTCTGGCTCTTTCAGCTTAGGTTTACTCGCTGTCGGCGGCCGATGAGGCTTCACAGGTTTCTGCGTAGTTGGTTGCTTAACGCCAAAGACCCACTGGCTGGGAGGACGCTGCGTTTGAGGTGGAGGCTGATGCGTTTGAGGTGGAGGTTGCTGTGTTTGAGGTGGAGGCTGCTGAGTTTGAGGTGGAGGTTGCTGCGTTTGAGGTGGAGGTTGTTGCGTTTGTGGTGGAGGTTGTTGCGTTTGTGGTGGAGGTTGCTGCATTTGAGGTGGAGGTTGCTGCGTTTGAGGTGGAGGTTTCTGCGTCGTCGGCTTTGGAGTGGTAGGCTTGACGGCAACCAACCAGTGAGGTGGCTTCTGGGTGGTCGGAGCCGCCGTCGGCTTCACGGTTGTGGGCTTGATGACATCCGACCAGCTTGGAGGTTTGTCCGTGGATGGAGCGGTGGCCTGCGTTTCTCCTTCAGACTGAGGTTTGTGTGTCACCTGGTAATACGAGACACATATTAGGCTGGCTGCTGTCGTTTGGGACCTCCATACCCACTACCGTCCACAGCTGAGCAGAGTGTGTACAACTGGAAAGAGGCAGTGAATCGGGTATGCACTGCACATGCTCTAGAGAGAATAATACACACTGTTCTAAAACATTTTCGTGGATGCAGTTATGTCAACATTGTAACAGTGACCCACTCGAAAAGGTACGAGCGATGTAAACACACACGAAGGGACAAACTCAGGACCTTTGCCTTTCGCGGGCAAGTGCTCTCCGACTGAGCCAGCCTAGCACGACTCACTACCCGTCCTCACAGCTTCAATTCTGCCAGTACTTCGTCTCCTACCTTCCAAACTTCACAAAAGCTCTTCTGCGAAGAGGTTCGCAGTAGAGCTTCTGTGAAATTTGGAAGGTAGGAGACGAGGTACTGGAAGAATTGAAGCTGTGAGGACGGGTAGTGAGTCGTGCTGGGATAGCTCAGTCGGAGAGCACTTGCCCGCGAAAGGCAAACGTCCCGAGTTCGAGTCTCGGTCCGGCACACAGTTTTAATCTGCCAGGAAGTTTCATATCAGCGCACACTCCACTGCAGATTAAAAATCTCATTCTGGATACATGAAGGGACTTCGAAAACTAAGCTTCACATGTGGGCGCACCCTAAAGCCATTGCGCAACAAGAGTAGTGCATTATGAGAAGAGAATATATCATCCAAGTTTCCTGCAGACGAGGTTTTACTGTGGTACAAAAAACAAGTGAATAACAGTGCGAGTGAAGCAGGACAGTGACTGGAAATGTACTCCAAAGTTGAAGCGCACAGAACAGTACAGTTCTTTTTGGAAAAACGTGTAAACTGCACACAGATCAACCGTGAAATTTTGGTGGTGGAAGGACCAAACTCAGTATCGCGTCCAGCCATGGTGAATTTGACCAAGGTCGCACAGACTTGCTGCGATTCTGAGCGGGTCGGAATGCCATCGACATGTAACACAACAGCTACATCTGCAAACACCTACATTTGCATCTACATACATACTCCACCAGCCACAATATGGTATATGGCAGAGGGTACCATGTACCAACACAAGTAATTTCCCTTCCTGTTCCAGTCGCATATGGAGCGAGGGGAAAAAGGATATCTACACGCCTCCACATGAGTACTAATTTCTCTTGTTCTCGCGGTCTTTGCGCGAAATGTACGCTGTCAACTGTAGAATCGTTGCGCAGTCAGCTGCAAACGCTTGTTCTCTAAATCTTCTCAACAGCGTTTCGCGAAAGCAACGACGTCTTCCCTCCACGGATTCCCACTTCAGTTCACGAAGAATCTCCGTAACAGTCGCGTGTTGATCGAACCTACCGGTAACAAATCTAGTAGCACGCGCCTGAATTGCTCTACGTGCTCGTTACTTTTTATATCGCTTTGCGTCGTTACTCTTGGATATTTAATTGACGTAACTGTGTTAAGCAGCACTCCACTAATACTGCATTCGAGCCTTACAGCATTGTTTTTCCTACTCATGTACCTTAACTTATATTTTTATACATTTGGGGCAAGCTGCCATTCATCATGCCAAACAGAAACTCTAAGTCATCCTACATCCTTCTACGTTCACTCAACGACGATACTTTCGCGTATACTACAGTATCTTCAGCAAACAGTCGCAGATTGTTGCTCACTCTATGCGTTATATCATTTATGAATTCAGGGTGGTCAGAAACAGTCTGAAAAGCTTGTACGGATACTACAACGTTGGTTGCGCTAAGAAATAATTTTTAAGAAAAAAATTTGACACATTGTGCCGTTTCCGTGTTAATTAACACAGACGTTAGCCAATCAGTTCGTTACGGATGCAAATTCAAGCACTTGCACGCGCTAAAATGCGGTAATGAACAGACATCTATGGGTGCAAGAATTACCACTTGTTCAAATGCTCATTGCCAGTTAGAATGTGCGTTTTTCCAAAGTGCTGGATTTAAGCTAGGTGAGCAAAAGCCACGTTTGTTCTGTGTGAGGAAATCAGACGAAGAACACGTTTGGCGACACTGTCTCTAGCAGGCTGCTTGGATTTGCGCGCGCAACGATCTGATGGGCTAAATTCAATGCCAAGTACATAGGAAAGGCGCAACATATCGAATTTTTTTCTTAACAGGTATTTCTCAGGACAACCTTCCCTGCAACACACTTACAAGCGGTCTCGCCACACTTTACTGGAGCACTCCTGACGATACCCTTGTTCTGACGAACACTCGCCGTCACGTACTAAATGTTACCGCTGAAGAAGTCTTCAAGCCACTCACATATTTGGGTACCTATTCGGTACCCTCGTACATTCGTTAACAGTTTACTTTGGGGCCCCATGTCAAACGCTTATCTTATCTGAAATCTAGAAATGTGGAAACTGCCTGTTGTCCTTGATCCATGTTTCGCAGGATACCGTGCGAGAAAAGGGCAAGATTAATTTCGCACGAGCGATGCTTTTTAATTCTATGTTGCTTTGTGGACGGAAGCTTTTCTGTTTCAAGGAAATTTATTGTATTCGAACTTAGAATACGTTCAATAATTCTGCAACATAGCCGGCCGGGATGGCCGAGCGGTTCTAGGCGCTACAGTCTGGAACTGCGTGACCGCTACGGTCGCAGGTTCGAATCCTGCCTCGGGCATGGATATGTGTGATGTCCTTAGATTAGTTAGGTTTAAGTAGTTCTAAGTTCTAGGGGACTGATGACCTTATAAGTTAAGTCCCATAGTGCTCAGAGCTATTTGAACCATTTTTTCTGCAACATACCTACGTTAAAGATCATCATCATCTTCTTCTTATTATTATTCTTTTGTTTATTCAGTCTCTAGATATCTGCTCCTGGACATAAACTCCTTCCAGATATTTCCATGTCGACCTCGGATCTGTAATTTTCAGGTCAGTTATTTTATCCTTCTTATATACGGGAGTTACCTGCGCTATTTTCCAGTCTTTTGGGACATAGCGCTGTGCGAGAGATTCGCTATAGGTGCAAGCTAGGTAAGGGGTCAGTGCCGTAGAGTACTCTGTGTAAACCCGAATCAGGATTCTGTCCGGATCAGGCGACTTGTTTTCAATCTGTCACCTGTTTTTCAACGCCAGGAATGCCTGTTTTTATGTCCTCCTACGAAAGTCTGTGCGATCCTCTTGTGTGATTGATTTATTAAACATGAAATTTAAAACTTCAGCTTTCGCTTTGGCATCTTCTATTGCCATATCAGACTGGTCGACGACTGGCTGGAGAGAAGCTTTCGATCCACTTAGTGATTTTACATAGGGCCACTTACTCGAAACATATTGTTCCAAAGTGCAATTAACGCTCGGCTTAAGTTCTGCCCCCAATCCCTTTACGTCCATCATATTAACACTAAATGAGGTCCATTCATTGTTTAAGAAAGATGCTAACAGCTGTTTATCTACTCTTTCCGGTATAAATACTCTCCTAGCCCTTTTGATGGATCTATTGACTTCAATATCCATCGTCGCTATGATGACGGCATGATCACTTATCCCAATCCTTATACTGAAACTGTCGATGAAGTCAGGTCTTTGCAACTACAAGATCCAAAATACAGGGTGATTCAAAATTCCGTCAACATTTGAAAATGCACTAATACATGGAATAATGTAGGCATACAGGTAAAAATTGACACACTTTCCTGAGATGACGTGGGCTTTTATGGAAACCAAAAGCGAGTGTGAAAACTGTCCAGAACGTCTCTAGAGGAACGGAAGGTTCCAAATGATTGGAAAAGAGCACAGGTAGTCCCAGTCTTCAAGAAGGGTCGTCGAGCAGATGCGCAAAACTACAGACCTATATCTCTGACGTCGATCTGTTGTAGAATTTTAAAACAAGTTTTTTGCTCGAGTATCATGTCGTTTTTGGAAACCCAGAATCTACTATGTAGGAATCAACATGGATTCCGGAAACAGCGATCGCGTGAGACCCAACTCGCTTTATTTGATCATGAGACCCAGAAAATATTAGATACAGGCTCCCAGGTAAATGCTATTTTTCTTGACTTCCGGAAGGCGTTCAATACAGTTCCGCACAGTCGCCTGATAAACAAAGTAAGAGCCTACGGAATATCAGACCAGCTGTGTGGCTGGATTGAAGAGTTTTTAGCAAACAGAACACAGCATGTTGTTGTCAATGGAGAGACGTCTACAGACGTTAAAGTAACCTCTGGCGTGCCACAGGGGAGTGTTATGGGACCATCGTTTTTCACAATATATATAAATGACCTAGCAGATAGTGTCGGAAGTTCCATGCGGCTTTTCGCGGATGATGCTGTAGTATACAGAGAAGTTGCAGCATTAGAAAATTGTAGCGAAATGCAGGAAGATCTGCAGCGGATAGGCACTTGGTGCAGGGAGTGGCAACTGACCCTTAACATAGACAAATGTAATGTATTGCGAATACATAGAAAGAAGTATCCTTTATTGTATGATTACATGATAGCGGAACAAACACTGGAAGCAGTTACTTCTGTAAAATATCTGGGAGTATGCGTGCGGAACGATTTGAAGTGGAATGATCATATAAAATTAATTGTTGGTAAGTCGGGTACCAGGTTGAGATTCATTGGGAGAGTCCTTAGAAAATGTAGTCCATCAACAAAGGAGGTGGCTTACAAAACACTCGTTCGACCTATACTTGAGTATTGCTCATCAGTGTGGGATCCGTACCAGATCGGGTTGACGGAGGAGATAGAGAAGATCCAAAGAAGAGCGGCGCGTTTCGTCACAGGGTTATTTGGTAACCGTGATAGCGTTACAGAGATGTTTAACAAACTCAAGTGGCAGACTCTGCAAGAGAGGAGCTCTGCATCGCGGTGTAGCTTGCTCGCCAGGTTTCGAGAGGGTGCGTTTCTGGATGAGGTATCGAATATATTGCTTCCCCCTACTTATACCTTCCGAGGAGATCACGAATGTAAAATTAGAGAGATTAGAGCGCGCACGGAGGCTTTCAGACAGTCGTTCTTCCCGCGAACCATACGCGACTGGAACAGGAAAGGGAGGTAATGACAGTGGCACGTAAAGTGCCCTCCGCCACACACCGTTGGGTGGCTTGCGGAGTATAAATGTAGATGTGGCGCTGGACAGCAACACGTCAGTGATGCCGCATGAGAATCGTGTATAAAATGACTTGTAGTGAGAGAGGGAGTCAGATCATCCCTAGCCTGGCTGATAAACACCGCTGGATGGTACGAATTTTTTGCAGGATGCGCTCCTCTACATATTGCTACTCTTGTGAAAGATCTCTTGCACACATCCTTTGGTGAGGATCGCGTGCTGAGCTGCCATGTCCGTTATTCTTGGTCTCCCAGGTTCCCAGACTTCAATCCGTGTTATAATTGGTTGTGGGCTTCCCTGATGTCGCAAGAATATCGCGATCGTCCGACCTCACTGAGTATGCTAAGAGACAGCATCTGACGGCAATTTCTCGCCATACCTACTGATATGCTGTACAGTGTTATTCACAACATTGTGCCTCGACTACAGATATTGTTGATGAATGACGGGCCACAAGTCGACCATTCGTTATAAAGAACATCGTCTTTCGTAAAAACCAAGTGTTATGCTAATTATTGCTTTTGTATCGTATTAAGCACTATCTTTTGGTCATTTTGTGTACTTTGTGGTTTCAATAAAACCCCACGTAATTTCAAGCAAGTGAGTCCATTTTTACCTCTCTACCAACATTATTTCGTGAAATATTGAGTTTTCAAATGTTAACAACTTTTGAGTCAATCTGCATTTCCATTGTGAGTGGCTTTCCGAATTTGCTGCTCAAGAGAGTTTTCGGAAAACGTGTTCAGAACTGGTCCACAGGACTACTGTCTGTATCACCTATAATGAATCCCAAGTCCAGGCAACGGAGGAAGATCGTCTGGGGGAAAGAGATTTTCCAACGAAGAGGACGTTCACACAGCGGTTCACGAATGGCTCCGTGAGAAAGAAGAGGATTTCTACCGCCGAAGAGCTGAACACTTAGTAAAACGTTCCGATTGTTATTTACAAAGACTTGGTGACTAGTGTCATCTCTCTGTGTCAGTTTGAAGTGAATTCCAACATTAGACAAATGTTACTTGGCCTGCCGTAATAACGTGTAACTTACTTTTTGAAGTCCACTTGTAAATCGACTCCGTCTCATCACTTCACTGCACTGGTACTTCCGAAATAATATCGATATAATTCTGCATTTGCGTGTAGGGGTATCAGTAGGTGCTCTATCAAAAATTCAGTAATGATGGTACTGAGTATATAGGTACTGAAATGAATTTTTAATCACAACACATATTTCGTTTTATTCACTCACATCACCTATGGGAGAGTTTTCTCAGCCGTTTGTTGCTTACCTTGTGAATGTGATGTCTAGATATACGTTTGCCTAGAATTTTCCTCTTACGCTCCAGTGCTGCACATAAAAGAAAAGAAAGAAGTGGTTTCAAATATTTGTACGGCTACCACAGATACCTAAATCGCTTAAAGCAGACGCCAGGACGGTTCCTTTGGAAATGACATGACGGAATTCCTTTACCCATCTAATTGTATCCGAATCTCAAGCTCCATAATGACACTGTCGTGAACGGGACGTTAAACATAAAACCGACTTTTACTGTAGGGCACAATCTAGGGGAAGAAAACATGTGCCTAAACGCTAAGATCTACAACCATCCAACGCAACGGAATTGTGTATTCAAGACACATCGTGTACTCAAGACACATCGTCTATAATAAAAGCCTGACTACCAAATTACTGTTTCTACCGAGGTGTGATTAAAATGTGCTCTACAAATGATTAAAAGGAAAGAAAAATCCAGAAGAATAAATGAAATATTTTCTGTTGGTCCGATATACCTTCAAAACTTTCTGGACAACGGTGAATTATCATATAAGAACCATATTTTAGTTGGGAGACCATAAACAGCGAACAGTGAAACACAGCTAGGCTCACAATGAAATCTATTTTTAAGTAATACAACACATTTTTTCTGATCGCAGGTTAGTTTTATTCGGGATTCCAATACACCATATTATTCCCTACTCTTCTGGCTACAAAGTCATATACACTTTCAATACGACGGCCTTACGCCACCTTTCTGGGATGGCCTGTATGCCCCCATGGTACCACTGTACTGGTCGACGTCAAAGCCAACGTCCTCCATTATCCACGTACTGCTTCCCGCGAAGTGCATCCATCATTGGGTCGAACAGATGCTTTTAATGGTCTTTTGCTAGGCGGCGAGGAACCCAGCGGGCACATACGTTTGAACAAGTGTGTCAGCACTATCAACAGAGACGTCCAGTTGCGTAACGAAGTATTTGATTGTGATCTGTCGATTATCTCGAATGAGAGTGTCCACACTTTCAACATTGTAGGAGTCACAGCTGTGTGCGAGAGATCGAACAGGTTTGCGCGACCTTGTTGCGATGATGTCAGACGACTCGCCGAACGAAACACCGTGCTCTTGTTCATTTTCAGGTCTCCGTAGACATTCTGCAAGTGTCTACGAATATCTTAGATGCTCTGGTTTTTCGCCAAGAGGAACTTAATGACAACTCTCTGCTGGGAACGAACCTCCGTTACAGACGACAGCGCATAGCGCCGCCACCTATTGAAACTTCGTGACACTGTAACGGGGCTGAAGTGGGAATATTCTGCGATGTCCCGCAACAAATTCCGCATTTTTTTAACAGAAATTGACCGAGAAAAAAATGTGTTGAGTTACTTACTGAACGCCGCTCATATTTTGGGTGACCAATAAGACAAAAATGGTTCAAATGGCTCTGAGCACTATGGGACTCAACTGCTGTGGTCATAAGTCCCCTAGAACTTAGAACTACTTAAACCTAACTAACCTAAGGACAGCACACAACACCCAGCCATCACGAAGCAGAGAAAATCCCTGACCCCGCGTGGGAAGCGAGAACGCTACCGCACGACCACGAGATGCGGGCGCCAATAAGACACCTCACGATTAGTTAACAGGAGGAAAAGACGAGGCGTGTGCAGTCTCGCCACATCTTCTCGGCCGGCTACTGGCCGCTGTACGTACGTGCGATTGTCCGTGCTGCTGCAGCTGCTGCAGGAAGAGCTGCTGCTGGTGGAAGAGGTTGTACTGCTGCTGCTGCTGGTACTGCACGTAGCTCTGCAACCCGCCGCCGAACAGCGACTCCGACGACGAGAAGTTCAGCGGCTTTGAGGAAAAGTAGTAATGCTCCGCTCCTGCTGCGCCTGCAACCGTTAAAGAGTCTTTTCACAAGATCGACTTCCTTGTCTCAACTGACTAAACTCGAGACAAGTGAGTCTACTGCAGCACTCCTGGCGTTTATTCCTGTACTGAGCCTCTTCTGTTTCGAGCGGTCTCTTTCGTTCACACGTAAGTGTGAAAACTGAGTGTGTTGTGAGAGCTGTCTGCTGTGCAGTCTGGCAACTGAACTGTAAAAGTGAGGTTATGAGGGGCTACACTTTTTACGAAAAAAAAAAACAAATATAGTAACAAAATTTAGGAACAAGCAGGGATAATAGAGTTCATTAATGACCAGAGCAAAATACGTTTTGGATGTTCTAGCCAAAGATTGGTAATTTTTTTCCACTCCTGAGAACTGAAACAATAGTAAAAGTATGCCTATCAGGCAACATCTCCGTGAGCATTGAGACAATCATCCCACCGACGCACCCGGATGAAGAAACCCGTTTGGCGAAACACCGTGTCCTGCTGCGTCAAGAAGTCTGTAACTGCCTGCTGCACATGATCGTTCGACGAGAATAGTCGATCCTTCTAGGTTCTTTTGACGGGACGGAAGGAGTGATAATCGCATGAGAAGAGATCATGACTATACTTCGGGTGCGCGAGTGTCTCCCACTCGAGTCGGCGTAACTTCTGCGTCCATTTACCGCAGGCAGGTCGGGAAGACACGAATGCCACACTAATCCCTTCCCTATGTGTCGATGCACATGTATCCGCAGAGGAGTCGCGCTACGTTGCATATACGTTGCAGCAACGCCCTCAGACAGAAACTTTTTGAGCGCCCCTGATATTTGCTCAGGAAAATATATTCTTGCAAACGCATCAAACAATATCTAGAACGCAGTAAACAGTGCTGCTTTAGGTTATCCTTTGTATCTTGTTGTTTTGCGAAGTAACATCGAAAACTTATTTTTCTCGACAAATAAATGTGACTTCTTGACTGTTGAAATGATTTTCATTGCAACACTTTTATTTATTTATGTTCTTATTTATATACAGTGTGTGCATCTTCTTTGTAAAGCGTAAATACCTTTTTTGCTTTCGGATATTTCGTCTCTCTTGTAGGAGAACGCTAGTAACAAGATACTAGGACTTCGTGCACTATTTTCAGTGTGTCACGAAAATAAAGCAAAACAACACAATGAAGATTAAGAAGATGTGTAAGCACAAAATCCATTTCTGTAATATTAGTGCGATCAGCCAGAATAGGATAACTTTCGATGTTAGCAGATGCCGTCTTAGTCCTCTGTTTTTGTGCAAGATCAGTGTGAAGCATTTTTGGAAATTTAGAACTCCACACACAGCACAGTCTATAGATCCTTGACGTCATAGATACATTCCCGATGTGGTTGGCTGCTGATCTACTTTTAGGCACGAAAGCGCACGCACTTGGAGTAGTCGATTTTGACCAGAAAGTTGCTCGTGTAAAAAATGGGCTTATGACTTACAGTACTGGCCACTCTGTACGATGATGGATGACGACGGGGTCAATAGAGACACTACAGAAGTTCATATTGTTCGAGGATGGTGAAACTAAAAGGTTGTGACCTTTTCAAAGGAACTAACCCCTCATTTGTATTAATCAGTTTGGGGAAACCACCAAACTAACACAAATCTAGAGGATACGACGGGCTTTAGAACCACGCTCTTCCAAAACGAATGTCCAGTGCCTTAACCGTCACGCTACCTTGCTCAGCGTTGGTGTACAGGATGTGCTGCTTAATTGGGGTATCGTACTATTTTAAATGATTCGAGAAATAAAAAAGATTATAGTTCAGAAGATAGTGAGTTTTCCATTTTTCATTTGTTTCTCTCCAGAGCCATTGAAGGAACTATAACTTTAAAAAACAAAGCCGTACAAGAGTTCAGCATTCATCGCAATGCTCACTTTCTTAGTGATTGAGTTTGGTTACTACTTACCCATCGTCAAACTGATGACATAAAACAATCTAAAATTATTTACATATCCAAAAGACATTCAGTTATTTCAGCTGGAAGAAACAAAAAATTGAAAATACAATGGAATGAAAAATTAAAATTCCCAGAAGTGTCAAAGCTACTGTAGTGATACACACTTGCTGACGAATGATACGCCCAACAACGGTAATTTACGTATTAAGAAAACTGTAAAGTAAAATACGACATACAATAAAATAATATATAATAAATTTGAGGTATTGCATGTTCTCTTTATTTTATTGTTTGTGTAGAGAGCCATATTGAGAGACGACACGTTCTTCAGTATGTGACGCCAGTCGCGACCACTGAGCGAGATGAAATATTAGCTCGGCCATAAGCATTCCATTCATGGTCATCCTGCCCTGGCGACGTGCGGTCTTACCAAGACAGTACACTACCTGATCAAAAGAAATCGGCCACCTACTAGTGCACGTAAAAAATGGTGTGTCCACCTTTATGGGAGCTTGAACTCTGCTGGGGACACTTTCAGTGAGGTGTTTGAATGTTTGAGGAGGCTTGGCAACCCATTCTTACTCAAGAGATGAAACCACAGAAGGCAGTGATGTCGGAGGCTCAATCCAAAGTTGTTCCGTGTGGTTAGATCTGAAGTGTGGGCAAGTCAGCCCATTCCAAGAATGTTACTGTCCATAAACCATTGCCTCACAGATGCTGCTTTGGGACAATCATCGTCTGTGAACTGTTCCTCTATTGCACAAAATAAACACGCTTTAAGATGTGCTCATATTCTTCTGCACTTAGCGTTTTTTTAAAGTGCAATAAGGTGACATTCCTATAATGTAACACCACCTCATACGTACTTCACTGTTGGCATTACACATGATGGCAGGAACGTTCTCCAAGCATTCTCCAAACGCATCGGACTTCCGCGGGGTATAGCGCGATTCTTCACTCCAAATGACTCATTTCCAGCCATCCATTGTCCAGTGGCGTTGCTCTTTACATAACAACGACTACAGAAGTGCGTAGTTTAGGAGGAGTCGCTCGACCATTGTACCCCACTCTTGTTAACTCGCTACGCACTTTCATTGTGCTAGCTCCGCTACTGGTAGCGCTCTGGAGCTCACGAATGATTCGTTCCGCTGACTTCCCCCGATTTTTCTCAGCCACCTTCCGCGGTGCTCTGCCCATCAGTAGATGAGGTCTGGCTGGCCTTGCTTTAGGTGTTGCTGTTACTTTGCGTTTCCACTTCGCTATCACATCACCAAAACGCGACTCGGACAGCTTTAGAAAGGTTGAAATGTCCCTGATGGATTTGTTACTAAAGTGACACTCAATGACAAGTTCACGTTCGAAGTTACTGAGTTCTCCCGACCGATCCATTCTGCTGTTACTGGTTCTCTACTGACAACACAATACTCCCGCCTCATTTTATGCTGGCGAGCCCCTCACTCATGACATCTAGTGGTCAGCTCTGCATTACATAGAAGTGACCGGATGCTTATTATTTAACTGTGTATGTGATTGCTGGAAAATGAGGCTATTTTATCAGGACACTCCGAAAAAATCCTAATTGGTGTACAGTATGGACCGAAAAACTTGTCTTTATTCAGGGGCTGAAGTTATCTTCGCTACACCGGGGGTATCTGTTTTCAAATTAGTCATCTTGGCAACTGATCTTCATCCGAACTTTGGAATACTTGTAACATCTTCTTCACTGAAGGAATTTCGGAAAACCATGTTTGGTAATTCGGCACTGGTGGCACTGACGTCGGTAACATTGACATTGCTATCATGCAGTGAATATGTTGATTGTTTCTTGCTGCTGGTGTATTTCACATACGATTAGGATCTCTTTGGATTTTGTGTTAGGTTTCGAAACACAGCTTCATCGTGCAAACTATTAGAAGCATACTTTAGCCAGACTTGGGTTCCTATCTGAATTTTGTCCTTAAGACGTCCTCTGTAATCCCTCAAAGTTTGTATTGTATTGTGGCTTGTAGAATCGCACAGATGTTTTTTGAGTAAGAATATTTCTGTTTAGCGCTGCCGCGGTGGCCGAGCGGTTCTAGGCGCTTCAGTCCGGAACCGCGTGACTTCTACGGTCGCAGGTTCGAATCCTGCCTCGGGAATGGATGTGTGTGATGTCCTCAGGTTAGTTAGGTTTCAGTAGTTCTGAGTTCTAGGGGACTGATGACCTCAGATGTTAAGTCCCATAGAGCTCAGAGACATTATTTCTGTTTAGATTAATGTGTACAATTATTCTTTCAGAGAAGTCTCAGTGTTAAATTAATTTGGCAACGTATTTTATGCAATTATTTCAGGCAGCTATACAGGTGCAGTTGGTGCCAAGAGTAAGAAAATGAATACAGGCAGAGAACGACAAAGGGGTACTGGGAGTACTACCACTACGTTATGAGATGAAAAAATGTAAAACGAGGGAATCGAATGAACTCAGACTGAATCAGGTAATAACACAGGAATTGGTTTAGGAAATGAGACGCTGCAACTATTGGAGGATTTTTGCCATTTGGGAAGCAAAATAACCATTGAGGACAGAAAAGGATCTAAAAAGCAGACTTGCAATGGCAGGCAAACCATTTCTGAAAAAGATAAATATGTTAACATGTAATATTGATTCAAGCATTAACAATTACTTTATGGGTATTGGTGATAAAAGAAATACAAATCTATATGAGTGGTGTCTGTTCCTTTGGACATGTCCGAAAGAACAGACACCATTTCCGTGTTTGATCCCATGGCTAGATATAGAATATGTTCAGAAAGAAAAAATTCCGATTTCTGCCGCATTCCGGTAATGAAACCATTCCTTGGTGACAAAGGAAAATTTGTACCAAGGCCAGGATTCGACCCCAGGTGTCTTGATCTCTAGGCAGATGGGTTACCCATCTACGCCACATCGGCACAGGGGCTACATAGCTGCAAGGACTACCGAAGCACGCCTCCACCCTCAATCCATATTCCCATTTGTCGCACACTACCAAAGTATTGCCCCTAGCCCTTTTTCCTCTGTTTGCTCGTCGCATCACGCGAAGTCCCGTACGAGGTTGGGCGATGAGTGCTCTGCGTATACATATGGACCGTGAAGACTAATGTGATCATTCAGTGCAGAACACTCTTCGCCCAACGCTGTACGGGACTTCGCGTGATCTGACGAGCAAACAGAGGAAAAAGGACTACAGCCGTTACTTCGGTAGTGTACGGCAAATGGGAATTTGGATTAAGAGAAAGAAAAAGGGAGGAGGGGGGGCAGCTGCGGTAGTCCGCGCCGTTGTGTGTAACAACCACTGTGGCATGGTGGCGTATGTGGTTAACGCATCTGCGTAGTAAGGAGAAGACCCGGTGTCAAATCCTGGCCTTTGTACAAATTTTCATTGGAAATTTTCATTGGTCGCAAAGAATTCTTTCATTGTCCGAATACGGCAGAGACTGGAATTTCTCCTTTCTGAACATAGAGAAACATAAGGCACAGCTTGACTCCACCTCAGTAACCCACCACTATTAACATGCTACAGATGTGTACGATTTTACTAATAATAACAATAAAATGAACACATTCTTTCAATATACCTATAATGACTAGTTTAATTATCAAAAATGGTTCAAATGGCTCTAAGCACTATGACACTTAACATCTGAGGACATCAGTCCCCTAGACTTAGAACTACTTAAACCTAACTAACCCAAGGACATCACACACATCCATGCCCGAGGCAGGATTCGAACCTGCGACCGTAGCAACAGCGCGGTTCCGGACTGAAGCGCCTAGAACCGCTCGGCCACAACAGCCGGCAGTTTAATTATCGTAAAATATACAAAATGTTTGAATGTATTGATAATTATTTGTTCATTATTGTGAATAGTGCACTGCTGTCGCATAAGATGCAAAAAATTGTAATTAATAAAAATACAGCATTTGAAAAGAATTAAACCAGAAAATTTGAGCAATACATGTGACACGTCATTAATTTAAGAATTATAATAGCCACACACTCTCTAATAACTTTCAGAATGTCATAATGGACACACTATAAAATCGAAATGTGCACTCACAGATATCAATATTTCACTAGGCACTACGACTGTGAACTTGGCTCCAAATTATAGCTATACGAGCGTGTAAATGTGGGGAACGCTGTTTCTTTCAGTTGTTTTTGCCTGCGTTCGGGAGGTCTGCTTTTATTTATTTATTTATTTTTCTTTGTGAAGGATCTTTCCCTTTGTGTCTTCCAATACTCAACTTCCGTTAATTTGCCTGTGGATTGACGAACCGAGTCGCTTTTGTTGTTTACAGTGGGTACGTCCTGCCGGAATGTTACTGTTCAGGCCGACCCCACACAGAAACAACTGAAAAGCACCATACAGGATGAACATCAATAAAACCGACAAACTGCAGGGACCGATTCCTGATTAGAAATGGAGGAAAAAAGTCCTATGAACACGCGTTCGGAAACGTATCGTTGTCACAGTAGATGGCACTGACGAACGAAAGTTCCTCTGACCACGTGTCATGAGTTCCTTGTCCGTTGCAGGCTGTGTGATTGACGCAGTGCACTGTAAGCAGCAGAATGGTCCAGTATTCATGTCGGGAGCAAGCCGAGATGGTGTTTATGTACGGCAAGTTAGATGGAAACGGTCGAGAGGCAGCACGGCTATACAAAAACAAGTACTCTCAAGGACACCAGCCACGTAACACAACATTTCAAGCCATTTTTGGGTGTTTGTGTGATCATAGGTCCATTCAGACAGACGAACGTGCAGGAAGGCGGCTCACTGTGCGAACACAGCCTGCCAACACACGGCACGTGGTCAGAGGAACTTTTATTCGTCAGCGCCATCTACCGTGGCAACGATACATTTTTGGAGATGTTCATAAGACCTTTTTCCCCCATTTCCAGTCAGCAATTCGTCCTTGCAGTATTTCGGTTTTATTAATGTTCACTCTATCTATTAAACATAGCTTGTAATTTCCAGAATTCCTTGCCATTTTTGAGTCTCTGTTGTTCTCATGCTCCTTTATTCTCAGAGTTATCTGTGAAATTTGGAACCTGATTGTTGTTGCTGTTGTGCTTTCTTTCGGTAGACCGAGTCGACGCAACTCTCCACGGTAATCTATCCTGTGCAAGCCTTTTCATCTCTGTATCTCTATTGAAACTTAGATACTCCTGAATCTACTTACTGTTTTCAAGTCATGGTCTCTCTTTACAATGTTTACCCGATACACATCCCTCTGTTACCAAACTGGTGGCTCCTTGAGGGCTCAAGACGAGTCTTATCAATAGCTTCCTTCTGTTAGTCAAGTTCTGCGGTAAACTCCTTTTGTACGCAGCTCATTTCAGTATCTCTTCATCAGTTATTCGATCTAGCCACCTAATCTTCAACGTTCTTCTGAAGCACCACTTTTCAAAAGCTTCTATTCGCCGTTTGTCTCAACTGCTTATCGTCCACTATACTAGACTAAAACCGCCAGAAAAGACTTCCTAACATTTCAGTCTATATCCACTGTTGACAAATTTATCTTTTTCAGAAACGTATTTCATGATATTCCCAATACTCTCTACTTTGACCATTGTCAGTTATTTTGCTGCCCAAATAGCAAAAGTCATCTACTGCTTTTAGTGACTCATTTCATAATCTAATTCACTCGGTATCCCCTGATTTAATGCACCACATATCATTACCAAAACGTTATGCATTTTTTGATGTTCGTTTTCTATCATCTTTTCAAGACCTGTCCATCCCGTTTCAACTGATTTTCCAAATCCTTTGACATCTCTGATAGAATTATATCGTCATTGGCAAACCATAAAATTTGTATTTCATCTCTCTGAACTTCAGTCCCATTTCCAAATTTCTCCTTTGTTTCCTTCGTAGCTAGCTAGTGTGCAGCTCGAATAAATCGGAGATAGGCTACAACCATGTCTGAATCCCTTCTCAACTACTGCTTCCCTTTCATGTCCTTTGAATTTAATAACTGCAGTTTGGTTTATGCATAATATTTTATCCCTGCTGCCTTCAGAATGTTGATAAAGTAACCGTGTTGACTTTAAAACGATTCACTTCAAATACATACAAAACTGGCATAAATATTCAAAAATCGTAACTACCGTTTAAAAATACATGGAAATATTCGACTAGTGAAAAGGGGTTATTTGTTAAAGAGAAATAATAAGTACCGTTGCTGCAGATTACAGGTTGTTAAGTGTACTATTACGCACTGTCGAAAGAAGACGGTATTAATTTTGTCTTAGGCAACGTGAAGTGTTTTACTCTGTACTTTTTTATAATATAAAAAGTTTTGTGTGCTTTATTTTCGTAACAGTCTTTAAAATATGTTTAACATACCATACTTCGTTAGGCTTTAAACACGCGTTACGTATGAACAAAAAATGTTATCCTCCGGCTTTTTTTAAATAGTTTTAGACATAATTGTATGAACACTCTCATGTGTATTACAATTCCACAAAATTTTCGGGTAGTTAAATAAACTAATAACCCACTAAAGATAACATATATTGTGTCGGTACATTCACGGGTACAATGCATCCCATCCTGCATAAGTTTGATTTCCACGAATAATAAAAGGTGGGTTCGCTTCTACAGTCATACCTCAAATGAATTTTGATAATGAATGTGTTTTAGTGACCAATGAGTAAATTTTGTGAATACTCATCTGAGTGCACAACGAAATATAGCAACACAGTAATTTGGGTCCTACAAACTTTTGTAACGGTGAAAGAAGTATAACGTTGTTCGTCTAAGTTACTGCTGTAGATTCTGATTCGTTACCAATATTTGGTACAGAAAGCTTGGATGACACACAACAACCAGGCTATTTCCTTATTTCTGGTTGTCAAGATTGTCCAGAGAGTTACAGATTGCACAGAAAAACATTCTACAGTTAACAAGAACGAGCCTCCAGTCTCGCTTTCGCGAGACCATTTTGCTTTCATTTCGTTCTTTGCTACCGTAGTGATATCTGTTAGAGCCCCAACTGGTTAATAGATATTTTTATGAAACAATTATAATGAATGCAAATATTATTTATAAATATGCAACTGTAGTAATTTGAAGGTAATTCAAAGGACACTTTAACAAAGAAATATTTTAACTAAGAAGTATAGAACACCACACAGGTGCGGATGAGAGTGGGGGAGGGGAGTCACAATGCTCACTATAAAAAAATGTAATAAAAGCGTCTATATTTTCTTCATATACCGTATGCCTATGGATTATACAGCGTATTTCAAAAATGAGAAAGCATAATTTCAGGTATATATTCCCCATATATAAGCAACAAAAATAGTTCATTAAATGTGTTCGGAAACGCTTGGTTTCCGAGTTATTGCCTTTAAAACATTGATATTCGTCTGTTTTCTTTCCGCAGGTAGTTGCGTTTATACACAATGCTGCAAAATGTTCACTTCCTGCTTGAATACAGGCCTCATATTGATGTCTCATAGTCTTGCGAACATGAATCCAAATTCAAGGAGTATTACATATTTCCTCGCAAACTGTCAAACTTAGACTCTGAAGGGATTCCACGTCAGGCACCGCAGACGAATACAAATGAATTTAAATGATCCCACAAGTAGCAATCGATAGGGTTCAAATTAGAGGAGCAGGTATGCCAAGCAACTAATCAGCTCTACCTGTCCATTAATGAGAAACATTCAATCCAAGAAGGTAATCTGTAGGTGACAGGGGTTTTGGTATTTTGCATTTCTCAACAACTTAAGCAACAAACAAAACAAATTTTCGGTAGTATTTTATTATTTTTGGCGCACTGATCATATAATTTTTATCTGGTACAAACTGTCACCATACGGACAGACGCAGACAATTTCACAGAGTTTCACAGTCAAGTTGCCACGTAATCATGATTTACTTAGTTTCATAATCGAAAAAAGGTCTTTCACACAAGTATAGTAGCCGCGCAGTCTGAGGCGCCTTGACACAGTTCGCGCGGCTCCCCTCATCTGAGGTTTAAATCCTACCTCGGGCATGAGTGTGTGTGTTGTCCTTAGCGTAAGTTAGCTTAAGTTAGATTAATTAGTGTCTAAGCCTAGGGGCCGATGACTTCTGCAGTTTGGTCCCATAGGAACTTACCACAAACCTCCAAAAATTTTTACTAAAAAATGTCGATCGAAATATTGTAGAACTTTTGCAATCTCATTATGCAGACCGGGGAACTTTACCTGACGAAAGCAATATAGATGTACTGGACAGTTTTAAAGTAAAAAGATTTGTCATTAAAATTGGAATTACGTTGCAGATCAGTAAGTTACATGGGCACATGCAGAGGGGCGCTTTCAGCTGAAATGGCGAATGGTCTCAAGAACAGCATGGAAACAGATGTAATATTGACACTATCCTTAAAATCTTTGTAAAATTATCCTTTTAATTCTGTCCAGGCCACAATGAATTATTCAAACCTCGTGTTTTTTCTTTTTTTTTCTTTTTTTACCTACAGTGAGCTTAGGGAAGTGGACTGTCTTTGTCAGCCTGTTGTGGTGTCACCGCCAGACACCACACTTGCTAGGTGGTAGCCTTTAAATCGGCCGCGGTCCGTTAGTATACGTCGGACCCGCGTGTCGCCACTATCAGTGATTGCAGACCGAGCGCCGCCACACGGCAGGTCTAGTCTCGAGAGGCTCCCTAGCACTCGGCCAGTTGCACAGCCGACTTTGCTAGCGATGGTTCACTGTCTACATACGCTCTCATTTGCAGAGACGACAGTTTAGCATAACCTTCAGCTACGTCATTTACTACGACCTATCAAGGCGCCGTATTGAGTTACTGAATGTATTCTGAACAGATAATAATGTGAATCGTGTACCGTCAAGAGCGACGTTCATCATTAATGGATTAAAGTTAAGTATCAAACTAATTACGTCCGCTTTCTGAATTCCCATTCCTTGTCATGTTCCAGACCTCACGTCAGTATAGTTAGTTCTTCCCTCCTCACGCCTGTGTGAGCTAAAACGCGTGCATTGGCCTCCACTCGTAACGCTGTGTTGGCTCTTCTGCTAACACAAAAGCTGTGTCTGTTCTACTACGCTATTTTTTAAAAAATGCATCCCCATCAAATTACTAAGAAGTTACCATGTAACGTATTACTATGGGCAGTATACAGTCAAGTCCACTTCAAAGGCAAAGTCTGCAATACATTCCGGATTCTCTAATTTTCGTTCATGCATTTCTTTTTCCTTCAAAAATTCAACACAGCGAGTTTTAAATCGAAGAATCGTTCCACGCGTGCTTGACTTATCCGACGCATTTTACAGTGATGTATGAAGTTTCCATACTCTTTTTTCATTTCCACTGGAAAAGGTTGCAGCTGACAATGGAATAATATGTGCGACTTTAGAAAGTTTACTATTCGTACGACCTATTTCTTCACGTGCTCCATGCCATCAAGTTTAGCACAAAGTGCTTTTTTTGTACTGAACAATGAATCCCGCCTGTCGATCGTCGCAATCGTTTGCTCCTTCTTTGTCAACTGGAATCTTTAAACTCCTTCTGCATGGTATTGTAGTGTCGTTTCGTAGCAAATATGCAGTACTTGTCGTTACGCGAATTGAGAAGTCTTATCCCTCTCTTCTGTCATTCTTATTCATTTTAAAGAATTGCACCGAGCGAGGTGGCGCAGTGGTTAGCACACTGGACTCGCATTCGGGAGGACGACGGTTCAATCCCGTCTCCGGCCATCCTGATTTAGGTTTTCCGTGATTTCCCTAAATCGCTTCAGGCAAATGCCGGGATGGTTCCTTTGAAAGGGCACGGCCGATTTCCTTCCCCATCCTTCCCCCACCCGAGCTTGTGCTCCGTCTCTAATGACCTCGTTGTCGACGGGACGTTAAACATTAATCTCCTCCTCCTTAAAGAATTGCGACGATAGGTCGCTAGTCTGCTTCTTGTGTGCAAACAGCCACTGGACCTGTGAACGCCCTCCGTACGATGGTCAAGCAGCGCTGACAGCACCATTCTGCAGAGTTCTGCCGACTGAAAAATGGCGCACCGCAATACTCAATGAAATTTCGGGCTGTTGCGGGGACTTCCGGAAAGGACCGAGGAAAGCCGAGTGACAGGCCGGGCCTTGGCCTGCCCGTGGCCAAGGCACGCCGCGACAGGCCCTGCTGTATAGTTTATCAGCTAACTTTCAGCAAGTAAAGTAGAATGAAAAATAACTTTCGAAAACAGCAGGATTTCTAGAAAACAGAAGCTATGTTTAACACAGATACTTTCTAGTTGCTTGTATGAGGACCTGTCCACGTGCGTGTGCTTACGGACTGTTCTCCTGAGTAGAACACTCCAGTAAGGCAAAGGCGCACATTCACGGGCTGACAGTTCCCCTGTCCAAAACCAATCAGGATCCGATCGTGAAGCCACAGGTTGAACAGCCGGCAAACCACAGGAAGTTGAGTAAGGCAATACAGAAAGGGAAAGACCCTCCATCAACAAGGGGAGCTGTGAAACACGGATTTTGATGAGCCTTAAATGTATTGTAGAGGGACCTGTCCTGCCTATCTGGCTAGTATTGTTACATGTGACTGCCTCTACTTCCCGAAAAATTCACTGTTCAAGTTTTATACGTATCTCATACACCGAAGAGCCAGAGAAACTGGTACACCTGCTTAATAGGGCCCCCTGAGGGACGCTGATGTGCTTTAACACAACTTGGCATGGACTCGACTAATATCTAAAGTAGTGCAAACGGAACTGACACCGTGAATCATGCAGTGCTGTCCATAGATCCGTAAGAGTACGAGAGGGTGGAGATCTCTTCTGAACAGCACGACGCAAGGCATCAGAGATATGCTCAATAATCTTCATGTCTGGGGAGTTTGGTGGGCAGCGGAAATGTTTAGACTCAGAAAAATGTTCCTAGAGCCACTCTGTAACAATTCTGGAAGTGTGGCGTGTCACATTGCACCGTTGGAATTGACCAAGTCCGTCGGAATGCATAATCGACATGAATGGATGCAGGTGATCAGACAGGATGCTAACGTACGTGTCACCTGTCAGAGTCGTATCTAGACGCATCAGGGGTCCCATGTCACTCCAACTGCACACGTCCCACACCATTACAGAACCTCCACCAGCTCGAATAGTCCCCTACTGACATGCAGGGTCCATGGATTCATGAGGTTGTCTCCATAGTCGTACACGTCCAGCCACTCGATCCAGTTTGAAACGAGATTCGTCCGACCAGGCAACATGTTTCCAGTCAACAAAAGTCCAATATCGGTGTTGACGGGCCCAGGCGAGGCGTAAAGGGTACACGAGTGGGCCTTTGTCTCCGAAAGTCTATATCGATGATGTTTCGTTGAATGGCCCATCATTGAAATCTGCAGCAATTTGCGGAAGGGTTGCACTTCGGTCATGCTGAACGATTCTCTTCAGTCGTCGTTGGTCCCGTTTTTGTAGGGTCTTCTTCCGGCCGCAGCGATGTCGGAGATTATATGTTTTACAATTTACTGGATTCCTGATATTCACGATACACTCGTGAAATGTCATACGGGAAAGCCCCTCCTCATCGCTACCTCGGAGATGCTGTGTTCCATCGCTCGTGCGCAAGACGAAATTTTATGAGAGACATTTTTGTTTTGCCAGTACGTAAGGAATCACACTGCGAAGTCCGAGTGCGAGAATTTTTCTTCATCCTGTATAATACTGTCTAGCAATATCAGGAAAAAGGTTATGAAAAGGAGACATCTGTTGAAACAGAATATGAATTTAAAGGGTGGGAAGTCTTTCCTCAGGTATTTGTCCGTTGTGTAGCCTTGTTACTCCGTCCCAACAGTCCTCGGTACGCTCAAAGGCACCGGCCGACCGCCGCTTTATCCTCAGCCGTTAGACATCACTGTATGCTGATATGCAGGGGCATGTGCTCAGCACACCGATCTTCAGGGCGTTGTCAGCTTTCATGACCGGAACCGCTACTTTTCAGTAAAGTAGCTCCTCAATTCGCCTTACAAGATGTGTAGCCTTGTAGGGAAGTGAAAACGGATGATAATCAGTTCAGACAAGAAGAGAATTGAAGCTTTTGAAATGTAGTGCTACAAAGGAATACCGTAGAACAGCTAAAGAATAGGTACTGAATCGAAATGGGGTAAAAAGAAATTTTGCGGCACAACTTGACTTGTGTTTTATTTATAGGTGAGGTAGGTGAGGATCATTAATTAATAACGACAGGGTCTTTACCTTCAGTGGGCGAGCATGCAAAAAAAGAAATAATTACAGTAAAAAAATGAGAGGAACTGTGAATAAGTAGAACAAGAAGAAGGAAGAGGAGACGAAACATCAACAAAATATGAGTGCAAGTACTACAAGTGTAATAAATGTTTAAAAAAATTAATGGACACTAACAAACGGAGCAATTGTTCTAAATAGTTTAAGACAAAAGTGAATAGAATTATATTTCCTAATAAGTTATTCGCTGACTGAGCAATTCATCTCACCTGCATGTCAAAGACAGATGAAATTCTACGATCATATAGCACGAATGGACGATTCTCGCTTGATGAAGAAAATATTCCGCATCAACGGAACCCGACAATACAAAATACGTTGGCTGGTAAACATCCAAATTGATCTCACATAAATCGGCATTGACCCACTGACAATTGCACGGGCTACATACAGTGAGAAAATCAATACACTTATCTTCATATCCAAGAAACCAACAGGAGGGAATTTGAAATTTAAAAAAAAAACATCGACGCAAGAAAGAAGACTGGCCCAGAGTGAAAGAATGAGGAAGTTTAGGGAAGATAAGAGCAAGAAAACTAGTGCTAGGTAATGATTCCACGTGCGAACCAGATTATCACAAGTGAAATTGAAGATTTCTTAGATAATGAACCCAGCGGTCTAGATCATGTTTTTATCCCTTCTATCACATACCACACAATGATGAATTTCTGTTGGAAATTCTTATTTAAAGGTGTATTCTTGAAACGGTTAGAGACATCTTGCAACGTTTATTTAAAACAAACAAGTCATAGAAGTTTATATTGGACTGATAGTTCTGAGGAGAGCACACCTCACTAGTTACTGCATAGTTTTATGGAAATTTTGTGTTTTGTTTGAAGTGTATTCGATTCTCATATTGTGAGCAACATAAATTAGTAATTGCTACAATTATCGTGGAAAACACAATTCCACCGAATAGAAAGCAAATATTATGAATTCGTTGATCATTTAACAACACAATAACGTAACTCGTTTCCCGCAGTAGTTGTGCACACAATGACGATGACAAACTCATCTGATTGTAGATAAATACATGGCAGACTTCGGTTCATTTGAAGAACAATATAGAACTTTAATCTGTCTACAAACGAGATTGCTTGCGAAACTCTCGTACAATCAATTCCAGAATATTGTTCATGTGCGGTGGTCTCTTACTAAACAGGAACAAAAATGAACATTATACGCACACAAAGAAGGGCAGCACTAATTATCACAGGTTTGTTTGACCCATGGGAGATCGTCACGAAGGTACTGGAAAACTGCTTTGGAAACAGACACAAACTATCCGAAGAAAGCCTACTTATAAAGTTTCAAAAACTAACTTTGTGTGTGAATCTAGGAATATACTACAAAACCACTACGTATCGGTCGCATGAGGATCACGAAGAAAAGCTTACACTAATTGCGGTGCACATAGAAGCGTTTATGCAATCAGTCTGCCCGCGCTCCATACCTGAAAGCAACCTGAAGAAGTCCTTAAAACTGGTATATTCAGAAGTACTTTCTTCCATGCGCTTTGCAGTGGTTTTCAGATGTGGATGTCTACTGTACTTGCCGGCCGGAGTGGCCGTGCGGTTCTAGTCGCTACAGTCTGGAGCCGAGTGACCGCTACGGTCGCAGGTTCGAATCCTGCCTCGGGCATGGATGTGTGTGACGTCCTTAGGTTAGTTAGGTTTAATTAGTTCTAAGATCTAGGCGACTGATGACCTCAGAAGTTAAGTCGCATAGTGCTCGGAGCCATTTGAACCATTCTACTGTACTTACCGTTATACAAATCATATGAAAACGATAAATCGAATGCACTGGATAAAGATTTTTAGTATTTTGTACATAATCATTAGCTTTCTCACTCACATCAAGGGCGAGTAAAAAAAAAAAAAATAGCTGTCGGCAGACAGCGAAAAAGAAAGAGGTATTCTTCATTGCTTTATGAAGAAGAAACCTTAAAAGACAACAACATAAATTTAATAATGTGTTTCTTATTTACACATTATCCATGGATAGCAGTATTGATGAAAGCTACTCAATCTTCGACTTCAAAGTTATTTGCGATCCTCAGTGGTATATTAAAACTTTTTCCCTAGTTGCAAGAACAAATCATGTTGGTTTGGTGGTACCCCCTCATTGCACAGAGAGCGTATGAACAAACAGCAAATACGGTTTAATACCTCGAGCAATCACATGTTCTACGCTTATTAGTCCTTTCTTCTCGGTATGCCCCGCTTACATCTACCTCTGGAGAACATTTTAACGCCTTATTCCAGTCAATCAATCCAGTTGAGTTGGAATACGTACAGACAGACAGACACACACACACACACACACACACACACACACACAGAGAGAGAGAGAGAGAGAGAGAGAGAGAGAGAGAGAGAGATATCTTACGCATGGAAACGCATCATCTAGATGCATCGTTATTAGACATAATAAATCTGGTTACTGGATGCAAGCGGGAACCATTATGGTGGGCGACCGCCCCCCCCCCCCCCCCGCCAAAGCGAAACCACCCACCCGCAACTCCCCCCCCCCCCACACACGCACGCACGCACTTACGCGTGCACTCACACACACACACACACACACACACACACACACACCACAGAGATGTACACTGAGGTGACAAAAAGTCATGGGATAGCGATATGCACATATAACAGAATATAACAGATGGCAGCAGTATTGCGTACACGAGGTACAAAAGAGCTGTGCTTTGGCGGAGCTGTCACATGTGCTCAGGTGATTCATATGAAAAGGTTTCCGACGAGATTATGGTCATACGACTGTAATTAACAGACTTCGAACGCTAAATTTTCTGTATTTGGAGTTAGACGTACGGTATAGCCCATTTTGGAGGTCGTTAGGGAATTCAGTATTCCGAGATCGAGATCCACAATGTCAAGAGCGTGGCGAGAATACCACATTTCTGGCATTACTTCTCACCACAGACAACGCAGTGGCCGACGACCTTCGCTTAGCGACCGAGATCAGCGGTGTTTGCATAGTGTTGTTAGTGCTAACAGATAAGCAGCACTGGTTGAAATAACCGCAGAAAGCAATGGGGGACGTACGACGAACGTATACGTTAGGACAGCGCTGCGAAATTTGGTGGTATGGGCTATGGCAGCAGAGGACTGACGCGAATGTGTTTTCTAGCAGCACATCACCTGAAGCAACTCTCCTGGGCTCGTGACCATATTGGTTGGACCTTAGATGACTGGAGAACCGTGGCCTCGTCAGATGACTCGCGATTTCAGTTGGTATGAACTAATGGTAGGTTCGAGTGTGGCACAGACATCACTAAGCCATGGACCAAAGATGTCAACAAGTCACTGTGCAAACTAGTGATAGTTCTATAATGGTGTGGGCTGCGTTTACATGGAATGGACTGGGTCCTGTGGTGCAGCTGAACCGATCAATGACTGGAAATGTTTATGTTCGGCTACTTGGAGACCATTTGCAGCCATTCAAGGATTTCAACGTTGGAATTTTTATGGATGACAATACGCAATGTCACCAGGCCACAATTCTTCACGATTGGACTGAAGAACATTCTGGACAATTATAGCGAATGATTCGGCCAACCACATCGCCCGACATGAATCCCATCGAGTATTTATGGGACATAATCGAGAGGTCAGTTCGTGCACAAAATCCTGCACCGGCAACACTTTCGGAGTTATGGACGGCTATAGAGGCAACATATTTCTGCAGGGGACTTCCAACGACTGTTTGAGTACATAACACATCGAGTTGATCATTACTCCATGGAAAAGGAGGTCCGATACGACATTTGGAGGTACCCCATGACTTTTGTTACCTCAGCGTATTTTTCCTGAATTGCACGATCGCCCGGCTTGATAGAAACTGTCAGCAATTATCGTACAACAAAAGTGAGAGTAGCAGTAGCAGAAGGAGGAGGAGACGATTACCAGCTGATTGATTTATCGCTAAATCAATAATCAATCGATTAACGTTGTAGCACGATCGCCCGGCTTGATAGAAACTGTCAGCAATTATCGTACAACAAAAGTGAGAGTAGCAGTAGCAGGAGGAGGAGGAGACGATTACCAGCTGATTGATTTATCGCTAAATCAATACTCAATCGATTAACGTTGCTCTCACTGGGTCTCCAAACACAAGACCGCAGGCTCAGGAGTGCGCAAAGACGCTTCTTGCCTTTCTACCGAAGGCCATTAACTGATAGAGAGTGGTGTCATATTGACCTTTACGTTCAGACGAGGGAAGAGCTCCTGAGGCTACATTTGCGTCATCTTTTAGATGTAATTTGTACTTGGTGGAAAACAGTTCTGCACATCCCAAGAGTAAGAATTAATTCATTCTGTTTTCTGGATGTTGCAGTTCCCACAAAAGTCAGTATTTTTAAAGGATATTTTCTAAACACCAGGAGCTGCACTTCAAACGTTTATGAGCCACACCGGCATTCGGGTATACAACTCATCGGCAGTGACATCTACTGTAGAGGAACAAACAACTGTATGTACATCAGTTTTTACAACCTGACAACTGTATACACAACAGCGGAAACATAAGTCTTGTTAAATTATGTATCTGCATATCAATTACATGTGTGTCAGTTATAGTTCAGCTTTATTGTTGGACAACCTGGGAGAAACATGAAAAAGACATTTAGAGAACGTATTAAAGTTAGTGAACCCTCAACATTCGGAGCTCATTTAAGAGAATACAAGCATTAAACCTACATTGGTATGACTGTTACGACGACCATTTGTTCACCGTTCTCTTCCGTAATGTTTTGTTTATTTACTTTATGCAATGTTTTTCTTTTATTATATGAGATTGGAATTATTGCTGCAATTAACCCTTTAATAATTTGAAGAACGTAGTCGATACTACACACATCCCAAGTGCAAGAATTGTAACTTGTTTTATAAACATACAATTTTAATATCATTCAAAATTTAATTCATATTTGCCTTACTTCCCATATTGTAACGAATGTTCGTGAGACAAAGAAGTTCTTTTCAGTGTAGAGATAGCTTCCCATTTCACTTTACCCGCCGCGCGTGCGCCGCCTTACGGTATTTTGAGGTTTATATAATTACTCAGGAACTGGCAATAGTTCAGCTGACTATACGCAACAGTTCCTGGGACGAGTTTTTGGGTTACCAGATACGTTTACTTAGAATATATCTTTTTTACTTTGTTTTGTTCGCCAATTCATTTAATGTGTTTAACATATAGCTAACGTTAATTTTTTAAACTTTAATTTGTATATTTGAGGATGACGTATAACGGCTGGAGCCGGTTAACAAAAATATAATACAAATTGTGTTCTAGAGTGCATTATTCACACAACTGAATGCCCTCACCGTGTCTGTAACCCAGATCTCTGAGCCCCGGACACACGATTGAGTGGCACGCCAAAACGAGCCATGGGTTCCTACTGCCGTCAGGCGATATGTTAATATGAAAATAAGTGCAAGTATAACTGCTGAATATTAACATGTCAGAGAGTTCAATTTAGTCTCCAGGATATGGGACCACTAACTCAGGCTGTATTGGGAACGTGGTCGGAATCTCCCGGCCGTGCTGAGTGCTTTTCCTTTGTCATACTTCAACCTGCCCTACAGTTCTGGTCACACACGTGGAATCTTGGACGTATTCTAAATTTGGATACAGGCTGATCCTGAATTCCTCTGACAAAATTTCAGACGTTCAGGAATATTTTTTTAATATTTTAATAAAAGAGACCAGTGGTCTCTGATGATTCATTACAGAAAAGTTGCGTTTCGTTTGACTTCTTACCCTCCTTTATCTTTGTATTTGTAATGGACTGAAAATGTTTGTGCAACAGTGCAAATACGAGCAGTATGCGCTGTGTGGCTTGTTTTAAAGCATACTTGTTCCATACATTCATAGTGCTCGTTGTTGATAACAGTAATGCAAACTTTATGCTTTGCTCTCAATCTTGCATTCAGAAGTGCTCGGTTCTGTTTCGGATTTGTTTTTCGTAAGCGTTAGTTGCACAGTAACCGTGGCACGCAGCGGTACGATAGGGTTACTGATGCTGACAAGGGAACCTCCCCATCGCACCCCCCTCAGATTTAGTTATAAGCTGGCACAGTGGATAGGCCTTGAAAACTGAACACATCACTCGAGAAAACAGGAAGAAGTTGTGTGGAACTATGAAAAAAAATAAGCAAAATATACACACTGAGTAGTCCATGCGTAAGATAGGCAACGTCAAGGATAAGGTGAGCTTAGGAGCGCCGTGGTTCCGTGGTTAGCGTGAGCAGCTGCGGAACGAGAGGTCCTTCGTTCAAGTCTTCCCTCGAGTGAAAAGTTTACTTTCTTTATTTTCGCAAAGATATCATCTGTCCGTTCGTTCATAACGTCTCTGTTCACTGTAATAAGTTTAGTGTCTGTGTTTTGCGACCGCACCGCAAAATCGTGCGATTAGTAGACGAAAGGACGTGCCTCTCCAATGAGAATCGAAAACATTTGATCGCAAGGTCATAGGTCAACCGATTCCTCCACAGGAAAACACGTCTGATATATTCTATGCGTCACTGTTGACGGCATGTGCGTCACATGACAGGAATATGTTGTCGACCCACCAAACTTATACACTTGGCGAATGGGTAAAAAGATTCTTCTACCTTGCCGATTTAGGTTTTCTTGTGGATGTGAAAATCACTCCCAAAAAAGTGATGAAAACATAAGAGTTTATCACATAAACTGCAACATATGAATGCAACAGTTTCCCAGTCGCACAGTTTTCCCTGTGCTCTGTCAAAACATATGTTTTTAACGTTTTCAAATTTTTCCGTGTGTAGACCGTCAAATCCAGAACATGTCCTGGAATTTTGGAGAGCGAAGTTGATTATGTTTTGAGTGCCTGAACTTTGATAATTGACACACGATCACGTAAACGATACTGCTCTGTGTACCTGTGCAGCTTCGCAAAATAACTGTCTGAAAATAAAAAATTAAACTTTTCACTCCATGGAAGACTCGTACCAATGACCTCCCGTTGTGTAGCTGCTCACGCTAACCACGGGAACACGGCGCTCCTGACCTCTCACTATCCTTGATGTTGCATATCTTGCACATGGACTACTCAGTTTGTATATTTTGTTTATTTTTTTCATAGTTCCACACAACTTCTTCCTGTTTTCTCGAGTGATCTGTGTTCAGTTTTTCGAGGCCTATCCACTGTGCCAACTTGTAACTAAATCTGAGGGGGGTGCGATGGGGAGGTTCCCTTGTGAGTAGCACAATGACACTATGCTGAGACCTTCTCACAATGACAGTACCTAGCCCACAGTACCTTTTTCGCTGAAAGTTCTCCGTGCTTTTCCACAAATGTGGTAGCATTTTCATATAAATATAGGTAAAAAGTGCAAAAAAGAATAAATAGTAATTACATTACTTCTCTGTAACGAGCGACCAGAGACCACCGGTCCCATGTGCCGAACTACTCAGAAAATATCTCTCAGCAACCTTCGAAATTTTGTTGTCGTTTGGGTTCACCCTACATGAGTTTTCCTTCAGATAGGAGAGGTTCTTCCCATGAATCAGCAGGGATTTGGAAAGCAGCGCTCGTTCGAAATATCAGTCCCCATTTTCATGTATGATCTCCTGTAGACAAAAGATATAGAATAGTAGGCAGGTTCTATAGTCCAAGATTTCCAGAAGGTGTTCGATGCTGTAACACACTTTAGACTGTTAACATAGGTATGCTTACACGGAATAGGTTTCCAAGTATGTCAGTGGGTCAAAGACTTTTTGAGCAATAGAACATAGTATATTGTCCTAGACTATGAGTGTTCATCAGAAACAAAGATAACATCACAGGAATGGTCCGGGGAAGTGTGATAGGACCGCTCATGCTATCCATGTACAGGATGGGCAAAATAAAACTGACCAGGAAAATATTTCCTGCACCTAAAGACGAGCAATGCAGCCTATGTCTTCCGCATCTGTGGTGGACGATGTGTGTTGAGTTGCCCATATTCCGGTGCATGAAATATTTTCTGAGTCAGTTAAGATGGTAAATCCCGAGAAGCCTACGAAAAACTTTAACAATAGAAACCGCTGTGACCGCGTGTCTGTTGTAATGCAAGCAGCTCAATTGTCGATTATTATGACAGCCGAGAGCGTGTTTTGACTAGAGATGGGGGATCCGCTCCTGAACTGATACATAGAGTTGAATCTTTCAAAGGAGTGAACATTCAGTGATTCAGAAGAAAAGAACGGTAGCTCCAAACGTTTCCCACAGCAGAGAGAGAGAGAGAGAGAGAGAGAGAGAGAGACGGAGCATATCAGCGGCGCCTCTGCTGGTCAGGGCACAGTGCACACCACACAATACAGCCAGCGCCGGCCTCTGCCCTGCTTCTACCTTGGCTGCCTGCATTGTGCAGTGCCCCAATGGATTTTTTGTTTCACATATGCCGTGCCGTCTCTGTGCGTCGTCTGCCTCGTGCAGTGTCTGGCGCAGCTTAACTTAGCATCGCACTCTGTCGGCAATCGTTTCAGTCGCACGCCCTGCCCTCTGGGCAGTTTATGCGAGCAACAGGACAGAGAGCCTCCTAGCGGAGAACATAGGAACTACTTGCAACAACCTGCTCGCAAGAGCACGGACGATTTGTCTCGGAGCGGGTGACTGGTGGCCATTCACCGCTCCCCCCACCCTCGGAACTCGCCCGCTCAACGCTCACCCCACTGTTCTCGACTCTAGCCAGAGCGTTGAGCAAAGCAACTCAGGTGTCACTCTGGTCTCTGCCGTCTTAGCTCACGCAGTAATACAGCTCGCGGCTCGACCTGCTCGACTCAGTGCTTCTGCATCGGAGTTCGTCTCTACTGGATATTGTTCTTCGTAGTAATACCGCTATGTATACTATATTATTATGTTATGTATACATCATTTATTTTTATTTTATTTTTATTTGTTTAAACTGATCAGATTAGGTTCCTGACGACTCCTCTTACTATAGGATTTTTATTATGGACACTCGAATTTACGCTTTAATTACGAGCGAACCGATAAACGTATCGCAAAATGTGATACACCAATATTTTCCTTGTTTTATTCTGCGTAAGGCTATATGCAGCACTTTCGTCTTACAGTCAAATTTATATATTTTTTTTTCTTATTCTGGTACAGATTTTGCGATTTTAGGCGTCTTCGGAAGGAAATGTTCACTTTAAAAATATATGGCATGTGGTGTATTTGTATGAGGTTAATGAAATTTTAATACATTATAGCCAAATATATTGTTAATGTAAATCTCAAGTTACAACATTTTCTGATCACCCAAAAAACCATGATAGTGCAAAATAAATCAATAATCAAAAACTTTGTCATATCGTGGAAATTTCAATAAACAATACAAAATTCTTACTCATTATCTGTGTTACTTCAAAATAGGATCAAATAAGATCAAAATACAGGTATAGTACTGGAATAAACCAAGTTTAAAGGGCAATGTGCCTTCCATTTATTTTCTATTGTAAATGAGTGGTGAGTCATGAAAAAGAGCTAATTCATTTCAGGGAGTGAACAGTTCTGATCCGATCTCTGAAAAGAACAGTTTTGCCCATCTCTAGTTTTGACAGCTGAGGGGGCCATGTCAAGCCGGACGAGCTTCGCGGCTCTGTCAGTAAGTGGCGGCGCCTTTGACGTGCTGTGATGGCAGAGCTAATTAATAGTATGAGAAATCTGGACTGCGGGCGGCGTAATGCGAAAAACTTGACAGTGTTACTGGAGGGAAACCACCATGGCCAAAGTAACGGAATGAAGAAAAGTATGAGCTAAGGGAACTTTAAATAAAAACTAAACCAAACCAGTGACAGAGAAGCCAGTCACATGGTTTTAAAGACAAAAATTAGGAGAATGCATTAGTGAAGACGTGTCTTCGCTACAAGATTTATATTACAAGTTATTAACTGTTAAATGTGTTTGACTTAAAATGATTTTTAAAATTCGTAATTCACTGACACCTTATGTGATATACACGCATGTAGTGTCAGTCGATAGGTCACACTGAATACTATCGAACTGTTGTAAGAGATTTTCTGTGACTATTACGTACTTCAACTTACAGGTCGGAATGCATACTCTGTGCATGAAAAAGTGAATTTTATAGTAGATGAAACACGAAATAATGAAAGTAGCGGCAGCATTAGTAAATGGAGGTAATCAGAGATGTATGACTGTAATAGGTTTAATTTTTAATACTTATTAATGATATAACGGCGAAAAATAGAGTCCATGTGAACAAAAAACACTACTTGTGTGAATACCATTAAAGCAACATGAAAATTACGAGCAGCATTGAAAAGCTGGTGAAATTTGCGTCTGAATTCATATAGACACCCATCAAAAAATGTTTTGCATCACCTCGGTTCCGAGAGATCCGGAACCTGTACAGAAAATTGGAATAGAGATCAACATAACATTTCCACCCTTTTTATTGCTCATGAAAATCACACTTTGCATGTTGTACCATCATACAACGAGGCCTTCAGAGCTGGTGGTCCAGACTGCTCTTCACACTGGTACCTCTAATACCCAGTAGCATGTCCTCTTGCATTGATGCATGCCTGTATTCGTCGTGGCATACTCTCAACAAGTTCATCAAGGCACTGTTGGTCCAGATTGTCCAACCCCTCATCGGCGATTCGACGAAGATCCTTCAGAATGGTTGGTGGGTCACGTCGTCCATAAACAGCCCTTTTCAACCTGTCCCGGGAATGTTCGATAGGGTTCTTGTCTGGAGGACATGCTGGCCACTATAGTCGAGCGATGTAGTTATGATGCAGGGAGTCATTCACCAGATGTGCACGATGGGAGCGCGAATTGTCGTCCATGAACACGAATACCTCACCAATATGCTGCCATATGGTTGCACTATCGGTCGGAGGATGGCATTCACGTAGCGTACAGCCGCTACGGCGTCTTCCATGACCACCAGAGCATACGTCGGCCCCACATAATGCCATCCCAAAACAGCAGAGAACCTCCACCTTGCTGCACTCGCTGGACAGTGTGTCTACGGCGTTCAGCCTGACCGGATTGCCTCCGAACACATCTCCGACGATTGTCTGGTTGAAGGCATATACGACACTCATCGGTGAAGAGAATGTGATGCCAATCCTGAGCGGTCCATTCGGCACGTTGTTGCGCCCATCTGTACCGCGCTGCATGGTGTCGTGATTGCAAAGATGGACCTCGCTATGGACGTCGGGAGTGAAGCTGCGCGTCATGCAGCCTATTGCGCACAGTTTGAGTAGTAACACGACCACGACGTCCTGTGGCTGCACGAAAAGCATTATTCAACATGGTGGCGTTGCTGTCAGGGTTCCTCCGAGCCACAATCTGTAGGTAGCAGTCATCCACTGCAGTAGTAGCCCTTGGGCGGCCTGGGCGAGGCACGTCATCGACAGTTCCTGTCTCTCTGTATCTCCTCCATGTCCGAACAACATCGCTTTGGTTCGTTGCGAGACGCCTGGACACTTCCCTTGTTGTGAGCTCTTCCTGGCACAAAGTAGCAATGCGGACGCGATCGAACCGCAGTATTGACCGTCTAGGTATGGTTGAACTGCAGACAACACGAGCCATGTACCTCCTTCCTGGTAGAATGACTGGAACGGATCGGCTGTAGGACCCCCTCCGTCTAATAGGCGCTGCATGGTTGTTTACATCTTTGGGCGGGTTTGGCTCTGAGTACTATGGGACTTAACATCTGAGGTCATAAGTCCCCTAGACTTAGGACTACTTAAACGTAACCAACCTAAGGACATCAGACACATCCATGCCCGAGGCAGGATTCGAACCTGCGACCGTAGCAGCAGCGCGGTTCCGGACTGAAGCGCCTAGAACCGCTCGGCCACAACGGCCGGCCGGGCGGATTTAGTGATATCTCTGAACAGTTAAAGGGATTGTGTCTGTGGTACAATATCCACAGCAAACGTCTGTCTACAGGAGTTCTGGGAACCGGTGTGATTCAAGACTTTTTTATGTGTGTATATTCTAATTACAGAGTGATTCAAAACTGTTAACATTTGAAAATTCAAATCTTCACAGAATAATGTAAGTAGACATATAGAAACTGACATACATGCTTGAAATGACATGCGATGTTATTGAACCAAAAAATAAGTGCACAAAATTACCAACAAATGGCACTTAATATGATAAAAAAGCAATAATTAGCATAACAATTTATTTTTACCAAAGACAATGGTCTTTATAACAAATGCTCAACATGTCGGGCATAATTCATCAACATCTGTAGTCGAGGGACAATACCCGCTCACCGGGCAGTACAACTGATGGACACTGGCACAGGATTGAAGCACCCCAAGATCAGTTCGACTTTACGCCCAGCTGGGTTCTAGTCCTTTTGCTACCAGAGGTGGCTGCTCCGTGCAATACATTTCGCGCCGGGCGTTGTGGCCGAGCAGTTCTAGGTGCTTCAGTCTGAAACCGCGCTGCCGCTACGGTCGCAGGTTCGAATCTTGCCTCGGGCATGGATGTGTGTGATGTCCTCGGGTTAGATAGGTTTAAGTAGTTCTAAGTCTTGGGGACTGATGACCTCAGATGTTAAGTCCCATAGTGCTCAGAGCCATTTGAACCATTTTTGAATAAATTTCGCACGATACGTATCCCCCAATCACCTACAAATTTAATCGTCAATTTTTATTGCAATAGTGTATATTCACAATAAGTAAAATTTCGCTCTTTGCTACACTCCCTGGTGTTGCAGTTTCAACGACTAGCAGTGTACTTCCGATGTTATCCGAAAAGTTTCCTCGGTTGTTACATAGAAGAGAGTCAACTGATATTGCAGAAATCTGGCGAATCATACGATGTTTTCTAGAGGCCTACGTTCTAATCATAATTATTTACACGGTACTCTTTCGTCGGTAGCCGAAAATATTAATAACATACGTTAAATGAGCACTATCTTTCAAACAAGAAACAACCTGCGAGTGCGTCGTAACATTTCATTACATTAATGACTTTTTGTCTGTGGCGACGGAATTTCCAAGCTCATCTATCGTGAAGAGGAATAGACAGTTAATCCGGAAAAGCTCCAAGCCTGGTGTACGATAACTCGTATTTGTGACATGAGAACAATTTTTAAACTAGTAACACTATTTGTAAATGTAAGGATATTGAACTCGTAAGTAAGAATGATTTTACGTATAAAAATACTTAAAAGTAGCTAGTCGCTCATTTTCCCCGCAACCAAATGCCTGTTTTACTTGCTTGCTAAGCTGATTTAATGTGAGCTGCTTCATATTTGCCTACTTGGTTGATAATTGCGGAGTTATTTAATGTATCAAAACCAGAGTATTACACAGCATGAGACAGAGTTTTCCGCAGTTGAAAGAAAAGATCTCCTTAGATGAAATGATTTCATGAGGGAAACAAATCGCAGTAGCGCTGCAGGTTTGCCTACGTTGAATACTTTCGGGTACAAATTAAAATCTCGGAATGAAACGTTACTTCGTGCTGTGCTATTCGGTAGCAACAGAACACAAACTATTCATAATGGTTTTTATTACAATGCGATACATTGGCAGCGTTAATTTATTTGAAAGTGAGGATAAAAAATATTTGGCCTCCGGTCAGTTTTGCTGCAAATGCGTAGCTTTGCAAGCAATATACTGCATATTAACTCAGACTCGCAAAATACATTACTTAATTTAGCTTCGCCATTTCTGTCAACTGTTTAACCCTCAGACACAGTCTTATTAAATCGCTGCCTCTTTCCAATTTTTGAAGCCTGACGGGTAAAACCGAATAAAATGATTTCGAAGTGAGATGTGTTTCTTCCACCGCTCACCAAAGTTGTTTGTCGGTGAAAATTTGCATTTTTGTACACTCGATCTTTGAAGGGAAGTAAAGCAGAGGAAGTCTCTGATGAAGCAGTAACGAGTATTAGACAATTATGACCATCAGATTCAGTAGCCTCGTAAACTAAGTGTTATTTGACAGAGAGCTCAATTTTTGCTTGTAACAATATATGTTAACACATGTAGGTCTTACAGAGTCATATTCTCGAAAACAGAGTTAGTATATTGTCGCCCATGTTCCTGTTGTCCGTCATCGAAGTGGAAATGTGAATTTTTAACGAAGTGATTAAAACACGGCGGAATGGAATAGTATGCACACGTACGTACTCCTTGATGGTAACTAGTTACGAACGAGTCCGTCCATTTCCGAATCATTGTCTTCACTTTGTCATGTCACCGTAAAATTATTCCTGTGTAATAGATAAAAGTTTTGTTCTGTTCTTACAGTATATATTTGAACTGTCTGCCCTTGGCACATTTTACTTCCGTACACTAGGTGTATAATTACGGAAGTCAACTGTCACAATGAGAGACAGTTGGAATGTCTACAGTGAGAACAGAACTTTTATGTGGCACACTAAATTTATATTACAGAGACATGATAAATTCGCTGTTAATGGTGCGAACATGAACGGACTCGTTCGAAACTAGTCACCATCAAGGAATATGTACGCAGCTGTGACAGGAAACTAAGTAGATAATAAAATATAGTAACTGGTCCTTTATGTCAACTCACTGTTGGACTTACATAAATTTTCGGTGTATGCGCACAGCACCAGTTCAGCTATAAATGGCTCAAATGGCTCTGAGCACTATGGGACTTAACTTCTGTGGTCATCAGTCCCCTAGAACTTAGAACTACTTAAACCTAACTAACCTAAGGACATCACACACATCCATGCCCGAGGCAGGATTTGAACCTGCGACCGTAGCAGTCAGTTCAGCTATAGAAATCACATTGATCACACGATCCAGATCTTTGTCGTGAGCTGTTGCATTTCACTGAGTCTTGATCACTTCGTTGAAGCTCCACGTTAGCACATTGATGATGATGAAGGGAAGAACAGCACTATTTAGCCACAAATATGACTCTGTAAGTGTTGCATGTGTTAACATGTACTATTTCAAACAAGTGTTTAGCTTTTTGCCAAATACTACTCTATTTATGACACTTACGTATGTGTAGGTTAATATTGCCTTTTACGCGGTAGTATTTATGCAGCAACTTCTGCAGCAGCTTCTGTAATCTTCAGAAACGTTCACATTCAAATATTGATTATACTCTAAAGCAGAGTTTTACAGGTTAAGGACCTTGATAGCTGGTAGAACACGCGCATCTTCGTATTTTAAAACTATTTTTATTAGGTTTTAGCCCTCCCAAGTGGGGCATTTTCGTTGTAAATGCTGTGTTCCCGCTGACTTACAGTGGTTCAGAGAAACAACAGAAAACAAACATCACCGTAAAGAGTGAATCACCAAAAAATTTTGTTTCGTGTAGGTCCAAGATATAAAAACGATATTTCCAGCAAATGATACTACTTAGGGACACGTAATTTTGTTTTACCGTTAATGCTTTTAACTCTTGTATCAATCTAGGTTCTTTTTATGGAACGAAGTACTTTTGTAATTGCCTTCGGAAGCTCTTAAAAGGACGAATACAGTGATGTAACGCTTGTTTGTGATAAAGCTGAAACCGTTCGCAAAAATATCCGAGCAATATGCTGAAATTGAAAGGCAAGGCGACCGGAAGCAGCTATTGTGTTGTAAACGTTGCCAAGTGGAGCTCTGGTACTGATGTGTAAACACTGCCAAGTGGGGCTCTGATATTGTGGTGTAAACACTGCTAAGTGGGGTTCTCAAAGCACGTAGCCGATTCCGGCTTCCTTCCTTTTATACTTCAGCACGTCTCTCGGATACTTTTGTAAAACTTTTCAATACCAACATTAACGAAAGCTGCACCACTTTACTAGACTTTTAAGAACTTTTTAATGCCATTAAAAACGTATATCGATCCATAATAAAAGTACTTGCTTCAGTATCTCGGTTGGTATAAGAGTTTAGTGTATTGCGCAGACAAAAAAATTATGCGCCCCTCTGCTTGCTATCGTTTACCAGAAACTTCGGTTCGATATTTTGAACCGTTCACGAAGTAAAAGGGGTACAGATGTTTGTCGATTCAGTTTGTACACGCCTGTCATGCTTCTCATGAATCGACAGATACCTTTACTCTAGAGTTTGAGAAAATATTTCAGTTTTCTTTTCTTCCATCGTAGGAGAAGTTCGTCCAAAACAAACTACTAGTTATCTTTTAAAATGATAATATTGCTCCATTTGAATATGTGTAGCACGCATCTCGTGGTCGTGCGGTAGCGTTCTCGCTTCCCACGCCCGGGTTCCCGGGTTCGATTCCCGGCGGAGTCAGGGATTTTCTCTGCCTCGTGATGGCTGGGTGTTGTGTGCTGTCCTTAGGTTAGTTAGGTTTAAGTAGTTCTAAGTTCGAGGGGACTTATGACCACAGCAGTTGAGTCCCATAGTGCTCAGAACCATTTGAATATGTGCTTTATTATTTCCACTACTAAGCATTCGGACTTTGACCCATTATCAAGTGCAACTGGGAAAGATATTAGTATTTTTTTGTAATATGTCATATTCCAAATATCACGTCAATGTTTCATTTTAATCCCTTATTATGGCTGTGGGCACCAATAAAGGAAAGATTATCAACTAGTCACGTGTTTCATGTGATGGGCAGAGTAAATGGAAAAATTCATTTCGATTCTAACTGTAAATAAAATGTTAAGTTGTAATTCTATGTGCTCGGTAAAGCAACGTTAATTTAATCTGTTACAATACTCAGTTCAGAGATAGTTACTAGCAGTCACAGAGGAAAAAAAACAAAAGTGGGTAACTGATTCTAGCAGCGACTTAGTACAGCTGCGCAGATTTCACATTTCTGTCGTAATGCTGCGTCTCTGAACTGAATCTCGCACCAGAAAACTTTGGGCGTTCGCACTCGGTTGTGTACATAAAACTGCATTTTAAACAATATTTTGCTTTTAATGGGGAACAAAATGATTCTTTCGTTGGTCCTGGGAATAGCATTTTGTTTGAGCTGATAGGCCTACACAGTGAGAGCCACAGCTCCAACGCTTCACCCTGCCCTACAGTGTTTGTCACACACGAGGAACCTTGAGCATATTATAGGCTCGGATGCAGGTTGGACCTAAATTCATCCTACAAAATTTTGTGTGTATTTTGGTATTAGGGACCAGTGGTCTCAGGTGGCACGTTACAGAGAAATTGCATTTCTTTTGATTCCTTACCCCCCCCCCCTCCATTGATCTCAGTAACTGTATTGCACTGCAAATATCTGCAAAACAGTGGATATGTCAGCACTGTGCCCTATGCGTATCGTCTGGAAACAAATTTGTTCACTCGCGGTACTTGGGCTGAAAAGTTCGCATTCAGTACTGGTCGGATTCTGTCTCCCGTTTGCTTTTCCAGCAGAGTTAGTTGCTCGTTATAGTGATGCACAGCCACATGGACAGCTGTACTGATAAAGAGTTATACGGTTTATACCTCGTGGGTGAGTTCACTGAATCAAAAGGAAGAATTGCACTAGGATGCTATGCTGAGGTGTTCCACAGGTTCATCGTCGGAGCTCGTGAGAAATACGGAACCCACAACAAACCTGTGGCGACACACAAGTCGGCTTGTCCGCCACATTTAGCGAACGCTCGGCTCCGTGCAGGGCCACCAGAAAATCAGTATGAAACTGAAAAGCTACCCATTAAAAGTCTTAACTTCGTCACGTGCTATCGAGAGCTTGTATGCATTGAAACTCGTAGTCAAAAATTGTCGAACTCGTCTGCAATAGTTACTCGCCTCCGCCAGAGACGGCTGCTGGTACTCGTAAGACCTGCAGTGTCACGTGCTGTGCCGTACCCACCACGGCCCGTCTTTCTCGGGAGCCTCGCTCATCCTGCTGGCTGTGAGCAGAGACTCAAATAAAATAAAAAAGGGGAACCTTGTTACAGGAGTGAATATTATTCTTTTTATAGGAGTAAATTGTTAATGAAGCTAATCTTTAACAGTAAACAGCTGACATGGTACGCGATGCGCAGGGCCAGTTGCAAGTTGCCTGCCTAACGGCTTTAAGGGGCAACAAAAATTTTATTTTCAATCATTCATATAATTATTGACGGAATTGAAAAAATAAAATTCTGTCATAATCTGCTCATTAAGATGAATAATCTTTAACACAATAGGACAAGTATTAAAGTTAGAAATTGTGTAAATGTCTTGAGGCAGCATAATTCATGGTGCGCAAATTACACTGAATATATTCCCTCATTATTTGAGGATGAGAGCACTCAGCGACTTCCAGTAAACTTTACACATAATTTCGAAACATTTTTTAAACGTTTTCTCGACGACACAAAATAATGAAAGGAGAAAAATCTATCGGTTACTGCATGTTCGCTCTTCAATTTCAGCATCAGGCATGACGTTTTAATTTATTACTTTTTTATCACTAACTGTATTATCAACACTTTTCGCTCGACACTTAGCTAGGGAGAAGTGACATTACATACACGGTAGTCTGATTCTTTAAAAAATCGGGGATGGGTGGGTTTACTGGTAGAATGCTACGAAATATAACTATAAATGACTCTTCATATACTAGTAACACATAAAATAACGATAAACTACATTCACTGCTACAAATAATACAGGTCCCTCTGCAGCATCAAGAGAGAATTTGAAGGCCCTGCAAAGCAGGCTAGCAGGTGGCATAGAAACGTGTTTACCTGCAGATTTGTACTCCTAAAAGCAATTTTCATCCAACGCACAATTTTATTCCTCCTAATGTGTGTCGAGAGGCACATTTTTCACAAAATCGGTGTTACATTACCGTTGCTGAAGAGGACGGCCGAGAGGCACACTGCCACGAGTCGAGCCGCGCGCTCCATCGCGAACGAAGTGTCTGCAGCCGCAGCGGACGCACCCCCTCCCCGCAACTTAATGGCATTTGAATAGCACTCGGCGCCATACATGTTTTTCCGACTATTAAGACAAAGTAGCAGACATCTCAAACTGCTTTGTTTTTACAATAAGCCGAAGTCCTTCTTAAATTTCTTGTTCGGCAGTCTGAATTGCTGGACGGTGCAAATACCGGGTGGTTATAATTCAACTTTCCGTATTTAACACGTTATAACACGGAGACTAATTACCGTACGAGGACCAAACTTGGTAATGTTAATGTCAAGGACATGGGGAAGAGACATAAGACAGAACCAATTCAATTTAAATACTTTTAATGTGCTGCTACGGTTCATTATACCATTGCATACGCCGGCCGTTTTGGCCGAGCGGTTCTAGGCGCTTCAGTCCGGAACTGCGATGCTGCTGCGGTCGCAGGTTCGAATCCTGCCTCGGGCATGGATGTGTGTGATGTCCTTAGGTTAGTTAGGTTTAAGTACCGGGTGATCAAAAAGTCAGTATAAATTTGAAAACTGAATAAATCACGGAATAATGTAGATAGAGAAGTACAAATTGACACACATGCTTGGAATGACATGGGGTTTTATTAGAACCAAAAAAATACAAAAGTTCAAAAAATGTCCCACAGCTGGCGCTTCATCTGATCAGAATAGCAATAATTAGCATAACAAAGGAAGACAAAGCAAAGATGATGTTCTTTGCAGGAAATGCTCAATATGACCACCATCATTCCTCAACAATAGTTGTAGTCGAGGAACAATGTTGTGAACAGCACTGTAAAGCATGTCCGAACTTATGGTGAGGCACTGGCGTCGGATGTTGATTTCAGCATCCCTAGAGATGTCGGTCGATCACGATACACTTGCGATTTCAGGTAACCCCAAAGCCAATAATCGCACGGACTGAGGTCTGGGGACCTGGGCGGCCAAGCATGACGAAAGTGGCGGCTGAGCACACGATCATCACCAAACGACGCGCGCAAGAGATCTTTCACGCGTCTAGTAATACTTTGTTTTTTTTTTTTAATTATTTGTTCTAATAAAACCCCATGTCATTCCAAGCATGTGTGTCAATTTTTACCTCTCTATCTACATTATTCCGCGGTTTATTAAGTTTTCAAATTTATACTGACTTTTTGATCACCCTGTAGTTCTAAGTCTAGGGGACTGATGACCTCAGATGTTAACTCCCATAGTGCTCAGAGCCATTTGAACCATTACATACCGGTATCATTACTGTTACAAAAGGGGCTCAATATGGCGTCCATCAGTGTTCAGAAGAGTCTTAAAGTTCAAGATTGTATTTTGTACAGCAGAAAGAAGCATGTCCGTAGGTATACTGTCTACCTCTCTTGATATGCTGCGCTTCAGATCAGCACATGTGTGAATGTTCCCCTGGTAAACCCTGTCCTTCAGGTAGCCCCACAACCAGAAATCACAGGGAGTGAAATCAGATGATCGTGCCGACCAAGCATTTGGAAACGATCGGCTGATAATTCGATTGTTTCGAAATATGTTCCAGAGAAGCAGGTGAACTTCACGACCGATGTACGGTGGGATTCCATCTTGCATGAAAAGTGTTGAGTTCAATGCGTCTCTCTCCTGTAGGGCGGGTATGACATGCTGGCGAAGCATATCGCAGCAACGCTAACCAGTCACACTGCACGTCTTTGGTCCTCGAGCGCCAACCTATTCAAAAAAGAATGGGCCAATGATGAACGTAGCAGTGAAGCCACACCATACGGTGACACGTTCACCATACAGAGGAACTTCGTACTCAGTGACTGGAGGTGAAGATCCACACACTTGGCAATTCTGTGTGTTCACCTCACCTGTCAGAGAAAAATGAGTTTCGTCTATCCATAGGATGGTCCTTGCGAGAAAGTGGACAGCGAAGTCAACACGTCGTTGTGCGTCCTGTGGTGCAAGCTGCTGTGCGATATGGTTATTGTACGAATACCATTTGAGAATGGTTCGAGGCACCTTCAGTACAGTGCGCTAGGGATGTTCAACTGTCGTGACACAGCAAGAGCACTGCCTGACGATCGGGAATTGCGCACAGCGTTGTCTATCGTAGGAACTGCGATTTCATCAACCACCTGTGGTGCAACCGGTCGTCGGCCTCTTCCCCGAGCGACGCCAAGTTCTCTAGATGATTCGAACTTCATCATGCTCCGTACAACAGGTGAAGAAGGAGGACTCTTCCGTAATCCTTTCAGCCGGTGATATTCTCGAAGTGCGGCTGCAACATTACTTTTGTTTCGATAATAGAGCTTCAACAACAATGCCCTGCTCCTTTTGTCCAAGCTCATGTTGACACGTCAACAGATGCACTGCGACTGGTCAGGTGTGTGATAGTATGAATCACAATGACTGATTACGGCACCTGGTGGCCATAGTTGGAACTGGACGGTGGCGCTGTGACGCATGGAAATCACCCACCACATACTCTGGACATTAATGCTACCCAGTCTGGTACTCGTATGGTAATTAGTTTCCGCGTTATAACGTGCTAAATAGGGAAAGTTTAATTATAACCAGCCGGCCGTATGGCCATGCGGTTCTAGGCGCTACAGTCTGGAACCGAGCGTCCGCTACCGTCGCAGGTTCGAATCTTGCCTCGGGCATGGATGTGTGTGATGTCCTTATGTTAGTTAGGTTTAATTTTAGTGCTCAGAGCCATTTGAACTATTTTTAATTATAACCATCCGATATATCATAACTAATAGCGAAAATTGACTGGGTGAAATTATAGAATAATAGGCGCAAAAAGTTACAGTAAACATTGGTCTGCAAAGGAACCATTCGCGAGATGTGGAAGTAACTTCAGGTGTGCTCCAGGAAATATGTTGCGACCCTTACTGTTCATGTCGCATATTAACCCTCGAGTGGGCGCGCCGTATTTTATGACATGAGCGGTGCGTGGCGCACTTTGTACACCTGTAAAGAATAGTTGTCCTTATGTTGCCAAGGTAAACGTGTATGAGCAAAATCACAGTTTAATTTTAGTTTAACTAAAAAATGATAAAATATACTCACATTTTATAAGCTAAATAACTGTTTAATTAAACAGTAATAAAATAAACCTTTCAGTATATCATTCTGGTGTCGCATGGAACTGTTACCCCACAGTAATGATCCATTCGAAGCATTAAACAGTGCAGTTGGATCAGATCCCTGCCAACCGCATATCTGATTACTAATTATCTCGTAGATAAATGTCTGATTGTGGGATTGTGCTGCTAGTTCCGAATCTGGGCATTTTCTTGCACGGGTCGTAAACTTTTTCTCGCCTAGGTTGCTGTTTATTTAATATTACTGCTTCTCCTTATTACTGTGTTACCTGAAGCAATAATGAAGGAATAGAACGTGCTCGCAATTGTAAAACAACAATGGAATGGAACAAAACAATGTTATTTGTGATTGGCGCACTTGATACACAGGGGCGCCCTCTTGCGGGTTAATGACCTTGTAGACAAGGTAACTGTAGCCTCAGATTTTTCGCACATTATGCAGTTATCTATAAAGAAGTACGGCCTGAAAGGAGCTGCGTAATATCAAATTATATGTTGATAAAATTTCAAAGTGGTGCAGAAGTTGGCAAACATGCTTTAAACGTCAGTAAATGTAAAACTTTGCACTTAGAACTACAATATCAATAATTCACAATAAGAATTAATCAACTTATACAAATACATGGGAGTAACAACTTATAGAGAAATGAAATAAAATGACTACATAGGCTCGGCCGTAGGTTAAGGCAGGTGTCAGACTTTGATTCATTGGCAGAACACTGGGAAAATACGGTCAGTTCACAAAAGAGACTGCTTAAAAATCTTTTCTACGCCCCATGTTCTATTCCATGTTCGAAACGTGTGGGACCCATAGAAAATAGGGCTGTCAGTGGATATTGATCGTATACTCTACGCTGTACGACCGGTGAAAGATTTGTTTAACCCATGGGAGAGCGCCACTGAAATGTTGACAAACCTGAACTGGATGACTCATGGAGAGATACATCAATTATCCAGCAGAATCCTACTTAGAGAGTTTCGAAAACTAGAGAAGAAGCCAGATATTCTTCTTCCCAATAGGAATCACGGAAACAAAGTTAGAACAATTACAAAATGCACTGAGATATTTAGGCAGTCATTCTTCCCACATTCCATACGCACTTGGAAAGGTGAAAAGCTCTAACATCTGGTATTGTGCTTAGTGTCCTCTACACTACACTTCAGAGTGGTCTGTAGAGTATGGACGTAGATACAGATGCAGATTACCATGAAATCTGCGAATGTTCTGCAGTATACAGTCAACCATTTACTTGACTTGTTCCAACTTTTTAAAGTCTCCGCAACAGCCCCAGAAGATTAAAATAGAGTGTTGGTAAGCCTGATATTTTGAGATTGTTGTCATTTTTCGAACCTGAAACACTGATACGCTAGGCCAGGTACAGCCAACGACTCAGCTCGTTGCGGTGCTCACAACTGCCTGCGAAGATCTCTTGCCTGAGAGCACACTTTCCCCTCTACCACGCCAAGCTGTCTGAAAGTGAAGAGGGAGAAGGGGGAAGTGAACTGCGAAAGTGCTGCATGCAGCATGCGGATTTGTTCCGTATTTCATATTTCTCAACAACATGCATCAGAAACAAAACAAATTTTTAGCATTATTTATTTCTCAGGTTACCTTCCATTCGGAAAGTGGGTGCACTCAAAAAACTGTGGTATTCAAAGAATTGTGACGGACACTAGAACAACAGGGACTTACATGTATTGTGAATAGAAATTAGTGCATTGAGAATGGCTAGCTACTAGCTGAAATCTGGATTTGCGTAAAAAAATTTAAAAAAGGACGGCTAATTGCTGCACTCCATAATTTATATTATTTATTTATTTACTTTTGGCGCCCAGAAGACATAATAATATTTTATATCTGGTACAAACTGTCGGCATATAGGCAGACAAAGAAAGTTCCGCAGATTTTCATCGCTCAAGTTGCCAAGTTATTTAGTTTAATAATAGAAAGAAAAGCGTTTCATGCAGATATGTTGATTTAAACATTGATATCACCTTCGTAACCTCGTTATGAAAACGTGCACACTCTTCAAGAGGAACACAATGTGAAACACCTGGTAGTTATAACGTAAAGTAACTGTCTTTTTAAAGGGAATTACATTCCAGATCTACTAGTTCCATTTACAGATGCACGGGAGTGCTTTCATGAGAGTTGGCAAGTGGTATCAAAAACAGTTCGAAAACATATTTAAGACTAGCAGTGTCCTGAAACGTTTAGAAATCTGTTTCTGTGATTCTTTCAACACCACAATGGATTGTTCAAAATTCGCTTTCTCTTTAACGCCAGTGAGCTTAGCGAAATGGTCATTGTTCCTTGTTAGAGACTGTCCCTTCCACAACGCGATTTTCTCTTTAAATGCATCCACTTTCGGCATTAAATCATAAATAAATTTTTTCTCACTTTTCAGTGTCTTACTGAGAGCAGTCTGCAGTCAATTCTATTTCAAATGCAGGCTCTGCAATCCATTCAGACTCTTCTAATTTTCGTTCTTGCTTTCGTTTTACTTTTATAAATACTACAATAGCGGTTCCCAAATCGAAAACTCGTTCCAAGCATGTCCTTTAACTTAACCAACGTACACTACTGGCCATTAAAATTGCTACACCCCGAAGATGACGTGCCACAGACGCGAAATTTAACCGACAGGAAGAAGATGCTCTGATATGCAAATGATTACTTTTCAGAGCATTCACACAAAGTTGGCGCCGGTGGCGACACCTACAACGTGCTGACATGAGGAAAGTTTCCAACCGATTTCTCACACACAAACAGCAGTTGAACGGCGTTGCCTGGTGAAACGTTGTTGTGATGCCTCGTGTAAGGAGGAGACATGCGTACCATCACGTTTCCGACTTTGATAAAGGTCGGATTGTAGCCTATCGCAATTGAGGTTTATTGTATCGCGAAATTGCTGCTCGCGTTGATCGAGATCCTATAACTGTTAGCAGAATACGAAATCGGTGGGTTCAGGAGGGTAATACGGAACGCCGTGCTGGATCCCAATGGCCTCGTATCACTAGCAGTCGAGATGACAGGCATCTAATCCGCATGGCTGTAACGGATCGTGCAGCCACGTCTCGATCCCTGAGTCAACAGATGGGGACGTTTGCAAGACAACAACCATCTGCACGAACAGTTCGACGACGTTTGAAGCAGCATGCACTATCACCTCGGAGACCATGGCTGCAGTTACCCTTGACGCTGTATCACAGGCAGGAGCGCCTGCGATGGTGTACTCAACGACGAACCTGGGTGCACGAATGGCAAAACGTCATTCTTTCGGATGAATCCAGGTTCTGTTTACAGCATCATGATGGTCTCATCCGTGTTTGGCGACATCGCAGTGAACGCACATTGGAAGCGTGTATTCGTCATCGCGATACTGGCGTATCACTCGGCGTGATGGTATGGGGCGCCATTGGTTACACGTCTCGGTCACCTCTTCTTCGCATTGACGGCACTTTGAACAGTGGACGTTACATTTCGGATGTGTTACGACCCGTGGCTCTACCCTACATTCGATCCCTGCGAAACCTTACATTTCAGCAGGATAATGCACGACCGCATGTTGCAGGTTCTGTACGGGCCTTTATGGATACAGAAAATGTTCGACTGCTGACCTGGTCAGCACATTCTCCAGATCTCTCACAATTTGAAAACGTCTGGTCAATGGTGGCGGAGCAACTGGGTCGCCACAATAGGTCATCCGCCTTAAACGACTGAGAGAAATTTCGGGAAACCTAAGTCTGAATGGTCGAACGGAGATCTGATCCGTCGTTCTCCAGAAAACTACAGACAAAGGACTTTTCTTGTGATAGTCTTTTTATTAACTATCGAAATTAAAAACATCTGGGGGTTCATATTTTTTCAGTTTGAAGTGATTGTTTGATTATGGCTTCACGTTCTTCTCGAACCTACAAGCAGTCATTCTTTAGTTTTTTCTTTATTGTGCAAAAATCTCGATCATTAGGTAGAAATGAATAATCTCTAATGGGAAAATAATACATTATCTCCTGGAAACGTTCCATTTTTGGATCACTTTCAATAGTAATGTCACAGGAACACATGAATACAATGGACTATTGCTAATTCAAACCTCGATAAATCAAATGTCTCGATAAATCAAACTTATTGTCAGACCCAGTGAAAACGTTCTATAAGTAGACAAAATCCTATGTCTTTTGGTCCACTGGATAAATCAAAGCGTTTGTCATGAAAGATCACTCCGAAAACACTGTACGACTCAAGGTCAGCGGATATGTGACGCTCGGTAATTGGAATTGTTTCGTCAATTGTTCAGATAATTGCTTCGTTATCAGCTCTTCGCGACACATCTTTTTTTTTCTCAGTAACACATAATTTCCTATGGAACATACAGCAGTTAAGAAAAATACCTTCAACGAACTACAAGTTTTGACTTTCGCAGAAAAGAAGCAGACTGTTCAGGCCGTTGAATGTGAAAAGAAAAGGAGGTGATGTAGCGGAAAGTTTCGGGGATCCGTCATCCACGCAAACGACAGTCTTGTAGCAGAAACGTTATGGTTACCGAAAACATAACATAAGGAGGGACGAAGGGGCCCTGCAAGGTAGTTCCTACCTCTTGAAGGATGCGTACTGAAGTGGCTTAGTCAATATAGAGGACAAAACATATATGTCGCATGTTGTACTATGTTAATCTGGGCACTGAAAGGTTCAGAAGTGAATGATGGACATAGTAATTTCGTTTTTAGGGTGACTTGTAGAGAAAAAGCTAGAGCTGATGACAGTTTGTGCAGCATCAATGAAATTAAAGTACTTTATATTTTTTCGGAAATTTGTATCTGCCTCGCGCGTTTAAAATGTTGAAATAAAAACAATTGTTGTTAAAAAATCAATTATCTTTTAATTTGAGTTCTAGTTGTTATCTGTTGTTTCCCTTTCTAAAGAAATATGTGTTACTGTAACTACAGTACCACTTGTAATTTATACTTTTATTTGGACTTTTCCTGATCTCACCTTGATCAGTTAAACTTTCGTTAAATCGAACTGTCAGTTATTCGAACATTTTGCTAGTTGTCTTGAATTTGGAATCATCGAGGTACAACTGTCTCTCTATACACGCTCACAGTAGATTCTCTGCTGAAAAACACAGTCCTTGAAAGATGATTATAATGTGACCGTATTACTTGAAGCATATCCTTTGATAATACACAATACACCAGCACAGCATTGTGTGAAAGCGGTGTAATACCATCTACCTACCAACTGTAGCAGAAACCACACGAGTCACTCGCTTACGTTGCAGTAATCGCTTTTTTCTATGGTCCCATATCTTCAAGACGAAGCGCCGGACTGGCGTGATTTCTACAGGCATTGTGTGTTGCTCCTATACTAGACCATTAAAGCCATAAAACGTGTTACAAAAAATTCCAGACTTAGTGGTTTCTGCAACCACCGATTCAAATGATAAATACGTCAAAGCTTGAAATTCCATTTCTATCAGTCCGATTTCTGCAAACCGCCAATTTTTTTCTTGTCTGTTCGTTGCCTCCATTTATGTTGGACGTATTGTTAAAAATAAATAAAGTCAGACCAGGAGAACGATGATATATGCTGCTATTTCGTTCCGAAGATTGGTTTAAACCAACTCTCCATGCTAGGCAGCCTGTAAAATTCTCTTGATCTCTATGTAACTACTGCAACCTACGTTTTTACCCTTCGTTTCCCTCGATTGCCAAATCTACTACCTCTTCTGCCTCAAGGTGTGCCATAAATATCTTTAATTCCCAGTTAGATTCAGTAGATCCTCATTCGCTATACCATCTACCCACATAATTGTCAGCATTCTCCTGTAACACCACATTTCAAAAGCTTCAATTCTCTTCTTGTATGAATTGCTTATCGTTCACGTTTTACTTCCGTTCAAGGTTACAGAAGGCTACACTCCAGACAAACACCTTAAGAAAAGATTTCCTAACATTTAAATTTATGTTCGATGTAGCCAAAGATCTCTTCTTCAGGAACACTTTTTAGGTTACTGCAAATCTGACTGTTATATCCTCTCCACTTCGGTCGTCATTATGTATTTTTTCGCAAACAGTATAACTTATCTAATACTTTTAGTGTCTTATTTCCTATTCTTATTCTATTAGCATCGCCTCGTTTTATTTGGCTACATTCCGTTACTCTTGTTTCACTTTTTTATGTTAATTTTATAGCCTCATTTAAACTCAATATCCCTCCTTTTAAAGTGATCTTGCAAGTTATTTGCCGCCTGTGACAGAATTACAACGTCATTACCAAACCTGAAAAGTTTTAATTGTTCTCGTTGATCTTTAATTTTCTTTCCAAACCTATTGCCTCTTCCCTTTCCACAATATTGTCTTACAGTTCGTTTCCTTTGCATAGCCCTTCTATATATTCCTTCCACCTTTCAGCCTACCATTCTTCTTTGCTTAGTATTGGTTTGCCGTCTTAGTTCTTGATACTCACAAAGCAGTTTCCGTTTTCTTTGAAGTTTTCATTAATTTTCCTCATAGATGCTACTCCAAATTATATTTTTCCTTTAGTCAGCCCCCGTTTTAGTCGCCTGTTTTCTCTTTTGCCTAATTCATTTGATGCAGTTTTATATTTTTTCTTTTGTTAGTTACATTCAGTAACTCGTGAATAATATAAAAGCTTCTACTGGACATTGTTATTTTGTCTATTTCATCCCCAGCTGCCTTCACTGTTTCATTTCTCAAAGCCTCACATTTATCTTCTGTTGTATTCCTTACTATTTTTCAGTCAATAGTTGTCTTAATGCTTCATTTCAAAATCTCGACAATTTCTGGTTCTTTTAACTTATCCAGGTTCCCTCTTAATTTCCTACCTTTCCAAAATTTATTCAGTTTTAATCTGCAGTTAATAACCAATAAATTATGATCAAAGCCCACATCTGCCTCTGGAAATGGTTTGCAGTTTAAAATCTCATTTCTAAACCTCTGTCTTACCATTGCATAGTCTATCTGATACTTATCGGTATCTCCATATCTCTTCCACGTACACAGTCACCTTTAATGATTTTTAAACCAAGTGTTAGATGTGATGAAATACGCTTAGTGTTAAATTATACCATGCGGCTTCCCCTTTCACTCCTTTCCTCCAGTCACCTACTGTTTTTTCTCTTCCTTTTCTTTCTACCAAATAATAATCCCCCATTAGAATAATTTTTCCACCTTCCTTATCCATCTGAATAACATCTTTCGTCTTTTAATACATTACTTCACTCACTTCATCCTCTGCGGAGCTAGCAGGGAAATATAATTGCTCTGCTGCCGTGCTTTTTTTTTATTTATTTGCAACACGCTCCATTACCATATTTGTAATACTACATTTGTGTATTGTGCGTATGTGTGGGGTGGAGTGTAATGTATGTTTTGTATGATGCTGAGCGAAGGGAGAGTGCGAAGCCCAGTGCCCGTAGGTTACTTCTCGCGAAGAGCACGAAGGGGGCCACCAAGCGTTATGTCCCCATCCGACAGATGGCGCACCATCAACAGTGTTACACACCTTCACTTCATGAGTCACTGCGGAGAGGTTTGGTATTTAAAGCAGAACAATAGCGCAATCTATTCAGTAACTTAAAGCTACCACTTCGCCTCCCCTTGCCGGTCAAATACTGGCAATGAAGATTTTGCCCACCATCAGGCCTCGAACCGGCTCACCTCAGCATCGAGCACCACCGCACAAGCGTGTGTTAGCGACCTCGGCTTCGGAGGCAGGTTTGCCGTGAGTGTTGCCTTTCTATCAACACAGCCTGACAAAAAAAGTGAAGCACCCAGAAGGGGAGGAGGAAATGAAATGTAACTTCTCGTGTTGACAAGGTATGTGATGTTAATTCAGTGATTACAAAATCGAGTCAAATTTACCAAACAAACTTGGAAATAAGAGCCGACTTATCAGTATTATGTGGCACCCCCTCTGGCCTGACGTTTACGCTGATTCGTTTGCGAAGGATCTCATAAAGGTGTTGTATCCACTCCTAAGCAGACTCGCCCACAACTGTTGTCACTGGTGCTTGATATTGTGGGTACTGGCACTGGGACACAGTTGACGTCCAAGCTGATCCCACACAGGTTATAGTGGGGACAGATCTGGCCATGTTGCTGGTCATAGAGATGCGTCCCGTGTGTGGACGAGCCTTGTCCTGTTAAAAAATGGCACCACGATACTGTCACATGAGAGGCCGCACGTGAAGACGCAGGATGTCCGTGATTTACAGTCATGCTGTCATAGTTCCCTCAATCACTACCAGCCGTGACCTGAAGTCATATCTGATGGCTGCTCACAACAAGACGCCAGAAATAACACCACTGTGCCTCTCCAAAACATTGGAAGAATATGACCCCTTTTCAGGTTGGCACCATACTCGTCGACGATGGTCATCCAGGATAGTGTACACCCGTGATCGCTGAACATAACACAGTGCCATTCATCAGGAATCCGTGCTTCCCTGTCACGGCACCATTCCAAACTCAGCTGTTTGTGTTTTGGTGTTAACGGCAGCCTACGCATGGGACGCTAATTCCCTAGTCTGGCTGCTGGTAGTCTCGGAACAACGTTGCTGGATGACATAGAATATTGCAGGGAGCACTACTGCTTGTTCTCGCATGGCAAGCGCAGATGTGAAGAGATCACGATGCACTTGGTGCACAAGCAGGCAATCCTCCCTTGTGCTTGTCAGCCGTGGTTGATCCGAACCTTGACGACGAATTCCCCACAATTCTATACATAGCACTATTCGTCTCGTGGGCCAGATTTACAACCAAAATGAGGCTCCTTTTAAACTCTGTCAGGTGCTTATAACGCTGTCTCAAACTGGTACACAGATTCTCTGCGCTCTTCACAGTCATCACTCAACATCCGACGCTGTTCACGCCCTTTATATCCCCTACCAGGCATGGGAACAACATAAAACACGAACAACACTAATTTACTCTGGTGTCCGTTCTACCTTTCACAGACAATTTAAAATCTAATCATTTAAAAACCACCTGTGGTGTGTACGTGTACAAAGTTACATTAAAATTCAGCAATTTGTTCTGGGTGTTTTACTTTTTTTGTCAGTCAATGAATCTTGTCCTCTATAATGCGTTCATTACACTGTCCGCAGTAGGTGACACACATTACTATTTTCTTATTGATTATTGGGCCTGGTCCTGCATTACCCGACCGCCTGTGGGCTGAGGATGAGTCGGCGGCCAGTCGGTACCGTTGGGCCTTCCAAGGTCTGTTCGGACGGAAAGAGAGAGAGAGAGAGAAGCTTAAAGAACTTTAACATTTATAAATAATCTTTATACACTCCTGGAAATGGAAAAAAGAACACATTGACACCGGTGTGTCAGACCCACCATACTTGCTCCGGACACTGCGAGAGGGCTGTACAAGCAATGATCACACGCACGGCACAGCGGACACACCAGGAACCGCGATGTTGGCCGTCGAATGGCGCTAGCTGAGCAGCATTTGTGCACCGCCGCCGTCAGTGTCAGCGAGTTTGCCGTGGCATACGGAGCTCCATCGCAGTCTTTAACACTGGTAGCATGCCGCGACAGCGTGGACGTGAACCGTATGTGCAGTTGACGGACTTTGAGCGAGGGCGTATAGTGGGCATGCGGGAGGCCGGGTGGACGTACCGCCGAATTGCTCAACACGTGGGGCGTGAGGTCTCCACAGTACATCGATGTTGTCGCCAGTGGTCGGCGGAAGGTGCACGTGCCCGTCGACCTGGGACCGGACCACAGTGACGCAAGGATGCACGGCAAGACCGTAGGATCCTACGCAGTGCCGTAGGGGCCGCACCGCCACTTCCCAGCAAATTAGGGACACTGTTGCTCCTGGGGTATCGGCGAGGACCATTCGCAACCGTCTCCATGAAGCTGGGCTACGGTCCCGCACACCGTTAGGCCGTCTTCCGCTCACGCCCCAACATCGTGCAGCCCGCCTCCAGTGGTGTCGCGACAGGCGTGAATGGAGGGACGAATGGAGACGTGTCGTCTTCAGCGATGAGAGTCGCTTCTGCCTTGGTGCCAATGATGGTCGTATGCGTGTTTGGCGCCGTGCAGGTGAGCGCCACAATCAGGACTGCATACGACCGAGGCACACAGGGCCAACACCCGGCATCATGGTGTGGGGAGCGATCTCCTACACTGGCCGTACACCACTGGTGATCGTCGAGGGGACACTGAATAGTGCACGGTACATCCAAACCGTCATCGAACCCATCGTTCTACCATTCCTAGACCGGCAAGGGAACTTGCTGTTCCAACAGGACAATGCGCGTCCGCATGTATCCCGTGCCACCCAACGTGCTCTAGAAGGTGTAAGTTAACTACCCTGGCCAGCAAGATCTCCGGATCTGTCCCCCATTGAGCATGTTTGGGACTGGATGAAGCGTCGTCTCACGCGGTCTGCACGTCCAGCACGAACGCTGGTCCAACTGAGGCGCCAGGTGGAAATGGCATGGCAAGCCGTTCCACAGGACCACATCCAGCATCTCTACGATGGTCTCCATGGGAGAATAGCAGCCTGCATTGCTGCGAAAGGTGGATATACACTGTACTAGTGCCGACATTGTGCATGCTCTGTTGCCTGTGTCTATGTGCCTGTGGTTCTGTCAGTGTGATCATGTGATGTATCTGACCCCAGGAATGTGTCAATAAAGTTTCCCCTTCCTGGGACAATGAATTCACGGTGTTCTTATTTCAATTTCCAGGAGTGTATATTTATAGAACAGAAGTAAGGTTAGTGAATAGTATAAAGCAGTTTGTTATTAATGTATTCAAGGAAATAGTACATATTAAACCTTAACTAACAAATACGTAGCAAGTTTTTGATTCGTTTGTTTAAGTGTCAAAATTCTCTAAGTCCTGTAAACCCAGAACCATTTGGTTGTTCTTCGCCGTCACTTGTACCTCTCGAAGATACAGATTGAATAGAAAGAGGACGGAATAAATAACGCCATGTATTCGTGGAAGTAGCAGTCCTTGCTCTAGGCTGAAGATCACGCAGTTCATTAGCGACGTGTTCACCATGAGTTGTTTATTCACTGCTTGTTGTAATTCTGCGTATGCTTCTTCTCAACGTTAAGAATATGGTGATGCAAGTGTGTACCGTTTAGCTCCCATCTTGGGTGAAAGAAATTGCCTCACACTTCCTTCATTATCTGACAGATTTGTAACCCCATCAGACTGTATTTGTTGGCTGGGAGTTGGGGAGTTGGTGTGGTAGTAAGCTGACTCTCAGATGCATCAGACGCAAAATCGTCTTCTTCCTATAGAAGAAAGAAATACAAGCTGGAGCTAATTCGTTTCCATAAAATAAGTATGTGCTATCTTTATTTATGTTGTACATTCCACCAAATGAAGATGAGTGCAAGATAATAGCTAATGATTTTGAGAAAACTTGGAACTACTTACACTGTATCGGATCTATGGATGGGAAACACATAGTACTTCAGAGCCCAAAGAACAGTCGAAACTTGTTCTTTAATTACAAGGGGTACTGCAGTATTGTTTAGATGGGGACTGCAAATACAACTATTGTTTCTTGTGTGCGAATGTTGACTGTCAACGGAGGACTTCTGACGGAGAAATGTTTCGCCAAACTTCATTTTGCTAAAAACGAACGAAGAACTCAGATTACCGACTCCTCGATCTCTCCCTGGGAATGAAGTGTAACCTCCTTACGATTTAGTGGCTGATGACGCATTTCACCTACAGGTACAAGTCATGAAGCCTTATCCAAGAAATCAAGAAAAATATTCTAGGAACAGAATATACGATTATACACAAGCATTAAGAGTAATGGAAAATACTTTCGGATAATTAGCATCAGTGCTTCGTGTATTTCTAAAACCTTTAATGGTAAGTGCTGAAAACGCAGAAACTATCTACATATTTTTTAAACAAAAGCAATCATTTAAGGACTCCTTATCCACCTTGTGGAATGTTAGATATTGATACATAATATGGAACTGTTATTCGAGGATAATGCCGGACGGTTGTCGAAGATGATACAGGTATGGTGAATTTACGGCGCAAAGCTGGTGAAGATGAAAAAGACGTCTGGGATGAATGCATCAAGTATTTTGTGTAAAGGGAAGGAAATGTATCGTGGAAAGACAAATACTAATAGACAAAACACAAACTCTGCGAATGCAAAATAAATGTGTTTAGCTGTGTTACTATTTTGTGACTTAATTTCTCCCTGTCACACACAAGTATCAAAAGTGGAAGATCAAGTCAAGAGAAGTTTTTTTAATTTTTTTACTAGAATTTAAATTGGGAAACTAATTTTTATTTACTAGAATCTAAATTGGAAAACACTTTTGTATGGAAGCTGTAAATAAATCCTATATTAATTATTTGTAAGTCGTTTTGTGATTTTTTTATTACAACAGTTTTTAATACATTAAAATCATTACCCTATTTTCTTTTTACTCCCCCACAATCCTTTTCGTCTCACTTATACATTATGAAGACCAAAAGCTGTCGCGAAACGTTTCTTACGTGGTATGGCCAGTGATGGTTGGTTTGCTGCCAGCGGGCAAACTTGAAGTCATTATTGCGCGCCGTAGCTACAGTATACATGGCGACACTGTTGTTCATGATCTTGTGGCAGCCGGTTTCAGAGGTGAAAGGGGTGGGGGAGGAATGCAGCCCGCGGACCAACAATTATAATACATAGCAGTGGTGTGTGGTTTTTATTTTCATATCCAGGCAGTTTTGTTGAAGCGAAACACAATAAGAAAGAGCTTTCGAAAAGCTGGCATCAAAAAAGACGAAAATGAGATTGAACACGAAAATGTTGAATATTTTGATATACTCGTAGATTTATATGTACCGGAAGACAATGACTTGGCTCATATTTCAAATGTAATTGATCTTGATGATTTTGCTGTCTGTGATGCCAGTACTGCCGTCTGTTGTGTGCAAAATTCTGATGAACTAAGTAAAGAATCTGTGCCTATACCAGTTCTGAGGAATTCGAAGAATCTTATTCTGAATCTATGGAGCATTACAGTCTGTTAGAAATACTTACTGCATTGGAAGTGACACATCGTTACATAAGCTCGAAAAACATTAGTCATGAGAAGATATACACAGTAGCTTCATACGGACACTTGATCTGTGAATGCAGTGTTTCTTTCAGAAAACAACCAACAATTGACTCATTCTTCAGGCTTAAGTAATTTTAATGGGCCATAACCTTGATATGAGCCTATTTGAACTGCCGCACAATACCTGCTAATGTACATTGTATGTATCTTCTATTTTTACACACACTTAAGGTTAATACAAATATATCAAGAAGTTTCATTACAACGTTAGTCTCACTCTTGCATTTATTAAATATTGTGGAAGTGGAAAGTTCTATTGATGCGCCGTTTTCACAGAATTTATTGGTAGTCAGGGGCTCGTACTGTTAGCCAATCAGCAAACATACACATTTTTAAACAGAACAATGCTTAATGACATGAACAAACTAAAAGTAGAATAAATTAGAATGTCAGTTGTGTTTGTTGCAAGATTCTAGTGCGAGTCGTTTACGAGATGTATTTTGAAAAGTGTCCACACGGACACTTGTTTGTGCCATTTAACTTGCGTAATTGCTAGGTATGAGGTCGTTACTTTTGCTTGCATTGTGCCTGTACGTTTCTTAAGTGTATTGCGACTTGCTAGTCACTTAGGATGTAATAGTCCAAACAGTAGGTCGTGAGTGGACGATGGGATTTACCAATGCAGAAAAAGCCGACATACTCATGGTGTATGCAGTTCGTTCTTGTACGGTGTTGTGGCAGATTAATGAATTACCTGAATAAATATAATCTTTTAAGCGAATCACAGTTTGGTTTCCGAAGTGGCATATGGGGCCCCTCCACGCCCGCACCAACGTGGTGACCAAACCAAAAGTTCTACTGCCACCTCCGTCAACATGTTAGTTGTCTAATCAGTGGATCACAGGATGCTGGGCTGTGATGTTATCCGTGCGTCTGGGTAAGATGACACATTAACACGGTCCATCAGGTGATTGTGGACGAAACGCGAATGAGGGTAGCGGTTTGAAGAGCAGAGGGAAAAAAGTGCCAAGGCTCGTGATGAGGGAAAACCCCTGCGACAGCAGGATGGGTAATAAGAGCAGTAGTGGGTTACTAGCTGCGATAGTTCATGCAAGGTTGGGTTTGTTAGTGTGGGTATCATGCATCATTACCGTGGTAGGCGATGGCGATGTATCCCGGTTTGCTGCAGCCGCTGCATTCCTGGAACAGTCAAGATCGTTATACATTAGTGAGAGATCGACCATAGATCATCTCACTGTGTGGCGTGTGTGTATAGCTTGTCTGCATGTAGTGCACGGTATGGCTTCCCTGCGGGGTCCCGGATTTTCGGCAGGTGTGTTCCAACTGGATATCCAGTAATGGTGGCTGATAAACAGGGGCTCACCTATACCGCTGTGTTTGCGCGTACTTGGCCATAGATGTTAGGTCCTTGCAACTATGTTTTTTGGTCTGTTATGTTTCCATCCGTGGTTGTGGTCGTAGTTCCCCAGATTCAGAATGAAAGGGTTCTGCGAATGTCTGGAGTGTCTGTATAGTCCTGCGGTGAGTTTGTGGATTACCTCCGTGACAGTCTCAAGTCGGTATTCCCTGTGAAGGTCCGCGATGCGTGTGTATCGTGGAGCATTGCTTATGATTTTGAGTACTTCGTTTTGTATGATCTGCAGACGGCGCAGGCGTGTGGGCGCAGCGTATCTCCAGACAGGGGCTGCGTACGTCATCAGGGGTCTAATAACTGTCATGTAAATGGACCTCGACAACCGTCTGTTCAGTGTGCTATTCCTATTGAGCATAGGGTAGAGCTGTTTGAGCCTGGCGCTTGCTCTGTTGGTCATGTGTTGTATGTGGTACCCCCAGAGTAATTTCTGGTACAGCCAGACACCAAGGTATTTGACTTTCTCACGGAAACGTATTGGGCGTGCATGTAGTGTTATTGGTCTAGAGCAGGGCCGGCCAAACGCTGCACAGTGTGCAGACGTGCGGTAGTGCTGCACATGTGCGCACGTGTGCGACAACGAGCGACAGCGACATCTGTTATTAGACATGTGTCCTAAATGAACGACGGCGTCTCCACTTCCCTGTGGTACAAGCAAGAGCGCAACATAACCAGTCTCGTTTACCCCTGGTGACCGTAACCTTAACAGAGAAGTACTGAGAAATGGCAAGTACTGTGACAAAGCAAAGGACGGGAGATCTATGTCCTCAGGCGTTTAAAAATGACTGGGAACTGCAATTCTTTTTTGTAGCCGTTGGCGAAAACTCACAGTGTTTGCTGTGCCGCAGAATAATAGGCGGCCAGCGTAAGTTTTCAATTGAAAGACACTACAATACACATCACAAAGACGAGTGTAGTGTACACAACAGTGAAGAACGGCAAGCAAAATTAAAAGTCCTCAAGAAAAGGGATGAGACACATCAACTCGATTTTACTGTACGTCAAAGTAACTGATACTTCTTGAACTCTTAGTTTCTTGTGTTACATTTATGTCTGTTTCACTGTACGCTGTACAATGTACTGTTATTCAATTTTCCAGAATGACAACCACACTAAATCTTCACTGCGAGCAAGTTTTAAAATCGCATTAAGAATTGCACAATCTGACTTCTGAATGCGCAATCGACCTTTTCCGAATTGGAGTTTGTGAAAGGGTGTCTGATTGATGCTGCAGAACTTGTGTGTCCCAAAAACGTTAGCAGGTTTCAAGAAATCAGTCTATCCAAACAAACAGTGACAAGACGTATCAGTGCTATGGCCGGCGATCTGTACAGGCAGCTAATAAATAAGGCTAAATACTTTGTTGCTTTCTCTGTTGCGCTCGATGAAGCAACACATCTTACAGATACAGTCCAGGTTGTGATATACATACGAGGTGTCGATAACGCACTTTGTGTAACAGAGGAGCGACATCTGTGCGTAGAAACATGCACTACATGAACGCTGACGGCTGCGGCGTGCACGCTGTGACCCGGAAGTAACACATGTGCAGGAGCACCGCACGCGTGCAGAATTTCTGGCCGGCCCTGGTCTAGAGTCTCGTTGTTTGCCAGTTGCTTCGTTCTTCGAGTGAACAGAACAGCCTCGCACTTGTCGACGTTTACTCTAACACGCCATTTCTCTAACCAAGGCTCAGTCACTCTGGTCTGTAATCGTGACGTAATGTTTGATGCTTTCCAATCTTGTGCGAGGATGGCGGTGTCATCCGCGTAGATTGCCATCATTGTGTTCTGTGTGCTAGGGAGATCATTTATGTAGAGGTTAAACAGTAGGGGCCCTAGTATGCTTCCTTCTACATCTACATCTACATGCATATTTCGCAGTCCACCGTACGGTATGTGGCGGAGGGTACCTCGTACCACGACTAGCATCTTCTCTCCCTGTTCCACTCCCAAACAGAACGAGGGAAAAATGACTGCCTATATGCCTCTGTACGAGCCCTAATCTCTCTTATCTTATATTTGTGGTCTTTCCGCGAAATGTAAGTTGGTGGCAGTAAAATTGTACTGTAGTCGGCGTCAAATGCTGGTTCTCTAAATTTCCTCAGTAGCGATTCACGAAAAGAACTCCTCCTTTCCTCTAGAGACTCCCACCCGAGTTCCTGAAGCATTTCCGTAACACTCGCGTGACGATCAAACCTACCAGTAACAAATCTAGCAGCCCGCCTCTGAATTGCTTCAATGTCCTCCCTCAATCCGACCTGAAAGGGATCCCAAAAGCTCGAGCAGTACTCAAGAATAGGTCGTATTAGTGTTTTATAAGAGGTCTCCTTTACAGATGAACCACATCTTCCCAAAATTCTACCAATGAACCGAAGACGACTATCCGCCTTCCTCACAACTGCCATTACATGCTTGTCCCACTTCATATCGCTCTGCAATGTTACGCCCAAATATTTAATCGACGTGGCTGTGTCAAGCGCTACACTACTAATGGAGTATCAAAACATTACGGGATTCTTTTTCCTAATCATCTGCATTAATTTACATTTATCTATATTTAGAGTTAGCTGCCATTCTTTACACCAACTACAAATCCTGTCCAAGTCATCTTGTATCCTCCTACAGTCACTCAGCGATGACACCTTCCCGTACACCACAGCATCATCAGCAAACAGCCGCACATTGCTTTCCACCCTATCCAAAAGATCATTTATGTATATAGAAAACAACGGCGGACCTACCACACTTTCCTGGGGCACTCCAGATGATACCCTCACCTCCGATTAACACTCACCATCGAGGACAACGTACTGGGTTCTACTACTTAACAAGTCTTCGAGCCACTCACATATTTGGGAATCAATCCCATATGCTCGTGCTTTAGTTAGGAGTCTGCAGTGGGTCACCGAGTGAAATGCTTTCCGGAAGTCAAGGCATATGGCATCTGTCTCATACCCTTCATCCATGGTTCGCAAGATATCATGTGAAAAAAGGGTGAGTTGCGTTTCGCAGGAGCGATGCTTTCTAAAGCCGTGCTGATGCATGGACAGCCACTTCTCTGTCTCAAGGAAATTCATTATATTCGAACTGAGAATATGTTCGAGAATCCTGCAACAAACCGATGTTAAGGATATTGGTCTGTTATTTTGAGGATCCGTCCTTCTACCCTTCTTATATACAGTCGTCACCTGCGCTTTTTTCCAGTCGCTCGGGACTTTACGTTGGGCAAGAGATCCACGATAAATGCAAGCCAAGTAAGGAGCCAATGCAGTAGAGTACTCTCTGTAAAACCGAATTGGAATCCCATCAGGACCTGGCGATTTATTTATTTTCAACCCATTCAGCTGCTTCACAACCCCAGGGATGTCTATCACTATGTCCTCCATACGGGAATCTGTACGAGACTCAAATGGCGGTATGTTTGTACGATCCTCCTGCGTGAAAGATTTCTCAAATGCTAAATTTAAAATTTCAGTTTTCGTTTTGCTGCCTTTCGTTGCCAGGCCAGACTGATCAGTGAGTGACTGGATGGAAGCCTTCGACCCGCTTACCGATTTTACGTAAGACCAGAATTTCCTTGGGTTTTCAGAAAGATATTTTGCTAAGGTATGGCGGTGGTAGTGATTGAATGCTTCGCGCATCGCTCTTTTTACAGCAGCACGGATCTCTACTAACTTTTGCCTGTCCTCATTCCCCCGCTCTTTCTTGTACCGCGAGTGCAACTGTCTTTGCTTCCTGAGCATTCTCCGAATTGCACTGTTAAACCACGGTGGGTCTTTTCTGTCCGTAACCCACTTTTTCGGCACATACTTCTCCAATGCGTAATTTACAATGAGTTTAAAATTTGCCCATAATTCTTACACGTCCATCGTACCGGAAGTAAATGAAGTCGATTCATTTACCAAGTGGGATGCTAACAAATGCTTATCTGCTCCTTCTAGTAAGAATACTCTCCTAGCCTTCTTGACCGACTTTTTAACTTTCGTAACCATAGTAGTAATGACAACATCATGATCACTAATCCCTGTCTCAACACTGACACCGTCGATGAGGTCTGGTCTGTTCGTGGCTACCAGATCTAAAATATTTCCATTATGAATTGGCTGTCGATTTAGCTGCTCAAGACAATTTTCGGATAATGTGTTCAAAAGTAATTCACACGACGGCTTGTCTATACCACCTGTAATGAATCCATAGACATCCCAGTCTATACTAGGTAGGTTGAAGTCGCCTCCGACTAATATAGCATGATCCGGGTACTTCTGCGATACAGTGTGTAGACTCCCTTTGAATGACTCTAGAACTGTCACGGTGGAACCAGGTGGCCAGTAATAACACCTCAGCTTTGAAACTCCTGTCTGTGAGGTATGATAGTGTATGAGACGCCCCTGTTGCTTTGTTAGTGTTGAAGCCATGTGTTATATGTTCAACGAGCCGTAAGAGTTCTGTTGTGGAATGGTGATTCCTGAAGCTGAATTGCTTCGGTATGAGGGTGTCATTTGTTATACAATGCCTAGTGATACGTTTGAGGATCACCTTCTCAACAATCTTGCTGAGCGAACTCAGAAGTCTGATGGGTCGGTAATTTTGTGGGAGGGTGTGATCTTTCCCCGGCTTCCTGAGTATTGGGACCTTGGCCGTCTTCCAAAAGGCGGGGAAGTGGCAAAAATACGGAGTCAGCCATAGTAGAATTAACAAAATTGTACTTGATGCTGTTGATAAAGATGAGTGTGTTACAAGCATATTTTTGGATCTTTCTAAGGCGTTTGATACAGTCGACCACAAGATTCTATTACGAGGGTATCTCGGAAAGTAAAGATACACCGTACACCAGAGGAACAGAGGAGTTTTGGCGAACAAGTTGGCAACACTGGTGTTAACCTTGAACCGTTAGCTTTCTCTTCGCGGTCGTTCGGCAATTGAACGTTGCTTCTGTTTGGAGTAGGTCGTGTTTAAAATGGCTGCGCCGCCAAATGCGAAGTGTGCTCCGTCATACGTTTTCTTCATGCAAATGGCCAGCGACCAGCGGATATTCACAAAGAATTTGTTTCTGTTTATGGGAACATTATGAATCGACAAAATGAAACGAAATGGTGTCGTCATTTCTCTGAAGGTATGACCGATGTTCATGACTAACAAAGGACAGGTCGGCCATCTGTGATCTATGATGTCCTCCTTTGGAGAACGGAGGAAGCAATTCGTTCAAAATGTTCAAATGTGTGTGAAATCTTATGGGACGTAACTGCTAAGGTCATCAGTACCTAAGCTTACACACTACTTAATCTAAAGTATCGTAAGGACAAACACACACACCCATGCCCGAGGGAGGACTCGAACCTCCGCTGGGACCAGCAGCACAGTCCATGACTGCAGCGCCTAAGACCGCTCGGCTAACCCCGCGTGGCAAGAAATTCGTGCGAATAGACGTCTCACATCGAAAGAATTGCTTCAGATCATACCGGACGTGTCAATGACAACTCTTTATGACGTTGTGACTGTCAAGTTAGGGTACAGGAAATTGTGTGCGCGCTGGATTCCAAAACTGTTAACGGAAGAACACAAAAAGAAAAGGATGGGCTTTGCACTCGACTTCCTCACACGCTATGCTGAAGCAGGTGGTGAGTTCCTTGATCACATTGTGACAGGTGACGAGACGTGGGTTTATCACCATACACCTGAATCCAAGCAACAATCAATGCAATGGCGCCATTCGAATTCACCAAAAGCCAAGAAATGCAAAACGTCGATTTCAGCGAAGAAAATCATAGCTTCTGTTTTTTGGGACAGACAAGGCATTCTTCTGTTGGAATTTATGCCTCCTGTAACGACAATTAATGCTGCTGCATATTGCCAGACTTTGAAACGTCTTCGAAGGGCAATTCAAAACAAACGCAGAGGAATGCTGACAAGTGGAGTCCGTTTGCTTCATGACAAAGCTCGGCCTCACACAGCGCTCGTAACCAAAGCACTACTGAAACAATTCAAATGGGCCGTATTGGACCATCCGCCAGACAGCCCGGACCTTGCGCCCACCGACTTCCATGTCTTCCTTTACCTGAAGTCACATCTTGGTGGAAAATCATCCCACAACGATGAAGAGATCAAAGATGTAGTTGAAATGTGGTTCCGACAACAGGGCGACAACCTTCTATGACTGTGGGATGAAAAGGCTTGTGCACCAACTTAACAAAGGTTTGGATAACGGGGGTGATTATGTCGAAAAATAACAAATAATCCAGTTAATAAGATGTAACTGACGTTTTCTAAATAAATGTTCTATTTAAGGACTGCGAGCCATTGTATCTTTACTTTTCGAAATGCCCTCATAAATAAAGTAGAAGCGTTAGAAATAAGAGGGGTAGCTAACGACTGGTTTCGATCATACCTAACCGATAGGGTACAAAGATAACACATACTTCAAATAGATCTAAACATTTAGTAAAACACTTATCAGAACCAAAATACATTAATATAGGGGTCCTGCAAGGTAGCATATTAGGACCAATACTGTTCCTGATACACATCAATGACTTTCCCAGTAGTGTTACTCATGGTGAAAAAATCCTCTTCGCTGATGACAAAAATATTATAGTCACTGAGAAAAGAAGAGAACCCCTTGCCGAGAAAGCAAATGAAACTCTCAAGGAAGTTTATGATTGGTCAATAAGTAATAAAGTGACATTGAACATAAAGAAAACTATTGCCATGAATTTCAGTTTGAAGAGGAAAAATGACAATGTGAAATTAAATTTGGATGGTACCTCTATGGACTGTGTAACAAATGCAAAATTTCTAGGAATGAATATTGATTCTCAGTTGGCTCTAAGCACTATGGGACTTAACATCTATGGCCATCAGTCCCCTAGAACTTAGAACTACCTTAACCTAACTAACCTTAGGACAGAACACAACATCCAGCCATCACGAGGCAGAGAAAATCCCTGACCCTGCCGGGAATCGAACCCGGAAACCCGGGCGCGGGAAGCGAGAACGCTACCGCACGACCACGAGCAGCGGACAAGATTCTCAGTTGAAGTGATGTGAACACACAAAGGTACTTGCAAACAGAATGTCATCAGCATGTTATACCCTTAACCACCTATCATCAGTGTGTAACATGCAGTGTCTTTTAATTACATATTGTTCATATGTACACTCAGTTCCTAGCTATGACATTCTTTTTTGGGGAACAAATGCACAAAATATGAACACAGTTTTCAAACTCCAGAAAAGAGCCATAAGAATAATAACCAAAAATACTAGTCTAGCTCATTGCAAAGATCTGTTCAGAACACGGGATTTTAACTGCTCCATGTGAATACATTTACCAGTCAGTTGTGCACATCAAAAATAACATTGGTAATTACTGCACAAACAGCTCTGTCCATGACCATGCAACAAGAGATAGACTCAACTTACATTTACCAAGAAAAAATAAATATAAAACTCAAAACAGAATTATCTACCAAGGAATAAAACTGTACAACAAATTACCAAAAGAGATTAAAGAAATTGCAAAAATACACTTATTTAAAAAGGCAGCTAAGAAGTACCTGTTATGCAATACAGTTTATACATTGAAGGATTACTTAGCTAAAACAGAGTAGGCGTTTGATAAAAAATGTTATACAAGTAAATAATAATAATAACAATGATTATAAAATATTCAAGATTCCACATAACACCTTCACTTTATGTTTTTTTCCCTTCTTTTTTCCTTTCTAGAAATACATACCCCCAAGCTATGTATGGCACAATACTAATACCTCTTCCTCTTTCTGAGCCCAACATCTCACTCATTATGGAGGGATGCTGACTCCGTTTTTCAGGATAGCAAATGAGAAGTTACGGTACAGAAAACAGCCCAGAGATCACCAGTGTGTGTGTAGCGAGTGAAGTGTTATGAAATAATGTGTGTATAGTGTGTGCAGTAGCTGATAGTGAGATATGAGTGAACAATGTGGCATTACATTATTTAATAAGTTATTTGTAAAAAAGGTATTGTATACCAGGAGTAAATCTAACGATTGTTTCTAACTAGAAGTCTGTAAATATATGTGTATACGAATTAGCTTATTTTAAATTGATCTAAATACTTTGACATGTCCTATATCCTTGTAAAAAGATAATCTACGTATTAATAAAGCTACTACTACTACTACTACTACTACTACTACTACATCGCACAAGGAGCGAAATAATAGCATTACAGGTTTAACCGCAAAACATTGTTGAAGACTCCTTCAAACACTGTAGATAAGCTTGGAATATAATTCAGAACATTAGGGCAAAGTCTGTTGAACAGGAACTTCACTTGGCCACCTGTTCTTCGCATGCCGGGAAAATACTATTGGTGAAAATTTCTTCCATCACTGGGATTCGAGTCGGCTACCTCAGAGTCGAGTGCCACGGCAAAGGCATGTGTTGGCAGCCTCTACAATTTCTTACCTCTCTAGTTCCTTCCATTACGTAATAGACGATTTCTTCATGCCTTAGAGTGTGTTCTATCACCCGCTCCCAATACGATTCAGTACCTCCTCATTATGAATGCGAAATACCCATCTAATTTCAAAATTTTCTATAGCACTATATTTTAAAATTTTCACTTCTCTTCTTAGCTGCACTGCTTATAGTCCAACACTCCACTTCGGCACAAAGCTACTCTTCATAGAAAATACCTTCAGAAAAGACTTCGTAACACTTGAATTTATATTCAGTGTTAACAAAGTTTTCTTTTTCAGAAACTTTTTTCACGTTATTTCCTACCCCGGTAGGTGCAGTAATGGCGCATTGAAAACCAAAATTGATACTTGACGCATTATAAGGCAGCCACACTACAGACGCCGACATTGTGTCTAAAATGGGGGGAATTTTTTTAACCTGATGGGGACTCTTAAACAAGATGTGAGAGTACGCCAAACGGGTTAGGCAAACCCGCATTGCAAAAACTGACGTGCGTAAAATTATCTTTGGAAGAGATATATGTGGCAAAATGGAAGGTTATATCAAACTTTAAATGTGATCTACGCAGCTAAAACGTAATGGTAGTATGACCTCCACATCGAATGCGCTTCTCTGATAATGGTGTTTTGTCTGAGCTTAATAGATCCGATCACGGCAACTTTTCAACTTTCTCTATCAGGAATCTGATGCCAGTAATTTTCGTATTTTGAGTCCCTAATGGAAATCGAAAGGAAGAAACTTGCGACAGCCGTCGGACTGAAAACAGCAATAATGTGTGCAGCTGTTACCCTCTGAGTCGAGGTAATGAGCAGGTGATTTGGTCCACAGAAGCAACGCTCGCAATGCGTTTAGCGCTTACAATACTTGTGCTTATTACTATTGCTATTATTATTATCTTCTTAGAAATGTGGTACATCTACGAAACTAAATAGAAGCCCGTTTGTTATTATACCTTACGCGTTTCGCTTCCTATGAAGTATCCTCAATGGTAAGTAATTCATTTTCGCTCTGTGTATATAATAAATGTGTATATATAATGGTTGCAAATATGTTACTATATTACAGTTTTTTCGTTATTCTTTTATTATCAGGCAAGAAACGACTTTTAGGAGCTCAACTTTTGAAAGGTTAAATTGTTGTTTGGTTCTGCTTACGATTTTTTGAGATCTCGTTATCAGGTATCTGTGGTCTTAGAATTGTGTCTCGTTATTCTGCGTAGACCAGGATGTCTGATTTTCAACGTTTACGAACAAGTGTCATTTCAACACTATGTACTGACTCTGTGTGTGAGGAAGAGCGAAGGATGATTTTTTCTTTAACGTGTGTTACTTGTGTGTTTACCGTTTATAGTGCTGCCAATTGTCGGTGTATGTTTTTCGGTCGCCGTTTGTTCGCGTTGTGGTGTCAGTATACAATTTGATGGTCGTTTGTTTGCTATGTGCGTGCTATTGTATGTGGTGGTGGACGCTCTGGGAAAAGGGAGGAATTTTAGGGAAGAGAATCGCAATTATTAGTTTGTGTGTGCTTGTGTGAGTGTTTTCTTTTAATAAGAAACGAAATGTCGATGGTGATGATATAAAGTTACTATTCTCTCAGGTTATGTTTTACATCTCGGTAGATTATTGTTTTAGTGGCTAACACGATCAGTGAATAAATGTTGAAATACATACAGGTAACAACTCACTGATGTTTGCGACTCTCTCCACTCGAGTTCACCCCTTTTCCCATAGCATACTCTACCAGATACAATTACACGCATCTACATGAAAAACAAACGAATATTAAGCTGCATTCAGACACTACAACGCTAACAGAAGACAGTTGAAAATACACACAGCTACAGTTTGCAACACTATAAACAGTAAGCTCGAAACTAACACACAGTTTCAAAAAGCACACATTGAATGTGAAATGTTTAAGTGAAACGTGTTCACAAACGTCGAAAACCGTAGATCAAGGACAGACCTAATATCTCCCTGGATCTTCGAAAAGTCAAACTAGTGCCACACACAGGGAACGAGTGTTGTGAAGGAGACTCAGGAGTTCTGCACCGCCGTTTTGGCAAGGCCTGGCCGCGCGGGATTAGCCGAGCGGTCTTAGGCGCTCCAGTCATGGACTGTGCGGCTGGTCCCGGCGGAGGTTCGAGTCCCCTCGGGCATGGGTGTGTGTGTTTGTCCTTAGGATAATTTAGGTTAAGTAGTGTGTAAGATTAGGGACTGATGACCTTAGCAGTTAAGTCCCATAAGATTTCACACACAGTAACATTAACATTTGGCAAGGCCTCAGTGGAGGCCAGGAACTATACACTGCGACCCCTCCTCCTCTGGCGGGCGAAATACGGATAGTAAAAATTTTCCGCTACCAAGATTCGAAACGGCTAGCTACAGAACCGTGCAACTCAAATATTATGAAATTAAAATACTATTTACATTTTACCATATTCTTCTTTCCAACTGGATATGCGTTATACAGGCTGAACATTAATAAAACCGACAAACTGCAGAGACCGATTCCTTGGTGGAAACAGAGGAAAAATGTCCTTTGAACGAGTGTCCGGTAGTGGGCGGTGTGTGTGCAACGGCAGCAAATCGTCCCGGAAAACAGTACGGAGTTGCATCGCATCCACATCACAACAGATGTTCAAAATGGCCTCCATGGTAGCGGTTGTCATGCAGTATACACATAATAGTACTTTGGCTTACACCCTACTGGAGGACCACTTGCGTGGAGCTTGTACTAAGGTTCGTCACAGTATCCTGTAGAACCCGATCCTCCATATTTGGTGTACGCAGAGACAGCCGCCTACCTGCACGATCGCCTGTCTGAAAGGAGCCATAATCACACAAACGCCAAATCAAGGCGTTGTGTGATATGTTTGGTGCCTGTGAGGGTATTTGTTTTGATATAGCCATGCTGCCTCTTGACTGTTTCATTGTGAACGGCCTTACTCGAACACCAACTCGGCTTATTCCCGACATGAACAACGGACCATTACGTTGCTTGCAGTACACTGTGTCAATCACACAGCCTGCAACACACGAGGAGGGTCTGAGAACTGTGGGACTTAACATCTGAGGTCATCAGTCCCCTAGAACTTAGAACTACTGAAACCTAACTAACCTAAGGACATCACAAACATCCATGCCCGAGGCAGGATTCGAACCTGTGACCGTAGCGGTCGTGCGGTTCCAGACTGAAGCGCCTAGAACCGCTCGGCCACAACAGACAGCAACATACGAGGAACTCGCGGCACGTGGTCTGAGAAGCGTTCATTCATCAGCGCCATCTACCGTGCAAACGATGCATTTCCGAACTTTTTTCCTCCATTTCCAGCCAGGAAATCGTCCCTGCAGTTTATCGATTTTATTACTGTTCACCCTACAATTTTGGTACGACAGGGTATTTCGAAAGGATTCATCAGATTTCACCACACTACATCTTGTACATTTTGTTGGGGTAGATTTTAATTTATGTATCGAAACTAAAAGTTTACCTGGGTGCCAGTTGCTAATTCATACAACTGCCTGCTCATATGGCTGCCGATACGAGTCTGCTTACTGTAGCTACCTCGTTCGCTCATTCATCCCAAAATGAGCATTGAGGCGAGATAGCGACAACATAGCAACAAAAAACGTTTTGCGTTCTCCGTTTCAGCAGGGTGGAACACCGCTGCCTTGCTACCTGAGTGGAAGAGTATTTATTAACGATGAGCTCCGCCGTAAGAGGCGTCATTGAACATCTGCGAAAGGTAAACGAAAACTTGGATCCTAAACGTACACTGTCGGATCAAAAGCCTCTGGGCTTCCCTATTCAATACGAAATTCGAAATTTACCACTAGATATTGCGAGAGGCATAGCCAGCAGTAGAAAAAGAGACGGGGCGGGTGAATTGCGTTGTCAGTATAGAAGCGGTAACATACCAGCAGACTGGGTCGGTCAGGAGAGCTTAGTGATATCCACATGTTATCTGAGTAACAGATTCATCAGGGGCACTTCAACCCTTCTAAAGCTTCAAGTGAGCTTTTGATGATGTGATCGTAACGTGGAAACGCCAAGGAATAACTACAGCTGAACGAAGTGCAGGCAGACCCCATCTACTGACAGACAGGATCCGTCGAGCATTGGGGAAGCAAGAAAAAAAGCAAGAAATCAGCGGAAGGAAGGAATCTCTCGTGAGCTCCAGAGTGCTATCAGCTGTCCAGCTAGCACAGTGATTGTCGGCACGGAGTTAAAAAGAATGGGGTACAATGTTCGAGCAACTCCTCATAAGCTACACATTTCTGTAGGCAAAGCTAGGCGACGCTTGAGGTGGCGTAAAGAGCAACGCCACTGGACAGTCGATGACTAGAAAGGTGTGATTTGGACTGATCAATCATGCTATGTCCTGAGACAATCCAAAGGAAGTGTCTGGCGAAAGCCTGGAGAACGTTACCTTCCATCACTTGAAGTGCGAACAGTGAAATACGGAGGAGGTGTTATGGCATGAGCGTCTTTTTATGGTTACGATGTTGTCGCCTTATTGCGCTTAAGAAAAGGCTAAATGCGGAAGGATACGAACAAATTTTATTGCACTGTATATTGCGCACAGTAAAGGAGCAGTTCAGTGACGATGGTTGTTTGTAACAACATGAGAATGCACCCTGTGATAAAGTAGGATCTGTGAGGCAATGGTTTGTGGCCAGTAACATTTCTGAAATGGACTGACCTGACCAGAGTCCCGACCTAAATCCAATGGAACACCTTTGGGATGAATTAGAACGTCGAATAACTTGGAAACTTGTGGTAAGTTCCTGTGGGACCGAACTGCTGAGGTCATCGGTCCCTAAGCTTACACACTACTTAATGTAACTTAAATTACCAAGCGCGGCCGTCGAATTACGAGTAGCTTCAGATCCTAGTGTCCAACATCACTACATTTTCTGGTTTCGGCTCTTGAGAAAGAATGGGCTGCCATTCCTCCACAGACATCTAGACACGTCACTAAAAGTGTTCCCAGCATAGATGAAGCCGTCAGAAAGGCAAAGGGTGGGTGCCGGCCTCCGTGGCCGAGCGGTTCTAGGCGCTTCAGTCCGGAACCGCGCTGCTGCTACGGTCGCAGGTTGAATCTTGCCTCGGGCATGGATGTGTGTGATGTCCTTAGGTAAGTTAGGTTTAAGTAGTTCTAAGTCTAGGGGACTGATGACCTCAGATGTTAAGTCTCATAGTGCTTAGAGCTATTGGAACCATTTGATTTGCAAAGGGTGGACACATCCCATATTCAAGTCTACTAATAGGTGTGCGGATATTTCGTATCGGATAGTTTTACGCCTCTCTTCCAACAGCTTTATGTGAATTTCAACACCGCATAGTAGTAGCAGTGAACACAGTAATATGTTCGCCAAAGTATGGAATGTTGATATGACTATCATCTGAACATTTGTGACAAGATCGGCGGAGGGTACATAGAACATCTGTTCAAAGGTAAATAAAAACCTTGGTCTTAGACGGAAAGGATGTATGTCCTTGCGTGTGTAAGATACTTGTACCGTCGGTTGAATGTTTTGAAAATAAAAACTTTGCAGCCCTGCGCTGAAGTTAAAATTTCCCAAGCTTTCGATCTTCATTCGTGTGGGAGATTCTGTCTTCTGAAATAGGATGAATTATATTTAAGAACCCTGTATGTTGTAAAAGTATATGCTTTAATACTTGCAGAACGCAGATATCGAGTCATTTTCGGTACACCAAAGTCACGTTTTGCGTATTTACGTCTGGCACTAAAAGAAATGATCTCATTGCATAAGGAAGGATTACATACGCTGTGACACAATAGTTGCGTGCGTCACATTCACTATCGCTCACTGTAACATTGGAGGCCAAGGACGTATGGTCTCGTGTGGTGTCTACTAAAAAAGTGCTGAACCGGCCAAAAGTCTGACCCCTGCGGCACAACATTAAATATCAGTTTTATGTAAAAATTGGCTTTTTGCAGTGGGGAACAAATGCAGGTCGTGCATATGAGAGTAAACTGCTGGCCATTAAAATAGAGACATCATGAAGATGGTTCCAAATAAACGTCAACTGGCATGAACTGAACTGTGAAGCTTGGATATGCAAATGAATCACATTATAGAGTAACTGGTAGGAGTGACCCCATCTATAAGATGCGTCTGAAAATTTCGGTGAATGGGCTCAGACAATAACGAAAACAAGAGTTTCACACAAATTACCTTTACTGGCCGCCAAAGTAATTATCATTATCTAGAACATATTTCCGATATCAGTTGTGAAGCTGTTGGAAACTGTCAGCAAAAGCTTCTTGTGGAATCGTTCGAAACACCGCAGTCACGCGTTGTTGCATACCCGCATCATTACAGGAAGTGAAACGTGGTGCTACCAATGCGATCCGGAAACCAAGCGACAGTCAATGGCACGGTGTTCAGCCTCTTCCCCACTTCCCTAAAAAGGTCGGCTGACAAAATCCAAGATCAAGACGAAGTTGATCGTCTTTTTCGACAGCAAGGGGTCAGTCATCATGAATTTCTACCCGATGGAGGCAGGGAATACGATGAACACCAGGCCACTGGCTGCCGCTTGGTTCCGGGTCGTACTGGTAGCACCAAGTCTCACTTCCTATAATAATGCAGATACCCAAAACGGTGTTACGAATGAGTTCACAAAAAGCGTTTGCTGAAAGCTCCCAACTGCTTTACAACCAACGTCAGAACCGTGTTGTACCTAACGGGGGTTACTTTGAAGGTCAGTAGAGGTATTTTGTTTGTATCTCTTGTTTCATTTATTTTGTGAGACCACTCACTAAACTTTTCAGACGCACTTTGTTCGAGAGGCATTCAAAGAGTAACGCAACACTTTTTTTTCTGAAAGCAGGTTGATTTTATTCTGCATTCCAATACACCTCTCATTATTTACCACTCTTTTGGTTACAAAACCCTATTTTTCGAGATAATCTCCGTTCAATGCGACGGTCTTACGGCACTTCACTGGGAGGGCGTGTATGCCGGCATGGTACCACTCTACTAGTCGACGTCGGAGCCAACGTCTAGCAACATCAATAACCTCCCTGCCATCCACATACTGCTTCCACGGAGTCCATCCTTCATAGGGCCAAACAGGTGGAAGTCAGAAGGTGCAATATCCAGGCCGTAGGATGGATGAGAAGAGCAGGCCAATGAAGTTTGTGAGCTCCTCGAGGGTGTGTCACCGCCACCAACCGAGACGTACAGTTTTGCAGCGAGATGTTTGATTATGATCCATCGATTACCTCAAATGAGAGTGTCCACACGTTCCAACATTGCAGGAGTCACAGCTGTTGCTGCCGGCCGGCACGCGGGAGATCGGACAGGTTTGTACGACCTAGTTGCGATGGCGTCAGACGCCCCGCCAACGATCCGCCGTGCTTTTGTTCACTGCCAGGTCTCCGTAGACATTCTGCAAGCGCCTATGAATATCTGCGATACTCTGGTGCTCAGCCAAAAGAAACTCAACGACAGCTCTTTGCTTGCAACGCACCTCCGTTACAGAAGCTATTTTGAAGACTACATACAGCGCCGCCACCTATAGGAACTTCATGAAACTATAGGGGCTATGTCCCACAGCAAATTCTGCATTTTTTCAGCCGAAACTGGCCGAGGAAAAAATTGGTGCCATACTTATTGAGCCTCCTCGCACAGACTGAATACAGGGTGAAGCACATAAAATATAATACCCCTTTTATATCGTGAACGGCTCCAGGTATTAAAACGAGATTTCCGGCAAAGACGCATGTACTTCGGTATGTGATAAATTGTCGTAACTCTTGTATCGATCGATATACTGAAGCAAGCATCACTTTTAAATAGCATGATATACCTCTTTAACGGCATCCGAAAACGCTTGAAAAGACGAGGACAGTGATATAATGCCTGTTAATGTTGAGGATGAAACTCTTTGAAAAAGAATCCGAGAAACGTACTACAATTGGAAAGCAATTTGGCCAGAGTAAGTTTTTGCGCTTTACATGCGAGCCTCCGTCGTTACATGCATGACAGGCCTACGTTATTAAGATAAAATCGAATTTCCTATACGACGTAGATACAGGGTCAGCTATGGTTTCTGTATATGGAATTGCGACATATGCTGGCTTGTGACGCATCAAATGAGGCTCAGGAAAGCTATTTCAAATGTGTGTTAAGTCCTCTCCGTTGCTGCTTACTTGTCAAATCTGAAACTGAAACTCCGGTCATTTATCCTTCATAATGATAAGCAGTTGTATTCATAGAAAAAAAAACTACTTTATTAACTCTCTTAGATTTGAAAAAAAAAAGAAATAACAATACCTGACATGTCTTCGCTGTAGACGCCTGAATGCTTCTTAATGTGAACCACCTGCTGTCGGACAAATGTGCTTATAAATACTACTCGAAACTGCAATTAGACGGTATACACTCTAAATATACTAAACAGTTTATTCAGACTCACTGACAAAATGTCACAAAAAAATACTTTTCTTAACGAAACGTAGTTTCACAGTTCACTTAAGTATATGCTCAAATTGTTGACCATCGGCTGCATGGTACATTTGTAGTCGCCCCTCGAAAGACAGATGAACAGATGAAAGTACATTGGTCGATACGCCGCTGCGTGCTGTGGCGATTCGACGGCGCTTATCGTCTTGAGTAGTTGGAGCTTCGCAATAGACTGCATCTTCTCCTGCTGTCCGAAGAAAGAAATCAAGAGGAGTCAAATCAAGAGACTTGGATAGCCATCGTACCGGAGAATTTCGTTCTATCCAGCGGGGAGGAAACTTTTCACTCAGTATTTGCCGTACAACACGGAAGAGTGAGTTGGACAGTGTCCGCAGCTCGTGGTCGTGCGGTAGCCTTCTCGCTTCCCACGCCCGGGTTCCCGGGTTCGATTCCCGGCGGGGTCAGGGATTTTCTCTGCCTCGTGATGACTGGGTGTTGTGTGCTGTCCTTAGGTTAGTTAGGTTTAAGTAGTTCTAAGTTCTAGGGGACTGATGACCATAGATGTTAAGTCCCATAGTGCTCAGAGCCATTTGAAACATTTGAGTTGAACAGCCATCGTGTTGGAACGACGTACACTGTAGGTTATCCAGTGATACCTCTTCTAGCAAAAGAGGTAGAATGGCCCTAAGAAAATGTGCATGAGTATTTCCATTTAACAACCCCAGTACGAAGTAAAGTCCCACAATGGAATTTCCTGTGATGCTGCACCGTAGGTAACGGTTGATTGTCGTTGTTGGTGTACCTGAAGAAGCCAGCGTGGATTTTCAGCTGCCCACTAGTGCATGTTACGTAAATTTACGTTACCATGGTCTTAAACGTTAGTTCGTTGGTAAAGAGCACACGCTCGAAAAACGTAGTGTCGTCTCCTAAGAGCTGCAAAGCAAACCAACGAAATTCTATGCGACTTCTGAAAACACGTACTTAATGTGCCTGATGTAGCGACAGATGGTATTGGTGGAATCTATGTCGATGTAAGATGCGAATAACACTCCTGTGCATATCTCACATTCTTGGCAATACATCTCGTGTCACCATTCGCCGTATAAATCTAGCACGTCTTCCTCCCCATTGGCATACATGTCTGTACTGTAAACAGTCACAAGGCTTGATACAATGACGTAGCTTGGCATGAGCGTGTTTACAACGCAGTAGCCGATTCCGGCCGACTTACCTTTCAGATGTTGAATAAAAAAATGGTTCAAATGGCTCTGAGCACTATGGGACTTAACTACTGAGGTCATCAGTCCCCTAGAACTTGTTGTTGTTGTTGTTGTGGTCTTCAGTCCTGAGACTGGTTTGATGCAGCTCTCCATGCTACTCTATCCTGTGCAAGCTTCTTCATCTCCCAGTACCTACTGCAACCTACATCCTTCTGAATCTGCTTAGTGTATTCATCTCTCGGTCTCCCCCTACGATTTTTACCCTCCACGCTGCCCTCCAATACTAAATTGGTGATCCCTTGATGCCTCAGAACATGTCCTACCAACAGATCCCTTCTTCTGGTCAACTTGTGCCACAAACTTCTCTTCTCCCCAATCCTATTCAATACTTCCTCATTAGTTATGTGATCTACCCATCTAATCTTCAGCATTCTTCTGTAGCACCACATTTCGAAAGCTTCTATTCTCTTCTTGTCCAAACTATTTACCGTCCATGTTTCACTTCCATACATGGCTACACTCCATACAAATACTTTCAGAAATGACTTCCTAACACTTAAATCTATACTCGATGTTAACAACTAGAACTTAGAACTACTTAAACCTAACTAACCTAAGGACATCACACACATCCATGCCCGAGGCAGGATTCGAACCTGCGACCGTAGCGGTCACGCGGTTCCAAACTGACGCGCTTAGAACCGCACGGCCACACCGGCCGGCCAGATGTTGAATATGTCTCGGATTCTTTTGCGAAGAGTTTCATCCTTATCCTTAACAAGCTTTGTAGCACTGTACTCGTCTTTTCAAGCGATTTCGGATGCCATAAAAAAGTATATCATTCTATTAAAGAACATACTTGCATCAATATCTCGATCGATACAAGAGTTAAGACTTCATATGACATTCAGAAATACCTGCCTTTTGTCGTGGTATCATTTGCGGAAAACCTCGTTTCGATATCTGGTGTCGTTCATGAAATAAAAGGGGTGTTACGTCTTACGTGACTCACCCTGTCTAAAGAAAAATTGCACAGCGGCTTTCTCATTCACATATCGGGTTCGAATACGGTTGCTTATGAAAAGATCATGTTATGCGTCTGTTAGAAGGAAAAAACCTTTACCAACACACGTCGGAATTCGACAGCAGCAGGATTGTGGTATATCGAGACTGTGATTTGTCGTAGCACAACGTTGGTCGCCATCCTACGACTGTCATGTATACAGCGGTATATCGAATCGATGGGTTTAGAGGGGCCAGATGCAAAGCAATAGAGAACTTCATGCTGTTTAGGGCCTCGAACAATTATTTTTAAGGTCTTCTATGTCTTGATAACGTTTCCCTTTCATGTTTCTTTTCATACTTAGGAATAAAAAGAGTCACAGGGTGCCATGTTCGGCGAGTAGGATGGTACAGAAACCGTTATTATTTGATTTTTGATATAAAAAAAAACTGCCTGACACTCAATTCATGGTGAAAACTAAACCTACATTGTCTTCACGTGGGGTCTCACTTGCCATATTTTCTTTGGTCATGGTGGTGGAGTCTTCCATTGGCTGAATTGTTGCTTGATTTCTCGATCGCGTCCACAGTTCCACGATTCACCGCTCGCAATGACTTTTGCTCCAAAACCGCAGAAGTTTGTGATCGTTCAGTTCTCGGCAAACGATTGGCTCTGTGGTCGTCAGAAAAGTCACCTGAACGAATTTCATCGCAAAACGTTTCATCTTCAAACCTTCAGTCAAAAAGCTTTAGTTTGAACTCCAGTATATTCGAGTCATTTCCACCAGTTCATCGACAGTTCTGCGACGATCATATATTATAGCAACAAGGATTTTTCCATTGTTTTCTTCCTCTCTGGAAGATAAAGGAAGTCCCGGTTGTGATTTGTCTTTAACTGAAATTTGTCCACTTTTAAAACGAGAAAATCACTCACAAAACACTTGCCTGGCTCAAGTTAGCACGTTGATATTTACCGTCTGCCATTGAAAAATCACCGAACACTCTTACAAAAACGGCCGTGCGGTTCTAAGCGCTTCAGTCTGGAACCGCGTGACAGCTACGGTCGCAGGTTCGAATCCTGCCTCGGGCATGGATGTGTGTGATGTCCTTAGGTTAGTTAGGTTTAAGTAGTTCTAAGTTCTAGGGGACTGATGACCACAGATGTTAAGTCCCATAGTGCTCAGAGCCATTTGAACCATTTTTTCTTACAAAAACAGTCACACTTACCACAATAATGTTACCACACCAGGGCCGCTAGGGCAACTGGTACAGAGTGGTGTATAGTGAACGGACATAGCCGGAGAATTTGGAACTATTGTTCTGCCAACTGCATAGAAAAATTCTCGTTGCTTTTGGGTCCACCCTCATATTGTTAGTTCACTGAACAGCTTCGTACAGGCACATTGAAAGGTTTCTACTAGATGGTAGTATCACTTCTGCAGTTGATGTGTGAGTTCTGTGCCAATCTCTTTGGCGGTTTGTTTTGCCGTGCCGTGTCTCACTTACGGCATTCGGTGTTTAGCAGTCGATGCTGGGCATTCGGTGCGGTGACTGCTGAGAGACCGACCGGTCGTTGGGACGCTGTCCCGCTCGTGGCCGGCGTGTTTACTCCGTGTCAAAAAAATGGCTCTAGGCACTGTGGGACTTAAAATGTGAGTCCCCTAGACGTAGAACTACTTAAACCTAACTAACCTAAAGACATCAAACACATCCATGCCCGAGGCAGGATTCGAAACTGCGACCGTAGCAGAGGCGCGGTTCCGGACTGAAACATCTAGAACCGCTCGGTCACAGCGGCCGGCTTGCTCCGTGTCCTGTCTGTCGACGAAGAGGCTGCCAAAGACGTGCCTGCCAAAGACTTCGTCTCCGCTGGGGTTGCAATACACGGGTGATATTCTGCTTGCACGCACAAGAACAAGAATTTACCTCATGCTTGAGTTTCATATCGCTTCTTCTTTTTCGTCATCACCGCTAATTTTGGAAATTAATTTGAAGTTGACAATTTACTGATGGTTGAACTTTTTTCAATGTTTAACGTCCCGTAAGCCAAACTGTTACAAATTTTATCGACCTGCATACCACATGATGTCTAGAGACGTTTAGGTGTTTTGTCTGGTCTGATGAAAGTGGCTAGGATTTACCTAACTTTCACTTGCCCGCGAAAGGCAAAGGTCCCGAGTTCGAGTCTCGGTCCGGCACACAGTTTTAATCTGCCAGTATGTGATACCTATTTGATTTGATTTTGAGAAGTTAGCATTTTTATTTTAATCCTGCAAAACCATCGTCTTCATGACAGATGTTTGTATTACTCTCTTTTTTTTTGTCATCAGTCTTCTGACTGATTTGATGCGGCCCACCACGAATTCCTCTCCTGTGCCAAGCTCAGTGTAGCACTTGCAACCTACGTCCTCAACTATTTGCTGGATGTATTCCAGTCTCTGTCTTCCTTTACAGTTTTTATCCTCCACTGCTCCCTCTAGAACCATGGATTATTCCGTGATGTTTTAACAGATTTCCTACCGTCCTAGCCTTTCTTCTTGTCAGTGTTTTCCATATGCTCCTTTCCTCGCCGATTCTCCGGAGAGCCTACTCATTCCTTACCTTATCAGTCCACCTAATTTTCAACGTCCTTCTGTGGTACCAAATCTCAAATGCTTCCACTCTCTTCTTTTCCGGTTTAATGCTGTGCTCCAAACGTACATTCTCAGAAATTTCTTCCTCAAATTAAAGCGTACGTTTAATACAAGTAGACATGTCTTGCCCAGGAATGCCCTTTTTGCCAGTGCTAGTCTGCTTTTGATGCCATCTTTGCTCCGTACGTCATACGTTATTTTGCTGCCTACGTAGCAGAATTCCTTAACTCCGTCCACCTTGTGATCACCAATCCTGAAGTTAAATTTCTCACTGTTCTCATTTCTGCTACTTCTCATTGCTTTCGCCTTTTTACGATTTGCACTCAATTTATATTCTACACGCGTTAGACTGTGCATCCCATTCAACAGATCGTGTAATTCTTCTTCACTTTCACTGAGGACAGCAATGTTATCAGCGAATCTTGTCATTGGTATCCTTTCAAGTTGAATTTTAATTCCACTCTTGAACTTTTATTTTATTTTCGTTATTGCTTCTTGAACGACACAGGTGAAAGACTATATCTCTGTCTTACATCCTTTTTAATCTGAACACTTCGTTCTTGGTCTTCCTCTCTTATTGTTCCCTCTTGGCTCTTGTAGAAATTGGATATTACCCGGCTTTCCGTACAGCTTATCCCCATTTTTCACAGATTTTCGAACATTTTGCGCCATTTTACACGGTCGAACGCTTTTTCCAGGTCGACAAATTCTATGAGCGTGTCTTGATTCTTCTTCAGTTTTCCTTCCACTATCAACCGCAACGTCAGAACTTCCTCTTGATGCCTTTATCTTTCCTAAAGCCAAAGTGTCGTCATCCAACACATCCTCAATTTTCCTTTCCATTCTATCGTATCGCTGGGCTGTTTGTATTATCTGTGAATTATGTATTTTTTTTTTTTTTTTAATACGTAACTTAAATGAGTTTAGATTTCGTTTGGTTAGTAACACCCCTTTTCTCCCCTTGCAACATAACCTATGTTGAGCTAGTAAAAGGGCTTGTTTTCAGCAAGACAAATATCCACACGGACAGTGCAGCGACGTCTGGAGCACCACGACCTGTCAGCTCGGTGAAAATCGTTGCGGCTTCCCTTGACGCGACAACAGAGAGGCGCCAGCAACAACACTGAACGCAGGCATGGCCTCACATTATCTTTGAAGATGAGTGTCTGTTCAGCGTACAGCAACACAATGAAGATATCTGCGTGTGGAGGCTCCAAAGAAGCAAAACGTGGCCAGATTACATTCATACGATCCGAGCGCCCGGCGCCATGATATGGAATGCCATTGGGTATAAAACAAGTCCACCTCTGGTTCACATAGGCGACGAACTGAATAGCAGACGTTACATTTATGACGTGGTAAGGTCGGTTGCTATGCTGTATCTTCGAGCTCCCCCTGACAACATTAAACAAGATAACGCCAGACCGCATGCTTACCGTGCTGTCCTGAAGGACACCAATACAGAGGGTGTTAGAATGATACACAGGTCTTAACACTCTCGAAATCTATCACTCGCTGAATATGTTTGGTTATGGGGTGCTGCGAGATTGTCATGCCAGTACTGGTCAGCCACTACGACTCATGAGCTTGCGGATATAGCTGATGCATCATGGACATTATATATCCATACCCGTCATCTATATATAAATACGCTTATAGTGGTGAATATTATGTTCTGTCTAATAATGTTACCCCGGCAGCCTCCCTTCTTCTTAGCTCCCAGACCAATGTGCTAGTGTTAACGTAGCTTGTTTTCACTGCATCAACTATTGCTAGAAAGTCTCAATTTTTGCGTCTAGTTTTCTACATCAGCATATACGATGGTGTGCTTGAAAACCTATTGTTGTTAGGCATTGTGCTGTTTTTGCGTAAAATTTGCTAATTTCTTTGCTTGCATGTGCCTGATTTTAAGATCTACACATTGAGAATATTCTTCAGTAGCACATGTCGTGCTATAAAATTGTAATGTGGGCAGCACTGCTGTTAAACTACTGTAGGCTACATGCAGTTTCACATTAAGTGACTTCTTATATTTGTAGTTTTCTTTAATCTGAGTCTTAAGCCGTGCACGTTGCCCTCCTATGACAGTCCGCCTTGCAGGCACCGTCTTTGATTTTGTTCGTAAATGAGTGTAGTTTGGCACCACATTATGAGATCTACATTTCTTATTGAAGTCAACACATTCTCTGATCTTTTGCAATTTTACCTTTAGCCGTTGATATTTAAGTACATACTGATATGCCTGGCTAGGCACATCAGTAAGAAGTTTTCGAAGGAGATGAGCCACAGTCATGAAAGTCATGAAAGGATAAACCTCCATTTGACTGGATTTATTTGTATGGTCTCTACGCGAGATATACGTAGGAGGAAGCAGTATATCAGTTGATTCTTCAGAGCACGTAATTTCTCTGAATTTTATCAGTACGGGTAAAGTACACGGTGACGTACAGTATCTTTCATGTAGAGCCTAACACTATGGAGTCTGATGGCTATATCTGTAACTCATTCCGTCTACTAAACTATCCTGTGACGAAACGCGCTGCCCTTCTTTGCATCTGTTCCTTTTCCGCTATAAATTCTACATGGTAAGGGTCGCAGACTGACGGGCAGTGCCAAAATATATGTAGAGGATCGATACTCACTGCAAGGATTACCATTTGAGCCCTAACAATAACAAATATAATTTAATGTCCATAAATAGGCAGAGAGACACATTATTGTATGAGTACATGATTACAGTATTCTCTCTGGAACCAGTCACGTCCATTAAATATGTGTTGTATACGTACGGAGTGATCTGAAGTGGAACGACCACATGAAATTAATCCTTTGTAAGGCTAATGACAGACTGAGATTCATTGGAAGAATCCTCAGGAAGTGTAGTCCACCCACAAGGCTGGCAGCTTACAAAATCCTCGTGGGACTGATATCTGCATCTACTTGTTGTTTACCCATTTTGTTTTCTCCTTTTGAATGCTTCGAGTCACACCTGCGACTGGTCTCATTAAATTATAGATGTCTGCTGTGTTGCGGACAGAAAGAACACAGAGCATACAGTAGTTATGCACGTCAATTGACTTGCAAGCATCATACCTTGTAGTCGCCGTCAGCGCAGAAAAAAACAAGATACGCGATAGCTCCACAACGGATTGCGGCCAGATTGTTAGAGTCCAACGCAGCATATGACACTTCTAAATGGTCTTTCAGGAGGAACCCATACATATTATAAAAATGGTTGTGTGTGTGTGTGTGTGTGTGTGTGTGTGTGTGTGTGTGTGTGTGTGTGTGTGCATGTTTTACATTTGGTCCTAAACCACTGGACCGATTTCAACCAAACTTGCTGTACATATCCCTTGCTGTCAGGCAACAATCGTTGTTAGGCTGAGAAACACCTACCTATCATAATTCAGGAAATGGACGTCTTAAACACTGAGATGCGTGAAAAACTGCCGCATTGTGCAAGGCGTTTAAATTTATTATTTCGTTGCCCTTAACTGTATTCGCAACATATTCTGCTGACGGCATTCACATATGCCGCGGAATGTATCTACACAAATATATAATTATACGACACATAGTTGAATAAATATGACTTCATAAAAACTGTGAGACGTGAAACAATATCGTATCATGCATGTAGTTTTAATATACAAGGAGTAAACGGTATAAGCTACAAAGAAAATCCTGTTAGTAGAACACAAGTAATTGATTTAAAACGTCAGGTAACATGCTTGTTCGCTTCCTACGGTTGTCCCAGGAAAAATAAATAAAAAAAATAAAAAAACAGTTCATCTCGGAAGAAGGATTCCGGATAAGTAGACTCTGGACAGCGCACCCGGATTAGAGTGAGTTTTGCAAAATTTATGCACAGTAGACTGGAAGAATTCATTAAGAACGATCAAAACATTGCGGGGTGCCTGCACCACCCTCTACCCCAACACAGGTGTACTTCTGTAAGCAATCGGTTCGTGTTATTTGCCGCAGCGCGTAATGAAATCGCGAGCGTGAGTCGCAAACACTGGCGAGTGGTGAGTCATTGTAACACGCCGCTTGTCGACAGTCGTCGAGTTAACTGTGCAGACGTTACAGTAACTTTAGGGTGGAAGGGTGATTTACTATCGCTGAACTACGCGATATTCATTTAATTTATGGCGAGGTAAATGGTGTTGCGAGGGCAGCTACACGAATTTATCGAGAACTCTTCCCACAACAAGGACTTCCTGCACATTTGTTTCTGTTCACCAGAGATTTCTATCATCATAATTCTCTACTTTTTACTTGATTATTTTGCAAGTCATTCGTAATGAAGTGCAGTAGTTACCTTTACTTTTTTATATGTGAAACTTATTGTCTGTTCTGATATGCTTTTATTTTATTATTATATAAATCATGACAGAATACGACTTATGAGTACGTATTCAATTTGCATAGTCTTTAAAGACTTGCGCAGAGGACAGAGGCCCACAGTGCGAGGAACGTACACTGGAAGCTGGGTTACAAATTCTGGACCGCATCCACGAAGATCCTATTCATAGTGCTAGAAATATCGCCTGCCAAGTGGGTGTATTGCATAGTCGTTCACTGCACTTTGAAAGAGGAGCGTCTGAGGCCTTACCACATTCAACGTGTACAAGATAAAACGTCAGGTTTTCTTTGATTCATTGTTTGCGTGAAACGAATTACACGATCCCGACAATCCGGTGACTGTTTACATTGCTTGTTTCGGTAGCATTTAACCGCCACGCAACATCGTTCTACGCGTCCAATGTTTACGCTGCTCTGGTTCGTTCGTTACCTTTCTCTGACGCCGCGTCAATTTCGGTAACACACAAGCAAGGTCGTGTATCGTCAGTTGACAATGTAAACAGAAATGCGTTTACTATCAATCCTTCAAACATCTGTCTTTTAGGCATGCAAAAATAAAGAACATGATACAACGATAATGGTTCAAATGGCTCTGAGCACTATGGGACTCAACTGCTGAGGTCATTAGTCCCCTAGAACTTAGAACTAGTTAAACCTAAGGACATCACAAACATCCATGCCCGAGGCAGGATTCGAACCTGCGACCGTAGCGGTCTTGCGGTTCCAGACTGCAGCGCCTTTAACCGCACGGCCACTTCGGCCGGCCGATACAACGATATTTCGTTGGAATTTTATGTCAAGCACATCGAGATGTACACCCTGTATTTATTTATTCGTTATTACTAAGACACTCCTATAGTCGAATCAGCTTAAGGAAATTCCTGGCATCTGGCAGTGCTTTCAACAGCTTTCAACTGCGACACGTAAACGTCTGTAGGTAAAAACGAAAACCGTCTATAGAATATGAAGAGACGTTGCCATAGAGACGTTTACATAATCGCGTTGTAGACACGCGTGGCAAATTATGCATATTTCTTTGTACGCCAGTTTCATACTTTCAGAGGTGTTTTCATGAATACGTAGAAATGAAATTTCTTCGATACTTCACTAAAAAGACCGTTCATTCCGTTTATGATAGAAAACTGGTAAAATGAATACACGGACAATGCTAGGTTTGTCAACTAGTAGTAAATATTTTTGGAGGTAGTAGTATTGATTAATTAGAATAAAACGTTTCATACAGGGAGCTCACAAATTCCCGTTACGAACTTGTAGAATTTGTAGACGGGAATGAGTTAATAATATTTTGAATAGGAAAGCATGTCCGGAAACTTCACCCAACGGTGCTATAGAGCGTAAAAGTTATAGGCGTCGGTGGCTGTAAATGTGTCTACATCGAGGGTGATTCCGTGATGATGTTACAAACATCCTATGATGACGGAGAAGGATAACTGTATCAGTCTGAGGTAAGGGCCCCACTACTGGAAACGAACGAGTCGAAAGTTATAATCGAAACTCTTCTGATACCTCTGGCACTGGAATGCATGTACTGCTACTGTTGTTGCTAAGACTGCAGGGTAGGCAACTTTCGGAGGTGGTAGTTTGGACCAAACCGAGAAAAAAATGTATAGTCAACATGGGCTCTAAAATACTTGTTCAATAGAAGAGTTGTGTTTCACAGCAACGAAGATGAACAAGTGCTCACAGCTACTTAGGTATAAATTTTAGAGTCCATGTTTGCTGGATATTTTTTCCTTGTTTTCGTCAATCTTGCCACCTCTGAAAGTTGCCTACATTACAATCTTAGGAACAACCGTACCGATACATGTATTCCACTGTCAGAAGCATCAGATGGGTTTTCCCTTATGACTTTAGATTCGTTCGTTTCCGGTTCAGTGACTCTTGCCTCAAATTGATATATTTATCCTTCTCCATCATCCTAGGAAGTTTGTAACATCATCACGGAATGACGCTGTATACAAGGTGTTACGAAAATGTACGGCCAAACTTTCAGGAAACATTCCTCATACACAAAGAAAGAAAATAAGTTATATGGACATGTGTCCGGAAACGCTTACTTTCCATGTTAGAGCTCATTTTATTACTTCTCTTCAAATCACATTAATCATGGAATGGAAACACACAGCAACAGAACGTACCAGCGTGACTTCAAACACTTTGTTACAGGAAATGTTCAAAATGTCCTCCGTTAGCGAGGATACATGCATCCACCCTCCGTCGCATGGAATCCCTGATGAGCTGATGCAGCCCTGCAGAATCGAGTATTGTATCACAGCCGTCCACAATATGAGCACGAAGAGTCTCTACATTTGGTACCGGGGTTGCGTAGACAAGAGCTTTCAAATGCCCCCATAAATGAAAGTCAAGAGGGTTGAGGTCAGGAGAGCGTGGAGGCCATGGAATTGGTCCGCCTCTACCAATCCATCGGTCACCGAATCTGTTGTTGAGAAGCGTACGAACACTTCGACTGAAATGTGCAGGAGCTCCATCGTGCATGAACCACATGTTGTGTCGTACTTGTAAAGGCACATGTTCTAGCAGAAAATCAAGACATCACCAACAATGCCTGCCCAAACGTTCACAGAAAATCTGTGTTGATGACGTGATTGCACAATTGCGTGCGGATGGATTCTCGTCAGCCCACACATGTTGATTGTGAAAATTTACAATTTGATCACGTTGGAAGGAAACCTCATCCGTAAAGAGAACATTTGCACTGAAATGAGGATTGACACATTGTTGGATGAACCATTCGCAGAAGTGTACCCGTGGAGGCCAATCAGCTGCTGATAGTGCCTGCACATGCTGTACATGGTACGGAAACAACTGGTTCTCCATACAGTGACGTGGTCAACGTTACCTTATACAGCAGCAACTTCTCTGACGCTGACATTGGGGTTATCGTCAACTGCACGAAGAATTGCCTCGTCTATTGCAGGTGTCCTCGTCGTTCTAGGTCTTCCCCAGTCGCGAGTCATAGGCTGGAATGTTCCGTGCTCCCTAAGACGCCGATCAATTGCTTCGAACGTCTTCCTGTCGGGACATCTTCGTTCTGGAAATCTGTCTCGATACAAACGTACCGCGCCACGGCTATTGCCCCGTGCTAATCCATACATCAAATGGGCATCTGCCAACTCCGCGTTTGTAAACATTGCACTGATTGCAAAACCATGTTCGTGATGAACACTAACCTGTTGATGCTACTTACTGATGTGCTTGATGCTAGTACTGTAGAGCAATGAGTCGCATGTCAACACAAGCACCGAAGTCAACATTACCTTCCTTCAATTGGGCCAACTGACGGTGAATCGAGGAGGTACAGTACATACTGACGAAACTAAAATGAGCTCTAACATGGAAATTAAGCGTTTCCGGACACATGTCCACATAACATCTTTTCTTTATTTCTGTGTGAGGAATGTTTCCTGAAAGTTTGGCCGTACCTTTTTGTAACACCCTATAAATGTACATTTACATATAGACACCGGCGCCCATACTTTTGACGCTCTGTAGAGTCGTTGGATATGGGTTCCTATTCAAAATACGATGTACTCACTCCCCTTTACAAGTCCTAGAAGTATTTAACAGGAATATCCGAACACCATTTATAATACCTGTACAGTTTTGATTGGTTACAGCTGGTTAGGCAGAAAATTCTTAATTTTGCGTCTCGGTATTCCAGTAGATACGGGTTTATTTATCGATTTTGTTTTAATGTTCAGGTTGTGAAATTGTGCTTAAGTTTACGTAATGGAATCTTTCAAGTATGAATGTGGCTGTTATTTTTTGGCCAGTTCTACAGTATCGTTTAAGAATACCGCACGTATTTACCAATGCAGAGTATGCTGATATGGTATTCCTGTACTGGTTTTGCAACGGAAACGCTGCTGCTGCTTATAGAGAATACAGGGTGAATCATCTAAAACTTTTCACCACAAATATTGTAGACATTGAAAGTGCTGTTGATGTGCTGTTTTCACAGAATGGATTGGTAGTCAGGGGCTCTTATTGTTAGCCAATCAACCGATTGTCATAATACTTAGAAAGTGTACTTTTTTGGCAAACATACACTTTTTTTAAATGGAAAGACGCCTATTGACATTAACAGACTAAAAGTGGGGCAAACTGGAACGTCAGTGGGGTTCGTTGCAGGATTCTGGTGCTAGTCTTTTACGAGATATCGTATTTTGAAAAGTCTCCATTCCGACACTTGTTTGTGCCATTCAACCTACATAGTTTCTGTGTACTTTCTTGTTATGTTTGCTTGCATTGTGATTGTGTGTTCCTTGTGTGCATTGCGACTTGGTCCGCAGCTCGTGGTCGTGCGGTAGCGTTCTCGCTTCCCACACCCGGGTTCCCGGGTTCGATTGCCGGCGGGGTAAGGGATTTTCTCTGCCTCGTGATGACTGGGTGTTGTGTCATGTCCTTAGGTTAGTTAGGTTTAAGTAGTTCTAAGTTCTAGGGGACTGATGACCATAGATGTTAAGTCCCATAGTGCTCAGAGCCATTTGAACCATTTGAACCATTGCGACTTGCCAGTCCCTTAGTGTGTGACAGTCCAAGCAGTAGGTCGTGAGTGGACGATGGGATTTACCAATGCAAAAAATTCCGACATGCTCATGATGTATAAAAAGCGTAGGAAGAATACAGTTCGTTCTTGTGCGGTGCATGTAGCAAGATCCCAACAGACTTCAACAATATCGGCAATTATTTATCAACATCTTCAACCAGTTACGCGGAACTGGTAGTGTAACACCTAGACAACGTAACAGAGGGAAACAACTGACGGCAGAAGAGGGGGAAATTAAAGTTCTTGCTGCCGTTGCAACTGATCCGCACGTTAGCTCCCGCGTAATCGCTCGAGAAAATAGTATGAGTCAGGTAAATGTCCTACGGATTCATCATCGACATAGGTTCCATCCCTATCATATCTCTTCCCGTCAGGAACTGCAGTGAAACGATTATGCGAATCGCGTTAACTTCTGTACGTGGGCGTTAAGACAGGATAATCCAGATGTATCATGAATCTTGTTGAGTACTGGAGCCACATTTACCAGTCACGATCAGGTAAACCACCGAAACATGCACTATTGATCTGTTGAAAATCCCCGTTGGCTTGATCAGGCAGAACGTCAGCGTCCATGGAACTTAAACGTGTGGTGTATGATAGTGAACCATCAACTCATAGGTCCGTTTTTCATAGACGGAACACTGAACGCGCACAATTACCGCAGTCTCCTAACAGATCATCTTCCGTGGGTGGTAGAAGAAGTTGCTCTGCAGACTAGGACGAACATATGGTACCAACATAATGGCTGTCCAGTCCATAGTGCACGAATTACTGCAGCATGTCTTCACAAATGTTTCCAAATCGTTGTACTGGACGCGGAGGACCTATACCTTGGCTGTCGCATTCCCGAATTTGACACTTGTTTTTTTTCTCCCTTTTTTTTCTCTCTGGGGAAAGATGAAGGACGCTGTCTGCACCCGATAATATGGAACGACGTATTACTGCAGCCTGCTCGGACATTTCCGTTGAAATGCTAGCACGTGTGCAGCGGTCGTTCCATACCAGACTGCAAGCGTGTGTTGCCGCTGCCGGTGGTCGTTTTGAACACAACCTGTGACGGTCAGCTGTCTCGTTATTGGTCAGGATCCACATAATTAGTGTATGCACTTGTGTTGTTCCTTAGTGTGTGCTACCACAGGTGTTGTACAAGTGTAGATGTGGGAACATTTTCAAAATACGATATCTCGTAAATGACTCGCACTAGAATCCTACAACAAATACTACTGGCAAATATATGAAGATGGTATCTGTTCTTTTGGACATGTCCGAAAGAACAGACACCATAGTTGACCACGCAGCTCGTTAGAATGAAATTACAATGAAATGAATACCGTTAGCTGCATACAGGCGTTGATATAAGTCAATGGGGACAGTTCAGAATTAGTGCCCCGACCGGGACTCGAAGCCGGGATTTCCTGCTTACATGGCAGTTGCTCTGTCCATCTGAGCCATCGAGGTCACAGAGAATAGTGCGACTGCAGGGACTTATTTCTGGGACGCCTGCCGTGAGACCCACATTCGCAACTTATTGTCCCGCAGTATATTCATAGTGCCCGAACTCTTACGGGAATCGGCAGTAAAGCCGCGAGTAATGAGTATGATGGGAAGGGGCACTATGAATATAGTTGGAACGCTCACATAGATAATGTTGTGTTGAAGGCATACGAAAGGCTGCATTTTATTGGCAGGACACTTGGAAGATGCAACAGGTGTGCTAAAGAAACAGCCTACACTACGCTTGTTCGTCTTCTGCTAGAGTACTGCTGTGCTATATGAGATCCTTAACAGATCGGATTGGCGGAGAACACCGTAAAAGTTCAAGGAAGGGAAGCTCGTTTTGTATTATCACGAAATGGGGGGAGGGGGGGGGGAGAATGTCACGGATATGATAAACGATTTAGGATGTCAGTTAATAAAACAAAGGCGTTTTTCGTTGTGGCCAGATCTTTTCACGAAGTTTCAATCACCACCTTTCTCAATGTGGAAGAAGTTTACTGTCGCCAACCTACATAGGAAGAAATGATCGTCTTGATAAAATGAGAGAAATCAGAGGTGGTACAGAAAGATTTGAGTGCTTTTTTTTCCCCACGCGTTGTTAGAGAGTGGAACGGTAAAGAAATAGTCTGAAGGTGGTTCAAATTGCTCTAAGCACTATGGGACTTAACATCTGAGGTCATCAGCTCCCTAGACTTAGAACTATTTAAATCTAACTAACCTAAGGACATCACACACATCCATGCCCGAGGCAGGATTCGAACCAGCGACCGTAGCAGCAGCGCGGTTCCGGACTAAAGCGCCTAGAACCGCTCTGCCATGGCGGCCGGCCTCTGAAGGTGGATCGAAGAACTCTCTGCCAGGCACTTACGCGTGAATTGCACAGTAGTCATGTGGATGTAGACGTAGAAGGTGCAAAATGTCACAGGGGCGTACTACCGGAACCTCGTGACGAAACGGCGCGTTAAGCTGTCCAGAAATGTATTTGCGCTCAACGACACCATCCCTGTCTTTCTGCACAGGACACGGTCACACATTCTACTTCTTTGAGCTCTCAGATTTTGCTTCATCCTCCTCCCTCCCTCATATACTCCTGATATGGTAACAATTGACCTTTTCCTCTTTGTTCGTGTGAAGAAGCCACTGCGGGGAGCGATTTCCAGAATGACAACGAGGTGATTTCCGAACTGGAACCTTTCTTGAGCAGCCAAAATGCAAGCACGACTCCACCACGTCATTCATCGTTGGGGAAAATGTTTGGTATAGAAGAGCGAAAGCGCAGAGAAGGCCTATCACTATCATATGTCATGGTTGCATCTTCATCATTTCTAGGGCCTTTTCTCCGACGTCCGACGCTGTCTCTAGTACGAACTTCACCTATCTATTAGTTTGGGTAGTGACATGGTTGATTTAGAACAAATTCACTAACCCCAGTGTCGACAGTAATGTATCTGACTGACACTATTGAAATCTGCTCATTACGAACTGCACACTTTGTCCGCCTCTTCACGTGACTCAGCGACTCAGTATCCAGTGATCACTAGTAGAGCCCACGCTCCCGTAAGATATATACATATATATACATATATATATATATATATATATATATATATATATATGTGTGTGTGTGTGTGTGTGTGTGTGTGTGTGTGTGTGTGTGTGTGTGTGTATCACTTATAAACTCACATGGGAAGTATTTTATTTTTTTAAATATAATCTACACCGGTTGAAAATGTTAAAATTTGTACGTGCATTGCTTCAAGATCTAATAAAATCAGTAATTTTTTTATGTAGCAGGCTGTGGATTGCTGTGTTATAAAGGTCATGTGCAGAAGAGGATGGACACCGGGTTGTGGAAGTTGAAACAATGTTTGAGAGACAAGAAACTTTCTTATAGTTAAACCATAAGAGGCAGGCTGACAGACAAAATGATTGATGAACTACAGAAGTATTATGCGATGGCCATTAGAAATAATACTGAGGATTTGTTGAAAATGAAGTAGGCAGTGTGGGCTACCTTCTTTCACAGACTGTCAACTGATGAAAAACCAGTACACCAGCTTTGCCCTCCTGGACCTGATTCATGGTGCAATTATCGCAATGCCCAGTACTCAAACAGCTCATACAGCCATAAACATTCCATCCCAGCAGCAGTTACGGATATCATAAAACATATTTACAGAGACCTGTCAAATCCTGAATTACTGAAGAAGTGTCTGCATGGTCAGACTCAAAATCGCAATGAGTAGTTCAACAATCTTATATGGACTAGCTTACCAAAAAATGTTGTTGTTGGAATGAAGACAAAAACGTGGGGGGTCAGTGATGCTGTTATTGCTTTTAATGATGGCAACGTTGGTAGGGTGAAAGTGCTACAGCATATGGGAGTTAATTCTGGAACAAACTGAATCAGAAAACTTGAACGGATGGACAAGGTTCGCGTTGATAAAGCAGAGTATGCTGCACAGTTGGCCATTAAGGAGTCCAGAAATAAGAAAAGAAGAAAACATTTGGAAAAAGATCACGAGGATGATGTACAGTATGGTGCAGGGTGCTTCTGAGTGACTAAAAATAAAAAGAATAGGCATATATTAAGTGAGTTACAGTCTTTTGAAACTTTAGAAGCCGTTCCTGAAAATTTACATTTTCTGCTGCCTTTTTCCCTAAATCTCAGAAACCATTTCGAGTAGAGTATTCAAAATTTCAGGGAGTAATAACATACACATCCAGAGTATACTGAAGTAAAAGAAGAACATAATGCTATGCATAATTAAAATTATTTAGAATAATGCACAAAAAAGTACACAAAATTTTAACCGTGTAATTAAAAAATTGTATTTCCTAAAGCAGTGACTGAAATGCAATTATTGTATGTTCAAATGTGTGTGAACTGCTAAGGGACCAAACTGCTTAGGTCATCGGTCCCTAGACGCTACTTAAACTAACTTAAACTAACCTATACTAAGAACAACACACACGCCCATGCCCGAGGGAGGACTCGAACCTCCGGTGGGAGGGGCCGCAATTGTTGTAGTTCAGTAGACTCAGAACATACAGTTTAACGTCCTGTAAAAGTTTCATATCAATGGTTACAGTGGTTCCTGAAATACAGGGAAGCCAAGTCACTACATTTAACATTTCCGGGATAGAGCATTCCAACTCACCTTAAATCTTGATAACCTGTCATTGTAGCAGCAGTAACGATCTATCAACTGCGTCAGACACTTGTTGCCCTATTCAGTCGTTGCCGACCGTAGCAACGTCCTCTGCCTATTTACATATCTCTGTATTTGAATAGCCGGCCGCGGTGGTCTAGCGGTTCTGGCGCTGCAGTCCGGAACCGCGGGACTGCTACGGTCGCAGGTTCGAATCCTGCCTCGGGCATGGGTGTGTGTGATGTCCTTAGGTTAGTTAGGTTTAAGTAGTTCTAAGTTCTAGGGGACTTATGACCTAAGATGTTGAGTCCCATAGTGCTCAGAGCCATTTGAACCATTTTTTGTATTTGAATACGCATGCCTGTACCAGTTTCTTTGGCGATTCGGTATATGACGTCATAAACACTTAGATGCATGAAAAATTGCTGCATCATGAATGACGTTCAAATTTTTTATCTCCTTACTGTCAACTCTATCCACGACACATGGTGTAGACACTAGCCACATAGAACACTGGATGTACTTGCAAAATTATGTTATTGTACAGCATATAGTTCAAGAGATACGACGTCATAAACATTGAGCTGCCTGAAAATGAAACTGCATGGCGAAATTCACTAGAAATACAGGTGAAATGTGTGTACAAATATATGTGAAATGTATTAAATATATGTGAAATATGTTTGACGTGTGCGTATGCGGCCAAAGTCACGGATAAAAAGCTCATCCATAACCCCTGGAACGCTTTAAATCACATCTGGTAAACATATTAGTTACTATCTGGAAATAAATACTGTGGGGGTAAAAACCACAGGCCTCCTATTGGGGTGAGCGTGACAACGAGGGGAAAGAAGGGGGAAGAAGGAGATGAACAGACAGTATTTGAGAAGGAGGAGATAGGCAGAGACAAGAGGAGGTGGAGGAGATGGTAAAAGTTAATGGAGAGAGGGGAGAGAAAGCGTTGGATACAGAAAAGAAAGAGAAGGAGATGGGTACAGACTTGGGGAGGAACAGATGGGCAGAGAGAGGGGGGGGGGGGAGATGAACAGAGGGGGAGAAGGAAATGGTCAGGGAAAGGGAAGAGGAGGAGATGGACAGAGAGAGAGGGGAGAGGGTGAGATGGACACAGAAAGGAAAAAGGAGGAGTTGGACAGAGGGAGTGAGGAAGAGGGAATTGAGAAAGAGAGGTAGGGTAGGAAAAAAAAATGGTTCAAATGGCTCTGAGCACTATGGGACTTAACATCTGTGGTCATCAGCCCCCTAGAACTTAGAACTACTTAAACCTAACTAACCTAAGGACATCACACACATCCATGCCCGAGGCAGGATTCGAACCTGCGATCGTAGCAGTCACGCGGTTCCGGACTGCGCGCCTAGAACCGCTAGACCACCGCGGTAGGGTAGGACAAGGAGGAATTAGAGAGCTGGTGTGGAGATGGACGGAGGGGAAGGAGCAAATGGACAGAAATGGGAAGAATAGATTGAAAGAGATTACGGGGAGGAGGAATGGCCAGAGAGGGAGCAGGGGAAGATGATGGACAGAGAGTGAGGGATGGAGGAGATAGTCATAGAGATGGGGTGGAGGAGATGGACAGAGAGGTGGTGAAGGAGAAGATGGACTAATAGAACATTGGAATAAATACACACTTGAACAACGCCAGCTACTCAGTTAGAACATAAAAACTTCAGTGTTCATGAACATTTTATAAGACAAAAAGGAAAGTTGCATGTCCAGTCAGTAAAGACATCAGCTTGTAAAACTTCACAAAATCTGACAAAATGACTGCTGAGAGAGAGTCAACTTATATTTACTTAACATCGAATATTAGAGAAAATATAACTTTTAATGTAATTAAGTCTCACAATCTTTTAGAAAGTGTGAAAGTGAAAAAAATTGGACTCAGCAAGATGCGGACCTGTTACACAATGAGAATTTTGTAACTCGGCGCTTCTATGCTGAACTTGGACATCACACGACTTGTATTTTATGTTACGATGTTCTATAGGCTTTAATTGCTGATATATTACTAACTGGTGTTGAATTATAACAAATACTACCAAGAACGACGCGATTATGATGGATTTTCAATGTGCCGTTGCCTTGAAACGGCGTAGTTTCATAACACATGAGTTATAACACGAAAATAACTAAATACGAAAACTCTTTAACCACCATTATAATGTTCCTCACCATTTTATTACAACAAAGAATACTAATAACAACGATTTTTCGAGAGTCCCTCAATGTGCTGTTGCTTAGAAACACCATACACTAATAGGGTGTAATTTATAATGTAAGACCCGCCTAATATGGGCTTCAACTGAAAACGACAAATACAGTATGGCGTCTGGCAACTTTACCTTGTGATGTAAAGAGCGTTCTTGCCTCTTATTGGTTCAATATTTCGTACGACGTTGCCAAAATATCACAGAACTTTTGAGTTTCACGCGAGACACAATGGCTTCTCAACGTGAAATAACGGGAGCTGACGTCACAAAACTCGTAAAGCTCCGCGTCAACGTTAGATAACTCGTCGCTTGTGAAGACGGCTCATGGGTGCAATGCAGACCAACTGCGATAGAATGTTCTGACGGAAAGAATATATTGCAAGCGAACTCGTGTGGACCTATTATTAATGAGTCTCAGTGTGGAAAATTCTGTAGCAACAAGTACGTTTGAAAGTGCAGGGGAACCCCCGGTCGACGGTCGAGCAGACCTGTTAATGAGTTCCATCAGGAGTTTGGGACGGATGCGATAGAACGCACTGAAAGAACAAAAACACTGCATTCATTCTTACAAGACCAAACCGGGTAACTGCTCCAGTGTGGACATGCCGTTATGGAACATTCCAACGAAGCGAATATAATACATAGTAACTCGCAGTCTGGAGGGCCAGTTAATGATATTCGTACATGGCTGCAGCACAGAATGGCTGCAATGGAACATTTCGTAGGAAGTAATACATTGCAGGAGCGAAAATCCAACAAGGGGTGCGGAGCTATTAATGTGTTAAAGGTATAGCACAGAATAGCTAATGTGAAACAGGGAACTTTCGATGCTTGCTAATAACACAGAGTCGACTGACTCATCAAAGAGGCACAGCTGTAGCGCACTAATACATTGTATTAGTTTAATAATTACGTCAAATGCCGCCCATCTGTAGTACGTATTAGTACGTCAAACAACATCCGGTTGCTGACAAAACACCATTCACCGAGGTGGTGGAGGCAGAATTAGGATTCACAGTACGTGTGCTATCGTCACCGGTGCAGGGACGTATTACCCAATCCGTTTGTTTGTTTAAGGCGCAGTGCACTCAAAAACGGAGTGGCGCAGCCGTCTGGTGGCGGCAGAGTAGGGGCGTAGCGCAGATACGACGTGCACGTAGCACACTACAGTGATGCAGAATGGTTGTGCTACGGATATTGTCAAACGTATATTCTTCAGCAGAGTAAGACAGTGAGGCAGTGGATCTTTTGCAACACGTAAACATTCAGCAGCAAAGAAGATACTGGCTGATCCCATAACAGGTGCAAATATTGAAAGAAAATTGATATCTTCGACTTGGTAAAAGATTTAATATGTATTCTGATCATTTCCAGAATTTTAACAGAACGTCAGCAGTGGTTCCGTATAGCGTTACATAAAGTGAGAGACAGAATTTAAAGAAAAGCAGTGACCTGGAGGAAAATGAGAGGAAATATCAAATCATTTCTCCCCACTGTGGAATCAGCCCAACTATGTCGTTAGTTTCGACGTTACTCACATTGAAATAAAGGCACCATCACGTTTGGGAATTGTCGTAGTCAACAAAGAATTTTTTTAGGTTTATTTTTAGGATTAGCAGATTCAGATAGCTTATTTCTTGTAGTAGGCTCAGGTGTATGTGCATGCAATGTCGATAAACCAGCATTTCAGAGCAATTATTATGGAAGAATCTTGCAACAAGGACACCTTAATTTACCACAGTCGGTTGTATTACATGATAAAACGTGTAATGCTTCTCTCTGTTTTGTGACAGATGAAGCGTTTCCACCTCGCACAGATGGAACGAAACTGTTCTAAGAGAATCAGTTGGCAAACGAGCGAAAAATATTGGAAGTCATCTAGTTTAAAGGTGCAGTTTTTTAAGCTGAAAGCTACAGTGGGTTATATGTTCATGGTCCAATCATATTAATGCGAAAAATCTGAATAACCACCTTTTGGAGTGCAGGTGTGCACGAAGAAATTCAGATGGATCTGGAAGGTATCGAAAGGAATGTGGAACCATGCAGACCTCTGTGCAACGGCCGGCTGCGCCAGGTTTTTAAAGATCCATGGCGCAACAGCCCGATCGAGGTGGTCTCACAGATTCTCGACTGGGCTTAAATCCCTGGAGTAAGGTGGCTATAGGAGTATGGTAAACTCATCTTAGTGCTCTTCGAACCACGCACGTACACTGCGAGCTGTGTGACACGTCGCACTGTCCTGCTGGTAAATTCCATCGTGCCGAGGAAAAAGCAGACTGTATGCAGGGGTGGCATGGTCCCCAAGGATAGATGGATACTTGTGCCGACCCACTGTGCCTATCAGAATGACGAGACCACCCACGGAATGCAACGAAAACATTCCGCAGACCATAACACCTCCTCCTCCGTCCTGGACCCTTCCGACAACGGTTGCAGAGCCGTACACGCCAACGGCCATCTGTTGGATGACACATAAAACGTGATTCACCTGAAAAGACCATCTTACACCACTCAGTAAATATGCAGTTGCGGTATTAGCGTGCAAATTCCAGTCTTCGTCGTCGATGAAGATCAGTCAGCATGGGCGCATGAACCAGGCGCCTCCCGCGGAGGCCCGTTCGCAGCAACGTTCGCTCAACGGTTGTTTAGGAGACACGGTTGGTATCCCCTTGGTTCATCTGGGCGGTCAGTTGCTCAACAGTTAGACGTCTATTCGCCCTTACACATCTCCGCAGCCGTCGTTCACCCCTGTCATCTACGGCCCATGGTGCACAGCAGTTGCCTCCGCACCAGTTTTGGATAGCGCCATTTTTCCGTTCACGGTATACCTCAACCACGACGGCACGCGGATAGTTTACAGACTTAGATATTTCGAAAATGCTTCCACCTTTATCCTGAAAGCCAATGATAATTCCCTTTGGACGTCAGATAAACAGCTCCATTTCCGTATGTAAGTAGGCTGTTTAGGTTTTCTTATTGGTAACGCCACGTAGCGCTCTGTATGAAAATCACTGGCTGTGCTGTGTGCAGTCTGTGGCTAGTTTGCATTGTTGTCTGCCATTGTAGTGTTGGGCAGCTGGATGTTAACAGCGCGTAGCGTTGCGCAGTTGGAGGTGAGCCGCCAGCAGTGGTGGATGTGGGGAAGTGAGATGGCGGATTTTTGAGAGCGGGTGATCTGGACGTGTGTCCATCAGAAACAGTACATTTGTAAGAATGGATTTCATGAACTGCTATATATATTATGACTTTTGAACACTATTAAGGTAAATACATTGTTTGTTCTCTATCAAAATCTTTCATTTGCTAACTATGCCTATCAGTAGCTAGTCCCTTCAGTAGTTTGAACCTTTTATTTAGCTGGCAGTAGTGGCGCTCGCTGTATTGCAGTAGTTCGAGTAACGAAGATTTTTGTGAGGTAAGTGATTTGTGAAACGTATAGGTTAATGTTAGTCAGGGCCATTCTTTTGTAAGGATTATTGAAAGTCAGATTGCGTTGCGCTAAAAATATTGTGTGTCAGTTTAGTGTTGATCAGAATAGGTAAAGAGCGAAATGTCTGAGTACGTTCAGTTCTGCTCAGCTGTTTGAAAATCAAATAATGTAAGATGTTTATCAGCACAGTAATTCATAAAGTTTTCTAAGGGGACGTTTCACGTATCACGACTACTGCCCTGTTTACCGCGTCCCCCTAAACGCTTTGTATACCCTAGAATGCTAGTGCTACCACCTGCCGTGTTTGAGTCTTCATCTACATCTACATCTATATAGATACTCTGCAAGCCACCGGACGTTGCATGGCGGAGGGTACCCTGTACCACAAATGGCTCAAAAATGGTCCAAATGGCTCTGAGCACTATGGAAGTTAACATCTGGGGTCATCAGTCCCCTAGAACTTGAACTACTTAAACCTAACTAACGTAAGGACATCACACACATCCATGCCCGAGGCAGGATGCGAACCTGCGACCGTAGCAGACGCGCGGTTCCGGATTCAAGCGCCTAGAACCGCTCGGCCACCTCGGCCGGCTGTACCACTAATAGTCATTTCCTTTCCTGTTCCACTCGCAAATAGAACGAGTGAAAAACGACTGTCTATATGACTCTGTATGAGCCCTAATTTCTCGTTTCTTATCTTTGTGGTTCTTACATGGTCCTCTAGCAGCTCGCCCCTGAATTGCTTCAATGTCTTCCTTCAGTCCGACATGGTACGAATCCCAAACACTCGAACCGTACTTAAGAACAGATCGCACCAGCGTCCTATATGCGATCTCCTTTACAGATGAACCGCACTTTCCTAAAACTCCCGCAATAAACCGAAGTCGACCATTTGCTTTACCTACCACAGTTCTCACATGCTCGTTCCATTTCATATCACTTTGCAACGCTATGCCCAGATGTTTAAACGACTTGACTGCGTCAAACAGGACACTAATAATAGTGTATCCGAACGTTACAGGTTTGTTCTTCCTACTCATCCGCGTTAACTTACATTTTTACACATTTAGAGCTAGCTTCCTTTCATCACACCAACTAGAAATTTCGTCTAAGTCGTCTTGTATCTTGCTACAATCACTCAACTTCGACACCCTATCGTACACCACGGCATCATCAGCAAACAACAGCAGACTGATGCCCACCCTATCCGCCAAATAGTTTACATATATAGAGAGCTACAGTGGTCCTATCACACTTCCCTCGGGCACTCCTCATGATACCGTTGTCTCTGATGAACACTCGGCGTCGAGGGCAACATACTGGGTTCTATTACTTAACAAGTCTTCGAGCCACTCACACATCTGTGAACTTATTCCATATGCCCGTACCTTCGTTAACAGCCTGCAATGGGGTACTGTGTCAAACGCCTTCCGGAAATCTAGAAATATGGCACCTCCATGTTGCCCAACGTCCACAGTTCGCAGTATACATGTGAGAAAACGGCAAGCTGAGTTTCGAATGAGCGATGCTTTCTAAAACCATTCTGATTCGTGGACATAAGCTTCTCAGTTTCAAGAAAGTTTGTTATATTCGAACTGAGAACATATGCAAGGATTCTGCAGCAAACCGGAGTTATGGATACTGGTCTGTAATTTTGCGGGTCCGTTCTTTTACCCTTCTTATATTCAGGACCACCTGCGGTTTTTTCCAGTCTCTTGGGACTTTGTGTTGGGCGAGAGATTTACGATAAATGCAGGCTAGGTAAGGGGCCAATGCCGTAGTGTACTCTTTGTGAAACGAAATTGGGATTCCATACGAACCTGGCGATTTATTTGCTTTCAAATCTTTCAGTGGTTTCGCTACGCCAGGGATACTTATTAATATGTCTTCCACAGGGGACTCTACCCGATAGTCAAATGACGGTATGTTTATACGCTTCTCCTGTGCTAACGATTTCTTGAACGTGAAATTTAAACTTTCGGCTTCCGTTCTGCTATCTTAAACTGCTACGCCAGACTGGTCAGCAAGGGACTGAATCAAGCACGTTGACGTCGAAAATAGGCGATGGTCACATTAGTGTGACAGTCCCGTGTACTATACAGGCACATCTCACTGATACCGAATATACAAACACATCTGAACGATAATTTATCTTAAATTCGCTTAAAATTCAATATTTGAGCGTAACAGAAAAAATTTTATCCTCCAATCTATGTTAATCAATAATACGCACTAAATGTGCACAAAAGATAAGATTATGATTTACAACGGAATTAATATACATTACTGGCCATTAAAATTGGTACACCAGACGCGAAATTTGACCGACAGGAAGAAGATGCTGTGATATGCAAATGATTAGCTTTTCAGAGCATTCACACAACGTTGGTGCCGGTGGCGACACCTACAACGTGCTGACATGAGGAAAGTTTCCAACCGATTTCTCATACCCAAACAGCAGTTGACCAGCGTTGCCTGGTGAAACGCTGTTGTGATGCCTCTTGCAAGGAGGAGAAATGCGTACCATCACGTTTCCGACTTTGATAAAGGTCGGATTTTAGCCTATCGCGATTGCGGTTTATCGTATCGCGACATTGCTGCTCGCGTTGGTCGAGATCCACTGACTGTTAGCAGAATACGGAATCGGTGGGTTCAGGAGGGTAATACGGAACCCCGTGCTGGATCCCAACGGCCTTGTATCACTAGCAGTCGAGATGACAGGCATCTTATCCTCATGGCTGTATCGGATCGTGCAGCCACGTCTCGATCCCTGAGTCAACAGATGTGGACATTTGCAAGACAACAACCATCTGCAAGAACAGTTTGAACCGTTTGCAGCAGCATGGACTATCGACGAGGAGACCATGGCAGCGGTTACCCTTGACGCTGCATCACAGCGATGGTGTACTCAACGACGAACCTGGGCAAAACGTCATTTTTTCGGATGAATCCAGGTTCTGTTTACAGCATCATGATGGTCGCATCCGTGTTTAGCGACTTTGCGGTGAACGAACATTGGAAGCGTGTATTCGTCATCGCCATGTGTTTAGCGACATCGCGGTGAACGCACATTGGAAGCGTGTATTCGTCATAGCCATACTGTCCTATCACCCGACGTGATTGTATGGGGTGCCATTGGTTACACGTCTCAGTCACCTCTTGTCGGCATTGACGGCACTTTGAACAGTGGACGTTACATTTCAGATGTGTTACGACCCGTGACTCTACGTTCAAATGGCTCTGAGCACTATGCGACTTAACTTCTGAGGTCATCAGTCGCCTAGAACTTAGAACTAATTGAACCTAACTAACCTAAGGACATCACACACATCCATGCCCGAGGCAGGGTTCGAACCTGCGACAGTGGTGGTCGCTCGGTTCCAGACTGTAGCGCGTAGAACCGCACGGTCACTACGGCCGGCCTCTACCCTTCATTCGATCCCTGCGAAACCCTGCATTTCAGCAGGATAGTGCACGACCGCATGTTGCAGGTCCTATACGGGCCTTTCTGGATACGGAAAATATTCGACTGCTGCCCTGGACAGCACATTCTCCAGATCTCTCACCAATTGAAAACGTCTGGTCAATGGTGCCCGAGTAACTGGCTCGTCACAATACGCCAGTCACTACTCTTGATGAACTGTGGTATCGTGTTGAAGCTGCATGGGCAGCTGTACCTGTACACGCCATCCAAGCTGTTTTTGACTCAATGCCCAGGCGTATCAAGGCCGTTATTACGGCCAGAGGTGGTTGTTCTGGGTACTGATTTCTCATGATCTATGCACCCAAATTGGGTGAAAATGTAATCACATGTCACTTCTAGTATAATACATTTGTCCAATGAATACCCGTTTATCATCTGCAGTTCTTCTTGGTGTAGCAATGTTAATGGCCTGTAGTGTACTATTCTTTAACCAAAAGTGCAAACCAGATAACGTTTCTGAGTGCACGGAGAGAACCCATGCCATCTGTTGTACTGTGGTGTACCCAAGCACATCTGAAACATCCTGGCAGCACTGTGGAGTTATAGGACAATTCACCACCTACCTGTAATCTTGTTCATAGCCTGATTCACGCCGAAAGACAAAGCTGAAAGAAAAATCATGTAGTGGAATCTTTTCGAAAAAGTTATCGTGCAATGGGCTAACGTATTCCCTAAGATTTCGCTTTATTTAATATGAATGTTTTCTTATTAATTCTCCTACCGAATGATATATCGATCTCAAGACAGAAGGCACGGCGTGTGATGAATAAAGGAAAGATATATGGTTTTCGCTACAGATTAATAAGATCCAAGAAAAGAAAAATACGATTGCCTTATTCTCATTCTTTAGATTTAGAGTTGAATCACGTGGAGCTAAGTGTACCCATGTTCATCACCTCCCAGCACAAAAGCATTCAGGAACAAAGTAAATCTCATGCTTGTTACAAAACTTACGAAGTATTACACAGGTAATTCTATAAAAATTCGAGCCTCCAAACGCTGCGGTATATTCTACACACGTGTGTGACGTAAGGGTTTCACTATCCAGTAGTTAATCAAATGAAGACATAACTCGATTGGCTCAAACAACTATATATGCGTGCATCCCTGTTTCGTAAAAACCGCACAGATTCAGGCCACAATTACCGAAACCCGTTAAGGAAAACTTCTCAGTGATCGTTGGACACAACAGGTACGCGAAATCTTAACTTTACAAAGACAAATTGCACTCCAAGATATAAGGAACATACCATATATTTCAACGTTTCAAATTCCTAATCATATACAAAGTACACGGCTGAGAAGAGGTCACACAAGCTAACATGGAATAAACTCCAGTGAACGTCTTGGCACGAAGCGCTACAAATAACGAACCAGATTATTGTAAAATATTGCAAGGCAAAACATTCATATGACATAGTGCAAAGTAATGTAATAATTAACTGGTTGACATAGGCCCACGTGGGTTTAGAGGAAGTACCACTCAAGAAAATATTTTAGTTATTAATTTCGCGAATCAGTTTACAAAATAAGATTCAAATACGAGGTTATGCTGTAAAGTATTGCCTTCGAATATTTTACGTGCCAACTCTTAAAGCCTTTTAAATAAAACAAACGCTGATAACATTCTACAACTTTATTCTTCATTTCTACATATCTGAATGCCTCTTTCGCTTGTGCGATCCGAATTCAAGTGTGTAACTTGACGGTGTGTAGCGTAACTGTGTCAGTCCCAACTTGGCCCCATCCGATTTTCATCTGTTGCCAAAACTTAATGTACATCTTCCAGGACTTCACTTCGATAGTGATGGAATGGTGCAAGTAGAGATGAGGTTGTGGCTCCGCCAACAGAAGTCATTTTACAGTAACGGTATCAAGAAACTGGTCTCCTGCGGGGAAAAGTGCGTTTGTCGGCACGGTGACTATGTTGGGAAATAAATACATAGACGTAAGAATAAAGATATAGAAAGTTATTAGTTTGTTTTATTCGAAAAGGTCCGAGGGTTTTCACATAAAAATTCAGAGGCGCTACTTTTAACACGCCCTCGTAGTTGGTCTGTGGATTGACCTGTAATGATAAAAATAATAAGTTAATTCTCTCTCTTTAGCGGCCGTAGACACGCCAATTTGCATTTCGTGCAACTGTTTCAGCGTCAAGATCGCCTCACCTTAATGCGGCTGTTAGGCACGTTAACATGAGGCTGGGGAGGGCGTTGATGGCAGAGGACATAGGTCACATCTCAGTAGTGCCAGTTGGGTCTATCAGTATATCGGGTTTCACTAGGTACGGCCTGCACCTTAGTAGGTATGGGAAGGGGAGGCTGGCTGAGCTTATGGGTGACAGTGTAGTGGGTGGTGGTGGTGGTGGTGGTGGGAACACTCATGGAAAAATTCCTGCAGTAGTTGGTGTTAGAGTTGCAACTTTTTTAGATTGAAGTCAGCTGATAAGTATACCTGAGGAAATCCCTCTAATTAAGGGCTCACCTACCGAGAATGTAATGTTTACAAATAGAGAACGAATTAGCATATTTCATCAAAATATAAGAGGTATTAGAGATAAAGTTAGTGAACTGTTTATAGATGTTGACTCTGAAATTATTGGTATATCAGAGCACCACTTAAATAATTTGACAATTCAGAGGCTTCCTTTACCAGGATACAGATTAGCTGGCTGTTTCTCAAGGAGTTCCTTGCTGGGTGGAGGAGTGGCTATGTACGTAAAAACAGTATTCCATTTGAGTCCATAGATGTATCATGACACTGCACTGAATAGATATTTGAATGTTGTGCAGGGGCAGTTGAATTTAGTGAAACTAAATTTCTAATCTTTGTTGTTTATAGGTCCCCTAACTCCGACTTCAGAGCATATCTGCTCAAGCTAGAGAGAGTTCTTGATTCACTTTGTAGGAAGTACCAGAAATTAGTTATATGTGGTGACTTCAATATAAATTTTGTATATGGTGGTGCAAGAAAAGGGATGTTGATAGATCTCCTAAATTCATATGATCTGATGCAGACTGTGCTTTTTCCAACTAGTGTGCAGGGGAATATTAGCACAGCCATAGACAATATTTTTATTCATTCTTCTTTACTAGATGGGCATTCTGTTAGTAAAAGCGTGAATGGCCTTTCAGACCATGATGAACAAATTTTAACACTAAAAGGCTTTTGTACTCAAACCAATGTCGTATTTAATTACAAAACTATGTAGGAAAGTCAAATCCAACAGCAATAGAGAGTTTTTTTAAACCTTGTCAAGGAACAAGAGTGGCAGGATGTTTATAGTGCCGATAACATAGATGATAAATACAATGCTTTCCTTACCACATTTCCCATGCTCTTTGAGAGTTGCTTTCCATTAGAGCGTTCTAAACGGGGTACTAGCAGTAATAGGCAGCCCTGGTGGCCGACTAGTGGGATAAGGATATTTTGTAAAACAAAGCGGGAATTATATCAAAGGGTTAGAAGTAGTCACAATCAAGCTACAGTAGCCCATTACAAACAGTATTGTAAGGTGCTTAAAAATGTTATTAGGAAGGAAAAGAGTATGTGGTGTGCAAATAGAATAGCTAATTCACAGGATTAAATTAAAACCACATGGTTAGTTGTGAGAGAAATGTCTGGTCAGCAGCACAAGGTCGATGATATAAATTCAGTTCGTAGTAAAAATATTTCTGTTACTGATAAATCTGATATATGTACAGTATTTAACAATCGTTTTCTGAGGATTGCTGGTGAATTAAACGAAAGTTTAGTTTCTACAGGAAATCATATAACTTTCATTGCAAATGCCTTTCCGGTATTGATGTCTGAAATACTCCTCTGTGATACAGACAAGAGGGATTAAATCACTGAAGACTAAGGACTCTCATGGTTATGATAGAGTGTCTAGCAGAAGATTAAAGTACTGTGCTGTACATATTGGTCCAGTATTTACCCATATTTGTAATTTTTCCTTTGGGAATGGTCAGTTTCCCGAGCGATTAAAGTAGTCAGTAGTAAAGCCGCTTTATAAAAAGAGGGAAAGGGATAATGTAGTTAATTTTAGACCTATTTCTATGCCATCAGTGTTTGCAAAAGGGTGTGTATGTAAGGATAATTGATCATTTCATATCACACGATTTGCTATCAAATGTACAGTTCGGCTTTAGAAGTCGTTTAACAACTGAAGATGCTATATTCTCTTTTCTATGTGAGTTACTGGATGGGCTAAACAAAAGGTTTCGAACCCTTGGCATATTTTTTGATTTAACTAAGGCATTTCACTGCGTCGATCACAAAATATAGCTCCAGAAGTTGGACCATTACGAAACGCGGGGAGTAGCTCACAACTTGTTCACCTCTTACTTTAGCAACAGGCAGCAAAAGGTCATTATTCACAATGTTGATAATGGCTGTGATGTGGGGTCTGAGTGGGGAACTGTCAAGTGGGGGGGGGGGGGGGGGGGGTGCCCCAGGGATCAGTGTTGGGGCCACTCCTGTTCCTTATTTATATAAATGATATTCCCTCTAGTATTACGGGTGACTCTAAAATATTTCTGTTTGCTGATGACACTAGCTTGATAGTGAAGGACGTTGTGTGCAACATTGGCTCGGTTTCAAATAGTGCAGTACATGACCTCAGTTCATGACTTGTAGAAAATAACCTAACGCTAAATCGCAGTAAGATTCAGTTTTTACAGTTTCTAAAACACAATTCAAGAATCCTGGCGTTTTAATTTCACAGAACGGGCATATTATTAGTGAAAGTGAACAGTTCAATTTCCTAGGTGTTCAGATAGATAGTAAGCTGTCATGGAAAGCCCACGTTCAGGATCTTGTTCAAAGACTTAATACCGCCATTTTTACTATTCGAATGGCATCAGAAGTGAGTGACGAAAATTAGTCTACTTTGCTTATTCTTATTGTATTGTTGACTGCGTTTACTTAAACTAATGGAATGACTTTTTTCTGGTTCATAAACATTTATTTTTATCTGCTATTACTTTTATGCTGGAATTTCCATGATCTCGGAGATTTGCTCCTCAATTTGGGTCTACGGAACTTGACGTATAAATTAAAAAAAAAAAAAATTACCTAGAGCGTTAAAGTGCCTCTTCCGGGATTTGGGGAGGTGTGCTGGCCCCAAATCGAATTCAGCCAGAGGATTAACGACGGGGACTGGTGTACTGGCCAGCCTGGACTTGTTTCTAGACGATTTCCCACATCCAACGTCTCACCTCAGATACACTTCGAAAACGTTACCTCACTTGTACTTGATTCACACTAGGTGCAGACAGTTGGAGTACATTAATTCCGTACCGGAAGGGGGAAGGGGGGGGGAATAGTGACGGCGTTATGAGAGGACATCCGCCCACCCACTGTCACCAGCTTTGCTTCGAGCCATCTAACAATGCCGGTCCTTAGGGCACGGAACATAGTTAAGGAAGAGTAAGAGGACTCTGCAGCAGTGGCGGCGTGGTCCGTCTAAAGCAGCGTGTTCTACACTAATCTGAACGAGCGGCTCCTTTGTTCACACGTTTCCGCTAACAAGGGGAGCCCATCATAGGTCGGGTCAAAGTATTTTGTCTTGGGTGACAGCCAACGACCTATATTAACAACATAAATTGGTCAAGGCGCCGCCATATATGAAGCCAATTGAAAATTTAGCAGCCATGTTCTGCAACGTCAAGTTGGGAAATACTAGTCGTCTGCTAGCACAGGATCATATGTTTGTTGCAGTTGCTGCAGCCAGTCACAGAAACGACACGTTTCGGGAAATGATCCTGATAATGAAGTGAGTTTGTCGTATTTTACGTCGTCTTATGCGTGATGTTCGTGGCGTATGAGCTTCTGCATTATTCTGGTGATTTCATTATAATGTAAACAAGCGTATTTTTGTAATTACCGATGTATCTTTCCCTGTAAATACAGATGCATTCGTTTATAGCTTTTACATTCGGTTATTCTACTTCTGACATGAATGACATTTCACGCCTAGAAGTAGGCCTACTGTCCTGTACATTTATTAAAGGTACATTCAACAAACCATTGATACCGGTGTTTATACTGAAGGCAAATGATGAGTAAAAAAATGGTTCAAATGGCTCTGAGCACTATGGGACTTAACTTCTGAGGTCATCAGTCCCCTAGAACTTAGAACTACATAAACCTAACTAACCTAAGGACATTACACACATCCATGCCAGAGGCAGGATTCGAACCTGCGACCGTAGCGGTCGAAATGATGAGTAAACAAACACTTAAAATCGTGGTTGGAATTGCTGTTGAGGAGAATTACACGTATGTAGACAGGACTTTCTGTTGTTGTTGTTCATGTTGTTGTTATTGTTGTTGTTGTGTAATGTTGTTTTGAGTGGCTTTGAGCAATTGTAATGGAAGCCAGGACTCTCAAAACATGTCATACTGCATTAGGATATTTGTGCCTCGGAGAAGAGCAGCTACGAGATCCCCTACGACCAATGCATACACTTTGGCGGAATTAATTTTAATGAAAAGCTCACAAAAGTTTTTGGGCAAATTTTTATGATCTCATGTAAAAATGGAGTCGTATCTGTACATTATTGACTCCTGGGCTGTACGGAGCTATCCTTCCTTATACGATGGCCTGGTTGACGAGGAAATCGGAATATCAACTTTTTCATTAAATGTAATTCCGGCAAAGTGTATGCCGTCGTATCAACCCTACGACATATACTTTTACTGAAAGGTAAAGAATTACATTTTCACATTACAAAAGTGCCCTTTCTCATCGAGTAGCAAACGGAAATCACAAGTATAAGCAATACCTTTAATAAAATACACGCCAGGATCCGTTATCAATTGCAGGCTCCAGATGCCTGGTTTGCTGCGAAATCATCGTTAGAGCGCGAGGTACTTAGCAACGTTAACGAGGTTGCTTGGCCTAATGATATTCACACCAAAAAAGGTGACTGTGACATTTGTACCCCCACACGTTGTTCATGGTGCTCTGAATGTTCATGCTTTGATTATTTTTATGATATATATCACGCTAGGAAGAGCATTGGTTCTCTTGAAGTGTAACAGTAAAAAATCAAAGCAGAAAATGAAATACTATAATTTATGCGTTTTTCATTTTCAATTACATTTAATTGCATAAGGTAAGATAAGATTGGTGATGATAAAATCTGTTAATTGTAAGAGTTGAAATGCTTATTTCAGTTATGAATAACTCAAATGTATTTCCCGATGTTACAAAAATACTGATGTTACATAAGTCCGCGAGAACACCAGAAAAAAATGACTGGATTTGAATACGAAACACAAATTTTCAAAACAGTGCTTTTAGTCACTACGCTACCGATTCCCTTTGATTTAACGCCACAAACTGAAGAAGTAGCATCGAAATTTGACTGTCATTTTCTCGGAAACTATTGAGTGTTGTCACGTAAGGCAAAATAAGTGGTCCCTTTATTTTCGTCCTTCTTTCCCCATGCGAAGTTACGACTGTATCAGAGAGCGACCTTGCGAGGGTTCTCCTTGTGAGTCCTCTACCTTACTACTCAAGATAAACCCCTCCCCTGTAATTATAGATTCTGCTCAGTTCGAGTGTAAATTGTCAACAGTTAATGTAATATATGTGATCTACACGCATGCCATAATATGCGCGAGAAATGAAAAACTGTTACGAGAAATAGAAAGCTCTCTCCGTACTCCTGCATTCAAAATGTGCACACTGGTATACAAATAATCAGGATACTAACAGGTATCATAAAAATCTGATTATATGCTGCCCTTAGGAATTCACACACATTTGAACATTTGATTATATGCTGGTACTGAATCTGATTCTCTCTTCAGGACCCTTTCAATATTCATTGCCACATTGTCAAGGGGATGAAGATCAGTTGCACGTGGATTTGTTTTGTTGGTATCAAAATTCGTAACTAAAAACCTGGCATTGTGTTGCAGCCCTTCCAGAGTTGTGTGACAGCTGGAATTGTTATGATGAAGAACGATGTTGTGTCTTCGATTGTTTATCCTTATTTCATCAGTGATTTATGGGAATCAAATAGTTTTAAGCCATTCAGTATTAACTTACTGTTTTCTGTTTTCTAAGGCAACTGATCGCAACATGTCCAGTGTAACCAAAGAAACAAGAGGCTATTTTCTTGGAAATGCTTCACGAACGAACTACTTTGGTTCTTTTTGGTTCATCTTGGGACACCCAAGCGGTTGACTGCTACTTAGACTTCCGTTTCCTGCCACTGTGATTACAGCGATTTTACATTTCCTCGATCGAATTCCTTGTCTCTTGATACGAGCTCGCTTTTGATCGTTGCTAAAACTGCACGGGATTAACTGGGAACATATATTTTCACAGATAAATGTTCATCCAACATCGAATGTAATATAGTCTTTTAGAAGGGTCGGCCAAGAGACGCATAAAAATATGTTCCTACACATCTGATGTTCGTCTGTTGTAGAATTTTGGAACATGTTTTATGTTCACATGTTCTGAAATTCCTAGAGACCGAAAACACATCTGTGGGAATGAACATGGGTTCCGAAAAAAACGACCGTATGAAACGTAACTCGCTCTGTTCGTCCACGAGGCTCACTTGTCAGAAACAAGTAGATTCCGACGCCCAGGTTGACGCGTGTTCCGTGACCTCCGGAAGGCGTTCGAGACGGTTCCACACTGCCTAGTACGAGCGTACGGAATATCAGGCTAGCTGTGTGACTGGACTGAAGAGTTTCTACCAAACAGAACACAGCGCGTCATTCTCAACGGAGAGTAATCTTCAGACGCAGAAGTAACTTCGGGAGTGCCCCAAAGGAATGTTATAGGATTATTACTTTTCACAATATGTATAAATGATTTGGTCATAGCGTCGGAAGCTTCGTTAGGCTTTTCGCGGGATGTGCCGTCGTATAAAGAGAAGTCGTAAATGTAGAAAATTGTAGCGAAATCCAGGAAGACCTGAAGAGGATCGATGCTTACTGCCGCTACTGGTTGTTGACGGTCACCATAAACAAAAGTAGTGCACTGCGTATAAATAGAAGGAAATACACGTTATTATATGATTACATGATTTCATAACGAGCACTGGACGCACTCATATCCGTTAAATATCTGGGAATATTCTCAAACAGCGATTTAAGTTGAAATGATCACATAAAATTAATCACTGGTAAAGGAGATGTCAGACTCATATTCATTGGAAGAATCTTCAAGAAATGTAGTCCAACTACAAAGTAGGTAGCTTACGAAACACTCATTCGACCAATGCTCGAATATTTCCCGGCTGTCTGAGATACGTACTAGATGAGATTAGTAGAGGAAATAGAGAAGATCCCAAGAACAGTACCGTGTTTTGTTAGAAGTTCAACCAATATATTGCTTCCTCCTACTTATAGCTCGTGACAAGACCATGGAAGTAAAGTCAGAGAGATCCGAGGTCACACGGAGGCTTACCAGCAATAGTTCTTCCCACGCACCAAGCAAAGAGGGAAGTGACAGTGGTACACAAAGTACCCACCGTCACGCATTGTAAGGTGTCTTGCTGAGTATAGATGCAGACGTATATGTAAATGTCTTCGATATGTCTAAGCGTGTCTGTATCCCGTGGCAAGTCACGTAAGGTAAGTCCGAGAGAGTTGGACTCCTGGGTGAGAAAGACCATTGGCGTATTTTACAAATGCGCTGTAGACAGCAGCTCCCACTACCTGTGAGAAAGCTCTTTTGCAAAAAAACGTGGAGCAAAAGTTTTGCTGTTATTTTCATATTAATTTCTGGAGAAGACCAAAATTCTCTGTCCTGGTAAGCTGAAAATTTTTGTCGGGTAGTTACATAACTTTACTATTAAGGCACAATACTGATTCAGTTATTTTACTACTAGCTTGACAAATGTGTATGCATGAAACTAATCTAAAATGGCCACTGAGTTCGCTATCTGCAGATAGAAGTCGGGGTGGTCCATCTCTCCCAGACAATCGGGAGGGATAGACCAGTGATATTTGGGAAAGACAGACCACGTGTTTTAATGTAGGAGAGATGAACCACAATGAAACTAAGCTTCAAGACATGTGGAATAACCCCACTGAGGATAGCCGAGGTACCAGACTATGGTTATTTGTAGGAAGAGCAAAATCTCATGTAGGCCAACCAACCACTTCAAAGCTCATCAAAAAACCTAGTGACCCCAACCACACAAAAACAGCACAGCTACCTGCACGAGTCAAATGCCTTTACTGACAAAACTTTGGGCTCTACTCCTACAAAACCTAAAACTTCCAACATTATCACGTCAAAACAGGCTACTCCTAGGCCAACACAAACAGCACCTTTTGGAAGAAAATCACCTGCTCCTTCTATTGATACACCCAGGAATTTTAAGAGGAAGGCAGCAACTGTATCCAAAGTGCTAAACTCTGATGAAAATATTGCAAGTGTAAAGAAAAAGACCCCCCCCATGAACCATGGACCTTGCCGTTCGTGCGGAGGCTTGCGTGCCTCAGCGATACAGATAGCCGTACCGTAGGTACAACCACAACGGATGGGTATCTGCTGAGAGGCCTGACAAACGTGTGGTTCCTGAAGAGGGGCAGCAGCCTTTTCAGTAATTGCAAGGACAACAGTCTGGTTAATTGACTGATCTGGCCTTGTAAAAATAACCAAAACGGCCTTGCTGTGCTGGTACTGCGAACGGCTGAAAGCAAGGGGAAACTACGGCCGTAATTTTTCCCGAGGGCATGCAGCTTTACTGTATGATTAAATGATGATGGCGTCCTCTTGGGTAAAATATTCCGGAGGTAAAATAGTCTCCCATTCGGATCTCCGGGCGGGGACTACTCAAGAGGACGTCGTTATCAGGAGAAAGAAAACTGGCATTCTACGGATCGGATCATGGAATGTCAGATCCCTTAATCGGGCAGGTAGGTTAGAAAATTTAAAAAGGGAAATGGATAGGTTAAAGTTAGATATAGTGGGAATTAGTGAAGTTCGGTGGCAGGAGGAACAAGACTTCTGGTCAGGTGACTACAGGGTTATAAACACAAAGTCAAATAGGGGTAATGCAGGAGTAGGTTTAATAATGAATAGGAAAATAGGAATGCGGGTAAGCTACTACAAACAGCATAGTGAACGCATTATTGTGGCCAAGATAGATACGAAGCCCACACCTACTACAGTAGTACAAGTTTATATGCCAACTAGCTCTGCAGATGACGAAGAAATTGAAGAAATGTATGATGAAATAAAAGAAATTATTCAGGTAGTGAAGGGAGACGAAAATTTAATAGTCATGGGTGACTGGAATTCGAGTGTAGGAAAAGGGAGAGAAGGAAACATAGTAGGTGAATATGGATTGGGGCTAAGAAATGAAAGAGGAAGCCGCCTGGTAGAATTTTGCACAGAGCACAACTTAATCATAGCTAACACTTGGTTTAAGAATCATGATAGAAGGTTGTATACATGGAAGAACCCTGGAGATACTAAAAGGTATCAGACAGATTATATAATGGTAAGACAGAGATTTAGGAACCAGGTTCTAAATTGTAAGACATTTCCAGGGGCAGATGTGGACTCTGACCACAATCTATTGGTTATGACCTGTAGATTAAAACTGAAGAAACTGCAAAAAGGTGGGAATTTAAGGAGATGGGACCTGGATAAACTGAAAGAACCAGAGGTTGTACAGAGTTTCAGGGAGAGCATAAGGGAACAATTGACAGGAATGGGGGAAAGAAATACAGTAGAAGAAGAATGGGTAGCTTTGAGGGATGAAGTAGTGAAGGCAGCAGAGGACCAAGTAGGTAAAAAGACGAGGGCTAGTAGAAATTCTTGGGTAACAGAAGAAATATTGAATTTAATTGATGAAAGGAGAAAATATAAAAATGCAGTAAATGAAGCAGGCAAAAAGGAATACAAACGTCTCAAAAATGAGATCGACAGGAAGTGCAAAATGGCTAAGCAGGGATGGCTAGAGGACAAATGTAAGGATGTAGAGGCTTATCTCACTAGGGGGAAGATAGATACTGAATACAGGAAAATTAAAGAGACTTTTGGAGATAAGAGAACCACTTGTATAAACATCAAGAGCTCAGATGGAAACCCAGTTCTAAGCAAAGAAGGGAAAGCAGAAAGGTGGAAGGAGTATATAGAGGGTCTATACAAGGGCGATGTACTTGAGGACAATATTATGGAAAATGAAGAGGATGTAGATGAAGATGAAATGGGAGATACGATACTGCGTGAAGAGTTTGACAGAGCACTGAAAGACCTAAGTCGAAACAAGGCTCCCGGAGTAGACAACATTCCATTGGAACTACTGACGGCCTTGGGAGAGCCAGTCCTGACAAAACTCTACCACCTGGTGAGCAAGATGTATGAAACAGGCGAAATACCCTCAGACTTCAAGAAAAATATAATAATTCCAATCCCAAAGAAAGCAGGTGTTGACAGATGTGAAAATTACCGAACAATCAGTTTAATAAGCCACAGTTGCAAAATACTAACACGAATTCTTTACAGACGAATGGAAAAACTAGTAGAAGTCGATCTCGGGGAAGATCAGTTTGGATTCCGTAGAAATACTGGAACACGTGAGGCAATACTGACCTTACGACTTATCTTAGAAGAAAGATTAAGGAAAGACAAACCTACGTTCCTAGCATTTGTAGACTTAGAGAAAGCTTTTGACAATGTTGACTGGAATACTCTCTTTCAAATTCTAAAGGTGGCAGGGATAAAATACAGGGAGCGAAAGGCTATTTACAATTTGTACAGAAACCAGATGGCAGTTATAAGAGTCGAGGGACATGAAAGGGAAGCAGTGGTTGGGAAGGGAGTAAGACAGGGTTGTAGCCTCTCCCCGATGTTATTCAATCTGTATATTGAGCAAGCAGTAAAGGAAACAAAAGAAAATTTCGGAGTAGGTATTAAAATCCATGGAGAAGAAATAAAAACTTTGAGGTTCGCCGATGACATTGTAATTCTGTCAGAGACAGCAAAGGACTTGGAAGAACAGTTGAATGGAATGGACAGTGTCTTGAAAGGAGGATATAAGATGAACATCAACAAAAGCAAAACAAGGATAATGGAATGTAGTCGAATTAAGTCGGGTGATGCTGAGGGAATTAGATTAGGAAATGAGACACTTAAAGTAGTAAAGGAGTTTCGCTATTTGGGGAGCAAAATAACTGATGATGGTCGAAGTAGAGAGGATATAAAATGTAGACTGGCAATGGCAAGGAAAGCGTTTCTGAAGAAGAGAAATTTGTTAACATCGAGTATAGATTTAAGTGTCAGGAAGTCATTTCTGAAAGTATTTGTATGGAGTGTAGCCATGTATGGAAGTGAAACATGGACGGTAAATAGTTTGGACAAGAAGAGAATAGAAGCTTTCGAAATGTGGTGCTACAGAAGAATGCTGAAGATTAGATGGGTAGATCACATAACTAATGAGGAAGTATTGAATAGGATTGGGGAGAAGAGAAGTTTGTGGCACAACTTGACCAGAAGAAGGGATCGGTTGGTAGGACATGTTCTGAGGCATCAAGGGATTACCAATTTAGTATTGGAGGGCAGCGTGGAGGGTAAAAATCGTAGGGGGAGACCAAGAGATGAATACACTAAGCAGATTCAGAAGGATGTAGGTTGCAGTAGGTACTGGGAGATGAAGAAGCTTGCACAGGATAGAGTAGCATGGAGAGCTGCATCAAACCAGTCTCAGGACTGAAGACCACAACAACAACAAAGAAAAAGAGGGGTAAGAAAAGAAAGGAAACGGAAAAAAGGCACAAAAAAGATAATAGAAGGAAAATACTAGTGAATAGAAAACAGACAGAAGTTAAAAACGAAAAAAAAATGGTGCAAATTGCTCACCGTGTTCATTAGATACAGGAAGCTCCAACACTGAAAACATAGTAGAATACTACGAAAGTAAGTTTGATGAATGGGATCAACATGAATATTTTCGGTGTAGTGAAATCTGTTACGAAATTAATAAAAAAGACGATTGGATTCAGTGTGTTTCTGGTTCACGGTGGTCATTTTGTGTGGCGGCGGCTTAATTTTAAAATTTGTTTAATTATATTTTGTAGGCCGTTTTTTTACAAAAGCTTGGAAACTAGTTTTGCTATCAGTCAGAATGCGATGGAGAACATACTGACCGTAGTTTTCAATCTGCAAGTCCACTTTCTTCTTGTGCTCACTCAAAGAAAATGTTTCTTTCCCTCTATGCACTGAGTGGGATCAGGAACTACGATTATAAATAAAAGTTTTGAGTTCTGACTGATTAATGTATTTAGTAAAAGTTCACACACAGAAACGTAGTAATATTCCTGATAATAATAATAATGATGTCCGTATCATAAACACCACTATGAGCAGTTCAGAGGCGACCTCTATGGTCAGTTCCAATTAAACTGGTCTTTGCCATGACTTCTAAGCATCAAAGTTCCACAAAAGTGGAAAATATTCTCACCGCTTGCCACGCGATTTTGTTAACATTACAGGCGGCACACAAACAGTTACTTCCGTGAAATCTAAGCGATCCAGGACGGTGTACAGATCTCGCGAGTTCACTTCCTATTTGTTCCGAAAACTTGCATTTAGTAGCAGCCTGGCTGTAACGTCATGCGAGGCAGCGCCTAAGCCGGCGTTTGACTGACGTGGAAAGACTAATAGCTCGATACAAAGTGTCTGTGTCTACTGCAGACGCTTATGCAGCAGCTGGACGAGCTTCGTGCACTCCGCCTGGAGGAGGCTAATCACAGTGTGCTGTTCCTGTAATACCTGATGGGACCGTGATATGTGATCTGGTGGATTGAGGGTCCTAACAGTTGATTTGGCTTTGTCCTGAATCTGCTAGGAACCGGATCACTTCCGCAGCAGTTCCGGCCAGCGTGTTGTTGGCCGGTGGTGTGGCCTATGTCCTTGCGCAGGGCGAATTTAAACGCCCTTTTTTGGACCCATTGCAGGGTGACTGTCTTTGTGTCAGTGGCCCACACCTCGGCCGCATACTCCAGCACTGGGAATATCAGTGTCAGGTAAAGCTTAATGCCATGGTGAGGAGGCAGGGTCGAAACTGGGTTCAGCAGATGGTATAAGATGAGGAGGCGCCTTACAGCCCTCTCCTAATCCAACTAATGTGAGGGCCCCACGAGCGGCGCTGTCCTAGCTTGACTCCGAGGTAAACTGCAGTCTTGGTCCACAATGGTGAGTGGCTCAAGGTCTGGCAGTATCCTCCTCTTAGTGAAGACAACTGCCTGGCTCTTGGTGGGGTTGAAATGGAGGCTCCACTTAGTGGAGCAAGTCCCCAGTGCCTCACAGAATAGTTGTAGACGGCGTCCCATGGTGTGATCGTTCATGCTGTGGGTGAACAGGGCAGTGTCAACTTCAACCTCTCCACCTGCAGCGCATCATCCATATAAATGGGGTAAGCAGGACACTTGAGGCTTCCCAGCTCAAACAGGCCAGACAGTGGACGTCGCTTGGTCGGCTCACACATGGAACGAGTGGCGACAGAGGTATGACCTCAGGAAGACCACTTGCGATGTTGGGACCCTGTGCACAAAGAGCAAAGAGCTTGTATGCAAGGCTGTCCACCACACAGATTCAAAGGCCCAGGAGACAGCCAGCAATGCTGCCCCAAGGTATTCCCTCGTCTCCAGGTGCTTTATCATGGGCTCCATCAAATGCAACATTTGGTGAGTGGTGACATGGCCACCCCGAAAACCAAACCGTTCATCTGGGAGGAGATGTTCCTGATTTACATGAAAAGAAGGTGCTTCACATAGATACTCTTGAACACTTTAAAGAGGACCATTAGCAGAGCGATGGGCTGGTAACTTGATGGCAATCGTCGGTCCTCGTTGAGCTTCAGGATGCCCACAATTTCTGCATGGTTCCACACAGAAAGGAAGACTCCCAAAACTAGGATCACATTGAAGATATCTGCCAGAGGTTGATGTACCATTGGCAGTAGGTGCAGCAGGAGCGTGCCAGTAACGCCATCACTGCCACTGCACTTTTTGGAATTCAGTGTCCAAAATTTTGAAGCGACCTCCTCAGAGAAGGCAATGATGTCATCCTCCTCCCTGGCAGCCAGGAAGGTGGGAATCGTTCCTCAATGAGACATATGTGGGCCTCGTCAATGACATCCTCTACTGGTGTGAAGTTGGCTTGGAAGGGGTCAGCCAATACAATGACTGGCTTTGGCGTCACTGATGGGTTCCTGGTCGATGGGCAGAGGTGGGGTGTATTGTCTGCACCACAGGAACTGTGTACAACATGCTACACACTGCCATAATCAGGGTTGAGGGTGGCGACCAAGTCAGCTCACTCCCTGTTCTAGCGGACCTCTTCAGCTGCCTTAATCTCCAGTCGCAGTTGGTTTAGTCAGTGTTTCATGGCCAGGTGATCCGTGTCTTGCCACTCACAGGACAGCCGATTTTTTGCAGCAATATCTGCCAAGATGGGAGGCAGCAGGTGATGGGAGAAGTCCCATGGTCTTTGAGGCCAACCAGGTATGGCAGCATCATCAGCTCAGAGTAGTGCATCAGTGAGGAAGGCAAGAGCCACCTTGGCCCATTCCTCCATTGGATCAGGTGTATGCTGGAGGTGGTTAAGCACCTTGGCCTTGTATCGTTCGAAATCAACAGCTATGGCAATCTTGGACTGCCACACAGATCACAGTCATGTCAAACATCATGGAGACGTGATCTAATGACAAGGCTGTTCTTGTCTTGACAGATATAAACTGGTCGATCCCTTTGACGATGGCTACACTGAGGACATCAGGCTGCCCATGACCTGGAAAGACCACTGAGTCGAAAGGCCCCACTACCGTGGCGCCGTGCTGCTGTGCAGAATGCAGGAGGCGACTTCCATTGCCATTGGTGAGGCGAGAGTTCCATTGTATGGACCTTGCATTGAAGTCGCAACCAATGACAACCCGCCCCTCCACTGCTAGCAGGGCATCGATTCAGCATTCTGAAGAAGGCCCCGCAGCAGACGGTAGGCCGCAATGTACGTGATCTTGCCAACAGTGATGTGAACCAGCACACCACTGGGCTTCAATCGTGGCCAACCACGGTATATACACCTGGTGGTGTTGGATAGAGGTCTTGACGTAGACAGTGGTGCCACCGCTGACAGTAAGTTTACATGTCTGGTAGCAGCAGAAGGTCGCATCGCTGACAGCGATTCCAGGCTTGAAGTGGTTCTCACAGATGAGGCAAATATCTATTGCCTTGTCATAGAATAATTGCCTCAATGCTCCTTGTTGTGGGAAGAGACTGTTGGCCTTGAAAACGCAGATCTTCAGCCCATAGACATGGTCGTTATCCATCTACGGCGTGGAGGCAACGGTGACATGGAGGGCCATCGAGACAGTGGAGACCAGCGCTGGGAGTTGGGACATGACTGTATTGACGATCTGGAGCAGAGAGCGAAGCTCGTTTGCAGGAACCCCATTAGCCGGCACAGCCACAGGTGTGGAGCCCTGAGCACCAGGTTGGCCTGCGTGGTCGCTGTGCAGGGGAGGCAGACTGTGCCAGCAAGGCTGTGGCAGTGTGATGGGTAGCATAGTCAGCCTGTGTCGGGCCAAGGCCTCAGGAGGGCGTCCTCCGCAGTATCCACGATGTTGGGAGGTGGACTACTGGACAGTCATCTGTGCTTTGGCGATAGACGCGTAGCTGACTCCACGCTGCACATTGCGTGCCACCCAACCGCCACAGTTGTGCGACTTGACTGCAGGGCAGTCCTGTAGCTAGCGACATGCCTTTCACTACAGTTGCAGCACTGTGCTGGTAAGTGTTCTTTCTTCTTAGAGCATTCCTTGGTCTGATGCTGCCCTGCACACTTGATGCAGCAGACAGACATGGTACAATCCTTGGAAAAATGAGCAAGACCTTGGCAAAAGAAGCATTGCAACCTCTTGCCCTCGGCTAGAGGTGTCTCGACCGAGACGTCGATGTCGGCGATCCAGTCGACGTTGATCTTGCAGTTGACACAGTTGTCAACCAGGATGACGAGAAACAGGACTATGTTCCTGTGTGCCCTGGGAGACTTCATGTGTTCAACTGTGTTACCCACTAAGCCCTTGTTCATCAGCTATTGTTTGAGGTGGTCAGGTGCCATCTTGAGGAGAAGATGGCGGAGAACCACCTTCAGCAGCTTCAGGGTGAGCCCCTGTGTGTGAAACAGTGGAGACCCTGTTGCCAGATGAATGCCATTAGTTTGTGGTGGTCATCAATCGTGGCAAGGAAGACCTGGTATACGTTCTCACCCTTTGTTTTGAAGCACGTGATATCGGCGATGGCATGTAGTCTTCCTTCTACTGCATAACAATCGGTGGAGGTCCCTGTTGAAGGCTGGCGTAAGTAGTCGTTCTGAGTCAACCAGGAAGCGGTTCGAGGTTGTGATTGGTTGTGGTTGTACTTATTCAAGCTTCTGTGCCCAGGCTGTGAGCTTCTGCCCAGGATTCTTGAAGCCATTGTCCTGAGGCTGAGGCGGATTTGGCGCCCCTGGAGCGTCCTGGTCAGTCGCTTTTTTCTTAGTCTGCTTCCTGTGAACAGAAAAATTTGCGGCAGCGGACGAGGTATCGTCCGTATCCGCCGCTGCTGCCCGCTTACGTGAGATCTGACACCTCCATGAGTGTCTGGTCCAAAGGGTGGGACGCCAGGTTAGCCTCCGGTATGTCCTGAGTCGTCAGAGCAATTGCTCCTGGTTAGCCAGAGATTTCTTGCGTAGTCAGGTCGAGTTGAGGAGAAGCTGGCAGGGCAATAGCCTCTTGACTGGCAGAGACCAAGAGGGCAGCCAGCAGGACGTCGGCTGCTTGAATAGTCGAGCCTGGTGGTGCAGCAGCATTAGGAGCAACCAGCAGGACTCTGACTTCTTGAGCAGCTGGGTTTGGTGGCGCAGCAACCTGCGGAGCCGCCACTGGTAGTGCAGTGCCTTCTTGGACAAACATGCTGGCAGGGCTCCCGGGGGTACTGTGACCTCTTCACTGGCAGCTCCTGACAGTGTCTGCAAGTAAAGTTGAAACGCTTTGAGCGCGCTTTCCTCGGCATCGCGGCCAGGATATGCGTCGCTAGGAGAAAGGCGCATCATTGCAGCGTAAGGCTGAGGTGCCGATAGCGGGCAAACGTCAGTCGTAGAAGCCAGCGCGTCGTCCGTCTTCGAAAGTATAGTCGTCCTAAGGGAGGTCGGATGGGGCCGCCGAAGGGGCACGTCCAGTCACCTGAGCATGTCCCGCCGAACAGCTATCCGCCACTCCCTTCACCCGAGCAGCGTGGTCCTCCTCACTCGTCATACTAACTCGGAATGTAAAGTGTGGGCTGGCCGGAGTGGCCGAGCGGTTCTAGGCTCTACAGTCTGGAACCGCGCGACCACTACGGTCGCAGATTCGAATCTTGCCTCGGACATGGATGTGTGTGGTGTCCTTAGGTTAGTTGGGTTTAAGTAGTTCTAAGTTCTAGGGCACTGATGACCTCAGCAGTTAAGTTCCATAGTGCTCAGAGATATTTGAACCATTTTTTTTTTTGTAAAGTGTGTCTACTGCATCTGTGGCCGTATTTATATATGGGCGCTGCGGACGGCCGAAGGGAACACCTGCAGTCATCTGCTACATGCCCAGAGATCAGTGTCTAAATCGCCGCTTTCTCGGACAGATATTATTCTATAACACTGTTGTGTACTAATTTACAATCTTCATAATTTTTATATGAATGGAGTAAAGTTGGCTTTAATTACAAAAAAAAGTTTCAGCTCGACTGCATTTAATCTATCCCGTCTAGAATTTTTATAACAGAACCGACAGTAGCACGTGACCTTTGAACTACATTTTTGAGAACCTCGTATTGATTGATCTGTACATTGAAGTCTTGAAACTTGTTATACTGTAGCTTTATATTTTAATGGATTTAATCAAGTGCTGTAATCAGAACTTTCTAGCATTAATGTAAGTGATATTTGATGTATTACAAATAAGAACGTTTTTGTTCCAAACGTAGTTTCCAGTAAATTACTGGAAAGCTATTGCAGATAGCTTAATGGGCTTACATAGTTAATGTTTTTATACGAGACTGAAGCTTCATAAGAATTTTCATATTTCTGAGTGTAATATTTAGAGCCTTAAATTTTTCGTAAAAACGTCGATTTTAACCAAAATATTGATGCGATCAGGTTGAGACTCGTAACAGTTAATTTTGACATACAGTTCCATATTCTGAACAATTTGTGGCTTTCTAGCTTTATTATTTGTCGCCACTTATTTTTTTATTTAAAACGAAGTATTTTGAGAAACATATTCGTCTGACGACTCAGAGATTTAACAATTTAAACATTAATATATTAAAGCATATGTTGACAAAATTTGGTAAAGCTATTTGAATTTTTTAATTTCATCCTTAGATTGTGGTTCAATTACTTGTATGCCACGCATAGGCGCGTTATGATGACGTGACGCTATTAGAAATGAACTGGGGTTAAGTCCTTGCACACTCGCTCGGCTGCGCGAGATTAGCCGAGCAGTCTAGGGCGCTGCAGTCCTGGACTGTGCGGCTGGTCCCGGCGGAGGTTCGAGTCCTCCCTCGGGCATGGGTGTGTGTGTTTGTCCTTAGAATAATTTACGTTAAGTAGTGTGTAAGCTTAGGGGCTGATGACCTTAGCAGTTAAGTCCCATAAGATTTCACACACATTTGAACATTTTTGAACACTCGCTCGCCTCTGTTTCTATCAGATGATACAGCGCTAGTTTCGCCACAATATGAATGTTGTTCAACATTTGATTGTAAGTTTAATTGCTGAGGCGAGAGGAAGATAGACCAACACTTGCACAAAACAGACAACTCATTAGAAAAGTCAATGGTTAATCAAGATTTATAATAAACTGATAAAATTGCTTTCGACTGAATTATTTAATAGTATAATTCTGTATTCATTACAAAGTATTCCAAATGTAATGAAATGTCATGTGGCTAGGCCCTCGCGTCGGGTAGACTTGTCGCCTTGTACAAGTCTTTTTAGTTGACGCCACTTCGGCGACTTGCGTGTCGATGGGATGATATGATGATGAAGACAAGACAACATCCAGTCCCTAAGCGGAGAATATCCCCAACCCAGCTGGGAATCGAACCCGGGTCCCCTTGTACGGCATTCTGCCGCGCTGACAACTTTTTTTTGTAGAGAACAAAAGGAAAAACACCTAATACATGAGCAAAAAGTTGCAGGTAATGAGAAAACAAATAAAAACCTCTGTTGTTTGAAAATAGAAAACTACGTTCTTCATAAAATAAAACAATGTTCCTCGAAAATGTAAAACATAAATAAGTATATTTTCTCAACATTCTTCTTCTTTTTTTCTTGTAAACGTAAATAAGTATACAGTCTCAACATCAGCAACAACCTTTTTTTTAAAGGAGGAAAACATTAGGAAGAAATCAAATAAGCTGCAGTTACAGAGCTGTACGTGAATTGGATAAACACGTATAAGGAAAAAAACTTAGATGATGAGGAGAAAAGAGAAGTGAAAGAAATTAGGAATACTTGCTGCTCCATGCTCCACTTTGGCACGCCATCAGAACGTCCATTCTGTCATTGACCATTAGAAGGGGAACGTGGGATCGTCCAGTCTTGGCTGGCACGTTTCGTTGAGATTCCAGCTCCAAGGTGGGTTGGCGAAAATACTCTGTAAATAGTTCGCCAAAGTGGCCTGATAGTGTCGATGTCGGCGAAGGGTGTGGTGGTGTACTTGGAGGCGTGTCCGAAAGTGTGCCGGATCGACGGTGTCGACCCGTAAAAATAGTTGATAGCCATGACACTGATCCATGTGATGGCGTGCCACTTAGACGATGGAAAACAGGTCGTGTCAGGATATATCATCACGGCAGGAGAAACGTGATGTGGGGGTACTTGGAGGTAGAAAGCCACAATCTTCTGTACGAGGGCCCAGACAGCTACTGCTGGCCAAAACTCAAAACGATGTAAATCTAAATCTCCGACATTGCACTTGAGGCACAGGGGTGAGCCCACCGGCACAATGCGATGCAGTTTCTGTCTTGTAGTATATTTGCTGTTGACGAGAAGGTACCACGTCGCGGTGGTGTTTCTGGTATAGTATGGTTGGCGGATCGTTTTCCAAACTGTAGGCCATGAAAACTGGGGGTGACGTGCTTCGACGGGGTTTCGGGGCGGGTACTTTCGGAGAAGGCGGTAGATGTAGTGGGTGGTCGTCTTCCTGGTCCTGGGGAGCTCGGTGCATGTGAAACTGTACTCCAAAAAGAAACGGCCGATGTGCGACACTGGGGGTGGGATGTGTGCCAAAGACGTCGGTGGGCTTCTCGAAACAGGTGCGAGCTCGGTGGTCAACATTCCAGTAAAACTAGCATTATGGCTTTTCCATAAACGGAGCATAGTATTGTTGTAAAATACTGTAGTCCTGGCTCTCACGTTAACCAGATCGAGGCCACCATCCCACTTCGGTAAGGTGAAGACATCATACTGGACTTTGAAGATATGCCCAGAACGTATAAAAATACCAGAAAGCCGCCTGTAGTCTGGCTGCCATTGTCGCAGCGATGGGCAGAATCTGTGCGATGTGGGGCTGCCAGATGGGTACTGACGAAGGTGACTCTCTGCCATATATTCACCGGGTGTAGAAGGTGATTTTGTATGTTTGCCGGGACGCGTTGCAGTAGCGACCGAAAATTGATCGCCGAGGTGCGGCGAATGTCTTGCGTGTACATCAATCCGAGACAGCGAAGGGTGTCCACCAGTTGAAAGGGATCTACTCCGTCTGCGGAAAGGCCGCGGCCGATCTCCAGGGTGCATAATTTTGCGACGTTCCCAGCGCTCCCTGCCCCTGCACTGTAACAGGTAATCTTCTCTGCCTCGTGATGACTGGGTGTTGTGTGATGTCCTTAGGTTAGTTAGGTTTCAGTAGTTCTAAGTTCTAGGGGACTGATGACCATAGATGTTAAGTCCCATAATGCTCAGAGCCATTTGAACCATTTTTTGTAACAGGTAATCCACTGCATCGCTGCTTGTACGTCGGCCACTGAACGTACAGCAAGGGCCAAGTCGTCCGCGTAGGCTCAACAGCGGAACACATGATCCCAGACTGGAATACCTGTCAAGCGTAGTTGTAATCTGCTAATGAGTGGTTCCATCGCAATGGCGTAAAGCACAATCGACAGTGGGCAACCCTGCCATACTGAGCGTTCAATCCGTATAGGTTCTGTAAGTCTGCCGTTGACGAGAAGCCCGGACGTTGCCCACGAAGGTGCCACATAATCACTTGCGTGAACGTCGAGAGAATCGCCATCACTCCGTTGAGGAATGCATGATCGATGTGGTCAAACGCTTGATTGAAGTCGATGGAGATTAAAGCGCCTGGCAGTCGCGAATGTGTTGCCACAGCGATCACATCTCGATATTCACTGAGGGCTGTCTTTATATTATGATCGCCGCAGGATGTTTGCTCGTGGGAAACAATTTCTTGTAATGCATGTTTAAGTCGCACAGCTCCAAGGCGTGTGAAAATCTTGAAGTCGGAACTGAGAAAAGTGATCGGCCAATAACTATCGAGTCATGTTCCTCCTGCAGGTATCGGGAATGGTATAAGTAAGCCTTCCGTGAACATAGGTGGCGGGAGTGCCGCGCCGAACAAAAGTTCCCAGTACATATCTCTCCATCGTGGCAACATAAAATTGGAGCGGTACAACACCCGGGTCGGGAGACCGATTCAGTGATCCTTTGCCCACAGCGCCAAGGACATCGTCGGTGGTCACTGCCACAGTCAGGAATGTTGAAAACTCCACCTACAATGAGATGACGGTATCTGCCGAGGAATAAAGGCGTGATATCTTCTGCATAGAACTGGGAGGGATCTCTCCGTTTATCAGTGCCTGTTGGGGCGTAGATATTTTTGATTTTGATTCCTTCATCTGGTATGGCCACCCCTCAGGCCGTTGGGAGATATGTGATATCGGAAACTGCAATCCCTTCTCGGAGGAGGATGGCTCTGCCTGTGTGTTCCATAGCTGCCGGGGCGGTGTACGTCACGTGTCCACAACACCCGGACCAAGCTGCTGTCCTTAGTTTGTTGTAGCAGGGCGATGTCGACGTCCGCTGCTCTTAGCGTGTCGCGGAACAGTTGAAGTTGAGAGAGGACAAGTTACTCTCTCACCTATTTTTCGCATATGGAATATTATTAAAGATTTTATTACAACCTGACGCACCTTGAGCGAGACTCTACAAAGTTAACAGCCTGAGCAGACTTTTATGAAGCCTGCTAGGGCGCTAAAAGCACGAGGTATTTTTATGATTCTTAGCTCATAGAAACGGCTTGTTGGTAGCTGAAAGCAATTGGCGGCGAGCCCATCCCTTAGTAAATCTTGCCAGACAGGCACACAGCCGTACAGGGCAGACAGGGCATCCCCTCGTCGAGACAGCAAAACAGTGACGTGATACCTGTCGTGGCGCCGGCAGAATCCTGGGCTGGGGCGACGGTCTAAAGGGACGCATCTAAACAGTGGAGCAGTAAACCAGGCATTGTGTGCAGAGCCATGTGTAGTAAAAAATTCACATGTTTTCGTGTTCGCCAATAGTGCAAGTAGGTCAGTGAACTACTTCCCTCAGCCACCTCTATTGTATAAGAACACTTCGGCACCTGAGAAACGTTTTGAGATAGAATCTATATTACATCTCATAGCTAGGACTAATAAGCTCCAAGGTACAGGCGATTTACATAAATATCTTTGAGTTTGTATCTGTTCGCTTGTTGTCATGAGAAGAGACACCACTTCGGAAAAAATCATCTCTTCCCCCTCTGCGAAAACTTTAAAAAGCCAGTAACTGGCGGTTTAAATTTTTCAGAGACGCAGATTTCTCAACTCTTGCCCTGGTTCGACATGGGAGAAGAGATTTAGCGCGCCTGGAGCCTTGTGATTGGCTCAAGATGGGGTAAAGGCGATGTCGTTCGTGCACTTTGCGGGAAAACGGTTTTTTTTTTTTTTTTTTTTTTTTTTTTTTTTTTTTTTTTTTTTTTTTTTTTTCCCCTGGAGAGGTGCGAAGCACTCGGGTGCGGGACTTTGGTCCGCTAAGCACTTCCGGTCGAAACTCTGGCATGTGTGGTTGGTACTTGGGACCTGTTCTGAGACTGACTTCACTTGCGAGGCGAAGCACTCGGGTGCGGGACTTTGGTCCGCTAAGCACTTCCGGTCGAAACTCTGGCATGTGTGGTTGGTACTTGGGACCTGTTCTGAGACTGACTTCACTTGCGAGTTGTTTAGACTGGGGAGCCTGTGGTGAAGTTCTTACTAAACCGGCAGTGTGACTTCAAACGGCTCGGACTACTAATTGCCGAGGGCACACTTACTCGTTTTTGGTTGACCAGTCTTGACGTTTGGTATCCTCGTGCGCTATGTCACGGAAGTGGACCAAATTGGTCCTTGGTACAACCAGCGAACGGGTGTGTCACACGCTGAAATCTACAGTGATTTCAGGGCTCTGGTAGTGAGTAAATTGCGATCCATCTGCCTGATCACTAGACCGTGAGAGTTTTGCATTTCTTTCGTGGCCGCGATCGATTCACAGGTGCCGCCTGCACATCTCACCTTCTCCGCCGCACACATCTCGCCAGCTGCAAGTAACGTCGCCGCACGAAGCAAACAGGGTAATGTACTGTCGCTCCGGCATTGTCAGGGCGTACAGATCTCAATTAACACTTGCTCTCAGATGCACCTACGTAGAGAAACATCAGTAGATTTGATCATTCAAAGTGTGCTCAGCGTCAGATCAATTCAGCTTGCGTTAACCACATTTTTAGGGCCAGAATATTTCACTTACTGGTCACCTAGTTTAACTGTCTTTGCCAACCAGGATCCACCCAATCGAGAAGTAAATAACCTGTTAGTTGTTTAGGGTATTCAATCTATAACTTGTTTAGAATAGTTTATGTTTTGTTTGAAAAAATATATGTTGATAGTACACTAAATGTTTGCCAACATTCTAAATCAATTAATAGTCCCACGAGAGTTGCCTTTCATTGTGGCGTCCCATGACAGGATCTCGGATTGATGGCACCTTCTGTGACCGTCAGATCGAGTTGCCTGGCGTAGTCATTCAATTTGTCGTCCCTTGCGCAGAATATTGAATTGATGGCACCTTCTGTGACCGTCAGATAGTGTTGCCTAGTGAAGTTTTTGTTTCCCATGCTTTATGTGGTGCACTGGGTAGAGTTGATTCCCGTTGTTGGGGCCTAGACATAGTACTAATATTTAATTATTGTATGTGTGTATTTTCATGTTGTGGTTGTGACTTCTGTGTCACTTCATTGTTTGTTTCTGACAGCGAGCGGCGTTGTGCTGATTTGTTAGGATAGATTGAGATTTTCGTTTGTGAGCATAGACAAGCGTGCTGTTATTTGAATTCGTTGTCAAGAACTAGGAATCAGTAGCGTAATTTAGAGTGGAATCTGTGTGGCATAGGAATGTGTAGAATTAAAATTGTTTTGCTCAGAATTATAGTGCATGCTTAGAAGAAGCAAGGCACGTTTGCTACAGTTTAGTGGAAGTAATTGTGTTTTGTTAACCACGGATCCACGTCAGATTATTAGCGGTGACCAGGTAGATATTACGCGGGATTCGCAGGTAAATGCGGCTGCAGACCGGGCAGAAATGTCGAACGTAGAACCTGGAGAGCATGACGACAAGTCTCAGTCAGGTGACGAAAGTGAACGGGGGACCGCGGCAGAACGAAATGTAGGCGCTGCTGGTACGAGACTCACCCTCAGTGAGACTGGCAGACCAGAATTACGAACGAAACGTCACAGAATGGTGGAATCTCGTTCACCTAGTCCTGGAGGTGTTAGCGGTGGATTTCAGTTTGAGGCTCTCATGCAATTCATGCAAGACGCAGAAAAGAAGAGACAAGAGTTAAAGAAAAAGAGACGGGAGGAAGAGGAGGAAAGACACAAGTTAGTTATCAGAACGGTTACAGACGGTTTAGATGGAGTCAAGAATGAGATCGTAGGAATCCAAAAAGAGCTAGAGAATGTCAAGGAAACGACAGTAGAAACGCGTGAGGTCGCGGACCAGGCGAAGCGCGATGCCAAAACAGCGCGATTGGTAGTGCAAGTAGCACGAAAGGTCGCACCAGTGGCCAAAGAACAAGTTAAAATGACAAAAACTGAGGTGTGTAAGACAAAAAAGGCACTTGCAACTCTCCAAAACCAAGGCAAAAAAAAATAGTTCAAGGAACACAGGAAAAAATGAGTGAGGCTGCGAAGCGAATCGAACAGATAGAAATCAAAGAGGCCGAAATCTCTGAAGTTAAAGATCAGCAGACCCTAGTCGCCGCGCAACAAAACGGGTTGGCTAAGGACGTTCGGCAGGCACATGAGCGGGTCGCGCAATTGCAAACACAATCTCGTCTGGTAGAGCGCCATCGAGAGCATCGTAGAAGTGAAGAAAATGTTTTGCGACTCTCCGAACCGCTATATGAGGACACACCCCCTGCACATGGTCGAATGCAGCAGGAATATGCTCCTGCCACAGCGAAACGCGTAATAGAACACGTTCCGTCGGTAACACGCAGCATGTCAGAGACCGAGCCGGAAAACGATTGTACACGTCTACGGAGGTCAGAAACGTCATTACATGAATCTGACAACACGAGGGGATACCATAACAGTGCACGAGGATCGTTTGGGCACGGATACATGGAGTCACGCGCTGCAGGCGAGAGGGAAGACTCGCACGGCGGATACGTCGAACCTTTCGACCACAAACTTTTCTTGACCATGCAGAATTTTCAAGTCTACAAGGAGGCAAACAACGCATTACATCCAAATACCTGGATGGCACAGTACAATCACGTGCTACAAGAATCTTGGCCACTGAAGTATAAGCTCCGGTTTATCTGTGGCTTCTTAGAAGTGTCTATTGCAGAACGTATGCGCAGAGTTGCGGAGAGTTGTCGCTCCTACCAAGAATTTAAGGACGCATTCCTTAGCACATACTGGTCGCAAGACACACAGGAAAGGATAAAACAGGAGATCATGTTAGGAAAGGACTTAGAAGCGTTAGGATTCCGCACTCCTGTCAAATTCTTCGAATCCCTGGTCAAGAAGAATCGATCCTTGGATCAACCGTAGTGTCCCAAGGAAATTATAAGGCACTGCTACATTAAATTACCTTTGCGTTACCAGCAACTGCTCATCGGTAGATGCAGCTATATACACTCCTGGAAATGGAAAAAAGAACACGTTGACACCGGTGTGTCAGACCCACCATACTTGCTACGGACACTGCGAGAGGGCTGTACAAGCAATGATCACACGCAGGCACAGCGGACACACCAGGAACCGCGGTGTTGGCCGTCGAATGGCGCTAGCTGCGCAGCATTTGTGCACCGCCGCCGTCAGTGTCAGCCAGTTTGCCGTGGCATACGGAGCTCCATCGCAGTCTTTAACACTGGTAGCATGCCGCGACAGCGTGGACGTGAACCGTATGTGCAGTTGACGGACTTTGAGCGAGGGCGTATAGTGGGCATGCGGGAGGCCGGGTGGACGTACCGCCGAATTGCTCAACACGTGGGGCGTGAGGTCTCCACAGTACATCGATGTTGTCGCCAGTGGTCGGCGGAAGGTGCACGTGCCCGTCGACCTGGGACCGGACCGCAGCGACACACGGATGCACGCCAAGACCGTAGGATCCTACGCAGTGCCGTAGGGGACCGCACCGCCACTTCCCCGCAAATTAGGGACACTGTTGCTCCTGGGGTATCGGCGAGGACCATTCGCAACCGTCCCCATGAAGCTGGGCTACGGTCCCGCACACCGTTAGGCCGTCTTCCGCTCACGCCCCAACATCGTGCAGCCCGCCTCCAGTGGTGTCGCGACAGGCGTGAATGGAGGGACGAATGGAGACGTGTCGTCTTCAGCGATGAGAGTCGCTTCTGCCTTGGTGCCAATGATGGTCGTATGCGTGTTTGGCGCCGTGCAGGTGAGCGCCACAATCAGGACTGCATACGACCGAGGCACACAGGGCCAACACCCGGCATCATGGTGTGGGGAGCGATCTCCTACACTGGCCGTACACCACTGGTGATCGTCGAGGGGACACTCAATAGTGCACGGTACATCCAAACCGTCATCGAACCCATCGTTCTACCATTCCTAGACCGGCAAGGGAACTTGCTGTTCCAACAGGACAATGCACGTCCGCATGTATCCCGTGCCACCCAACGTGCTCTAGAAGGTGTAAGTCAACTACCCTGGCCAGCAAGATCTCCGGATCTGTCCCCCATTGAGCATGTTTGGGACTGGATGAAGCGTCGTCTCACGCGGTCTGCACGTCCAGCACGAACGCTGGTCCAACTGAGGCGCCAGGTGGAAATGGCATGGCAAGCCGTTCCACAGGACTACATCCAGCATCTCTACGATCGTCTCCATGGGAGAATAGCTGCCTGCATTGCTGCGAAAGGTGGATATACACTGTACTAGTGCCAACATTGTGCATGCTCTGTTGCCTGTGTCTATGTGCCTGTGGTTCTGTCAGTGTGATCATGTGATGTATCTGACCCCAGGAATGTGTCAATAAAGTTTCCCCTTCCTGGGACAATGAATTCACGGTGTTCTTATTTCAATTTGCAGGAGTGTATATGGCGATGGTGTCTAGAGGGCATAGCCTACGCAGATGACCTCCTCCTGATGGTTGGCGGTCGTAGCCGCGAAGACTTGGAACCAAAAATCGAAAGGGCCTTATCCATCCTGAGTACATGGTACCGTACAATCAAAATGACGATTTCACCTAGCAAGTCCACATACTTACAACTTAAGGGACAACTCGTAAGGAATCCAACAGTAAGAATCGAGGGCTCACCAGTTCTTCAGCGCCGTGAGGCCCGATATCTAGGTGTAGTCGTCGATGAGAAGTGGAACTATACATCACATATTGACACTGTGAAGCAAAGATCCCTAGAAACACTTAGTAACTTGATTGGGATTGTACATAAACGTTTCCATCTGCCACCAGACTTAATAAAACTATACCATAATAGTATTCTGACATCAATTGTAGGATACAGGTCAGGAGTCTAGGCTCAGAGGCTCACGAGGGTAATGCCCGCCATGCACCGAAATATGCTCTTGCGTTCTGTAAGGGCACACAGGACAACTATGGGGGTGCCGGCCGAAGTGGCCGTGCGGTTAAAGGCGCTGCAGTCTGGAACCGCAAGACCGCTGCGGTCGCAGGTTCGAATCCTGCCTCGGGCGTGGATATTTGTGATGTCCTTAGGTTAGTTAGGTTTAACTAGTTCTAAGTTCTAGGAGACTAATGACCTCAGCAGTTATGTCACATCGTGCTCGGAGCCATTTTTTAAAAAAATAAAAAAAACTATGGGGGTAGGATTACTAGAACTAATGGGACTCTGTCGTCTTGATATAAAAATCAGAGAAGAGGCGGCATGGTACTGGGTAAAAAAGGAGAAGAGAGACAAAATAGTCGAACTAATGGGGATTCACGTAGGAAATAAGTCTGAAATTAAACGTAGGGGGGAGGAGGTATTGCAGGAACAGTGGGATAGCGACGAATCGGATTGTAGAACACACGAATTGCTGCCCAACATTATGGAGTGATTACAGCTCAAATACTTCAAGCCATCAAGAGGACTGCTGCACTACCTTACTGGTCATAGACCCTACCCGGCATACCTATGCCGGTTTGGGAAGCGGGCTACACCAACGTGTGACTGTAGGGTCATACAGGGCACCCCAGTCCATGTGGTGTGTGAGTGCCACCTCTTCGATAATGTAGAGGCACAACTAAGACAACTACCAAACCTGCTCAGGCAAGAGGACCATTTTCAAATCCTAAATAAACTTGCCAATGAAATATCGAGCAAAGTTTTAAAGAATTATTAAGGAACAGTCAATAATAGATTAAACCCGATTTAGACTCCGTACACCTGTCCTGTTCCGCCGAGGTAGACTTGGCCAGCCGCTTCACGGCTGGGATCCGCCACGTCCTGGACTAAGGGGAGGGTGCACATTCCAACTGATCAAGACACTCACCGGACATGACAGTAGGAATTAATATTGGGTTAGACGTAGGACAGGATAGGATAGGATAATCCCATTAGCATAGAACTGCAGCGATTCAAATATTCTGGGATAGCTCGGTGCCAGGGGCATGCCCACTGGGATTAGCTCGGTGGCCACGGCCAACAACGTAGGTTTATAACATGCTGGTTCACCTGAAACGCTTCTGTTAGAGTAGATTAGTTAATAAAGTAGTGGATAAAGGAAAACATCAGTAACTCTAAGAACATAGCAATTAAACAAACCTGTAGAACAACACACCAGTAGAACTTAGAAATTCCCATAGTGGAATAGAAATAACACTAACATTCCTAGTAGCTAACTAAGATAAGCTGCAGTATTTGTAACATAAGTATAAATTAGGGCCCACTAATGTATTAGGTGGTGGGTTAACTTGTATCATGTAGTTGAGGAATAAAGAATTTAAAAAAAAAAGAAAACACGGTAATGTACTGGTGCTCCGGCATTGTCAGGGCGTACAGATCTCAATCTCCACTTGCTCTCAGCTGCACCTATGTAGAGAAACTTCAGTAGATTTGATCAATGAAAGTCTTCTCAGCGTCAGATCAGTCCAGTTTGGGTTATCCACATTTTTAGGGCCAGAGTACTTGACTTACTGATCACCTAGTTAACGTGCCTTTGTGCCAACCAGGATCCACCCAGTGGAGAAGTAAATAACCTGTCAGTTGTTTAGGGTATTCAATCTATAACTTGTTTAGTATAATTTCTGTCTTGTTTGAAAAAATAAATGTTGTTAGTACACTAAATTTTTGCCAACGTTCTCAATCAATAGCTATTCGGTATGCCTGATGGGGGATCTGCTCTGTCGATAGGTCCGTAGCTGGAGAAGATTGTCGTGGTGTGTTCTGCAATTCCATAGTAGTCGCAGAAGTCGTCGTAGAAACATCCTTCATTTTAGTGTTGGTCTAACGGATGAACAGATCTCATTTCCGCATCGGGTAGAGGTGGTAAATCCGTGTCATCCGCCCATGAAAAATGTCCATCAGTTTCAACATTGGTGGGAGATGGCAGCGCTGGCCGAGTCGGCTCAATTGCGTCGTTGACGACGGCTGTGCTGTGTTCCATGACTTCTGGGCGCGGGGCTTGCTCACAATCTCTGTTGGACGGCTCACCGTCTTGCGGATGACGCGTCTCTGTGGCAAATAAAAAAGAGTTGTCGTGCACTCCGTCAGATTTATGTTCCATCCCTTTGTCCTGCGAAGGGGGCTTAGTGGTCGATTCAGATGTCTTGCGGCGTTTATTTCGTCGTTTGGGTTACTTTTGCTTCCGGCAATGTGTTTCGGTGTTTTAGGAAGGAAGAGATTCGCGTTGTTCCAGTACAAAAGCCGCGGGTGCTATGACGCGGTCTTCAGTCTCCATAAAACTACCGCTGTGTAAGTCATGTTCGCGGGCGGCACTGCCAGTGGCAAGGTGCTATGACGCCTCCAGGTGTATCGGCCCAGAAAGACGCTCATGAACTGCGTCTTTTAAGGGCTGTATGTGCAGTGTCGCCGCATAGGTCATTGGAAGGGAGGTTGTGGTTCTGTCGGTGTTTGTATCGTCGTGCCGTAGTTGTGCGATGCGGTCGTGCAGGCCTTCATTACGAACGTGGCCTTCTTTGCCACAACCGGAACATGTTCGAGGTTGTCCGTCGTTAATGACTACTGCACTGCAGCCGCCGATAGAAATGTACGATGAGACATGCTGTTTGAGATCTATTCGGACTTGTCTCACACCATTAAGCACTGGATACGTCGTAAGCTGTGCCCATGTCTCGGCTATGTGACTCTGGACTTTTCCGTACGGGCTTAGCGCCGCGAAGACTTCAACTTCATTCACCTCGAAAGGCAGTTCGAATACACGGATCGTTCGAAGGCTAAGTCCTGCATGGTCGACATCCATAGGCCTGACGTTGCCGTTGGAATGTCGAAATTTTAGCCCATGTCGCGTCCGTTGAATAATCTCGTTGCAGGCAGCGTCGGAAGTCATCTTAACATAAACGACGCTGCTAATGGTCGATAGGTGTATGACGATGAGATCGTTACGGAGGATCTTCACATCTTCGCGTAGGAAGCGTTCGACGACCAGTGCATTGGGTAGCGCGTATTCATTTGAAAAGGTTAACTCAAGAGTGTTCTTCCTGTACGAGTTGGCCATTATGGCTTGTTCGACTGAGAAGCGCGGTGACGGGGAAGTAATCACTCCGCACGCGCAGCGGCGTGGACGACCGAGCGCGGTCCGCACTGCTACCCTGCCGAAGGCATACTGACCACTCAGCTATCGAGGCAAACAGTATTCAAAATAAAAATATGTGATTTTAAGTGTATCTTTTCTTCATGTATAACCATTTTTTATTGTGTTCCCCCAGTGCGCTGGTCCATCTCACCCAGAAAACTATGGGTGGGATGGACCACTCATACGTATTTTCGTTTTACCATATATCTTGTATTTTAAGTGACAATGCCTCAGTAATGTATTGTGCTTACGTTTACATGACACTCTATACGAAAATTCTGCCAAAAGTGAAAAAAAGTTGACAAAAGCCACACATTTTATTCTGAAGAAAAAAGTTGTCTAACTCTCAAGGACTTACTCTACTAGTCCTCTTCAATCATCGTTGTGCTGAATATCGTTGTTTCTTTTTTGTAACATTTGGTTTAGGTCGACCTTAACGAAATATTCTGCGAACCAATTAAGAACAGTCATTTCTAAAGTGACCAATTACTAAAAGTTGAACACGAAGAGTGAGTGGGAAAGCGCGACGAAGCCGACAGTTCAAATCCGCATCCGACAATCCTGACTTAGGTTTTCCGTGATTTTCCCAAATCGCTCCAGGCAAATACCGGGACGGTTCTTTTAACAGAGCACGACCGATTTCCTTCACCAACCTTCGAAAATCCGAGCTTGTGCGCCGTCTCCAGGACATCGCTGTCGGCGGGACATTAAGCCGTACCCATCCGTTCGTTTGTGAACCTGGCGATTTGAGCCATTTTTGTTGAGTTAGGTCATTACGAAAATTGTAAGAAGTCATCCAAAGAAAACCCATCACATGAAATTTCCATTTTTTTCACTACACAGTTTCTTTAAAAGCTCATCTTAAACAAACTACTCGGGCTGTTCCTGAGCTTCCATTGCATTAACATTAAAAAATGGAGCTGTAAACAACAACAATGTTTTAGCGTCATCATCTAGTGGCCTTTTGTACACTGCTGGCCCTTCAAATGGCAACACCATGAAGATGACATGCAACGAGCGTCAAACTGACATGAAGTGTATTACGCATTTGAATTTGCAAATTATTAACACTGCAGAGCAACAGCACAAAGTAGGTAGTAATAATATTATCTACACTCGGTATATAAGGAAAAATTACACAGTGGGTTTCTCACTCATTTGAATGTTGGCTGTCTGTGAGAATATCATGTTATGTCCGCTTATCAGAGAGAAGTGTCAAACAAATTGTATCGGAATTTAACAGCGGCAGGATCGTGGCTTAACGAGACATCAGTTTATCGTTCCGCAGCATTGCTACGTTCATTGGTCGGGGTCCCAGGACTGTCACGTGAATATGGTATCGGTAGGTCCAAAAATATCGTTCTCGGCGCCGTGTAGGATCTCAACGATCTCGTAGGATCTCTAGCGCCCGAGAGGACAGACAAATTTTTCGTTTTTCCATGCAGGATCTCCCAGCGATGTCACGCACCTTGAGTCAGGAAATGTGCCTCATTAACAGTCTTGGAATATAATGTACGAGGAAATGGGAGCTGTGTCATTCTATGAAGGACAGTCTGAGCCCAGTAACAAAATTTTCATGCAGACAGTGCTGCAAAGTACTGAGGAATGTCACTAGGCGAGCTAAAACAATGGTTTCACCAAAATCTCCTGAAGGAAAATTAAAACTATAAGGTCAATTCTGAACCGGGCGTCAGGTCAGAATGGTAGCGTCCCAACCTATTATACATCTTTTGTGTGAGATAAAACTGTTAGTTATCCACTAGTGTTGTGCAAAATATTTAATAATCACTTATTGTCAATAGCCGGCATGTTAAATCAAAATTTAATTATTACAAGTAAATACAAAGAGCTCCTGAAAGCTTGTATTCCGAAAGAACTACATCACATTCAGCTACAGGAAACAAGCAAAGATAAAACTGAAATAGCTGGTAAGTTCCTATGGGACCAACTGCTGAGGTCATCGGTCCCTAGGCTTACACACTGTTTAATCTAACTTAAACTAACTTACGCTAAGGACAACTCACACACCCATGCCCGATGCAGGACTCGAACCTCCGACGAGGGGAGGCGCGCGAACCGTGCAAAGCGCCTAAGACCGCGCGGCTACCACGCGCGACAAAACTGAAATAATTACTATCATTAAACACTAATTCCGCCATGTGTATGATGAAATTTCTGCTATGTCTTCCTTGCAGGCTGTGTGGCTCTTTAGTGGATATAGGAGCGAGGAACAGATCCTGCCGGCCGCGGTGGTCTAGCGGTTCTGGCGCTGCAGTCCGGAACCGCGGGACTGCTACGGTCGCAGGTTCGAATCCTGCCTCGGGCATGGGTGTGTGTGATGTCCTTACGTTAGTTAGGTTTAAGTAGTTCTAAGTTCTAGGGGACTTATGACCTAAGATGTTGAGTCCCATAGTGCTCAGCGCCATTTGAACCATTTGAACAGATGCTGTTCATAAACAGAGAATTCAGATATTAATTTGGTCTACATCTAATACCAAGTAGTAAAAATAATACGTAACTTTGTTGCTGTTGCTGCATCAGTTGCTGACAGTAGATTTGAAAGTAGAGATACAGATACAAAAGTTTTAAAAATCTGTCAGTCTTCAGTACAATGTCTATTCAGAAGATGTCGAACCCTGACAGTTATGGAAGTCTGTAAATGTTATTCAGCTGGAAAACCGACAAAAAGGAGCTAGTGCACGAATGTTCGAACTTAAGTGCACCCGCCACTGGAGCTTTGGACAGGTTATGCTTTCATCTCATTAGCAGCGGCAGCCCGTCTCTGTAGCTCAGAGGTAGCGTTACCGCGTACCACGCCAGGGGGCCCAGGTTCGATTCCCGGCAGGGGACTGTTGTGTTTCCTTCATCATCATTATTGACACGCAAGTTGCCGAAGTGGCGTCAACTAAAAAGACTTGTAACACAGAGGCGGAACACCGAAGGGGATATACCGGCCAATAATGCCATGCGATCATTTCATTAGCAGCGGGAGAACCGTTCGTGGCAGCGTCCTCGTGCCTCAGTAGTAGCAGCTGTAGCAAACGGCATCGTAACTGGCAGCACGCATATTTGAAAATGAGGCCGACCGGAAATCGCAATTTCAAGTAAAACTGTGAACACCAGTGCCCCATACATCAGTTCTCTACTCAGTCTAAGCCACAATCAAGCTAAATCCGAAGACATTGTCGTCAATAAAGTTCAACAGTTAGATACAAAAGCCTATTTTTTGCTGATGCCAACGTACAAGCAGAACATAACCTGCTTACCTGGACGGAGAGTGCAGCTATTTATATACGGGCAGTCAAATGAAAACGAGACAGATGGAAAAAAGTACGTAAATTTTTTTATTATTTCAAAAGTAATCACCATAACTGTTAATACATTTAGTCCACTGCGAGACAAGACGGTCAATGCCTTCATGGAAAAATGTTTGCGGTTGCCTACGGAACCATGATTGTACCTACACGTGCCGAAGCAAATCGGCGGCTACAAATGTCTTCCTTCAGGGATCCAAAACTGTGGAAATCGCTTGGGGGAGATTGGGACTGTATGGATGCTGAGTAAGAGCTTCCCAGTGAAACTTATGCAGCGTAGTCGAAACAAACTTGGCAACATGCGGTCTACAGTTCGACATCAGCTTATACAGAAAGCGTATCTGCCAATGTCTTATTAAAGCGTTCAGTGAGGCCATTTGTCCGTGGATGGTAGGAAGTTGTCATTCTGTGGGTGATGCCGCAAGGTCAAATTACTTCTCATTCTAGTCTCGACGGGAAAATTTTCCCGCGATCAGAGATCAGTACTCAGGTTGCTCCGTGCTTAAAAATGATGTCTTCTACAACGAACTTCGCAATTTTCGGAGCTTTGGCAGTTGTTGCAACGTTTGTGACAGCATACCAGGTGAGTTAGTTGGTGCAGACTATTATCATTCGATTCCCGTTTGTCGACAGCGCCGGCCACTGTGGCCGAGCGGTTCCAGGCGCTTCAGTCCGGAACCGCGCTGCTGCTACGGTCGCAGGCTCGAATCCTGCCTCGGGCATGGATGTGTGTGATGTCCTTAGGTTAGTTAGGTTTAAGTAGTTCTAAGTCTAGGGGATTGATGACCTCAGATGTTAAGTCCCATAGTGCTTAGAGCCATTTGAACTTTTTGTTTTCTTTCGACCGCGGGGACCTCCCCAAGAGGTCGTTTTCAGTTCGGTATATTGGCGCTGCTGCAGGCAGAGGTAAATGATGCTCACGCTTCGATCGTTGGTACTCTTTACAGTGACTCAAGTAGTGCCTGACGGAGCGATAGAATCGATAGAGAGCTGCTCTGTGATATATGCGTCTGATGAGCATGGATGATGAGCAGCCATTGTCGCCCATTTGGATCATAGCTGTTCTTATTCAGTACTTCTTTATTAATTAGTATTATCCTTAGGTGGTTTCCTCCTTATTGAAGGCTTTTATGGTCTTCAGCAGACCCGGATCTTCCCTCTTTTATGTAGCAATGTCATTTAATGCAGCGGCGAATGAGATTTTACAGATGCTTCTGTGATTCCCAAATGATTCCTTGAAAGGCAGCCGGTGTCCTTGCGTTTGCGTCCACTTTTGTATACCACACTGATGTACTCCCGAACACTCAGTGCCCATCTCTCAAGTCATTCCGACGGATCTTTTAGGGTAGTCAGGTAGCATTAGGAATAGTTGTCTATCACGAACAAGAATGGTTTGGCAAATTAATACGGTCGAAACTTGTAGATGGTCCAAACAACTGCAAGGCTCTCTTTCTCAGTTGCAGAGTAGTTCATCTTGGACTTGTAGAGTACTCTGGAAGCATAAGCTGTTACCTTTTCTACACCCTCCTAAATTTGTACTAGAACTGTCCCTATCCCAAAGTCTCCAGTGACGGTGTGATGCTATACCTGGCATTCTCGTCATATAATGCTAGGACTGGAAAAGATGTTAGCACCTCCTTAAGGAAAAGGAAAGGTGTTTCTTGAACCTTGTTTCAGGAAAATTGGCGTCTCCCTGTAGTAGTTATTGTAAGGGTCGTGCTTTGGTAGAGAAGTCCTTTATGGATCGACGGTAGTACGAGCAGCCTGAGGAAACTTCTCACGCCACGAATGTGCCGAGGAGTTGGAAAATCTGTTAGTGGTCCTATTTTCTATGGCTCAGGATGGACTCTACCGCCATTCACTAGGTGCCCCAAGATTTTCATTCCTTGGGGGATGTAGAGGCACTTGGATTCAGGTGGAGGCCTGCCGTCTGAACACACTTCAACACGGTCGTCAAGCGGCTTAGATGTTCTTAAAAAAAAACGACAATATCATCCAGATAGCAAAGACATGTCGTCCATTTAAGGTGTCGAAGCAGATTGTCCATCACAATTCGAAGATGGCTGAAGCGTTAAACAGTCTTCTAAAATTAAATGGAACTCTAGAGCCTTCTTAAGGTTTTATTCGATCTTTTTATAAGGCTAGTCGTTCTGCTCATGCTGACGCTTGTTTTCCAAAGCCATTTCAATTAAGAAAGACTGGAGATCAAAAGGCGGTAGTAATGGAGGCGTTGGCACGCGATCGGCAATACTCTCTGTCACTTCCTCGCGTCCAGCGGCTATGCAGCTTTCCGTGGCATGTGGCATTGTCACATCCTCCTCACAAAACCACTCAACTTCGGACTGTTCCCTATTTATCCACATTTTATTTAATTTACTGTCTGTCCCTACCGATGCTTGCAAATCACTTACATTTTGTTGAGCCCAACCTATATAGGTAAGAATGATCATCAAAATAAAAGAAGAGAAATCAGAGCTCGAACAGAAAGGTTTAGGTGTTCGTTTTTCCCGCGCGCTGTTCGGGAGTGGAGTGGTAGGGAGATAGTATGATTGTGGTTCGATGAACCCTCTGCCAAGCACTTAAATGTGAATTGCAGAGTAATCATGTAGATGTAGATGACTTTTCTTAACCTCAGTACTTGGCCAACTGCCTTGTTCGACTTCTCTACCAAGTTTACCGTTTTAGAAATGGACTAGCTTCTTGACAATTAGTTATCTTTTCTAAACTACGTGAACGAGCAAGAGTTCACCTTGGGAGACAGAAATACTTATACAAATAAAAAACTTCCGCCTAATTGCCAAACTTCTAACCTAGACACCCCACGAAACATAATGAAATCGTACTAAAACAAAAACACATTTAAATATATGACCTAAAAGTGAAACATTGAAACTCAGGACAACGACTGACTATTCACCTGCCTTCCTCTTACCGTAAGAGAAGCACAAACTAGCGGAGAGCACGCAACTTATAGCTAATTTAAATTCTTGACGTTCTTTGGTTATTGTGGTGTTCCTACATATTTTTTCCGCTAAAAATGTGATCAATAAGCAAATTATTCAAGTAATAAGCGACAGATTACCTGTAAAAATGATTACGAAAATCAAGAGATGCCAGTGATCGTAAAAGTTCAGGATAATGATTGACAAAATACTGTTTGTTGAATTAAAATTACTACTTAAATTAGAGGGTTCCAGACTCCGAAAATCTTGGGAAGGTAGACAAATTCCTACTTGAGGTGTCAGTTGAGAAATTTAGCATGCTCCTAAGATGCCACAAAAAATGGCTCTGAACACTATGGGACGTAACATCTGAGGTCATCAGTCTCCTATAACTTAGAACTACTTAAACCTAACTAACCTAAAGACATTACACACATCCATGCCCGAGGCAGGATTCGAACCTACGACCGTAGCGTAGTCACTGTTACATATAGCTAAGAATTTTTGACCATGACCATGGTATACCGTTGGCTCGGCTGCTGGGTACAGTGTTACAGCAGTAAAGGGAAGGCTAAGTTCGATAAGCTGTTCATGTGAGCTATGCCAATGGATAAATTAAAGCTTCTCCTTGCTTTTATTTAGACAAGTACGTAAAATAAAACGGAAATTCCGGGCAATGAAGTGTATATTGCAGTAGTGAAATTCGATTTCGAATTCAATTCGTAAGCCATCTGGGAACCTCGATCCAATGGCCCATGGAAGTAGGCATCGTAGTTTGTTTTACGAATACCACCCAACAAAACGTACAAAAGAAATACGCTAGAAGGATTCGAAAGGACCATCAGTAACATGAATTTGGATTGTTTGCATCATTCAGGGACCAGACATGGGGTGAATATTAAGGAAGCAATGAACCGGCTAAATGGTATGGGTTATATGTATAAATCTCAAGGCAAAAAACACATGAAGACGCGGAATTGCACATTACCCACAGTTACAGTTTAGTTTCTGTGTTAATGAACATAATTTTCGGATTCTCCCTTCTGAATCCTCAAATGAACTGATTACAGTGTGGTATCGAATAACTAGTTAATTGAGTCCCACCAACATACTTCTTCATTCTCGTGATAGTCAAGAAATTCTATTTGTATATGGCAGCAGACTGAACATAGTGCCGCGCGGTGAGACGCGCCATGTCACTGACTGCGCGGCCCCTTCCGCCGGAGGTTCAAGTCCTCCCTCGGACATGCGTGTGTGTATTGTTCTTAGCATGAGTTGGTTTAAATTAGTTTAAGTAGTGCGTAAGTCTAGTGACCGAAGACCTCTGCAGTTTGGTCCCTTAAGAACCTACACACATTTGAACATTTTGAACATAGCGACAGACAATTTGGAGTGCAGAGTATTTGATATCTTACTGTTTCGTGACGTGTGGGGCAAAGTTGATTTCCAGTTACTTTTTATTGCGTCGGAACAAGTGTTCGTTGCAAACTATAAAAGAAAGTGTTTATTCGTTTGTATTCTGGAGAAATTGTAATAGTGATGGAAAACTAAATACTTCACTATTTCACATGCCACATACTGGCTGAGCGCAAACCACAGTAATATCACTAGTTTTCATATCCCTATGCTGGAATTAATTAACATAGGTGTTAACAGCCCCCTAACACGCCAGAAATCTTCAAAATTGAGGTATTCTACATTACATTAATTTATGCCTTAAATACACTCCTGGAAATGGAAAAAAGAACACATTGACACCGGTGTGTCAGACCCACCATACTTGCTCCGGACACTGCGAGAGGGCTGTACAAGCAATGATCACACGCACGGCACAGCGGACACACCAGGAACCGCGGTGTTGGCCGTCGAATGGTGCTAGCTGCGCAGCATTTGTGCACCGCCGCCGTCAATGTCAGCCAGTTTGCCGTGGCATACGGAGCTCCATCGCAGTCTTTAACACTGGTAGCACGCCGTGACAGCGTGGACGTGAACCGTATGTGCAGTTGACGGACTTTGAGCGAGGGCGTATAGTGGGCATGCGGGAGGCCGGGTGGACGTACCGCCGAATTGCTCAACACGTGGGGCGTGAGGTCTCCACAGTACATCGATGTTGTCGCCAGTGGTCGGCGGAAGGTGCACGTGCCCGTCGACCTGGGACTGGACCGCAGCGACGCACGGATGCACGCCAAGACCGTAGGATCCTACGCAGTGCCGTAGGGGACCGCACCGCCACTTCCAAGCAAATTAGGGACACTGTTGCTCCTGGGGTATCGGCGAGGACCATTCGCAACCGTCTCCATGAAGCTGGGCTACGGTCCCGCACACCGTTAGGCCGTCTTCCGCTCACGCCCCAACATCGTGCAGCCCGCCTCCAGTGGTGTCGCGACAGGCGTGAATGGAGGGACGAATGGAGACGTGTCGTCTTCAGCGATGAGAGTCGCTTCTGCCTTGGTGCCAATGATGGTCGTATGCGTGTTTGGCGCCGTGCAGGTGAGCGCCACAATCAGGACTGCATACGACCGAGGCACACAGGGCCAACACCCGGCATCATGGTGTGGGGAGCGATCTCCTACACTGGCCGTACACCACTGGTGATCGTCGAGGGGACACTCAATAGTGCACGGTACATCCAAACCGTCATCGAACCCATCGTTCTACCATTCCTAGACCGGCAAGGGAACTTGCTGTTCCAACAGGACAATGCACGTCCGCATGTATCCCGTGCCACCCAACGTGCTCTAGAAGGTGTAAGTCAACTACCCTGGCCAGCAAGATCTCCGGATCTGTCCCCCATTGAGCATGTTTGGGACTGGATGAAGCGTCGTCTCACGCGGTCTGCACGTCCAGCACGAACGCTGGTCCAACTGAGGCGCCAGGTGGAAATGGCATGGCAAGCCGTTCCACAGGACTACATCCAGCATCTCTACGATCGTCTCCATGGAAGAATAGCAGCCTGCATTGCTGCGAAAGGTGGATATACACTGTACTAGTGCCGACATTGTGCATGCTCTGTTGCCTGTGTCTATGTGCCTGTGGTTCTGTCAGTGTGATCATGTGATGTATCTGACCCCAGGAATGTGTCAATAAAGTTTCCCCTTCCTGGGACAATGAATTCACGGTGTTCTTATTTCAATTTCCAGGAGTGTATATAGATGGGAAAATAGACGTTAGAAGGTATCAGGAGATAATGCGGCATAAAAAACAAAGGTGCTCGCACCTCCACTGTGAACGCCTGCATAAGACTCACACGACAAGCATTTCGTTACATAGCTGCCCCTAGCAGAGATAAGAATTGACTACATTGTTGAAAATATTTGACAACCCTGTGCTAGCGCATTTACTTCCGTATGTGGACTTGAATCATTCAGCTACATTCACATTCCAATTCGATGACTTATGCTACATAATCCTCATGTAAGATGAGTCACTGAGACAGAAAATTTACCTTTTGGACACTAGGAATGACGTACTTCACATAAGTAACAACTGTCCTTATCTTTAACGTAGCTTTATTAGGCTCAAGAACCAATACAGCAACCTGCTCCCAGTAGCGTCCCGTTAGCTCAGTAATGCCACATACTTTTTGCGATGCACTTGAGGGGTGGGGGGTCCGAGTGACGAGTTATCAGTCCTAATCGCCGTCCAGACCGGTACACTCTAGGTTCTTAGTATCCATTTTATATAATGGAGCTGCAATTTACAAGAAGAAATTCTTAAACAACATCAGAAAAGAATCTATTTACTTTAAGTCTTCTCACAAGTTCAGCTCAATAACCTGTCTTAACGATCACTGATGTCTGCTTTGCGAATACCAAGCTGCTTCTCTACACAAATGTTGTTAAAGAGCCTCGAATCGACCATCAACAATACGAATTTGAGTTTTGTTCGTCTGATACGACCCATACGTCAGGGGAATAATTATGAATTGAACATAGCCGGCCGAAGTGGCCGAGCGGTTCTAGGCACTTCAGTCTGGAACCACGCGACTGCTACGGTCGCAGTTTCGAATCCTGCCTCGGGCATGGATGTGTGTGATGTCCTTAGGTTGGTTAGGTTTAAGTAGTTCTAAGTTCTCTGGGACTGATGACCTCCGCTGTAAGTCCCATAGCGCTCCGAGCCATTTGAGCCATGAATTGAACATACTGATTAATGTAGCTCCCCTGTGTTAAGTCTCTGTAATAATAATTAGGACCCCCTGTGAACGTCTGCTGACACCAGCGTTTGCAACATCCTTCCACTCTGAGTAGCTTCAAAATTGGCAATTTTGCTGGTTTAAATCTAACTGAATACCTTAAATATCACATTCGATCAGTGTTAAGTTCTCCATGAATCCATATGTCGACCTGAAAATGTGCAGTGTGCCCGCGGTGCTATAGAGCATGCACTGAAAGGTATTCACACAGTTTATAGCATACATTTACCGTAAGAGTTCAAACAAAGACAGTAAAACAGGTTACACCCCAGTTACTCGCTGTAGCTGACGAAAAAGTTCTACGAAGAATCGCTTCTAAACCGATAACAAACGAGCTATAAAGCATTAATAATAATATTAAACTACGTAGTGAGGTATTCTGATTGGATCACAAACTACACTCCTGGAAATTGAAATAAGAACACCGTGAATTCATTGTCCCAGGAAGGGGAAACTTTATTGACACATTCCTGGGGTCAGATACATCACATGATCACACTGACAGAACCACAGGCACATAGACACAGGCAACAGAGCATGCACAATGTCGGCACTAGTACAGTGTATATCCACCTTTCGCAGCAATGCAGGCTGCTATTCTTCCATGGAGACGATCGTAGAGATGCTGGATGTAGTCCTGTGGAACGGCTTGCCATGCCATTTCCACCTGGCGCCTCAGTTGGACCAGCGTTCGTGCTGGACGTGCAGACCGCGTGAGACGACGCTTCATCCAGTCCCAAACATGCTCAATGGGGGACAGATCCGGAGATCTTGCTGGCCAGGGTAGTTGACTTACACCTTCTAGAGCACGTTGGGTGGCACGGGATACATGCGGACGTGCATTGTCCTGTTGGAACAGCAAGTTCCCTTGCCGGTCTAGGAATGGTAGAACGATGGGTTCGATGACGGTTTGGATGTACCGTGCACTATTGAGTGTCCCCTCGACGATCACCAGTGGTGTACGGCCAGTGTAGGAGATCGCTCCCCACACCATGATGCCGGGTGTTGGCCCTGTGTGCCTCGGTCGTATGCAGTCCTGATTGTGGCGCTCACCTGCACGGCGCCAAACACGCATACGACCATCATTGGCACCAAGGCAGAAGCGACTCTCATCGCTGAAGACGACACGTCTCCATTCGTCCCTCCATTCACGCCTGTCGCGACACCACTGGAGGCGGGCTGCACGATGTTGGGGCGTGAGCGGAAGACGGCCTAACGGTGTGCGGGACCGTAGCCCAGCTTCATGGAGACGGTTGCGAATGGTCCTCGCCGATACCCCAGGAGCAACAGTGTCCCTAATTTGCTGGGAAGTGGCGGTGCGGTCCCCTACGGCACTGCGTAGGATCCTACGGTCTTGGCGTGCATCCGTGCGTCGCTGCGGTCCGGTCCCAGGTCGACGGGCACGTGCAACTTCCGCCGACCACTGGCGACAACATCGATGTACTGTGGAGACCTCACGCCCCACGTGTTGAGCAATTCGGTGGTACGTCCACCCGGCCTCCCGCATGCCCACTGTACGCCCTCGCTCAAAGTCCGTCAGCTGCACATACGGTTCACGTCTACGCTGTCGCGGCATGCTACCAGTGTTAAAGACTGCGATGGAGCTCCGTATGCCACGGCAAACTGGCTGACACTGACAGCGGCGGAGCACAAATGCTGCGCAGCTAGCGCCATTCGACGGCCAACACCGCGGTTCCTGGTGTGTCCGCTGTGCCGTGCGTGTGATCATTGCTTGTACAGCCCTCTCGCAGTGTCCGGAGCAAGTATGGTGGGTCTGACACACCGGTGTCAATGTGTTCTTTTTTCCATTTCCAGGAGTGTATAAAACTCGTGTCCTGCATATTAATGTGATGCATTACTCATCATGTTGAAACGGGTAGGTTGCCTCCATTGCTGTCGAATGTGAAATGGAAATCGAAGACTTTTCTTTTGGAGCATGACACAACAATAGTAAAACATTTTATACTTTCTAAATAGATGATCGGTAGCTGTCGCTTTCGATTAAGAGCGAGGTAGTGCAGAGCCGTTGCGGCACTCGCTGCCTGTTGCCAGGAAAGCAGTAATAAATTAAAACGTCATGCATGATGCGGCAGTTTTTCTCGCATCTCAGAGTTTGTTACCTCATATCCTCTGGACTGGGTGTAGTACAACGATACATTTTTTGCCGATACATTCACTGGTATGTACTGAGGTGACAAAAGTCGTGGGAGACCTGCTAATATCATCGTATCTGACCTCCTTTTGCCCGGATTACTGCAACAACTCGACGTGGTGTGGTCTCAACAAGTCGTTGGAAGTCCCCTGCAGAAACACTGAGCCGTGCTGTCTCTACAGCCGTCCATAATTAGGAAAGTGTTGCCGGTTTTGTATTTCGTACCGAACTGACTTTTCGATTATGTCCCACAAATGTTCGATGCGATTCATGTTGGGCGATTTGGGTGGCCAAATCATTCGCTCAAATTATCCAGAATGTTATTCAAACCAATCGTGAACAACTCTGCCCCAGTGACTATTCAATGGTTGTATGGGAACATGAAGTCCACGAATGGCTGCAAATGGTCTCCAGTAGCCGAAAATAACCATTTCCAGTCATTATTTGGTTCAGTTGGACTACAGCACGCAGTCCATTCCATGTAAACACAGCTCTCATAATTACGGAGCCAACACCAACTTACACAGTGCCTTGTTGGGGAGTTAGGTCTGCACTACACTCGAACCCTACCGTCGCCCCACTGGTTAGCCGTGCGGTCTAACGCACTGCTTTCAGGGTGGGAAGGCGTGCCGGTCCCCGGCACGAATCCGCCCGGCGGATTAGTGTCGAAGTCCGGTGTGCTGGCCAGTCTGTGTATGGCTTTTAAGGCGGTTTTCTATCTGCCTCGGTGAATGCAGGCTGGTTCCCCTTATTCCGCCTCAGTTACACTATGTCGGCAATTGCTGAGAAAACACTTTCTCCACGTACGCGTACACCATAATTACTCTACCACGCAAAACTGGGGTTACACTCGACTTGTGTGAGATGTTCCAGGGGGGGGAGGGGGGAGAGGGGGAGGGGAGAGGGGGTTCCACTGGGGGGGGGGGGGAGGCGAACAGCACGATAACACTGGGTTCGGTGTGGGGCGGCGGTGGGGTGAGTGGACTGCCTTAGCCTGTTGTGGGGTTGTGAACCATTGAGGGCTACGGCGGAGACGAAGCCTCTCCGTCGTTTCTAGCTCCACAGTTCCATACAATACAATACCCTACGTCAGCTCTTGCCAACTGAAATCGGGACTCATCTGACGAGGAGTCCAACCACTATGATCACAAACCCACAAGAGGCACTACAGGCAATGTCGTGCTGTTAGCAAAGGCACTCGCGTCGGTCGTCTGCTGCCATAGTCCCTTAACGCCAAATTTCACAGAAAGGTCCTAACGGATACGTTCGCCATACGTGCCACAAATATTTCAGTGGTTATTTCCCGCAGCATTGCTTTTTATTAACACTGTCAACTCTACGCAAACGGCGCTGCTCTCGTTCGTTAAATGTAGACCGTCGGCCTCTGCGTTGTCAGTTGTGAGAGGTAGTGCATGAAATGTGGTATTCTCGGCACGCTGTTGACACTGGATCCAGGAATATTGAAATCCTTAACGATTCGCAAAATGTAATGTCCAATGCGTCTAGCTTCACCTACCATTCCGCGTTCAAATTGTGTTAATTTCCGCCGCAGGGCCATAATCCAATCAGATCATCTGAGCACAAATGATAGCTCCGCCAACGCACTGCCCTTCTATAGCTTGTGTACGCGATATTGTCCCCATGTGTGTGTGTGTATATCGCTGTCCCAAGACGTTTATCACCTCAGCGTATGTAAGGATTTGTCTACAGTTTAGCCTTGTACGAAAGTGAAACTTGGACTATTAGCAGTTCAAACAAGCCCGCCCGGTTAACCGAGCGGTCTAACGCACAGCTTTCCGAAGCGGGAAGGAGCGCCTGGTCCTCGGCACGAATCCGCCCGGCGGACGTGTGTCGAGGTCCAGTGAGCCGGCCAGTCTGTGGATGGTTTTTAGGCGGTTTTCCATCTGTCTCGACGAATGTGGGCTGGTTCCCCTTATTCCGCCTCAGCTACACTACGTCGGTGATTGCTCCGCAAACAAGTTCTCCACGTACGCGTACACCACCATTACTCTACCACGCAAACACAGGGGTTACACTCGTCTGGTGTGAGACATTCCCTGCTGGGGGGTCCACCGGGTGCCGAACCGCACAATAACCCTAGGTTCGGTGCGGGGCGGTGGTGTGGTGAAGTGGACAGCGGTAGTCGTCGTGGGGTTGTGGACCACTGCGGCTGCAGCGGGAACGGAGCCTCTCCGTAGTTTCTAGGTCCCTGGTTAACATGCAGCATACAACATACAGCAGTTCAAACAAGAAGAAATAGAAGCTTTTGAAACGTGGTGCTGCAGGAGAATACTGAAGGTCATATGGTTAGATCGAGTAACTAATGAAAAGGTATTGAATCGAATTAGAGAGAAAAGAATTCTTGGCACAACTGATGCTACATCCAGTGGCATCAAGGAATTGTCTGCCTGCTAACAGAGGGATGTGTGGACCAAGCATTGCTTGTACTAAGCAAGATAAAATGTGTGTATGTTGCACTAGTTATACACAATTAAGAAACTTGTACAGTATAGAGTAGCATGAAGAGCTGCATCAGATCAGTGTGCGGGATGGAAGCGATTGTGTGAATCACATTACATTTATTTCTGTCGATGGTCAACTGCAAGGCTTAGCGACCAGCACAGTTCATCTACAAATTCCTCTGCATTTCTTAACATTGTCCATTGACAACACCTTTCTGTACACTACTACATCGTCGATGAATAACCTTATCTCTCCACCTTCTCATTAATATTATAATAACACTGGGCTCTGTTTACATAGAAGTGTTCATTACAATCCGATACCTACACCAACATTGTGTAAGCACGTGTACAATTTGCTAGGGAACTGAAGTGCACCGAATGTGATCGACAATATCTGAAACACAGAATGAGTCCTTCTCAGTATGTTCGCTGTACAACAACAGCATCTAGAAAAAATGCGTGCAGATGGTGTTGTACTGGCAGACGTGTTGTACTTGACCCCCTGTATCTCTGAGAAGCTTCCACTTCCGCCGTTAACGACGTATCGGCGCGTCCTACATAATTCCAAGGAGATGTTTTCTTCCTGCGTCGTGGTTCCGGGTATTCAGACGCTGCGATTGCATCCAGTATTGCACACGCGAAGGGGAGATTTCGTCTTCCTCTTCACGGATACTTCTGTTTTAGTGGGAAATGATGCAGCAGGGAAATACGTGAACGTAATGTTTTACGTCGACGCTCTGCCATGTCACCAATTAGCAACGAAAAGTAACGGAAAAGAAAACAAAACATTTGGGATAGTTAGAAAAGGAGCGTGGCCGGAGATAAGCAATCCTTGGTCATGTTGACGGGACCCGTGACCCGGACTTGGACCGAAGATAAGCGGCGTGTCGCTTTCTGCACGTCGCGTGCAGTTCAACACTCGCCGCGCCTTGCTTCCTCTCCCCACTACGTAGTCAGTACTACTCTTATTGGAAATTTCGCGTTCGGAAAAGAACATTTGAGACGTGAGGGGAGGACGCATGGAATCACGTATAATCTCAAAATGGTTTCATAAGAAACTTCCTATTGTTGAAAGCTCTTGAAAACACACCGTACAAACAAAATATCGATGGTAAAAAAATGTTCGACTGGGAAGCTACATCTGACGAGGCAAGGATTCTGTGTCCAAATATTAGAAGCAATATGGATGTTGTTGTTCGTGTGGGCTTCAGCCTGAACACTGCTTTGATACAGAGCACCACACTAGTCTATCCCATACGAGCCTTTCCATCTCTGCGTAGTTACTGTACGCCCTCATCCATTTCAACCTGCTTACTGTAGTTCAACATCGGTCTAACTCTACAATCTCTAGCCACCACACTTCTTTCCATTACCTAATCGAGGATTCCTTGATGCCTGACCCATAAATTTTTATCCCCAGTTCTCCGCTTTACTTATCCGATCTGCCCATCTAATCTTTAGCTTACTTCTGTAGCACCATATTTCAAAAGCTCCTATTATCTTATAATCTGAAGTGTTTGTCGTACACGGTTCACTTCCGTACAATTCTACACTCTGCACAAATATCTTCAGAAAATACATCCTAATACTTAAATTTATAATCGATGTTACGGGCTTAGTGCTTTTCAGAAAATCTTTTCTTGCTGTTTCCAGTATGAATATTACATTGAGATGACAAGAGTCATGGGATACCTCCTAATATCGCATCGTATCTCCTTTTGCCCGGCGTAGTGCAGCAGCTCGACGTGACATCGGCTCAACAAGTCGTTGGAAGTCCCCTGCAGAAATATTAAGCCATGCTGCCTCTAAAGCAGTCCATTATTGCGAAAGTGTTGCACGTGCAAGATTTTGTACACAAACTGACCTCTGGATTATGTCCCTTAAATATTCGACGGAATTCATGTCAGGCGAATTGTCCAGAATGTTCTTCATACCAGGAGCGAATATTTGTGGCGTAGTGACATGGCGAATTATCATCTATAAAAATTCCGCTCTTGTTTGGGAACACGGAGTCAACAAATAGCTGCAAATGATCTCCAAGTAGCCGAATATAGCCGTTTCCGGTCAATAATCGGTTCATTCCAGGTAAACACAGCCCGCACTATTATCGAGCCACAACCATCGTGCTTAGTGCCTAGTTGACAACTTGGGTACATGGTTTCGTGGGGTCTGCGCCACACTCGACCCCTGCCATCAGCTCTTACCATCTCAAATCGGGACTCATCTGACCATGCCAAGGTTTTTCAGTCGTCTAAGGTCCAACCGATGTGGTCACGAGCCCAGGAGAAGCCCTGCAGGTGATGTCGTGCTGTTAACAAAACACACGCGTCGGTCGTCTGCTACCATAGCCCATTAACGCCAAATTTCGCCACACTTTCCTAACGGATACGTTCTTCGCACGTACCACATTGATTTCTGCGGTTATTTCACGCACTGTTGCATGCCTGTTAGCACTGACAACTCTACGCACTGCGCAGTCCGTGGTGAGAGGTGATCCATGGAATTTGATGTTCTCGGCACACTCTTGACACTTTGAATCTCAGAATATTGAATTCCCTAACGATTTTCGAAATTGAATGTCCCATGTGTCTCGCTCCAAACACCATTCCGCGTTCAAAGTCTGTTATTCCAGCCGTGCTGCCACAACCACGTAGGAAAACTTTTCACACGAATCACATGAGTACAAATGACAGCTCCGTCAATGCCCTGCTCTTTTATGCCTTCTTTACGCGATGTTACCACCACATGTACATGTTCATATCTCTATCCTGTGACTTTTGTCACCTCTCTGCTTCAGCCATCGTAACTTATCCTAATGGCCAAATAGAAGAACTCATCTACGACTTTCAGTGTCACAGTTCCTAATATAATATTCTCGGCATCGTCTGATTTAATTCGAATTCATTCCACCACCCTTGTTTTAGTTTCGTTAGCGCTCATCTTATAAGTTCCTTTCAGCTGACCTTCCAAGTTCTCTGCTGTCTCTGACAGAATTACAGTGTCTTTGGCAAGCTTCCGTGAACCTGAAGTCTCTTTCGAAATTTCTTCTTAGTTTACTCCAGAGCTTGTTTAGTGTACAGACTTTATAACGTGGGGAATAGGCTACAAACGTGTCTTATCACCTTCGCAACTACTCTTTCCTTTCCATGTCTTTCGTGTGTGAAATCGTATTCCCCTTTGCTTGCTTTATTCGATACAGTCTTATATTTCTCCACTTTCGCCAGTAAAATTTAATAATTAGTGTGTTATCCAAGGTGTTTTGCTTGTACTTCTGCGCATTTGATCCTCTGCTGCCTTCTCTATTCCATAGCTCAAAACTACCGATTCGTCTTGTATTGTATTTTTCCGTTTTAATGTCCAGTTGATCACAAATAAATTATGGCCCGAGTCCTCATCCGCTCGTGGAAATGTTTTACAGTTTAAAATCTGATTTTTAAGTATACGTCTTAAAATTATGTAACGTATCCCATACCTTCCAGTGTCTCCAGATTTCACCTACGTATATGACGCTCTTTCACGATGCCTAAAACAAGTGTTAGCAGTGATTAAACTGTGCTCTATGTGGAATTCTACAAGACGACTTTCGCTTTTATATATTTCTACCAGTCTATGTTTACCTATTATTTTTCCTTCTATTCCAGTTCCCCATCACTATTAAATTTTTCTCCCCTTCAACTATCTGAAGAATTTCCCTTATCCCATAGTTCATTCTCTCAATCTATTCATCATCTACGGAGCTAGTGTACAGATGAGCTTGTACTACTCTGGTGGATGTTGGCTTTGTACCTATCATGGCAACGCTAGCGCGTTCATAGTGCTGCTCCTAGCTGCTCATCCTCACTCGTTTTCCTTATTCATTATTAGACCTATAAATGTAGGACATCGTTTGTTAACTCAGCAATAACTATCTCAGTGAAATTAAGAAATGAAGACTAACGTATGGAATCGAAATCAGTGAGAATGTTGGCTGAAGTGGCTATACAGAGACGAATAGATAAGCGTGGCAGCATAAAATAAGTCCAGACGCTGACGAAGAGCAATATCGGTAATTGAGGTTTCTGAGGGCTTAAGCAAAATTGTACTATTCTCCTTTAGCGCATCCTTTAAATGCATCTGTTTTAACACGAAGAATGGCTTCCTGTCGTCTTCAACACAGTTTGATGGAACTTGGCGGCCAGGTGGTGTAATGTGAGAATAATAACTCGAAGACTTCACAGACAACATTATTTTGTATATTTAATGCGACTTGAGCCAAAAAAACAGTTTTTTTTAAATACCAAATCCTATGGGCCCCACATTGCACTGTGGACCGTTTCATAACAGACTGGGTGGGTTCTAATGAAGGACAGCATTATCTCCCTTAAGGCCTATTCTTAGCGTTTATAACCGAGACATTTTCACAGATGTGCTCTACTCCAATAACTCGTGATATATAACACATAGAGGAACCAGCAAACTTTCAAATCTATCTCCTTATTTTTAATTATTGACCCCATCCGAGAAATATGTTCTGGAAATAAGACATCTTGCTGACAATACTCATACGATGGTGCGAAATCAAATTCGTGGCCATTTCTTAGAAATGCAGTTTCGGAAACGAGTTGTATTTTTACGACTCAATGCCTGAAATCTCATGCTTCAAGTCAGCTAAGAATTTCAACTGACAAATATTAAACTTTAATTAAGGTAGCTTTTCTGGAAAAAGCTCTATAGAACAGTGATCGTAATATCAAGGTAACTCTACTGAAAATAAAAACTAGCAACGAAAGAAGAAATGAATTGCGTAACTATTGAAAAAATGTTTACCGAAGAGATATCCTCCCGTGAAACCTGGGAAATGTTAGTTATTCCCGCTGGGACTCGAAAACTCTTTACATGTAGCTTAATTATCAATGGAAGAGTTGACATATCGTATTACAGTTGAGTCTACGGTAGTGACAGAAATAAATGTGACTCTGTACTACTGGAGAACAGCTATGAAATGTGACTTTGACGCTGTGTTTACTTTTCAGAAGGTTCCCCCTTTTCCAACCAGGAAATAACATTACGGGACTAGAAAGGATATAATTTGAACACCAACAGCCAGCAGAAACTACAGAAAAATTGACAATACTTTCCTCCTCGACAATAAACAGTAATTTCTTCAGATAACATTAAAGGTGGTAATTTGAAGCTATAACGTACCGAATTACTGCATACTTACATTTCATAAAATTCGATGCGTAACTTACATTCACTACATGAGGAAATCGAAAACCGCTGACTTATGGTAGTATGTAGTAATGTTAGTGTATTTACATGATATTTTCCTAACGTTTCTTAATAAGGCAGCAAGGAATCCGCCACAGTCTGGAAGATGTTAATAGAAAGAGAACAAGAAAAAAACTGCTGTAAACAGTCTGCTGTTGAAATATATTGCCAGTTCACATCAGGTACATGTAACCTCTGTGAGTTGTTTGGACGCTACCTGCACACTACATCTACTGCTACATGACTACTCTGCAGTTCGCATTTAAGTGCCGGGCAGAGGATTCACTGAACCACTTTCACACCATTCCTCTACCGTTTCACTCTCTAACAGCGCGCTGGAAGAACGAACACTTAATCTCTCCACACGAGCTCTGATTTCTATTATTTCTTTATAAAGATCATTTCTCCCAATATAGGTGGGTGTCAGCAAAATATTTTCGTAGGAGAAGGTTGGAAATCGAAACTTCGGGGAAAGATCTCTCCGTAACGACAAACGGCTTTGTTTTAATGACTACCACCCCAACTCACGTATCATATTCGTGATACTCTCTCCACTATTTCGCGTTAGTACAATGTAAACTGACCTTCTTTTTGATGTCCTCAGTCAATCTAATCTGATGAGGATCCCATACTGCGCAGCACTGCTCTAGTAGAAGACACACAACCGTAGCGTAGACAGTCTCTTTAGTAGACCTGTTGTATTTTCTCAGTGTTATACCAATGAAAAGCAGTCTATATTTTGTCTTCACCATAATATTATCTTTGTGACCGTTCCAATTTAAGTTGTTCGTAATTGAAATTCATAGTTATTTAATTGAATTGACAGTCCTTGGATTTTTGGATTTGAGTGATTTATCATGTAACTGAAATTTACCGGATTCCTTTTAGTTAAGTAGAGAGAAACATAGCCTCTGTTGCCAATCGTGCCTCACTGATAGGTGACTCCACTGCGATGCTTGTTCACTTTTGAAAGCTGGATTCTACGCGATTATTTCGAAGAATATTTGACCAACAGAACCCAACAATTTATACCAGACGGCAAATATTCCACTGAAACTAAAGTAGCATCGGAATCGTTTTCAAATCTACACAAAGGATTTGTTAGATAGGATCACCAGTGCTATAAGATTGTTCGCTGACCATGCTGTTGTGCACAGGGAGGTGTCGTCGTTGGACGATCGTAAGGAATTGTAGAAGTACTTGTACAAAATTTCCACTTGGCATAATGAATTACAGGCATTTTAAATGAAGATAAATGTAAGGCAATACCTATAACAAATAGAATGAACCCGATAGTGTCTGATTACATGGTTAGTGGTAAATATCTTGACCGCGTCCCATCATACGAGTATTTAGCAATAAAAGGAAGAGGTAATATGGAATGTGAAATGGGACAATCAAGAAGAATTAATATTAGGTTAGACAAATGGAAAGCCTATTTTTACCCGTCCGGATCGGCGTGCGTTTTTAAAGCGCCGCTTCCGGTATGAGGAGCTGCGCGGTCCCGGATCCGACACTCCCGGCGGACGAAGGACGATGGTTGTAGTGCCAGCCAGCCTGGATGTGGTTTTTAGGCGGTTTCCCAAATCTCACTAGGTGAATACCGGGCTGTACCCAAGTCACGCGTCAGTTACAAGGTTCGCCGCGCGGGATTAGCCGAGCGGTTTGAGGCGCTGCAGTCATGGACTGTGCGGCTGGTCCCAGCGGAGGTTCGAGTCTTCCTTCGGGCATGGGTGTGTGTGTTTATCCTTAGGATAATTTAGGTTAAGCAGTGTGTAAGCTTAGGGACTGATGACCTTAGCAGTCAAGTCCCATAAGATTTCACACACACTTCAACACACAGTTACAAGGTTCACAATCATTTCGGAAACTTTCGTTCACTTTCACACGAATGGCACAAAGCGCAGACAGTTGATATACATATATTAAATTCCGCAGGGGTAACGTGGTGGCGACAGAAAGTGCATCTCGCCACCCCTTAAATTAACCATGTCAAATCCATTCATAACCATACTGACCTTGTGCCGATGCGGACAACGGCACCAGAAAAAGAAGAAGAAGAAAGTGGAAGCCTATACTTGTTGTTAGGATTTTGCAAAAGTGCAGTGCATCTGTAAAACAAATCGAGTACAAGACACATGTTCGACAAATTCTAGAGTATTTTTCCAGTGTTTGTAGTCCTTGTAAAGTACATGTTGTTGTTGTTGTGGTCTTCAGTCCTGAGACTGGTTTGATGCAGCTCTCCATGCTACCCTATCCTCTGCAAGTTTCTTCATCTCCCAGTACCTACTGCAACCTATATCCTTCTGAATCTAGTTAGTTTATTCATCTCTTGGTCTCCCTCTACGATTTACCCTCCACGCTGCCCTCCAATGTTAATTTGTGATCCCTTGATGCCTCAGAACATGTCCTACCAACTGGTCCCTTCTTCTCCTCAAGTTGTGCCACAAACTCCTCCCCAATTCTTTTCAATACCTCCTCATTAGTTATGTGTTCTACCCATATAATCTTCAGTATTATTCTGTAGCACCACATTTCGAAAGCTTCTATTCTCGTCCTATCCAAACTATTTATCGTCCATGTTTCACTTCCATACATGGCTACACTCCACACAAATAGTTTCAGAAACGACTTCCTGACACTTAAATCTATACTCGATGTTAACAAATTTCTCCGATTTAGAAACGCTTTCCTTGCCATTGCCAGTCTACATTTTATATCTTCTATACTTCGACCATCATCAGTTATTTTGCTCCCCAAATAGCAAACCTCATTTACCACTTTATGTATCTCATTTCCTAATTTAATTCCCTCAGCATCACCCGACTTAATTCGACTACATTCCATTATCCTCGTTTTGCTTTTGTTGATTTTCATCTTATATCCTCCTTTCAAGACAGTGTCCATTCCGTTCAATTGCTCTTCCAAGTCCTTTGCTGTCTCTGACAGAATTACAGTGTCATCGGCGAACCTCAAAGTTTTTATTTCTTCTCCATGGATTTTAATACCTACTACGAATAATTCTTTTGTTTCCTTTACTGCTTGCTCAATATACAGATTGAATAACATCGGGAGAGGCTACAATCCTGTCTCACTCCCTTCCCAACCACTGCTTCCCTTTCATACTCCTCGAATCATATAACTGCCATCTGGTTTCTGTACAAATTATAAATAGCCTTTCGCTCCCTGTATTTTACCCATGTCACCTTTAGAATTTGAAAGAGAGTATTCAAGTCTAAATTGTCAAAAGATTTCTCTAAGTCTACAAATGATAGAAACGTAGGTTTGCCTTTCCTTAATCTTTCTTCTAAGATAAGTCGTAAGGATTGCCTCCCGTGTTCCAATATTTCTACGGAATCCAAACTGATCTTCCCCGAGGTCGGCGACCACCAGTTTTTCCATTCGTCTGTAAAGAATTCGTGTTAGTATTTTGCAGCTGTGACATATTAAACTGATAGTTCGCCATTTTGCACTTCCTGTCGATCTCATTTTTGAGACGTTTGTATTCCTTTTTGCCTGCTTCATTTACTGCATTTTTATATTTCCTGCTTTCATCAATTAAATTCAATATTTCTTCTGTTACCCAAGGTTTTCTACTAGCCCTCGTATTTTTACCTACTTGATCCTCTGCTGCCTTCACTACTTCATCCCTCAGAGCTACCCATTCTTCTTCTACTGTATTTCTTTCCCCCATTGCTGTCAAGTGTTCCCTTATGCTCTCCCTGAAACTCTGTACAACTTCTGGTTTAGTCAGTTTATCCAGGTCCCATTCTGGAAACATCCCCCAGGCTGTGGCTAACCCATGTCTCCGCAGTATCCTTTCTTTCAGGAGTGCTAGTTCTGCAAGGTTCGCAGGAGAGCTTCTGTAAAGTTTGGAAGGTAGGAGACGAGATACTGGCAGAAGTAAAGCTGTGAGGACCGGCCGTGAGTCGTGCTTCGGTAGCTCAGATGGTAGAGCACTTTCCCGCGAAAGGCAAAGGTCCCGAGTTCGAGTCTCGGTCGGGCACACAGTTTTAATCTGCCAGGAAGTTTAAAATCCACAATATTTGTGCAAAATACACTCTGCACTTTGCAGTGGCTTACGGACTATATAAGCAGATGTAGATGTAGAACTTTTGCACGACGAATCAGCCATGCTACTAGAGACCGTTACCTTTACAGAAAGATATTGGATGCAGTTTGTGCGTACCGAGGCCTCACATGTTGTATGTGAGCAAACGCGAGGGCAGCCAGCTGTATTCGTACGAATTACGTTCTCGCACATACGTCTCGCGTAACGACCAGGACGAGAAAATGAGAGAAATTATAACTCATACGGTGGCTTATCGACAGTCATTCTTCCCATATGCCATTCTTGAATGAGGCGTAACAAATGGTTCAAATGGCTCTGAGCACTATGGGACTTAACTTCTGAGGTCATCAGTCCCCTAGAACTTAGAACTACTTAAACCTAACTAACCTAAGGACATCACGAACATCCATGCCCAAGGCAGGATTCGAACCTGCGACCGTAGCGGTCGCGCGGTTCCAGACTGTAGCGCCTAGAACCGCTCGGCCACCCCGGCCGGCGAGGCGTAACAATAGTTAGCACACTGGACTCGCATTCGGGAGGACGACGGTTGAAATCCGCGTCTTGCCATCCATATTTAGGCTTTCCATGATTTCCCTAAATCGCTCCAGGCAAACGCTGAGATTGTTCCTTTGGAACAGCGTGGTAAGTTTCTTTCCCCATTCTTGAAACAATCAGAGCTCATGCTCCGTCTCTAATGACCTCGATGTCGACGGGACGTTAAACCCTAATCTACCTTCTTTCGTGAACAATGCAGGGAAGCGATAAAAGTTTGCGGTAGCAGAAGCACTTACCACCAGACAACATAAAGAGGTGGAAATATAGGGGGAATCTAAAGCAGAGCAGTTAAAAAACTGGTGCTCACGAATACGACCTGTATCGAGGTTGCAGGCTCGGATCATCCTGCTTTTTGACAAAGACGGAAAGACGGAGGGAACTTTTGAAGTAAGATGGAAGGAAACTCCTATGTTGGTAAATCACTGAAAGACAGCACCATGACTGTCGGATGGTCAACAAACATTAGTGAGTCTATTTCAGACGGTTCAGTCACTAACTGCAAGGCTATGCTCCGTTTCACAAAACAGTACCTGGGAATGCCTTACGACACGTTAATTATCGAACCCGTCTGTTCTGTTGCCCGAAGTGATTCGTTTCTGTGGGAGTATGTGTTTCAGTTGGGGCTATTTTTCTCTTTAGTTGCTTTTTATTTCTTAGGAAATAGTCTCAAACACTGGAGATTTGGTTTTCAAATGCGAAGAGAATTAAAAATACCTGCTTCGTCAGATACAGTTACTGTCTTTCGTTATTTGATATAAAATGGATTCTTTTCGATCTGACATATCTCTCTCACAGGATCTTGAATACTGGAATCGAGATTTACAATTTTTGTCATCGTCACTTTCGGAATTCTTGAGTCTCCAGCCTCACAAAATAGCATGCTTAGAGATTATCGACGTGACGGTGAAAGCTGCAGGATAACAGTGAGGGAAATGCTCTGCAACGTTAGCGTTGAGGAAGGTCATTCTCTTTACTGCCACTTACAAGGGAAGTACCCAAGCTCAAAAGGTTAATACCCAATAGAAATGATTTTAAAATACGGAGATGACTCTCTTCTACAGTAATTACTTGAGAGTTTACACACTGAAACTGTTGAGTCAATGTATACGAATGACGCGTAGGTGTTTGCTCTCTGTGTTTTTCTCAAGAGTAGGTCTTGTCTTATACACTTTGCTTGAATTAAATAATGTGATTTTTGTTTCCTCTGCCTATCTGGGTGCAATACAAGGCTAAAACCTCTCTGTACGATAAGACCTCACTTATTACAAATAAATTCTAAAGTGTATTAAATACCAGTTTTTTAATGTGAATTATCTTGAGGCAGTAGTGCGAAACCTATGTCTCTCGAGTACGAGTCTGAATTCGATACTGAAGTCCTTAGCCGTGACCTTTTGGGTGGCTTAAATAACACAGTCACTTTGTCGCACTGTGTGAGTTTTTAGTTTTAATCACGTCCATGGTTAATCTTAGCGGAATGTAACGAAGCGCTTCATACGAAGAAACATATCGTTGACAGAGAGGTCTCTTTGCAAGGTTATATTGCACGTGCGCTCACGCCGTAACTCTGCACTACACGAAGTTTGCTCTGACGACCTTGTACCATCAGTTAAGTAACTACGAAGATAATAAAATATAGACGATAGAGTTTTTTGACAGTTATGTCCACGTCAACTGACGTATAAATGTATATCGTCTTCAGTAAGAAAAAGGAATTGTACGCAGGGTGTTCCTGAGTTGGTCATCGCAGTAGTAGTCATTAAATGCACTCATCTTGATTTTTCGTAAATATTGTTGGTCCTGGTGTTATCAGGTTTACGAGAAAACGTGATCTTTTTAACGATGAATTATTGTTGTCGTTGTGGTAGACAGTCCAAAGACTGGGTTGATGCATGTCCCCATGCTACGCTATCCTGTGCAAGCATCTTTATCTCCGGGTAACTACTGCAACCAACATCCTTCTGAATCTGCTTAGTTTATTCATCTCTTGCACTCCCTCAACGATTTTTATCCTCCACGCTTCCCTCAAATACTAAATTGGTGATCCCTTGATGCCTCAGAACGTGCCCTGTCAACTGATCCCTTCTTATAGTCAAGTTGCGTCACAAATTCCTCTCCTCCCCAATTCTATTCAGCACCTTCTCATTAGTCAAGTGATCTACCCATCTAATCTTCAGCACTCTTCTGTAGCACCACGTTTCAAAATCTTCTACTCTCTTTTTTTGGCTAAACTTTTTATCGTCCATGTTTCACTTCCACACATAGCAACACTCCATACAAATACTTTCAGAAAATACTTCCTGACACTTAAATCTATCCTCGATGTTAACAGATTTCTCTTCTGCAGATATGCCTTCCTTGCCATCGCCACAATACATTTTATATGCTCACACTGACCATCATCAGTTACTTTTCTGCCCAAATAGGAAAACTCATCTACTACTTTAAATGTCTCATTTCCTAATCTTATTCTTCAGCATCACCTGATTTAATTCGACTTCATTCCATTATCCTTGTTTTGCTTTTGTTGATGTTCATCTTATATCCTCTTTTCAATGCACTGTTCATTCCGTTCAACTGCTCTTCTAAGTCTTTTGCTGTCTCTGACAGAATTACAATATCATCGGCAAACCTCAAGTTTTTTATTTCCTCTCCCTGGATTTTCATTTCTACTCCAGATTTTTCTTTTGTTTCCTTTACTGCTTGCTCAATATATAGATTAAATACCATCGGGGATATGCTATAAACCTGTCTCACTCCCTTCCCAAACACTTCTTCCCTTTCGTTTCCTTCGACTTTTATAACTGCCATTTGGCTTCTGTACAAATTATAAATAGCCTTTCGCTCCCTGTATTTTACCCCTGCCACTTTCAGAATTTGAAAGACAGTATGCCAGTCAACATTGTCAAATGCTTTCTCTAAGTTTAGTAATGCTATAACTGCAGGTTTGTCTTTCCTTAACCTCTGTTCTAACATACGTCGTAGGGTTAGTATTGCCTCCCGTGTTCCTACATTTCTGCGGAATCCAAACTGATCTTCCCGAAAGTCGGCTTCTACCAGTTTTTCCATTGGTCTGTATAGAATTCGTGTTAGTATTTTGCAACTGTGACTTATTAAACTGATAGTTCGGTAATTCTCACACCTGTGAGCACCTGTTTTGATGGAATTGGAATTATTATATTTTTCTTGAAGTCGGAGGGCATTTCACCTGTCTCATACATCTTGCTCGCCAGATAGAAGAGTTTTGTCATGCTGGCTCTCCTAAGGCTATCAGTATTTCTAACGGAATATTGTATACTCCCGGGGCCTTGTTTCGACTTACGTCCTTCAGGGCTCTGTCAAAGTCTTCACGCAGTAACATATCATCCATCTCATCTTTATCTACGTGTTCTTCCATTTCCATAACATTGCCCTCAAGTACATCGTCCTTGTTTAGACCCACTACATACTCCTTCAACCTTTCTGCTTTCTCTTCTTTGCTTAGAACAGGTTTTCCCTTTGAGCTCTTGATATTCATACAGGTGGTTCTCTTTCCTCCAAAGGTCTCTTTAATTTTCCTGTAGGCGGCATCTATCCTACCCCTAGTGACAGACGCTTCTACATCCTTACATTTGTCCTCTAGCCATTTCTGCTAAGCGATTCTGCACTTTCTGTCGATCACATTTTTTGACACTTTTGTATTCCTTTCCACTTGCTATATTTACTAAATTTTTATATTTTCTCATTTCCGAATTATCGTAGTATATTCTTGGACTCAACTCTGCCAATAATAACATTCACTTCATTTACGTAATAAATGACACGGCTGAAAGTGATCACATACAAATTAAACACTGGTTTTTAAGATTGACTGGTTTTATATTTCCTCTCATACTGATCCATTACAAATGTTAGCATTTTTGATAAAGACGTTTTTGGCTCTAGTCAGCTCACAACATAAATTTCACACCATCTAACATGGTACCAAGTCGCAGACTTGACTTCCTACGACCAATCTCCTATAACACTTGACAGAGACTCTCTAGCCAAAATTGATTTTACAGTAAACAAAGGTAGAACACGTCGTCGGTGCAGTTTGTTTGTAAGGTTACCGAACAGCAAGTCTGACTTAACATTTATTAAGAAAGTAATAGTCATAGCACAAACGTATTTTATAAAGAAAAAACAATTATATATTCTTATGTATAACTTTTGGCGTTGAAATTTCGTGATTTGGATAATGTAAAATACATAATTATCTGCCGACTACTGACGAAAGAAACAAATCCAGTTACCTAGGACAATTAATGTTTTCACAAGTAGGATGAAAATGAAAGAAATGGACTACCAATAATATGGAAAATATAAAAGGGTAAATGAAATTTCAAAACAACAGTCGCTAAACATCGATACTTCCGAAAGCTCCCGTAATGAACATAAGAGAGGTGCAACTTCCAAAGGAACAGTGTACGGAGCTGTGTCTGTTCTACCAACCACCAAGTTCATTTATCTGTAAAACTCTGTGTGTGTGTGTGTGTGTGTGTGTGTGTGTGTGTGTGATCTACGTTTCAAAGCTAACAGATCTGAAGACTAAAAAAGCACAAACCGCTAAAGAAACACTGACGCGTAACAGACAACTGCGAACAGCTGTCACCAACTCGTGGTCTTGTGGTTATCGTTGCTGACTCTCGATCTCGCGCCCCAGGTTCGATTCCTGGCAGGTTCCTCGCTCAGGCCTTGGTGCGCGATTGTCTTCATTATTATCAACGCACACACGAAGAACGTTGAAACATATGCAAGAGGAAATTAACCACAACCAACCGATTCAATTTTCACCCAAAGAAGTTGCGTTCGTAACGCAATCCTGTCCGTCATGTAATTACCACACACTGGTATACTAAATTCATACTAACTCTCTGTGAAATCTTCCCGAAAATAATAGCTGAGGGCTACTTTGGTGATTACACCACATGCTTCACGTGGTCAACTTGGTTTACACAAAACGTGTAACTCCACAATAATTTTGATAATTAAAATAAATTAGATCGAAAAGCAATTTACAAAAGAAAAACCTCGAACTGGTTACTATCGTCTTACTACTAACCTGATGGGTCAAACAATTGTATAAGCACGTGGTATTGGTGTCACAAAGTACACCCCACGTGGGTTGAACATAAAGAAAAGTTGCTATATTGAAAAATATTGTCAAGACGAGACGTTATTATCTCACGCACATTCGCATTTAAGATTGATGATCTTAGTTAGAGTTACTGATCAACCCGTGGTTCCACTTTACTCATAAAGTAGTGACAAAGCAACTACTGGAAGATATTCTGAACTTCACACTCGAAATACACTGCGTTGCAATTTAAGACAACATTAGATATTTTAGAGCTAAACCTGAAAAGGTGATTAAATTTTCAGTTAGGCTGAACTTCAGATATCCATTGTCCTACGGACTTAGCAGACACGCGCTTAGCCGGAGATCTTATCACTTCAGACGCTCACCGCGGACAGACTGACCTGGGCCGCTACCGAGCGTGCTGAACAGATACAAACAGAAGTGACCAGAGAGGCAGCTTCCTATACCAACATGACAAGGGACGGACAGGACCATACTAAGAATAGAAACCTATCTGCTTTTAGAAAGCGTAGCTACCTGTACCGACGTTGGTCCTACTGTTCTCTAGCAGACAGGCTTATCTGCTACCATCAAGCATGCAAATAGAAATACATTTGCTCATTCATCCTCTCACACAGAAGGGAAGGGGGATAACAGTATCTTATCAAATACAGTATATAAAAGAAAGCGGATGTAGGTTCCGTATGAGACTGTGTGACATGAATTACATATAAACTGTGTTTTAAAGTGTAGTAGTGTGACAGATCGTTCTTGTTTATGTGTAAAAGTAACACGTTCCACTGCTCAGTCTCCTCCCAGATAGTCAGAAACACCAAGATAAATTTAGAAGAGGAATTTATGCCGTAAATGACAACATATTTAAGAAATTAACATGAAAGGAATCCAACAGAGACCTTTCAATATTAACAGCAACTGAAGATGGTATAACGGAAGTGGGATTCCTTAGCAATAGGAAATTAGGGGAGAGAGTGAGTTACTGTAAGCAGTTCGCTGATAGGGTTGTCCTCATCATGATCAACAATAAACCAACACCAACAATAACAATTCGTTACTTTCTTATAACATAGGTTCATAACTTCCAGAAATATTTCAAATGATGTCGTATTCCTTTTAGCTGTTACTGTTTTTATTTCATTATTGCAATTTAGACATTTGTGTCATTTTCAAGTATCTACAAAACATAATGCAACATATTGAGAACATAATATGGGATTAACAGTACGTATAACTAATTTTGCAGTTCGTTGACGTCCATACACTTCCAAAATTTTTGACGTACAAGCTGACGGTGGACAGAGACAAAAATATAATATGAAAGCATGTTAAAGAGCAACCAATCAGTTATCGATCGTGACAGTCAATTTTATGTATAGTAATTTTGAGTGAATTATGGACATCACGACAGGCTGACACATCTAAAAGTATGCACTTACAATACATTAGAGTAAATGCCTAAAACAATCGAGAAAGTTTTTCTTTCTATGGCCTGTTTGTTCATTGAGTATATACTGTGGTTATTCTTTGTTCTTTGAAGGCGCTATAAATCTCAGTTTCTTGTAGAGAGTCCATTATTTGCTTCTCTGTACAATGTGTAGTTCTTTTAAAGATTGCACTAAATGAAGATTTATAGTTCTCGTTTATTGTGGGCTCTCTGAATTTGGTGGAGAAACATCTACCTGTTTGGCTTATATAGAATCTGTCACATCCACCGCATTTCATTATGTAAATTCCTGATTGTGTAAATGGTTTTGTTTTATAGCTGGCGTTGCTGACTATTGTCCCCACATTTTTGTTTGCGCGGCGCCCGAGTCGTACATTAGTTTTACGAAAATTATGGTCTGTTCTTCCTTAAATAGCAACTTAATAAGGTAAAGAAGTTCATTTCGTGTTTTCTGGTTTTGCTTCTCGTGTTAATGTTATTTCTTTATCTATGTTGTTGTTTTTGTTCCGTAATTTTGTAGCATTTTTCTACCATATTGTCGATATTTGTTGCTGTTTGTTTTAATATACTCTGGTGTCCAAACTTAAAGCAACAAACTGATATTTCCCCGTCCTGCGTCCAGTTGACGCTATAATCATACAAACTGTCAATAGATGTTACGATCGTGTTCTGCACGGAAGATGGCATTCCGATCAACGGACAACCACGCCAACAATGACGTCAGGGCACCTATCAGGCGTGGTAGTATTTGCAGGGTAGTCCCACATCCACAATCGCTATGTACACACAGCCACAGACGGTGCAGTATGGCACAGAAAAGACGCCTACATACTCTCTTCTGTGAAGGGCCCTAGGAAGAATGGAAGCAGGAGAGTCGCAAACAGATGTGACCCGATGGCTTAATGTGAAGCGTTCTGTTGTTTCTCGGATGAGGCGACACTTTATAGAGTCTGAAACAAGACCGACCACGTGTGACATCAGAAGGAGTGGACCGTTATGTGGCTGTAAGGGCACGACGGTACTGCCTTAGTGCAGCACAGCAACTGGCGTCTGACCTCGCAGCATCCCTGGACGTTTTGTAGCGAGACAAACGGTGTACAGAAGGCTTCAACAGAGTGGCCTTTGTTGTTGGAGACCTGCTGTTTGTTTACCTCTGGAGCGTCTTCACAGAAGGGAACGTCTAGAGTGGAGCCGTCAGCATGCCACCTGGGTGGTCGAACGGTGGGCCAATGTTCTTTTCGCAGATGCGTCCGATTTGGTTTGGAGACTGATTCTCGACGGATTCGCATCTCGAAGACGACAAGATTTCGAGACTTATCGAGGAGGATCCCTGATGGTGTGGGCAGGGATTATGTTGGCCACTCGAACACCTCTTCATGGCATTGTATGGGTGAATCAGCAAGATTTAACTGCTGTCAGGCACCGTGAGGAGATCTTGGGATCTCATGCGCGTTTGTTGCTAGGTGCTGCAGCCCAGACTTCGTAGTTGATGGACGATAATGCTCGATCTCATAGAGCACCGGTGGTTGATGTTTTTTTTGTGTTAAACAGAAGGTACTGTACGCATGGCGTGGCCTGCTCGATCTCCCGATTTGAATCCCAAGATCATGTCAGAGATGCTTTAGGAAGACGGGTTGCATCACTTCAGCATCCGCCGACCGCTCTCCAAAACTTGTGAGTAGCTCTGCAGGAAGAATAGGAGTTATTGCCCCAACATGAGATTGATGACATCATTCACATCGTGTCCCATCCCTGTTAGGCGTGTGTTGGTGCCAGAGGTGGTCACACCTCATACTGAGCACATTAACCAGTTGTCCGAATGTGTGTGCAAATCCATTACGTTCGAAAAAAAGAACATTTTTGTATACCGTTATGCATGTTGCAGTAGGTTGCTTTCTATGTTCACATTGTTTCTATTTTACTATCACTTATTTATACTGTTCTGTGGCAAAATAAACGCAATCTTGCAAAATTTCCGTTTGTGTGCTTTGATTTTGAACACACAACTTTTCTGTCATTTCGTTCTGTACTTACGTGTGGTTAATAATTCTCTTGGTCGTGGAGTGATAAAAGGTTTTCTTAAGTATTTCTGAGTGGCACGAACTGCTATGAATTACGCTGTCATTGCAGGTCGGTTTCCGAAATATTCCGAGTTTATGGGTGCCAGTGTCATTTTTTATCATCAGATCTAAAAAATTAATGGACTGTTATTTTCCTACCTCCATAGTAAAATCAGTGTTTGGATGTACACTCTTAAACATGGGAATCATACTTTCGATTTCAGCTATCATGTCATTAAAGAGAGCAAGAGTATAATCTACTTACCTCTTGTAATACAAAATTTTCCTAGTAGTATTTGTAAATTTTTCAAAGAATTGGCTCTCTGTATGATTTACAGAAACATAAAATTCAGGGTGAAGGAATATCAATCATAAGACTCGCTAATGTCATTGCAAACCTCAGTGAAAGCTTGGAAGACTTACAGGACCTGCTGAATGGAATGAAGAGTCTGATGAGTACAGAATATGGATTGAGAGAGGAAAGGGGAAAGTAACCACTAGTAGAACAAAATGAGATTAGGATAAAATCAACATATAAATTTATGCCCACGAAATAGACGATGTGAAGGATTGTGCTACCTTGAAGCAAAGTAGCATATGGCACTCGAAGCAAGGAGGACACAGAAATTGAACTAGCACGTGCAAAGAGGGCATTCCTGACCAAAAGAAGTTTTCTAGTGTCAAACATAGGCCTTAATTTGAGGAAATAATTTCTGAGACTATTCGTTTTGAAAACAGCATTGCATGGCAGTGAACCATGGACTGTGGGAAAACCGCAAAAGAAGAGGACGAAATGTTTGAGATGTGGTGCTACAGAAGGATGTTGGAAATTGGTTGCACTGATAAGATAAGAAATGAGGAGGGTCTCCGCAGAACCGGCGAAAAAAGGAAGATATTGAAAATACTGACCAGAAAGGACGGGATGCTTGACATATCTTAAGACATCTCACTGGAGGGAGCTGGAGGGAGCTGTAGAGGCTAAAAATGGAAGTTAAGACAAAGATTGGGATACACCCAACAAATAACTGACGACGCTGCCTACCCTGAGATGAAAAGGCTGTCACAGGAGAGGTATTCGTGGCAGGCCACATTAAACCAGTCAGAAGACTGACGACTCAAAACAATACGGTTGTTATTCGATCGTGGCTGTTGGAACTTATGAGCAGGTTTTTCGGAGATCACTACGAGTCACAATTTTTTTTAACTCGGTGAAATTATTTATTATTGCAACATTTCGAGGTATAACCTCATCGTAAGGAAAAAATGGCAATATAAAAATATTTAACGTAAATACGCAAATATCTCAAAGTAGTTGTGTTCTGTTTTGGCATGGACAGTGACCTGCCTGCGGAAAAGGAAATATATCCCATATTAGAAAGCGAAATGCGAAATATCAGTGCCTGTGTTATTAAGAAGTGCGATATAATGTTCCGTCGGAAATACATAAAGGAGCCGCGCGGGATTAGCCGAGCGGTCTTAGGCGCTGCAGTCATGGACTGTGCGGTTGGTCCTGGCGGAGGTTCGAGTCCTCCCTTGGGCATGGGTGTATGTGTGTGTGTGTATCCTCAGGATAAGTTAGGTTAAGTAGTGTGTAAGCTTAGGGACTGATGACCTTGGCAGTTAAGTCCCATAAGATTTCACACACACACACACACACACATATGCAAGGAACGTTGCATCATACTTCGTAATAATACAGGTACTGCTATTTCGCATTTATTTGCCAATAACAGCTTCTCGACTCTCAATAAATATGTTCTTACTGGACGGGAATATACGTAACGTACGAGTGCAGATTCTGACACGTGGACGACGACATACGGAAGTCTGTGCCTGGCCATGATTCTAGCTCAGATAGCAGAAGCGGTCACGGCGACCACTCACATAAAGCGGAAAATCCGGGTTAGAGCCCATGTCCGGCAAAAATTTTCACTGTCGTCATTCCAATATACAATCGAGGTTTGTTCATATTCGCAACTGCGGATACATTCCCATATGAGAAAGCTTCTCATTTGCCTGATGATGAGATTGTACCTCGAGACATACTGCAATACGTATTCAATAATTTAAGGAATCAAACAAAAGGAATGTGACTGGTAGCGGTCTCTGAAAAACCTGTTCATAAACTTACGTTATGGGAAGTTCGGACAGTAACGGTCGTGGACTATATCGGAGAAGAGCTGTTCCTAAACTCCAGCGCTTGTGGCAGCACCTAAAGCGCTACTGCAGTGTGAACTATAGAGGAACAATATAATTTTCGATCAAAATAACACTGCTTTTCGGAGTGGAAGCAAGTTATCTCTTCCTAGGGAGCTTTTCGATGCACGAACTTTGGAGTGTTGTGTTATGTTTGTAAGTAAGTAAGTAATATTACATTTTTATTGCATCTTCAAATACAGCTTATATTATTCTCTATACAGAGCGTAACAAAAAGGAACAAGCAGACTCAAAGGAAACATTCCCCACACATGGAGAAGAAAATATATTATATGGACATGGGTCCGGAAACGCTTTATTTCCATGACTGAACTTAGTTTCTACAACTCTTCAAAACACCAATCATCTACTCTCATACGAAGCCTCATCCGTAAACAGCACATTTGCACTCAAGTTACCGTTAACACATTGTTGAATGTACCATTCCCAGAAGTGTTCCCGTGCAGTAAAATCAGCTGCTTATACTGCCTGCACACGTTATATATGGTACGGATACAGTAGGTTCTTATGTAGCACCCTTCCGACAGTCTGTGGCAAGCATTACTTGTTACAGCTAATTGTGTTTCGGTGCCACTAGGATTGTCGTCAACTTCACGTAGTTCCTCCCCCAGCTGAGATGTCCACGTCCTTCTAGGCATCCATAAGACGCCAGTACTAGGCTTAAGTGTCTCATGCTCCCCAAGAGAACTATCAGTTAAGTCAAAAGTTCTCATGTTGGGGCACTGTCGTACTGAAAATCTGTTCAGGCACAAACGTTGACCGCCACGGCCATTACCATCTGTTTATCCGCACAGGAAATGGGTACTGCCAACTCTGCAGCTGAGTACACTTCATTGTCGTCATTCCATTTACTGCTGATGGTTTTCCATATTCGCAACTGCGAATAAATTTCACGTAATGCAATTAAGGGTTATACCGGCCGAAACTGATACCATAAAATCTTAGTTTTTTACGTTATTCTTCGTTAAGAGAGAAATATGGAAAAATCACGATATAATTGGAATGAGACTAACACGAAAGAAGCCGTAAAAAAAAGTCAGACTTCTTGAAACGACAGTCAGGGAACCGAATGAGTAATATTCAGGTCCAACAAGTACACTCAGTGATAGACTTAAAACTTTATGGGGAAACAAAGAGGTGGCCAGGAAACCTTTCTTAGGAAATAATAAGTTTTTTCCTCGTGAACATTATATGATAAACATGAAACAGTAATATGCGATCATATTAAAAATTTAAATAGCCAGCTTTTTGGTTTTGAATAAAGATGAGTTCTTAAATCTAGTGGCCGAGCGGTTCTAGGCGCTTCATTCGGGAACCGCGAGACTGCTACGGTCGCAGGTTCGAATCCTGTCTCGAGCAAGGATGTGTGTGATGTCCTCAGGTTAGTTAAGTTTAAGTAGTTCTAAGTTCTAGGGGACTGATGACCTCAGATGTTAAGTCCCATAGTGCTCAGAGCCATTTGAACCATTTTAAATCTAGTACACAAATATTCATAACAACTGAAAATAAGGCATAGCTTCAATAATACAAAAATGAAAGCAGGTAAAGACTTTTACTATGACTTCATGAAAAGACGTGAAGATTTAAGGCTAAGTAGAACTGAATCCACGAGTTCAGAGCAGGTTTTCAGCAAAGATCAAGTAGAAAGTTTCTTTGATAAACTAGGTGAGCTGTTTGACGTGTTCAAGTTTATAACGATCTACGATTTAATTAAAGCCTTTTTGGCCACAAAAATGACTTGTTTACACATTAAAAGTTCATGCCAGATTTGATCCTCCGATAGGTCAAAAAAAAAAAAAAAAAAAAAAAAGGTGAAATAAAAGTATTCAAAAATCAAAGCACCTATATCCTTATAACTTCGCGTCTTATAATTCTATTAAGTGATGTATCATAGTATTGTTTACTGTGAAGTATCTTCCAGTAAAAACTTCAGAATATATTATATTTCCGAAGAAGTTTACGTCATCGATACCTCCCCACAGTTCCCTACACTTCACAGTACGATGCGGTTGAGAAAATCGACGGCTGAGTGTGTTCTACATAACTGAGCAGATCAAATGTGGGCTGTGTGGTTCCGTGAGATTCGGCTGAACTCAGCCGCCGAGATTTATTGTTGTTCCACGAGCAACGGAGTGCAACTTCCGAGATTGAACAGCAACTTCTGGCCGCAGACCTAGAAGCAGCTGTCAACACGAAGCGGTGAAGGGTGACGCATAATCGCAGCGAATGTTTGTCTTTTATTTCACAACCAGCTCGAGTAACAAATCTCGAGGTCGCTAGTCACCGAGCTAGTTAGACATGTTCGTGGAAGCCTCTAATGCCACTGCGGCCCCAGTGAGGAGAAAACATGATAACAGCGGAGGTTGGTGAATCACCCAAGAAAACATCGTTTTCAGGGTAAAAAACAAATATTGCGTTGCTCACATTTTTGTCTTTGAAACTTCTCTTGGGTGGGAATTATCATCTCGTTAACAATCGCGTAGATAGGAGATTTCTAGACGCTATGATATTCATTCCGCACCTCCGTACTTTATGTACATGCAAAAACTCGAAAATAAAAAGCATAATACGCTACGTAAACTAGGCATTCTCAGCAGTATTAGGGAAATACAACGGCCATCTTGTTAAATGTTTTATTATATGTTTCAGCCCCAGATCATTCAATGGTATCATTACTGCTGTAATACAGGGTGTTTCAAAATGAATATCCGGGTTTTAAGGCTTTGTTCAAAAATGGTTCAAATGGCTCTAAGCTCTATGGGACTTAACGTCTGAGGTCATCCGTCCCCTAGGCTTAAAACTACTTAAACCAAACTAACCTAAGGACATCACACACATCCATGCCCTAGGCAGGATTCCAACCTGTGACCGTATCAGCAGCGCCTTCCGGACTGAAGCGCCTAGGACCGCTCGGCCACAGCGGCCAGCATAACACTGTTTATATAGTCGGATAGATCAGGTGGTATCGGAGGCACATACACATGATCGCGTCAGATCGTGTGTGAACGTGGAGATCATGCATAAAATGCTGTGTCAACTGGCCCCTTGCGCCCAATCCACCGGTCCAATACAAAGTCGTTTAACCAGTAGCGAACTGAGTTATGTCGGTGAGGCGGCGCATCATCTTGCTCCAAATTAAAGTTGTGTTTTTCAGCTTCTTCCCGTTAAGGCACGCACCATAGCTGTAGCACATCAAGATAAGAACCATCAGTTACAGTTGGTTCACTGAAAAAGAAAGGCCCATAAACTTTCTGCGGGGATATTTCTTGGGGCTAAGAGTGAAAACTCTCACGCGCTCAACACGTTTTTCATTCACTCTTTGTCATTCTATACTCTTCCTATTGCGCACAGGTATACAAACAAAAGCGTTTGAGTTGCTGTTTCATTTGGTGTATTATTTACAGTTTTAAATTGAACGTAATAAATGCTACAACGCCTTAAAACCGGTATGTTAATTTTGAAACACCCTGTATATTACCAAGTCATTATCAGATAACTTATCGAAAAGAAAGAACATGATGGATAGCAAAATACTAGGAAACTAAATTAAAAATCAAACTAACTTCTACTCACAAACGTTCGTACTTCTTCAATACGTTACATTGTAAACATACGTGGATCCGAGGGGGAAGGGGAGTCTTGGGTGTCATGACCTTCTTCCAAAGAAAATTTTACTAAAATCGTATATTGTTAACATTTACAGCTGTTGTTCTTTAGTTGCTTACTTCTCTAGTGTTTCTCATGTAGATGAGAACAAGTCAGTCGGGCTATATGAGTTAAACTGTAATAACTACAACTCTAAACAAAGGTGAGCAAAATGTAAGGACGAAAGTAACTTTCGGGTAACGTGTCACTGCCACATAATATAGCTGGATGAAACTTGGACGGTATACAGAAAGAACTGCTACAGTACAGCACAGAAGGTAACTGAAAGAAAAACGGATTGAGACGAAGAGAAATTACACTTTCATTTAAAGAAAATAATTACATTGAAGTCACCGGAATTCGTAATGGAGTCTGGACATTACAAAAGGCTGGATAGGGCCTTTAATACGGCGTGTGGTCACCACGGACGACAATGCATGCTCTGCAAGGTGCTCTCATGCTGGCCACAACGTTGGTAAGGACTTCATGTGGTAGGACGTTCCATTGCTCTACCACTGGACGTGTTGCAATACGTCTCCCCGATGCATCTCACACGTGCTCGACGGGCTTTAAGTCGGGCAAACAGACAAATCAGCTCATTCGCCGAACATCCTCTTGCACCAAGAGCTCCTCCACTTACACTGTTCGATGCGATCGCGCATTGTCACCAATAAAAATGAAGTCAAGGCCAAATTAACCCCTGAAAAGGAGCAAATAGGGATGGAGTACAATGTCACAATAATTTTGACCAGCGAGTGTTCAAAGATTTGGAAGTCAGTACACCTATACAATAGTAGTAGGGCAAAGCCAATGCGGCCCCACCCTGCATTATTGCCAAATTTATTCAGGACGGCGGATACAAGATGATGGCCATAGATGTGGCAACATCACAGTGACATCATGGTGGGAAGATCAAATTTTGGCGGGAAAATAGGTCAATTGGGCTATCTCCAGTAACCTAAGCCCCCTCCCATCCCCCTCGCCTCCACACACCCTCCCCTCCTTCCTCCCCTTTCCTTTCCTCCTCCATCTGAAAATTGGTGGGAAAAAGACTCAGTCCGTGCTGGGCTGCTGAATAGGACAGAATGTAAGTCCCTATTTTGTATGCATTGCTTGGTTCAAATGGCTCTGAGCATTATGGGACTTAACATCTGAGGTCATCAGTCCCCTAGAACTTAGAACTTCTTAAACCTAACTAACCTAAGGACATCACACACATCCATGCCCGAGGCAAGATTCGAACCTGCGACTGTAGCGGTGGCGCGCTTCCGGACTGTAGTGCCTAGAACCGCTCGGCCACACCGGCAGGCTCATGCATTGCTCCCTTCCCCTTCCCTCCCCCATCTCAAAATTGGTGGGAAATAGTCTCAGTCTGTGCTGGGCTGCCAGATAGGATGGATGTAAGTATGCTTTTCCTTGTTTAAACAATTTGAGTTGTTAGTCGAACAGTGGTCATGTACCAAATAGTTTTATCTTGTGACTTCGGTTTTATATATCTGATGGAATAGAATGACCATGAGAGCAGTTGTTTTTATTTTTTATTTCTGTGACAATGATTTTATATCAGCTGGTCTGCCTCATGTATCGTTTTACCCAAATAGTTTATAAATGTTAAGCTACATTCAGATCCAATGATGGCACCTTTAGTGTGTTGAAACAAGTCATCCAGTAAACAGTATTTAAGCGATCTTGGCCTTTGAATTATTTCTACAACATAGTGATCGCCCCACAACACACTATGTGTTCACTGCAAAATGTGAGTTTTCATAGACAGTAGCTCCATCCAATGTGTTCCCCATGAGGTGCAGAGTCAAACTCACCTAGTTCACAGCACCAACATCAGAGTGTGCTGTCGGCCCTGCGCTCTAGCGGAAACATCCCCCGAAACACTACCAGAGAGGTACGCGTCCACCTCCTGCTACCATGCACCAGATGAAGAAGGCAGCGACTGCTGCGGTCTGGATGGGTCCAGCTCCATTGGTATGACGAGAGGAGGTAGAGGAGGCGAAGGCTCTGTCGCCAAGGGGTCGTCCCGCGGTGTCTTGATGACACCCTCTGGTGGCTGCTGCGGCCGCACTGTCCTCTGGACCCGTGAATCTGGGTGAAGGTAGACTGAAAGATCATCGTGTACGTGACAGAGGCGAAGCTGATTTTGATGGCGGCGCTGCAAACCATCTGAAGGAAGATACATGCAAGCGCCAAGTCGGCGGACTATCTCGCCTCGAGCCCACCATCTTCTGCCGCTAAAAACCCTGTAAAAGACAATATCATGCGAAGCAAAACGATACTTGTGGCCTTCCTTTGGTGCCGGATGCTGATGAGGGTGGAGCAGGTGGAGCACTGTGCGATGGCGGCGGGCGTGAAGCAATTCCGCAGGCGATGGTCCATCTTGTGAGTGCGAACGATATGAGGCACTGAAAAAGTTGCAATGCTTGATCCTTGGTGCGCGCGGAGCGAAGTTTGGCCATCTGCCACTTGAATGTTCTGACAAAACGTTCCGCTTCGCCGTTTGACTGTGGATGGAACAGCGCACTAGCTAGTTGCTGTGAGCCATTGCATTCACAGAATGATTCAAATTCATTTTATGTGAACTGAGGGCTGTTGTCTGACACTATTACTTCAGTTAAACCTTCTAGGCAAAAAATCGATGACAACACCTGAATTGAGCTACGTGACGTTGTCGAGTTCATTGGCACAGCAAAAGGAAACTTGCTATATGACTCAACCACAATCAACCAACAGTTGTTCCAAAAAGGCCCCACAAAGTCTATGCGCACACGTTGCCATGGCGATTGCAACTTAGGCCAAGCAGAGAATTTTTGTGGGGGAGCGGACCGTTTCTCCGCACATGCGAGACATTTCGACGTCATCTATTCTATTTGGGTGTCCTTTAGAGATGGGTCGTCCGCGAACTAACAGGTCCAAAGGAACGGTTCACCGAGATGAACGGAACGAGCGAGGATCGAATTCTAAGGAACGGTCTTTCATAGTTCACTTCGACTGCGGCTTTCTACTTATAGTTCCCGGGAGCGGGAAATTGTCGGTCTCTTTCCCGAACGGCACATCGGCCGGTCTCGTTCCAGCCTCGGTCTCGTTCCCGTCTGTTTAGGTCTCGGTCTCGCTCGGCCGGACTCTTCCTTCTTCGCGTGGCCACTCGTCGCAGTGCCACTGCCGATTGCTCATAGTTAGTTCAATATCGAGTTGTTGTTTGTTTCGTTCGCTTCGCACGCCCAGTCTAGATCTGTTTCAAACCTTTTTTGAACTCTGGACCTCTGGTTCTTTTGGTATTCTATTCAGCGTCCACGACCGGTAATTAAAATGTATTTTATAATTACGTCAATTACATAAAAATACGTGGTATATAATATATACTACATTATTTCGATAAACAGTAGAAGAAATATTTGAAAAATGGCAAGATTTTTTTTGTTAGTACACATGCAAAGGACGTCGGCACGGCACACATGAGTGGCCGTTTTCCGTCTTTTTTTGATCCAAGGTAAAAGAGCATGTTTATTGTTATGGAAGGGAGACCGACTTACAACCAAATGACGCCCGTGCTTCGTAATCGAGTGTATGGTGTCACATTCTGTAAAGAGTAAAGATTGGTAGTGAAGGATCTTGTGTGTAATATTGAAAAAGAATCAAATAATGTAGTTCATGAAATTAGTTCGTGGCTGGTGGAAAATAATTTGATGCTAAATCACTGTAAGACTCAGTTTTTACAGTTTCTAACTCACAATTCAACAAGAACCGATATTTTGATCAGACAGAATGAGCATATTATAAGCGAGACGGAACAGTTCAAGTTCCTAGGCGTTCGGATAGATAGTAAGCTGTTGTGGAAAGCCCACGCCCAGGATCTTGTTCAGAAACTAAATGCTGCTTTATTTACCATTAGAACAGTATCTGAAATACATGACAGTTCAACACGAAAAGTAGTCTACTTCGCATATTTTCATTCGCTTATGTCGTCTGGTATTATTTTTTGGGGTAATTCTTCTGATTCAAAAAGGGTATTTTTGGCTCAAAAACGGGCTGTTCGAGCAATATGTGGTGTAAGTTCGAGAACCTCTTGTCGACCCCTATTCAATAGTCTCGGAATTCTGACATTGTCCTCACAGTATATATTTTCTTTAATGCCGTTTGTTGTTAGCAATATTAGCCTATTCCCAAGAGTTAGCAGCTTTCACACAGTTAATACTAGGCAGAAATCAAATCTGCATGTGGAATGCACTTCCTTGACTCTTGTGCAGAAAGGAGTACAGTATTCTGCTGCATCCATTTTCAATAAGCTACCACAAGAACTCAAAAATCTTAGCAGTAGCCCAAACTCTTTTAAGTCCAAACTGAAGAGTTTCCTCATGGCTCACTCCTTCTATTCTGTCGAGGAGCTCCTGGAAGAGCTAAAAAATTAAGCGGGTTCCAGTGTTACATTGTTGATTTATTTAAACTTAAGACTTATCGCCTGAATATGATTTTTATATTTCATTTTATCTGTTTCTAATATCGTGTTATAATTCCATGTATTGACTCGTTCCAAGACCATGGAGACTTCTCCTTAATTTGGTCCCACGGAACAATACATAAATAAATAAACTCCTAAAATATTATTTCAGTGGTACAGGGTGGCGCACGAAAAATCGGCCCCGAGTACTAGACTGCTCATTGTCGCTTACCAGTCGTCATCTATTGTTTCGAAGTTGTTTGCATTAGCTTGTTATTTCCTCACTGCCTAATTACTACATTTTTATCTATTCTGCTCGTAGCGGCCAACAAATCGTACTAGGAGCCGGTTTTTCGTGCGCCACCTTATATTCTTTCATTGCGATCAGCCACATAACGCTGCAGTTGGCTAAACGAGATGTTTTGCAGAATCATGAAAATTACAAGTGTTACGAATGAAAACTCCGTACTCCAGGGGGGAGGCAAGTGCTCCTCTTAGCGCCTTCCATCTTCAGTCACCTATGCTACTAATTTTCAGTTTTTCATAATAACCATATACCAAGTACAGTGAAAGATGAACGAGTAAAAACGAACGGCTCCCAAAAAAGAACGATCACCAGTGAAATAGTTCCCAAGGACGAACGACTTTGCCCATCTCTAGTGTCCATAACCTGCCAAGTACAGTGTCGACGCGCTAACTGTTTTGTACGAACAATCCCGCAGTGTGCTCGGTGAAGTACTGCAACAATTCTTTTTGCAAAACCTTAGGGATCAACGCTCGTGACTGGCCACTGTCGTTCTGAACAAGAATCACACCTTTCTGTACAGAGAGGCTATGCCGACGAGCCAAGTATCGGCGCGCTACAGAGCTCTTTATGCCAGTCACCGAAGGAGGCCAAGATGTGCGAATATACTGGAGCATAGTGTTCAAATCACAATAAGGTTCCGTGGCCTGTGCAATTTTCTTATAGTTCAGCGGAAGAGACTGAAGCAATTCAGAATCCTGAGCATCGATGTGACGACAAGATGCAGCAGAAGCGTCAAAGTTGTATCAGGGCCAATCGAAAGACGCGAAAGCGCGTCCGTAGTACCATGTTTAGCTGTCGGACGATAGACAATCTCGTACTTGTATTGAGACAACAACAAAGCCCATTTTTGCAACTTTTGGGCAGTTCGTACAGAAACCGGTTTTGCCGGATGAAACAAGGACTGCAAAGGCTTCTGATCCGTTACTAGTAGAATTTTCTGCCATACAATTAGTGGTGGAATTTGGTGACACCATATACAATAGCCAAAGCCTCTTTTTCAATTTGTGAGTAGTTACACTGAGCTTTGGACAACACTTTTGATGCGAAAGCAATAGGCCTGTCTTTACGTCCAATTCTGTGCGAAAGCACTGCACCTATGCCGTAAGAGGAAGCGTCAACTTATAGTACAACTGCTTTTTTCAGAATCAAAGTGAACTAAGCATTGATCACTCAGCAATGCATCTTTAAGTTTCTGAAAAGCTACTTGACACTCATCTGTCCAAACAAAGGGGACGTTCTTGAGACGCAAGCGATGCAAAGGAACTGCTATTTGCGCAGCATTCGGTATGAACCGAATATCATAGTTCATTTTCCCTAAAACTGACTACAATTCTGTGACATTGCGAGGGACTGGAAAATCTCGTATGGCTAACAAATGTGACTGAAGGGGATGTACACCTTAACTGTTTATGACATGACCAAGATACTGCAGCTCAGGTTTAAAAAAGATCACACTTGTCCAGTCTACACTTTAGTCCTGCCTCAGATAACACACAAAACAAAGCACGTAAATTTGCAATATGTTCTTCAGGTGTACGACCTGCTACTATAATATCGTCCAAATAGTATGAACAGTTTGTCATTTGTGCAGTCAGCTGTACCAAATACTGCCGGAAAATGGCGGGTACCGAAGTACTGCCAAAAGGCAAACGCAAATATTTAAACAAGCCCAAATGAGTATTTACTACACACACTTTTTGAGATTCTTCATCGAGCGGTATTTGAAGATAAGCGTCGCGCAAATCAATTTTTGAAAAGTAGCGTCCAGCGCCTATTCTGTCCATGAGATCCTCTGGGCACGGCAATGGATAAGTATCAATCACAGTTTGTGGGTTGACTGAAGACTTAAAGTCAACACAGAGGCAAATGCGACCTGAAGGTTTGGGGAGCAAAACCAGTGGACTTGCCAATTGACTAACTGATATGGGCGCAATTACTCCGTTATCTTGTAATTGTTTACGTTCAGCAGCGACTATGCCCCACAATGCAATGGGTACAGTTCTGGCCTGGTAAAGTTTCGGCGGAGCATTGTCTTTCAGCGTATTATGTGCAACAAAATTGTTAGCTTTGCCTAAACCTTCAGTAAAGAGTGCCGGGAATTCTTTCAGCAAGCTAGCAACACTGTCTTTTTCATTGAATGTAGACACTGACAACACATTGTCCTGAATGTTGAAGCCAAACAAATCAAAAGAATCAACTCCAAATATGTTCTCACATTAGCTTGATTGGAGCACTGTAACAATCACGTTCGCCCATGTGAGCGATTAATGGCTGGCAACGTCCAACGAATTTGAAAGTAAAAATTTTATCTCCCAACTTGAAAGGAAATACCCTGATCATTATGGCACCGAAGCGGAAATGACCCAGATAAGGCTGAAATACTAAACGTCTTTTTCCAAATCCTTTTCACAGATGAAGGTCGCACTGTATTTCCTGCTCTAAATCGTCGCACCAGCAACAAAATTACATATTGAAATAAGCAACCATGAGACAGAAAAGTAACTGAAGTTGTTCAACAGAGCAAAGGCCATTGGACCTGAAGGAATACCAACACGATTTTACATACAGTATGTGGGAGAACTTACCCTCTGCTAGCAGCAGTGTACCATAGGTCTCTCTGGTGGAGCCAAGTGTTCTTAATGATTGGAAATAGCCCCGATCTTTCCCATTTTCAAGAAGGGTAGTCGAACAGACTCGCAAAACTACTGATGTCGATCTGTTGTACAACGCGGGTATAATGAAACTTTCGCGACTTGAGCAAGTGTAAACGGAAAACTATTTACCGTATGGGTGCCCAAATTTATAGGAATGATGTTCGCACTGTGTGCTGTAGTATTTGCGTTGTTATTAGTGTTAGTGTAATGAGTTTCCATTAGACGCCGATTCTAGCACGGCGACGTAGGGCTGAAACACAACCCGTGTGCACTACAGTTGCATACAGTCAACATGGGTCTGAACAAGGAGAGCAGGGCTTTATTCGTAAAGCTGTTTTATCAAAACTACAGCAATAGTGCTGCTGCTCTTAGCAAGCGTCGAAGCGTTAGAGGAATACGGAGAGGTCCTCTTTCCACACAGGGGTTGAAGAACATCATTCGGAAATTCGAATCAACTGGTGATTTGGAAATTACTCCTGGGAGCGGCCGACGGCCAGTAGCTCCACGAATTGTTTAAGACATTACTGTTTCCACGGACGTAATTTGTTATCTCCAAGCACTACGCAAGCTGTGTCATGGAAGTTGAACATTCCATGGTCCACCGTTCGAAAAGTGCTGCAAACAGTTGTGGAATGGTATCTCTAGTGCGGTTCCAGGCTGTCGTGAATGCCGATGGTCGGCACATTGAGAAACATTTGTAGCTTGGAACGTAAACATGGTACGCAAATAACAAGTGTTAACCTCCCATGTGGAAATTAAGATGTGTTTCTTTCAACTGTTTATTCGTTATTTCTCTTCCACATGTCCTTACGAATGTTTCCACAAAGTTTCAGTATCCTATGATGAGTCGCGGGAAGTTTAAATATAACCACCCAGCAGAATTTTGGAACTTGTTTTACTATCGCTTATCATGGTATTTCAGGAGACGTGAAGGAGATGATGTTGCAATTGTGACGGGTGAGAATTCTTGCTAAGTTCGTGGAAAAGCAGGGAAAAGAGTACATAATTTCCCTCCTTTTGAGTACAAGACGTACACTTGTGAACACGAAGTTGGCATCGGCCGGAGCAGTGTCTTCGTGATTGGTCGACATTGTGCACCAGGAACTCCGTCCAGAGTTACTCAATACTATTAGTTAAACCAAATGTTTAGAGCAAACGCAACAGACTCTCCCACGGTAACAAGTTGGTAAAGCGGCATCTGAACTCTTGAAGTCACGCGTACAAGAAGGAAAGTCGCACTCCGTTATTCTCTGGGGGTTGTGGGACAGCTATGGTGTATGGTGTACACTGACCCTACTGGTGCAGGCACCAGCGTCTCTTTCAGTAGCTCTGGACCAGGTCATTGTTCGAGTTCCACGATCTGTCCATCCCCCTCTTCCCACCCCCAAAGTAGGCCCACTCGACCTAGTGAGATTCAACGATTGAACACTGTTAGGTCCTTCGCCAAAATCTCTGCTTAACTTATCCCCGGCTTTAGCCAGCTTTCAGCGCCTATAACAATTTGAGCATCAGTGCTTTCTGTTAGTGCTTGGAGCTCTGGTACTTTCCCGACACAACTATGACAATTTACACTTGTTATACCGATGGTTCCATACCTAAGTTCTTCCTGTGTTCGATCTGCACCCTTTGAGACTGAATAAAAAACCATCGAGTCCACGCCACACAGACCCATCAATTGTGTATCCACCTCCTGCGTGTTATGGACTGCTGATCTATTTAGCGGAACCCGAGACCCCATGTTTAACTCTTACCGTCCCCTAGTTCGGTTTTAGGAAATCAAACGAAGAAAACGTTTGGCGGCATCGTCTCTGGTGTGCCGCTTGAATTTGCGCGCTCTACGGCCTCATTGGCTAACTTCAATGCTAATTAGCTCGGAAACGGGGCAACGTATCGAATCTCTTTCTTAACAGTTATTTCTGAGCACAGCCTAACCTGCAACACCCTTACAAATTTTTCAAACTGTTTCTGGCCACCCTGTATACGGTATGAACCGGAACTCCACCGACAAACTTTCAGAGATAGTAGTATGGACCAAAAGAAGAAAAAAGTCTAGCAAACGCGTACCTTAACAGCTGTGAGCACTTGTTCATCTTCAATACTGTGAGACACACCTCTTCTATCGCAAGCTCTTTGCTTTCCATATTTTGGGAGGAGGTATTATGTACCAGAACAAGAAAAAATGTCCAGAAACATGCGCTCTAAAATGCACACCTTAAGAGCTATGAGCACTTCTTCTGTAGAAGAGATGTGTTTTATAGTAGCGAAGATGAGAAAATTGTCATATAGCTTAAGGTATGCAGTTTAGAGCCCTTGTTTACCCGACTTTTTTTTCTTGTTTTAGTCCATACTGCCAATTCTCAAAATATGGAAGTATGGAAAGCAAAGAGCTTTCAATAGAAGAGACGTGTCTCACAGAAGCGGATATGAGCAAATGTTCGTAGGTCTTAAGGTATGCATTTTAGAGCCTAGTTTCAATAGACATTTTTTCTTGTTTTGGGCCGCACTACTACCTCTGCATTTTTATCGCTGGAGTTCTCGTTCATCCTGTATATACGGTAAACTGTAACGGTCCTATCACAGTCCCTTGAGGTACTATTGAAATTATCCTTACGTCTGTCTATTTTGTTCCGTTAATAACGGCGTGTTGAGTTATGTCTGCGAGGGTGTCCTGAGTACCATCAAATATCTGATCCGATATACGGTAAGATCGTAGTTTTTTCACTAAACGACAGTGTTGAAATGTTTGGAATGCCTTCATAGAGTGCAGGAACACTGTAGCAACGTGTGAGCCGATGTTCATGGCGCTCTGGATTTCTTTAACGAACAGAGCGCGCTGGGTTTCGCAAGATCTCTGTCTGGAGAATCCATGTTGATTTCTTAGAGGATTTTCGCGTTCTCGAACATCGTCGTAGCAAATGAACGCAAAATACATTCCAATTCATATATAAAGCGGGATCAAGAAGTTTCCGTTCGAAGCCCGCACAATCCAGATTCGACAAGCCGATCAGGCAAAATCGCCGTGAACATTGAGGCAATTATCCTACCGACCCAACCAGTTCAGTAAACCCGTTTAGTGAAACACTGTGTTCTGCTGCGTGAAGAAGTCTATAACTGTCCGGTGCACGTCCACGTTTGACAGAAATCGTTGATCCTTCAAGCCCTGTCGGGTAGGTTCTCGATTGTCTCCCACTTGAGTTGGCGTAGCTTCTGCGTTAGGACATTTGGAAATGGTGACGTGCATTATCATGAAGCAGCGGCACCCCTTGGCACTCCATTCCACAACGGTGATTTTCGACAGACATACTGCCCCGTACATATGGTTAATTCTCCGAGCCGGCTTGGGTGGCCGACCGGTTCTAGGCGCTACAGTCAGGAACCGCGCGACCGCTACGGTCGCAGGTTCGAATCCTGCCTCGGGCATGGGTGTGCGTGATGTCCTTAGGTTAGTTAGGTTTAAGTAGTTCTAATTTCTAGGGGACTGATGACCTCAGAAGTTAAGTCCCATAGTGCTCAGAGCCATTTGAACCATTTTTAATTCTCCGATGAATTCCTGCATGTGTTAGTTCTTCGGCAGCCAAGAAACGAATAACAGCACGTAGATCCTGTTTGGGCACATTTTGTAATAATGTCGCTGTAGTTGTCGTTTCCGCATTCACCGCACACTCTTCAGAAAGGCATGACTGCCACACTAATACTTTGTCTACGTTTCGGCGCATGTACGCTCATATCAGAGTCGCGCTAAATAGCATATACGCTGTAGCAACGCACTCAAACGTAACCTTTTTGGCTGCCCCTTATAAATACACTCCTGGAAATGGAAAAAAGAACACATTGACACCGGTGTGTCAGACCCACCATACTTGCTCCGGACACTGCGAGAGGGCTGTACAAGCAATGATCACACGCACGGCACAGCGGACACACCAGGAACCGCGGTGTTGGCCGTCGAATGGCGCTAGCTGCGCAGCATTTGTGCACCGCCGCCGTCAGTGTCAGCCAATTTGCCGTGGCATACGGAGCTCCATCGCAGTCTTTAACACTGGTAGCATACCGCGACAGCGTGGACGTGAACCGTATGTGCAGTTGACGGACTTTGAGCGAGGGCGTATAGTGGGCATGCGGGAGGCCGGGTGGACGTACCGCCGAATTGCTCAACACGTGGGGCGTGAGGTCGCCACAGTACATCGATGTTGTCGCCAGTGGTCGGCGGAAGGTGCACGTGCCCGTCGACCTGGGACCGGACAGCAGCGACGCACGGATGCACGCCAAGACCGTAGGATCCTACGCAGTGCCGTAGGGGACCGCACCGCCACTTCCCAGCAAATTAGGGACACGGTTGCTCCTGGGGTATCGGCGAGGAACATCCGCAACCGTCTCCATGAAGCTGGGCTACGGTCCCGCACACCGTTAGGCCGTCTTCCGCTCACGCCCCAACATCGTGCAGCCCGCCTCCAGTGGTGTCGCGACAGGCGTGAATGGAGGGACGAATGGAGACGTGTCGTCTTCAGCGATGAGAGTCGCTTCTGCCTTGGTGCCAATGATGGTCGTATGCGTGTTTGGCGCCGTGCAGGTGAGCGCCACAATCAGGACTGCATACGACCGAGGCACACAGGGCCAACACCCGGCATCATGGTGTGGGGAGCGATCTCCTACACTGGCCGTACACCATTGGTGATCGTCGAGGGGACACTGAATAGTGCACGGTACATCCAAACCGTCATCGAACCCATCGTTCTACCATTCCTAGACCGGCAAGGGAACTTGCTGTTCCAACAGGACAATGCACGTCCGCATGTATCCCGTGCCACCCAACGTGCTCTAGAAGGTGCAAGTCAACTACCCTGGCCAGCAAGATCTCCGGATCTGTCCCCCATTGAGCATGTTTGGGACTGGATGAAGCGTCGTCTCACGCGGTCTGCACGTCCAGCACGAACGCTGGTCCAACTGAGGCGCCAGGTGGAAATGGCATGGCAAGCCGTTCCACAGGACTACATCCAGCATCTCTACGATCATCTCCATGGGAGAATAGCAGCCTGCATTGCTGCGAAAGGTGGATATACACTGTACTAGTGCCGACATTGTGCATGCTCTGTTGCCTGTGTCTATGTGCCTGTGGTTCTGTCAGTGTGATCATGTGATGTATCTGACCCCAGGAATGTGTCAATAAAGTTTCCCCTTCCTGGGACAATGAATTCACGGTGTTCTTATTTCAATTTCCAGGAGTGTACAATAGTTCGAGAACAATTTTCTTGTGATTTGTGTGGACAAAGCAAAATCAGTGTATTCTTAGACACATAAATATTTTGGAGATAGTTGTCCATAAACTCAATATAAAAGGAGTAGGAAGAAAGGAAGAACACGATTTAAGTTTCCGTCAATAGCGAAGTCCTTGGAGATGGAGCACAAGTTGTTCAGGACCAGTAGAAGGAAGGTAAGCTGCTGTGTTCTTTCAGGGAAACCATCTGGTCTTCACTATGGAATGTTAGATTATTTTAACTTTATACTGATGTAACTATTGCTGGTTGTATGGTCAATGTTACCTAAAGCCAAACTAAATAAATAAATAAAAAATTTAAAAACTGCGTTTTGTCTTAAGGACTGAGGGAAATCACCGCACACTTTAATGTGGGTCGCTGTATCGTATCCGAAATAGTGGAATGAGGACAGAGAAGAAAATAAGACAGTAATCGTATTTTGAGAAAAGGAGTGTGAATATTTGTACCTCTGTGACCTGTAAGATATGCGAATATTTACCGATTGAAGTTTAAGAAAGTATATTTAAGATCTTTCTCATTTACGGGTGAAAAATTTCTCTTCCCTTCAATCAAATTGCGTGCCTAAGGAGTACCGTCTCAGCTACACGACTTGATTCATGGTTTCCTGTCATAAAAGTCACAGTTCGTTGTAACTGACGGGAAGCCGTTGTATGTGTGTGTGAAATCTTATGGGACTTAACTGCTAAGGTCATCAGTTCCTAAGCTTACACACTACTTCACGTAAATTATCCTAAGGACAAACACACACACCCATGCCCGAGGGAGGACTCGAACCTCCACCGGCACCAGCCGGGGAGTTGTTCATTAAATCCGAAGTTATACCTAGGGTTTACCAAGGAACCGTTACAGGCCCTTTGCTGTTCTTAATCTACACACGAAATTACAAGCACCAGTCTTTTCCTCCGAATGCCAAAATATATTTGTGACCCCCATTGTGATAAAATAAGAGGAATCAGAGCTCACACGAAAATATTTAGGTACCTGTCCATCTTTCCCACGTGCTATTCGAGAGTGGAACGGTCGATAAATAGGCTGAAAGTAGTCCTGTGAACCCTGTACCCAACTGTGAATTGCAGAGCAATCATGTAGATACTGTTGTGGATCGGCCCTTAAGGTAACAACATTGTATTCTAAAAGCGAGGTCAGGAGACCGCTATCTCCAATAGGCAGTTAAAATCCTCCTCGATGGAAGTTGTGAGACAGAGATGAGAGCCGTAGTTCGCTCCAGAAACTTTCCGTCCACATCCGGCTCTGACTCCGCGTCTAGATCTGCAATCTCAGCCTTGAGTGTTGACCTGCTTCGCGCGTCATCCGTGTTATTTGCACTGCCCGCTGGGCGTGTCATTTGGACATGTGTCAATCAGACTTTGAGCTTTAAGGCGCTGCGAACATTCATCTCTTTAAATAACTTCAATTCTGGAAATAAAAGCATTTCGACATGCACGAGACAAGATATTTGGCAGGAGATAAACGGGGCGTGGTGTTGCCCCCGCAGAAAGGACTTTGAATTTCCGTTTCGCGGATCGCAGTAAACTTGGCAGCAGGCTATGTGTGCGTAGGTATTGCTCGGCTGGACAAACCGTTACAGATGAATCAAAGACACCGGAGATAAGATTCACTTTCTACTCAAATCGGGACCTGAAATCTTTAAATCATTTTGAAGAGTTGCATGTATTTCGTGGATCAGGCACCGGGGTCATTCAGTTGTCACTTTCGTACCAAACGCTTGTTCTGTGGTTCTTGTTTCGAATAGAAGGTACTGCACGAGGTTGTTATTGTTGTTGTTATTATGTTCAGTCTGAATACTGGTTTAATGCAGATGACTACGCTACTCTATCATGTGCAAACCTTATAATTTCTGTGTAGTTACTGCAACGAACACCCATTTGCAGCTGCCTACTGTAATCATCCCTTCGTTTCTCTCTGCAATTTTTACCACCCACAATTCCCTCCGCTGACAAATTGACGTTACCTTGATACCTCAGGATGCCTCCCGTCAACCGGATCTTTCTTTTAGTTGAGTTGTGCCATAATTTTTTTCACACTTAGTTTCAGCACCTCCTCATTAGTTGCTCGATCTACCCATTAAATCTTCAGTGTTCTTCTGTAGCACCACATTTCAAAAGCTTCTATTCGCTTCCCATCTGAACCGCTTATCGTCCACGTTTCACATACGTACAAGGCTACATTCCAGACAAAGACCTACAGAATAAACTTCCTAACATCTAAATTTATATTCAGTGTTAATCAACTACTTTTTTTAGAAATGCTTTCATTGCAAACAGCATTTTGTATCGTATTTGCTTCGACCAACATCAGTTATTTTGCTACATAGCAAAACGCCTCTGCGCCTTTAAATAAGTCATTTCCTAGTCTAATTCCCTCAGCATCGTCTGATCTAGTTCAACTGCATTTCATTCCCCTTATTTTACTTTTGTTGATGCTCATGTTACAACTTCTTTTCAAGAACTTTTCCATTCCGTCCAGTTGCCCTTCCAAGTCCTTGGCGTCTTTGACTGGATTACAACGTCATCGCCAAATCTCAAGGTTTCATTTCCTCTCCCGGAACTTTTATTCAATTTACATATTTTTCTTGACTTCCTTTACTGACTAATCAATGTACAGATTGGATAACATCGGGAATAGTCTAACATTCTGTCCCACTCCCTTTTGTATGACTGTTTCCCTTTCAACGGCACGATATATACCTACACAACGCAACTTGATAGATAATATCAACCTCCCAACCACAGGATAGTGTCGGATCCCACACATCTTGTTTGTTTTCGTTTGCACAGGGAACAGCGTCAGCGTGCGCTAATGTGTGTTATTCATGTAAACCAAATGAACCTGCTTTATAAGGGGGAAACTGTTTTTTAACTAAGTGTCGTATACAACACGGCTTTGTGACATGTGTCCCGATATTCCACCTTGTGGCAGGAAGGTTAATAAAAACCTCAGACTTTACGCAGATGAGGGAGCTATCTATAATGAAGTACCGTCTGAAAAAAAAGCTACACAAATATTCAATCTCATCTTGATGAAATTGAAAGTGGTGTAAAGACGGCAACTTGCTTTAGATGGTCAGAAATGTGAAACTGCGCGCAAAACCTATTAACGTAGTTAGCCTATGCTACAACATCAATGGGTCACATTTGGTGTTAGTTGGCTGGTAAAAATACATGGATGCAGTAATTTGTAGGGATACAAAATGGAATTATCACACAAACTCATTTGCAGGTAAGATAGATGGCAAAAAAAGTGGGTGTGAATTCGTAAGGGACTGAACTGATGAGGTCATCGGTTCCTCGACTTACACACTACTTAAACTAACTTATGCTAAGAACAACACACACATCCATGCCCGAGGGAGGACTCGAACTTCCGACGGGAGGGGCCACCCAATCAATGACATAGCGCCTCTAACCGCGTGGCTACCCCACGCGGCACAGATCACAAACTTTGGCTCATTTCCAGGATACTTGGAAAATGCAATCAGATTTTATAAAATGGTTCTTCTGGTTCAATAACTTTATACTAACATTTGTTAGCGCGACGCGCTTCGGCTGCATGCTGTCACGATCAAGCGGTTTACAGTTACACGTACAAAACAGTAATTTTTAATTATACAGTCTTTTAAAGTATATTGAGGTCTATTTGCTGGGTATGCCAGTGACGTTATGTACATGAATTATGGCACCATGCTGACTAAAGGCGCCGTGCCAGTAAATATTGCTAAAAATTAGCTGAATCAGAAGCATTATTTTATAAACTTTATAATGCAGTTGCTGACCTCAACAAATTCCATATAATGTAGATGAAGTTAAGGGCAATCTGTCTACCAAGGAGACTGCTTACAAATTACTCATGCGATCCATCCTAGAATATTACTCACTTGTGTGGAACCCGTGCCAAACAGGACCAACAAGGAAGGGCAGCGCAAATGGTCGCATGATTGTTCGACACATGGGAAAAAGTCACAGTGATGCTGAAAACCCTGAACTGGCAGAGCCTTGGAGTCGATACAGTTGTAATGACAAGATAGGAAAGCTGGAGGGCAGTCGTTCTGTGTTGAGCAGGCAAACGCGAGCTAATGGAAACGATGGAAGTTATGTGGGAAGTTCATCTCGGATCTTACACGAGGCTAGAATCTGTACAACTCCATGGAAATATCGCCTCGAATGGTCGTTGGTTCCGATAGTAAAGATATGGTGTCCCACGGCAGCTGTTAATTAGCAGATCAATTCAGCCGAGACTGAAAATACACAGTATTCGACGACGCTGACGTAGTGCTTCGCATCGATTCCTCCAAAAATTAACAGAGTTCTTTAGTGTTGTAAATCACATGGGGCCAGTATTTATTGTGTGTTCCTGTATCATTTTAGTTTAACTCACCTGTGCGTACAGACTGTTATTGGCCCATGTCATGCTACTTGTAACTGGTTCCTAGCCCTACTCCTTCAAGTTATCTTTGCGTCATAATTTTAAAGAGAAAACCGTCTTGCTTTCTTAACGAAGATTGTTGTAGATTAGTGTTATTTTGATCAACTTCCTAAAAATTCAGTCTGGTTTTAAAAAAACGGTCACAGATGTTGCCTATTGTGCAATGTTGCGGAAACATCAGATTTTCATGAGAAACGACAGAGTAATCTAAAAGTAAACGAATTCTGAAAATATTATTCTACAAAACACTCAAGCTAAGAAGTCAATTCGTTTTTAAGTGTGGCGAATATATTTGTTCATTTATGTGTACGTGTGATTATGGGATATACATCTAAAGAAAGTAGGGCTGCAGATTAATTTCTTCGGTTACCTTGGTTATTGCTTTGTTCAGACCATATAGGATATTTTTGTAGGCGTTAATGTGAGGGAGGGATTTGCTGATGAATTAGAGTCTACAGTAAAGTACATAGTCAATACGACACGTAAAATTTGGTTCAGTAGCTTTTTCACGAAATAGTTAATAGAGACAGTTAATTAGTAATTGAAATTTTGGGTTGAATTGCTCCATTGTCTTTACCCATTAAAATGTATGTTCGAATGGGACTGGTGACCGTAATTTTACCTTGCTATAACACATGATTAAGGATTTCTGTGACATAATAAAAACGATTTGCAACCTTCATTGTTTTGTATACTAATTACGGAATGTTTTGGAGAAGAGACATTAATTTTGTGTCCTACTGCCTAAATTAAACATTACTGAGACGACCATGCCCAAACTTTTATTAACATAACAACTCACACGGCTTGTATATTGTCTTGTAAAGGAGAGTGTTACATGCACATTGTTAGCTCGCAATGCATGTACGGAAAACGATCGGGGAAACGCCTTCGCAACAAGCGGCGACGCTTTTCTGTTAACAGCATTATATTTATCAACTGTGATAAGGAGAAAGGAAGGGCAGTGCTGCCGGAAAAAGCGGCGGTACGCGCAAGGAAAATATTAAAGTTGAGACAGTCGATAGTGTGAAAATTACGTCAGGGAGACACGATGCTGAGCGGAATGGCGATCTGTTATCTACCCCAAAGAAAAAGAAGTGAAGTGCATTAGATAAATGTCTTAGGCAGCAGCTATTGCGTTATTATGGTAGTTAGTTAGATAGTTACATGTTCCAGAGACCGTTTGAACGATTATTTTGTCGAAATGATGTGGAACGAGTCAGTTTACAGGATATTTTTATTCCTACTCATGCGGCTACACTATGTTCATTTATGTATTTGTTTTACTGGATACCAGCTTTAAAGTGACAGTTTATCAATGGAATATAAGGAGATACCCAGTAGAAATTATTTTAAACTAGATTTAAAACTGCGTCGCTACCTGTCAGAGATTTTATTTTATTGCGCAAATGATCAAAAGTTAAGGTTGTTGCTTACTGAGCTCCTTTGAGCCACCAACAGCTTTAAAAACGGTTAATAACGGTCATTTTTCCTTCTAGTGTTGTAGATATGTACGTCAGTGTTATTGAAAAAATGTTCAAATATGTGTAAATTCCTAAGGGACCAAACTGCTCAAGTCATCGGTCCCTAGACTTACACACTGCTTAAACTAGCTTATGCTATGAACAATACACACACCCACGGCCGAGGGAGGACTCGAACCTCCGGCGGGAGGCACCGCGCAATCCGTAACATGGCTCCTTAAACCACGCGGCCACTCCTCACGGCTGTTACTGAATCATACGTCGGTTCTTGGTAAAACAACAGTATAATAAATGAAAAGAGCTAGTTTCCTTTTGTTCTACAATACTACTTTTATTGTGTTAACCGGTTTTTGGCTTACAAGGCCGCCTTCAACTACCAACCAGAACCCTTTGTCCTTCACTTAGCAAACATAGGCCAAAAACTCAACCTGCTGGAAGCCCTGGATATCAACCAACATCTAGCTCATAGTCCAGATCTAATCTTAAATGACCAGACACAGCTAAGGACTTCGCTTTGCTATACTTCACAGCCGACCGGTGTGGCCGAGCGGTTCTAGGCGCTGCATTCTGGAGCCGCGCGATCGCTACGGTCGCAGGTTCGAATCCTGCTTCGGGCATGGATGTGTGTGATGTCCGTAGGTTAGTTAGGTTTAAGTAGTTCTAAGTTCTAGGGGACTGACGACCTTAGATGTTAAGTCCCATAGAGCCATTTATACTTCACGCAATCCTGTGTTTTTCATTACTTTCCTCACTGTCTGTGCCTACACTTTTCCCCATTTTGCTGTATTCAATGAGTTATTTTATTCTATTGAAATAGTCTATGTAATCCGTACGGACCGCAATTCAGTCTTTCTTTTAACTGGTACTTGTACTATTTCCATGGTTAAAGTCTCTTTTTGTTGTCTCATCAAGTACTGGTTTTAATGTACTTGGTTAATTTATTTAATGTAAACTGTTACGTCCGCACAATTTTGAGTATAGTGTTAATGTTTTTCCTGTTCGCTCCTTTTATATTTGTACACTGTTTAGCTTTTTACTTTTTAAAATGCAGTAGCACCACACCCTCAAAGATGGCGTTTACTGTATGTTCCTTCAGACTCTTCCATTTTCCTGAATTTATTCATTTCTGTTTATCTTATTGGTATTGCTGCAGTTCCTTATATATTCTGTAGTTACATTAATAATCCTTTCTTCTTTTAATTGGTTTCTGTATCACTCTCAATGTTTTATACGTCCTTATGTAGCGTTGACAAGTTCTAATTTTATTTTATTTTATTGGTTTTGTTTAATAATATAAACTATAATGTGGGCTTGCTGTTCCAGTTTTGCGTTAAATTTTTCCTGTTTACTCCGTTTAATTTATTTACTGGTCAATGTGTTACTTTTTACATTGCATTACCAGCACACTGTCAAAGAGGTTATTTACTGTGCGTTTCTGCTTCAGTCTAAATGTGTAGCTTCTTTTCCAATGTCGTGTGCAAACATTTTAACTTCTTTGGCGACAATAGTCAATATAAGTCTGAAGATGACCTTGTAAGCTGGAAACCGGTTAACGCAATAAAATACTGTAGAACAAAAGCAGACTAGCGTTTTGCATTTGTTACATCACTGTGCTTCTCAAATTGCGGTGTATTATTTACGACGAATTTCATTAGCGATTATATGTATTGTGACGGAGCAATCTGAACGCCTAGCTCCTTGAAGACGTATCTACATGACGTTCGCGAATGAATACTACATATTATTCTTACTGCTCGCTTTTGTGCAATCAGTTATTTCTTTCTGAGTGATGAGTTACCCCAGAAAATTATACCGTACTAATTATTGAGTGGAAATATACAAAATATGTCAGGAGGTTGATACGTTTGTTTCCAAGATTAGCCATTGTGCTAAGAGCAAAAGTGATTGATCTTAATTCTTTGAGAAGGTCGGTAATAAGCTTCCGGTTCAAGTTTTCATCAGTATATACACCCAAAAATTTGAAGCACTGTACCCTATTTACTGACTCATGCTCATGTGCTACATGAGTTGTTGGTATGACTGTTTGTTGCACAGAAATGAATGTAATGTGTTTTTTTTTTCAAAATATTGGGACAGTCCATTTTCAGAGAACCACTTAATAATCCTTTGGATAATATTATTCGCCATCTCTTCTGCTGCTTCATCTCTAAAGATATTTTTTCTAACACTAGTCTCGTCTGCAAAAAGCCTAAATTTTGCTTCTTGAATATTAAGTGTAAAGCCATTCACACATATAAGGAATAGGAGAGGACCAAGACTGAACCCTGTGGGATTTCTTTATGATGCAACGAAATACTAACGCTGCTAGAACTTCATAGCTTTTTTCTCCCGGAACTGAAGTTCAAGGTTAGCAAGAAAACTCCGGGAAAATTTTTTCTATGTGTGTCCTTTGGTTTTAAAAGGTGCCACAGGAAACGAATCTTCATGTACAAGCGGGATGACACAGTTACAAAGAAGGCATACTGCGTCAGATATTTACGACAAAACGAATCTTGTACGCTTCACTAATATAAATACGAATGCCAGGGACAAAACGTTACTGATTTGTTTCCGGAATTTTGAGATTAAAAGTGTGAACGAATCGATGTCAGTGTTTTCCGGTGCCATAAAAAGTAAGTAACTGCATATTTGTAATTCATATTTTTATTTTATATTATAATCATGTTATATTTGTTGTATTTGCATGTAGTAGTTACGCAACAAAAATTAAATACTGAGAGGGTCAATTATTCGATACTTCTGTTAAAGAACAAAAAGCCAAGAAAGATTGAATTTTTAGTAATTTTCATTATAAAAATATTTATTTACGCCACAGTGGCGAGTCATTAAAAGAGAGATGTATGACTGATCTGCATAATTGTAGATATTTCAGTGTCCTCGTAGCTGCTGATGCTAAACGACAAAAAATATTTGAAAATGTATTAAAACGTAATTAATTAAAAAACATTTTATAATACAATAAAATAGGTTCAGCCTTTTTGTGAAAACCTCTATATGGGTGTTAGAGCACAAGTGCAACGTAACACATGTTCCCGCTGTTAGCGGACACAAAGAGTAAGCTACTAGTTTATTGTATACTGGCTTATTTATAAACTTAGCTATATACTAAATTTATAATAAATAGCTTTCCAAGCTTCTCAGTCTTATTGTTTGTATTAACAATAAGAATCAGTACTCATCAATAAGTCGTTGCTCTTATTGAGTGCAGTACAACTAAATAATAATACAGTCCACTAATAAACAGAATCTATGCTGATGAAACGAGGCATTGGTCTCCTGAATTAGGTATATATTTTCTTTAATCATTAATTAAAAACCGGCTATTTCATCTCGTGGCCGCTAAAGCTTCGGCGATTAAACAATGAGTCTTGGCAGTTTTAAAAACAGTTTTTCCGCTGGCATTTTGGTTTTTTCATTGCAATAATTAATTCTATTCTATTCTGTTAAAATAGACATATCCTGTTAAAATCGCCTGATGATTCCTAAAACAAACATTTTTTTTTTCTTTACGGGTTACAACTGATACGAAAAATGGCTGAATCTAAGAATCTAAGAAGAAATGTCGACAATACAGTGTTGATTATTTGAAATTTGGTTTTTCTCCATCAAAGACAGACAAACGATTGCCCATATGTCTTTTATGCAACAAAGTTTCGAGCAATAACTCTATGAAACCATGGAAGCTCGAAGATCATCTAAGAAGGTGTCATCCTGATGAAATAGGTTAAGATTTGAAATACTTTCTTACATTGAAGGAAAAATATGAAAAGAGATCCACCGTGGACAGTATGTTCGCTTCAACATCTCAAAATGACGATGATGACTTGCGGGTATCTTACAATATCTCATTGCTTATAGCGAAATGTGGAAAAACGCACACCGTCGGAGAACAGTTAATTCTACCCGCTACTGAATATGTTTTAAAAACTGTTCGGCACAAAGCTCCATTTGACGTACTCAAAAGAATTCCTTTAAGTAACAACACTGAACAAAGACGTATTGATGAAATGAGCTCTGATATTGAAAGCATCTTGTGTAATTATCTGCAAACTATTCATTTTTCTATTCAACTGGACTAGTCGACTTTAACTGATAATGAAGCATTATTACTGGCATATGTTCGATTTGTTATGGACGAATAAATCCATGAAGAGCTGCTATTCGCGAAAACTTTGAAAACGGACACTAAAGGCGAATCAATATTGAATGGCCTGAGTAATTTTTTAAGGAAAATCGATTCTATTTGCAAACATTATTTCGGTGACAGCAGATGGAGCTCCTGCCATGTTTGGGGGATATCGTGAGTTTATAAGCCATCTTAAAAGAATGATATCAGAACTAACTGCAATTCACTGTGTCATCCACCGACAACATCTTGTAGCGAAAAATTTGAGTGATAAATTGCACCAATTGCTGCAATTTGTGATTAACGCAATTAACAAAATAAGAAGCAATGCATTGAATACCCGTTTCTTTGTACTATTGTGCGATGAAAATGATGAAGATTTCCAACGAATGCTCTTACATACTGAAGTATGCTGGTTGTTATGGATGCATGTTTACCAAGATTTTACTCACTTTTCGAATCAGTTGTAGAATTTCTGGAAACTAAAGATGCAGATTTAAAAGAAAATCTGATCAAATTTAAAGCAGACATTGCGTACTTGACAGATTTGTTCAACAAATTTAATGACGTTAGCTTGCAGTTACAAGGGGACAGCCTAAATTTAATAAAAACAGAGGGTGTAATATCGGCTTTTCTTGGTAAATGGAAATTTATGAAGCAAAATGTTAGTCGGCTCGAATTCTCCCAGTTTCCAAACATGTCACAGGCAGAATGTCTTGATGAGGATATTCAGACGTACATTACATTAATCATATTAAGTGTACATCATATTAAGTATATAATCATAGGTATTATTTTAAATAAATAGGACACAAGAATATGTGCTATTTCTATTTTTATTTTTACCACTCCGAATTTAGGGTTGGGACTCTACTGTGCCATTTTTAAGAGTTTCGGGAATATAATAGAAATGTAGCAGCAGGGGGTCTAAGTAAAACTTTGAAAGTGGTCTAAAAGAGAAAAAGGTTTGGAAACCTCTGCCCTAGCTGATCCGAGATACAATGTCATTACATGTAACATAGTACTCTGTAGTACTCTGTTGGAAGTTGACTCACCCACCTAAACAGTGGGGTGCTGCTGAAGAGAAAAGCCTGCACTACATCTGAGGGTGATAATGACACTGTATCTCGGAGCACATCAATCGCTGACTCTCCCTTGTGTGCTACACTGGCACGGTTTTCCGAGATGGAAGTAAGATGGTCATCTACAGCACTCAGCCAAATACAACACCTTGACATCCAATTCATGTCTACGATCTGTTAAATGGAGGCTCCAGTTATATCAAACTCTCTGAGGATATTAAGAACAAGCGGGCTTGTATTAACGTTCAAAATGAACAGGATAACGCTTGTTTTGCATGGTCAACCCTGGCTTGCGAGAGAAATCACAATATACATCCACAGGACATATCTCGATATGGAATAGGTCGTAACATCTGTGGATGCCATAACCTTGACAGTATCGAGTTCCCTGTAAAGATTAAGGACATACCTAAATCTGTAGCACAAAATCCCAGGATATCAGTTTATATTTATGGCCTGGAGAAAAAAGAAAGCCAGATGAATAAGACCAGAAGACTATAGTTGGACCACTCTATTTTTCAAAATATGTAGGTAAGTGTCATTTTCATGCAAAAACGCTGCTCTTCTCTGAAGGTCATAATCTGCATTACATATGGATCAAAGACATGTCCCACCTTCTCACTTTGCAGATGAGTAAACACAACGGCAAACAGCATATTTGCTTCAGGTGTCTAAATACCTTTTCGTAAGAAAAGTATTTAAAAAGGCATTTGAAGGACTGTGAACCCAAGGAACCGGTACGTGTTGTGACTTCAGAAGAAAACAAGATCATTAAATTCCAGAGTGCTCGCCACTGGGAGCGATGTCTGTCTGTTGTATACACTGACTTCGAATGTCTCCTTGCCCCTATTGCCCACTGTGAAGGGAGCCCCTTAGCCTCCCATACCACCTTCACACGAAAATATGTACTGTGTGCTGGAGCATATCTACTTGTATTTACACATGGTTCAGGTCATAACCGCCATGAATCTTATGTCAGGGATAATCTTGCAGTTTGGTTGCTCACTGAGCTTGAAAAACTCCCATGGGATGTTGATAGGCTTTCAGCATCAACATCCCCATGACCAAATTGAAGGAGGATAGAAAATTATACAACGATACGGTTAACTGCCATATTTGTGGGCTGCCTTTAGATAGATATGCTGAAACTCGCCATAGAGATCATTGTCATCTTACAGGGAAGTTCCGCAGTGCAGCTCACAACACATGCACTCTGAGGTATAAGTTACCACAAAACATACGCGTTTTTTTCCACAATTTAAGCAGGTATGACGCTCAATTTCTAGTTGAGTAGATACCTGATTTCAGTATGAAGAAAGATCAGATCAGTGTCCTGCCTGAGAGTGTAGAGAACTATATTTCTTTCTCGAAACAAATGACGCCAAAAATTATGCTCTGCATCCTTGTCGCTTTTCGTTTCATGCCGACTTCGCTTCAGAAACTTATTGATATTCTACTTCTGGAGCATATGCACATCACCCGATCTGCACACCCCGATGATTGGAGTTTCAACTTGTGACTAGGAAAGGAGTTTTCCTTAGTGAGTATCTGGAGAGTAAGGCGAAACTTGACGAAACCAAGCTACCCGACCTATTTGAATTTATCAGTACTCCCACAGGCGATGCCATAACTAGTGCAGATTATGAGCATGTCGTGAATGTCTGGCGGGAATTCCACATTCCCAAATTTGGATGAATACGCAAGGCTATTCATGGACACCAACGTGCGCTTGCTTGTGGATGTTTTCGAAAAGTTCCAGAGTGTATGCATCGCCACGAATTCTTTGGACTCAGCCGTATATTACACGACACCTGGGTTTCCATGTGTCGCAATGCTCAAGAAAACTAGGTGCAGCATCGAACTTTTGGCTGGATGCTTCTTTTCTTTGAGCGTGGCATTTGTCGGGTACTTTGCCAGTGTGTCCACAGATATGCCAAGGCAAATATTCCTCGTATGGGTGTGGGTTTCAATGCATTCCTCAAGTTATATCCTATATCTGAATGTGAATAATCAATATAGGCACACTGATTGTTGGGTTTCAGTGGGTGTCCAGAAACGAATTAGAGGTATCAGGTGGAAAAATAACACTAGTCAACAGCAATTTTGCATCTGGGATGTGATACATCAACTAGTATGTATTTTGGTGTGTAGAATCCGAATATACCTTTCAAAATGTTCTAGCGGGTATCATGTTTTGTGCTTTTAAAGGTTTTTTATTTTTCGTATTCAGTATTTCGTTTTTTGCTGTTCATCTGTTTTGATGTTTAATTGTTTGTTTTGATTTTCAGAGGAGAGCTAGATCTACAAATCGTCAGTAAATGGTTAGTGTGTTAATCCAGTGGTGTGAAAGAGATCCTCGGTGAGTGTTTCCTGTGAAAGATACTGCAAACATTTTGCGTTTAAAACGTACACTAAGAAAAATGGCAACTAGTAAATCTCATTGCTGTCTAAACCACACCGACAACTTTTGTTGTGTGTGAGGGAAATTCACTCCAAAAGCCCAAAGAAAACCAATAACTGATTTGGTTACGAAGGCATATAAATTTTATTTTGATTGTCCTGTTGGTGACCAAGATAAAAGTTTTGCGCTTCATATTGCCTGCATAAGCTGTACTACAACCTTAACCGAGTGGTTGAAAGGAAAACCCCAAGCCATGCCATTCGCTGTTCTGGTGGTGTGGAGTGAGCCTAATGACCATTATTCAGACTGTCACTTCTGTCTTACAAGTATTTCGGGACATTCAAGCAAAACTAGACATAAAATAAAGTATCCAAATGTAACTTCAGTGCATTTGCTGTGCCCCATGATGAGGCGCTGCTTGTTCCTGTCTGTAACTTAAAAGCCACGGTACCAGACACCACGTCAAGTGAATCAGAAAGTAAAGAACATACAGAGGAGTATGGCTCTCAGTATCATGACACTTCGTCTCAGCTGTTTAACCAAGAGGAACTGAACGATTTGGTTCGCGATCTAAAATTTTTGAAACAGCTAGTTGAAATCTTAGGGTCGAGACTGCAAGAACGAAACCTTCCAGGAACAAAAATTTCTTGTTTCAGATCAAGAGGTGCTTCCTTCGCTCAATATTTCGATATGCAGAATTCATTGTGTGTATGTAGAGATGTCAATGGTGTACAACATAATCCACAGGAGTTGCAACTATTTATTAACTACAGTAAAACCAGCTTGAAAGCAGTACTACTGCATAATGGTAATGCATTTCCATCGGTACCTTTGGCTTTCGCAGTAGACATGAAAGAAACTTATGAAACCATGGCTTTGCTGCTAGAGGCAGTCAAATATAGGGATCAAGAATGGCAGCTTTGCTGTTATTTAATAGTTGTTGCACTCCTTACAGGTTTACAGGCTGGATTCACGAAATACTGCTGCTTTTTGTGTCTTTGGGACAGCCGTGACACCAAGAACCACTATACAGTCAAGGAATGGCCTATAAGGAAGTCATATGTTCCTGGAAACGTAAATGGGAACAATATCCCATTGGTTGATCCCGATAAAATCATTTTGCATCCCCTTCATATCAAGTTGGGCCTTAACAAGACCTTTGTAGAAGCTCTGGATAAAGAAGGTGAGGCCTTCAATCACTTAAAAGAAAAGTTTCCCAAATCAAGTGAGGCAAAGCTGAAAGAGGGTATATTTGTTGGATCACAAATAAGAAAATTGCTGAAAGATCCAACCTTTGATATCAAACTCACAGATGTCCTGTTACCTGCTTTGTCTTCTTTCAAAACAATTGTGAAGGGCTTTTTGGGTAACAGAAAAGACAAAAACCATGTTACCACGGTGAATGGTTTGTTGGACAACTATAAGAACATGGGGTGCAAAAATCGCTTAAAATTCACTTTTTACATTCTTGCCTTGACTTCTTCCCGGTAAATTTGGGAGCTGTAAGCGATGAGCATGGTGAACGCCGTCACCAACACATTCTTACCATGGAACACCGTTACCAAGGCCATTGGAATCCTTCGATGATGGGTGTACTGCTGGGGTCTTGTTAGGGAGAGTGATGAAACGGCAAAGAAAAGAAGAGCTCTGTCGTCGGATTTTTCGAAAACCAAAGACGATTAAAGGTGAAAATGTCTTCTGAACTAATGTGGACCTATTATTGTCATCATGCCCATATATACATATAAAATAGTATTGATCCATTTTTTATTTTGTTGCGTATCTAGGAAATGTGACGTCATAGAGAAAAACTGACTTTACCAGTGAATTCAGCGCCCCAAAATTAGGTAAATCCACCAATTTACAAACAAGATGGAGAAAAAAGTTTAAATCTGTTAAGTAGTGTAATGGGACTGGCAGCTGATTCTGTTGTAGGATATGTGGTGGAGGCAGATCTCATATACCCTGTTACTGTGCATGATATGACAAACGACTTGCATTTTTATCCAGTGCAACAAGTCCCTAAACTAATTACCACTGTTGAACACAAACAGAGATCTATAGTTCATTATTGTAATCTACAGCAGTGTCTCAGCTTAGAGATGGAACTAGATAGGATCACCTGAGGTATCTGCTTCAAGCAGTCCTCCTGGTTGAAGCAGTATATTGAATCAAATTTTGGTAAGAGGGCGGGGCGACTAGTGATTTAAAAAAAAGATTTTTATAAATTATTAAATAATTCCATTTCCGATAAAACCACGTATAATATACGAAATGAATGCGATATTTTGATTAGGACCGAGTGGTGTAAGAAATTGCATCGCCAGACCAAATTTTAAGCGAGTCACTATTTTAAGTGAGAACTTCGTTGGTTTGGAGACGTTGAAGGTTTCAGTAGAGTTTATGAAACCTATCTATTTGGGGATGTGTATACTGGATACCTCCAAATTCCATACATACCGGTTCAACTATGATTTTGCTAAAACTCGTCTCGTGGAACCAAAGTTACTTACAGATAGCTTCATCTATTGGGTGGAGAACTGCAACCGATATGAAGTAATGAGGTGTCATGGCAATGAATTCGACACTTCTGAAAACTCAGCCGATAATCATTATGGTATGCTTCCTCAGAACAGGAAGATTATCGGGTTAATGAAAGACGAGTCGAATGGATTGCAATTGTGGAGTTTGTGGGTCTAAGATCCCAAATGTATGAATATCATACAATAGATGGGGCCACCCAGAGGCAGGCTAAGGGTTTGCAATGTGCAGTGTCATGTGTCTTCACGGGTGAAGAGTACTTGCATTGCCTGTACAGTGGTGTTCATGGTGCTCCACTGCAACCTCTGCATATGGTATGGCAAACTAGTATTCGATCGCGAGGTCACAAGATGTATACTGTACTGCAATCTATAGTCAGATTGTCACCTCATGATGATAAAAGAGCCATTTGTGATAACGGTATCCAAATCCTCCCATACTCACACTGTTTACTGAAGTGCAAAACGGGAGTGGGAGACTCTAATGGTGTGAGTGAGAGAGAGGGCGAGAGAGTGAGTGACTGGCTGAGTGAGAGCTTGTGCTGAATAGTATGGCTCTTTTATCATAGCGTAAATATTTTTATATGCGTAATGTATGGTGTGCCAGCACATGTGATGATTTATGTGTCTGTGTGTATGCATGTGAGTGCATCTGAGTGTGGGTGCCTGTGTAAATATGAATGCCTGCATGTAAATACATTCAATTTTTTTCTTAATAAGTAGCATACTATGTTTTCAAGAATATATAATACAAGCACCACATGTTAGAAAAAGTTTAAAAAATACAAACATTATAAAAAAGTTAAGAAATGTGCAGTGTATATACAATAAGTTTAAAAAGTGTACAAAAATCATCAAAAAGGTTAAAAATTGTAAATGGAGAAAAAATATAGTTCTACAGTATTTCTCTCTTTTGCACTTCATGTGTATATGTGACTGTGTGAGTGCATGTGCAAATAGAATAGTTTTTAAGTTTCACCTATCGCTACCTGTCCAAGTCATACTAGTTTCAAGTGTGAGCTCTACCCAGTTCATTTTGGCGCAGCTGTCTGGGATGGACGTTTTGCAGCCACCCATTTCATTGCATTACTAAATTATTTCAGCTGCTTGAGGTGGAAAATATTTAGAACCACCTATTTCAACGTATAAATTAAGTCTTCTGTTTGGATAGAATTTCATTATTAATACTAATAGTATTAGTACAATAGAAACTGTACCCCTGCAATGGCTGTTATCAGTACAGTGTTGTAATGTGTACATTTTCACCAAGTATCATCAGCGATGTAGTAATATTCAATCAGTTCTGCAAAGTCAAGTAAAAAAATTTTTTCAACCAGTACTATTATTTGTAAAACCAAGAACTGTGAATGTGTGTGTGTGTGTGTGTGTGTGTGTGTGTCGAAGTGAGCATAGAAAAAAATTCAAACAGGAACAAGAACTGTGAATTTAAAAGCAGTGTTAATTCATGTGTTGTAAAAACAAGATGATTTGTGAATGTAAAGCAATATTACTATTGTGAATATTTATGTCTGAATAAATAAAAATTGCTGTTCGCTGCCATATGTCTTTGTTGTTATTTCACAAATCAGTACCCTCACAATTGTATATAGAGGCTGTGCAAGATGCACAAGGAATTAGTTTGAAGCACGAGGAAGATGATGTTTAAAATGGAGAAAAACAAAATATATGAAATTCTGACATGTGACTTTGCCTATTGTATTGCCCGTATTTGGCTATGCAAGCAAATAGCAAGTGGTGGTGTCCACTTTGAAAGAAATATAGGAAACATGTCTGCAACCATGTTGCCAGAGCTTGAGGAAAATCACAGATGCAGTATATGGGCTAAACTACATGGCTCAGGGTGAAATCAATAAAAAAAAGTTCACACACTTTATGAGTTAAAAATTCATTTATTTCTCATCCAACTTAAAAGCAATTTTACATTTTCATAAACAGACACAGTAACAATACTTTCACACATCTTCTTCTTGAGTTGATGGAGAGCAGGACACCTGTAGAATTCCACTTATTGAACAGCAGCATACTTGAAGATTCAATTGATCCATGAGATCTTCTCCTTCCCCTTCATGTAGATGATTGTATCCATGTCGTTGCATAATCAAAGTGATGACACCATATCTTTATAGCCTATGCCACGGTCATCCCAGTGAATTTCATGGTAGAAATGTGTACAGGTACAGCGCCATACTCCACTGTATGGATATTTCGCCGTACTATACTCTTCAAAAACACTTCCAAGTACAGTGCTGTACTATACATTCCTGGCTAATGCGTTGGTTATATCCCATACACAACGGTGGCATTTGTGAGGGGCAGTCTTCCTTCCTCTCAGACACCTTGCACACAAAATAGCACAACTGGGCTAGGAACTTACAATTGTATTGCAAATGCAACCGAATGTAGAATGTATGACCGTAGGATCACGTGACCGGACATGGCACCATCTTGGATCTTTAGAGTATAAAAGAAGGCCTGGCAGCCGCTATTGTCAATCTTTTGTGGTAGTTGAAAGTATCAACAAGGATTCTTCCAAAGTGCTTAACATGCCCCAGTTGTTAGGGAGGTTGACGAGACCAACCGACGAACGCTTTGGCTTGTTGCGACTCCTGTTGAACCTGGACAATTTTGTTTCTGACAATGGCATCATAAATGACACAGAAAATGGTACGCTCCTTAGCTAGAAGAATTTAAATATTCCTACTTCTATTGCGAGGTTCTGGGGTGGAGAAGAGTTTGTACCTCTTTAATTCTGGTAAATTTTGCATGAGACGCAAGTGACCACCTCCTTACCTACCACCTCATTAATTATGTGCACAACGATAACGAAAGGAATTGATGGTGGACCCTGCTAGTTGGTAAAATAAGGAGTGCACACTCGCAATAATTTAATAAAAATCGTAATCTACTCAGTTAAAAGAAAGGGAATTTTATCATAACAAACGACAAGAAATGGGATTCTGCATTTATCTACGAAACAGTATGCGTATTAAATATTACAACGACGTTTATTATAAATCAGAACTCAAAGGTACTTGATTGTCGATACAAACAGTAAGCTAAAAGATAGGGTTTACTGAACTATTATGAGGAGAAGAGTTGGCTCGAGAACAAAGGCCTCCTACTCTCTGTGATGCAATAGACTGACGATAATGGCTGGAGGTCTTAATGAATGAAATATTACTCCCGCGACTATAATGCAGTATCGCGATTAGTAGTGAGAGCTCAAATGAGAACACACGTGGGAACACAAAAAGTGGACTTGTAACAAAGCGAGCTTGCGTGTTGCTGAGGACTTCAGTATAAAAATGATAGGTTCCACAATGCCGGAGCCGCAAAATACTTTACCAGTCCTGAAACCTGCATCACGTCGTCAGTAGGCAGCGTTTGATGATGTAGGTGCGGACTCCTGCAGTGGAGCAACTCTCATTCAACCCGTGGCCTCGAATGCCCTCCGAGAATACTAAGTTCCGCTCGCGTGGCCGAATCAGGCAAATTCTTGGATGCACAAGAATGTATCTCTAGGAAAAGACACAGCAAAGCCTCCTAAACTCTCGCTGTCAGTACAGGTGCGAAAACGCAGAGCAAGAATCCGGGTCTTAAGTCGCAGAATTAAACTGGGGTATGACCAGTGTCATGCTACACAGCGATTCTGGGAATGTGCGACTAAGTCACAAGACCGTCCGATTCCGACGTAGATCAGATCCTGAATGCCCTGCAGCCGCGCAATGCAAGAGCGAAGCCAACGTTATTCAACGCCCCACTACCTTCGAAAAGCCGCTAGTCAGCTTTCAGTGCTGATTCCAAAATTCCCACACACTATCTCAGAACATCATTCGCGCCAGTAGCGACCATTCCTTCCATTTTCGTGCAGGGCTTTATGACGTCAACTGGCCTCAGTTCAAGTTGACCAATCATGCCTCAGCTATTTAGGTAGGAGCACTGAACTTGCCATTTGACCGGCTACGAAAAAGCATTCCAAGACCACCGGCCATCCAGCGACAGACAGTCGCAACCAGCAGGTCACCATCCACAAGAATTGTCAGAATCATAAAGACAATACAGTCAGTCGGCGCCAGCAGTCTTTGTTCCAGACCACCAGAACGGTAAACACATATACTATGGAGACACTCAGATGGCTCGCAGGTCGTTTCGCCCTCCGTGCAATAGGTCAAACTCGATCAAGGTCAGTCTCGTGCCGCGAGGCGCTCAAGCCAATTGAGTACGACCCTCTCCGTATTCGGGAAGTGCAGATCCCCTTCGAAAATGCAGTGTGTCGCGTCCTCCGGTGCTCACCTCGCAACCAGCCACACAGGGAAATAACAAAGAAAACTAAAAGCGATACCACACACAGTTCCCAACATGCATAGCAACCAAGTGAAAAGTAATTTGAGCTCTCAGTACAAATACTCTCATCAGAATAACCTAATTCGGCCCATTCCCACCGTGATATGACATAAAACATTAATGAAATTGATGAAAATGAGAGGTGACATACAAGAAAGACATGGAACCTCTCACTATTACGGAACCGTCCTGGGATAACATTATGGTAGTTAAAATTGATCAGGTGGACTACCAGGAACAATTAGAGAAGGGACGATCCGTAATGTTAAAGAAAGAGATGTGTGGCTCATCTAACTATTACCTACACAGAAAATTCTGCTAGATCGTCACTGCAAGACAACGTGTCAACGCGAAGCTACCATTTCTCCTACACGGGAGCGACAGTGTGATGGCGAGAGGAATACTGGATAAGATCGGCAATCAAGCACTCGAAACTATTTGAAAGTGGTATAAAAATCTTGTGGCTATACCACATAAAGTGGTGTCAGCTGATGTTAAAGTCGATGTTCTAGTGGAGGACCCGCCTGGCCTATTGCAACAGCTAAGTGTATACGATTATTACGTTTTGGTTTTGGATTTCACCGGGATGTGGGACTACCTAATAGCAAACCACGGTTTCTACATGGAAGGGGACCGCTAGGGAAGCAGCAGTGTGACTGTGGACAATGATAAGTCTGCTGGAATAGACTGTTTAACGTGAATGACCTCCAACTGTATAGTAAAGTTATATAACAAATTTATATGTCAGATCACAAGCGCAGGTGTAAACAAAGTTTTTGGTAACCACCTTATAGATTTTATAAAGTGTCCAGACATACCACTACTACTTATACGTCCTCCTTGGGTAAACAACATGGTATTACCAGACTGGAGGCTAAAATATACAACGGCAGAATGGATCGTGTGTTTGACCCTCTGAAAGACTGTTTAAGTGTTTTAAAATCTAACAAACAGTATTCACAATGTGCTTCAGGGTACTCTAAGCCAATCACATCCATGTGGTGACAGTTAACTAATAACTTACAGAACAGCTGCTATGTGGGGGTTAATAACGTTCTGCAGTTCACCGACTGGGGTAACAAGAATACCAGCAAACTGACTGGTGTGCAGGTAAGCCTGCCACACTCTCAGGACCGAGAAAATTACGTAAGTCATGCGCTGTCTGCATACAGTTTTAATTACCTAAGTGCAAACTACGTGGATATTCTTAACATTGACTCCAACAAAGGCAATGTAAGTATCACACTGAAGTGCTACATTAAAACAGGAGAAACATATTTCTCCCAATCCAGGACATTTTTCTCCACAATACCATCAGATATAGATGTCGACGAATTAGGACTGATACGCACTAACAATATCATGCCACAGGACTTAAGGTGAACAACCAATGTATCGAACAGACTTAAGTCATTCCCCATTAAAGAAATTATGCCTTTAAGTGCACTTGATGTGGTGTGTGTACGAAAAAGGAAACTGGAAATGGAAGAGATCGAAGCCAAAAAACGAAAACTGGTGTATATGCCGATGACAACTGCTGTAATGGAAGAATATAAAGTGCAAATGATAAAGGAACAAGCTATCGCAGATGTTAGGCAAGGCTTACATATTGCTTTAAACATAGTGTGTGGCGAAATCTGGCTACCCTGGGACATTTAACATATCAACATTTATTGTTAATATCGATAGTAACTGGCCTTATGTTGGAGTCCTGGCCGAAAAGGATGGACTGGAGCACGTTTACCACATTAAAGGACACGTGAGAAATCCGTTTATAAAGATCTCTACCTATCTGGATCTGCTTAAAAACGATGGTTACATTGGATCTATCTACGCTGGACTGGATGTTGTCCATTTAGCAACAGAACAACCGTTTTCAGAGGTTAAATCCGATGGCATAATGACACTTAATGACCACTCATTTGCAAAAGTTGTAAACATAAAGTTCCACACGGAAATTCCACAAAAATGTGCTTACACCCAAGAAGATGTGGAGTGTTATAACAACAATGTTACGCAATGAATAAGAGGCAATATTAAAATCGCTGAATGCTCTTGTCTAGAAGAACTGCTAGGTGGAACAGAGTTATTTGTTGAAGCCACAAAAGACATAGTTTACGGGAAAGAAATGAAATATGTTTTGGAATTTGAGAACATTCCTTCTTAGTACCTGTAAAATTACTGCTTGGGGAAAGAATTAATAGAGTCCAATGTAGATTTAAATTATAAGATAAAAATTAAGTTGGATGTTTTTAAAACCACACTGAGCAAAATTAAATAAAGCACTGTTTTCCATGTACACATGTAAACGTAGAAGTTAATAAATATTGTACAAAAATATTTGTTTTCAAATTCTGTCTACCCTGCCAAAAAATACAAGGAAGTAGACTGCTTTTTACTATGATCTGCTTGAGTGAGATGTGGATGACCTTGAAAAGAAGTTGAAAATAGGTAGTTCATTTCTAACCTACATGAGCAAGAGGGATCCAGACCTTGTGAACCGAATTTTATAAATAAACAGTATGTCCTTTGCTATGTAACTGAGTTTCCTGTCTTGGGATCCTTACTCTCCAACACAGACCCACCAATTTCCAGATGTGGTAGCGGACAGGGGAAGTGTGTCAGGGGAGGGGAGGGCTGAGGGTCCCTCAGAGAGGAAGTGGTTAATTAATTCATCGATTTATCTAGTTAGTCAATCAAACTGATAGAGTCAGATGGGGCTATTCGAATAACTCAGGCCTGAAAGTGTACTTGTATTTTATAGGGCTATGGGAGGAGGAGGGGGAAAGGTGGGTGGGGGGTTGTCAGGAGGACAGTTACCCAACGGGTCATAAGTCAACCCCAGCGGTCATAAATCAACTAGCAAAACAGAAGGTTAAGAGGAGGGGAAGCGGTCATAAATCAATCAAGTCTGCCCCTAAATATATGCAACCCACACAAACAAAGTGGTGTAGAAGACAAGTTGCCTTACTACTTATGTGGATGTATACACACATCAAATAAGTGCTTTATGAACTGTACAATCGAATTTTCAACTCTAAAGAAAAATTTTGAACATAAATGTCAGCCATTAGAACACAAACGTTTACATTTAGATCGTAAATGAGATGTAGAATCAAATGTGTCACTTCATAATTGGAAAAACAGGCACACGTGATATTTTTCGATCACAGCGCCATCTACCACCAATGGAAAACAATTGCTTGAGTAAATTGTACGTATTTTTTTGCCTACACTCCGAATATGCAGTGAAAATGGGGGTTGCCAATTTAAAATATAAAGCTGATCCCACACACGCAGAAGGGGTGGTTAGAAGGTGACCTGTTGTAGCACAAACGGATGTCCCATTTACTAAAATTAACTTTACATCTTGAAATTTTTTTTCGTACCATGCGATGCTTTCGAGATATTTTAGATGTCTCAAGTTCAAACAAACACACTGTAGATTGAGGGTGTCTCTCCTAAGAGTCTTCAGGCGTATTTCCTCTGGTGTTTCAGCAGATAGTTGCAATATCTTTTTTGTATTGTGTAGCTGGAGTTACACCAAGCAAATAGTGCTCATGCGACGCCCATTGTCGACGGAAAGGGTCGGGTTGTTTCCCATTTCAAAGACAACGATTTTTAAAGCGGTATTTCATGTGCCTATTCGATAATGAGGTTCCAAATTAGTCTATATTCGTTCTATCGATATGGTTTAACATGGACGTTAAAACACGAAGAATAACCAATACTCCAACAGCGACAACACTGCTCTGGCCTACGCTGACTGCCACCGCCAAGCATCCAGCTAGATTGCTCTTTATTCTACGTCTCTTAATGTCCCTGTTAATACATATCGAGAAAATGAATATCTGACTAGACTAATCTGAGAGCGCACTATCGAATGGGCACGTAAAATTCCGATTTAAAATTAATTTTGTTTGTTGTACTGGGAAACAAACCGATGCTCTCTATTGTTACTGGGCATCGCGTGAAAGACGCGACGACCAGCAATTGTTTGGACTGACTCCAGCTACACAATGCAAAAACCAAATTTTAAATGTTCGCCGAAACACCAGAGAAAAGGCGCCTGCCGAATCTTAAGAGACATACCCGATATTTATAATGCACAATCCACTATACAAAGCAAAGGTGTCTGCGGCTGTCGGCCCAGTGACGTCTCAGCACTGGCCGAGTTTAACGCAGGGAGCGGAATACACCTCTAGAATTTTCCAGATAATTCTGTCAGAAACTCTGCCGACAACCTACATCAAAACAACAAATTTCAACACATAAAATATAATTTAACCACTTAAATTTCGTTTAGAAAAGCTGGTTAGGAACAGAAATTTACTTTTAAGAAATTAATTCTTATGTTTATCCGCTTTAATTGACACCACCCACTGTCTTCTTCTCCCTTAACATCCTACCACATGTCAACATCGCAAAAGTAATTACAAGTATCCATTCGCTTTCCATCCTGTAGAGCAACTCAATGTCAAATATTCATTGTTCCCAGATTGACTCGCTGTTGTGCGTCTGTCATATGCAGTGACTTCTCGACATGACGTAGTGACTATTCACGATGAACATCGTATGTCTATACTTAACAGCTGCCGCATTCTGCATCAATAGAAAACATATATTTGTCGCTACACACTATTGGACAACATTCCGCAAGAAGCCCTACCAGCTGCTCGTAATGAGTCCGAGGATGACGAGAAGTTAATGGGAGGCTGATAAGCAGAATCCCGTTACGCTGACTGTGTCATGTCACACGGGAGGAAATAGAGTGGTCAGCATAGAATCTAGAGGGTGTATTCCACTCCCCACGCTAAACTCGGCCAACCATAGCTACCTGCTGTGACGTCACTAGACCGACAGCCGCAGACCGGACTTATTCGCTAGCTGCAGAATTGCTTTCGTGTGCGGATAGTAATGTGATTTCGTTGTTATTACTACTGTTACAGTGAATACTAAATTTCTAGTGAAATAAATAAGACCATGTGTAGTTGGGCTTCTTCTAACTGCAACGAAATTGTCTATAAAACTTGGGCTGTTATTGTTCGGAGCAGGTGGTTATCTCGATGTAAACGGGCAGAAAAAGCAAATGTCAAACAGGAAGGAAGTCAGCAATCAGTCGCAATTCAATCTATACTTTACTGCAGATTTTGTCTAAGTATAGCTATCAGCAGTGCTATAAGATATAAGAAATACAAAGAAATCAGACATTGAATGACATAAAACGAGATCTGTATCACAATTACACAGTGCTCGTGACACATTAGAACGTAAATACCGTATGGAGTGATTTATGTAGACTCAATAGGCCTGTAAATGCACATGTTATTATACGACCTTAGCAGTTACGTAGCTTCATTCAAAGTAAGGGTGCTGTTTAAAAACCTATACGACGAGGCACAGTATACGTCACAGAGGGTGAAAAACGCTCTCCACACCGACATCTGTGTAAGAGTAGCAGTTCAAACAAATTTTGCATTAAAAGAAAAGAAGACAAATACGAATTGTAGTAATACAATAGTTTTGCGTTAAATAGGTGACAAGGTAGAGTAAGACCAGCATAATGACAAAAAATTGATCAGGTGAATACCCGCAACTGAGAAACGCATAGTATTTATAGAATAATAATTTTCTTAATTCATTCCACGACTGGTTTCGAAGCTTAAAGCTTAAACCTCAGGTGCCACCAAATAATTATGACAACATGAATGTGCAGCAATCGGGCCAGTCAGTCATTGGGGATAACACCCACGTCAAACAAACGTGTGGGAGCGTAGGATCAGCAACCACAGTGCCCGCCTGAACAGCACGGTACGGAAGTGGTTGCTGGTCCTACGCTCCAATGCGTTTCTTTGACGTGCGTGTAATCCCAAACGGCTCACTGACCCGACCGCCACATGTTCATATTTCCATAATTATTTGGTGGCACATGAAGATGAATTTTTAGGCTTGTAAACCGTTCGCGGAATCAGTCAAGAAAAATTACTAGTAACTGAAGATTTTTATTCTACGTATAAAAACTAGTGTAATGACTTAGTGGAACAATCCACTAATCATAAAGTGAAACATGTGACTTAATACTAATGTTAAAACTTTTTTGATGAGAACTTTTAATCATGATTAAAAGTCTTGTGTAAAACACCAGAAGCTACATGCTAACACCCTACATAAAGCAATCGTATTAACAACCATGTCCGACTAGGTGAGACGTTTCCATCGATCCACAGTCCAATCTCGATGATCCTGCGTCCAATGCCGTTGTAATTGATAACATCGTTAGGTCAGCATGGAAACACGAAGGGATCTTCCGCTGCGGAGCCCCATGTTCTACAATGATCGCTGAACGTTGTGCTCTGAAACACACAGCACTGCGCTCTGTCGTCAGATCTGCCACAGATCGCCGATATCTTGCTTTACAAAGCGGCTAAGCCTCCGGTTGTCACATTCTGTGTTGAGGAGTGGGCATCCTACATTTTGTCGTCTACTCGTGGTTTCACCGTCCTTCAACCACTTTCTATAGATATTCGCGGCACTACTCCGCGAACATACAACCAGCTTCACCGTATCCGAATACTCGTTCCCAGGCGGCGGACCATAACAATCCGGCCTTGTCAAAGTCATTTATGTCAGTGGATTTCCAAAGCTGCGATTCGTGTCGCAGGTAGAATGGTAGAATAATTCCTCATTCGTCCCTGCTCCGCTTATTTACTTTCCTTACCATATCACGTGCCTGCTAAGTCACCAGTTGGCACTGATTCCGTGGGCAGCGGTTACAATGTTTTGGCTTATCAGCTACGTAGAAACTAAAGAAGATCTTAACTTATATTGTTCACAATATAACTTTTGGAAATAAGCGACAATCGGATGGGGCCAAGTCGGGACTGTATTGTGGATGATCGATGACAGCGAACCCAAGGCATCGGTTTGTTGCACTGTCGTACTGAAGGAGAGTATGCCCCTATGTGGACCACCTCTTCCAATTCGTGCTTTCAGTTTTATGAGGTTCTCGCAGTACACTGACGTAGTTGCGTTACACTACCATGTTGTACGTTAACAGGGGACCTAGAAACGACGGAGAGGCTCCGTCCCCGCCACAGCCTCAGTGGTCCACAACCCCACGACGACTATCGCAGTCCGCTTCACCCCTCCACCGCCCCACAACGAACCCATAGTTATTGTGCGGTTCGGCCCCATGTGGACCCCCTGCCCCCCTTAGGGAACGTCACACACCAGACGAGTGTAACCCCTATGTTTGCCTAGTAGAGTAATGGTGGTGTACGCGTACGTGGAGAACTTGTTTGCGCAGCAATCGCCAATCGCCGACATAGTGTAGCTGAGGCGGAATAGGAGGACACAGCCTGCATTCGCCGAGGCAGATGGAAAACCGCCTAAAAACCATCCACAGACTGGCCGGCTCACCGGACCTCGACACAAGTCCGCCGGACAGATTCGTGCCGGAGACCAGGCGCTCCTTCTCACTCCGGAAAGCCGTGCGTTAGAATGCTCAGCTAACACCACCATGTTACTCGCTCCAGTTTTGAGCCCTCTAACGGCAGAGGGTTGCAGCGTGCGTCAGCGAAGTCGACCGAGTAATATGCATGACTTGTAATATCTCAACCTATATTGGGAACAGAGTAAAAAAATCCGCGACATTACTTTTCAGCACGCCCTCGTAGTTGAAGAGATGTGTGGAAGTAAGGTACTTGGGGTTTGATGTTAATGAGAACCAAAATATTCGTAAACTTATTGAAACTGTGCGCCAATAAGATCACAGTCTCGTCAAGATAATTACAATGATCGACTAAAATAAGTTCAGTCTACCTCTGAATATCATCAGAACGTACCACGAAAGTATAGTGGTGTGCAAAAGTTAAGGATGAAAGTAACTTTGGCACGATGTGTCACTGCCAAGTAACATTGCTCGATGAAACTTCGACGTTACATAGAGAGAACTGCTACAGTATAATGTAGAAGGTAACGGAAATAAATGACAAGGAAACCGTTTCTGAAGAAGAGAAATTTGTTAACACCGAATATAGATTTAAGTGTCAGGAAGTCATGTCTGAAAGTATTTGTATGGAGTGTGGCCACGTATGTAAGTGAAACATGGACGATAAATAGTTTGGATAAGAAGAGAATAGAAGCTTTCGAAATGTGGTGCTACAGAAGAATGCTGAAGATTAGATGGGTAGATCATATAACTAATGAGGAGGTATTGCATAGGATTGGGGAGAAGAGAAGTTTGTGGCACAACTTGACTAGAAGAAGGGATCGTTTGGTAGGACATGTTCTGAGGCATCAAGGGATTTAGTATTGGAGGGCAGCGTGGAGGGAAAAAATCGTAGAGGGAGACCAAGTAGATTTAAAAGGATGTAAGTTGCAGTAGGTACTGGGAGATGAAGAAGCTTGGACAGGATAGAGTAGCATGGAGAGCTGCATCAAACCAGTCTCAGGACTGAAGACCACAACAACAACAACGGAAATAAATACGCGCGGGTGGAGAAATGAAACGCCCTGCTACAAGAACTCATTACCGACCTTGTGGCTACCATGGGAACATTTTGCAGTGAATGCATTAGTGTCTGTGGTGAACCAAGCCCCGCCTTTCTTATGTATATCCTAAATTTCATCGAGCTATGTTACTTGGCTGTGAGACATAGTGCGAAAGTTACTTTCGTCCTTAATTCTGAACAGCAGTGCATACATGCCTCCACATTAGATTACGCTGTAAGGGTGGGGGCGCAGAATGCAAGACTAGCTTGTAAGGTGACTATAATTTCGCACCTTATAAGAACTCATCCACATTCTTTGCCTTGATCTACAAACACAATTACGTATCAAGTGATAGGTTGTACATCGTATATATGAATATATAAAGGAGACTGACATTGTCATGTACGTCTTGTAAATAATTGTTAACGCTTATTGTATGAAAGGTGACGGAGTGTCTTCATTATAAAAACAGTGTAGTGGATGATTGCCTATACTAGTAGAGGTTGGAACGCCATTGGAGATGAAACGGCAGGCAGAACTCAAGCTCTGGGTGTAAGGCCCGCACAGGTGTTGGTCCTGCTTAAACACAGGAAGTAACTAGACAGACGTCGTGGCACCTGAGCTCTAGAGCACAATAGAGTGACGGCCGGCCGCTATTGTAGTAGGCGCCGGAAGGATAACCGGATAATACTTCAAAATGGTTCAAAATCTTGGACGCAGGTGAGAGGAACGAAGAAGTGGCACCTCGGAAACCACGCAGGCTGGGTTATTTCCAAGGATTTTTACTCAGAAGCGTACCATTGTACGAGTATAGGATTTTCCGCGCAAGCTTTCCGCGCTGGAGGACAAACGACTAAAATATGGTTGGTCGGCGTTCGGAAGAATCTATAGAGAGGGAGAATGTTCCGTGGTTTCGGGAATACGATTCGTTTTCGGAATTACGTACGATGGTGGGGAGACGAGCTTTACTGGGAAGCCAGCGCTGGAGAGACGTGGTCTTCCGTTGTGAGCGCCCGTGTGTGACGGTCGCTCGATATCAGCTTTGTTGATACAGACGGATTTGCTGTCCTTGCTCTCAGGAGAGTTTATAGTTAGAACAGTTAGCCACTGTACTGTTGCGAACATATACGATTCTGGACTTCACTTCCGGGATGGAAGTCGTCGTTGAGTACGCAGCGTTCAGTAACTGAGGGCACTTCCTCTGCCTATAATTACGTTGAGGGGTTATCTGAACTCCGTCCTTGTGGCTGGGAGTTCGCGTTTCTCGTCTGTAGAACACAGAGAGGAGAAGACAGCATTAGAGTATATTAGTCAGAGGACCGCCTTCTGCCGTCCTAGTGTTTGAAAGAGTTTATTTGTGGCTGTAGTTCTTCCATTGTCGCAGACGAGTACGAGAACCATCACTTCGACGCACCAGACGCAGTACATACGGTGATATCGCAAATTTCTTCGGCTTATTAGGGCTATAAAAGCTAAACAGCTGTGATCACGCTAGTTTATTTCCACTGAGGTGCTACACCACCGTAGGTCATCTTTGAAAGTAGTGTCTTTTAGTGTTTGGTACGTAGATGATGTCAGACATTTCGCATTATTGATATTAGACCGCGCAGTCATAGTGAGGGGCAGAGTTGGACAATTGATTAGTAGTTTTACTTAGGAAATGTAAACTTTGTAATATAAGGGTTTCTTTTTAATCTACAATAAATACATAATCAGGAACAACGTTTATCATTTAGTAGGATTAGTTGCCTTCATCATTCATTTATGTTTAGATTGTAATTTATAGAATTAAGAGACCCTAAGATCTGCTGCAAGGGGTAGTCAGACAGGGCCAAATCTTCATTTTAGCGTGTATTATTCTCCGTTGCGCACATTCATTTTACACCCGCCTGGAGTAGCATCTTGGAAGCTAAATCTAAAGTGGGTCTATGCAAAGCGCAAAGCATCATACTACTGATATTTACAGGAGGACATGTAAGACAGCCATTTTCATAATATAAGTAATATATATTCATCTGGTAATGAGGAAGATAGAAATACAATACTTGCTACAAAAAGTTGACACACAAAAAGTGACAGAGTTATAAGGACAAAGAGCAAACTCGAAGGAAGAAATCACTTGTATAATGTGAGGCAGTTCATGTGTTATGTGCAACAGAGCACCGTACAGCTCACCATACCGTACCTGTCCTGTGCTGACCAGCAACTGTGTCATTCTCCGCCTTGTTGCGTCATTTGGATGCAGTATGGAGAGGCACTGGGTCAACACACCCGCTCTATCGGCCGTCGTCGGCTTGCAACGTCAGAGGCCGCTATTTCTCACTCAACTAGTCCCTCAACTGACCACACGAGGGTGAGTGCACATTGCTCCAGTCCACAGACGGGGGAAAGAAAACCGTGGTAGCTCCGGCAATGGAACCACGTAACTCCGCATGACAGGCGAATGCACTGAACACTCAGCTATTTTTACGTTTTCACATTGATATGTACAGGACATTGAATCAAATTTGCGGAAAGACTTATGAGAGAGACTTAGTCGTAAGATTTCCTTAATGACTTTCAATCTGCCTGATTGTAACTCTACCACAAAAATATATTTTTGTTTTCAGCGAAATTTCAGCCGACTGCTATCTCTTCCCTTTGAGTGGCGAACAATTCACCGCTTTTCCTTCCTCATTTGTTTTTAAAATTTAATCTTTCTTCTTGGCCGGCCGGTGTGGCCGTGCGGTTAAAGGCGCTTCAGTCTGGAACCGCATGAACGCTACGGTCGCAGTTTCGAATCCTGCCTCGGGCATGGATGTGTGTGATGTCCTTAGGTTAGTTAGGTTTAAGTAGTTCTAAGTTCTAGGGGACTGATGACCACTGATGTTAAGTCCCATAGTGCTCAGAGCCATTTAGCCTTTCTTCTTGTTAGACTTACAAGTTTGTCCTTCATAGCGAATAAGTTAGAAAGTTTTTCTTTACCATTAAGACAGATAACACCTTCTAAAAGAGGAAAAAATTTGAAGGGAAAGAAAATGTAAAATTAACATCGTCTTGATGAACTGAGTTTTATATCTCTACGTTTTGTTAGAAACATAGTGCAGCTGATGAAAACTTGTGAAGAATGGGAACTGTAAATGATAAGTGAGTCTTCTAGCGCATATATAAATCTAAGTTAACACCTTTTGTGTTTTTAAGTTGTTGATCTGAAATATCGTTTGCAGTTAAGTGAGCTTTATGTGTTTATTAAATGTGAAACACCACTCATTTTAGAAATTAGTTTAGGTAAGGTTTCCTTAGAGATTTAAAACGATCACCGATATGTGTCTTTGTTCTTGATTCAATGTGACAGCCTATATGTATGGGTTATACAGTATTTTGTTCCCAGTTTCGGACTTAATATTTTCCATCTTTCTTTCCTCAGGTGGCCCTGGGAACCTACGCGTGTTGTTTCAATAAGCTTGGCGCTTCCTTCTGATAAACGAGGATCTACGTCGCCTATATCAGTTTGCGTCAGATCACCATTACTTCCTGGAGTACGAAGTTAGATTTCATTCGGTGGGTCACCTGCCCAGGATACAATGTTTTGATCCCTAGCTTTTTTATGCTGTTCATGAATTCCTTTTAAACACAATACAGATATTGGCCCGATTTCGTTGATTTTTTTTCCACTTGGTTTATACTTCCACAATTAATATTTTTACAGTGCATAAGAGGTTTTGTTACTGCGTCCATTTTTCACGGATTTTACAGCATGGTGCCTTCATCGTACATAGATTCATCGTCGCATTTGCTTTCTGCGTATTCGGAATAGCTATGTTCAGTGTTTTTTCTATTGTCCTTTGCTTTCACTAGCGCTTGCTGTGATCTCCACATCCACTTCCATAGGCGCATTCTGATGTTCCTCGTTCTCTGCGTTGTCGACGACGATTATAGCATCTTCGATTGGTTGACTTTTATTCATTGCTCTACCGTTCTCCATTCCGTTCCGTTGTTCCGCTGCAGTAGTTTCTCTAACTCTTGCTGCCATCTGTACATGATCTTCCATTTGCATAAGTGCATCCCTCGTCATGTGTGGTATTAGTGACGCCGATATCACCTTCGTCGATTGATTTACTTTTATTGTCTACTTTATGGCTCTCCATAACGTTCCCCTGCTCTTTCGCGATACATTCTCTAACTTTTTCATTCACATTTCCCCGACTTCCTGGCTCCAACGCACCTGCAGAGGAGTCAGTCCTCCCTAACAAAATGGTTCAAATGGCTCTGAGCACTATGCGACTTAACTTCTGAGGTCATCATTCGCCTAGAACTTGGAACTAATTAAACCTAACTAACCTAAGGACATCACGCGCACCCATGCCCGAGGCAGGATTCGAACCTGTGACCGTAGCGGTCGCTCGGCTCCAGACTGTAGCGCCTAGAACCGCATGGCCACTCCGGCCGGTCCTCCCTAACAGAACAGTTTCATATGTCATTACTCCTGGTTGACAGTTTTCAATAGGATGCTGTACAGGGCGTCTAAGACCACAATTTTAGCTCGGGTGTTCACTTGAATTGCGTATGGACCATGTGTGAGATTGGTTTTCATACACAAAATACGGCCTACGTGTGCTTTGGCAATTTTACTTTGGCTATTGGATTGCCATTGAACTTGCCATGAGAAAAGTTTTCATACCGCACCTCCTCTTTAATACCGTAAACTGTCCCGTATAAACTAAGAACTTCCCTGATCTTTTCAAACGACACTTCGTACCGCAAATTACAGATTCTCACAGATCATAAGCCAATACCTGTGACGCATTGACAGATCCATCATTATGCTTAAATTTTACGCTATCATCGTGTTCCCGACTACTCACTCACAAACTTCCTTGTTTATATGTTTAGTATACACACAGTTCACAGTGTTGTTAATTTGAGTACCTATCGCTTTCTCATAAAGCAACTTTGTACCGTCGACCAAACATTTCCAAATAATGAGGAGGGTTGGCTTTTCGGTGTCACTTTCAAAACTAAATATCAAGGTTTCTCCCCACGAGAAAGATACGTTACTTACAGTTCTGCAGACACTTGAGCATAAACGACACTCCGCTGTAAACGAGCCCTCCCCCTGCAGACAGCTGCAGCACACTTACCCAGGTCGCGGCGTCCAAACACGGACTAGCTACAGCCCGTCGTATTGATCCGTAAACAGAGGTGATCGCTGAGGATAAAATCGGAAAGTTCCCTTGTCGCCAGACCTCTCTGAGATATGAAACGAGCAAATCCTGCAGAACACCTCTGAAGAGAAATCCAATAGATGTCAGATTGACGGATTTAAGTCCTGTGTTGGCAGACCGAGACGCGAGCCCAGATCCTTATGGTTTGTGGACAATTATCCTACTGAATGAAGTATCAAGGAGTGATCGCGACCTGCCTCAGTTGTATCAATACCTTTCTCCTAGTTTCAAAACTTCACAGAAGCCTGCAGCACATCGTTTTCCAATCGTGTTTTGCGAGATTGCACCTACCCTTCGATACAACTTAATGCTAATTAGCACTGCAGTGGAACATGCAGGAGTGAATGAGTGTTTAACGACGCATCTTCCAATGAGAATGACTGTTAGATATAGATCCTAGTAATTAAGTGACAGCCGGCCGCAGTGGCCGAGCGGTTCTAGGCGCTTCAGTCTGGAACCGCGCGACCGCTACGGTCGCAGGTTCGAATCCTGCCTCGGGCATGGATGTGTGTGATGTCCTTAGGTTAGTCAGGTTTAAGTAGTTCTAAGTCTAGGGGACTGATGACCTCAGATGTTAAGTCCCATAGTGCTCAGAGCCATTTGAACCATTTTAATTAAGTGACAGCGTCACGGAAATGAACAGCCAACTCCAGTGGCAGACGCTGCAAGAGAGGCGCCCTGCATCACGGTGTGGTCTACTGTTACGGCTCCCAGAGCGTACGCTCCTTGCGGAGGCAACCAACATATTACTTCATCATACGTACACGAGTATCTCGCAAGAAGACCATGAAGATAAAATCAGAGAAATTCGAGCCCACATGGAGGCTTACCACCGATGGTTCCGCGAACCATTCGCGACTGGAACAGGAAAAGGTGGAAGTGACATGGTACCCAAAGTATCCTCCACCACACATCGTTGAGTGTTTGCGGAGTATAGTTGTAGATGTAACTACCCAACAATATGCAGTTAATTATAGCTGAACGGGGTAGAAACGGAGAACATCTTGTAAAACCCCCAGGTTGGCCAATCTCTCGACCGGCGTGCAATAAACTGTGAGACTAATAACGACAGTAGTTTATTCAATATAATCGGGGACTCCTAATTTGCAGATCTTTCTGACAGAAACTAAGTGCGCCAAAGGGAGCTGTTAGGCAGAAAAATACCAAATTTTGCGACAGACTAGCGCCAACAATCGTATGAAAACAATGAATTCAGTCGGTTGTTGAAAAACCATCGACTCATTCGTTTGTAGTTTTACGTATCGGTTGAATTATTCATTCCTTTGTTTTAGAGCGAAACCAATCTACATGGGCAGCCGAATGAAAACAATCGATTCAGTCGGATGTACTTTTACATAACGGTTCGTTTCTTTCGAGTGGAACCTGTTTGTTGTGGGAGCAAACAAATGAAAACGGTCGACAGAGTTTTGCCTAATGACCGAGTTATTGTTTCTTCCTTTTCAAGTAAAACCCGTCTATACAGTTTTTCTGTCGTTTGAAGCACGTATTTTACCCGTTTTTTCAACTGATACCAGTTGACTGAACTATCCATTCATTCTTCAGAACTGGTAGGTAGTCCTACACCCAGGACTATGTGAACGCACTGCAGGAGTTAACGAAAGTTAAAACAAGCGTTATACGTATGCATTTAATTGTATATTGATTAGACAGTTTCTTCTTTTGACCATTTAAAACAGATTAATATTCTGCTGTAGACTGAGGTGCTGCATCTTGGGAGGAGGAGGAGATTAGTTGGGTTGGGTTGTTTTTGGGGGAGGAGACCAAGCAGCGAGGTCATCGGTCTCATCGGATTAGGGAACGAAGTCGCCCGTGCCCTTTGAAAGGAACCATCCCGGCATTTGCCTGCAGCGATTTAGGGAAATCCTGGAAAATCTAAATCAGGATGGCCGGACGTGGGATTGAACCGTCGTCCTTTCGAATGCTAGTCCAGTGTGTTAACCACTGCGCCACCTCGCTCGGTGAGGAGGTTAGTGTTTAACGTCCCATCGACAGCGAGGTTATTAGAGACGGAGCACAAGCTCGGACAAGGGAAGGAAAGCGGCTGTGCCCTTTCGAAGTTAACTATCCCCGCATTTGCCTTTTTAGGGAAATCATGAAAAATCTAAATCAAGATGATCAGACGGGGTTTGAACCGTCGTCATTCTGAATGCTATTGCAGTGCGCTACTCTGCTCGGTTTTCTTGTTGGGGTACAAAGTTGAGCATAAAAGTTTCCTCAGGGGTACGTGAAAAAGATAGGAACATTACAAATTTTAACGACTGTCTGCATTCCGTTTTACTAGGAAAGTGAATTGGTGTCCATTAATTAATTAAATTTAAAGAATCATCAGATACCGTCGGCCGCGAGTGTGTCCGTCCGTTCCATTTAAGCACCCTCCTGCTGTTTACCAGGGTTGCGACCGTCACGAGGAGGTGACCAGCTAGCGCGTGTCGCATGACTTGGCACTTCATCTGCGACCACGCCACCTCCTTGCGCCGGATGCACTCCTGTCTGCCGAAGTCTACCGGCGGCGGTGCCACACTCCCGGCCCTAATAACGTCGGCGCCCCCGAACGGGGCGAAAATCAGCCAAACCAACAGGGTGAGAGGTTGAGTGAAAAGCGTTTACACAGTAGACGTAACTGTTACAGACTTGTCAGTTGGTTGTCTCACATTAAGTGAAACCTATCAGATCCAGAGAGCTAGTGAAGAAGACTCATGTGGCTGACGTGACTGTTTCATTTGGCTGTTTTTTCATTCGATTAAAAAAACCGACTGAACGAAATAAAATAACAAGCAACCAGCCAATTGGTTGTTAAAATCAGGTGGTTTTCTCATCACTGCGATGTACCTACCCTTTTTTGCCACAGTCCCGAGCACTGCCCTGTTGTGCCCAACCAGCTTAGAAAGAAGCTCAGAATAGGACCGTATTTAAGATCCATAAACGCATAGGCAGAACCTGTGGTGCAGGCCCAACAAGAATAAATTTGGTGATAGCTGACAAAAATAGCATTTAGGGCAATTTTCGAATTAAAAGCCTACAACGCAGTGCTTAATATTTATTATTTAATTTTTAACTTTTTATCAGTAATTTTTCATATAATGAATTGATGATATTAAAAAATAATGAACTGAAATTATTAATGCATGCAGCACGATTCATTAACACAATCATGAACACCTACAGAAAAAAAACAAAAAAAAACCAGAAAGTAAAGATTTATGCCAGGTCAAAACTAGTATTGGAATTTTTCAAAACAAATTATTATAACTATAAGCAAACATCTTCATTAGGCATATGCACAACAACAAAAGAAGTGGAAAAACCAACTTAAACTTAATTTAAGCAGAATACTTTCCCAAGCAATCAGTATTAAAACGAAAGTTTTAAATAACCTTACTGGTTATAAGTTTTGCCTTCACACTTCATATTTTTGGAGTTACTCATAATATAACTTCAAACTGCCAAAATTCCATTGATCATTCTTTTAAAAGTCTTAGTGATTTTGCTAGCTAAACTGTCATGCATTTGACTGGTCTCCTCAGGGAATTTGGCGTGAAGCAGTACAGTGATTTATAGGTGAATGTTGACTTAGTTTGTATTAGCTGTCACTGAAAAATTCATCCGATCAAGCCCTTTCTAAATAATTACGTCTACATCTTATACGATTATAATAGGGCCCATACCAAAGCATTGAAGCTGCTTTGTCTGCCGTCTCCGGTCACAAAAGCTGACAACGGCCGGAAGAGCAATGTGCTGACCACATGTACCTCCAGATCCACATCCAGTGATAGTTACCATCTGAGGGTGGCATGGTGGTCGGTCGGCACCGCTGGATCTTCCGGGGACTGTTCGGATGGAGTCTAGTCTAGTGACTGCCATCACCATATGATGTATTGCACACTACAGTTATTATTTCAGTTTATCAAGGTGGATACACAATAATACAGAATCAAAGCTAAGTCACAACATTTATTACACTTACCGTTATAAAATTCTAACTTTTATGAAAAGTACTAACGTAAATATACAAGTCCACTAGTGATCACTTGGTCATTGTGTCCTAAAAATAGTAGTTTACTCGTCTCAGAATCAGGACTGTGGCAAAAAAGGGTACATCGTAGTGATGAGAAAACCGGCTTATTTTAACAACCATCCGAGCGGCGCTGGCTTGCAGGGCTTCGTCCAGGAAGAAGACACTCCTAGGCCATAGAAGAGCTCTCGGTGTCACATGTATATAACTCGCAGGCACTCGGTGAGAACTCGAATACAACTCGAATAGAAGTTGAATACAAGCCGAAGACAATTCGAAGGCAACTCGAAGTCGACTCAAAAAACTAGCTCTCATAGCGCTCTGTGATCCTCTAAAAACCCAACGACCAGAAGGATACTGACATGCTTTTATTCACTACACGTGACAGACGTTGCAAAGTAGTGCAGCCATGTTGGCGCCGTCCGGCAGCGTTGATGTCATCTATGAGCGTGACCAGAACAATACGGGTTGGACAAAAGCATGGAAACACAAAAACAACATTACATGCCTAATGCAGAGTGAGAAACATACTGGCATTCAAAACAGCTTACAATCGTCTCGGAATGCATATATACAGGTCCTGTATGGTTTTCAGTGGAATCGTATACCATTCTTCTTGAAAAATAGTGGTAAGTTCAGTTAACTGTGATGGAGGTAGATACACTATGTGATCAAAATTATCCAGACACCTGGCTGAAAATGATTTACAAGTTCGTGGCGCCCTCCATCGGTAATGCTGGAATTCCATATGATGTTGGCCCACCCTTAGCTTTGATGACAGCTTCCACTCTCGTAGGCATACGTTCAATCACGTGCTGGAAGGTTTCTTGAGAAATGGCAGCCCATTCTTCACGGAGTCCTGCACTGAGGAGAGGTATCGATGTCGGTCGGTGAGGCCTGGCACGAAGTCGGCGTTCCAGCACATTCCAAAGGTGTTCTATAGCAGTCAGGTCAGGAATCTGTGCAGGTCAGTCCACTACAGGGATGTTGTTGTCGTGTAACCACTCCGCCACAGGCCGTGCATTATGAATAGCTGCTCTATCGTGTTGAAAGATGCAATCGCCACCCCCGAATTGATCTTCAGAAGTGGGAGGCAATAACGTGCTTGAAACGCCAGTGTAGACCTGTGCTCTGACAGTGCCACTTAAGACAACAATGGGTGCAAGCCCCCTCCGTGAAAAACACAACCACACCATAACACATCGCCTCCGAATTTTACTGTTGGCACTACACACTCTGGCAGATGACGTTCAACGAACATTCGCCATACCCACACCCGGCCACCGGATCGCCACATTGTGTACCGTAATTCGTCACTCCACACAACGTTTTTCCACTGTTCAGTCGTCCAGTGTTTACGCTCCTTACACCAAGCGAGGCGTCGTTTGGCTTTTACCAGCGTGATGTGTGGATTATGAGTAGCAGCTCGACCATGAAATCCAAATGCAGTTGTGGTCTGGATAGATGTGTGACTATTACACATTACTACCCTCTTCAACTGCCGACGGTCTCTGTCAGTTCAAATGTTCAAATGTGTGTGAAATCTTATGGGACTTAACTGCTAAGGTCATCAGTCCCTAAGCTTACACACTACTTAACCTAAATTGTCCTAAGGACAAACACACACACCCATGCCCGAGGGAGGACTCGAACCTCCACCGGGACCAGCCGTACAGTCCATGACTGCAGCGCCTTGGACCGCTCGGCTAATCCCCGCGGCGTCTCTGTCAGTTCAAATGGTTCAAATGGCACTGAGCACTATGCGACTCAACTGCTGAGGTCATCAATCGCCTAGAACATAGAACTAATTAAACCTAACTAACATAAGGACATCACACACATCCATGCCCGAGGCAGGATTCGAACCTGCGACCGTAGCGGTCGCTCAGCTCCAGACTGTAGCGCCCAGAACCGCACGGCCACTCCGGCCGGCGTCTCTGTCAGTCAAAAGACGGTGTTGGCCTGTACGCTTTCGTGCTGTACGTGTCCCTTCACGTTTCTACTTCGGTATCCTATCCGAAACAGTGGACCTAGGGATGTTTGGGAGTGTGGAAATTTCGCTTACAGACGCATGACACAAGTGACATCCAATCATCTGACCACGTTCGAAGTTCGTGAGTTCCGTGGAGCCCCCCGTTCTGCTCTCTCACGATATCTAATGACTACAGAGGTCGCTCATATGGAGTACGTGGCATTAGGTGGCAGTACAATGCACCTAATATGAAAAACGTATGTTTTTGGGGGTGTCCGGATACTTTTGTTCACATAGTGTAGCTACCACGCATCATTCACTCCAAAGCAGAGAGCAAAGGCTCAATAATATTAAGATGTGGTGACTGTGGTGGCCACGGAAGATATGACAGTTCATCCTCCTGCTCACAAAATGAGCCCTGGACAATGTGAGCTGTGCCAACTTTTAACACAGCATCACCATTGAGGAACAAACTTTGTACCATGGGATCGACCTGATCAGCCAAAATGGTCACATACTCATTGGTAGTAATGCGACTTCACAGAGTAACCATAGAGATCATGGAATACGACGATATGACTGCCCGGATCATCACCGAACCGCCACTATGTTTCACTCTTGCGACATAAACTCGCCCAGAAACTGTGCAGAACTATTCTCACCGAGCCGGCCGTAGTGGCCGAGCGGTTAAAGGCGCTACAGTCTGGAACCGCACGACCGCTACGGTCGCAGGTTCGAATCCTGCCTCGGGCATGGATGTGTGTGATGTCCTTAGGTTAGTTAGGTTTAAGTAGTTCTAAGTTCTAGGGGACTTATGACCACAGCAGTTGAGTCCCATAGTGCTCAGAGCCATTTTTTTGAACTATTCTCACCCGTCCAAATGACTTTCTCCCATTGCTTCATAGCCCAGGTTTTATGGCTTTTGCAACTTCTTTACCTGTTACGAACATTTATATAACTGATGAGTGGTTTTGGAATTCCAGCTCGCCCTGTAATTCCCCGATTATGAAGCTCCCTTCGTGTTGTTTCGATGCTGACAGGGTTCGCGACTGCGACTTCAGTCTCGAAATGAGTTTTGCAGCCGTCGTCCTCTCATTTTTCGTCATAATTCTCTTCAATGATTACTCAACACACACTTTCTTCCTTGTTGTGATTTAGCAGATAATGTTTTTCCTCTTTCCCTGTATGTGGTACAAAGCTTCGATATGGCACTGTTCACGCTCGGTGCGTTATAGACACTCACTCAGTCATAAGCAGTCGTCGAGAAAGACCAAACAATAAGGAAATGCGAATCAGATATCCATGAGATAATAATCCCAGCTAGTCATGTAACATATAATTTCCTGGCCGAACCTGTGTGGTTGACCAGTATCTACCCATCCATTCTGGTGCCCCTTATCCAGCCAGTTGCCGGGTAGGGACTGGTATGGTACTTCTCTAATTACGCGGAGAACAAATCATACATGTACGTAGACTATTATTACGATGGGGTCGCTGCTCCCTAAGGCATTTTAAAGCTGCTGCCACCCCCTCCCCCCTCCACCAGTGAGGAATCCGTGTATCCCTTCTGTCCGCGTCTTGCGTATAGGGTGGTTATAATTAAAGTTTCGCTACTTGAAAGGGTCATCGTGAAAGGCCAGCGATCATAGGAGAATAAGACTTTTTGGAAACAGTTGTAAGGACATACAGAAGACAAATAATGAATAAACCACTGAAAGAAACACTTTTTAACATCCACATGAAACGGTAACACTCGGCAATTGCATTCCACGTTTACGTTTCAGGCTACTAGCTGTGTTCACTATGACGACCATATGCATCCACTACAGGCTGCAACCACGCCACGCTAGAGACTGCTATACTGCTGCCAAAAACGGTGGTGGACCATGGTATACTCAGCTGCCGTGACGCTGCTCGTGAACTCCTTGCGGATCGCACATTGCATCCAGCATGGTGACAGCAACTTCGTCAACAATTTGTAGCGCAGTTGACTCCCAGGAACAATTCCAAAATCGCCAGTTGATTCGAACTTCCGAATCAAGTTCTTCAACCCTATTCCTTTGACGTGTCGATACTAGCAAAGAGCAGCAGCCCTGTTACTGTAGTTTTGATAAAACAGCTTTATGAATAAAACCATACTCCACCTCTTTTGTGGCCGAGCGGTTCTAGGCGCTACAGTCTGGAACCGCGCGACCGCTACGGTAGCACGTTCAAATCCTGCCTCGGGCATGGATGTGTGTGATGTCCTTAGGTTAGTTAGGTTTAAGTAGTTCTAAGTTCTAGGAGACTGATGACCTCAGCTGTTAAGCCCCATAGTGCTCAGAGCCATTTGAACCATTTTTATCACCTCGTTCAGACCCATGTTGACTATCTGCAACTGCAATGCACACTGATGCTTGTGTTTCAACACTACGTCACTGTACCAGTGCGGACGAGTAACGGTAATTCATGACACTAACACTACAAACAGTGCAAATCTTGCAGCGTACACTCTGAACATCATTCCTATAAAGTTTGGTAACCATATAGTAAACAATTTTACGTCTGCGCTGGCTCAGGTAGCAAAAGTTTAATTATTACCAACCTGTACATTGTGTGGTCAAATGTCAAAACGTTTTTCCATGTGTTTGTGAGTGATATAGCTGAGGCAGGACTTGGGAATCAGACTGGTATTTATATCAACTGATGTTGAAAACCGCCAACAGGTGAGCCTTCCCTTGTCCTGGAAACGGGGACTTCAAGGCGTTTAGCTATCCGGGTGGCTGGATAGGTGGTTGTCCAGTAGCTGTTGTAAAACTCCGGGCCGGTTTCCGAGATCTGGAGGAAGGAAGCTTTTGCTGTTCCTCGAGTGAATGAGCCAGTCTTCCCTTAACCTTGCGAAGTTGGTGTTGGTGGTCGGGCTTTTTTTCCTCAGTTACTTGCTAGATTAATTTCAATCTCTGTCTTACCCTCTACAGTTCCCTGTAGTACCATGGAAGCTATTCTCTGACGCCTTAACAGACGTCCAATCATGCTGTCCCTTCTTCTAATAAGTGTTTCCCTTACACTTCTTCCCTCATTCCTTATCTTATCAGTCCAACTAATTTTAAATGTTTTTCTCTAGCATCACATCTCAAATGCTTCGATTCTGTTTTGTTCCGTTGTTCTCACAGTCCACGTTTCACTATCATACAATGCTGTGCTCCAAACGTACATTCTTAGAAATTTCTTCCTCAAATTAAGGCTTATATTTGATAGTAGTAGACTTCTCTACAGCAGTAATGCCCTTTTTGCCACTGCTAGTCTGCTTTTTATGTCCTTTTTGCTCCATCTATCATGGGTTATTTTGCTGCCCAAGTAGCAGAATTCCTTAACTTTGTCTATTTCGTGATTCCCAATTATGACGTTAAAGTTGCTCGGTTTTTCATTTCTGCTACTTCTCATTATTTTCGTCTTTCTGGGTCTAACATTCTGTTACCAAGGTCGAACAGTTTCCTTTGAATGACCCTTGTCTTTCACTGCCCGTGGGAAACAAACTTGAAAAGCCCTGACAGGAAGTAGCTCATTGTGCAGGTCTATTAGTGGGAACTTTAGATGCCCAGTGGAAATGTTTTTATTCTGTTCGTGAGACTGATTGGCCGAAAGGCCTGAGGGTTTGGGTTGTTTGGGGGAAGAGACCAAATAACGAGGTCATCAGTCTCACCGGATTAGGGAAGGACGGGGAAGGAAGTCGGCCGTGCCCTTTGAAAGGAACCATTCCGGTATTTGCCTGGAGCGATTTAGGGAAATCACAGAAAACCTAAATCAGTATGGCCGGACGCGGGATTGAACCATCGTCCTCACGAATGTGAGTCCAGTGTGCTAACCACTGCGCCACCACGCTCGGTATAAGCCTGAATCATAATATGATTATGTGGAGCGGTTTTGGAGCTCACGTAATCAGAAGCCGTTTACTAGTTCTCGTCGGGTTCTATAGACGACTTTTGAGCCCTCTGGAGTGGAAGTGGTGTAGCAGTGTGTATTTCCGAAGTTGGTAGTCAGTGATCACCATAGTTATTCTGCCCGTGAGCAGGGTTTCAGGAGAGTTCACGATTACGTTCACGTGCACTGCCATGAAAACTGTCTTAGCAACTTACCAGTTTTAAAGGTGGGTGTTGCTGCTTGCTGGTCGTAGACATACTCTGCAGTAAGACGCCACATAGCAGAGCTGATAACGCTGCCTCACTCGAGCATCGGCGACTCCGTGTCCTTCACATCGACCACTCAACATCTGACGCTATTCACGTCACTTATGTACTCGTACGCTACCAGGCTTGGTAACAACACTAAATACGAACAACACTAATGTCCTCTGACGGCCGTTCTGTCACAGAGAACTGCAACTCTAATCATTTACATATCTGCCGACAGTGTGTACAAGTTGGAAGTTCTATTGACGTCCGACGTCTTCTGCGCGCTTCTCTTCTTTTTTTTCCCGACAGTGTAAGTTCTTATACGTCCATACAATTATTGCTGGAATGTGTATTGGAACAGCACCTTTATGCACAACAGTAATAATTAAAGTGGTCTTACGCACAGGACACGTACCCGTTGCCTAGAACAGTGAGATGGGGTTCCAACAACCAGAACCAGTGGAATCTAAAAATCTACACAGTTGCATCTCCTAATATTAACAAATGGCGTTCGTTCTCTGCTCCCGTTAATTCATTTAAATATCTCTCCAAACAACAACTTTACAAGTTCTCGTTCATACTTCGCTGGAAGCAGTAGGTTAGCCATAGTACATGTAGTGATCCTCATTATTTGCTCCTTAAGATAGTTTGTAGCATTATATCTCCTGTGCCATAACTGTAGTGGGGCTAAGAGAGTCAGAACCAAAGGTGCATTGTTGGTAGATTTCTGATGATATCATCGATGTTGTCATCATGTGCCGTTGCTAGATCTCCCCCCTCTGACATCACAGGCCAACTGCTCTATATATAAAATGTCAGGAATTTCAAAAATTAGTGGGTTTCGAAATATCCTAATTGTACTACAAGGTTTTCCCCCACTCTTATGACTTCACTGTGAATGTAAATTACTTGTCTTGAGTGTAAATTGGTGGGAAATCCAAATATCCAGGATCGGCAGTTATAGTATTGGCTGAAGATGCATGAAGAGAGTAATGGGCCCAGCCTGCATGATTGTCAGATTAACCGCACTGTATGATGTAAGAATCCAAGACGGCTGATCTAGACATACAAGCCCAGAGTGTATGGTTGCCAGGTTTATTGAACTCTAAATTCTGGATCCGAAGTATAGAATGGCGGGAAATTCAAAAACTGGCAGAAATTCAAAATAGTCCAGTTGTGTAATACACATATTCGATGTTTAAACAATTTTCCCTACCCCTCTGATGTCACAGCTTGCCAGCCTAAGTTTAAAACTAAGTGTTGTTTAAATATTTATAGCAAGAAAGTTTATGTGTTTATTTCGGTCCGGTTCTGGATGCAGATACAGGGGAATGGAGGATCAGATACAACCTAGAGCTTGAGGAACTATACCAGCAGCCCAACATAGCAGGAACTGTCAAAGCCAAACGAAAGCAGTGGGCCGGCCATGTGGCCCGGATGGAGGATCACAGATGGCCGCGGAAGCTCCTGGATTTCACACCTACAGGAAAGAGATCGCCAGGGAGACCCAAGAAGCGTTGGAGGGATTGACTCCATGAAGATTAAAACCAAGTGTCAATAGATGTGGACGAATGGCGGATAGCAGCAATGGACAGAATACAGTGGAGGAGGAAACTTGTAGATGCGTGGAGTCCACTGCACCTGATCACGTAGTAGTAGTAGTAGTAGTATTTAAACAAAACGTGAGTGGGGTGTCCCCTTTGACAGTTTCTTGTGCCGATCATGAGGTTTTCTGCCAGTAAGGTCCCACACAGCCCGCCCTGCCAAGCAGGCTGCCATGAGCCACACCTAAATTCTGCACCTAAGATGTCGAATTCCCAACTGAGCACTAGATGCTCCAGTGGGCCACTTGATCCTATACACCCAGCTGCTTTAACCATCACAATACATGTCTTAACCAGTTGGCGCAACTTCATGCACCTGGAATGTGGGTAGGTGTTTGTCACCTGCACCCTCACCACAGTCAGCTACATGATTTCAAACTTGGAGTGCTCTAATCCTAGGACTGGATATTTTCTGCCATCCTACTCATTCGGAATGCATAGCTTCCAGACCCATTTCTGTGACCATAACAATGTCACAATTTTAGAACCTGACAGCGGCTTGCTATACCAGTGGACATCTAGGCTGACTGCAGAGACGAGAGAAAACACAGTCGCAGTCACTGTGTTAGACCACACCTCTACTAAATGTACGTAAATGCAGTAGCAGTAAGTGATACGTTAGTACGTCAGCCTGATGTAGGACACCACTGGTTCTTGTCCGTTTAGCAACGATTTTCCCTAAGTTTTAAACTACGCTTTTTCGGTTGTGAGATGTACAATAGCACTTACAGCATCCCTTAAGACTATTCAGCAAATATGACCAAAGTCAAGTTTGAAAGGAGTGTAGTGTGTTAATATAATGGTTTGTTAATGATTTTGCAATGAAATTTCTCGAAAAAAATGACAAAAAATGTGTCGTTCAATACAACTGATGAATCTTTTGGTTATAGGTTATTATTGGAGAACTTGATCAATCTAGCATAAGTTGATAGCAAAAATCACACTGAAAGTGGCATGTTCCCTAGTAAGAAGGGCAATTTAATCGTGCATACGTCCATTACAGAACCGGTTCGTTCCAATATCGTGGTGGGTAAAGTTCATGATCAAGTATGCTGTCATGAAAAATAGCGGAAGAGTCAGTGTGCCATGTTAAAGAAGAAAATATGTGTTGTGCATTTAACAAGTATCTATGAGGTAAACTCTCCAAGTTCATCACCGTCACAGACAATGACAAGATAGAAACACCGTTGCCCGCATCTCGTGGTCGTGCGATAGCGTTCTCGCTTCCCACGCACGGGTTCCCGGGTTCGATTCCCGGCGGGGTCAGGGATTTTCTCTGCCTCGTGATGGCTGGGTGTTGTGTGATGTCCTTAGGTTAGTTAGGTTTAAGTAGTTCTAAGTTCTACGGGACTGCTGACCTAAGATGTTAAGTCTCATAGTGCTCAGAGCCATTTGAACCATTTTTGAAACACCGTTTCTCCTACACGGAAATGATACCGTGATAGTAGGAGGAATACTGGGCACAATCAACAAGGAAGTATCTAAAAACTCTGCAGTCAGACCATATACAGCAGAACTGGTTGAAATTATATAGGTGTTCTGATGGAACAGCTGTCTGTAACATTTGCAGTAGCTCTAGGTTCTTCTTGTATGTACTATCATGCGCAAAAGCATCCGAACGACCAGAATTGTGATCCGCCTGATTTGCATGCAACCAACATAACGTAGCTGTCTAGCGTGTCCTCTAATCTCTTCGCGGTACAGTCAAATGGTTCAAATGGCTCTGAGCACTATGCGACTTAACTTCTGAGGTCATCAGTCGCCTAGAACTTAGAACTAATTAAATCTAACTAACCTAAGCACATCACACACATCCATGCCCGAGGCAGGATTCGAACCTGCGACCGTAGCGGTCGCGCGGTTCCAGACTGTAGCGCCTAGAACCGCTGCGGTACAGGCTTTCGACTGTACAAAATGGATACGACGAGAGACCACTAGACAACACTGTTCTTTAAGGCAATCAGTGCAATGTAACATCACGCCATTATACTGCAAAAACTAGAAAAACACGTAACCAGAGATGAGTTAGTCCCTAACGCTTGTACAGGTTACAATGATTTTCAAAAGCGTTACCATCTCATTACAATCTGAAACAGCTAACTGTGACACATAAACTATCTAGCAATGTATAAACAAAGTAAATGTTTGCATGAACAAGATATTCTGAGACAATGTCTGGACTTATAAAGGTCTATGACAGTTCGAAGTATTTTTCCTCTGTATAAGGTTTTCCCGCACCTGTTAAATGTCCCAGTGACGATTCGTTTTTGCATAAACTGGTCGTTAAAGTAACTAGTTAAAGAAAACGTGATAAACAGCGTTAACGCTCTATAGAAACCGGAATATTAATGGACTACAATCAATAACGTCACTGTACTAATTATTCATTAAAAATTATTTGCCCACATGTTTGAACTATAAATGACATGGAGAAATTTTTTGTTCTGGACATGAACAGAAACACAGCAGACGTAGCCACTACTCACTAAAATACACTTTCGCACCTGCCCTGGACTTGATGAAGGCAACGATCATCAATGCTGACTAGCCGTTAAGAGACATGAAATATAAAGGTTTACACCAGTATTAGCTAACACATTTGAACTTGAAACGAAATGACGAAATTATTTCTACTACATCAAAATCATTATCGCCCTGTTAACTAACCACAAAAGACGTTTAATATACTCTCCTTCACAAGTAACCAAGTATGAATGTGCTGAAAATTGGAATGCTATGATTTAAAATGTTGTGACGGGATTTTCTATCCAGCACGTTATCGGATTGTTAACTAAGTGAAATCAGATGTTAGAAATCGAATTTATTTACCAGCAGCGAGTTGTATCAATATGAGATGAGGGTACAATTTGTTTTGCTTGCCCGGGAAAACGAACCCGGCGCGTACTGTCGCTGTTTCCCATCCATAAATAGACGTTAAGAATCAACTGTTTGCTCACCAGTAGTGAGATGCTCGCATGTTTCACTAGAAATAAAGGTACCTATCGTTATTGTTGACTATTCATGAACAGACATTAAATATGCAAATTATTTTTCGTTGGTAGGTCAGTGTGCACATGCTAGGGCCTGAAATGGACTTATGAATATGTTTGTGTTGGACCAATACTGCAACCCAGATACGTTCCATTCCTAGAGATCCGAATTTGAATTCCAGTCAGGGACCAACAGTTGCAACGTCTCAGGTTCAAATTACATATGAACACTGTGAATGAAATAACCATTCCTAAATTAAATGAAATAAACTTTTTAGTGTTAATTTACTGTCGACAGAGTTTGTGCCTTCGGCGGCTGCCGCTTTTGTTCTGGCGCCATTTAAACCGGCTCTGACGCTGATGGTATTGAAGGGACATTGTGTTTAATGCGGATTCTGAACTACTATGAGCCCTAACATTCTGGACTTGGCGTTAGCATAGATGAATTATATCTTTTCGTGAATGTTAAAAATGGGCGCCATGAGTGAGAATCGAGCCTATATCCCGCAATCGTCAAGCTACGATCAAGCCAGCAGCCCACTGCAACTCGAAGTTGGCAACGTCCTGATTGTGGTGTTGTGTAGGACGACGCGCCTAGAAGCTGTGAAAAAACCCGGCTCTCTCGATTAACTGCTAGTTCCTAACGCGGGTATTATTCTATTCTCATGACAGCGTGATATAAGCACCATTCTAGTCTTCATAGGTCCGATTTGATTCCAATGTGTAATTTTTTCTGTGACAACTAATGTTTTAGTCGAGAAATACAACTGCAGCGTGTGGGGTTACCAGATAATTCGATGATTACTGTCGTGACTGCTATTATTATCTTCATTATGCTGCTACTACACATGTGATTGAAGGAAAGGTACAGGGTGTTTCAAAAATGACCGGTATATTTGAAACGGCAATAAAAACTAAACGAGCAGCGATAGAAATACACCGTTTGTTGCAATATGCTTGGGACAACAGTACATTTTCAGGCGGACAAACTTTCGAAATTACAGTAGTTACAATTTTCAACAACAGATGGCGCTGCAAGTGATGTGAAAGATATAGAAGACAACGCAGTCTGTGGGTGCGCCATTCTGTACGTCGTCTTTCTGCTGTAAGCGTGTGCTGTTCACAACGTGCAAGTGTGCTGTGAACAACATGGTTTATTCCTTAGAACAGAGGATTTTTCTGGTGTTGGAATTCCACCGCCTAGAACACAGTGTTGTTGCAACAAGACGAAGTTTTCAACGGAGGTTTAATGTAACCAAAGGACCTAAAAGCGATACAATAAAGGATCTGTTTGAAAAATTTCAACGGACTGGGAACGTGACGGATGAACGTGCTGGAAAGGTAGGGCGACCGTGTACGGCAACCACAGAGGGCAACGCACAGCTAGTGCAGCAAGTGATCCAACAGCGGCCTCGGGTTTCCGTTCGCCGTGTTGCAGCTGCGGTCCATATGACGCCAACGTCCACGTATCGTCTCATGCGCCAGAGTTTACACCTCTATCCATACAAAATTCAAACGCGGCAACCCCTCAGCGCCGCTACCATTGCTGCACGAGAGACATTCGCTAACGGTATAGTGCACAGGATTGATGACGGCGATATGCATGTGGGCAGCATTGGTTTACTGACGAAGCTTATTTTTACCTGGACGGCTTCGTCAATAAACAGAACTGGCGCATATGGGGAACCGAAAAGCCCCATGTTGCAGTCCCATCGTCCCTGCATCCTCAAAAAGTACTGGTCTGGGCCGCCATTTCTTCCAAAGGAATCATTGGCCCATTTTTCAGATCCGAAACGTTTACTGCATCTCGCTATCCGGACATTCTTCGTGAATTTGTGGCGGTACAAATTGCCTTAGACGACACTGCGAACACCTCGTGGTTTATGCAAGATGGTGCCCGGCCACATCGCACGACCGACGTCTTTAATTTCCTGAATGAATATTTCGATGATCGTGTGATTGCTTTGGGCTACTCGAAACATAAAGGAGGCGGCGTGGATTGGCCTCCCTATTCGCCAGACATGAACCCCTGTGACTTCTTTCTGTGGGGACACGTGAAAGACCAGGTGTACCGCCAGAATCCAGAAACAATTGAACAGCTGAAGCAGTACATCTCATCTGCATGTGAAGCCATTCCGCCAGACACGTTGTCAAAGGTTTCGGGTAATTTCATTCAGAGACTACGCAATATTATTGCTACGCATGGTGGATATGTGGAAAATATCGTACTATAGAGTTTCCCAGACCGCAGCGCCATCTGTTGTTGACAATTGCAACTACTGTAATTTCGAAAGTTTGTCTGCCTGAAAATGTACTGTTGTCCCAAGCATATTGCAACAAACGGTGTATTTCTATCGCTGCTCGTTTAGTTTGTATTGCCGTTTCAAATATACCGGTCATTTTTGAAACACCCTGTATATGCTCTTTCATCAGTTTTGGAACCATCTGCCCAAATATAGTAATTACGTAGTTCCTTCCATGTATAGGGAATACTTTTCGATTTAATGTCGGAAATCTCCAATTCTTCGTTACTCACATTAAAATGAAATTAATTGCTGAAACCTTTATTTGAGAGCAGAAATCGTGTTGCTTTTCTTTATTTATTTGCGCTTAGCAACAATGCTTGTAAAATGCGAAATCTTTCGGTAAAACACTATTCAAAATGCAGGGATGTTAATGTCTGGCGTTAAATGTCAAGTGACAGATGACTTGGTCAGACTGTTGTGAATCATATGGGAGTTACATTGCTGCTGATTAATATCTCCCTCATTTTTGTGTGTCGTGTTTAATAAACTACCGAAAAGACCATATGCAGTGTGCAATATAGTAATAAAAATTGATTACATTTTATCATGATAACGGTAGAAAAAAGTCTGTCTTCTTAAGGCAGAATACCCCAAATCATTAGGAATTAGCAAGAGAAAGTTAAAAAATCATTCAGCGCCACACTTAAGCCAATATTATTGACAGAAACAAAAAAAGGGATTAGCATGTGTGCAATTCTGTAAATGTTGTGTCTATACATCTACGGACTAGAGAATAGAGGTAGCGGTATAATGACGGATAGGTTTTCCTTCGATGTCTTTACTGATTATTGGTCTGCCTTCGAGGTTCTATTTTACAGAGGAGGAAAAAATATTGTAGCTACCAGTGTTTGAACCGACAGCAAACGCAGTTCGCAACGTCATGTCGAAACACTTTACTTCTTCGCTAGCACCCATCTCCGACAAACCTTGCCTCCTTGTCGCTTCAATCGTAGATTCGCCAGCTAAACAGCGACGTAAATAGCGAAACCAGTTGCAGTTTCTGTTGAAACGAGCTTCCTGGAATCAAAGTTATTGATTTGATACCTTCTATATCATCTTCTAAGGGACAATCATTCAGGATATTTAATGAGAATGATAAGATAGTGCTGTCCGGTGTGGCCATGTGGTTCTAGGCGCTTCAGTCTGGAACCGCGTTACCGCTACGGTGGCAGGTTCGAATTCTGCCTCGGGCATGGATGTGTGTGATGTCCTTAGGTTAGTTAGGTTTAAGTAGTTCTAAGTTCTAGAGGACTGATGACCACAGATGTTAAATCCCATAGTGCTCAGAGCCATTTGAACCATTTGATAAGAGCGAATTTAGAAGGAAACCTTTGCACCAGTCCAGGAAGTAATTCGAAGGCCACATTGCTGCCAAATGTATGCTGCAATGTTGCCAATTCTCCATTAGATTGGTGACAGGCAGAAGACCCCTGCTAACGCGAAAAGTCTCTTCAGCTTGTAACAATAGGACAAGCTCGCGCAACACAGACGTGGTAGGGCCAGCCTTGGCGCTAGAGCCGGTTACTACCACTTTGACGGGAATCTGAATTAACAAACGTAAAGGCCAATTAGCTACCGATTGCAACTTGAACCTCAGATATAAATATCCGGGGAATAATTTATGGGGCCCTCCTTTGAAGTAGCTGTCGTAGCAATTTTTGTTATTATGTCTTATAAGAACTGCAAACCAAAAGAAAAAAAGTATTCTCGAGAAACGATTAGGTTCTGCAGTATCACCTGACGCCGTTAACAGAATGAGTAAATAATACTTTTTTTTGCTATTAAATACGTGAAAATAATTTTTAATGCGTAGGATTTCTTTGGCACTACTGCTGACACATAATGAAACTGATGAAACCACAACATTACACAGATTACAAAACGCGAACATCAACGAAGACATTTCATAAACTGCGAATAAAACATTATTTCATCTACATCTATATTGCACAAGCCACATTAAGGTGTGTGATACATGGCACTATATATACCATTATAATTTCCCGAATTGTTTACTCCAGGCGCGAATATTTAGTAGGAAGAACAATTGCTAGTAAACCTCTTTGTGCGCAAGAATCTCTCTAATTTTATCCCCATGGTCTTTCCTCGTGATGTACGTATTAGGAATCCATATATTAGCTGGCTATTCATGTGTCGTAAACTCTCGGTATTATACAGCTGTGTATACCGCCATGTGGGATCCCTCTGTTGCAGCGTCTGCAACTAAAAGTGACCATGCATCTCTCTGGAGCTTTCGTGCTTACTAAATAACCGTGTAACTAACGGTGTTGCTCTTGTTTGGCTTTTAGAATGATGAGTAGCTTTCAAGTATTTATCAGACGGTTGATTTGTAAGCTATCAGTTAGCACACCTGAACTTGAATCTAAATGACGAAATTTTTTGTGCTAAATCAAGATCCTTACCTCCCCGTTAACTAACCACGAAAGACGTTTAATATACTTTCCTTCACAAGTAACCGCGTGAGCACGTGCTGAAAATTGCAATGGTGTGATGTAAAATTTTGTGACAGGGTTTTGTACCCAGCACGTTATCGGATGGGTAACTAAGTAAAATCAAATGTTGAATATCGAATTCACCAGCAGCGTGATTTATCATTATACAATAACGATACACTCATTTTCTGCCCAGGAAACGAACTCGGTACCCACTGTCGCCCTTATCCATCCATAAACAGATATAACTATTAACTGCTTGCTCACCAGTAGTAAGATGCTCACATATTTGACTAGAAATAATGGCAACTAACGTTATTGTCGACAATTCATGAAGAGACATTAAAAATGATATCTATTTTTCGCTGATACTTGTTGTACACACACTATGGCTTACAAGGAAATTATAAATACTTTTGTACTGGACCAGGATTCCAATCGAGATACGTTCCATTCATAGAGAACCGAATTCGACCTCCACTCCATCACCAAAATTTCTATGAATCAAATTTTCATTAAATATGAGCCCTGTGAACGTAATGCCCCTTGGGTGATTAAATGAAAAACAAAATTGTGCGTGTTTACCCGAACAGAATTTCTGTCTTCCGCGAATACCGCAATTTAAACAGGCTCTGACTCTGTTGCTGGCGAAGTGACATAGGGTTTATGCGGATTCTGAACTATGGTGTGACATAATATTCTTCACTTGGCGTTACCAGAGATGCAGTAGATTCACCCACTAATATCTTATCATTCTCATTAAATATCCTGAATGATTCTCCCTTGGAGGATGATGTAGAAGGTATCAAATGAATAATTTTGATTCCAGGAAGCTAGTTTCAACAGAAACTGCAGCTGGTCCGCTATTTACGTCTTTGTTTAGCTGACGAATTTACGATTGAGGCGACAAGTAGGCAAGATTGTTGCATATGGGTGCCAGCGTAGGTGTAAAGTGTTTCTACGTGAAATGGCAAACTGCGTATGCTGTCGGTTCAAACCGCGTGGCGACAATTTTTTTCATCCTGTGTAAAACACAATCTGGAAGGCAGACCAACAATCAGTAAAGGCATTGAATGAAAACCTATCTGCCATTATATCGCTACCTCTGTTATCTAGTCTGTGGATGTATAGACGAAACATTTACAGAATTACACACATGCTGAGAGGTGGCATGAGCCCCCTCTCATATTTCTACCTTACGATTTTCCTCTCTAATTGCATGCGGTGAAAAGTCGCTATTCCTTCACACGCGGACTTCCCACGCAGCGTCTCTCGTCACGGGTGGTCCGGTGAAAGGCGGGAACTGCTGATCTTGAACGGGTAAGCCGACGGGTGTGAGGGAGTCGAGTGAATGCTTTCCAGACGCCGACATTGTAGAATAGCGGCGGAGACACGCTCGCAAAGGGCCTGAAGTAGCGACTGGGCTAGAGGTTCCGTTACTTCGCAGAAACTTAGCGAAAACACTTTCTGGCGGGCTACCAGCGAGGCGTGGGAATGACTTGTGTACCCAGGCAGTTGTGGCGGTCAAATTCCCGCGCTTTCTGCAAAATCGTAACTGTGATTGGCTTGCTCAGGGCATAGCTCCGTGACGTAGCAAAATCAGCGCAGAAATTGGCGCCAAGAATCTCCATTGGTGGAATGGTAGTGCTCCGGCAATAGAGTGGAATTTTCCGCCGGTTTTCGAGTTGCTGATTGGAATAGTTAACCACGGCCACTGTCGTGGGGGCGGGAATGTTCTGTGTTCGGTTTGTATGGGTGCTCTTGTGGAGTAGTCGGCTCTCGCCTGTCATTCGGAGTAGGTTACAACACTGAGCTCTCGCTGCTCTGGACAGCCTGCCTTCCGTTGGCTGTCTAATATACTTTTATTTGATTGTAACTGTTTAACGAAGTTGCTGAAGTTTCGACTTCAACGTAACTTTCCGAGTACAGTTGGCAATTGAGCGTTCTGCGTACAAGCGGCCTATGTTGTCTGTCTTGGGCAGTTTTCGCTAAAGTTGACTGTATCGGAGTTACTGTGTGACTTCGCTTGTGAAAATCAATCACTGTACCGTCAGTGATTGTGTGGCGAGCCTTCTTCGTCTCCCTCAGAGGCGCGTTTGTATTGATAGGAAGTCTTTAGTCTGGAACAACCAGACCAGGACAATTTGTTTCGGGCTATACTCGCGACATTATCATCACCACGACGGGACGTCGAAGCAACCAGCCATCGCTTCCAGTACGCCAGATCGTGTCCTTGCAGCTAAGAAGACAGCTTGGTAATGTACGTCCGCAGCACCGGCAAAGCAGGCATTTTTGCTAGGCGATAATCAGAGCTCAGCAGAGCGCGCCTGTTCGTCTTTTCTAATTTTATTCTATCTTGGGTGTTCATTGTCTGAGTTCTCACTAATGTAGCAGCAATTAATGTTGGGTTAGCTGTGTGTCTCTCTTAAGATTTGAGTTGCAAGGAATTGGCTCCACATACCACTTCGTCATAAACGTCACAATCTAGTTTAGGGACAACTTCACCTTCACAGCGTTTATTTGAGTATCCAATTTGAGCCAATTTGATGTATTGTAAATGTTTCATGTGTTTTTGTTTATTATTTTGTGTTTAGTCTTCATAAATCATATTGTTATTTTGGACAGAACTTTCATTCTGTTAATCGGTAGAGCAACCCTATCATTTCTCACTACATTCATGAAACCTTCCTTTATTTAACTTATTTATCGAATTAAATTATTGCAGGTGCCAAACTCTTTTCTACTCCACTTGCAGGGTTGATTACAGTCAGTTCGCGTATCTTTTTAATCCATGTCCAACAGCAAAAGTCGGAGTTAGAATAGGGGGGGGGGGGGGGGGGGCTTAGAGCATCATTTACATATGTAGACTCTAGAAGAATTTAGTGTTAAATACACTGCTAGCCCCGGCACCTCGCCATGCTAATCCCTTTTTTTCTGCTTCTGTCAATAATGTTGACTTAAGTGTGGCACTGAATGATTTTTTAACTTTCTCTTGCTAATTCCTAATGATTTGGGGTATTCTGCCTTAAGAAGACAGACTTTTTTCTACCGTTATCATGATAAGTTGTAATCAATTATTATTACTATATTGCACACTGCATATGGTCTTTTCGGTAGTTTATTAAACACGGCACACAAAAATGAGGAAGATATTAATCAGCAGCAATGTAACTCCCATATGATTCACAACAGTCTGATCAAGTCATCTGTCAAGCATACACTTGACATTTAACGCCAGACATTGACATCCCTGCATTCTGAATAGTGTTTTACCGATAGATTTCGCATTTTACAAGCATTGTTGCTAAGCGCAAATAAATAAAGAAAAGCAACACGATTTCTGCTCTCAAATAAAGGTTTCAGCAATTAATTTCATTTTAATGTGAGTAACGAAGAATTGGAGATTTCCGACATTAAATCGAAAAGTATTCCCTATACATGGAAGGAACTACGTAATTACTATATTTGGGCACATAGTCCTAAAAATGATGAAAGAGCATATACCTTTCCTTCAATCACATGTGTAGTAGCAGCATAATGAAGATAATAATAGCAGTCACGACAGTAATCATCGAATTATCTGGTAACCCCACACGTTGCAGTTGTATTTATCGAAGTAAAACATTAGTTGTCACAGAAAAAATTTCACGTTGGCATCAAATCGGAGCTATGAAGATTATATTGGTCCTTATATCACGCCGTCATGAGATTAGACTAATACCCGCATTAGAAACTAGCAGGTAATCAACCAGTTAATCGAGAGAGCCGGATATTTTCACAGTTTCTAGGCGCGTCGTCCTACACAACACCACAATCAGGACGTTGCCAACTTTGAGTTGCAGTGGGCTGCTGGCTTGATCGTAGCTTGACGATTGCGGGGTATAGGTTCGATTCTCACTCATGACAAACTCTGTCACCAGTAAATTAACACTAAAAAGTTTATTTCATTTAATTTAGGAATGGTTATTTCATTCACAGTGTTCATATGCAAATTGAACCTGAGACTTTGCAACTGTTGGTCCCTGACTGGAATTCAAATTCGGATCTCTAGGAATGGAACGTATCTGGGTTGCAGTACTGGTCCAACACAAACATATTCATAATTCCATTTCAGGTCCTAGCATGTGCACTCTGACCTACCAACGAAAAAAATTTGCATATTTAATGTCTGTTTATGAATAGTCAACAATAACGATAGATACCGTTGTTTCTAGTGAAACATGCGAGCATCTCACTACTGGTGAGCAAGCAGTTGATACTTAACGTCTATGTATGGATGGGAAACGGCAACAGTACGCACCGGGTTCGATTCCCGGGCAAGCAAAACAAATTGTACCCTCATCTCATATTGATACAACTCGCTGCTGGTAAATAAATTCGATTTCTAACATCTGATTTTACTTAGTTAACAATCCGATAACGTGCTGGATAGAAAATCCCGTCACAACATTTTAAATCATAGCATTCCAGTTTTCAGCACGTGCATACTTGGTTACTTGTGAAGGAGAATATATTAAACGTCTTTCGTGGTTAGTTGACAGGGCGATAATGATTTTGATTTAGTAGAAATAATTTCGTCATTTCGTTTCAAGTTCAAATGTGTTAACTAATACTGGTGAAAACCTTTATATTTCACGTCTCTTTATGGCTAGTCAGTATTGATGATCGTTGCCTACATCAAGTCCAGGGCAGGTGCGAAAGTGTATTTCAGTTAGTAGTGGATACGTCTGCTGTGTTTCTGTCCAGATCCAGAACAAAAAATTTCGTCATGTCATTTATAGTTCCAACATGTTGGCAAATAATTCTTTATGAATAATTAGTACGGTGACGTTACTGATTATACTCCGTTAATAATGCGGTTTCTATGGACCGTTTACCGCTGTTTATCGCGTTTTCTTTAACTAGTTCCTTTAACGACCAGTTTATGCAAAAACCAATCGTCTCTGGGACATTTAGCAGGTGCGGGAAAACCTTATACAGAGGAAAAATACTTCGAACTGTCATAGACCTTTATTAGGCCAGACATTGTCTCAAAATGTCTTATTCATGCAAACATTTACTTTTTTTATCGATTGCTACATAGTTTATGTGCCGTAGTTAGTTGTTTCAGATGGCAATGAGGTAGTAACGCTTTTGAAAATCATTGTAACCTGTACAAGCGTTAGGGACTAACTCATCTCTAATTACGTGTTTTTCTAGTTTTTGCAGTATAATGGTGTGATGTTACATTGCACTGATTGCCTTAAAGTACAGTGTTGTCTAGTGTTCTCTCGTCATATCCATTTTGTATAGTCGAACGACTGTACCGTGAAGAGATTAGAGGATCCGCTAGACAACTACGTTATGATGGTTGCATGGAAATCAGGCGGATAACAGTTCAGGTCGTTCGGATGCTTTTGCGCATGGTAGTACAAGTTCAACTCAGAAGTAGTAGGACTGGAAACTGTCTTACCTCTTCAGTCTAAGCATCTCCCTTTTGATGTTACATTCTTACGATTCCCTAGAGGTTCCTCTGAATGTGTTTTACTACCAATATTTCCCTTTAGATTATGCTGATTTTTCTTAGAACTTCAATTATATATTTACTAAGTCATCAGAAATCCTATCCTCTTGACAGCTGAACGTGTCACGCCCTCTTTCCACCACAGCAGTAATGTGATGCTTGACAATGGTCATCTGTTGGAAGAACCTGAGAGAATCTATACAAAAAAAAATTAGACCTTTCGTGAGTATATGTAAACAGCAATCGTTTTGGGTATAATTTGCCAAAAGTACTTAAAGCTTTGTTCCCTAACATTAAAAGGTACACTTGGGTATACCACTGATCCAACTTGCAAGTTAAATTGCTATTTTCAGAGACTAATTTCTGCTGTCATACAGTGGAAACTACATAACACTTCAATAAAGTAGCATGCTAAGCACAAGTAATACACTTTTGTATAGGTAATTATACTTTTAACTATCTTGATTCTACTACTTTTCAAAGTCACTCAAACGTAGTATCTCCATGCTAGGGGATTAGCCAGTGTCACATCAAGACTGTAACAAATAACGCCAGTTACAGCGAAAATTATAACAAAACTACCCCAATTTGTAGCAAAAATTGTAACAAAACAGCCTATGTTACAGTGAAATTTTAACAAATTGACCCATATAAATGGAGGGAGACCCTGGTAGGATAAGTGACTATCTCGGATTTTATACTTAACACAAGTGGCCAGTTGGATATTAAACTTAGCACATGTGACCTACCTCCACTGAGACATCAGCAAAATCTAGTTGGAGCCAGGAAAAATATGAAAACCATACACTTTGTGCAAGCCATGGAATATTTGTGAGCTAGAGAGCTTATGGAATGTGCTACAGATCCGTGCAGATTAGAATCTGTAGGCTGTGTCACAGAAATACCATTGGCCCAATAAGTGGTTTACTGTGCCACATTTCTGGTGGGTGAATAACATGTTTGCAGACTTGAAGTAGTATCGGGGAAAGTCGGTCAGGTATAAATAGATGTCAGCCCTCTCCCCCCCCCCCAAAAAAAAAGACCACTTCAGCTGTATGATAAATCTTTGTTTAAGATCCTACTAGTTTCGTCACATTAGAGTCACATCTTCAGGAATAGAGATTTATAATTTATTACAAATGATAAGCATTAGATGACCCAACATTCTTTACTTCATTGTGATAAACCTGTTTAACAGTCAAAAGGTCAGTAGTTCAATTCAAAATGAAGCAGAATGAAGGGAACGTCATTGCGATACAAGAAAAGTGAAGGTTAACACGGTCGTGACAACATGAGGTTTGCAGTGACGGCCTAGCTGAAACCCTGAAGATGTGGCTCTAACGCTGCGAAACCAGTTGGAGCAGATATAAAGATTTATCGTGCAGCTAAGGCCGTCTTATTCATCATGGTTGAATTCTATTGCTGTCGATACTCACAATACAACATTTTTTTGCAAATTCCATAAAATCAGTACATGTAAGGACATCATACATTTGATGGCTTTGCTGACATACATCAGGTCTGTCAATGCGGATTCCTGAAAGTGCGTGCGCTGCATGATTATCTCGTTGTTGTTGTATATTTCACTGCTCCTGGGTAATCCCTCAGAGAGCTTGTATGGAAATCCAGTAGCACTGTCAAAATTTGAGAGTTGAACATTTCAGTTATTTGTGTTGAATTCTAGCATAATTGATACCAGTTATAATATGACAGCACTACTTTCATGTCACTAAATCGTGGATTTTCGAAAATTAACAGAACATCGAACTCTCGATTTGATAACAAGCCTATAACATCACATTTAACACTGCAAGGGATAACATCACGTCTGGAACCGCGCGACCTACGGTAGCAGGTTCGAATCCTGCATCGGGCACGGATGTGTGTGATGTCCTTAGGTTGGTTAGGTTTAAGCAGTTCTAAGTTCTAGGGGGCTGATGACCTCAGAAGTTAAGTCCCATAGTGCTCAGAGCCATTTGAACCATTTTTGATAACATCACGATCCTCAATACAGTATGCGATGCTACGAGCTCGATGAGTGGTACAGACGATGGAGATACTGGAAACTCAATGTTTGGAAACCACTCTGTGTGTTCCACTCCAATATATCAGATGACGCCTGGTGGAACTTCTATGGAAACAGTATTCCGTCCTGCTCCAAAGCATCAGTCGATGCATCAGAGGGTCCGTCTGTATGCTGTGTTGATTTCTGATATTGAGTGATTCTCCCTATATTACATTTAGCGTATGAAGTTTCCTCATGAACTATCCATTTTGCTGTAGCACTAAATACAATATCTCTGTAATCCACTAGTATATTTGTGACGATTGTCTCCTATTTTACCCTTAGTCAGGTCCTCATTTTATGGATCATTAACGGCAGCAGACACGCTCAGAGTTGAAGGATCAAGTCTATGTCTAACAGGTAATCCGAAATTGCTTTCTTGAGAAGAGGTCGGCTATTGTCAATTGTTATAACACACTGTGTATATTAGTTAACAATTTCTCAAGTAAAGACTTAAAATGTTTCGCATAGGATGGTTTTAGAATGCCTCAAACTCATTTCGTACACTGCGCACAAAAGGACAATAGCATTTGACTCTTCCAGATCAGAGAATAAGATTTTTCAGCCTTCTGTAAGGTTTACCCATTCAAGATTCCATACCATGTACGACACCCGCTGTCACTCTATAATGGTGGCGTATGACGACAGTTAGATGCTGACGAGTGGCTACGTACTTCCAGAGACGGGAAACCTCTCCATAAACCGTTTTCTCCCATTTGGTGTTTCCACCAGACATCCACCCCTTGATGGATAATTGCCACCGATCTGCATGTCTTCTTCAATCGCACCTGCAGCACTTGTCACTATTCTTGTAGTATGCAGCGAGGCAAGGTTTTTCACCAAGCAAAGGTCTACTCTGACGTGTCTACATCTATTTGCGGTACTCGTAGGAATGAAATTTTCGCGCTACTTCTATCGGGCTACAAACTGTGACCTTATAAAAGGGACTGCGTGTAACGTCATTGCTTTGGGTTGGATTTAAAGCGCTGGAAAATCCACCTGTAAGAAGGTTACTCCCTTATCTGTACATATCACGGCCAAGTTGCTCTCTAAAACCAGCTGTGTTGATGTAACCACGGCGATCGAACCAATGTTTATACTGCACAGCTTAGAGTGGGCATCTTCCTCGCAAGGAACATGCAACTGAAGATTAAAATTGGGACCATGTGCCTCCGGCACATATCCTATCAAAATCACCATACTTGGCATTAAAAATCTTCACAATCAATTCTGATTGATATGAAAAGGATTCGAGAGGATACACTGACTTCATAGGACTGAAAGGTTTATTGTCTCTAGTACAAATCACGTTACACGTTCCTAACGTTTCTACGTACCCTTACTAACGTTCACTCTTATTTCGGCTTGTTATTACTTTTCTGTGGTAACCATTGCTTCTACCTATCTTTGCTAACGACTTACTTCTAGCACTGATGAGTTCTCAATCCCATCCACGAACATTGCAACATTTAACGGATTTATCGAACTTCTCACGGCACGCGGCCATGTATCGTCCAACCACGTCTTGACATCCGTTGGCGCCAAACCGATCTTCTCGATCACTGGGAGCAGTGCTCCTGCGCTAGGCCGCTACGTATACGGTAGATATCGATGCTCAGAAACTAGCTATATCTGCAACCTTACGCATTTCAATTCAAAATTCCTCGATATCGTCACGCAATTGAAAAATAAAGTTGTACTCCTTATTGACGTTGGAGTCTGTCAAACAGTGAAGCTAATTGGTGACGCGGATGAAGTATGTACACCGTTTGTCTTTCAAATTTTACCCATTTTATACAGTTTCATGATATGTGTGTGTGTGCATATTTTTTGTGGTCATTTGTTTGACGGTTATTGCGATAGAGAGAACTGAGTGGACTAGTGTTCTGTTCATGAGTTTAGTACAATATCAGCAGCATACCGTTAAATTCACACCTCAGATGCTGCTGCCCTGTGTTTTGATAATAGTCTGTTTCTCGGACGACTCTACGTAAAGTTATACAATACCACTGCCATTACATAGCAAAAACAATAAAATTTGCTGTATGTATGCCTTACACTTTCAGCAAATTGGCTGGCTGTGTTCAATGCTCGAACCGTGCTACAATGGTTTCAGGGTGTATATAAATGAAAATGAAATCTGTGTATAGCATGCAAGTCCCCTAATTAGGAGTTCATCCGCCTGGTGCAAGTCTTTTTATTTGACGCCACTTCGGCGACCTGCGTACCGATGATGATGAAATGATGATAATCACAACACCCACACCCAGTCCCGAGCGGTAAAAAGGTCCCTGCTCTGGCGAGGAAACGAACTCGTGGCCCAGTGATGACTACTCATCAGTATCCAGATTGAGATTTTCACTCTCATTCTGGAAACATCCCCCAGGCTGTGGCTAAACCATGTGTCCGCAATATCCTTTCTTTCAGGAGTGCTAGTTCTGCAAGGTTGGCAGGAGAGCTTCTGTAAAGTTTGGAATGTAGGAGACGAGGTACTGGCAGAAGTAAAGCTGTGAGTACCGGGCGTGAGTCGTGCTTCAGTAGCTCAGTTGGTAGTCGGCTCTCAGCCGTGGCAACGCGCGGACGGCCCGGCGCGCCGGCCAGTGCTCCGCTGCAGGCGTTGTTTACTTCCGCGTCGTAGCTTCAAGGCTTGTGTCCGTCCACCGTGAACAACATGTCGAGCGCTTACCGCCGTGCGACCCTTAAAGTTTCCTTCCCAGCTGAACATGCGCGACCTCGTGCACATGAAGTTGAAACGTTCATACGTGAAGAAGTTCGTTTAGATCCTAACCACGTTATCGGAATCCATTTTTCGATCATAAGTAGTGTCGTTTATATTAAAATGACAAACACCGAGGTGTGTGAAGTTATTCGCCGCCATGCCAATGGACTTAAGTTCAAATACTCTGATGGTCACGTCGGAGCTGTAACACTTGAACTCGCAGAGTACGGTCAACGCACGAGTAGGGTGTTTGAACTACCTTTTGAAGTGCCGAAGGACGAAGTTGTCTCTGCGTTACAACCATACGGTAACGTCATCGGTTACGTAGAGGAAAAATGGCAAACCTTCACGACCTACCACGTCCTTAATGGTGTGCGTCGGGTCAAAATTGAACTGAAAAAACATATACCATCATATCTGACAATTGGCGGGGTGCGAGCCATTGTCATGTACGACGGCCAACCCCGAACATGTGCGGGTTGTGGACAAGAAGGCCACGTCAGATCCGCCTGCATGCGACGCCGCCTGATTCAGACGCCGGTCGGAGAGGAAGCGTCCCCAGCGGTGATCACTCAGATCCCTGTCACATATGCCAAGGTTGCCAAGGAAGGTAGCATCTCTCCACAGGGTCTTCCTGCTTCGTTGCCGTCGTCTGATCAGGTAGATGCAATCGCTACTGAGAATCCTTCTGAGGTGCCACAGACGCCAGATCCTGACCTGCCGAATCTTCGCAGCAATGTGACTGAAAATGCTACTGAGATGGACGTTGATCCGGGAGTGGTACCTACTTCTGCTTTCCTTCAGACTGGTCAGGAGTCAGACGAAAGCCACCCGCAATCAGACTCTGAACGACATGTTCGAAAACAAGGAACGACACGAAAGAGAAAGAAACGTAGCCGTACACCCCCTGATGAATCCATTCTACGGATGGATACCAGGGATGCAGACCCGAAGATGGACGGCAAACCGCTCTTTGATGACCAAAAGTCTGATGCGAACGACCCGCCACAGGCGACCACTGGCAACGACCACCCCTCCTTACTGGCGCCGTCGCCCCCACAGGTCGACGTTGAAGAGAGCCTATCCGATGAGACGAAAACCACATCTCCTCTCCACGTGGATGATGTGCACAGCCGATGCCCTACCGCAGTATCAGTCTCCTGGGCAGACGACGTGGAGATCGACGGGACTGGGGTGGACGGTGCTGATGATGGGGCGCCCCCATCGGTTGCGCCCGCGTCCGCAAACTCTCCACAATAGCAGCCTCTTCAGCAGACCGGCAAGATCGACGACCTCTCGCTCCTGAAGAAGAAGCCCCACCTGTGCCTGTGGGACTCCAACACCAGCATTATCGTGTCGCAACGATTAACCTCGCGACCATTCGTGCGCCCCACAAACTAGCGCTGCTCCGCGATATGATTTATGATGCGGACATAGATATTGCGCTTTTTCAGGAAGTGCATGTCGCCGATTTTTCACCACCACATGGCTTCACGGCGCATCTTTCTCCCGCTTCGGACACCGGTAGTGGTGTTGCCATCATCTTACGCGAAGGTCTTCCTGCCGAAGATGTCCTATACCTCCCCAAAGGCACAGGTATGGCCCTTACTCTCTTTGGTGTACGCATCGTCAACATTTATGCGCCGTCGGGCTCCAGCTACCGTCGTGAACGCAATGCCTTCTTCGCGAATGAAGTTACAACCCTTTTTATGGGACCACACGATGACTGGGTCATGGGTGGAGACTTCAACTGCACCCAGCGACCTCAGGATCAACTGCCGCGTCACCCACCATGCGCAGCTCTGGAAACAGTCGTCACGCGGCTACAATTTGTTGACACGTGGAGACATGTTCACGGTGATCTTTTGGGCTTTACGTACTACACTGCGCATTCCTCTAGCCGACTGGATCGCATCTACATCTCACGATCCTTAATTCAACACACTCGACAGGCTGAAATCTGGCCTGTTGCTTTCTCAGATCATGAGGCTTACTTCTGTGATGTTGTTCTCACAAGACAGGCAGTATGGCACGGACGTGGTTTATGGAAACTGAACACGGCAATTCTTAATTCACCTGACTGTCGACTTCTAATAGAAGACACTTGGATCACATGTAATAGACGCCGACCCACGATCCGTCTACCATATCCTGGTGGATCCAGTGTGCAAAACCTGCTCTTCGAAAAACTTTGATCCGGTATGGCAAAGATGTTGTCGCCTGGAGGAAGAGCACTATGGACTTTTATTACAGGATCCTGCGAGAATGCTCCACGATGCCAGCCTCCCCTGAGCGCCATACAAGGATGAACCATGCTAAGGCCCAAATCTCCAATCTCATGCGAAGGCATTTGGAAGGAGCGATAGTACGATCTCGTACTGTTGATCGCATGCCTCATGAACATCCGTCGATGTACCATATCATCCAAGAACGCCAAAATCGACGCCGAAAATTGATTCACGTCCTAACAGATCACGAAGGGCGTCGCTACGTAACCCAATCTGCAATAGGGAATGTGCTTCACGCCCACTACCAGCAGCTATACGCCGCAATTCCACATTCCCCAGAGTTGATCGAGGAAGTCACACAGCTCAACTGCGGCAATTGACTTGATGTCAGAGGTGACTGATGAGGAAGTCCGAGATGCGATCCGGGCAGGAACCATCAATCGCTCCCCAAGACCCGACGGTCTTCCCCTCGAATTTTATCACACCTTCCGTGACTTCTTAGAGTCCACCTTCACCTCCATCTGTCGGGAACTGATGTCTCCGGAAGTACCTGTGCCGGACGCTTTCATGGAAGGAATTATCATTCCTGTACATAAACCGCATGGTGGCAACAATATCAGTTGAGAGGCACCCACATGCCTTGCTCATACTGTAGCATCAAGCAGTCAGGCCTGCAAGATGAGTGGTCTGCCAAGCGAGTGGATTCATTCTTAGTTATCGAGTAATATTAGCTCTAGTACTCTCACTTAAGTTACAAGTTATCCTCCTATATGATTACTACGCAACGGAAACGCATATCTGACTATCAGTGATTTACAGAACTCTGACTGTACACTACGCACTGGCAGTACCACATTTTCTTTTTGTCTTTTATTTGACGGCTTTTATTAACACGTGGCCATCCCACTGAATATGAATGGCGCACACATTATAAATTCGGGACATTATGACAACATACAATTTGAAGGAATAGTCTACCAATCTCTTTCTTTTCACTGTCTGATTTATTCCGATAAATTCCCTAACCTAAACACACAAATTCTATAACCTACAACAATAACATATGAGAAATTCCGCCCAGTGGGCATGGCTTTACATTAGTGAATCTCTATATTATGGTCTCGTAATTTATTTAACGCTACAGTGCACTTTCTGGATAGGTTGGTGGATCTTTTATTATACCTCACACTTCGACTCTCACAATCATCATCACGAAACTTTCCTCCAGACCGAGCGGTACAGAAGGAACAAGCATAACCCACTAATCTTTTGAAACTACTTCGCTACACACCCATGGAAACCACACATACCCAAATTACATGACATACACCACACAACAATATGAAATACTACACAGAGAATGGTTACAACATTATCACTTTCAGCTTTCCCACTTCAATTAATATTGATCCCAGTTTCACACGACACTGCCCCACTTTGTAATTCTACTTTCCTACTGTGAACTCTGGAGATAAATGCACGTCTTCCTGTGCAATGCAAGCCATGTGGCGTTGCTGGATAGACGGCCGACTCACCTTGCTTCTCTCTCAGAGTTTGAATCTAGCGTCACACGCAAAGTAATATTAAGAATGTATTCATCACACAAGCGAGTCCTCAACTGATACCATGGACGAGTACTTCTCTTTATCCTTTGTCTCATACACAGATTGAGACTCACACAGTACTCACCACGTGGAAGTACTCGTCTCTAATTTCAAGTCCTGCACACGCCATTTCTTAAATATTTCAACTTATGGTACACACGCTATTTCTTAAATATTTCAACTTATTGTACACACGCTAGTAATTCAGCTTAACTTAAGCACACGGAAGTATTTCAACTTATTGCTACACATGGTTTCATTGTGACCGTTGGCCACTTCCGAAGATTACTACAATCCCATTAATATTACCTGCCTGACATTTAATTCTCCCCACAAAAGTTCCTGAAATAGAGAAATTATTATTTCAAACTACTCTTAAATATTCCACATGCATACCATGACTCCACTCTTTCGTCATTATGGAGCACAACTAAAACAGGTGTTAACAGCACAGGATCCAGCGGCAGAGTGCTGAAACATGGCCGTATTCAGGTTCTCTCGCACCTCTGTCGAAGTGGGAGAAGCACCTTGCTACCTTATTGGTCAGCCACATTTCAGGTGCTCAAAGCTCTGGTAAATTTCATGTCTTTGGTCCCACCAAAGGTGGCCAAAGGATCGACTCAAAGATGATCATATATTCACATTCACTATCTGTGGTTAGCAGACGACCATACATTCATTCATTTCAAAAGATCTCACCAAACTGGATGTAGGGATTTATTTTGTGGGAGTGCACATATGATAAATTAAATAAATAAATTGTCATTCTTTCCTACACTGGTATCCGGTTTCGCTGTATTAATTGAAATTGAGTTATTTTACAAAAAAAATGTGTTGTTCTGACAAAAATAATGAAGTATGTTGTACCTATTTTCAATGTCGGGCGGTACTGTACCCTTTCACAGTGATTATCGGCCCCTCACCCTCCTTAACAGTGATATGAAAATCTTCACTCGCCTTTTGGCGGCACGACTTAAAAACGTTGCCCGATATGTTGTGTCGCCAGTCTCATCTTGTGTAGTACAGAATTGGCGCTGTATTACGTACCGGCATGATATGGGGCAGTCACTCCCAATTTCAAGAACATCAAAATGTTGGTTTAAGAATTGTATGTCATCTCATTATCTTGTGAATGTTGCGGTTTTTCTTATTTCTCCGCTTGCTAAGAAAATTTGTAGGAATCCGCCTTATGCAAGACACCTTTGTAGTTTTGTTTTCGTCCAAACATGTTTCAGCACTTTTTTTGCTATCACCAGTGAGCTCATTTGTTAATTTTTCTTCTTACATGAAGCTACTGGATGTTTATGCTAGTAGCTCTAGGTCTACTACGTATTCTACAACTTGTCGTATTTTCACTTCCTGATCCTTTCGAACAGTTCTAGCTCTGTTTTATGGAATATTGGTCCATGCTTGTTTGTAATAAATTTCGTCTTTGCACGTGAAATACTGAGTCCTGTTTAGTTGTTTATGTCTTCCAAGACGTAGATTTGTGAGTGCTTCTTCTAGATTCTCTGATTGTGCTGCAAAAGAGTCAGAAGATGCCAGGCATTTCACTTTCATTCCTCCTTACTTTCCACCCAGGTATATTCGGTTTATTTCTCAACTCTCCACTGTAAGGTTTATGATGACACCAAATCATGTCTGATAGGAACGCAAGATCATCACGAAGTTACGCAAATGTTTTGCTGGCAATTGTCTAGGGCAAATTCATATCAGAAAGAATTAGAATTTAATGGAAGCGCTCATCAGGCTGCACGGGTAATACCTTGGTGTGAAGAGAAATACCAAGAGAACGAAGAACGTATTCTGTAGGTAAATTGAACAGCGAGCAGACGAGTCCCCACTCTCTCTAGCCAACTGCATCACACGGAGTACCAACAGGCTCTTTTCCTATGTTATACAGGCCTCCCCGCAGCGCACGTTTTAAATGAATGACAAAGGAGTGCCTAAACGCGTCTGTGAGTGTTTATTTTCCATTAAATGTGTTAACAACCTACGGAATACAAAAATTAGTAACTAATACAACTAATACAAGAAAAGCACACAAACAGAAGTTAGGTAAATCATCATATGTTTCACTGTATTTCTAGGTGGGAAACTTATTCCTGTTCGTACTGTACGGAAGGTAAAGCATTCTTCGGGGAAAGGCTATTTCCTTGCTCGTACTTCTCTTTACCGGCAGGCTATACTAAACAGAAGTCAGGAAATGAGTCATAACTTTCCAATAGTGCAGAACTTCCTGACCATTTTTTTTTAAAAAAAAAGAGAATATGACGTGCCTGTGATGCTTTGAGAATCGTACCGACTGCACACGTGCAGTGGGCTAGTCTTACAGAAGGCCAGAAATCTTAATGGCTCTCGAACGACACATACACTATGCGATGAAAAGTATCCGGACACCTGCCTGAAAGTGTCTTACAAGCTCGTGGCGCCCTCCATAGGTCAGACATACGTTCAATCAGGTGCTAGAAGGTTTCTTGGGGACTGGCAGCCCATCCTTCAAGGGGTGCTGCACTGAGAAAAGGTATCGATATCAGTCGGTGAGGCCTGGAACGAAGTCGGTGTTCCAACATATCCCAAAGGTGTTCCATAGGATTAAGGCCAGGGCTCTGTGCAGATCAGCCCATTACAGGGATGTTATTTTCGTGTAACCACTCCGCCACAGGTCGTACATTATGGACAGGTGCTCGATCGTGTTGAAAGATGCAGTCGCCGTCCCCGAATTGCTCTTCAACAGTGGGAAGCAAGAACGTGCTTAAAACATCAATATAGGCCTGTGCTGTGATAGTCCCACGCAAAACAACAAGGGGTGCAAGCCCCTCCATGAAAAACACGATCACACTGTAACACCACCGCCTCCGAATTTTACTGTTGGCATTACACAGGCTGACATATGACGTTCACTGGACTTTCACCATAGCCACACCTTGCCATCGGATCGCCACATTGTGTACCGTACTTCGTCACTCAACAAAACGTTTTTCCACTGTCCAGTCGTCCAATGTTTATGCACCTTACACCAAGCGAGGCGTCGTTTGGCATTTACCTGCGTGATATGTGGCTTATGAGCAGATTCTCGACCATGAAATTCACGTTTTCTCACCTCTCGCGTAACTGTCATTGTACTTGCAGTGGATCCTAATGCAGTTTGGAATTCCTATGTGATGATCTGGATAGATGTCTGCCTGTTACACATTACGACCCTCTTCAACTGTCGGCGGTCTCTGTCAGTCGGTCGGCCTGTACGCTTTTGTGCTGTATGTCTCCCTTCACGATTCCACTTCGCTATCACAACGGAAGCAGTGGACCTAGGGATGTTTAGGAGTGTGGAAATCTCGTGTACAGGCGTATGACACAAGTGACACCCAATCACCTGACTACGTTCGAAGTCCGTGAGTTCCGCAGAGCGCTCCATTCTACTCTCTCACGATGTCTAATGACTACTGAGGTCGCTGATATGGCGTACCTGGCATTAAGTGACAGCGCAATGCACCTAATATGAAAAACGTATGTTTTTGGGGGTGTCCGGATAGTTTTGATCTCATAGTGTAGTTAGCAATGAGTCTGTGAAAGAATCGTTACTTGTGCGGGTAATTACGAGAGAAAGATGAAAGGGGGTGGTACTCCAGTGACCTCGAGCAGCGTATGGCGAGTAAAAAATCTCAACGGAACGGAACAGATGTTCAAGTGTTCAAATGTGTGTGACTTCCTAAGGGACCAAAGTGCTGAGGTCATCGGTCCCTAGACTTACATAGTATTTAAACTAACTTATGGTAAGAACAACATACACACCCATGTCAAAGGGAGTACTCGAACCTCCGGAGTCGCGCGGGGTAACCGTGCGGTCTCAGGCGCCTTGTCACGGTTCGTGCGGCTCACCCCGTCGGGGTTCGAGTCCTCCCACGCGCATGAGTGTGTGTGTTGTCCTTAGCGTAAGTTAGCTTAAGTTAGATTAAGTAGTGTGTAAACTTAGGGACCGATGACCTCAGCAGTTTGGTCCCATAAGATCTTACCACATATTTCAAATTTTTCGAACCTCCGGCGAGAGGGGCCGCGCAATTCGTGACACGGCGACGTAGACCGCGCGGCCACTCCGCGCCGCTGGAACGAAACAGAAAGAAGATGACGTCGCCACACAGTACTGGTGTGCTTACACGGAACGAAACACGACGTCATCTTGCTTAGCTGAGTACAGAATGGTGACGATGAGAGTATGAGGTACCGCGTATGATACAAATGTCAGTATATAGTACGGGAATTAAGGAACTAACAATGATGAAGTTTATTAATGGTCAAAGAGAAATTTATAATGTATGTATGAAAGTTTGTATACTGAACAGCTGAAAATTAAAACAATAGGGATAGTGTCGTCTAGACATTTCTAAACACTAACATTTATTTTCTACAAACACACCAAACAATATTTGAATGGACTCAATACATACAGAATTTTTAGCTTATCCATTGTTTTTTTTAGCAATAAATAAAGTCGAACACAACTATTTCCCTGCTTCAATGGAGCTGATTTTTTCATTGTTACAGTTAACTGACGAAATGAGAAAATATAAAAATGCAGCAAATGAAGCAGACGAGAGGGAATACGAACATTTAAAAAATGAGATTGACAGGAGGATCAAAACTGCTAAGCAGGAATGGCTAGAGGACAAATGTAAGGATTTAGAAGCATATTTCACTAGGGGAAAGATAGATATCGCCTACAGGAAAATTAAAGACGGCTTTGGGGGAAAGAGAAGCGGTTGAATGAATACCAATAGCTCAGGTGTTAAACCAGTCATAAGTAAAGAAGGGAATGCTGAAAAGTGGAAGCAGTGTATAGAGAGTCTATACAAGGGAGATGAACTGGAAAACAATATTATAGAAAGGCAAGAGAACTTCGATGAAGATCAGATGGGAGATTTGATACTGCCAGAAGAATTTGACAAGGCTTTGAAAGATGTAACTGTAAGTCGAAACAAAGCGCCGGGTTGACAATATTCCGTCAGAACTACTGATAGCCTAGTGAAAGCCAACCATGACAAAATTCTTCCATCTGGTGTGCAACAAGTATGATACAGGAGAAATACAGTCAGACTACAAGAAGAATGCAGTAATTCCAATTCCAAGGAAGCACGTGTGAATATTAACATACTACCAGTTTAATAAGTATTGGTTGGCAAATACTGACACGAATTATTTACTGAAGAATGGAAAACTAATAGAAGCCGACCTCAGGGAAGATCAGTTTGATTTCCAGAGAAATGTTGGAATACATGAGACAATACTGACTGTACGACCTATCTTAGAAAACAGGTTAAAGAAAGGCAAACGTACTTTTATAGCATTTGTATACTTAGACAAAGCTTTTGCCCATGTTGACTGGAATACACTCTTAGAAGTTCTGAAGGTAGGAAGGTAGGAGGAGCAAAATGCAACGAGCGAAATGTTATTTACAGCTTGTACAAAACCCACACGACAGTTATAAGAATCGAAGAGCATGAAAGTAATTCAGTGCTTGAGAAGGGTGCAAGACAGGTGTTAGTTTATGCTCTTTCTGTGGACAGTGATCTTAGACCTGCGTTATAGTATGGCGTTGCTATAAACTGTTAATTATTACGTCTGAATAACTGGAAGGTCAGAAGGCAAATAGTCATGAAACAATACATAGAAAACTTATAATCCTAGTGGAAATCGACACAGCTTTCACTAGTCAATAAACAGACTTACAATCAAACAAGACGAGCGAGTGCAATGTCCGTTACCCTTACTGAATAATAAGAGAATGATGGCTGAGTTTGGCCACTGTGCATAACGATAACATTATCGCAGTGAGAGCAACAGGCTGATGTATGTAACAGGCTATATTTATTTTTAGTGGGTCGCCTAACCACAGAGAAGTTGTAGGATAATTTAAAGGCTCTTGCAATTTAAATCAAGTCTGAGAGTAACAGATTTTTATTTGCTCTAATTATTGGACACAATGCATAAGCAGCTGACAGCGAGCGAAGTCTTCTAACATTGTGAATTGAATTCGCACAAAAAGAAGCTAACTCTGTGGAATAGTACCAAATTATATGGAAGGCTGCAAACAGAAAACGCAACAAGTTATCCTTATGTGGACAGCTCAGAATTCAGCGTTAATGAGACAAAATCACTAATTGTCATCAAATGGACAAATCAAGTTCCATGTGAGAATAAGTAAGAAGCAAGCTGCTCAAAATACAGATCAAGCCACCGCATACTGCGAAATCTACATTCCCAAAATCAGCAAAATGTACACCCATCAGCACCAGACCGTGGTCGGGAGATGAATTGCTTGGAGGCTGGAACACGAATTCCATGGAATTTCCTTTTCCCTCCTCAGCTCTCTACTTGCATAAAAATCTACATGGTGGGGACGACTAAGTGCAGTTGGCAATGTGATGGACGAGAATATCGCTCATTTCATGAATTAGACTGGATGACCAAAATTTTGGAATGCAAGCAACCGTCTTTTTCATACTGGCTGGGCGATGGCACAGTAGCTTCTTGCAGAAATGGCAAAAATGTCATACTCAGATATTAGACAAGATATTTGTATGGTGCAAAAAGTGGAAATAGACTCTAAATCAAGAAAAGCGTGAAGTCATCCACATAAGCACTAAAAGGAATCCGCTAAATTTCAGTTTCATGATGAATCACGCAAATCTAAAGGTCGTAAACTCAACTAAATACTTAGAGATTACAGTTACGAATAACTTACATTGGAACGACCACATAAATCATGTTATGGGGAACGCCAATCAAAGAGAGAACACGGAACAGAACAATGTAACAGGTCTACTAAAGAGACTGGTTACACCACGTTCGTCCACCCTCGTCTGGATTATTGTTGTGCGGTGTGGGATCTGTATCAGATAGGATTGACGGAGGACATCGAAAAAGTTAAAAGAAGGGCAGCTCGTTTTGTATTATCGCGAAATAGGAGAGAGAGTGCCACGGATATGATACACGAATTGGGGTGACAGTCATTAAAACAAAACCGTTTCTCGCTACGGTTGGACCTTCTCATGAAATTTCAATCACCAACTTTCTCCTCAGAATGTAAAATATTTTGTACGCACCCACCTATACAGGAAGAAATGACCATCATAATAAAACAAGAAAAATCGGAACTCGAACGGAAAGATTTAGGCCTTCGTTTTACCCTCGCGGCGTTCGAGAGTGGAAGGGTAGAAAAGTAGTTCGGAGGTGATTCGATGAACGCTCTGCCAGGCACTTCATTGTGAATTGCAGAGTAATCATATAGACGTAGGTGGATATGTGAAGCGATTAGTTATAGAACTGAAATATATTTAAACATTTCAATTTATATGTTGTGGATTGGCAAGACAGCCAACCCACTATGAGGAAGCCGAAAGGCACGCGTTTAAGCTCACGCAGGCTGGCGTGAGGTCTGGAACAGGACAAGGAATTTACACTAGCAAAAAACGTACGTAGCTGCTGGAATACTTAACTTTAATCCATAAATGGTGAACATCGCTCTTGACGGTACATGTTTTACAGCGTCAATAGTAACTGGTAATGGCGCCTTGCTAGGTCGTAGCAAATGACGTAGCTGAAGGGTATGCTAACTATCGTCTCGGCAAATGAGAGCGTAATTTGTCAGTGAACCATCGCTAGCAAAGTCGGCTGTACAACTGGGGCGAGTGCTAGGAAGTCTCTCTAGACCTGCCGTGTGGCGGCGCTCGGTCTGCAATCACTGATAGTGGCGACACGCGGGTCCGACGTATACTAACGGACCGCGGCCGATGTAAAGGCTACCACCTAGCAAGTGTGGTGTCTGGCGGTGACACCACATTATATACGTAAGATTAACATATTCCATTTCGTCACGATTACAGCCTTGTAAGTCAAAAGGCTATAGGCCACCATATTCTATCACACTGCTAACACTCTGAACAAGCCGCCACTGCTTGCACCTGCACCAGAATTGTGTTCTGTCGCCAGGTCTGCCGCAGTTGAAGCCCATCCTACTTCACAGAGGAGGTAAGCTTACGGTACAAATGTTCTGTGATGATACGTAGGTGTCGAACCCCTTGTCACTGTTCGTGGTTTCACCGTCCTTCAACCGCTTTCGCAGATGCTCAATACAGCAGTACCCGAAAAACCGACGAACTTCGCCGAATCCGTGATTCTCGTTACCTAGCGCCGGGCCCCAACAACCTGCACGTAGCCAAAGTCGCTTCGTCAGTGAATTTCCTCCTTCGTCGCCCGTACCGTTACTAAAATGATTCCGCATTCATCTCTGGTCCGCTTATTTAATTTCCTTACTGCGTCACGTGGCTACAGCGCCAACAGATGGCCTTCAGTCTCGTGGCGGCAGTGCTCGTACTGTTTTGTCTCAGCGGTGTATACAGTGAGGTGACAAAAGTCATGGGATACCTTCCAATGTCGCGTTAGACCTCCTTTTGCCCAGCACAGTGCTGCAGCTCAGAAAAATTGAGCCATGCTGTCTCTATAGCCGTCCAAATTTGCGAAAGTGGTGTCGATGCAGAATCTTGTGCACGAACTGACCTCTCGATTATGCCCATAAATGTTTGATGCAATTCATGTCACGCGATCTGGATCACCAAACTATTCACTCTAACTGCCCAGAATGTTCTCGAAACCAGTCTCGAACAATTGTGGAGCGTTGACATGGTGCATTGTCATCTATAACAGTTCCATGGTTCTTGGGAACACGACGTCCACGAAAGGCTACAAATGGTTTACAACCAGCCAAACATCCAGAGGACCCTCTCCATTCTATGTAAATACAGCCCACACAATTATGGAGCCACCACCAGCTTACACTGTGCCTTCTTGACCACTTGGCTTCGTGAAGTCTGTACCACACTCGAACCCTACCATCGGCTCTTACCAACTGAAACTGGGACTCATCTGACCAGGCCATGGTCTACCACTCATCAGAAGTAGGGCAACGGTGGTATTGCCTCACATTGTAGGATGTGTACATCACGTGCAAATATACATTCATGGCCAAACCTAATGTCCTCTTTTGATTGACATGTCCTTAACCTCCCCCTGGGGATAATCCGTCCTTCAGATAAACCCCCACCCCTCCCCCTCCACCTCCTCTTCCTCACCCCACCTGGAAGTTGGCGGGAAAAAGACTTAAATCGGAATGATCACTTGGACAAAGGTGCAGGGGGGGGGGGGGGGGGGCAGAGACGCGGAACAGTTAAAAAATGAAGAGGGACTGTCTAAAAACCCCACTGGAGTTTTACTGTATGGGGTCGAAAAAGGTGACTTGTTTCAAGCTATGAGAGTGGCATAAGCATGGTTCACTAGTGGCTGCAGTCATTAAGACATCTCCATAGGATCCAACTTAATTATGTGGTTGAATGGAGAGACTTGATACCAAATCGCAAAACAGAATTTCTGCCAGAAAGTATAACACTATTGGTGACTCTTGTGTGTGCCTGTAGAACCAAAGCCACTTTTTATGCAGATTTACGGTAACATAGTTGTTATGATCGTGTGTACAATTGTGCAGTCCTTACTCGAAATGTAGGTTGCCGGAGGTAGAATCCTTCTGCGGTCAGCCTCAAATGTCAGCTTGCAGTAGTGTTCGTTGAAAAGAACACCATCTTTCATCTGGGGATTGCCATTTGAGCTACCTGTGAGAGTAATCCTACTGCTGATACAGAAAAATCACTCGCCATGCAAAGTGACTCTCATGATCAATTTAATTAATTAACCTACCAATTTGATATCAATGACATGCCGCCTGGTGAGTGGGAGCGATGGCTAAGGTACGACGGATACGAGGCTTGATTTGGAGTGGTAATTAGGCGATTTTATTTCGTTGCGGCGATATCTTTTAACGAAATTTCGATGTCCATCATAATAAAATAAGAAAAATCGGAGCTCGAACAGAAAGATTTAGCCCTTCGTTTTACCCGCGCGGCGTTCGAGAGTGGAACGGTAGAAAAGTAGCTCGGAGGTGATTCGATGAACGCTCTTCCAGGCACTTCATTGTGAATTGCAGAGTAATCATATACACGTAGGTGTAATGTAAAGCGATTAATTATAGAACTGAAATACATTTAAACATTTCAATTTATATACGTAAGATTAATATATTCCGTTTCGTAACGATTACACCCTTGTAAGTCAAAAGGCTATAGCCCACCATATTCTAGCACATTGTTAACACTTTGAACGAGCCGCCACTGCTTGTACCTGCACCAGAATTGTGTTCTGTCGCCAGGTCTACCGCAGTTGAAGCCTATCCTGCTTCACAGACCATCGTAATAAAAGCAGATGTATTACTGAATTTATGAAGTGATTCGTAGTATAAAACTGATATTTACAGCATCTCTGTGCTGTTACCGTAAGACACTTCATATGTTGGAGGCATTTGGCTACTTTAAGAGAGAGTTCGAAAGTGAGGAGGCATCCCATGACAGAGGTACAGTATGCTCTTAGCACTCCGTCATGAGATAAAGTGAGTTTAATATTCTAATTCTGTGATGCGTGACGTAACAGAAGAAAAGATTTTTGTCTACCTGATGAGACAATACTTAGAGGAAATGTAGGCTATACTATACTGTTGCAGGGTTTTCACAACAAGTAATGATGTGAAAACGCGTGTATGTCCAGATTTCTTGTCTTCGAAAATAACTTGTATAAGTGAGCTAAATCTACATTTCGCGTGAAAAATTCGAGGTTTATGGCCAACATCACTGTATCGGATTGTTTAAAGTGGATTTTTTTAAACTGGGGAGTCTTTGTCGGAGTGGAATTGGTTAGAACTACTGTGTACATCCAAGCTGCAGCTGTTTGATCGCAGTGCACCAGCTAGCGGCAGGGTTGGTCATGAGGAATCGGCGACCGGATGTAACAGATTAGCTCAGCCTGTGACAGGCCGTTCGATCTGATCTTGCATACTGGAGTGAGGTCTAGTGAAATGACCAGTGTGCTGGGTAAATGGGGATAGAAGCGGGCGTGTGTGCTATGTGAGAGAAGACCCAAGATTGGTGTGGCTGTGGCTGTGGCCGCGGCGGTAATTCTCAGCAACCTCTGAGCGTTGTCGTCGGCGGCATATGAACCTATGACAGCAGACGACCTACACAAGAGCCTTTGTTACAGCGCCTCTCCTGGGTTCGTGACCATATTGCTTGGACACTAGATGACAGTAGTAGGGCAACGGCAAAATCAGCCCACTTTGTGGGTTGCCTATATTAGGTGCAAGTATACATTTAGGGGTAAACTTGTTATCTTTTGATTGTCATTTCCTTATCCTATGGTTCTGTTAAGTGGATTATGACCACCTAGGGATAATCAGTACTTCGAGAAACCTTCCTCCCTTCCCCTCCTCCACCCCCTCTCCACCTCCTGCCCATTCCCTCTGGAAACACCCTCGCTGTTAAAAGCACGGTTTTGGTATTAATTTGATTGACTAATTAATTAACTCAAACAATTAATTATCCCCCACCCCCCTCTAGTAAACCTCCCAGCCCTCCTCCTCCCCTTCAGCACTTGGAAATTGGCGTGAAAAAGACTCAGTTGATTGGCCATTTGGCGGGAAATCGAGTACAGTGTAGGAATATTGTTTAAACAATTTAGACAATGTGTGGAACATTATTTGTTCGAACAATTTACGGGATGCAAAGCGGTGTATGTAATATAGTTTATTTATTTAAAGGATTTGGCTGCAATCGATTGCAGTGTGTGGAATATTGTTTAAACAATTCAGACACTGGGTGGAAATTGTTTATTTAAACGATTTATGGCATACAAGACAGTGTTTGGAACATAGTTTATTCATTTATTTAAAGAATTTGTCGGGAATTTGACTGCAGTGTGTGGAATACTGTTTATTAAAACAATTTATAAGGTATAATGTGGTGTATGGAATATAGTTTATTTAAAGAATTTGTCAGGAAATCGATTGCAGTGTGTGGAATATTTAAACAATTGCAGTTCTTTTTCACTCCGATCACGTAAGGAAACAAGTAATTACACTATCACAGATTGCTTAAACACATTGAAAAACATCCTTACGTCTCGCCACCTGCGCAGGCTACCTGGAGTCGGGGCGCACCGGAAGGACTTGGAAACGCCAGCGGGCTTGCTGCACTGCTGCTGGCTGTCGGCTGATCCACAGCCCTCTGAAGTACCACGCTAATCCCCGGAACAAAAGCTCACATTCTGTCGGCGTCCCTCGTCAGCTCATGTGGTCTGTATGCATGAACATTCTTTCGGATACCAGCACACATGAGAGACGCCTTCCTTCCGAAGCAAATGCCTGACTGGGAATCGGTCCAGAAATTTGTCGTAAGGTCTTATGGGACCACACTGCTGAGGTCATCGGTCCCTAAGCTTACACACTAATTAATCTAACTTAAACTAACTTACTCTAAGGACAACACACACACCCATGTCCGAGGGAGGACTCGAACCTCCGACGGGGGGAGCCGCGCGGACCGTGACAAGGCGCCCCCTAGACATCGCGGCTACCGCGCGGTAATCCAGAAATACTGCTGAAGTTATTAATTAACAACTAATTTCCAGCCATATCACCGTAATATAGGGAATATAAGGCGAGCACGGTAGCTACTTCACACACATATAAATTGACAATCTCACAAAACTAGTAGCAGGCTGACTCGAAATGCACTTTAAAAAAGATCAGAACTAAATGTTGTGTACAAAGAGAGAGAAAGAGAGGTGTAGTTTGCTTTGCAGATGACATAGAAACTAGCATGGGATATTTAAACAATTTCACTTTTTCATTCCGCCATGGACTGTAAACTGCCTCCAGCCTTCCTGGACCACTTTCTTGTGATATACTTGACAAACTGCTTCAGGTGTTATTAAATCTGGTTCAGAACATATCTTGAAGATGTCACAAATGTTGCCTCAGAACATATGCCACAGGAAAGATTAATTAAATCGTTAATATAGTTGCTTCACTCAAACACACTCACTCACACAGTTTAAAACTACTTGATATAAAAAGATCGACACCGCACCGCAATTTGTGTGCATAAGTAATAGTGTTACATATTTAATCAGAAATTTCATTAAATAATCCAAACCTATTATAATTTGACATCACGAGTGGATGTGTTGATGTATGAAACGATAGCTGGAATTTCAAATTTTTCAATGAATTTAGACCGTAGCGGTTATGGAGTTCCCGACCACAACAGGTGTGCTAAGTGTTTTTTCTTTTTAAAATTACTACAGAGTTGCTAAGTTGACCGGTTTTTTTTCAGTTACACGAAGTGAAGAAGGAGGGTGGAAAGGGTCTATCGTGTGATAGGATAGTAACAACAACAAATACTCCTGCGATGTATTGAAAAGCACTGAACAAGACACACTTAAAACTGTGATCTAATCTGTACTAATAAGATGTCATGGCTAGACGTCAGAGATCACCATCAATCAGGAATCTGATGTTGCGATTGGGTTTTTAAAACATTATCCGAATTTGGTTCTCTCCACTACATTCAAAAAGAGGAAGGGCCTACTGCGTGATAGGCTAGAGACAACTGCAATGTACATATTAAGAAGCACTGAACATGACACACTTAAACCACAATCCAGACCCTGGCAGTAGTTGTCATGTCTAGATGTCGGCGATCACTGAAACACTCGCACATCCGGTGCACTCGTGTCCCGATGTCCACACGCAGCTCGCCGCCCATTAACCCCAGAGTTTGCCATACTGTCCGCCTGCTGGGTGGTAAATTGCTCGCCTCCCGTGCAAGCGGGCACGGGTTCGATTCCCGGGCAGGTTGGAGATTTTCTCCGCTCGGGGACTGGGTGTTGTGTTGTCCTCATCATAATTTCATCCTCATCACCGACGCGCAAGACGCCCAATGTGGCGTCGACTGAAATAAGACTGGCACTTGTCAGCCGAACTTCCCCCAGTGGGGCCTCCCAGCCAACGATATCATACGCGCATTTCGTTTTTTTGCCATACTGTCCTAATGGACATGTTCGTCGTACGTCCCATATTGATTTCTTCAATTTCTTTCTTTATTTGTTTATTTACGTGTCAAGTTTCGTAGGAACAAATTGAGGAGCAAATCTCCATGCATTGTTGCTTGTCTGTTAGTACTGACAATTCTACGCAAACGCCGCTGCCCTCGGTCGTTAAATTAAGGCCATCGGTCACTGCATCGTCGAGGTGAGAGGTATTGCCTGAAATGTGATATTCTCGGCACACTCTTGACACAGTGGATAACGAAATACTGAATTCCCTAATGATTTCCGAAATAGAACGTCTCATGCGTCTAGCTTCAACCACCATTTTGCGTTCGAAGTCTGATAATTCCCATCGTGCGGCCATAAGCACTTCAGGAACCTTTCCACATTAATCGTCTATGTCCAAATGAGAGCTCTCCCAATGCACTGTACTTTTATATCTTCTGTACGCCATATTACTGCCATTGTATATTTGCACATCGCTATCCCCTGACTTGCTGTCACCTCAGTGTATCGTTTCTTCTGTGGAAGAATACTCATAGAAAAAATAAACAGATCCTCAAACAATTTTCCACGTTTAGCTCTTTATCTTTAGTACAGACCTAAAAGCGGAAAACGTACTGCTATAATATCAGTGAGCACGGCGGGAGTAGGTTAACTTCCGATGTCAGCAGACGACGGCCACTCCCTCGCAGTCGCTACTGTTCGACCAAACTCAATGTCAAAATTTACTTTCTTTTCAAGAAACTCTGAATATACGTAAATTGACGTTCCTTTGCGAATGCAGTATTTAAACTTCATTGTGGACTGTTTTGTCGATCTGATCCGTCCAGTGTTAAGCGCACAGTCGCCTAGCATTCACATGTGCTGCGCTATTTGCCGATAGCGGAGATCCCAGTAAAGTACCAGTGAAGCCCATCCAAAGTAAGCGTCGCCGCACGCATCAAAGAAACGAAATCTGGTGCAACAGCATCAGGTAGAAGGCACAACACTTACGACTAGCATGCTATAAAGTTTCATGTCGTCTGTGCTCGAGTATGGTGGCCTTGTACTAAAGTGCATGCCTGGAAATCGAATGGTTGTGGGATCGAATCCCAGTCGGATCAGAAAACATGCCAATATGCCTTTAACATTGACTATTTAATGGTGTGTCGATTCATCAGGAGTGCTTCAAATTCTGCATCTACATCGATAAACCGCAAGCTGTCTTATGGTGACTGGCGGAGGGTATTTCTGGTACCATTATCTGTTTCTCCCTTCTCTGTTCCAGCCACGAAAGAAGCGTGGGAAGAATGATTGTTGGTTAACATCCGTATGAACTCTAGTTTCTCCGATTTGCTCGTTGTGGTCATTTGGCAAGACGTATGTGGAAGGAAGTAATATGTTTCCCGATTGTTTCCGGAATTTCAATGATAAACTACTCTGTGATGCACGTCGCCTCCCTTGCAGCGTCTGCATCTAACGTTTGTTGAGCGTTTACTGGCATTAACTTGTCACTACTGGCATCAGGCATCACTAAAGATGAATTGTCCAACGAACCCGAATGGCCCTCACCACTCAGAGGCTCTGCATCCGTATCAGGAGGACCTGGATTCAACTGCTTCGTGCAAGAGAAGAATGATTCGCTTCTTGTGCTCTGAAAAGAGAAGAAATGTCATTCTGAAGATGGGTAAGGCCGTTTGCCTCGACCTTACATCTGTTAGTACCATATTATGAGCTCTTCTTTCTGTTAACAGGACATTGACGGTAGATTGCATTACACGTCAGTGATTATATTATCTGTCAGCCTGGTGACGATTCTTTCTCACTTACAACTTATAGCCCATTCATGATGATTGTCGCACCCTTGTGTTGAACTTTATAGTATAGAGCACTGTGCACATTCTGTCAGAAACATCGCTCACCGCCGTGCCGCTATTGTAATAAACCAACAGACTTTGTCGTACTTTTGTTGACCTCTCAACCTTACATCTTTTAGCATCATGTTATGAGCTCTTCTTTCTGGTAATAGGACATAGACGATAGTTTTTATTACATGTCAGACTGATTGGTCCATCTATCAACCTTCGTCACGACCCTTTCTTACTTACAACCTCCAGACCATCCACAGTGACTGCCCACCTTTGTGTTGAACTTTTTAGTACTGAGCACTGTGCACCTTCTGCCAGCCACAACGCTCACCACCGTGTGGCTGCCGTAATAAACCATTAGACTTTGTCGTACTTTAGTTGACACCTCCACTCACGGGAGGTCAGGGAGCGGAGGAAGTGGTACATGGATTCGCGCAGTGAGAGGACAGCTGAGGGTGAAGAATATCCGACACATTGCTCCTTGCTAACGTCACACATATACTTCCCTCTTCATACATATCAACTTACATGGTGAAATTGACGCAGGGAAGAAACAACGTTTCGTGAAAATGCCTTATAAGTAATATAGCAACCCACGAGGGTTGCATATTTTCCGCGAAGATGACAACGTTTTTATTATTACAGTTCGTAACCACAAGGTATACAGGGTGTCCCACCTAACTTTCCAACCACATTGCATGATCTGTCACAAAAAAAGGTACGCTATGCCAGAAAGTATTCTAGAACGAACCGCAGAAGTCAATAATGAGAGACTAGGCACAGTTTAATGTTAAATATCACGACAAGCGAAATGCTACCTTATTCTATGTGTGTTTCTTTAACAAGTTCGGAAATTTAAAGGTGAACCTAGAACTAAATGTACAAATTAAACTAATAAGTATTATTGTTTCATCGTCACATTTTGGCTAGGTGGATTCTTCTTCCCAGAGTTTCCTGTTAACCGTATTATTCTTCAACGAGAGTGTCCTGAAGATTCCATTAACGTCTCATGATAAAAACAGCACTGATTAATGCTTCTAAAACAGCACTAAAATATTATGAAATCTGTACTTCAGCCTGGTACGGAACGGCTGAAATGAGTGGAGAGATTCTCTGAATTGCATGAGGTGGCAACTGAAATTTTGTATTTGTGAATAACCACACACTTGACAGTTATACTGAAATACTGGGATATACTTTTCAACTTGTCCCTTCACTCACCTAAAAGTTTCTGCAAAGAGAATTCCCAGTTGTAAACTGTGGGTGTCTATAACGACCTTACCAGAGGCGTAGACAATTTTTTTCTCCTTTTTTCCTGGGTAATGGAGTTCAGTTCATTCAAGTACAAGATGCCCATACACATCAGTGTCACAAAGCATCAGCAGCTGAATTGGCATAAACTGTTTCAGCGTTCGTGGAACACAGGCCCCATCCACAGAAAATTCGCCGGCCGGGGTGGCCGAGCAGTTCTAGGCGCTACAGTCTGGAACCGCGCGACCTCTACGGTCGCAGGTTCGAATCCTGCCTCGGGCGTGGATGTGTGTGATGTCCTTAGGTTAGTTAGGTTTAAGTAGTTCTAAGTTCTAGGGGACTGATGACCTCAGATGTTAAGTCCCATAGTACTCAGAGCCATTTGAACTGAAAATTCTGTTACTACGGTGGTAGTTACGAGTGGTGGTGCCAGGTTGAGAGGTGTAACAACATTCTGGAACCATTTTTAATAATCACATTAAATCTTAACTGACAAATAAAGAAAAAACTAGGTCACCATTTACAAATAAATAATGGGCATTATTATTTCAGATCCAGTTAGATGCTTAAACGAAGTAATCACCATAAGTTTAAGACACATAGTATAATCAAAAGACGGCCACCCATAATACTCAGTCCTCAAAACGTCAGGAATAAATATGGCTACCAGTTATTACAGACGGGCTTAGAAATGAAAACAACTTCAGCCGTTCAAATGGCAACATAAGTTAACGTGCAACTGTCATAGTGTCAGTGATGAACAGAAAACAGTTGTACAAATAAACAACACAATCACCTTTAAACCAGTCAACAGCAAAGTTTATCGGACGACGACGACGTTAACCCGATGCCCCTGACACCCAACAAGTTCCAAAGAGCCAAAAATGCAATACACTTGAGCTCCATTTCATAAAATCCAAAATGAGCCAACTGCGGCAAATCTTGTTGGTAAGTGCAGCTCGTCTGCAGGTTGAGGCACACGGGCTATTCCATTCCAAATCAATCGAAAAATGAGGAAACCGATGTCGTAATTTTTAAAATTATTCATAATTTCTACAAACGTCAATTACGTTGAACGATTCTCTTCAGTCAATGTTGGTCCCGTTCTTGCAGAATCTTTTTTCGGCGGCAGCGATGTCGGAGATTTGATGTTTTACGGGATTCCTGATATTCACGGTACATTCATGAAATGGTCGTACGGGAAAATCCCGACTTCATCGCTACCACGTAGATGCTGTGTCCCATCTCTGGTGCGCCAAACTATAACACCACGTTCAAAATCACTTAAATCTTGTAGCAGCAGTAACCGATCTAACAACTGCGCCGGACACTTGTTGACTTATACAGGCGTTGCCGACCACACCGTCATATTCTGCCTGTTTACATATCTCTAAGTTTGAATGCGCTTGCCTACACCAGTTTGGCTCTGAGCACTATGGGACTCAACAGCTGAGGTCATAAGTCCCCTAGAACTTACAAGGGAACCTCCCCATCGCACCCCCCTCAGATTTAGTTATAAGTTGGTACAGTGGATAGGCCTTGAAAAACTGAACACAGATCAATCGAGAAAACAAGAAGAAGTTATGTGGAACTATGAAAAAATAAGCAAAATATACAAACTGAGTAGTCCATGCGAAGATAGGCAACATCAAGGATTATCTGAGCTCAGGAGTGCCGTGGTCCCGTGGTTAGCGTGAGCAACTGCGGTATGAGGGGTCCTTAGTTCAAGTCTCCCCTCGGGCGAAAAGTTTTTCTTTATTTTCGCAAAGTTGTGATCTGTCCATTCGTTCATCGACGTCTCTGTTCACTGTAATAAGTTTAGTGTCTGTTTTGCGACCGCACCGCAAAACCGTGCGATTAATAGACGAAAGGACGTGACTCTCCAATGGGAACCGAAAACATTTGATCGCAAGGTCATAGCTCAACCGATTCCTCCACAGAAAAACACGTCTGATATATTCTATACGACACTGGTGGCGGCATGTGCGGCACATGACCCACCTAACGTGTACACTTGGCGAACGGGTAAAAAGATTCTTCTACGTTGCCCGATTTAAGTTTCCTTGTGGATGTGATAATTACTCCCATAAAGTGATGAAAACATAAGAGTTTGTCACATAAACTGCAATAAATGAATCCAATAGTTTCACAGTCGCACACTTTTTCCTGTGCTCTGTCAAAACATATGTTTTTAACGTTTTCAAATTTTTCCGTGTGGAGGTCGTCAAATCTTGCATATGTCCAAGCAAATATGAACATGTCCTGGAATTTTGGAGAACGAAGTCTGAAAACAAAAAATTAGACTTTTCGCTGGAAGGAAGTCTTGAACCAAGGCATCTCGTTCCGCAGCTGCTCACGCTAACCATTTTTTTAAATCTCATTTTGTTCGTTTTTTTTTTCTTTTTTAGTTCGTTTCATCTGCTCGGGGCGGACGTCGTAAGACACCCGTTTCAGTTCGTCGTTTATACCTTAACTCAGTTTTTTTATTACAGAGGGCTGCTAACCCTCTGACCGAACACGCTGAGCTACCGTGCCGGCTGACCATAGGACCACGGCGCTCCTAAGTTCAGCCCCTCCTAGATGTTGCCTATCTTGCGCATGGACTACTCAGTTTGTATATTTTGCTTATTTTTTCATAGTTGCACACAACTTCTTCCTGTTTTCTCGATTGATCTGTGTCAGTTTTTCAAGGCCTATCCACTGTGGCAACTTATAACTAAATCTGAGGGGGGTGTGATGGGGAGGTTCCCTTGTTAGAACTACTTAAACCTAACTAACCTAAGGACATCACACACATCCATGCCCGAGGCAGGATTCGAATCTGCGACCGTAGCAGTCGCGCGGTTCCGGACTGAAGCGCCTAGAACCGCTCGGCCACCGTGGCCGGCTTATACCAGTATCTTTGGTGCTTCAGTGTATAATCTATCTGAAACCTTCCAGTGTTTTCAGGCCTCGTCCACGTATACAACCTTCTTTCGTGATTCTTAAACCAAGTGTTAGCTATGATTAAGTTATACTCTGTGCAAAATTCTACCAGACGGCTTCCTCGTTCACTCCTTATCCCCAGTCTATATTCAGCTACTACTTTTCCTTCTCTTCCTTCTCCTACTATCGAATTCCAGTTCCCCATGACTATTAAATTTTCGTCTCCCTTAACTATCTGAATAATTTCTTTTATCGCATCATACTTTCCTTCAATCTCTTCATCATCTGCGGAGCTAGTTGCCATACAAGCTTGTACTACTGTGGTAGGCGTAGGCTTCGTGCATATCTTGGCTGCAATAATGCGTTCACTATGATACTCGTAGTAGCTTATCCGCGTACCTATTTTTTATTCATTATTAAACCTACTTGATTTTGTGTTTTAACCCTGTATTCACCTGACCAGAAGTCTTGTTCCTCCTGCCACCGAACTTAACTAATTCCCACTACATCTAACTTTAACCTATCCATTTCCCTTTTTAAATTTTCTAACCTACCTGCCCGATCAAGGGATCTGACATTCCACGTTCCGATCCGTAGAACTTCAGTTTTGTTTCTCCCGATAATTATGTCCCCCTGAGCAAGCGACGGCTGGAGATCCGAATCGGGGACTATTTTACCTCTGGAATATTTTAACCAAGCGGACGCCATCATCATTTAACCATACAGTAAAGCTGCATGCCCTCGGGAAAAATTACGGCTGTAGTTTCCCCTTGCTTTCAGCCGTTAGCAGTACCAGCACAGCAAGGCTGATTCGGTTGATGTTACAAGACCACATCAGTCAATCATGCAGACTGTTGCCTCCGCAACTACTGAAAGGCTGCTGTCCCTCTTCTGGAACCACACACTCACCGTTGTGGTTGCACCTACGGTACGGCTATCAGCATCGCTGAGTAACGCAAGCCTCCCCACCAGTGGTAAGGTCCATGGTTCCATGGGAGGGGGGGGGGGCGGGGGGGAGGGGGGGCGGGCACACCACAATAGTTCATACAATTTTTAAAAACCATTATGTCATATATTAAGCATAAATACAATTTTCGTAGACATCAAACTATATAGGCTTCAACCTCTTTTTACTACACACTGATGTAAGTTTTAAATTTTTTGCAGTGCCATGTCTGAAACGTCAAAAAGATAAGTAGATGGTAAATATTTATGCTCATACCGTACTTAAGTTGCAGTGGGCTCCTGACTGACACTCAGCAGGGGAAGAGGACTCGCAATGTTGTGTTGCGTATTATGGCGTAGTGCAGACAACAGGTTTTGCCCCTGAATGTATTTACTTTTTATTTTTTCTAAGGCCTTCCATTGAAGCTACCAGGAAAGTGTTTTCCAATATTATTTTTAAATCAAATGCTGAGCGATATGGCATAATTTTTATTCCACTTAATTTTTTTCAGAAGAATATGAAACGTGATGAAAATTACATTAAACTTAAGTTCTAAAAATAATACGCCGCCGAAACTGGCCCCGGATCGCCACCCCTCCCCCCCTCCTCCTCCCCCCCTCACCCTTCCGGCAGTTGCGGCGAACGCTCGTGCTTCTGTGGCGGTGCTTGCAGGACTGTATAACTGTCACAGATATGTATGAATGGAGATGAAAGCACTGTAGAAGCAAAATTCCGAAGTGTATTGATTTCACCGTTAACTGCCAGTATTTAGGATCTAATAACTGCATGTTATGCGACAGTTCATTTCAGATGCTTTCTTTCTCAGCACAGTTGATCTGCAAAGAAAGAATTTTACAAAACATGGCACGCATCTGAATGTTGTTATTGTTGTGGTCTTCAGTCCAGAGACTGGTTTCTTGCAGCTCTCCACGCTACTCAATCCAGTGCAAGCTTCTTCATCTCCCAGTACCTACTGCAGCCTACTCGTACATCCTCCTGACTCCGCTTAGTGTATTCATCTCTTGGTCTCCTTCTACTATTTTTACCCTCCACGCTGCCCTCCAATACTAAACTGGTGATCCCTTGATGCCTCACCGAGCGGGGTGGCGCAGTGGTTAGCACACTGGACTCGCATTCTGGAGGACGACGGTTCAAACCCGTCTCTGGCCATCCTGATTTAGGTTTCCCGTAATTTCCCTAAATCGTTTCAGGCAAATGCCGGGGTGGTTCCTTTGAAAGGGCACGGTCGATTTCCTTCCCAATCTTTCCCTAATCCGAGCTTGTGCTCAGTCTCTGATGGCCTCGTTGTCGACGGGACATTAAACACTAATCTCCTCCTCCTCCTTGATGCCTCAGAACATGTCCTACCAACCGATCGCTTCTTCTAGTCAAGTTGTGCCACAAATTTCTCTTCTCCCCAATTCTATTCAATACCTCCTCATTAGTTATGTGATCTACCCATCTAATCTTCAGCATCCTTCTGTAGCACCACGTTACGAAAGCTTCTATTCTCTTCTTGTCTAAACTATTTATCCTCCACGTTTCACTTCCATACATGGCTACACTCCATACAAATACTTTCAGAAACGACTTCCTGACACTTAAATCTATACTCGATGTTAACAAATTTCTCTTCTTCAGAAACGCTTTCCTTGCCATTGCCGGTCTACATTTTATATCCTCTCTACTTCGACCATCATCAGTTATTTTGCTCCCCAAATAGCAAAACTCCTTTACTACTTTAAGTGTCTCATTTCCTAATCTAATTCCCTCAGCATCACCCGATTTAATTCAACTACATTCCATTATCCTCGTCTTGCTTTTGTTGATGTTCATCTTATATCCTCCTCTCAAGATACTCTCCATTCCGTTCAACTGCTCTTCCAGGTCCTTTGCTGAATTACAATGTCATCAGCGAACCTCAAAGTTTTTATTTCTGCTCCATGGATTTTAATTCCTACTCCGAATTTTTCTTTTGTTCGCTTTACTGCTTGCTCAGTATACAGATTGAATAACATCGGGGATAAGTTACAACCCTGTCTCACACCCTTCCCAACCACTGCTCCCCTTTCATGCCGCTCGACTCTTCCATCTGGTTTCTGTACAAATTGTAAATAGCCTTTCGCTCCCTGTATTTTACCCCTGCCACCTTCAGAATTTGAAAGAGAGTATTCCAGTCAACATTGTGAAAAGCTTACTCTAAGTCTACAAATGCTAGAAACGTAGATTTGCCTTTCCTTAATCTCTCTTCTAAGTTAAGTCGTGGGGTCAGTATTGCCTCACGTGTTCCAACATTTCTACGGAATCCAAACTGATCTTCCCCGAGGTCGGCTTCTACCAGCTTTCCATTTGTCTGTAAAGAATTCGTGTTAGTATTTTGCAGCCGTGACTGATTAAACTGATAGTTCGGTAATTTTCACATCTGTCAACACCTGCTTTCTTTGGGGGTTCGGGTCTAACCATTAGTCGGTCTTAGGATCAGTGCTTCCGGAAAGTGTTTCAGAACTAAATATAGGAAGCACTGTGCGAAGTATTGACGACATCTGTACCAAATATATAGTTCTACAGATGAATATATAAATAAATAATGGCTTAAAATAATCAAAAGTAAAACCAAGGTAAAAGCAAATAAAAAGGATTTTCGTATAATGACACATCCCACTTCTTCTGCCTTTTGGCAAGGTTATCTATCACCTCCAGTGACGTAATAGGTACTGAAAGATGAATTTTTTTCTCTGAAATGATAAAACACAATTATCAACTTAATTAAAGCATACATTATTTATTTCTAGAATTTGCAAATAATAATGAATGATCTATAATCGTTATATGACCTAATGTGAGACAATAAAATTCAAAATTTGACTGTCCTGTTGAATTTCGCAGGTATGTCTTGATTCTGTCTAAAGTGAAGAATAACGTCTCTGTTGTGGCTATAGTTACAATAAGCATGGTCAATATCTTCAGTAGGTTGTTGATATTTGGATACAGGTCTTGGTTGCATAACTGCTCAGCTTCCTTACAAAAAAATCTCAAAATGGGATAGAGACCGCCTCTAGGTAGCACTCTTCGTGATCTCACATCGAGCAGACCTTTTGAGTTTTAACCACCAGGGGAATCAAGACTGAGATGTACAGTTGTTGACAAATTTCAGATGCTTCCTCAAAAACGGCACTGAAAGTTTCTGTAGCACAAGACCTCTGAATTTACAGTTCTTCTCTAGTGCCTTCAGATACTTTCGTGGCTTCTCTCAGCCACAGCGCTGGTTTCTGAAGTCACATTTCCACTTAAGGTGTTTTTCTCCCCATCGAGTCTGTCTTCTGGGGTATTCCTTTATTTTTAATGCGTTTAAAAGGCCGGTTTTGAAACAGGCTATTTATGGTGTATTTAAGTGATAACTCCCTAACCTCAATATTGAATGGATTATACAAAAAAGTTACATGTATTGTCATGTAAGGTTAGAATGAGTGTATTAAAACAATTATTTTATTACACCTCACTCTTCCAAAATATAAATAAAAAAACTCACTGTCAAATATCTCTTCAGGTGAACTGGACAAACGACACAATCTCAGTCACACTAAATATTCCAACTCCCTTCTTGTTATCAGTGTGATGAAACATTTTGGAAATTCGGAAATTTGAGGTAAGATGTTATGGGACCAAACTGCTGAGGTCATCGGTCTCTAAGCTTACGCACTACTTAATCTAACTTAAACTAACTTACGCTAAGGACCACACACCCACACACACACACACACACACCATGCCCGGTGGAGGACTCGAACCTTCCACAGGGGGAGTCGCGCGAACCGTGTAAGATGCCCTAAACCGCTCGGCTACACCGCACGGCTGAAACATTTTGAAACTCCCTCGAACTCTGTTCGACGTTTAACACTCATTTAATCAAGCACATGCTCAGTGATTGGTCAGTGAGCCTAGGACACAGCCACCGGATTTTATGCCATTGGAAATAGGTCCAACTTGTGTATTAAGTATATCACTCTTACATCGAAACTGAGACCCTCTAGAGTCTGCAAGTTTATGATAGCCACTATGTTGTTTAAGCCATCGTTTTTTATTTTAAACTATAGTGATCTCAGACGCAGTAGTTTCGATCTATAGATATGAGTTTTGGTGTTAAGTTGAGCTTCGACGTCTATGGAGGGTGCGGAGAAAGCAGAAAGGAGAACTTTGCCGCCATGTTGCGGAGGCGCGTAAGAAGGATGATTTTTTTTCTGTCTGCTATAACATGATGAAACGCTAAACATGAGCGTATAAATTACATACGGTAGTAAGTGCCGCGCGGTGTAGCCGAGCTGTCTTAGGCGTCTTGTCACGGTCCGCGTGCCCCCCCCCCCCCCCCCCCTCCGTCAGAAGTTCGAGTCCTCACTCTGGCATGGGTGTGTGCGTCATCCTTACCGTACAAGTTAGTTCAAGTTGGATTAAATAGTGTATAAGCTTAGGGACCGATGACAGCAGTTTGGTTCCTTAAGACCTTACCACAAATTTCGAAATTTCCAGTAATAAAGTTATATGGAAGCATGTCATAGAGTTGTTCATGTTCAGACTCATTTTTATGCTATTTATTTTTCAGTTGACACACAGCACGAGTTCACCGCACTATTGTAGTGCTACAGCTGTTAGATCACTGCATTTGCAGTGACCGAAAACATAAGAAGTAGACAAGAAGTGTACCGATATGTACCGATAAAAAGTAGAAAGCCAAGCTCAATTTAGCATCAAACGATACAGGTATTTCAGTGTAAATGGCGGCACCGTACGCATCATGCCCAGTCTTTCTCTCTGTTTACCGGTTGCTGAACAACATACAGTGTTGTTTAATCAAGCAAGTCGACCACAGAAGAATCGTTAATCAGTGCTGTTTCTTTAAGGAAACATTTATGGAACCTTGAGAACATTGTCGTACAAGAATAACATCATTAACAGGAAACTCCAAAAAGGAAGCTACCGAGCCATAATACGATAGTATAACAATAGTACTCATTAATTTAACTTGCACGTGTAATTCTACACTGCGGTGACAAAAGCTATGGCTAGCGACATCCATATATACAGATGGTGGTAGTATCACGTACACAAGGTATAAAACGGCAGTACACTGGCGGAGTTGTCATTTGTGCTCAGGTGATTCATGTAGAAAGGTATCCGACGTGATTATGGTCGCACGACGGGATTAAACCGAGTTTAAACGCGGAATGGTAGTTAGAACTACACTCCTGGAAATGGAAAAAAGAACACATTGACACCGGTGTGTCAGACCCACCATACTTGCTCCGGACACTGCGAGAGGGCTGTACAAGCAATGATCACACGCACGGCACAGCAGACACACCAGGAACCGCGGTGTTGGCCGTCGAATGGCGCTAGCTGCGCAGCATTTGTGCACCGCCGCCGTCAGTGTCAGCCAGTTTGCCGTGGCATACGGAGCTCCATCGCAGTCTTTAACACTGGCAGCATGCCGCGACAGCGTGGACGTGAACCGTATGTGCAGTTGACGGACTTTGAGCGAGGGCGTATAGTGGGCATGCGGGTGGCCGGGTGGACGTACCGCCGAATTGCTCAACACGTGGGGCGTGAGGTCTCCACAGTACATCGATGTTGTCGCCAGTGGTCGGCGGAAGGTGCACGTGCCCGTCGACCTGGGACCGGACCGCAGCGACGCACGGATGCACGCCAAGACCGTAGGATCCTACGCAGTGCCGTAGGGGACCGCACCGCCACTTCCCAGCAAATTAGGGACACTGTTGCTCCTGGGGTATCGGCGAGGACCATTCGCAACCGTCTCCATGAAGCTGGGCTACGGTCCCGCACACCGTTAGGCCGTCTTCCGCTCACGCCCCAACATCGTGCAGCCCTCCTCCAGTGGTGTCGCGACAGGCGTGAATGGAGGGACGAATGGAGACGTGTCGTCTTCAGCGATGAGAGTCGCTTCTGCCTTGGTGCCAATGATGGTCGTATGCGTGTTTGGCGCCGTGCAGGTGAGCGCCACAATCAGGACTGCATACGACCGAGGCACACAGGGCCAACACCCGGCATCATGGTGTGGGGAGCGATCTCCTACACTGGCCGTACACCACTGGTGATCGTCGAGGGGACACTGAATAGTGCACGGTACATCCAAACCGTCATCGAACCCATCGTTCTACCATTCCTAGACCGGCAAGGGAACTTGCTGTTCCAACAGGACAATGCACGTCCGCATGTATCCCGTGCCACCCAACGTGCTCTAGAAGGTGTAAGTCAACTACCCTGGCTAGCAAGATCTCCGGATCTGTCCCCCTTGAGCATGTTTGGGACTGGATGAAGCGTCGTCTCACGCGGTCTGCACGTCCAGCACGAACGCTGGTCCAACTGAGGCGCCAGGTGGAAATGGCATGGCAAGCCGTTCCACAGGACTACATCCAGCATCTCTACGATCGTCTCCATGGGAGAATAGCAGCCTGCATTGCTGCGAAAGGTGGATATACACTGTACTAGTGCCGACATTGTGCATGCTCTGTTGCCTGTTGTTATGTGCCTGTGGTACTGTCAGTGTGATCATGTGATGTATCTGACCCCAGGAATGTGTCAATAAAGTTTCCCCTTCCTGGGACAATGAATTCACGGTGTTCTTATTTCAATTTCCAGGAGTGTAGATGCGTGGAACATTCAGTTCCATATGCCGCGAACCACAGTGTCAAGAGTGGGCCAAGAATACCAAATTTCAGGCATTACCTCTCACCACAAACAACGTAGTGGCCGATAGCCTTTACTTAACGACCGAGAGCAGCTGCATTTGCTTAGAGTTGTCAGTGCCAACAGACATGTAACGCTGCATGAAATAACCGCAGAAATCAATGTGGAGCGTACGACGAACGTATCCGTTAGGACAATGCGGCGGAATTTGGCGTTAATGGGCTATGGTAACAGTGCCTTTGCTAGCATCACGACATCGCGTGCCGCGCCTCTCCCGGGCTCATTAACGAATCGGTTGGATTCAGTGGCGTAGCGTGAGGGGAGACTTTGAGACTTAGTCTCCCCTGTATTCATGCTTAAAAAAGATGCAATAGTAATACATAGCAAAAATATAAACAACTTTCTACTAAGAGCACTAAATATGCGAAGACATCACTTTTGTAGACCGCGCCGCCGCACCCTGAGTATTGGTGTGTCTGCCTGCTTGAGACTCGATTGCTCTCAGTCTCTGCCTCCCTTGCCTCACCTGGCTCTGAGCGCCTGAGCGTTCTCGGCTCCCCTCCACTTTCCCTCTTCCACGAAGGCCGGTTCGCTGCACTTGCTAGCAGGTATCGAGACTAGTCTCTGCCGCTTCTGGTGTGTGTGTGTGTGTGTGTGTGTGTGTTTGAAGTTTACGGGCGCTAAACAGCGTGGTCATCAGCGCCCAAACGCATAAAAACAGGAACACATGCAGCGAAGGGACTAAGACAAACAGCGAACAAGGAGAACGGCTAAAACACACAGACCTGACGCAGTTACAAATCCTCACACACAGAGGTAAAACGACAGGAGAAGGGACACACTAAAAAGGAAAGGAAACACAAGGGAAAGAGAACAGAAACCGAAGGGAAACAAGGAGGTAATCGTGACTGGCTGACCTCTTACCTAAAACCCAGGTGAGCCAGTCACCCAGCAGCACATTAAAACCCTCTCCCTAAAATCCGAGGCAACAAATGGGACAGGACACAAAACCGTAAGACCTTAACTACAGTCGTTGCGTCATCTTGTAAAATAGAGGGCAAATCCGGTGGCAAGGAAACCACCGCCCTCTGGTTAGAGAATAAAAGACAGTCAAGTAAAATGTGGCGGACAGTAATCTGGACGCCACAACTCTGCCGCTTCTATGCTGGCTTTTAACACGGAAGTGAACAGTCGCGCGGTTTGTGTTCATAGTCATTCTTGTGTGATTTTAGTGCATGTTTCCGTTGTGTCGCCAACTTGAGTGAGCCAGCAACTGAACACTTTATAGAATTTTATTAAAAACGCCTTTTTCTACATTAACGTACGAAAAAAGTGCTAATTGAAGGAAAACGACCTACTCCTATACTCAGTGTAGTTTTAAGTGAAGCCAAACAAAAACGCACTTTTCAGACAGCCTGGCTGACTGCGAATGCAGTTAATAACATATTATATTGTTATATATGTCTAGTGTTTGGTGGTGAAAAGGAATGATGCAATGAGGGCATTTGTACAATAGAGAACTTCGACAGGAACGCACAAAAACATCAGACATCAAAACGTCACCTGCAGAACTAAGAATAATTTCAGTTATTGGGCGAAATCAGAATTGAGCACGCCCTGTCTGAAGCCGCTCGTCTGACAGCAATAAAATGCAACAAACAAGTTGCATCCAGCAGGAGAGTATTGGCTCGTCTTATTCAGACAATTGTATTTCTTTGTACACAAGAACTAGCCTTTCGCGGCCATCGAGAAGACGAATCCTCCAGCAACAAAGGTAACTATCTGGAATTGTTGGATTTACTAGCTCAAGGAGAGCAGTTAATCCGAGACCATCTGCCATCATCTTCAACCTTGAAAGGAACTTCTCCAGATATACAGAATGATGTAATAGACATGATAACTCTGGCAGTTAATGAGAAAATGAAATCTGAAATTCAGAACTGCAATTTCATTTCAATTCAGACATTAGACGTGTCATGCAAGAGTCAAATGAGTATAATATTCAGGTACTGTATTGCAGACAAAACTGAGGAAAGATTCGTTGGATTTCACGATGTTTCTGGAGATAAAACTGCTGATGGTTTGTCAAACATTATTCATGCAGTATTGAAAAAATGGAATGTGGAAGGAAAAGTGGTTAGTCGAACATATGATGGCGCTTCAGTAATGGCGGGAAGAGAAAGAGGACTACAACAATTGGTGAAGCAGAGCTGTCCCTATGCGCTGTTTATTCATTGTTACGCATACCAACTGAATTTGGTACTGTTACATGCCTCCAAAATCATACGACAAGTACGCATGTTTGTAAGTGATCTTACTGCATTCCATTCGTTTTTCAACAAATCATCAAAACGAACTGTATTGCTAACTGAGACAGGATTTAAACTGCCCCATGCAAGCAACACTCGCTGGAACTTTCGTTCCAGGACAGTTTCAACATCTAGTCATTTCTCAGGGCTATATAGCGTTTTTAATTACATATTTGATGATACAGACTCTCAGTGGGACCCAGAATCTTTGAGCTGTGCTGTGGGAATGAAACGACGGATGGATGATCCTACGATTGTCTACTTGCTTTGATTCTACCGAGGGTGCTTTGTTTATGTTGATCATCTCTTTAATGTTCTTCAGTCAAAATCTGTCAGTATAACTGCTTGCCACGACGAAATAAGAACTGTTTTGAGAAACTTACGACAGTTAAGAACGGAAACATTCGTTGATGAATGCATTAAATGCAGCTTGTATTTGAATGACAACTTATCATTATGCGACAGTCAAAAGACATCTCTCAGGGCACTCACTTACGAGATACTGGATTTGCAAATTGTTCAGATGTAAAGAAGGTTTCAAGACTTACCCCAAATTCAGTTTGTTGAACTTTTGAACGAAAAGTGTTTCCCGAACTATCAAAAAGAATTCCCAAAGTTGAAACTGCTTCAATTATTAGAACAGTACCCTTTTTTCAAACAAGAACAACTTGAAAATGAACTGTGAACATATACGCTGATGAGAAAAAACACTTATCTCCAAGAATCCTCTTAAAGTACATTGTCAACAATGATTTAGACTCAGTTTATGAGGAAACAACGAAGTTCCTGCGTTTGGTTTTGACCCTACCCGCAACTACAGCAAGTAGTGAACGAAGCATGAGTATTCTTAAACGAGTTCAGAATTATTTAAGGAATTCAATGTCCAACATCCGACTGTCGTGTTTGAGCATGTTAGCAATAGAAAAGACACTACTTGGAGAGCTATCCAGTGATCAGATCTTTGTAGACCGAGTTATAGACATATTCGTGGAAAGAAAAGACTGGCGCATAGCACTTGTGTAAAAGAAAATATAAGTGCTTCTTCTCTTGCTGCTTGAGTTCTACAAATTTGTCATCGTTTCTTGAACAAGTTAGTTATTATTATTATTATTGGCGGTGGTAGTAGTAGTGGTAATAGTAATAGTAGTAGTAGTAGTAGTAGTAGTTGTTGTTGTTGTTTTATTTGATGCGTTTTGTTTCATTTGTTTAAATTATTGTTTATTGTACTATTTTGTCTCCCTATAATAACTGCAGAGTCTCCCCAACCATTCCAACCACGCTACGCCACTGGTTGGATTCTAGATGACCTGAAAACCTTGGCCTGGTCAGATGAGTTCAGATTTCAATTGGTAAGAGTTGACGGCAAGGTTCGAGTGTTGCCCAGACACCACGGAGCCATGGACTCAAGTTGTCAACAAGGCACTGTGCAAGCCATTGGTGCCTCCACAATGATGTGGGATGTGTTTACGTGGAATGAACTGGGTCCCCTGGTCCAGGTGAACCGGTCATGGACTGGAAATGGTTATGTTCGGCTACTTGTAGACCATTTGCAGCCATTCATGGACTACGTGTTCCCAAATAACAATGTAATTTTTATGGATGACAGTGCTCCATATCGCTGGGCCCCAATTGTTGGCGACTGGTTTGAAGAACATTCTGGACAATTCGAGCGAATGATTTGGCCACCCAGATAGCACGACATGAATCCCACTGAACATTTATGGGACGTATTCTAGAGATCAGTTCACGCGCAACATTCTATACCCGCAACACTTTCGCTGTTATGGACAGCTATAGATGCAGCATGGCTCAATATTTCCGCAGGGGACTTCCATGACTTGTTGAGTCCATGCCACGTCGAGCTCCTGCCTTCGCTAAGCAAAAGAAGCTCAGACACGATATTAAGAGGTATCCGATGACTTTTGTCACCACAGAGTTGGTTCACTTCGCATTTTTATACTTCATAACTTGTTAAGGAAACACACATAGATAATTCAGCCTTTTGACATGACATTTAACATTCATTTTTAACATTATGGGAATAGCTTCTTAACAATTAAGCCCCATGGGTTTTCTGATATTGACTCCAGCGTTTCGTTCGACTATCTTTTTTAGTACAGTTTATTTTTTCTGACAGATCAATCAATATTGTCGCAAAGTCAGGTGGGGCACCCTGTATGTCTTGTGGTTACGAACTGTAATAATAAAGAGCTTGTCATCTTATTAGAAAATACGTAACTTACTATAAAAGCTAAGAAGACAGAGCAGAGTCATTATTTTCATTTCCCCTGGGGGTTTTTATGATCTGGCATTGAAAAAATATACTTCTTGCTGTCGAGCTTGTTGACATCTAAGTCAAAATGGTTCAAATGGCTCTAAGCACTATGGTACTTAACATCTGAGATCAGTACCCTAGACTTAGAACTACTTAAACCTAACTAACGTAAGGACATCACACACATCTATGCCCGAGGCAGGATTCAAACCTGCGACCGTAGCAGCAGTGCGGTTCCAGACTGAAGCGCCTAGAACCGCTCGGCCACAGCGGCCGGCTCATCTAAGTCAGACAATGAATAATCCCGCCGGAACTTCCGAGCGGACAGAGCACTCGTTCTCTCGATCAGGAAGTCAATACAGCCTAGGTTCGAGCCCACCTCGTGCCGTAACGAACAGAGCTGGGGAGATAGTTTGAATTTGGTTTGTCTTGGTATGTCACTCTCTTCTTGGTATGTCTTGGTAAATGATTGACTGGTTCCCCAGTTCTACTTCAGTAACACAACGCACCCAAATTAAAAAGCTATCACACAATAAATCAAACTGATCGCAGACGGATGGGGTACATACCTTTTCTTCCCTTAGAAGAATGGAAGGGAGGATAGTTGTGTCAGGAAAGGCAACTGGCCAACAAGTGTACTGACAATACCCAGGACTGTATAACAAATAACGAGCCTATCCAGTAAAAGAAACGGGAAAATGCGAGAGAAAAGAAAAAAAGATGAAGACAGAACTGTTGTGCCTTTTTCCCTCAGTAAAAATAAATAAACTAATAAATAAATAAAAGCTGAAAAGCTCTCAGAAGTCAAAATAACTGTTCTGCAAGCTCAAACATTGTACGAGACGTGTACATGCAAAACGAGAAAATTGAACTTCGCACTGCCCACCACGTCACATCAAAGACGGTGAACAATGATAGTGCTGCCAATTGCAGCGACAGACCATTCTATTCTACGTTCTGTGAGCACGGAAACCCTGACGTAAAGCGCTACTTGGACTTTGCAGGGTCCTGAACATACCACATTCCTTCGCGTGACAATAGATTCGTTAAATTCAGCTCCCCAGTTACGAAGTCCTGGCGACATATATTATAGCGAGCCTGTGCCTTTGCCTGCTTTTGACAATCGTTACAGCAACCGTCTCACCCTTTCTCCGAGTCACTTTACATAATCATATAACGAATCGTCATTTTATTCTTGCACCTGAGAAAATTCTGTTTTAATGGGAGTGAAGCAGAAGCACTGCCGAACATACTCGAATCGATTCCTCGCCCACAGTTGCCGAGTTCAGCTGAGTGGAGCTGAAAAATATAATACATTTTCCGGCGATGAGACTCAAGTACGAGGTACTTCATTCTAGCCCAGGCCTAGTTAACTGCATACAGTTTTTATGCTACTCTTCACTCTCACTCTGTCACTCGTGTCCCGGTTTAAAGAGTTCACTGACGTACAACTATTGTAACTGGTCCTTGATAACACGTATACTGGCACTAGGACGAAGTTGACGTCGGGAATGGTCCCACACGTGTTCTGTCGGGGACAGATCTGAGACCTTGCTGACCACGGGAGTAACTCAACATCATGCAGACAGTTCGCAGAGACGTTTCCTATGTGTAGACGAGGGTTGTCCTGTTGAAAAATGGCACCGCAATACTGTGGTATAGCAGGTGATGATGCAGTATGACCGTGACGTACCGTTGTGCCGTCATAGTTCCCTCCATCACCACTAGCCGTGACTTGAAGTCATATCGGACGCCTCTCCACACCACGATGCTAGGCATAACACCACTATGTCTCTCCAAAACTTTGGAAGATTGGAACCTCTCTCCAGGTTCGAGCCATACTCATCGACGATGGTCATACGAGGTAGTACAGAATAGCCATGCGATACCGTTTATGAGCAATCCATACATTCCGGTCACGACAGCACCCCATAGGCAGCTGTTTGTTTTGTATTAACTGCAGTCCACGCATAGGGCGGTAATTGCCTAGTCTGGCTGTTACTAGTCTCCGACCAATGGTCCGGGACGGCACAGAATGTAGCAGAGAGCCCATTACTTATTCTCGGATGGCAGGCGCCGATGTGAAAGGGTTAAGATGCGCATGGTACGGGGAACCTTTCTTGAGATGATCAGATCTGGTCCTCCAGAACTTTGACGAAAATCATTCCTGCTATCACGTTCCTATGCTGTTCAACATCGGACGACTGTCACATCTGAAGTCTGGATAACGCACGATTCGACCAGCTCACCAAATGGAGACCCATAATGGGGCTGCTTTCAAACTATGTCAGTTGCTGAAAACACTATCTCATACGAGTATGCTGCATCTCCATGTGCTTCACAGTGACCACTGAACATCTGACTCTGTTCACGTCCTTGAGTAACCCACCAGGCCTAGAAACAACACTAAACACGAACAACACTAATGCATTCTGCTGGCCGTTCTGCCTGTCACAGGTCATTGCAACTCCAGTCGTTTACATACCAGCCAATGGTGTGTATGTTCACGAAGTTACATTTCCAGCAGACCATATCTTCTGGGTGCTTCTCTTTTTTTGCAAGGCAGCGTCTACATGGTTACATATACCGATGTAAATATCCAGTTATCACCACTGTCATCACCATCATCTCCCTGCAAGGATTAGACGTTGCAATCATGTGCTCTGGTCTCTTATTATCGATCCATCCATCTCTTATGAGTTCTACCTAGTTCTCTCTTTCCAGTTGACCGATAAGTTGCTACCTTTCTTGGCAATCTATTTTCTGTCATTGTATAAACATGACACTTCCATTTCATTCCGTTCTCTTCTATTTTGTCATAAACCGAAAATTTTATTAAATCTGATCGTATTGTTTCATCCATGTTTTATCCATTTTAATACAGCCTCTTACATATCTTATGAATTTCATATCTGTTGATTGTATAAGTGATTTTTTTTTGTTAGTTTCTATGATTCGGAACCATATACAGGAGCAGGTACAGCCATAATTTTATAATATTTCTTTTCTGTTTCCTTTCTTGTTTTTCTTCCCCAAGTTCTCCCAACTGTTCCGCAGATGGCTTGATATTTATTAACCTTTTTCTCAACATCTGTGTCATAGTTGAAACTAATACCACATCCTAGATAACTGAAGTGGGATACTTGTAAAATTTCCTCATTTATTATTATTTTCGATCTGACTGGATTCTTTCCTTTGAAAGTCGTCATCTTCGTCTTATTTGCAGATACAGTTAAGTTGAAACATATTGCGTTTGGCTCAATTTACATACTGCTCTTTGTAGATTATTTTCTGCTTTCTGTATAATTATCTGTCATCAGCATATAACAGAGTATTTAGCGGCACGCTAGCTCCTAAGTGCATTTCATCTTCCCACGTAATAACTAGGCAGTCCGCGACTCGTGGTCGTGCGGTAGCGTTCTCGCTTCCCACGCCCGGGTTCCCGGGTTCGATTCCAGCGGGGTCAGGGATTTTCTCTGCCTCGTGATGACTGGGTGTTGTGTGATGTCCTTAGGTTAGTTAGGTTTAAGTAGTTCTAAGTTCTAGGGGACTGATGACCATAGATGTTAAGTCCCATAGTGCTCAGAGCCATTTGACCCAATAACTAGGCCGTTAATACGCAAATTAAACAAAATGAGTGATACACTGCACCCTTGTCGAAGACACTGATTTATTAAAATTTCATCTGACACTTTCGAAACCGAATTTATAACTATTTTTATATTTACATAGAGACTCTTTACAATATTAATAAGATTTCTTGAAATACCTTTAACTTCCAACATTTTTCATAAAAGAGGTCTTATTACCTAATCAACGGCTTTCTCAAAATCAAAAAATGCTAAATGTGTTTGTAAGCCAAATTCCCGACGTTTTTCAATAATTTGTATATCATAAATATATTATCATTACATGAACGTCCCTCTACGAAGCCTGATGTGCGATACAAAATGAAATCAAATTTTGGTATTGGAGTCTTTTAGGTAGATTCCTATGATCTGATAAATACTTAAGGGGAGGTTTACTATCTTCTGGTTCAAAAAAATCGATTTTTTTGAAATTGCATTTTTGGATCCATTAAAGTCTTTAGAATCCACCCCTGAAACGGTTTTTACGAGTACAGAACGGAAATGTTTGTTATTCGCGGTTGAACAAAACAATGCACCTGCCTGAAATCGGCCTTTTTTACGCACCAGTTTCTTTCTACATCTACATCTACATTTATATTCCGCAAACCACCCAACGGTGTGTGGCGGAGGGCACTTTACGTGCCACTGTCATTACCTCTCTTTTCTGTTCCAGTCGCGTATGGTTCGCGGGAAGAACGACTGCCTGAAAGCCTCCGTGCGCGCTCGAATCTCTCTAATTTTACATTCGTGATCTCCTCGGGAGGTATAAGTAGGGGGAAGCAATATATTCGATACCTCATCCAGAAATGCACCTTCTCGAAACCTGGCGAGCAAGCTACATCGCGATGCAGAGCGCCTCTCTTGCAGAGTCTGCCACTTGAGTTTGCTAAACATCTCCATAGCGCTATCACGGTTACCAAATAACCCTGTGACGAAACGCGCCGCTCTTCTTTGGATCTTCTCTATCTCCTCCGTCAACCCGATCTGGTACGGATCCCACACTGATGAGCAATACTCAAGTATAGGTCGATCGAGTGTTTTGTAAGCCACCTCCTTTGTTGATGGACTACATTTTCTAAGGACTCTCCCAATGAATCTCAACCTGGTACCCGCCTTACCAACAATTAATTTTATGTGATCATTCCACTTCAAATCGTTCCGCACGCATACTCCCAGATATTTTACAGAAGTAACTGCTACCAGTGTTTGTTCCGCTATCATATAATCATACAATAAAGGATCCTTCTTTCTATGTATTAGCAATACATTACATTTATCTATGTTAAGGGTCAGTTGCCACTCCCTGCACCAAGTGCCTATCTGCTGCAGATCTTCCTGCATTTAGCTACAATTTTCTAATGCTGCAACTTCTCTGTATACTACAGCATCATCCGCGAAAAGCCGCATGGAACTTCCGACACTATCTACTAGGTCATTTATATTTATTGTGAAAAGCAATGGTCCCATAACACTCCCCTATGGCACGCCAGAGGTTACCTTAACGTCTGTAGACGTCTCTCCATTGATAACAACATGCTGTGTTGTGTTTGCTAAAAACTCTTCAATCCAGCCACACAGCTGGTCTGATATTCCGTAAGCTCTTACTTTGTTTATCAGGCGACAGTGGTGAACTGTATCGAACGCCTTCCGGAAGTCAAGGAAAATAGCATCTACCTGGGAGCCTGTATCTAATATTTTCTGGGTCTCATGAACAAATAAAGCGAGTTGGGTCTCACACGATCGCTGTTTCCGAAATCCGTGTTGATTCCTACGTAGTAGATTCTGGGTTTCCAAAAACGACATGATACGCGAGCAAAAAACATGTTCTAAAATTCTACAACAGATCGACGTCAGAGATATAGGTCTATAGTTTTGCACATCTGCTCGACGACCCTTCTTGAAGACTGAGACTAGCTGTGCTCTTTCTTTTCCAATCATTTGGAACCTTTCGGAGGAACGAGTAATTGTACCGGTGCTTGGGAGTAAACACACAAAATTCAAATGAAAGTTTGGAAGTTAGCCCCCAAGCATTTGCATTCTCCATCAGGTTACCCTCCATTCAGAAGCTGTTGCACGCAGCGACCGTTGTTTTGCATTCTGGTGCGAAGACTGTAAAGATTGCGACTTTCCTGGCAGTGGGCAGCTTCAACGAAGGGTAGTGAGCAATTCTGAAGACCACGACAAAGATGGACGTCACCCTGGGACTCTATTCGACCCAGTTCGCCAAGCATTCGGACGAGCACCGGATTCAAGCGGCCGAAAACCGCTTGACACCGGCCGTACGAGGAGCTCTGGAGCAGCGCAGGATGGCCCAGATCGAGCAGAACGCTCTCTATGAGGAAGAGGAAGGACTAGTTTATGGACCCGGAATAGCAGATTGAACGTACGTTGCATAATATTGCATTTATATGTAGTCAAAACTTCAAACACGTTTATCTCGAAATGACGGTTTTTTATCGCGCGGTGCGCGGTATGGTAACTTCAAATCTACTGAAGCGATTGGCATGATTCTTTGTTTCCGACGAAGCTAACTAAATTGTCTACGAGTTGTACCACTTTTATTCCGATCCATCAACTACAAATATTTTTACTTGACCGACGAAGTCGAGAAATCAATGAAAAAACCCTATTTTATTTCAAATGGCCGCCATTTTGATTCCTATGGTCCAAATAACTTAAGCGAGGTACAACTCTTAAAGAATCTTATATACTTCATTACGTCAACTCAATTTTGATTTCAGAAGAGCCGGCTGACCTGTGAGATACCGCGCGTGGAGGTCTACATCGAAATTTTGTTTCGTTCCATCGGCACTTCCGCCTTTGCTCTTCGATAATTCCGATCGAAAAAATTCCAGTCTTTAGAGGAAATATCAATAAACATTTTGACCAAATTCCACATTGATATCTATAACACGTCCCGAGAAAAAATTCTCAAAAAACATGCTTTTTCGGGACAAAGATAGTAAACCTCCCCTTAATATCATTCGTGAATGTGAGGACAGTAACGGATGTAAGTATTTGTACATTCAGCTGATTTAGCCTGCAGTATAAAACTGTTTGCTGTGATCGATAGTTAGTGCATGTAGATATTACGTAATTTAAATCGGCTTCTTCTTCATTATCATCACTGTACATTGAGGAATGCAAACTTTAATTTTATAGAGGTGATTACAGTTAATATTCATGTCTATTCGTATTATAGATATGTGGCGCCACTTACTTACTCTGACTTCAACACACCACGGTTTCGTCTGCTGTTCCGGCGAAATACGGGCATAAAATCCCGGCTGCAGCTGGAAACCGGAAGTGACAGTTGTTTACCAATTCTGTGGACATGGTCTTTTACTTGCAAACGAGTCGAGGGGCTGTGAATTAATGGTGGGGCTGCGGTGCGCTATTTTTGTTCGGTGACAATAAAAGCCAGAGCCGTATCGTGCCGCATCCGGCAATCCCTGGGCGCGTTTTTTGTTTCCCCACGCGTCGCTGCCCTCTTCTCTGCTCGCCATGACCTCTTTTTTTGTGCGGCTGCGGATGAGAGGCCTCTAGTCTCGCTAGCGGCAGCCTCTGTTCAAACTTGCCTCTTCTGTCAATGGCAAGGCCGTTTTAAGGTCGCTCGGGACCCGTAACACTGATCAACTGCAGGGGCCCCATTCAACAGTACGTACTCATATTTTTCAATTGTACTGTTTCACTCCCGTAAAATTTGCAAAATTAATGGCTGATAAAAAGTCATCCCAAATTAATACTAACAATCAACTGCCCAGCTCTGTACTGTTTTTGGATGTGTGATCTGCGGAATAAAACGCGAAATCACTTAAATCACCACAGTACGAAAGTCTACAAGAAATTACTCCGAAACCTCAGTGGAGATAAAGAAATAAGTTAATAATTATCTCATCAATTTACTTTTACAGCCCTACAATGCCGAAGCGAATCTCAATATCACTGTGAATGCAGCATGGTGGCGAAACGCAGTGACGATGCTCGCAGAAATCTGCGCCCTTCAGCAAAGCTGTCCTTCAGAATATTCTGACCTTGGACAGCAGATTGCCGTGCACAGACTACTAAATCTGAATGCTGTCTTGTAGCTACTCTACACACAACAACTCCAAGCTAGAACGGCGAAATTCAGAAACGTCTCAACGAGAAAAGTGTAACGAGAGAAGTCCTCTCAAGATCACTGTATGATACGTAATAGATGAGAACAACAAGTACAGTGCCTTAACTGCTCTGAAAATACAAGTTCGCCTGAGAGCAAAGACAGCAAGTCCGTCCGTCGTCAACAAGAGCTGACACGGAAGACGTCCGTTCCTCAAGAACGTCCATATGGAAGACTCTCTCAAAATTGCTGCCTCTCCAGCAAAACTGTACATTCACCCTCTATGCTAATTCTTCCGACGCCGACCAAGCGTTGGGTTTTTGGCATCGAAACTTCTAGAATCTGTCCCTGCTTTTCCGTCTAAAAAATATTTCACCAATCGGTGACCACTCGATGAAGAATTCGCAGGAAGCAGCCTGGCATGCATGAGCGCCGAGTTAACGGCTGTTGGTACAACTGTGTCGCTGAAGTCGTCGACACACGGACCGTGCTGTCGAACGTCAACGTTGAAACTATGCGACTTGCGCGTACGGTACGTGGGCGCCAAGGTGGTATACGCGATCGCAACACGCCCCAGCAGCTGTTGTCGGCTGTATCTGGTTCGTAAATCACTCTGTTTACGAAATGGATGTGTGTTGATTCCTATATTAGCTCTATTGAAACGTACTTTCTTACCTTGTCCATATGCTAGTCAGGTTGTTCTGTCCGTATTATACATAAATAAAAACTTCAATATCCGTGAAAATATTATAAGGCAAAAAGGAAAGCACCATGCCCAGTCAACAAAGATATGGGCTTATAAAAGTTACATTATAAATAGTACGACAAAAATTTAGAATAGTTCTCCACATAAGATAAAAATTACTTCATCATTCTCACTTTTTAGTAAAACACTAAGATCATTCTTACTTGATCAGTGTTCCTACTTAGCAGCAGAATCTCTACAACATGTGAATTACAAAACTTAAAAGAAAAAAAACGGCAAAATAGCTTACTGCAATTAGTGCAAGGTGTCCTGCAGATTAAGCAAATCGAACAAACTCACTCCTCAAAAAGAGCGCACTTATTTTTACAAAACATCGAATATTATAGTACGTAATTGTATTACACTAATAAAAAAGTATCAGAACCTATTAAAACCCAAAGGCTAGAAAAAAATATCTGGATGTAGTGGGATGCGAACCGCTAACATACCCACTTCGTCACGATCCTGTGACGCTACTCATTATGCTATATATATATATATATATATATATATATATATATATATATATATATATATATATATATATATATATATATATATTTTAGTGTGGCACTCTAGCACTTTTTTCCTTTTGTTTAGGTAGAATGAATGGTCTAGGGGCAAAGAGGCAGGGATCATTTTACGAGACCTGGCCACGATGTCTCCTTGGCCATACAGGAGCATATGGAAGGGTTAAATGACCACAGCAGAATATTCATTAATTTACTGACAAAAAGTAAATCCGCCTTTTCCATAACTTGTCTTTGAAAAAAAGAAAACAAACACAAAGTTACACTCCCGTAACACGCACATGCGGCGCCGATAGTCCACGGACACCACCGCCCTATCTTCATGGCATATCTTCTCGTAATGTCGTGTAGATACTGTTATCTGTTCATCTCCTACGTGTGAATCTATCAAATTTATCTCCCGTAATGAATAATTCAGCTACGGGGCGGAGCGTGGGAGATGCTCCGCAAGAATTTCGAGAAGTGTTGACTGTACTTAGGGTTCTTCACAACAGTACAATGACGAGCGTTTAAACAGTTACAAAAATTCGTGAGCCCTATGAAACCACCTCCTAAGAAATAATGAATCGCGTGACCTGTGATCCACGTGACAGTGTCGCGTTTCGTCCTCGGGTAACAATCAGTGTCCGGTTAGAGCAGAGTGCGTGAATCGACGTAAGAGGTCGACATTCGTAAAAAGAGAGCCAAAATTTGACGCACAAAATACCAGATCTCTTCCACAGGCCCACAATGCAGCCGGTGTTCGTCTGTATCCTGAACGTTGCAGTTCACACATAAAAGCGAATCTGCACGATGGATCCTACGCAGTCTCCTTCGAGTAATCTGTTTTCTCTTCACCGTCAAGTACCAGGTCGAATGTACGTCTGAATCTACCGTTACCACGTTGACAGTGTACCACACTACGATAGGACATGTCAGTTCGACGACAGACGACACTAGGTGACCGGCGGCGAAGTAGTGTGCGACAGATATCACTGGTCGTTGGTAAGCGAGAGACAGGAGGAACGTCCCGTAGGTAGCTATACGGCAGATAAAACCTCCCAAAGTGGGAAAGTGGCACCGGTATCGAAGTAAGCGCCATCGGAGGGTCAAGGGAACATGGTACCAGTGCCTCCATCAGTAAGCCCGTGAGGCTGGTCGGACATCGCTGTCAAACCTTGAGGTGCATACCAACGTATGGGGCCATTGCTCGGTCATGAACATTGATAAGGTCAAGTTCGCCCCGTTCCTTAGGAAGAGTGAGGGAGTCGTGTCGAACATTAAGTATCATTCCAACGCTGACAAATGAACTGAGGTTCCGAGCTATGTGTTTAGGCATCGGTAGGGTTTGCGCTACATGCGCAATTCGTAATGCCTGATACACATGAATAAGTTCGGTCCTTTGATGAAGGTCCAAAGCACGGAGACGATGATCCATACGTCTAGCATGGATATGTTGCAAGAGGCTCAAATTAATTAAGGTTCGTAGTGCATGATATGTCGTCCAAGACAGCGGATTTTATCGCACAGTCTGAGTGGGGAGCGTTCCAGTGGCAATATTCAAGTCCATCGATTTATATACATTTACACGAAGCTGCACCATAAGTGGCTAACGAATCCAGAGCTCTGCGTACATCAAAGAGTTAACATCAGATCGTCTGTATACGCAGTGCACCTAAAAATGAAGACACCAAGAGACAAACCCATGAGGGGGTGTCACAGACAGCACAACAAAGGTTCTAATGCTAAAGCGTACGGTACTGCTGATAGGGCTAAGAGGCATCCCTGCCCAGCAGAACGGCGAATCTGCAAGGTGTCCAACAGTCTGTCGTTGGCAAGCACTTTCGATGCTGCGCCACATAGAAGACGGAGCAACACCTCGACGAAAGAGCCCGGGTAACACATTTTCTGAAGAACAACAGTGAAGTACATATGATTGACGCGATCAAACGCTTGACTGAAGTCTATCGCAGCAGCGCTCCCGCTACACGACGTACCTTAGCGAGGGCAATCAGTTCCCTGAAGTGGAACAGGAAAGCGCGGATATGACACATCCCAACCACCGATGCCTGATCCATTAATAGGACACGAGACGTGTTAAGCCGAATCCGAGCTGCCAGTAGACATATGAAGATTTTCATATAACAGTTCAACAAAGTTAATAGTCGGTAATCCGTAATACGTGATCTTCCACGAGGTTTACGGATTGGAATAGTGACACCCTCCACAAAGGTAGGCGGAAGTTGCACCTCTAGCATCATGAGCTCTTGACTTATAGTAGTTCAATAGGGTACCAATAGCCTCTGGAACGTCCTATAAAACTCCAAGGGTAAGCCATCCGGTCCTGGTGACTTAATGGGTGCCGCTTTTCCTATGGCATCCAACACTTCTTCTTCAGTCACCGGTTCTAGGAGTTCCTGCTGGAGTTCCGGTGTAACCGTGGTGTGCGTCAAACCAGCAACAGGAGCAATGATCTCTGGATCAGATCTCTTCTGTGCGTACAGGTGAGAATAATGGGAAAAGTACGCATAGCTTATGTGTCTTTGCGTGACATTACTGACGCCATCTTCTGCCGTCACCTTATGGATCAATAACCTGTGTCTGCGCTTTCTTTCCATGGCTATATGGTACATGGAGGGCCGTTCGTTGGCGATTCCGACCGTTTGACGTGTACGAATAATGGTACCTTCCAAGTGTCGACGCGTCAACGTTACAATCTTTGCTTTTGCTCGGTTGACAGTCATCTGGCGGTCCAGTGATGCAGGCATAACAGAACAGTCCCTGAAGATGGCGTAATAGAACTCTGTAGTGCTGCGCCTCCATGAGCTGGTTTCTCTACTAAACGTCTTCAAGGTGCGTCGAAGGCTCAGCTTCACACTGCCAGCCGCCACTGTAAAGCAGACGTAAACGCTCCTCGTCGTCGTAGGCACAGTCTCCATGTGTCTCACACCGCCGCTTGACGTCCCGATGAAGTCAGACGAGCGGTGTTACATTTCCACGGGCTGCGGCTTCGCCACACCTGTTGGCGTCGAATCGTGATGGTACACATGTAAGCAGTTTGGTCAGTAAATGCTGCTGGCCACAACTCTGCTGCCGTGACCGCTTCCATGAGTGAGCGGGAAGTACACATCCTGTCAATTCTGCTAGACGAATGTTCCGTGAAGTGCGTGAAAGCCGGTCTTGTTCAAATGTTCAGATGTGTGTGAAATCTTATGGGACTTAACTGCTAAGGTCATCAGTCCCTAAGCTTACACACTACTTAACTTAAATTATCCTAAGGACAAACACACACACCCATGCCCGAGGGAGGACTCGAACCAGCCGCACAGTCCATGACTGCAGCGCCTTAGACCGCTTGGCTAATCCCGCGGAAAGCCGGTCTATCACCATAGATGATGTCCCAAGTGTCCACACAACCAAGCTCGCGAATGACAACGCAGAGTACTGGGCAATGGGAATGGTCAGGCATTTGGGCCTTGGGAAATGGTATATAATTAAAATCGCCCTCAGTCACCATGTCATCTACCTTGCCTTGGCATAAGTGCTTTAATTTCTCAGTAAAGAATAGCGGAAGTTCACGCCTCTTGCTGGTACCGGACGGTGCGTAAATATTGACGATATGTATCCCTAGGACCACAAGCGCCATTCCTCTGGCATTCGGTACGTAATGTACATGTGCCGCTATTAAACCTTCCTTGATAAGTACTGCGACGCCAATGCCCGTATCCGACGCATGTGATATGCATATCGTGTATCTAGAGATGTCCAGGACGCCAAGAACGTATACCTCTTGCAATAATGCCACGTCAATGTCGGCCGCATGAAGTGTGTCGCCGCTCTCAGTATACGCAGTGGTGGTCAGCCCAACGCCACCTTGTCGCCTCTATTATCATGCTTTCAGCAGGAAAAGGGGGGGGGGGGGGTAATGTATAACTCCCCGTCTTCTGCAAGTGATGTGCCAGCCAAACAGTCTGTCTTCCACGTCATCCGCCCACGTGTCACCGGAAAGAGGCTATCGTTGTGTCACATCGGCTACCAAAGAGGCCCTTGTCGTGATCCCTCGCGGCCTCGACGGTGTTCCAGGGCCCCCTAAATCTCCGAACGGGTGTCCAGGAGAAGAATAATCCATCGTCTCAGTTGCTAAAGAGGGAGCAGTGTTGGTCGACGCCTCTCATAGCAGGAGCATCCACAACACTGTCGAAACCAGTACGATTGTATGTATCTGTCCGCAAGAGACAGTCGTCAGACAGCGTCCGTCGGCGTTTATTGTGCTTGCGGATCAAACCACTGCTTCTACAAGTGCGTCTCCGTGTCAGAATCTGAGAATAGATACGTCTGCTCTGCGCTTTCCGAGAGGAACACTTGGGTTGACACGACTCGTGGATCAACATCCATCCGCTTGTTGTATGGTGACAGTTGATGTTCGGACTTATCTGGCGACTCCATCTGCAGTGAACGGGCGGTATGTGTCTTATCAATAGCGTGTCCGTCTGTCTACGGTGGTACCCTACCCCGATCCCCACCGCCAGACGTCGTAGGTGCCGTCATTTGTGAATAAGTAATTAGTAGAATCGAAGAAGGAACATGTTGTACCACGCTTCTCCCGATGGAACCTGAGTGATCCGCCGCTGCAAACAATCAGAGCGAACATGACCCACCTGTCCACATCCTGAGCATGTGCGCGGTTGTCCATCGTACATGATAATTGCACGACAACCGACAATGTCTAAGTATGTAGCAACATACTTCGTGAGTTCGATTTTGACCTGTCTTACTCCACTGAGTATGGGATACTTCTCAGCCATGTGGCTGATGACATCCCGTAGTGCTTAAGAGCGGAGATAACGGACTCGACGGGTACCTTAAAAGATAGCTCGACTACACGGAGGGTCCCCCTGCCTAGGCCCTCATGTCTGCATGTTCAGCGATAACAGCGCTGATACTGAATGTCTATTTGAGCGTCTAAACTACAGTTTGCCAGCAGCACCGGTAACTACCTTCGTGCACGCTTCTTCGTTAATCATCTTAACACTGACTACACTGTCTGTGAGCGAGAAGGGAATACCAATGATGTCCTGTGGATCTAGACGTAGTTCCTCACGCAAAATATTTTCTACTTCATATGCTCGCGGCCGTGGATATTCGGCTTGGAACGTATTCTTAATAGTGTTCTTCCTGTAGGAAGTTGCCATTTTACTTCAATGAACTTATAGTAAGCGACTCGCGCTCGCGTGAGATAAACGAACTCGCGTACTCAACTAGATCGGAGAGACGCTAAGCAATCGTCCTGGCCACTCCGTCGCTGACGGCCAACTGTCTAAAGCGACCGTGACTATGGGCTGACTATATCTACCTTGTTACCACGACCTGAAAGGTTTAATCGCAGTTATATTATTAACTTAAATTTAATTATAACAAATTTACACCAAGAACAACGCATTTTAATGGCTCCTCAACACGCCGTTGACTTCAAACGGCATACCCTCATAATACGCAAGTTATAATAATTATTTTACCTCAAATAGGACGTTTCTCTTCATTTTATTTCAACGAATCATACAATTAACGGCGGATTTTCGAGAGCTCCTCTGTTAGCTGGTGCTCAGAAACACCATACGGGCTTCAACTGAAAGCCAATATGGCGCCTCACAACTCTGCATCGAAAGGACATAGCGTGCATGTGACGTAGATGGCGTTTTGCCATCTCATTGGTCAACGTTAAAACGCGCGTTGAGAACAGCTGACTTGCGAGATATTGCTCTGCGCGTTCGTAAAGACTATTCCACGCTGTGAATTCAGAAACTCGGCACGCTCAACGCTCAAAATTCGTATGCACGGTCCGTGTGCCGACGGCTTTAGGACATTCCAAACTCCTTCTGTATAGTTCAACGAGATTTCCACGCACGGCTGCAAGACGCCGACCGAGTTCAGGTGCACATTGTGTCTGTGCTCTCTTAAGCCAGTCCGTGAGGTCGCCGACTGCTCTAACACGAAAGGACTCTGAGTCAACCAGATTGTCTCTGTGGGTCCTCCCCCGGTAAGCTAGACTGGGAAACTGCATTTGAAAGCTGTGCCATCTCATCCCCGCACTACGTACCACTTCTAGGTTGGCGAGGTCTGCCCATACACACACTGCAAGTCGTATGTCCGGAAAAATTTTGAAAATTTGTGGTAAAATGGTTCAAATGGCTCTGAGCACTATGAGACTTAACATCTGAGGTCATCAGTCCCATAGGACTTAAAACTACTTAAATCTAACTAACCTAAGGACATTACACACAGCCATGCCCGAGGCAGGATTCGAACCTGCGACCGTAGTTATCGAGCGGTTCCAGACTGTAGCGCCTTTTTCTTTCTTTTTTTTTTTTTTACGTATTTTGTTCGACTTTGTTCGTTGCTTCTGCTCGGGGCGGACGTCGTAAGTCATCCGTTTAAGTTCGTTGTTGATCGATTAACTCGGTTTTTTTATTACAGAGGGAGCTAACCCTCTGACCGAACACGCTGAGCTACCATGCCGGCGACGCCTAGAGCCGCTCGGCCGCAACGGCCGGCCCCGAGGCAGGATTCGAACTTGCGACCGTAGCGGTCGCGCGGTTCCAGAATGAAGCGCCTAGAACCGCTCCGCTACACCGGCCGGCGAAATTTGTGGTAAGGACTATGGGACCAAAATGCTGAGGTCATCGCTCCCTACGCTTACACACTACTTAATCTAACTTAAACTAACTTACGTTAAGGACAACACAAACACCCATGCCCGAGGGAGGACTCGAACCTCCGACGAGGGGAGCCGCGCGAACAGCGACAAGGCACCTGAGACCGCACGGCTACCCCGCGCGGCTCCTATGTCCGTTTCTGTCTCTTATCCCACTGATCTCACAGTCTTTGTTGTTGTTGTTGTTGTTGTTGTTGTGGTCTTCAGTCCTGAGACTGGTTTGATGCAGCTCTCCATGCTACTCTATCATGTGCAAGCTTCTTCATCTCCCAGTACCTACTGCAGCCTACATCCTTTGATAACAGAACCGATCAAGCAATGAACATTAAGAATTAGTGGAAAAGTGTACCTGACGATGTCAGTTACATCGAAGAAAGTGTAGCTCAACTATAAAGGAGACTGCGCGCAGAACACCTGTACGTCCACTGTTGAGTAGTTCTTGAATGTTTGGACCGAGGGACGTGGAGCAGTGGATGGCACAGTCGACTCGAATTCGGAAGGACGACGGTTAAAATGCCTGCCCGACCATCCAGATTTAGGGCTCCCGTGATTTCCCTACATCCCTCCAGGCAAATGCCGGGATGGTTCCTATGAAAATGGTGTGGCCAATTTCCTTCTCCACCGTTTTGTAATCTGACAACGTGCTCCGTCTCTAACGACCTCGCTGTCGACGGGAAGTTAAAATATAACGTTCCTTCCTTCCTTCGAGTGTTTGGCATCCCCACCGGGTAACATTAAAGAAGGAAATTGAAGCAAATCAGAAGAGTGCTGCTATATTTGTTACCAGTAGATTCGATCAGCAAGCCGGCCGGAGTGGCCGTACGGTTCTAGGAGCTACGGTCTGGAGCCGAGCGACCACTGCGGGCGCAGGTTCGAATCCTGCCTCGGGCATGGATGTGTGTGATGTCCTTAGGTTAGTTAGGTTTAATTAGTTCTAAGTTCTAGGCGACTGATGACCTCAGAAGTTAAGTCGCATAGAGCTCAGAGTCCGTCGATCGGCAAGCTAGGAGGAGGGGATGAGTGTTTAACGTCCAGTCGACTAAGAGGTCATTAGCGACGGAGCCCAAGTTTGGATAAGGGATGCATGGAGAAGGAAAGCGGCCGTACCATTTGGAAGGAACCATCCCGGCATTTGCCTGAATCGATTTAGGGAAAATCATGTAAAACCTAAACCAGGATGCCGGATGCGAGTTTTAACCGACGTCCTCTCGAATACGAGTCCAGTGTGCTAACAACTGCGCTATCCCGCTCGGTAGCAAGTTAGATTTAACACTAGAACACTAAAGGGAGGAAATGTTACAAATTGTTACTAAGCCTTATTCTAATATTCTTGTGGTCTCGCGGTAGCGTTCTCGCTTCCCGAGCACGGGGTCCCGGGTTCGATTCCCGGCGGGGTCAGGGATTTTCACCTGCCTCGAGATGACTGGGTGTTTGTGTTGTCCTCATCATTTCATCATCATCCAGGAATGTGGCGAAATTGGACTGAGCAAAGATTGGGGAATTGTACGGGCGCTGATAACCACGCAGTTGAGCGCCCCACAAACCAAACATCATCATCATCATCTAATATTCTAGTCAAATGAAGTCATATTTAATTACATTTATTAGGTCTCCAAATGTATTTCACATACAAAATAAGTATAAAATGTCCTGTTTTACAACATATGCAAACAATATCAGATTGGTAGGAACGGCGAGTTGGTACCAACTGTAATCGTAAATTGTACGAGGTATTAGTAAGCTAGGCTTAAGAGAGTGCTCCGTGAAGTCAAATGGAAATCCGTGGAGGGAATAAGACATTCTTTCCTCGAAACAGTGCTGAGAAAGTTTAGAAAGCCGGCATTTGACACAGACTGGAAAACGATTCTACTCCACTTACATACATCTCGCCTAAGGGCCACGAAGACAAGATAAGAGAAATCAGGGCACGTACGAAAGCATATATACAGTCGTTTTTCTTTCGTTCCATTTGCGAGTGGTACAGGAAATGGAATAACTGGCAGTGGTACGAGGTACGCTCCGTCATGCACCGTATGTTGGCTTGCGGAGTATATATATAAACATAGATAGTAAATTTCATTTCACTGATTTAATCACTAGTATCTGCTGTTCTAGTGACCTTCAGACAGAAGTCTAGTTTGGTGCAACTCTCCATCCTAGTCTTATGCAGAAATGGAGAAGGTCGCACAACTACCGCAACCTATACCCATTTGAAGCTGCTTACTGTATTCAAAACTTCGTCTTCCGCTACAATTTTTACCCCTCACATTTTCCTCCACTACCAAACTGACGTTTCGTTCATGCCTAACACTTTCAGAAGTTTTAACCGGAATACTCTCTTGGAAATCTCAAGATAGCAGAGTAAATTTGTACAGCAAACAAACTGCAGTTATAAGAGTTGGAGGACATGAAAGACATGTAGTATCTGAGAAAGGATTGAGACATGGTTGCAGCCTTTCCTCGACGTTATTCAACCTGTAAATTGAACAAGCAATAAAGGAAACAAATGAGATGTTTCTAAACGGAATTAAAGTTCATGAAGCATATATAAAACTTTGGGGGTTTTCAAACGACATTTTCATTCTTCTGACATAGACTGCTACTTAGAGAGCAACTGAATGGAATGGATAGCGTTCTACAGGGTGGGTTAAATAAAAGTGGTCCAGAGAACAGAGTACCAGGGCACAAAGAAACACATCAGAGGTAAGGAAATACAGTACTAACCTGACTGTATCAGATGTTGAATGTGACCAGTATTCATCGTTTGACACTTTTGGGCCCTGGTCAGGCGGACCGAAGCTGGACTGCTGGAACTGCTGCAGTCTCATCCGAAATTTACTGCTGCTGTTCTTGAAGACTATCAGTGTTGTTGCGATACACCTTAGACTTGAGGGGTTCCCACACAAAGTAAACGCAGAATAACAGACCAGGTGACCTGGGTGGCCAGATAGAGCCGCGGCCAGACTGGCCTCTGGTAACAACTCTTTCAGGTGTGAAGATTGTGTAAATGTGCTCCAAGGTTCTGCCGGCTGTATGGGCAGTTGCTCCATCCTGTTGGAAAAACTGTAGGTCTTTTCCTCCTCCGTTAATAGTGTCACAAATTAATCTATCCAGTCGTATGGGTCACTTTTATTTGTCCCACCCTGTAGAAAATAGATTATAAGATGAACATCAACAAAAATAAAACAAGGGTAATGGAATATAGTCGAACTAAATCAGTCAATGCGAAGGGAGTTAGATTAGGAAATGAGACGTTAAAAGTAGTAAATGAATATTCACGCAATAAAATATTAAATGCAGACTGGAGATAGAAAGAAAATTTCTTAACAGCAAATATAAAACGTAAAATTAGGTTTCCAGAAGGCATTTCTCTGGAGTGTAGCCTTGGAAGTGAAACGTGAGTGATAAGCAGTTCAACCAATAAGATAATAGAAGCTTCTGAAAAATGGTGCTACAGAAAAATGCTGTAGATGAAATGGACAATCAAAACGAAAGCTAGTGAGGAGGTACTGAATCGAGTTGGGGAAAAAGGAATTTACGGCACACCTTGTCTAAAGGAAGTGTTCGGTTGAGAAGGACATATGCTGAGGCATCAGTGAATCGTCCATGTGGTAATGTAGGGAAGTGTGGAGGCTAAAAATTGGAGAGGTACACCTAGGAACGAATATAGTAAGCAGGTTCGAATGAATTTAGATTGTACAAGATAGACTACCTTGGAGAGCTGCATCAGTCTTCGAACTAGAGGCCACAACATCAACAACAACACATTCTGGCTACAAGCAGACAAGTTCCGAGATTTCCATGCACTCTGTCACCCCTTCCGTGTCTCTTAAAGATCATGTTTGAGCAGCACAAAAGAGACACTTGGTCCCATCAGAGCAAAATCTTTTACGTCCCGCTCTATCAATCAGCCGCTTTGTCGAAGCCCTTGTCAGTGCCAGAAATCCGACCCTTGAACGACCTTCCTCTTTATGTAAGAATAGCAGCTCCAGCTTCAGAACTCAGTTAACGGCTTATCTACTAAATCAAACACAATCCTTGCCTTTTCACCCTCACGCGCTCATTACCTCATTACTACTGAATATCCTTCTTTCCAACGAAATCTTCCTTATTTCCCAAAAATCTATGCTACTACATTGGACCTGAATTTCCGTACCTCAGAATTTGCTAACTCGGAAAATATCACTTTTGTACACTCATAAATGCGTCCTGTGTGTGCTACTATCACTATAATAATAATAATACTTTATTATTATTATTACCTATATTATTATTATCTTTATTATTATTACTACACTGTTGAGGCGAAACGAGACTGGGAAAACAAATATTGCCTTCATCCACTTACATACAGAACGTCGTAATCTAAAAATCATACATATAATACATATCATACAATACATTGGTGTGCAAAATTTGATGACGAAACTAACTTTCGCATGATGTGTCACTGCCAAGAAATATCGCTCGACGGAAATTGACCCATACATAGAAAGGACCGCTACAGTATAGTACAGAAGGTAACTGGAGGAAATACACAATGAGACAAACAGAAATGGCACTTTGAATCAAAGAAAATAACTACACTGAAGTCACCGCGATTTGCAATGGTCACCTGGAAAATACAAAAAACTGCACATGGTTCTTAATGTGTGACCACCACGGGCAGCAAAGTATGCTCTGCAACGTGCTACCAATATGGACATAGGGTCGGTAGCGAGTTCTTGTGGTACGGCGTTCAGTTTTCCCACCAGCGCGGTTGGCAACTGCTAGACGATCGCTGGTGCATGTGACGTGCTGCAATATGGCTCCCCACACATTACACACATGCTCGATGGTATTCATGTCGGGGAAAGGGGAAGGCCAGTCCAGACATCAAATATCCTCTTCCAAGAGATCCTCCGCCTGCACCGATCGATGCTGTCCCGCATTGTCATCCATAAAAATTAAGTCAGAGCAGAATGCACCATTGAAAAGACGCACGTGAGAAATGAGTACGATGTCACAATAACTTTGATTGGGGAGTGTACCTTTTTGTTCCTACCACCACCACCATAACATCAGGACCATTAAAACGATCATATTCAACAATGTTCCTGGGTGCATCACGTGTTCCTGCCTCTCGCGATATGAGGGTACCTCCAGAATCATGTCAACTGGCTCTCCAGGTGATGTGGGGACGCACGACGTTGCATAGGTATGCTGACCTCCACATCTTTGAACACGGTACACTCACCGGTCATTGTGAAAGATGGGGAAACTGACGGTTTCGTCGATTTTCAAATTATCAATATGTGGCCTATTCCTTTACTTTTTTACTAAAGAATTAAAGATTATCCTATAGTGATTTCCAATACATGAAGTACTTGTAGGCGTTTTATTTCTTGAGAATTACGTTTGGCTGGCTGGCAGTTTCACATACAGACAGCAAATCAAAGCGGACCGAAAGGCGTCATTAACTTTACTCAGGTTGCAAAAGGTGACGCCGACGCCAGGTAGGACACTGTTCGCCGAAGGCTGTTGTATGTACTGGACAAGGCGAGGGTCGCCCTTCGCGAGCCGACACAATGCGGAAAGCAGGTAAGGCAGCGACCGTCTGGACTGCCGCAGAATCATTGGACTTCTGCACGAGATGACCGCCGCTCCCACATTCCTAAAACGTTTTTGTGCGGTGAGGGGGTTGTAAAGTACAACAAAGATCCCGAAAGGCGGGCAGCAATGAACCCTGAGCGAAGAATGCAGAGAAGACGGCGCTAGTCTGCCGATAGGGAAGCAATATACCGGTGGATATTATGCAGGCTCTATGAAAGCTACAGGTATTTATGGCACTATGCTCTCGGCAGAACACAGCAGGCGAAGTGTGAGGATTCTATAAGCGTGAGTCTGCAACTTTCTCGTCCCAAAAATACCTGTAGCAGGCTCCTCATATACATAAAGCAGATAGGAAACTTGAAAGGAATCAACATGCTAACGTGCTCCTTTGAAGCATCGACGGGACAATGCCAAAACATGCTCCTTTATTTAGCTATAGGCCTCTGGGTGGGAAAATGAGAGAATTTCGTTGTTCAGCCTGGTCTTGCGTAGTAGTTTTCGAAAATTATTGAGAAGTGGGAGGACGCATCACGAGAAATGACACTAGTCCTTGGATGACTGCTCGAGATAGGCTAGGACTGGTTCTCGAAGAAAGTGCGAATGTTACAAGAGAAGACAGGAGGAACTAAGGTGACTGCTAGTGAGAGAATCACTTCGAATTCTGCTCGCAGAATTCGGTGTGAGAAATAGTCATTCTACTTCGTAGCTCCAACTGGAGCTTGATGTGAAGTTTGCGTTAGGCAGCTTTTCGGAATTCACAAGCATCGTCCGACAGTGGCTGCCGACAGCTGCACTGACGGACAACATAACGACGCCGCTAAAAAAAATAAAATAAAATAAAAAAAGCGGTATGCGAAATCGGCTTCGGCATGTATAGATCGCAATGTGCTCAGTAACGTTAGAGCGTTAATCAAAAGGAGGATCACGCCCTTCGGGCATCCGTAATTTTACGAACTCAGATCTTGGCAATCACTGTCGTCAGATCGCGGAAACGGATTAGTTTGCTAATAATGTAGCAACATCCCCATCGGTTCCTTGTCTTGAATCTCTGCCAACCTTAGTCACTTTTAACTGTTTCATGTTCTTGTGATACTCTGTCAGTGAATAGGATGTCATTAAACATGTTCGTGTTATACTTCAGTGCAACTACTGCACTCGTTTTCTGTGAGGATTTATAATAAACAGCAGAACTTATGGTAACTTTGACTCTCATTACATTTGTATCTCACCTGGTCAGTGTTCCCTATCGTATTGAAGTCTGAAAGGCTATAATTTAATAACAACTCTTTGGGTAACAAATGATAGTTTACAGTCTTCACTGGGGGGGGGGGGGGGGAGGGGGTCAACATGCCCATACAGGTAGGCGTAGGTGATGGGGTAGTGCAAATGGTACTATGGCACCGTACTCCTTCCCCATGCGATTGTTTGCAAGGGGGCTTTTGGCCCTGACTTTTTGTTATGGATGTCAACGAGCAACTGCACCGAACAGCGCAGGTGGAGGAGTTCTTGGAATGAGAGGATGTTCGACGAATGCATTGTCCAGCTCGTTCCTCCGACTTAAATCCAATCGAGCACGTTGGAGATATGTTAGGTAGCCGTACAGCAGCATGCGCACATGTATCAACGACCATCTAACACAGGGGCAGCCAAGCTTTTTTACCTACCGCACACTTCTGAATCTGTGTTAGTAGTACAATTTTCTAACCGTCCACCGGTTCCTCAGTAATGATGATTTGTAAAGTAGGGAAATAACTGAAGGAAAATTTATAAAGCGGGGTTGCAGCAAGTTAGAGAGTATTATAATAATAATTACTTACGAAATACTTTGTGTCAAAATTTTATAAAAACCAGATGAAAATGGTTTTTAAACCCCTCCTGCCTAAGGCCAACCATGAAAGCTGGGACGCCCACTAGCGAGCGGTAGGGACCAGGCTGACTACTGCCAGTCTAGCAGTTGTTAGCTGCGCTGGTGGAGGAATGGAATGCACTACCGTAAGAACTCCTTACCGTTCGTGTGGCCAACATAGGAGCACGTAGCAGAGTACGCGTTTCCGTCGGTGGTGATCACACACCATATCGAGAACCATGTCCCGTCTTTTGTAATGTCCAGGGGACCACCATAAAACATAGTGTCATACCGAGTGATTATTGCCGTTCAATGAAAGTTTCCTTTCTGTTCGTCTCATTGCGCATTTCTTTCAGTTACCTTCTGTGCCACACTGCAGAAGTTCGTTCTATGTATGGACCAATTTTCATCTAACTATGCTACTGTCAGCGATTAAATTCTTCGCCAAGTTAAGTTTCGCATTGCTCTTCAGGGGATTTGAACCTAGTTCAATGAAATCTGCGTCTCCAAACATTTGAAAGTGGTGTGTCACTCAGTTCACCACTGGGACAACAAAAAACTGTAATTGTAATAGCATTTTTATTCGCTAACGTCTGTCGGACGTACTAATAATTTTGCAAGTGAATACTGCTCATCAAAATCTGATATCCTAGAGACAAAATAGCATACTGTTATTTGGAAAGCCGAAGTTGTTGTTAGTATCAGCGTGTTAATGAGGTTAGGAAACGATGTAGTCACTACTTTATTAGACACTTGTGATCGTTCTTTTAGTTCTGAACAGATTATCAACGTATTTAATGTATCAAAATACACTTGAAGTTAAAAAAGTGAAACGCTTCAACCTGCGTATGCAAAAATATAGAAACAAAACAGTATTATATACTAAGAATACATCAAACGAAGTTATGCGGTGTTTAACAGACTTGCCTTGCTTTCGTGAGGATTGAGGCTTTAACAGCCAACTGGTCATCCCGGTTTAGGCTTTCCATGGTTTCTTTAGATTACTTTAAACGAATTCCGGGTGATTGCTACTACCTAAGAACTAGACCTGTAAATGTACTGATCGAAAGCGTTAAACCATCAACAACTTGACCGAAAGCTACAAAACTGCTAATCCGGTATTACCGTGCCTTTGGAATATACTGGTTAAAATTTCATCGTTACTAGAGTTTATTTCCAGTATAGGAGAAGGCCAGTCCTACAAACGAAAAATGGTGTGAACACGATTGCTATTGGCTGTGTCTAACGTTACTGGAAGGAGATCGCAAAATAGTATGCACAGAGCACTTGCAGCTAATCACCGGATTTTTTACTCTGAGATAGGCCGAATCATTGGCATGAAGGTCACTGAAACAGCATACCAGCAATTCGCACAGACGGATGGCATTAGTGCAATGAGTTCAGAACGAGTGGTGACGAAATGTACTCAGGACAACAGCGTGACAAGAAAAGTGGATATATGTAGGTCTACGCCACGAGAAAATCGTATTTCTGTTCAAAAGGCTCTGACGAGTAGATGGATGACAACAGCTGATTTCGAGGCAGAAGTTAAGGCACCACGAACCGCAGGGGACAGATTACTGGAAGCTGGGTTCAGATATCGACCTGTTCAGTTTTTACTGCTAACACCATACCATAGACAACTGGTACAGTGAATGGCAGTCCATGCTTCTGTTTGTGGTGATCAGGTCAACCTGTTGTCTGACAAACTGGTGTATCCGAGACAGGGACCACTCGAGTGTCTGGTCGGAATTGCGGGGCAGACATAGACTCTGACCCAGGTAGGACAGCAGGTGGCTACAGCAACCGGAAATGGACGACGCGGCCATTGCATGAACGTTGAACACGTGCCCGGGCCTGTGTAGTTCCCACGAAAATGAAACAATACAGAGTGAGAGTGTATGAACCCATACAGATACATAATAGTGTGATACGTGAACGAAAAAGTATAGGAAAGACAAAGAACGTACCGTATGACAAGGACTTTATTGGTTAAAGAGTTATAGAAAATTAAAAATAGAAGAAAGTCCATAAACATTAAAAATTCATAACTTTGTTAATAGGTGCAGCAGGGATATTAAAAGGAAACTAATGTAAACCAAGAATCCAGCTGAATAATTCCTGATTAATAACTATTTCTAAGTAAAAATAATGACTTTCTTGTGCATAATATAATTTGTGGTATTCGTTTATAAAGAGATAACGCATATAAAATTAACACAGATATTCTAAAAGAAGAATCTGAAACTACCGTAAGTAACTGAAGTGTCTTCATGTATTGTGATCGTCAATCATACTACAGAAATAGGCATTTTGCAGTGTACGAAGGAGAGCGATTGTACTTAGACCGTCAAAAATAGATGCTAAAAGTAGATGCAAGTAATACACAGCGCATAAAAGCCGACAAACAGCCCATTTTCTCTGAAACCACATAATCGTCATTTTTCATCGCAAAGAACGATGTTTATTTTGCGGTTAGTTCAATATTCGAAGGGATCAGTTTACTGTTTTTAAGTCTGCTTGAATATTGTTAATAATGTCTATATTCTGATTAAGTACCGAGATGTACGGCAAAAACACGCATCCAGGCATAGTTCACATGTTCATATTGAAATTAACACAATTCTGAGTAAGGAAGCAAATGGCTGTTAACACTGCACTCGCGCTAGTCTCGACTATAAAAGGCCGGCCGAACGTGCACTCTGAACAAATACTACTCAGACGGATACTCCAACTTGATTTTAGAACCAGCCCACCCCCACCCCCATCCCAGTGTTGTCTCTGAAACAGCAGAGCTCATCTCTATCGAAGATCGCCTTTCGCGACTCAGGGCAGGATATGAACAACGTATCTTATCCAACAAACAAAACACGCAGGACATACGACAATACCAAGGACAAGCACAAACCTTGGTTCAGGTACATCTATCCCCCACCCCCACAGCTACAATCAAAAACCTCTGACTTATACCCGACCTCATCACAGAAGGACCCCTAAGGTCCATAGAACACATACCTACCGCACACCTTTTACTTGAGCGAGGTGACTAAGACTAAAATGGAAACTAAGACATAGACAGCGATGACAACAGAGAATACGCCGAAAACCAAACAGAATAAGTGAAATAAAACAACACACACAGTCACTGCTTATGTTAAAAATGTAAATGTGGTGTGACTAAAGCCTCCCGTCGGGTAGACCGTTCGCCAGGTGAAATAATGGTGATTAGGACAACACAACACCCAGTCCATGAGCGGAGAAAATCTCCGACCCAGCCGGGAATCGAACCCGGGCCCTGAGGATTCACATTCTGTCCCACTGACCACTTTTTTTTTCTTTTTTGAAGGCTCCAAAAGAGCAGAGCACCATGAAAAATTTATAAAAGACTCATTTAGTGTCAGCTACCGGGGGCGGACACTGCATATGTTAAAAATTGTGATAGTGTGGAACGGCGAACAGGACGAACCGTATCAAATGTTAATAACATGAAACTCGTAATCTGTAAATGCAAATTCTCCCAACTACAGGTATACACCAAAGCGCCAAAGAAACTGGTATAGGCATGCGTGTTCAAATACAGAGATACGTAAACAGGCAGAATTCGGCGCTGCGGTCGGCAACGCCTATATAAGACAACGAGTGTCTGGAGCAGTTGTTAGATCGGTTACTGCTGCTACAATGACAGGCTATTAAGATTTAAGTGAGTTTGAATGTGCTGTTATAGTCGGCGCACGAGCGATGGTACACAGCATCTCCGAGGTGAAGATGAAGTGAGGATTTTCCAGTACGACCATTTCACGAGTGTATCGTGAATATCAGGAATCTGGTAAAACATCATATATGTGACATAGCTGCAAGAATGGGACCAGCGACGACTGAAGAGAATCGTCCAACGTGACAGAAGTGCAAACCTTCCGCAAACTGCTGCAGATTTTAGTGCTGGGCCATCAACAAGTGTCAGCGTGCAAACAAGTCAACGAAACATAATTGATATGGGCTTTCGGAGCCGAAGGTGATGACTGCACGACACACAGCTTAACCCCTCGCCTGGGCCTGTAAACACGGACATTGCACTGTTGATGACTGGAAACATGTTGCCTGGTCGGACGAGTATCATTTCAAATTGTATCGAGCGGATGGACATGTAACTCATTAATCCATTGACCCTTCATGTCAGTAGGGGACTGTTCAAGCTGGTGGAGGCTCTGTACTGGTGTGGGGTGTGTGTAGTTGGAGTGATATGGGACCTCTTATACGTCTAGATACGACTCTGACAGGTGACCCGTACGTAAGCATCCTGTCTGATAACCTGCATCCATTCATGTCCATTGTGCATTCCAGGCAATTCCAGCAAGACAATGCGACACCCCACACGTCCAGAATTGCTACAGAGTGGCTCCAGGAACATTCTTCTGAGTTTAAACACTTTCGCTGCCCACCAAACTCTCCAGACATGATCATTGTTGAGCATATCTGGGATGCCTTGCGACGTACTGTTCAGAAAAGATCTCCACCCCCTCGTACTCTTACCAACTTCTCAGCGGGATTCATGGTGTCAGTTCCCTCCAGCACTACTACAGACATTAGTCGAGTCCATGTCGCGTAGTGCTGCGTCACTCCCGCGTTCTCGCGGGGCCCTACACCATATTAGGCAGGTGCGCCAGTTCCTTTGGCTCCTCAGTGTATTACCATCAATCATATGACTATCCCAATCAACCCAATCCGATACTCAGTAAGCTCGTATTTTGTTCACTAAACGACAGTGCGGAAATATGACGAATGCCCGCTGATAGTCAAGGTACACGACATCGGCGCCAATCTGGGCGCCGCGGATCAAGAAGCTCTGGATCTTGCGGACAAACAGAGCAAGATTAGTTTCGCAAAATCTCTTTTTGCGAAATCCGTTGAGTTTCTTAGATGAGATATGCGTTCCCACAAATGGTCACATCGCGTGAGCATAAAACATGTTCCAAAATTATATGAAAGATTGACTGGACTGGATAGAGCTGAATCTTTATTTACAGGTTATTGTCTTTGTTGTTGGTGGTGCTGCGGCTGTGTAGCACTCAACTGGCAAATTACTTTTTGCATGCGACATGTGCGCACGCCATTACAGCCTAAAATAGCTAACGGCGATCTCTATTTCAATATGTTGTTGCCAATGATAGTTGATTCTATCGGCATCTAAACCTGTTGTTTTTGTTGTTGTGGTCTTCAGTCCTGAGACTGGTTTGATGCAGCTCTCCATGCTACTCTATCCTGTGCAAGCTTCTTCATCTCCCAGTACCTACTGCAACCTACATCCTTCTGAATCTGCTTAGTGTATTCATCTCTTGGTCTCCCCCTACGATTTTTACCCTCCACGCTGCCCTCCAATACTAAATTGGTGATCCCTTGATGCCTCAGAACATGTCCTACCAACCGATCCCTTCTTCTGGTCAAATTGTGCCACAAACTTCTCTTCTCCCCAATCCTATTCAATACTTCCTCATTAGTTATGTGATCTACCCATTAAATCTTCAGCATTCTTCTGTAGCACCACATTTCGAAAGCTTCTATTCTCTTCTTGTCCAAACTATTTACCGTCCATGCTTCACTTCCATACATGGCTACACTCCACACAAATACTTTCAGAAATGACTTCCTGACACTTAAATCTATACACGATGTTAACAAATTTCTCTTCTTCAGAAACGCTTTCCTTGCCATTGCCAGTCTACATTTTATATCCTCTCTACTTCGACCATCATCAGTTATTTTGCTCCCCAAATAGCAAAACTCCTTTACTACTTTAAGTGTCTCATTTCCTAATCTAATACCCTCAACATCATCCGACTTAATTCGACTACATTCCATTATCCTCGTTTTGCTTTTGTTGATGTTCATCTTATATCCTCCCTTCAAGACACCATCCATTCCGATCAACTGCTCTTCCAAGTCCTTTGCTGTCTCTGACAGAATTACAATGTCATCGGCGAACCTCAAAGTTTTTATTTCTTCTCCATGGATTTTAATACCTACTCCGAATTTTTCTTTTGTTTCCTTTACTGCTTGCTCAATATACAGATTGAATAACATCGGGGAGAGGCTACAACCCTGTCTTACTCCCTTCCCAACCACTGCTTCCCTTTCATGTCCCTCGACTCTTATAACTGCCATCTGGTTTCTGTACAAATTGTAAATAGCCTTTCGCTCCCTGTATTTTACCCCTGCCACCTTTACAATTTGAAAGAGAGTATTCCAATCAACATTGTCAAAAGCTTTCTCTAAGTCTACAAGTGCTAGAAACGTAGGTTTGCCTTTCCTTAATCTTTCTTCTAAGATAAGTCGTAAGGTCAGTATTGCCTCACGTGTTCCAGTATTTCTACGGAATCCAAATTGATCTTCCCCGAGGTCGGCTTCTACTAGTTTTTCCATTCGTCTGTAAAGAATTCGTGTTAGTATTTTGCAGCTGTGGCTATTAAACTGATTGTTCGGTAATTTTCACATCTGTCAACACCTGCTTTCTTTGGGATTGGAATTATTATATTCTTCTTGAAGTCTGAGGGTATTTCGCCTGTTTCATACATCTTGCTCACCAGACGGTAGAGTTTTGTCAGGACTGGCTCTCCCATGGCCGTCAGTAGTTCCAATGGAATGTTGTCTACTCCGGGGGCCTGTAAACCTGTAAGCGCATACTATGACGTAAGGTTAGTAATGGGCTAGTTGCCGAGATAAAACTGTTTCAATTAACACCGCTGACTTTTTTTTAATTCCATACATTAATGTGTATATATAATACATGCAAAAATTCGCGAACTTGGACGCCACAGCGCGATTCCTTCTATGCTAACAGCGGAAAAATTTCTCTAACGAAATTTCGCCCCGTTCCTATCTTCGCTAGAAAATGGACATCAAAGAAAGGCAATTTGGCACCAATGGACTTACATGTATGATAAGGATCTTCAGTCTATAGTTTCAGTTTGTGTTGACCGTTATGTGCAAAGGATAGAGTTTTGTGTTAGAGCACTCGAGTTCGAGAGTTCAGTTCTGGGAGTAAGTGTACCTTTTTCAAATTTTATATTTTTGATCCGGCCTATAATTCTGTAGTGTACACCGTTTATTAAGCGATACATGTTCTATAAATACATTATCTTTATAGTTAAATATAATTATTGTCCAAACATGTAAGAAATACACGTGAAGAATAATAATTATTTATAAATATAATACCTGTCAGAAACCAGAAATAATTACAAAATATATCACTGTGTAGACGATAAACATAATAAATTCAGAAAGAGTGGTGAGGTGTCAAACACTGATGCAAAAAAATAAAAAATCAATGTATAGTAATGAAATTTCGGAAATACGTTTGTCTAGGTGAAACATTTAAGTGATTAAAACTACAAGATCACAAGTTAATGTAAGTGCGAAATAAGCCATTGTAAATGTGAAATGCTCACACTTCAACAACCGGTGTAACCGCCAGAATGCTTAATGCAAGCGTGCAGACGTCCATACATTGGGTTGCACATGTGCCGGACGTCAGTTTGTGGGACTGAACTTCACGCCTATTGCACTTGGTCTGTGAATGCAGGGACGGTTAATGCCACGAGTTATTTTGTAATGTTGTTGTCATACCCAGAAAAAATTTAGACACATCTCTCTCCGGAGGCATTTCCACGATTTTATCGTACTGCCTGACCACAAACAGTAGCATTCTAAACAAGATGTTTCCCCTGCTTTCATTTTCATGCTTCAAGCTTGTCTGCATCGAATTCACGTCTCCTGTTTTCTTCATGGAACGGACAGTATCTTTGGTAGCATAAGTCGTGGAAAAATTCCGGCAACTTCATTTAACAAATAATCATCGATACTGTGTTTCACGACTGTGTTCAAAACATGTGTAAAGCATGCATAATGCTGAAAGGAGTGCAGTAGGATTGGCCAACAAATCACAATCACAGATGCAAAATTCAATTATGTAAACTGAAGTGAAACTTCACAACTCGAACCTCGAAACGAAAAAAGATAATGGATAAAAACCAGTAGGTACTGAAGTACCAACATACGAAATGAGAACGTTTCCTTGTAACAATAGAAATAGGCTACATTGTTATTCTTCTTGAATCACCATGCATAACGGACGATCAAAACCTATCCTTTTGAGGACGTTGCACAGCGTATGTGCAACGCTGCATTCATATAAGCACCGGCATATGGCCAAGGGATTAAAGTGGCATTCGTGTCTTTCCGACGTGCGGGCGGTAAATGCGAAAACGTGAACTATGGCGGCGTTACTACAAATGCATCTATACAGGACCAACGTGCTGTTATTCTTTCCTTGGTTTCCGAGAGACAAAAACAGATAGACATCTATCGGAGAATGAAGAATGCGTATGGGCAGCACCGTCCCTTGTGCCAAGAAGTTCAAGAGCCGACCATCTGCTGTAAAGGTGATGCTCACCTTGTTCTTTGATTAGCGGGGCCCACTGCTTATTGATTTCAAGGAAGCTGGCGTCTCCATCGAAGGGAAACGCTACTGCGCAACGCTGCAGAAATTTTCCGCGTGCAATTAAAGCGAAACGTCCGGGAAAACTGCGACAAGGGGTGCTCCTGCTTCACGATAACACTCGTCCCCATATCGTGAAGCCGACCGGAGTGGCCGTGCGGTTCTAGGCGCTACAGTCTGGAATCGAGCGACCGCTACGGTCGCAGGTTCTAATCCTGCCTCGGGCATGGATGTGTGTGATGTCCTTAGGTTAGTTAGGTGTAATTAGTTCTAAGTTATAGGCGACTGATGACCTCAGAAGTTAAGTCGCATAATGCTCAGAGCCATTTGAGCCATATCGTGAATGTTGTAATGCAGAAGTTACGTCAGCTCCAGAGGAGACACTCAAGCATCCTCCCCATGCGATTATCATGTCTTCGGTCCCTTTAAAACGGCCTTCAGCGGTCGACAATTCTTGCAGGACGAGGATGTGCAGCAGGCAGTTACGGACTTCTTCACGCAACAGGACACGGTGTTTTACCAAACGGATATCTTCAACCCGGTGCACCAGTGGGATGATTGCATCAAGTCTCACGGCGATTTTGCCTAATTGGCATATCGACTTTGGAATGTACGGTCTCTTTTTTCGCGCATCCGAAATTGTGCGAAACGCATTCTTTGAAAATTATTTGGAGCAGGTAGTTCACGAGCCCACGTGAATAGTAAACGGTTGTGAAAAAACATTTGACCTCTTAGCAACAAATAATCCTGAGTTAATAACCAGCATCAAAAGCGATATAGGGATTAGTGAACACAGGGTTCTCGTAGCGAGATTGAATATTGTAATCCCCAAATCCTCGAAAAATAAGCGAAAAACATACCTATTCAAAAAAGCAGATAAAAATTCACTTGACGCCTTCCTGAGAGACAATCTCCGCTCATTCCAAATAAATAATATAAGTGTAGACGAGATGTGGCTTAAATTCAAAGAAATAGTATCGGCAGCAATTGAGAGGTTGATACCAAATAAACTAAAAAACGACGGAGCTGATCCTCCTTGGTACACAAAACTTTAGAACACTGTTGCAGAAACAACGAAACGAACATGCCAAATTTAAACAGATGCAAAATCCCCAAGATTGGCGATTCTTTACAGAAGCTAGAAACTTAGCGCGGAGTTCAATGCGAGACGCCTATAACAGCTTCCACAACGAAACTTTGTCTCGAAACCTGGCAGAAAATCCAAAGAGAGTCTGGTCGTATGTGAAGTATGTTTGCGGCAATAAATAATCAATATCCTCTCTGCGCGATAGCAACGGAGATACTATCGAAGACAGTGCTGCCAAAGCAGAGTTACTAAACACAGCCTTCCGAAATGCATTCACTAAAGAAGACGAAGTAAATATTCCAGAAGTCGAATCAAGAACAGCTGCCAACATGAGTAACGTAGAAGTAAATATCCTCAGAGTAGTGAAGCAACTTAAATCACTTAATAAAAGCAAGTCTTCTGGTCCATACTGTACACCAATTAGTTTCCTTTCAAAGTAGGTTGAAGCATTAGCTCCATACTTAAAAATCATATACAGCCCTTCGCTAGACGAAAGATCCTTACCAAAAGACTGGAAAGTTGCACAGGTCACACCAATATTCAAGAAAGGTAGTAAGAGTAATCCACTTAATTACAGGCCCATATCATTAATGTCAATATGCAGCAGCATTCTGGAACATATATTGTGTTCGAACATTATGAATTACCTCGAAGAAAACGGTCTATTGAAACGCAGTCAACATGGGTTTAGAAAACATCGTTCTTGTGAAACACAACTAGCTCTTTATTCGCATGAGCCGGCCGCGGTGGTCTAGCGGTTCTAGGCGCGCAGTCCGGAACCGCGCGACTGCTACGGTCGCAGGTTCGAATCCTGCCTCGGGCATGGATGTGTGTGATGTCCTTAGGTTAGTTAGGTTTAAGTAGTTCTAAGTTCTAGGGGACTGATGACCTCAGATGTTAAGTCCCATAGTGCTCTGAGCCATTTTTGAACCTTTATTCGCATGAAATGTTGAGTGCTATTGTCAAGGGATTTCAGATCGATTCCGTATTTCTGGATTTCCGGAAGGCTTTTCACACTATACCACACAAGCGGTTTGTAGTGAAATTGCGTGCTTATGGAATATCGTCTCAGTTATGTGACTGGATTGGTGGCTTCCTGTCAGAGAGGTCAGAGGTCGTAGTAATTGACGGAGCGTCATCGAATACAACAGAAGTTATTTCTGGCGTTCTCCAAGATAGTGTTATAGGCCCTTTCCAGTTCCATATCTATATAAACGATTTGGGAGACAATCTGAGCATCCGTCTTAGGTTGTTTGAAGATGACGCTGTCGTTTATCGACTAATAAAGTCATCAGAAGATCAAAACAAATTGTTAAACGATTTAGAAAAGATATTTGAATGGTACGAAAATTGGAAGTTGACCCCAAATAACGAAAAGTGTGAGATCATCCACATGAGTGCTAAAAGGAACTCCTTAAACTTCGGTTACACGATCAGTCAAATCTAAAGGCCGTAAATTCAACTAAATACCTAGGAAGTACACTTACGAACAACTTAGATTGGCAGGAACATACAGGAAATGTTGTGGGGAAGGCTAATCAAAGACTGCCTTTTATTGGCTGGACACTTAGAAAATGTAACAGATCTACTAAGGAGACTGCCTGCACTACGCTTATCTGTCCTCTTTTAGAATACTGCTGAGCGGTGTGGGATCCTTACCAGATACGACTGACGGAGTATATAGAAAAAGTTCTGTATTATCGCGAAATATGCAGAGAGTGTCACTGAAATGATACAGGATTTGGGTTCATGTGGTTCAAGTGGCTCAGAGCACTGTGGAATTTAACATCTGAGGTCATTAGTCCCCTAGAACTTAGAACTACTTAAATCTAACTAACCTAAGGACATCACACACATCCATGCCCGAGGCAGGATTAGACCCTGCGACCGTAGCGGTCGCGTGGCTCCGGACTGAAGTGCCTAGAACCGCTCGGCCACACCGGCCGGCAGGATTTGGGCTGGACACCATTAAAAGAAAGGCGGTTTTCGTTGCGACGGAATGTTCTGACGAAATTCCAATTACCAGCTTTCTCCTCCGAATGCGAAAACATTTTGGTAACACCGAGAAAACGATCACCACGATAAGAGAAAAGATATAGGTATCCGTTCTTTCCGCACGCTATACGAGATTGGAATAATAGAGAATTGTGAAGGTGGTTCGATGAACCCTCTGCCAGGCACTTAAATATGATTTGCAGTGTATCCATATAGATGTAAGATATGAGAGTGTACCAATTTTTTTGCAATCACGGAAAGGGTCAAGTACGTCTTATGGAAAGAATAATGTAAAAACAGCATTTATTTTCATCGAAATACATTTATAATAATATTTTAATTCCAGTTCTTCAGAGGCGTAAAGATAAATGTGAACCAATGAATAACACCGCCAGCTGTGTGTCTATTAATTATTTATTTAATTACGACCGGTTTAGATGGTCCACTCCACCGTTATCAGGCCCCTCCATGCCAAACGGTGATCATATAACCAACCGTAACCACCATTTACCATGGAGGGTCACGCTGACATTGGAGTGGACCGCCAGAACCGGTCACAATTAAATAAATAATGAATAAAGATACAGCTGGCGATGATATTCATTGGTTCATATTTATCCTTACGTGCCTGAACGACTGGAATTAAAATATTATTATGAGTTTATATACATTTATAAGCTGTTGTCCCACTACCCGTTTGAAGATGAAAATACGAAAAAGAAAACGTAAATATGCTGTTAGAAAACATTATCTGGCATTTTTAGAGACTATAATTCGACAGAATATATATATTCATTATAGGCTTATGGTTGGTCCCAGCACGCATAGTACCTATTTATATAACTGCAAATACGACGCTCATTGGTCATAGTTTGTCTCAACCACTCAGAGGTGAGTGAGTTCGTCGTGTTCTGGAGCCGAGAGGTTGAGTGCGTGGAGTGAAGGAGTGGAAATCGTGATCTATACTTCAGAGTGTAAGGATGCTGTGTCAACAGTGACTATGACAATTTTGCTAACATGTTGCAATAATGCGATATAGTGAGGAAGTGTGATACTGGAGAGTATAAGGTGGATAAGAGCCTTAATATCCGATTTCTGTGATTTGTCTCCAAGCATCTTGGGCGAGTGGACAAAATTAGCAAATTAAGCAGCTAGTTTCAGCCGTCAGCTTTTCAAAAGTGCCAACTGCGTCCATAGCTAGTAAGATTCTCTATGAAGTTTTGTCGCCTCACCGGGTCAAAAGCTGTGTCAGCACACACTGTGCCATTTTACTGCGATTAATATGGCCGCATTGTTTTCGTTTCCTCGCGGATTTCGCGTGTAAATAATGTTGCGTCACATTATCAGTTGAATGTTCTAAGAAAGGTCGCTTGATATAAATTGTTCCGCCAAGTGCGACGTACGCTGTACTTTGCCCAGCCACGATAAGGGGCGTGTCTCTGTTGTAATAGGCGCTAACTGCTTCATCAGAAATGCTGATTCCATCTTCATTTTTGTTTGTACCAAACATTTTCCGTTTGCGTCTGTTTTTCAGCCATGGGTGGACGTAGTCACCGTTAGTGTCAGTTAAAGTTTATATCTATGGATTTTATTTCAGACAATGTTTACAATTAAAATTGCTTGAATAGAAAATAAGAAAATTTTTCTCAGTTTGCATTTTCTGTGTAGCAGCAAGAGCCTATGATTTAAATTGTAGGTGAACTGGGGGTGTACAGGGTGCAAAACTTAGCACACAGAGTTGCCACTGCTGCCAACACGACGCTGCCCGCGACTAACACAGCTGTGCACTGACAAGGGAGCCATTACACCTGCGAGTCATGGATTTTGATGAGTCTTAGATATACTGAAGAGGAACCTGTCCTGAGTACCTGCATAGCGCCTTTTCATTTGACGGCCCCTAATTTCCGAGAAAATCGATGTTGAAGTTTTAGGCATACGTCCTACGCCCGTAAACTCACTTAAATCTTGAGAACCTACCATTGTAGCAGCAGTAACCGATCTAACAACTGCGCCAGACACTTGTTGTCTTATGTAGATATTGCAGACCAAAAAGCCTTAATCTGCCTGTTGACGTATCTCTGTATTTGATATGCAAGCCCATACCAGTTTCTTTGGCGCTTAAGTGTATTTCGACCAAGCGAGAGTGGCGAAGAGGCGAAGATTAACGGCTGCCACGCAGGCGGTACCGATTCAAATCCTGCCCCAGAACTTCTCTTTTTTCAGTCTCTTCCTACAGAATATCATTTAGCAGTAAATGTCATGTAAAATTAATCAAGAAGTCACTTTCGTTGTCGTAATTGCATTAATAAATAAATTATTACAGCCAACTTTCTTCAATTATGTTTTTTTTCAGGTTGTTACGGAGTAGATTGCTGTGCTGGACCAAACAACCGGTTGGTATTTGTCGCAGAAGCAACCGAAACACAAATTCGTAAACCATCACGCGCTTTTAATGAAAGCTACTGCCTTTCAGGCGCACGAATTAGTCAGAAGCAATACCAGTTCGTTTAAATTCAAAGAGATATTCTCTCGAGAATGAGATTATCACTCCGCAGTGGAGTGTGGGCTGATATGAAACTTCCTGGCAGATTAAAACTGTGTGCCGGACCGAGACTCGCACTCGGGACCTTTGTCTTTCGCGGGCAAGTGTTCTGCCATCTGAGCTACCCAAGCATGACTCAGGACCCGTCCTCACAGCTTCAATTATGCTTCACAGAAGCTCTCCTGCGAACCTTTCAGAACTAGCACTCGTGGAAGAAAGGATATTGTGGAGACATGGCTTAGCCACAGCTTGGGGGGTGTTTCCAGAATGAGATTTTCACTCTGCAGCGGAGTGTGCGCTGATATGGAACTTGCTAGGCGATTAAAACTGTTTAAATTCATCAGTCGCAACAACAATCGAGTGGTGGCGTGACAGTCTCTTAGCACAGGTGATCACAACGGGTAACAGATCTGGAGAACGTAGTGGTAACACCCTTTGAATCGAGGTAGATCAGTATGTGATCTTCCGTTATTTTGTTGAAAGATAACGCCAGACAGACCTCTGAGATATGGATTAGCCTTAGCACGTGACTACTGCTGTCAAAATTACTGGCTATGCTAGCCAGAGGCGATCGTGTTGTGTATCCACTGGTACCCCATACCATCACAACAGGTATTGAGTCCGTAGAAAGGTGACGAATTCAATGAGGCAACGTTCGCTCTTCTCAAGGTATCTACAAATAGGTACATCCATCGTGATGCTGTACGCAGAGCCGGGATTTGCCTGAAAACGCGACTTGGTGCCGCTCTTGCTCCCAGCGTTGTCGTTGGGGCACCACTGTCGGCGCGTCTCTCTCTGCTGCGGCGTCAAAGAAAGCTGCAACAGTGGTGCAGGTGCTGAAAATCAGCGTTGCTCCAAACGTCTTCGCACGCGGATACTTGTTGTAAGCAAGCCCATTTTCTAACTGAAGGTGCGTCACGTGGCTGTACGATTCTGGACGGGCGGACGCACAATACGTCTTTTGTCGATTTTATATTAGCATGACAGTCGTAGGATCCTGAATCATGAATGCAGTAATCTGGTAACGCTGTCTCAGTGAAAAACCTGAAAAAAATCCCAAGTTTGTGGTGAAATAATTGATGGCTTTTGCACCACGATAATGCATCTGCTCACATTTCGTAGTCTGTTCGTGAATTTTTGACCCAAAGCGATACTTCAATTTTGGGTCAGCTTCCATCTGACTTCCTTCTGTACCTCAAAATAAAAAAAATCCTTGGAGGGCCGTAGTTTTTCAAGCATAGATGAGATTGTATAAAACACTCTCGGACTTCTTGCAGCGTCAATTCGGGGTTAAAACCTCCAGATTTCGACGATTATCTCCGCCGTCTTCGTGTAAGGAACAACTGACTGTCAACACTGCTGCTGTGGTGTCCTTATATAGCCCATAGACGGCATCTTATTGGTCGGTAATTACGCAATGCCGTCGCAGGTGGTGTCAACGTCATCGCTAGTGGCGCCACCGATCTCTGGCTCTTCTCTACATCGAAAGCTCGCTTCCGTGTATCACTAAGATTATTTCCACTGTTGCGGTTGAAGATCTTCTCACACATTCTTATTTCTACAGCCTCTTTAATTACAGAATCCCAGTATGTAGAAGCCTGGGGCAAAACGTTTGTTTCGGGAAATAGTATTTTCTGTTTGTTTGTGAGGCTGTGCTCAGCATGAACTGCAGATTTCCCAGTTCTTGATTTTTGATGAACCCTTGATGTTCTACATAGCGGTCGAAAACGGTGCCGATGAACTGATCGACGTAATTGCTTCCGCATTCACAAAGGATGCTGTAAATCCCAGGGGTCCTGAGGAAGAGACTGTCTTTAACAGGGCGTAGCTTCTCCTTTATCTTCTTAGAAGGTCGAAAACAAGGTCTTATACCTGTTCTTCCCAGGACTCTGCCTGTTTTTCTGGATGTAGCGCTGCAGAAAGGAAAGGAAGCAATCGGTGGCTCACCAAGTGAATGTTCAACATTTTCACGTTTCCTTTCCTTGGTTACTTCACATCACGTGACCCATAGCCGTTCTTTCGGAACACATACTTCAGATGATTAATTTCGGAATCCAAGTGATCCTCGTCAGAAATAGTTTTTGCTCTATGTACCAGTGTATTTAGAACTGCTCTGTTTTGGACTGGATGGTGAAAACTCTGGCTAAGATATAAATCAGTTTGCGCCAGCTTGCAGTCCCCTGAGTGGTCGAGACATTCATCCGACTTTCGTTGTACCAAAACTTCTAAAAATGGCAGCCTTCCCTCTTTCTCTGTCTCCACATTGAACTGTAGGTCTGGGTGTATTCTGCTCATATGTTCATGTAAGTGGTCAAGAGCTTCTACGCCATGTAGCCAGACCATAAACGTGTCGTCGACATAACGATAAAATGAATATGGACAAAGGAGAGCCAAATGTAATGTACTTTCCTCAAAATGTTCCGTAAAAATGTTGACCATTGCTGAAGACAAAGGAGAACCCACATCCATTCCGTCCGTCATTTGATAAAATTTACCGCCATATCAGAATCAGATGGTCGTCATAACATGTCGGAACAACTTTATCGTTTCAGGAGGAAAATGCTTTGCCAACAGTTTTAACGTGTCCTCCACAAAACTTTTGTAAATAGTGAGACCACATCCAAGCTGATTAAAATATCGTTTGGACCAACTCTAGTCTGTTTAACTTTCTCAATGAACAACTGACAGTTTTTGATGTGATGTTCACAGCGGCCAGCTATCGGAGTCATCAACTTAGTTAAACTTTTGGCCAGCCTGTAGGTAGGAGAACCAATAGCACTAACGATATGCCTCAATGAAATACCTTCCTTGTGGACCTTAGATAATTCCTAAAGCCTAGTAAGTCTAGGAGCTCGTGCTCTAAGATTTTTGATGATATCCTCTGGTAGGCTTGATTTCTTCAGGACCTCCACCATTTTTCTGCTGTAAGATAGAGTTGGGTCCTGTTGCCGACATTTGAATGTCTTTGAAAGTATTCCAACAACGGTGCCACTTTGTTGTCGTATTCAGTGGTATTAAGAACAACCGTGGCATTTCTCTTGTCAGCCGGAAGTACCACAAGTTCTCCATCTTTCCACAGTGCACGAAGTTCCTCTGTCTCTCTCTGGTGATGGTTCAAATGGCTCTGAGCACTATGGGACTTAACATCTGAGGTCATCAATCCCCTAGAACTTAGAACTACTTAAATCTAACTAACCTAAGGACATCACACACATCCATGCCCGAGGCAGGATTCGAACCTGCGACCGTAGCAGTCACGCAGCTCCAGACTGAAGCGCCTAGAACCGCTTGGCCACAGCGGCCGGCTCTCTCTGGTGACGTTACATTTCGACGGCTTGGCTGACGCTAGGATGTGACTGGAAGTAAGTGTTACCTCGTCGGCATCGTGTTGGGAGAGATTCCGCAACACCTGTTCCACTCCATCAATGAAGTGAGAATGTTTTATGCAACAGTGCCGTCGCGAAAGGCTTCGTTTTCATAGATAAGATTATAAACGCATCACTGCGAGAGCTAGAAGCAGTTCTAAAATTCGAGCTCCGGGAGTGTTTTGGGGACTGGGTAAAGTGATGATTGCATAACATCTAATTCTGATTATTTTTAAGGAGATATCATCAAAGTAGGTGAATAAATACAATTATTTCCAAAAACATTTCCTCTATTTTTTTGCACACACCTCTAACACTTAAGATGCAGTACATTTCATACATATTCCGCAAGCCACCCTACCGTGCAAGCCGCCCGGGATTAGCCGAGCGGTCTTAGGCGCTGCAGTCATGAACTGTGAGGCTGGTCACGGCGGAGGTTCGAGTCCTCCCTCGGGCATGGGTGTGTGTGTTTGTCCTTAGGTTAATTTAGGTTAAGTAGTGTGTAAGCTTAGGGACTGATGACCTTAGCAGTTGAGTCCCATAGATTTCACACACATTTGAACATTTTTGAACCTACGGTGCTGTGCCACTACTAGTCATTTCCTTTCCTGTCCCATTCGAAAACAGCGCGAAGGAAAAACAATTGTGTCTGCGCCTCCATACGAGCTCTAACTTCTCTTATCTTATTTTCGTCGTCCTTTCACGAAACGTATGTTGGCGGCAGTAGGATCGTTCTGCAGTCATATCCAAATGCCGTTCTCTAAATTTTCTCAACAGTGTTCCTAGAAAAAAAAAGTCGCCTTCTTTCCAGGGATTCCCATTTGAGTTCCCGAAGCATCTCTGTAATACTTGCGTTAGATCCTGCCAGTAACCAATGTAGCAGCCCGTCAGTGAATTGCTTCGATGTATTCCTTTAATCTGACTTCGTACGGATTCCCATCACTCGAGCAATACTCAGGTCTAGGTCGTACTAGTGTCCTACATGCGGTCTCCTTTACAGATGAACTACTCTTCTTAAAATTCTCCCAATAAACCGAAATCGACCATTCGCCTTCCGTACAACAGTCCGTACATGCCCGTACTACTTCATATCGCTTTGCAACGTTACTCCTAGATATTCAATCTATGTGACTCTGTCAAGCGACATACTACTAACGCTATATTCGAACATTACGGGTTTGTTTTTTCTACTCATCTGCAATGATTTCCATTTTTCTACGTTTAGAGCAAGCTGTCATGCATCATACCAACAAGAAATTTTGTCTAAATTAACTTTTATCCTCCTACAGTCACTCAAGGATAACACATTTCCGTACACCATAGCAACATCAGCAAACAGCCGCAGATTGCTGCTCACCCTGTCCACCTAACGGTTTATGTATGTACAAAGTAACAGCGGTCCTATCACATTTCCATGCAGCACTGCTGACGATACCCTTGTCTCACGGACAACGTACTGGGTTCTGTTATTTAAGAGGTCTTCTACATGTACATCTACATCCATACTCCGCAAGCCACCTGACGGTGTGTGGCGGAGGGTACCCTGAGTACCTCTATCGGTTCTCCCTTCTATTCCAGTCTCGTATTGTTCGTGGAAAGAAGGATTGTCGGTAAGCTTCTGTGTGGGCTCTAACCTCTCTGACTTTATCCTCATGGTCTCTTCGCGAGATATACGTAGGAGGGAGCAATATACTGCTTAACTCTTCGGTGAAGGTATGTTCTCGAAACTTTAACAAAAGCCCGTACCGAGCTACTGAGCGTCTCTCCTGCAGAGTCTTCCAATGGAGTTTATCTATCATCTCCGTAACGCTTTCGCGATTACTAAATGATCCTGTAACGAAGCGCGCTGCTCTCCGTTGAATCCTCTCTATCTCTTCTATCAACACTATCTGGTACGGATCCCACACCACTGAGCAGCATTCAAGCAGGCGGCGAACAAGCGTACTGTAACCTACTTCCTTTGTTTTCGGATTGTATTTCCTTAAGATTCTTCCAGTGAATCTCAGTCTGGCATCTGCTTTACCGACGATCAACTTTATATGATCATTCCATTTTAAATCACACCTAATGCGTACTCCCAGATAATTTGTGTCAACGTGCCACAGCAATGCCTCTGCGACGTGGTTACCGTCGTCGCTGGCGGCGCAGTGTACCTGTGTATCGCAGTTTGAAGGCGATTGATATTGACCTGACTGGGCAGTTTAATAAACAGCAATTGATTGGAGGTCCAAATGTTTTTCGTGGACTCCATCTGAACTTTACCTGTGATGTACATGCAGTGTTTGGAGGTAGTACCTGGCTGACACTTGCTGTTGTATGGGGGAATCAAGCAGATTATGGTGGCCTTGAAGCATTTCCAGATGCTAACATTTTGGCTTACGTATCTCGGAATCCACTCCGTATGTTCGTGCCTTTGTTAACAGTGTGCGTGGAGCACGCTGTCAAACACTTATCGAAAATCAAGGAATATGGACTCTCCCTGTCATCCTTCAACCGTAGTTCATAGGATATCATGTGAGAAAAGAGTAAGCTGAGTTTCTCGCGAGTGGAGCTTTCTAAAACCGTGATGAATCATGGACAGAAGGTTTTCCGCCTCAAGGAAATTTATTATATTCGAACTGAGAATACGATCAAGTATTCTGCAGCAAACCGATTTTAAAGATATTGGTCAGTATTTAGTGGGTCCGTTCTTTCACCCTCCTTATATACAGCAGTCATCTGGACTTTCTTCCAGTCGTTTGGGACACTGCACTGGGCAAGAAATTCGCCCTAAATGCAAGTTAACTAAGGGGCCAATGCCGTAGACTGCTCTTTGAAAAACTGAACTGGGTTTCTATCCGGACCTGGCCACTTATTGGTTTTCAGCTCTTTTACTTATTTCTCTACGCCAGGGAAGCCTATTACTATGTCGTCCATACGTAAGTATGTGCAATGGTCAAACGACGGTATTAAGAGGCGGCATGAGCCCCCTCTCATATTTCTATCTTACGATTTTCCTCTCTAATTGCATGTGGTGAAAAGTTGCTATTCCTTCACACGCGGACGTCCCACGCAGCATCTCTCGTCACCCGGGTGGTCCGGTGATAGGCGGGCTCTGCTGATCTTCAAAGGGTAAGCCGACGGGTGTGAGGGAGTGAGGGAGTCGAGTGAATGCTTTCCAGATGCCAACATTGTAGAATAGCGGCGGAGACACACTCGCAGGGGCCTGAAGTAGCAGCTGGGCTAGAGGTTCCGTTACTTCGCAGAAACATAGCGAAAACACTTTCTGGCGGGCTACCAGCGAGGTGTGGGAATGACTTGTGTACCAGGCAGTTGTGGTGGGCAAATTCCCGCGCTTTCTGCAAAATCGTAACTGTGATTGGCTTGCTCAGGGCATAGCTCCGTGACGTAGCAAAATCAGCGCAGAAATTGGCGCCAAGAATCTCCATTGGTGGAATGGTAGTGCTCCGGCAATAGAGTGGAATTTTCCGCCGGTTTTCGAGTTGCTGATTGGAACGGTTAACCACGGCCACTGTCTTGGGGGCGGGAATGTTCTGTGTTCGGTTTGTACGGGTGCACTTGTGGTAGTCGACTCTCGCCTTTCGCTCAGAGTAGGTTACAAGACTGAGTTCTCGCTGCTCTGGACAGCCTGCCTTCCGTTTGCTGTCTAATATACTTTTATTTAATTGTAACTGTTTGACGAAGTTGCTGAAGTTTCGACTTCAACGTAACTTTCCGAGTACAGTTGGCAATTGAGCATTCTGCGTACAAGACGCCTATGTTGTCTGTCTTGAGCAGTTTTGGCTAAAGTTGACTGTATCGGAGTTACTGTGTGACTTCGCTTGTTAAAATCAATCACTGTATCATCAGTGATTGTGTGGCGAGCCTTCTTCGTCTCCCTCAGAGGCGCATTTGTATTGCTAGGAAGTCTTTAGTCTGGAACAACCAGGCCAGCATAATTTGTTTCGGGCTATACTCACGACATTATCACCACCACGACGGGACGTCGAAGCAACCAGCCATCGCCTCCGGTATGCCAGATTGTGTCCGTGCAGTTAAGAAGACAGCTTGGTAATGTACGTCCGCAGCACCAGCAAAGCAGGCAATTTTGCTAGGTGAGAATCCGAGCTCAGCAGAGCGCGCCTGTTTGTCTTTTCTAACTTTGATCTGTCTTGGGTGTTCATTGTCTGAGTTCTCACTAATGTAGCAGCAATTAATGCTGGGTTGGTTGTGTGTCTCTCTTAAGACTTGAGTTGCAAGGAATTGGCTCCACATACCACTTCGTCATAAATGTCAAAATCTAGTTTAGGGACAACATCACCTTCACAGCATTTATTTGAGTATCAAATTTGAGCCAATTTGATGTATTGTAAATGTTTCATGTGTTTTTGTTTAGTATTTTGAGTTATAATAAATCATATTGTTATTTTGGACAGACCTTTCATTGTGTTAATCGCCAGAGTAACCCTATCATTTCTCACTACGTTAATGAATCTTTCCTTTGTTTAACTTATTTTTCAAATGAAATTATTTCAGGTGCCAAACTCTTTTCTACTCCACTTGCAGGGTCGATTACAGTCAGTTCGCGTTTCCTTTTAATCCATGTGCAACAGCAAAAGTCGGAGTTAGAATAGGGGGGCCTTAGAGCATCATTTACATATGTAGATTCTAGAAGAATTTAGTGTTAAATACACTGCTAGCCCCGGCACCTCACATAAAATGGCGACCCTTAGCCTCGGATTTTCCTGTGAGTCACTGATTAACAAACAGTATTCTTAGTAGGAACATTCAAATTTTTTTCTCTACTTTTTTTGATTAATACCCTAGTTCTGTTTCTTGTAGTTCCGTGATTAGTTTTAAGTAGCGGCGCATGATTACTGTTTTTGTTTTCAGTGTATATATTTTTTGTTTGTTCATTGTCTTTTGTGTTTCTTTGATGTGGTGTCCGTACCACATCACAATTTGTCGGGTTTGTGTGCAGTTTCCGTACCACAACAAATCGTGCTTGTAGTTACAGTGTTGGAACGGCGTTGTTGAAATTTTATGTCTATGTGGAAAAATATTGGGAGTAGATGATTTTTATTTTGAATTTTAGTTACATTTGTTTTTTCATGAATGATCACGAGAAGTAAGGCACGACTATTATCGAGCGAAACTAAAACAAAAGAGGATAGCATAATGGATAAGAGGCAGGTTACTGACGAGGATAGGTTCGGAGATGAGAGGGGCACATTTTTAGCAGCACAGGACGACAGGGTCATTGATGAGGAAGGTGATTTGGACGCGATCTTAGAGCAACGTCGCGACCGTGATTATGATAGTGAAGTGGAGGATGGAACAGAGACAGGCACACAGGTAGAGACTGTAGCAGAAGTTTATAGTCAAACGAACGAGTGCAGACAGAGGCCAGCTCGGTCACGTCAGAGCTCTAGCGCCCAGGTGTCCAGAGTTACATCACCCATGTGTGACGAGGATCAAAATTATGACATTAACCCAATACTAAGCCTCCTACGATCAATGAAAGAAGAAGCTGACGAACAACGTAAGAAGGAGAAGGAAGAAGATGAGAAACAACGTAAGAAGGAGAAGGAAGAAGCTGAAGAACAGCGTAAGAAGGACACTCAGGCAATAATTTCGCATATAGGGAAAATTCTTGGGGAATTACTAACAATAAAGAAAGAATGTGGAGAAGCAAAACAAATGTCATTGGTAGCACAAAAAGTAGCAGGCCTAGCCAAAACGGCAGTAACAGAGCAATGAAAATCGCAAAAGTAACTTCTCAACTCGCAGGCCGCTTGCGACGTGCGACACAAGCCCACTCAAAATCCCTAGCGTTCTTAAAAACTCAAGGTAATATCGCGGTTACGAACATCACGAAACGAATGAAAGAAGTAGAGAGTCGAATAGCAAATCTAGAGCGAAACGGGTTCACGAGCACTGCGCGTTCGGATACCAATGATGGAGTACACAGAATTGTGTCTCCGAGGAAAAGCTCGCCGTGCTCTAGCCCAGTAACAGTGTACGCAACTAACAGTGCATACGCAGAAACAGCGAGTAATAGCTCCAATAATTGCAGCCCACTTAGAAGAGTGAATGCTGAATGCCACCCCCACTGTGATACAGAGGTAGCACATCACAGTTATCAGCAAGATAGATCTGGACACTCAGCAGATGTGCAACTATCGGAAACGAGTGACAACACCAGTGCGAGGATCGGACAGGATTTTGATCACAATCACTTCCTGTCGATACTAAAATTCCAAAAGTTCAGAGATAATGGAGGGTCGATGCATCCCAAGAGCTGGGTGATGCAGTTTACAAATTCATTACCGTCATCATGGCCAACCCTGGGAAAATTAGAATTCATGTGTGGACACATCGAAGGCCAAGCCGCGGAAAAGATGCGGGGGTGTGGCAGCGACGTGTCAGACTTACCAGGAATTTGTTGATGCGTTCCTGGGAATCTACTGGTCAAAGGAAACGCAAGACAGGATTAAAGAGGAAATAATTTTTTTCCTGAACTGGAAGTGTCCGGGCAAAGGAGCGCAACAAAATTTTTTGATGATTTACTCAAGAAGAATCAATTTTTAGATAGTCCATATAGCAAGGGAGAAATCATCAAATTTCGTTTTTCCAAATTGCCAGTTAGGTACCAACAGACACTTGTCGGGAAGTGTGGATCTGACATAGAAGCATTCAAGAGTCTATTGCGTGAACTCGAAGTTGTCTTTGACAAACAAGACGCAAAGGACAGGAAGAAGGGGCAGAGTAACAAATACCAACGACCAGCAAGGGAGGACGACAACAGATGGCATAATCGCACTGGTCATTTAGGAAACCAGGGTTACGGAAATCAAGATTACGCTAACCAAGGTTTTGGAAACCAGAGACACGGAAACCAGAACGTCAGAGAACAGGGTCATGCTAGACAAGGAAGCGGGGACAGGCGGAATAACGAACGGCAAAGCGACCGTAATTGGAGAGAGCGAGATCAAGGACAACAGGAGAACCAGGAGACTGAAATTAGACCTGCAAATCCTAATGCACGTCAGAGGAGGGGGAGTCTAACAAGGGATTGGCGCTAGTCCATAGGACTCCACCACATCTCTCACACAAAGAAGTTCATGGAATAATAGTAGTTTAAGTAATGTACATAGTAGAATAGGCAAATATATGAACTATTCTTCGGGGAACAATAATCGTTGCATTAATAGATTAAGATTGTTAAAGTATTAACACGTTGCGTTGGCTTGTAAAAGAATTTACTGCTGCTGGTCTTTTTTTTTTTTTTTTTTTTTGTATATGTTCGCGACTTCCAATGTCGATGGAGTAGGAGGCACTACCATTCCATGAGCAATGTTTTTGTCCTTTCCTGTCTGGTGTCCATGTTGAGGGATAATGATGAGTGAGGAGATGTCGCACAAACGGGCGCATACAAGAACGTGCTCCTAGAAGCGTTCTGGGATGTCGTGATACGCTCCATAGCGGCCACAACCAGTTCGTGAGACGTTCATACCAATGCTTGCAGGCACACGTCAGTGCATTGCAAGATTGTGGTATATTGCGTGATTTCGAGGATGAATATGGGCTGTATAGTTTTTACAGAGATGCGCCAGCATCGTTGTCTTGCAAGTCCGGGTCAACCTGTGAGCGTTTGACTCCAATGGTGCCCTAGACGGTAGAAATGCGGGCATAAAGCCTACCATGCCAATGTGCTGGTTGGGGATTTAGTGTGCTGCTCGTGACTGTCACAGATGAATAACCAAGGAATTATACTTGGAGATTCGTGACATACTGTGTAGCTGTAGTGTGGTGGACGACTGAATCCTCAACAGGAACCAGTCCTGGCTTGGTCATATTACATTGCCTCTGGCAAGGGGCGCTTTGATCGCGAAAACCGCATCACATAGAAAAATAAGTTGCAACTATAAATTTATTGTCTTGTACAGCCATGGCTAACCCAGTCTCTGGAGTTTCAGTGAGGCGTAGTGAGAACTTGGAAGCCATGTCGTACGGCGCGCACATCACTGTCGTCAATAGCGGCGAGCAGCGAGACATCTCAGCGTAACAGGAATTATGTAAGAGTGTTGTATAAGGTAAAAAAAAAAAGAGAGAGAGAGAGAGTACCATATACTAGGATAAGTTAAAATTTAGGATTTAACAATAACTAGATCCTTAATATTGTGGTGGTTTTCTGCCACAAGTGTTTGGCGCGCGCCTGTTGGGATGCTATTTTTCAGGTCACCAAACCACAGACCCGAGATAGAGGCACGACGGGCGAGCGAAAGTAGAATAGTTGCATGTTCTTTATAGCACAGTAAAAATTCAACCTGCATAACAACATAATTTAATCAAAAGACATAGAATGTAGGTCGTTGGCAAATGGTAGTTAATTCTTGAGCATGTCTACTGTCGATCTATATAATTAATAGTAATATTAGTACGGGCCCACACATTTAGTTGTTCATCCAATATATAGCATCAGTTGTCACACACCATATACAATAGTGAGATCGGTCTCTACACAAATATCAAGATAAATTATTTCCATGTCTAGATTAGATACACCAAGATTTTGTTATAATGATAGCCATAGATTAATAACTATAAAAGTAAAATAAGAGTGTCTGAAATGACAGACCATTAATGTGTCGTTATTTAAATTTATTATAACATAGAAGGTCATGGGAAAAAGTTAGGCATAAGATTTTTGTCAGAATTGTGCAGATGATGGGTATCGTGGCAATGCAGAGGCCAGCCGGAGCAAAAACAAGAGGTCTTTGGCTACCTGCAAGAAGGGGAGCATCAGCGCGCCACCTAACGAGAAGGGCGTGGGAGCGTCCGGTCCTGCAAGCTGACAGTCACCGGGCCGTATACCTGAGGGATTAGGCGGGATCCTCTCCGGGCCACAAGCGAAAGTAAGGCTGGCCGTTGACACTGACACGCGACCCATACACGACAGCCAGCTAGCTCTCCGGACACGGCAGCCGTTTGGAGGGATTCCCTGCGGCAGACCACATTGCCATGAGTACATGAAGAAGATCAGATATGGTGTCAGAACCTGCGCCTCATGTGCCTCAGGACAGAAAGGGACACTATATACTCACCTGTTTGGGTTTTTACAACTCACTAGTATTGGCCAATCTGCATACACAAAGCAGTATCGTGCCACAAACTCTAACAAATGAATTGTCTCATTTCTAACTTCTCCTCTCTAGTAGAGACCAGTTGTAGCAATCGTCGCTCCTAGTTAGATCCTGTCTGGATGACCTCACACACTTGTGGAGTCACTCCATGTGCCATCATCCCTCGTCGAACTTCAATATTGGGAAATGTAAAGTACTGTCCAGGGAGAGAAGAGATCTGGACTAGTGATGCATCCCAACTAGTAGACCTCAGAGACATTTAATCGACATGAGGAGAGCCTATGACTATGTCTTCCTACCGTACTGCCGTTATCATATGCGTGGGTCTTGCTGCAATCTCAACAGAGTACTGCAGATGCTTCAGCACACCCTATTGCTGTTGCAACAACATAGCAACAACACCTGACGTTTAGCCCTATGTGATGTCAGTACTGTGGCCCCATCCCAAAAGCCCCCCTCCGATGCTCAAGACATGAAACCACATGCATCAATGCATATGACTCAACATACCAACCCCCTCAGAGAAACTAACGAATTTGTGAAGTGCCTCGAATATTTCTAACAATGTGATTTAGTGCCTCATTCTCAGCACAGCCGTGAGCATTGTGCAATGTGCACTCACAACTTGACGCCCCATGAACCTTCTTTTTTTTTTTAATTTCTTTCTCTACTGTTGTTTTGTAATGTATCTTATACCTTGTATGTGTTTGTGTTTTACACTGTAATTATTATGTAAGTGATAGAGTAGGGCGCACAAATTACAAATTACTGTATTGTTCTCCACACCATCTTGTTTTTTTTTTGTATTTTGTATTTATTGTTGTGTGTATGCAAACAGTGTGCCTGAAATACCCATAAACTGAAGCAGATACCACCACTGTCATTGTGAATGGACCTGCTGGCCGCTGTGGCCATGCGGTTCTAGGCACTCCAGTCCGGAGCCACACTGCTGCTATGGTCGCAGTTTCGGATCCTGCCTCGGGATTGGGTGTGTGATGTCCTTAGGTTAGTTAGGTTTAAGTAGTTCTAAGTTCTAGGGGACTGATGACCACAGCAGTTGAGTCCCATAGTGCTCAGAGCCATTTGAACCATTTTTTTTAATGGACCATCAGTTCAGAGAACATTTTGTAAAGGTTATTCTTCCTGCAGGGAGACAGAATGAATCGGACGTTGTAATTAGATTCTGAAAACTCACAAAGAGATTGTTAACTTAAGTAGTATCATGTGTGAGGGAGTTCAGGTAAGTTTAATGATTCAAATTGTTGTAACATCTTGGGCATTTAATTGCGGAGCAGTCCAACTCTGATTGTAAAGAATAAACTGCTCCATATTTGGCTCACATGCCCGGGCCATATTTAGAGCATGAATGTCTGTGTGAATCGGTGTTTGGGAAAGGCTCCCTGTGTATGGATGTTTGATGTGAGTGTTAGAGTTCCATATTAAGAAGGTGAAGTTGGCTACATCATAAATAATCCTCCCTCTATGAACTGTATTATTCAGTTTCAGTGATTTTCCTTATAGAGTGTGGCATGTGAAGTCAGTTTAGAAGGTTGTTCTTGGGCGATTGACTCACTACCTTGCTCCTAAGGGAGCCAACCGCTCCCCAATTACAATCTAAAATGGCGTAGGGGCTGTGAGAGGTGGCATGAGCCCCCTCTCATATTTCTATCTTACGATTTTCCTCTCTAACTGCATGTGGTGAAAAGTTGCTATTCCTTCACACGCGGACTTCCCACGCAGCATCTCTCGTTACCCGGGTGGTCCGGTGATAGGCGGGCTCTGCTGATCTTCAAAGGGTAAGCCGACGGGTGTGAGGGAGTGAGGGAGTCGAGTGAATGCTTTCCAGATGCCGTCATTGTAGAATAGCGGCGGAGACATGGTCGCAGGGGCCTGAAGTAGCAGCTGGGCTAGAGGTTCCGTTACTTCGCAGAAACTTAGCGAAAACACTTTCTGGTGGTCTACCAGCGAAGCGTGGGAATGACTTGTGTACCCAGGCAGTTGTGGCGGGCAAATTCCTGCGCTTTCTGCAAAATCGTAACTGTGATTGGCTTGCTCAGGGCATAGCTCCGTGACGTAGCAAAATCAGCGCAGAAATTGGCGCCAAGAATCTCCATTGGTGGAATGGTAGTGCCCCGGCAATAGAGTGGAATTTTCCGCCGGTTTTCGAGTTGCTGATTGGAACGGTTAACCACGACCACTGTCGTGGGGGCGGGAATGTTCTGTGTTCGGTTTGTACGGGTGCACTTGTGGTAGTCGACTCTCGCCTTTCGCTCAGAGTAGGTTACAAGACTGAGTTCTCGCTGCTCTGGACAGCCTGCCTTCCGTTTGCTGTCTAATATACTTTTATTTAATTGTAACTGTTTGACGAAGTTGCTGAAGTTTCGACTTCAACGTAACTTTCCGAGTACAGTTTGCAATTGAGCATTCTGCGTACAAGACGCCTATGTTGTCTGTCTTGAGCAGTTTTGGCTAAAGTTGACTGTATCGGAGTTACTGTGTGACTTCGCTTGTTAAAATCAATCACTGTACCATCAGTGATTGTGTGGCGAGCCTTCTTCGTCTCCCTCAGAGGCGCATTTGTATTGCTAGGAAGTCTTTAGTCTGGAACAACCAGGCCAGCATAATTTGTTTCGGGCTATACTCACGACATTATCACCACCACGACGGGATGTCAAAGCAACCAGCCATCGCCTCCGGTATGCCAGATTGTGTCCGTGCAGTTAAGAAGACAGCTTGGTAATGTACGTCCGCAGCACCAGCAAAGCAGGCAATTTTGCTAGGTGAGAATCCGAGCTCAGCAGAGCGCGCCTGTTTGTCTTTTCTAACTTTGATCTGTCTTGGGTGTTCATTGTCTGAGTTCTCACTAATGTAGCAGCAATTAATGCTGGGTTGGTTGTGTGTCTCTCTTAAGACTTGAGTTGCTAGGAATTGGCTCCACATACCACTTCGTCATAAATGTCACAATCTAGTTTAGGGACAACTTCACCTTCACAGCATTTATTTGAGTATCCAATTTGAGCCAATTTGATGTATTGTAAATGTTTCATCTGTTTTTGTTTAGTATTTTGAGTTATAATAAATCATATTGTTATTTTGGACAGACCTTTCATTGTGTTAATCGCTAGAGTAACCCTATCATTTCTCACTACGTTAATGAATCTTTCCTTTGTTTAACTTATTTATCAAATGAAATTATTGCAGGTGCCAAACTCTTTTCTACTCCACTTGCAGGGTCGATTACAGTCAATTCGCGTTTCTTTTTAATCCATGTGCAACAGCAAAAGTCGGAGTTAGAATAGGGGGGCCTTAGAGCATCATTTACATATGTAGATTCTAGAAGAATTTAGTGTTAAATACACTGCTAGCCCCGGCACCTCGCATAAAATGGCGACCCTTAGCCTTGGATCTTTCCTGTGAGTCACTGATTAACAAACAGTATTCTTAGTAGGAACATTCAAATTTTTTTCTCTACTTTTTTTGATTAATACCCTAGTTCTGTTTCTTGTAGTTCCGTGATTAGTTTTAAGTAGCGGCGCATGATTACTGTTTTTGTTTTCAGTGTATATATTTTTTGTTTGTTCATTGTCTTTTGTGTTTCTTTGATGTGGTGTCCGTACCACATCACAATTTGTCGGGTTTGTGTGCAGTTTCCGTACCACAACAAATCGTGCTTGTAGTTACAGTGTTGGAACGGCGTTGTTGAAATTTTATGTCTATGTGGAAAAATATTGGGAGTAGATGATTTTTATTTTGAATTTTAGTTACATATGTTTTTTCATGAATGATCACGAGAAGTAAGGCACGACTATTATCGAGCGAAACTAAAACAAAAGAGGATAGCATAATGGATAAGAGGCAGGTTACTGACGAGGATAGGTTCGGAGATGAGAGGGGCACATTTTTAGCAGCACAGGACGACAGGGTCATTGATGAGGAAGGTGATTTGGACGCGATCTTAGAGCAACGTCGCGACCGTGATTATGATAGTGAAGTGGAGGATGGAACAGAGACAGGCACACAGGTAGAGACTGTAGCAGAAGTTTATAGTCAAACGAACGAGTGCAGACAGAGGCCAGCTCGGTCACGTCAGAGCTCTAGCGCCCAGGTGTCCAGAGTTACATCACCCATGTGTGACGAGGATCAAAATTATGACATTAACCCAATACTAAGCCTCCTACGATCAATGAAAGAAGAAGCTGACGAACAACGTAAGAAGGAGAAGGAAGAAGATAAGAAACAACGTAAGAAGGAGAAGGAAGAAGCTGAAGAACAGCGTAAGAAGGACACTCAGGCAATAATTTCGCATATTGGGAAAATTCGTGGGGAATTACTAACAATAAAGAAAGAATGTGGAGAAGCAAAACAAATGTCATTGGTAGCACAAAAAGTAGCAGGCCTAGCCAAAACGGCAGTAACAGAGCAATGAAAATCGCAAAAGTAACTTCTCAACTCGCAGGCCGCTTGCGACGTGCGACACAAGCCCACTCAAAATCCCTAGCGTTCTTAAAAACTCAAGGTAATATCGCGGTTACGAACATCACGAAACGAATGAAAGAAGTAGAGAGTCGAATAGCAAATCTAGAGCGAAACGGGTACACGAGCACTGCGCATTCGGATACCAATGATGGAGTACACAGAATTGTGTCTCCGAGGAAAAGCTCGCCGTGCTCTAGCCCAGTAACAGTGTACGCAACTAACAGTGCATACGCAGAAACAGCGAGTAATAGCTCCAATAATTGCAGCCCACTTAGAAGAGTGAATGCTGAATGCCACCCCCACTGTGATACAGAGGTAGCACATCACAGTTATCAGCAAGATAGATCTGGACACTCAGCAGATGTGCAACTATCGGAAACGAGTGACAACACCAGTGCGAGGATCGGACAGGATTTTGATCACAATCACTTCCTGTCGATACTAAAATTCCAAAAGTTCAGAGATAATGGAGGGTCGATGCATCCCAAGAGCTGGGTGATGCAGTTTACAAATTCATTACCGTCATCATGGCCAACCCTGGGAAAATTAGAATTCATGTGTGGACACATCGAAGGCCAAGCCGCGGAAAAGATGCGGGGGTGTGGCAGCGACGTGTCAGACTTACCAGGAATTTGTTGATGCGTTCCTGGGAATCTACTGGTCAAAGGAAACGCAAGACAGGATTAAAGAGGAAATAATTTTTTTCCTGAACTGGAAGTGTCCGGGCAAAGGAGCGCAACAAAATTTTTTGATGATTTACTCAAGAAGAATCAATTTTTAGATAGTCCATATAGCAAGGGAGAAATCATCAAATTTCGTTTTTCCAAATTGCCAGTTAGGTACCAACAGACACTTGTCGGGAAGTGTGGATCTGACATAGAAGCATTCAAGAGTCTATTGCGTGAACTCGAAGTTGTCTTTGACAAACAAGACGCAAAGGACAGGAAGAAGGGGCAGAGTAACAAATACCAACGACCAGCAAGGGAGGACGACAACAGATGGCATAATCGCACTGGTCATTTAGGAAACCAGGGTTACGGAAATCAAGATTACGCTAACCAAGGTTTTGGAAACCAGAGACACGGAAACCAGAACGTCAGAGAACAGGGTCATGCTAGACAAGGAAGCGGGGACAGGCGGAATAACGAACGGCAAAGCGACCGTAATTGGAGAGAGCGAGATCAAGGACAACAGGAGAACCAGGAGACTGAAATTAGACCTGCAAATCCTAATGCACGTCAGAGGAGGGGGAGTCTAACAAGGGATTGGCGCTAGTCCATAGGACACCACATCTCTCACACAAAGAAGTTCATGGAATAATAGTAGTTTAAGTAATGTACATAGTAGAATAGGCAAATATATGAACTATTCTTCGGGGAACAATAATCGTTGCATTAATAGATTAAGATTGTTAAAGTATTAACACGTTGCGTTGGCTTGTAAAAGAATTTACTGCTGCTGGTCTTTTTTTTTTTTTTTTTTTTGTATATGTTCGCGACTTCCAATGTCGATGGAGTAGGAGGCACTACCATTCCATGAGCAATGTTTTTGTCCTTTCCTGTCTGGTGTCCATGTTGAGGGATAATGATGAGTGAGGAGATGTCGCACAAACGGGCGCATACAAGAACGTGCTCCTAGAAGCGTTCTGGGATGTCGTGATACGCTCCATAGCGGCCACAACCAGTTCGTGAGACGTTCATACCAATGCTTGCAGGCACACGTCAGTGCATTGCAAGATTGTGGTATATTGCGTGATTTCGAGGATGAATATGGGCAGTATAGTTTTTACAGAGATGCGCCAGCATCGTTGTCTTGCAAGTCCGGGTCAACCTGTGAGCGTTTGACTCCAATGGTGCCCTAGACGGTAGAAATGCAGGCATAAAGCCTACCATGCCAATGTGCTGGTTGGGGATTTAGTGTGCTGCTCGTGACTGTCACAGATGAATAACCAAGGAATTATACTTGGAGATTCGTGACATACTGTGTAGCTGTAGTGTGGTGGACGACTGAATCCTCAACAGGAACCAGTCCTGGCTTGGTCATATTACATTGCCTCTGGCAAGGGGCGCTTTGATCGCGAAAACCGCATCACATAGAAAAATAAGTTGCAACTATAAATTTATTGTCTTGTACAGCCATGGCTAACCCAGTCTCTGGAGTTTCAGTGAGGCGTAGTGAGAACTTGGAAGCCATGTCGTACGGCGCGCACATCACTGTCGTCAATAGCGGCGAGCAGCGAGACATCTCAGCGTAACAGGAATTATGTAAGAGTGTTGTATAAGGTAAAAAAAAAAAGAGAGAGAGAGAGAGTACCATATACTAGGATAAGTTAAAATTTAGGATTTAACAATAACTAGATCCTTAATATTGTGGTGGTTTTCTGCCACAAGTGTTTGGCGCGCGCCTGTTGGGATGCTATTTTTCAGGTCACCAAACCACAGACCCGAGATAGAGGCACGACGGGCGAGCGAAAGTAGAATAGTTGCATGTTCTTTATAGCACAGTAAAAATTCAACCTGCATAACAACATAATTTAATCAAAAGACATAGAATGTAGGTCGTTGGCAAATGGTAGTTAATTCTTGAGCATGTCTACTGTCGATCTATATAATTAATAGTAATATTAGTACGGGCCCACACATTTAGTTGTTCATCCAATATATAGCATCAGTTGTCACACACCATATACAATAGTGAGATCGGTCTCTACACAAATATCAAGATAAATTATTTCCATGTCTAGATTAGATACACCAAGATTTTGTTATAATGATAGCCATAGATTAATAACTATAAAAGTAAAATAAGAGTGTCTGAAATGACAGACCATTAATGTGTCGTTATTTAAATTTATTATAACATAGAAGGTCATGGGAAAAAGTTAGGCATAAGATTTTTGTCAGAATTGTGCAGATGATGGGTATCGTGGCAATGCAGAGGCCAGCCGGAGCAAAAACAAGAGGTCTTTGGCTACCTGCAAGAAGGGGAGCGTCAGCGCGCCACCTAACGAGAAGGGCGTGGGAGCGTCCGGTCCTGCAAGCTGACAGTCACTGGGCCGTATACCTGAGGGATTAGGCGGGATCCTCTCCGGGCCACAAGCGAAAGTAAGGCTGGCCGTTGACACTGACACGCGACCCACACACGACTGCCAGCTAGCTCTCCGGACGCAGCAGCCGTTTGGAGGGATTCCCTGCGGCAGACCACATTGCCATGAGTACATGAAGAAGATCAGATATGGTGTCAGAACCTGCGCCTCATGTGCCTCAGGACAGAAAGGGACGCTATATACTCACCTGTTTGGGTTTTTACAACTCACTAGTATTGGCCAATCTGCATACACAAAGCAGTATCGTGCCACAAACTCTAACAAATGAATTGTCTCATTTCTAACTTCTCCTCTCTAGTAGAGAGCAGTTGTAGCAATCGTCGCTCCTAGTTAGATCCTGTCTGGATGACCTCACACACTTGTGGAGTCACTCCATGTGCCATCATCCCTCGTCGAACTTCAATATTGGGAAATGTAAAGTACTGTCCAGGGAGAGAAGAGATCTGGACTAGTGATGCATCCCAACTAGTAGACCTCAGAGACATTTAATCGACATGAGGAGAGCCTATGACTATGTCTTCCTACCGTACTGCCGTTATCATATGCGTGGGTCTTGCTGCAATCTCAACAGAGTACTGCAGATGCTCCAGCACACCCTATTGCTGTTGCAACAACATAGCAACAACACCTGATGTTTAGCCCTATGTGATGTCAGTGCTGTGGCCCCATCCCAAAAGCCCCCCTCCGATGCTCAAGACATGAAACCACGTGCATCAATGCATATGACTCAACATACCAACCCCCTCAGAGAAACTAACGAATTTGTGAAGTGCCTCGAATATTTCTGACAATGTGATTTAGTGCCTCATTCTCAGCACACTCGTGAGCATTGTGCAATGTGCACTCACAACTTGACGCCCCATGAACCTTCTTTTTTTTTTTAATTTCTTTCTCTACTGTTGTTTTGTAATGTATCTTATACCTTGTATGTGTTTGTGTTTTACACTGTAATTATTATGTAAGTGATAGAGTAGGGCGCACAAATTACAAATTACTGTATTGTTCTCCACACCATCTTTTTTTTTGTATTTTGTATTTATTGTTGTGTGTATGCAAACAGTGTGCCTGAAATCCCCATAAACTGAAGCAGATACTACCACTGTCATTGTGAATGGACCTGCCGGCCGCTGTGGCCGTGCGGTTCTAGGCACTCCAGTCCGGAGCCTCACTGCTGCTACGGTGGTAGTTTCGAGTCCTGCCTCGGGCTTGGGTGTGTGATGTCCTTAGGTTAGTTAGGTTTAAGTAGTTCTAAGTTCTAGGGGACTGATGACCACAGCAGTTGAGTCCCATAGTGCTCAGAGCCATTTGAACCTTTTTTTTTTAATGGACCATCAGTTCAGAGAACATTTTGTAAAGGTTATTCTTCCTGCAGGGAGACAGAATGAATCGGACTTTGTAATTAGATTCTGAAAGCTCACAAAGAGATTGTTAACTTAAGTAGTATCATGTGTGAGGGAGTTCAGGTAAGTTTAATGATTCAAATTGTTGTAACATCTTGGGCATTTAATTGCGGAGCAGTCCAACTCTGATTGTAAAGAATAAACTGCTCCATATTTGGCTCACATGCCCGGGCCATATTTAGAGTGTGAATGTCTGTGTGAATCGGTGTTTGGGAGGGGCTCCCTGGGAATGGATGTGTGATGTGAGTGTTAGAGTTCCATATTAAGAAGGTGAAATTGGCTACACCATAAATAATCCTCCCTCTATGAACTGTATTTTTCAGTTTCAGTGATTTTCCTTATAGAGTGTGGCATGTGAAGTCAGTTTGCAAGGTTGTTCTTGGACGATTGACTCACTACCTTGCTCCTAAGGGAGCCAACCGCTCCCCAATTACAATCTAAAATGGCGTAGGGGCTATGAGAGGTGGCATGAGCCCCCTCTCATATTTCTATCTTACGATTTTCCTCTCTAATTGCATGCGGTGAAAAGTTGCTATTCCTTCACACGCGGACTTCCCACGCAGCATCTCTCGTTACCCGGGTGGTCCGGTGATAGGCGGGATCTGCTGATCTTCAAAGGGTAAGCCGACGGGTGTGAGGGAGTGAGGGAGTCGAGTGAATGCTTTCCAGATGCCGACATTGTAGAATAGCGGCGGAGACACGGTCGCAGGGGCCTGAAGTAGTGGCTGGGCTAGAGGTTCCGTTACTTCACAGAAACTTAGCGAAAACACTTTCTGGCGGGCTACCAGCGAAGCGTGGGAATGACTTATGTACCCAGGCAGTTGTGGCGGGCAAATTCCCGCGCTTTCTGCAAAATCGTAACTGTGATTGGCTTGCTCAGGGCATAGCTCCGTGACGTAGCAAAATCAGCGCAGAAATTGGCGCCAAGAATCTCCATTGGTGGAATGGTAGTGCCCCGGCAATAGAGTGGAATTTTCCGCTGGTTTTCGAGTTGCTGATTGGAACGGTTAACCACGGCCACTGTCGTGGGGGCGGGAATGTTCTGTGTTCGGTTTGTACGGGTGCACTTGTGGTAGTCGACTCTCGCCTTTCGGTCGGAGTAGGTTACAAGACTGAGCTCTCGCTGCTCTGGACAGCCTGCCTTCCGTTTGCTGTCTAATATACTTTTATTTAATTGTAACTGTTTGACGAAGTTGCTGAAGTTTCGACTTCAACGTAACTTTCCGAGTACAGTTTGCAATTGAGCATTCTGCGTACAAGACGCCTATGTTGTCTGTCTTGAGCAGTTTTGGCTAAAGTTGACTGTATCGGAGTTACTGTGTGACTTCGCTTGTTAAAATCAATCACTGTACCATCAGTGATTGTGTGGCGAGCCTTCTTCGTCTCCCTCAGAGGCGCATTTGTATTGCTAGGAAGTCTTTAGTCTGGAACAACCAGGCCAGCATAATTTGTTTCGGGCTATACTCACGACATTATCACCACCACGACGGGATGTCAAAGCAACCAGCCATCGCCTCCGGTATGCCAGATTGTGTCCATGCAGTTAAGAAGACAGCTTGGTAATGTACGTCCACAGCACCAGCAAAGCAGGCAATTTTGCTAGGTGAGAACCCGAGCTCAGCAGAGCGCGCCTGTTTGTCTTTTCTAACTTTGATCTGTCTTGGGTGTTCATTGTCTGAGTTCTCACTAATGTAGCAGCAATTAATGCTGGGTTGGCTGTGTGTCTCTCTTAAGACTTGAGTTGCTAGGAATTGGCTCCACATACCACTTCGTCATAAATGTCACAATCTAGTTTAGGGACAACTTCACCTTCACAGCATTTATTTGAGCATCCAATTTGAGCCAATTTGATGTATTGTAAATGTTTCATGTGTTTTTGTTTAGTATTTTGAGTTATAATAAATCATATTGTTATTTTGGACAGACCTTTCATTGTGTTAATCGCTAGAGTAACCCTATCATTTCTCACTACGTTAATGAATCTTTCCTTTGTTTAACTTATTTATCAAATGAAATTATTGCAGGTGCCAAACTCTTTTCTACTCCACTTGCAGGGTCGATTACAGTCAATTCGCGTTTCTTTTTAATCCATGTGCAACAGCAAAAGTCGGAGTTAGAATAGGGGGGGGCTTAGAGCATCATTTACATATGTAGATTCTAGAAGAATTTAGTGTTAAATACACTGCTAGCCGCGGCACCTCGCGGTCAGTATTTAGTGGGTCCGTTCTTTCACCCTCCTTATATACAGCAGTAACCTGCACTTTCTTCCAGTCGTTTGGGACACTGCACTGGGCGAGAAATTCGCCCTAAATGCAAGTTAACTAAGGGGCCAATGCCGTAGACTGCTCTTTGAAAAACTGAACTGGGTTTCCGTCCGGACCTGGCCACTTATTGGTTTTGAACTCTTTTACTTGTTTCTCTACGCCAAGGAAGCCTATTACTATGTCGTCCATACGTAAGTATGTGCGATGGCCAAACGACTGTATGTTTTTACGATTCTCTTGCCTGAACGATTTCTTAAACGCGAAATTTAAAACTTAGGCTTTACTTTCCACTGCCACTTTGGACGGGTCAACGAATAACAGGATAGAAGCATTTTACGTGGGACCAGAGTTGTTTCGTATTCTCGCCAAGATCTTTTGGTAGTGTATGACTGTGGAAGTTTTACGCTTCGTGGATCGATCTTTTTACTGATGTACGAATCTCTACTAACTTTAATCCGTCGTCATTTGTGCGTTCTCTTTCAAACTGCGAGTGCAACAGCCTGCGCTCCTCAGCGTTTTCCGAATTTCGTTGTTAATCCACAGTGGGTCTTTTCCGTCCTTAATCCACTTACTCGGCACATATTTTTCTAGAGACGTGTGTGTTTGCTCAGACGTTGGATGTTCTTCCACATACTGTGCTTGAGGCCAGTGAGCTTTGGACGTAAGCCGACCGGCGGAAGTGATTAACACGCGCCAGACATAAACTTCCTTAGGTTCTACAATCACTCAATACAGTGATCTCCTGCAGATGTGACGTGTCAGACGTATATTTCACAGAATATAAACTACCTTGCGTAATGAGGTACCGCGAACTGAATGACTGCCAACCAGCGTGTATTCCGAAAATATGTCGTGAGAAATCCAGCTCGCACTTTCCTCACATGACTTACTGAAAGCCGCGGATGAAGGCAATAGCATAGATGCAGTATTTCTATATTTCCGATACGCTTATAAACGCAAATATTATCATATGGAGTATCAAATGAAATTCATGGCTGACTTGCGGATTTCTTGCTACGGAGGACACGGCACATTAACTTGCGTGGAGGGTAATCGACAGATGTAAAAGTAGCTTCACTTGTGCACCATGGAACTGTGTTTATGTTGTATAATAACAACCTGGCAGATAATACTGATAATAACTTCAGACTTACTGCAAATGATGTAGCTATCTGAAAAAAAACAGCTGCACAAATACTTCGTCAGATCTTGGTAAGATTTCAAAGTGGTGGAAAAATTGGCGACTTGCTTTAAATGTTCAGAAATATAAAACTGCGGATTCCTCACAACGCAAAGGCATGGTATCTGAAGACTATGATATCAATAAGACCTTCAGCTCACACAAATACCTGTGGGTAACAGTTGGTTGGCACATGAAATTGAAGGCCTACATAGGCTCCGTTTTGTAGGTAAACCACATTGAAGACTTCGGTTCATTTGCAGGATAATGGGAAAATGCTGTCAGTCTACAAAGGAAATTGCTTAGAAAATACATATGGAACCTATCCTAGAATGTCAGTGTGTGGATTCATACCAAATAGAACTAACTGAGGTGACAGAAGTCATGGGATAGTGATATGCACATACAAAGGTAGCGATAGTATTGCGTCCACAAGATATGAAAGAGCAGTGCATTGGCAGAACTGTCATCTGTACTCATGTGTTTCATGTGAAAAGGTTTCCGATGTGATATGGCCGCAAGACGGGGATTGACAGACTTTGAACGCAAAATGGTTGTTGGAGTTAGACGCATGGGAGATTCCATTTCGGAAATGGTTAGGGAATTCAATATTCCGAGATCCACGGTTTCAAGAATACCACATTTCAGGCATCACCTCTCACCATAGACAACGCAGTGGTCGTCGGCCTTCACTTAACGGCCGAGAGCAGCGGCGTTTGTGTAGAGTTGTTAGAACAAACGAACAGGCAAAACTACGCGAAATACCCACAGAAATCAATGTAGGATTTATGACGAACGTACCCGTTAGGAAACTGCGGCGAAATTTAGCGTTAATGGCCTATGGCAGCAGACGACCGATGCGAGTGCCTTTGCTGACTGTACGACATCGCCTTCAACGCCTCTCCTCGGCTCTAGACCATATCGGTTGGACGCTAGAGGACTGTAAAACCGTGGCCTAATCAGATGAGTAGTGCAGAGTCCATGGTGTGGGCTGTGTTTGCGTGGAATGTACTGGGTCCGCTGGTCCAACTGAACCGATCACTGACTGGAAATGGGTATGTTCGGCTATTTGGAGGCCATTTGTAGCCATTCATGCACTTCATGTTCCCAAACATGTCGCGGGGCTCCAATTGTTTGGGATTAGTTTGAGAACATTCTGAACAGTTCGAGCGAATGATTGGACGACACAGATCGCCTGACTTGAATCTCAACGAACATTTATGGGACATAATCGGGACATCAGTTCGTGCATAAAATCCTGTTCCGGCAACATTTTCTCATTTGTGGACGGCTATAGAGGCAGCGTAGCTCAATATATTTGAAGGGGACAACTTGTTGAGTCCATGCCATATCGAGTTTCTGCATTAAGCTGTGCAAAAGAAGGTCCGACGCGATGTTAGAAGGCATCCCATGACTTTTGTCGCCTTAGTGTAGCATAGGATATTGAGCATATACAAAGAATGGCAGCACAGATGGCCACAAGTTCGTTTGGTCTATTGGAGAGAATCACGGAAACGCTGAAGAACTTTGAAAGCTTGTTGACAAGCGCCCGAGAAAGCATGTTTACAAACAACCTTGATCATAAATTGTGTCCATACAGCAGTGGTGGTTTCATATGACTATTAATCTGCTTACAAAGTTTCAAAAACCAATACTTCAAATGGTTCAAATGGCTCTGAGCACTATGGGACTTAACATCTGAGGTCATCAGTCCCCTAGAACTTAGTTCTACTTAAACCTAAATAACCTAAGGACATCACACACATCCATGCCCGAGGCAGGATTCGAACCTGCGACCGTAGCAGCAGCGCGGTTCCAGACTGAAGCACCTAGAACCGCTCGGCCGCTTCGGTCGGCAAAAAAACCAATACTAAGTGAGGAAATCTAGGAATACATTACACTATAGCCCCCTGCATATCGATGCAACAGGTACCGCGGACACAAGATTATACTAATTACAGCATGCACAGAGGTATTTAATCAGTCATCCTTTCCGCACGGGAAGAAAACCTAATAGAAGAGATAGTCATAAAGTTAAAATAATCAGCTCGAAAAAGTAAAGTTACGTGATGTAATTCCTTACTTAATTACTTATTTTTTCGTGCTTACCGCAACGTGTTTCGAGAATTTATTCTCATTTTCAAGTGTATTTGTTTACATACATATTTTTTGTGTTCATTGCATGTGTGATTTTCTGACTCTATTGGATTGTAGTTGTCTTTAGAGGCCACACTGCAATCGGAAACTTGGACAAATAGATATTCGAATTTTTTTTATTTGCTAATGTTAGCGATAGCATATTTGTTTTTCTATTTACAAGTATTGTGCCTCCTCCATAACTCAGAATATCACACACACGCAAATCATCACGTACACTGTTTGTTTTTGTGAGCAAACGTGCTACAGAGATATTATTACCACGGTATAGTTTCACAAAAGGTTTGTATACAGTCACAGGTTATAAATTTTCTGAGGATTACATAGAATATGTAAAGTCGTCAATTATATAATTTATTTTACCATTATTGACTATTGATTTATTGATTATGTTTCTATTTTCTTGTAGATGCTGAGCATAACCTGTGGAGTAATGTACACATTTATGGAAATTACTAGAGTTGTCATATGCTGGAGAAACAGTTGAAAAAATTTAGTGATTCACTATCTAGCTCCTCATTGACAATTTCTTCTCCTTGCCTTTTGTACTGCACAAAAATTTCCAGCTCCGCCATTTAATCCATTACATGTGATTTTCGGAAGTGGCGGCGTATCTTAGTATCTTCTATGATTTTGAATGGATGTTGAGTGTTTTTTTTATGTTTTTTGCTACTGATTGTTTCGTAAATTGGTTATTGTGTAACAACTGATGTGTTCATTGTACGTGTAATTTGAAAGTTCCTGCCAGTTTGTCCTATGTAGTAGTTTGAACATGTGATCGTCTCATATTTTTCATTCTAACCTGCTCCCCTATCACTGAACATCCACATCCACACTGAAGGACCAAATATATTTGTTCACTCAGTTTTAAACTCAAGAGACGATACGGCATCAAGCGTTTAAGAAACTCTTGTCAGATACTGTTTGGCAGCTGCGATTTTTTGTCATTCCAACAGAAACTCTAAGAGTGGTGGAGTGGCTCATGAGTGAAATGCGTTTCACAGTTTTTGTAGCCCCAATGAACACATGTCAGAACTCACACCGTTAACTTGGCAATAATTTACACCATACCACAGTCCTTAGGTCCTTATTTTAAAGTAAAATCATCCGAGCAGTGCTGAACTGGCTACTGAACACACACCTGTAACTGTTGCATAGACACCTAACTTTTTTCTCGCCACGTAGATGGAGCTCTTTGACAGGGAACTTCCAATTTAATTCCACGTTACGAATTACAGGCCTACGAGGTGCGGCTAGAAAAAAACCGGACTGATGCTGGAAAAAACATTTATTTACAATTATTTACAATTTCATGTTATCTCCTTCAATGTACTCTCCTCCTCGGTCTCTACACCGCTCCATACGAATTTTCCAGAGTTCATAGCAATGCTGCAGATCATTTTCGGTAAGTCCATACATTACTTCCGTCGCTTTTTCTTTTACTGCTTCAACAGTCTCAAATCTAGTTCCTTTCAAAGCTGGCTTGACTTTAGGGAAAAGAAAAAAGTCACAGGGGGCCAAATCAGGTGAGTAGGGTGGATGATCTAAGATGGGAATGTTGTGTTTTGCCAAAAACGTCTTCACTGACAACGCACTGTGAGCTGGGGCATTGTCTTGGTGAAGGATCCATGACTTTTTTCTCCACAAATCGTTCCGTTTTCTCCGTACTCGCTCACATAGGGTAGACAGGACGCTAATGTAGTAATGCTGATTCACTGTTTGTCCCTCTGGTACCCAATCAATGTGCACAATCCCTTTGATATAAAAAAAAAACAATCATCATTGCCTTGAATTTCGATTTTGACATTCGTGCTTTTTTTTTGTCGTGGAGAACCAGGAGTTTTCCAATGCATCGATTGGCGTTTAGTTTCGGGATTGTAAGTAAAAAACCACGATTCATCGCAAGTAATAACATTTTGTAAGAAGGTGGGATCACTTTCAATGTTTTCCAGGATGTCAGAACAAATCATTCTTCGGCGTTCCCTCTGTTCAATTGTGAGACACTTTGGAACCATTTCTGAACACACTTTGTTCATGTTGAAACTTTCATGAAGAATCTGCCTAACCATTTCCTTGTCAACTCCTGTTAACTCAGACACTGCTCTGATTGTTAAACGGCGATCTTGTCGAACAAGTTTACCGATTTTTTCAATGTTTGCATCAGTTTTTGCTGACAATGGTCTGCCAGTGCGAGTGTCATCACTGGCGTCTTCGCGGCCATCTTTAAATCGTTTAAACCACTCAAACACTTGTGTTCGCGATAAACAATCATCGCCGTACACTTGTTGTAACATTACAAACGTTTCACTTGCAGATTTTCCTAGTTTGAAACAAAATTTGATGTTAACACGCTGTTCTTTCTGTACACTCAACATTTTCCGATGCACAGACAAAACGTCAACTACTTAAAACAGACGCCACGGCCAGACTGAGTGCAGGAGGCAGATGAAACTCGAGCAGTAGGCGGAGCGAGAGTCACGTGACAGGCCACGCGACTTTCAGCCTTATTGAATTCGTTTTATTGTTTCACCAGTACTAGTCCGGTTTTTTTCTAGCCACACCTCGTACATATACGACTTATGCTCGCTCGCGTTGTTCGGTGGATGTAGTTCCGCGTAAGTCTGGTAGATGTCAGTACAGCCGCTTTGGCCGCAAGTAGCGACTGCACTCGACTTCCCTGATGCTCATTCGACTATCTCATGCTCCAACTGCGGCTCAGCAACTTGTTGTAGGATCATGACGCATGAGGGTGAAATGAAGGAGTGCGAAAGCGAAGCTTGATTCGAATCAATAAAGGCGGTCGTTATAACAATGTTTGGAAGAGATTTTCATTAGTGACTGATAAGGATGTCGGCTACATGTACTGTGGCAAGTGATCTTCTGTCCTTTCTTACAGATCCGGCTTACACATCTGAAGGTTCATATCTGTAGAAAACAACAAAGTACAAGTTCCGAAGTATTACCAATTTCAGTGAAAACTTCCGCAGTTAAAAAGGTACGTAGAAATTTGTGCCAGAGATGTTTGTCCATCTACGTTAATATTATGTGTAGGATTTCGTGCGTTATGTCAGGAGGTTGTAAATGTCTTTTCAGAATTAGGACATGTAGACATCTCCAACATTTTGCCTCATCCCACATGCATGTGGATGTATAGCGGATATCTGGTCCGCTACATATTGGAAAATATATATCTATTGTGCGCACTTCATGTATCAAGTTTAGGCATTGCGAAATGTGATACTGGTCACAATTCACTTTTCTGAGAAGAAAAAAGTCTGAGGAATTTATTAAGAACTACATAGAGGAAACGTTTTTCAGACTGTTAGGAGTAAATCCCACTCTTTTGATAAAATTTTATTGGTCATTGACTGAGTCGCTAATATAGGTAAGGCATTGCACGCCTTTTAGCATTATGCATGCTTTACACATGTTTGGAACACAGTCGTGAAACACAGTATCGATGACGATTATTTGTTAAATGAGGTTGCCGGGATTTTTCCACGACTTATTCTGCCGAAGATACTATCCGTTCCATGAAGAAAACAGGAGACGTGAATTCGCTGCAGACAAGCTTGAAGCATGAAAATGAAAGTAGGGGGAACATCTTATTCAGAGTGCTACAGTCAGGCAGTACGATAAAATCATGGAAATGCCTCCGGAGAGAGATGTGTCTAAAAAATTTCTGGTTATGTCAACAACGGTGCAAAATAACTCGTAGCTTTTCAGAGCCATTCAAAGAAACTACAGAAGTGCTGGAAGTTGAGAAATTTTCAACAATTCAGTAGTTTCTTTTAATGATTCATAAAATGAAAAGGCATTGTAATACAGGGCCTAAAGATAAGACAGGTACATTTAAATTACTTTGGACGCAATTTCCTTGTTCAGAACGCGCAGTGTGTTCAGCAACAGAAAATTTTGCTTACCTGCAAAACTCCAGTTTCAGTGTCACCAGTATTTTGGCATTACAGCACAAGTATCATATGTAGTCGGCATTCCAAAACATCTCGAAGGTGTTCAACAGGATTCAGGTCAGGACTCTGTGCAGGCGAGCCCATTACAGGGATGTTATTGTCGTGTAACCACTCCGCCACAGGTCGTGCATTGTGAACAGGTGCTCGATCGCGTTGAAAGATTTAATCGCCATCCCTGAATTGCTCTTCAACAGTGAGAAGCAAAAAGGTGCTTAAAACATCAATGTAAGCCTGTGCTGTGATAGTGCCACGCAAAACAACAACGGGTGCAAGTCCCTCCATGAAAAACACGACCACACCAAAACACCACACAGCCTCCGAATTTTATTGTTGGCGCCACACACGCTGACAGATGACGTTCACCGAGCATTCGTCATACCCACACCCTACCATGGGATCGCCACAATGTGTACCGTGATGCGTCACTCCACGCAACGTTTTTCCACTGTGTCAGTCGTCCAATGTTTACGGTCCTTACACCAAGAGTGGCGTCGTTTGGCATTTACTGGCGTGATGTGTGGCTTAAGAGCAGCCACTCGACCATGAAATCCAAGTTTTCTCAGCTCCCGCCTAACTGTCATAGTACTTGCAGCGGATCCTGATGCAGTTTGGAATTGATGTATGATGGTCTGGATAGATGTCTGCCTATTACACATTACTACCCTCTTCAACTGTCAGCAGTCTCTGTCAGTCAACAGAGAATGTTACACCGAGCGAGGTGGCGCAGTGGTTAGGACACTGGGCTCGCACTTGGGAGGACGACGGTTCAGTCTCGCATCCGGCCATCCTGATTTAGCTTTTCCGTGATTTCTCTAAATCGTTCCAGGCTAATGCCGGGATAGTTCCTTTGAAAGGGCACGGCCGACTTCCTTCCCTAATCCGATGAGACCGATGACCTCACTGTTTGGTCTCTGCCCCCAAAAACAACCAACAGACGATTTTGGCCTGTACGCTTTTGTAATGTACGTGACCCTCCACGTTTCTACTTCGCTATCACATCGGAAACAGTGGACCAAGGTATGTTTAGGAGTGTGGAAATCTCGGTTACAGACGTATGACACAAGTGACACCCAATCACCTGACCATGTTCGAAGTCCGTGAGTTCTGTGGAGCCCCCCTTTCTGCTCTCTTACAATATCTAATGACTACTGAGGTCACTGATATGGAGCACCTGGCAGTAGGTGGCAGCACAATGCACCTAAAATGAAAAACGTATGTTTTTGGGGATGTCTGGATACTTTTGAGCCGGCCGGAGTGGTCGAGCGGTTCTAGGCGCTACAGCCTGGAACCGCGAGACCACTACGGTCGCAGGTTCGAGTCCTGCCTCGAGCGTGGATGTGTGTGATGTCCTTAGGTTAGTTAGGTTTAAGTAGTTCTAAGTTCTAGGGGACTGATGACCTCAGAAGTTAAGTCCCATAGTGCTCAGAGCCATTTGAACCATTTGATCACATGGTGTATGTGTGTTAACGTTGCCACTTAAGTGAAAAGTTGACCCATCAGAAATGATGTATATGTCCAAGAAATGTTAATCCTCATGTAATCGATTAACATATTGGTATAGAAGTTCTTGCGAGCAATTCTATCAGTGTCTTTTATTGCTTGTACGATCGTCAATCTGTACAGTTTCAAACGCAAACGGTTTCTGAACACATGCCCAAGAGTTGTATGTGGCATTTGCAGTTCGCGAGATGCACGCCTGGTCGATTTCGTAGGGCTGTTGACAAAACATTGTCTCACTGGCTCAACGACGTCGTCAGATGTGCTTGGACGATGATTTTCCATGTCTTACTGAACACCCTGTTTCTTCAAAACATTTATGTCAAGCGTTAACTGTAGGCCTACTAGGAGGATCTGTAGCATACTTGGTACGGAAATTACGCTGAACTGTTGTCGCCAACTTCGATCCTTCAAACCAAAACACACAGCCAGCACGCTCGGTTCCAGTGAAGGCAGCCATCTTTAACTCAACTGCCGCTAGCGCTCCTTACGGTGTGATTTGGCACTAGCGATCTACGCGAGAGTTGATGCAGTTCCCTACAGATTGCCACTACAATCATCTCTATAGGTACTACCAATTAATTTATACAAATTTTCAAAGTTGTAAAGTCCTTTTTGAACCCCCTGTATTTATTTATGTCCTTTGAGAGAACATCGGCTTTGCTCAGGAGCCAAAGAAGGAACTCACTGTTTCCGGAGTGCCTAGACAGAGGGCCATGTCATACTCAATCTAGTGATGAGGCTGGCTTGTATTTAACCCAGATGGAAGCCTGCCCGGTTAGCTGTGCGGTCTAATGCACTGCTTGGCACGAATCCGCCTGGCGGATTAGTGTCGAGGTCCGATATGCCGGCCAGTCTGTGGATGATTTTTTAGGCGTTTTCCATCTGCCTCGGCGAATGCGGGCTGGTTCCCCTTAGTCTGCCTCAGTTGCACTATGTCGGCGACTGCTGCGCAAACACTTTCTCCACATATGTGTACACCATAATTACTCTACCACGCAAACATTTGGGGTTACATCCGTCTGGTTTGAGACGTTCCAGGGAGGGGGGAGGGGGGGGGGGGGCTGCGTCCACTTAGCGAGAAGAATGCCAGCCTCAAATGTGACTAGTGAAAGAATTTTCAGTGGGGTATGGAACCTTATATCGAAAAGGCAAGGCAAACATTATCCGAAACGAGTTGATTCATTGTAATTACGCTAACAGGGAATAATTTGGAGACAATTTTGTTTCTCTTAGATTTCTAATTTCTTAGTGGTCAAGTTCACATGCATACATTTGAATCAATAAAGCAGATGGTGTTGTAAAAAACAGCAATGTGATTTTTCATTATGAGACGGACCATCATTACAAAGTTGCTAGTTACATAGTTTTAATGTGAAACTCCAACCAGTTTCCAGATTTTCGTTATTGCATAACGCAAGCTATTTTCACTTATGGATCACAGTGATGTCGCAATTAGGCACTACCGTCCAGGAATATATGTCTACAGCGAAAATAAATTGATTTGCGTGTAGCTCCATCAGCTGGTAGGAGTATGTTGGATACGACAGCAGTCTCCAGACACACAAAGCTGCTACACAAATGGTCGCAACAGCAGTGCGGCGAGCCCACCAGACTGGGCGGCCTCTGCCCTCCCGACAGGCGTCTCATTTAACCATAGCGTGCCTGCTTCCAGCATTTATACTCGAGCGAGCCATGAACGAGTATGGTGGGCTTGAACGAGTTTGAGCGAGCAAAATGCCTCTAGTAAGAATGTTTGCTCTTGTCAGTATTAAGATTGTGGATGTTATGGCTAAAATAATTTGTTACTAATGTCAAGTTTGCATCATGTCACTAAGTTGAGAGTTCTTTTTAGATACCATTTTGAGGTGCCATAATATGAATGATTACCTGTAAGATTTACTTTCGCAGTCAATGAAGATACTTTCATTATAAGAGAAATCCAACTTGGTGTATTGACCTACCACTGTTGAAACTCATACCAACTCCACACGATGGCTTAGGTTTGTCAGTGGATCAAGCAAGTTAACAAAGTAGTTCTACAGCATTTTCTTCTGGAGGTATCTGACATGCATTTTTACATACAATATCTGTAAATTGTGGGTAGAGCTGACTTCAGTTCCGTCCGAGATACATTTAGATAAGTGAAATTTGATGGCTCTGACATCAATGTGAGAGCTGTTGATACTATAGTGGAACAATTTGTGCCTTATACCACAATCAATTGTAAATGTGCTTATGCAGGAAATACCTTATAATAGCTCATCCAGGTATGTGGTCAGTGTGGTGCAGCTGGTAGAGTATTAAAGGTTGCCGTAGTAGCAACAGTACAACAATACAACAGTAGATCCCATGGCAAATACAGTAAGACAGTAGCAGTAGATTCGTACTATACAGCTCGTGGTCGTGCGGTAGCGTTCTCGCTTCCCGCGCCCGGGTTCCCGGGTTCGATTCCCGGCGGGGTCAGGGATTTTTCTCTGCCTCGTGATGACTGTGTGTTGTGTGATGTCCTTAGATTACTTAGGTTTAAGTAGTTCTAAGTTCTAGGGGACTGCTGACCATAGATGTTAAGTCCCACAGTGATCATTGTCAGAACCATTTTTATACGGGGTGTGAACGGTATAAGGCGCCAAAATTATACAGATGGCACATCTCGCAATGCTTGACAAAAAAGTCTAGTAACATGTTTGCGTATTTCCTACGGTTGTCCCAGAAAAAAAAAGAACAGTTCGTCTCAGGGTAATGGCTTTGGAAAAGTAAATACTTGGCCGTGCACGTACGTAAGCAATCGGTTCCTGTTATTGCCCGCTGCGCGATTGACATCGTGAGCGTAAATCGTAAACACATAGGCAACTGCGGCCTGAGTGGCTGCGTCATTGTAATACACCGAGCGACGACAGTAGGCGAGTAACCTGTGCATATGTTATTGCAACTCTCTTAACTGTTAGGATGGAAAGGAGATTTACTATAGCTGAACAATGCGATATGCATTTAATTTATGGCGAGGCAAAAGGTGTTGCGAGGGCAGCTGTACGAATTTATCGAGAACGCTTCCCACAACGACGACTTCCTGAGCGAAAGACATTTGCTGCTGTGCACCAAAGGTTTGTGTCATTGTAATTCTCTACTTGTATGCGATTATTATGCATTTACATCTTAATAAAGTACAGTAGTTATCTGCACCTTTGTAAATTTCGTTCGTTTGCGAAACGTATCTTCTGTTCTGATATGCTTTCCGTTTTTGTTACATCATGACAGAATACAACTGACGAGTACGTATTTAATTTCCTTAGATAGAGAGATACTGGCTCTTTACTGCCCCGCGCAGAAGGCAGAGGCCCACAACGCGCCGATCGTACATTGGAAGCTGAGGAAAGAATTCTGGACCGCATCCAGGATGATCCTTCTCAGAGTACTAGAAGCATCGCCCGCCACGTGGGTATATCGCACACTGTCGTTCATCGCACTTTGCAAGAGGAGCGTCTGCGGCCTTACCACATTCAACGCGTACAACCATCGGAAGAACAAGATTTCCATCCACGACGTGAATTCTCAGAGTGGTTTTTGTTACACAGTGCGCAGCATGATTTTGTATGGTATGTCTTGATGTGATGTCGTTTGATATCAATATACACAACATGTAAAATCCAGTCATCCTTCCTATAAACAGAAAGCAATGTAATGACCAAGCTAGCACTGTATTTGTAAGTGGTTTTCAATCGATTCTTCACATAAACTGTGTTTTGCGTTATACGTAACACATCTGTCACTTCCATTACGTTCGTAAATGATGACAGTGGAGGAATGCGAACATGTGAGCGACATGTTAAAGGTAATCGATTGGTGGTGTAATGGGACTTCTGTTTGTAAGCTAACATGCTTCCATAGTTTTTCTAAATCATTTTCCTAAGGAATACCGGCATGATAGTTTCAGCAATGGCATTTTTGTTGCAGGTATTTTGCTGCTCATGATAGCGAATGTCAACAGACGCGATGTGAAACAACTACACTTGAAACGTCCCCTTAGAAAAATTATACATGACTGTGCTTAAACTGACTCACAATATTTTTAGCGCAACGCAATCTGACTTTCAAAAATCCCTACAAAAGAATGGCCCTGACTAACATTAACCTATACCTTTCACAAATCACTTACCTCACAAAAATCTTCATTACTCGAACTACTGCAATACAGCGAGCGCCACTACTGCCAGCTAAATAAAAGATTCAAACTACGGAAGGCACTACCTACTGATAGAGATAGTTAGCAAATGAAAGATTTTAATAGAGAACAAACAATGTATTTACCTCAATAGTGTTCAAAAGTCATAATGTATATATCAGTTCATGTTATCCAGTATTACAAATTTCAAAACTCCGCCATCTCTCTCCTCACATCCACCACTGCTGGCGGTTCACCTGCAACTGCGCAACGCTACGCGCTGTTAACATCCAGCTGCCCAACACTACAATAGCCAACAACAATGCAAACCAGCCACAGACTGCACACAGCACAGCCAGTGATTTTCATACAGAGCGCTATGTGGCGTTACCAATAAAAAAACCTATACAGTCTACTTACATAGCCCCCATGCTCCCCACAAAAAATTTTACAAATTGTTTTGGGCAGTGGCCAATACAGATTTGAAAAAAAATTTCATAATTACAATAACAAAGAAAACAAATGCACACACTTATTAATACAATGTTGGTCAAAAGCTAAAATTTTCTCACAGTCCATAAAGACAGTCCTGATCATTCATCACAGTAAAACTGCCGTTTCTTTTCTCAAAGTCTGAGCAGTAAAAGACAATGCACACGGAAGTAGTGGATTTCCATGCAGTCTTGAAGAAGTAGTGTTGTCCTTCCAACGGAAAGACAGTACTGACTCTTGACATGCTAACAGGTAATGGGCCACAACAGAGCAAACCCACAGCAGAGTCATTCGACGTTTCGAAGAATATTGGTAGGTAGGACATCACAGAGCAGACCCACTGTAGTCCTGGTAGAGATTACGGTATTGGTGGGCCACCAGAGGTGCAGACCCACTGCAGTCCTTGTAGAAATAATGGTAGTGGGGGGTCATCAAAGATGCAGACCCACTCTAGTCCTTGTAGAGATAATGGTACTGGTGGGTCATCAAAGATGCAGACCCACTGTAGTCCTTGCAGAGATGGCCAGCAGCCATCTGTTGTGACTGTGCAGGTGCACAATCACCATTGAAGAGTCTTGCAGATAATATAGCAAGTCCATAACCACCACTTGTGCACTCACAAAGTTTTTTGGAATTGTCCTTAGAACCAGCAATGCTGTTATCCAGTCCCTTGCTGAATTATTAACACACGTGCAAACACTAACAGTCCCTACTTCTCACATATTGTCCATATACTATGACCAACAGAAACGTGTACAGTGAATTGGAACTTACAAGTTAATAATTGATGAACTGGTGTCAATTACAATTTTATAACATAAGAATACAATTACAAAGGTACAAAATACATCATTAAAGAACATAACAATACAGATAACATTTGTAGTACAGGCTTTACAAAAGAATCGAAATAACATATACATCAGTGTTACAGGAATTATGACATGAGTACATACATAAAAGATCAGAATAACTTTTGAAACATCAACTTTACACATGAGCATTAAAACAGAACTGAATTAATAATGTCTAACATCTTTACAAAGTAAATAACATATTATTAATTCAAATTATAGTTGAGGATAACAGTATTCCTAATCATAGTTCATGTAGCTGAGTATTAGAAAAATTCTCCAACATAAGTCTTATCAGATAAACATATAAAGACAGGAAGAACATAAACACACAAGGGTACACAAACACATAGTGGGATAACACAAGGAAAGGACAGGGTTTGTTTTACTGCAGTATTTTGCAAACAAACCTTTCTTTACTTCTCGGACATATCCCTTCGTTCTTCATTATTTCCAAAAAGTCCTATCTACACCTGCTTTCTGTACTTTTCTCATATAACCTCTCAGTGCATTTCTTCAAATTCATCGCAACTCATTCTCTTATAGGCTACCCCTTCTTAAGCTAACTTAAATCTACTGAGCTCAGATATATATATCAAGGGATGAGGCAATGCAGAAGCACATAACAAATTAACACAAACAACAATGACAAAAAAATTCACATTGGCAAAGCAATTGCAATATTACAACTAATATAAGGCACTGTGCAGCAAACAAGAAAAATAAATCCGTAGTAAAACTAGCTTAACAGCGTAATACAAAGTCAAATTCAGTAACATTATGCCTGGCAAACAGCAGCAGCAAATGCAATAACTTATATCTAAACATGACAAAGCTCAAGCAGAAAATATATTACAGTAAAAATGGCCATGTTTAATACCTATGTCACATCTTAACACTAGAGTGATGCATCACTGTAACTTGCTCTAGCAGACAAGTTACCAAGTCACTGACAAAAATTATGTATGCAGTTCCTGTGAACTGGAAATGTCTTTTTGTACTCCCTCATTTTTTTGGAGTACATCCATCATAAAGTTATTTTTACTGGATCTGTAGGCATAAAATATTTATATTAGTACATCTATTAAATTTTATTTTAACCAATGCTGCTGCAGCTAGAAACTTGATATTAAACAAAATGAGTAAATAAATACATAAAGCAAGCCATATGGCATTTCTCTCAACTAGCAAGACAATAGCTGTGAAATGTTTCTCATTGTTTCATTAGGCATTTTAGTAAATACCATAAATTAAGAGCTCCACAGTATAATCATACATTTTCCAGTTTGAGCGTGTCATATTTGCGAAGCTTTCGACAAAGAAATGTCAATAGCGAGGATAATGGCTTCTTTTTTTTTCTACCTGTGCCTCTGAAAAGGCACACACTAATAGCTTTTTCTCCAGGTGTCTGACACAGCTGGCCACTCAAGACGCATTATGTCAAGGTCACTTGGCTTTCTTACCGAAATATTTATGACACCAGTTAGTACTACAGTGACAGTCTCATACAAAAATTTCACAGGTCAAGAATTTGCGTTACAAATCTGTAGAAACAAAATGCTATTGATATAACAGTGTCCAAAAAATTTTCGTCGGCATTGTAATACATTCACGCATTTACATACATTTCATAACTCTTAAAGTACGATTCTTGGTTTCCAACAATCTTTTTCACAAACCAGAGTCCCTAAACACTACTAATTATTCCTTACCTTATTCATCGACACTTCTTCAATATTTCATCATAACAGCTACGTAGCATAATCAAATAACTCATATAGCATCAGCTTATTTATTATAAACGTACCGCAACAGCATAATACACATAGTCATCGTAATAATAACATCATAACACCTCAGTCAACTCTCAAAAACGTCGTAGCTTCCTCCAATAATTTCAAAACCTAAAAAAAATTCTCTGCTCATGTCAAAAGCGTCATCTGCCTCAAACGTACTTTAAAAATCGTGATCCCATACCAAATATATCATTCAAAGCTCTCATAATATCACAATGGTTCCAAAAAAATATGAACAGTTCACAAAGTACAGACAAAATACAATTTCGTAAGTGTGAAGTAATCCAACTCTGTAATTACGTAAACATCTGTCACTGATGTAGTAAAAAAATTTGTCTTGCTCAGTTAAATGATCAGATAGCTGTGTAATTATGTGTTAGAGAAATATGGTACCGATGTGTAAAGTTGTGTAAGCAAATACCATATTAGCTAGGGCTCCTTGTGCTTGCCAAACACATGATACACAAAGTAAGCGTGTACCCCCCTGAGGATTAATGTAATTATACCCTCAGGTGTTACAGATTACAACAATGGAATGAAATGTATTATGGAAAACCTTTGTATCATTGTACTTCAAATATCTTTAAAAATACATGATTTAAGTACAAAATTAATCACTCAAATACGTGTCCTGTAGCGCTAAATGTGCATCTTGCTGTAAGATAATCTCTGTGGAAGTGTCACAGTTATCGTCCTCTGAAAGCTAAGTTCTGCAGAAGCCAATGTACTTACCTCATGATAAACAAAAGTGAAATGCTTTGCGTATAGATATCTTAGTTATTACGCTTATTGCCGTGATGAAGAAAGTACTGTGCTGTAACGTATTGTTGTGAGACGGAAAAGGCTGTCTCATTGTAGCTATACTACAAAAGTTACTACTAAAACATGTTTTACTTTCCAGAATAATTCAGAAAAACTGTGCAGATATAAAACAGAAACACCGCAAAAGCAACATTGTAAATTGTCACTCATTAGTAGCGTCATGATAAAATCGTGTAGCTGTCACATAAACTAACCACTGTGTCATCTGGTATCTCACAGAAAGTACTTTAAATCCAGAATGTATTTTCAAGTAAACCAAAATGTTGCATTAAAATCTCATTAGCAGTACTGGTAAATGTTCTAAGTATGTGAGCCTTATAGTCGTTACGTAATCGTGCAACTAACAAGCAAGAATGCACACACACAATAACACTGTGTCATCTGTTCACAATAACAATGCATTCGTAATTTCTGTTTAAATAAGTTCTCTTGGTTCTTGACTGGATATTTAACTTCAAACATTGTTGCATGTTAACAGATTCTAAGTCTGACAAATTGTACTAGTAGTGTGAAGTGAAAAATTTTATAGCAAATACTAAGTTAAAAAGCAGATGATCTCTCAATAAATGGTTTTACATGTGAAATTTGGTGTAACCCTTTGCTCTTCCTAGTACGCAGAGTTTCAACTTTAATGCAATTATCATGTGGTATACGTCGGTAAAGAATGCTGGAATTTTTCTCAAGGTTAGCGTCTATGTTATTTTTCCCTGAGCCTGCGGGCGCACGTGGCTGCCTGCGGTGCGAGTCATTGTCTGTTTCTTTGTTGGCGCGCATCGTTATTAGGATTAGGAGACCTAACTTCTACAAATTCACCGTGTTGAGAGGGCCCAACCCTGTTTGAATCTCGCCAGTTCTGATGAAATTCAGGTCTGTCGTAATGTCGGTAATTTCTGTAGTTTCTTTCTTGTCGGTTAAGTGGTGGAGAATTTCTCCCTGAATTATCACTGCACAGTGGACCATTGCGTCTGAAGTTATTCTGTCTCCCGTGATAATAATAGTTCTGGTTGCCAAATCGGCTGTTTCTATGATTGTCTCTGTCATATTCATTACTACGGAAATGCGATCTTTCTCTGTAACTATTACTCTGCCAGTGGTTGTCATACGGGTGGTGTCTGTTTTGGTCACGGTTTACGTTGTAAGAATAGATTTGTCGTGTCCAGTTATTGTTTCTGTCGTCACGGAATTGTGACGGATGTGACCTGTAGTGATTGTTTTCCTGTTTTCGCATCCCGCAACTGTCTGTGTCAATTTCCAATTCTTGTAAGAGTCCCTGAAAAGCTTCAATGTCGCCTTTGCAACGTCCTGCCAAAATAATATTTCTTAAATGATCATGCAATTTCATTAAGCAAATGCGGATGAGTTCTGAAGGGCTGTATGGATTTGAAAGATATTGATTCTTATGCAACATGTCTCCAAAATATTTGACAAGACTGGAAAATTCATATTGTTCAAAGTGTTTCATCATCATGATGCTATGTTTTACTCGGTCTTGTGTAGCTTGAGACCAATATGCTGAGAGGAAGGCACGATAAAATTCTCCTTCACTGTGGCAATCGTGAATGACCGATCGCATTCTTACAGCTGGTTCATTCTCTTAATAGCCACATATAAATTCTAATCTGTGCTCTAATGACCAGTTGGGAGGAAAACAATGAGAGAATTGATGGAGCCACGCTTGTGGATGAATGTCGTTGCCAGAATTCTTAAATGTTTTAAATCTACGTGTAGTAATGAACAGCTTATAGTCAAAATCATCATGTCGGCGAGTCGCATATTGGTCATTGTTACGTCGTTTCGGCGGTTCCATTTCAAAATTCGGTGCACCTTGCCAATTTCTTTCATAATTTCTGAAATGCCCTGTGTTATTATTTTGTGGCTTTTCCGTATTTCTATGTCCCTCTTCCTGTATCGGGGCGCGAGTGTCCTCTGAAATACGTAATTCTTGTATTACCTGTGTCAGCTGATCTTGTACTTCCCGGATTTCTCTTTGGTGTTGCGTATTTATTTGATTCTGATTTTGTTTGAATTTCCTGATTTGTTCACACTCTTCTGTGTCATTAAAGACTACTGGTTTTGTGTCATTCAGATTATCATTTACCTTCGTAGATAAATTATTTATCTGATCCGAAAGCTCAACTACTTTCTCTGATAATGAACTAATTTCCTCCATGTGTCTTTCTGAACCAATTTTCAGAGTATCTACTGTGTCCTTTAAGTTTTCCTGAGTTTTTGCAAGTTGCGTAACCGAATCGGTAGATGCAACTGAGTCAATTTTAATTTGCAAGGTCTCATGATTTTCATGAACAATAGTTTGCAGTTCTTTTATGGCTGCTTCGTGATTCTGTAATGCATTTTCATGACGCGAAAAAATAGGTTGGAAATGCTCACAAATTTGTGTTTTTACGTCATTACAGACTTTTTGACATTTCGATTCAATGTTATGTAACTCAGCAGTTAAATCTTCACGTGTTTGTTCGAGAGTTTGTTCCAATGAGTCTAACTATTGAAGCTTTTGCTGTGTTTGTCTCTGATTTTGTTCCATTGTGTCGAACTGTTGCTGTGTTTGTCTCTGATTTTGTTCCATTGTGTCTAACTTTTGAAGCTTTTGCTGTGTTTGTCTCTGATTTTGTTCCATTTGTTGCATTAATTGCAATAATAATGTGTTAGTGTCTGGAATCTGTTTCTCTATGCTTTTTGGCAGTGCATTTTCACCGGCAACATTCACATTTTGACAAGCAGAAAATGTGTCTTGACTCATTTGAGAAAACGGTGAGGACCCAAAACCTAAGTCTACAGTATTTACAATATTGTGTTCTGTCATTTCGGATTCCTGAGGCGAGCTGCTGCCGACCGATCGATCGATAATGCTTCCCTGCTCACTACCTGTTTCACTGTCTACACCATTATTTGCCACCCGCTCCATTTCACTATGCACAATTACCAAATTACTACTTGGAATGTCTGTTAATTCACTAGACAGTGGTGCTGATAAGCTACGCTCGTCGTCCCTCTTATTTCTCAGAAGACTCCAGTGAGGTATCCTTGGCTAAGGGTCGACATATGAAACGTCCCCTTAGAAAAATTATACATGACTGTGCTTAAACTGACTCACAATATTTTTAGCGCAACGCAATCTGACTTTCAAAAATCCCTACAAAAGAATGGCCCTGACTAACATTAACCTATACCTTTCACAAATCACTTACCTCACAAAAATCTTCATTACTCGAACTACTGCAATACAGCGAGCGCCACTACTGCCAGCTAAATAAAAGATTCAAACTACGGAAGGCACTAACTACTGATAGGCATAGTTAGCAAATGAAAGATTTTAATAGAGAACAAACAATGTATTTACCTCAATAGTGTTCAAAAGTCATAATGTATATATCAGTTCATGTTATCCAGTATTACAAATTTCAAAACTCCGCCATCTCTCTCCTCACATCCACCACTGCTGGCGGTTCACCTCCAACTGCGCAACGCTACGCGCTGTTAACATCCAGCTGCCCAACACTACAATAGCCAACAACAATGCAAACCAGCCACAGACTGCACACAGCACAGCCAGTGATTTTCATACAGAGCGCTATGTGGCGTTACCAATAAAAAAAACCTATACAGTCTGCTTACACACTTCCAGACTTGGAGGAATTCTAGAAGCCTTCTAGGTTGTAAAATATTGAAATATGTCTATCTGTAGTGGAATATTTCCAACAATCGTCGACCATAGAGCTATTCAAGGTCGAAATGGTTCAAATGGCTCTGAGCACCATGCGACTTAACTTCTGAGGTCATCAGTAGCCTAGAACTTAGAACTAATTAAACCTAACTAAAATAAGGACATCGCACACATCCATGCCCGAGGCAGGATTCGAACCTGCGACCGTAGCGGCCGCTCGGCTCCAGACTGTAGCGCCTAGAACCGCACGGCCACTCCGGCCGGCATTCAAGGTCGAGAGAAGTTTGATTTTATGAAGGTTACTCTGAAGTATTTCAGAGTTCAGACTTTGGATATTTTATATGAAGTGGGAATATGGCAATTTGTTTGCTGGACAGTGGCGACTACGTAACACTTAACCCTATACATTTACATATTGAGAGGCACCCACATGCCTTGCTCATACTGTGGCATCAAGCAGTCAGGCCTGCAAGATGAGTGGTCTGCCAAGCGAGTGGATTCATTCTTATTTATCGAGTAACATGAACTCTCGTACTCACAATTAAGTTAAAAGTTATCCTCCTGCTTGGATATTACGCAACGGAAACGCACATCTGACTATCAGTAATTTACAGAACTCTGACTGTTCACTACGCACTGGCAATACCACATTTTCTTTCTTATTTAACGGCTTTGATCAACACGTGGCCATCGCACTGAATATGAATGGCTCACACATTATAAATTCTGGGTATCATGACAACATACTATTCGAAGGAAAAGGCCACCAATCTTTTTCTTTTCACTATCTTATTTATTCCGATAAATTCTATAACCTAAACACACAAATTCTATAACCTACAACAATAACACATGAGAAATTCCGCCCAGTGGGCATGGCTTTACATTGGTGATTCTCTATCCTATGGTCTCATAATTATTTAACGCTACAGTGCACTTTCTGGATAGGATGGTGGATCTTTTGCTATATCTCACACTTCGACTCTCACACCCATCATTACGAAAATTTCCTCCAGACCGAGCGGTACAAAAAGGAGCATGCATAACCCACTGCCTCTGAAACTATCTTGTTACTCTCCCATGCCAACCACACATACTTAAATTTCATGAAATATATCACACTGGCAACATACAATACAAAGAATAGTCACAAAGTTATAATCACATCACTTTCAGCTTTCCCACTTCAATTAGTATTTATCCCAGTTTCACACGACACTGCCCCACTTCGTAATTTTTCTTTCCTACTATGAACTCTGGAGGATATATGCATGTCTTCCTGTGCAATGCAAGCCAAGTGGCGTTGCAGGATAGACGGCTGACTCACCTTGCTTCTCTCTCAGAGTATTATATGTAGTTTGAATCAAGTGTCACACGGAAACATAACACGCTAAGTAATATTAAGTAATTCTCCCCACAAAATTTCCTGAAATAGAGAAATTATTATTCCAAACTACTCTTAAGTATTTCACATGCATACCATGTCTCCACTCTTTTGTCTTTACTGAGCACACCTAAGACAGGTCTTACCAACACTAGATCCAGCGGCAGAGTGCTGAAACATGGCCGTTCTTCAGGTCCTCTCGCACCTCTGCCGAAGTGGGGGAGCACCTTGCTACCGTATTGGTCAGTCACATTTCAGGCGCTCAGAGCTCCGGTAAATTTCATCTCTTTGATTCCACCAAAGGTGACCAAAAGATCATCTCAAAGATGATCATATATTCACATTCACTATCTGCGGTTAGCAGACGACCATACATTCATTAATTTCACAGATCTCACCAAATTGGATGTAGGGATTTATTTTGTGGGATTGCACATGTGATCAATTAAATAAATAAATTGTCTTTCTTTCCCACACTGGTATCTAGCTACGTTGTATTAATTGTAATTGAGTTATTATTAGATAAAATATGTTGTACTGACAAGAATAACGAAGAATGTTGTACCGATTTTCAATGTCGGGCGGTACTGTACCCTTTCAATATTACTTCAAAATTGTAACGAATATCACTCATGTTACAGCGAAATTGCAACAAAATGCTTCCCTCTTGCAGTGAAATTGTAACAAATTGCCCTTGTTTCAGCCAAAATTGTAAGAAAGTGCCCTCTGTTACAGAGAATGTATAATAAAATACTCCTGTTACGACAGGAATTGTAATAAATTACCTCCTGTTACAATGAAATTGTAAGTAATTGGCCCAAATTACAGCAAATTTTAGAACTTCAACCCTGTTGCAGTAAATTGTTACAAATTAGCCAGTACTCCACTATGTTACAGTAAAATTCACTCAGACCCGCAAGCTTTACTGTGACATGAGACATTTAGGGCAGGCATAACAGGATAGGTCAGCACATGTTCGGCATGACCCACGTACCAATAATACTGACAAGAAGCTGTTAATAGATACATCACAGGTTTCGTATGTGTTCAGTGATGTTATCAAAGACCTCTCAGCTCCAATGAAGCTGATACATTTGTCAGTTGTTGTTGGACATAGCAACTGATTATTAGAAAAGGGTAAATGACAAATATGATGTAGTTAAACATTTTATATGTCAAAGCAATTCGTTGATACAGAGTTTATTATGTCAAAAACGCTCATGCTCTAGCTAAAATAGGATTCCAACACAAAGCACATGATGAAATGGAAGGTAAACATTCCACACAAATAACATTATTTCTGTATGGAAAAAAATAGCACCCCCATCTCTTCAAGGAAACAAATTTTGTATGGGTAAACATAGCACTCATTGTCAAATGCTGTTGAGATGACGATGCACTTGATGCTTTAGGACTAACAACCGTTACAGCTTCCTGAAGCTTAATATTAGCTGAATCTTTTGCTGTAATTAATACATCTTTGTCTGACATACAGTATCTGTATGAAATATTATTCATATGATTTTCTCTAAATATGATTTCAGTGGATTTCATTTAATGCAGGTGACAAAATTTTGAACAGGTTTTTGATTCATCTCTGAAAGTGAGTACAATCATGAGACTCCTGTTTCCATGGATCAATATGTGTGGCATGATACGCAAGATCACATGCAGTTACGTTGGACAATTAGTTACAATTTTACTGCAGCATGGAGCAATCTGTTACAATTTCACTGTAAAATGGGGTACTTTGTTACAATTTTCGCTGAAACAGGGGGTAATTTGTTACAATTTTTGTTGTTACAAGAGTATGTTATTACAGTTGCAGGCTTTTCCTGAAAACGAGGCAGTTTGTTACAATTCACTATAACATGAATAACATTTGTTACAATTTTGCAGTAACACATAGATGTATGGCGTGAGTGTTATGCAGTCTCCCCTGTGCAGCACAACAAAATTCTTCAGTTTCTCTCCAATTTCCTACTTCATATAAAATATTCAAAGCCTGAGTTTTTGTATGGAATATTTCAGAGCTGGCCGGAGGTATTTTACTACAGACAAAATTATTTCAGTGTCCTACAACCTAGCAGGCTTCTAGAATTCCTCCAACCGTATGCGCAGTTCTTTCACATTACATCTGCTGACACATCTTCTGCACAAACTCTTGATGAATCATACCAGTATCCATCATCGAAGTGATTTGGAAATCATATGGAGGTGCGTAAGCTTACATTCAAATGGCTCTGAGCACTGTGGGACTTAATATAAGAGGTCATCAGTCCCCTAGAATTTACAACTACTTAAATCTAGCTAACCTAAGGACATCACACACATCCATGCCCGAGGCAGGATTCGAACCTGCGACCGTGGCGGTCGCGCGGTTCCAGACTGAAGCGCCTAGAACCGCTCGGTCACAGCGGCCGGCAATTGACTATGACATTGAAAAACTCACACCTTCAGCTTCCTCAACTATTACCATTTACAAATCTGATGGAATTGATAGATGCATTATGTATAAAGTGAAACATTTACAATTTATATGACGAATCGATCAAAATTCACTTAAAAATACAATGTTAGTCTGGACATTACATTACTTTCTGTTTATAGGAAGGATGATTGGAGTTTAACGCTTTGTCTACATAGATATCAAATTTCTATCACACTAAGGCACACCAACAGCGAAAATCAGCGTTAGTTAAAGAATAATACCGCCGTCTTCAAAATGTGTGTAGTCGTTATAATAGAATTAGTTAAGGCGTTAATTCATTACCAAGTTAATTTTGCGAGTTCTGACATGTTTTTAGTGTGGCTACCAAAACCATGACATACATTTCACTTGTCAGCTACTCCTCAACTCATACAGTATACTACGCTTTCTGTCAGCATGATTCAAAAAATTGCAGCTGCCAAATAGAATCTGAAAGGAATTTCGTAAATACTTGATACTGTGTCGTGTGCTGAGTTTAAAACTGAGTTAAAGTATAAGTGTTCATCTTGCATTTTAAAATTTCCCCACCACTTTAACTTAGGTCACATGGGGCATGACTGCAGCGCCATCACAAATAACATACTTACGTTGTAAATCGCAACTACTATCCTGCACTTCACATTAGGCAGTCGAACAGCAGTATATGAGCGATGCCCTTGTGCATGGAGCTGTCATGAGCTGGTGAGTTAGAATCAATGCTCATGGCTCCGATCCTCAGGTGACGGTAGCAGTACCAGTGAGCTGAGCTGGTTCGGTGCGGCGTGGGATGGGATCTCACCGGCAGTGCACTTTGCGAATTGTGTTTTTGCTTAAATAAAGACACAATTATTGCTACTCAATCCCAACAGTCACGGAAGTTGTTTAAACATTAAATAGCCGGCCGGAGTGGCCGAGTGGTTAAAGGCGCTACAGTCTGGAACCGCACGACCGCTACGGTCGCAGTTTCGAATCCTGCCTCGGGCATGGATGTGTGTGATGTTCTTAGGTTAGTTAGGTTTAAGTAGTTCTAAGTTGTAGGGGACTTATGACCACAGCAGTTGAGTCCCATAGTGCTCAGAGCCATTTGAACCAATTTAAACATTAAATATGAGTGAACTTAAACTTGAGGCAAGTGGGCTCTGAACTGTAACGTCATAGGAATAGGGAAAACTAACGATTTTTTAATTTCGTACCCTATCCACTTAGGATAGGATTCCTAACTTAGCGCAAGTGACGTGATAAGTGTGCTGGCTGCGCCAGCGCACTGGGAAATCTGACAATCACGCAGGCTTCACCAGTATCCTCTAAGATTGCGACATAATAGAGCTTGGGGAAACCTGAGAACCGTGCAGCCTGTGCCAGAATCTTCTGGTCCGCTAGCTTTGCTCGCACTCTTAGCTTCTGACGTCAGAGGGTTACGCCAGTATCTGCTAGTCTTTCATCCTGGACTTTTGAACATCACACCAATAGGACAATGAGACATCTTGTATTTTCAACCAGTAGGGTAATTTTGCATTGTGGATTTTTTGATTTCTATCGATTTACCCTTAGGACAACTATGCTACGTTAAATGTGACGTCGGAAGGGAGTGGGAAACTCTTGGCTACTTTAAATTTTCCCTCCAATTCTTGAATTTCCCGCCATTTAATGCATAGGGCAACTCACCTGTGTCAAAGGGATGGAGGGGTGTGGGGGGAAATGTCTGGTGAAAATGCACATCATTGATGACAACATAGGGGGGACAGGGAGGGGAAATCAGGCAACAATTTAAACTGCGCTAGTAGTGGTAGTGACTCAGCTACATTACTACTTTCCAGTCTCGATGACACCATACCCACTGCAAACATAATTGACTATATCGTTAGGTTAACATGGGAACACGGAAGGATCGTCTGCTGTGGAGACTCATGTTCACCAGTATATGATGAATGGTTTGCTCTGAACTTCTTTTGTCTATTCTCTCGTCAGATATGTAACAGATCGCCGCTATTCGTGCTTTACAGGGTTAGCAAGTCTCCGTCTCCACGAGTTGCGGCGAGGCATTGACTTTCATCACTTTTCGCCTGTTCGTGGTTTCACCGTCCTTCAGCTACTTTACACAGATGTTGACGATAATAACATGCAAACAACTGACCAAGTTCGCTCTTTCCGACATACTTATTCCCAGGGGCCGGGCCATAGCAATTTGTCGTCTGTCAGTATTGCTTATGACAGTGGATTTCTCCATTTTCGGCCCCTATCATCGCTAGAATGTTTCCCCGTTCGTCTCTGCACTGCTCCGTTTATATCCTTTCCTTACCGCACTACGTGTCCGCAACGCCACCAGACGCTATTCAAGCATGATGAGCAGTGTTTATAACATTTTGGCTCATTACTGTATATTGCTCGGCGCAAAGAACTTCGCATGATCTGATTGTTTGGTTAGACACTCTATCGAACCTATGATATCGATACTTCAAAAGGAGCTGCAATGCAGCGGTGCCTTTGCGAGTTGATCAAAGACCGTGCCGGAGTACCTGCTTTGTAAGGAGCTGAAAATGTTATCAGTAGTAATTAAATTCATCGCCAAACGAATTTCCACAGCTTCCTTCATCACCGAATCTCAGGACGATGAAATCGACACTTTCATGCAGTACAGAGTGACGAGTTTGAATGCATTGTTCTGCCATAGACGATTATTAGGCTGTAAGAGACTTGTACTTTCTGTGGTCCGTGCATCTCTCCTACACCACCATACTGGTCGTCTGCCAGATGCATGAAAAGCGTCACTCGCGGGAGGATTTTGCAAATTCCAGCCCTGCGGATCATCAATTCATCCTTTATGCAACACAAAAGCGTTGCAGGACGAAACATCGCTTTATCTTTGTTATTGGTGAAGATACGACTTAATTTTAATGATAGACTTCGTGTATATGGCAGGAAAGTCATGGATTTATGTGTACTTCATCTACCTCATTCGTTAAATTCACCTTAGATTTTATCCGTAGCGACTTGTGTATCTGCTGTAGAGACTACACATTTGCTTCAAAAACTTGTTTTAAGGGAGGATATAATGGATTTTTGTGCAAAAAAATCGATTTTTCAAAAATGTTATTTTCTTGATCTACACAGTTTAATCTACGTTGTGTGTGAATCTTATCGTGAGAGTAGCTTTATAAATGCCTTTAAATTGTTAAACTGATTAGCTCTGCACTGGCGGCCACTCCCATCTTTTCCAACATTTCGGAAACTGCTTGCTTCGGCGGTATTTTTGTCAGTGTGAAGGCTATTTTCTTTCGATGTCTTTGGCTGACATCTATATATCTGGGTAACATCTATATTTCTTGCATGTGATTTATTTACGTTTTGACAATACTAACACATATTAGTAGGTGGAAGGCTGAATTCGCAAACTTTAACTTGGAAGTCAAGATTTATGCATAATGGTTGGTGGAAAAACTGTGTTTAGGAAGCGGACTTTTCATGGAAATCGGTTTACCAACAAAAAAGGAGAAACAGCTCGAAATGAAGGACATAAGCTCTCAGCTTCAGCATCGAATCTTGGGACAGGAGAATTGTGCAGGTGCGTGAATGATGTTGATATGGATTCCACTGGATTCAGACTTATTAATTCGTTCAAAGCTGTAACAGATAAAAATCCGTACAACACAACAATAGAAAAGTTGGCCACATCCAAAAGAGGCTTGTTGTAGGCTTCGTCGTTTGCTGCAGAAGAAGAAAGGTGAAGTACTTGAGGATGAAAAACCACTAGGAGGAAAATGCAGGCTTAGTCTGAAAGAAATTGATACTCTTCAATTATTTGATGAGACAGCTATCAGGAAAAACACACACAATTTAGAGGCAGTGAGGCATGTTGTGTGGGCAGTTTTTTCCGAAAATTATCCACTGATCAAACACCAATGCACAATATGTACCCGAAAGACGATTGGTATAAGTTCAACAACAGAAACAATTCGTATTCACATAAACACTCATTACCAGACATAAACACTCATTACCAGAACCTGTTACGAATGAAATTAAGCCCACATTCAGGTTTCTTGCAAACCCTGATTTATTGACGAAGTGTCTTCACGGAAAGACACAAAATGCAAATGAAAGCCTCAATAATTTAATTTGGATTAGATGCTCAAAAAGGACATTCTATAGTCTTGAAGTGCTCAAAATAGGTGTCTATGATCCAGTTTTATGTTAAAATAACGGCAATAATGGCAGAACTGAAGTGCTGAAGAGAATTTGTATAGATCCTGGTGTGTTTGCAACGAAAGAATTTTACACCGTCGACGAGAGCTGTGTCAAGAAAGCTAACAGATCAGTGTCTTACCTGCAGGCCAGGCAGATTCGAAGAGGAGAGAAGAGAAACCTCGAGGATGAGGAGTATCAGTACGGAGGTAAGTATGAGAAAAAAATCCTTGAACCTCATTTTCTCTGGTTTACATTTTTTACGTTATTAGAAGCCTTTTCTCAAAAAGTATATGCGCTAATGCTATGAAATTTTCAGGAATTGCTCGCAACGTGTTGCTTCTCCCTGGAACTAAAAAATACGAGATCCTGCTGCTACATTCTGATTTTTAGATGATTTTATGTAGAAAAAAATTTAATTTTGGATGTACATAAATTAAAATCTCTGTTAATGATACAATTTGTACCATACATTAATAACTGTAGTTCAGTGTTCTTAAACCTTCTCAGGACACTACAACAAAATTGTCAGATTAATTTCATGATTCAAATTTGAGTTATGGCTTTTTATAAAAAAGATATATAAAAAAATTAAAAATTCAAATTTATGACCAAATATTAATCCTGTATATTTCATTATATTTTTCCGTTAAAACACAACTTTTTTGCTTTACACACGAAAACTTTTAGATTTGTACACTAATAAATATGGCTGTAATGATTTTTTAAATAAATGTTTACATTTTCCGTTACAGCCCCCCTAAGCTCATATTGCAAACTGCTCTCGTCAGCAACGCCGTGTGCCCTACGAACCAAACTTCAGGTAGCACGCATCGTCTGCAAAGGGTGGTGGCAGCTATTTGCATGTAAATATCAGGCCGTATATCCCAAGTTGTATCATTCTTCCGACGAACCAAGTCATGCAAAATTTCCACTGTAAATGGAGAATTTTCATGGACCGAATTTTAAGGATTTTTCAAAAATTATTTAATTAGTCCTCACCACGATGCCACACTTAAAAGGAGTTATCAAGATATTTTTAAGGTAAAAGAGTGGGGGTGGGTTGAAGTTGCTGACCACCCGACTTCTTGCGTCAATATCCTGAATTAAGTACCAAGCCCCTCCACAGTGTCTCATGAAGTTCAGGATAGCAGTTCCAATTTCTAACACTAGTATGTTATTTGTGATAGTGCTGCAGTGTTACCCCATGCGACCTAAATTAAAATGGTGACGAAATGTGTAAAACATGTGACATTGTCGATGGTGGTCCGACAGTAAGATGGGAACATTAAGCTCGATGACCCCCTCGGTGCTTCCGTCAGAAGTAGGCTATGTGCCGGCACCAGGGTTCATCCTCTCCCCTCTCTCATTATCAGCCACCACAAACATGACCTCATACTACACACAAGAACAGAGAAACCCTTCGGAGTCTCCCACCCAACGATACCCTACGGCTTTAATTTTTTTACATGTCCCCAAAATACTATTGGTTTTAAACTGGCAAATTCCAGCGCATTTTCCTCGAAGTCCTCAATAAACGAAATGGACGCCACGTGCAATAAGGGATTATCCATGACGACACTGTCAGTCTGTTCAAAAAATGCTTTATAAAATAAAACAAAAAATCTGTGTAACAAGAAATCTATTTCTGTAAATGCAAAACTTCGGCACTACAACACTGTCGTTAGACCAGAATGCCTTTATGCTACAGAATACTTTCCGTTGAATACAGCCAAATAATTAGGTGAAACAGAAAAGAAGTAAAGGAAAACAATCAGGAAATTTGTGAATGAAACATGCACAACACTGGTGTAATATTCTACAATGCCTATTATTTGTTACACGAACCGGTACATCAGGTACCTGATGATGGTGTAAGAGCAGAAAATCTGTTCGTGTAAAAAATAATAAATCTTGTACAATATTAGACCAGTGTTGTGCGTGTTTCATTTATTATGTGTAAAGTAACCTACCAAGAACCGGCGGAACAATCAATCAATGCAATCATGAAAATCCTGAGACCAAAACACAACGAGAAACGAAAATTAAGTAGTAATAAAGAATTTTATGAAAGAATAGAACGAATATTAGACACAATGAGGAAGAGAATAGTGATATTCTATGGATACCTGAGAAGGTTAGATGGAAAAGTAATAACAAAAAGAATTTTAAACTTTTTTGACAGAAAATTGAAAACATCAATGACGTGGATCAAAGAAATTAAGGGAAATGAAAATAGCAGAGGAAAGAAAAAAGAGAAATAGAAAAGTTCAGAGCAAAAGTAAAAAGTTTCAAGCACTCCCAAGAGAAAACAAACAAAAAGACAGGCGAAATATGAAGAAAAGCAGGAAAAGAACAACATAGGTAAAGAATGAAAAACTAGTGGAGACACAGAAAGGGGAAAAGAACGGAGACACAGGTTATTTCATATCGTCGAAGCTCTCTGTCGAAACTTTTGCCGATGAGAGATGAAGAATCTGCAAGCGGGACCTCAGTGAAAAAGGAAAACACGTCGAAGCTCTTCTATGAGACGCATCTTCCGCCATCTCTACTACCCGGATGATAACCGCTGTGTTACCAACAGGCGTCCTACTCAAGTTACGACAGAGTTGTACTCTTAAGGTCACGCGTTATCTCGGCATTTCATTGAGCGCCAGGAGGAGGCTCGGCCTTACGTAGAGCCTGTGAAGGCGGGCACGGCAGTCAGCTCAGAAACACGGACAGCACTCCGTTTCAGCCGGCCGAAGTGGCCGTGCGGTTCTAGGCGCTACAGTCTGGAACCGCGTAACCGCTACGGTCGCAGGTTCGAACCCTGCCTTGGGCATGGATGTGTGTGATGTCCTTAGGTTAGTTAGGTTTAAGTTGTTCTAAGTTCTAGGGGACTGATGACCACGGCAGTTAAGTCCCATAGTGCTCAGAGCCATTTGAACCATTTGGCTCCGTTTCACGGCCGCGACCAACCGAATAGTTGAAGTGTTGAAGTCACCACCTGCAGACTCGGGAGCTATGAGTGCCAAAGGTAGTATACAAGGCTTCAATTACTTCTTCGAAAAGATAAATATACGCACAACCTGTCAATCTGCAGTTGCTGTTAATACACTTAAGGACGAAACTTACAGACGAAAGTAACTTCCGCAAGATGTGTCATTGCCGATAACATACCTCGTTGAAACATGGATCATACATAGAAATAAATGCTACAGTATAGTACAGAACGAAACTGAAAATAATACGCAATGGCACACACAAAAATAACACTTTTATTCATTATAGTCTTCTGAACATTAAAAAAGGAAGGACGTGATTTTTAATAGGATGTGTGGTCAACAGGGACGGAAATGCATTCTCTGCAAAATGCTCCCGTGCTGGTCACAAGATTGGTAAGCAGTTCTTGTGGTAGGTCATCCCATTCCCCAACAAGCGCGGTTATCAACTGCTTCAGTTACCTTCTGTATTATACTGTAGCAGTTCTTTCTATGGATGGTCCAACTTCCGCCGAGCAGTGTTACTTGGCAGGACCACATCAAGGGAAGTTACTTTCGTTCTTATATTGTGCACGACGATTTTTAGGTTAGGATCGTCTGTATGCAACTGGATGAAGGTAATATTTCTTTTTCCAGTCGCGTTTCGCCTCAATTTATTAAGGTACCGTAGGTGGCCTGCAATATACACTGACGTAAAAAATTCGCTGCTTCAATCAAGAATTAATGTGGAGTAATGAAATTTTGGGAATACGTTTTTTCTAGGTAAGTAATCTATGTGATTGACATTGCAAAATCACAGGTTAACGCAGGCGTGAGATAAGCCATTGTAAACGTGAAATGCTGGTCATTAATAATCGGTATAACCTCCAGGATGTTGAATGCAAGCATTCAAACGTGCATTGATTGTGTTATACTGGTGTCGGATGTCAGATTGTGGGACGGAGTTACATGCCTGTTGCATTCGGTCGGTCAGTACAGGCACGGTTAATGCTGGTTGTGGATGACACTAGAGTTATCTTCCGATGATGTCCCATATGTGCTCCATTAGGGACAGATCTGGTCATTGAGCAAGCCAAGGCAACATGTCGACACTCTGTAGAGGATTTTGGGTTAGAACAGCGGTATGTGAGCGAGCGTTATCCTGTTGGAAAACACTCCTAGAATTCTGTTCATAAATGGCAGCACAACAGATCGAATCAACAGACTGACGTACAAATTTGCAGTTAGGGTGCGTGGGATAGCCGTTCGGGATTAGCCGAGCGGTCTTGGGCGCTGCAGCCATGGACTGTGCGGCTGGTCCCGGCGGAGGTTCGAGTCCTCCCCCGGGCATGGGTGTGTGTGTTTGTCCTTAGGATAATTTAGGTTAAGTAGTGTGTAAGCTTAGGGACTGATGACCTTAGCAGTTAAGTCCCATAAGATTTCACACACATTTTTTGTGTGGGATAACCCCGTTGTACCTGCTGTCATACGAAATAACACCCCAGACCATGACTACAGCTGTAAGTCCAGTGTGTCTAGTACATAGGTTGGTTACAGATCCTCAACGGGCCTCCTTCTGACCAATGCATGGCCATCACTGGCATCGAGGCAGAACCAGCATTCACCTGGAAACATAACAGACTTCCACCCTGCCCCCTCAATGAGTTCTTACTTGACACCACTGAAGTCGTAAATGGCAGTGGTTTGGCGGTCAGTGGAATGCACGCTTCAGTGCGTCTGGCTCGGAGCTGACCTTGAACTAACCCTTTTGCAACAGTTTGTTGTGTCACTGTGGTACCAACTGCTGCTCGAAATGCTGCTGCAGATGCAGTACAATGCGCCAGAGCCATACGCTGAACACGTTAGTCTTCCCACTCGGTAGAGCAACGTGGCTGTCCAGAGCCCGGTCTTTGGTGACTGTACATTCTAGTGACCACAATTGCTAGCAATCATGTGCAGTGGCTAAATGCCTGCCAGGTCTTTCTGCTGTATCGCAGAAGGAACATCCAGCTACTCGTAGCCTCATTACACGAACTGTTCAAACTCAGTGAGGTGTTGCTAATGGTTTCTTTGTCGCCTTAAAGGCATTCTTGGCTAACATGGACTCACCACGTCCAATCTCAAAGATAAATAACGCTCACAACCGTTACAGCGTGTATTTAAAGCAAAGCTGATTTTTATCCTGATAGTGGCGCTACTAGCTCCGCTCTTACGCAGCTGGAGCGAAATTTGAAAAGACGCAATCTTTCAGATGTAGAAACACGCCTACCAACATTCATTTATGTTACACAACTCCTCCTTGGTGTTGCTGTTTTTTTCCGTCAGTGTACATCGACTTCCATTTCTATGAAGCTCCTTCAGCTTATATATTCTGCTACTGTACATGTAAGTACAGTAAGTACTCATGACAGACAAATACAATAACCAAGAATATATCAACTCTGATGTAAAATCTGCAGTGAACTGCAAACGGACGTTGAACAGTAACTTCCTTTCTTACTTTTTGCAATGAACTGCAAGTGGAGATGACAAGCAGGTATCTTAGCACAAGGTATAAGAAACATATCAGATATTGGATGTATGACATCACATTTTCAGAACATTTAAACGAGTACAGCTATCACCCCATACATATACAGCAAGTCATGAAAATTGTCAGAATAAATAATCAAAAGAAATATCCCAGTCCAAAAAAGCTATCCCATTCAGTACGCCACAGCAGAGGGCAAGCAATCTATAAATGACCATAGACGTATAATAACAACAACTCACTGCTAAATATGACCAAAGAGGTTACCCTCTCACCCACGCATCCACACACGCGCCCACCCACCCTCCCACCCACTCACACAGATCTAACCGTTGACAACATGCATCACAAAATACATTTTACAGTTGACACACCACATTACAGTAAACTGGTTAAAATGGCAGAAACGTGTGTGCGCAAGTTGTGTCCCATGTTTAAAACTGTTTGTAGAGCAACAGGCAGAAAAACAGCTTCACCAACAGTAAAGCAAGAGCACGTGTATTGTAATATCAGCACCCACAGGAAGTAATGAAACCAATCTGGAATATAAGAGCCGAGGTAAAAACTGGTTGTTACTTCCATCTATAACAGCAGAATATGTTCGTTGAAAGTGCTCCATGTGAATGAAAGTATGTATGTCTTTCAAACTATTGACGATGCCTTAATAAATTGAGACGTAGAGCTTCTGGCAAAACAAATAATTTCATTATTCAGTTTCATATTGACAGTCCCACCCTAAAAATCGACATGTTTATTTATTTATGTATTTCTATTGATGACTGAGGACAGTGTACTGAACAACATTACGTCAGTATATACTTAATTACCAGTTAGCAGACTAATAATGATAATACCTATTACGAGTAGTATATTTTTAGGTTGGTTAGTCCCTCCAAGACCATGTGGTAAAAGCAAGCCATTAATGTTAGTTTTCATGTGTAATGTTTGCTTTCCCCTGGTGAGAAGGTCATCTATTGAAATGTGGACGCAAAGCGGTTATTCTGTAATGACAGGCATAGTGCACTTTACAGCGCTGGTGGATTATGTGACTTGTTTGTGGGAAGACTGTTAGACACAGAGAAAAAAAACTGCTAACACTCTAAAGTGGGTACATTGTAAGGTACCAATGATCACAGTATACCCCTAACACCCTGTCTGAGAAGCTTGTAAGGATGTTACAGGGTAGGTTGTGCTGAGAAATAACTCTTCAGAAAAAAAGATACGTTTCACAGTTTCCGAGTTAATTAGCATGGAAGTTACCCAATGAGAGCGTTTCGCATGCACATTCAAGCGACCCGCCAGGTACAATTACAGGTGTCTACTCAGCCTTTGGCTCTGTTTCAGTCCTTACTGCCGTCCCATGTCTAATTTTTGTATCACTCTCTCACTCGGTTTTCGGAAACCGAACGAAGAACACAACTGGCGACATCGTTTCTGGCGGGTCGCTTCAATTTTCACGCGCCAACTTCAGAGCTAATTAACTTGGAAACTGCGCAACGTACCGATTTTTTTTGTGAACAGTTATGTCTTAGCACATCCTACCCTGCAACATCCTTACAAGCATTTCAGACTGTTTCTGACCACTCTGTATTTGTCGATACACGTCTGCAGTGTTGGCAGACATTGAAATCCCCGAACCACAGTACCGTAGCACGTCGCTAGAGGAGCCAAAAGCCCCATGCTATAGTTGAGTATCCCGCAACAAATCGTTTTCTGCATTCGATGAGGAACAGCGCTGCAACAATCGATGCGGAGGTGGTGGAAGCGGGGATGGCGATTGTCGCTGAAACAATCGGTTTTCCATGATATCGGTTTTTTTTTTCAATGCCAGTTTAACCAGAGTGTTAACAAATTAAAATAACCGGATTCTAAAATAACCGAGTTTAGGTTTTTATTCGTATTATTTCCTGTAATAAACGAAGAAATCGAACTAGACAGAAAAATTTAGTCTCCCTAAATTTCGACATACATAGGATCAAAATATTAAATTAAACACAAGAAAACCCAGTCCATTGTTCGCTGCTTTTCTCGAAAACTGATAAGTGGTTGACTACAACAAAAAATTGCCATTATCCTCCTATAGATTCTGATTTAAAAAAAAAAATGGTTCAAATGGCTCTGAGCACTATGGGACTCAACTGCTGAGGTCATTAGTCCCCTAGAACTTAGAACTAGTTAAACCTAACTAACCTAAGGACATCACACACATCAATGCCCGAGGCAGGATTCGAACCTGCGACCGTAGCGGTCTCGCGGTTCCAGACTGCAGCGCCAGAACCGCGCGGCCACTTCGGCCGGCTCAGATTTTTTAAACTCTGCTTCAAAAATCATGCTGTAATCGGGGGTCATAGCATTATTTGGACATTACGAATAGTCAGTGCTAGAGGATGAAAACTGAGTTTGAAGAAGTTTGTTTCTCGTGTCAACTCATCCGTTTTCAAGGGCTACAAGCAGATTAAGGCATGTTATGCAGACGTAGCCAGCAGATCAGCTGGTTTCTATTTTTATTACAAACTACCAATGCACTGATCGGCTTTCTCCTTATATTATATCGCAAATTTGTTGTGGTTGGTCCCCTTTTTAATGGTTTAAAGCAAATGGAGCTTGTAATTCATTGATACTGCCCCTTCTAAAAGACATCCAGACTAGGTACGGCGCCATTCTGTAATACAACTGAGCCGGCCGTTTGACGGAGCGGTTCTAGGCACTTCAGTCTGGAACCGCTACGATCGCAGGTTCGAATCCTGTCTCGGTCATGGATGTGTGTGGTGTCTTTAGATTAGTTAGGTTTAAGTAGTTGTAAGTTCTAGGGGACTGATGACCTCAGATGTTAAGTCCCATAGTGCTCAGAGCTATTTGAACCATTTGTAATACAACTGATGTCCGACGATGGCAGTGAGAAACTGCCATATGCACCAGATGGGTCAAATCTTGCACACTGAATGGACACGCGTACCATCTAATAGGTGACGTCACATGGTAAGAGGATCTCTATTGTCTCAGCAGTGCTGTACCAGTTCTTACGACAAGTGTTCGTTGCTCTTTTCCGTCTGCATTGTTATTAAAATGGCACTGATCTCTTTTCCGATTTTCTATAATAACGCAATATTTCAAAGGAAAGCAAATTACACGGATAAAAATGCCTTGTTGTTTTAAAAAAAAGTTAATTTAGGAACGAAAAATTTTAGCACTGGATCTTATATTTGCCACTGAAAGTACACTGGGCTGTGGTGTTCTTAACATAGTACAAAAGCCTATACTTGCAGGATTTCAGTGTTTTGACTACAATCTGTGATATCTCTCCTAGATATGGTAATGTACACCATTTCTTCCAGTCAATGGAAGTGGAAGCAGATGGGGTTAGAGGAGGGGTATAATTTTCCATTTTTGTTTCCTATGCAAGATGTGGTCACTAAGAACTGGACTGTAGCCACTGGTTGAGGCAATAAATGTTATTGTATCTAACTCTACTTTAAATCATCTGTGGACATGGGGACAGATATTCCACATTTAGTGGAAAGCTGCATGTTTGTGAGCTGTGGGATGGTTGTGAGCAAAAAGGTGTTACTGAGCCTGTAGTTGTAGTTTTTCTATAAATTTTGAAATAATGTGTCTGTGTACTGATGTCAATGATGAGATCTAAGAAGTTTATGGATTTGTTGCCAATCTCCATTGTGAACTGAATATTTTTATGTTGACTGCTTGGGTTTTGCAAAAATGTGTTGAGTTGTCTTGTAGTACCAGTCCGCATACACGGGACATCATCTATATATATATATATATATATATATATATATATATATATATATATATATCCAGTATTTGATATTTGCACTCAAAGGTTCTATTTTCAGGAAGTGGTATTCAAAATGGTCCATAAATATTTCAGCCAACAGTGAACTAAGAGGGGAACCCATAGCTAAGCCATCTAATTGTTTATAAAGAGTCCCTGCAACTGGAGATAGTTCTGTTCCAAGCATGTCTGAGTGGTCAGTCTCAAGTCATGCAGTTCCACAGGATTGCTATTAGCCTTGTACATCAACTCTGTCAGAAGAGGTATCCAGATTGTAACCAAAGCACTGAAAGCCTGGAAGTATAGGCTTTCCCACTATGTAAGAACACCACGACCCAGTGTATTTTCAATGGCAAAGATAAGATCCAGTTATGAGCCAACAGTCGGGTATACAAAATTACTTGTCCTGATTGTGACAAGTTTTACACAGGTCAGCCAGGCAGTCATATCAACTAGGCTGGCTGGACATGAACGCAGCTGGAGGTTGCAGAATCCTGACTTCGCATTTGCTGAATATGTACTGAGTGTGGGTCACAACTAGCAGCTAGAGTCTCATGTCCTTCACTTAACAAATAAAAGCCATAAACTCAACCTGTCGGAAGCCCTAGAAATTAACAAACATCTAGCTCACAGTCCAGATCTAATCCTAAATGACCAGACACAGCTTAACACTTCCCGTCTCATAAACTCCACATAATCCTCTGCGTTTTTCATTACTTCCCACACTGCCTGTTCCTACATATTCCCCCGTTTTCCTGTATTCATTTAGTTCTTTTATTTTACAGAAATTGTCTCTGTAATTAATATAGACTGTAGTTTCAATTGTTAAGGCTTTCTTTTAACTGGTACTTATATTACTTCACAAGTTTAATACGTCTTGTAGTCGTTTTATCAAGGCTGTTTGTTCCTTTTGTATAAATGTATTGTTCGGCTTTTTTACTTTTTAAAATTCAATACCACCACACTCTCAAAGATTGCATTTACTGTATGTTCCCTCCTTCTTTTAATTGGTTTGTATATCACTCTCCATGTTTTATACCACCTGAAGTAGCCTTGTCAAGTACTAATTTTATTTTATTATTTTATAGGTTTTGTATGTTAATGTAAACTGTTATGTAGGCTTGTTGTTCCCGTTTTGTGTTAATGTTTATTCCTGTTTACTCCATTTTTATTTATTTGCTGTTCAACTTTTTGCTTTTTACATTGCATTACCACCACATTGTGAAATGTGTTATACACTGTATGTTTTTGCTTCAATCTAGATGTGTAACTGCTCTTCCAATGTTGTTTACAAACATTGTAACTTCTTTGGTGACAATACTCAGTAAATGTCTGCCTTGTATGCCGAAAACCGGTTAACACAATAAAAGTAATACTGTAAAACAAAATCAAACTAGCACTTTTCATTTATTATAATGTTGTTCTATCAAGAGCCGACGGAAGAATCAGTTAACATAAAAAATTTTTGTTATAACCGAGTCCAAACAAATACCGAAAAATAATGGTTATTCAGAACTAAAACATCGGAATCGGTTTTAACTGGTCGGTTTTTCCCATCCCTAGGTGGAAGCGTACGCCACCAATGCATCACCATGTGACTGTGGTTACGGGGTGCAGCCGCTTCCATTGCGGTCAAACGAGTCTGAATGAGGAAGATCATCTCTGTGAGAAACAGGGAATCGCGAGAGAGGTGGAGGCCCTGTATTCGAAGACCGGTGTATCACAACCGAAGCGGTAGTGAAAAAACTGGAAAATCAATGGCGGATCGGTTTTCAACCATTTGTACGACATTTTGAACATGACAAAAGTCGCCGCCCGTTGATGTTGTTCACGTAACTGGTATTAAATGATTAAACTTTCATTCCAGTCGGAACTGATGTCCATCATCGACATCCGTATGAGGTGTGATACCCACGGGTATGAATTGACTATTGTATTCCTTGTGGTATGAAAGTAGCCATCGCTCGGATGTCATCTTGAGAAATTCCTTACCAAGTCTGAAACACTTGGTGCGCCAGTTCATGGAGATAGCTGACTAGGCACTGGTGTGAAAGCATACGTCTTCATATCGAATGCCAGACGTGTTCTGTGGGTAACAAATCAGTTCAGTCAAGAATCTGTAGATTCCTCAAGGCTCTTGTGCTGCCAACTGCAATTTGGCGTCTTGTACTGTATAATACTTTTGGAATATGCCACACTGTACCCTGTTCATGAAGAATATGACAATTTGTTTACCATTCCTACCATATACTGGCACGCTTCATTCAGCTTCCTCTCAAGTAGAGGAAAGGGTTGTACTTAGAGAGAGTTTTTTGGTCGGTACTTCGCTCTAGAGACTGATTTTAGAATCACTTGAAGGAATGCGCTCTAGTCGTCACCATAAAAAAATTTCATGTTCTACAGTCTTGTTGTTCTTGGACATGATGTTGTGTTTTGTCTACATCTACATTTACATCCATACTCGGCAAGCCACCTGACGGTGTGTGACGGAGGGTACCTTGAGTACCTCTATCGGTTCTCCCTCCTATTCCAGTCTCGTATTGTTCGAGGAAAGAAAGATTGTCGGTATGCCTCTGTGTGGACTCTAATCTCTCTGACTTTATCCTCATGGTCTCTTCGTGAGATATACATAGAAGGGAGCAATATACTGCTTGACTCTTCGGTGAAGGTATGTTCTCGAAACTTTAACAAAAGCCCGTACCGAGCTACTGAGCGTCTCTCCTGCAGAGTCTTCCACTAGAGTTTATCTATCAGCTCCGTAACGCTCTCGCGATTACTAAATGATCCTGTAACGAAGCGGGCTGCTCTCCGTTGGATCTTCTCTATCTCTTCTATCAACCCTATCTGGTACGGATCCCACACCGTTGAGCAGTATTCAAGCAGTGGGCGAACAAGTGTACTGTAACCTACTTCCTTTGTTTTCTGACCGCATTTCTTTAGGATTCTTCCAAAGAATCTCAGTCTGGCATCTGCTTTACCGACGATTAATTTTATATGGTCATTCCATTTTAAATCACTGGTAATGCCTACTCCCAGATAATTTATGGAATTAACTGCTTCCAGTTGCTGACCTGCTATATTGTAGCTAAATGATAAAGGATGTTTCTTTCTATGTATTCGCAGTACATTACACTTGTCTGCATTGAAATTCAATTGCCATTCCCTGCACCATGCGACAATTCGTTGTACATCCTCCTGCATTTCAGTACGATTTTCCATTGTTACAACCTCTCGATATATTACAGCATCATTCGCAAAAAGCCTCAGTGAACTTCCGACGTTATCAACAAAGTCATTTATGTATATTGTGAATAGCAACTGTCCTACGACACTTCCCCGCGGTGCAGCACACCTGAAATTACTCTTACTTTGGAAGACTTCTCTACATTGAGAATGACATGCTGCGTTCTGTTATCTAGGAACTCTTCAATCCAATAACACAATTGGTCTGATAGTCCATATGCTCTTACTTTGTTCATTAAACGACTGTGGGGAACAGTATCAAACGTCTTACGGATGTCAAGAAACACGGCATCCACCTGGGAACCCGTGTCTATGGCCCTCTGCGTCTCGTGGACGAATAGCACGAGCTGGGTTTCACACGATCGTCTTTTTCGAAACCCATGCTGATTCCTACAGAGTAGATTTCTAGTCTCCAGAAAAGTCATTATACTCGAACATAATACGTGTTCCAAAATTATACAACTGATCGACGTTAGACATATAAGTCTATAGTTCTGCACATATGTTCGACGTCCTTTCTTGAAAACGGGGATGACCCGTGCCCTTTCCTAATCTTTTTGGAACGCTACGCTCTTCTAGAGACCTACGGTACACCGCTGCATGAAGGGGGTAAGGTCCTTCGCGTACTCTGTGTAAAACTGACCTGGTATCCCATCAGGTCCAGAGGCCTTTCCTCTTTTGAGGGATTTTAATTGTTTTTCTATCCCCCTGTCCGCTATTTCGATACGTACCATTTTGTCATCTGTGCGACAATCTAGAGAAGGAACTACAGCGCAGTCTTCCTCTGTGAAACAGCTTTGGAAAAACACATTTAGTATTTCTGCCGGAAGTCTGTCATCCTCTGTTTCAGTACCATTTTGGTCACAGAGTGTCTGGACATTTTGTTTTGATCCACCTACCGCTTTGACTTACGAGCAAAATTTCTTAGGATCTTCTGTCAAGTCAGTACATAGAATTTTACTTTCGAATTCGTTGAACGCCTCTCGCACAGCCTTCCTCACATTACATTTCGCTTCGTGTAATTTTTGTTTGTCTGCAAGGCTTTGGCTGTGTTTATGTTTTCTGTGAAGTTCCCTTTGCTTCCGCAGCAGTTTTCTAACTCGGTTGTTGTACCACGGGGGCTCTTTTCCATCTCTTACGATCTTGCTTGGCACATACTCATCTAACGCATATTGTACGATGGTTTTGAACTTTGTCCACTGATCCTCAACACTATCTGTGCTTGAGATAAAACTTTTGTGTTGAGCCGTCAAGTAGTCTGTAAGCCGTTTTTTGTCACTTTTGCTAAACAGAAAAATCTTCCTACCTTTTTTAATATTTCTATTTACGGATGAAATCACCGATGCTGTAACCGCTTTATGATCGTTGATTCCCTGTTCTGCGTTAACTGTTTCAAATAGTTCGGGTCTGTTTGTCGCCACTAGTCGGTTCTTTCTTTAACTGCTCAAGGTAGTTTTCAGATAGTTCACTTAAAAAAATTTCACTGGATTCTTTGTCCCTGCTATCCGTTATAAACGTTTGAGTCTCCCAGTCTCTATCTGGTAAATTAAAATCTCCACCCAAAATTATAACATGGTCGGGAAATCTACTCGAAATGTTTTCCAAATTTTCCTTCAGGTGTTCTGCCGCAACAGCTGCTGAGGCAGGGGGCCTATACAGAAATCCAATTACCATGTTTCAGCCTGCTTTAACCGTGACCTTCACCCAAATTATTTCACATTTCGGATCTCCGTCAATTTCCTTCGATACTATTGCACTTTTTATCGCTATAAACACGCCTCCCACTCCACTGTGCAGCATTTATATATATTTAGCGTCCTGCACGATTAAGTGTAGTATAGTGATGATCAAAAAAATTTAGACAAAATATCTCTATGGAGTGAAACGTGGCAATTGACTCTAAATAATGAAAAGCGTGATGTCATCCACACGAGTACCAAAAGGAATCCGCTAAATTTCAGACACATGATAAATCACACAAATATAAGGCTGTAAATTCAACTAAATACTTAAGAATTACAACAACGAATAACTTAAGCTGGAACGATCACATAGATAACGTTGTGGGCAATGCAGATCACAAACTACGATTTATTGTCAGAACTCAGAGAGAATGCAACAGGTCTACTAAAGCGACCGCCTACACTTTGCCTGTCGTCCTCTTCTGGAATATTACTGTGCGGCGGGATCTGGATCAGACAGGATCAACGGAAGACATAGACCAAGCTCAAAGAAGGGCAGATCGTTTTGTACTATCGCAAAATAGGGGAGAGAGCACTACGCGTATCACATGTAAATTGGAGTGGAATCACTGAAACTGAGGCGTTTTTAGTTGCCGCAGGATCTTCTCAAGAAATTTCAAGCACTAACTTTCTCCTCAGAGTGTTTAAAATATTTTTTTGGAGTCCACCTACATAGGGAGGAATGATTGTAACAACAAAATAAGATAAATCAGAACTCGCACAGAAAGATTTAAGTGTTCGCTTTTCCCGCGCGCTGTTTGAGAATGGAACGGTAAAGAAATAGATTGAAGGTGGTTTGATGAACCCTCTGCCCGGCACTTAATTGTGAATTACGGAGTAATCATGTAGATGTAGATAGCATATTACATATGTTTGGAATATACAGTTAATACTTCAGATACAGAATTTCATGGTGAGCAAAATGCTATATTTTTTTAAACTATTTATACACGGTGTTCCAGGAGGAAGGGTCAGTTTTCAGGGATATGACAGGAACGATTATCCGAAGCAAAAAAACCTCTGATAAACATGTGCTCTAAAATGCGTACCATAAGAGCTATGCACACTTCTTCATCTTCGATACCGCGAAACACATCTCTTTTACTACAAACTCTTTTCTTTCCATATTTTCGGAAGAAGTAGTATGGACGAAAACAAGAAAAAGTCATCCGGTAAACATGGGCTGTGAAATGAATAGCTTAAGAGCTGTAAGCACTTGCTTAGTAGAAGAAATGTGTCTCGCATGTAAGACATTTGGTCGTGCACCATCTTGTAGTTTGAAACAGAAAAAGACCCTTTATCACGACACTGTGAAACATACAAATGATATGAGTTTCTTAAATGCCTAAACTATTTTGGCTGTCTTGAAAATGGAAATTTGTGATAGTTTACAATTGCTTCTATTTCAAAATGTATTTAACTTGTAGTTGGTTTTTGATATTACTTCTGCTTCATTTGCTTTCACATACTGACTACTCGTGTGTGATAGAGCAATAATTTAACAGATAAACTATTAACTACAATACCACCAAGATTATACAGGGTGTTTCACAATTCATCTTACACCCTTCAAGAGGTTGTAGAGGGGACTTGTTAGGTAATGCTTTACATAAGAACCCATTCCAGTCACGTCATCCAACAATGCTACAGAGCGTCAAAGTTATAGGCGCCGGCGCCTGTGGATGTATGTATACAGGGTGTTACAAAAAGGTACGGCCAAACTTTCAGGAAACATTCCTCACACACAAATAAAGAAAATATGTTATGTGGACATGTTTCCGGAAACGCTTAATTTCCATGTTGGAGCTCATTTTAGTTTCGTCAGTATGTACTGTACTTCCTCGATTCACCGCCAGTTGGCCCAATTGAAGGAAGGTAATGTTGACTTCGGTGCTTGTGTTGACATGCGACTCATTGCTCTACAGTACTAACATCAAGCACATCAGTACGTAGCATCAACAGGTTAGTGTTCATCACGAACGTGGTTTTGCAGTCAGTGCAATGTTTACAAATGCGGAGTTGGCAGATGCCCATTTGATGTATGGATTAGCACGGGGCAATAGCCGTGGCGCGGTACGTTTGTTTCGAGACAGATTTCCAGAACGAAGGTGTCCCGACAGGAAGACGTTCGAAGTAATTGATCGGCGTCTTAGGGAGCACGGAACATTCCAGCCTATGACTCGCGACTGGGGAAGGCCTAGAACGACGAGGACACCTGCAATGGACGAGGCCATTTTTCGTGCAGTTGACGATTACCCTAATGTCAGCGTCAGAGAAGTTGATGCTGTACAAGGTAACGTTGACCACGTCACTGTATGGAGAGTGCTACGGGAGAACCAGTTGTTTCCGTACCATGTACAGCGTGTGCAGGCACTATCAGCAGCTGATTGGCCTCCACGGGTACACTTCTGCGAATGGTTCATCCAACAATGTGTCAATCCTCATTTCAGTGCAAATGTTCTCTTTATGGATGAGGCTTCATTTCAACGTGATCAAATTGTAAATTTTCACAATCAACATGTGTGGGCTGACGAAAATTCGCACGCAATTGTGCAATCACGTCATCAACACAGATTTTCTGTGAACGTTTGGGCAGGCATTGTTGGTGATGTCTTGATTGGGCCCCATGTTCTTCCACCTACGCTCAATGGAGCACGTTACCATGATTTCATACGGGATACTCTACCTGTGCTGCTAGAACATGTGCCTTTACAAGTACGACACAACTTGTGGTTCATGCACGATGGAGCTCCTGCACATTTCAGTCGAAGTGTTCGTACGCTTCTCAACAACAGATTCGGTGACCGATGGATTGGTAGAGGCGGACCAATTCGATGACCTCCACGCTCTCCTGACCTCAACCCTCTTGACTTTCATTTATGGGGGCATTTGAAAGCTCTTGTCTACGCAACCCCGGTACCAAATGTAGAGACTCTTCGTGCTCGTATTGTGGACGGCTGTGATACAATACGCCATTCTCCAGGGCTGCATCAGCGCATCAGGGATTCCATGCGACGGAGGGTGGATGCATGTATCCTCGCTAACGGAGGACATTTTGAACATTTCCTGTAACAAAGTGTTTGAAGTCACGCTGGTACGCTCTGTTGCTGTGTGTTTCCATCCCATGATTAATGTGATTTGAAGAGAAGTAATAAAATGAGCTCTAACATGGAAAGTAAGCGTTTCCGGACACATGTCCACATAACATATTTTCTTTCTTTGTGTGTGAGGAATGTTGCCTGAAAGTTTGGCCGTACCTTTTTGTAACACTCTGTATACGGGGTGATTCAGTGCTGATGTTACACACTTTCTAGGATGATGGATACATGTATCAATTTGAGGTAAGGGTCCCTGTACCGGAAACGAACGAATCGAATGTAACAAGGGAAAACCGTTCTGGTACTTCTGGCAGTGATGATGTTTGGTTTGTCGGGCGCTCAATTGCGCGGTCATCAGCGCCCGTACAAAGTCCCAATCGTTACACAGTACAATCTAGCCACTTTCACGAATGATGATAAAATGATGAGGACAACACAAACACCCAACCCCCGGACAGAGAAGATCCCCAACCCGGCCAGAAACTGAACCCGGAACCCCGTGGTCCAGAGGCAGCAACGCTAGCCACTAGACCACGAGCTGCGGACTCTTCTGACAGTCAAATACATATACTGGTACTGTTTTTGCTATGATTGTAGTGTAGGCAACTTTCAGAGGTGGTGGTATGGAAGAAAATAATGAAAAAATGTCCAGTAAACATGGGCTATAAAATGCCTGTCTGAGGAGATATGAGCACTTGTTCATCTTCGCAACTGTGAAACACATCTCTTCTATTGAAGAAGTGCTCATAGCTCTTAAGGTATGCACTTTAGAGCCCGTGTTTACTAGACATTTTTTTCTTGTTTTGGTCCGTAATGCCACCTTTGAAAAGTACCTACTCTGTAATCTGTTCAGTAACAGTACTGGTACATGCATTCCTCTGCCAGAGGTATCAGAAGAGTTTCGCTTATAACTTCCGACTCGTTCGTTTCCGGTAGTGGGACCCATATCTCAAACTGACATATTTATCCTTCTCCATCACCCTAGAAAGTTTGGAACATAATCACGGAATCGCCCTGTCTACACATACGTTCACAGTCGCCGGCGCCTATAACTTTGACGTTCTGTAGCATCGTTGGATGACGTTTCCGGTCATGTGTTCCTACATAAAATCTGATGTTGTGACTTGGCAAGACAGCCAAGCCACTATGACCGGTAGCCGAAAGGCACGCGTTTAAGCTCACGCAGGCTGGCGTGAGGTCTGGAACAGGACAATGTAATTAATATAGCCAATAAGGTACGTTGCTGCTGGAATACTTAACTTTAATCCATAATTGTTGTACATCGGTCTGACGGTACAGGCATCACAAGATAAATAGCAATTGATAATGGCGCCTTGCTAGGTCGTAGCAAATGACGTAGCTGAAGGCTATGCTAACTATCGTCTCGGCAAATGAGAGCGTAATTTGTCAGTGAACCATCGCTAGCAAAGTCGGCTGTACAACTGGGGCGAGTGCTAGGACGTATCTCTAGACCTGCCGTGTGGCGGCGCTCGGTGTGCAATCACTGACAGTGGCGACACGCGGGTCCGACGTATACTAAAGGACCGCGGCCGATTTAAAGGCTACCACCTAGCAAGTGTGGTGTCTGGCGGTGACACTACATCTGATCTATTGAGTTCGCCCTACAACCTCTAGAAGCGTGTAACATGAACTGTGAAACACCCTGTATGGATTGCAACGCTTTTAAATTTCGTCGAATATTTGTTCCTAAGTATATGACCAAGCTGTGCCTTGGAACATGTTTTCACATTAGGAAAAGCTTAATCTCCAGGAGTAATCTCTGTAATTCCAGAAAAAGACTGCAGCACGCAAATAATGAATACCTTCATTTAAAAATCGAATAAGATGATATATTAAGCTTCCATTACAGGGCAGGCTAGAGGACAAAATCTGAAAACTGTACCAAGCTACAACGCAATCCCCCACCTCCTCAGTACTATTGTAGATACCCACACCACGATACCAGGAGTTGGAGAAGCGTTAATATCAAGAATCATTTATTCCTGTATGCTTTTACCAGATCGTCTACGGACACATTGGCGCCGACTTGACAGTCACAAACAAAGGACACTGATCGCTGGATACCATAGAATGCTATTCAATGTCCCAGTTGCCTCTGACTGTAGACCATGCAAGTCTCTGTTGTCTGTGGAGTGGTATCAGTGATAAACGACGCGTGGAACCTCGAGACCTCAATCCAGCTTCCAGTTATCTCATCCAGACGATGTGTGGTGACACTCTGACTGTAACCTCTGCCCAGGCTGCAGCTGTTGTCATCCGTCTGCTCGTCAGAGCTATCGAAAAAATCCTATTATCTTCTCGTACTTTAGGCCATCTGCAAGAACCCGTGCCTACTCTGTTGTCGATACCGTCTACTCACCACTAGATCTGCCGTCGTTGCACAACAGCCAACTACGTATATGGGCGATCTCTCGCTATGATTGTCCCATTTCCCTTAAGCCAATGATTCGATCTTTCTCAGAGCCCGAAAGATGGAGATAACCTGCACGTACATGTGCTATGGGAATGATCTGTTGTGATCGCTATTTGAAATATTCCAGTAACATTAGACATACCCAACAGCCATTACGTACTCACACTACAGCGAAAAAATGCTCCTATTGGCGCATAAAAAGGCGAATATGCTACTGTTTAAAACACTCTGACTGAAAAGTGGTGTACCAGCTGCCTTATTCTATCTTCCTCAGCACCTTTAAAAACTTTTACCAAAAATTTTGGCATGCGACCATATTCGCGCTCTTTTTAACATGCAACTCACCTCTCACTCCCACAAGCTCCCCGATCTGTAACTCACTCACACGCATCAGTCCATCGCTGTAAGTCGCTCATAGCCATCCGCTTCCACTTGCCCATGCTCACTCACTTATTCAGCCCGACTTATTGTCATTATCTGTTTGTGTCTCTCTAGATGTAATTTTTCTCCTGTCTCACAGCCTCAGTCCCCTTCGTTCTGTCCTACTACTGCTGTATCCTCTTAAGTCACTGTCTTCCTCTTAATCTCTCTTACTGCTATCATCTCATCCGTTCCTTCCCACTGCTGCCGTCTCTTCTCACTGTCACTATGTCTCTCTTCCTCGTTGTCATTTTCATAGACTGTGTCTCTCATTATCGCTGGCTCTCACCCATTTCCACTTTGTCCTTCTCTTTATTTCTGTCCAACAGACACTGCCTCCCTCACTCTTTTTCTAGCTATCACTGATCTGTCACTGTCAACCATATTCCACTGCCACTGTCCCCCTCGCTTTCTCTCACACTGTCGTTATCTCCTTCGCTCTTTCTATTCCAAAACCAGTTTATACTACCCTTCAGTATTTATTACTTTTCCGTCTTTTCCCACTGCCACTGTCTCCTTCTCTCTGAGCATAAAAATCGCGAATATGTTCGCATGCCAAAATTTTTGGTAAAAATTTTAAAGGTGCTGAGGAAGGTAGAATGAGACAGCCGGTAACCCAATTTTCGGTCAGAGTCTTGTAAACAGGAGCATATTCGCTTTTGTTGTGCTCCTATTGTAGCATTTTTTCTGCTGGTTCCCTTCTTTTCCCTCTGCAGCACGACATGTCACTCATATGAAAATAACTCAATATGTCAGTAAAATTTTGATGATTCACTTATGTGAAACTAGTATAACGCCAAACTAATTTTACATCTCAGACCGGATTTTGCATGTGCTTCCGTACTACAACATGAGGTTTCCAGATCCGTTCTACATCTACATCTACACTTACACTCCGCAAGGCACCCAACGGTATGTGGCGGAGGGCACTTCACGTGCCACTGTCATTACCTCCCTTTTCTGTTCCAGTCGCGTATGGTTCGCGGGAAGAACGACTGCCGGAAAGCCTCCGTGCGCGCTCGAATCTCTCTAATTTTACATTCGTGATCTCCTCGGGAGGTATAAGTAGGGGGAAGCAATATATTCGATACCTCATCCAGAAACGCACCCTCTCGAAACCTGGTGAGCAAGCTACACCGCGATGCAGAGCGCCTCTCTTGCAGAGTCTGCCAGTTGAGTTTGCTAAACATCTCCGTAACGCTATCACGGTTACCAAATAACCCTGTGACGAAACGCGCCGCTCGTCTTTGGATCTTCTCTATCTCCTCCGTCAACCCGATCTGATATGGATCCCACACTGATGAGCAATACTCAAGTATAGGTCGAACGAGTGTTTTGTAAGCCACCTCCTTTGTTGATGGACTACATTTTCTAAGGACTCTCCCAATGAATCTCAACCTGGTACCCGCCTTACCAACAATTAATTTTATATGATCATTCCACTTCAAATCGTTCCGCACGCATACTCCCAGATATTTTACAGAAGTAACTGCTACCAGTGTTTGTTCCGCTATCATATAATCATACAATAAACGATCCTTCTTTCTATGTATTCGCAATACATTACATTTGTCTATGTCAAGGGTCAGTTGTCACTCCTGCAACAAGTGCCTATCCGTTGCAGATCTTCCTGCATTTCGCTAAATTTTCTGCTGCTTCAACTTCTCTGTATACTACAGCATCATCCGCGAAAAGCCGCGTGGAACTTCCGACACTATCTACTAGGTCATTTATATATATTGTGAAAAGCAATGGCCCATAACACTTCCCTGTGGCACGCCAGAGGTTACTTTAACGTCTGTAGACGTCTCTCCATTGATAACAACATGCTGTGTTCTGTTTGCTAAAAACTCTTCAATCCAGCCACACAGCTGGTCTGATATTCCGTAGGCTCTTACTTTGTTTATCAGGCGACAGTGCGGAACTGTATCGAATGCCTTCCGGAAGTCAAGGAAAATAGCATCTACCTGGGAGCCTGTATCTAATATTTTCTGGGTCTCATGAACAAATAAAGCGAGTTGGGTCTCACACGATCGCTGTTTCCGGAATCCATGTTGATTCCTACAGAGTAGATTCTGGGTTTCCAAAAACGACATGATACGCGAGCAAAAAACATGTTCTAAAATTCTACAACAGATCGATGTCAGAGATATAGGTCTATAGTTTTGCGCATCTGCTCGACGACCCTTCTTGAAGACTGGGACTACCTGTGCTCTTTTCCAATCATTTGGAACCTTCCGTTCCTCTAGAGTCTTGCGGTACACGGCTGTTAGAAGGGGGTCAACGGAGACACTTTACAGAATATTTCTCCATGCTACACGTTTTCGCTTCACTCAGGATTTTACGTGCGAATTTTACGTGTACAAGTAGGGTAACTTTGAATCTCTCTATCTCGGAAACGGATTAAGTTACTAAGAAAATTTTCAAAGTTCTTCGAGATCGAGATCTCAGAAACATATAGCAAAAATTACAGTCGTTTGCTGTGCATTGTCGTCTTGGAATCCGTGGCTGGGTTTTGATACCCAAAAACCATGTCTTTACGGTGTTCCTCGATAAAAATTTTTGAAAACGGGGAGGTGGAACTTGTAGATAAATCCCTAGAGAATATGCCATCAAAATTTGAGCAATTTGATGTTGTTATTTATTATTTAGATTTCACCTCACACCGGATTTTACGTCGGTATTTTACGCGTACAAGTAGCGTAAGTTTGAACCTCTGTGTCTTGGAAACGGATAAAGATATCAAGAAAATTTTCAGCGTTATTCGAGATCGGGATCGTAGAAAAAGAGGATGGTTTGATAAATCTGGTAAAAAAGGAGGGAAAATGTTCACTTCATAAACAACTCGCCTTGCTTCTCAACGAAGTCTCCTTTTTCGTATTTACACTTGGTCTAGGGATCCCCCATCTTTTCCATCCCCGTCGGAAAAATGGGTTCTGTCAATCTCTGCAAAATGCTCTATGACTGCAACTATCTCTTCCTCATTTGATGAAAATTTCTTCCCAGCAAGCCAAAGTTTCAAGACAGGGAACAGGAAGAAGTCGCTTGTGGCTAAGACAGGGTGGATTTGTGGGACAGTGCATCATCCTGGTGAATGAAAATTTTTGCGTGCCAGCCTTGGTCTTTTTTCAGCCAACACAAGTTTCAAACGATCTAGCCATGTAGGTTAATAGGGTCCAGTTACGGTTCTGCCTTTTTTCCTAGTAATCTCTGCGGCTTATTCCTTGGGAACCCCAAAAAACACTTGCCATCACCTTAAGAACTGACGAAATGGTCTTTACCCACTTTCGGGCACATTCATCAGCTCCTGTCCATTGTCTTGAGTGCCGTTTTCATACTAGCCTCTAAGGATGGGTTCAGTTTCATCAACAGTCACAACGATAGTTAAGTTTTATCTTTGACAAGGATTATCTCTGCTCATCACTTCGACCACGCTCCCTAACCCACAGTATGTAGATCGCTCTCGGACGTCCGATCGGTCAGTCGGCAAGACTCATAGGAGGAGCGCCTCTGAGGATGTCCAGCGCAGTCCTGGACGAAATGTCAGGAACAGAAGAGTTTCTTGGACCTCTACCTCACATCCCGAAAAGTTTACCACCAGCTACTTACTCCCTTGCCATCTTGATTAGATCATTCCTAAGTACGTTTTTTCCTTAAAAGGTTCAGTAACATAAGGGTGCCGATATTTCTAATAGCAACTACGTATGCTCTGAGGAGTTGTGCTATGTAGCTTCCAATTGGAGTGCGTAAACAAAAACTACATCCCAAGGGGATCCTAAACCACCACAGTCACAAAAGGACTATTCTTTATTCTTTCCTCCCTTATTTGGAATTCATATTGGGGGGGGGGGGGCGTATGAGCTCTATCCTGTCATAAAATGATTACTGCGTATGTGCCACACACCACTGTGGTGCATGTAACATGGCAGTCTCAGTTGTTGTGTGACAAGTCGTTGTTGTTAAGTCAAAGTTGCAAAATACTGACATGAATCACTTACAGAAGAATGGAAAGACTGGTAGAGGCCGGCCGGAGTGGCCGTGCGGTTCTAGGCGCTATAGTCTGGAACCGAGCGACCGCTACGATCGCAGGTTCGAATCCTGCCTCGGGGCCGGCCGGAGTCGCGTGACCGCTACGGTCGCAGGTTCGAATCCTGTCTCGGGCATGGATGTGTGTGATTTCCTTAAGTTAGTTAGGTTTAAGTAGTTCTAAGTTTTAGGGGACTGATGACCACAGCAGCTAAGTCCCATAGTGCTCAGATCCATTTTCGAGCCTGCCTCGGGCATGGATGTGTGTGATGTCCTTAGGTTAGTAGTTCTAAGTTCTAGGCGACTGATGACCTCACAAGTTAAATCGCATAGTGCTCAGAGCCATTTGAACCATTTGAACTGGTAGAAGCCAACCTCGTGGAAGAGCAGTTTGGATTCCAGATTGTAATGTGGCTATAATTTTCGCACCTTACAAGCACTCATCTACATACTTTGCCGTGATTTACAACTGAAATTAGGTATCATTTGATAGGTTGTACATCATACATATGAACATTTAAAGAAGACCGATATTGTCACGTACACCTTGTAAATAGTTGATAACGCTTATTGCATGAAAAGCGACGGAGTGTTTTTATTGGCTCTGAGCACTATGGGACTTAACTTCTAAGGTCATCAGTCCCCTAGAACTTAGAACTACTTAAACCTAACTAACCTAAGGATATCACACACATCAATGCCCGAGGCAGGATTCGAACCTGCGACCGTAGCGGTCGCGCGGTTCCAGACTGTAGCGCCTTTAACCGCTTGGCCACCCCGGCCGGCTGTGTAATGAATGATTGGCTATATTAGTAGAGCTTGGAACGCCAGTGGAATTGAAATGGCAGACGTAACTCAAGATCTGTTTGGTAAAGCCCGCACAGGTGTATTGGTCCTGCTTGCCCTCCGCCACACACCGTTGGGTGGCTTGCGGAGTATAAATGTAGATGTAGATGATACAAGAAGTAGGCAAGGCGGACGGACGGGGCACCTGAGCGCTGAAGCACAATACAGCGGCGGCCGGCCAGTGTTGTAGCGTGGTCGGAAGGATAACCGGATAATACTTCGGAAACTCTGAAAACCTTGGACGCACTAGAGATGAACGAGGAAGCGTTACCTTAGAAAGCACGCAAAGCCAACAGGCAATAATCTGAGATTTGTTCTGTCTACGGAATTTGGTTTTAGAAAGAGCCAGAATAAACAAGTTATCATCTACGAATGAGGCGAGATAGTGACAGGTATACTAAATGAGAATTTTTCTGAAACAAATTAAGCCCTCGAATTAAAGTGATTGGTGGTTTATTCAGGCAAACGCGTATTCAGAGAAATCATATTGTGAATAATTGTTTTCGAAATGATAGAGTGCGAGCAATACTGTTAAAGGAAAATGCAGGTCTATTTTTAATTTGTGTTCTGCAGGACATTGGCATATAGGAGTGCAGGTTGTGGCAGCGTTCCACTTGTACGAACACTGGAGTATAAGATGTTTTCCCTCTTGTTCCTGTTTCTCGAGTGTAAACAGGATAGTGCTACCACCCTGGTCTGGTAATGAGTTCTTTTTTGTGGGTAATATTCCCGTGTGTTTGTTGCCCGGAAGCTGTGCGTGTATAGCCGACCTGCGCCGCCTGCATTGTTGCTACGTCACCGTTACAGGCAGTCAGCGGATTGCTTTCCGCAGAAGATACAGTAGCGGGGGAGAATATTGGGGGGAGAGGGGAGGGAAGGAGGGCGGAGACACGATTCTTCAAAAAGAGTGTATTATGGATCCGTTACAGTGTGGAACGGGAAAGTAGAAGAAGGAACAAATCGAAAAGTAGTGCACCACAATAACAACTACCACACTTAAAATTATAAAAACTGGTAAAGTTAGAATAGGAGAAAATAAATGAAGAACTGTGTCTTTAGTTCACTCAAAAACGGGGAGAGGGCTTGCCAATAACTGGCTCTGTTCTGCAAGAAAAGTTGACTTATTTCCAGAAGGCCTTTAATGAAGTGGACGCCAATTTTACTACCATTGCCGAGTGGCCTGATCGATCGAGAAAACGATGTGGTATTGGGGAGTTTATTATCTGTGGCGAAAACCTGTCATCTGCTTCTGATGATACTTAGAAACATAAAAAGAGCTTTATTGAATTAATTTTTGCTGAAGAATTAATTGATAATCGGATCTTTTATTGTGACGACATTCAGCTAAGCTTCGATATTCTTACGTCTAAACACTTGAAAACCAAGCCGAGACGTCTGCAACTGCTTGCAGGCGTTGTAAGGAAAGAGTTACGATCTTGCTTGTCCCAGTGTTACCGCGAACTTCAAAGCGAAATCGCATATGATTTGTAGATGCATAGAGACTGGAATAAATAGACCTGTAAATGACCTGATGGTGCCTTACACGAATCAGAATAGCGTGGACGTCAGCTGACATCTTAAAAAATGAGTTTTTGCATAATTTGTTCCATCTGTGGAGAAATTTCTTTTTTTAGATAATATACCAAGGACACGCTCTCCTTCTACTAGATAACAGCTTGTCGCTCCCGAATAAAGAAGCGCATAGAAGTGATGCCATGAAAGTCTTGTTCCTTCTACCCAATTTACCACCGTTCCTTCAGCCAACGACGGACTACACGAAACACTGAGAAGAAAATATTGGTGGTACCTTCTTTCATCCCTGATAGATGATACTGGCAACGGTAATGCCACTATACGCCATTCACGCACATTTCTTATTCGAAATATTGATATCACGTTTGCAATCTTATTATGGAGACATGGGAACCCTTCCCGAAGAAAACAACATAGAACACAGGAACAGGTTTAACGTAAAAGGATTTGGCTTTTAAACAGGATTTACATTACAGATAGACCAGTTCCATCTCCAGATACACAGGAGCGCTTTCAAGTGAAATGGAAAACGGCCTAAAAATAGATCAAAAGCAGACGTAAGACTGGCAGTGTCTTCAGACGTTTAGAAGGCTATTCCTGTAGTTAATTCAGTGTCTCAATGCATTATACAAAATTCGCGGTTTCTTTACCGCTAGTGAGCTTAGGGAAACAGACGGTGTTTCTTATCAGAAGCTGTCCCTTTCATACTGACGGCAGTCTACAGTCAACTCTGTTTAAAATGCAAGGTATGCAATATATTTCGGATCTCCTAATTTTCTTTTTCCTTTCCTTTTTACTTCATAAATTCAACAATAGCCGGCCTTAAATCGAAAGCTCGTTTCAGACCTTTGCCTTAACCAACAAACTTCGCAGTTATATGTGGCGACTCCTACTCTTCATTCATTTCCATCAAAAACAGTTGCAACTGACAATGTAATAATGCGTGCGAATTCAGAAAATTTATTATTCTCACCACCAGTTCCATTACGTGTTTCATGCTTGCACATTTAACACAGAGTGTTTCTTGATGTACAAAACAAAGTATCCCGTACAAACCGTCTATCGATCGTCGTAATTTTTAGCTCATTCATCGTCAACCAAATTTTAAACTCTCTCTGCATGGTGTTCAAATGCAGTTTCATAGTATATCTGCAGTGCCCGTCGATTATGCGACTACATCATAGATATTGAGAGTCTCATCCTTTTCCTCTGTGATTCCCACTCATTTTTAAAGGATTTCGACGATAGATCGCTAGAGTGCCTCTTTTTGCACAAACAGCCACTGGACCCGTAATCTTCCTTTATACCATGAACAAATAGCGAAGGATAAACAGCGCTGACATCACGATACTGCCAAATTGAAGAAAGTCGTGCCAACCAAAATAAGCCACTCTAAATGCTGGAAGAAAGTGTCGTATCACTCTACTAAATGAAATGTTGAGCTATATCGCGAAGCACCTAGCAACGCCGAGACGTACCAAGTATGCCGAGACAGGTCGAGCCTCAGGCCCGCATGCGAGTAGCACTTGTGTACGCGTGAAGTGTAGCATGCCTTGGCTGACCCTAGTCTACACTTTGCAGCATGCAAGATCTCAACTGCCTAACGTGACTAGTGCCCAGCAGGACATATATTGTTCGCTCGGTAGTGTAAGCTTGTACAGCAGGTAATCGGTTTGTTTGCAGTGAGACAAGCATCCAACGGAAATTGCGATCAGATCACATCTGGAACACAACGGTAGGGACGTTCGATGATCATCGATATCGCGAAGTGTCAATGTTGCTCGTTTAAATTTCGAAGTTACAATTTCGATACTGTAGTCCTTGAAACACCACAGCATCGATGTTAATGAAATACTCGAGTTCTGATGTTGCCAAAAGAAGCTTTTCTCTGCCTCGTGATGACTGGGTGTTGTGTGATGTCCTTAGGTTAGTTAGGTTTAAGTAGTTCTAAGTTCTAGGGGACTGATGACCATAGATGTTAAGTCCCATAGTGCTCAGAGCCATTTGAACCATTTTTTGAACCAAAAGAAGCTACTTGTTATCACTGTCAATAACATATCGCCAAGTAAACCAATCTTTTTCTGAACATGTCTGATAACCAGACCAGTCCAACTCACGTACGACTTGTCATAAGTCGTATCTTTTTAAATACGCTGAAAGACATTGTACCTTTGTGCAAAATCCTAGCGAGACCTACATAAAAGAGGATGCTAGAGAACCAATCTGAAGAACCTCAGAACTACTTCAAAAATGTAATACAGAACATAGACAGTCTAACACCGACAACAGATGTTTAGACAGATACAATGTAGTTTAGAGATTTCCTGGGAATAAACATTCGCTATTTTGATGGCAATAAAATGGAAACGCCTACCCTTGGCACCTACGAGTAGTAGGGAGATGGTGACATGGGTGCAATTTTGATATCGAATTGATATGGAGATTAATTAAATTGATCAATTAATTACCCCACCAACCACACCGACCCCCACCCTGGATGACGTCATTTTATTTTCTCAGAGTGCATTGGAATCCCCATGCCCTCTCCCTCACCGTCCCTCCCACTCCACCCACCCCGGAAATTTCGAATTTTGGCCCGAATTTCGAATTTTGGCAGGAATTTCGAATTTTAGAATTTTGGTGAGACTTTCCTTGCCCCAGAGTTGTGCTGACGAACCACCCCTCCCCCACCCAGAAATTATCGGGAAATTAAAAAAGCAGTGCCTCTTCTGGGACTCGAACTTTGGTCTTTCTGGACGGAGAGCCCAAGTGCAGCCCCCAACACATGGAAATTGCCAACATGTAGGAGAGAAAGGTTAGGTCAGTGCACTTCATTTATTTCCATAGGGAAGCTGAAGTAAAGATTGGTCCTAATTACACAATGATATTCATAGTGCTACACAGGGACTGCCTAAAATCGCAATAGACCTCAAAAATTGACGATGCCATACAACTGATGTTATCTTGCTGGGAAAAAATTTCACAATACCACTAGTGACAGACGCACTCAAACTCTACCTCTCACCTATAAGCTGGCGGGAAAAGGCCTGGAGATTAAGGTACTATCTTTATTCTTTCTGGTGGGAAATATGTAGATGCTGGTAATGGACAAAGGCGACTTTAATAAGTGTAATACCTATAAGCATACAGCTGAGGACAGTATCTATTGCTGTTTGACATCAGAGTTCACTACAGTCATCTGCTTGATAATCACCCTGCACCCAGGTAATCGAGGCGAATACACTACACCACAACTGATGGAAAATGCATCACTGTTCTAATTACACATCGAAATTGTCGTGAAAAAAAAAACAGCACTCATAATGACTGGGTCATAATGCAACACATGTACCGGGGAAAATCGTTGACCCAAAAGATTGCAGAGGGGGCTGTAGTTGAATGTGCGTTATCTTCAATGTACAATCACAAACTGCCGAAATTCGAGGCCTTCTTACCTCCCGCCATCCCTCCCATCTCTCCCTCCCTCCTTTCCTCCCTCCCTCCCTCCCTCTGATCCTCCGTCTACCTACAGGGGGACACAGGCTTTTCCAAATGGTCCTGCTATCGCCGAGCGCCTCACGGTTTTTCTGCGGCCAACAGTCATCCCCGGCTATTAAATAGAAAACATAATCACAACGATTATAAACGTCCTCTTTCGACGAAAATAGGCACAGTCTATTTTCTTTTAATTTTACGTGCAAAATCGATATAGTTTTTATGTTCGACTGCAGGATACCATTCGACGTACACATGTCCACCCTGTGTAAATTTAGAGGGGGGGGGGTGTTTCAGTATATTTTGGGAATAGATATAAGAAACGTATTGGAAGTGATGGTTGCTGCAGGAGCAGATATAGTAAAAAGAGTAGAAAATGCATTTAGAAAAAGTCGTGATCATGTTTAGCCCACATGCCCAATTTGGTAGTGAAACAATCTATTAAAATCTATTAAAAAGGCTGACAAAATCTGACTGAGTTTATTACTGCTGTGAGAAGGATTGTAGTGTGGTTTAATAAAAATGTAGTAACAAATAATGAGCTAAGAAACAAATCATACTTCAGCCTAATTCAAGAAGTAGCCACTATATGAAATCTACGTTTTATAAGATTTTGGCACATACGATCAATTGTTAATAATGTAGCAGCACCACAGTTGAAGATAGGAAAGCTAGATTTGGTGCAATATTTTGGAGTGTACAAGTTACAGCCAAGTGCGGGTCGGATTGCAGTGAATTACGCACACCAACGGTTGCGAAGTAGAATGGGGCCACAAGGCTGTCGAACCACTGAAAAGCGTAAACGCAGCAGTTCACACGGCGCAAGCTACAGGCAGAAGATGCCCACTGGCTCAACTTGGGTGGTGTGTACTTGACTCGGAGCAGCGCGTTAGCAAAACAGAGGCACACAGCCGAGTATAAATAGGTGTCATTTTCTAACGAGATTCATTCAAGTGTGGCAGCTCTCCTGGACAGCGAGACATGTCACACCACCGGCTACACGCAGCAACAGATGGGGCGCCAGCGTCCCAATCCACAGCGGGTCGTTGGTTCGACCCTCTGAGGCCGACACGGGGTCCGCATTAGAGATGGGTAGTTCGCGAACGAACGGGTGCAAAGGAACGGTTCACCAAGATGAACGAAAGGACCGAGGAACGAATTCCAAGGAACGATCAGTTCATAGTTCACTTCGGTCACGGCGGTCTACTTATAGTTCCCGGGAACGAGGAACGATCGGTTCATAGGTCACTTCGGTTGCGGCGGGCTACTTATAGTTCCCGGGAACGAATAACGATCGGTTGGTTCTTAGTTCACTTCGGTCGCGGCGGTCACTTCGGTAGTTCTCGTTCCAGCCTCGGTCGCGTGCTCGTCTCGGTCTCCCTCGGCCGCACTCGTCGTTCTTCTCATGACCACCTGTCTCAGTTCCACTGCCTACTGCTCCTAGTTAGTTCAGTATCCAGTTGTTCGTTTCGTTCACTGCGTTCGCCCGTTTTACATGTGTTCCACACTGTTCTTGCACTTAGGTCTGGCTATTGAGCGTCCACGACCGGTAATCAAAAAGTATTTTATAGTTACGTAAATTACATAAAAATCACGCTGTATGTAATAGGTACATCTTCTCAGACAACAAAAGAGCATATCAGCTAACTTCATTATATCGATGAACAGCAGAAGACATACTTATAACAAGGCAAGTTTTTTTGTTATTCATACATTTTTTGGTTTCATCAACTTGATTTAGCTACTAACTTTCAATAATTTGCTTAATTTTTAGTGTAAGAAAATTCATATGAAACGATTTTCGTGTATCTTTCATATACAAAACATTACATTTAGGAAGGCTCTAATTATTTTTAAGTTTGGTTGTTTCCAGTTTGCATTACCTGCTAATTAGGTTTTTTGAAAACAAAATGTGGGTTGTGTGCCATTTTGGCTCAGTAGGAAATCGGTGCCTTTCCATTTGAAAAGACATAGTTTGCCATAAAATCGTATTTACCTATTATCTCAAAAACATTTGTTCAGAAGGAGCTTCCAAACCAAAAACTTTATTACTGCAAACTCAATTATTATTATTATTATTATTATTATTATTATTATTATTATTGCTGCATTAACTTTAATAATGCAACATAAAAATAAAAACCTAATTTTTACTAAGCGTGTGACGCAAGTATGAGAAAACCACATTTTATTTTATTCTTCCATAAAGTCTCTACTTCGCCTACCAACTCAGAGACAACGTGAAGTATATATAGGGTGTAAACGATTATTGTTTACAACGTAGCATAGCTATGTAGTGGAAGTCGAAACGAAGAATTTTATACAAGACACTTGAGGTCTTAAGTTGGGAAACAGCCACCAACAAGTTTACAAGACTACATGAGCTTATAGCCCATGCGCGTCGCGTGAGATTTTCATGTTCTCTTCTCCAGCTCTCTACACATCGTCATCGATTGTTTTGCAATTGTTGCTTGCATTAGCTTGTTATTTCTAGACTGCCTAATTATTACATGTTTGTCTGTTTGTTGTATCTGCTCGTAACGGGCAACAAATCGTGCGTAATTCGCCTGCAGTCTGTACTCGGGGCCGGTTTTCCGTGCGCCATCCTATATTATTTCCCTGCGACCAGCCACACAACGCTACAGTTGGCTAATCGTGAGGTTCTGCAGAATCACAAAAATTACTTCTAAAAGTGTGTTAGAATTCTGTAATGAATAAAAACTCTATACTCCAGGGGGGAGGCAAGTTCCCCCTCTTGGTGCCTACAGTCACCTACACTACTAGTTTTCAGTTTTTCATAAGAACCATATACCATGCACAAATGAAAGGGGAACGAGTAAAAATGAACGGTTCCAGAAAAAGAACGATCAGCAGTGAACTAGTTCCCAAGGATGAACGAGTTTGCCCATCTCTAGTCCGCAGCCAGCCAGCGGTGGGCCGGTCTTTGGGTCGCTACCGCGGGCAGTCGTCTTGGCTCCCGACACACACTGGAGGCATTCTGAGGCGAGAGCCACAGATTCGGACGCCGGATTATGGACGCTTGCCGTCGCCACGTTCTCAGCCACGCCGCCGAGAAGAAGAAGCAGCTGGCCACCTGCAGCTCACACCGAGCGGCGCTGAGTCGGCATGGAACGCAGACCGCTGAGCCAACTATGGGCATCCTGACGATGCCACACTCCGCTGGGTACAAGGCCGACACACAGCGCATTGCACTGGGTCGCTGGGGCAGTGGCCTCAGCATTGCTGGACCAAAGTGAACGGATCACTGTAGTTGAAACGAATAAATCATTTGGAAAGTTCTCGTTGACTCTTAATACGGCACATTCTACCTCCTGGCACCCATCCACTACATTTGGTGTCTTCCCGCTACATTTTGTCATCCTGATACATTCGGTGGCAGAAGATGCCACTACAATAATATCATTAATTACCTTGTTAGTGCACCACCTATGCTAACAGCCTGGCAGATGTATGTGACATTCTGCGGCATATAGAAGACAATGTTCATGAAATATGAGTAGAAAAGTATTTTTCAACCAATAAAGTATGGCAATAACCAGTATGTTCAGCATCAAAATGTGTGGCATGCGAACAAGATGGCCACCTGGTCAGTTGCGTCTTTATGTCGGCTCTATATTCTAACGGTGTTTTCGTGTGGCATTGTCGTTATCGGTAACTGGTACCTGCACCCACAAGTAGAGGAAGTATTACTTATCCAGTTAAGCACTTCCTGAAAGGAAGATTAAGTGTAAAAAGGCTGATGAGCAAAACTTAAAGATGAAAGAAACTTTCTCATTGTGTGACTCTCCCAGGTACCATCGCTTGATGAAACGTTGAGTATCCACAGAAAGAACTGCTGCAGTGTAGTACAGAAGGTAATTGAAATAAATGCCCAATGAGACGAACAAAACTTATACTTTAATTCAAAGGCAGTTATTTCAGTGGAGTCACTGCGGTTCATGATGGTGCTCTGAACATTGCAGGATATGGTTCTTAGCAGGATCTGTGGACACCACAGATGGTAACACATGCTTTGTAAAATGCTCCTACACTGTCCACAAGTTTGGCGAGGACTTCTTGTGATACAGCGTTCCATTCCTTCATCAGCGCTGATGACGACTTCTGGATGGTTGTTGGCGCATGTGAACTTTCTGCAATACGTCACCATAACGCATCCCACATGGGCTTGATGGGATTTAAGTTGGGGGAACGGGTAGGCTAGTCCATTCGCCGAATATGTTCTCATTCCAACCACTCCTCCGCCTGAACTGTTTGATGCGGTCGCTCATTGTCAACCATAAAAAATGAAGCCAGGGCCGAATGCACCCCGAAAAGACGCACATGGCGAGGGAGAACTGTGTCACAATACCTCTGAGTACACTGCGTTAGCCGGCCGGTGTGGCCGTGCGGTTCTGAGCGCTTCAGTTTGGAAGGTCGCAGGTTCGAATCCTGCCTCGGGCATGGACGTCTGTGATGTCCTTAGGTTAGTTAGGTTTAAGTAGTTCTAAGTTCTAGGGGACTGATGACCTCAGATGTTAAGTCCCATAGTGCTCAGAGCCATTTGATCCATCTTCCTTGAAGAGCACGCGACACCACTCCTCGTCAGTCCAGTACCTACGCACTTCGCACCATCGCAAAAACAGTGCCGCCGATGAGCAGTTGTCAACAGAACCCTGGGTACTGTTGGTCGGGGAAAAAGACCAGTTCATGCAGTCGCCGTGCCACTGGGCAGCATGAGATTACGTGCTATGCAAAGGCGTTAAATGTGGTTGCAATCGCACTCGCTGTCTGACGTGGGTCCCTTCTTGCCTGCTGCACAATGTAGCGGTCATCTGCTACTGTAGTTGACCATAGTCGACCACCTCCTCTCCTTCGGGCAACAGTGCTTGTGGTTCGGAATGCTAAACTCATGGGCTACACTCGTCACACTTCGCCATTCTTCCAATTTCCCGATGATCCCTCCCCATGTGAAGTCATCCAGATGTTGTTTCTAGGCCATGTTTTAATGAACAATACCACCCCAGTGCACCGTAACTGCCAGCTGATTGACACACGCTGTTTTTTCCCGTTCCTTCAGCTGTCTCATGTTGTGGGGCCAACCCCATTGGACGCTGTAATCACGCTGAGCTTACCCCCATGTGACTTAAAGCATCCTGCGCGTGACTGGGGGACCTCTACAACATGCTCCCACGTAATGTTACTTTATAAGTTTTGCAGAGCATTGTAAATATGGCAGGGCGAGTGTTTTAAAGTTTTGTGTGTGATCGGTCGCTGCCAGCTTGAAGGGATCTTTGCTCTCCCGCTGGCGCAGAGTGCGAGTCGTTGTTTGTGCTTTGTCAGCTGAGGAGAGGCACGCGGGCGACAGTGCTGCGTCGGGTATTTGGTGCAGTTCATCCGTCCCGACCAGCCGTGGCCGGGGCGGAGCGGGGCGAGCCACATCCGACACGTACGGCGCTGCTTCTGGCGACTCAGCCGATGGCGATGTTAAGTAATTCAACGGCGCAGCTTAACCTGGAGAGGTCGCGCATTGCAGCGTGTTCGACATCAAAGGAGCAAACAGGTATAGCCGCGATGGCTAGCCGCGAAGGAACAGCGGCAACTGAGATGGCAAATTCAAATGACAACGCCGAAAATTTATCGAAAATCAATTTCCTAAGCCAAAAAGACACAAACAAAAGCAAGCGAGTTGAAATTGGAATTAAAGTGGAAAATATTATAATGAGCGACATCAAGCGACATCAACTTGCACGTTGCAACGCTTACAAAAAGAAATTGATAGTCATAGAGAAGACTGAAAAAAAAAACAGAAAAATATGCAGGTGGATTGCTGACGATGGCGCCTAGTAGAGATGAAGACAAATCAGCTCCTGCGGCTAAAATTGCAGCAACCGAAACACTGAAACGAAGTACACTCCTGGAAATGGAAAAAAGAACACATTGACTCCGGTGTGTCAGACCCACCATACTTGCTCCGGACACTGCGAGAGGGCTGTACAAGCAATGATCACACGCACGGCACAGCGGACACACCAGGAACCGCGGTGTTGGCCGTCGAATGGCGCTAGCTGCGCAGCATTTGTGCACCGCCGCCGTCAGTGTCAGCCAGTTTGCCGTGGCATACGGAGCTCCATCGCAGTCTTTAACACTGGTAGCATGCCGCGACAGCGTGGACGTGAACCGTATGTGCAGTTGACGGACTTTGAGGGAGGGCGTATAGTGGGCATGCGGGAGGCCGGGTGGACGTAACGCCGAATTGCTCAACACGTGGGGCGTGAGGTCTCCACAGAACATCGATGTTGTCGCCAGTGGTCGGCGGAAGGTGCACGTGCCCGTCGACCTGGGACCGGACCGCAGCGACGCACGGATGCACGCCAAGACCGTAGGATCCTACGCAGCCGGCCGAAGTGGCCCTGCGGTTAAAGGCGCTGCAGTCTGGAACCGCAAGACCGCTACGGTCGCAGGTTCGAATCCTGCCTCGGGCATGGATGTTTGTGATGTCCTTAGGTTAGTTAGGTTTAACTAGTTCTAAGTTCTAGGGGACTAATGACCTCAGCAGTTGAGTCCCATAGTGCTCAGAGCCATTTGAACCATTTTTTGATCCTACGCAGTGCCGTAGGGGACCGCACCGCCACTTCCCAGCAGATTAGGGACACTGTTGCTCCTGGGGTATCGGCGAGGACCATTCGCAACCGTCTCCATGAAGCTGGGCTACGGTCCCGCACACCGTTAGGCCGTCTTCCGCTCACGCCCCAACATCGTGCAGCCCGCCTCCAGTGGTGTCGCGACAGGCGTGAATGGAGGGACGAATGGAGACGTGTCGTCTTCAGTGATGAGAGTCGCTTCTGCCTTGGTGCCAATGATGGTCGTATGCGTGTTTGGCGCCGTGCAGGTGAGCGCCACAATCAGGACTGCATACGACCGAGGCACACAGGGCCAACACTCGGCTTCATGGTTTGGGGAGCGATCTCCTACACTGGCCGTACACCACTGGTGATCGTCGAGGGGACACTGAATAGGGCACGGTACATTCAAACCGTCATCGAACCCATCGTTCTACCATTCCTAGACCGGCAAGGGAACTTGCTGTTCCAACAGGACAATACACGTCCGCATGTATCCCGTGCCACCCAACGTGCTCTAGAAGGTGTAAGTCAACTACCCTGGCCAGCAAGATCTCCGGATCTGTCCCCCATTGAGCATGTTTGGGACTGGATGAAGCGTCGTCTCACGCGGTCTGCACGTCCAGCACGAACGCTGGTCCAACTGAGGCGCCAGGTGGAAATGGCATGGCAAGCCGTTCCACAGGACTACATCCAGCATTTCTACGATCGTCTCCATGGGAGAATAGCAGCCTGCATTGCTGCGAAAGGTGGATATACACTGTACTAGTGCCGACATTGTGCATGCTCTGTTGCCTGTGTCTATGTGCCTGTGGTTCTGTCAATGTGATCATGTGATGTATCTGACCCCAGGAATGTGTCAATAAAGTTTCCCCTTCCTGGGACAATGAATTCACGGTGTTCTTATTTCAATTTCCAGGAGTTTACTTCGTTCATAAAGTAGAGAACACGTGAAGAAGCAAAGGTAGTGCAACCAAAAATAACTACCTTAATAAACCTCATCAAAGAGAAAACTTTTATTAAGAAGATCAAGCACGCTAATAACGTAGCCATCATGGAAACTGCTACACAAAGTGACATGGAAAACGTAATGAACAACAAAAAGATGCAAGAGACACATATGTGAACAGCCTAAGAAAAAGAGTCCGTCAATGATACTATACGACATTCCAGAGGACACAGATGCAAAGATACTGAAAGACACAATGTACATGCAGAGTACTGCAGATGAATTGACCAAGGAAATCTTCGAAAGCGAGTTTTGTGGTACACTTCAGGACAGAATCAATGGGAAGGCAAGTGTTTCATCAAGCCCTGATATTAGAACAGCTCTTATCAACGATAAAAGTATATCTCGGAATTTGTTCGGTTTCAGTGAAAGGTCACCTAGTAGTGAGGTGGTGCGCCACAGTGCCAAGAATTTGGTCATCTGGCAAAACATTGTAGTAAGCAAGTAGTAATTTGTGGGTACTGAGGCGAAGGTGTCCTTATTAGGAAAGACTGCGATAAAAGCAAACATGTTGCATGTGCCATGTAAATATAGAGGTGAAAAGTACACAGCGAACAGAGATGAATTCGTACATACAAAACCCTCTTAATTGGACAGATTTTAAGGAAGGGCTATGGATGAGCATATCAGAACATTAGAAGGCAATGAGGATTCCAACAACATAACTACGTACCGTCTATGTAAAAAAACATGAGAAGGAACCTCCAAAGGTACACAAGATGGGTACTCCTCTGAGACCGATAGTGATAACTATAGGAGCGCCAACATATCAGCTTGCCAAACACTTGACCGCAGTATTGAGTCCATTGGTTGGCAAATGTGAGCACCACATCAAAAACTCGGCTCAGTTTGTGGAACGTATGGGGAAACTCAAGTTGGCCAGCTCGGATCTTATGGTCAGTTTCGATGTTGTATCACTTTTCACGAGAGTTCCACTCAAGGATTCGCTGGATCTTATTGAGAAGAAATTTGGGCCCACATTCACGAAAGTATTTAACTTTGTGCTCACGTCAACATATTTTCTTTTTGACGGACATTACTACGAACAGACAGACGGCGTACCTATGGGCAGCCCTCTGTCACCTGTGGTGGCCAACATGAACATGGAAGAATTTGAGGAGAAAACGTTTGAATCAGCACCACTACAACCAACAGTCTTCTACAGATATGTTGACGATATTTTCGTCATTTGGCCTCACGGGGAAGAGATGCTCCAACTGTTCTTACAACATCTGAACTCTATCCACCCCCAAATTCAGTTCACCATGGAGTTGGAGAAAAACGGGCAGCTACCATTCTTGGGTGTTCTGGTACGGAAAAAGCCTGATGGAACACTAGGACACAGCGTCTACCGAAGACAACCCACACGGATCTGTACCTTCACGCCTCCAGCTGTCATCACCCGTCACAAAGAGAAGGAGTACTAAATACATTGGTTCACAGAGCCCGTGTGATCTCCGACGAAGAAAGCTTAAAATCGGAACTCGACCACCTCAAGGATGTGTTCCAGAAGAACGGCTATAGTGACCGCCAAATTCGACGCGCCTTCAAGCAGAAGACCACACCACAGCCGACACCTGATGATGATCCACCGAAAGCGACAGCCTACATATCATATGCGGGCAACGTATCTGGAAAAATTGGCAGGATTCTAGGACGTCATAACATCAAATGCGTCTACCGTCCGTCGCCAAAGATCAAGTCGCTTGTAGGGACAGTGAAGGACGATTTAGGACTCCGGAAATCTGGAGTTTATTTCATACCGTGCGAGTGTGGGAAAGCATATGTGGGGCAAACCATTCGCACCATCGAGGAAAGGTGTACTGAACACAAACGGCACACCGATTCCCAACAGCCTACAAAATCTGAAATCGCAGAACATTGCCTCGAGACAAATCATCGTATGGAATACGAGAACACAGAAGTCCTGCACGACACATCCCGCTTTTGGGACTGTGTATACAAGGAATCAATTGAAATCCGGCTGCACGAGAACCTTATTAACAAGGACAATGGATTTCAACTCAGCCAAGCGTGGAATACAGCAATGAAAGTTCTGCAGGAGCAGCGGAAACGGGGCACCACACCCGCCGAAGGCGGCATGCGTATTGACGCCCATCAGTCATCTCGTCAGCGCGAGCTACCCCCACCACCGCGGCCTGCACATTCCTCGGTCCATACGTGGAGTCAGTGGAGGGGAGAGGCGACAGATATATATACCACACCACCCACTATCCTAGGACGTATCCGTGTGTTATGTATTCAACGACGCGGAGGAGTTGTTGTGTTGTTGAGTGGTGATTCCTGAAACCGAATTGCTCCGGTCTCAGGGTGTCGTTTGTGATGCAGTGCCTGGTGAGTCGTTTTAATATTACCTTCTCAACGATCTTGCTGAGCGCGCTCAGCAGACTGATGGGTAGGTAATTTTGTGGGAGGGAGTGGTCTTTCCCCGGCTTCCTGAACATCAGGACCTTGGCCGTCTTCCAAAATGCGGGGAAGTGTTGGTGCTTGAGTATGGCATTCGTGATGTGTGTTAGGTAGTCTACAGCTTTGTCCGTGAACTCCTGGAGGACACGGTTTTGAATGCCATCGTGACCAGGGGCCTTCCTAGCGGTGGTATGCATGATGGCCCATTTGACTTCTGCTGTACTAGCTTGTCGGATGTTGTTGCGCGCCGGTTGCACCAAGATGCGTGTGACCTCCTGGTCCGTAGCAAGTGTGAACGCTGGGTCAGAGGTATCCAGGTTCGGTGTGAATGACGCTGCGAGTGTGAGGGCCATCAGTTCCGCTTTTTCTTCCGCAGAATGTGCTGGTCCGTCGGGCCCTTGTAACGTGGGGGTGTACAGTTTCTCCCTGGTGAAGTGTCGGGCTAGCTGCCGCACGCCAGGTCGCGTGGTGTGATGATGGCACGTTACGCCGTCGAAAATTCGTTCAACAATGACCAGTCAACCCGGCTGCATGCCCGAGAGACCTTCAAGCATCTCATTCGCCGGGAAAATCTACGAACACCCACGAAGAATAAAGACGTAAAATATTAATAACGTTTGTTTTATTTAATAAGCTTTTAGAGATTTCGCATTAAAAATTCAGCGGCATTACTTTTCAGCACGCCTTAGCAGAAGATGCCATTATGAGAATCAACGTTCAGCTATTGAATACACCTCACAATCCCCCAGCCTATGAATGAAAGGGCGGAGCAACGTCAAATATAGCTGTCACTCCAGCAAATATGACAGCGGCGAACCGTGTGAAAGGGTGTAAAGCTGAGAGTGAAATGACTTCGGATGATCATAATATACACCATAGCATCACTCGAAAGGAAACAGAAGACAGCACAGAAAACGTGCGCGTAAGGGGCAAATTTAACATCAACGACACTATCTGGATAGGACTGAGAAGGGTGTTTCAATGACCGGGAATTCAATCGCTGGGTGATGATGTAAACGTTAAAGCGCAAGACTGTACACAGAGTAATGAAGGCGTCAATACGCATCAGGGGGGGGGGGGTTCTTGTAGAGGAGCGCTTTGCATCTAGACCGAGGAGCTGAATTCAGACGTGAAACAAGAAGAGCCAGGGAGCTACGCCAGAGCAGCATGACCCAAACAGAAAGAATCCGAAGGCTGCAGAAATATAGATATGTTAAACAACGTTTTAAGGAAGAGTTATGATAAACAAAAATGGAACGGTGGAAACAATTCGTGGAGACTAAGAAACTTCCTGGCAGATTAAAACTGTGTGCCGGGTCGAGACTCGAACTCGGGACCATTGCCTTTCGCGGGCAAGTGCTCTACCAGCCTTTTTTTTTATTTTGTTCGTTGTATTTGGTCGTTGCGGACGTCACAGGACATCCGTTCAAGTTCGTTGTTGGTCCTCTCACTCAGGTTTTTTTTCTTATTACAGAGGCCAACCAGCTCGCTGACCGAACACTCTGAGCTACCATGCCGGCAAACTTTATATACTGCACCAACTGCACAGTACTACCAACTGAGTTACCCAAACACGACTCACGACCCGCCCTGGAGACTAACTTATAAACCGATTTCTGTGGAGTATCGTACTAAATACTCAGCGAGAAAATATGATCACCAACAGTCTTGCCCAAGTCCAAAACAAATGACGAGACGATGACAGAAAGTTGGCAACAGTCGGCTGGCCTGCTAATGGAAAGTCTGAGTTGCCTGACGACGGAGAAGAAGAGGAGAGAGAAGATAAGCGTAAGTTACGAAAAATGTTGTGGGAACACTTTAGACAATAGACTTGTGTACCACTTCGCACAAGACGGTTTGAGGCGCCATGTCACGGATTGCGCGGCCCCTCCCGCCGGAGGTTAGAGTCCTCCCTCGGGCGTGGTTGTGTGTGGTGTTCTTAGCATAAGTTAGGCTAAGTAGCGTATAAGTATAGGGACCGATTACCAACTGTCAACATGAGTAAGTTACAAGTAGATATCCTCGGTGTAATGAAGCAGTTTAAATCACTTAACTAAGCCAAGTCCTCCGGTCCAGCCGGCCGAAGTGGCCGAGCGGTTCTAGGCGCTACAGTCTGGAACCGCGCGACCGCTACGGTCGCAGGTTCGAATCCTGCCTCGGGCATGGATGTGTGTGATGTCCTTAGGTTAGTTAGGTTTAAGTAGTTCTAAGTTCTAGGGGACTGATGACCTTAGAAGTTAAGTCCCATCGTGCTCAGAGCCATTTTTTTCCTCCGGTCCAGGTTGTGCACCAATTAGATTCATTTCAAATTATGCTGATACATTAGCTCCGTACTTAGCAATTACATAAAACCTCTTGCTCAACCAAAGGTCCGTACCTAAAGACTGGAAAGTTACACAGGTCACACCAATACTCAAGAAATACTAATTACTGATATTGAGGAAATACGAATCATTGACGTCGATTTGCGTAGGATTTTGGAACATATACTGTGTTCGAACGTCATGAATTTCCTCGAAGAAAGTTATCTGTTGATACACGGTCAGCTCGGGTTCAGAAAACATTGTTCTTTTGAAAGACAACAAGCTCTTTATTCTTATGAAGTAATGAGTGCTATCGGCAGGAGATCTCAAACTAGGTCCGTATTTCTTTACTTTCAGAAGGCTTTTGATACCATTCCTTACAATTGGCTTCTAATCAAACTGCTTGTCTATGAAGTATCGTATCAGCTGTGTGTCCAGATTCGTGATTTCCTGTCAGAAAGGTCACAGTTCGTAGTAACTGTCGAAAAGTCATCGAGTAAAACAAAAGTGATATCTGGCGTCCCCAAGGAAGTGTCATAGGCGCTCCGCTGTTTCTAGCCTGCACAAGGTGTTCCAGGAGCAATGGTCAATATTCAGGGATCTGACAGGAATGCTCATTTGAAGCAAAAGCTTCATATGAACATATGACCTGTTTCGAATAGTTCCCAAGATAAAATACATTTAAAGTTACTTTTGTATGTTCTTTTTCAGTTACTCGATAACTGCAGCCTCTAGCGAAAACATGTTGCAGAACAAAATTAAATTGCATTAAAGTTCCTGCGAGAAAGGTCCTATTCATTTTTTCTCTAGGACTAACAATTCGCGCAAAGAGAGCGAGAGAACACTGAAAATCTCACGCGACGTGTATGCGCTGTAGCTTAAGTGGCTTTTGTAGGGCAATTTGAGATATTTTCCCGACATGAGAGATCACAACTATCCTGTATAAAACTGACCGTTCGACCTCATCTAGGCTACTGTGGTACGTTGTAGAAAATGTCAATGTACTGAATAATAATAGCATTATACATTAAATGTGTTCTATCTTGGAAACCATTCGGAATGGAGCATATGTCCATATCAAGTCTTTTGCATCAAATGATCGTTCTTATCATATCCCTGAATATTGGACCATTGCTCCTCGGATGTCCTGTACAGCCGGCCGGGGTGGCCGAGTGGTCCTAGGTGCTACAGTCTGGAACCGCGCGACCGCTACGGTCGCAGGTTTGAATCCTGCCTCGGGCATGGATGTGTGTGATGTCCTTAGGTTAGTTTGGTTTAAGTAGTTCTAAGTTCTAGGGGACTGATGACCTCAGCAGTTAAGTCCCATAGTGCTCAGAGCCATTTGAACCATTTTGTCCTGTACGAGGTGCATTCAAGTTCTAAGGCCTCCGATTTTTTTTCTCCGGACTGGAAAGAGATAGAAACATGCGCATTGTTTTAAAATGAGGCCGCATTCATTGGCAATACGTCCCAGAGATGGCAGCACCGTACGGCAGATAGAATTTTACCGCAAGCGGCGAGAATGAGAACTGTTTTAAATACTTAAAATGGCCACGTTTTCCTTACTTGAACATCGTGCAATCATTCGTTTTCTGAAATTACGTGGTGTGAAACCAATTGAAATTCATCGACAGTTGAAGGAGACATGTGGTGATGGAGTTATGGATGTGTCGAAAGTGCGTTCGTGGGTGCGACAGTTTAATGAAGGCAGAACATCGTGTGACAACAAACCGAAACAACCTCGGGCTCGCACAAGCCGGTCTGACGACATGATCGAGAAAGTGGAGAGAATTGTTTTGGGGGATCGCCGAATGACTGTTGAACAGATCGCCTCCAGAGTTGGCATTTCTGTGGGTTCTGTGCACACAATCCTGCATGACGACCTGAAAATGCGAAAAGTGTCATCCAGGTGGGTGCCACGAATGCTGACGGACGACCACATGGCTGCCCGTGTGGCATGTTGCCAAGCAATGTTGACGCACAATGACAGTAGGAATGGGACTTTCTTTTCGTCGGTTGTGACAATGGATGAGACGTGGATGCCATTTTTCAATCCAGAAACAAAGCGCCAGTCAGCTCAATGGAAGCACACAGATTCACCGCCACCAAAAAAATTTCGGGTAGCCGCCAGTGCTGAAAAAATGATGGTGTCCATGTTCTGGGACAGCGAGGGCGTAATCCTTACCCATTGCGTTCAAAAGGGCACTACGGTAACAGGTGCATCCTACGAAAATGTTTTGAAGAACAAATTTCTTCCTGCACTGCAACAAAAACGTCCGGGAAGGGCTGCGTGTGTGCTGTTCCACCAAGACAACGCACCCGCACATCGAGCTAACGTTACGCAACAGTTTCTTCGTGATAACAACTTTGAAGTGATTCCTCATGCTCCCTACTCACCTGACCTGGCTCCTAGTGACTTTTGGCTTTTTCCAGCAATGAAAGACACTCTCCGTGGCCGCACATTCACCAGCCGTGCTGCTATTGCCTCAGCGATTTTCCAGTGGTCAAAACAGACTCCTAAAGAAGCCTTCGCCGCTGTCATGGAATCATGGCGTCAGCGTTGTGAAAAATGTGTACGTCTGCAGGGCGATTACGTCGAGCAGTAACGCCAGTTTTATCGATTTCGGGTGAGTAGTTAATTCGAAAAAAAATCGGAGGCCTTAGAACTTGAATGCACCTCGTACAAACAATTTAAGAGACAGTCTGAGCAGCCCTCTTAAACTGTTTGCAGATGGTGCTAAAACGCTTTAGACAAGATATCTGTGTGGTTACAATTTACTCTAAATAATGAAATGAGTGAATTTATCACCCACATGAGTATTGAAAGGAATTCGCCAAATTTCGGCTACACGATAAATCACACAAAAGCTGTGAATTGAACTAAATGCTTAGGAATTACAATTACGAATAACTTAAATTGGTACGATCACACATATAATGTTATGGGGAAAGCTAACCAAAGACAGCGATTTCCTGGCAGAACACTTAAAAGATGCAACAGGTCTACTAAAGAGACTGCCTAACTACTCTTGCCTGTCCTTTTCTGAGTGTTTCTGCGCGGTGTGGAATCCTCATCGTATATGCTTGACGGAGGACATCGAAAAAGTTCAAAAAAGGGCAGTTCGTTTTATCTTATCGCAAAATGGGGGAAAGTGTGTCACAGATATGACACAAGAATTGGGTTGGCAGTCATTAAAACAAACGCGTTTTTCGTTGCGGCAGGATATTTCCACAAAACTTCAAACATTAACTTTCTCATCCGAATGAAAAAAATATTTTTTTGGCGCCCACCTACATAGCGAGAAATGATCAGTTTAAAAAAGTAAGAGAAATCAGAGCTCGCACGGCAAGATTTAAGTACTCGTTTTTCGCACGCGGTTTTGGAGAGTGGAACGACAGAAAAATAGCTTGATTTGAATGAATCCTCAGCAAGGTACTTGATTTTAAATTGCAGTGTAATCATGCAGATGAGTTCAGTGATATGCAACTGCATTATCCGGGATGATGCATTATCAGTAATCCTAGGAGTATGCCCACTGGATCTGGAAATCAGGAAAACGGGAGATTTTTATTGGTTAAAAAAGGCAGTCGAATGGAAGTACCAAGGGCACTTGGAACTGAGGCCAATACGAAAAAGTTAACCCTAGCAATACCAACGCGTTTTCCATAACGCGGTTTACCAAGGGGTGGGGGAGTGGTCTATTTACGCCCACCCTAAAAAATTATTGAAAACACAAAATTCGTTAATTGTTGTTGAATTGTATTAACAACACACCTTTTAAAGGGGTACTGATGTGTAAGTAGGGTCCAGAACCTGAACATATCTTCTAGCACACTCTTCGCATCATCAACGCACTTTCAATAACGTGTACTACAGGAGAGGGTGGTACTGCAGTTTAAAAAATACAAATTTCGTACATTGTTTTTGACTTTTACTCTCATCGTACTTTTTTAAGTGATATAGATGTATAAGTAAGGCCCAGAACCTGGAAATATTGAATATGACGTTCATTGAGGACATAAACTACTAAGGCTTATATTTTTGGGTTAAGTTTAACTGAAAAATTTAAAACATATATAGAAACTAGTAGAAGAATTCAATAAAAGCAATAAATCTTTTTACAGAATTTCGAAACATAAAATACCTGACTCAATTACAATATTTTCAAAAGGTTGGCATAAAGTACCTCCCCCAATTGATATTGCGAGGGTTAATACAATACAACAAATTACACCTGTGGCAAAATGAATGGAACACTTCAGGCGCAGGCAGGAGAACATACGAGTTCCTCCCTAACATCAGAGAGAGACTAAATACGAGATTTCTTAAACCGTCGCGTGGACTGATATACTATCTGAACGCACATGGCCCGTATGCTACGTATGTGTACAAAATCAAAAGACAGATGAATGATAGTTGCGCCTGCGGCAGTGTGGGTACTCCAGAGCACACATTGTGGGACTGTGTGCTCTACAAACACGAGGCAGATAAGACCCGTCAGGCATTAAGGATGTTGGATCCGAAAGGAGCACCGACGGACGAGTCAGTCTGGCGCATCGTGAACAATACTGTAGCCGCAATATCCAGGAGGGCCAAGGAAGATTTCATGAGGCATTCAAACATATTTCAGCGTGCAGCCATCCCGAGTAGATAACATACTCTACATACGGAGAGAAGACAACTGAGATCGGCGACCACTGAATGAAATGGCCTTTCAATAATTTACATTGTGCTGGTGCACGTGATCACGAAAGTGTGGATTCTAAGACGTTGCAGTAAATCGTGGAATCGCTTCTTATAATGGAAACGCTGCTGCTCAAGTGCTGCCCTATGGCTAAGGAATCCTGCAGACAATGGCTGATGACCGGGGTAGTATGACAGCGAATTCTGTAGCGGAAACAATCATATGCTATTCAGATGCGTTCTAATAAATAAACAAAAAGAACAGATTCTGTAGTACTAACAGTAGAATTAGAAGCTGGATAATTATTTAAGGGCTTGTAGTGATGGAGGAGGAGGAGGAGGAGATTAGTGTTTAACGTCCCGTCGACAACGAGGTCATTAGAGACGGAGCGCAAGCTCGGGTGAGGGAAGGATGGGGAAGGAAATCGGCCGTGCCCTTTCAAAGGACCTATCCCGGCATTTGCCTGAAGCGATTTAGGGAAATCACGGAAAACCTAAATCAGGATGGCCGGAGACGGGACTGAACCGTCGTCCTCCCGAATGCGAGTCCAGTGTGTTTGTAGTGATGTTTTAGTGGTTGAAAGTAGTTTTAGTATTAGCATTTTTGTAGTATGAGCATTTTAATAAGTACGAGGAATAAATAATTATTATATACATTTATTATCATCCAGGAAAATGTGAACTTTATGGCCTATTTTAGCTTCTCAGATGACAGTAATAAATAAATAAATTCAACCAATAGTCATAACTGCCGTACTGAATCAGAAAGTTTCATGATTGTGGAGGAAACGTCTGACTGCTTTTTGTGGGTTTTCGTGAGGTTATGTGCGGGTGAACTACTAGTATTTGTGATTGACCTACGACGCTCGGTTCTTCTGTGTTCTAGTTATCCCGTTACCGTGGATATGACGGATGATACCTGCACCTACAACTCTCAAAAATAGGATCTTCCAAGTGTAAAAAACAAGCTGGTGTATGTTCCCTTTTGTGTTCATGTATACATGTATACATATACTTCGGTTCATTGGGAGACTTTTAGGGAAGTGTATTTCACCTGCAAAGGAGACCACATTAAGGACGCTAGTGGACATATTCTTGGGTACTACTCGAGTGTTATTTATTTATTTATTGTTCCGTGGGACCAAATTAAGGAGAAGTCTCCATGGTCATGGAACGAGTCAATACATGAAGTTATAACACGATAGTAGAAACAGATAAAATGAAATATAAAAAACATATTCAGGCGACAAGTCGTAAGATTAAATAAAGAAAATCAACAATGTAACATTGGAATTTGCTTAATTTTTTTAGCTCTTCCAGGAGCTGCTCCACAGAATAGAAGGAGTGAGCCATGAGGAAACTCTTCAGTTTGGACTTAAAAGAGTTTGGGCTACTGCTAAGATTTTTGAGTTCTTGCTGGCCGGTGTGGCCGGCGCTTCAGTCTGGAACCGCGTGACCGCTACGGTCGCAGGTTCGAATCCTACCTCGGGCATGGATGTGTGTGATTTCCTTAGGTTAGTTAGGTTTAAGTAGTTCTAAGTTCTAGGGGACTGATGACCACAGATGTTAAGTCCCATAGTGCTCAGAACCATTTTTGAGTTCTTGTGGTAGCTTATTGAAAATGGATGCAGCAGAATACTGCACTCCTTTCTGCACAAGAGTCAAGGAAGTGCATTCCACATGCAGATTTGATTTCTGCCTAGTATTAACTGAGTGAAAGCTGCTAACTCTTGGGATAGGCTAATATTGCTAACAACAAACGGTATTAAAGAAAATATATACTGTTAGGGCAATGTCAGAATTCCCAGACTATTGAATAGGGGTCGACAAGAGGTTCTCGAACTTACACCACATATAGCTCGAACAGCCCGTTTTTGAGCCAAAAATACCCTTTTTGAATCAGAAGAATTACCCTAAAAAATAATACCATCCGACATAAGCGAATGAAAATATGCGAAGTAGACTACTTTTCGTGTTGAACTGTCACTTATTTCAGATACTGTTCTAATGGTAAATAAAGCAGCATTTAGTTTCTGAACAAGATCCTGGACATGGTCTTTCCACAACAGCTTACTATCTATCCGAACGCCTAGGAACTTGAACTGTTCGGTCTCGCTTATAATATGCCCATTCTGTCTGATCAAAACATCGGTTCTTGTTGAATTGTGAGTTAGAAACTGTAAAAACTGAGTCTTACTGTGATTTAGCATCAAATTATTTTCCACAAGCCATGAACTTATTTCATGAACTACATTATTTGATACTATTTCAATATTACACACAAGATCCTTCACTACCAAGCTGGTGTCATCAGGAAACAGAAATATTTTTGAATCACCTGTAATACTAGAAGGCATATCATTTATATAAATAAGAAACAGCAGTGGCCCCAGCACCGACCCTTGGTAAACGCCCCACTTAACAGTGCGCCATTGGGACTGAACATCACTACCACTCTCAATATTGCGGAGAATTACCTTCTGCTTTCTGTTCTTAAAGTAAGAGGCGAACCAATTGTAAGCTACTCCCCTTACTCCATAATGGTCCAACTTCTGCAGTAATATTTTGTGGTCAACACAGTCAAAAGCCTTCGTTAAATCAAAGAAAACACCTAGCGTTCGCAACCTTTTATTTAATCCGTCCAAAACCTCACAGAGAAAAGAGAATATAGCATTTTCAGTTGTTAAACCATTTCTAAAACCAAACTGTACATTTGACAGATCTGCACCAGGTCGGATTGAAACCGAACGAGGTGGCGCAGTGGTTAGCACACTGGTCTCGCATTCGGGAGGACGACGGTTCAATCCCACGTCCGGCCATCCTGATTTCCCTAAATCGCTCCAGGCAAATGCCGGGATGGTTCCATTGAAAGGGCACCTCCGGCTTCCTTCCCCGTCATTCCCTAATCCGATGAGACCGATGACCTCGCAGTTTGGTCTCTTTCCCCCAAACAACCCCTTCGGATTGAAAGAAGACATCGAAGTAATACAGACACGAGCTCCTAGGTTTGTTGCCGGTAGGTCCGATCAGCATGCAAGTGTTACGGATATGCTTCAGGAGCTCAAGTGGGAATCCCTGGAGGGAAGAAGACATTTCGAAGAACACTACTGAGAAAGTTTAGAGAACCGCCATTTGAAGCTGACTGCAGAGCGATCCTACTGCCGCCAACGTACATTTCACGTAGGGACCACGAAGATAAGATACGAGAAATTAGGGCTCATACGTAGGCATATAGATCGTCGTTTTTCCCTCGTTATACCTGCAAGTGGAACAGGAAAGGAAACGACAGGTTGTTGTACAGAGTACCCTCCGCACCGTATGGTGGCTTGCGGAGTATGTACGTAGATGTAGAAACAGAAATTATAGTCTTATGTCACGTTTATCTGTCTGTATTTGAAGGCTAATTCCAGGAACCACTGTTGTATTTTGATACAGTTTTCACTAATAGACAGACTGATTCACGAGGAAGGTTTGTGTTTATAATTTATTACCACTATGCCAAATAAGTCCGGCCATATATAATTAGTGTCACACGAAGAAGGCGCGGCAGGTTGCTGGTCACCTTAATTAGTGTTTTCCATTTGGAAAGTATTTAAGCGTGATTGAAAACTCTGCGTGCGTGTACAGTGTGCATAAAATACATTATAAGTGTGTAACCTTGACATAAACCGTGCCTTCGTTCTGCTGCAGTGTACATAGTCAAAGGTACTGGGGCTATATAGACGAATTATCAGTGAGAACTCTGTGTGCTATTACGTGTGATTAACTAATCAAACTCGTGTCATTCACTTTGGCCCATAAGTTCCACGAGTGGTTCAAGTCTTGAAAGCAGATATTCCACAATCCGTCTGCCAGCCGCGGTATCTTTGGCCGACGCAGCATTCCCGCATCCGCCTCGTCGTAGCTGACCGGCCACGGAACTGCTGCATCAGAGCCCGCATCTCGTGGTCGTGCGGTAGCGTTCTCGCTTCCCACGCCCGGGTTCCCGGGATCGATTCCCGGCGGGGTCAGGGATTTTCTCTGCCTCGTGATGACTGGGTGTTGTGTGCTGTCCTTAGGTTAGTTAGGTTTAAGTAGTTCTAAGTTCTAGGGGACTGATGACCATAGATGTTAAGTCCCATAGTGCTCAGAGCCATTTGAACCATTTTTTTGCTGCATCAGTCGGAAGAGGGCGCACGCGTCAGTCCAGCTCAGCAAGTCCGCAGGACGCACTGCGTGCTGCCGTCAGCGAAGCTGCGGCGGTGTGGCCGTGACACTGCGGAACAGCAGAGGTGTACACATTCCGCTTTTAACCTGCTCACGGTTCCCGTTTAGCCAGGCAGGCAAGCTACCGTGCGATATCAGCTGAACGGGCAGGCTGCTTCACCCAAGTCGAGCTACGCCCAACCCAAGCAGGCTAAAGGGCTCTTGCTTGCCTGCACGTCTTCCCTCTGTGCTACACTATACAGCAGTCTATTATGTACGCTCTTATTGTAGTGTTATGAGTAAGGTTCGGAAGTTGATGAAAATACCCGCATATCACAAGACGACACTGTGAAATTCATTTCAAGTCATTGTAGGACAGAAAACGGTGGATTTTATTTGTCTTTTTTTCTTTTCGTCGTATTTTGGGTTTATTTATTTATTTATTTCGATATTAATGGTTTTCTCTGCGTCTTTACTCTCTTTCGCCAACTACTGCCTATTCTCAGTTCGAACCGTCGTAGGTCACCTCTAATACGTGTTTTCTGTAGTAAGCAGAACCATCTCTGAAAGTAGCGATCCTCCGGACCTAAGAATCTGAAGATGATTTTTATACGGCAACGTCAACTAAAGAGAGGGTTTGAAAGTCTAGTTTCTGTAACCTTAATGTGTTCCAGCCAAATATGACCCCGGTCATACTAATTTAAATTACTCTTTCCTGGATCTGTATTCCACATTCGCTGAATTAATTCTAAGGGGCAGAAAATGGTTCAAATTGCTCTGAGCACAATGGGACTTAATTTCTGAGGTCATCAGTCTCCTAGAACTTAGAACTACTTAAACCTAACCAACCTAAGGACATCACACACATCCATGCCCGAAGCAGGACTCGAAACTGACCGTAGCGGTCGCGCGGTTCCAGACTGTAGCGCCTAGAAACGCTCGGCCACCCCGGCCGGCCGAAAGGGCAAAACAGTTCATTCTAAATTCCTCAGATACATTTTAGCAAACACGAAGTTCGTTTTTCATATTACGTTAATCCAAAAGGTACATGTCTGAAAGAAGAAGCTTTCCCTCAATACTAAGCTTTCTACATAATACGTTGCATACCACCAGTTTATGTTTTTTTTTTTTTTTTTTTTTTACACTGAATCGCCAGAGAAACTGGTATAGGCATGATTATTCAAATACAGAGATATGTAAACAGGCAGAATACGGCACTGCGGTCGGCAACGTCTGTATAAGACAACAAGTGTCTGGCGCAGTTGTTAAGATCGGTTGCTGCTAAAATAATAGCAGTTATCAAGATTTAAGTGAGTCTGAACGTGCTGTTACAGTCGGCACAAGAGCGATGAATTGGGGATTTTCCCGTACGATTATTTCACGAGTGTACTGTGAATATCAGGAATCCGGTAAATTATCAGATCACCAGAAAAAGATCCTGCAAGAACGGGACCAACGACGACTGAGGAGAATCTTTCAACGTGACAGAAGTGCAACCCTTCCGCAAATTGCTGCAGATTTCAATGCTGTGCTATCAACAAGAGTCAGCGTGCGAACCATTCAACGAAACAACATTGATATGAGCTTTCGGAGCCAAAGGCCCGTAGTATACCCTTGATGACTGCACGACACAAAGCTTCAGTCTCGCCTGGGCCCGTCAACACCAACATCGGATTGTTGATGACTGGAAATATGTTGCCTGGTCGGACGAATCTCGTTTCAAATTGCATCGAGCGGATGGACGTGTATGGGTATGGAGACAATCTCATGAACTCAGGGAGCGTGCATGTCAGTAGGGGACTGTTTAAGCTGGTGGAGGCAATGTAATGGTGTGGGCGAGTGCAATTGGAGTGGTATGGGACTCCTGATACATTTAGATACGACTCTGACATGTGACACGTACGTAAGCATCCTGTCTGATTACCTGCATCCATTCATGTCCGCCCGCATCTCATGGTCGTGCGGTAGCGTTCTCGCTTCCCACGCCCGGGTTCCCGGGTTCGATTCCCGGCGGGGTCAGGGATTTTCTCTGCCTCGTGATGGCTGGGTGTTGTGTGCTGTCCTTAGGTTAGTTCGGTTTAAGTAGTTCTAAGTTCTAGGGGACTGATGACCGTAGATGTTAAGTCCCATAGTGCTCAGCGCCATTTGAACCATTCATGTCCATTGTGCATTCCGACAGACTTGAGCAATTCCATCAGCACAATACGATACCCCAGACGTCAGAATTACTACAGAGTGGCTTCAGGAGCACTCCTCTGAGTTTAAACACTTCCGCTCCCCTCCAAACCCCCCAGGCATGAACATTATTGAGCGTGTCTGCGATACCTTGCAAGTTGCTGTTCAGAAGAGATCCCCACCCCCTCTTACTCTCACGGATTTTTGGACAGAGCTGAAGGATTCACGGTGTCAGTTCCCTCAGCACTACTTGAGACGTTAGTCAAGTCCATGCCACGTCGTGTTGCGGCACTTCTGCGTCCTCGCGGGCGCCCTACGCGATATTAGGCAGGTGTACCAGTTTCTTTGGCTCTTCATTGTATATCCGCTATGCCCCATTTTTGTACTAGTTCAGTCAATGTTTGGCCTAAATTTAGAAATCCTACGCATTGCTAAATGGGTTCAAGTCCTTAGCACACATTTCCACACACCTGTCGGCCACTACATCTTAGCCTCCTTTCAAAACTTTTATGGCGTGAGGAAATTGCTGGTCAGATTTACAAACATGTCGCAACATACTCGAGGTTCCCGAATGAGTGTTTAGTAATTTTTTACACAACTTGCATTGCGAGACACTTACCCTGTTTCGTGACTGGTATATATTTCACAATTTTTAATTTCTCATCAGTATCCTTTAAGTTTGATTTGTTCATTTTACTGCTCCCACCGTTATGATAAATGAACTGCAGTGAAACTACCTACGCAAACACATACACTGACCAGCCAAAACGTTATGACCACGGACCACTGTGATGTTGGATGCCGCCTGGTGGCTTTACGGTCACGTGACGCGGTAGCAAAAGAATGTAAGCGGAGCAGACACGGACGGGGTATCACCCTAGCGAAGATATGAGCTGCCAATGGGGAAATCCATTGAGATAAGCGACTTTGACAAATGGCAGATTATTATTACGCAGAGACTGTATCTCGAAAACAGTGAAGTTGGTCGAATGTTCACGTTCTACTGTCGTGAACATCTACGAAAAGACGTTGAAGGACAGTGAAACTACCACTAGGCGCTGAATGGTTGGGCGTCTACGACTCTTCACAGAGACTTGTCTGCTGCTAAAGTAAGATAGAAGGTGATCCGTTTCAACTCTGCCGAAAGAGCACAGTGCTGGTGCACGCACAAGTGCTCCGGAGCACACCTTTCATCGTACATTGTTGAACACGTGTTCACATGTTGACCCAAGGACATCATCAATTGCGACTGCAGTGGGCAAGGGACCATCGGGGTTCGACAGTCGATCAATGGAAAAGTGTCTGTTCTTCAGGCGAATCATGTTCTTGCTACACTATATACATGTTCGTCTCCACAAACGCCGTCATCGAGGTGAATGGCGGCTCGAAATATGCAGCGCGTCACGGACGCATGCTAGTGAGAGCAGTATTGTGCTGTGGGAGACATTCTCCTGCGCTTGCATGGGACCTGTGTTAGTAATCGAAGACTGGCTAACAACTGCGAACCGCCTTCATCCCTTCGTGCTTGATTTCTTCCCCGACGACAATGTCATCTTTCAGCAGCATAATTGTCTCGGAGCCAGAAGCGTGCTACAGTGGTCTGAGGAGCATTAAGTGAACATATGTTGCGGCGACCAAATTTGCCTGATGTAAATCCTATGGAACTCATCTGGGCTGCTAGCGGGCGCCATCACCGCGCACGCAAATCAGTGGCCCGCTATTAACGCGAATTATATGACATGTGCGTAAAGACCTACCAACAATCTTTGGATCCCTGATACGCAGGATCAGTGATGTATTTCGTTCCAAAGATGGATAAACAAGCTATTAAGCAGGTGTTCATAATGTTGTGGCTCATCAGTGTAACTGTCTAGTCACGTTGGATTGATAGCCCAACCTGTTGTCTGGTGTCCCCGCTAAACGGGTCCCGTGAAGCTTGCCAGGCTAGCGGAAACCCAAATTGGTCTGCTTCAAACACTGCGCTTCAGTACACGTGTACTCTTGTGTCTTGGTTGTGGCAGGCTGAGCTGCCTTGATGGTTCAGGAAAGCAGGGGAAAGCAGGCTGTAAGGGGAATATGTACATCTCTGGGCCAGCACGACACACTGAGACACTGCATCCGTCATCCAGCATAGACGCAAGTTTCCACAAGTGTCAGCTGCTCATCCATGCAACAACAGGGAAGCACCAGTGTTGGTGAAAAACTTTTCCGTCTCAACTTTAATACTATCGAAGATCTCTATCATGTTATGCAATTTGTATAGAAGGAACTTGGGAAATAAATTAAGGTTTCAATGTGACTCTTTCCGGATCTGAGACATCAGATTTCAAAATGGGCAATGTTTCAACCAAAACTGAAAGGGTCGATCGAGGACTTAAAATTGCCAGATGAGCGCTAGTAGATGGGATTCGGATATCAAATACTCTAGTTACAAAGAGTACATCTCAGCATGATTACGCAAAAATACCAAGCTAAAGACAGATCTCAACACAACTGTTCTTTTCTTTGCGGCTGTTCTCTCTGAGGACTGACAGATAACGAGCATGTCCGCTAAAAAAATTTCACAACAGACCAACACTATCTTTGTTAAATCGACAGAGAACAAAGACGCAAAAGTGATAAAAAAGTTTAACAGCTGCTATTAATCCCAAGAAAGACAGACTTCGAATTAAATCTATAACAATAGTCAATAGTGTTGTCACAGTAGAAGCCGAAGTCTACCAACACTTCTAGAGGCTGCAAGAAAAAACCAGTAACATTCCACACATTGAGTCTGAGCCCCTCGCAAAAGATAGCCACGCCTAATTATGTATGAGGTGCCACACGACATACCAAATGAGGAATTGCTGGACTCATAAACAGAAAGTGACGGAACACCTTGGGTAGGAATACTAGCAAAAGGAGGTCATATTGCACTTTGAAACTGGCCCCAGAAATAATGACACTGAACATCACGTAATGCGATTTGTTGTTAAGTAAGCAAAACTTTTACGTTGGCTTCAGTACACCGAATATGGAAGACCACCTCGTTGTATCTAAATGCTTTAAATGTTGGGACGAAGGTCACACCAGCCAAACGATGAACTATGGAACAATAGGTTTGTTCCCATTGTAGAGACAATCGTCACCAAAAGAAAGATTACAGTGAGCGTGGTGAAAAACCGAAGTACATTCCAGGCGCCTTAAAAAGGTAAAACAATTCTCGCACAATGGGAACCTAGAATGTGCCATTTTCCAGATTCTGATTGCAACAGATATTGTTCAGACTGATTATGGAAGTTTTTAGTAATCCGTTTATTTCCGAATGTGGCACAACAAATTTTCAAAATTCATATACGTGCAGCTGATTACAAACCGTGCACAGTGGCAAGACTCATAATTCACCTTTCACGAGGGCTAGAAATAGGTGCCGAGGAAATGGGTGGCATGAGCAGCTGCGTATCCCACATCCTTGGGAAGCAAAAAAAAAAATATCTATCATCTGATGCCACCTGCTCTAAACATTGACTTAGTTGAATACCATTACCACGAAATGATTGACTACATAGAGAGGATGCTAGAACAACGACGTCTACAACAACAGATGGCTCAAGAGCAGAATAAGAAAGCTTTCAAATGGACAATTTTTCAGGTTCATCGTCCGTTTAGGACAAACCAACTCGAGAGTAGTTTATCAGTATTAGAGAGCTATGACGGCTGTTTTGATTCAGAGCTATATTTTGATACATATGACTGGCAAAACCTCCCAACCCAAGACGCTGAAATATAATCATCAGTTCCGCGATATGGTAAAGTTTGCTTCGTACATGTTGTTATCCTCAGTGATTAAGTGCACAAATTGTTACACTGACATACAGGTTACTGACATGGTAAGTTGGAGGGCAAGGAGAATTCTGGCTCAAATCGCTGATGTCAGTATTAGCCTTCCTGCAATCTTTGACATCACCATCGGCATTACCGGAATTCTCTCCGACACCCCATCTAAAGTAATTCCCTCCCTCTCCCCACCTCTCCCACTCTCAATGTGGCCAATGGTGGCATTACATATGTGTTCTCTGGTAATCACGTTGGGACCCCAGAGCACTGATGTTTTGGCCAATGGCATGCAATCTCAGACTCCATTCCCCGTACAATTTTCACTTTTATAATCCGCTTGCATGAGCGCCATTATTTGTATGGTGTCTGTACTATGTTTAGGAGTCATGTGCTCAATTGTCAAGATGCTTGTGTTCAGCGAGAAAGACTTTAATAAGTCTATTTGTTGTAAACATGTAAAAGAGAAATGAATTTGAAAGATGGCGAGCCACTCTCTAATTTTAACTACTCTGTCAGTCAGATTAATATTACTATTTTAGGTCACGATCTCCGTGTTCCGCAATACTACATTTGGTATGTGTGGCTTATGACTGTTTTAAATGAGGAAATTGTGAGCAGAATGTTCTTATTACTGCATGTGTAGTCTGTAAAGAACTTGTATCCGAGGGGCCACAGTACAGCCAGTGGAGAGCAGGGAGAAAGATGGATTTTGGGCCATAAATGTTGTGACCAGCAACCTGGCTGTGCGAGAATCGAGTGATTCGGGGAAGCAGCGCTCTGTGAATTGCATTGGTCCGTGGCACTCCACTCTTCCCACTCAGGGCCGGAACAGGAGGGCCCCGGCTCACGAAAAAATTTACCTGCCCCAGGCGATAGTCCTGGGCCAGGCGATAGTCCGTTGCGAAGGTGGCCAGTTGACGGAAAGAGGGAGGAGGAAAGCCATTTAAGAGAGAATGCTGTAATCTGAGCTTTTGTGCAAACGGCGAGACGATCATAAAACTATAAGCATTCTCATGTTAGAAGCTCGGACGATACGATCAAAGCGGCTGGTGCTGCTTCTCCTTTCCTCAAAGGTTTATTTAACTTTCCTATAAGCAGCATCTATCTTTCTTATAGTCATGCATCATTCTACAACTATGCACTTCACCTGTAACTGCTTTGCCATTTTGTGCTTTCTACCCATGTCGTTTGTCAGACCTCTACATTCCATCTTGGCAGCTTCAGTTACTGCAGTTTTATGTTTTCTCCTTTCTTCAATTACATTCGATAGGGAAAATATCCCCCCCCTGAACCATGGACCTTGCCGTTGGTGGGGAGGCTTGCGTGCCTCAGCGATACAGATGGCCGTGCCGTAGGTGCAACCACAACGGAGGGGTATCTGTTGAGAGGCCAGACAAACATGTGGTTCCTGAAGAGGGGCAGCAGCCTTTTCAGTAGTTGCAGGGGCAACAGTCTGGATGATTGACTGATCTGGCCTTGTAACATTAACCAAAACGGCCTTGCTGTGCTGGTACTGCGAACGGCTGAAAGCAAGGGGAAACTACAGCCGTAATTTTTCCCGAGGACATGCAGCTCTACTGTATGATTAAATGGTGATGGCGTCCTCTTGGGTAAAATATTCCGGAGGTAAAATAGTCCCCCATTCGGATCTCCGGGCGGGGACTACTCAGGAGGACGTCGTTATCAGGAGAAAGAAAACTGGCGTTCTACGGATCGGAGCGTGGAATGTCAGATCCCTTAATCGGGCAGGTAGGTTAGAAAATTTAAAAAGGGAAATGGATAGGTTAAAGTTAGATATAGTGGGAATTAGTGAAGTTCGGTGGCAGGAGGAACAAGACTTTTGGTCAGGTGATTACAGGGTTATAAATACAAAATCAAATAGGGGTAATGCAGGAGTAGGTTTAATAATGAATAAAAAAATAGGAGTGCGGGTTAGCTACTACAAACAGCATAGTGAACGCATTATTATGGCCAAGATAGACACAAAGCCCATGCCTACTACATTAGTACAAGTTTATATGCCAACTACCTCTGCAGATGATGAAGAAATAGATGAAATGTATGATGTGATAAAAGAAATTATTCAGGTAGTGAAGGGAGACGAAAATTTAATAGTCATGGGCGACTGGAATTCGTCAGTAGGAAAAGGGAGAGAAGGAAACATAGTAGGTGAATATGGATTGGGGGGAAGGAATGAAAGAGGAAGCCGCCTTGTAGAATTTTGCACAGAGCATAACTTAATCATAGCCAACACTTGGTTCAAGAATCATAAAAGAAGGTTGTCTACCTGGAAGAATCCTGGAGATACTAACAGGTATCAGATAGATTATATAATGGTAAGACAGAGATTTAGGAACCAGGTTTTAAATTGTAAGACATTTCCTGGGGCAGATGTGGATTCTGACCACAATCTATTGGTTATGAACTGCAGATTGAAACTGAAGAAACTGCAAAAAGGTGGGAATTTAAGGAGATGGGACCTGGATAAACTGAAAGAACCAGAGGTTGTACAGAGTTTCAGGGAGAGCATAAGGGAACAACTGACAGGAATGGGGGAAAGAAATACAGTAGAAGAAGAATGGGTAGCTCTGAGGGAAGAAGTAGTGAAGGCAGCAGAGGATAAAGTAGGTAAAAAGACGAGGGCTAATAGAAATCCTTGGGTAACAGAAGAAATATTGAATTTAATTGATGAAAGGAGAAAATATAAAAATGCAGTAAATGAAGCAGGCAAAAAGGAATACAAACGTCTCAAAAATGATATCAACAGGAAGTGCAAAATGGCTAAGCAGGGATGGCTAGAGGACAAATGTAAGGATGTAGAGGCTTGTCTCACTAGGGGTAAGATAGATACTGCCTACAGGAAAATTAAAGAGACCTTTGGAGAGAAGAGAACCACTTGTATGAATATCAAGAGCTCAGATGGAAACCCAGTTCTAAGCAAAGAAGGGAAGGCAGAAAGGTGGAAGGAGTATATAGAGGGTTTATACAAGGGCGATGTACTTGAGGACAATATTATGGAAATCGAAGAGGATGTAGATGAAGACGAAATGGGAGATAAGATACTGCGTGAAGAGTTTGACAGAGCACTGAAAGACCTGAGTCGAAACAAGGCCCCGGGAGTAGACAACATTCCATTTGAACTACTGATGGCCTCGGGAGAGCCAGTCATGACAAAACTCTACCATCTGGTGAGCACGATGTATGAGACAGGCGAAATACCCTCAGACTTCAAGAAGAATATAATAATTCCAATCCCAAAGAAAGCAGGTGTTGACAGATGTGAAAATTACCGAACTATCAGTTTAATAAGTCACAGCTGCAAAATACTAACGCGAATTCTTTATAGACGAATGGAAAAACTGATAGAAGCCGACCTCGGGGAAGATCAGTTTGGATTCCGTAGAAATGTTGGAACACGTGAGGCAATACTGACCTTACGACTTATCTTAGAAGAAAGATTAAGAAAAGGCAAACCTACGTTTCTAGCATTTGTAGACTTAGAGAAAGCTTTTGACAATGTTAACTGGAATACTCTCTTTCAAATTCTGAAGGTGGCAGGGGTAAAATACAGGGAGCGAAAGGCTATTTACAGTTTGTACAGAAACCAGATGGCAGTTATAAGAATCGAGGGGCATGAAAGGGAAGCAGTGGTTGGGAAAGGAGTAAGACAGGGTTGTAGCCTCTCCCCGATGTTATTCAATCTGTATATTGAGCAAGCAGTAAAGGAAACAAAAGAAAAATACGGAGTAGGTATTAAAATTCATGGAGAAGAAGTAAAAACTTTGAGGTTCGCCGATGACATTGTAATTCTGTCAGAGACAGCAAAGGACTTGGAAGAGCAGTTGAACGGAATGGACAGTGTCTTGAAAGGAGGATATAAGATGAATATCAACAAAAGCAAAACGAGGATAATGGAATGTAGTCAAATTAAGTCGGGTGATGCTGCGGGAATTAGATTAGGAAATGAGACACTTAAAGTAGTAAAGGAGTTTTGCTATTTAGGGAGTAAAATAACCGATGATTGTCGAAGTAGAGAGGATATAAAATGTAGACTGGCAATGGCAAGGAAAGCGTTTCTCAAGAAGAGGAATTTGTTAACATCGAGTATAGATTTAAGTGTTAGGAAGTCGTTTCTGAAAGTATTTGTATGGAGTGTAGCTATGTATGCAAGTGAAACATGGACGATAACTAGTTTGGACAAGAAGAGAATAGAAGCTTTCGAAATGTGGTGCTACAGAAGAATGCTGAAGATAAGGTGGGTAGATCACGTAACTAATGAGGAGGTATTGAATAGGATTGGGGAGAAGAGAAGTTTGTGGCACAACTTGACTAGAAGAAGGGATCGGTTGGTAGGACATGTTTTGAGGCATCAAGGGATCACAAATTTAGCATTGGAGGGCAGTGTGGAGGGTAAAAATCGTAGAGGGAGACCAAGAGATGAATACATCAAGCAGATTCAGAAGGATGTAGGTTGCAGTAGATACTGGGAGATGAAGAAGCTTGCACAGGATAGAGTAGCATGGAGAGCTGCATCAAACCAGTCTCAGGACTGAAGACCACAACAACAGGGAAAATATGCGAGAGATGGCTCGCACATTTTCAAAACCGCATATGTGAAGTCCCATGGCGCTCTTTTAGTAAAAACATTTTTGTGCAGCTAAGCACACCAGTTGTCTATGACATACAACTTTTTTTATTTTTCAGTGTAACATTTAAACATAATATTTGACCGTACGCTATGGGTGAAAGCCACACCTAAAAAAAACGCAAAACTAGCCTGTTGAGTCAAAACCTGTATATATATACTTATTTTGTCAATAGCTGGTGAATAAATTTTAGCCGCGCGGAATTAGCCGAGCGGTCTCAGGCGCTGCAGTCATGAACTGTGCGGCTGGTCCCGGCGGAGGTTCGAGTCTTCCCTCGGGCAGGGGTGTATGTGTTTGACCTTAGGATAATTTAGGTTAAGTAGTGTGTAAGCTTAGGGACTTATGATCTTAGCTGTTAAGGTCACACACATTTTGAAAATTTTGAATAAATTTTAAGTAATTGGCTAATACATACGTTCGGGAATATTGAATAATATTGTGTACTCATTTTCATGATACTGTGTGTACACCCTAAAAATTCATCTAATTCATTTGAACGAAATTACAAACAAAGTGGAAATGTTTTCACTTATTTAAAACTGTTATTTGATTTGTGCGCAAGTACGCCTGATGAAAAGGTGTGCGGCATACTTACCGGATTATGCGGCATGTATCCCGATCTGTAGTGGAGAGACACCGCACCTTATAAATTCATGACCCTGATAACCAAGATGGCCGTACGAGAACCAAAACACGCTCAACGGAACTCACTGTTAACACAACTACTCAAACATTTCGAAATATTTGACTATTTAGCATACACTGAGAACTAATTGTGACGCTGAGAAGTTTTTGAAGGGATTTGATAGACTTACGTTAGTTATCCCCCAGAGCTTACAGGAAACTTAGCCTATCGAAATGCGAACACTTTTATTATGGCCTGGCGTCCACTAAGCAACTGCAGTGCCGATACAAGCACATTGTGTTGGTATTTGCCGAAACTACGGGGCTACGCAGTCTGTACCACATGCAGCGCCTCTCCCGGATTTGCCCTACCTTGTCTGTTACCCAAGGATTCCTACTGGTCATTATTGTCTTGCACAGTTGTTAGTTCGCTCACAATTTCATCACTCAAACCGAGCGAGCTGACACAGTGGTTAGCACTCTAGAGGGCGACAGTTCAAATCCCCGTCCAGCCATCCAGGTTTAAGTTTTCTGATTTTCCTAAATTGCTTGAGGTAATTGCCGTGATGACATCCTTTGATAACGACGCGGCCATTTCCGTTCCATCATTTCGTAATTCGAGATTGTGCTTCGTTGCTAATGACCGCGCTGTCGACGGGACGTTGAAGTCTAATCTAATTCCCTTTTCCTTCTTTATCTGGCAGAGCCACCGATTCAGCGTTTGTTCAGTTCTCTTTCGCCTTTTTCAGTCAGTCGTAGCCTAATGCTCTCTTTGAAACACTCATCTATCTCTCATTGTTAGGACTTACCCAGATCTTTAAAATAAATATAAACAGTCTCGACAGCAAGAAATGTTTATTTTTGTGGTTATCGGTTTCGATCAGTTACTGACTATCTTCAGACCTCACACTGTTACTAGGCGGTGGAGGTGAACGGAGCAGTTGACGTTCGTGGAGTTCGTAACGTATGCTCCGTTCACCGCCACCGCTTACCAACATGGTATGAGGTCTGAAAACGGTCAGTAACTCACCGAAACCTTAATCACAAAAATAAAGTTTTTTTTGCTGTCGAGACTGTATATGTTTATTTCAAAGCATTAAGAAAAATCGCTTTTTCCACGAGAAATATTCTAAAAAATTACTTATCCAGATCTGATCTTCTCAACTCTATCTTTATATTTATTCAACTTCTGCTTTCGGGCCGGCCGGTGTGGCCGTGCGGTTCTAGGCGCTTCCGTCTGGAACCGCGCAACCGCTACGGTCGCAGGTTCGAATCCTGCCTCGGGCATTTATGTGTGTGATGTCCTTAGTTAGATTTAAGTAGTTCTAAGTTCTAGGGGACTGATGACCTCAGCTGTTAAGTCCCATAGTGCTCAGAGCCATTTGAACCATTTTTCTGCTTTCGACAGCATATAAATTATAGTCAGAGTCCACATCTACTGCTGGAAATGTTTTGGAGTTTAAAATTTAGTTCCTGTACCTCTGTCTTGCCATTAGATAATCTACCTGAAACCTTACAGTGTCTCTTCCACGTATACAAACAACCTTATTTTGTGATTTTTAAAGCACATGTCAGAAATAATGAAATTATGCTGTTTGCAAAAGTTTTGCTGGCGGCTTCCCCTTTTACTCATTCCTTTCCTTTGTATAAACAAGTACGAGAATGTCAAAGTGGTTTTCGAAAGGGAATATGAAACTCTAGAAAGCATGATATCTTGAGTGATATTTATTGGAGAAATATCTCAGCCATTAAAAAAAAAGTGATAGACAAACAAACATCTTTACTCTTTAACTGTGTTTTTTTAAAATGCAAGGATCTGGAACTAGGAGCTGAACAAATCACAGAATTGGACAAATAATTCTGCTAAGGAACTCAGATGGAATTAAGGAAAACTGCAGATGATTTTGCAATATTTTCAGAAAATCTGACAGAAGCAGTTACTCAAATAAATCTTCTGGAAACAATATCCAATACAGCTGATCTCACAATTTCAGCTGAAAAAGTAAAATTCATGACGAATGTAAAAAAATGCACCAAAATACACAAAAACACAGACAGGTAAAATAGAACGAGTTAGTAAATATAGGTATATTGGAGAATGGACTAGGAAAATTTGCAAGACTTGTAAGAATTATTAAAATGAAAACACTAAAAATATCAACAACACGAAATGAGTGTCTAGAAACACAAAACTAAAACGCTATTTCGCAGTGCTAAGACGAGGACGTTCATATGACTCTGAATGTTTTGCGATTAACTATAAGCTGGACTGACCAAATGTATTTGAAAGAAAAATTACACTCTAAGAAAAAAAGGACGCTCCACGAAGGAATTATCAGAATGGCTCGGAAATCGGCTGATATAATATATATGTACAGACAAAGAAATGATTACAAATTCAGGAAAATTGGGTGATTTATTCAAGAGAAAGAGCTTCACAGATTGAGGAAGTTAATAGCGCGTTTGTTCACCTCTGGCCCTTACAAAAGCAGTTGTTCGGCTCGTCATTCACTGATAGTGTTGTTGGATGTCCTCCTGAGAGATATCGTGCCTAATTTTGTCCAGTTGGCGCACTGAACCGTCAAAATCCCGAGCTAGTTTGAGGGCCTTGCCCATAATGCTCAAAACACTCTCAGCTTGGGAGAGACCCAGCGACCTAGCTGGCCAAGGTAGTGTTTGGCAAACACGAAGGTAAGCAGTAGAAACTCTCGCCATGTGCTGGCGGGCATTACCTTGCTGTAATGTAAGCCGAGGACGGCTTGCCATGAAGGGCAACAGAACGGGTCGTATAGTATCGTCGACATACCACTGTGCTGCAAGGGTACCGAGGATGACAACCAAAGCGGTCCTGCTACGAAAAGAAATGGCACCCCAGACCATCACTCGTGCTTGTCGGGACGTATGGCGGGCGACAGCCAGGTTGGTATCTCAGAGTTGTCCGGGGCCTCTCCAGGCACGCCTTCGCTGCTCATCTGGACTCGTTTCGAAGCAGGACTCATCATTGAAGACAATTCTACTCCAGTCAATGAGATTCCAGAACGAAGTTGTGCCTGGAGACGCCCAGGACAGTGGTGGGATATCAACCTGACTGTCTCCAGCCATACGGCCCGACAACTAGGAATGATGGCCTGGGGTGCCATTTCTTTTCGTAGCAGGATCCCTTTGAATGTCATCCGCAACACCTTCACAGCACAGCGGTACGTCGACGATATTCTACTCCCCATTTTGTTGCCCTTCGTAGTAACCCATCCTGGGCTTACTTTTCAGCAACTGCTTGTCTTGATGCTTCCCAAACCCTAAGTTAGCCAGGATGGTGCAGGATCTTTACCCAACTGAGAGCGTTTGGAACATTATGGACAGGGCCCTCGTACCAGTTGGGGATTTTGACGTTGTGACGCGCCAGTTGCACAGAATTTGGCACGATATCCCTCAGGAGGACATCCAAAAACTCTGTCAATCAGTGCGAAGCCGAAGCTTGCATAAGAAGCAGAGCTGGACCAATGCATTGTTAAGTTGCCAGATTGTCAAGCATTTTCTCTTAAATAAATCGTCAATTTTTTCTGAAATTGTAATCATTTGTTTGCATGTACATGTACATCACATCTACCGATTTCAGCCGGCCACTGTGGCCGAGCGGTCAGTCCGGAAACGCGCTGCTGCTACGGTCGCACGTTTGAATCCTGCCTCTGGCATGGATGTGTGTGCTGTCCTTACGTTAGTTAGGTTTAAGTAGTTCTAAGTCTAGAGGACTGATGACTTCAGATGTTCAGTCCCATTTGAACATCTATCGATTTCCGACCCATTCGGATAATTCCTTCTTGGTGCATCGGTTTTTTTTTATCTTAGAGTTTATTAGAAAAATTATGGGTGCAACGCAAACTACAGACGTTTGAAAAATGGGAAGTAATGAGGAGATCTACCATAATTTGCAGGAAGTATCGGAAGTAATGGCAAAACTATGGTTAATCTTCTTTGGACGACTCTATAGAATGAATGAGAACGGACTAACGAGACAAATATTTCCGTATTTCTGGAAAAAAGTTAACAACTGCATAGATTAGAGAAATACGAAAAGAACTAGAAAGATTGAACATGAAAAAGTCGGGAACAACATATAGATTTTTTTCTAAACATAAAATACAAAATATAGAACGCTTTTAAGGCATTTTTTCTTTAGTGATCGATCCGAGAACTTTTTTGGCAGCAGTTAAGTTGGGAGCAGATATCCACACTTCACGTCTTTCCAGTTTCCTCTTCATTTCTTCGTAGGTCTTATATCTCACAGCTTTCATAATCTGGTCAATTTATGGTGGTCATGGAATTCCTTTCGGTCTATTTCCTTTAAAAATCCCTCTAACATTACTTCCAGGATTAATTCATATCTCTTTAGATAGCTAGTAAGACTCACTTTCCTTTTGACAACTGATTTTCACAGGCTTCCCTTCTCATCCATTCTCTTAAGACCTCTTCATGTGTAACCATGCCAGTCCATTTCATGTTGAGTAGGTGTCTTTAATATCGCATCTCGACAGAATCTGGTTTCTGCTCTCCTCAGTTCTTAGAGTCCAGATGTCACAGCCACAAACCGCCACAGCCGAAACATACGCTTTCAGAAACCTTTCAATCTCATAGCTAGTGCTTTTTGAGGTTAAGAAAATGGTTCAAATGGCTCTGAGCACTATGGGACTCAACATCTTAGGTCATAAGTCCCCTAGAACTTAGAACTACTTAAACCTAACTAACCTAAGGACATCACACACACCCATGCCCGAGGCAGGATTCAAACCTGCGACCGTAGTAGTCCCGCGGTTCCGGACTGCAGCGCCAGAACCGCTAGACCACCGCGGCCGGCTGAGGTTAAGATCTTCTTCGTGTTGATGGCAGTTTTTGCTTATATAGTCCTAGTTCTGACTTCTGCTTTGCTCCTTCTGTCTCCGCTGATCTCATTTTCTAAATTAGCAAAAGAATCAACTTGCTAAAATCACTCATTATCTACGTGAAATCAGATTTGGGCTTCTCTTCTTTATCACAAGCCAACACTTTTGTTATGCACTCAGTTATTTTCATATCGCGTGCTTCAACCACTACCTCATCCATTTGAATTAAAATGGCTTCAATATCTCATGTAATTTCAGCTAGGAAATCTATATCATATCTGCTGTTTGGCAGTGTGTTAGCATATCTTTCTGTGAGCCGCTCTGACTTTCTTTAACTGCTTCTTGTATATTCAGATTAGAGATAATGGGTGGTAATTCACAGCCTTGTCGAACATCTTTTCGTATCTCCACTTCTTGTTGGTTTGTCCTTCTATCAATAACAACTAACTCATTTTTGTAAAGGTTCATTATTGTTATTCAACCTTTACAATCTATCACTGTCGTTTTTTCAAGACCTCCAACATATTGTCACATTTGCCAGCATCGAAGGCTTTTTCTCTGTTTTGGAAAGCCATGTATCTAGTTATATTCCTTTCCAGCAGTTTACCTACAATTAACTTTTGAGAAAACGAAGAAGAGATGGAAAAATTGGAAATAACAAAGAAAGAAGATGAACTGAAGTTGTCACGAGATATTGATCACTCGATTGGAAGATAAAAAATTAATAAAATACCGCAACTTCAAAAGCAGGCGTATGTATATCTTTTTAAAACGCAGGATATATAATAGATGCTCACCGAATTATGTGGAAACTGATAGTGGAAGAATAAAAAAGGGTACAACATTTAAATATATACGTGAAATAATAGAAACAAGTGCTTTGGACAAAGTCTACTTTAACAGGGACACAGAAAAATAGCTCTAAGCACTATGGGACTTAATATCTGAGGTCATCAGTCCCCTAGACTTAGAACTACTTCAACCTAACTAACCTAAGGACGTCACACACATCCATGCTCGAGGCAGGATTCGAGCCTGCGACCGTAACAGCAGCGCGGTTCCGGACTGAACCGCTCGGCCACAGCGGCCGACGGACAAGGAAAATTGAAATGGCTTTTCAGTTAACAAAAAAACCTCTGTAACAAAACAAACATGTGGTTCACAAAGAGGAGCAGCAGCCTTTTCAGTATTTTCAGGGGCAATGGTCTGGATGATTGACTGAGCAGGCCTTGTAACATCAATCAAAACGGCCTTGCTGTGCTGGTGATGCGAACGGCTGAAAGCGAGGGGAAATTAAAGCCGTAATTTTTCCCGAGTGCATACAGCTCTGCCGTACGGTTACATGATAATAGCATCCTCTTGGGTAAAATAGTCCGGAGGTAAAATAGAACCCCTACGGATATCCGGGCGGGGACTACTCACTAAGATGCCGTCATCAGGAGAAACAAAACTGAAATTCTACGGTTCGGAGCGCGGAATGACATATACCTTAATCCGACAGGTAGATTAGAAAAGAGAAATGGATGGGTTGAAGTTAGATGTAGTGGAAATTAGTGAAATTCGGTGGCAGGAGGAACGGGACTTCTGGTCAGGTGAATAAGGGGTTATAAACACAAAGTCAAGAAGGGGTAACGCAGGAGTGTGTTTAATAAAACAAGAAAAATGGAATGCGCGTAAGCTACTATGGACAGCATAGCCAAGACAGACATGAAGCTCACGCCTACCACAGTAGGACATTTTACATGTCAACTAGCTACGCAGATGATGAAGAAATTGAAGAATGATGAGATACAAGAAATTATTCAGAGAGTTAAAGGAGACGAAAAATTTAATTTTGATGATTATTTAAGTTTGATGAGGGACTGGAATTCAATAGTAGGACAAGGAAGGGAAGGAAAAATAGCAGGTGTGTGCGAATTCCTAAGGGACCAAACTGCTGAGGTCATCGATCCCTAGACTTACACACTACTTACACTACCTTACCTTACTACTTATTCCACTCCGCTCGGCAAATGGTAGGTGAATATCGAGTGGGGGAAAGAAATGAAAGACGAAGCAACCTCGTAACAGTTTGCCCAGAGCACAATTAATCATCGCTAACACTCAGTTAAGATTCATAAAAGAAGATTGTATACATCGAAGAGACCTGGAGACACTGGAAAGTTTCACACTGATTATACAATGGTTAGACAGAGATTTAGGAAACAGATTTTAAATTGTAAGACACTTCCAGGGGCAGATGTGGACTCTGACCACCGTTTATTGGTTATGAGCTGCAGATTAAAACTGAAGAAACTGGGAAAAGGCAGGAAATTAAGGAGATGGGACCTGGATAAATTGAAAGAATCAGAGGTTCTTGAGAGTTTCGGCTGGAGCATTAGGCAACAGTTAACTGGAATAGGGGAATGGAATACAGTAGAAGACGAGCGGGTAGTTTTAAGAGATGAAATAGTGGAGGCAACAGAGGATCAAATACACTCCTGGAAATGGAAAAAAGAACACATTGACACCGGTGTGTCAGACCCACCATACTTGCTCCGGACACTGCGAGAGGGCTGTACAAGCAATGATCACACGCACGGCACAGCGGACACACCAGGAACCGCGGTGTTGGCCGTCGAATGGCGCTAGCTGCGCAGCATTTGTGCACCGCCGTCGTCAGTGTCAGCCAGTTTGCCGTGGCATACGGAGCTCCATCGCAGTCTTTAACACTGGTAGCATGCCGCGACAGCGTGGACGTGAACCGTATGTGCAGTTGACGGACTTTGAGCGAGGGCGTATAGTGGGCATGCGGGAGGCCGGGTGGACGTACCGCCGAATTGCTCAACACGTGGGGCGTGAGGTCTCCACAGTACATCGATGTTGTCGCCAGTGGTCGGCGGAAGGTGCACGTGCCCGTCGACCTGGGACCGGACCGCAGCGACGCACGGATGCACGCCAAGACCGTAGGATCCTACGCAGTGCCGTAGGGGACCGCACCGCCGCTTCCCAGCAAATTAGGGACACTGTTGCTCCTGGGGTATCGGCGAGGACCATTCGCAACCGTCTCCATGAAGCTGGGCTACGGTCCCGCACACCGTTAGGCCGTCTTCCGCTCACGCCCCAACATCGTGCAGCCCGCCTCCAGTGGTGTCGCGACAGGCGTGAATGGAGGGACGAATGGAGACGTGTCGTCTTCAGCGATCAGAGTCGCTTCTGCCTTGGTGCCAATGACGGTCGTATGCGTGTTTGGCGCCGTGCAGGTGAGCGCCACAATCAGGACTGCATACGACCGAGGCACACAGGGCCAACACCCGGCATCATGGTGTGGGGAGCGATCTCCTACACTGGCCGTACACCACTGGTGATCGTCGAGGGGACACTGAATAGTGCACGGTACATCCAAACCGTCATCGAACCCATCGTTCTACCATTCCTAGACCGGCAAGGGAACTTCCTGTTCCAACAGGACAATGCACGTCCGCATGTATCCCGTGCCACCCAACGTGCTCTAGAAGGTGTAAGTCAACTACCCTGGCCAGCAGGATCTCCGGATCTGTCCCCCATTGAGCATGTTTGGGACTGGATGAAGCGTCGTCTCACGCGGTCTGCACGTCCAGCACGAATGCTGGTCCAACTGAGGCGCCCGGTGGAAATGGCATGGCAAGCCGTTCCACAGGACTACATCCAGCATGTCTACGATCGTCTCCATGGGCGAATAGCAGCCTGCATTGCTGCGAAAGGTGGATATACACTGTACTAGTGCCGACATTGTGCATGCTCTGTTGCCTGTGTCTATGTGCCTGTGGTTCTGTCAGTGTGATCATGTGATGTATCTGACCCCAGGAATGTGTCAATAAAGTTTCCCCTTCCTGGGACAATGAATTCACGGTGTTCTTATTTCAATTTCCAGGAGTGTAGGTAAAAGCACAAGACCGAGTACAAATCCTTGGATAACACAAAAGGTATTGAATTTAATTAATGAAAGGAGGAGATTAAAAAACGTAGCAAATCAATCAGGAGAAAGGGAACAGAAATATTTTAAAAATGAGACTGACCGGAAGTGCATAATTGCTAAGCAGAAATGGCTAAAGGACAAATGTAACGATTTAGAAGCACATTTCACTAGGGGAAACATAGATAACGCCTACAGGAAAATTAAAGAAGCATTTGGGGAAAAGAAACGTAGACATATGAATATCAAGAGCTCAAATGATAAACCAATCCTAAGTAAGGAAGGGAATGCTGAAAGGTGGAAGGAGTGTATACAGGGCCTACACAATGGAGATGAACTGGAAACCAGTATTATAGAAAGGGAAGAGAACGTACATGAAGATCAGATGGGAGATATTATACTGCCAGAATTTCACAGAGCTCTGAAAGATCTAAGTCAAACAAAGCGCTGGGGGTAGACGATATTCCGTCAGAACGACTGATAGCAATGGGAAAGCCAATCATGACAAAATTCTTCCGGCTGGTGTGCAAGATGTATGGGACAAGCGAAATAGCCTCAGACTTCAAGAAGAATGTAGTAATTCCAATTCAAAAGAAAGCAATTGCTGACAGGTGTGAAAATTACCGAACTCGCAGTTTAATAAGTCATGGCTGCAAAATACTAACACGAGTTCTTTACAGAAGAATGGAAAAAGCGATAGAAGCCGACCTCAGGGCAGATCAGTTTGGATTGCCGAGAAATGTAGGAAACGGGAGGCAATACTAACCCTATGACTTATCTTAGAAGATAGATTAAGGAGATGCAAACCACATTTATAGAATTTGTAGACTCCGGCATAGTTTTTGAAAATGTTGACTGGAATATTCTATTTGAGACGCTGAAGGTAGTAGGGGTAAAATATAGGGAGCAAATGGCTATTTACAACTTGTACGGAAACCAGATGGCAGTTACAGGAGTCGAGGGGCATGAAAGGGGGACAGTGGCTGAAAATGGAGTGAGACATGGTTGTAGCCTATCCCCGATGTTATTCAGTATGAACGCTAAACAAGCAGCAAAGGAAACCAAATAAAAATTTGGAATAGGTGTGAAAGTTCAGGGAGAGGAAACAAAGACTTTGAGGTTTACCGATAAGATTGCAGTTCGTCAGAGACAGCAAAGGACTTGGAAAAGCAGTTAGGTGGGATGGACAGCGTCCTGAAAGGAGGATGAAAGATAAACATCAACAAAAGCAAAACAAAGATAACGGAATGTAGTTTAATTAAATCAGGTGATGCTAAGGGAATCATATTAGGAAACGAGACGCTTAACGTAGTTGATGAGTTATATATGGACAGTAAAATAACTGATGGTGGCCGGAGTAGCGAGGATATAACATGTTGACTGGCAGTGGCAAGAAAAGCATTTCTGAAGACGAGAAATTTGTTAACATCGCCGCGCAGGATTAGCCGAGCGGTCTTAGGCGCTGCAGTCATAGACTGTACTGCTGGTCCCGGCGGAGGTTCGAGTCCTCCCTCGGGTATGGGTGTGTGTGTTTGTCCTTAGGATAATTTAGGTTAAGCAGTGTGTAAGCTTAGGGACTGATGACCTTAGCAGTCAAGTCCCATAAGATTTCACACACATTGTTAACGTCGAATATAGATATAAGTGTTAGGAAGTCTTTCCTTAAGGTATTTATCTAGAGTTTAGTCATGTATGGAAGTGACATGGACGAGAAACAGTTTCGATAAAAAGAGAAGAGAACTTTCGAAATGTGGTGCTACGGAAGAATGCTGGAGGTTAGATGGATCGATCACGTAACTAATGAGGAGGTAATGAATAGAATTGGGGAGACAAAAAATTTGTGGCAAAGCTTGACCAAAAGACGGGGTCGGTTGATAGGGCACATTCTGAGACATCAAGGACACACCAATTTAGTACTGGATGGAAGTGTGGGGAGTTAAAATCGTATACGGAGACCAAAGTACGAATACAGAAGCAAATTCAGAAAGATTGAGGTTGCAGTAGTTATACGGAGATGAAGAGGCTCGCACAGGATAGAGCAGCATGGAGGCTGTGTCAAACCGGTCATCGGACTGAAGACCACAACAACAACAACAAGAAATTCATTTCCATACGTGCACGACTCCGGCATTACAACACTGTCGTTGGAACAAAATGCTTTTATGTTTCAGAGTACCTCCAGTTAAATACAGCTAAACAAATAGGTGAAATAGAAAAGACGGAAAGCAAAATAATCAGGACAATATTGGGACCAAAATATGACGATGAAGAATGGAAATCAGGAAGTAATAGAGAAGTTTATAAAAAGAAACAGAACAATATTAGACACAATGAGGAAGAGAAGAGTTGTATCCTATGGGCATCAAACAGGCTAGATAAGAAAAGCATAACAACAAGAATTTTTACCTGTTTTGGCAGGAACCCAAGAACATCAATAATGTCGATCAAAAAGGGAAAGCAGGCTCTAGGGAAATAGAAATAACGATGATGAAATAGCATAAAGAGAAAAATTGAGAGCAAAAGTAAGAAGTTTCAAGGGCTTCCAGGAGGAAACACAGACAAATACAGGCGCAATATGGACAGAAGAAACAAGAAAATATAATATAGAAGGGATGAAAAAACTGATGGAAAGAAAAAAAAGGAGAAAAGAAAGAAGACATAAGCTGACATGTTGAATAATCGGGTCTTCTGCCGGTTTTTATTGTTATTCCCGCACAAAATATCGTGCTAGAACGAAGTGAGCAACCGACAGAAGATCCCGATCATTCAACATCTCAACATACCGGCGAGAAAGCCTAAAGAATTTCATCAAATCGTAAGTTATTTCGTGTGGTTGTTAGCAGGCCAAACCATTAAAAGAAGAAGAAGATACCGTTTATTCAGTCACATAGTAAGTCCCAGCGTACCACGATGGCCTTAGGAAGACGATTTCAAATGAGTGCCTGTCTTGGTACTAAGACGAACAGTTTTAATGCAGATAGTCGTGTTTTCGTCGCGTAATTTTCCACTGCTCCCTCCGCCTATCACCCCCCACCCCATCCCCAAGGTCCAGGCACATCCGGCCGCTTCTCTATGTCTACTCCAATGGAGACATGGCACATCGGGCCAGTAGAGAAAAATAACATTTAAGTACTTGGAGAGATTTCTCTGTACTGTCCTTGACTCCAAGGCTTCTCTTACTTCTGTTGCCGGAGACACACTTGAATATATAATTTAAAGTGCAAAATCAATTAAATAAAAGGTAATTTACTGTTAAGCGACCGCCAGCCACTTTCAAAGTAAGGTAAAGGTCTTGCCTTCCTCCAATCTTTGAACTGACGTGCCCAGTAAGTTGTAGTTCAACGTGGACTCCAAATCACGGTGCAACTTCACAATTTTCGCTATGACAAATCATTGACAGAGGTGAAAGACTCGACTAGTAACAAAAAAAAAAATTCTTAGACCGACTGTCGATCGAACTCCGGACGTTTAGATTCGTGGTCTGGTACTTATCCGCTTTATTATTTACAATTTTTTTTCACAACTTATAACATTTCCCACAGTTACGTTATAGTAACAAAAAATAACCTGAATAAATAAATAGTTGTTTACATTGTAACACATTCATGCCTTCAATAACGAAACCGAGCGAGGTGGCGCAGTGGTCAGTACACTGGACTCGCATTCGGGAGGACGACGTTTGATATCGGCGTCCGGATATCCTCATTTAGGTTTCCCGTAATTTTCTTAAATCGCTTAAGGCAAATGCGGAGATGGTTCCTTTGGAAGGGCACCGCCAAATTCCTTCCTCATCCTTTACAAGACAGTCCGAACTTGTCTCTAAAATGACCTAGTTGTCGATGGGACGTTAATCTTAATCTTCCTTCCCTTCTTTTTCAATATCGAAACTGTGGGAGTGTGTCCGGGTTCGGAAACAATGAACACGATTTGTTTGAAGTATCTGGCTGTTTGTTAGTACCGTCTCCTTTCGGCTGCGGCAGGGTTTTTTAGTGCTGAAGCTGTTCTAAAATTTCACAACTTACGTAACATCTCATTTACCAATAGCGCCTGTATCACCTTCCTGTGGGTATTCTCTGTGATATGGTCGATTACTCTACGAAGGTAGCTTTCTTCACCACGGAGCTGATTTATTGTTACTATTATTATTTTACTTATTTGCTGTTTTCAATCAGTCTGTTAATTAAATAAAAGAACAGACTATAAGTTTCACATCAGTTAGTACATATGAATATAACACATAATATTTTAACTTAATTTCAAATGAATTAGCATAACTAAGCATTATGGTGTTTAAGATAAAAAAGATACATAAAAGTCTACTTAAAAGTAATATAAATAATTTTAAAAATCTACATACTACCCTTTGATCATCTGGGGCACAATTTTATGTTCATTTGGAATCCAGAAGGCATATGCTACTGGTCTGCTGTACTATGATACAATGTTGCGTCACAAATTCTGTTGTTTACGATTCTAGACTGCACTGTACTACACAACAGTAACTTAAGACACTACATTACATTTCTGTACTTGGTATCAGAACGAAACTAGATTTCCCCATTTGTCTGGATAATTAGCCCCTGGCGCGCTGACGCACAACACAGGATTCACTGGAACTGTACTGCTGTGCTACCTTAGGTCGAAGACCTTGGGAGATGACCATCAGAACGTCAAGAAATCCTTCCTTGTTGCCCCGAGGCTCATCTCCTGGCTGCCTCCGGAAGGTGAATGCAGTGCCATGGCGTGTCTCATTGTCATGATATGTGGCATCTCCTGGGTTGTCTCTCGGCCATGTAGGCTTGTAGATGATATTTTAGCTGCCAGCAAGTTCATCTTGCGCCAAAGCTCCTCATTCCTGGAACTTCTTGGCAGATTAATGCTGTATGCCTTACAGAGACATTAACTCGTGACCCATGCCTTTCGCAGGCAAGTGCTCTACCAACTGAGTAACCCAAGCACGACTCACGGCCCATGCTCACGGAAGTTCTCCTGCGAAATTTGCAGAACTAGCACTACTGGAGGAAAGGAAATTGCGGAGACATGGCTTAGCCACAGCCTGGGGGCTGGATAAAAGTGACAAACTCGGCTTAGGGCTCATTCATACCAATAAGTTTTATGACTTTCCGTGCAAATTTGATAGCTGTGTTTATGTGTGACATTTTCCTTACTGACTTTGTACTGTATTCTTGTTTTGTCGTTGTGATTATAGGAGTCACTTGCCAGTAACCAGTTGGAGGACCGAGTGAGGTGACGCAGTGGTTAGCACACTGGACTCGCATTCGGGAGGACAACGGTTCAAACACGCGTCCAGCCATCCTGATTTAGATTTTCCGTGATCTCCCTAAATCGCTTCAGGCAAATGCCAGGATGGTTCCTTTGAAAGGGCATGGCCGATTGCCTTCCCCATCCTTTCCTAATCCGATGGGACCGATGACCTCGCCGTTTTGTTCAAATGTTTAAATGTATATGAATTCCTAAGGGACCAAGCTGCTGAGGTCTTCGGTCCCTAGACTAACACACTACTTAAATTACCTTATGCTAAGAACAACAGACGCACCCATGCCTGAGGGAGGACTCGAACCTCAGGCGGGAGAGACTGCGCAATCCCTCACATGGCGCCTCAAACAGAGAGGCCACTCCTGGCGGCCTACGCTGTTTTTTTTTAACTTTTTTTAAATTCTTTAGTTCAATAACAATGATAATTATACAACATAACCCACTTCCTTATATGATTAGTAGGTCCTAATTTGTTTAAACATCAAATGCAGTTAATTATTGTTTCATTAATTTGTGAATTACAGCTATAACTAACGACAATGGGCAGCTAAATTCCTACTAGTATTATTATTAGTATTTAATGTATAATCTCTTAACTAAAAACTCTATTGCCTGCAGCGTCGTAGTTGTGTCAGAAATATATAAACCTACTTCAGTGCCTTTCCCGTCGAGCTAATCCCGATGGCCGTGCCCCTGACACTGGCTAGGCCAAGATGTTATTCGCTGCAGGTTCCTATTAACTAATTTCCTAACCTAAGTCCTACTAACTAGTTCTAACCTAAGTCAAGTCCGGTGCTTTGTCTAGTATTGGTGATATTGTTCCCCACTCCCCCTAGTCCTGTACGTGGCGGATTCCAGACTACGAGGAAAGTCGGCCTATCCACGCGCAGGCTGTACAGGAGTAGGGTGCGTATTCAGTATTTAGTATGTCTCAATTTTTACATTAATTTATGTCCCTCAGGTATTCCTTTAACACTTTTCGTGATACCTCATACGCTAGTTTATTGAGAGTTTGAAAAGTGTCTTCTTGTCTTATTAGTTGGTATGTGTCACGGTCAGGTAATTGGTCATGTAATGTAGAAGCAACATCATTGTTGGTCTCCTCCCTCCAGTCAACCAACCAATCAGTTGGAGGAGTTGTTCGAAGTTTAATCTTGTCTCGCGAATCAAAGCGAGGCTTATGACCCTTAGCTACACTGATTTTACACGTGTAGCAGTGCAGAGAATTAATCCGGGACATCCAGAAGCCTTTACGATGAAATCCACGTTACAGTACGTCACATAATTTTTCTCGCGCGTTTCACATCTCCGAGAATACGTATATTCTGTTCGCGGCAGCGAATCTCACCTCGCGCGACGCTACGGAATCTCCGAGGCAGGAACGAAAGAATCGTTTCACTTAGCACGGCATTATTACTATTAAGATGTTTGCGAAGTTTTCGCTGTATTTCTGATGTTTTTGTAGTTCGTTATGTTCTACAGTAATGTATACGGAGAGATCAAAAAGTTTCATTTCGAAGGCCTTACAGTCCAGAAACCGTATGAAAATCACGCAGAATCGCCGTGACCATTGAGGTAATCATTCCACCGACGCCCCAAGCTGAATATAACCGTTTGGTAGAACACAGTGTCCTGCTGCGTGAAGAAGTCCGTAGCTGCCAGCTGCACATCCTCGTCTCACAGAAATCTTCGACCACTCAAGGCCTTTTTTAAGGAACCGAAGGCGTGATAATCGCATGAGGAGAGATCAGGACTACAGGGTGGTTGCTGTTGGCGTAACTTCTGTGTTACGGCATTTGTGATATGGGGACGTGCGTTATCGTGAAGCAGCAGCACCCCTTGTCTATATCTATATGACCACTCTGCAATTCACACTTAAGTGCCAGGAAGAGAGTTCTTCGAACCACGTTCAGACAAATTCTCTACCGTTCGTCTGTCCAACAGAGCGCAGGAAAAATGAACACTTAAATATTTCTGTACGAGCTGTGATTTCTCTTATTTTATTGTGGTGATCGTTTCTCCCTATGTAAGCTGGTGACAATAATATATTTTCACATACAGACGAGAAAGTTGGTGACTGAAATTTAGTGAAAATATCTCGCTGCAACGAAAAACGCCCTTATTTCAATAAAGACCATTCCAGCTTGCTTATCGGCCGGCCGAAGTGGCCGTGCGGTTAAAGGCACTGCAGTCTGGAACCGCAAGACCGCTACGGTCGCAGGTTCGAATCCTGCCTCGGGCATGGCTGTTTGTGATGTCCTTCGGTTAGTTAGGTTTAACTAGTTCTAAGTTCTAGGGGACTAATGACCTCAGCAGTTGAGTCCCATAGTGCTCAGAGCCATTTGAACCAACCAGCTTGCTTATCATACCTGTAAGACTCTCTTAACTGTTTCACGACAATACAAAACGAGCTCCCCTTCTTTGAAGTTTTTCGATGTCCTTCGTCATTCTCATCTGGTGAGGATCTCATACAGCACACCAATACTCTAGTAGAGGACTATCAAGCGTAGTAAACCTGTTGCATTTTCGATTGGTTCAAATGGCTCTAAGCGCTAAGGGGCTTAACATCTGAGGTCATCAGCCTCATAGACTTAGAACTACTTAAACTTAACTAACCGAAGGACATCACACACATCCATGCCCGAGGCAGGATTTGAACCTGCGACCGTAGCAGCAGCGCGATTCTGAATTGAAGCACCTAGAACCGCTCGGCTGTTGCATCTTCTAAGCTATCTGCCAGTGAAACGTAATCTTTGGTTTGCCTTCCCCACAACATTTTCTATGAGATCGTTCCAATGTAAGTGATTCGTAATTGTCCCAGTTTTCCCGGATGTGTGTGGTTTTTGACAGACATGCTGCCCTATACGCATTCTTCATTCGCCGATGGATGTCACCGGTATTTGTCATTCGGCAGCCAAGAAAAGAATAACAGCATGTTAGTTATGTTTGGACGCATTTGGTAATAACATGGCCATATTTTATGTTTCTGCTTTTACCGCACGCACATCGGAAAAACGCGAACGCCACACTAATTCCTTGCCTAAATGTCGGTGGTTATATACCCGTATCGGAGTCGCGCTATGTTACACATTCGCTGCAGCAAGGCTAGAAAATTGTAGATAAGTGCAGGAAGACCTGCAGACTATGGATGTCTGATGCAGGGAGTTGCAGTTGGCTTTCAACATAAACAAATGTAATATACTCGTATCGTGAATAAACGGTAAGAAAGACCCGTTACTGTGATTACACGTTTGCTGAACAATCACTGAAAGTAGTCACATCCATGAACTATCCAGGAGTATGCGTACTGAGTGATTTAAAGTGGAACGACCACGTAAAATTAATCGCAGGTAAGACAAATGTCAGACTGTGATTCACTGGAAGAATCCTCATCAAATGTAGTCTACCCACAAAGGAGGTAGCCTGCAAAAACCAGTCTGGAATCCGTATTCCGTACGGCTGATAGAGGAAATTGAGAAGAGCTGCACGTTTCCCTACAGGTTCATTTAGTTAGCGCGAAAAGCGTCACCGAGATGTTCAGCAAACTACAGTGGCAGACGCTGCAAGAGAGGCGTTCTGCTCACGCTATGGTCTACCGTTAAAATTTCGAAACCATGCATTCCTAGAAGAAACAACCAACGTAATGCAGCCTCCCGCGTATTTCTCGTGAAAAGACCGTGAAGCTAAAATCAAAGAGATTTGAGCTCACACTGAAGCCTACCAGCAGTCGTTCTTTCTGCGAACCATTCGCGACCAGAACAGGAAAAGGATGAAGTGACAGTGGTTCACAAAGTATCCTCCACCACACATCTTAAAGCGGCTTGCGGAATGTTGATGTAGGTGTAGATCAACCACGTCGAGCAGGGTTTCAGCTGATGGATGGATTGTGTGTATTAAGAAAGATTTGTTCCAAAATTTTGCTTTTGTGTATGTTTTGTATTTTATGAGTTCTGTCGTATTTAAAAGTGAGGTTTCAGTTCGATTGTTTTATGAATACAGCTCTTTTCTACTAGGAACATTCTGAAATATGATCCAGAGAATCAGATTATACGTTCGAAGTAATGTGCATTACATTAACGCTAAGTCTCATAAAACAAACAAATCTGTGATAAGCACATTTTAATCGACATTATTTTGGTGGTTATCTCTCACACACAGTCTTAGACATAAAAACTGACCGCCGGTCGACCGCCACAGAGACTAAGTCCGCGTCGTTCACTTATGGTGGCCACTAAAACCGACCGAGATGCTGTCATGTGGTGTGAGCCTGTGGTCTAGGGGTAATCATCGGGCATTCCACACTCGCAGTCGTGGGTACGACATATCGTCCCTTGTCTAAAGTTACGAGTCTGATTGCAATTAAGCATTGCAGTTCCCATACTTCAAAATCTTAAACTACGGTTAAGCGTTGTAAAATTGGGTCACAAGTGGAAAAAGGCGTAACATCTGCAACACAGTATTTAATTTTGGTATAATAGAGGGGTGAATGCAGAGGAGGCAGCTCGAAAGATTTGAACTATGTGTGGACCGAGTGCTGGTGGGAAAAATAAGCCAGAAAAAGGTATTCTTACTTCAACATAGGTCGTTCTGCCTTGAATGATTTTCCACATTAAGGAAGCCTCGACCACTGACATAAGTAATAGATTACCATTTAACCCTCATGTAACATTTGCATTCCACAGGCAAGGTTCAGAAGTCTGGGGTAGGAGTACTGCATGCTCTAATAGGAAACAACTAAAATTAACGAGGTGACTATTATTGCAGTTTTGCTTGAACGTCATCAGGTTACTCATTGAGCATACCTATGCAATACTGTTAATGGTGATGAGTTAAGATGCCTTTATCGTTAACTTCCCAAGAAGAAATGAAAGGCTGTGCCCTACCAAAAGACGTAATCTCGAGCAAAGAGTAGTGTGAACATAATAAACTCCTGGAAATTGAAATAGAACACCGTGAATTCATTGTCCCAGGAAGGGGAAACTTTATTGACACATTCCTGGGGTCAGATACATCACATGATCACACTGACAGAACCACAGGCACATAGACACAGGCAACAGAGCATTCACAATGTCGGCACTAGTACAGTGTATATCCACCTTTCGCAGCAATGCAGGCTGCTATTCTCCCATGGAGACGATCGTAGAGATGCTGGATGTAGTCCTGTGGAACGGCTTGCCATGCCATTTCCACCTGGCGCCTCAGTTGGACCAGCGTTCGTGCTGGACGTGCAGACCGCGTGAGACGACGCTTCATCCAGTCCCAAACATGCTCAATGGGGGACAGATCCGGAGATCTTGCTGGCCAGGGTAGTTGACTTACACCTTCTAGAGCACGTTGGGTGGCACGGGATACATGCGGACGTGCATTGTCCTGTTGGAACAGCACGTTCCCTTGCCGGTCTAGAAATGGTAGAACGATGGGTTCGATGACGGTTTGGATGTACCGTGCACTATTCAGTGTCCCCTCGACGATCACCAGTGGTGTACGGCCAGTGTAGGAGATCGCTTCCCACACCATGATGCCGGGTGTTGGCCCTGTGTGCCTCGGTCGTATGCAGTCCTGATTGTGGCGCTCACCTGCACGGCGCCAAACATGCATACGACAATCATTGGCACCAAGGCAGAAGCGACTCTCATCGCTGAAGGCGACACGTCTCCATTCGTCCCTCCATTCACGCCTGTCGCGACACCACTGGAGGCGGGCTGCACGATGTTGGGGCGTGAGCGGAAGACGGCCTAACGGTGTGCGGGACCGTAGCCCAGCTTCATGGAGACGGTTGCGAATGGTCCTCGCCGATACCCCAGGAGCAACAGTGTCCCTAATTTGCTGGGAAGTGGCGGTGCGGTCCCCTACGGCACTGCGTAGGATCCTACGGTCTTGGCGTGCATCCGTGCGTCGCTGCGGTCCGGGCCCAGGTCGACGGGCACGTGCACCTTCCGCCGACCACTGGCGACAACATCGATGTACTGTGGAGACCTCACGCCCCACGTGTTGAGCAATTCGGCGGTACGTCCACCCGGCCTCCCGCATGCCCACTATACGCCCTCGCTCAAAGTCCGTCAACTGCACATACGGTTCACGTCCACGCTGTCGCGGCATGCTACCAGTGTTAAAGACTGCGATGGAGCTCCGTATGCCACGGCAAACTGGCTGACACTGACGGCGGCGGTGCACATGTGCTGCGCAGCTAGCGCCATTCGACGGCCAACACCGCGGTTCCTGGTGTGTCCGCTGTGCCGTGCGTGTGATCATTGCTTGTACAGCCTTCTCGCAGTGTCCGGAGCAAGTATGGTGGGTCTGACACACCGGTGTCAATGTGTTCTTTTTTCCATTTCCAGGAGTGTATTTTCCATCTGATAGCTCCAAAAGTGTGTTTTGCATTACGAATTCTTCCCCAAGGGTGTGTACATCACAGCTGGAATTTGTTACTAACAATCGAGACATCCGACAAAACTACATCACCTGTGCTACTGCATGATAACGCACTCTGCTGATTTGAGAAACAAAACTATCCAGTAGATTGATAGGGAATTCATCTCTCAGGCACTTGTCCCTCTATTCGTATACTCGTAAAATTTTACCTTTCTACATCTACATCTACATCCATACTCCGCAAGCCACCCCACGGTGTGTGGTGGAGGGTACTTTGAGTACCTATATCGGTTCTTCCTTCTATTTCAGTCTCGTATTGTTCGTGGAAAGAAAGATTGTCGGTATGCCTCTGTGTGGGCTCTAATCTCTCTGATTTTATCCTCGTGGTCCCTTCCCGAGATATACGTAGGAGGGAACAATATATTGCTTGACTCCTCTGTGAACGTATGTTCTCGAAACTTCAACAAAAGTCCGTACCGACCTACTGAGCGTCTCTCCTGCAAAGTCTTCCACTAGAGTTTATCTATCATCTCAGAAACGCTTTCGCGATTACTAAATGATCCTGTAACGAAGCGCGCTGCTATCCGTTGGATCTTCTCTATCTCTTCTATCAACCCTGTTTGGTACGGATCCCACACTGGTGAGCAATATTCAAGCAGTGGGCGAACGAGTGTACTGTAACCTACTTCCTTTGTTTTCAGATTGCATTTACTTAGGATTCTTCCAATGAATCTAAGTCCGGACCAGACGAGATACCCTTAAGATTCTACAGTGATTATGCTAAAGAACTTGCCCCCTTTCTATCAGCAATTTATCGTAGATCGCTGGAAGAACGTAAAGTACCTAGCGACTGGAAGAAAGCGCAGGTCGTTCCCATTTTCAAGAAGGGTCATAAATCAGATGCGAATAATTATAGGCCTATTTCGCTTACGTCAATCTGTTGTAGAATAATGGAACATGTTTTGTGTTCTCGTATTATGACGTTCTTAGATAATACAAATCTCCTTCATCATAACCAACATGGATTCCGCAAACAGAGATCATGTGAAACTCAGCTCGCCCTATTTGCCCAAGAAATTCACAGTGCCGTAGACACTGGCGAGCAGATTGATGCCGTATTCCTGGACTTCAGGAAGGCATTTGATACGGTTCCGCACTTACGTTTAATGAAAAAAATACGAGCTTACGGAATATCGGACCAGGTTTGTGATTGGATTCAGGATTTCCTAGAAGAAAGAACACAACATGTCATTCTTAACGGTTCAAAATCTGCAGATGTAGAGGTAATTTCGGGAGTACCGCAAGGAAGCGTGATAGGACCTTTATTGTTTACAATATACATAAATGACTTAGTTGACAACATCGGTAGCTCCGTGAGGCTATTTGCAGATGACACGGTTGTCTACAAGAAAGTAGCAACATCAGAAGACTCGTACGTACTCCAGGAAGACCTGCAGAGGATTAATGCATGGTGCGACAGCTGGCAGCTTTCCCTAAACGTAGATAAATGTAATATAATGCGCATACATAGGGGCAGAAATCCATTCCAGTACGATTATGCCATAGGTGGTAAATCATTGGAAGCGGTAACGACCGTAAAATACTTAGGAGTTACTATCCGGAGCGATCTGAAGTGGAATGATCACATAAAACAAATAGTGGGAAAAGCAGGCGCCAGGTTGAGATTCATAGGAAGAATTCTAAGAAAATGTGACTCATCGACGAAAGAAGTAGCTTACAAAACGCTTGTTCGTCCGATTCTTGAGTATTGCTCATCAGTATGGGACCCTTACCAGGTTGGATTAATAGAAGAGATAGACATGATCCAGCGAAAAGCAGCGCGATTCGTCATGGGGACATTTAGTCAGCGCGAGAGCGTTACGGAGATGCTGAACAAGCTCCAGTGGCGGACACTTCAAGAAAGGCGTTACGCAATACGGAGAGGTTTATTATCGAAATTACGAGAGAGCACATTCCGGGAAGAGATGGGCAACATATTACTACCGCCCACATATATCTCGCGTAATGATCACAACGAAAAGATCCGAGAAATTAGAGCAAATACGGAGACTTACAAGCAGTCGTTCTTCCCACGCACAATTCGTGAATGGAACAGGGAAGGGGGGATCAGATAGTGGTACAATAAGTACCCTCCGCCACACACCGTAGGGTGGCTCGCGGAGTATAGATGTAGATGTAGATGCTTTACCGACGATCAACTTTATATGATCATTACATTTTAAATCACTCCTAATGCCTACTCCCAGATAATTTATGGAATTAACTACTTCCAGTTGCTGACCTGCTATATTGTAGCTAAATGATAAAGGATCTTTCTTTCTATGTATTCGCAGCACATTCCACTTGTCTACATTGAGATTCAATTGCCATTCCCTGCACCATGCGTCAATTCGTTGCAGATCTTCCTGCATTTCGGTACAACTTTCCATTGTTACAATCTCTCGATATATCACAGCATCATCCACAAAAAGCCTCAGTGAATTTCCGATGTTATCCACAAGGTCATTTATGTATATTATGAATAGCAACGGTGCTACGACACTCCCCTGCGGCACACCTGAAATAACTCTTACTTTGGAAGACTTCTCTCCATTGAGAATGACATGCTGCGTTCTGCTATCTAGGAGCTCTTCAATCCAATCACACAACTGGTCTTATAGGCCATATGTTCTTGGCTGGCCGGTGTGGCCCAGCGGTTCTAGGCGGTTCAGTCTGGAACCGCGCGACCGCTACGGTCGCAAAAAATGGCTCTGAGCACTATGGGACTTAACATATATGGCCATCAGTCCCCTAGAACTTAGAACTACTTAAACCTAACAAACCTAAGGACATCACACAACACCCAGTCATCACGAGGCAGAGAAAATCCCTGACCCCGCCGGGAATCGAACCCGGGAGCCCGGGCGCGGGAAGCGAGAACGCTACCGCACGACCACGAGCTGCGGACCTACGGTCGCAGGTTCGAATTCTGCCTCGGGCATGGATGTGTGTGATGTCCTTAGGTTAGTTAGGTTTAAGTAGTTCTAAGTTCTAGTGGACTGATGACCTCAGATGTTAAGTCCCATAGTGCTCAGAACCATTTGAACCATCCATATGCTCTTACTTTGTTCGTTAAACGTCTGTGGGGAACTGTATCGAACGCCTTGCGGAAGTCAAAAACACGGCATCCACCTGGGAACCCTCTGAGTCTCGTGGACGAATAGCGCGAGCTGGGTTTCACACGATCGTCTTTTTCGAAACCCCTGCTGATTTCTACAGAGTAGATTTCTAGTCTCCAGAAAAGTGATTATACTCGAACATAATACGTGTTCCAAAATTCTACAACTGATCGACGTCAGAGATATAGGTCTATAGTTCTGCACATCTGTTCGACGTCCCTTCTTGAAAATGGAGATAACCTGTGCCCTTTTCCAATCCTTTGGAACGCTACACTCTTCTAGAGACCTACGGTACACCGCTGCAAGAAGGGGGGCTCTTGATCGATCAACCGTCAAGGCAATTCATTCCTAGACGAAAATAGCCTTCAAACTTCACTGCTTTAATAACATCGTTAGAACCAGTAGGTTTCTACAGGCGTAGAACTTGTAAAACTACTTTAGCATTGTTACATTTTTTACATATTGTAAAAGAATATACTATTTCTGATTAATTTCTCTTTGATGATTACTGCTGTGTTCAATAAACTAATGGAAAGCGCAGTTAAAGTATTCACTGTGCTAATACAAAAGCCGGCCGTTGTGACCGAACGGTTCTAGGCGCTGCAGTCCGGAACCGCGGGACTGCTACGGTCGCAGGTTCGAATCCTGCCTCGGGCATGGGTGTGTGTGATGTCCTTAGGTTAGTTAGGTTTATGTAGTTCTAAGTTCTAGGCGACTGATGACCTCAGCAGTTAAGTCGCGTAGTGCTCAGAGCCATTTGAACCATTTTTCGAGAGTCCGCCACGGTCGCAGGTTCGAATCCTGCCTCGGGCATGGATGTGTGTGATGTCCTTAGGTTAGTTAGGTTTAATTAGTTCTAAGTTCTAGGCGACTGATGACCTCAGAAGTTAAGTCACATAGTGCACAGAGCCATTTGAGCCATTTGAACAGGCGTCTTACTTATCGGCCCAGTAGCCACTATGACAGATAAATCCCAACGTAAGAGGCGAGAGTTGCTGCATTTCCCGTGTGGAACGACTTTCGTGGACTCAAAAGCATTAACTGACATCCTTATATCACATCTCAAGGGAAAATCACTCACACTATTCAACTGAAATTAAACGATAATATCAAGCGAATTTAGTTGCATAGTTCTGTGCCATCAAGGAAGTAACTAGCCGGACAACAGAGTTGCCAAACATATTCTGCTTTGTTGCCAAGTTTCAGTTATACTACCAGGAAGTATGCCAGCTGATGCGTTCTGTGAGTGACCTCAGAAGTTACTACAGCTTCCTCTCAAAGTTGCGGGTGGCAAGAGCCGGAATACCCTCATTATATGTCAATGAGTCTTATTTGCATTTCTGTAACTAGGTTTAGGGTCTAGAGTGTAATTACTTGTAATACATCGATGCACTGAGTGCAAACGAAACGTCATAAATTAATAACTGCGACAATTATTTGTCTTTTACTGTCTTAATCGGATCGAAACCTTGAAAGCCCTTCACCAGACGCGATTCACAATTTTGGAGCTTTTCCAGTGGTTCAGTTGGCAGTGTACCTTTGCTATACAATATTGTTATTGAGATCACTGTCATTGGCGCACCGGCCAGAAGACAGGCGTGACCTGGCTTTCTGTTGTCAGCTTTTCTGACGGACATTCTGCGTTGCTCGAATCGTGAAGACTTAAGATGAATTCGAATATTCCATATGGCGAAAATGTGATGTTTTTATTCTTCCAACTCCAACATTCAAAGAATAGTTACAACAATAAGCGGCAGAAAAGCGCCTGTGAACCAACATTTAATAATGTAGTCATAATTAGTGTAATGTGACAAACTCCATCTCTCATATGATAATTGTGAAAAACTACTTTTTTCATTCACACAGCACCTCAGCATGAACGCAAGGGTTTCGTAGGATTCCTATACTTAATTAAGTTGTGATCGTTTTCAATGACAGTAGAGGAGGACCAAAAGCATTTGACTTGAAATATTCTTTTGCAGCGGGATTTGAATCTTTGGCAGTTGCACTAGCACATCCAGTGTCAGCATTCACTCATTGCTGTAGTATAGACTGGGGCAGAAAGAAGCAGGTTTCCACAAAATAAACGATGTGAGACATTGTAATTAACGCATAAAGTAACCATTTCGCAAACGTAGGTTTTCCAATTCGCAATCACTTATTAAACATGAATTGTTCAGAAAATTACAACTATATCTAGTGAAATAAGAAGGTTAATACAGCTCCAGTCCGTCACTATCACTAAGTTGCAAACATTTTCCGAACAACACTTACAATAGAAATGCGCGTGTATGGGAGGAGGGGGGTTGGGTGACTGTTCTTTTGGACATATCCGAAACAACAGACACCAAACAAATATGCATATACAGGTTGTTTCAGGAGGAATAGTAGATTTTTAGCAGGTGATATAAAGTTCCATATAAATGTGTCCACTTTCTATGGGGTACAAAGATACAGCTGTTAGTATGTAACCCTAACAAACTGAAGCAAATGCAAATAAGGACACTTAAAGTTGATTTTCAAAAACTACCCCACCAATTTCAATGCACTTTTGACTTGTCTTGATAACATCACAGTTAGCTCTTCCGAGGTCGTCTTTGAATTCTTTCACGAGGGCTCCACTATTCATAATCCGTACGATCAAATCGGCTCTTGGATTTACTTTTTCCTTGTAGATCTCGCCTTTCAACGATCCGGACAGGCAAAAATCCAAAGGGATAAGTAACCATTTGGATGGCGTGTCACCTGACGACTAAAATGTGCAGGAGCCCCGTCACGCTGGAGGAACATACGCATTCTTGTAGCCAAAGGAACCTCTTCCAATAATGCTGGAAGCTCATTTTCAAGCAAGTATAGACAACGGGGCCCTGTAAGGACCAACAAACCTAACGAAAGTGCATTGAACCCAGCCGTATGTGCTCAGTAAAAATTGGACACATGTTCTATGGCACTTTTTTCTACAGTTTGTCTATACTACTACCTCCTACAAAATTTACTATTCCTCCTAAAACATCTTATATATTTACTCAGGTCTCGACAGCCCATTGAAAGTTTTCAGTGCTGTACGCACGCCGTCTTCCGCGGGAATACAGTGTGGCTGCGAGCGAGTGGAATAATGTGCGGATGGTGTGGGAGGGGAGGGGGGTACCGCGTATGTGGTATCCGGCAAAGATGGGAATTTGCGTCTGATGAGGAGAGTGTGTAGATAGATCGTACTTGCTTCGGCAGTACATATACTAAAACTGAAACGACACAGAGAAGATTAGCATGGTCCCTACGCAAGAATGACACGAAAAAAAAAAAAAAAAAATAGCTGGCACGGTAGCTCAGCGTGTTCGGTCAGAGGGTTAGCCACCCTCTGAAAAAAAAAAGTAACAGAACGAAATATCACGAACAAAATGAGATCAGCAACAAAAAAAAAAAAGGATAGTGCAATGGTCAGCTCGTCTGCTTAGTAAGCAGGAGATCCAGGTTCGAACCCCGCTTGGGCACAAATTTTCATCTGCCGCCGTTGCTGTACTTCAACGCCTTGTGACAGTGTGGTTGTCTGTCCTTCGATATTTAAGATGCAGTTGTTTTTTGAAGCAATGCAGTTGATTTGCGAACATTTGTCTTTCCATCAATGTAACGGAACTTCAACGGTATCCACTCCTTAGTCATTGCCTTGTGATGGCAATAACCCATGTCATATACATGTGAGCAAGATTGTAGCGCATATTTAGTCAAGTAACGAACGGTAGAAGCAGGATTCCAGCCAACTGGTCACGCAACCAAGTGCAACATAGAGTACATGTGTAATGAGTCATTTCAGCTGCGTAGCTGACGGTGATATTTGTCAAGTAATTCGCTGCAGAATTAATGTAATGCCAGCACGGTGATCTCTATAGTCATACTGTATTATTAGCAGCTCGTGAATGGATTATGTTCGTTGTATCAGATTATTCAAGCTGATGCCAAATAAAGAGAAGCGACGATGCCACCACAATATCTTTACTTAGGTAGTCAGCGCTAGATTATGTGCGCCACCATTAACGTTACTGTAAGCAGTTTGACAGCATAACACCACCACATCCACTGACAACCAGTACCATTATCATCACACAGTTGTTACTCGCAGTGATTACAAGCTGCTCACGTTTGTCAAGAATAGCGGAAAGCGCCTCATGGAATTGAAGTTCCATTTGCATTACGCCTAGGACAGAGAGAATCCTAAAGAACAGTAAGAGGTTACCCAGCGAAGGGAAGAGTCCATGTATTGTCTCGAGTTGTTGCAGATTGATATTAATGCAGTTACCGATGGTTTCACACTAACGGGTTCTGTTGGCTAGAGGAATACTCTTATGGAAATTATCAAAGTGTAATTGCCAGAACGTTCAACTACCTTAATAACACCGCAGTTTCGATTGAATATGACTCGGAATGTGACGTTCATATGACGTTTCCGTCCGTCTCCTGACGACTTACCGAATGAAGTCTGAAGTACACTCACAGCTACGTTGCTGCGGCATGAATTCAGTCAAGTGTTGTGGCAGCTGGCAGTCTTTGCATAATACAGACATGTGCAAATATCTTCACTGCTCTAGAAGAACACGTCTTTGTTGCATGTCTTCCATACCATAATTAGCAGAATAACATAACGTTCGTTCTGCTAAAGAACTTGATGGCCGCAAGTCCTTAAAAAAGAATCTGCGAGCGGTAGTAATGCATGAAAGGAAACAGGCTGTTAGACGAAAGAATGGAGAGCTCCCTGCTTTTTGCGATTCCGATAGCGCCTACGATAAGAATCTGGTGTCATATTATGCTTTAGAACCCCCAGCTGTTTATTTTTTCACTTCATACTGAAACAAAAACTAAGATATGAGAAGAGAAAATGACATATATGCTTCTCAGAAACTTTAGTTTTTTGTATTTATTTTCTCACTTCATACTAAACCAAGGGCGTTGATATGAGAGGGAGAAATGTAGTACAGGCTCCCAAGACATAATATTTCCTTGTGTGCTACAACTGCATGCATGAAAGCTCTGCATTTAATTTTTGTGTGTTGGATAAATTTTTATATCACCTCACATTATTTTGTGAGAAGGTTGCTATTTTCTTGGGATTCAAATAGTGTGGACATTTCATCACTGGTTAATATTCTGATGAATAATGACATGATACCCGTTCCAACTGCTCCATAGCATCTGTGAGTAGAGTCTCACGTTGGTTACTATAAGAACATGCAGGCAGTGATGTCCGATCACTGCAGTCACACATAAGGTGATTTCTTCCTGTTTCTGGCGAAGCGTCTGCTGCAGTGTCCACGCTCAGCCATCATAAACAAATCGCGGCCTCATTGGGCACTGCGAATCGCTGCACATGTCGCAAGCCGCGACAACAAAAGCGCACTGTCTCTGCTAACGATATTATGGAGTTAATTAATCTTACTTCCTTAACGTAATATGCAGAACATGGGTTGCGCAAAATTTCAGTTTGTAACTTTCCATCGCATTAAAATACTTCACAGGGATTTTTAATCCGATTTGTAGAACTTTTTTTTTACGTCTTAACATTATTTATTTATACAATACAGTAACTAGTTTCGTTTTTCATCTCATTAGCTAGTTAAACTTGTGATTTTTTTATGTAATCCATTTGTGTTCGTCATTTTAACAATAAATTGTCTTCAGTTTAAGTGAGGGTGTTGATAAACCCGCCGGCCGAGATGGCCGAGCGGTTCTAGGCGCTGCAGTCTGGAACCGCGCGACCGCTACGGTCGCAGGCTCGAATCCTGCCTCGGGCATGGATGTGTGTGATGTCCTTAGGTTAGTTCGGTTTAAGTGGTTCTAAGTTCTAGGGGACTGATGACCTCAGAAGTTCAGTCCCATAGTGCTCAGAGACATTTGAACCATTTGATAAACCAGCCTTTGAGCGCCTCTAACCCCTCCCCCCCCTGCCCTCTCCCAACACACACACACACACACACACACACACACACACACACACACACACACACATGTTATAAAAGTTGTGCTTTACATCACAAAAGCATCAGTCGTAATGCGTGGAAATTTGTGGTAAGGTTCTATGGGACCAAGCTGCTGAGGTCATCGGTCCCTAGGCCTACACACCAATTAAATTAACTTAAATTAACTTACGCTAAGGACAACACACACACCCATGCCCGAGGGAGGACTCGAACCTCCGGGGGTGGGGGGGAGGGGGGAGGAGCCACGTGGACCGCGACAACGCGCCCGAGACTGCGCGGCTATCCCGCCCTGCTCATAATGCATGTTCAGTGGAATCAAGAGACAAGAGTTGTTCGTGTTATCGCACTGACTGAGGTCGGAAATTACTGCCCATCTGAAGCCGACGAGAGGTGCGGAGTAGAGCAGAGGACGCCTAGGCGTTGGTGAAAGAACTAATCGAAACAGTCCGTATGGGAGGTAAAGTGGTAGTGAGCGGCCCCGTGCGTCCAGTGAGAGGGACGACCGATGTCTGTTCGACAATACACGCATCAATCCATTCCTCAGTTGCCGACAACAAGGAGAGGTTTCCCAGTTTCCTGATAGTGCAAGAACTGTGAGACGGAGACTGAAAGACCATGGACCTTTTTGCCGAAGAGGTGCTACAAAGCAACGATTGACGGATTATCAGTAGATTGACCGTATGGCTTTTGCGGAAGAATATATCGATTTGACTGGAGCAGAGTCATATTTTCTGACAAGAAAATATTTTCTTCCGTTACCAATGCTCCGTTTCAGGTGAGATATCAATAGATTTACTGTATATAATATTGTAAACGAAACTGTTTTCGATAGAAGTGACTTTACGATATTGTAATGCGTAATAGTTGTTGTAAAATACTTTTCTTGTTTTGTCGCTAAATTTGTTTGGTACTGCATTTGTTACATACGTAATGGTGTTTTTATAAACGCTTTTGATATTATTGGAGTATCGGCCACGGGGAAAGCGTTTCAGTCCGACGTATCTCGTATAAAGAGAGAGAAATGAACGCTTTTATGTTGGCGTTTGGGGCTACATCTCGGCCGCGCGGGATTAGCCGAGCGGTCTGTGTCGCTGCAGTCATGGACTGTACCGCTGGTCCCGGTGCAGGTTCGAATCCTCCCTCGGGCATGGGTGTGTGTGCTTGACTTAGGATAATTTAGGTTAAGTAGTGTGTAAGCTTAGGGACTGATGACCTTGGCAGTTAAGTCCCATAAGATTTCGCACTCAGACACACGCTACATCTCGGTTGGGGAGCAGGGCCTCTGTGGTATATTGAGGGAAACCTCAACGGAGAGGCGTATGTTAACATTTTAGAACATATCATGGAGCCAAGTGCTGAGATGCTGTATCTTCAAGGAGTCACCAGTTTCCTGCAGATATGAACAAGTAGCATGAAAACTGTTTCATAGTACCCAAATACTGATTCACTCTTCTCCTATGGCCTACAATTTGTCGAAGAAAACACTATATCCCGTCGTTTGGTAATCTATTGATTTTCCCAATATTGTTATTGCATTTTTTTCTGGTCATGATGTCCTGAAAGTAGAGATTCCTCTTCGTCCTTTTAGCCCCTAGCGTCACATGTTGTTAGTAAATACATTGACGAGGATGTTGGATCAGTAGGTATGGGCACTTTTCTTCGACACCAAGGTCCCTGGAACTTATCCCTTTGAATTTTTGCTTGTCCGGATGATTGAAAAGCGAGGTCTACAAGGAAAAAGTAAACCTAAGAGCCGATTTGATCGTACGGTTTATGAATAGTGCAGCCCTCGTGAAAGAATTCAAAGACGACCTAATAAGAGCTACCTGTGGTGTTATCAAGACAAGTCAAAAGTGCATTGAAATTGGTGGGGAAATTTTTGAAAATCAACTTTAAATGCCCTTATTTGCCTTTGCCTTGAGTTTGTTAGGGTTATGTACTAACAGCTATATCTCTGTACTTAATAAGTGGACACATTTATATGGAATTTTTTATGCAATTCGTCTATACTACTAACTGCTAAAATATCTATTATTCCTCCTGAAATACCCTGCATATGCATATTTGTGTGGTGTCTGTTCTTTCGGATCCCCCCCACTCACACATGTATGTCTATTTTAAGTACTATTCGGAAACTTTTTGCCAACTTAGTGATAGTGACAGACTGGAGCTGCATTAACCTTCTTATTTCACTAGATATAGTTGTAATTCTCGGAACAATTCATGTTTAATAAGTGATTGCGTATTGGAAAACTTACGTTTGCGAAATGGTTCCTTTATGCGTTAATTACAATGTCTCACATCGTTTATTTTGCGGGAAACCTGATTCTTTCTACTCTAGCCTATACTACAGCACTGAGTGAATGCTGACAATCTTGATACCTCACTGGATGTGCTACTACAACTGTAGCCAAAGATTCAAATTCCGCTGGAAAAGTATATTTCAAGTCAGATGGTTTTGGTCCTCCTCTATTGTCATCGAAAACGATCACAACGAAATTAAGTATAGGAATCCTACGAAACCCTTGCGTTCATGCTGCGGTGCTGTGTAGATGAAAAAAGTAGTTTTTCACAATTATCAGATGAGAGATGGAGTTTGTCAGATTCCACTAATTATGACTGCATTATTAATTCTTGGTTCACAGGCGCTTTTCTGCCGCTTATTGTTGTCACTGTTCTTTGAATGTTAGAGTTGGAAGAATAAAAACATCACATTTTCACCATATGGAATATTCGTATTCACCTTAAGTCTTCACGTTTCGAGCAACGCAGAATGTCCGTCAGAAAAGCTGACAACAGAAAGCTAGGTCATGCCTGTCTTCTGGCGGGTGCGCCAATGACAGTGATCTCTATAACAATATTGTATAGCAAAGATACGTTGCCAACTCAACCACTGGAGAAGCTCCAAAATTGTGAATCGCGGCTGGTGAATACGCTTTCAAGGTTTCGGTCCGATTAAGACAGTAAAAGACAAATAACTGTCGCAGTTATTAATTTATGACGCTTCGCTTGCACTCAGTGCATCGATGTATTACAAGTAATTACTCTTAGCCCCTAGACCTAGTTACAGAAATGCGAATAAAACTCACTAGCATATGATGAGGATATTCCGGCCCTTGCCACCCATAACTTTGAGACGAAGCTATAGCAACTTACTTGGTCACTCACAGAACGGATCAGCTAGCATACTTCCACTTCCTGGTAGTATAACTGAAACTTGGCAATAGCGCAGAATATGTTTGGCAGCTCTGTGACCGACAAGTTACTTCCTTGATGGCACAGAACTATCCTACTAAATTCGCTTGATATTATCATGTCATTTCAGTTGAATAATGTGAGTGATTTTCACTTGAGATGTGATATAAGTGTATATGTTAATATATACTAATGCTTTAATATTGATATATATTAATGCTTTTGAGTCCACGAAAGTCGTTCCACACGGGAAATATAACTACTCTCGCGTCTTATGTTGCGATTTATCTGTCATAGGGGCTACTGGGACGATAAGTAAGACAGTTATACTGCTCCTCTTCGCTAGCTCCGAGGTGCTTGCCTACCACGTGGAAGCTGCTTTCGTTCGTTCGCTTCTCAACGCTAGCTGACAGCCAAATTTATAGTTCTTTTATAGCAGAGCTACAAGCAGGCAGATAGAAACTCAATAAGGGAGTCGTAAGACAATGCTCGAGCAAAATTGGTCTTGCTACTTTCAGTACCCCTTAGTGTCAGAGAGAAAACCTTATGGTTCTGCAAAAATCATAATGCCACTTTTGTTTTCTGCCGACATATTTTTTGTTGTTGTGGATATATAATTTGATCTATGAACTGCCACATATTCATAATACTTGAGTATGATACAGGACATGAAGTAAATACAGACCATTTCGAAGTCAAAAGTCGGTAATATCCTACTAATTGGACTTAGTCTTTTTGGCGGCCGGCCGGCGCTCAGTTTTTATGTCTAAGGCTGTACAAAAGGAATTCATTTACACATTGTCTGTTGTAATGTTGACTTGAACATACATTTTGATATTCTGAAGATAGCAGGGAAAGAAAACACGCTAAGATAGGTAACAAGGCCTCCCTTCCTTTTTTTTTTTTTTTTACCTTAAATCGGTCGCGAAACGGAAACAACAGTGAATATGAAAAATGTTTTATTTGCAACATTTAGCTACGTCTTCCAGTTACTTCTCTACGTAGTCACCACTCCAACTTAGAGATTTGTCTTCGCATGTTACCAGCTTTCCAATATCCTCATCTTAGAAGGGGCCCGCCTGTGATTTCCACCAATTCTCTACGCCAGTTTGCGACTCGTTGCCTGTGCCAAAATGGCGTCCTCATAGCCAGCGGTTCATATGTGAAAATCAGAGGGCTGTAAGGTGGGTGACCGTACATTTCCCATAGAAAACACTGCAGAAACGTCTTCGTTGCTCGTGCAGTGTGTGGCGGAGAACTGTCATGAAGAAGGAAATGCAAGTAGTGAACGAAAGTGGATTTCAAAGCAAAGGACCCATTATTCTCCTTCAGTAAACAAACCGCCCAGTTGCTCTAGCCTAATTTAATGACCCTTATGCATTCAAGCTGCTGACTTGGGTGCATGTTTTGTTTATTTAGAACGTAATTAAAGACCAATGACTGTCATAATAATTACCATAATTTATAGGCAAGATGTGGCCTTGGTTTCTGTTTATCCAGGCGTTCAAATGCTTTTAGCCTAAAGTGACAACTGTTATTTTGATGATGGTAATTTATGACCCAAAAAAATCACGTCTTCCCCACTGTGGCCCTTCCCTCAACGCCCTCACCGTGCTGCTATTGATCGATCCCCCACTACCACCGCCCTCCATCGGTCTTTACCGTCCTCCCAGCATCCAGAGACTGGTGTTCTTAATCATAATCTCACTGGAGCAGCAGAAGCAAAGGAAATTCAGGTGATATTGCAAATTTCCAGCATATTCCAGCGGTATTGGCCTCAATTTCGCGAATGTCTGGCACCTACGGTTTTTACCGAGTTGTTAAGAAGACGCACATTGCATTACTATCTTCCTGATTTCCTCCACTTATTAAGAAATACGAGTTTCGTAAATATTTTTTATCGTTTTTTAAAGGAGCTACACGTATATTTTCACGTAGTGACTAAATTTCACCAATTTTTTAAAGAGACGTGCATAAATACTGGTTTAGTAGATATTCTTTATACTGATTTCTTATTAAGACACACGTAAATATGGGTTCAAAACACCACCAACGTACATTTCCAGAAGTCACTCGAATGTATGACGCTGGTACCGATATGGGGTAATTTGACCGGTTTTTCGAGAAGACGCAAGTAAATACCTCACTGTGAATGTATAAAAAATTTCTGCAATGTACCTTCTGTAAGCACATTGCTGCTAGGTACGGTTTTAAAGATTCTTTTTCCTAGCATTTGACAAATAACTATATTTTTTCATGAAGACATACATAAAAATATCAGTCAAACAATCATCACACCGATGTAATCTAGTAAATTACATGGATATTCAGCGTTGAACAATTTTTGTTTAACAACAAAATACGCCCCATGCCTACATTACCCTTAACCGAACTTATCCGCTGTACTTCTTGTGTATGACGTAGCTGCCAGGTCCCATAACACTACATGATTACACAGAATTTGTAAAATAAATAAATAAATAAAAAGCAGCTGGAACGCTTCTACAGAGAAATGTAAACTGATTGGCCAGAATGTTATGACCACCGAGCTACTATTGATATAAACCCATCCAGGCGATAGCAGCATCACATGGCGAAGAATGACCTCTAGTCAGACACACGTACGGTGCATGTAGTATCAGTGAACGTGCTGTCCTATGTGGAATGTGGAGTTTGACCGAGTGCAGATTGTGATGGCTTGGAGGCTCGACAAGAGCATTTCGAAAACTTCACGACTAGTTGGGTGTTCGAGAAGTGCTGTGGTGAATATCTTCAACGCATTGCGAAACCAAGATGAAACCACGTCATGACGTCATAGGATTGGGGGGCTACCCCTCATTACAGATGTCAGACGTCGTAGGCTGGGCACACTAGTAAAACAGGACTGTGGCAGAACTAACGTCAGACTTTAATGCTGGGCGGAGTACAAGTGTGTCTTAACACACAGTGCATCAAACATCCCTAACGATGGGTCTCCACAGCTGACGATCCATGCATGTGCATGACGTTGGCAACTACGACTGGAATGGGCACGTTGTATCGTTGTTGCTTTAATTTGCTATGAAAGCGGTGCTGATTGACAATAAAAGCGGGTCAAAAGCTGTGAGCTGTCTGGGGAAGTTAACCTTGCATTACTGAGCAACTGTTTCACCAGGTATCCAGTCTAGCTTACCAAATTCCCAACAAGACTAACATTAATTATAATCTTGTAATAGTCATACGACAACCGGTGATATATATATATATATATATATATATATATATATATATATATATATATATATATATATATAAAAGAGAATTTAAATAAAAAGAAATAAATCAGTTTATATTTGGAAATTTATTTTAACATTGATCATTGATATTTCAACATATTAAACGTGAGTCATTACTAAGCTGGTGCCTTATTTAGGACTGTGAAAATGTGAGATTGTAATCTTACGGAACACATCAAATATGGAGCCAAGATTGGGAGACTGCATACAACACTGCATTCATAAAATAACACACGAAGAACGTTGAAACATATGCAAGAGGAAATTAACCACAACCAACCGATTCAATTTTCACCCAAAGAAGTTACGTTCATAGCACAATCCTGTCCGTCATGTAATTACCACACACTGGTATACTAAATTCATACTAACTATCTGTGAAATCTTCCCGAAAAGAATAGCTGAGGGCTACTTTGATGATTACACCACATGCTTCACGTGGTCAACTTGGTTTACACAAAGAGTGTAACTCCACAATAATTTTGATAATTAAAATAAATTAGATCGAAAAGCAATTTACAAAAGAAAAACCTCGAACTGGTTACTATCGTCTTACTATTAACCTGATGGGTCAAACAATTGTATAAGCACGTGGTACTGGTCTCACAAAGTACACCCCACGTGGGTTGAACATAAAGAAAAGTTGCTATATTGAAAAATATTGTCAAGATGGGACGTTATAATCTCATGCACATTCGCATTGAAGATTGATGATGCTAGTTAGAGTTACTGATCAACACGTGGTTCCACTTTACTCATAAAGTAGTGACAAAGCAACTACCGGAATATATTCTGAACTTCACACTCGAATTACACTGCGTTGCAATTTAAGATAACATTAGATATTTTAGAGCTAAACCTGAAATAAAGGTGATTAAATTTTCAGTTAGGCTGAACTTAAGAAATCCATTGTCCAACGGACTTAGCAGACACGCACTTAGCCGGAGATCTTACCACTTCAGACGCTCGCCACAGACAGACTGCCATGGTCCCTTCCTGAGGGTGGCTCACAATTACAAACGGAAGTGGCCAGAGGGGCAGCTTCCTATACCAACATGACAAGGGACGGACAGGACCATACTAAGAATAGAAACCTCTCTGCTTTTAGAAGGCGTAGCTACCTGTTCCGACGTTGGTCCTACTGTTTGTTGTGGACTGTCAAGGCAGCCAGTCCACAGTGACGGGTAGCCGAGAAAGGCACGCGTACACACACGCCGACTGGCGTGATTTCTGGAACGGGATAATTAGTGAATGCGATAAAGAAAAGAACGTAGCTACTAGAACACTTAACTTTTATGCATCCTTTGGTATACAGCAATCTTGATGATACAAGTGAGACTCATTAAGATACATGCAATGTTACAAATGGCGCCTTGCTAGGTCGTAGCCATTAACTTAGCTGAAGGCTATTCTAACTGTCTCTCGGCAAATGAGAGTAAGGCTTCATCAGTATAGTCGCTAGCAAAGTCGTCGTACAACTGGGGCGAGTGCTAGTCCGTCTTTCTAGACCTGCCATGTGGTGGCGCTAGGTCTGCAAGTACTGACAGTGGCGACACGCGGGTCCGACACGTACTAATGGACCGCGGCCGATTTAAGCTACCACCTAGCAAGTGTGGTGTCTGGCGGTGACACCACACTGTTCTCTAGCAGACAGGCTTGTCTGCTACGCTCAAGCATGCAACTAGAAATACATTTGCTCATTCATCCTCTCACACAGAATGGAAGGGGGATGTCAGTATCTTATCATATACAGTATATAAAAGAAAGCGGATGTAGGTTCCGTATGGGACTGTGTGACATGAATTACATATAAACTGTGTTTTTAAGTGCAGTAGTGTGACAGATCGTTCTTGTTTATGTGTAAAAGTAACACGTTCCACTACTCAGTCTCCTCGCAGATAGTCAGAAACGCCACAGTAAATTTAGAAGAGGAATTTATGCCGTAAATGACAACAGATTTAAGAAATTAACATGAAAGGAATCCAGCAGAGACCTTTCAACGTGACCATTGGCATCGGATGTTGGTGCTGTGGCAGAGTGTTGCATAGTCTGATGAGTCGCGGTACCTTCTTCGTCATACCGATGGAATGGCGCGAATCCGTTGCCTTCCAGGGGAACAGCTGCTTGACGCCTGTACTGCGGGCTGGAGACAAGCTGACAGCGGCTCCGTTATGCTCTGAGGAACATTCACGCGAGCATCCACGGCTCTAGATGAGCTCATGCAAGACATCATGACGGCTAAGGCGTATCGTGTACTGGTTGCAGACCACGTGTACCCCTTTATGACTATCATGTTTCCCGACAGCAGTGACATTTTTCAACAAGTAATTGCGCTATGTCACAAGACCAGGAATGTGATGGAATGATTCGAGGAACACAGTGGCGCGTTCCAATTGATATACTTTGTGTCTGCTGAGAATCGGACCTATTTTTGATGAGAGGTTGCCCACATATGGCAGGAAGGCCATCGATTTAAAGGTTTCTTCGTCTTCTTCTGCTTTCTTTGTGGCCTCTTTCGGTTTCATTTTCAGTGCCTTCTGTATTGCTGTGGGAGTACCCATTGTCTTCAAACTCCCCACAGCAAATACAGAAGGCACTGAAAATTAAACCGAAAGAGGCCACAAAGAAAGCAGAAGAAGACGAAGAAACCTTTAAATCGATGGCCTTCCTGCCATATTTGGGTAACCTCTCATCAAAAATAGGTCCGATTCTCAGCAGACACAAAGTAAAAGTGATTTTTCGTCATCCACCCAAGACAGCTGCACTCGTGGGCTCCATCAAACATGATTTACTGCTCCGAAAATCTGGAGTTTACAAAATTCCATGTGAATGTGGCCTTTCTTACATCAGACAAACAACCCGTACTGTCCAAGAAAGATGTACAGAACACCGGAGGTACACACGACTTTTACAACCTAGCAAGTCGGCAGTGGCAGAGCACTGTATTGACACTGGTCACAGTATGTTGTATGACAACGTCGGCATTTTGGCAACTGCATCATCTTTTTGGGACTCGATAGTGAAGGAGGCAATTGAAATTCACTTGACGACGAATTTAATTAATAGAGATAGTAGTTTCAACCTTGATAAATCATGGAATCCGGCACTCGCTGTAATAAACTCACAAAGACGTCGTCACAGTGCAGCTCATAATGATATATCGACATGTCAACACAGATCGACTGCGGAGTCATAGATACAACTTGCGCATTGTGCACATCTCTGCCGCCGACCAACGTCTCTGGCGCATTTGCAACTGTGGCCGCATGCGCAGTCGCCCGGTACACGAGTATAAAAGGACGAAGCTAGCACTGCAGTGGCAGTCTTACGGCTCACTCTGAAGATGGCTGCTGTTATACAGCCGAAATATTGGAAGAAGAAGGAGAATTCTTTCGGCTGCACACCCGAAACTTAATGGAATAGCAGTAAGTATCTACCTGGAGCGAAGTCAAGTAGAATGCATATGTCGGGTTCGGATTATTTGCTGGATTCTTAAGAAAAGTAACTGAAGCACTAAGAACTAACAGGTCAACTTATGTGTGGCAGGCTAGCAGCCGCAGATACCCTCCGTAAGTCACCTAACTGACTACAGCTCGTACCAACGTGTTAGTACAGCTATAAGCCGCAAATCCGGTCTGCATGTTACTTAATTGACATTACAGCTCGTACCAATGTGTTAGTACCACTACATGTACACGTTCTGCCCACTGATCTGGCTGAAATACGATATCATGGTCAGCCCACTCTCGAAGAGTGCATGACGGGAGGGAGGGAGGAGGGGAATGGTGAACGCTGTGATTAAAATCTTCCATCAGTTGCTGAAGATTACCTGCAATTGGGGAAATCAGTAGAGTGTCATCAACGTAATGATGTTCATTCGGTTATGTTCCATTAAGTAATTTTCATTCATTTTTCCCTGTTTGAAGATGTGAAAGTTTAAGCTGAGAGTGCTGACAATAGAATGTAAGAAAAATTCAGGAAATGAGCTTCTGTATCACCAAAGCTTAGAACACAGTAAGTAAGTAACAATAATGATAGTAAGAAGAAGAAGATGTCAAGCGCTGCATTCCCTATCTCAAAAACAGCAAAGCACATGGAGAAAACTCAGTAGTTGCAGAACTGCAGAAATATGGCCCTGAGGAATCAGTTGAAATCTGACAACAGCAAATTAAAAAAAAATGGATTGAGGTAACGCTAATCCATCCATTGCACAGGAAAGACAGCATGAAAAACACCAACAACTACAGAGGAATATCCATGCTACAAGTAGCCTACAAAATCTCTCACTTTCCATCCTGGAGCGCTTTGATCAGATAAATTATACTCTCAGATCTAAACAGTATGCGTCAGACTTTGTGTACCTCAGACAAGACTGTGACTCAATAGACCGTGAAGTTCTGTCAAACATTCTTAATGAATCCGTGGCGGACGTTAAACTACTTGCTTTAATTAGAGCCACCCTGACGATTGCAAACTCCAGGATAAAGTCCTTAGAATGCCTCTCAGATTCCTTTCAGATCAAAACAGGAGTCAGACAAGGCGATATGTTGTTTCCGATGCTTCTCCACAGTGTTCTTGAAGTCATGAGAACTTGGCGATCGCAACTGATGGAAATCGACCATAGTTCGATGAGAATTGGAACTAAATCCAAGGGAATCATGGTAGACTGTCTAGATCAAAATCGAACTTTGAAAAGAAACCGCTGAACAAAGTAACCTGCAGGTATCATTGTAAAAAGAGAAAAGAAAAGAAAACGGAAATAATGACTAACATGGAAGATGCCCCCCAAAAAACTCCGTACGAAATAAGGAAAAATCAGCTGAGCAGAAAAATTGAAGCAGCTGGGTGAGATCATTATGAAAAACTGGCTTGCCAAAGATGCACTTAAGTAACAAAAACATAAACTTGAAATAGCCTACCAAACATCATGCACGATCTGCCACCAAAAAGGGCTTTCACGGAACCTTAAGATACGTGAAACATTTCTGAACCCAGTAGTTATGTATGCAGCCGAAACCCTGTCCCTAATTACAAGTAAAAGTCTCCTCGAAGATTCTGATGAAAAGGAGCGTAGAATCACTAGGGCAATCATGGGATCCAAAAAAGAACCGATAAGGACGTCTATGGCAAAAGAGAAAAAAATAACAGACTCACTCCGCAAAAGACGTGTACGATTTTACGGTCGCCTCACGCTACTGGACGCGAACCTTTGGACCGAGAATACCTTATACTTTTTTTATTGAAACTCCAAAACCACAACGATCTAGCTTATAAACACCAAAGATGGCTCCGAACTCTTTCAAATCAAACCCAGAGACAGCTGTGACAAGGATCTTTTCCGTTAGAACATAATGACAAAATAGGCTACACCTAGATGAACAACAAAAAGGAAGATGCGGTGCCCGTTGAATGGAGGAGCGTAATGACGCCCACTAACAGAGAATGAATGTCCTAAATCTAGTACACCTAGATCAATTATAATGAAACTTAGTACGCATACGACAAACTAGCTAAAAGTATGATATACTTCGTATTTCCGGGGGAAGGAAGGGAGATGAGAGGAGGGTGGTGTATAACATTTATCGAAAACGAACAGTATTAGCAACGAATCAATAGCTCTGCGGTGACATGTAGCTAGCGAGTTGAAGCGTAATGGCTGTGTAAGATAGGTGAGATATTTTGTGTGCTCTATGGCGGTAAATCCCAGAGTCGTTAAGTACACAGCACGTCCGAGTGCCCACAGGAAGCACGCTAACATGGCGAGGTTCTGGGTGTCTCTAGAAACTACATTATATAGTAACAAAAAATACAAAGAATCACAATGAAATGACGAGTCTAATAAAGCCTATACCAACCCTTTAATATCAATAATTGTTTATCGTAGAAATATTCACACCTACGAACACTCTACACAAACAAATGACATTACATATAAAAGAGAATGAAAACAGCTATAGATTGAAGGTATAAGGTATGTGACATACTATTAAATAAAAGAGAAATTTGTTATAAACAGAAAACATCATACTGCAACGGTTGTGTGCCAAAACAGAAAGTCTGCACAATTACACAAAAAGGTTAGCCTTTGCATAAATAATTTATATTATTGTCTATTATTTATATGTACCGGGTGATCAAAAAGTCAGTATAAATTTGAAAACTGAATAAATCACGGAATAATGTAGATAGAGAGGTACAAATTGACACACATGTTCGGAATGACATGGGGTTTTATTGGAACCAAATAAATACAAAAGTTCAAAAAATGTCCGACAGATGGCGCTTCATCTGATCAGAATAGCAATAATTAGCATAACAAAGTAAGACAAAGCAAAGATGATGTTCTTTACAGAAAATTCTCAATATGTCCACCATCATTCCTCAACAATAGCTGTAGTCGAGGAATAATGTCATTGGCGTCGGATGTTGTCTTTCAGCATCCCTAGAGATGTCGGTCGATCACGATACAATTGCGACTTCAGGTAACCCCAAAGCCAATAATCGCACGGACTGAGGTCTGGGGACCTGGGAGGCCAAGCATGACGAAAGTGGCGGCTGAGCACACGATCATCACCAAACGACGCACTCAAGAGATCTTTCACGTGCCATCTGTCGGACATTTTGTGAACTTTGTTTTTTTTTGTACTAATAAAACCCCATGTCATTCCAAGCATGTGTGTCAATTTTTACCTCTCTATCTACATTATTCCGTGGTTTATTAAGTTTTCAAATTTATACTGACTTTTTGATCACCCTGTATTACTAAGAAATTCTGGTATATAATGTTGTAAGAGTGTCAGTTGATTAGAGCAGTAACACAGGACATGAGGCATTGGCTTGTGAACTTGACTAGGTCCCTGCAGTTCTGATTTATATTGGAAAATGCTTAGCTAAAAGGCACGGTGTCGTGTATATATAAAATCAATCTGTGTAACAATGGATTGCAAAAGTAGTTTAAAGATGTATCTTACTTGTTTAATATGTTCCAAAATTATAAATAATTTTGAAGGGCGGTCTACACTTAAGCAGTGATCACATGACCAAGCTGAGGAGGAAACGAGCAGCGCAAGTTTAAGGTCCTTTGGTCGGTCACAACGGTCGGGGTAAGAACTGCGCTTCCTAAGAGCGCTGGAGTTACCTTGTGATAACCTGGTGGACAGTCTGAACTTATTCATTTTCGATGAAACTGTGTGCAACTATGAACATTCGTTTTATTCGTTGTAAGTTAGCATGAACTACTGTACTCTGATATTCAGTAGTCTCTGTGAACTAGATAAATGTGGAGAATTAATCGCCATTAGCGAGTTAGAGTACTGAACCATGCCACGACTCAAGTAAAACATTGCCTGTGTAGGAACTGTTTGCTTGCACTGCTACACTACACTGCCCAGTCACTTTAATGTTACCACCTGTCACAATCCTGAATAACCACTTCTGCAGCGCAGACCACTGCGAGAGTTGCAGTATGAGAGTCAGTAATTTTCTCGAAGGTACCGGCAGGGATGTGGAGTCATACCGGCTCTAGTACTGAGGCCCGCTGTGCTGGGTTCCTCAGTTGAGGATCCATGGCGCGAACAGCCTGATCAAGGTGGTCCCACAGATTCTCCGTTGGATTTAAATCTGGGCAGTTTGGTCACCAGAGGACTACGGTAAACTCATCGTGGTGCTCATCGAACCACACACGTACTCTGTGGACTATGTGACACGTTGCATTGTCCTGCTGGTAGATGGGATTGTTCCGAGGATAAGCAACCTGCATGTATGAGTGGAAAATTTCCCCAAGAATAGATGCATACTTGTGTTGATTCATTGTGCCTTCCAGAAGGACGATATCATCTAGCGAATACTCTCCAGCCTGGGCGACGATGGTGCAGGGTGTTTGCTTTCAGAAGTTTCACGCTGTACACGCCAACTTCTATGTGTCCGATGGACGTCCAGTTGCGGTATTGATGTGCAGTTTCCAGCCTTACTCGCCTACAAACAGCAGTCAGCATGGGTTCATGAAGCAGGCGCATGCTGAGAAGACCCATTCACAGCAACGGTCGCTCAACGGTCGTTGAGGAGACTCCGTGTCATTTGGGCAGACACTTGCTCAACACTTACAGGTCTAGTGGCCCGTACACATCTCTGCAGCCATTGTTCAACCTCTGTCATCTATGGCCCGTTGCGCACCACAATTGCCTCAGCGTCTATTTTAAAAATTGTTCAAAAAAATTGTTCAAATGGCTCTGAGCACTATGGGACTTAACTTATGAGGTCATCAGTCCCCTAGAATTTAGAACTACTTAAACCTAACTAAACTAAGGACATCACACACATCCATGCCCGAGGCAGGATTCGAACCTGCGACCGTAGCGGTCAGGCGGTTCCAGACTGTAGTGCCTAGAACCGCTCGGCCACTTCGGCCGGCAGTTGTTCAAATGTGTGTGAATTCCTAAGGGACCAAACTGCCAAGGTCATCGGTCCCTAGACTTACACACTATTGAAACTAGCTTATGCTAAGAACAAGAGACATATCCATGCCCGAGGGAGGACTCGAAGCTCCTGCGGGAGGGGCCGCGCAGTCCATGTCAGGCGCCTCAAACCGCGCTGTCACACCGCGCGGCCGCCTGTTTTAGATACCGCCATTTTGCCATGCACGGTATGTTTTAACCACAGCTGCACGCGAACAGTTTAAAAACGTGGCCATTTCGAGAATGCTTCCACCCTTGGTCCGAAAGCCAATGATTATGCCCTTTTGGACGTCAGATAAATCGCTGCGTTTCCTCATTATGACAACGACTGCACTGTTTTCTGCTTCCCCACGAAACATTTTATATATCCTCTACTGCTAGTGCTGTCACCTGCCGTCTCTGAGTCTTTATTTCACGTTCACGTAGAACACAGGCGTTGGTCGCATTACAGTGTCTGGACCATGTATACAGGGTGAAAAGTATTTAAACCGACAAACTCTGGGAGGTTGTAGGGGACATCAAAACAAATAATTCTTCCTAATGCCATATTTTCCTATGAGGAGTATTGAAACCGATAGAGGAAGATTTCTCTGGCGGCAAATTAATTAAACCAACAAACACTTTACCATTTTTCATGACCAAGAGACAACACATTAACACAATCCAATTTCAGTTACAGTAGATTTTCAAAAATGCCTCCTTTGACACTTAAACAAAGGTTACACCGTCGGATCATGTTCTGTCTGTCACGGGCAAAAACCCCAGGAGTATCCTGGTTCAAATGGCTCTGAGCACTATGGGACTTAACATCTAAGGTCATCAGTTCCCTCACCCGGGTTCCCGGGTTCGATTCCCGGCGGGGTCAGGGATTTTCTCTGCCTCGTGATGACTGGGTGTTGTGTGATGTCCTTAGGTTAGTTAGGTTTAAGTAGTTCTAAGTTTTAGGGGACTGATGGCCATATATGTTAAGTCCCATAGTGCTCAGAGCCATTTTTTTGCGACCGTAGCGGTCGCGCGGTTCCAGACTGAAGCGCCTAGAACCGCTGGGCCACACCGGCCAGCCAAGAGCATATGGACTATAAGACCAGTTGTGTGATTGGATTGAAGAGTTCCTAGATAACAGAACGCAGCATGTCATTCTCAATGGAGAGAAGTCTTCCAATGTAAGAGTGATTTCAGGTGTGCCGCAGGGGAGTGTCGTAGCACCGTTGCTATTCACAATATACATAAATGACCTTGTGGATAACATCGGACATTCACTGAGGCTTTTTGTGAATGATGCTGTGGTATATCGAGAGGTTGTAACAATGGAAAATTGTACCGAAATGCAGGAGGATCTGCAACGAATTGACGCATGGTGCAGGGAATGGCAATTGAATCTCAATGTAGACAAGTGGAATGTACTGCGAATACATAGAAAGAAAGATCCTTTATCATTTAGCTACAATATAGCAGGTCAGCATCTGGAAGCTGTTAATTCCATAAATTATCTGGGAGTAGGCATTAGGAGTGATTTAAAATGGAATGATCATATAAAGTTGATTGTCGGTAAAGCAGATGCCAGACTGAGATTCATTGGAAGAATCCTAAGCAAATGCAATCTGAAAACAAAGGAAGTAGGTTACAGTACACTTGTTCGCCCACTGCTTGAATATTGCTCACCAGTGTGGGATCCGTACCAGACAGGGTTGATAGAAGAGATAGAGAAGATTCAACGGATAGCAGCGCGCTTCGTTACAGGATCATTTAGTAATCGCGAAAGCGTTACTGAGATGATAGATAAACTCCAGTGGAAGACTTTGCAGGAGAGACGCTCAGTAGCTCGGTACGGACTTTTGTTGAAGTTTCGAGAACATACGTTCACCGAGGAGTCAAGCAATATATTGCTCCCTCCTACGTATATCTCGCGAAGGGAGGGGACTGATGGTTCAAATGGCTCTGAGCACTATGGGACTTAACATCTAAGGTCATCAGTCCCCTCGCCCGGGTTCCCGGGTTCGATTCCCGGCGGGGTCAGGGATTTTCTCTGCCTCGTGATGACTGGGTGTTGTGTGATGTCCTTAGGTTAGTTAGGTTTAAGTAGTTCTAAGTTCTAGGGGACTGATGACCATAGATGTTAAGTCCCATAGTGCTCAGAGCCATTTGAACCATCAGTCCCCTAGAACTTAGAATTACTTAAACCTAACTAACCTAAGGACATCACACACATCCATACCCGAGGCAGGATTCGAACCTGCGACCGTAGCGGTCGCGCGGTTCCAGACTGAAGAGCCGAGAACCGCTCGGCCACACGAGCCGGCAGGAGTGTCCTGAATTGTTCCTGCAGCTGCTACTATCCGGGCAACCAAATCCTTTTCTGATGCAACAGGAGTTGCGTAAACAAGGTTGCGCATCTCTCTCCACACAAAAAAGTCCAGAGGGAACATATCTGGGGATCGAGCAGGCCATGGTACAGGACCACCTCTGCCAAACCACGTTTCTGGGAACCGTCGGTCCAGGAATCGATGCACACGACGACTGAAATGTGCCGGCGCCCCGTCGTGTAGGAACCACATGAGTTGTCTTGTAGGGAGCGGGACGACTTCCAGCAATTCTGGTAATGCTCTGGCGAGAAAATTGTAATAGTGCCTGCCATTTAATGTCGGCCGGAGTGGCCGAGCGGTTCTAGGCGCTACAGTCTGGAACCGCGTGACCGCTACGGTCGCAGGTTCTTCGAATCCTGCCTCGGGCATGGTGTGTGTGATGTCCTTAGGTTAGTTAGGTTTAAGTAGTTCTAAGTTTTAGGGGACTGATGACCTCAGACGTTAAGTCCCATAGTGCTCAGAGCCATTTGAACCATTTTTTTGCCTTTTAATGGCCTAGGTAGCAGATACGGTCCAACTAAACAGTCCCCAACAACATCGACCCACACATTAACGAAGAACCGCACTTGATGAGCGCTAGTAACTGTGGCATGTGGGTTATCCTCACTCCAAACATACGAATTGTGCATGTTGAAGACTCCATCACGCCCGTAAACAACACAGAGGATGGAAATGTAGGATGCATTTCACACTGTTCCAGGTACCACTGCGAAAACTGTGCTCTGGGTGGATAATCAACTGGTTCCAGGTTGTGGACACGCTGTAAGTAAAATGGAGGTAACAATTGCTCTCAAAGGACTGTTCTTACACTCGTCTGATTCGTCCCCATGTTACGTGCAATTGCACGAGTGCTGATTGAAGGATCCCGCTCCACATGCTGCAAGAGAGCTTCCTCAAATTGCAGCGTCCTTACCGTGCGACGGCGTCCCTGTCCAGGTAATCTGCTAAATGACCCGGTCTCACGCAACGTTGGTACACAGCAGCAAAGGTCGTATGATGCGGGGTACGGCGATTATGATATTGTTGTTGATAAACCCGCTGTACAGCCCGTCCGTTGTGATGCGCTACGTAGTACGCACCAACCATATTAGTGTACTCACTCCTGGTGTATCGCTCCATTAGTAAACAGAGACAATGCACTCCTTTACTGGTGGACAGCAGTTGCCTACAACTGAAGAGCGTAATACGCCCTCTAACAAATGAAAAGCGTAATACGGCCTCTAACAACTGAAGAGCGTAATAAGGCCTCCGGTTTAAATAATCCTCATAGGAAAAAATGATATCAGGGAAAAATATTTGTTTTGATGTCCCCTTCAACCTCCCAGAGTTAGTCGGTTTAAATACTTTTCACCCTGTATAGCGTTTATATACTGCGCGGGGGGCAGCCGCATGGTCCAGGGGGCCTTGTCACGGTTCGCGCGGCTCCCCAGTCGGTAGTTTGAGTTCTCCCTCTGGCATGGGTGTGTGTGTTGTCCTTGGCGTAAGTTAGTTTAAGTTACATTAAGTAGTGTGTAAGCTTAGGGATAGATGACCTCAGCTGTTTGGTCCCATAAAACCTTACCACAAATTTACAAATTTCTATAGCGTTTATGAGTGGCGCGTGCAAGCGCACACGCGGCATTAGTTCAAATAGAACGTATACACACACACACATGCGCACATACAAATACACAACATTTATACACGCAAACATTCCACCATCACTGATATAGTGACCATTCTGTAAGGTCAAAACAAAAATGAAGGTCTCAAGGTATGGAACGCTATAAACTTCACGGAGAAATGCCAGATAAGAGAACGAGGTCGTTAAACGGTGCAGCCATAAAAATCTCGCCATGGATGAATTGGCGCCAGCTGTTATTTTTTATGGACACGTACGTGCAGGCCTGGCATTATTTAGTTCGCAAGAAAATACCGTAGGCGCCGAGACACGAACAAAAACTTTACGAGGGAACCATTTTTTACTAGGCTACAGACGCCTAAGGCTTTGTACCCTAGATTTCGTTATAGACTATAAAACGGGTGGAACAACTGTGTATTCCTTCCCGTTTATGGTTCACACACAATGGTTACTGTTAACCTTCTGAGAAAATTGGATATAAACCATATCTCCACCATCCGTAGTATCTTGCTATCAGTTCTTACAGTGCACGACTTACTTTTCTAAGCACGTCCGTAAAATAACATGTGAATATGTTTATTGTCGCATTCAACACAGAAACGTGGTAAATGATAAGGCCACCATTACGCATGAAAGAGAGCTTTTGTAAAACATTTAACTAGCAATATACATCGCCGAGACAAATAAAATATTTTCAAAGTTGTCGTTAACTAACTGGCTGAGATGGCGTTGTAGTAAACTCGTAGTCGGAGTGGCGTTCAAATCCCCACTAGCCATACACATTTTGCTTTACTGTGGTTTTGTCAATTCATTACCAGGATTTCTAGTATTGTTCCTCTGAGACAGCTGCGCCCAGTTTTCTGATCAACTCTTGTTCAGTCCTGACATATGCTCCATCTGTAATCACGTCATGATGCGGCATTAACACCCCTTTCATGTCCATAAATATAGTAACGAACGGGCGAACAGCTGAAATGAAAACTATATGGCGTTCCACCACTAGACCAGTTTATTCACTCAGGCAATGAAGATTAGAAACCCCAGCATTTCCACATCTTCTTCGATAGAGGCTTTCCACTAAATACTGACAAAATTAAAGCAAAAAATGTTACCAATTCCCCTCAAGAGCATTGATCTGTCACAGAGTAGTTGATTATATATATATATATATATATATATATATATATATATATATAATCACACAAATTATTGTAACGTATATTGAACCAATTTCGCAGCAGCAGCGGCTAAAGTAACGTCTATTCAACAAATATCTGTAACGTAGCTACTGGCTATTGCCTATGTTCGACTGTGAAACTGTACTCAATAAGCAACCTGAGCTATCAGTAAACAGAATCTAACCTGCATAACACTGTGTGTGCGTTGTATGAATATCATTTTCACTGTCATTTAAGCCCTCAACACATCGTTACATGAAAAACTTAAAACCAACATTTGGATAAGCTACCTGACTGTGTATTTGAATATGAAAACTTACAGGAACAAATGAACCTGTAGCAATGAGTATCTTAGCTATCTGACTGAGTTTTTGAACAAGAATTTTCAAGTGATGCAGAGTCTGACTTGTGCAACGGAACTTACTGGACTAGAGTACATGACATGTTGTGATGTGACAGTGTCTGTTTTGGCACTAAGTTTTTCACTCGCCTCTTTAGATGACTGACTTTTTCCATGTGGTTTACAGCAATGTGCAGCAGCATGCAGAAACAGCGGTTAAAGCTTGTTGTTACTAAGAATGAATTTAATAAAAAGGAGTTTGCTTGGGTCCTGTTAACTGCTAAATAACTTTTAAGAAGAGATTTCATTAATTAAGCCTATCTAAATCTTCCGAATCATCATGAACAAGTATTAATAATGACAATGACAAATGACATATGTGTCAATAATGGCTGAGTGCCAAATTAACAAATTATTTCAGTTTCAAAATTGCATTAATATTTGGTAACCACAGCATATTATTTATATGTGGAGAATAATTATTATTATTTGGAACATAAGGAAGCTTCTTTCACTGACAAGCAAAACATGGGATTATTGCAAACTCGGACTAATAATCGCGAGCCTAACCCTGCAGCTGCTTTTCCGCTATGCTTGCGAATTTTACCTTGAATTCCATCTTCAAACGTAGCTAAGCCATCTAGATCTCTCCTGGCTATACAAATGAAATCAGGCTTTGAGTGTGGTAAGATCTGATATCACCGACGTGAGGGCAGCGTGACACGTCTTCTGTATACGAGCTCTCGGCCGACACTGCTCTTACACCCTCGCAGACAGACCTCGTCTCACAACAATGCTTTGAATCGCGCTCCCATTTTCGCCCTCAGATTGTTACTATCGATATCTGAGTGCTTACAAAATGCAAAGAATTGCGTTAAGTTGGATGTATTTCTTTATGTAATTTAGAGTTCTGACACCATTCTTACATAGCCTCCCTGTCGCTTCTTTAAGAATTTCAACGGGACTTATGTACAAATAGGACAAAAGGAGCTAAAAATTCTTAATTCAAATATTTAAACAAAATACATAAACATGTAGAAGTCCTACTATTGTTAGAAGGATTGCTCATTATTGGCTCAGTTATCTTGTGACCGTTTTGTGAGCCTTTTAAAATAAGTAATTAGGCACATTTTAGTACATGATAAATTTCAACTCTTAAGTTTAGAAATATAACAAGAAAAACATGTAGAGTGTTATTGTTTTGTAAATAGGGAATGTTCACTGCACGGGGAGTTTTGTGTAGTGTTGTTGTTTTGTAAAAACGGAATTTTCACTGCACAGGGAGTTTTATACTGTTTTGCACTTTGTACACTTGTAGAAATACGAGAGGAGAAGCAACGTCGTAAACTTTGTGTAGAGGTGTATTTAGTGTCTATATCACTAACACCTCAATGTAGAAACGTAGAGTGTAGTATAATCATGCAGCGGTGTGTACAGTGCCTATCTCACTGACACCTTTACTTGGAGATACTACATTTTTGGTGACACAGCGGCTTGTATTGTCAGTGTCCTTTCACTGAGACAGCACTGTGTAATTGTGGCTCTCGAAGGCAAGGGTCAGCATTTTTGACACAGTGGCTTGTATTGTCCATCTCCTTTCACGGAGACAGCACTGTGTGATTGTGGCTGTCGCCCTCGGAGACAGACCTCGTCTCACAACAATGCTTAGAATCGCGCTCCCACATTTCGCCCTCAGATTGGTACTATCGATATCTGACTGCTTACACAATGCAAAGAATAGCGTTAAGTTGGATGTATTGTTTTATGTAATTGAGTGTTCTGACACACTCCCCGCATTATTTATGCAGAGACTAAATTTTGAGTAATTGTAGTGGCCTTTCTGTTTTGGCACACAACCATTGTAGTACAGTGTTTGATGTTTATAATAAATTCTTCTCTTTTTAATAGTAGGTCGCATAGTCTCATTATATAGCTGTCGTCATTCTCTTTTACATGGCATGTCATTTGTTTCTGGAATGTGTGTTTATTAGTAAAAAAAAATGGCTCTGAGCACTATTCGACTTAACTTCTGAGGTCATCAGTCGCCTAGAACTTAGAACTAATTAAACCTAACTAACCTAAGGACATCACACACATCCATGCCCGAGGCAGGATTCGAACCTGCGACCGGAGCGGTCGCTCGGCTCCAGACTGTAGCGCCTAGAACCACACGGGCACTCCGGCCGGCGTTTATTAGTCAGTTGTGAATATTTCTACTATACACGATACATACGTAGGTTGGAACTTAAATAGTGGCAACACTGCTGTGGAGGCACTATGCAATGGAATCTACTATTGTCGCTGATAGCACACCTTATTGACATACCTACCTTACCTCGGAGCAAGTGGACTCGCCCGTCCCACGTCACCGGCGTGCGCACAGTCGAGGGAAACACAGTCACTTGTGAGCGAACGGTCTGACGTAAAGGTGTCACTATGTTTTCGAAACAGGAACAACGGAGTTGGACCAAGATTGAATGTGCCAGAGGTCGTGCAGCACGACAGTGTCATCAAGGTCTTCAAGAGGCGTGCGGAGAATCGGCATTGCCGTACATAACAGTGGCATGTAGAGTGAAAGACTTCAACGAAGGTCGACAAACTGTGGCAGACATTCATCGGACAGGTCGTCCTAGCTTCTCTGAAGAAGAAGTGCATGCTGTTGCCGTGTTAGTGGACAGTGATAGACACCATACGATTCGTGAGCTCACCCACGACCCCGGATTAGTGCATACGACTGTGCTTCGCATCCTGAAGGTACGCCTGGGCATGCCAAAAATTGCATCACGATGGGCTCCGCATGACTTGACGGAAATGCAGAAATGGATGCGTTACGACGCTGCTTAGACGCACTTGGAGCACTATGAGCGCGAAGAAGAGGCTTTCTTACGCCGTATCGTAACACTGGATGAGACATGGGCCACATCATAGAGCCAAAACTGAAACCCCAGTCCAACGAATGGCGTCATTATGGATCGCCACGAAAGCCGAAAGTGCGTAAGAGCCCCAGTATGGTGATAGTTATGGTGATTATCGCGTACGACTGTGATGGTGTTATCGTAACGCATTACGTTCCTCCACACCAGACCGTCAATGCACAGTATTACTGTTCGTTTTTGGAGCATCACCTGTGACCAGCTTTGCGAAAGAAGCGACTACACTTTCTGCATTTTGCATGACAATGCGCGGGCGCATACAGCGCAAGCTGTGGCTGCTCTGTTCGGTCGATGGGACTGGGAAGTACTGTACCATCCACCATACTCCTTGTGACTTTGATCTGATTCCGAAGATGAAGGAACCACTTCGTGGTATTCGCTTCAGAACCGTTTCAGAGATTCGGCAGGCATTAGACCGCTCCATTCGCACCATCAACAGAACAGGCTCTGCAAACGGTATACTACGCCTTCCATATCGCTGGCAACGGGTTCTACACAACGCTGGTAACTACTTTGAAGGACAGTAACAGGTGCAAACATGTAACTCTTTTGCATTGGTTGTGAATAAATAGTTGCCACTATTTAAGTTCCAACCCTCGTATATAAACTTTAATAATATTACTGATATTGGTATTACATGGTTGTTACAGACTTCATTAGACTGGCCATTTTATTGCAATTTATCGTGCTTTTTCTGAACATATAATTTAGTTTTTAGATACACTCAGAACCTCGCCATGTTATCGTGCTCCCTGTTGGCTCTCTGCCGTGTGATGTACTTAATTACATCGTGATATACTAGAAACAGTTGCATAGCGGTCCCAACTCGCCTTAGGGCACACAATATATCTTACTTACATTATGCAGCCATTTCGCTCCAACTCGCCAGCTATATGTCGCACTCACTCCTCAATCATTTTATGTATACAGATAAAATCTGTAGTTCATAGCGTTACAAGACTATGATGAAGACATCCATAATAGAAACACAACTGGTTGGTTGGTTTGGGAGAGGGGACCAAACAGCGAGGTCATCGGTCCCATCGGATTACGGAAGGATGGGGAAGGAAATCAGCAGTGCCCTTTCAAAGGAACCATTCCAGCATTTGCCCGAAGATATTTAGGGAAATCACAGAAACCCTAAATCAGGATGGCCGGACGCGCGTTTTAACCGTCGTTCTCCCGAGTGCGAGTCCAGTGTGCTAACCACTGCGCCACCTCGCTCAGTGAAGAAACACAACTGTCTTCGAATTTCATTGTAATGTCCTTTATTGAGGTAGGAGCTGAATAGTGTCCGAACCCATGCCGTAGTGTATAGATCATGACAGCATCTAAAACAGTATTTGCTTTTACAGCTGCGTTCATTTGTCATTGATCCTAAATTATGGTTTATGCCAAAATCAGGAAATGCACTTCAAGACCATTCGTGAATCTAGAGGTAAAAATACCTTAGTGAGCCCACAACTATTGGTTCGTTGCTAGTACTGATAGTTTTCGATAAATGGAATACTTCACCTGCTTCAAATCTTCGAGTCTGCCCCTAGAAATACTATGTGTATGAAACTTGCACACATTTTTCGAAACTAGTAAATCATATGTCTACTAAGTTTGTTTATAATTGAGCTAGACGTAACAGATTTAGGATATTTTTACGTGGCACGAATTTCCATTGACACCCGCAGTATTAGATTTGTAGGAGCGTCTCCGATCCAAAGTATTAATATTATTACTATATTTATCGTCATTATTTCGATGGAGACATCTAGGACCGCATAAAGTATTATTACATTTAGCAGTGAACTTTGCTTTCTTCGGAGCCCAGATTTCCTTTAAAACTTGTGAGTTGACATGATTATACTCCTCCATCTTCCTATTGGTTGCTCATCTCGATGTAGCCTGGTCGTCACTATGTTCTTACGGAAAAGACCCCAGTTACAGGCGTTTTCGGGTTTGATTTGTAGGAGTTGGAGGTCCTCTTTGGTGTTTCTAAACCAGAGCATTTTGGTTTTGGAGTTAGAATCAAAAAGTAGAAGATATTCTCCGTCAAACCGTCCTCGTCTGTTCGTTCGAGGTGACCGTAAAATCGCACAATTCTTTTGCGGATTTAGTCTGTAATTTTTTTCTCTTTTGCCTTAGACTTGTTTGTTGGATCTTTTGTGGTTGATGCCATTCTTGTAATTGGATCCCATGATTGCTCCAATGATTATGCGCTCTTTTTCCACCAGTTCTTCAAGGAGACCTTTACTTGTATTTAGAGATAGGGTTTTTTGAAAATATTGTTCTTGTGGATTTCAAATTGACTCCGTATTTCTAGATTTCCAGAAGGCTTTTGACACTGTACTACACAAGTGGCTTGTAGTGAAATTGCTTGCTTATGGAAAGTCGTCTCAGTCATATGACTTGGTCGTGATTTCCTGTAACAGAGCCCACAGTTCGTAGTAATTGACGTAAGGCCATTGACTAAAACAGAAGTGATTTCTGGCGTTCCTCAAGGTAGTGTTACAGACCTTCTGCTGTTCCTTATGTATATAAACGATTTAGGAGACAATCTGAGCAGCCGTCTTAGGTTGTCTGTAGATGATGCTGTTGTTTACCGTCTGGTAAAGTCAACAGAAGATCGAAAACAAATGCAAAACTACTTGGTAAGATATTTGTATGGTGCGAAAATTGGCAGTTGACCTTAAATAATGAAAAGTGAGAAGTAAAGAAGAGCAGCAGGTTTTGTACTATCGCGAAATGGGACAGAGAGTGTCACTGACATAATACAGGATTTGGAGTGGACAATATTAAAACGAAGGCGTTTTTCGTTGCTGTGGAATCTTCTCATGAAATTTCAATCACCAAATTGCTGCTCCGAATGGGAATATATATTGTTGTCGCCGACCTACATAGGCAGAAACGATCATCATAATAAAACAAGGGAAATCAGAGCACGTACGAAAAGATATAGGGGTTCGTTTTTTCCGCACGCTTTTCGAGATGAAATTATAGACAATTATTGTGAAGGTAGTTCGATGAACTCTCTTCCAAGCACTTAAGTGTGATTTGGAGAGTATCCATGTAGATGCAGTGCATCTTTGCCCAGTCAGTTTTTCATGATGGTCTCACCCGGTGCATAAAATTGTCTACTCTGCTGATGCCCCCATATTTCGTCCGGAGGTTTTTTTGGGGGAAGGTCATCCTTCATATTAGACATTACTTCTGTTTTTTTAATGATATCTGCAGGCTCTTTTGTTCAGCGGTCTCCTTTAACAGTTTGATTTTAATCTAGACAGTCTACCCTGATTCCATTGAATTTAGTTCCATTTCTCATCGAGTCTGAGTCGATTTCCATCTGCCTCAGTCGCCAGGTCCTCTTGATTTTTTCAAGAACACAGTTGAAAAGCGTCGGATACAGCCCATCGCCTTGTCTGACTCCTGTTTTGATCTAAAACGAATCTGAGAGGCGCCCTAGAAAGTTTACCCTGGAACTTGTACCCGCTGGGGCAGCTCTGATTAAAGCCAGCAGGTTAAGGTCAACCACTGATTCATTTAGAATGTTTAACAAACTTCACGGTCTATTGAATAGCATGATTTCTTTAAGTACACAAAATCTGGCACATACTGTTCAATGTGTGATAATGACATGAGATTATGGATCTGTTCAGCTGCTGAATGACCTTTCCCGAGGCCTCCTTGCGATTCCCCTATCTGATATTCGACTTGGGCTTTTAAGCGCTCCAGGATACCAAGTGAGAGATGTTGTAGGTTACGTGTAGGGTGGATATTCCTCTGTAGTTGTAGGTGTTTTTAGTGGGGTCTTTCCTATAAAATGACATGCACTTTTAAACAGAGCTGAAGAAGTATCAAGCAAGATTGACGAAAGGAAAGTCTTGTGCAGAGCAAACACTACGTCTAAAGAACATAACAGAAATTATGTAAATCGGAAATTTGAAATACGTTATAAATTTTGTAAATTTTAAAAAGGCATATCAATCATTTGACAGAAATGTACTAACAAACATTATAAAGAAGAACAAACATTATAAAGAAAAAACAAAAATACACTACTGGCCATTAAAATTGCTACAACAAGAAGAAATGCAGATTATAAACGGGTATTCATTGGACAAATATATTATACTAGAACTGACATGTGATTACATTTTCACGCAATTTGGGTGCATAGGTCCTGAGAAATCAGTACCCAGAACAACCACCTCTGGCAGAAATAACGGCCCTGATACGCCCGGGCATTTAGTCAAACAGAGCTTGGATGGCGTGTTCAGGTACATCTGCCCATGCAGCTTCAACACGATACCACAGATCATCAAGAGTAGTGACTGGCGTATTGTGACGAGCCAGTTGCTCGGCCACCATTGACCAGACGTTTTCAGTTGGTGAGAGATCTGGAGAATGTGCTGGCCAGGGCAGCACTCGAACGTCTTCTGTATCCAGAAAGGCCCGTACAGGACCTGCAACATGCAGTCGTGCATTATACTGCTGAAATGTAGGGTTTCGCAGGGATCGAATGAAGGATAGAGCCACGGGTCGTAACACATCTGAAATGTAACGTCCACTGTCCAAAGTGCCGTCAATGCGAACAAGAGGTGACCGAGACGTGTAACCAATGGCAACCCATATCATCACGCCGGGTGATACGCCAGTATGGCGATGACGAATACACGCTTCCAATATGCGTTCACCGCGATGTCGCCAAACACGGATGCGACCATCATGATGCTGTAAACAGAACCTGGATTCATCCGAAAAAATGACGTTTTGCCATTCGTGCACCCAGGTTCATCGTCGAGTACACCATAGCAGACGCTCCTGACTGTGATGCAGCGTCAAGGGTAACCGCAGCCATGGTCTCCGAACTGATAGTTCATGCTGCTGTAAACGTCATCGAACTGTTCGTGCAGATGGTTGTTGTCTTGCAAACGTCCCCATCTGTTGACTCAGGGATCGAGACGTGGCTGCACGATCCGTTACAGCCATGCGGGTAAGATGCCTGTCATCACGACTGCTAGTGATTCGATGCCGTTGGGATTCAGCACGGCGTTCCGTATTACCCTCCTGAACCCACTGATTCCATATTCTGCTAACAGTCATTGGATCTTGATCAACGCGAGCAGCAATGGCGCGATACGATAAAACGTAATCGCGATAGGCTACAATTCGACCTTTATCAAAGTCAGAAACGTAGTGGTACGCATTTCTCCTCCTTACACGAGGCATCACAACAACGTTTCACCAGGCAACGCCAGTCAACTGCTGACTCTCATGTCAGCACGTTGTAGGTGTCGCCACCGGCGCCAACCTTGTGTGAATGCTCTGAAAAGCTACTCATTTGCATATCACAGCATCTTCTTCCTGTAAGTTAAATTTCAATCTGTAGCACGTCATCTTCGTGGTGTAGCAATTCTAATGGCCAGTAGTGTAATATCTGTTTTTTTTTTTTTACTTTAACTGTCGAACCACAGTATTGCACTGTTTGAGAAATTTATTTGTTTCATTTTAATATGTCACATACCCAAATCTAGAGCCTTACTGAAAACAAGCACAGTCAGAATGTTCGCTTCATGTCTGTCCATAAAATGTTTGACATCAGTAGTCATTTTGATTAATGCAGTTGCTGTGGTATGTTGTTTCCAGAAGCCCAGTTGATATTTATCAGGCATGTTAGAAGTTATAGATGGTCCGCCAGCTGTTCATGAACAATATACTCCAACGCTTTAGATACTGCAGGTAATAAACTGCTATAGCGGCCTGGCGTTTTTGGGTGATCGTTATTGGGTGCTGGTGGAATTCACCTTTGTTTCCACTTAGTGGAATATGTACCACTAACGAGTGTTGTTGGAAGAAGAAGAAGAAGAAGAAGAAGAAGAAGAATAAGAAGAAGAAGTAGACCAAGAAATAAGGTGTAAGGAGCGAAAAAAATTTACTCACGAAAATTTGATGGAAGATTTGAGGTTCAACAAGGCAAATTATTACATGTTCTTACACGATGATGGTCCAACTTTTGATTTATTACTAGAAATGGTCGCAAAAATGATTAGGATACATAACACAACAATGAGATATGCAGTCCCAAAAATTCAGCGCTTATCTGTTACGCCACGATACGCAGCTAGTGGCAAATCTTTCAGAAAACATGAAGATTACCAGTGCGATTTATCTCAAACAATTGATACCAAAGTTATGGAGGCGTACAATGCACTCAGGAATTACATTTATGTAAGCGCTGTATCGACAAATGTCTTTGCCATTATCTGTATTTTTGCTCTGAAGATATTTTGGTCAGTCCACAGCCCAAGCTTTTGGGATCCTGTAATATTCACATTCGACTTTCTTTAAGCGAACACATGCCAAATTCAATAGCTCCGTTTGTGATACGTATTTTCCTCTCCTTCCTGTCAGGAGAATTGAATTTTCCTGCACTGCTGGCTTCATGGCTTATCGGAGTGACCTAAGACAAAGTTAGTTAACAATTAGAGGAAGGCGGAACAGAAAGCCTAAATGAGATAATTTCTCTTATATGTTACAGTTTCCTGATACACCAGAGATATGACAACCATAAGCCTAGGAATTTGAGGTAGAGTAGAACATGCGGTACGTTCTCAGCGTTATAGATGGGAAACTAGCTGCTGTCAAGAAACGACCCTATTCTTAATGGTGGATGTAGGGAAGGATGGCCATGTATCGGATGGTGATATTCTTTATGACTCCGAATTAAGAATCTTTTTAGACGTAACACCGTGAAAGGCATTGCAAAAGTCCTACCATAAAGTAATACTTCTGTGCCATTTGTGATTGTGGGGATTGATGTGTTTGTAATCTAACATGATTTACTGAAACCTTATAGTCATACAGGACTGACAACGAAACAAAAGATTTCCAACTAACATGTTAGTCGTGTACGTCTGACTGTGGAAAACGCTTACGGAATTTTCAATTCAAAATTTGGTGTGTTTCAAAATCTTATTTATCTGGTTCCTGAGATATTTTGTTATTACACAATTATTTAAGGTGGGGGAAGTCTGTAACTTACTGCTATAAATGGTAGACCGACAGCAGAAAAGAGAAATATGTACAGTTCTAGGCTCATAGATATAAGAAAATACACTGGCTGCTACCTCGACGCTCAAGAAATCCTCGCGAAAGCAGCCAAAAATGTTAATATTACTTGTACAAATTATGTAAACAGTGTAACACTTGATATACTGCTTCAGTATCGGGCGCAATTCACACTGAGGCAGTACAATAAGCGGTGCGACGCAGGAGCAACCCGCATCGGCAGAGCGCATAGAAGCGTAGTTAACAAGACGGAACGCTGGTCGCTCCAAGCAGCTTGAATCATACGATGCATGGCGAGGGAATTTTCAGATCTCCAATGCGCCTAAGAAAACAGTTTTATGTAGATGAAGCAAAGCTATATCCGTCTCTATAGTTAGTTTCTCAGTAAAACTTTTACTTTTCGCGTGAAAAATAAAAAAAAACGCTATTTTGGGATTTGCGAGTGTTCTCTGTTATGCAGTCTTTCTCATTCGATTTTGAGGAAATTATTCGATAAGAAATGATTTTTTTGCGTCTTACAGTCTAACATCACAGCTTGATAACGAACCGATTTTCTTTTTATTATTGCCCATACTTATTGTGAGACTTCGCAAATAAATAGTTGAAGAAGAGCGATACCGCTTTCCACTCTCAAGAAAATAAGTGAGGTACACTGGGTGTTGTCTGCGACGAGTTGGTAGCTGCGGCGCCGCACACGACGCTTTTGCTGTCTGGTATGGCCTGCTACGCGGAGTGCGGATCTCCGTGTTTCTCTTTTTCCTGTGCTGCCGAGGCAACCTGAACCTGGAAATAAAAAACTTATTGGCATGGAGAGATACCGGCAGTCATTATCTGATGATGCTGGCTGGATGTTTTATCACGCTATATGCTCCCTGATTTCAGGAAACTGTGACAGGCGTAGAAGAGATCTAAAACCCAAATACTTCTGAATGAGCAGTTGGACGAAGCCGAGAAGGACAAGTCGGATTTTTCTTATCACCATGGTCTTCTTCCGTTTCTTCAAATACTTTTTCTACTCCTGCGCAAAGTTCATCGATGGTGACTGATCTCACTTCAAATCCAGCATCATTTCTTCTGAGTACTCTTCAAACTGACTCATATAGTGCTTTGTGAAATTGAGCAGTTGTAGAAACATTGTCCTACGTTTACTAATTTGTCACCATTATTACTTTATACATGCACTCAAACGAATAAAGTACTATACTAGGAGCCGGCCGGTGTTGCCGAGCGGTTCTAGGCGCTTCAGTCTGGTACCGCGCGACCGCTACGGTCGCAGGTTCGAATCCTGCCTCGGGCATGGATATGTGTGATGTCCTTAGGTTAGTTCAGTTTAAGTAGTTCTAAGTTCTAGGGGACTGATGACCTCAGATGTTAAGTCCCATAGTGCTCAGCGCCATTTGAACCATTTTACTATACTAGGTGGTCATACAAAAATTAACTTTTCATAGTGGCACTGTAACATCATTCACACTTTAACCAACTTAACTTAGTGTAATAAGTGGCTCCTCAACGGGAGAAGTAGCAAGTCGAAAGTTCTTATCCTGCTTTGACAGAATAACTGATACTCGTTGCTCCCAAAAGCAGAAACTGTCTGGTCTTATTCTGTATAATTCGTAAAATTTTTCGTGTTGAGAGACCTCACGAGAAACCACAGCCGAAGTATGTTTGATATTTGTGGCACTGTACGAGTATACTCAGTACTTCCTTTTCTTTTTCGGTTTTTTGTCCTTTAAGAAGGTAACCCTCTTTGAAAATTTCAAAAAAATGATTTTTTTTCTTAAAATGTCCTCTGGGGTGTCTACTCATCTGTAGTGTTCCTCGAAAGTCCATCAGAAACTTCGTTATCGAGTTAAAAGGTGATTTGTGAAAAAGTGTGTCCGAAAACCATTCACAACATGTAATTTCAACGACAGCCTAACAGGCGTTATGGAAATGAAGAACGCCTTCGAACCTGTGATCTGACCAACCTGTTACAGCTTCTGCACAAAGTGCACGAAAAGCGATCGAGCGATCAGAGCAGCGGATGACAAGCTGCCACAGGGCTACTATGGCCACGAAGAAGACGGAGGAGGACCTCCGTTTCTATCTGAAACGGTTGCTGTATGGTCAGGAGGTCACTGACTACAGGTATGTTTAATTTAATCGCAAAAAATGTAACACAAAACTTCAAACGCGATTTTGTCGACACGGTATCTTTCAGAGTGTCGAGAAACATAACTGGAGAACGGTGCATACGCTTTTGATCGGAATTTAATGCCGGTATTCTAAATTGAATCCTCGAGAACGGTGCATACGATTTTGATCGCAATTTAATGCCGGTGCTCTAAATTGAATTCTCTACGGGCCTACGTAGCCGTTATGTGATATCTTCAAAAGCCTATTTTCAGTTCTCGCTTTTGTCCCAATTTCGTGGGCGAAGAAATTGACATTTGTTTCAACATTTTGTTAGAACTTAATGTTTTTCAATTAGCCTATCAGACTAACAGAAAGTATATATAAATGATATGTAAAATTGTTACAGGTTCAATAGGAGGGCACAGGATTCCCCGCTGATGACCTATGCTTCTGCTGCAGGGAGTCCTTTCACCTTGCGCAGAGGTTGCAGGGGGCACCCGATGTGGACACAAAAATGATTTCTTATAGACAAAAGTGTATATCATCAGATTTAGCATTATTTTTTTTTTAAAAAATCACGAAAGTCGCCCATTTTTCAAGCGTTGAGAGAGAACTACCCACAGTAACACCCTCTTAAGAGGAGCTCATGAGCCGGCCGGAGTGGCCGAGCGGTTCTAGGCGCGTCAGTCTGGAACCGCGCGACCGCTACGGTCGCAGGTTCAAATCCTGCCTCGGGCATGGTTGTGTGTGATGTCCTTAGGGTAGTTAGGTTTAAGTAGTTCTAAGTTCTAGGAGACTGATGATCTCAGCTGTTAAGTCCCATAGTGCTCAGAGCCATTTGAGCCAAGAACTCATGATTGGAACTGTGGTGCAAATTTCTCGACCTCCGCTATCGGGTGGAGAAATGTAGGGTCCCCCTGAATAGGTCAGGCGTGCACTACACGCCGGAAGCGGCTACAAGGGTAGCGGAGTACGTGTGGAGTGCACATGGGGGTTTTTTAGGTTAGAGAATCCCCTCCCTAGGCCCGACAAGACGCCTCCTGAGACGCGGCAAGGTAGGAGTAGGCAAAATGCAACAGGGAATAACAGATTGGAATGTATACCGCAGGAACAGGCTGAACAGTGAAGGGGGAGGCGTGTTTATAGCGATAAGAAGTGCAATAGTATCGAAGGAAATTGACGGAGATCCGAAATGTGAAATGATTTGGGTGAAGGTCACGGTTAAAGCAGGCTCAGACATGGTAATTGGATGTCTCTATAGGCCCCCTGGCTCAGCATCTGTTGTGGCTGAGCACCTGAAGGATAATTTGGAAAATATTTCGAGTAGATTTCCCTACCATGTTATAGTTCTGGGTGGAGATTTTAATTTGCCGGATATAGACTGGGAGACTCAAACGTTCATAACGGGTGGCAGGGACAAAGAATCCAGTGAAATTTTTTAAAGTGCTTTATCTGAAAACTACCTTGGGCAATTAAACAGAGAACCGACTCGTGGCGATAACATATTAGACCTTCTGGTGACAAACAGACCCGAACTATTTGAAAAAGTTAACGCAGAACAGGGAATCTGCGATCATAAAGCGGTTACGGCATCGATGATTTCAGCCGTAAATAGGAATATTAAAAAGGGTAGGAAGATTTTTCTGTTTAGAAAAAGTGACAAAAAGCAGATTTCAGAGTACCTGTTGGCTCAACACAAAAGTTTTGTCTCAAGTACAGATAGTGTTGAGGATCAGTGGACAAAGTTCAAAACCGTCGTACATTATGCGTTAGATGAGTATGTGCCAAGCAAGATCGTAAGAGATGGAAAAGAGCCACCGTGGTACAACAACCGAGTTAGAAAACTGCTGCGGAAGCAAAGGGAACTTCACAGCAAACATAAACATAGCCAAAGCCTTGCAGACAAACAAAAATTACGCGAAGCGAAATGTAGTGTGAGGAGGGCTATGCGAGAGGCGTTCAATGAATTCGAAAGTAAAGTTCTATGTACTGACTTGGCAGAAAATCCTAAGAAATTTTGGTCTTATGTCAAAGCGGTAGGTGGATCAAAACAAAATGTCCAGACACTCTGTAACCAAAATGGTACTGAAACAGAGGATGACAGACTAAAGGCCGAAATACTAAATGTCTTTTTCCAAAGCTGTTTCACAGAGGAAGATTGCAGTGTAGTTCCTTCTCTAGATTGTCGCACAGATGACAAAATGGTACGTATCGAAATAGAGGACAGAGGAATAGAAAAACAATTAAAATCGCTCAAAAGAGGAAAGGCCGCTGGACCTGATGGGATACCAGGTCAGTTTTACAGAGTACGCGAAGGACCTTACCCCCCTTCATGCAGCGGTGTACCGTAGGTCTCTAGAAGAGCGTAGCGTTCCAAAGGATTGGAAAAGGGCACAGGTCATCCCCGTTTTCAAGAAGGGACGTCGAACAGATGTGCAGAACTATAGACCTATATCTCTAACGTCGATCAGTTGTAGAATTTTGGAACACGTATTATGTTCGAGTATAATGACTTTTCTGGAGACTAGAAATCTACTCTGTAGGAATCAGCATGGGTTTCGAAAAAGACGATCGTGTGAAACCCAGCTCGCGCTAGTCGTCCACGAGACTCAGAGGGCCATAGACACGGGTTCACAGGTAGATGCCGTGTTTCTTGACTTCCGCAAGGCGTTCGATACAGTTCCCCACAGTCGTTTAATGAACAAAGTAAGAGCATATGGACTATCAGACCAATTGTGTGATTGGATTGAGGAATTCCTAGATAACAGGACGCAGCATGTTATTCTCAATGGAGAGAAGTCTTCCGAAGTAAGAGTGATTTCAGGTGTGCCGCAGGGGAGTGTCATAGGACCGTTGCTGTTCACAATATACATATATGACCTGGTGGATGACATCGGAAGTTCGCTGAGGCTTTTTGCAGATGATGCTGTGGTGTATCGAGAGGTTGTAACAATGGAAAATTGTATTGAAATGCAGGAGGATCTGCAGCGAATTGACGCATGGTGCAGGGAATGGCAATTGAATCTCAATGTAGACAAGTGTAATGTGCTGCGAATACACAGAAAGATAGATCCTTTATCATTTAGCTACAAAATAGCAGGTCAGCAACTGGAAGCAGTTAATACCATAAATTATCTGGGTGTACGCATTAGGAGTGATTTAAAATGGAATGATCATATAATGTTGATGGTCGGTAAAGCAGATGCCAGACTGAGATTCATTGGAAGAATCCTAAGCAAATGCAATCCGAAAACAAAGGAAGTAGGGTACAGTACGCTTGTTCGCCCACTGCTTGAATACTGCTCAGCAGTGTGGGATCCGTACCAGATAGGGTTGATACAAGACATAGAGACGATCCAACGGAGAGCAGGGCGCTTCGTTACAGGATCATTTAGTAATCGCGAAAGCGTTACGGAGATGATAGATAAACTCCAGTGGAAGACTCTGCAGGAGAGACGCTCAGTAGCTCGGTACGGGCTTTTGTCAAAGTTTCGAGAACATACCTTCACCCAAGAGTCAAACAGTATATTGCTCCCTCCTACGTATATCACGCGAAGAGACCATGAGGATAAAATCAGAGAGATTAGAGCCCACACAGAGGCATACCGACAATCCTTCTTTCCACGAACAATATGAGACTGGAATAGAAGGGAGAACCGATAGAGGTACTGAATGTACCCTCCGCCACACACCGTCAGGTGGCTTGCGGAGTATGGATGTAGATGTAGATGTAGATGAACTAAAACAGAAACGTGATTCGTCCTGTGTTGTTGCTTGTCGTACTGTGAGTCGCACTGTGTGTATGTGTGTGTGTGTGTTTGTGTGTCTGCGTGTGTGTGTGTGTGTTCAAGTCAAGCGTTCGAAAGGTATGAAAACAAACTTTTTTTCCCTTTATTGAGTTTCGATTCCCCCCGAAAGGAGCGGGCTGGCAGCAGCTTAGTATGCCGCTCTTCAGCCTACATAATTTGTTTTAAAAAGATGAAGATAACAAATAATAAAAACAGGCGATAAAATCAGAGACTTAAATGGTAACATGGCGGAAAATCGTGGAATTTAAAACATAGAACAAAGGGATGATGATGCGAATAAAATACTTATGAGGCAGACAGGTAAAATAATAGACAGACAATTAAAAAACACGGCGACAGTCTGGTTTCTGTTCGCAAGAGACATAAAATTCACACCCAGCGACAGCATGATTTCTGCTCGCAACACTTTGGAAAGACGAACAACACTGAACATTCACTTGAACACTGCACTAAAAAGTTGGCAAATATGACATACCACAGCCGAGGGCAGACCGGGGGGAACCTGGACAGATGATAGGAAGACAAATCATATTAAGTAGTCTGCGATACATACCCATTGCGGTTGTACAATCCCATGGATCACTCACAAAAATTTCATCTCTGAGACCTTGGTAACGGGTACCAGTGAACTGACGGTCAGTCCTCTGCTCACGTCCTTGTAGTACGACTTCCAAGGCTGCTACGGCTGCAGGACAGCTAGACCAGCACGTCAAATCCGAATCACATTCCTCTTGCTCCGTTCTCAAGGTACTGCTGCTTTCTCGAGTTACGGAGGCTGTCCACTAGGTGGCAATGGTATCGTGTTCACAACTTAACTTTAATTCATCATAATTCAGACAATTTGTAAGAAATATTTACAAATTAAATATAAAACCTTCCTCGTGTATTAGTTTACCTATTATTCAAAACCAGATCAAAATCCCTACTGCAGATCCTGATATATATATATATATATATATATATATATATATATATATATATATATATATATATAAGAATCACTACGATCAAAACAGGCTCTACAAACACTTCAAGAAGATAACAGTAGTACACAAAGGAGTCAGAAGGAGTCAGATACATGAGTACACATATATTAAGCAACCTATCAGAGCACATAAATGTCCTGTACATAATGTGGTGAGGTTTAAGACTGAATTAAACAACTTTATTTTGGGCGAGTCCTTCTACTCCACTGAAGAGTATCTTCTCAAAAACTGTCAAAATTTAATGTTTTTGGTAAGTTTATAATTATAATTAGCGTTGTAATACAGTAACTTAAAGTCATTTCACTGTATGTCCTTCCCGATAGCTGAGTGGACGCCGGCACGGTAGCTCAGCGTGTTCGGTCAGAGGGTTAGCTGCCCTCTGTAATAAAAAAAAACTGAGTGAACGGATCAACGAAGAACTTAAACGGGTGTCATCGGACGTCCGCCCCGAACAAATTCAACGAACAATATAGAACAAAATGAGATCTAAATTAAAAAAAAGTGGTCAGCGTGACGGATTGCCGCCCTACGGGTCCGGGTTCGATTCCTGGCTGGGTCGGAGATTTCCTCCGCTCAGGGACTGGGTGTTGTGTTGTCTTCATCATCATTTCATCCCCATTCCGGCCCGCAGGTCGCCCAATGTGGCGTCGAATGTAATAAGACCCGCACCAAGGCGGCCGGACCTGCCCCGCAAGGGGCCTCCCGGCCAATGACGCCAAACGTTCATTTCCATTTCACTGTATGGCACTTAAATGAAAATCTTTGCCTTCATTCCATATCCCAGCGGCCACTCACCAAGAGATCTATACAATTAGTCAGACGTAATGTAATTTAGAGTAGATTGAACTACTTCGTCCTCTCTGCAACACTTTTCTATAAACCTTTGCTTGTTCTCATTTCCTTCATGTAATTCGTCCTCAAATATTTTAACTGTTTAATTAGACCTTGCGACGGAGCTTTATAGAAACTCCCATTACATTTATTTAAGAACAAATGATGAACAAGATTTATTTTTGTTTGTTTTTGTAACCGTCAGCCTTGATTTTCGATAATTTTGGTCTTATACAGCCCCGCAGTTCCGTGCATTTGATGATGAAAGCTTTTTCTTCACTTCTTTTCAAAAAAATTATTTAGTAGTAATAGATTTTTAGTCAAAATAACAGAAGCCTGAAAATACAGAAAGAAAACGATCTGCTGGCATGCTCAAAAGAAAACCACCAATTTGACCTCATATTTTAAGGAGAAAAACACACTAGCAAGATAAACCTAACCTAACATTATGTGATCAAAAGTATCCGGACACCTCCAAAAACATACGTCTTTCATATTAGGTGCATTGTGCTGCCACCTACTGTCAGGTACTCCATATCAGCAATCTCAGTAGTCATTAGACACCGTGAGAGAGCAGAGTGGGTCACTCCTCGGAACCCACGGACTTCGAACGTGGTCAGGTGATTGCGTGTCACTTGTGTCATACGTCTGTACTCGAGATTGCCACACTCCTAAACATCCCTAGGTCCACTGTTTCCGTTGTGACAGTGAAGTGGAAACGTGAAGGGACACGTGCAGCACAAAAGCGTACAGGCCGACCTCGTCTGTTGACTGACAGAGACCGCTCACAGTTGAAGAGGGTCGTAATGTGTAATAGGCAGACATCTATCCAGACCATCACACAGGAATTCCAAACTGCATCAGGATCCACTGTAAGTACTATGATAGTTAGGCGGGACGTGAGAATACTTGGATTTCATGGTCGAACGGTTGCTCATAAGCCAAACATCACGCCGATAAATGCCGAACGATACCATTCTTGGTGTAAGGAGCTTAAACATTGGACGACTGATCAGTGGAAAAACGTTGTGTGGATTGACGAATCACGGTACACAATGTGGCGATCCGATGGTAGGGTGTGGGTATGGCGAATGCCTGGTGAACGTCATCTGCCAGCGTGTGTAGTGCCAACAGTAAAATTCGGAGGTGGTGGTGTTATGGTGTGGTCGTGTATTTCATGGAGAGGGCTTGCACCTCTTGTTGTTTTGCGATGCACTATCACAGCACAGGCCTAAATTGATGTGTTAAGCAAGCACCTTCTTGCTTCCCACTGCTGAAGAGCAATTCGGGGATGGCGATTGCATCTTTCAACATGATCGAGCACCTGTTCATGATGCACGGCCTTTGACGGAGTGGTTACACGATAACGACATCCCTGTAATGGACTGTCCTGCAAAGAGTCCTGACCTGTATCCTATAAAACACATTTGGGATGTTTTGGAACGCCGACTTCGTGCCAGGCCTCACCGACCGACATCGATAACTCTCCTCAGTGCAGCACTCCGTGAAGAATGGTCTGCCATTCACCATGAAACCTTCCAGCACCTGAATGAACGTACACCTGCGAGAGTGGATGCTGTCATCAAGACTAAGGGTGGGCCAACACCATACTGAATTACAGCATTACCGATGGAGGGCGCCACGAACTTGTAAGTCATTTTCAGCCAGGTGCACGGATAATTTCGATCGCATAGTGTATCACCCCCACTAAACGATTCCATACGAAAATTTAGCCATCAGCATCTACATCATTACTTTCCAATTGACAATTAAGTGCCTGGAAGAGTGTTCATCGAACCGCCTTCAAGATACTTCTCTACCGCTCCACTCCTGAACAGCGCGGGAAAAAAAACGAACACCTATATCCTTCCCTGCGAGCGCTAATTTCTCTTTCTTTATTATGATGATCATTTCTCCCTATGTAGGTGGCCGCCAGCAAAATATTTTCACACTCTGAGGAGAAATTTGGTGATCGAAATTTCATGAGAAGGTACAGCCGCACAAAAACCACCTTTGTTTTCATGACTGCCATCCCAATTCGTGTACCATATCCCTGGTACTCTCTCCTTTATTTCGCGATAATACAAAACGAGCCGCCCTTCTTGAACTTTTTCGATGTCCTCCGTCAATCCTATCTTATGTGGATCCCACACCGCATAACTACTTCAGAAGAGGGTGGAGAATCGCAGTGTAAGCAGTCACTTTAGTAGTCCCGTTACATTTTGTAAGTGTTCTGTTAATAAATAACCGTCTTTGGTTTGCTTTCCCCACAACATTATCTAAGTGATTGTTCCAGTTTAAGTTGTATGCAATTGCAATTCCTTAGGACTTAGCTGAGTTTACAGCCTTTAGACATACTGTATGTGAGTTATCGTGAACTGAAATTTAGCAGATTCTTTTTAGTGCTCATGTGGATGACGTCACACCTTTCACGATTTACAGTCAATTTCCAGTTTTTACACCATTTTGCAACTCGTTTCTGTCAGATGATAACTTTACATGACGGTAAATAACAGCATCATCTGTAAACAATCTAAGAGGACTGCCTAGACTGTCTCCTAAATCGTTTATGGATATCAGGAAGAACATAACGACTATAACACTTCGTTAGGGAAAGTCAGATATAACTTTTGTTTTACTCGATGACTTTCCGTCAGTTAGTGTGAACTGTGAGCTTTCTGACAAGAAGTTACAAGTCCCATCACACAACTGAGACGATACTCCATAGGCATGCAATTTTTAGAAGTCGCTTGTGAGGAACGATGTCAAAAGCGTTTTGGAAATCTTAAAATATGGAATCCCTTTGACGTCCCCTGTCGATATCATTCATTATTTCCTGAGACTAAAGAGCTGGTTGTGTTTCATAAGAACGACATTTTCTGAATCTGTGTTAGCTGTTTGTCAATAAATCGTTTTCTTCGAGGTGATTCATAATGTTAGAGCACAGTATATTTTTCAAAATCCTACTGCAAACCGGTGTTAGCGATATGGGTCTGTAATTCAGTGGATTACTGCTACTTCCTTCCTTGGATATTGGTGTGACTTGTGCTACTTTACTTTCCATTCTTTGGGCACGGATTTTTATACGTATGAGTGTTTTTACTTGATTGCTAAGTATGGAGCTATTGTATCAACATAATCTGAAAGGATCCTGGCTGGTATACACACTGGACTGGAAGACTAACCTTCTTAAATGTTTTAAGCTGCTTCGCTACACCGAGGATACCTAGTTCTCAGTTACTCATGTTGGCAGTCGTTCTTGATTCGAATTCTGGAATATTTCGAACAAACGTGTTTAGTAACTCTACTTTAGTGGTACTGTCACCAATAAAATCAACATTGTTACCGCAAGGTGAACGTATTGATTGCATCATGTCACTCGGTATACTTTTAATACGACCAGAATCCCTTTGGGTTTTCCGCCAGATTTCGAGACAGAGTTTCTTTATGGAAACTATTAAAATCACCTCGTATTGAAGTTCGCGTTAAATTTAGAGCTTCTGTAAAACTTCGGCAATCTTGGGGATTTTGAATTCTTTTAAATTTGGCGTACTTGTTTCGTTACTTCCCCAGTAGTGTTCTGACCTGTTTTGTGTACCATGTGTGATCAGTACTATATCTTATCAATTTATCTGGTATATATATCTCAATTGGATTTGATACGATTTCTCTGAATTCAGACAGCATCTAGTCTACGCTTACATTGTCAGATTGGGAGGAGTGGAGACTGTCACATAGGAAGGAAGGTGTCAAGCGAATTCTCATCTGCTTTTTTAAATAAATTTATTTTGCCATCACGCTTTCCACATTACGTGATCTCAGTATCCACATATGTAAACTTATTCTTTCAGTATGCATTACGTATGACGACCTTCTATTCTGGGATACTTTGCATCATTCTTCCAGTGGACTGTACAACAAACGATCCTCCTAACACAAACTATGATGAAGTGTCCTGCCGTTTGGCAGTTGTACACTAATCAGATGTGTGTAATTCGTTAGCAGGAGACTTACTGAGTAAAAATTAGTCTTTTTATTGTAGTATTTTTAGTAATGGATTTTTCAGTATAATAATGAATTCTTGTGCTGTGTTTGGCTGCACTCAAAAATATGCAAAAGTGAGTAATATTTCATTGCACAAGTAACGTTTTCCTGAAACTCAAAAATGTTCGAAGATATTTTTCGAGATCAGATCAATGACTTATTCAATAAAGCTAAGGAATAATATCATTAGTGAAGAGATGCGAGAGGTTTTCTACGTTCATTTGTGTAGAAATACTACGACTTTCACATTAACGGTCGTTGTTTAGTATACCTGTTTCTGACGAATATGTGCGGACTTTTATGAAAGGAATTGAGTGTACACAGTGCAACTTCTGGCAGCATGAAAAACGTGCAGGAGTCAACCTTAAGTTCAAATGGCTCTGAGCACTATGCGACTTAACTTCTGAGGTCATCAGTCGCCTAGAACTTAGAACTAATTAAACCTAACTAACCTAAGGACATCACACACATCCATGCCCGAGGCAGGATTCGAACCTGCGACCGTAGCGGTCGCTCGGCTCCAGACTGTAGCGCCTAGAACCGCACGGCCACTCCGGCCGGCAACCTTAAGTACCTGGATGACACAACGACCTGGCGATGTGCCTTGTGCATGGTGGAAACCGAACATGGATACAAATTAGACTTAGAACTGAAAAGTAAAATAATTAAATACTTTCAAAAACAGCTGAGAGTTCAAAACAGTTTAGTATCAAAACAACGAGCGCTTATCGAGTACTGGTATGAGTGATGACCCGCTGGTGACATCAGATTTGAATTAAACTAACTCTTAAAACGACGAATCTGATTTTGTGTTTCCTAAAAAAATACGGCAAAGTCAAATCCCACGAACATGACAGTATCTCACTTTCAAATAAAGTTGAAGTGCTCGACATTGTTGAAAACAGTGAAAGTGCTGTTCCAAAAATGTATGTGTTGTTGATCAAAAATATAATGGAATGCAATCTAAAAGCGATAAGAACCGTGAACAGAGGAATAAAGTAATTGTTATGGCTGACGGTCGTGGTAGTGGATTTGCTCGTCTTCTCAATTAACAGCCCGCAGTAAATGCAAGTGCGTTCGTAAGACCTGGCGCATCTGTGTCCGAAGTATGTAAACACGCATGATAAGTTTGTCCTCAGAAGATTATATTGCGCTTTGCGGAGGGTCGAATGACGTAAGCAAAAATGCAACTAGCAAAGCAAAACTGAAATTAAAAAAGTGCTTAGGACAGCTGACGCACAAAAATGTTTCGTGCTGAATATCCCACGCCGATACGACTTACCACCGTGGTCGTAAGTAAACAAGGAAATTATTGCCGCCAATGAACAAATATCACTATTACGTAAACATTTCAAAACTGTAAAAATCCTGGATTTTAGTAACATCGGCAACAGATTCCACACATCACATAGGTTACACCTTAATGGCCTAGGGAAAAAACTGCGCATAAAAAATATAAACGATAATACCAACAACAGCAACCAAATACCCAAAAGCTAACTCATCTTAAAGTGGCACTACCTCAGCACAGCTGAGACAACACTCAACGCCACCACTACCAGCAACGCCAGCAGAAAACACACTTCATCTGACACGCACTAGGAAGGAATCTCAGCGTTTTTTATGGTGAGCCACACAAGGGAAGCGCAGCGTAAGTCATCTGATGCATTTCACATGGGACAGCCAGATGACGGTAGTCAAGAATTTTGTGTGTCTCATCAGCCAGACAACCATGCAAGACGTGCGTTTTTCTTGCGTGTTCACGTACAGTCACTTAAAAATAAACTTCCAGAAATGGAATAGTCGTTGGAAGAACTAAATTGCGATGTTTTGCTTCTAAATAAACACTGGGTTAGTTCATAGCGAACTTGCATTAAGTGTACCTTCCCGATACAATTAGCAACATGTTATTGTAGAACAAATTTGAAGCATGGTGGTGGTTCAATCTTTATCAGAGAAACAAATAATTTAGACTATGAAGTGATATATGTAGGTTTTCTATGTATAGAAGTAGTTTTTTAAAGTTTCATCAACAGTGATACCAAGTCAGAAACTAATAAATGTATCAGTGTACCACTCCCCTAGTAATAACAAAGAATTATTCATAGAGGAAATCTCGAAAAATTGATAATAACATTCTTAACATAAAAAATTGCAGCGTTCTGATATTTGGTGATATTAACATAGACGTTAGGTATAAGACCAAACATGTGAAGCAACTATTAGGCATATTAAGCTCATTAAACTCTACTGTCTAAATGACAAACGCACCAGGCTCTGTGCATGTTTAGAATATATAAGCTGCATATTGAGTCAAATAAAACCGAATTTGGTACTATAAACCTCGGGATATCCGATCATGCAGGGCTATGGCTTAGGCACCCCCTAAACAACAAAACAGACAGTTCTTCCACTGAACTAGGAAGAGTAATCAGACCAAACAACGAACATAAATCGAATCAGCTAAAAACCAACCTTAATCACATAAACTGGGATACAGTACTCATTAATGGTATTTCTGTCAATGATTCAACACAGGAACCTTTAGAATTATTAGCACAAAACCTTGACTCATGTTGTCCCAAATATCTCAAAAAACACACAAAGCAGAACTGGAGTAATAAATCGTAAGAAATTAGAAACTGGCACACGCCACACCTGAGCACACTTAGAGAAGAAATGATAGTGCACTGGGGCATGGATGCGTGTGATGTCCTTAGGTTAGTTTGGTTTAAGTAGTTCTAAGTTCTAGGGGACTGATGACATCAGATGTTAAGTCCCATAGTGCTCAGAGCCATTTGAACCATTTTTTTGATAGTGCACTATGACAGACTGCAATAGTAACAAGCCGAAAAGGAAACTTACACAGCAGTGAGAACAGCCAAATGCTAATGAAGGAATCTTCCAAGCCGGCCGGTGTGGCCGTGCGGTTCTAGGCGCTTCAGTCTGGAACCGCGTGACCGCTACGGTCGCAGGTTCGAATCCTGCCTCGGGCATGGATGTGTGTGATGTCCTTAGGTTAGTTAGGTTTAAGCAGTTCTAAGTTCTAGGGGACTGATGACCACAGATTTTAAGTCCCATAGTGCTCAGAGCCATTTGAACCATTTTTTGAATCTTCCAAGATTTCCTAAAAATTGCTATTGTAACGCCTATCCATAAGACGGGTGATAAAGCATCTCCTAATAACTATCGTCCCAACTCACTCATACCAATCATATCAGAAGTTGTAGAATATTGCATGCACAAACAGATAAACCGACACTTCGAGCAAAATAATCTACTTAGCTCCTCACAATATGATTTCAGACATCACCTTTCCACAGTCAAAGCAGTTGGAACTATAATCGCAAAAATATACGGTTCTTTTCAGACTAAGGAAACAACCTGTGCGACTCTTCTAGATTTAAGGAAAGCTTTTGATACTGCCTCCCATAGTGTACTTATCAAAAAACTCGAGTACTACGGAGTTAGAGAGAGTGCTATTCACCTTATTGAGTCATACCCAAACAACAGATAGCAGATATTAACTGTAAGCAACCAAAGGTCAGATTCATTACATGTTACAAAAGACGTTCCAAAAGGCTCAGTCCTGGGGCTATTCCTGGTTGGTTGGGTGATTTGTAGGAGGGACCAGCCAGCGAGGTCATCGGTCCAATCGGATTAGAGAAGGAAGTGGGCCGTGCCTTTTCAAAGGAACCATCCCGGCATTTACCTGAAGCGATTTAGGGAAATCATGGAAAACCTAAATCAGGATGGCCGGAGGTGGATTTGAACAGTCATCCTCCCGAATGCGAGTCCAGTGTGCTAACCCCTGCGCCACGTCGCTCGGTGTCTGTTCCTGTTTATTGCATATATAAACGACTTGCTCTCAATCTTGCTGTGTCAGGGAGTATTGTACGTAGATAATACAACTCTGATCACACTCGTTGACGATCTAGAGGAGCTGCGACATAGTGTAAATATAGTGGTAGAACGACGTACTAACTGGTTCCAGGCAAATTGTTTACAGATTAATAACATTAAAACTGAAGACATTGTTTTCAATTTAAGTGTCTCCAACGAAGATCGCAAAAAGGTTTCCATGTTGATAAGAAGCTCAGCTGGGCTGGTCACACAGAGAAACTGTGCTCAAAACTTTCTCGAGTGAGTTATCTGCTGTACAAACTGAGGAATAATGTAAGCAAAATCCTAACAGTATACGCATATTTTGCATTTTTCCACTCCCACCTTACCTATGGAGCTCTTCTATGGGGTAACTGCCCCATCTGAAAAATTGTATTCAAGTCGCAAAAAAAGGTTATCAGATGTATAGCAGCACTTACTCCAAGAGACTCTTGTAAAAACCACTTCAAATAGGTCATTATTATGACAGCCCATAGTAACTACGTGTATAGTTGCCTTCTCAGTGTTAAAGAGAATTTAAATAATTTTAACCTTAGGATGTCTGTACATGATGAAAACACAAGAACTTGACAGTGTATTGAGATACCCTACAGTATGCTAGCTAAGGCTCAGAACAGCTACAAATATCTAGTTCCCAGACAGACTCTCAAAAACTGCCCATTCTGTTCCCTATAATACATTTAAGATTGTTCTAACAGAATGGTTTAAGAAGGAAGCATACTACTCCATAAAAGAGTATGAGGAATCAGATTTAAGTGATAAAGTTCTGACTACTGTCATACTAAGTTGTAGCACATCACTGGTTCCTACATATATAATTTTCACATTACGTGTAACAATGTGTCATTGATGTGAATATCATGAAATTTTTATGTACTCCATGTCTCTTAGCTTTATATGTAAATAAATACACCAATAGCATGTAAAATGTTCTAAGGTGAATAAATTCTAAATTCTGAATATTAATTACAGACTTTTTCTTTTTCTCTGTTTATGAAACAAACTTTATAACTTCTTTTAAATAATGAGAATAGTGGTAACAGTTTTCTTACTGAAGAAGTACGGAGGAATATTTGGACACTTGCCCTGAAAAGGAAGAACTTTAAGGTAAACGACCACACATAGCTACACTGCAGAAAAGTTTTCGCCTGAGAGCTTTTTCACTTGAGGCTTTCTATATCGGAACGAAACTCAAGTCTTATGTAGTGTCATGATATTTTTCTTTTATTTTCCTCCAAATTTAGCACCTAAAGAACAAAATATGAGGGAATCAACAATTCAAAGAAATACGCAAGAACCGTCACTTACATGGGAAAAAGAGGTGTAAGGTACATTTCTTCGTACTTTTACCATTATGACTTGATAGATAAAATCGGAAGTTATTGCTTGTAACAGCATAAAAAAATTCATACATATTATTGAGAAATCTCCTGAAAACTAAATGCTTGCTACCAAACTTGTGCTCCTTTGGAAGCGGTGAACCAAATGCACAATGTAGCAAAAACAGGAAGTTCACTGAAGAAAATATAATTCTGAAGATCGTAAAAAATTATTCGACGAAATAAGTGTAAAGATAATATCTCAAACTTTGTTTATTATCCTTTCATCTGGTGGAAACATCACAATAATATTGAAAATTTGCAGATGTTATGTACATTGCAGTGCTATGCTTACAGTACTTGAACAATAGGTCACTCAGTTGTCAAGATCAATCTTGGTTTCAGTTACTAATGAGGAAAATTCCAACTGTCAGATTAATTTCGCACAGCGTGTAGTGACAGTGATTAGACTTTATTCCACCCGTCACATGACTTTTAGATGAAGGTTTCGAACCTCAACACAGCAGCGATGGATGTGTTACAGCATAAAGTGAAGCACCGACACGCCATTAGGGAACGACAGAACAGGGAAGGCTGTGAGAAGAAGTGAGCCAATCGCACGCTTACGGGACCTCCCTCCAGGACGACAACGCGACAGCAGCAGGCCCTATACGAAGAGAATACAACAGCTGTGCCCCACTGGTCGCAGCCAGCTGAAAAACAGCTTCAAGATTAGGCGCTTGTATAGCAGCGACTACTTTATTAACTTCTATGTCACACGGACTTGGGAATTGTTATACTGAAGAGATTTCTTGTTTTGTCTGTCGCCCTTTGCTTGCGACACATCTGTGTAACACAGAGATAAGTATTCTATTATTCATTTTGTAATAAAACTCATTAATACGATTTGTTTGAATGTTGTCTAGCGATCCGAGAAAGCAGGTTTCCTAGACACCCCATAATGGGCAACTAGACAGCATTTAACAGGATGGGTATGCGATCTACGGTCTATATGTAAGATACTGCACAATAATGCTTATCGACGGCATAATTCTGATATTGTGCAATATATTTTAAAGGTTTCTGATGCCCTCTGTTATATTGCGCAGCCTCTCAGTCTAACCCAACACACATTCATTATCGCTGCGCAACCGAAAGTACGGTGTCATAATACTGGTCGCCAAGGGGCCGCTTATGACACATTCTTTGGCGTCACAGAATTTTAAACGTTTCGTTTCACACGTTCCACTCAATCCGAACCCAGAAAGGTCACACCCAGTTTAAGGAACAATGTAACAGTTTGTGACCATATGGAATTACCGTCTACATTTACATACACATGGTGGTCGGAAATTCCTGTTACAAACTTCTAGGACTTGCAGAGGGGAGTGAGTACATCGTATTTTGCATAGGAACTCATGTCCGGAAACGTCACCCAGTGAGACTATAGAGCGTCAAAGTTATAGGCGCGGGCGTCTGTAAATGTACAGGGTTATTACAAATGATTGAAGCGATTTCACAGCTCTACAATAACTTTATTATTTGAGATATTTTCAAAACGCTTTGCACACACATACAAAAACTTAAAAAGTTTTTTTACGCATTCACAAATGTTCGATATGTGCCTCTTTAGTGATTCGGCAGACATCAAACCTATAATCAAGTTCCTCCCACACTGGGCGCAGCACGTCCCCATCAATGAGTTCGAAAGCATCGTTGATGCGAGCTCGCAGTTCTGGCACGTTTCTTGGTAGAGGAAGTTTAAACACTGAATCTTTCACATAACCCCACAGAAAGAAATCGCATGGGGTTAAGTCGGGAGAGCGTGGAGGCCATGACATGAATTGCTGATCATGATCTCCACCACGACCGATCCATCGGTTTTCCAATCTCCTGTTTAAGAAATGCCGAGCATCATGATGGAAGTGCGGTGGAGCACCATCCTGTTGAAAGATGAAGTCGGCGTTGTCGGTCTCCAGTTGTGGCATGAGCCAATTTTCCGCGGGCTACGCGAGAAACTTGCCCGCACGCGTTCAACCGTTTCTTCGCTCACTGCAGGCCGACCCGTTGATTTCCCCTTACAGAGGCATCCAGAAGCTTTAAACTGTGCATACCATCGCCGAATGGAGTTAGCAGTTGGTGGATCTTTGTTGACCTTCGTCCTGAAGTGTCGTTGCACTGTTATGACTGACTGATGTGAGAGCATTTCAAGCACGACATACGCTTTCTCGGCTCCTGTCGCCATTTTGTCTCACTGCGCTCTCGAGCGCTCTGACGACAGAAACCTGAAGTGCGGCTTCAGCGGAACAAAACTTCATGAGTTTTTCTACGTATCTGTAGTGTGTCGTGACCATATGTCAATGAATGGAGCTACAGTGAATTTATGAAATCGCTTCAATCATTTGTAATAGCCCTGTACGTATACACGGGGTGACTCTGTGATGACGTTACAGACTTTCTAGGATGATGGAGAACGATAAATGTATGAATTCGAAGTAAGGATCCCTGTACCGGAAACGAACGAGTCGAAAGTCATAAACGAAAACCGTTCTGAAACCTCTGACAGTTGAATACATGTACAGCTCTTGTGTTGCGAAGAGTGTAGGGTTGGTAACTTTCAGAGGTGGTAGTGCGGACAAAAACAAGTAAAAATTTCTAATAAACGTGGGCTCTAAAGTGCGTACCTTAACAGCTATGAACACTTGCTCAATAGAGGAGACGTGTTTCACGTTAGTCAAGATGAAAGAATGGTCATAGCTCCTCAGGTATGCATTTTAGAGCCCACGTTTATTTGACATTTTTTCTTGTTTTTGTACATACCACCACCTCTGAAAGTTACCAACCCTACAGTCTTCGCAACACAAGAACCGGTACATGTATTCAACTGTCAGAGGTATCAGAACGGTTTTCGTTTACGACTTTCGACTCGTTCGTTTCCGGTACAGGGATTCTTACTTCAAATTAATACATTTATCGTTCTCCATCATCCTAGAAAGTATGTAACATCATCACGGAGTCACCCCGTGTATACGTACATTTACAGACGCCCACGCCTATAACTTTGACGCTCTGTAGTCTCGTTGGGTGTCGTTTCCGGACATAGGTTCCTATTCAAAATACGATGTACTCACTCCCCTCTACAAGCCCTAGAAGTCTGTAACGGGAATTTCCGACCACCCTGTATACCCCTCAAGCTACTGTGGGGTACATGGCGGAGAGCACATCGAACCAATAGTATGAATTTTTTTCCTGTTCCATTCGCGTATTGAGCGAGGGAAAAAAATACCGATTAGCTGGCTCTGTACGTGCCCTAATCTCTCTTATCTTATCCTCATGATCCCTGCGTGAGGTATACGACAGTATAAGCATTATGGTTGCACAGTCTTCTACGAATACAGGTTCTCTAAATGTACCCACCAAAGTATCACGAGAAGCACGTCGTCTTTCTTCCAAGGATTCCCATTCATATGCCCCATAGTTAGTAGCTTTCGAATGGACTATACCGACCTGCTGCCATTCCAGGAGCGCGCCATTGAATTCGTTCGATGCGTGTTGTCCTGTCTTCTTCACAAGGGATCAAAACGCCGGAGTAACACTCTAGAATTGATCGCACTATCGTCTTATACGCGATTTCTTTTACAGACGCATTTATTTTCCTAGAAACTTCCCATCAAGTCTAAGTCATCCATTCGCCTTCCTTGATTCTGCCTTTACGTGATCTTCCCATTCCTTACCGTTTATTAGTACTAGTCTTAAAATTTATTCTATGTGACGTACTCAGGATGTTCGCCGCTGATCTCGTAATGAGATACCACCTCGTTCTTTTCCCGCGTTATAGGCATTATCTTCCATTTACCGACATTTAGAACGGGCAGTTAAATGTAAACGAGGCAAATGAAAATAAAGTAAGTACACTGTTTGTTATTTCAAAAGTAATCGCCGTAACTGTTAATACATTTATCCCACTGTTAGACAAGACAGTCAATGCCTTCACAGAAAAATGTTAGCGGTTGCCTACGGATCCGTGATTATACCGAGGCGTGAACCTCTTCTTCCGAAGCAAATCGAGGACCACGAATGTCTTTCTTCAGGGCTCTAAAAATACGAACATAGCACGGGGAGTGATCGGAACAGTATGGAGGATGTGTAAGAGCTTCCCAGTGAAACTTCTGCAGCGTAATCAAAAACAACAGACACGCCAGCTCTGGAAAAATCATGCTTATATTTTTCTTTGACTGCAAGGGTCCGCTGCTCATTGACTTTCTGGAACACTGCCCGTGCACATGTGGCCAAGGTCGTTTTGACTATGCTGCAGAAGTTTCACTGGGAAGCCCTTACACAGCCTTCATACATTAACCATCTCTCGCCATGCAGTAATACAAAAGAAATGCAAATACTCTGTAAAGAGCCACTGGATACCGCGGCTCCCTTATATCAAAATAGATGGACGTGTGCCTACAATCTTGATTCCGTAGGCAACCTCAAACATTTTTCCATAAGGGCATTGACCGTCTTGTCTCACAGAGGTACAAATGTATTAACAGTAACGAGATGATGATGATGTTTGGTTTGTGGGGCGCTCAACAGCGTGGTTATCAGCGCCCGTACAATTACCCAATCTTTGCTCAGTCCAATTTCGCCACTTTCCTGGATGATGATGAAATGATGGGGACAACACAAACACCCAGTCATCTCGAGGCAGGTGAAAATCCCTGACCCCGCCGGGAATCGAACCCGGGACCCCGTGCTCGGGAAGCGAGAACGCTACCGCGAGACCACGAGCGGCGGACTAACAGTAACGAGGATTACATTTGAAATAATAAACATTTTACTTACTTTTATCCATCTGTCGCGTTTCCACTTAAAATGGAAATTTGTGGTAGTTCCTATGTGTGTGTGTGTGTGTGTGAGTGTGTGTGTGTGTGTGTGTGCGTGTGTGTGTGTGTGTGAATTCCTAAGGGACCAAACTGCTGAGGTCATCGGTCCCTAGACTTACACATTACTTAAACTAACTTAAACTACCTTATGCTAAGAACAATACACACACCCATGACTGGGGGAGGACTCGAACCTCCGACAGCGGGAGCCGCGCGAACCGTGACAAGACGCATTACCGCGCGAACCGTGACAAGACGCATTATGAATCGTCTAGAAGATAACGATTTATTGACAAATATTCCCTTTCTCTCACTTTTTATAGTTATTAGTTCTTAGTTGTTATTGTTAGCTTTTGCTGTAATTTTAGATGGATGGTAATTTTGAAGGGTAGTTGTAACGGATAAAGTACTAATTCAGGGGTTGGACAAAAATAAAGAATCACCAAAAACACAACACATTACCATGCCTAATGAGGTGTAGGAAAATCGTTGACACTCAGCACAGCTTCCAGTTGTCTAGGAATGGAACGATTCAAGGGAATCTTACATCAATCTCCTTGCAAAATAGTGCCACGTTCAGGTAACGATGATGGATGTGGATGGCGATCACGCGCCCTTCTCTATAAATCAGACCAAAGGCTCGATAACATTAAGCATGCTGACTGTGATGACCAGCAGAGATGTAACGATTCATCTTCGTGCTCATAAATCCAGTCCAGGACAATGCAAACTGTGTGAACAAGGCCGCTGACGTCTTCGAAAAGAGCATCACCAACGTGGAACAGACAATGTCCCATGGCTTGTACCTGATCAGCCAAAATAGTTTCATACTCCTTGGTAGTAATGCGACCTTGCAGTGTAACCATGAAACCCATAGAATAACACGATATGGCTGCCCAAGTCATCGCCGAACACCCGCCATGTTCACTCATGCGACGCAAACTCAACCAGAAGCTGGAAATGGTGTGCGACCGAATGACATTCTTCCATTGCTACATAGTCCAGATTTTATGGCTTTTGTCGGCCGCAGTGGCCGAGCGGTTCTAGGCGCTTCAGTCCGGAACCGCGCTACTGCTACGGTCGCAGGTTCGAATCCTGCCTCGGGCATGGATGTGTGTGATGTCCTTAGGTTAGTTAGGTTTAAGTAGTTCTAAGCTCTAGGGGACTGATCACCTCAAATGTTAAGTCCCATAGTGTTCAGAGCCATTTTTATGGCTTTTGGATCACGTTTTCCTCTTACGGTCCGCCCCGATAGCTGAGTGGTCAGCGCGGTGGTCTGTCACGCCAAGAGGCCCGGGTTCGATTTCCGGCTGTGTTGGAGATTTTTGTGTGCTCAGGGACTGGGTGTTGTATTGTTCTCATTATCATTTCATCATTATCAGTGGAAGGTAATGGGAAACCACCACTGGGATCACTTCCCTAGGCGCTCATGCGGACCTGTCGTAAGGCAGATCACAAAGTTTTTCCTCTTACGGACAATTGCACCACTGACGCGCGATCTTGGAATTTCAGCTCGCCCTGCACTTCCCAGTTTATAGAGTTCCCTTCTCGTTGTTTTGGCTCTGAAGGATTCCCGACTGCGACCGTCGGCTCTGCAGTGACTTTTGCAGCAGTCGTCCCCCACCTCCCCTTTTTTTGTCACAATCCTCTTCAATGACCGTCTGTTACATACACTCTGAACATATAATTTCGTCCACACTGTAACTTAGCGGATGTTTTTCCGTCTTTCCTTCAAATGGTTCCAATGGCTGTACGAGCTGGCTAGCGCACACACCACAGCAGTAACCTACCACATACTGCTTCAGGATGCCCCACTGCCGCGTTAAGTGGCAAAACACTGAAGTGCCAAAGAAACTCGTATAGGCATGCATATTCAAATACAGACTTATGTAAACAGACAGAATACTGCGTTGCGGTCGGCAACGCCTACATTAGACAACAAGAGTCTGGTGCTGTTGTTAGATGGGTTAGTGCTGCTACAATGGAAGGTTATCAAGATATAAGTGAGTCTGAACGTGGTGTTACAGTCGGCGCAAGAGCGATGGGACACAGCATCTCCGAGGTAGCGATGAAGTGGGGATTTTCCCGTACGACCATTTCACGAGTGTACCGTGAATATCGGGAATCCGGTAAAACATCAAATCTCCGACATCGCTGAGGTCGGAAAAAACATCCTGCAAGAACGGGACCAACGATGACTGAAATGAATCGTTCAACGTGACAGAAGTGCAACCGTTCCGCAAATTGCTACAGATTCAGTGCTGGGCCATCAACAAGTGTCAGCGTGCCAACCATTCAACAAAACATCATCGATATGGGCTTTCGGAGCCGAAGACCCACTCGTGTACCGTTGACGACTGCACGACACAAACCTTTACGCCTCGCCTGGGCCAGTCAACACCGACATTGTACTCTTGATGACTGGAAACATGTTGCCTGGTCGGAAGAGTCTCGTTTCAAATAGTATCGAGCACATGGACGTATACAGGTATAGAGACAACCGCATGAATCCATCCATGGACCCTGCATGTCAGCAGGGGACTGTTCAAGCTGGTGGATGCTCTGTAATGGTGTGGGGCGTGTGCAGCTGGAGTGATGCGAGGCCCCTGGTACGTCTAAATAGGGCTCTGACAGGTGACACGTACATAAGCATCATGTCTGATCATCTGCATCTTTTCATGTCCATTATGCATTCCGACGGACTTGAACAATTCGAGCAGGATAATGTGACACCCCACACGTCCAGAATTGTTCCAGAGTAGCTCCAGGAACACTCTTCTGGGTATAAACACTTCCGCTGGCCACCACACTCCCCAAATACGAACCTTATTGAGCATATCTGGGATGTCTTGCAACGTGCTGTACAGAATAAATCGCTACCCACTCGTACTCTTACGGATTTATGGACAGCCCGGCAGGATTCAAGGTGTCAGTTCCCTCCAGCAATACTTCGGATATTAGCCGAGCCCATACCACGGGCGTTGTGGCACTTCTGCGTGATCGCGAGGGCCCTGCACGATATTAGGCACGTGTACGAGTTTCTTTGGCTCATCATTGTATTTTTAAGACTGTTTTATTGCTGAAAAATGACAATGACATTCAATATCTCTTTTAACATTTTGATGTTGCAAGGAAGGGGGGGAAGGGGCAGCTAAGTAAGGAGGATGGTATTTCTTACGACTGTTGCAGCCTTATGATGACTGCCATTTTAGGACGAAATTTAAATAAACTAATTTATATTGCCAGAATGAGAATTTTCACTCTGCAGCGGAGTGTGCGCTGATATGAAACTTCCTGGCAGATTAAAACTGTATGGCGGACCGATCCTCGAACTCGAGACCTTTGCTTTTCGCGGGCAAGTGCTCTACCAACTGAGCTACACAAGCACGACTCACGCCCCGTCCTCAAGCTTCACTTCTGCCAGTACCTCGTCTCCTACCTTCCAAACTTGGAGGTAGGAGACGAGGTACTGGCAGAAGTGAAGCTGTGAGGACGGGGCGTGAGTCGTGTTTGGATAGCTCAGTTGTAAGAGCACTTGCCCGCGAAGGGCAAAGGTCCCGAGTTCGAGTCTCGGTCCAGCACACAGTTTTAATCTGCCAGGAAGTTTCAGACTTATATTGCGTTACCATTTTATTTAAAAGTTAAACATAAAAACACAGAATGTCAATGAATATTACTTATACTTTTCACTAAAGGTCCAATGTCTGGTACAACTTTTAAATTAATTCTAATTTGAAGACAAGCTCTTAAGTTGAAGTCTGCGAGTGAGCTTCTGTGGGTGTATTTGGTTCTTTTCGTTGCGAAAAAAAGCAGTATCTACATTAAGTCTCAACATCGACATGATAGCTGGAGACTTGTAAAGTGGTGAATATTTAGATTGATGAAACAGAAGTCTAGGAGACTCGTTTTACTATGAAACTAAATACACAAACTTCACACAGTAGGTGTATAAGTTGTAACTGTAGCCGAGTTTCCACACTGTCAACATAACCTGGGACTCAGTGAAACTGCGCAACTCTTTGTAAGTTGAAAAGCATTATGGTAACTTGTGGTAACTGCAGATGCGTTCGTTGAGTGTTCCTGTTGGGAGCAAAAACGTATTTTAATAGTGAAAATGTTGGGAAAATTATTGAGACGTTTCTTTCTCTGCTTCTCAGCTTACGATCAATACTTTCTTCAGTCATACCGCTTACAAGCGTTCTTTTTTTCTCGCATCGGCTTCTCGCTGTTTATTTTCCAAGTAACCATAATCTTTTGCTTGGAATCTATTGTTGTAAACTGATTTTTTTTTATTTGCGTTCAAAGTTTTGAAGCACATTAATAGAACACTAAGAGTATCAAGACACATTCACATACAATAAACATATAGACTAGATATCCTGCACTGATACGTTGACGTCGAAGTGTCTGACCGCTCTGAAGTTCTTAGCCCGACTATCATGTTACTTTCTCATCCCTTTCAAAACAGCTTCTCTCAATTTTGAGGAGAGACTCCACTCTAAAACTTCAATGGTTTTTTTAAAAAAATTAATGGCTAGTTTACATCTTTAGAGTGTTTACACATAGGTCCCAAAACGATTTGACTGTATTCAGATTACAAGTACGTCTAAGAAATGTTTGAAACACGGAATGCGTAAGAGGCTGTGGCACACCTAAAGATGCCCAAGATAATTTTCCATTTCCATCAAACAGAACTATCTTTTCTCCGAACTTGGCATACACTCAAACTGGAAAAAATAAGTTGCAAGAACTTCAGAGAAACTGAAGCGAAACAGTTGGCAGCCAGTCGTTGGAAATCAATTACTTTACTTGTTGACTGTGTAAACATAAATTTAGGGAATACACTGAAGTCCTTCAGTATACTTAACAAGCTCCAAGGAAACAGGTATTGGCCTACTATCAGATATCCCTCCCACCGCACTTCCTCTAGAAGACTGAGAGTAGATTTTTATTTAGGCCGCGCAACGCGTGCATCGCGCCTCAAACCGCGCGGCCACTCCGCACGGCCGAAGCTTAGTGTCAACGTCTTTATCATAAATATTAACCAGTCTGAATGAATTTTTTGCAGGAAATGGCCTTAACGTGTTTGCATACTTCTGTTGTTGTGGTCTTCAGTCCTGAGACTGGTTTGATGCAGCTCTCCATGCTACTCTATCCTGTGCAAGCTTCTTCATCTCCCAGTACCTACTGCAACCTACATCCTTCTGAATCTGCTTAGTGTATTCATCTCTTGGTCTCCCCCTACGATTTTTACCCTCCACACTGCCCTCCAATACTAAATTGGTGATCCCTTGATGCCTCAGAACATGTCCTACTAACCGATCCCTTCTTCTGGTCAAGTTGTGCCACAAACTTCTCTTCTCCCCAATCCTATTCAATACCTCCTCATTAGTTATGTGATCTACCCATCTAATCTTCAGCATTCTTCTGTAGCACCACATTTCGAAAGCTTCTATTCTCTTCTTGTCCAAACTATTTATCGTCCATGTTTCACTTCCATACATGGCTATACTCCATACAAATACTTTCAGAAATGATTTCCTGACACTTAAATCTATACTCGATGTTAACAAATTTCTCTTCTTCAGAAACGCTTTCCTTGCCATTGCCAGTCTACATTTTATATCCTCTCTACTTCGACCATCATCAGTTATTTTGCTCCCCAAATAGCAAAACTCCTTTACTACTTTAAGTGTCTCATTTCCTAATCTAATTCCCTCAGCATCACCCGACTTAATTCGACTACTTTCCATTATCCTCGTTTTGCTTTTGTTGATGTTCATCTTATATCCTCCTTTCAAGACACTGTCCATTCCGTTCAACTGCACTTCTAGGTCCTTTGCTGTCTCTGACATAATTACAATGTCATCGGCAAACCTCAAGGTTTTTATTTCTTCTCCATGGATTTTAATACCTACTCCAAATTTTTCTTTTGTTTCCTTTACTGCTTGCTCGATATACAGATTGAATAACATCGGGGAGAGGCTACAACCCTGTCTTACTCCCTTCCCAACCACTGCTTGCCTTTCATGTCCCTCGACTCTTATAACTGCCATCTGGTTTCTGTACAAATTGTAAATAGCCTTTCGCTCCCTGTATTTTACCCCTGCCACCTTTAGAATTTGAAAGAGAGTATTCCAGTCAACATTGTCAAAAGCTTTCTCTAAGTCTACAAATGCTAGAAATGTAGGTTTGCCTTTTCTTAATCTTTCTTCTAAGATAAGTCGTAAGGTCAGTATTGCCTCACGTGTTCCAGTATTTCTACGGAATCCAAACTGATCTTCCCCGAGGTCGGCTTCTACTAGTTTTTCCATTCGTCTGTATAGAATTCGTGTTAGTATTTTGCAGCTGTGACTTATTAAACTGATTGTTCGGTAATTTTCACATCTGTCAACACCTGCTTTCTTTGGGATTGGAATTATTATATTCTTCTTGAAGTCTGAGGGTATTTCGCCTGTTTCATACATCTTGCTCACCAGATGGTAGAGTTTTGTCAGGACTGGCTCTCCCAAGGCCGTCAGTAGTTCCAATGGAATGTTGTCTACTCCGGGGGCCTTGTTTCGACTCAGGTCTTTCAGTGCTCTGTCAAACTCTTCACGCAGTATCGTATCTCCCATTTCATCTTCATCTACATCCTCTTCCATTTCCATAATATTGTCCTCAAGTACATCGCCCTTGTATAGACCCTCTATATACTCCTTCCACCTTTCTGCTTTCCCTTCTTTGCTTAGAACTGGGTTTCCATCTGAGCTCTTGATGTTCATACAAGTGGTTCTCTTATCTCCAAAGGTCTCTTTAATTTTCCTGTAGGCAGTATCTATCTTACCCCTAGTGAAATAAGCGTCTACATCCTTACATTTGTCCTCTAGCTATCCCTGCTTAGCCATTTTGCACTTCCTGTCGATCTCATTTTTGAGACGTTTGTATTCCTTTTTGCCTGCTTCATTAACTGCATTTTTATATTTTCTCCTTTCATCAATTAAATTCAATATTTCTTCTGTTACCCAAGGTTTTCTAAGAGCCCTGGTCTTTTTACCTACTTGATCCTTTGCTGCCTTCACTACTTCATCCCTCAAAGCTACCCATTCTTCTTCTACTGTATTTCTTTCCCCCATTCCTGTCAATTGTTCCCTTATGCTCTCCCTAAAACTCTGTACAACCTCTGGTTCTTTCAGTTTATCCAGGTCCCATCTCATTAAATTCCCACCTTTTTGCAGTTTCTTCAGTTTTAATCTACAGGTCATAACCAATAGATTGTGGTCAGATTCCACATCTGCCCCTGGAAATGTCTTACAATTTAAAACCTGGTTCCTAAATCTCTGTCTTACCATTATATAATCTATCTGATACCTTTTAGTATACCTTCTATACCTTCTATGAATTAATATTATATAAAGTCTAATTTATTTATTTTTATCATCACATTTATGTACCAATAATTAAAGAAAATTTAAGGCTGAAATTTTAAACAAACGCTGAAAACAAATTATTAATATTTCTCGTAAAAAGCGTACACAGAACTGTTAAACTATGTCTTGTGAATGTACCTACACAATCTGACATGTGAAAATTGTGGTGTAAACACCAAAAGTTGGTTTTCAAGAATATCATTAAAATCAAATTAAATACTCGAAACTCGAAAACCAATGAAGTTATGGACTATGGGTATTGCTATATCTTTACATAATAGACACGATTTTAAAATTTGGTTGCTGTCGGCAAAGCAGAAGAAAAGCTAAATTTATGGATGGAGTCTCCCGTTAGGCACTGCGCCGTAACTAAGGCTACGCCGAACCTATTTATGGTCATTCCTCTGAAGGCGGCACATTGTTTGCACCTCTCCTGCGCTACCAGTCGTCCGTAACGACGTCTAACCGTCCCATTTTTCAGCGACCGCTCATCACAGGCGGAGAGCGAACGCGAGCGCTCTTTGCCGGCACGGTAGCTCAGCGTGCTCGGTCAGAGGGTTAGCTACCCTCTGTACTAAAAAACAAACTGAGTGAACGGATCAACAAAGAGCCTGAACGGGTGTCATCGGACGTCCTGCCCGAACAAATCCAACGAACAATATAGAACAAAATGAGATCCAAAAAATATAATTTTTAAAATAAAAGCTCCTAGACACATCCTCAACTGGCCTCCTGTAGTCTACGACTTGTGTTCCTAGAAATTAGTTTTAACGTATGTTGAAAGGATGCAAAACTGTGACCAGTCACTCCTTTAAGATAATTTATTTTGACTTTACCAGTTTCATGCCGGTTTACGTACCTTCTAACGGAGAGAGAATGTATGTATTTAATTGTATGTCATTTGCCAGCGTTTCCGATGCAAAGATTTTGTATTCAGTGTCTGCCTGTGCAGATTTTGATTCCAAGAACCTCTCAAGGCGAATGCTGTGAATATTCCCTAGAAAAGGCTTGGCTCTTGAGACAGTCCTGTTAATTAGGGAATATTTTGCAAATTTCAAGAGATATTTAGCCGACTTTGTGTCGTTTTCAGGGAAGAGCACGAAGAAGTTGTTTCTTTCTGTCTCCCATTAAATTAACTTACAATCCTTACAAGATTGCGAGTGATTGTATTAAACTACTTTTTAAAGTTTACAACTATTTCAGTGAATCTGGAGTTTTCTTCGTCTTTCTAACTTCGGTGCGCAGGCCACACAAGTAAGAAATGATTTTAAGTTTCCATCAGTTTGGAGTTTCTATAAAGCCTTTCCAACCATTTCGTCAGTTTTCGTTTCTGACGCTTTTTTCCCATCAAAGTTTAAAATTAGCCGGTCAAATTGGTGGCCGTGCTACTCTGAATATTCTCGAAGATTTTTCACTAATGAGTAAACATTCGGATGAACTTTTGATATAATGTATTTATTCTTCGGTTCCATCCTTCTGAGATATTATTAACGCGATGGCGCCTTCTGCTGCAATTTCACATCTATATTGCCACATGTCATCAAGGCACGGGTCCAAAAAATAGTCATAAAAGTCATGAAGCGTGCTCTCTTGAATATACAAACAGCCATCGTCTTAATTTCCAGGAAAGGTATGTCAGAGCAGAAAAATATTATTATGAGACAGAATATTTCCTCATTTTTCTTATAGACTGGAAAGAGGCCGAAACACTGAACTTATTTCCAAAAACATTGATTTAAATGATAATTGCGGCCTTGGACGATGGAAATTTCGAAGACCATCACCAAGGGTGCAGGGTTCTATCCAGGCATCTTATATTTAATAGCTTTAAAAAAAGTTCGTATGTTTCGCGCTTTTTATTTCGCATCAAAGGGTAAGAAAATGGCTCTGAGCACTATGGGACTCAACTGCTGAGGTCATTAGTCCCCTAGAACTTAGAACTAGTTAAACCTAACTAACCGAAGGACATCACACACATCCATGCCCGAGGCAGGATTCGAACCTGCGACCGTAGCGGTCTCGCGGTTCCAGACTGCAGCGCCAGAACCGCGCGGCCACTTCGGCCGGCCAAAGGGTAAGAAACTGGAATGATGTTTGTTTGCGCCCAAGAACTGTTAAGGTCGGGGAGGGGTATAAACAACTGTCCCAATTGCTTGCTAGAACTCTTGAACGTTCGGTCGGGCAAGAATGATTCGCAGTTTGATAAACACGTTTTCCTATTTTCAGTGGCACACATAAGTATTCCATTATTCGGTCCCCTGTTACCATCTGCAAGGAAAAAATTCCTACCATCATTCATTAGCAAATTATTTTCTTGGAAGAATATTCCTCCAGAACCGGTCGGATCTTGTGTAGTTCACACTTATTTTCGCCTAATGCAGCGTAACGATTGTTTCGCACTTCTGTGTGATGGTAACAATGTTAATAAGTCGTAGCATCGGTTGAAGAGCTGCCCTACTTCTCTAAGCATAGAATTGTATAGCTGACTGTCGACAGTCGTCTCTCTGCCGAGCGTAGAGCAACAGCGAAGAGACGTGGCGTAGCTTTCGTGGAGCGTGGGCGGAGTGTTGTATTGATCCCGTGGCTGCAGCACATCTCTTACAAGCTATGGTGAAGCAATTGAAAATGTTTACTACAGAAGTTTTGCGTTTAATTTCAGTATTCAAAACGCAGTATCAATGTTTAACCAACAGGTGATGTTTCTCGGTTTCGTGTGTCGTGTCGGGAGAACAACAATCAACAGCGTCGCGACGGTTACGGTAAAATAACGTGGACTGGTATGATCCTAACTGCAAGTTCTAAGTGAAAGCAACACATTTCGTTTTGTCTGGTTGAATATTACGAGCGCAGGTACTTTCTAGTTCGTATATCGTACTCGAAATTTTATGGAGCATCCGCGTCACGATTCGGTCACGCGCACGCTCGTGTTATCGTCGACTGGTAAAACATCCGTTGAACGGTGCTTATGTTGTGTTCTACGCACCGTGTTTTTGCACTGGATGCCATCATTTAGAGAGCAATCTTATACGTCACAACGGACACGCACTTGGAGTACAAATACTGCCGAGCGGTTCTAGGCGCTTCAGTCCGGAACCGAGCTGCTGGTACGGTCGCAGGTTCGAATCCTGCCTTGGGCATGGATGTGTGTGATGTCCTTAGGTTAATTAAGTTTAAGTCTAGGGGACTGATGACCTCAGATGTTAGGTCCCATAGCCCTTAGAGCCATTTGAACCAATTTTACAAATACTGAACACGTCTATTGCGGGATACATCTACATCTACATCTACATTTATACTCCGCAAGCCACCCAACGGTGTGTGGCGGAGGGCACTTTACGTGCCACTGTCATTACCTCCCTTTCCTGTTCCAGTCGCGTATGGTTCGCGGGAAAAACGACTGTCTGAAAGCCTCCGTGCGCGCTCTAATCTCTCTAATTTTACATTCGTGATCTCCTCGGGAGGTATAAGTAGGGGGAAGCAATATATTCGATACCTCATCCAGAAACGCACCCTCTCGAAACCTGGCGAGCAAGCTACACCGCGATGCAGAGCGCCTCTCTTGCAGAGTCTGCCACTTGAGTTTGCTAAACATCTCCGTAACGCTATCACGGTTACCAAATAACCCTGTGACGAAACGCGCCGCTCTTCTTTGGATCTTCTCTATCTCCTCCGTCAACCCGATCTGGTACGGATCCCACACTGATGAGCAATACTCAAGTATAGGTCGAACGAGTGTTTTGTAAGCCACCTCCTTTGTTGATGGACTACATTTTCTAAGGACTCTCCCAATGAATCTCAACCTGGTACCCGCCTTACCAACAATAAATTTTATATGATCATTACACTTCAAATCGTTCCGCACGCATACTCCCAGATATTTTACAGAAGTAACTGCTACCAGTGTTTGTTCCGCTATCATATAATCATACAATAAAGGATCCTTCTTTCTACGTATTCGCAATACATTACATTTGTCTATGTTAAGGGTCAGTTGCCACTCCCTGCTCCAAGTGCCTATCCGCTGCAGATCTTCCTGCATTTCGCTACAATTTTCTAATGCTGCAACTTCTCTGTATATTACAGCATCATCCACGAAAAGCCGCATGGAACTTCCGACACTATCTACTAGGTCATTTATATATATTGTGAAAAGCAATGGTCCCATAACACTCCCCTGTGGCACGCCAGAGGTTACTTTAACGTCTGTAGACGTCTCTCCATTGATAACAACATGCTGTGTTCTGTTTTCTAAAAACTCTTCAATCCAGCCACACAGCTGGTCTGATATTCCGTAGGCTCTTACTTTGTTTATCAGGCGACAGTGCGGAACTGTATCGAACGCCTTCCGGAAGTCAAGAAAAATAGCATCTACCTGGGAGCTTGTATCTAATATTTTCTGGGTCTCATGAACAAATAAAGCGAGTTGGGTCTCGCACGATCGCTGTTTCCGGAATCCATGTTGATTCCTACATAGTAGATTCTGGGTTTCCAAAAACGACATGATACTCGAGCAAAAAACATGTTCTAAAATTCTACAACAGATCGACGTCAGAGATATAGGTCTATAGTTTTGCGCATCTGCTCGACGACCCTCCTTGAAGACTGGGACTACCTGTGCTCTTTTCCAATCATTTGGAACCTTCCGTTCCTCTAGAGACTTGCGGTACACGGCTGTTAGAAGGGGGCAAGTTCTTTCGCGTACTCTGTGTAGAATCGAACTGGTATCCCGTCAGGTCCAGTGGACTTTCCTCTGTTGAGTGATTCCAGTTGCTTTTCTATTCCTTGGACACTTATTTCGATGTCAGCCATTTTTTTCGTTTGTGCGAGGATTTAGAGAAGGAACTGCAGTGTGGTCCTCCTCTGTGAAACAGCTTTGGAAAAAGGTGCTTAGTATTTCAGCTTTACGCGTGTCATCCTCTGTTTCAATGCCTTCATCATCCCGGAGTGTCTGGATATGCTGTTTCGAGCCACTTACTGATTTAACGTAAGACCAGAACTTCCGAGGATTTTCTGTCAAGTCGGTACGTAGAATTTTACTTTCGAATTCACTGAACGCTTAACGCATAGCCTTCCTTACGCTAACTTTGACATCGTTTAGCTTCTGTTTGTCTGAGAGGTTTTGGCTTCGTTTAAACTTGGAGTGAAGCTCACTTTGCTTTCGCAGTAGTTTCCTAACTTTGTTGTTGTACCACGGTGGGTTTTTCCCGTCCCTCACAGTTTTACTCGGCACGTACCTGTCTAAAACGCATTTTACGATTGCCTTGAACTTTTTCCATAAACACTCAACATTGTCAGTGTCGGAACAGAAATTTTCGTTCTGATCTGTTAGGTAGTCTGAAATCTGCCTTCTATTACTCTTGCTAAACAGATAAACCTTCCTCCCTTTTTTTATATTCCTATTAACTTCCATATTCAGGGATGCTGCAACGGCCTTATGATCACTGATTCCCTGTTCTGCACGTACAGAGTCGAAAAGTTCGGGTCTGTTTGTTATCAGTAGGTCCAAGATGTTATCTCCACGAGTCGGTTCTCTGTTTAATTGCTCGAGGTAATTTTCGGATAGTGCACTCAGTATAATGTCACTCGATGCTCTGTCCCTACCACCCGTCCTAAACATCTGAGTGTCCCATTCTATATCTGGTAAATTGAAATCTCCACCTAAGACTATAACATGCTGAGAAAATGTATGTGAAATGTATCCCAAATTTTCTCTCAGTTGTTCTGCCACTAATGCTGCTGAGTCGGGAGGTCGGTAAAAGGAGCCAATTATTAACCTAGCTCGGTTGTTGAGTGTAACCTCCACCCATAATAATTCACAGGAACTATCCACTTCTACTTCACTACAGGATAAACTAGTACTAACAGCGACGAACACTCCACCACCGGTTGCATGCAATCTATCCTTTCTAAACACCGTCTGTGCCTTTGTAAAAATTTTAGCAGAATTTATCTCTGGCTTCAGCCAGCTTTCTGTACCTATAACGATTTCAGATTCGGTGCTTTCTATCAGCGCTTGAAGTTCCGGTACTTTACCAACGCAGCTTCGACAGTTTACAATTCCAATACCGATTGCTGCTTGGTCCCCGCATGTCCTGACTTTGCCCCGCATCCGTTGAGGCTGTTGCCCTTTCTGTACTTGCCCAAGGCCATCTAACCTAAAAAAACCGCCCAGCCCACGCCACACAACCCCTGCTACCCGTGTAGCCGCTTGTTGCGTGTAGTGGACTCCTGACCTATCCAGCGGAACCCGAAACCCCACCACCCTATGGCGCAAGTCGAGGAATCTGCAGCCCACACGGTCGCAGAACCGTCTCAGCCTCTGATTCAGACCCTCCACTCGGCTCTGTACCAAAGGTCCGCAGTCAGTCCTGTCGACGATGCTGCAGATGGTGAGCTCTGCTTTCATCCCGCTAGCGAGACTGGCAGTCTTCACCAAATCAGATAGCCGCCGGAAGCCAGAGAGGATTTCCTCCGATCCATAGCGATACACATCATTGGTGCCGACATGAGCGACCACCTGCAGATGGGTGCACCCTGTACCCTTCATGGCATCCGGAAGGACCCTTTCCACATCTGGAATGACTCCCCCCGGTATGCACACGGAGTGCACATTGGTTTTCTTCCCCTCTCTTGCTACCATATCCCTAAGGGGCCCCATTACGCGCCTGACGTTGGAGCTCCCAACTACCAGTAAGCCCACCCTCTGCGACTGCCCGGATCTTGCAGACTGAGGGGCAACCTCTGGAACAGGACAAGCAGCCATGTCAGGCCGAAGATCAGTATCAGCCTGAGACAGAGCCTGAAACTGGTTCATCAGACAAACTGGAGAGGCCTTCCGTTCAGCCCTCCGGAATGTCTTTCGCCCCCTGCCACATCTTGAGACGACCTTCCACTCTACCACAGGTGAGGGATCAGCCCCAATGCGGTCAGTATCCTGGGCAACCACAGTCTTAGTCCGATCGGGGGATGCGTGGGACGAGCTGGCCGTCCCCGACAAACCCCCATCCGGACCCCCACAGTGATGCCCATTGGCAACAGCCTCAAGCTGTGTGACCGAAGCCAACACTGCCTGAAGCTGGGAGCGAAGGGATGCCAACTCAGCCTGCATCCGAACACAGCAGTTGCAGTCCCTATCCATGCTAAAAACTATTGTGCAAAGAACGTCTGAACTAATCTACAGAGAGCGCAAACAAATCAACACAAAATTTAAACGGTTATTAAAATACAAGATTACCTAGTAAATGCAGTAATGCTGCTACTTGCGCACTGCTGACACACTGCTCGGCGGCGGAAGGAGACTACGCGATTTTACACTATTCAGGTACTAAAACGCGATGCTACAACTCTCAAATACTATAATACGCCCGAAATTTATGAATTAAACAATGCAAGTACCAAAAACACGCAAAGAAATTAAGAATTAAACTATGTAACAAATGAGTGAGCTAGGAGTATACGACTTGCTGCTGCAGCTGCTTATCCAACGGCGGCAGGGAGCACACATGTTAGTTGTAAACAGTGCAGCCCCACCCTGTGCAAGTGTTTAACAGAATATAGTGAATTGTACCAGATCAACTTGATATTGTTGGTGTAAGTGCCCCCTCTCCCTGCTAGACATTCGTTATTACAGGAAACATCATAGCAGGCAGTGCAGAGAGCAGCAGATCAACCGCCGCGGGAAGGACCAGGTACGTGGGTTTAGGCAAACGGTCGTTAAATAACCAGTCCCGTTCCTATGTCTATGGAGTGTTGTACAGTCCCGAGTGCTAAAGGCTAGCTTTTATTACTACTGCATGTCTACTCCCTTTCCTCTCGGGCGTGTTACACTTCTACAACGTAAACTGCTGAAACGGTAGCTTCTGTTCCTCTTGCCCGCTTCTTTGCGCTGGCTAAATGTTTTCGCACTTCATCTGCTGATTCATCTGCAATACAAACGAGGCTTCCTTCCCCTGAAACTGTTACTTTTTTGTGGATAGTCTTCTTTTGTATTAATTCTTTATGAAATTTACACAATACCATTAAGTCACTTCTTGTTTTTCTGTACAGTCCACTATATACTGATGCCTGTTGTAAATCAGTAAAGGCTACCCTTCAGTGGTCTAGGAGAATTCAGTTATCTCAGCCCTAAAACGTGGAACACTACTTGCCAGTCAGAGGTCAACAGCCGCACTGAACTCTGGGAGAAAGCCACACACACACACACACACACAACGAACTGGTGGTGGGACAGAGAACTTTGTGCAGGAAATGGGCTTTGGTCTTCTCCAGAGTACGTCGCAGGTACCGACGGACAGGCCGGTGTATCCTACCTCTGGAACACCCTGTCCACTACCTACTGTGTCCTGGGTTCCGTGCAAATGTCAACATATTCCCTCTCCGAGCGATTCTAAGCGCTTCAGTCCGGAACCGCGCTGCTGCTACGGTCGCAGGTTCGAATCCTGCCTCAGGTATGGATGTGTGTGATGTACTTACGTTAGTTAGGTTTAAGTAGTTCTAAGTCTAGGGTACTGCTGACCTCAGATGTTAAGTCCTATAGTGCTCAGAGCCATTTGAACCTCTCGGTACAAGTGTCACTCCGAGCAAGTGTCATAAATTCGCCTGGACACTTTGAAGCAGGTCTTCATTCGTCACTGTGGGATTTTCATACACCAGCGTCTTGAGAGGTGTGAGATCCGGCGATGGGCCATGGGATAGGATCTCCCCTTCCAATCCAACGATGATGGTAGTGTTGTCCAGGTGTTCGCGGACATTAACATCATAGTGGACTGGTGCACCATCGTGCTGAGACCAAATCTTTTCGCAGACAACAACGAGTACAATCTCCAAGAACTGTGACATTAGGTGCTTTGAACAATACCCGCTCATATGTTGGCAAAAAATTGTTGCTAGTGGCCACCGATGTGTGTCACGTGGGGATTGTCCTCACTCCAGACACCGCTGTTGTGGGTGGCGAAAACACTATCACAGGTGAATGGGGGCTCATCCGTGAACAAAACAAACTGCATGAGCTGAGTTTTTATACGGTGTAGGCTGTGTATGTCCATAACACAAGAAATACGCATTTCCGACAATTGGTCCCCTATTTAAATATAATAAGTTATGGACCCACCATCACTTGTTTCAATTTAACTCAAAAGGTTTGCCGGCTGGAGTGGCCGAGCAGTTCTAAGCGCTACAGTCCGGAACCGCGTGACTGCTACGTCACAGGTTCGAATCCTGCCTCGGGCATGGATGTGTGTGGTGTCCTTAGGTTAGTTAGGTTTAAGTAGTTCAAAGTTCTAGGGGACTGATGACCTCAGAAGTTAAGTCCAATAGTGCTCAGAGCCACTTTGCACCAAAAGGTTTGAGACACCCTGTATTTTTTTATTCGATAGTCCACTTCTTCTTCTCAAGACGTGTTCAAGAACTGACCACAGTGTACCATTCACGTAAACATGGCGTTATTAAAAAGGCAATAAAAACTTGTCTTTGACTCTCGTGTACTGCACGCAAAGCAAGCACCACTCGCTGGAGCTCTATTTACTTACTTATTTATTATTTATTTAATCTAATAAGATACGGACCATCAGGCACTCTCTTTCATCTGGCCAGGCGCTCTACTTAGTTTACATTGCATATATTATGGTAAGCATGTTATACTAAATTTAGAAGATAAAAGTCATAATAGGAGACATAGAACATATACACACAGTTTATTTTCGCACATGATAAATATAACACTAATTAGGTATTACGGTAAGGTAGGTTTTTAATTGTAAGTAAGTGCTAGCAGCAATGGGCATGGATAAAGTGGTAGAGGAGGACGGGAAGGACGAATGTGATAACACACATTTAAAGAATACAATAGGTGACGTGATTCACAGAAAACGGAAAAGAAAAAGAAACATAACTGAGAGAACATAGGAGCATTGGCTTTCATGTTTACAGAGAGAAACTTGACCATATACTTTAATTCCGAGGAAAATGCTTCAACTTTTTCCGTAGTAGTAACTGCGCACTGAATCGTGCGAAGAGTGCAGGGCAGCTTGTTCGAGACACGAGCAGCAGCAACGGCGAAGGAGTTTGCAAATGTTTTCGTTTTATGAATGGGCCCAGCTAGAATACTAGATAAGTGAGACCTTGTGTTTGTATTATACTAGCACGAAAGGTGTTTAATCTCTGACGCGAGTTACTGCAGTGTTTGCGAACCGAGGCGACAGTGAAGTAAACACAGCGTGTGGTAGTCCCGTAACTTGTCTGGCCGCAACCATCCTAACGGCGTATATAAAGCATTGACATGGTCATATCGACGAATTTTGCAGATGTAACGAACACATGCATTCATAGTTAGCTCAAACAGTCTTGTGTTTCTACTACTCGTGCCATGCTGAATACCATCACAATAGTGGAAATTCATTGGAACGAGTGGTTGTACTAGTTAGCGTTTCACAACCTGTGGAAATACGTTCCGAAAATTTTTGAGGGCATAGAGGCAAGTGGAAGTCTTCTGGGACATGGCGACAATATTATCTGCCCTATTTAAATGCCCATCCGAAGTCACACCCAAGTACTTTATTGTCTTCTGATATTGTCTTGTTGAGAGGGAGGCATTTGATCACAGAATACTGAACTTATTAATTTTAGATGGGATGCTAAGATTACTTGCGACATTTTTGCATTTAGTTTAGGCCCCAGGTTTTTCGCTCATGTTACCACTGAAGACAGATAACCATTCATCTCGGCAATTGCAGTCTTTATATCTTTAGGTCTGGCATTTAGGTAGAGTTGGAGGGCGTCGGCATAGAAATGATATTTACAGGAGAACAAAGGTGATAGAACATCATTGACATACAAGGAGAATAAAAGTGATCCTAAGATTGACCCTTGCGGCACTCCTGACAGAACATGTTTCGAGGACGATTTTTCACACTCGAGACAACACTTTACTGTCAGTTTTTCAGATAACTTGCAAATCATCTCAGCGCTCTAAACGAGAAATTAAGCTGTCGCACTTTTCGAGGCAGTATGCCAAAGTTGACACTATCAAAAGCTCTAGTAGTGCCAATATTGTGACCTCACTCTTGACTGTGGCATATTTCGGTTCATTTGTTACCTTAACAAGCGCAGTGTTTGTACTATGGTACGCTATGTGATCAAAAGTATCCGGACACCTGGCTGAAAATGGCTTACAAGTTCGTGGCGCTCTCCATTGATAACGCTGGAATTCAATATGGTGTTGGTTCATCCTTAGCCTTGATGACAGTTTCCACTCTTGCAGACATACGTTCAATCAGGTGCTGGAAGGTTTCTTGCGGAATGGCAGCCCATTCTTCACGGATTACTGTACTCAGGAGAGGTATCGTTGTCGGTCGGTGAGGCGACGCACCAAGTCAGCGTTCCAAAACATTTCAAAGGTGTTCTGTAGGATTCAGGTCAGAACTCTGTGCAGTCCAGTCTATTAGAGGAATGTTATTGACGTGTAACCACTCCGCCACAGGCCGTGCATTATGAACAGTTGCTTGATTGTGTTGAAAGACGCAATCGGCATCCCAACTGTGGGAAGCAAGAAGGTGCTTAAAACATCAATGTAGGCCTCTGCTGTGATAGTGGCACGTAAAACAACAACGGGTGCAAACCCTTTCCATTGAAAACACGACCACACCATAACACCACCGCCTCCGAATTTTACTGGTAGCACTACACACGCTGGCAGATGACGTTCACTGGGCATTCGCAATACCCACACCTTGCCATCGGATCGCAAAATTGTGTACCGCGATTCGCCACTCCACACAACGTTTTCCACTGTTCAATCGTCCAATGCTTACGCTCCTTACACCAAGCGTGGCGTCGTTTGGCATTTACCGGCGTGCTGTTTGGCTTATGAGCAGCCGCTCGACCATGGAATCCAAGTTTTCTCACCTCCCGCCTAACTGTCATAGTAGTTGCAGTGGATCCTGATGCAGTTTGGAATCCCTATGTGATGGTCTGGATAGATGTCTGCCTATTACACATTACGACCCTCTTCAACTATCGGCGGTCTCTGTCAGTTAACAGACGAGGTCGGCCTGTACGCTTTTGTGCTGTACGTGTCCCTTCACGTTTCCACTTCACTATCACATCCTAAACAGTGGACTTAGGAATGTTTAGGAGTGTGAAAATCTCGTGTATAGACGTATGATACAAGTGATACCCAATCATCTGATTACGTTCGAGGTCCGTGAGTTCCGCGGAGTGGCTCATTCTGCTCTCTCACGATGTCTAATGACTACTGAGATCGCTGATGTGGAGTACCTGGCAGTAGGTGGCAGCACAATGCACCTAATGTGAAAAACGTATGTTTATGGGGGTGTTCAAGTGGTTCAAATGGCTCTAAGCACTGTTGGACTTAACATCTGAGGTCATCAGTCCCCTAGACTTAGAACTACTTAAACGTAACTAACCTAAGGACATCATACACATCCATGCCCGAGGCAGGATTCGAACCTGCGACCGTAGCAGCAGCGCGGTTCCGGACTCAAGCGCCTAGAACCGCTCGGCCACAGCGGCCGACTATCGAGGTGTCCGGATAGTTTTGATCACATAGTGTACTTAAAAAATGAGTCTCATGTCTGTCAAATAGGTTTAACCCGCAGAAATGTTCCGTAATCTGGTCGTGGACAATAGATTCCAGGGCTCTGGAAACAGCGGACAATATAATTATTGATCAGTAATCACAAGACGATTGCGGGTTCACGACCTTAAGGATAGGTGGGACTGTGCTTCTTTCCATGAATGGGATATATTCCCTTCACAACAGAAATTTAAATCTCTACATCTACATCTACAGATATACTGCACAAGACACTATATGGGACAGGGCGGAGGGTACCTGCTACCACTACTGGTCATTTCCTTCTCTGTGCCACTCGCAAACAAAGCGAGGGAAAAACTACTGTCTATAGATCCCCGTACGAGCCCGAATTTCTCTTATCTTCGAGGTCCTTAACGTGAAATGTAAGTTGGCGGCAGTATAATCCTTCAGCAGTCAGCTTTAAATGCCGGTTCTCTCAATTTTCTCAATAGCATTCCACGAAAAGAATATCTTTTTCCCTCCAGAGATTCCCATTTGAGTTCCCGAAGAATCTCCGTAATAGTCGCGTGTTGGTTAACCTACCAGTAACAATACTAGTAGCCCGCCTCTGAATTGCTTTGATGTCTTCCTTTAGTCCGACCTGGTCGAGATCCCAAACATACTAGCAGTAATCAAGAATTGTTCACACTAGTGTTTTATACGCGATCTCCTTTACAAACGAACCTCACTTTCCTAAAATTCTCTTAATGAACCGAAGTCGATCATTCGCCTTCTCTACTACCGTCCTTATGTGCTCGTTCCATTTCATATCGTTTTGCAACGTTACGCCTAGACGTTTAATCGACATGACTGTGCCAAGCAGCACGCTACTAATGCTGTATTCCAACATTACTGAATTGTTTTTCTACTCATCTGCATTAACTTAAATTTTTTAACGTTTAAAGCGCCATTCACACCTGCTACAACTTCGGTCTAAATCATCTTGTATCCTACTGCAGTCACCTTCTCTTACACCACAGCATCATCAGCAAACAGCTGAAAATGGCCAGTCACCCTGTCCGTCAGATCGTTTATGTATGCAGGGTGAACCACATGAAGATTGCAGCTCATATATTGTGGAAATGGAAAGTGCTATTGATGTGCGGCTTTCACAGAATGGATTAGCAGTTAGGGGCTCGTATTATTAGCCAATCAACAGATTGTGATATTACTTAGAAAGTGTATTTTTTACAAACATGCACTTTTTCCGATGGAACAATCTATTGACATTAACAAACTAAAAGTAGGGTAAATTAAAATGTCAGTGATGTTTGTTGCAGGATCCTAGTGCGAATCGTTTCCGAGGTATGGTATTTAAAAAGTTACAACACCGACACTTGTACAATACTTGCGATAGCACACATTAAAGAACAACATAGGTGCGTACACTCGTTATGTAGATTCTGGCCGGTAATGAGACAATTGACCATCACAGGTTGTGTTCAAAATGACGACCGGCAGCGACAATACACGCTTCCAGTCTGGTATGGGACGACTGGTGCACAAACGTGCTAACATTTCAGTGGAGATGTCAGAGCAGGCCTCAGTAATACGTCGTTGCATATCGTCGGCTGTACTTGGTATGTCCATATAGACAGCGACTTTCAGCTTTCCCCACTGAAGAAAGACCACAGGCGTCAAATCCGGGGATTGGACCGGCCAAAGTACAGGTCCTCCGCGTCCAATCCAACGATTTGGAAACGATTCGTGAAGACATGCTGTAGTTCTTCGTGCACTGTAGGCTGGACAGGCATCATGCTGGTACGACATGTTCCTCTTAGTCTGCAAAGGAACGTTTTAGTATCCGTGGAAGATGGTCTCTTAGGAGGCTGCGATACTTGTGCGCGTTCAGGGCCCATGAGTTGATGGTTCACTATCCCACACCACACGTTTACACTTCATGAACGATGATGTTCTACCTGACGAAAGCAACTGGGGCTGTCAACAGAAAAATACTGCATGGTTCGGTGGTTTATCGGGCCATGATTGGTAAATGTGTCTTCTTCACTAAACAAGATACATGATACATCCGGAGTATCTTGCCCTAAGGCCCATGTACAGAAGTGAACACGATTCTCATAATCGTTTCCATGCAGATCTTGATGGAGAGAGATGTGATAGGGATCGAACCTATATTGATGGACAACGTGCAAGACACTTGCCTTACTGATGTCACTTCCTCGTGCGATTGCACTGGAGCTAACGTACGGATCAACTGAAATACGACCTAGAAAATTAATTTCTCCCTCTTTTGTCGTCATTCGTTTCTTTCTTCAAGCTGTAACTCGTTGAAGAGGTTGATAAATAATTGCCAAGATAGTTGACGTCTACTGGCATATCTTCCCTCATACACCGTACAAGAACGAACTGCACTCTTCCTACACTCTCCGTACGCCATGAACATGTAGGCTTTTTCCGTATTTGTAAATCCCATCGTCCACTCACGACCTACTGCTTGGACTGTAACGCACTAACTGACTAGCAAGGCGCAATCCAATCAAGGAACACACAAGCACACGGTAAGCAAACGTAACAACATCGCACCTAGCAACTACGCAGGTTGAATGGCACACCAAGTGTCGGTGTGGAAACTTTTCAAAGTACGATATCTCGTAAACGACTCGCACTAAAATCCTGCAACAAACACCACTAGCATCGTGATTCACCCTACTTTTAGTTTGTTAATGTCAATATTCATTGTTCCATTTAAAAAAGTGTACGTTGCACAAAAATAAACTTTCTAAGTAATATTAGAGTCTGCTGATTGGATAACAACACGAGCCCCTGACTACCAATCCATTGTGTGAAAACCACACATCACCATAGCTTTCCATTTCCTCAATATCTGCGACGCAAGTTTTAGCATACCTACCCTGTACGCAGAATAAGAGTCGCCCTGACGATACCCTTGCCTCTGATGAACCCTCGCCGTCGAGGACGACGTGCTAGGATCTGCTACTTAACAAGTATTCCAGCCATTCACGTGTCTGGAAACCTATTCCGCATGCTCGTACCTTCGTTAACATTCTGCAATGGGGCACCGCGTCAAACGCTTTCCGGAAATCTGGTGATATGCTGTCTGCCGGTTTCCCTTCATCCACAGTTCGCTAGATATCATAGGAGAAAATGGTAAGCTATGCTTCGCGCAAGTGAGGCTTTCTAAATTCGTGATAATTTGCGGACAAAATATTTTCAGTCTCAAGGAAATTTATTATATTCGAACTGAGAATATGTCTGTTAAGACAGGTATTAAAGTATCGGTGACATTGTTGACCATGGTTATGCTAATGCCATTATCGATCATTGCTTGAGAAGAGATTCTCATTATTACTTTTCTTGTTGTGTTTAGTGTTACGTGTTTTAGGTGGAAAGTGTCTTGGTTAGTTATGCAGCTAGGGGTCTCTTGTGGGCGATAGCTCCTTGGGAGTTGACTGGCGAGGACACAACTCATTCAGTTCGTCGGCCGAGTCCTGAGAAGGTGTTTCTGATCTTGCTTTTCCAACACCCAAGCCATGGGGATTCTTCTACAGAGTCGAGGGTGTCGTATTGCTGCATATAAAGGAAAGGGCGTGCCTGCTTTTGGCATTACGAACGCATTGTTTTTCCTTATTTCTAGTCCAATCAAATAAGGATTTTTAGAGGAAAAAATTAGTAAGACGCTGGATTTTTGCACAAACCTTCCTTATACCTTTCTAAACAACGTACTACAAGTCCTCACCGATCGCGCTAGAGATCGTCCGCCGTATTGGAAAATGGCGGCAAAAAAATCACCTTTCGCATTTTGTGGAAAACGGTTGCATTTATGAGCAAAATACTTCAGTATAAAATTAATGCACACATAATTATGTACAAAAAAGGTCCTATATACTGTTTTCATTACATTAACGGTTCATCTTCAAAACGTGTTTGTATTGGTTTCTTTTCCTCCTTTTGAAATGTTTCGTTGCTTATTTCTTCCATGCAGACATGAACATTTGTTTTGAATAGTTAATTCTCCGGATGGTCTCAGTTTACTTCTGGATGGTGAAATTAGCAGTTGCGTATTGCTCGTACCAATGGAAGTTTGATGTCTCCCGCACTTCTTCATAGCACTTTCTCCAGTATAATCTTTCCGGCAATCAACGTGAAGTTCACATTTCGTGTCACCACGTCTCGCACTGGATCTTACCAGTGTAGCAAGAGCTTTATCCGAAGCTGTACAAGTAATTCCTCCAGTAATTAATCCATCACCAATCAAATACTTCTCATGACTCTATATTATAAACATTATTATTTTCCATTTTCAACCATTTTGCGCAGTAAATGTTCAATACTGCAGGAACTAGAGTTCGTTAACAGCGTCACGATGTCTTGGCTCATCACCACAGTGCATTCAATTCCTGCAAAATAAAGATAGAGCAAAATTAATAGTGCAGCTCTCAATGAAACACCGTATAACAACAACCCTTAAATACATAACCATCGAAAATTAGACAGACAAAAATCATTTTAATTTCTTATGGGAGACCGTACGAAAAGGTTTCGTAAAAGGATGTTAAATACGAGGACTGTGTGGTCATATTACTAATCCTATGAAAACAGTACCTCGGTCCTTTTTTGTAGATAATTTTGTATTCCTTAATTTTGTACTGAAGTATTTTGCTCATAAATAAGAAAACGTGATTTTTGTTGACATTTTTCCAATATGGCGGACGTAGCTCCACCTGATCGATGGGTACTTCCAGTATGTTGTTGAGAATGATATAAGGAACGTCTGTGCAAAAATCCAGCTTGTTACTAATTCTCCCCTAAACGTCAACCTTCGGCCTAGTTTGACTGGGCTATTCCTAGCTTTCAGTATTCTTCGTTATATTTGGGTTTCGGATTTGCCTTGAAACGCCTATGAGCAGCACCCCAATTGTTCATCATTTGACGCCTACTTTTGTTGTCAGCTATGAAATAGGGGTTTTATCACGCAGACTGTGCGTATAGGGTAATGTTTGTCGTATAGAGCAGTGAGTTTATTAGCCTATACGGTATGTTTGATGTTCCTACAGTTGACAGCAGACAGTAGACAAATGGAAACACAGGAAGGGTGCATACCAGTCAATTAGTGAAGCGTCATCAGTGGAAGGTTTGTGTGAGTAAAGTGTAGACCAACGAAGAGAAGACAGAAAAGGTAGAAATTTTACATATTACGTGATCGGAGGTTTTCCGTGTTTCTCGGGTGTACTGCTGGACCCAATTGTCGGAAGTGGGTGACATTTCAGTGGAAAACCGTTGCTCTAACGTCAGATGGTGCAGATGGATTCATCGGCACACCGTGATGGTGGCGGAGCGGTTGTCCACCGAAATATCGTGGACATTCGACGACCGGACCCGGGTGTACATCCGGGAACAATGGGAGCGTCCTACATATTGTTTAAAAGTACTAGGGGGGGGGGTATAATTAACTTGCAGCTACTCACGGAGATCTAGTGTGGGCTGTAATTATCGTATGGCAGTGAAACCTGGTAGATATGCTAATGCGTTATCCGATTTATGATTGAAAAAGATAAGTACCAATTTGGGCCACTAGGTGCAAATCTGGCGCTGTACAGCGTCTCATCGACGTCTCCAGTCCTCGCACTGAACAAACTGTGTAAGCGGCGGTTAAGAATAAGATCGACATTACGTCTTTCTCACTTGTGTGACCTTTTCTACCCACGTCCCGTCCTTCATCCATTACGTATGAAACATTTCTATACGTCTTTCTTGCATTCACAGTGCCAGATTTGCACATTGCAAAAACAGACATAATGTCTGATGGGATAACCGCAATCAATGGTTTTACAATGTTACTTATAATCCGTCTTGATTGCAAAATGTTTATTCACATGACCGGTTTCGGTTCCTCTAGAACCACCTTCAGATATGCAATTTCGGTTACAGGAGTAAACCGTCCACACATAGCAACCTTCACATGCTGCGTCACAGCATGACGCAGCATGTGAAGGTTGCTATGTGTGGACGGGTTACTCCTGTAACCGAAATTGCATATCTGAAGGTGGTTCTAGAGGAACCGAAACCGGTCATGTGAATAAACATTTTGCAATCAAGACGGATTATAAGTAACATGAAATTTGCACATGGTGGCCCAAATTGGAACTATTTTTTCCCCTAGTGTAAATCGGTTCCGCATTAACGCAATAGAATATCTACCAAGTTTCGGTGCCACAGGGTAGATACAGGCCACACTGGATACATGTGAGCAGCTGCACTTTAATTATAACCACCTGCTACTGTACTGTGTGAATCTGTGTAAATAGAAAAATATTGTAATTACTATCCTGCTAACTTCCATTGTCCATAGATGAGTAGTATTTCTACCTTCTCTTCGGTGGTGTACATTGCACTCGCATAAACCTTTAACTGGTGTGTATTTTCATTGTGTTTCCATTTGTTTACTGCAACCCCAGCAAGGGGACGCGTTACGTTATCCCGAGTACTTGCACGAAGAGCTGGTGCAGGGGAGTCAAAGTCAATTTCATGTTATGTTTTTAATAATTTCATGTTTACATGAATAATACTCTGTTATAAGTTTTTGAACATGTGTTGAAGAAAGAAAGTGGATTACCGAATAAAAAAATGTAAAATGTTAATTAAAAAGGCGTACTGCTGCTCATCTCTTCGTAACGAACGAAGTTACAAGTAAGGCACTCATGCTGCTCAATGCACCAGCGGTAACTAAGCAACATTTGTTTGACACGTTTTTTAAATTTTGCTTCTGAACAAAAAAGTTATTTGGGGTAGTGAAGATAAGTCGGGCACCCTGTATATAATGTGTTCTAAGAACTGACAGCAAAAATGTATGTTCTTTTGCACAACTTGTTTCAAAATGAACTGTATAAAAAAACGGCCAATTTAATTAGCTAGGTGATGGATCATCAATGAAGACAAATAAATATGCTTAATTGCTAAATGCTTTTCAGTGTAGATTTACTAGAACACAAATAAATTGTCTTGCTGATTGGTTACTGCTAAGAGGTCATAGAACTGGTAATACAAATACGTAACATGTTACAGGTTTATAGGCGCCCATCCCGAGGGATTTTGCAGCAGCATCCAGCCCTTGGGCAACGCTGCAGCGGCCTTGCAATTGTAGTTGGCCTGGCAGTCGCTAGGGGCGCAGGGCGCGAGGATAGGCAGTTAGGCACCTGTGTACTTCACCTCAGTCTGTCGCCACGAGGGGCCGCGGTCGTGTGCGTCTGCGCCTGCTCTCGCTGATAGCACGCGTCGCTTTTTTTTCGCGCTGTTTTTGCCGCAGCGGCTGGAAGTTAGGAGTTTTGTTTTTGAGTACCGTAGCAGAAGTCTTCATGATGTCGTTGTTCCCGATTGTATTATCGTCACGGGTAGTTCTGCAGACTGCTATGCTAGTAATGATGAATACTAGATACCTCGAGCCTGAACCGACTGCATTCACCCCCGCTCCTCCACTGTCAAGCACGGAGACCATCCAGGGAGGTAAGAAACTGCTTTTCACCAATATGTTCACGGGGGAAAAATTTTTGTAGTAGTACTAAAATGATTCTGAGTGTGCGTAATCTTTTGTAATTCATCTGATCTTTCGTAAAACTATGTTGTTTAACATTATTCATTGATCAGTGAGAGAAGTTTGCGTACTTTGTGATGCATGTAAAGCTTGTTTTGAAAGTAGCGCGTCAATATTGTAGGTGGCGTGAAGGCCGCTCGAAACAAAACAGTACACAAGTTCAAAAGCGAATCAAAAACAGTAAGCGTCCTGCTTGCCTTTAAAAACAGATATCCTCAGAGAAGACAAAACTGCAGTCAATAATATAGAAAAATGTCTCGCATGTCGCGTAATTTCATTTCAGTAACATGTAAAAAATGTTAACCTTTATTTATAGAGACCGTGGAGGTTTGACAGTTACATGTAATTAATCTCCCGAACGCAGTATATGCACGTACTTATGAGACAGGTACTTATTTCCTGTGCGATATATACCACAGTCTAACACGAATGGAAAAGTAAGACTATTAGGGGAATTTAGTAGTTGCACATTGTGCAGGTAAGTTTTACGCTTTTGAACTTGGGGGGTTTAGTAGAGCTTGTAACTCGATCTCGACATTGGCCGTGATTAAACCTCGATGAGCCTATTACTCCTTCGGTACTTAACACGTGAAAACGAGCCAAGCGCCGGTGGCTTTTTCGGACGCCGGGCCGCGCTTGCGGCAGCTCGGGCGACGGCAGGTTTCTCGTGACGTCACATCGGACCATGCGGACGTAAGCCAATAGGAAGTGCGGCAGGTTGCGTGGTGTAGCGGTAGCGAGTGGCCTGACCGAGGCTCGTGACGTCGCCGGCGTCGGCGTGGTGTTACACCTCGGGATAAAAGCGGCGCGTCACGCCACCTTACCACTACCGCCAAGTCCTGGCCCTGAATTTTGGCCTCTGTCCTATATATTAAACGGTTACATCACACGGTTGTGTATTGTTGGCTATTTGCGAAGGTAACTGAAGCTCCGCTCTTAAACGTCACTCCGTGGGGCGACTAGTTCGGCTGTCACTGTGTTCATGTCATTAAAGAGTATGGAACTTACGTGCCTCCCTACTGAGTTTTGACCTGAAGCATTGTTCATAATTAGCTGCGTGACTGAGACTAAGCCTTTTGAAATGATTTTTCCGTTATTAGTGGGAGTTAAATCTTCTGAAATAGCAACGAGGAAATTCACCTTTCACTTAGTAACAGTGGAGTGTTTCCTTTAGAATTTTAGATGCATCAAATACATTGCCTGAATGTGTTAGGTTGTTTGCCATAGCAAAGTTTGCATTAATAATACTATAAAGTTGCAAGGAGGAGTACGCATATTTGATTTTCCTTCGAGCTGTTGTTTACATTAAACGAAAGAAAGAATATATTTACTGTAGTAACTAATGTGTTTGAGAGCTAGTACAGTGTTTCTTGCTTGTACCTTCAGATGAATTTTGCAGGAATGAAAGCAATGTAGGAGGGTGAATTCTGAAAGATGAACTGAACTGTATTGTTGACGCCCTTCACGTAACTGATTGGAAGGTATTAGTGACAAGACAAAATTTGTCTTGCTCTTCACCAGTTGAATGCTGTAGACAAGAGCGTCACTGTTAACGCTATTTCCGTAATTTGTCAGGCGTACGCCAGCGAAATGTATCGCATGACGCTGCGTTTCTTGCTCGGAAGCGGCTATGATAACACTAGTATTAGATAAGTGCCCATCCTCGGTTGTGACACCCATGTTGATTTGTTTGTTCCCGCCATCTGTCAGCTGATAGGTTGTTGCAGTTAACTCCACGCAAACATGCACTAAACGGCGTTAGACTAGATTCGATCGATATCGCACTACTAGGCGAGAGATCGATAACTGTTCCACGGCATCGAGGGAAGCACCTGACGTGAGTGTTAACCCTAGCAATATCAACAGCAGAGGCGGCTCTTCATGCCAACTATAGTAAATATCGTGTTCATGTAATTTATATTTAAAAATTTTGAGGAAATATTTTCAATTAATGCCTTTACCACATTCTTAAAAAAAATTTGCTAATAATTCAAGGAGTAATCTAAAACATCTCAGCAATGTAGATCACTGAAGCTACTGACAGCTGGCAGATTAATACAAATGAAATGATAGACAGCTAACGGCAGCATAGTATTCATTTTTAAGTCATAACCACACTAAAACTGGAAATTTAAATTGGACTAGCGAGGTGTGGGGTTACGTTCATTGGTTTACGTGCTAAACTTCCGCACTTGGATGCTGAATTGTTTTCAAGAACTGAAGTCTATACTGTAGTGTTTTTGGTTAGTTGGTGAGGTAGTTACGAACACCCGAAACTGCCCAACCCAGGTACACATTTCACTCCTAGCGAGTGCTTGTAGTGATGTTAGGCAATATGGGGCGAGATAACGATGTTAAGGCTCAGACAAGCACGAGCTATGGGCTGTCAGATATTTGTGAAAACTGACTACACGGGGTAGACAGCGTAAATGTCTCTTCAGCTGACTTCTAAGTGGTTAGCTCTTTTCAATTACTCCTTAGTTAAGACACTTTTGGGAACTAGGTATACCGATTGGATCTTGTGCAGAACTGTACACACACACACACACACACACACACACACACACACACACACACACTACAGGACACGGACGAATTCCTTCCCCAATCCGAGCTTGTACTTAGTCTCTAATGATGTAGTCTTCGACTGGGCGTTAAACGGTAATCTTCCTTCCAGTCCATCTCACTGCCGGTACGTAAGTTTTAAAATAGCTTTACAACGAAGAGCCGTGTTTGGCACTTGTAAAGAGAAGATAAGAAGCACGTGCACTATTATTGCGGCTGGCCGAATGAGAAGGCCAAAGTTAACACGGGAATTTTAAAACGGGCGTTTTCTTCGTAAGCGTGAAGATTCGTACTTACTTGAAACTTGCAATTGGACGGCTATTTGTTTTATGAACAAAAGGGGTTGTAGTTGCAGGAAACCAGCGACTGGCACAAATAAGCTCTTTCAAGTGCACTGAAAGGTGCTAAGTTTCTAAAACGGGCAAACGATTGTCGGCTAAAGATTCATAAATCGTCTGGTTTTGTACAGTTACAGTTAGTCTTTTGATGTCATTTTGCGCATGATTGTTGGCAAATTTTACCTCCTGAAATTAGATTACCATGTCAATTCTAGGAATACCTGAGGTTTGGTTATTAAAGCAATTTGCGTTAAAGATATTGTCTTGAAATATTTCATTATGCGATATTTAAAGTATTAATTTAGGTCGTAACTGATTGGCTGCCGAAGTAGTTAAGAAATTCTGCTTTCTAACTTGGCATGGGATTCTGATTTTTTACAGGTGTCGTCTGCAGTTCACAGTAAGTTTTTGTACACGCCGATGGAACGTCTGGTACCACTAACATCTCCTCGCTTCCTTGTATTTGCGAATGACGCGCGGAAAGTGTGTCGATAAACCTCCGTATGAGCTTCAATTTGTACTTTTCTCCTCATGGTCATTTCACCAGTTATGTGGAAATAATGTTGCATGACGCTTCCTGGAACGTACGATCCAGTAATTTAAATAGTAAACCCGTAATATAGTTAAGATTGCTGAATTTTAAATAAAAGTATATTATTAAAGCAGTGATAATTGCTAGGATAAAGTGGCTCATGGAGAGCTTTTCTATATTTTTTACGATAGATCATAATTTCATTGTCTTACAGTACATGTAGTTACTGCTCCAGTCCAAAACTTTCTTTAATGTGAACACGTGTGCCTATCACCAGATTATTCCTCCCCATCAAATGTTTGAATTGGAAAAGTGTTTAAAATTATCACATTACTCTAATGATTGTAACTACAAGAGTAGATACTCCTTTCGGGAATAGGCCTACAGACGTGTATGAAAGAACAGAGTAGATCCCATGTACAAAACATAGAACTCCACCTATAGTTACCTTTTGCTTTGACAACGCTACGGAAACCAGTTGCAGCATGTGCCTTTTGTATTAGATTTATTTTTTAATCAAGACAGCACCTGCTATTAGCTCACCTCACGGCCATGTGGCTATGCGAGCAGCGGTGTCGATTAGTCGAAGGGCCTTGTTCGATACCCGTAACTTGCTCGGCACAGCCAATCTAGTCAACCGTTCTTAGCAGACGACATAGTGTTCAGTGCATCTACACGTTCGTATTCGAAAGGATACGCAACACTCGGGGTTACATGTCATAAATGTTGTATGTAATCGCTCCAAATGCTTAAAACTTCACACGTTCAATGAAGACCACCTTTGCACAGAGTATTGGAAGTTAAGGTTGTTAGCGACTTGAAACGAATGTCAGAAGTAATGCACTGTCTTGAGACTTCCAGCGAAACAGCTACTCCCGTCTTGTTAGAATGAGCTAGTAAAAATAGATTACGTTGGACTACGCAAACTAAAACAATAAAACCATTCCAGAATGAGATTTTCACTCTGCAGCGGAGTGTGCGCTGATATGAAACTTCCTGGCAGATTCGCAGGAGAGCTTCTGTAAAGTTTGGAAGGTAGGAGACGAGGTACTGGCAGAAGTAAAGCTGTGAGTACCGGGCGTGAGTCGTGCTTTGGTAGCTCAGTTGGTAGAGCACTTGCCCGCGAAAGGCAAAGGTCCCGAGTTCGAGTCTCGGTCGGGCACACAGTTTTAATCTGCCAGGAAGTTTCAATAAAACAATTGATTGATAGACTTTGATTTTCTGTTAGTCAATAAAGCTACCTTAGTGCCGGTCGTAACGAGAAGTCGGTCGCGTGCCTACTTTCTAGTTCAAAGTAGCGCACTGTTACTTCGCACTGCAGGCGCGGAAGGTGATCGCGGAAAGTGACTTGGCGGACATCCGCACCGGCTTTCCGTTAACGTCATTAAATTTGCTAACAGAATAATACTGATGAAACAGGTAATGGAACATGAACGCAAAAAGTGAACGTTGAGTATATAAATGGTGTACTATTTGCAGTACGGAGGACACTATGCTGATTGGAGTAAGATTCATGTGTCTGCCCCAATGAAGAAAATGCACATCCTAAATATCACATTGATGATATGAATAAATATGCTGAAATTTTTGTCATACGAATAATACAAGAAAATAAAATTTTAGACAGTTCGAAAATTATTGTAGTGCAGAAGTGGACTTCATCGGTAGCTAGCAGATAAACTGAGATAAATTGGACTGTTCATGTGGACTGCTTTTGAAAGGTGCCGGAATAAGTCATCGTGTGCGAACGGGGCAGCGGTTTAAAAAAAAGGCATATCATAAGGTTACCCTCCATTCAGAGGCTGTTGCACGCAGCGACTGTTATATTTATTTGTAAATAATAGATTTCAGCTATCAGTCGTCCTTTTGAAATTTTATTGGCAGATCTATGATTCAGCTAGAAACTAGCCATTCTCAATGCACTATCATTTATCAGTGCATGTAATGCCTGTTGGTCGGGCTTCATCCACAGTTCATTGACTACTCATAGCTGAAATCTATTATTTACAATTCATATCCCATAGATTTTTGCTATGGCGTGAAGTATCAGAATTAGTGGCCAGTGGTTTATTCAGATGAAACAGATTAATACACAGCATGGTGTGAATATCTTCAGTCCAGTATGCATGGAGTACTGTAGGATAAGTGCTCGTCATCGTTTAATTATTGTGCTAAGCATGGCATAGTGCACAGAGGTATGGGGGGGGGGGGGGGGGGAGAGATTGGCCGTGCTCCACTTGCAGGAGTAGGGAGTGTACTCAGTAGCTACCTCCCTTCCGCGTTTCTCGGGCGTAAACAAGCCCGTGCTGCCGGGCTGACCAAGTAAATGGTTTGCTTCTCCGGTTAGCTTACGCCAGACAAAACGACCAGGCAATGGGCAGTCTTCAGCGATTTGTCGCACGTGACCAGTTGTTACACAGGGGACGAGAACTGAACGCTCAAATCTCTGGCGCAATGTAACTGTGAATAATTAGTGTGCACGAATAAGACTGCGAGGATGCGTGGTGGTTTCACTTTTGCTATCAGTCAACTCCTGACAAGAATAAGCTGCAACAAGTATACGAATGCCAGACGCAAATATGTTTCGGGCATCTTTCGTGGTTATATAGTAGCTTTCATTCGGTCTTGTAGCAATTCTGTTCACGAAATGGACAATAAATACACAGGAGCTGGAAAAAATATGGAAATACGAGAAACGCGTGCTGGAACATGAATTCAGATGGAATCCAAACCTGCAGGTTGCATTGTTAGACCATGAAAGCCACATCTGCAATGTCCTCAACAAATTGCAAGTCAATCGTGGTCAGAACGGTGGTCTGTGTAGTTGAGTGGATTCTGTCGCAGCTGTAGGTGTTTCCGTAACAAAGAGCCGAAATGTTTGTGGTTACAAGAGGCACCGTATAGATTTATACCACTGAAACGGAAAGCGAAAAACCTTATCCACCAAGCCACCGTGAGGACTAAAGGGTGTCGAGCGATCGTGACAGGCGCTCATTGAAGAGGATTCTGACGAAAAATGAGACGACAGCTGCAAAAGTTACAGCAGACAAGTCACAGCAGAACTGCAGGCGCACTCGCGAGCCCTGTCAGCACAAAAACAAGAAGGGAGCTCCATTAGCTGGTAATTGAAGGGGGAGATGGAATTCCAAAACCTCTCATCAGTGATGCAAATACTAGTAACATGAAAAGGTAACCCCTGTATGTACACTTGGTGTAGCATTCTATTCACGCAGCCAACAATTCAAAGCACGCCCGAATCCGTACTTCGACTACAACGGATCTGGGGTCGGACGGTTGAGGGAGGAACGCCTCCCGCCGCATACTGTGCCCAGGGGGCGCTGGACTGCACCATCTGCAGACCTAACTGTAGGCTGGAAATGGGAAACGCGGAAGGTACGAAATTCCCGATTTTAAAAAAGTGGGGAAAAGTGACATTCACATTACAAAGTTTATCCGAAGGAATGCAAGTTATGAATTTCACCTCACTTGTAGCGTTATACACAGTTGCAAAATTGTTATAATTTTATAATTAAATAGGTAAATGAATTGGTTGGTAAGAGGACATCTTCGCTTCCAAGGAATTATTGAATCTACACAGATCACTTTTTCTGAAGAGTAAAAGAAAAATCGTACTGACAACACTAACCCAAAGAAAAATAAAATTTCCTGTATTTCACTTTAAGAAAATTAATCATGGCTAATAGTTGCTTCTTTCACGGCACTTAATTTGTCGATCAATGGAAGGCGAAGAATATTTCCTAGGATGGGAAGAATAAGCAGTTTGAACCCCCAAAATTACGATTTTTGTTGATTTTATTATGCTGCACAATGCGCAGTTAAATTCTGATGATTTCAACTTACATCGTTTTGTGGTGGTTCTTTCTTTGTTAAACACGGCTTTCCTAGAATTCTTAGTTCAGTATTCTTCTGTAAGTTTCTGATCTTGCGTTTTCTTTCCATCATGGAGGAGGAGATTGTTTAACGTCCCTTCGACAACGAGGGCATTGGAGACGGAGCACAAGCTTGGATTAGGGAAGGACGGGAAAGGAAGTTGGCCGTGCCCTTTCGAAGGAAACATCCCGGCATTTGCCTGAAACGATTTAGAGAAATCACGCAAAACCTAAATCAGTACGGCTAGACGCGGGTTTGAACCGTCGTCCTCCCGAATGTGAGTCCAGTGTGCTAAACACTGTGCCACCTCTCGGTTTTCCATTATGAAGCACTGTACACAATATGTTTATGTTGAAAATAACTGAAATTAAGTAAAATTGACTATTTCTTGTTTGTCGTAGGATGGTTCAAATGGCTCTGAGCACTAAGCGACTTAATATCTGAGGTCATCAGTCCCCTAGAACTTAGAACTACTTAAACATAACTAACCTAAGGACATCACACACATCCATGTCTGAGGCAGGATTCGAACCTGCGACCGAAGCGGTCGCGCGGTTCCAGACTGAAGCACCTAGAACCGCTCGACCACCCTGGCCGGCTTGTCGTAGGAAAGCGAGTGAGAAGCAGATTATAAAATGTTTACCACAGCGGTCTACCACACTCGGCACATCCATGTCACGAACAAAGTAACTTACACGCTGCTTTATGTAGTGGAGATATTTTGAAGTACAAGGAGACTTCTTTGGTTGTTCCAATCCATCTCGAGGTATTAGCCATGGCACATCAGCGATTTACAGGGGAAAAAAGTCCATTTCCAGTCTTCAATTATTTTTCCTTTTTGGTCCTAGTGGCGGTCACTGCGTTTTTAGCCATCTCAGCTTTACTATTACGGATCTCCTCTCCACCTGCTTAAAATGAATTAGGAGCTGTGTTGAAAAGAAAAGTGTAAGACACAGAACTGCGTAGAATTGACGTCTACACTCATAGTAATTGCCACAGGCCTGAGCAGAAACTGTTTCACGGCCTGAAGGATTCTCTATTTGCACTAGCCCTGTGGCTGTGACAGGAGCCAGTCCTCCACTGTGTCCTTCAGTTTTTGGTCGGAGTTGAAGCGGTCCCTAGCGGAGGAACACAGAAGCCTCAGGGTGATATCTGGACTACAGTGCGGATGCTGAAGCTGCTCCCACTTGAACTTCGGGCCCTTACACCTTGTGTGACCAAGGAGACGTGCGGTAGCGTGTTATCGTGGAGCAGGATCACACTTTCCGAGAGCAGTGCCCTTGTGGTCATGCATTAACAGTGCGCCATGTTTTATTGTCGTGTCCCCGTTTTAGTCAATCTCGTGTTGTCCTGTCTCTGCCATCTACTTTACAGGATATTTTAGCGGATGACGCTCGAGCAGCTGCTCGTGTTTTTCGTTTCATTACTTTGACTGGATTGTCCAAAGACATCTAACTCTTTCACTTATTTTATCTGCCTCTTTGTAAGAACTTACTGGTGTCCCCCCTTGAGTTTTACTAGATTCTATGTGCTCTAACAATTGTGACTGGGCGCTAATGACCTCAGTAGTTGAGCGCCCTTAAACCCCAAAAAAAAAAAACTTTCCGTGAGCAGCCCAAGCCGTGTGCTCTTGATGGGCGTGCACAGGCTACAGTGTCTAACAATACACGTTCCTGTTAATATTTTTTTTCGTGTTTGAGAAATTTGATGAGCATCGGATCTCGGACGTCGAAAAAGATGGTGAGCATCACCTTGCCTGCTGAGGGTCAAATTCAAATTTTCTAGGGGGAGGTAATGACGCACGTTTCCGCTGCCCAGATGTCTCACCACGGTATCCCAAAGCGGCATATGCAACTTTCAGTCGGTATGGTTAAGTTTCGTAAGTTTTCATTGAGCCATTCCTTATATATATATTCCGTTGCTGGCTGACCGCTGTCTCAGGGTCAGACATGGGGAGTGGTGTCTCGCCGCAGATGAGCTCTGCTGGACCTTCGTCTGCTCTGACCCATACACTTCTCTCACGCAATTATTTCTCCTCTGCAGCACCAGTATTGCTTTCAGTGCCCCGATTTTACCACTCCTGCATACTGTCACTATTAGATAAATTTCCTGGCTGTCATTATCTCCATATAGACTATCCTGTGACGTCGTTGTTTGGTCCCTTAACCAACGTGTGACTTCTAGAAAACATGAAAAATATACCACGACGGCGTGTCAGCGTGTTTCGCAGGACTTTTATGTATGCTGAATCTGGCAATGGAAGTTCGACAATATTACAAAATAAACTAAATTACTACCTGCATATTTCCGACATGAATTCAGAGAAGCACAAGCAAGTTGGATAACAAATTCTTTATTGTAATTCAGTCACAGTTGAGCTTTATTAAGCTGGGGACTAGTTTAAAACTACCAAGATCATTTTCAAGCCAGGCCTATTAACGCTGAAAGAATAACGCTTGGTTAGGCGACAATAAACTAACACATAGGTAAAACAGATCGTGTCTTATGTGTGAATTGATTATCGCCTTTTCAAGCAGTATTAGTGCATTTCTAGTAGGCCTGGCATGAAAATTAACTTGGTAGTTCGAAACTAGTCACCAGCTTAATAAAATGCAACTGTGACGGAATTACAATAAAGAATAAATTGACCTTCTTTTTAAAAAGATAAATTTTTACTTGAGATTGGTTAACGCTTGGCATGTGCTGCACATCCCCCCCCCCCTTACTACTACTACTACTACTACTACTACTACGGGTGTGTCGGTAGTACACATACGTGTGTACGCAGTCGACTCTGTATAGCCGCGAAATATGCTGGCTCATTCAAAGAGCGCTGCCAAGTCATCAACACAGCTTTCTTTTACTGGCGGACTCCCACGGAATGTGATAAAGCGTAGCCTTCAGCGCTGTGAACAATAAGCCGTCTAGAAATAGGTAACATCTACAGCACAAGAAATCTGAGCTAGTACCATTCTTACCTCTCTCGCACTGTTCGCGATAAGTGAATCACATTGGTCGCCAACCTGGTTAAGAGGGAGAGTTCTGGAGCCCTATTATCGTCACACTTAATTTGAAATTCTAGTCGCAAGACTAATGAAGAGTTAAATACAGCAAGCTCCCAATTATCCGGGTTAATACGGATCCGAGAGTGCACGGATTCCAGAGAAAACAGTCTTTACTTCTCTTCTCCCTGAACTTTCCCTTTCCAAATTTCTCCTTGGCTTCCTTCATAGCTTGCTCGATGTACAGACTGAAATATGTCAGAGATAGGCTACAACCCTCTCACCCCCCCTTTGTCAGCTACTGGTGCCGTTTCATGGTCCCCTTTCTCTTGTAACTGCAAAAGTCGTGAGTAACCTTTCTCTCCCTGTTTTACCGTGCTATCTCCATAAGAGCAAAAAGTGTGTTCCAGTCAGTGTTTCAAAAAGTTCGTCTAAATCTACAAATGCTGTAAACGTAGTGTGCCTTTTCTTGCCTTCTGAGATCAGTCATAGGGGCAGTATTTGCTCACGTATTCCTTACACTTCTCTGGAACCCAAACTGAGCTACCCTAGGTAGCCTCTACGAAAGCGCCGTAGAGATGCCCAGTCAACTCGACTGACAGTCACTGCAAGGGATGAGTTCAGCGCCGCGGTATAGTTAACTGTTAGTTTAGCGACTGTACGCCCCTAGAAGAGTCCACCAATATATTGCCCCCTCTTGCGTGTATCTCGTGAAAAGATCGTGGACGTGAAACTTCCGGTATTAGAGCTCACACGGAGGCTACCAACGATGTTTCTTCCCGCGAACATTTCGCGGAACAGGAAAACGGAAGTGACAAGGGTACACGAAGTACCCTCGGCCATATTGTGAGGTGGCTTGCAGAGTATTGCTTTAGATGCAGAAACATGGATGCTGCAAAATACACATTGCATTTACCAGACATTCCACATGTTACATTTGAAAGCCCACTGCTTAAAGATCAGATGGGTACGTCGAATAATGGATGAGGTAAGAATTCAAACTGGGATAAAGTAAGTTTACGCCACAACTTGGCTAAAAGACATTATAGTTACTCACCAGAATTCGGCAACATTTTTACAAAATTACACTTAAAACACTTGTTTTGTCTAACTCGCTTTGCGTTCATTTTAGACTAATCGTACAGTTTTTTATGTGTTTCGATCACTTTTCTCTTGACTGTGGTTTTAATTTTCCGGGGAGTCAGAACATCGGTGTAATCAAACGAATTGTTATGCGTATTCCAATAATCGATACACACATTTAAGCACCTCTGTGCGCCTGATAACGGGGTTCCTCGATGGAGGATATACCGAGCACACTTAGTTCACCACATGCACGTCATTTAGCTGCTCATATCCCGTTTCATAGGCATCGCTGTTTAACCGCTCGCGGTTCTTGTAAGTCTCCACCATCAGAAATTTGAGCTCTTTCAGTGGAGGGTGTTAACGTTTTCTTCCGCGAACGTGCTATCCTTACCTTATGTTCACACGTTACGTGAGTCCATGTATTTACCTGAAAATGAAGTGGGGAATAGCGGAAAACACAGGGATGCGTCGAAACATTGAACAGTGCTCAACGCGAAACGGAATGCGGTTTGGCGACCTTGCGGGCACGTGACGCCATAAGAAACGTATAAGTCGCTGGAGTCTTCAGTCCGAAGAGTGGTTTGACGCAGCTCTCCACGCTAGACTATCCTCTGTAAGCTTCATCTCCAAATAACTACTGCAACCTACATCCATTTGAACCTGCTTACCATGTTCACTACGGTCGCAGGTTCGAATCCTGCCTCGGGCATTGATGTGTGTGATGTCTTTAGGTTAGTTAGGTTTAAGTAGTTCTACGTTCTAGGGGACTGATGACCTCAGATGTTCAGTCCCATAGTGCTCAGAGCCATTTGAACCATTTACCATATTCATCTCTTGGTCACCCTCTACAATATTTACCTCACACTCTTCCCTCCAGTATCAAACTGATGCTGTCTGTATGCTTCAGGATGCGTTCTGCCAACAGATACCTTCTTTTGGTCAAGTTGTGGCATAAATTTTCCTAGTTGCATTCCTAACTTCGTCCTTCAATCGATGTAGCCGTCTGATCAGCATGCTTCTGTAGCACCACATATCAAAAGCTTCTATTCCGTCGTTCGAACTGCATGTCATCCACACCTGTACGCACACCATCTTCAGAAACACTTTCAAACACTTAAATTTGTATTTCATGCTAACGAGTTCATCTTTCTGAAAATGCTATTCTTGCTATGGCCAGTCTCCATTTTGTATCCTCTGTACTTCGGCCATCATTACTTTGCTGCCCAAATAGTGAAACTCACTGTTTAGTAAAATGAAAAGACACAATTTCAGAGACTGTACTGGTCTCATGCATATATGATTTTAAGTACATAGACTGGAGCGGCGAAGGTAAATTTGTACTGAAACCCGGAATCGAACCTGGGTCTCCTGCTTAGAAGGCAAGTGCGTTAGCCACTAACCCACGTTGGCACAGCGGTTTCCACAACTGCACAGATTACCCTGGCACGCCTCTCTCCTCGATCCAAATCCTCGCCGCCGCCCCAGTCTCACCCTTACACGAACAGAATTGCTGACCTTGATCAGTTTCCATTCGCCGCTTCAATCTATATCCATAAAATCACTTCTTAGTGTCTGATTTCCTGATAAAATTCCTGATTTAACTAGTCTTCATTATATTTTTGTTTGCGGACATCTTATTTGTAAGAATCTGTTCATTTAAAATTCTCTTCGACGTCCTTTGCTGAGTGACTTAATTCAGTCGTCAGCAAATCTGTTACTATTTCGTCTCCTGAACTTTAATTCCTTTCCCAAATTTCTCCTCCGTTTCCTTTTTCCTTTCTACCCTTAGTCCCAACAATAAGGAAAATAATGTAATTTTAAATTTTCTTCGGAAAAGTAACCTTTATTATCGTAGTAAGCAAAGAATAGTAGAATACACTGGTATAAAGTCAGTTGATTTAAGCAGTTTCATTTTGGAACCATTGGGATAGTTTTCAGTCACCAATCATATCATACGATATGTTTGACAGCAAATTTTCCTAGACACAATCCCACATCTGGAAATTTCCATGAACTCTTCATGCCTTTAAAAAAATTAGTGCTGAATAATAAGCAAAAGGGCTAAAATTTAATAAATTCATATCAAAAGAACATAATGCTTCATTTCGAAATTGCTTATAACAGCAGGGATATAACTCAGATCTACGTTGCTGTTATTTTATATCTACTTACTTCACTGTCAGTGATCTCCTCAAACTGATCCCTACAATAAAAAAAACACAGGTCACAATCACGTAGAACTATCTTCGCGCCGACTGTTGCATTGAACGCTGTGCGTGACTGCTAAAACGCACTACTTTCGTAGAAGTGCCTCACTGTACGATTAGGCGTCTCTTCAAACTCAAACGGCATTGGTGATTCCATGCTAAAGGCAACGATACTAAAAAAAAGTGGTTTCGGGTGGAAACCACTGATACTTAAACTGCGCAACCCCCCCCCCCCCCCACCCCTCTCTTAACAATCACCGTTTCCTTTTCATGCCCTTCGACTCATAATTACAGTGTAGTTCTCTACAAGTTAGTACATAACCATTCGGTCTCTGTATTTTATCCTTCCTGCGTTCTGGATTTCAGAGTATACTTCCGTCAAGATTGTCAGAAGCTTCCTCTAAATCTAAACATACAACATCGTAGGTTGTCCTAAGGTAAGTCGTGTTCCTACGTTTCTGTGGAACCCAAACTGCTTTTCCCTGAGGTTGACCTCTACCAGTTTTTTTTTCCATACTTCTGTAAATACGAATTCGTGCCAGTAGCTCGGAAGTGTGTGAGATAACATTCACACCTGACGGCACCTGTTATATTGTAATGTTTACACTGTGGATACGTTCTACATCAACACCTTCCTTTTCGGCACGAAATTCTCTTTGAGTAAATAAATATCACTGCCTGTTCATACTTCGCGAAATATGCAAAGCAGTGAAATGTTGATACCCAAGGAAACAAGCGAGCTGTCAGTTCCCTCTAAGTAAAAGCAGCTCAGAATGGGACAAGAGTAGTCGGTTGCGGAGACGTTTTCAGTACTTCGGATACTGTGAAGTTGTGGGCGGAACCCCGACTCGGCACGATTTTGTGGCCGCAGCCTATCTCGGCTGATACGAGCGCGCAGCTCAGAGATAACACAGCTTCCCGGAATCTCGCGGATCGCAGAAGTTACATGGCGTCTAATTCGTACTTCCTTAATCACCCAAGGCAAATTATCCGATCTCTTCATTAACGCCGCCTGTAATGAATGATCGCAGCTTGTTACACGAATAGTTATTAAACATAATCTGTGGCAACGTTTGGGCCTTAGCAGAAAAATCACCATCACGCAGCTTAACTGCCGTATCAAATGTCTTACATGGACGGACGTTTTATACGACTTAAATTGTGTTAAACGTATTTGGTGAACTTGTCGCGTTAATTCTGAACTTTGTGATACATAAACATCTAATTATCTAAGGAGTAAAAATAATTGCGTAGATGTGAGTGGTATAATGCCCACTTCATGGCTGTTTTGTTCGAACTGTCATTGGTGAAAGTTTCATTTCCGTGCAGGACTAACATGAAGACAAATACACTCAAAAAAGACGTTATAACACTTAAATTTAAATTCGTTGTTAAAGCATTTATCTTCCAGACTGAATATTCACTCAGCAGCGGAGTGTGCGCTGATATGAAACCTAATGGCAGATTAAAACTGTGTGTTGGACCGAGACTCTAACTCGGGACCTTTGCCTTTCGCGGGCAAGTGCTGTACCATCTGAGCTACCTAAGGAGTGCTAGTTCTGCCATGTTGTCTGCAGGAGAGCTTCTGTGAAACTTGCAAGGCAGGAGACAAGGTACTGGCGGAATTAGTTATGAGGACTGCTCGTGAGTCGGCTTGGGTGGCTAAGATTTGTAGAGCACTTGCGAGCGAAAGGCAAAGGTCCCAAGTTAGTCTCGGTCCGGAACACAGTTTTCATCTGTCAGGAAGTTTTAACCTTTCCCTTTTCAGAACCGCTTTTGTCATTTCCAGTGCGCACTTTATATCCTCTCTACTTCGGCCATCCTTGTTTAATTTGCTGTCCAAATAGCAGAACTCATTTTGTCGCGTTTTCCTGTTAGCATTGCTCGATTTAATTAGAATGCGTTCCCTAACGCTTGGTCTATTGTTCATCTTACGTTGCTGTTATTTAAGTAGCAGATAAAGTAAATTGCCCGTTGCTTGGTGTGACAGTCGAGAAGCGAATTGCATATAATTCGCGCCCAACTGAGAATGTAGAAGCTAGACGACGGTAAACAGTGATGAAACGCGTCTATTTAAGTGCGTCCTGTGGGTCTGGTGTGTATTTTAGAGCTGGACATTGAACTGCAGGAGGTTTGCACTACTTACCCGGTGTCAACAGTTCGTTCTAATGGCGCCCTCATTAAATGAAACCTAAAAGAGTTCGCGGCCAGCAAGAGAAGGCGTATCATTAAGTTTTCGGCGCTACCCAGTCTTTCAGGCTGTTAAAATGGCTCACTCAGAAGTGCGGAGGAGCAGCAGCAGCAGCGAAGCGAAAGAAGAAAATTTCTATTGTGCACTCATGCTTCGTATTCGGAGCGTGTTATGGCACACCATTGGTTTACTCTGTATTTGTTTCGCAACTTGAAATAGTATTAGTGTCATTTATTCCTGATCAGTGTTACCGAAATTCGAATGTTTTAAAGAGAGGCAGGACTTCAAACGGGCGAACTTGGAGCAAGAGATGCACCACAGGACATTTTAATTTCCACCGTCTATACTTTTACGAATAAATTCGTAAAAACCTGTCTGCATGACAAGGAATGATTCAGGATTCACACTCATAGCAGTGGAAGTTCAAAAACGCAACAAAATTTTTTGTATGTGAAATTTTGCACAGCATCAAGCCATACTTACTAAAATTTTCCAAATGTTAAAAACTGTGGTAAAAATTGAGATAATTAACTAAAATTCATGTTTTTAAACATGAAGTTTAAAATGTAACTCATTCATTTTTCATAAATAAATTCTAGAGTATCATACACCTGTGAGTGTCGTTTGTATTTTGTGCAAAAGTCAATGCAGAATCTCTTATGAAGAAAAGTGTACCTATAGCAACAAATGCAACCGATAGTAAGTGAAAAAATGAAATTTCACATGTAAAATTTTATGTTTTTGAGCTTCTACTGCTATTAGTGTGAATGCTTTATCCTTCCAGGTCATGCTGACAGTTACATAAATTTATTTGTAAAAGTGTAGACAGTAGAAATTGTTATGTGGTGCATCTCCTGCTCAAAGTCGGCACGTTTGACGTCCTACGTCCTACCCCCCCTTACGCCCCTCCCCTCCTCCCCCCCCCCCCCCCACCTACGGCACAGATATGCCGTTGTATAGCTTAGTGGTTTGTTCCGGTGAACGTATTTTCATTCTTTTCGTGAGTTCGGTTTTTACGATGTATGACCTGAAAGAGCTAGTCTGTATAAACCTTAAAACTTGGTAAAATAGATGCAGGAACGTATCGAATAAAGCAAGCTTATGGAGACAGCGCTTTCATACAGACTTCACTGGCATATGCATTTAGATAACGGGCGAATATAGACAGGTGACGAAGAGCGTTTCGCTCGGCTGTACACTGGCATTAGAAGCATACAATGTTCAGATAATGATATGATTTTTCATAAATGGCAGACCTTAAAGGACCTTCGCAACGTCTTGAGAAAAGGCCACGGCATGCGTGAATGTAATGTCAGAATTGAACGTGTGGAAGACTGCGGCGAAGGTTGTGCCACGACTTCAGGATGATAACCGACGTTGCACGAAATTCTGCAAGGAACTTCAATAACTGATTCAAGATGATTCAAACTTTTCTCAAGTTGTCACTGCTGACGAAGTTTAGATTTATGGCTATGATCCTGAAATTAAACAGCAGTAGTCGCAGTTGAATGGTCCCTCTAAATAGAACGAAAAAAAGTTCAGAGCAACATTCAGTGCTTATCGATTTCTTTGAGGGATTCTTCAAAAAGTTTGTCCCTTCTGGCCAGATGGCCATCAGTTCCTGAGAGAGGAAACTAGGAAGAAACGTTTTCAGAAGTGGCGCACGAATGACTGGATACTGAAGACAATACACGACTGCATACACTCGAGATTAAGGATTTCTTTAATTAAACCCGAGATGACAGTTAAAAAACCACCATAATCACAGTACTTAAGCTCGTCTTTATCAAAATGAAAATAAAGTTTAGGGGGGCGAAGATTATATGCAGGGGAACAGATTAAAACTGAATCGCAGAGGGTGCTTAATATATTAACAAAGATCTAAGATGCATTTCAAAAGTGTCAATAACTCTAGGATCGCTGTATTCACTCGCAAGCGGACTGCTTGGAAGGCGATGGTGCAGAATGAGATCCAGAAAGTAATTTTACTATTTCGGCAGCTTTTGCTACCGCCTCGTAGGACGTAGTGGCTTGTGCTGAGCCACACGGGCTGGTCGAAAAGGTAAGCGTGTCGGAGGTGTTCAGGCCTTAAGACAGTAGGCCAAGGAATTAGATAATTAACTGACCTTGAGCTGATGCAGAACACAATCCATAAGGCGGCTGTATGTCGGACTAATTAGATTCTCCGATGGAACGGCGACGTCCCCTCATTTTCCCTTACTTTTCAGAAGGGTTCAATTAACACGATGCCGTCTGGCGCCACCACAGCGGTGTCGTGTGCATGGTATCGCTCAGTGGCCGGCGACGGCACGTTAATATCGTCTGCATTCTGTTGTTTCCTTTATGTAACAATAAGTTGCACACGTCAAGTTTTTTGTTTTTATAAGTACTTCGGCCCTTTTATCATAGCAGACGTAACAGACGATACTATTATTTACGATGAATGCGCAGACGTCTTGTCGGACTTTCCGGACGACTTGGCCGATTGGGAAGAAGACACTGGATATGAAAACAATGAAAGTGAAACAGAATCGTCGGAAGATAGTGAAATACGTCCAAGAATAATTCGGCGAACGCTGCGTTTGCCCACTGATTCGGATGAATCAGACGAAGACAGTGCATAGCGGTCAGACTTTGATTTACCGAGGACCAGCAATAAATTTAAAGTATCTCCGGGTCCAAACATATACACAGAGCGTCGAGGATATCGTAGAATTATATATTGAGAACGATCTATTTGAATATATTGGAACGAAACCACCAAGTACTACAGTCATTGCAATAGAAGGAAACTGTGGAAAAATGCCAAATTTGTCGACTTTACGGGACTATAACATAGAGAATGGTTTGGGCTAGCTATCCTTACGGGAACTGTTAAAAAAATATTTCTGGTCAACGAAACCTTTGAGACAGACAGATATTTCGCAAAACGATGTCCTGCAACATTTTTCCGACAATAACCCGGATAATGCCACCCGGTTTTTCAAAGTGCAATTCGTAATTATTTTTCCAGAAAGTTTAAAGGGACTGTTAATTTAGGTCAAAACATATCAATTTATGAAGGAATGATATCGTGGCGTGGACGGTTAAATTTTAAAGTTTACAATCCGTCGAAAATTACGAAATATGGCATACTCATTCGGATGCTGTGTGATCAGAGTACGGGATACATTTTCTCATTCAAGATATATTCCGGCGCTGGACAGCCTTTAGCAAAACAGTGATGGAACTACTGCTACTTTCTTATGGAAAGTAGCATCACCTCTACGTGGATAATTATAACAGTGTAGAACTTGCAGAGAAGTTACGTGAAAAAAAAATTCGAATTTGTGGAACGATACGGCAAAACAGAGGATTTCCGGAAAAATTAAAGCGCGCAAAAGTCACGGTGTTTGAAGATTGTCATCAACGGAAAGGTGAAGTACTCGCACAGGTGTAGAGAGCTTTCAAAACTAAAACGATACGAATGATCTCTACAATGTATAATGCCACTTTTACTGGCACTCAAAGAAAATCTAGAGAAACCAGTTACACAATAAAAAACCTGAAAGTTTATTAGACTACAGCAAATTCATGAAAGGAGTGGATCGGGCAGACCGATATTTGAGCTATTACCCTATATATACAGAAAAACTATAAAATGGTAATAAAAGGTTTGCATGTACCTCTTTAATTGCGCATTATTTAAAGCATTCCGCACGTGTCAACATTTCAATACAGAACACGCGAGTTTCCGATATCGCGATATTTTATTGAAAGTGTCTGATTTAATGGTTAATGGACCATGTACCTGCTTCTGAGTAAGAGTTGGAGGTTGCCACTACATCGCGTACCTCTAGTCATGATCCGGTTGACAGACATGCCGGTCACATAAAGCAACAGCGACTAACACTTATTTCCGAAACGAATAAACGAAAACGGAGAAACTGCCATGTATGTTCCAAAACAAAAAACAAACTTAATGTGTAAGTCTTATGGAGTTGCGTTACATCTTGGAGACGGTTTCGCATGCATATCATATAAAAGAGAAAGAAGTACCAAAGACAATGCAAATAAACAGATCTAAAAAACAAATTTTGTATTTATTTACGTGTGTATATCTTCGAAATTTCGTGACAGTAGGAACAGGATTGAGAACTTACGAGAATTAACGATGAGATTAGTAAAGCTTAACAATTTGATCTCCCAATGTCAAGAATGGCTGGCGACAAGACAAATAATCAGAATGAGCGCTGCTGGCGCCAAGCGAGACGTACGAACGGCTAAGTGTTAATGAGGGAATTGTTACACAGATCTTCCGTCGTCTCCAACTGCAGATGCATCCCGACAGGCCTATCTGCCTCTGACCTACTCGCCGGCTCGATTTTTGTGCCTCATGTTACATTTGATGAAAATGCTTTAAACTTTTTAAGATTTTTGAGAGTAAACTGCCATTTGACTACATCACTATCTTCTGTACCATCTAGATTTCGGCTTTTATGCCATTTTAGAGTCCAATGCTGAAATTTTTAGAGCCTTAATGTCGTATCTGTTACGGCAGGTGGCCAAGCGGTTCTAGGCGCTACAGTCTGGAACCGCGCGACCGCTACGGTCGCATATTCGAATCCTGCCTCGGGCATGGATGTGTGTGATGCCCTTAGGTTAGTTACATTTAAGTAGTTCTAAGTTCTAGGGGACTGATGACCTGAGAAGTCCCATAGTGCTCAGAGCCATTTGTTAAGGCAGATCAAAGCAGGTAAGAGAGACTAACACACAACTTTAATATATTAGTATTACTTTAATAGTTATCTTAAGCATGTGCTAGCCTTGCCTGCCTGCCTGTTTTTGATTGCCTTGACAGATATGGCGTGTTAATGCTCTAAGAACTTTTAGCATTGAACTCGAAAATGGCATAAAAGTCGAAATCTAGATAGCACGGAAGACAAATACAGTAATACAGTGACATGGTGGTTTATTCTTTCAAACAAAAAAAAATGCGTGGCTGTGGCCAAGCACCATCGAAGAATTTCTAAAAGGAAGCGTACACCGACGCATCAGATTTTGTTCCTCTTTCGCGTGGTTGTAGCCTGCACTAAGACGTAATATACAGGTTTTGTACAATACCCTTCTCGTGCGTTCTCAAATTCTAGGTTAAAAGTTTTACGACCCTATTGACTATCAGACAAGAACACTGTCTAGACTCAGAGTTGGCGCAGTCTGTTAGATCGGGGGACGAAGAATTTGCCCGTACTGGTTTTGTCTCCATTTTATTTCCTAATCGAACACCACACACTTGTCGCTACAACTAATCATGAGTCTTCGGAAAGGTATAATAGAGCAACCGCCGCTGCCTCCTCCTCCTCCTCCTCCTCCTCCTCCTCCTCCTGTGTACTTTAGAGGCGAGGTATAAGGAATCGTATCTGTTGTCTACCTTGCGACTGTAGAATGCTTAAACAGTGTTGCAGGACCAGGGAGAAATATCTCCCCTAGATTGAATTACTCTTCCTTCTCTGGTACTGCATCAAGTGAGTTCTGGTGTTGCGCATGATTTGTGTCAAGAGCTTGAACGGCCCTTTAAATATGAAAGGTGTGTGTTCTACTGGCATTATTAAAAATAAAATGTACGTGTCAAGAAAGTGACATTCATACGGTGTGCTTGCAGCAAAACTGTACTGTGAAAACTGCTGGTACTCAAATGGGCTCTAAGAGCCATGATCAATCTTTTTAGTATTCGTACTTTAATTTGTGAACAAATAAAGCACAAACCACTCGCGACTTGGTTCAAAGTTCATCCGGTCTTCATAAGAAAAATATTATGTAGATAACTATTTGTGCCATTGCTGCACAGTCTACGATTAAGTAATGAATCCACTAGATACTGGTGAGTAGAGCAGACGGAGTATCCGTAATTACATATATGGCCTGGCAGCGCTGTAGACCTAAGGTGTAAGATCTGATTCGTCTACAATGAGTAACTGCGTATTACAATCGTATCGACAGATATTAGTGCTCTCTACGTAGCTTAGGAGAGCCTTGGATGCTAGCCATCATTCGTAAGAAGCCCAGAATTCGTTTATTCAAAATTTCGAGTAATAAACACACAGCTATTTTGACAGTTACGCCGCTTTCACACTATACGGTTTTGACCGTACGGCAAAAAGCCGTACGGCTGTAGGTGTGAAGAAATGTATGGCGCCTTTCACATTATACGGCGACGGCAAAATGCCGCTGCCGTGCCGTGCTGCAGCCGTGTCTTGCCACTACAACAGACGGTCGCCGTACGGCAAGTTCGACAACAGTGGCCTACGTGACTAAGTGCATGCTTTCACACTGGACGGTTTTGAGCCGTACGGCGTCGACTAGTTCGTTGTAGTGTCGTTTTATTCATTTGTGTTTATTCTTGTTTACTGAAAAGTGTAGAAGAATGGATGAAATTGATACTGAACTTTTGATAACCTTGGTGGAAGTAAGACCTGTTCTGTGGGACAAAACTCTAGATGCGTATAGAGATCGTATTGCTACAAAGAATGCTTGGCGGGAAGTTTGCGTAGCACTGAAGCAAGATTTTGATGAGATGGAAGACAAAGATAAAAATGCGTTTGGTAAGTATTTATTTAATATATTAATATTACATTTAATACGTTTTAAACAGTTTTTATTTAACGTTATAAATTTTATTCTAAAAGTAAATCGTTTGTTTATAAGTAAATTACTGCTACCAGTCACGTTTTTTTTGTTTTGTTTATATTTTGCACGACGCGTTTCGGGAAATAATTCCCATCCTTAAGTGCGTTTTTCTCTAAGTTTTCATCATGTGTGGTGTCTTTTTATGTGTCAGGTCTTGCATTCTGTTTTCTTTACTGTAATTTATAAGAGAAACACGCACAAGACCTCACAAATAAAAAAACACTACACATAATGAAAACTTAGAGAAAAAAACGCACTTGAAGATCGGAATTATTTCCCGAAACGCGTCGTACAAAATATAAACAAAACGATTAAAAACGTGAGTGGTAGCAGTAATTTATTTATAAAGAAAACTATTTACTATACAGTCGCAGGCTTTCACAAACAATCTACAAAAAGGAAAAGGCTTGTTAATTTATATCTTTGACATCTGCCATGACACGCTTCCAGCATTTGTCATAAAATATTTACAAAGAGTGTTCCTTATGGCGTTGGCTGTCAGTCCTCCTCTTATGTTGGCATCTTGGGCTAAGTCTTCCAAACCAGTGAAGGATGTGGTGTCTTCAATTATAAATCCATCTCTCTGACGTACAAAATTGTGTAAAACAATGCAAGCTTTAACCATTTTTACTGCAAAATCTGGATGAACATTTAAAGGTCGGTGAAACAACCGCCACTTATTGGTGAGGATGCCAAAAGCACATTCCACATACCTCCTTGCTCTGCACAAACGGTAATTAAATACACGTTTCTCAACTGTCAAGTTTGTTCCCCCAAAAGGCCGGAGCAAATGCGTGTGTAGGCCAAATGCTGCGTCTCCCACGAAGAAGTAGGGTACTTTTGGACCTTCCGTACCAGGCAGACATTGGACGTCTGGAAATTCCAGGGAATTACTTTCTATTGACTTCCATAAACTGGACCGTCTGAACACTGAAGAGTCACAGTCTTTGCCATAACTTCCTACGTCGACATAAATGAACCTGTAGTTGGAATCCGCTACAGCCATCAGAACCACAGAAAAGTATTCTTTGTAATTGAAGTACATTGATCCGCTATTAAATGGGGCAGTAAGACGGATATGTTTTCCATCCACCGCTCCTAAGCAGTGGGGGAAATTAGCAGTACGTTCAAATCCAGCCGCTATTGATTCCCATACCTCTTTGGTCGGTCTTTGTATACATTCTTCCCGCAGTGATGACCAAATTGCTGTGCATACATCATTAACCACTTTACTTGCTGTAGAAATCCCAATTCTGTACTGGAAATGTAAGTCAGTGAAGGAACAACCGCTTGCCAGATACCTGAACAAAACGAAAAAAAATCAGTGACATTTAGTTTGCAGTGGACATTTTTTGTTACAGTTTTGCTTTTTTCTATACAAAATTAAAATGTTTTCATACAGTTTTGTTTCCTTTTGATGTAGGTATAGAAGTAATACGGAGGTGGACCAATCTACGAGACTCCTTTGTGAAGTCAAACATAAAAATTCAAGCTGCGAAAAAAAGTGGCTCAGCAGCAAAGAAAAAGAAAAAGTATGTATATTCTGATCAGCTGCAGTTTCTAAAAAAGCTGTATGATGCTCGAGAGACGGAGGACAGTTTTCAATCGGAACGCACCGCCAGACTGGAAGAAGATATAGAAACGCAGGGCTCCGTCGAAAATACTGAGAATGTTTCTGGGCCATTTGATACAGCACCCACACAACAAACATCCAAAAGCGAGTGCCATACAAACAGAAAACATAGAAAACCTGATGCAATCGAAATGAAAATATTACGAGCTCTGGAAGAAGACAAACCTTGCAGCAAAATGTCATTTTTACTTAGTCTGAAGCCTCATCTGGAAAAATTTGATGAACAGGATTATCTTCAGTTTCAGATGGGAGTCCTCAAAGTTATAGAAAATATATATGAAAGGAGAAATATATTGACAGCTCAACCTCCTCCATTTACCCATTACACACCTCCCATGCCCTATAATAATAGATTTCAAGCTTATTCTTATTCACCTATGGAAAATGCTGCTCCAATATCCTCTTACCATACGCATCAGATTCGTCCTCCTCCAGCTGCACCAAACCCAACTACTTTTCTCGAACAACCATTACAGACTTCTCAAGGTCGCAGTTCTTATCAACGAATTAATAAAGTGCCACCACCATACCCTTCGCCTTCCACAAGTAGCCATGAAGGCCCACCATCAACAACGCAGTTCTACAACGTTTTTGCAGAGAGCCTGTCGCCACAAAGTGACAGTACAGTCAGTCCTGCTACAAACTCTTTGGTTTCAACTGCTGATATTGATATTGACTTTTCTACTTCATAATCTGAGCGTAATAAAAATGTAAAACACAAATAAATAAGTAAATAAACAGAACTAGTTTTTATGTATTAAATTACCTTAACGTGATAGCCAGCATTTGAACAGGTTGGATGCAATTGCGGAATTGTGTGTTTTGTCGTTGTAACACATCCTTTAGTTTTCTATGTAATTCGTCAAACGAGGTAATAGACATTCGGAAATAGTTAAAGAATTTATTTCCGTCGTTCCTCAAATCTTCAAAGAGTGTATAAAATAAACCCACTTCGTCTCTTCTCTGGTTAATGGGGTGTACCCACAAAAGACGACCTTTTCTTTTGCGGCGACGATGAAGCAACCACAAAGCAACAACTCGTTTACGGTTCATCTTGATACACACATTAAGCAAACTGAATAGACACCAACAACTGGTCACGTCAAAAAGCCGTGTAATGTGAAAGCAACACAGGCACGGCTAAAACTCGTACGGCTTTTTGCCGTACGGTCAAAACCGTATAGTGTGAAAGCGGCGTTACTGCTACAGCTTCTTCTGTTCGTCCGTTCAATCTTCCTAATTTTATTATGGGAGTGGTACACTCTGTTTCTGACAAATGACCACATCTTCAGTTCAGTTTTTGGAGCATTGTACTTTCCAAGAAAAAAACAAGGGGTCATACCAACAAGAGAATTTATCTTGGAACAGATACGTTTGTGGCTGCAAATGAAACCTTGGAGGCAGTGTTGGTAAGAATGTTGTCACGAATTCATGAACTAACAAACAGAAATCTTTCTCGCTTGAACTGAGGACACTTCGTCGCAATTCGGCAAAGGAAACACAGCCCCGTATGGCAAACTCAGCAGCAACATATTAGTTAAAAGAAAATGAGTAAGATATCAAATGGTCTAACACCACAATATTTTCTCACTGAGCCAAGCGTTGAGTTTCTGAATGTCGAGAGCCAATAGTTTACAACAAAACAGAGCTAAATTTGCTCTACATGTGCTTTTGAAATATTTTGTAGTTTTTTTTACTGTAATGGTAAAATTTGGTGTGTATTAGAATCTCAATATAAAAGGCTGTTCAAAATTAGACGAAGTATGAACTCGTGCTTTGACGATAGGCCAATAGTAGTTCGGAAGTAATGTCAGTGAAGACGAAAAATGGTGTAAACACTTCAACTTTTTAATGTGCGCATGATTGTATCGATAAATAAATGCTTACCACGATTCCTTATTATACCTCGCCACGAGTCTCTGTATCTATCTACATTATTACACTGCAGTTCACAATCAAGTGCTTGGCAGTGTGTTCATCGAACCACTTCATTTCTCTAGCGTTCCGCTCTCGAATAGCACGTGTGGAAACTCTAACACTTCAGTAATTAAAACTTCCGGGTTAAGAGGCCGTGGTCCAATTGTAGAAATACTTCTCCCTGACGTTTCGTTGCCAGCTGCGGGCAACATCATCTGACGTGAGTCTACGACTGGCTGCTAGGCCGTGGAGGTCCTGTTTATATAGAGCGTGTAGAGGGCGCCACCACTCGTCACGTGTTGTCACGTCAGGGAGAAGTATTTCTACTATTGGACCACGGCCTCTTAGCCCGGAAGTTTTAATTACTGAAGACGCCGGCCGTGAAAGCCTACACGGTATAATCTAACACTTCAGTCTTACCACATGCGAGCTTTCATTCGTCATATTTTGTTACTCTCTACAGTTGGAAGTCCACAAAATGTTATTACACTTAGGAAAAAGTTGTTAGAAATTTCGTAAAAAAAAGTCCCGCCGCGACGAAAAACCTTTGTTTCAATTATTGCCACGCCATTTGATTACCTCCGTAACTCTTACCTTTCGTGCTGTAATACGAGGCAAACAGCCCTTCTTTAATCTTTCTTCGATGTCCTCCGTCAGTTCTATCTGGTCAGGATCCCGTACTGCGCGTAAACACTCCTCAGAGGGCGGACAAGCCTAATGCAGGGGTATATATACCACTGTCACTGTTTATGTTCCTTTCGAAGGAAAATAATTCGTTGTGGCAATAAGAGTGATCCATGGAAGATTACAAAGAATGATGAGACGCAAACGCAGTGCGGCTTGATAACACGCTCAGACCGCTTTTACTTCTAGTAACTAACTCCATTCTGCATGGACTTCTTTCGCGAACGGGGGACTATTCATATCTCAGTTTAATCCCTTAATCCCCCATTGAGTGAATGAATGAATGAACGAACCAATTAAGGAGCTAATAGTGAGAGTTGACTATTGTTAATTATATCAAAATCCTGTGGCTCGTGTTCTTCCCTGCGGGCTTCTTACGTAAGTCAACGTATTGTTCCTTGAGCCTGTGAGCAGGGCAAGGTTTCCTGTGCGCTAATCGTTGACTGTTTTGAAATATTCAAACACGCTGTGATAGCCTTTGTCATCTATCCTGCTGATAGACTTGGGCATTCTTCGCTCTGAACCGAGCGAGGTGGCGCACTGGTTAGACACTGGACTCGCATTCGGGAGGACGACGGTTCAATCCCCCGTCCGGCCATCCTGATTTAGGTTTTCCGTTATTTCCCTAAATCGCTCCAGGCAAATATCGGGATGGTTCCTTTCAAAGGGCACGGCCGACTTCCTTTCCCGTCCTTCCCTAATCCGCTGAGACCGATGACCACGCTGCCTGGTCTCCTTCCCCAAACAACCAAACCCCCTTCGCTCTGATACACGTAATAATTTTTTCTCTTCGCTTGTTGGCGAGTAGAAAATGGTCTGTCAGCGGAAGTCTAGAAGCTTCTGCAGAGTCAGAGCCGTTAAGTGGGATGGGGGGACAGTTGTGTCCGTTGGTAGGGAAACAGACATACAGATATCAAAGTTTCAGCGCGTTCTGGGCCCTGATTTGCGTGTAATTAACTCGAGAACTAACTTATTACACTAATACGTAAAAACCATTATCGGACCAGAAAAATTAGGCAGAACTTATACATTATTGTATTTTGGGGTGCAATTTCACTAGTGATGTGAATGCTCCGCAAGAAGTTAATGGGCGTAATAGAGAAGGAAATTTTCATAAATAGTTTTGCAGTGTCTTTATAAAAATTGTACACTATGTCCGTAGATACTTCAGGTCACTCAAGTATGTTTTCAATGTCTGGCATCTGGTCAGTGCATCGCACAGTCTGTCACTGAAAAGTAGTAACAAAGAGAAGACTTGACCTATTCAAATGCTAATGTGTAGGCATCCTAATTTTTCACGAGACAACACTGTCTGCATCACCTGCCGGCCACGAATTTTCTTTTTCATGTTTTATGATTAGTGTGTCTTATCTAGAATGTTTCAGCTCCTTTCCGTATTACGAGTATTGACTTCCTCCCCACGAATCTATTAAAGGAGTATTTATTACATCACGGTTTCACCCCTAGGTAGAGACTGGGCGGAGGGGGTACGGGGTGCATCTAGCTGCAAATCAACCCCATCTGTTCCGCCGTACATTCACTTTACACTGAGGAGACAAGTCATCGGTACCCCCTGATATCGTGTGGACCTTCTTCTGCCCGGCGTAGTACGGCTGACTCATTCGTGAAGGGGCCTCTAACACTCTAAGGGAGGGCCCTGTAGCCTTATCGGCCCATTGAGGGGTTAGCGGAAAACTGCCTTCTCTGCCCTGACAGGGCTGCGGCTGTCTTGGCGTGGTGGTCAAGCCCGGTGCTCACCCCCTATGTGCTCTTTCTCTTCTTCCCTCTTCTGTCTGTTAGACTTGTTCATCTTTAGTCTCTGTGGTTATCTTGACCTGTCCGTGTTGCTAGTCTTTGCCGGGCATTTTGTGAGTGGAGTACCTCTGGTAAGCTGAGAGGGCTGGTAGATGTATCCTGCCTCATTGCGCTTTGCTTTCGGGGGCTTCCAGCTGTTTCCTAGATGTGGCACCTTTCGTGCTTTTCTTCCTCTGTCTGTCCTTCTCCTCCCATATCTCGCCTTCATTGACATTTCGTGGAACTTTAATTTTTTTCCCTGAGTTTTGCGGGGTGGGCTACCTCTATTCTGCAGTCATGTAGACCTGCCTCTTCCAGGAAAAAGGAACTGATGACGTAGTAGTTTGGTCCCTTTGATCCATCCATCCAAGCAACCAACAGGCGTAGTGCAAGATTTTGTGCACGAAATGACTTCTCTATTATGTCCCATAAATGTCAGATGTGTGGCCAGATAATTCGCTCGAATTGTCGAGAATGTTCCACAAATCAGTTGCGAACAGCAGTGACGCCGTGACATGGCGCATTGTAATCCATAAAAAATTCCCTTCTTTGGGAACACGAAGTCTATGAATGGCTGCAGATGGTTTCAAAGTAGCCGAACACAACTACTTCCTGTCAATGATAGGTTCCGTTGGACCAGAGGGCCCAGTCCATTCCTTGTAGACACAGCCTACACCATTATGTAGCCACCACTAGCTTGCGCAGTGCCTTGCTGACACCCTGGGTCCATGGCTTCGTGGGGTCTGCGCCCCACTCAGGCGCTATCAGCTGTTAACTGAATCTGAATTCATGTGACCAGGCCACGGCTTTGCAGTCGTCTAGGATCCAACTAATATGGTCACGAGCCCAGGAGAGGGTTTTGCAGGCGATGTCGTGCTGTTAGCAAAGGCAGTCGCTGCCGTAGCCCATTAACGCAAATTTCGCCGCACTGTTCCAACGGATACGTTCGTCGTACGTCCCACGTTGATTTCTGTAGTTACTTCCGGAGTGGTGCTTGTCTGCAAACACACACACACACACACACACACACACACACACACACACACACACACACACACACAGGTCGACGGCCACTGCGTTGTCTGTGGTGAGAGGTAATGCTGGAAATCTAGTAGTCTCTGCACACACTTGACACTGCGGATCTCAAAATATTCAGTTCCATAACGAATTCCGAAACAATGTTCCATGCATCTAGCTGTAACTACCATTACGCATTCAGAGGCTGATTATCCCCGACGTGCTGCCATAATCACGTTGAAACTTGTTCACATAAATCACCTGAGTACATACATCTCTAATGCACTGCACTGCTCTTTTGTACCTTGTGTACACGATACTACCGCCACCTGTATATGCAATATCGAGGCGTCTGTGTGTAGGCCAGCTTGGATGTGATTACTAGGTGGTGCACCACATCCCACAAGGTGAACACCCCATGTTCCGCCTCGAATACACGCTGAGCATAGATTTTACTCTACACGGAGACAGATTGGATACACTGCTTCTGTCTTGGGGGTGAATGTGAGACCTGTTTGGTCTCCTGAAACTAGCTGTCAGCACACTTTCAGCGCTTGCTTTCTTAACGAGCGAACCGCGCGGGATGGGCGCCTTGTCTAGGGTGTATTGTCACGGTTCGCGCGGCTCCCCCGTCGGCAGGTTAGTCCTCGTGTGTGTGTGTGTGTGTGTGTGTGTGTGTGTGTGTGTGTGTGTGTGTGTGTTTTTTGTCCTTAGCGTAAGTTAGTTTAAGTAGTGTGTCAGCTTAGGAACAGATGACCTCAGCAGTTAGGTCTCATAATATCTTACCTCAAATTGCCTTAAGAGTGTCAGGTGACAACGTAGTTAGACCCTTATAACCTCCTTACTGCTGGCGAACTTCGCAGCCGAGTCACTCCCTGAAAACCAAACTGATAATACCCAGGCTGAGTGTCGAGTTTTCAGTTTTATCCTTCAGAGTGGATTGTGTACTTCTGAAACATTGTTTTGGTCCAGCTGACTGCCTCCTGCCGCACTTTTAGCCCCGGGGTACCTCTGGCTGCTCTCGGACGGACTGCTGGTTTCCCCCCCCTGACATACCTGCTGGAACCAAAATTAATGGTATGCCTATTAACTGTATCAGATTTGCCATAGGCGTCGCTGTATCGGCAGAGCGCACACTCGATTGGCGATTGGATCTCAGTACAGTACAGAGTTGCATACATAAGTTCTACGTACGTCTTTTATGTCTTTAATCACCTGCCTTGTGTCGAGTTGGATTGGGTAACAAATTACAAAATGGTACCACTGAAATACGCTGCACCCTGATGTCTGCACTGAGTGGCAGAGCTCGTGAAGCTTGACATGAAATGACGTTCCGCTCGAGTCGCAGCAAAATGCACCGTGCAGGAATGAGTGCTGCATAGCATTCGCAGTCTGCGGACGGGCTTGCCGGCGTTATCTACGATAGCAGTGCTCTCCAGCGGTACTAGCCGGAAACATCTGTCGCGCCATTCACGCACAATTTGTTTCCGAAGCTGGACCTGCCTGAAAGAATATCCCGAAAACCGCTGTGGTGATGTAAATGTATTAAATGACTTAAAATGTTCGAGAAAAGATCGTTTAAAATTTTAAATTCCGTCTCAAACGTCCTTAACATATCTGAACTGGAAACCGTTCCGAAGATTTGCGAGGAGTTACAATTGTACGCTTGACCAGGAATTCAAAAGTTAACTCGATTTCAAAAGCAGAGTGCTGCCAAACACATTACTGGGTGCTTTGTGAATTGCTCCAAAGTTATTTCTATCTCGTTTCCCTCAATAACTCGGAAGTTCATCTTACAAAAGTTGCGTCTTTACGTAATCATATTGAGTTGGCGTAGGCATTTGTAAAGCGTCAGGTATGGTTCATATTCACCCCCATTCCTATGCACTGAATGGTATGGTAGCACTTGTAATCACAGATTACAACAAATCGTATCAAAAGCGACGCCTCTTGTCCCCCTCTCCCCGCGCAAACGGATTTCACTCAGTGCTCTGAACAATTCTGCGTGCTCTGCTCTGAAAAGTTGCTTTTTCTCTTTCTCAGTGAAATTTCATTCGCCGAGCTTCTACACGGAAAATGGTTTCTGTGAGATGAAATGTAGAACGTGGTGTGGACAGTTCTGTCAATGCCTTTGTGTCCGGAACAGATGGCCGTCGGGCTATCTTAGTAAATTGGCCGCATCAGCTGTAACCGGTTTGTAAAGTGGCAGAATTGAACTGTCCGACTGACACAAGACGCAAAGCTGCGTGCTCTCCAACTGAGTTACTGCTGTTAATACGGATGTTGTATCCCGATTAAAGATTGTCGTGGTCTTTTGTCGTGTGTGTGTGTGTGTGTGTGTGTGTGTGTGTGTGTGTGTGTGTGTGTGTGTGTGAGGGGGGGGGGGGGGCGGTGCGGAAGAGCAGTGTGAACGCAGTCGCCAAAGTGGTATATCACTTACTAGTCAGTGATTCCACACTGAAACGGTAGTTACGCCGGGCAGTGTAAGATCTGTGAAACGCTGCGGGAAGATAAGTAACGTCTTTCCAACGCCAGTTCAGACATCGGGCAAATACACATTAGAGGCTAATTAGTAAATGTGATGACAACGTGTACATAATTTTAGAAGTCGTCTGTTGTGTATGTGTGCCCTGCAGTGATGACTAGTTGGACGATAATTAACTTCTCATTGCCGGCAAGAGTTCCTGAAATTAATTACTGACGGAAGGAAAAGGGAAGAGTTCCAAACCTATCAGCGACAGCATTAATGAAGGTGAAGGCTAATAAGGCTCCAATTTGCGAGACAGTTGGCATTGAACCCATTCTAATTAAGAGAGTGGAGCATTTTTGAAACTCTTATGCTTGATAAAGCAAATAGAAGTAGATAGAGGCGAGAAAATCAGAAACCCTACCTGCATCTTCTGATCGGCTGCAATTGTCGTGAAACATGTGGATCGCTTAAGGCATCAACAATCGATCAATCAATTTGTCAGACTTCACGTGTTTGTCCAATTATTTGAAAAAGTGCTGTTTCCTTTAAAGTTTGTCAAACGTAACTTCTTAGAGATGTTGCGAACTTTGATCGACGGCCGATCTGACAAAAAAGTTTACCGTTTACGCATGCGTTCGTCACACAGTAGCTATTTGCTTGCCAGACTATTAGCTGTAATTTTGATATATCTGTCAATTGGAGCACGTTTCGAAGACTGCAAGTTTATATTCTGCATTGCGCCTCATACATTGCAAGAGTGCCAAAGCACTTCACGACACGTACGTGCAGTGTGACAACTGCTTAAAAGGTTAGGTCAGATTCGACAAAATTGGGTTGTACGTCTGCACGCTCGTTTGACAAACCCGTAGCTGTCAAACTGCGAATTTGCCTTCCCAACTGCATCGTCGCCTATAGTGTGCTGACTAGCCTCGTAGCGATGTGGCAGCGTTACCTTATTCTTTAGTTCTTCCCGCGGCATCATAAAGTTCGGCTTCAGGATACCACAATTTAATAAACCTATGATAGAAAAGAAGCAAAATGGCCATAAAATACAAAGTAAAATCAAATAATGAAAAGCGTTCCCAACAAAATATGGAGATAGCGGAAGTAACATGCGTAGAACATGAATAAAATTAGAAATCTGGAAACTGAGAACTTACAGATAGTGATGGAAGCAGACCAACCACAGAAAACCATACATATGCTGCCACTCGATCGGTTGTTACGCATGAAAGCGCTATACGTATTTCGATGTCTGAAAGTAGTGGTCGCACAAGCGATGCTTTACTTGATAAAAGCCGGCCGAAGTGGCCGAGCGGTTCTAGGCGCTTCAGTCTGGAACCGTGCGACCGCTACGCTCGCAGGTTGGAATCCTGCCTCGGGCATGGATGTGTGTGATGTCCTTAGGTTAGTTAGGTTTAAGTAGTTCTAAGTTCTAGGGGACTGATGACCTCAGATGTTAAGTCCCATAGTGCTCGGAGCCATTTCAACCATTTTCAACTTGATAAAAGCGAGTTGTTCTTAAACTAAAACGACCAGTCCAGCCCATGGTGCCATGTACGTAGACGAGACAATCTTTTTTCGCTCAAAAAGAACACGACTTCCCAATTCCGTTGCCGTAGAGTTGTAGATTTCCCTCGTCGTGGAGTGTACTACAGTAGCAAGTCTGGAGAAAGAACACGGTGTATGACAATTATGACCATAAAATTAACGAGTCATAAAAGATTGATTATTGGGATAAAATGTTCACATTTGCTTAAATCCCTGCATATACACACACACACACACACACACACACACACACACACACACACACACACACACACACACTGAAAAAAAAGCTGCTCATAATTGTTAAGATCTGTTTCCCTCGGTCTCTTGGGCTTCGGCACTAAGGATTCGTTAACTTTCAAACATAGATTGTAAACACAAGAAGTTTCACAGATAAAATCGTGTTGGGTGCTACAGCACGCGCCTCAGTTATTGCAAGGAATTCTTATTCGGTTTTAGCATTTCGAACTTCGGTACTTCACGTGCTAGTTAAGAAACAGGTGTTTGCCGGAACATGGGCCATATACGCAACTGATAAACATCTTGAACCTTGGCATCGTTTACACCTTGGGGTAATGACTACCAAGCACGGGGAATCACCATCAGGGACGTTAGAAAATATTCTTGACACTTCCATAGAGGCTACATAATAAAAGTGTAGATTCAGTCGAAGTTATACGAAAGGCGATATTCTAGCGAATCCCTGTTGGCTAAATGTACAAAACCCGAAATGAAGATACTGTTAAAACACACACATTAGCGGCTAGGCCCGTCGACAGTAGTGATTATTACCCTTAAGAATCTAGAGCCGGACGACAGATAAAAAACGCAATATTTAAACGTGGCAGTTAAAGGAAACCTCTGAGGTGAATATTCAGGAAAGTCACACTGGGTCAAGCGGAAATAGGTGAACGTGGTGAGGTTTCTATTTAAATTAGGGATCCGTAAGCCCAGCATAACTGCGAAGGACGTATTCACTTCACGTAGTGTGTTCACCAACACTTGACACTCTGCAAACCAGGGCCTAGTAAGACACTGTAGAAATTTTAATGGGAACAACATGACTGGAGAAGTTCAGCTCAGCGTATGTTGTGCCAAAATAGTGGACTTATTCGTATGTAGAAAACAGGAACATCAGTCATAGATATGAATGCAAATGGAGTATGAGAATATAAATACTCGTCCTAACAAAAAATGATTCAAATGGCTCTGAGCACTATGGGACTTAAAAGCTGAGGTCATCAGTCCCCCTAGAACTGAGAACTACTTAAACCTAACTAACCTAAAGACATCACACATATCCATGCCCGAGGCAGGATTCGAACCTGTGACCGTAGCAGTCGCGCGGTTCCGGACTGAAGCGCTTAGAACCGCTCTGTCACCACGGCCGGCTCGTTCTAACACCTGGACATACTTCAGTTAATTAAGCTATAAAAGTTAAGTGGCAGAACACTACTAAGTCTTGACCCGTAAAATTCATAAAATAAGAGCTTGTATTTCACTAAAGACGTCAGTATTGTATGAGTTTATCATCCAATACTACATCACAATTTGAAATTTACTTCAGAGTGATTTCCTTGTGCCTGGTCATGGGTTATTAATGAAATAGTTAAGTTCCACATGCCTGCAAACACGATGTGAATTTATACACTTAGACGTTCTCTTTATCATGCACAAGGCCTATCATGCCCAAGGACACAATACCTCGTGTATGTAGTTAAACCAGTAATACACAATACGATCAATTGCTGCCAAAGCAAAACGTCCATTGCCTCGGCAGAAATAATACCGGCAGCTCTAGTATTAATGCGTGTGCGCACAATTAAGTTTCCTGGGAAGTGTCATTCTTGCTAACTTTCATCAGAGCGTATTTTTCTTGGAGTTCCGCCACTATTTACTGTAATGATAAAGGCCGAATAATTTCACAGAACGCTTTATTTTCTGAGTTATAAGGATAGAAAAGGGAAGTGTGTGTTCGGTTGACATTTAACTGTAGTAACTTATTTTCCTGGAACCACAGAGCTGCGTTGTTCATAATGAAATAATTTGCGTTGCACATTGTTTCACTTCCAGGTAATCTAAATCCACGTCTGCATAACTACTTTGCAATTCACCTTTAAGCGCCTGGCAGAAGGCTCTTCGAAGAACCTTTCAGCTATTTTTCTACCATTAGACTCTGTAGCAGCGGGTAGGAAAAATGAATACTTAAATATTACTGTGGCGGTGGTGGTCATTTCTTCCTCTGTACTGATAGGTTGGCGTCAAAATATTTTTCACATTCAGAGGAGAAAGTGGATTGAAATTTCGTGAAAAGATCTCGCCTCAAGGAAAAGCACCTTTGTCTTAATGAGTGCTACCCCAACTCGCGTATCACATCCGTGACTCTTCCCCGTTTCGCGATACTACGAAATGAGCTGCCCTTCTTCGACGTCCTCCGTCAATACTATCTGGTAAGGATCCCATACACAACAGCAATAACCTAGCACTTGTGATATAGATTTTCCTAAATTGGTTCAGGCAAATGCCGGGATGGTCCCTGTGAAAGGGCACGGCCGATTTCCTTCCTTTCCTAATCCGATGGGACCTATGACCTCGCTGTCTGGTCCCCTCCCCAAAGTCAATCAACCTATCAATTCTGGGGACGAACAAGGGTAATGTAGGCAATCTCTTTAGCAGACCTGTTGCATCTTCTAAGTGTCATGCTAGTAAGACGTAGTTTTCATTTTTCCTTTCCAATAACATAAATGTGACAGTTCCAACTTAAGTTGCTCCCGAGTGCGATTCCTAGGTATTTAGTCGAATTGACAGCCTTTAGATTTGTGTGATTTATCGTGTAATTGAAATTTAACTGATTTCTTTTTGTACTCACATAGATGACCTCTCACTTTTCCTAAAGAGAGACAATTATCGCTTTTCAAACCTTCCAGATATCTTGTCTACATAGCTTTGCAATTCAGTTCGATCTTCTCATGACTTCACTGGACGCTAAATGATAGCGTCACCTGCAAATCTTCTAAGGTGGCCTTCTCAGATTGTCACCTATATCGTTTATATAGATAAGAAACAGGAGAGGACCAGTAACACTTCCTTGGGGAACGCCGGATATCACTTTTGTTTTTCTCGATGATTCTTCGTCGATTACTACCTACTGTAACTGAGTCAAAGCATAGGAGACTGATTTAAATGGTAAAAATTTAGGCAAGTTCTAAGCTCAGAGTGGATTAGGTTGATGTACGCGTAGACATGGAAAATTTCTCGTCTGTAGTGTGTTGGTGCTCGGTATCGTGATTACTACCAAATGATTTCGGGACACGGTCAAAGCAGCGTAGCCGACGAATGGTTTGTTTATGTATAGACGCGTTCCTAATCAGAACGTGTCAGATGGAGAGTTATTGGCGAGCGGAGGGGGCCAAACGATTTATCGCGAGATCAAAGTTCGGCGGTGTGGAGACACGTGGAGGGGCGTTTGACGTCAAGGGCTGGAGGCGTGGCCCGGCCCTCTGAAATAAAAGCTGTTGGCGCGGTCGTCTGCCGCATTCCAGTCGCAGCCATGACTCACCCCGCCGTTGTGATGGAGATGGCGCTGGTCGTCTTCAACCTCACGGCGCACAACGCTACCGTGCCGCCCGTGTCGGACGAGGTCGACTTTGATATCGACTCTATCGGTGACATCGAAATAGGACCAAGTAAGTCGGGCATTACCTGTCGCACGCGTTTAGTTTGTCATACTGACAGACGAGGTTCGTACAAACATGACGACTAAGATCTGTCACGCTCCACCGTAGTTTACAGGAAACTGGGCGAGCATACTATTGATAACTGGTTTCGCAATATATTCGATTTGAAGCGGTATAACGATTTTAATGCTATCCCACCAGGTAGAAACAAAGTTCTCGCAACTTGGGCAGCTGTAGTCTATGGATGGCGGCTGTCGCTGATACAACCTGTAATCGGTTATACTGGATTTTCATCTCTAGTTTAGCCTATTAAAACGGCTCAAAATAGCCAGTTTTTTTAAATAAACGATTTTTAGATTTATTTTTACCAGTTATAAATGGTGACATCAGAAAGGTAGAATAGCTCTAAGACACCACCAAACTTCTGCGTGGGTTTTTTTTTTTTCCTTCGAAGATAAATAGAATCAATATGTCAGAATAACTAAAGAAATCGTTGTCCGTTCGCCGCTTTTCTCGAAAGCAATGAGACGACGAATACTGCAAAAATCAATTCCCCTGTTGATTTCAATTTTTTGAAACTCTGCTCAAAAATCGTGTTGTAATCGAAGATCGTACCATTATTTGGGCATAACGAATAGATAGTGCTCGAGGGTCTAAACCGAGGTTGGAAGACTGTTTTTGGTGTGTTACAAAGGGCTAGAGGTAGATGAAGGTATATTACATACAGAGTTGATCAGCTACTTTCCATTTTTATTATAAACTATGAATGAATTGTTTTAGTTTGTTACCTTAATTTCCTTAACTTTTATAATATAGAAAAAGCGAGCTAGTAATAAGCTTACGCTTAAAATTTCTGGTGTTCTTTTTAATTATTTGGGACAAAAACCAATTTCGTATTCAAATATATTTGCTTTGTAACAGGAATTTGAATACAACGAATTTTTTTTTTCAGAAAATTCAAATGAACACTTTTGATTTCAATGCTGTCGAAATTTTTCAAATAAAAATTACTCATTTTGAAAAAAGTTTCATTTAAAAACCAAAAATTTTATCACTGCTTCTATAGTAAATTGGCATACTGGTTTCTCTCCAGTTACTAATAAAAAATTAAAGGCCTATCGTAAAAGACGAAACAATTACCGAAAATACCAGTTATTCAGAACTAAAATATTGGTATCTGTTGCAAGCGGTCGGTTTTTCCCATCACTATTGTAGTCATAAGATTCGTCAACTTTCAAACATCGATTGTGCAAAACTGCAAAGTCTTAAAGATAATTACCTGATAAATGGTAAAATAGACAAACCTCCATATTTTACAATCAGTTGACTACATATATGAAAAAAATACTTGGTTCCTTAGCTATATTGGCTAGGTCAGCGGCACCAAAAGTAAAGTTTCCTCATCTTCAAGAAGTCAGTTTAAACTCTTGCGATTTCGCCGTGTCACGAAAGCAACACCATGGCAAGTGGCTCCGTAGTTCTGTAGTAGCAACACGAGACGCGTACCGGTATCACAGTAGGTTTCTTGTATCAGTGCGCTTCGTCAGTCTGTGAAACAAAATTTGGTCCAGACTTTGGCGACATTAGATTTTACTATCACAATATCTACCGTGTAAACGCGGTAATCTGGAGTAGATACTTCCTCATTGCTGTAATTACATCTGCATCTTAGTTTCATGCACGGAAACATGTTAACATTAAATTTTATGGAATAACATACTGTGGTTTCAGCAGTATTGGCTAGCGACCAGACTGCACTTGTTTCAGACACTGGTGAACTGTAAATATAAATTTAGACTTCCCGAACACAGTCTACTCCAGTCGGACGGGAATATTGATATAACCGGACCACCTTCCGAAGAGCGTTTTTCTGCCATCTGGCAAAATGACTACGTACATCAGACAACGAATGACGCGCGGCAAAACGTTGCGGTGATGATTTTAATGGTTATACTAGTTAAGTATTGTTTCATGTACGAGCAGCTCTTGAAACGTATGCACCTCTGCAACCCAATCAGCCGGATTATGAGAATATATTCGTATCTTCCCTCGTCCTTTGCTACTTTCAGAAAAACCTTTCGCATTTTTGTGTAAACCAGTAATGTACCACTAAACTGCTAATTGTATGAATAGTATTTTGTCGTTGCAGTGCCATCCAGTTTACTTGGGGTATTTTGTGCTCCTTTTTCCAGGTGTTTTGTTAGTATTCTGTTCTGGCTGCCACACAATTAGATTCCAGGTTGTGGTAGTTGCATTTAATGCAATAGTTACTACTAGGCCGTAACAAAACATTACACTGTTACCTTGTATTTAAAACATAAAGATGGAAAAGTCCAGAATTATGTTAAAGGCATTGAGAGGTGGGAAAAAGTTCAGATGACAGTATTCAACCATGCTTAACACACAGGTGTTTCATGTTGTAAATTGCACACTGCTTAGCAGTCTACATTTGTTAATGTCAGTGCAGTATCTAAATGATTGATTGTGGTGACTGGAAAAAATATTTTCCAAATACCACACCTATAAAATTTGTACTAGATTTTAATGGAATTGTTGAAACTGAATAAGGTAGCCAACCACTCAACGCAAGTCAGAATTTCAAGAAAAGAAATGAAGAACAGACCAGAACAGAAAAGACAGGGTTTCAGGTTTCCATTCATATTGGAGTAGAATGTGTGAGAGACTAGTAATTTGATATTTCATGTATTTTGGATTGCTGCAGTTGAAGGAGTTAATGTCAGATTACAGGCAGTTCCCCAGAATGGTAGTTTGGCAGTGTTTGGTTTTAATTAAGACTGTTCTGGACCTTAGAAATGGTGACATGCAATGCAGGGACAGAATTTTACACAGTAAGACCAATTCTGAAAAAATAACTCTGAAGGCTTATGGTATGTCATGTTTGTGTTGCAGACTCCACACGTTGTTACGGCATATATGGTTGCTTCAGTACAGATAGCCCATGGACATCTGAGACCCGACCAATCAGCTTGCCTCCAGAATCTCCAGAGAAAATAAATCCCTATTTTTGCTTATACACACGAAGGAATCGACATGAGTGCCAAGTAAGAACTTCTGTTACAACAGTATTTGTAAGATACTTCTGTACTTTGTTTGTAAAACCAGAATTGTCACTTATTTATGTTTTCATTTGCAGCGTTTGGAACTAATGAGATGGAATGCTTCCTATTTAAACCCCAGGCAAAATGTAGTGCTTATCAGTCATGGATATTTGGAAAATGGACAGAAACCGTGGCTTATGGTAAGCTGAAAAGGTGTTGAGGCTAAGATTATATATAATCTCATAAAATTAATGGTTTTCATGTATTAATCTGTAACACAATGTTTTATTGCAGAATATGACCAGGGCCCTTCTTGACCATTCTGATATGAATGTTATTGTTATTGGATGGGGTGGAGGCTCTAAACCACCATACTCCCAAGCAGTTGCAAATATTAGAGTTGTGGGTGCAATGGCTGGTCATCTTGTTGCACATATGGTGGTAAGTTCAGTTCCCACCCTGCCTGTTCACAGAATAGTATTATAAATAAAAAAAAACTAAGACTGTAAGCTTTGTGTTTAAACCTACAACTAAAAATTTGAGCTGGGACTTGAACCTGGATTCTTAATTATTGTAAATCATATGTGGTAACTCGGGTGGCAGTGGAAGTTTGAGTTAGGTGTAGAGGCATCCTCAGATAGTCTGGTGGCTATGGCAGCTGTTCATGAAAAATCAGGAAATTTGGATTGGTTCCCTTTTTTTCCTGTTGTAACTGTAGGTTTATTAAAATGCAGATAGATTTCATTCTGGCTGATCCATTCATTTAGTTTGTGCATTTTGTATTAATTTTGTTTGTGCATATGCTAATTACACAATTTTGTCTTTTGCAGAATAATGTTGGAGTTGATGTGAAAAAGTGCCATGTCATTGGGCACAGTTTAGGTTCTCATGTAGCGTCATACATTGGACATACTCTACAAACAAAATTTAGAATGAAGCTTGGTCGCATAACAGGTAACAAGTTCTTGCTTTTGTTGTAACACAGTATGAAATTACCTGTCATAAAGTATATTATCTAGCTAAGCTTTCATATCATTTTAGGACTGGATCCTGCAGAACCACATTTTACAAAAACTGACCCCATTGTGCGCCTGGACCCATCTGATGCTGATTATGTAGATGTTGTACATACTGATGCAGCACCATTCATGAGTGGCGGTGAGTGTCTGCAAAATATGAAGATGGTGGCATGTTTGCATTTTTTCTTCATAATGAAGAAATATGTTTTGCTTAATGCTTTTAGGCCTTGGACTGAAAGAACCTGTTGGTCACGTGGACTTTTACCCAAATGGAGGCATTCGTCAGCCTGGCTGTACTGATGGAGTCTTCGGGCATATAGGAAGACAGAAAGGAAGTTTGTCCAAAGGTATTGCAGTCAGTGTACAGCTAATAAGCAAAAGGAATGTTTCCTTGCCTCGCTGTAGGAAGAGTTACGTACCTGCATGGAATATAATTAATGAGTAATGATTTGGTTTTTTCAATTTTCAGGTCTGCGCAGTTTTGTCAGCTGCAACCACCTTAGAAGCTATGAATATTATATGGAATCAATAAATACAAAATATCCTTTCATGGCTATAGAATGCAAGTCTTGGGAAGATTTTCTTAATGGTTCTTGCTTTTCTTGTGGAAAGCATTACGATATAAAAAATGGTTATAAGAATGGAGAATCCTACTGTACAAGATTTGGGTACAATTCACAACCACATATGGTGACAAATTCAAAAAACAGAATTCTACAAAGGAGAAGTGTTAAAACATACCTAATTACAGGATCTGAAACACCATTTTGTCGTAAGTAACTTTCACTTTCTAAAAATAACATAAGAGATTTTTAAAACTTTGATGTATAAGATTCACTAAAAGTATTCCTTAACCCTCATTGTGAGAGTTTAATTGTGAATAATTTCTAGAATGGGATAGCTTTGTCACCTCTTGCTGTCAAAACATTTTATGGCAGTATTACAGCTTAATTTTACAACTATAATCTCTGGATTTGTACATAAGCTATTATTAGTAACAAATGAAGAACTTTAGAAATGTCTCCGATTCTACATAGTATGTTGCTCAGATGTTTTCTGTGTTGGTTTTTGTTTGTGGGAGGAGTGCATTGTTGGATTCTTCTGGACAACTCTCACAGTTTTAACACCAATATTCTGTAAACCCCAATGCTTCTTACAGTGTATGGAAAGGAAGTTATAGAATCTCTCTAACATTCTTGCATTTTCTAAATAATTCCATGATTAGGTGCTACTCATAATACAATCTTCTTGTTTATAGTAACCCTACCTAATAAGGGTCCCACACTGACACAGTACTAAAAAATCATTTGAATGAGTTTCGTAAGCCATTTCTTTTGTAGATGAATTGACTTCCTTAGAACAGAATAAGATTTTGCCTGGCATCCATTTTTCTTACACTTAAAATACTCTTTTATTTTACTTAATTTGGTTTGATAGCAACTTCAATGTTTATTGAAAGCAGTCACACATAAAATTTAGCACATAAGTGTTAAGATTGTCATGAATAAATGCTTGTAGCAAACTCTTAGCATAGTCAGTGAAAACAAATTGCTCTTGAACTCTGAAACAGTTTGCCAGTGGTGGTAACTACTTCAAATTGTCTACTTGGGTACTACTGCTTAAAGTGGAGTTTGTTTTAACCAACAACATAGTACATTACATGAGTGCATTGGAGTGAACTGTGTGCTAAACAGGACATTTTGTTTCAGGTGAACATTTTAGAGTATTAATAAACGTTTCAACTTCACCTGCAAGTGTGAAACATGGGAGTGAAATTGGACACTTCTGGATTGTTCTAAAAAGAGGAGAATCTATTGAAAGAATCCAAGTGAATACAAGGTATGCACAAGTTGGTGGAATCCACCAGACACACAAGTTAATAACATTTATTTTGCCTCTTAACATATCTGTAGTGACGACAGTAAAATAAATTTCCATAACGAAATTGCCATTCAGTAAAACTATTTTGCCATGTTGCACATGATAAAAAAAAAACTTACAGGAACCAGAATATTCTTCTGTTGGCCAAAAGAGGAAAATAATTCTCTTTTGAAGGGAACACAGGAAAACTATCTTGGAAAAAAGTTTAGACAATAAACAGGGTAAACTACAGTAACTACCTGCAGTTGGATAGTATGTTGATGGGAAGTGCAAAGTAGAACAGTTTTTGCGAAAAATGATCCTAACTAGTTGCTCTTTCTGGAAGAGGACTGGTAAATCTGAGTAATACCAGATCATCTTGCACTAGTTCACAGCTTCTGTAGCAGCACTTTCAGCAGACTGTAGGGCAGTTTAGAGTATAAAATATTACTGATAATGGACTCAAAATATCAGGGTATCAACCAGGTGAATTACTGCTAAGTGGTGTGATGTCAAGTATTTCATTCAGTTGAGTTCCATTTGCAACAAATCACAGATTCTCTTCTCTTAAATCACATGTAGGTAAAATTAATCTGCTATATCCATCTGCTGACAATATCTTCACTCAAGAGAATTTTCAAATAATTATTTGATATTGTAGTTTTAGTTTCTTAGTAAGTAGTTCTTATGAATACAACATAAAAATCTTAACTCTAAAAAATGATTTATGTATATGTCTTTTTCTTTTTTTTCCAATAGGGCTATACTGTTTGAACCAGGTACACAACACAAGTTCATAGTATCAACAAAGTGTTCAGAATCTCTTGAAGGAGTTAGTATTGAATGGGTGTATGAAACATCATTTTTAAATCCCCTTACATGGAGATTTGTCACACCCCCAAGATTGTTCTTGCAGTCTGCTGTGGTTGAGAACCTGGAGCGGTCAAGCAGGTTGGTCTAAATGTGAAATATGTATTTGAAAATAAATATTAATATTATTACTGTCCAAATTTCAATTTGTATGTTAAAGAAAAAGTTAAAATAGTATGTATATGTACACTGTAGTGAGGTTTTCCGATATTCACTAAATGCGTATTGAGAGATTAATGTAACTGCAGACATAATACCTGGACACAACACATTTCCTTTGTCAAAATGAAGGACTAAGGAATTCAGTGGGACATATTAGTAGTGGTTCACAGATGTGGTCATCTGGGCAAAACTTTCGTGGAACTCAGACGTGACAAATTTGCCTTTGTGATGTTACTGTGAAGTGAAAGCTTCAGTAATGTATTAACTCATACTTCCCTTAGGACAGAGAATTTCATTGATTTGGACTGCTACACTATACAGTGCATTCTCTCTGGCATTATGCAGGAACAAATACCCACATAGATAGGCTGCAGTTGCCACATGGTGCTCTGGCTCATTGGTGGGGACTGTAGTTCAGTGGAGTAGGTTGTGTATCAGATTTAACTAAGAATAAACTAGAAAAGTTAGGAGTGGGTTTCAAAAGAAGTCAGAAAATTGTTGTTTAGTGCTTCAGACTGGTGTTGAAAGCATGTGCTTTGCGCTGTGAACAAATAATGTGTATTGTTCCATTTTGCAATGGTTTTTAAACATGGCTGCATGCAAACCCTTAAAACACACATGGGTTCTGAAAATTCTGATAATGCAGTGTGTCTGCAAAATTAGAGAGCAGAGTGGTGTACTATTTGGTGAAACTGGAATTATTGGACTTGTCTTTCTCCACCAAACCATAACTGATAAGTTTGTGAACAATGTATGCAATCTATTACAGACAATAAGCAACAAAGACCTTAGATTATTTCATGCAGAACTGAAGAAAAGCAAACCACCAGTGTGAGATGTTGTTACTGACTCAAAAGAATGCCTCACAATATCATAAATTTTCTGGAGGATAGCACTAAGGTGATCCAAATAATTTGGACTCATTGAAGCCTGGGGATTGCTTTCACTAATTTACGTGGTACATTTAAAGATATGCTCATGAAATAGTGTTTTAATGTAACTTATTCATAAGGGCATTGCAGTACATGAAACTGGAAATACATTCATTCCATCTTCTCAAGTGCCCTGAAAGTGTGAAGTGTGACCCAATAAAAGTTGAAACAATGTCTCCCATCTTCCTACAGAGTGTGGGAATTTGTTTTTCTGCTGGTGAGATGGCATGAGTAAGCAGATGACTAGCAAAAGTAGTCTGCACTGAACTTTGTATAGTCACATTAAATGCTGTCACTGCAGTGCATGACTAAGTAGATGGACCACCAGTGTAAGGAGCGGTGCTTGAAAGTGAAGCAAATGGTATGGCTTGTCTGTGTGAGAATTAAGCCCTGCCAGCCACTTAGGCTTAACACACCACTGCCTGAATTTTGTATGTCTGGAGGACACAATGTGTAGAGTGAAGATCCACTGCCATATCTTGAGTGATAGTTACACATTAGATGAGATCTACTGTTAGTTTCCTGACAGATAAACCCTTCATTTTAGCACACAGTGATATAGTAGGAACCTCCACTATGACATGCTGGTCTACTTTTGTAGATTGTTTTAATGTTACATTGGTGGCTCACTCAATATTTTAAAGTTACATGCCTGCTAAATATTCTTTGATGTTTGTTTTTATAGGTATAGTAGAATGAAAGAATCATATATATTTCAAACATAATTTTTATTGTTACTGTTTCAGGCACACTTTATGTCCACCTTATGGTAGGGCAATATATCCCAAAGAAGTAATGGAAATGAGGAGGAATGTGGACTGTAAACAAGAGTGACTTCCATAAACAATTTAACTAAATTATTACTTGGCAGTTCCTAATATTCAGTACCAACAGGTACTGGAAATGCTGTCAGTGAATCTGTGATAGTGTGTTGTTACACGAGGACAGTGTGAAACATTGTTCTCTCTCTCTCATAATGTACCAAAGAATTGAGTGTGAGTTAATTTTTTGCAAGTGTTAAATATTTGCAAAAGGACTGAAAACAGAATATTTGATCTGCTTAGCCGGAGTGGGTGTAATTAGCATAGACTAAGTGAAGAAACATTGAGGTGTTCAATTCTAAGTCTCTGCAGTCATCTCTGCTGTTCCTGCCATCATGGAGGTTATACTAACAAACAAGACAACTGTTAGATTAACTCCTGGCACATAGTGAAAAAGCAAACATTTGACATACAGTATTATTTTTATAGTCATATTTTTAGATGTAATATACTGTTGTTTCAATGTGAGAGCATTTGACATGATTTCACATTTGTTTTTATAGATTTTTATATTAGTAAACAAGTTTTGAAAAATGGAATTGCTGCATTTGTTAATTCATTGCTTCCTTCTGTTGACAAAATTCCTGTCCTTAACCAGTTGCTCATGTGAATATGGCACTGATGGTCTACAGAATCTTTCATAAGAGACTGAGTTAGAAAATAAAATATGAATTTTTGTGAAAGACGATAGCAGTTTTAAACAAATGCTGACGATGTTCAGAGAATAATACAAAGAAAGAAATACTGTTAATCAAATTGCTGGACTGGTGACTTGTGTAAAGTTTGATCTTAAAGTTTCAGTAGTAGCTTAAATTGTCATTGGTAGTAGACTCTTAAATGCTTGCGTTACAGCCTTGATAATTTTCTTAAATAGCTTCGGTGTAATGTATTGGCGAACACAGTACTTGGACGGACGAACACACACACACACACACACACACACACACACACACACACACACACACACACACACACACACACCCCTGACACTGAGAGTATTAAATGAAACTATGGACAAGGGAGGAATTTTTTCCGTAAGATTAAATTTTAATGCAAAATTACACTTCTGTACATAAGCTGTTCAGGTTCTGTAAGATTTGTAGTTATTAGTACAATCAACAAATTATTCATCTTTATATCATGAGAGCAAGACACAATTTTTATGTATGTATTCCACACTCAACATTACAGCTTATATTCTTCAGTGGTCCAATTTTCATCTAAAATTATACTTTAGCATTCACTAAAAGCTAAATAAGTGACCTGTGGTAAAAAAATAATGAAAGACGATTGTATTACTGCTCTTAATACTGACACCACCATTGATGCTACCTACTACCTCTATGTTGTCTGCCTCCACCATTATTTCTACTATTTTTATAAATGCTTAACACAAAGCCTCCTTTGTAACTGAGGAACCTCTGTTTTGTATATGATGGTGGGGAAAAAAATAACACAGAATTGGTGTGACATAAAGAAAAGTTGGTAGACTTGTTCTTACATATGAAAGTGGATCTCTCTTCAGATTTTGTTCCAGTCACATAAGAGTGGCACTAGTAGTGTCACTATCAGAATGCAAATTAATTTGCTTTGAATACCCACTCTAATGGTTGTGAGCGTCAGTTACCTTTGAGAGGGGACATAATGAGTTGTCAGTCAAGAATGCCTTCAAGGCAACAAAAAAGCATTATCAACACACTGCTGAGTTTGAATGAAGTTGCATAATAAGGCAAGGAGGAGAAGTGTTCCTTCTGCAATGCTGCCGAAACACATGGCAGGAATGTAGCCACTGTACATGATCACTGGCAGGGATGGTCACAGGAATGTATGGTCAAATCAAGACTGGGCTTCAGATGGCCATGTGGCACTGTCGAGAGGGAAGACCTGTCTTTGGCGTACAGCTCTGGTGCATAATTTTGCATCTACAGCGGAAATTTGAGCAGCAGTTGGAGCTATAGTGATAAAACACAGTTAAAAATCAGTTACATCCAGAACATCTCAAAGCCAGATGGCCTTTAGCATGCATTCTGCTGACCACAACCAACCACCATTTGAGACTTCAGTGGTGTCAAGTGTGAGCTCATAAAGGGCAGGGTGGAAGTGTGTTTTTTTTCCGAAAAATCTTGTTCTGCCTCAGTGTGTTGGTTACGAAGAAGCCAATTGAGAGCTTGCAACAAACCTGCTGTGTGCTACAGAAACTGCAGCACTTGGAGTTATGGGGTGCAATTTCTGTATGACAGCAGCAGCATCCTTATGATTGTCCCACGCACCCTAGCTGCAAATTTGCACATCAGTCTGGTTATTCGACCTGTTGTGCTGCCATTCACAAACAGCATCCCAGGGGGTGTTTTCCAACACGATAATGCCCCCCCCCCCCCCCCCGCCATACCCCTCTTACAACCAAAAATTCTTTACAATGTGTCGACATGTTGCCTTGACCCACTTCAACAACAGATCTGTCTCCAATCAAGTGTGTATGGGACATCATCCATAAACAGCATTAACCCTGCAGCACGTGTGCTTAATATTGTTGCGTCAGGGGGTGCGTGCGGCACTCGGTGCCGCCTACATTTAAATACATAAAAAAAACAGGTTTTTAATTTTTTTGGTGGAATTATTTATTGTTTATAACATCATTCTTAACAACTTTTAATATGGTCTGTATACATAGATCCAAGGTGCATGAAAAAATTAAAATTGTTACAGAATATCTGACATTTTTCCAGGATATTTCCTAAGTGCTACTTTAATAACTAATTCACGACGCGGAGGTGGTGTGGGTGCCTATGTTCGCTCTGATCTCAGACCTACTGTACTATGCACATCGGATGCAAAGGGCGAAGGAGAAGCAGAGTTCTTGTTTTTCGAAATAAACACATCAAATCAGAAACTGCTAATTGGAGTAATCTATAAACCTCCAAACGTCGGTGCTACGTCCTCCTTTCAGTCTGCCCTGTCCTCGCTCGTGACACTGTATGAACACCTAATCATTATGGGTGACACAAACATCGACTTACAGTTAAAATCTCCCTCTGCAGAAAAACTAAGGAGACTGTTCCACTCCAATGATATGAGTTTAATACCGCTGGACCCAACTCATCACACGCCACACAGCCATACACTCATAGATATAATAGCAACAAAGCGACCAGATAAAATAATTCGCGCCAATCAGACATCCGCTCCAGGACTCTCTGCTCACGACGTGATATTCTTAAATTACTCAGTGCATGCTACCAAAGAAAAATCTCACCTGGTAACCTACAGAAACCTAAAAAATGTTAACCATGACGCTCTTCAAAAGGATTGCTCAGACATCCCTTGGCATGATATAAGCAATGAACCGACTTTAGACGGAAAAATTCGGGAATTATGTCGCAAAATTATTACACTGTATGATAAACATGCTCCTCAACGCACTGTCAAGGTAAAGAGAGCTCCCGCTCCATGGCTCACCACTGCATTACGCCAGTTAATGAATAAACGTGATGCTGCACATAGGGCCTTCAAGCGTAACCCAACTCCCAAGGCGTACGAAGCTTATAGGAAACTCCGAAATAGAACCAAGCAAAGCGTGAGGAATGCCAAAATCAGACATGCCCGCTCTGTCGTATGCGGTATAACAAAACCTGCTGCACTGTGGAAAAAGCTGCGCAGTTTCGGTATAGGGAAGCGAAGATCTGACGCTGTTTATCAAGCGTCTGCAGAAGAATTCAATGATTTCTTCTCAACAGCTATAAACTGCCACGCAGCGACAAATTACCAGCCCCAAGATATCAATCTCTCGAGAGACAAGTTTTACCTAAAACATGTAACTACTGGCACAGTACACAAGGCAATTATGAGAATCTCTTCCGAGGCAGTAGGAAATGATGGAGTCAGCATTGGCATGATTAAGAACGTCGTAGACACTATTACTCCAGTTATCACAGACATCTTCAACCTGTCTCTTGTCAGTAGTACATATCCTACTGAGTGGAAGCAAAGTTTAATTCAACCTATACCCAAGACTGACAACCCTAAGTCGCCAGGTGATTACAGGCCGATCAGCATACTACCTGCAATATCTAAAGCCCTAGAATACATCGTCCATGAACAACTGACGGATTACCTCAAAACTCATAACATCCACAACAAATATCAGTCAGGCTTTCGAAAGCACCATAGTACAGCAACTGCATTAATCAAAGTAACTGATGACATTAAGCATGCTATGGACAGACGTGAAGCTACCATCCTAACACTGCTTGACTTTAGCAAGGCTTTTGATACAGTTGACTTTGATATATTACTAATTAAAATGAAACAGCTGAATTTCTCAAACAGCGCTATACACTGGTTCGACAGCTACCTCAAAAACAGAAGTCAACAAGTCATTTGTGGGTCGGAAAAGTCATCATGGAAAAAAAGTGCGCTCTGGAGTTCCCCAAGGCTCCGTCCTTGGTCCATTACTCTTCTCACTGTACATTAATGATATTTCTTCAGTGATTCACTCCTGCAACTACCATATATATGCCGACGACATCCAACTGTACATAAGTGCAAGCCCCAAGAACATTGCTGACGCAGTAGCGAGTATGAACGCAGATCTTTGCTCTGTTTCTCGATGGGCACAGAACCTAGGTCTGAAACTAAACCCCAAGAAATCCCAGGTCATACTTATATCTCATCCAAAGTTAATCAGTCGGTACTTTCGTGAAACAGTCCCTCAAATACTCCTCAATGGTACCCAACTACCATACCAAAAAACAGTAAAAGACCTTGGAATAATCTTGGATGAACACCTAAACTGGGAAGAACAAACAGTCACAGCTTGCCGGAAATCGCTCTCCTCCCTACATGCAATTCAAAAATTTAGAAAAATATTTCCAACCCATGTTAAACAAAAATTAGTCCAAACACTAGTCTTGCCTAATCTTTACTACTGTGATGTAGTTCAACACGGTACAAATAGTGAAAATTCGAGATGCCTCGAGCTAGTGATGAATGCTTGCGTTAGATACGTATGCAATATACGGTTGTATGATCATATCAGTTCTTCATACTCCCAGCTAGGTTGGATACGCCCACATAAGGCACGCGATCTCCACACGATGTGCTTACTTCAACGATTTCTTAGCCACTGGTGCCCCCAATACTTATCTTCTCACATTAAACACCTATCATCATTCCACAACCGCAATACTAGATCGGATACATCTAGCATCTTGGCTGTACCTTTACATAACACAAAATCTTTCTCTGTGTCATTCTCCATCTCAGCCATACGACTATGGAACGCGCTCCCCTGTGATCTGCGTCTTACCCAGAACCACTTAACATTCAAGAGGGAACTCAAGACTTACATATTAGGGACGGTATAGCCACCATTGTCGCGCCCCTCTCATCTTTTTCTTTCTCCTCTCCATCATAGCTTCGAATTTTACCATTCTATTTCTCCTCCTCTAACTTATCTACCTTTTCTATATCTCTTTCACCCCATTCTATCGTCTTATGTCTCTGCTTGATGAGAATAACTCACAAGCTGCAAGAATATAACGAGAAAATTCCCAACTAGCAATAGGACTGACATTCATAAAAGAAAAATATGTTCACTTTCCTATACATAGTCATTACTATTATTATTATTCTTGATTATTATAATTACTTTTTGATTGTTATAATTATCATTGTAGTACTTTCATAATCTCTAATTTTTTTCTGTAACATTAATACTGTATAACATGTTATATGTCCTTAATGTTCTGTAGAAACTGAAATTTGTTGAATCTGAGTATGCCTGGTTAGGTGTAAGAGAGGGCCTGAAGGCCCTAATCTTGCCAGGTAAAATAAATGCATAAATAAATAAATAAATAAATAAATAAATAAATAAATTATGACAGATATGATTCGATTGTTTACCAGTGTTAAAGAGAATTTTTAAAAAAAATGTGTAATATGTATAAAAACTTTGTAGTGATAATAAAGAATACGTCAGACAGTAAATGCATATCAATTGTGTCAATGTTGCTTGCAAACGAATCTTTTGCAGCTATTGCAAGTGAGAGTTTTATTTTTTATTTTTTTTTTTTTTACTACCACAAAGATGGCACCTCACACACCTTCTTACAGCCTCATCATAATTGGCAGGAATTGATTGATGAGGTGACAGAAATCCTTGAATGTTTCGTGGTAGAACTGAGCCCTTTCTTTCAAATGGCAGTCCATCAGAGCCAAGGCCAGGTTTGTTAGGTAGGTTCTTCTGAATCTTTTCTCTGGATTGTTTGCAAAAAACAAGACCTGGGAATTTATCCCAGCAATATCCAGATAATGAAAAAACAATGCCAAGGGCCATCTTCTTGTGGTCCATGGTGTAGAGTAGGATGTACACAAATAATCCACAGTATCGACTCCACCTTTTGTTGCATTGTAGTCCAAATTTACAACAGACTTGCCTGTAGCAGTGTTAATTTCAGCAGTTTCATGCACTGATAACAGGAAAAGCACAGCATTGTTCCTTTTTGTCAGAAGTCATCTTGAAATCCAAAAAGACAATTTCTAATTTCTCACGATCTGTTGGTCAAAAATTCCGGAGGAATTTCCTTCTTGTTCTTTTTCAATGTTCCAATGAATGTTAGCCCATTTTCTAAGATGCTGGGCTACAGGGCAACTACTGTAGTAGTTGTCTGTAGTTACATTCCTGTGAGTTCCCTTGATTGGCTCAACCAATCTCTTCACAATATCCAGTGGCTGGTTAGATGCAACATATGGTCCAGGATTCTGTCTGCCACAGTATACTTCAAAATTAAAAGTATAAAATGTCTTGCTATCGCACAATGCATACAACTTCAATCTATACTTAGCGGGCTTATTAGGCATGTACTGAACAAAACTAAAACGTCCATGAAATGAGACAAGCATTTCGTCTAGGGTTGTGAACTCCCCCGGACTGTAGTTATTTCTGCAGTTGTTCAGAAATGCTGAGTGGAGATAGCTGATGGCAGCAAGTTTATCAGTTGCTAGTCATTCTTTTGTTGTAGAAGTATCGTCAAGTTTGAGTGACCGGAGCAAGAACAGAGAGCGCTTGTAGCTAAATGCTGCCCTTAGAATAATCATTCCTGTTCCATTTCATGCCCACAGTTCTAATACATTTGTGCGTACTCCTTTTTGTACAGCAGTGAGAAACAGTGCTCCTAAAAGAGCTGTTATTTCATAAGCAGAAGTAGTTTTGCAATCTCTAGCCCCTGAGTAATTCACAGATGATCTCTTGTTATTTATGTACTTGTTTGTATTTGCAATGACATAAACAATTATCTAAAGATCAAACAATTTGAGAAAACTTTCAATTTCAGTTTTAACTTCTCTACCATTGTGTTTCGGGCCAGGTAGGACTTTGATTATATTCTTACATTTTGGTTTCCCTGGTAGTGCTAACAGATTATTTATTGACCAAGTTTCTTGGTCTTTACCAATATAAAAATGGCAGTCATGTGGCATTCCTTTCACTTCATTCCCGTCAATGCATCACTGCTCAGATTCGCTGGAATGATCTGCAGTTTTATTTCTGCTTCCTCATCGCTATCAGAGAAATCTGCGTAATCTTCTTTGTCAGATGATTGCAGAAGAACACACTCAATTTCTTCTGGTGTTAGTCCTTTCCTTTGTGCGGACCTGGGTGACAATAAAATAATTCTAATACCAAAGCAATGTTAATAACTAAATCATCATTCACCCACAGAGTAGTAAAACAAAGCTTCTAATCATCAAAACATTAGACAGTGGTATGGCTACATGTACTTACATTACCGGGTGCGTGCGGTACGCAGTGCCGTCTCGGTGCAGTTGTCCACTTCACAGGTAAGTCACAGCTGTTATGGTGGGTATGATGATGGCACAGAAATGCAGTTTGGTGCATGACTAAACAATCAAAGCATATCTAGCACCACTGTTGTGTGCTCGGCACGCTGACGTAATTATTGAACGAAAACAAAATTGGCGGCACTGTATGCCGCCATGTGCCCGCCGCAGGGTTAAACATCCTTGTACTGACTAAGTGCAACAAAGGTGGAACTCTGTCCCACAAACTAATGTGTGTGCACTGTCTTGTACAGGTGCTGGATGATTGGAGGCTTGTATTCAACATTCTGGCATTTACACCAGTTTTTTATGTGCCGAAATTTCTTGTTTTTCAATGGCTTCTCTCTCACTTACATTAATCTGTGACCTTACGTTAATAACTTAAATATGTTACCTAGACAAATATATCCTCAAAATGTCATTACTCTGTTAATTATTCATTGGTGGTAAGATTTTTTCCTATGAGTGTACATGCTGTACTAGTTCAGAGGATACGTGATGGAATCTCAATTCTTCCTCTGTTTCACTGCAGACTGCACAACTTTCTCCTGTCCTCCCTGGTCTAAGGGGACAGTGCCATGGTCTTGCAGCACATTTTGGTATCTTGCACAGAATGTAACCACAGGATAACCTACCTTCATCTGACTCCTAGGATTGGCAGGTTAGTACTTCAGCAGCAGGGCGATGGCATTTATTTAAATAAAGTGCCTCCAAAGTCTTCTTGGACACTGTCTCACCAATGTTGTTGAACATCACAAACTGACTAGAGGTGCAGAATCTCATCTGGTGTTTTGTGGAAGGTCACCCAGCACAAGCCACATCTGCATGCAGATGGAATTACCACAGAATGCTTTCCCCACAAGCACATTTGTTTTGTTTCTTCCTAATTCACTGAAAGTATGTGGCATATTGATGTGGTCCATCAGAAAGTGGATGAATCCCCTTCAGGGGAATCAGGGATTTTAATGTAGCAATTGTGTGTTTGGTAATAGTGTGTAGGTCTATTGTCCTAATTGGGCATCATCCCAGTGTTCCCATCAGAGGATGACCTGGTTGTACTAGATTTTTGATCTGTGGCTGGCACTCCTAGGGAAGCCATTCCCCTTCAACCAATACATAATGGCTTTCTCCTGTATTTGTAGATCAAGTGGATATTTCTAAAATATTAACTCCACACTTACAATGCAAAAATGCACCTGACAATGTAAAGAGTAATACTCATCTTATTGTTCATTGCTTGAGCTGTAAGCTGTAGCAGTGTGAGGTCCCATAAACATGTAGAGTAGCAGTTAAAATTGTACCATGAGACTATAATTTTATTGGGAGTTACAGTTTATAACTGCTTCTGGCCAAGCTTTTCCTTTTATTCTCCATTACTTTTATGCCTCTTACCTTCTTTGAAATCGAGTATCTCATTCAGAAAGATGCCAAAATTTCTGGATACAGTTTTCCTTTTTATGGCCAGTATCAAATTACATTAGCATGTCTTTAACAAATGGTCTTCTGACAAAATGTAGGTAATTTTTTGGGGTAATACTGATAACTTCTCTATGCACCTATTGAATTGTTAAAACTTGTTTAAAGTTTTTCTCATACTATCCTTCACAAAAATCACTTAACACATGCCACCAGATCTGGGCCTAATTTCCACACAGATCAAAAATTCAGCATAAAGTCCCGGTACACATGACTGATGGATCCTTGTGGGCAGCCTTTGATTTTGTTGTCTGTGTAGAACTGGAGTTATGAATCTTGGTCTTCTGTCCTGACAAGTCTTAAAAAAAGCAGCACAGTTGCACTCCCTCAGGTTGTCAGAGTGCTGGCCAAAAACAGTTGTTAAATACAGTGATGTATGAGGGCTATTCAGAAAGTAAGTTCAGATTAACTGTGAAATGGAAACTACTGTGAAAATCCAATCAAATTTTGCACAGCTGTGTTGAGTAGTGTGTTTAGTATGCCCATAGATTGCAGCATGTCACTCATTTCAGTTCTGAGCATACAGGGAGCATGTCAAGCTGCCTCGAAAGTAGTCACAAGCCAAGTATGAGGGCATGGTGAGAGGTTTCGCCTGATGTCGTGCAGCCAACACAATGGAACTGCCATGTCCTTCATTCTTCTTGACAGTTCTTGGCCACACTCTGCAGGGTCAATGTGCTGGATGGGAAGTGTTTGATCACCCACAACACAGCCCGTAATTGGCTCGTCCTGAGTTTCATCCCTGCTCGCATGAACTGATGGCTGTGAAGACAACATGGTGGCACAAATGAGCTGTAAAATATTCCCCCTTCTGACTTCACAATGCATTGGCTGTGCTACTTATTCCTCCACCCTTGAGGTAAGTGGCCAAGTTTAATTCGCTAACAGCTGAATTCCCCAATGTCAATTAAAATTAAGCACATCTAAAAACGTTCTCTCTGTAAGAATTTTTGTTTGTTACTGAACAAAACACTACACTCTCTAGATGTTCTTAACATTAGTAGAAGTTTTCAAATTCGGCTGTTAGTTGCTAGATGTATATTGTAATAAAATATGGCTGAGGAGCGCAAGCCACATGAATAATTGATTTGAGCCACATGGGGCCCACAGTTCCATGACAGCTGCTTTATATACTTTCCTTTACTAAATCCAAATGGATGGCTGATTCTATATAGCAGTCTGTTGTTGCAGTGTACTAATTAATTTTCCAGCATTTTTTCTAAAGTCTAGCAGACAGATTGGACAACAGGACTTGTAAACTGGAGAAACTTTGCCCTCATAAAAAAAAATCAACTTACCTTTGGCTATATAGGTCATGTTCTGTCTTGTAGGAAACATGCATGGGTCAGCTGGCTGGAGTGTTGACTGACCAGCAGATAGAGCCAGTGGAACCTCTGCAGGAATACCATCTAGACGTGCTCTAACAGTCCATGGGTGTACTGCCAGTCCATAGTGTCCAATGGGCACAATATTTTGGTGATCATACATGTCACCACATCAGGTGCAGTGACAAAATGAGCTCCTGAGGGCAGGTGGCAATCTTAAATCACCTTCCCCTGCAAGGCGTTCTCTCTGTGGTCCACGGCCGTGTGTCAGTGGTTGCTGGCATCAGTGTCTGTGGTGGTGGTGGTGGTGTTGGTGTTGGTGTTGGTGTTGGTGTAATTGCCTCATCTGCCCTGGTCGCCTGTTCATTTTCTTTGCTGAGTGTCTTTTTAATTAACCTCAATGCTGGTTCCCATGCCTTGCTGAGGTTATAGCCGCAATTTCGGTTGATGAGTCCATCCCTGGTACGAATTTATATAGCCTCTCTAACGACGCTGTTCCAGTATTTAGATGTCTGTGCCAAGACCCTGGTACGTTGGCAGTCCATTTCATGATTTTCAGACAAACAGTGCTCTGAGACCACCGACTTGTTGGATACCGAAGTAGAACGTGCCTCTGATGTTCTTGGTAATGATCTTCAATGGTGCGCACTGTCTGTCCAATATAAGTCGTCCGAAACTGACACGGAATCTGGTATATGCCAGCCTTCCACAAACAGAGGTCATCTTTGACACATCCCAATAACGCTCGTGTTTTATTGGGTGGGCAAAAGACAGTTCCTACTCGGTGTTTCCTCAATATTCGTCCTATTTTCCCCGATAGCACGCCAGTATACAGTATATAGTCAGTGGCTATCTCTTCCCCCGTGACTTCTTCCATCTCCACATGTTGTACTGTAGAGGCGGGGTGGAGAGCGCATCTGATCCACCATTCCGAGTACCCGTTTTTCCCTAATACAGTTTTGAGGTGTTCCAACTCATGGGGCAGACTCTCTGCATCAGAGATGGTGCGCGCCCTGTGCACCAGTGTTTTTAGCAGCCCATTCCTCTGTGAAGGGTTGTGGCAGCTATCTGCGTACAAATACAGGTCGGTGTGTGTTTCCTTCCTGTATATCCAGTGGCTCAGGGTGCCATCCACTCTTCTTCAGACCACGATGTCCAGGAATGGTAATATTCCTTCCGCTTCGGTCTCCATAGTGAATTCGATGTTCAGATGTATGGAGTTCAGGTGTGTAAGGAAGTCTAGGAGCTTGTCCCTTCCATGGGGCCAGATCAAGAACATGTCAGCCACATAACGGAGAAAACAAGTAGGTTTCCATTTGGATGATGCCAGAGCTTCCTCCTCGAAGTACTCCATATAGAAATTCATGACCATAAGTGAAAGTAGGCACCCCATTGTGACTGCTTCTGTTTATTCATAGTATTCCGTATTAAAGAGAAAATACGTGGAGGTCAGAATGTGCCTGAAAAGGTCGGTCGTCTTCTCATCAGATTTCTGTGCAATAAGCTCAACTGACTCTGGAAGAGGCTCCGTGATGAATAATAAAACAATGTCAAAACTCACCAGGATACCTGAGTCTTTCAGCTTGGAGTTGCCAAGAAGTTTTACGAAATCCACAGAATTACGAACATGATGAGGACATTTACCCATGTAAGGGCTTAGTAATTCTGCCAGGTATTGGGCCAGCAAATATGTAGGTGCCTTAATGTTGCTGACTTGCTGACAATTGGGCGTAACAGCAGCCCTTCTTTATGGACTTTTGGGAGTCCACAAAGTCTTGGCGGTACAGGTCCTTGAGGTGTCAATCACACCATCTAGACCTGGTCATTTGTTTTTAGAGTAAATATGTCTTCTTGGACTGCCACCTCTTCAAAATGACAGTACAACCACTTAGGTATGTTTCCCTACTTTTGGTACTGAGTTCTATATATTCGTCTGCCCTTCAGTATCATTTGATGCATCCAAAACAAGAGCTGATTGTTGCACATTTTCATACTGTCATTCTCTCCCATTAAAGTTAACCATGTAGTTGTGAATCTTACTCACTTGCAGACGGTTTTGTATGGCATACTCAAAGGATGAAGAGCCGTAAATTGCAAAAAGAAAGAATGGATAGCTGGAAGCAAACTTAATTGGAGCTGCTACATTGGTTTACTCTATCATCCCACTCTTTCTTCCACAGTGCAGCTTTTATCATAAAAGACCTTGCTCTTCTGATATTTGTCCTTAGTCTTTGTAGGCCCACATTAAACAACTTGCCTGCTTGATAGAGCATGTCTGACTGCCAGTATAGCTAGCTGTATTGTTGATTCTATTTTTCGGATTAGCTTTTTTGCTTCTGTCTACATTTTCACCAATGTTGGAAGGTTCCAGACAGAAAGGCATTTCTCAAATGGTTCTACTTGGAATTCCTTATCCTGCTGTTTTTCCACTGTTGTTATCCTTCCCTCTCCCCATCCCCATCCCCCTCCCCTGCCCTACCCAATCATGTCTGTGATAGTTCAGAGTAAAGAGTGCTAAGCTGTGGTCACTGGAAGCTTCTCTATACTGCCAGACTACTGGTGATTTCAGCTGCCTGTCTGTTATGGCTCTGTATGTGGCTGGATTTCCACCTTTATTGACAAAATTCATGCTAAGCTCCATTAAGACTTCCTGCAGTAATACCCTCATTAAATCCTGTGATACATTGTCACAGTGAGGAACTTTTCCATGTATATTGCATAAATTAGTGGTATGTGACCAAATTGACTACCATCTGTAAATTTATGTAAACACTAATCTATGGCATGGTTAAACTGAAAGTAGATTACTACAGCTATGTGTGTTGTTTAAAAGTCCAACATAGGTATTGTGTTTACTACAATATTGTAAAATTTTTACAGTAGAGATATTTATATGGAAGATAAATCATTGGATTATGACCCTTTGTGATAACTAGACCAGTTTGTGTCATTCCAGGCCTCATCACAGCTTTCATGTAAAACTACTAGACACATCCTCAGCTAGTCAGCAGTTTTTAAAACTGAGATTGATGCTTTTGCTTACCATACTACAGATGAGAACTTCTCACTCAAGAGTCTTTAGGAAAACAACCAAATGCTTGAGAATCTTGTAAAGCCTCGTTAAATGTTTACCGAAGCTTCTTTCTTGACTGACTATGCATTTTAAAATACTGTTAGCTGCAGTTCGAATGCTATCAGATTAAGGCATGTATTAAATTGTCATGGCTGTCATTGTCTCAGACAACTCAGAACCCTGAACTAAAAGCAATACAATGAAGCCACACCCAGAAACATGATGGTAAAGTATTGATGGAACACATCGAAACTTTTAGAATGACGTAATAAATGTTTCCAAAGATGTATCTGATAGGGCTTTGTATAATAACATATGCTGTATATTATGCAAGTTTTCTCAGTGAGTTTGCAACTGTCACAATTTTAAGTTTTTAACCTCTTCCTTAGCACAATACTGCCACAGTAATTCATGCTTACACAATCTTGAGTCAAGTGACCTGTGTGCCAGAATACTTTTGTTTCCAGATGCATTTAATCTGTGTAGTTCTGGAATTCGATTACAGGGACTACTGAAAGAAAAAAGGAAACCTCAAATGTCTGAATACTTGTTCCATTTCTAAAATGGGTAACTATTTGTAGTTTTTTATTATTTGTATTTAATTTAAATACTAAAAAATTGTTAACACACATTTGCCTCAAAAAAAAGTTGCAAAACCAAAATATGTAGGTGTCTGAATACATTCTACATTCATTAGTGAATTTGATGACTGAGTAGAGGTAGGTTAGGTGAGAAAGCAAGTAATTACCTAAGGTTACTACAACCAAATGCACACCATACTATTACGGAACAAAATTTAAATATTTTACTCTTTGTGAGCTAGCAAACTAACTGAAGCTATTGTACTCCACTTCATATTACTATATTGTCCTACTTCACCACACCTTCTGAAGACAGGACTTGACATTGAGTTAACATTGATATCAGTTTCTTTACTTTAACCAAGATTTTTTTTTATCCATATTCAAAGTGCACAAGTTCACACCATGAATTATTGGCACAAGTTATTAAGGTTCTGAAAAAACTTTCCTCAATATACGACACTGTGCTCAAACAACTCCATCTGTTGTCTTGAACTAGAAAAAAACTGTCAACAATAGTTACATCTGAGGGTGTGCAAAAGCAAAAGGCAGTTTTGAAACTTATCAACTGACAAGATACTTCAAAACACACGTCTTACACCACCACCACAGGTAAAGATCTGCACTGGGAAAGCCCCATGCAATTTCTCACCTCCTTCCACTTTTACTTTGTACTGTTGCAAATAGAACAGTGTAAAAGTGAGTGCAAAGAAATATGTTTCATAATTATCATAGAACAATACTGGAAAAAAAGTAAAATTGAAAGTCTGCACAGTAAATATCGCACTAATGGAAAAAACTTAAATAATATCACAAATCTCTACCAATACTGGACATTTCTCCTTTCTTGTGCTCTATACAATTAATGCACCCAGGAGCACCAAAAACAAATATTACTGCTTTCAGTAAACAATGTTACAATATTAAATTTAACAAGACATGACAAAAATGACTCACTGTTGGTTCTGGCTTTCTCCCCCCTTAATAGGTTGAAACGGTTCATCTGCACACACAAGTTCTGTCGATTTCACCATTCATTAGCATTTTGTTAGATACTTGCTCGCTATTGAGCCCTAGTCTTGTACTTCTTCCAATGCTCCAAGAACATGGAATACAATGGCATTAGTGTTTGATCCGCATATCAGTTTCCTAACACAGAATAATAGGCTCTCTTGTGCAAGCTAGACTTTCCAAATGTATTACTAATATAATGTGTACAATTTCTATTATACACTAAACATTTAATTGGATACCCAGGGCCATTTCTTCCATACACAAAATTAAGCAGATGAGAGGAAAAATTAAAACAATAAATTAATATCAAAAGCATATGGAACAGTAACGTAATAAGTCTTTACTTAGTTTTATGAAAGTAAACACATTGCCTCTATGTACATCAAAATTAAAGCAGCTGCTACTGATGAGGAGAGGTACCCAGTGATGATGAATTTTTCCATATCATCTATACAGTGATGTAGGTTAAGGCTCCAAGTTTCACACTCTGCAGCCATTCACCCTGGTAGGCCTTCATTTGTGAGTAACAGATGAAGATCTTTTTTTTTTAAGTTTGTGTTATGCTCTTCAGCTTTAAGAAGTTCTGTAGGGTAACAATTAAGGTACAGGGTTCCCATGTAGTATGTTGTGGGTTCGTATCTTGTCAAGTGTACTGAAATTATTCATTTTTAAATCTTCATTGAAATGACTTTAATCATTATTTTTATTCAATTAATTACATTAAATGTATTTTTTATTTCTATACATTTGTCTTATTTTAATCAACATATTAATTTTTGGAAATTGGTCTAATTTTTTCTTGATATCATGCTTTTTCCACTTGGAATGTTGAGTTCATTGTTTTATGTATTAACTTCAAATTTATTTTTTTCAATTTTGTCATCCTATACTTTTGTCTATGTTATCACATGCATTACTTCAGTTACTGATTTTGCTTGAATTCTATTTTAATTATAAGCCCTTCTTTTGTTGAAATCTTCACCTGCTGTACTTTGTCCATAGTGGAATAATTATTAATGTTTTAAATGTTTGTGTGATGTAAACCATCCAAAAAAAGTCCACCTTGTAATGAAAAATACATTTTTGACAAAATTGCACAGTCAGTGTAAATAGATTACTTTGTCTTTTGTTGTTTAACTGATACACTGGCAGTTTCAAATGTTGCAGTTTTATGGCAGGTAAATAAAAATAATCAAATTCACGTACACAAAGATCTGAGATGGAAAAAGCATAAAAGGAAGAAAAAATGAGAGCAATTTAAAAAAAATACATTGATTAAAATGGTGTGATGAAGGGGTAGAAATAAAAAATACAATAAGTGCAACTAACCAAATAAAAATAAGCCCATTGACGAATATTTAAAAAATAAAGTTTCAACGCAGCTGTTGCATATTGCACTCTGCTGACAGTAGTAACATACAAAAGGACATTTTCTGTTTTAAAGTGTAGGGAGACTAGGCTTCGTGCACTGTCAGGACAAGAACTCGTAGAAGCATTTGTGATCTCAAACACTGAAACAGATATCATTAATATCATTGATGTTGTTTCGTGATGAAATTATAAATGAGTCTGTCACATCATCCAAAAGTTTGATGAAGTTGTTGATTGATTAATCAAAGTTCAATAAAATTCTCCAAGTGCAATAACATTGTGGAAATGAGTTCTGTATATTGTATAATTTAATTATTAAATGACAATTTACATTACGATTTTAATTTAACTATTATGTGTGTTAAAATAAGAGTATTAGAATATGTAGGAATTCTTTCTTGTGTATTCCTCAAGCCCTAATTGCCTACCTTTTTTTTCGTTGAACAATTATAATTTTAAAATGCAAGAAAACCGTATTGAATGTTTCAAATTATATGCTTTGTACTTTTTGAGGTCCCCCTCGAATCAACACATCACCCAAGCCATTGTACCCAGTGCAACTTTGATCGTTTTCATTAATGTCATTGGCTTCTTACATTACAGATGTAATATAATGTAATAATGTAATATACAAGAAAAGTAATATACAGAATTATTCTATACAATATTAAGAATTACTATTGTCCTGTATATCTTTGGGTAGAAAGCATAAAAAATGGCATACAAGGAAAAAAATTCTCAGGTACATCTACATCTACATATATACTTTGCAATCCACCATACGGTGTGTGGCAGAGGGTACCTCGTACCACAACTAGCATCTTCTCTCCCTGTTCCACTCCCAAACAGAACGAGGGAAAAATTAATGCCTCTATGCCTCTGTACGAGCACTAATCTCTCTTATCTTATCTTTGTGGTCTTTCTGCGAAATGTAAGTTGGCGGCAGTAAAATTGTACTGCAGTCAGCCTCAAATGCTGGTTCTCTAAATTTCCTAAATAGTGATTCATGAAAAGAACACCTCCTTTCCTCTAGAATCCCCCACCTGAGGTCCTGAAGCATTTCTGTAACACTCGTGTAATGATCAAGCCTACCAGTAACAAATCTAGCTGCCCGCCTCTGAATTGCTTCTATGTCCTCCCTCAATCCGACCTGAAAGGTGTCCCAAACACTTGAGCAATACTCAAGAATAGGTCGTATTAGTGTTTTATAAGCGGTCTCCTTTACAGATGAACCACATCTTCCCAAAATTCTACCAATGAACCGAAGACGACTATCCACCTTCCCCACAACTGCCATTACATTCTTGTCCCACTTCATATCGCTCTGCAATGTTACGCCCAAATATTTAATCAATGTGACTGTGTCAAGTGCTACACTACTAATGGAGTATTCAAACATTACAGGATTCTTTTTCCTATTCATCTTCATTAATTTACATTTATCTATATTTAAAGTTAGCTGCCATTCTTTACACCAATCACAAATCCTGTCCAAGTCATCTTGTATCCTCCTACAGTCACTCAACGATGACACCTTCCTGTACACCACAGCATCATCAGCAAACAGCCGCACATTGCTATCCACCCTATCCAAAAGATCATTTATGTAGATAGAAAACAACAGCGGACCTACCACACTTCCCTGGGGCACTCCCGATGATACACTCATCTCTGATGAACATTCACCATCGAGGACAATGTACTGGGTTCTATTACTTAAGAAGTCTTCGAGCCACTCACATACTTGGGAACCAATCCCATATGCTCGCACCTTATTTAGGAGTCTGGAGTGGGGCACCGAGTCAAACGCTTTCCGGGAGTCTAGGAATATGGCATCAGTCTGATACCCTTCACCCATGGTTCGCAAGATATCATGTGAAAAAAGGGCGAGTTGCATTTCACAGGAGCAATGCTTTCTAAAGCCGTGCTGATGCATGGACAGCAACTTCTCTGTCTCAAGGAAATTCATTATATTCGAACTGAGAATATGTTCGAGAATCCTGCAACAAACCGATGTTAAGGATATTGGTCTGTTATTTTGAGGATCCATCCTTCTACCCTTCTTATATACAGGCATCACCTGCGCCTTTTTCTAGTCGCTTGGGACTTTACATTGGGCAAGAGATTCGCGATAAATGCAAGCTAAGTAAGGAGCCAATGCAGTAGAGTACGCTCTGTAAAACCGAATTGGAATCCCATCAGGACCTGGCGATGTATTTATTTTCAACCCATTCAGCTGCTTCACAACCCCAGGGATGTCTATCACTATGTCCTCCATACAGGAATCTGTACGAGACTCAAACAGTGGTACATTTGTATGATCCTCATGCGTGAAAGATTTCTCAAATGCTAAATTTAAAATTTCAGCCTCGCCTTGCTGTCCTCCGTTGCCAGGCCAGACTGATCAGTGAGTGACTGGATGGAAGCCTTCAACCCACTTACTGATTTTATGTAAGACCAGAATTTCCTTGGGTTTTCAGCAAGATCTTTTGCTAAGGTATGACGGTGGTGGTGGTTGAATGCTTCGCGCATTGCTCTTTTTACAGCAGCATGAATCTCTACTAACTTTTGCCTGTCCTCATTCTCCCGATCTTTCTTGTACCGCGAGTGCAACTGCCTTTGCTTCCTGAGCATTCTCCAAATTGCGTTGTTAAACCACGGTGTGCCTTTTCCGTCCGTAACCCACTTTTTCGGCACATACTTTTCCAATGCGTGATTTACAATGGGTTTAAAATTTGCCCATAATTCTTCCACGTCCATCGTACCAGAAGTAAATGAAGTTTATTCATTTACTAAGTGGGATGCTAACATCTGCTTATCTACTCTTTCTAGTAAGAATACTCTCCTAGCCTTCTTGACCGACTTTTTAACTTTCGTAACCATAGTCGTAATGACAACATCATGATCACTAATCCCTGTCTCAACACTGACACCGTCGATGAAGTCTGGTCTGTTCATGGCTACCAGATCTAAAATGTTTCCATTACGCATTGGCTCTTAATTTAGCTGCTCAAGACAGTTTTCGGATAATGTGTTCAAAAGTGATTCACCCAATGGCTTGTCTGTACCACCTGTAATGAATTCATAGACATCCCAGTCTATACGAGGTAGGCTGAAGTTGCCTCCGACTAATATAGCATGATGCAAGTACTTCTGTGATACAGAATGTAGACTCCGTTTGCATGATTCTAGAACTGTCACGGTGGAACCTGGTGGCCGGTAATAACACCACACAATTAACTTTATTTCCCCTAGCCCTGTTAAACGTGTCCAGATAACTTCACAATCACACTCTACTTCGACCTCAGTAGACACAATATTTTTGTCAACTGCAATGAAGACACCACCTCCTATGGTGTCTAATCTGTCTTTCCGATACATGTTCCAACCGTCACTAAATATTTCATAACTTACTATCTCAGGGTTCAGCCAGGTCTCAGTCCTGAGAGTAATTTGTGCACCACATGCTTCCTGGAGGGCAGTAAATTCAAGAACTTTATTCCGAACACACTGAAAATTTACTGCTAATATCTTGATAGCTGAAGTGTCTTTACACTGAGCGTGTCCTGATTTCCCTGCCTGCACGTCGACTGGTGAGTGTTCATCAGGACACCACGTACTACTGTCTAGCCTAAAAAACCCCATGTGCATGCCACAAGTACTCTGCTACCCGAATAGGTGCTTCCTTTGTGTAGTGCACCCCTGACCTATCTAGGGGCGTCCTACAATTCCCCACCCAATAGCGCAAGTCTAGAAATCTGCAGCCAAGACTGTCACAGAGCCGACGAAGCCTCTGGTTGAGACCCTCCACTCGGCGCCAAACCAAAGGACCCTAATCCTCTCTGGGAACGATGCTGCAAATGGAGAGCTCTGCTTGCACCCCATGTGCGAGGCCTTCACCAAATCTGCCAGCTGCCTTTATGAACTGAGGATCACCTCAGAATCCAAGAAAAGGCATCATTGGTGCCGACGTGAGCAACTACTGGCAGACGACTGCACCCCGTACGCTTGATAGCCGCAGGCAAGGCCGCGTCCACATCTTGGATGAGGCCCCCCAGCAGACAAACTGAGTGCACGTTGGATTTCTTTCTAGTCCTGTACGCTACTTCCCTAAGGGGCTCCATCACCCGCCTAACGTTGGAGCTCCCAATAACCAGCAAGCCTTTGCCTCTGTGTGCCTGCTTGGGCCCTGCTGAAAGAGCAACCACCTGCCCATTGACAGGATGAACGGGCGAGGCCAGCCGGCCAGCCTCCACATTGGCCCTCTGCCTCGAGCGATGTGAACGCGTTGCAGTCCGCCACTTACCCTGAGGTGAGGGCGGCCCCAACTCGCCGGGTACACTGGAAGGTGTCTCAGTGGCTGAGTCAGCGGACACAGCAAGCGACACCTGGGGTGTCCCAAGTGACGTGACAGACCCTTCACCATCGCTGCACCTTGAGGCAGCAGCCTGAAGGCAGCTGACCGTGGCCAACAGCACGCTCAGCTGCTCGCGAACTGTGGCCAGTTCCTCCTGCGCCCGCACACAGCACGCACACACCCTATCCATCCTATTGCTAATATCTAACAACTCTGCGAATTTATACTCACGGCTATCAATAAGCAGTATTAGTCCTCTCAAATACAAGAATATGCAAGGATTTTATGTAATTAAATATGCAAGCACACAAACACTCGGAAAGAAATTAAGAATCAAACTACAAAACAAATATGGAAGCTAAATATGCGACTCGCTACTGCACTGCTGCTCCACTGTTACTTCACCAGCAGCTGCTCAAGGCTCTCTGTATAGAAGGTACTCTGTATAGAAAAAGAAGAGTGCATGGAGAAACAGAACTTTTCAAACTGAAGGGGTCTTTTGAAAACTTTCTGCGTCCTACAGAGAGTTCTGGAACTTCTACAGCATCAACTACAACCTCACAAAAAGATGACATAGGCCTAACAGATACAGACACAGAAGTTAACAGCCAAGAGCAAGAACAACACAATTTTATTTATTTTTATTTATTTATTTATTTATTTATTCATCCATAAACAAATTTCTTTCTATGGATGCCATCATTATACATACATAAGTACATTATTTTGTCATATAAGGTAATGAAATACAAGCTATATATAATAAATTCATAATATATATATGTATATTACACACACAATTTATCATTGAATTACATAATGCAGAAGAACCTGCTTCAATCAAAAGAAATATATCACAAGACTCCTCTAATACTTCTATGGGTAAATTGCAATCTAGAATTTCACTTCATAATTGATTAACCTGATTATTTATTTATGCTAATTTTATGCTGCATGAATTCTCTAATCGAGTAAAACTAATTTTTTAATAAACATTCTTTAAGGAATGCTTTAAATTTACAGAGTACCTTTATGCTTTCGATTTCTTTTGGCAATTTATTGTATATCTTGACACCTTGGTAAAACATAGTGATTTGGGTTTTGGTTTTATTCATTCTGTCTAGGTACAAGCAATTACTGTTTCTGGTTTGCTGATCATGTATGCAGCTGTTTGCTAAGTATTGCTCAATATTTTTGTGAATAAAAACTGTAGTTTGCACGATATATTCACTTGGGATTGTCAGAATACCCCACTTTTTAAACAGCTCACTGTAGGGTGCTCTTTTGTGACTCTTGCTCATTATTCTGATAGCTTGTTTTTGCAGTCTGAACACACATTTCACATTTTGGGCATTTGCACCCCAGAATGTTATGCCATAACTTATTATAGAATGTATGTGTGCAAAGTATGTCATTCTCTGACATGAACTATTGCACACAGTGACTAATATTCGTAAGGCATAGCATGCTGTGCTCATTTTTTTCCCAAGCATCCTAATATGTCCATCCCATTTTAATTGTTGATCAACATACATACCCAAAAATTTTGTGCTGGCTACACACTCTACAGTTTCATTTTGAACTTTAAGTTTTGTCATATTCGGTTTTTTCTTTATATAGAAGTTTATGTTATTAGTCTTCTTCACATTAAGGGTTACTTTGTTGTTATTTGACCAGTTGTGAACTTCCATAAGTGCCTTTTCAGCTTTTACATTTAACATTTCTGGTGGCCTGTCTGTAATTATTATATTGCTGTCATCAGCAAACAACACTGTTTCTCCTTGCGTTACCCACTGTGGGAAGTCATTAATATAAATAAGAAATAGTACTGGGCCTAACACACTTGCTTGTGGTACTCCAGTGTTCAAATATTCTTCATCTGAAAGATGTTTCACTAAATAATTTGAGCTACTTGAAATTTGAGATATCTCCACCCTCTGCACTCTGTCTGCAAGGTAAGATCTAAACCATTTATTTGCAACCCCCCTGATTCCTAGCGCTTCAAATTTACCTAGTAGTATTTCATGGTCAACTGTATCAAATGCTTTGCTGAGACCTAGGAAAATGCCTGTTACTTGTTCTCCTTTATGTAGGGCTTCTAGAACTAATCTTGTAAATTTTGCTATAGCTGCTTCTGTTCCCTTTCCAGTCCTGAAACCAAACTGTTCTTTGCATAGGAGTTGGTATTTATTTAAGTAGTCGATAAGTCTGTTTTTAATAATAGTTTCCATTATTTTTGAAAAAGAAGACAGCAATGAAACTGGTCTGTAATTCTCTATATTTTCTGTATCACCTTTTTTGTGTATGGGAAGAATTTTTGTGTGCTTTAGATAATTAGAGAAGCAACCTGATGAGAATGACTCATTTATAATGTCTGCTAAGGGTTCTTTTATGTTGCTAATGTAGTCTTTTAGTATACACATTGGAACTTCATCTAAACCTGTGGATGATTTACTCTTGAATTTATGCACAATGCTACTGATTTCATCTCCATTGGTGGGTAGTAGTAGCATTGTGTGAGATACATAGTTCTTTGCCATTGTGTGTTGTGTTTTAGGAAGCTTTTCTTGCAGTTTTATTGCTATATTACTAAAGTAGTTGTTTATAAAGTTTGCCAGGCCCTTAGGATTATCTATTAAACTACCTTTATTTCTAATTTTTATGTCCATCTGCTTTGATTTTGAGTAACCAGTTTCTTGTTTTACTATATTCCAAATGGCTCTGCTGTTATTGTTTGAGTTCTGTATGGTCTTTCCATTTTGGATTGTTTTTGCTTCCTGCAACAGTTTTCTGTATATCCTGTTGTACCTGAGAAAAAACTGTAAGAAGGCTGGGTCACTCTTATCATTTTTGATAGATTTCAGATATTTGAGTGTTTCAGAGGATTTTCTGATACCTTTTGTTACCCAAGTCTTCCTACTAGATCCCCCAACAGAAAGTACTATTTTAGGAAATGTCTCCTCAAATTTTAACTTGAATATATTGATGAATTTGTTGAATTTTTCATTTACATGTGTTTCTGATCTGACCATATCTGGCCAGTCAGTTGTGTTGCAAATTCACACCTTTTTTATTTAGAAAAAACACTTCTGTAGCTAAGCACTTTTGCTTGTAACTTTGTAGATATTTTAAGTTTTGCACTTTGACCAAAGTGGTCTGATATCCCAAGGTTTTTAACAGTTACTTCACAGAATTTATGGTTAATATCTGTTAGAATATGGTCAATTATTGAAGATGAGTGTTTGGTTACTCTTGTGGCATTTGTTACGCGTTGTGAGATACCATAACTGTACAAGATATTCAAGAACCTGGTGCTGACTTCACCCATTTTCAGCATATTGATATTTAAATCTCTACAGATAATAATACGTACTTTAGGATTGCATATTTTGTAAAAAAAGTTTCAACATCACCATTAGGAGACCTATATAAACACAGTATATACGATTTTTAAGGGTATTTTGTTCTTTTAACTCTACTACTGAGAGTTCAAAATGTTTTTCTTCACTCAAAGAAATAATATCATTCCTTACTATGAACTGTAGTCCTTTTTTCACGTAAACACATGAGGCCCCACCCCTATTTAATGTTCTGCTATAATAACATGTTAATTCATAAGAAGGTAAAACTATGTATTCAATTTCAGATCCTTTGCACCAGTGTTCAGTAATGCAGACTATCAAGCTATCTATTGCTTCTAGTTCAGTTTCTAACTGTTGATCTTTGTTCCTTATTGACTGAACATTCTGGTGAAATATTGTTAAGTAATTATAGTTACTTATCTTGGGCACTTCTTCTTCCTTCCTATCATTAAAAAATCCTTTAGATGGGAAGGAGGCACAGATCTTCTTTTGTTCACACTGCTACATGATAGATCTTCTACTGTTGCCACTGCTGTAGCTGTTGCTTCCTGACCTGTTTGTGGTAATGACACTGCTCCCATCACCACTGTTGTTCTTATGTTCACTTCACTGCATCCTGGATCTTCTGTTACTACTGGTTTTGCATTCCTTGTTGTTACTGCTGTTGTTGTAGCTTTTGATGCTGACACTGATTCCTCTTCTGCCATTGTTATCAAAGCTGCTCCATTCGCAACTGTTTCTTCTGTGGCCTCTAAATCCTCAATATCTTCAATGGCCAGTTGCTGTTTGAATGTTTGAGTGGAATGTCTTCTGTCTGGATGTTCTGCTGCCTCCAGTGGAATTGGGTCATGTATTTCACTGTTTACGGAAATAGTTTTCATTAACTCCCCAAGCTTTTCCCACAAATAGGACTTGCCTTTCTTGTTTAAGTGCATTACATGTTTTGTGATACTGTACATGATGTGAAGACAGTGATCAAAGTAAATGCCTGAAAATAACTGAAGAAAGCTTCAAAATAGATTATTCAGATCCTGCTTCCTGGGAAGACTTACCAATGAGTGGAGAAAAGTTAAGAACTCTTTTGGCTGAAAATGGGCCAAAACAAGGAAACAAAACATTTCCTTTAGGTGAGGAAAAATGTAAGTTTTCAGCTGTAAATTATAAAAGAAAGCTGCCAAATTGAGAAGTAGTTTCTGGTTTATACCTCCAATATTTTGTGCCAAACAATTAAGTTTTTTGCTTTTGTTGTAAGGTATTTGGTATAAATTTGAGTTAAAGTACAAGTCTCACTCAGAATGGATGCAACAAATGACATAACTTATCAGCGGTTCTGTCTTCACATGAAAAGAGTGTTGAGCATGTTATCAACTTCCATAATTGGAAGGGCCCATATAAAATCATAAAAAAATGCTTGAAGAAGAAGAAAAGTGCTGGCATCAGATGTTGCAGCATGTAATACCTGTTGTAAGAGTTTAATGTGCACAAAATATGGTGGAACTTCTTGCCTTGTTTGAACCTGTTAACAACGAACATCTCAGGAGGGTATGAAATAAGGATAGAATACATGCTCACTGTTTAGGCAACATTATTGAAAATTAACTGACCCAAGTGCTATCAAACAATATTGAAGACAAAATAAATTCATTTGTAAGAAATACAAAGTATTTCTCAATCATTCTTGACAGCGCCACAGATATCAGCCACAGAGAACAAATGACTATGATCATAATATTTGAGGATATTGTGCAGTCTTCCAGAACAGTCATTTCAGTCTCGTGGTGAAGGACTGCTATAAATCAGCCTTGAGCAAATAAAGGAACTCTTCTTGGGATTTGTACCACTAACCCAAATCACTGATAAATTGATGAGCCACGTTCTGATCAATCAGCTCCACATCACATGGTATCAGGTCAGCATTCTGCAAGAAAAGGAAACATAAAAATGTTGGACATTCATGTGATGAACCACTGATTGTATTCCTTCCCTTCTGTGGTGCTACATCCAGCAAAATAGGCAGATTCCTGGGAAGACGAGATATCAGATCTGTTTTCCATCCTTCTAAGAAGATAAAGCAGATACTACAACCAGTTAAGGACAGTCTCAGTCTCAGGATTCATGGGATTTACAACATCCCAAGTGAATATGGAAGCAATTACATAGGTCAGTCCATCCACACCATTTCTGACCACCATGCAGAATGTCAACAGTATATTAAAAATCAAGAACTGAAGAAATCTGCAGTTTCTGAGCACAGCCTTACAAACAAACATAAAATACTGTTTGACAAAAAAAAGTTTGGTCCCAGTCTCCCAGTACTGTGACTCCAGAATTAAAGAGGCTGTAGAAATAAGAATGTGCGAGAAAACCTTCAACCACAATGGCAGGTATATTCTTAGTAGTGGTACATGGAAGTGAGCTCTTGATGCAGAGAAGAGCCAGAGGTATTCATCACAATGTTTAAGCTATGGCAGGAGTGGTGGCATCACCAGTGCAGATGTTGACACCATCGGCAACAGCATGACGTAACTCCTGAACAATCAGAAGATGTATTTAGTCTGTATAAGGTCATCAGAGCAGCAATTTTCACAGTATGCTACTCCTTACAAAGATGACGACGGAAATCATTGAAAGCTCAAGGTTTTACCATGAATTGTTGGGGTAAGAAGTCTGAGAATGTTTTATACAACAGTACCATCATGAAAGACTTCATTCTCAATCAGCTCCAAATCTTGTCATTGTCAATTGAAGATCTACAAAGTCGGGGCTATGATAATGGGAGTGATGTGAAGGGCAAGGAAATTGGTCTGCAGGAGAAAATTCTGGATAGTGATCCATGTGTCTTGTATGTCCCTTGCAGCTCCAGCCTGAAACTCATGGTCAATGATGCTGCTTCATGTTGTACAGAAGCAACAGGCTTTTTTGATGTCATACAATGACTGTATGTATGCTTTGCTGCATTGCCATGTTTATGGGATGTTCTGCAACAATGCATTCCGTCTTTGACTCTAAAACCTCTGAGTGACACTCGATGGCCAAGCATGACTGATGCCTTAACACCCATCAGTTATCGGTTACCACAAGTGTATGATGCATTATTTGACATTTCTGAAGATTTAACTCTCAAAGGCTCTTCTGGTACCATAACTGATGTAGGAGCTGAAGGTCTTCTAAACAGCAAATCTGCATTTAAATTTGTTATGGCTGTTGTAACATGGTACAGTATAGGCTTTCAATTCAGTTTGCTCAGTAAACTGCTCCAAAAGAAGCACTTTACTCTTGAAAATAGTAAATGAGCTTGAAATACAGAGAAGTACTTAAAAAAACATGATGAGTGACGTGGAATTTGAGAGCTTGAAAGTTAAGTGAAGAAATTAATATTCAGCCAATTTTTCAGCCAGAAATAAAGAGGAGGAAAGGAAAACTGTTTGCTTGCAAATCAGAAGATGAACCCATTACTGACACCAAAGAACTTCAGAGTAAATTACCATTTTGTAGTATTGGACATGGCAATTAGTTCTGTAAAAGAATGTTTCACATAGTTGAGTGAAACTGCAAGATTATTCGGTTTTCTGTTGAATATAAGTGACCTCAATGTGAAAACATTCAAAGAACTCGTGGATTTTTGCATACAATTTGAAACAGCTCTAACCTGGTGTAGCCATGGAGATGCCCCAGCTTTCTTAAAGGGCTCTGACACAGCAGCTCTTTGCTCTGAAGTTTGAGAAATAAGTCATTAAATACAAAAAAATGTGAAACCTGAATGTGTGTTGAACTATCTGTACCAGATCAGATCAAAAATGGGTTTCGTAATTTTGTTTTACCTCTTTGTATCCTTTTGACTTTAACAATATCAGTGGGAAGTTCAAGAGGAGTGTCTCAAAACTCAAATTAATAATCTGCACTTCTATGAGCAAAGAGAGATTTGTGGGAATAGCCAGAATTTCAATCAAAAAAGACATGGCTTATCAGACTGACATTAGAGACATTCCAGAATGAGATTTTCACTCTGCAGCAGAGTGTGCGCTGATATGAAACTTCCTGGCAGATTAAAACTGTGTGACGGGCTGAGACTCGAACTTGAGGACCTTTGCCTTTCGCGGGCAAGTGCTCTACCAGCTGAGCTACCGAAGCATGACTCACGCCCCGTCCTCACAGCTTTACTTCTGCCAGTACCTCGTCTCCTACCTTCCAAACTTTACAGAAGCTCTCCTGTGAACCTTGCAGAACTAGCACTCCTGAAAGAAACTTTGCCAAAATGAAGGGAAGGAAGTTACCATTGGATTAGGAGGAAGAACACAAGACACCATTGGACTCAGAGGAAAGAAATTTAAAAAATGATATAAAATGTCATGAATACAGCTTATTTAGTTATTTAATGTTTGAGGTGCTCTTTAGATTTGAAAAAAAGTTTTTTTTTTATATTTAATGCATTTAACTTTTCTAGCATCAGAGTGGATGATATACGAGGGTAATCTCAAAAGTAAGGTCTCCTATTTTTCTTATAAGTACAGAACTCTGTTTGTGCGGCAGTTGGTCACACTGTTATGAAGGGTGCCTCACACGCTGTGTGTCAACATGCGCATGGCGAGCTGAGGCGCTCAGTCTTGGCTTGGCAGCCATTGAGAACGGAGCTCCCATTGGATGTTACTGCCAAGTGCGAACTGTGGACAGTTATTCAGTTTTTGAACACAAAGGGCACTGCATGATTAGAAATCCATTGCCAATTGATGGAAGTGTATGGTGAGTCATGCATGGATGTCAAAAATGTTTGTAAGTGGTGTAGAGAGTTTGCAGCTGGTCGGACCGAAATTCACGACGAACAAAGGAGCGGGAGGCCATCAGTTTCTGTGGAGACAGTGTTGAAGGTTGAGCAAAGACACTTTATGCCCACTGGGACCACAATTAACGCTGACAGGTACTGTAAGACTCTGAAAAAACTCAAATGGGCAATTCAGAACTGGAGAAGAAGAATGTTGAGCAAGGGCATACACATTCTCCATGACAACGCTCGCCCACACATCGCTCGGCAAACCGTTGCTCTCCTACAACAGTTTCAGTGGAACATAATCACTCCCCCACCCTATAGTCCTGACTTGGCGCCCAGTGACTATCACCTGTTCCCTAGGTTAAAAGAACATTTGGCCGGAAAGTGATTCAGCTCTGACAACAAGGTGAAAGAGGAGGCTCATAGCTTTCTGAACAGCATGGCGGTGAGCTGGTATGACATGGGCATACAGAAACTGCCACAGCGTCTACAAAAATGCATCTACAGAAATGGTGATTATGTCAAAAATAGCTAAATGTTCAAGCTGGAAACTGATGTAAACCATTGTAGAAATGAACAGGTCTATGTACTTATAAAAAAAATAGGAGACCTTACTTTTGGGATTACGCTCGTAATTTATTTTGAAATATTACTTCTCTAATGCCTCATATTTCAAAAATATTAAATATTGAAACTAAACCATTATACCATGTAGCAATTGTTGTACTATTCCCAGTGCCATAATGTCAAAATGTTACTAATGTATATATTAAAAATATAAATATAATTTATGAGTGTAAGGTAATGTGACTATATTTTTGAGTGACAAATTGAACACAAAATGACATTTGTCCTCAATTTTAATGCAAAACTGAGGACAATTAAGTTTCAAAATGAGGACATGATTGAAGATATTTGGTGCATAACGGCAAAGCCAAAGATTAGCAAAGAATTTATGAACTGTATCATTATTGTTGAGATAACATACAACAAATCTGAGTGATACTTTTCACATGAAATAACTATAAAATAAGAATAAAGTACTATCATACAGAGTATTACTGAATTTTAAGTGTTTTTCATAGGGGACAGCACATAAAAACAAAGGTTCATTTTGGTTTCGTACTGAAATTTCATTGTGATTCTGTACAAGAAAAATTCTTAAGCCAAAAATCAAATTGCTTAGACTACTACACCACTGGGACAGCTAATAAAATAATAGGATATGCAAACAAGGCATTATTTATTTATTTAATCACAAGAAAGTGGATGCTGAAAACGATTAGCTTTATTCCGCATTCTAAAAGTATTACAATTAAAACAGAAAGGAAATAATACCATAGTTACCCAGACGACCTAGTTTGATGATTCAGCATGTTTCCCATCTGTATAGCATAATTTCTAAAGTCAAGGAAAAATTCATTCACACCAGAACAGAGTACCTCGTCTTTATTAGTCCATTCTCTTGCAGTTAAATAAAATAAGTAATTGATGCCAAATTTGGTTGCACTGGTATATATAGTTGAGTTATAGATTAAAATGTTCACTGCATTATTCCTATTACATTTATTTAGGAAAGTTTCAAAAATTGAGGACAAAAAATAAGAAATTGATGACATTTGTTATCCTCACTTGGTTGTAGAGGAACTGAGCACAAAGCATGAAAACTGAGGACTGTTCCCAGAAAATGAGGACATCTTTTCACCTTGGTTTAATGATTAAAAGTATAATATGAGATTTTCATTGTTGCGCCTCTGGATGTTGTTGGTTGGTGGAGGGGGCTGGGGTGAGGATATCGGGGAGCCCAAGGGGACATCATTTCTCAGTTCTCAGCTAAGGCAGAAAAACACATAGCAGTGGCCTGAACCTCAAAGAGTGTACATCCATCATGGTGAAACAGAAACCAAATGAAAATCTGGGACACATTGTGTACAGAAAGCCTATGCTACTGATATGTACACACAGGCTCAAGCAGTCATCACAACTCCTGCCTTGAAGGCATTCTGCACACACATGTACACAGGGCATGATACATCTGTGACCAAGACAGCCTTCCAGATGAGCTGAAGCACTTGGTGACAGCATTCTGAATTCTGAAGGACTGGGTACAGCAACAAACAGATAAGGAATGTGTTTAGGCAGGTTGTACCTACACAACAGCAGAAGAAAGAGGAGCAGATATCACTGGTATGCATCCCATTTGTTAGCAATACCTCCAGAAAAGTCAGTAGCATCTTGGAGCAATACAATGTCAAATGTGTATTTCAACCACCCCCTGAGACCCTGACACCATTAGATTCAGTAAAAGTTTACCTAGACCTTTGCGAACCAGCAGTCTACTAAATCCCCTGCTATTGTGACAAGGCATACATTGGGAAAACTGTGTCTGGTAGAAGAGAGGTGCCACAAACATAGATAACACACTGAGTTATGCTAGATAACCAAGTCAGCCATGGGTGGCCATAGTTTATAACTAGTCATATTACACCCTATCAGTCAATGTTTCAAGACTGGATTATTAAAAAATAGAGGAACTTTAAGATGGTGTTCTAATGCTTCAGGTTCTCTACACAGTCTCCCCACATTTGAGTATAATAAATAGAACATCATACATACACGTGAACTTGTCAGAAAAGTCCTTCTTTGGGATGTTGTTCAACTAGTATGTCACATTGGCCTGAATGTCAGTTACATCATCAAAGCGTTCACCCTTTGTGTAACTTTCTGCACTCTTTTTATTTTGTGATATGTTTGTCGTAATAACCTCAAGACCTTGAGTCTCATCACCCATGACAGTTTTTTGCAGGAAAGATTGTTCATATATTGCATTTCAATTAAGTCACACAATGCATTGTTTTTTTTTTTTTTTTTTTTTTTTTTTTTTTTTTTTTTTTTTTTTTTTTTTTTTTTTTTTTTTTTTTTGAGTCAAGATGTGTGGGAAAAACTTTGCAAACTTCTTCGAAGCATTTTGGAGAATTTCTTGAACATTTGATTTGGAGATGTTGCTCTGTAGCGATTTGTGACACCACTGCACTGACACACTATGGCTGCAGGTCCACTACTTAAATGCTGCCTGCTCACAACTGATTGGTTGAATACATGTCTGATGTTTACAGTTGTCAGTTCAAGCTGCCACCATAGTTATTGTGCTGTGAAATTGCTTGTACATCTAGAATAAAATATCTCAGAACTTTTTGGACAGATGGTGTAGATTACAACAAAATCAAGATATGTAAGCAATCTTCCTCCTCCCATGATTAAAGAAGCCACTGAAGTTAGGATACAAGGTGGTCTAAATGAGACAGCTAGCAGCCATACTTGAGTTGAATTTGGGGCCACGTAATGAGCTGAGAAAAAGCAAGGGATTCCAAAACAGTGAGTTACACCCTGATGGCAAAAATGCAGATACTCGGGACCACAGTTCACAATCGGATGTCACCACCACCACCACCACCACCACCACCACCACAGTGGCTGCACAGACAATAACATGACCAGAGTAATGGAAGTGGGTAACAGCCAACATATATAGCATGCCAGCCCAAGCAGAACAGCAGTCATCAGGAACCACTTGAAGGTGGATTCAGGCCCATGTGATATCATGGAGACTATATGACTTGACTCAGGCAGACACCCTTGAGTTCTACACATCATCTTCAGATTCCTTTCATAAAACTTCTAGCCAATCTATCCATCTCACCATGATTTCAACTCCAATCCTTCATCCTCAGAGGAATTATCCCTCCCTTTGGAACTGATTACACATTTATTTACATGGTTATTCCTGTTTCCTAATGACCCAGAATTCTTTTCCCCTTCTGCAACTAAAATAACTCCATTTTGTATCTGCTCCATTTTTAATCAGTATCCTAACTCCAGCCCCCCCACCCCCTGCTGTATGGTCCTCCCAATGCCTATTATCTCCTCCCCAACCTGAGCCTGTTCTCCAACGATGACGTTGTCCTCACTTTTGTCTGGGTGCCCAAAGTTCCCATTTATACTTTGTGTCCACACTATCAAGATTGTTACCTCACCTGTTTTGCATCCTGTGCCTATCTTTTCTATGATTCACTCCCAATGGTTTATTCCTTATTGCCCCTTATCATCTAGTCTATTAAATCTACCATGGTTCCATCACTCTGCACCAGTGTAAACACTATTAATTCTTTCCAGGAAATTAATGAACGATTCAGTATTGTCTATTTGCTTTATCTAGATGGAAAATTTATTCTCAGGACCCATTAAAATTTTTTCAGCATTCAGTTTGTTGTCAAGGTACATAATCTTATTAACCCACTTTTGGCAAAGGCTTTCAAGATACTCCTCTGAGTGTTGTATCTCTCCCAGAAGCCCCTCAATATGGATTAATGTTTATCCCTAAACCAAAATTCAGTCAGGAACTTGGACTCAAATTCTGATACTGGCTCACAAAACTCCACCACTCTGGTTGCCTACTTGCATGCTCACCATCCAGATGGCCTTTTAAAAATTGAAATGATAATTAAATGACACCCTAGCTGCAAACAGGCATTGATGTACTTCATTGGGGACATGTTGAAAATGTGTGCCCCGACCGGGACTCGAACCCGGGATCTCCTGCTTACATGGCAGACGCTCTATCCATTTTTTTTTTATAAAACCTTTATTAAAAAAACAATGTTACACATTCCAAATACATACTAAGTTATACATTCATGAAGTTATTTAAACAAAACGGTTTGATCATTTCAATTGTGCTGACATTAAGGAAAGACAACAGAAGATTGTGTTACTGACTAAATCACCAGAAAGAATTAAATTAAACATAAATACTTGAGAATGGCGGAAAGGAGATATATAATAAAGTTGCCTAGCCTTCCAACTACACTTTCTGGACATTAATTGAATCTAAGTATTTGAAGTGATCAGATCTATATAATCAGTCTTTCACTGCAAAAATGAACAGGGCAATGTGCCAGCCATTGAATATTACATTTCTCAGATAGAATCTTATGGTTTTAACCAATCGATAAGGAGATTTCTATAAAAACTGTCTATTTCCAAATTTCTAGTATAAGCCAATAATGCACCTTTCATGTTTTGTGTTTGGTACTATTAGACACACAATCTCAATGTCACATAAGTTCTGTACATTAGCTTATAAATTTCAAAAAACTACTCTCTGAAGTAGAAAAAGCACACATCATAAATATACTGTAAAATCTTAAATAGTATCCTGAAGGTAACTACAATACATTACTGTCAACACAGTCTTCTTTTTTATATTAACCAATTTGAAAGAATTCAAATACAATTTTTAGCATATTACCGAACTTTTTCTTGTGATTTGCATAGCTTCTAATTTTGTGGAACTCACACAGCATGTGTACCTTAAACTCTATGATGCTATCGGATCCCAATTTGTTAAGGACGTAGTTAACAAAATTTCCCAGCAACCAGTACACAGCGTTATTTTTTGCTTCTGGGATATAGCGTGCTTCAGGCCTGTGTATCAATGACAGCGATATATACTCAGGGGATGTTCTGGTAATCAGAGCTATTTGCTCCCACTGCAAGTATATCGATGAATTACTGTGTCAACTAGATGGCATTGTTGACATAAATTTGTTTCACAGAGTCCGATTGCGTGCAGTCTTTCATTGGTGCTAACTATGTTGTTAACTGTCTTGTACCATGACGTTTTTATATTAGACGTGAGCACATTAGAACTAATGTTTTTCCAAATCTCAGTCCACTCAATGTTTGGAAACTGTCGTTCTATTTTGTTTCTTCCTTCGCTTTTCTTTCGTTCCCGCATTATGGCTCTCGATGTTAAGTGTCGGGACTGCCTGAGTTCGACACCGACATAACTAAACTCAACATAGAAAATCCTCACGTGCTGTAAGCGACTGTTGATATTCTGCACGTCAATCGGGGGAAGCAGGCTTGGAGGTTTAATGATCTCGAAAAGTTGGCTGGTTATGCTTTCTCGCGAGTCTCTTATTAAATTAACTTGCCTTTTGATAAAAAGAGCAGAGGCTTTATCCGTTATATCAGTTAATCCTAGTCCACCATTTTTAGGATCTAAAGTGGCTACTTTAGCAGGTACTTCTGAATACTTCACCTCTCCACAAAAAGTTTGTGATTTTGGACATTATTCTCCTCGCTATCATTCTCGGTATTGGAAACAGCTGGGCAGTATAAGAAGCCTTAGCTAGGATGCATGAGTTGATATACTGTGTTCTTTGAACTTGGTTCATATATCGAGTTAAATTCTCTACAATGGCTCCTTGCACTTTATCTGCTGCAACTTTCCAGTTTAAAGCCGTCATTTTCATAGTGCATGCTGTCAGGGTGATCCCAAGTGTTTTATGTTATCGGACTAATTTTTCCCACTCGATGTTGATATTATCAAAACCTCTGAGATTTAACATCTTACTTTTTTTCCGTTTGCATTGGCTCCAGATGCTCTACAGTACGAATCAATCACTGTTGCTAGCGTGGTTACCTCGTCATTATTCCTTATAATGACCCCTATATCGTCAGCATAGGCTCTTATAACTGTTTTGTTTCCTGATAATGTTAAGCCTTTTAATGTAGCATGGACATGTCGGAGGAAAGGTTCCAGCGAAATGGCGAAGAGCGACATGGACAGAGGACTTCCTTGAGGAACACCTCGTTGTATTTGCATCTGCCTGGATTGTTGACAATTCACCGCTATTTTAGCATTTATTCCAGTTGCTATGTTCTTAATCAACTGTATAACCCTATCGTTGAAACCTATTTTCTTCAATATCTGTAGAAGATATTCATGGTTTACTACATCGAACACCTTATAAAAATCTAAAAACAATAAAGCACACTTTATGTTTGTTACAGAAGTTATTGCAATGATATCCCTGAATTCCGCTAGATTTTGAAAAATGGTTCTGCCTTGCGCACAGTTCTGATGTTGACTAATAATTTTATCTGTAACGCATGAAATTCTCTTGTTTATTATTCTAGCTATTAATTTATAATCAGAATTCAGCAGTGAAATTGGACGAAAATTATTTAAATCTTTGTTTCCATTATTTTTTTGCACCAGAACAATTTTACTCTCCTTAAACTCAGCTGGAATCATTTTACCCTGAATAACCTCATTTACAATGTCCGTGATTTTCGCACCTACTATTGGCCAGTAACGGATGTAAAACTCTGCCGGCAGACCATCCGGTCCTGGTGATTTTTTTGGTGGTGAGGCGCACAGAGTCTCATACATGTCTTCTTCACTGACAACCTCTAGAAAATTTTCGTTGTCATCTTCTGTCAGCTGTGGGGCTAGGATGTCAAGGAATTCTTCCAAGGAAGCATCATTACTTTGATGTACAGAATATAGCTCGCAATAATAGCGATAAATCTCGTCCATAATATCCTGCTGGGTTCTGAGAATCGTACCGTGTTTTGCTCGAATTTCTTCAATAAAAGTCCTTCTCCCGTTTTTCGTATGCTTCACTAAATGATATAGGGAAGTAGTTTCATCTGCTGACACCGAATTTGCCTTCGATTTTATTTTCAACCCTTCCATTTGACTTCTCTTGATATTAAGTAACTTGGCTTTGATTTTTTTGATGTCTGCTATCCGAAGTGAGGAACCTGCTGAGACTTGATCCTATAGATCTCTCAAAACGGAATAGTAATACTCTATAGTGCATTTCATTTCCCTTGCGGTCTGGGCACTGTATTGAATAAGAACTTTCCTCAACGTTGGCTTTGCCATTTTAACCCACCAGTCAATAGCAGTGGCATATCTACTACGGGCTCGCAGGCATATTGCCCATGTTTCTTTAATCAGATCTTCTAAATCATGATTTACTAACAAGGAAGTGTTCAAATTCCACTGATTCTTGAATCGGCGAACCGGCTGTCTTGTTAGATTTATGCAAGCTAGGACACTTGAATGGTCTGAAAAGTACGTAGGAATGGTTTCTACTTTTGTCACGGAAGTTACAAGATTTTTAGAAATATATAGTCTATCAATCCTGCTACGTGATGTTGCCGTGACATAAGTGGAGGGGTATTTGATTTCCCATATATCCTTTAATTCTAAACCAGTAACTAATTGTTTTAGTTCACTTGAGAAATTAAAATTAGGTAACTGATCTTTTCGATTTAAAACACAATTAAAATCACCTCCAAGTAATAACTGTCTTGGTGATTTCCTTAACAAGTATATCAAGTCATCTTTGAAGAAACGTGCCCTGTCAGCTCGATGAGAACTTCCTGAAGGGGCGTACAAGTTGATGATAGTCACATCATAGATATTTGGTCCCATTCCCCTTCCGGATTCCAGTCGTTCCACCTCGCTTACTGTAATCCCTTCCCTTACCAACATAGCTGTTCCAACACTTGTTTCGGGAGATACATTTATGTAACTGACAAAACCGGGAATTACCAAATCCGAAATGAGAACTTTTTGTAACAGGGCAATATCAGTCGCGGATTCGTACAAAAATTCCTTAAGGGCCGATAATTTCAAACCGGTCGTGATTTTATTTATGTTTATAGTGGTGACAGAATAAGATTGCGTCATTGTGCTGTCACTATGTAGTTGTTTTGTTGAATTAATTTAGTTTACTGTGGTTCAGGGTTCAGTTAAGCTGTAACAGTTTTCTCGGAAGGCTGAACATGGAATAACACTTCAATCAGTTTATTAGTTACTGTCCCGTTTTTTTCTACTTCTGATGTTTTCTCTTGTACCGCAAGCAGACTGATTTCCTGGAAAACTTTCTGAATTTTTCCTCCAGTGAGTCGTGTACGACCGTTTCGGACTGAACATTCTTTGGGCTTGGGTCGCCCCTACTGGATTTTCCCTTCCCTTGGTTACGAGCTACATTCTCATTTGGTTGTGTCGGTATTTTACTTCGCGGCTTATCTGGAGCAGCAGCAGACGCTTTAGCAATTTCGGTTGCCGGCGCCTGCCCTAAGGTGTTGACCGTGATTTCAGTTTGGCCACCACTTCCTCGTTCTTTATTAATTTCACTCACTTTCTGATCGAGGGAAACAAATGGAGACTGCAGTTTTGCAACCTCTCCCTGAATTTGTTTATTAACAGATGGATTCTGATCTTTGCAATCGGCTACTGCACCTGTTGTTTCTTGCAAATTAATGCTGCTTACACCCCCTTCATTTTTGGGCACCGTATATGTATTATCTTTCTGTTCATTAGTTTCCATTCGCATTTTGCCTTCAGTTTCCTCTGCCTTCTCATCGCACTGCTGTTGCTTGCGAAGTGAGGGAGTGGGACAAGACAGCTCGTCCTCTGAAGAACTATCAGTTATCTCCAGAGGTCGTTTTTTCGGTTGCATTTCAGTTTCACGAGTAGTGGCAACGGGGTTTCTTTTTGTTGTTAACGGGGGAAATTGACTGTTATCGTGAAGGGAGACATCAGCTTGTCCCGCTGCGTTAACATCCTCGACCAGTTGTTCCGGGCTATTCTTTGGTAACAGATCATTTAAGGTAAGCTTCTGACGCTGTATCAAATTACTTTTAAGAACAACAGTTCGACGCGCACATTCCTGTCTGAAGTGGCCGGTTTCGTTACATATATGACATGTAGCTTCCTGACCTGTATAAACAATTTGTGCCTTATACCCACAAACAGTTATGTGAGACGGAGTATTCGTCTTAACGTTCATCTCTACACAGCGGACCCCGTTAAAACACTGCAGTTTAAAGCGAGGCGACCATCTTTCATTTGCAATTGATTTAACGTCTCCGTAGTTTAAAAGAGCTTCCTTAATCTTATCATTTTCAATTTCAATGGGAAGATTCAAGACACGAACGGTTTTGTAATGAATGTCCGCTCTATAGATGGAAACCTTACTTTTATAACCATTCCTATGCACAAAATCTACTTCATAGCCCCACTTTCGTAACACTTTATCAACAGTCGAAGCACTGATTAACTTGACAAAAACACAGTATTTTTCCTGATCCAGTTGCCAGGTATGAACGGTTTCAGAATTTAGACCAATTACCTGTGTAATCCAGTCATCTATTTCCAGGGGTGTCGGCTGAACAGGACGGGATTCCTTGTCAAAAGCAAATACCAGAGTATTCTTCCTGGGGTTTGTAGCCATGGTTAATCCAGCAAAGCAATTTCGGTTAAGGGGCTCCGGAACGCCCTATACTTGCAATGTTAAAATAACGCTTATAAATTACATCTTTCCTCACAAAGTATTTGAGGTAGGAAGTTGAACTTTTTACAGATTATTTATTGGAATATGGGCTACAACTTAACACAGGGATTTTACAAAATTTTAGTTCATTTATTAAAGATGATTTTTTTTTCAATTGTAATGAAAATTCACAACATTTTTTTGCAATTTTTTATTTATATAATCAAAAATATACAGTTTTTTGGAAAAAGGCTGTGTTAAATTATGCAGAAGGTACTGTGTAACATTTACTGAAAGTTTGAAACAAATATGTTTGGAAGATCCTTAGAAAACATATAATTAGTATGAGAAAATAAAAGTTTTGGGAATCGAGCGACAAAGATTGGATTAACTTTTTAGTGCATTCCAGGTCCATAGGATGGATTATCTTCATCCTCTGCAAACTCCTCCTCCAGCTTCCTCTTGTTCCTCCTCCTGTTTACTCTTGCTTGTATTTCTAGACTCTTTACAGCCCTGTCTGCAGCCCGAAGGCATTCCTTGTCTAAAGCAAGCATCGCTCGTACCATGTTAGAACCTATCTTCATTCCCATATTTCTAAATACCTTGCACCTTACAATGTTGCCATCATTGAAAGTCGCAACAGCAACTTTACTTTTACTCATTATTATACTTCAACAAAACAGAGACTCAAGAAACAGAATTAATTACAAATATTTTCTAGATAACGACAGAGTAAATAAACATGAAACAATCGACAATCACACCAGCGATATATATTGAACCATCACAGGTTAGCCACAACACATACTTTATCTCACATCACTAAAATGTACCTGGTGAACACGGACGTTAATAATAACACCATTTGACAGCAGTTTAACAGCGCCACAGTGGGTCACGCCCATGTAGAACACATTTCAAAAAAAATTTAAAAATAGTTGTAGTCTTCGGAATTGAATAAATTATATATCTATTAAAAGGTAATAGTCTGCAGATTCAGAAAACGCAAAAAAGTAAAAATTGAACTTTTCATGATTTTGAGCCTTTCCGGGGCCCCTTAAACAACCGAAATTCCAAGTAACAGCAGCAAGACCAGAAAGAGCGATCAGATCACAAGGAACAGGAACGAACACGGAGATTAACGGACGGACGGCACTCGGCGAAGCACAAGTACAGCGATGTAAACACTGAAGTGCAGCGCAACAGTTAACAGCGGCCACTCGCGAGCGCGGCTGAAACGGAACTGATCTGAGCCACCGCGGGCACAGAGGATAGATAGTGCGTCTGCAGGGACTTATCCCTTGCACGCTCCCCGTAAGATCCACATTCCCAACATGTCCACACCACTACATTCGTAGTGCGCCTAATAGATGTTTGCCCATCATACTCATTACTCGTGGCAGATTAATCTACCAAGTCCCGTACGAGTTCGGGCATAGTGTGTGCGTTCGCACAAGAAGGTCAATGGCCGGGATGCCATATTTTAACTATATATGACGGTAGTATCTGTTCCCGAAAGAACAGTTACCGTGGATGACCATGCAGCTTTGCTAGAAATGAAATGATAATTAAATGAACACCCCAGCTGCAAACAGGCGTTGATGTACTTCACTGGGGACATGTTGAAAATGTGTGCCCCGACCCCGACAATTAGGTGCACTACGAATGTAGTGGTGTGGACATGTTGGGAATGTAGATCTCACGGGGAGCGTGCAAGGGATAAGTCCCTGCAGACGCACTATCCTCTGTGCCCGCGGTGGCTCAGATGGATAGAGCATCTGCCATGTAAGCAGGAGATCCCGGGTTCGAGTCCTGGTCGGGGCACACACTTTCAACATGTCCCCAATGAAGTACATCAACGCCTGTTTGCAGCTAGGGTGTCCATTTAATTATCATTTCATTTCTAGCAAAGCTGCATGGTCATCCACGGTAACTGTTCTTTCGGGAACAGATACTACTGTCATATATACTTTTAAAAATTACATTTTTTCTCCTACATGAAAAATACAGGCACAACACACAAAAATCTTTCAAAAGCACTACAGGGTGATTATTTTTCAAAGGATCAAATCTACAATATTTTTTACAACTCACAAGCAACCTTTCAATATTATGCACATTCATACAACAGCTGCTGCTTCTGGTACTACTACTACTACTTCTACTTCTACTACTTCTACTTCCCTAACTACATAGCACTGTAACCCATTTTTTGATGCTCATGCATTCCTTCTACACCTCCTGGGGCCATTTGCTTACTTCTATCTTAACCAGGACCAGTTTAAGGGCCATGTGACACAAGCCATCACTTGGGGTGCAAAGTTTAAAGTGGCTACAAAGCTCTCATGATTGGATGATTTCCATGCAGGACGATTCACAATTAGTGACATCAAGCTGAGAGTGTCACAAGGGGTGTATAAATGCATAACTTATATGGAGTGCTTATTACTACACAGGTTATTTTAACAAAATTACGAAACAAGAAATCAAATGACTGACTTCGCAGATCAAACAGAGCATTCACACACAGTAATGAAATGTAATCCAAAGGCATTGAGCTGAGCTCCAGATCACACAAACTAAATTAAATTCCTAAAATTCAGTGGTTCACTCAGTACTTTATATAATAACAAATTCACTATCAGAAATCTCACTGATAACTATAATAGCATTCAGAGTTAAAAAAAATTGTAAGCCCCGAATAGGTGTACAATGAACAACACTTAAGACCATCAGCTCATCAGCTGCGCATATCTTACCAAATACCCTTACCAAACAATACATGAACATCAAAAGACCATGGACTCTGTTCTGCCCACCTGTTTAAAAACTGATCACGTGAGCCACTACTACAGTCAATGGAGCAACTTATATCTAGGCCACAATTCTCAAAACTGTAAATATTAGAACTTTTACATATTTCAGGCACAAATTACACATACTATTAATTAATTTGTAGTCTGACAGTACACTATTAAATGTTAAAAATCTCTGAATAATCAACATTTATTTAAACTTCATACACCATAAATGGGATGGTGAAAAACTAATCAAGTTCATAACTTTATTCAGTTTGCTACTCCAGTATGACATTACTCATGTGGTCATCTTACAAACATTAACCTACTAAATTCTCAGTAAATAAACATAAACAAATTGGAATAATGTGATGAATCACTCATGCTGACACCAGTCTCTGGTGCACATGTGGGTAAATCTTGTCCCTGGAAGTATTTCAGGAATTAATCAGTAAAATATTTAAAGTATTTATAACAATTTGTGTATTTGATCAACAATAATAAAATCATGATCATTCTTTGTCTAACATCACTTGCTATCCAACTGCATGTCATAAGCATAGGTCGTGTGTCTATACCATGTTGTTAATTTTATAAACTATTTTCAGTATAAATGTTAATAACTTTGTTAATAACTACTTTATGAATGTAGGCATAATTTTAGTAAGGTTGACTCTCTAATTGGATTTCAACACGGTCTATAAATTTTCTGTAGCATGTGTGGAAGTGGTTTTTGTGTGTTTAGTGAATAGTCAAAGCTTTCTCCTCATGAACTATAAACCTTGCTGTTGATGGGATGGCTTGCATGTCTCAGCGATACAGATAGCCATACCATAGGTGAAACCACAATGGAGCGTTATCTGCTAAGAGGCCAGACAAACATGTGGTTCCTGAAGAGGGACAGCAGCCTTATCAGTAGTTGCAGTGGCAACAGTCTAGATGATTGACTGATCTGGTCTTGTAACATCAGCCAAAATGGCCTTGCTGTGCTGGTTCTGCAAACAGCTGAAAACAAGGGGAAACTACAGCCATAATTTTTCCCAAGGGCATGCAGCTCTACTGTATGGTTAAATGATGATTGTGTCCTCTTGGGTAAAATATTCTGGAGGTAAAACAGTCCCCCATTTGGATCTCTTAGGAGGATGTTGTCATCAGGAGAAACAAATCTGCCATTCTATAGATTGGAACGTGGAATGTTAGACCTCTTAAACATAGATTAGAAAATTTAAAAAGGGAAACAGGTAGGTTGAAGTTATATATAATGGAGTTAAGTGAAAATCTCTGGTAGGAGGAGGAGGACTTCTTATCCGCTGCATACAATGTCAAATAGGGGTAATGCAAGAATGGGTTTAATAATGAATAAGAAAATAGGTATGTGGGTAAGCTACTGTAAACAGCACTGTGAACACATTATCATAGTCAAGATAGACATGAAGTCCACACTTACCACAGTAGTACAAATTTATATGTGAACTAGCTCTGTAGATGATGAAGATATTGAATAAATGTATAATGCAATAAAAGAATTATTCAGACAGTTAACAGAGATGAAAATTTAATTGTGATGGAGGACTCGGATAGGGGCATATGGACTGGGGGAGGGGGGGGGGGAGGGGGAGGAATGAAAGAGGGAGCCACCTGGCAGAATTTTGCACAGAGCATAGTTTAATCATCACTAACAGTTTGTTTAGCAATCATGAAAGAAGGCTGTATACATGGAAGAGACCTGGAGACACTGGAAGTTTTCAGATTTATTATGTAATGATAAGTCAGAGATTTCAGAACCAGATTTTAAAATGTAAGACATTTCCAGGGACAGATGTGGACTCTGACCACAATGTAGTGTGTATGAACTGTAAATTAAAGTGGAATAACTTACAAAAAGGTTGGAAATTAAAGAGATGGGATCTGGGAGAGTTGAAAGGACAAGAGATTGGTGACAGTTTTGGAGGGAGCATGGTTGACTAGAACAACAGAAAGGAATACATCAGATGATGAATGTGTAGCTTTGAGAGTTGAAATAGTGAAGACAGCAGAGTATCAAATAGGTAAAAATAAATTAAAGAAGACTAATAGAAATCCTTGGATAACACAGGAGATATTAAATTTAATTGATGAAATGACAAAATATAAAAATTCAACAAATGAAGCAGGCAAAAGGAAATACAAATATCTAAAAAATGAGACTGACAGGAAGTGCAAAATAGCTAAGCAGGAATGGATAGAGGACAAATGTAAGGAAAAATAGACACTGCTGACGGGAGAATTGAAGAGGTCTTTGGAGGAAAGAGAAGCAGCTGTATGAATATCAAGTGCTCAAATGGAAAACCAGATGTAAGCAAAGAAGGGAAAGCTGAAAAGTGGATAGAGTATAATGAGGGTCTGTACAAGATAGATAAAGCTGAAGGTTACAGAAATGGGAAAGGAAGTAGTTGAAGATAAGATGTTAGATATGATAGTGCATGAAGGATTTAACAGAACACTGAAAGACCTATGTCGAAAATCAGCCCCAGGAGTATACGACATTCCGTCACAACTACTGATAGCCTTGGGAGAGCCGGTCACGACAAAACTCTTCCATTCAGGACGTACTATGTCTGAGACACATGAAACACCTTCAAACTTCAAGAAGAATCTAATAATTCAAATTCTAAAGAAAGCAGTGTCTGACAGGTGTGAAAGTTCCCAAATTATCAATTTTACAAGTCATGAGAGCAAAATACAAACACAAAATCTTTACAGAAGAATGGAAAAACTGGTAGAAGCCAACCTTGGGGGAGACCAGTTTGGATTCCAGACAAATGTAGGAATCTGTGAGACAATACTGACTCTACAATTTATCTTAGAAGATAGGCTGAGGAAAGTCAGTGAAAGGCTATTTAGATCTTGTACAAAACCAGATGGTCATTATAAGGGTCAAGGGGCATGAAAGGCAAGCAGTGGTTGAGAAGGGAGTCTATCTTATACCATTTAACTGTGCTATTTTTTTGTTCACTCTGTCCACCAATGGATATAGCAGTAAGGACACAGTTGCTGATAATCAGCTATCTGACTATGTTTTGTAACTAATAGAATGTATCAGTGTGCTAAGTCCACAGCTCGTGGTCTTGCGGTAGCGTTCTCGCTTCCTGCCCACGGGGTCCTGGGTTTGATTCCCGGCGGGGACAGGGATTTTCTCTGCCTCATGATGACTGGGTGTTGTGTTTCTTTCATCATCATTGACTTGCAAGTCGCCAAAGTGGTGTCAACTAAAAAGGACTTGCAATACGGCGGCCGAACTTCCCCGCATGTGGCCTCCCGGCCAACAATGCCATACGATCATTTCATTTAATATTTTCAATGTGCTAAAATACATAAATATTCTAAGCAGAATACTTTCCAGGAGCTCTGTATTGGTCAAATTTTTTGTCACTAACTTAAAACTACTGAAAGCATCTGGTACAAGAGAAAGTTATATATATTGTTCTTTAGGATGTTTATTTTGTGTTATAGGTCTGGGTTTTATTACTAGTTTATGCTGCTTTTTCCAATCTGGTGAGATTAATTACATACCATATTCATACTATGCAGATTTTCTGGGGATCTATAACTTGGCCTCTGTTTTACCATCTGAGGGTGCTTGTGTATAATTTAAATATGTTCTGTTTGGTTTCTGGTTCACCTGTACTGTGAACCCTTCATACTCTGATGCCTTCTTGCCCATGTTCTTCGGAATTCTTTGCATGCCATGAAATCAGTTTGTCTGGGATATGCAGTCTCTTTAATAAAAGTACTTGACCAGTCTTTCCCCACCTCATTATACAACTATCATTGCCAGACTACATTGATGTAATATCAGGTTCTCTACTGTTGTGCTTGATATGACATTTTCTTGATTCTTGGAATCTTTATTTTTTACCTGTGATTGTGTTATCTGTGAGAAGTATAGTGTTATTCAAGTTTTGGTATCATGGTTGAAGTCCTAATCCTTTCCTGTCTCCACTGATCAGGATTGTTGTGTTAGAATGGAAGTGTGTCAAGGATAACTACTATTTTTAATTTTCTGCTAAAACTTGTGTGCTGTCTCCAACAAGATATACAGCTTTTCTCATCAAACTGTGATGCCATAATGGTCACAGGCTGCTTTTCTTAACCAATAAAAATGATGATAAGCACAATCTTGGTTTGTGGAGAGGTGTTTAGTGTAAATAATATTCAGCAAGGCAGCCTGTGACAACTGAAAGACAGAGCTACATGTACTCCTGAAAAATCACAGAGACAATTCATCTGCTTTGTTAAATAAAATAAATTGACCTGTTGGAGGTAGAGTCAATTGAAATACACAGAAGAAAATTCAGTGAAAGTGTCTTGCTAATTACTTCTACATTAAATTAATGCTCACCTTCATGATGGTCATAATTGTTTTTTCTATTCCATTCTGTTCCTTAATAGATTTTCTTCCCTGCCTCTCCTAGTAATTCCAAGCATGAATATTTTCATTGCTTGCTGGCCATCACAACATAGATGCAGTGTTAAGGTTGTTCACTGCATCCCTGGTGGAATCCATCATATCATGGATCCTGTGACTGCTGTGGAAAATCGGCTTGAAACCTTGTCAGTGGAGGATATTGCCTAGCCATTTACTGACATCCTTCATATATGATAAGTGCACTAGTGGAAGCCTCTCTTCCTTGCATACTTCATTTGTTTTATTCTGGTTGGCCCTGTTCACCTTTCTTATGATGTTATTATCATAACTGTTGGTGCAAAACATGTGGTGTAGCACCTTCAGTACTTCTTTGATGGTGTTAGTGTCACTAATCACCACCACCTAATGAGAAGGCCACAGTGTGCTTGGGTGACATCATGCAGACTGAGCCATGGTTTGTGAAGTACTGTACTGACAGAATCAAGGTGCACACTCTGAGATCATTCTCAACTGATTTTACAGGATTTATTCAGTAAGAAAAATTATTTCTACATTACTTGTAGCTTTATCTGTCAGCCTAGAGGTGAAGTACACATTTATTTATTTATTTATTGTCCTCTGAATCAATACTGTACATGACATGCACATGGTGATGCACATACATTTGATGTTGGAGATTGTGATAATTTGCTGGCATGAAGTAATATGCCAAAAGCTTACACAAACATGATCTTACGTACATATTTTCTGAGAAGCTATGGACACACAAATTACATACTCAGTTACACATTCGTATTTTAGTACTATATTCCTCCAACACGTATACACAACAGTGCCTGGTTGGATATTCTTTCTGCACTTAATTTGCTTAGTAGCAGATGATATAGATGCAAGATTTTTGCACATACTTGCATTAATGTTTTACTCTTTACAAAATTCTTTGCTGCAATTTGTTTCACGTTTCTTTCTACCCATGTGGAGCAGAAATTCACTTCTACTGTAGAAACAATGATCAAGTAGAAATGATTTTAATTTTTTATTAAATACAGTCAGGAACTTACTGTTTTTTATTTCTGATGGCAGGCTATTGTATATTTTAATGCCTTTGTTGAAGGGAGACTTTTTAAAGGCAGATGTGCACATTTCTTTAACATGGAGTTCCATTTTCTGGCTAGTACCATAGTCATGGACATTTACATTTTTATTAAATTTTGTAATGTTACTTTTTACAAATTTGCATAGTTCTAGTACAGGCTGCCAAGGGGTAGGCGGAGCAACTTTTGGAAGAGAGGTCTGCAGCTATCAGTCAGCTTTGCCTTGTTCATTATTCTTATAGCTCTCTTGTGGGTGAGGAGGATGTTTGGGCTGTGTGTAGAGTCTCCCCAGAATATAATAGCATACTGCGTTACACTGTGGAATTGTGCATAGTAGGCTGTGTGAACAGTTTCCGGGCTTGTGCAGTATGCAAGGATTCATAGGGCATAGCACACTTGGTTTAGCTTACTATTAATTTTATTTATTTGTGTTTGCCATTTTAGATTATCCTGAATCCATAAGCCTAGAAATCTTGTTTCTGTATTTGGGGATATTTGGGAAACGTGTAATTTCATATCAGGCATAATTTTATTTGATCTTAGGTGGAAGTTTAGGTAAGTGGTTTTCTTTGTGTTAACTATGAGCTTGTTTTTCTCAAACCAATCACCAAGTTTGTCTGTATTTCCATTTATGGCCTCTTGGAGTTCATGTTCATTTTTGCTTGTTATGAGGATACTGGTATCATCTGCGAAGAGTGTACTGGTGCTGGCATTGGTGTTTGACGGTAGGTCGTTTATGTACACAAGGAAGAGCACTGGTCCAAGTATTGAGCCTTGGGGCACACCTTGTTTAATATTGCAATAGTCAGAGTAGTATGTTTCGATATGTCCTTGGTTGTTACGTTTTATTGACACTTTTTGTTTCCTATTTGTCAGGTATGAGCTGAACCAGTTTAGTGGGATACCTCTGATGCCATATGACAGCGATATGGGTCTGTAATTTTCTGCATTGAGTTTTTCACCTTTCTTAAAGACTGGGATGACTTTAGCCCCCTCCCCCCCTCCCCTATGAACCATGGACCTTGCCGTTGGTGGGGAGGATTGTGTGCCTAAGTGATACAGATGGCCGTACCGTAGGTGCAACCACAACGGAGGGGTATCTGTTGAGAGGCCAGACAAACGTGTGGTTCCTGAAGAGGGACAGCAGCCTTTTCAGTAGTTGCAGGGGCAACAGTCTGGATGATTGAGTGATCTGGCCTTGTAACACTAACCAAAATGGCCTTGCTGTGCTGATACTGCGAACGGCTGAAAGCAAGGGGAAACTACAGCCGTAATTTTTCCCAAGGGCATGCAGCTTTACTGTATGGTTAAATGATGATGGCGTCCTCTTGGGTAAAATATTCCGGAGGTAAAATAGTCCCTCATTTAGATATCCAGGCAGGGAATACTCAGGAGGATGTCGTTATCAGGAGAAAGAAAACTGTCGTTCTATGGATTGGAGCGTGGAATGTCAGATTCCTTAATTGGGCAGGTAGGTTAGATAATTTAAAAAGGGAAATGGATAGGTTAAAGTTAGATATAGTGGGAATTAGTGAAGTTCGGTGGCTGGATGAACAAGACTTTTGGTCAGGCGAATAAAGGGTTATAAATACAAAATCAAATGGGGTAATGCAGGAGTAGGCTTAATAAAGAATAAAAAAATAGGAGTGTGGGTAAGCTACTACAAACAGCATAGTGAACCCATTATTGTGGCCAAGATAGACATGAAGCCTATGCCTACTAAAGTAGTACAAGTTTATGTGCCAATTAGCTCTGCAGATGATGAAGAAATTGATGAAATGTATGATGAGATAAAAGAAATTATTCAGGTAGTGAAGGGAGACGAAAATTTAATAGTCATGGGTGACTGGAATTCAAGAGTAGGAAAAGGGAGAGAAGGAAACATAGTAGGTGAATATGGATTGGGGGTAAGAAATGAAATAGGAAGCCGTCTGGTAGAATTTTGCATAGAGCATAAATTAATCGTAGCTAACACTTTGTTCAAGAATAATGAAAGAAGGTTGTATACATGGAAGAACCCTGGAGATATTAAAAGGTATCAGATAGATTATATAATGGTAAGACAGAGATGTAGGAACCAGGTTTTAAATTGTAAGACATTTCCAGGGGCAGATGTGGACTCTGACCACAATCTATTGGTCATGAACTGTAGATTAAAACTGAAGAAACTGCAAAAAGGTGGGAATTTAGGGAAATGGGACCTTGATAAACTGACTAAAATAGAGGTTGTAGAGAGTTTCAGGGAGAGCATAAGGGAACAATTGACAGGAATGGGGGAAAGAAATACAGTAGAAGAAGAATGGGTAGCTCTGAGGGATGAAGTAGTGAAGGCAGCAGACGATCAAGTAGGTAAAAAGACGAGGGCTGGTAGAAATCCTTGGGTAACAGAAGAAATATTGAATTTAATTGATGAAAGGAGAAAATATAAAAATGCAGTAAATGAAGCAGGCAAAAAGGAATACAAATGTCTCAAAAATGATATCGACAGGAAGTGCAAAATGGCTAAGCAGGGATGGCTAGAGGACAAATGTAAGGATGTAGAGGCTTGTCTCACTAGGGGTAAGATAGATACTGCCTACAGGAAAATTAAAGAGACCTTTGGAGAGAAGAGAACCACTTGTATGAATATCAAGAGCTCAGATGGAAACCCAGTTTTAAGCAAAGAAGGGAAATCAGAAAGGTGGAAGAAGTATATAGAGGGTCTATACAAGGGCAATATACTTGAGGACAAAATTATGGAAATGGAAGAGGATGTAGATGAAGATGAAATGGGAGATAAGATACTGCGTGAAGAGTTTGACAGAGCACTGAAAAACCTGAGTCAAAACAAGGCCCGGGAGTAGACAACATTCCTTGGGAGAGCCAGTCGTGACAAAACTCTACCATCTGGTAGAGGCGAAATAGCCTCAGACTTCAAGAAGAATATAATAATTCCAACCCAAAAGAAAGTAGGTGTTGACAGATGTGAAAATTACCGAACTATCAGTTTAATAAGTCACAGCTGCAAAATACTAACAGGAATTCTTTACAGCTGAATGGAAAAACTGGTAAAAGTCGACCTCGGGGAAGATCAGTTTGGATTCCGTAGAAATGCTGGAATACGTGAGGCAATACTGACCTTATCCCTTATCTCACAAGAAAAATTAAGGAAAGGCAAACCTACGTTTCTAGCATTTGTAGACTTAGAGAAAGCTTTTGACAATGTTGACTGGAATACTCTCTTTCAAATTCTGAAGGTGGCAGGAGTAAAATACAGGGAGCGAAAGGCTATTTACAATTTGTACAGAAACCAGATGGCACTTATAAGAGTCGAGGGGCACAAAAGGGAAGCAGTGGTTGTGAAGGGAGTGAGACAGAGATGTAGCCTCTCCCCGATGTTATTCAATCTATATAATGAAAAGCAGTAAAGGAAACAAAAGAAAAATTCGGAATAGGTATTAAAATCCATGGAGAAGAAATAAAAACTTTGAGGTTCACCAATGACATTGTAATTCTGTCAGAGACAGCAAAGGACTTGGAAGAGCAGTTGAACGGAATGGACTGTGTCTTGAAAGGAGGATATAAGATGAACATCAGCAAAAGAAAACGAGGATTGTGGAATGTAGCTGAATTATGTCGGGTGATGCTGAGGGAATTAGATTAGGAAATGAAACACTTAAAGTAGTAAAGGAGGTTTGCTGTTTGGGGAGCAAAATAACTGATGATGGTCGAAGTAGAAAGGATATAAAATGTAGACTGGCAATGGCAAGGAAAGCATTTCTGAAGAAGAGGAATTTGTTAACATCGAGTATAGGTTTAAGTGTCAGGAAGTCATTTCTGAAAGTATTTGTATGGAGTGTAGCCATGTATGGAAGTGAAACATGGACGATAAATAGTTTGGATAGGAAGAGAATAGAAGCTTTCGAAATGTGGTGCTACAGAATAATACTGAAGATTATATGGGTAGAACACATAACTAATGAGGAGGTATTGAATAGAATAGGGGAGAAGAGGAGTTTGTGGCACAACTTGACAAGAAGAAGGGACCGGTTGGTAGGGCATGTTCTGAGGCATCAAGGGATCACAAGTTTAGCATTGGAGGGCAGTGTGGAGGGTAAAAATCGTAGAGGGAGACCAAAAGATGAATACAATAAGCAGATTCAGAAGGATGTAGGTTGCAGTAAGTACTGGGAGATGAAGAAACAGGATAGAGTAGCGTGGACAGCTGCATCAAACCAGTCTCAGGACTGACGACAACAACAACAACAACAACAACAACAACAACAACAACCTGCCATCAATGATGAGTTGTACACATTTGACAGTGGGAGAGCTATTTTGTTTATGCAGTTTTTGATGATAAAATCTGGGATGTCATCGATTCCAGGTGAGAATTTATTCTTGAGCTAATTGCACTTAGTACAATTTCTTCGGGATAGTTTCCCAGAAGATTATAGTATCTACAGGAGTTGTTATTTTGTTTTGTCTGTTGGGAGTGGGTTTGTTGAAGCATTAATGGTTAGAGTTAGTGTGATGTTTCACATTTAACCACAAAATTGATAAATGTTGTGAAGAAAAATAGGGCTCCCTATGATTTTGCATTTGGTGCATATTAGACCATATACAGGGCTATTACAAATGATTGAAGCGATTTCATAAATTCACTGTAGCTCCATTCATTGACATATGGTCATGAAACACTACAGATGTGTAGAAAAACTCATAAACTTTTGTTCGGCTGAAGCTGCACTTCAGGTTTCTGCCGTCAGAGCGCTCAAGAGCACAGTGAGACAAAATGGCGACAGGAGCCAAGAAAGCATATGTCGTGCTTGAAATGCACTCACATCAGTCAGTCATAACAGTGCAACGACACTTCAGGACGAAGTTCAACAAAGATCCACCAACTGCTAACTCCATTCGGCAATGGTATGCGCAGTTTAAAGCTTTTGGATGCCTCTGTAAGGGGAAATCAGCGGGTCGGCCTGCAGTGAGCGAAGAAACGGTTGAACGCGTGCGGAAAATTGGCTCATGCCACAACTGGAGACCGACAGCGCCGACTTCATCTTTCAACAGGATGGTGCTCCACCGCACTTCCATCATGATGTTCGGCATTTCTTAAACAGGAAATTGGAAAACCGATGGATCGGTCGTGGTGGAGATCATGATCAGCAATTCATGTCATGGCCTCCACACTCTCCTGACTTAACCCCATGCGATTTCTTTTTGTGGGGTTATGTGAAAGATTCAGTGTTTAAACCTCCTCTACCAAGAAACGTGCCAGAACTGCGAGCTCGCATCAACGATGCTTTCGAACTCATTGATGGGGACATGCTGCGCCGAGTGTGGGAGGAACTTGATTATCGGCTTGATGTCTGCCGAATCACTAAAGGGGCACATATCGAACATTTGTGAATGCCTAAAAAAACTTTTTGAGTTTTTGTATGTGTGTGCAAAGCGTTTTGAAAATATCTCAAATAATAAAGTTATTGTAGAGCTGTGAAATCGCTTCAATCATTTGTAATAACCGTGTATTGTTGTGTATGAAATGTAGCTAACATTTTGAATTTTTCTGAGGAAATCAAGATCTGCCTCCAGTTTCAAGGAAATGGATTTTATGTAGCATGTTCACATCTGATTGCATGCACATTAGAATGTAATATTCATAGCATCCCTCGTATCCTGTAAACTATTTCAGATATCGAAATGAGATTTTGGCAAATGATAGGACACAGAGTGGAGAGTATTGTGCCATATGGTTAACATACAGAACATCTTTATCTACAGTGATGTGGCAGAAGCTATAGTTTTTAGTTTATGTCTTTCAAACCAGTACTGTAACTCTGTAAGAGTCATCAAAAGCTGGTGAAAAGAGAATATGAAAAAAAAAAAAACATGAAATTTCTTCTCTTACTTTACTGTAAACCAACACAATGAAACATAAAAAGTATTTTCTCTTTACATGTCAGTTACCCTTGACATATGAAAAATTACAGCAAATAGCATACAGTACAGTCTTTCCCTTCCTATTCCTGTACAGAGTGAAGGAGTGTTTATAAGTGGTTTTTAAGATTACAAAAACACAATATTCATTACTATATAAAGAACATGAGACTATTCAATAAGGTTAAAATAGATTATAAATATATATACTCTATCTTTAACACACAAAAAAATAATGAAGGTGAAAATGTTCACCACTTCACATTTAATGTAGATAGGAACATAAAGATTGTAAACTATTTGCAGCAAATCATTTGCATATGTATCAGACAAAGAACAGAAACAAATTCCTTGGTAAGTTTCAGCCCCAGCTGTTCACTAGTGAAACTATGACGAGTTATGAAGATTCCTCCAAAAGTGCAACAGAATTGTAGATTTATTTTTGGCTGAAATGTTAAGCTTTTCTCATTTGGAGGAGCATCATCAGTTGTGGGTAGTGACACATTTCTCTTGTTGATAGGTTTAATTTTGCTTCTTTTCCAAAGTACAGTATAAGCTGCACATCTTTGCAGTAACTATTGCAACCTAATCCTGAAATGGAATGTCTTACTAAACAAGCAATTGGGGGTCAGAGAGGTCAATATCTCTACTGTGTTGGTTTACAATAACATAAGAGTAGAAATTTTATGTTTTACATACTAGAACATTCTTTTTTCATTAGCTGTCAATGACTGTTAAAAAGTTACAGTATTGGTTTGAAAAAAAAAAAACTACAAACTATAGATTCTTCTATATCACTGTACTTAACGAAGTTCCATATATTAACCATGAGTAAAAATACTCTTCTCATGCTATCATTTGCTAAAATCTCGTTTCAGTATCTCAAACAATTTACAAGGTTTAAAGGATGATTTGAATATTTGCACTACATAAAATCCATTTTCTCAAGACTGGGGCAGATATTGATCCCCTCCCAACTTTAAAGAAAAATTCTAAATGTTAGCTACATTTTATACTCAGCAATATGTGGTCCAATGTGAACCAAATGACAATTCAGAGTGACCCCAATTTTTCATTGCAACATTTATGAATTTCATGCTTAAATGTGAAATATTACAATAACTTTGACCATTAACCAAATGATGTGCACTTTACCATGAAGCTGACATATAAAACTACAGGTATTTTTATTGAATAGATTCTGTAAAATCATTTGAGAAAGACTGCAGAGTGTGTGCCTTGATTGTGTTAGCACAGTGCCTCACCACCCCTGGCCCACTGATGTCACACAGGCATTCTACGGCTTTCTCTTTATGTTGTGGTGCACTTGTCTACTAGGCATGGGCAGTCAGCATATGCAGAACAGAACCCTTCTGAGATGGGTGATGGTGGCTCTACATATACAAACTTCAAGCTTACTTGCTGCCGGCTGTCCCAGTCCAATGGGCCACTGGTGATCATGGGGTTGAAGCCTCACTGGGCACGGGTGCAACAGACTAAACAAACTGTGATAGAGGAACTGTAAGTTCATTTCTATTCACACCAACTACTAATAAAGTTCAATTTAAGAGGAGCCAAAAGGATTTATTGGTGGTCAACTCTTCCAACACAACTGATTAATTTCTTAATAGAACTGAATGATGTGTATATATTATTAATAATATGAAATACTCCGATTGTTACATAAAATTTGACTTCTCCATATCTACAGTGCAGTAATGTGATCAAAGTATACAGGAATTGTAAACTGATTTTCTATTTGATGATGCATGGCTACAGTAGCCTGACATTTGTGACACACACCTCAGAGTATTGTACATTTACATCTTTTGTTAAAAGTTTTTTGTCATTTTTTAAATGAAAACATTTTTTAAGATTTTCATGCTCATAAGGAGCATTTTACATAGGATCTGTGGAAGGGACATTAGTATATCTATTTTTGGTGTGTAAATATGTATTATTTGCCAATGGCCTAGCCACAGTGGTAACACCGACTCCCATTGAATCACCAAAGTTAAGTGCTGTTGGGCTGGGCTAGCAGTTGGATGGGTGACCATCCGATCTGCTGAGCACTGTTGGCAAGTGGGGTTCACTCAGCCCTTGTGAGGCAAACTGAGGAGCTACTTGACTGAGAAGTAGCGGCTCTGGTCTCATAAACTAACATACGGCTGGGAGAGCAATGTGTTGGTCACATGTCCCTCCATATCTGCATTCTGTGATGCCTGTGATCTGAGGATGACATGGTGGCCGGTTGGTGCCATTGGGCCTTCATAGCCTGTTTGGGTGGAGTTTAGTTTAGTTTAGTTTTAAATATGTATTATTTATTCTTGTTTTTATGACACATTATACATCCTTCAGGATTCCTCACATGGATACATGGTACAAGAAGAGCATATAATCTAATTTTTGTTCTACAATGTGCTGTAAAACATGAACAGAGAAATAGAGAGAAGGATGAAAACACAGATCAGGAGACTGTAATTGACTGATCACTTACAAAATTGTTAAATGCACAACCGCCATGCCAAAACATTAATAATTACCAATTTAGCAAACGGATTACAGAGTTCACCAAAGCTCGAGGCTTGCCATAAATGTTCAGTTCGGTTCAATATAATATCATCCATTTTAACACATACATGATATAGGAATTGTGAAATAGAAAGGGAGAGAAAGGGCAATTTATATTTCTAACAGTTAAAGGAAACAAAACATTGTTTTTTAAATTACACTGTACATATTTCCACAAATTTATCGTCTTCCTTATACATATAGGTTGCATGGAGAGCTGCATCAAACCAGTCTCAGGACTGAAGACCACAACAACAACAACAACATATAGGTTAAACAACAGTAGTTCATAGGAATAAATCAAATGATAAGACCTATCTGTTTTGATGACAAAAAAATTCATCAATACTATTGTAGCATTTACTTAACAATAGCTTCTTTAATTCTTTTTAAATTTATGAAAGTTTTGTAGTTTTTTGATTTCCTTAGGCAAGGCACTGAACATTGTTTTTGGAGGATATATCACACTATTTTGTTACAGGGCTTTCGAATGAATGTCTCTGTGAAAATCAAGCCTGTATCTGGTTTCATAGGTATGTACTTCATTGTTTACAGTAGAGAATTCTTGATGTGACATAAGAAAACATATAGATTCATAAATGAATAAACCAGGGAGGGTCAAAATTTTTTAATTCCTTAAGTAGTTCTCTATATGGCTCACTGTGGGCAACAGCCTTGAGAATTCAAATGGCTCTCTTTTGGAGCTTAAAACAGTTTTTTTTATTTTTATTTATTTATTTATTTATTTATTTTGTAAATTCCATATTCCCCCAGAATAAATAGCATACCTTATAAGGCTATATTAGTAGGCACATAATTCATTTCAAAATAGCAGTATTCTTTAAATTTTAATATATACAACAGCATTTACAAAGTTTCTTATTCAATCATTCAACATGTTTTTCCCATCTTAAATTGTTGTCCAACCATACACCAAAATATTTTGTGAAAGATGTTTGTTCTTTTATAGAGTTCCTTATCTCTACTCATATGTTATTTTTGACTTTGTTCCTTATGTGCCTAAAATTCATCCATGTATTTTTTTGTCATCTATAAGTAAACAGTTGTCCTTGAACCATTTGGCTGTCTCATTTGTTGTTGCAGTTATTTTTTCTTGTATGTCAGCTACACTCTGTTCTTTGATAAAGAAGTGCAAAAAGTACTGATTCAGCTCTTGTAGATGGCTTGGAAAATAAGTAATGAAAACAAAGAAGAGAAGGGGGCCTTAAACAGAACTGTGGGGTATACCACAGTTAGTGTTCTTCTATGTTGAGTAATATTTTAACCAATATGAGTTATTTCAACACTTTTATACCTGCCACACAGAAATTATTTAAACCAATTGTATGCCTTTCCATGGGCTCTACAGCAGTACAGCTTTTGTAGCAATATGTCATGGTTAATGAGGTCAAATGCCTGGGACAGATCTAAAAATATTCCACAGGTTAATTCATTATTATTTACTGCAATTAAAACCTGTTCTAGGAAAAGGTACACAGCTGTATCAGTAGACATGTTTTTCATGAAACCATTCTGAGCATCAGTAAAAATTTTACATTTGTTCAGGAAACTCAACAGTGTCTCTTTTATTATTGCCCCAATAACAGAAACTCAACAGTGTCTCTTACATTATCCCCCCAATAACTTTAGCAAAATGTGGTAGCTTGATAATGATCTGTAATTTTGTATGTTATATGTACAGTCTTTTTTATAAAGTGACTTTATTATTGATTTTTTAAGTGCAGAAGGGAATTCACCAGTTTTAATGATATATCAATAATATCAGTCAGTTCAGTTATTATTTTGTCTGAACTATGAATTAAGACCCTATTGAGAATACCATCACATCCACAAGACATTTTATTTTTCAGTTTATTAATTGCTTCATTGTGTGTTAAAATAAAGGGGCAGATTGTGCAGAGAAAAACTCTCTGCTTTCCTCCCTGAAAATAAGTTAATAAAGGCACATTTACATAAGCACTGCACACTGGAGTGAGAAGCCATGCATCACTGAACAGTGTCCTACACACAGAGTGCTCAGGAGAAAGTAAAACAGAGCTGTCTACTGATCTTTATAGCTGATCTTCTTCCTACTGACAAATGACTAGGTGGCTTAACTGCTAAGTGATAGTGTGCAGGAAGGATAGCACAAAGAGTCACTGAATTTTCACTTGTTGCTGCATTCAGTGTCACAGCTGCTAATACATTTCTGTTAATTCTTCTGTGCCTAGGTGCCATCAGAAGAACATTTCATTCCCTAAGCTTTTTAAGTTTAACTATATTTTCAGGTAACAAGCACTGCAGAGAGAGAAGGGCACTCAAAGACTGCTCCAGTGTCCTCTAGTTTACGTGTAACTAGGCATCAAACACAAAAAATTATTTTGAAAAAACAAAATGAACCTTCAGTATATTATCAGGAAACCACAGAGCAGTGAACAGAATCAATCTACATAAATACATCAATGAATATTGCAGTTACTTGTGGTGCTTATTAAAAATTTCATAAAATATTGAAATACAACCCTACCAACACTGGATCAGTGTAATTTACCCAACACCAGGTGCCACTAAGTTATGCTTTACCTTATCCCAGATGATCTCATTGCTCATGAGAAATTTGTGAAAATTATTTTCTCAGGAGCAGGTTTGGTATGACACTGATTGTGGAACAAAGAAAGACTTATACTACTGTTGTGGCATCAGGAGCTGCCACAGAATGGCAAATAGCAGCTTCAGCTTTGCAACCTTAATGCAGCTGTCATGTATGAGATTGATATTACAACTTCCTATGGCCAGCCTTACCCCCTCATTAGTCCAGTCAACGAAGGAAAATTAGGGAAAACCATTCATTTAGAATTTTTGTACTGTGGTGGGGTGGAGTGCAATAAATAACATACTAAAAATCCTTTCCAGTGGAGTGTCAGCATGGGGATGGGTAGGTGGGTGATTTAAAGGCACTTGTGCATTTTTCCTTGACTATCTAAAAAACTGTCATTTCTAGCAAAAATGTTTCCCAATAAAAAATTAAATTACATTGAATTTCCCACAAAAAAGTCCTATTTATTTTTCTCTAAGACTAATAGTTTCAGCATTACAGTGGATGGAAAAACAGAATATTATTAAAAATAATGTTTTAATGGTACGAAATTAATGTATATTGTTAATTAAAATGTGTTCAGAACAAATATAGAATGTTTGTGCCATATATAAGTGCAATATAATGGTATTAAGGAATAAATTGTGTTTCAGAAGGGGGAGGGGGGTGTTGTAATTGGATGGAAAATAAGGTGTGGAGATTGGAAGCATGGGAGAAGGTAGGTCACCAGATTGTATTCATGCCAGATAGCATTGAGGGAACTGAATCTTGAGGAGCACACCCACCATCTCATGTACTGTCCTTGTTTACTCACCAACCTTGTTTCTTAGTGTGCTTAGTTGACATAGCAAACAATTATTGGACTGATCTTTGCTCAGAACAAAGTTTTGAAAGAGCTTCAAACATTACTACTTCTTCATCACTCAGAAAAATCTATTTTATTCACATTTCAAAATTTCACTATGATTTCATGAATATACCATACTACATTTCAGGACAGCAGAGCCCTCACAATATCTTCATTCCCCTACTTCTCAATATAATTAATAATACATTGTCATTAACATCATTATATTCATGATTAGTATCATCATCATCATCATCATCATAACTGTTATTCACAAATAACCCTAACACACCCTCATTGTCACTTCATTTCAGACAATTCTTCATTGTATCCCAGTAATTCACTGTACCTCATCACAATTATTTATCACCTAATTGCTGTAGCATGAAAGCAGTATAAAAGCCCATTACATCATGACTTCACAAAAGATATCACAATTTCTTATTTTACCATCAATTTGACTAACCAAGTTTTATAGCTTAGCATTATATGTTCTTACTTTATTCAAAGCTTATTTAGTTACTTCATACACATTAACCCCTTCAGAGTAAAAGTGGAATAAGATGTAGGAGATGCTTCCAATAGGTATAGGACTCATTAAAACTGCTGAAATTCTACTTTACCATATGTACAACTAATGCACTGATTTCACAGTTTAATACCTGGCAGCAGAAACATTTTCAATTATCTTTGAGGCTCTGTTAATCATGTCAAATTAAATCTTTAGAGAATCACAACATAAAGCTATACTTATTATCGTTACCACTCATCAAATTTCCTTGTTAGACTGATAATGTTATAATCTAGTAAATGTAGGTATGTGAAACTATTTACAGAAACATATGGATACTTGGAATATTCACTATCTATTTGTATTTCAAGGCTTTTCTTAAACTTAATTTTACTAATTGTGAAGTCCTTTACAACAAATTAACCTAAACAACATTGTAGTGCATAGTATTTGGCGAGAATACAGTACAGCATATCACATAGTCACACTGTAAGAAAATAAAGTGATTATATAAATAGTATAAACCTTTACTAGCTTTTGGCTGATAACTCTGCAGACAACTATAATGCTCCTCATACAGTCATATTCATGTTAATAATTTATAATTGATGTAACATTTGCAACTTACTTCTTTATAAACTTTTCTTAGTTTCATATTGATGACAGATTGTGAAATAAAGAATATTAGCAAAGAACTACAGTGCCCATCCGTTTGGTTTGGTTATTAACATTCACTCTCTCACATCCGTCACATGTTGCTAATTTATTTATATCTTGGTAATGTTATACAAGGTTACGTATTCCTGAATTTTTAAATGCATTTTTGGACCCCACAACGGATGAATCTACATGCACATATTTTATTAATGTTGCAATTAACTTCTCTGGCCAAAATATTTCTCAGTTGTCATTTTCAGGACTTTTTCTTCCCTTTTATTGCCCAGACAAGTCTTTGCTAGCCTCCAGTTTTTGTCATGATTTTGGTTTCTCCTTATCTCATAGAAAATGTTCATTATCTCCTTCTTCTCCTCCTTGATAACCATTTTAAATGCATTATCATCCTTTCTTTTTCCATTCCCCACTGCTATCTTCAAATTCACTCCCTGTTGGTAGTCTTGACAGAGCATCGGCAATTAAGTTCTCCTTCCCTTTTGTGTATTTACTGGTACACTCAAATTGCTGAAGAAATAATGCCCATGTTGTTATTCTGCTGTGATACAGTTTACCCATTGTAAATGACTTAGAACTTTGTGATCAGAAGACACTACAATTCTGTGAATCAATAGTAATTCTTAAATTTATTGAGTTCTCAATGGATAGCTAGCAGTTCCTTTTCTGTAATTATATAAATTTTCTCATGGATTTGTCAAGTTCTCCTGACAAAAGCTATGACTTGTGCTCTATTTTTATGTCCACAATCTTTTCCTGGAATAGACACCCCCACCACTTCTATGTAACAGCTGTCTGTCACAAAGCAAAACTAGTCAGTTGTATGTAAAACTTCACTCTCACAAATTTGCTTCTTCATCTCATCAATAGCCTCTTGGGAACTATCATCCCAATTCCACATGGTGTTTTTCTGTAAAAGGTTGTTCAGACAAAGTGCATTTAATGCTTGTGTCCCAACAAATGTCCAGTAAAAACAACATAGCCCAAACAATGATTTTTGCTGTTTCCTTACCTTTGAAACAGGAAACTTTGTGATGGCCTTGATTTTATCATTGTTATACAAAATTCCACGCTCTGAATGCTGTTTACCAGAAATTTAAGTTGTCTCACAGCAAAATTTATGTACATTTTTTCCAGATTTTGCAAAGACATAGCCTCTCCCTTAAATTTTTCACATACTTTCCTAAATAATTCCAAATTTTCTTTCCAATTTCTCCCAGTAATGAAAATATTATCATCAATACAAATGGTGAATGTAGCAAGTAATTATTTTTCCAAAACAAAATCCAAAACACATGTAAGTTCATCAACCAAAACACTACGTCCAAAAGGTGCAACAGAGTACTGAAAACATCTGCCCCCATAAAGGAAAGCAACTTCTTTTCTAGTTTTCAACTAAAGAGGAATTTGATGGCCTCCATGCTGGTCATGAATTTATTGTGTTCAAATGCATACAGTAATTTATCAATATTTTCTGGGTTGTTGGTGCCCCTTTCCAAAAATTTGTTTAAAGTTTAGAATCAAGAATTAGTCGCATCCCCCCACTTTTTCTTCAAAACAACTACAGGAGGGCTGTTGTATTCATTGCAACCCCTCTCAGTTGTACCAACTAATCATTTTCTGTAACTTGTTTTCTGCAGCCTCTCTTTTTGAAAACAATACACCATATGGTTTAATGAAAAATAGTTTGTGTGATTTAACAGTAATGTGTTCTCATAGTTTTTGACTTTCAATGTTTTCTCATTGGAAATGTCATAATACTGCACCAACAGTTCTCTTAATTTTTCTTTTTGTTCAGCATTTAAGTTTTCTGCCTTCTCCAATTCTGCATCTACCATACTGTGGTTCTGCTCATCAGCCAAATCCACTTCATTGTACTTGTGGCCATCCTCATAACATCCTCTTCATTTGCAAAAGTTACCCCTTGATTTGGTCATTACTGTTTACAAAATTCAGTGTAACCAATTTTGACTTTCATGAAATTTGCTTTGGGGGTCAGTAAATAGCAGTTATTTATTGGACCAATCAAACATCACTCTCACATTCACAATCCAGTCCATACATAGAATATTTTCCCTTAATTTCTGTATTAGAAGATATCCCTGTGTAAATTCTGTGTTCCCAACTTTGAATGACAGTAGCACCTGTTCCCTCACAACTTCATTGTGTCTCCCCATAACTCACCTTATTTTAATTTCCACTGCAGGCATCTCAATGAAATCTGAACTATATTTCATTTTGTGTCTTAATTTATCAGAAATTCCAGACATGGGACTGTCAGTATCTACCAAGGAGTTACGCTTCCAGTTGTCAGTTGTAATGTAAATGTAAGGACTTCCATGCACCTCACATTCATTTTTGTTATCCTCTTCATATAATAGATCATCTTTAATTTCACTGGAACGTATTGTTTCTACTCAAACTTTTCCCATGAGTGCTTTGCTCTCTGTGTGTAATGCACTCATAGGCATACCAGATCCCACTTTGCTGTCACTGCGCTTACTGACAGGGTAATTGATGATTACAGATTCCCCTCCATTATCCAAACTATTATTCATTTCTTCCCATCTTCGTGATGCATCTTTTCACAAACTTCTTTTAAATTAGCTCTCAATTCATTGTTTCTGTTATTGTCATTGCCAATATTTCAAGCTACCCTCAGAATTTCATGCAATATATTCTTCTTATACTCTTCCTTATTTTCACTCATGATCAATCTCTTATAAATATTGACTGGTAAAATCTGGTTATCATGAACCTTCCTATCAGTAACCTGACTTCCCCAACTATTTTCATCATCACTATTTTCTACCCATTCTTCTTTGACTTTAACATTCCTCCACCATCATCATGTCTTCATTAACAACTGCAGCATTACTCCCATGATAATTCAATGATATAATTTCTTCACTCTTCTTTGATCTTTTTCACATGTCTTTTTAGTTCAGTTAAAAGAAATTATTTAACATGCCAGGTCCAACAGTTACTGCACAAAATTACAATTAAATAATAACACAGCACTTATCATTTGTACCACTCATTAAAGTTTCTATGCAGCTCTGTAATTATATTTTTGTTTTCAGGCAGCACATAGTCAGGTGCACTGAAGTATAAATATCCATTTCATGGTTTGTTGCTTTGATTTCCATAAAAGGATTAATTTACAAAAATGTTGTTGGTATATCCATCAGCTGAAACAAACAATTTTCAATATCAATCTCACACTTGATTATCGCAGCTCTTCCTCCATATTGTAACATTACTATTCACTATTTACTGTTCTGATTCATTGTTGCTCTTCTTTTGTGTAACTATTTATGAATCCTTTAACACTATTTAAATTTAATGTAGTAACAGTGAGTGAACAATATTAAATTATAGTACTTAATTTTCATCTTCTCCAGACATCAACAATGGAGTTGTATACCTCTGCAGTTGTAAAATAACATGTTCTTTGATTTTTGTATGTGGGATGTGTTTTGTGGCAGAGCAATGAAATAATAACATTTTAATTCTCACTTCCACCTTTAATGAAAACTGAGAGATTTCAATATTTCTAACTCTGACTCTGACATACAAATAGTGACTGATTTTGGCACAGGCACCCTATTTATAACATTATGACGACTGAAACTACTATATACATTGTCAAAATAACAATCATAACAATTTAACAATTATGAACATTCATTTTATTTGAATTTAAATGTTATGTGGCATACATAATGAAATAGGAATACAGATGTATTGCACAAAATAATAAAATATTTGAAGATTACACCTAAAATTTGTAAAATAGACAGTCATACCAATCTGTGGCCGTAAAGTTTTAATTAATAAAAATTAAGAAACAAATTTGCATTGCTGTCAAATGTATGTGACACATGAAAATTTGAGCCTGACTGGGACTTAAAACAGGATTTCCCACTTATCATGAGTAGTTGCCTTAACAACTTTGGCTATCTCAGCATGCCTCCAGGGCCGATCCAAACTTCCACTTGTCATGTAGTCCCAATCCTTATACTTGCATAAATCATGATTCCCACACAAGGAGACAAACATTATATCATCATTTTAGCCTGTTGAGGCATGGATACATCATTGATACATGCATATCTGAAAGATATTGTTTTGTCAAGATACAGACACTGACTGTATAGACACATACATTGTAACCATCAGTGATTAATTAATAAATTAATTATGTTATGTTCAGATTTACTAACATTATCAGAGTGTGTCAACATTATGTAATTTCCAGTGCTGTATATGGCTTCATCACAAATAACATGTGAGCAGAGAAACTGGTAGTGTTTACATGACTAATAACTTAAACTCTTACACATTTTATGAATCAGTTATGTCATACTGCAGACATTTGTAGTAAAATTACAAGTAAATTACATAAATAAATAAGAAAATACATGAATTTGAATATTTGCTTAGTAAGACAAAATGTGGATCATATTATTTAGTAGATGTGGTGTCAGTCACTCTTGCTCTGCCAAATTATAGTTGAGATCCTCAATTTAATCAATGAGAAGAATTAACTGAATTTGCTGCCAACAGTGGCAGGTTCATGGTCTATCAAGACAGTGGTTTATCGTTCCATGATATTGATGATCACATTGTTCGGAATCTGAAATTCATGCAAATGATGAATTGATGGGTTCAGGAGGGCCATCATCAATGCCATGCAGGATCTCAATGGTCCCATACCACCAGTGCTTGAGAGGAAAGACACACTGTTCACTATGTGGGATTCCTTGAGTTAAGAAATGGGCTTGCTTCCAGCAACACAAGTATGCACAGGGAAGGTGTGACAATGTCTGGAAACCCATGGACTGTCAACATGGGCACCATTGTGTGAGCTTTCCCTTGATGTGGTGGCAGAGACGGATGTGTCAGTAGTGGCAGATGCAATGACAATACTGTACACATGAGTGAAACCTCATTACTTTTCAGACAAGTTTCAGTTCTTCCAGGAGAACAAACATTACCAGATTGCATTCATCATCATCATATGGGCACAGCACCTGACATGATGGTATAGGGAGCCATCAGTACACAACACTGTCACCTATGGACCACAGAGATGTTAATTTGGACAGTAGCCATTGCATTTCTGCCATGTTAAGGCTGGAGAAGTACCCAATATTTGAGATCTCTATGATGTTATATTGTACATGAACATTAAGTACAATTTTGCTATTTGCCATCCTTCCTGCAATTTTAATGGTCAGCAGTGTATTTCTAGATGAATACTTAATCTTTTACATAAATATTTACTTAATAATATATCTGGCCATGGTGCATAACTAGATGTACTAAATAACTTTCATCATTGCAATGAATTGTTATCATCAAAACCAAGTAATTAATGAACAGACAGCATAAAGTGTCAAGGCATTATTGCATCAAACTGACTAGAGGGATGTGTATAATGTGACAGGTGTAAGTTCCTAATTTAATTTATGTGATAAGCACAGTGAGAAATAGCATGAATCAATTGCTCCAAGTACTTTTGAAATAAGGCTGGGACACTAGCAACACCAAACAGTTACACTGGTACAAGCCGTCCATGACACAGTGTTAGCACACATGACATGAATTATGAATGATAATGGTTCACATCTACATGCAACCATCTTGATTTATGTTTTCTGCGGTTTCCCTAAATTTCTCCATGGAAATTCCAGGACAGTTACTTTCAAAGAGCCCTGCCAGCTTCTGTCTCTCTTCTTGAAAAAATCCGAGCTTCTGCTCTGTTGCTAATAACCTCATTGTCAATGGGATGTTAAACCCTAATCTTCCTTCCTCCTTTTTAGGTACAAACTGAATGGCATTTTAAAGACTAGAAATTGTTTTCATTCTTTATCTAATGGAAGTTGTAGATAAACATACTTTATATCAGTTTTAGAATAATTTTGGCCCTTGGCTAGCATTGTTAACAAATCCTCTGGACAAGACATAGGATAGAGATCGATGTTTGACCGGGCATTAGTAGTTGCCATAAAATTACCAAAAATGTTTAAAGACCCCTAAAGTTTAATGACAAACAATGGTGTCACTCATTGACTGGTTCAGATGGCTGAAATGGCACCTAGTTCCTGAAGCCATATGAGCTTGGCGTGAATGGAATCCTTAAGAGTAAATGGTATTGAACAAGTTTTACAAAATTTTGGTGCCACTGATGGTTTCATAGAGATATGAGCAATAAAATTATTTCTACAAGCTAGTGATGATTCAGACACCTCTGTGTATGTACTGCAAAGAAGATCTATATAATAAAATAACACTGTTTTGGACATATAACATACATGGTCCAATAATTTGAAACCAAAGGCTATAATGGCATCTAAGCCAAAAATGTGAACAGTGTTAGACAACTTCACTACTGAGATTATTGGTATGCATTTCACGCATGTTTATGTAGCTATAACTGACACACAAAGGATGGAGATGTCAAACATTTTGAGTGCCAAATCTCACATTTGTCAGCAGAATAGAAAAAAGTATTTCTTCTTGAAAATAACTTAGTTGTATCCAAAACAACTGAGAAGATAATCTGACACCACAGAATCATGCTGCTCACCTCATCACTGCAAAAAGAGAGATATTAAGAAACAAAAAACATAATAAGAATGTTTAATTGAGATAACAGGGAACTGACTGGTTCTAAGTGCCAATAAGAAAGTTTAAGAAGAAAAGACTTTTGAGCCATCAGCTGTATGTGGCTCAAAATACTTTTCTTCAAATACATGACAGATATAAGCAGTTTGCTACAAAAAGCTTTAAAAAGAAAGTTTTACTTATATTTGCCATTAATACTGAGGCACTATATTTTATTTATCATAACACAAGTACAGAAATGTAGCAGTAATGTTTTAAATAGTACAACTTTAGTCAACAATGGTCATTCCTCATATCTTTTAATTGTTTTGCGACAGAAAATCAAAATTAAAGTCAAGAAAAATCTCTAGATAATGAATTCTGATTCTTTTACAACACTATTTTTGGTACCTGATGCCGTAAAGCTTACTGTAGAACTCCCTGAGCTGTTGAGGACGAACTGACATCAACAGATCTTTCTGTTTTGCAACCAATAAAGAGGGCTTGGCTTTCAGATGGCGTATTGCGTGACATACATCTTTACTCTTGTGTAAATTGACTTTTTTCCATTCTTATTTTTCAGAGTATGGATTTTTAATACACACTTTTATCACACCAGTACTGCATTTGGAGTCCTTACACACCTTTGTTAACAACTCTGTCCCAGCAGAACCTTTAAAATCAAAGAAGTCCTTTTTAGGCACTGGAATTACATGGAATATTCACAGCTTATAGCTTACTCAACAATGTTGTTTAAATCATGTGAAACAAATACTATTCTTAGCTTTCTTGTTTTCTCTGGAATTGTAGTATCTCTGTTGCAACTCAAAAAGCTGTAGCTACCCACCAAAAAACCCACTTCTTTTCACTATTTTAAAACCTAAATGTCTCCTCCCACCACAAAGATGTTTCATTCATGCACACGAAAGTTTATATGCACTCTGAGTATCACACAAACTATGTAGCTATACATGGAGTAAACCTTGACTCATGGCACTCAAGAGGGAAGCTGTACATGGCAGAAGGACCATGCACCATCTAATATTAGATGTTTGAAACATTTTCTCCATGATTTGGCACTTGATATAAATCTAGGGACATGCATCAGAGTACGAAGAATGCAGAAGCACTGAAAACATATTTTGTGAAGAAATGATGCTTAGAACATTTGAACTTTCCACTCTTCAGTTCTCCTAAGAGGGTCTTTCGGCCGTAAGACATGACCTGTCTCAGAGCCATTTGTGGAGAAGGTGAGTTGAGCCACTGATAGGTGTCTTCACTCATTAACGATACAGCTATCTGGTGTGGAATTTGAAATTTCTTTTGTTCCTATGAAGAATTGATACTTAACTTGTAATTTCTTGACATCTGAAAACTGGGGTGTGCATTTGAAAGAAAGTCTTGGGCTGCCCATAATGTCATCACTGGCATGTCACATTAATATAATCTACTAAATTATATGGCCAGAACAAAAAAGTACTTAATAATTTGTTTATTTGCACCACAAAGATGACATAACATTGATATGAGACAATACTAGCCATTCCGGGTTTGCTGCCACTAGTCCTTACATACTTCACAATAATTGAAATATTAAGACATTCATTGTTTAAAACAGTAAATTTGAAGACTGAAATTAAAAGCTGAATGATTTTCCAAAAGAAGTTACAGAATTTGGGCATATAGTTTGTTATTATCTTTTCAGAATAATAAACAAGCCAAAATACATGAAATAGCTTTCCACAATAATGTTTGATTTAGAAATATCTGTAACTTTTCAAATACAGATTTGATTATGATACTAACATGCATCCTGGATCTTTACACATATATGAACCATTATTACAATCATATTTCTGTAAAGCAACATATTTGCATATAGGAACAACATTTAATCACAATTTTACTGTATATCACTATCATTTAGATCCAAGTAACTAAATTTCATTAATTCATTCAACTAGTATTGTAACATTGGACGAAGGTATAGATACTACAATATGAAACTTCCTGACATATTAAATTCACATCAGCACACACTCTGCTGCAGACTGAAAGTTTCATTTACTACAATATGGACTGTATCACAGTCTTCATTATTTGTCATCCAATTCTGTTACCTTACATACTCCACTGACTGGTCTTAAATAGTAAGGGACAATGCCAGCTTCTGCAGTGCTGATGGAACTGCCTGGTCAGCTGCTGTGACTGAGTGGAATGATGTTCTGTCACCAAGTTGTGTGGTTATGGGAGGCCGGTGAACAGCTTGTTGACATACAGCCACTATGCACCCGAGTTTGCCACATGCCAAACACTGTATGGCATGGTGGAGGCAACAACTTCTTGAATGACATCTGCCACAGTCAGAGCTCAACTGGAGTTTCATTGGCTTTCATGGTAAATGCTTCAGCATCAAGAGGGAAGGCATTTCTCAACTGCCCATTTAGTATTAAAGGGTTTACTTGAAGCTGAGGAGGGACCATTGAGATCAGTAGCGGGCAATGGCTGGTTTCAGGACAAAGACTCCCATTGCTTTCCTTAATTAACCTACCAGGCAATTGGACTAGCCCATGTTTTGTTTATTCATGATGTAATTAATGGACAATTACTGTCATGATAATGGCATTTAATGCTCAATAACTGTCAAGATAATCACCATAGCTTATGAGAAGGATGGGGCTGATTGGGGGCTCTGGTTCATGTTTACCCTGGTGTCTTTATGCTCAAAGTGATAACTGTCATTTTAATTATGGTAATTTATGACCCAAAAAATGGCATCTCGCCCACTGTGGTTCTATTGACCTCCCATCCACCACCATCCCCATTGTGCTCCTACAGGTCCTTCCCCCACAACTGCCCCCACTGTTCCTTAGCATCTTCTCAGGATCCTGAGACTCACATTCTTTATCTGTACCTCATTTGAGCAGCACCAGTACCACGAAGTGTCAGGGATCATCCCCAACCTCTGAAGAGAATAAAAAGAAGATATAGTTTCAAGTTTCACTTGAATTTAAGTATTACTTCCTCCCTCTCTTCCTCATTACTACTACTACTACTACTACTATTATTATTATTATTATTATTATTATTATTATTATTACTATTCCAGTGGACTGGATAACACAACAAATAAAGAAAGAATAAAAAAGTTAGTATTTGCATATAAATTAACACAAAACTACTTTGATAATAAATCAATATCCATACAAGTGAAGATGAAACATTATAATTCAGTTATTAGGACACAAGCAACGTATGGATCAGAGTGCCTAACATTGAATAAGAAAGGTGAATTAAGAGAACTAGAAGAAAGAGAGCGAAAAATACTTAGAAAAATTCTAGGTCCTGAGAAAAACAAGGAAAATAAGTGGATTAAAAGCAGAAATGAAGACATATACAAAAATACAGAAAAGATCACAGATACAATGAGGAAGAGACGGCTAAAATTTTATGGACATTTTAAAAGAATGGAAGAAACACGGATTACAAAAAAAAATTTTTAATTATGTTAGAAAGCTGAAAAAAACTGTAGGATGGATAGAAGCAGTAAAGAAAGACGCCAACAAAATAGGTGTTACAGAAGGAATAATACGTGACAGGAATCACTTCAGGCTACTTATAGAAAACACAAACTATGAAGAAGATGAGCCAAAACCTCAACCCAAGAGAGTGTGGATAGATGAGCAGAGATGAGCAGTTGGCGAGAAAATGAAGAAGTACTGGGAAGAACGGAAGAAAAAGAAACACCATGAGTCTTAAGTTTTATGCGGTCCATAGCTGACCAAATTCACAAATAAAAAAAAATATTATTATTATTATTATTATTATTATTATTATCTGCCATTCAGTAATTTTCTTTCTCTTGCAGTGCAGCGGGTTCCTGATGATAATTCAGTTGGCCAGCCTGATTTATGGGAGCCATTCGATTTTCCACTGCACTTACCTGATTTTATGGAATTCTGGTTCCCACTGCCTGTTTTGTCCAACTTTGAGCCTCCAGCCTGGCAGCGACAGCAGCAGCAGCAGTTGCAGCTAACAGGTGACATTTTCCTGGACAATATAAAAGAACTGTTCTTTTATGATGATGAGTTATCACTATCACCTATGCCTGCACCCATGCAGTTACAGTGGTATTACACATTCATTAAATGTTTCTAGTCAACAGTCATGTACAGTCTAAATGTAAGTGGTAGCAATCATATACGTATTTGTGTGCATGTCCCCTGCTCATAACCTCAGTCCTTAAGCAGTGTTTGAATATCCTCAGTTTAATGGGAAGAGTGTTATGCTTTCATCGTATATGTGGTGGCAGGTACATGAGAATTTCTTCAAGGTGGTTTCTCTATTCAAAAATCAAACTGCACCCCTTTTGTTACTTGGTTGTCACTCATTGTGTGTCAGTGACTATCTGAAATCTATTAAAATAACCAATGATGAGGACAGGTTAGACTACATCCATTTGCAGGAATTTACATTCTAAACTTGGTGTGCACCAGTTCAGAAATTCAGTGGGCAGTCAGTGACTGTGTTTGTTGGTGGAATTAAGTTTATGGATTTTTTGGCAATGTTTTGTATGCCCTTTCAAAGCTGACTAAATAGGGCATTTCAGAAGATATATTTACAAAAAGTCTTTGACATCAATTGTGAAGTTATGCTGAGCATGTATGGTGAGTCACTACTAACTGATGTAGGCAAAGAAATATGTGCATTCTTACATATGTCTGTGTGTCCCACAATGCTATCCCAAACTAAAAAGAAAAACAAATAACATGTAAAAAAATTTCTTTGTAGTTTATTTCAAGTAAAGATGCAAAGCCATTGTAGCTCAGTCAGTAGTGTGTATTTGCACTAAGAGAGGAAAAATGACTGTGCCTCCATTGACAGCTGATTCTGAGCTATAAAATTGCTATGCATTTTTATATGCAGTGGTGCTACACAAAAAATAAGTGATAGATGTTTTTATAAATTAAATGATGGCTATGAACAATGTCTCCCATGGCAATCATACATTTTTGGTACAATAGTAGATATAGCAAACAGCATGAGTATGAGATACTCTTGATGTAGTTGGTAACTTTCTCCTCCACATCACCATCTTCTTTGTGACATACATTAGTTCACAGCGTAGTACAGTGCTGCGCTTATTGTTAGAATAGCGCTGATCTCATAAGATTTTGGGAGCTCTCTTCCCTGTAGATGCACCACATCTGGGTAGTCCATTCATGACGGGCCTGGGCTTAGAGACTGCAGCTACAAAGATCCCACATATGGTGGTGGTGGTGGTGGTGGTGGTGGTGGTGGTGCTGGTGCTGGGCACATTGTCAATGGGTTAGGAGGCACTGTTGTTGTTAACTGAAGGCCACCTCCAGATTCTATGTGTAACAATTTCAGGAACAAAAACATCATGACAAAGAATTTGTGGTACTTACCCACACATTTATCTCTGTCGTATATAGCCCCTATATTATTTTCTTCGGTTTGTGGGCCACCTCTTATCATACTAACCAGATCGTCCTCCTCATCATCATAATCATCATCATCATCATCATCTAACATGCCTAGAAACAACTAAATATGACCCATTGTGCCCCCATGGCTTCATTGTTATCGATAGCACCTAGAAACAAAAAGAAGAACATTCCATAATCAATTTATACTATTGTGAATAATTGTAGAATTAGAATGAATTATGATTATAAATTTGAATTTGTTCATTGATTATTGCTGTCAGTCCCAAAAAGGCAAGGGATGAAAATGATGTCATGGCCTGGGATGGATTTTCATTCTGAGTATTGATAGCATCTAGAAAGAAGGACATCTCATAAGCAATGCATGCTGATGTAGTAGCAGCAGCAATGATAATTGCAGAAGAAGAATAATGTGTCACTATATACTTATGCATTCATTCACAAGCTGGGTGAAGCCTTGGGAATAGGGTCACATACAGTTTTAGCCAGATTAATATTGAATTTTTCCGTTTTATTCCAGTCATGGTGCAGGCCTTTAACTGTACACCAAATGTTCCTATTTTGACAATGAGGCAAATGACTTATATTTTTTAATCTTGCCGTATCAAATTTTATGATGCAGATTAAGTATTTCACACTAGGGCATGCATGTGATGGCAGCTGAGACAGAATGAAATGGATGTGACGTCAGAAGCAGAACTGTGTTGTGTGCAGTCTGTTAACAAAGAGATAAATGAGGCCTATGTAGTTCTGGCTTGAGAGAAATCAGTCAACTTTGGCCTGCTCATGTTTTGTGTTGGTTGCTGTCAACCTCAACAATCCAACACAGAGCCTTGCGTTGTAGCCATTGCAAAGTGATTGTTGTGGTGTGTTCTTTTGTATTACCGAGTATTACTAAAATTAAAGTTGTATTACAGGCTCTTTTCAGTTCTGAATTGTCACTGATACAGAATTAGGGCCAAAAAAGCATCATTATTCAATATGAAAGTATCAGTTCCGACTGGAGCTTTGCTTGGGTATAAATTGATATCGGTATGTAGGTGTGAGCATAGTGCTAGAACTGTGTGATGGAAGTGCAGCTTGTTCTCCCAACACTGCACCCCCTCAGAATATTTCTTCTTTTTGTGGACAAGCTGTACTACAACTCCAAGCAACAAGGCACATTATCTCATTCATTTCGGGAGTAGGTTCAACACTTTATTGCGAGCCATCATATATTTTACATTTTAGAGCTTATTTCTTTGTGGAAATAGTGTGTTCAAAATGGATGGGACTGTAACATATCCCAAGAAAAGAAAATTAAATATTGAAACCAGCATAAATTGGAACAGAAGAGTGCAATCGTTCAGTTTGGGAGAAAGAAATTGCAGAATTGCAGCCTGTTCCAGGAAATGTATATAAAGCAAGGTGTACCTTGTGTGTTGGAAAAGCTGGAGAGGAATGTAACCAATGTTAACCATCAATTTAACAGTGTCAACCACAAATGCAGACACTTAATAGCGGTATGAACAACACTAATGAAAAGTCTCTACAAGGTGGACTCTGTTGAAACAGGCAAGGTATATAGTAGGTGCAGGCCAATTTCAATATTTCCAATTTTCAAGGTAATAATAGATCTATTAAGGGAATTATAAAAAGACACTAATAATAAATATGGTATGAATCCTATGTCAATAGGTATTGAAATGTTAGTAATTGAAACTTTCAACTATTCCTCAAAATTCAGCTAAAAGAGTACATCAGTTGAAATATTTCTTTCAATTTGTTGATATAGAATACAATGCTTTGTTGAGACATATACCTACATGGTGGTTAAGCTTAAAGCCTGCCATAGAAAGATTATTGAAAAATCTTCCTGCAATTATCTGACACGTTTCTAGTATAGGCGATTGCCACAGCTTCATTAAAAACAACTTGATAGGTGTGTGTGGTTCAGGAAAACATCTTTTTTCAGTGGAATTACATCTACAATTTTCCTTGCACTTGACTGATGTTTTCTGGAAGGGTGTACTCAACTTAGAAAAAAATGAACTGACAATTTGTGAATTACACTCCTGGAAATTGAAATAAGAACACCGTGAATTCATTGTCCCAGGAAGGGGAAACTTTATTGACACATTCCTGGGGTCAGATACATCACATGATCACACTGACAGAACCACAGGCACATAGACACAGGCAACAGAGCATGCACAATGTCGGCACTAGTACAGTGTATATCCACCTTTCGCAGCAATGCAGGCTGCTATTCTCCCATGGAGACGATCGTAGAGATGCTGGATGTAGTCCTGTGGAATGGCTTGCCATGCCATTTCCACCTGGCGCCTCAGTTGGACCAGCGTTCGTGCTGGACGTGCAGACCGCATGAGACGACACTTCATCCAGTCCCAAACATGCTCAATGGGGGACAGATCCGGAGATCTTGGTGACCAGGGTAGTTGACTTACACCTTCTAGAGCACGTTGGGTGGCACGGGATACATGCGGACGTGCATTGTCCTGTTGGAACAGCACGTTCCCTTGCCGGTCTAGGAATGGTAGAACGATGGGTTCGATGACGAGATGATGATGATGTCTGGTTTGTGGGGTGCTCAACTGCGTGGTTATCAGCGCCCGTACAATTACCCAATCTTTGCTCAGTCCAATTTCGCCACTTTCCTGGATGATGATGAAATGATGAGGACAACACAAACACCCAGTCATCTCGAGGCAGGTGAAAATCCCTGACCCCGCCGGGAATCGAACCCGGGTCCCCGTGCTCGGGAAGCGAGAACGCTACCGCGAGACCACGAGCGGCGGACGGGTTCGATGACGGTTTGGATGTACCGTGCACTATTCAGTGTCCCCTCGACGATCACCAGTGGTGTACGGCCAGTGTAGGAGATCGCTCCCCACACCATGATGCCGGGTGTTGGCCCTGTGTGCCTCGGTCGTATGCAGTCCTGATTGTGGCGCTCACCTGCACGGCGCCAAACACGCATACGACCATCATTGGCACCAAGTCAGAAGCGACTCTCATCGCTGAAGACGACACGTCTCCATTCGTCCCTCCATTCACGCCTGTCGCGACACCACTGGAGGCGGGCTGCACGATGTTGGGGCGTGAGCGGAAGACGGCCTAACGGTGTGCGGGACCGTAGCCCAGCTTCATGGAGACGGTTGCGAATGGTCCTCGCCGATACCCCAGGAGCAACAGTGTCCCTAATTTGCTGGGAAGTGGTGGTGCGGTCCCCTACGGCACTGCGTAGAATCCTACGGTCTTGGCGTGCATCCGTGCGTCGCTGCGGTCCGGTCCCAGGTCGACGGGCACGTGCACTTTCCACCGACCACTGGCGACAACATCAATGTACTGTGGAGACCTCACGCACCACGTGTTGAGCAATTCGGCGGTACGTCCACCCGGCCTCCCGCATGCCCACTATACGCCCTCGATCAAAGTCCGTCAACTGCACATACGGTTCACGTCCACGCTGTCGCGGCATGCTACCAGTGTTAAAGACTGCGATGGAGCTCCGTATGCCACGGCAAACTGGCTGACACTGACGGCGGCGGTGCACAAATGCTGCGCAGCTAGTGCCATTCGACGGCCAACACCGCGGTTCCTGGTGTGACCGCTGTGCCGTGCGTGTGATCATTGCTTGTACAGCCCTCTCGCAGTGTCCGGAGCAAGTATGGTGGGTCTGACACACCGGTGTCAATGTGTTCTTTTTTCCATTTCCAGGAGTGTATATCGTGTGATGGAGAAAGTAAAAATAAAGTTAAAACTTAGGATAAATGGTCTGGTTTTTGTTTTTTTGTTTTTTTATAAGGTGCAACAGTAGCTTGGAGGATCTGTTGAAAACATATGAAAAACAAACACAACTGGAAGAATGCAGACATATGTATGAAGTTTGTCTGAAATATTTAAATAAATGGTTTGATTACGATGAGAGTAACATTTTGTCCATAATGGATTGCATATCACTAGAAAAATAAACTGAGTTTCAAAATATTTTGAAGTTAGCCAAATCATTTTGTATTGTTGATTTCCTTAGTGTAGATAATATGTATTCAGAGGTCGCTATGGTTTCTGATTTGTTTTTGGGGGAAGGGAATGAGCATTTGAAAACAATGTTAGCTACTATAACACTACCACAGAGATGGGTCTACATTATAGGAGTGACTGGTGCATCACAATTGAGCAGTGTTTAGTTTTAGTTACATTTGTTTTGAGTATATTTCCTTCATACACATTCACAGAGAGAGTTTTCTCCATTATGAACATTAAATGGAGGGATGAGTGAAACAGGTGTTCAGCTGATCTAATAAAAATTAATTGTATGCTTATTTCAATCATGATGAAAGTTGCAGTAATTTTTATAAAATAATGTTGTCTAATGAAAAAAATGTTGAGAATTGCATGTTCAACTGAAAAGTGGTCCTCTTCATTGTGTTGAGTATATTATGAAGAAAATGTGCATTAATATAGCTATTTTAAAATCTATTTGTGTCTATAAATGTGTTCCTATTTTCCCTCACTGAAATCTGGCAACCCTATTTGAGAACGGAGAGCCAAAAATAGTGTGTTGGACACCACAACATAATGTACATCAGGTATTTCTAAAAACCGTATCTTATAAGTACTACGTGTAAGATAAAAAAACTCAAATGCTCAGAAGCAAGATCACAAGATCATGTTAACACTCCCCATGTTGTGGAACCACATCACTGACAACACCTCATACTTCAGCTTGTGGGTGATCAGGGAGGACGAGTGGGCTCAATCTGGGCCGCATTTGCCTCCCCCCCCCCCCCCTCTCCCCCTTCATCACTGAAAAGATTTTCAGAGAAGATGTACAAAAACATTAGATAATCAAAGTAGTAATCACACACAAAGATGTGCACTCAGTAAAAAGTAGATGGTATTATATAAGTACCATGCATAAGAAAAAATGCTCAGAGGAAAGCTTGCATTAGCATCACCATGTTGTTGTTGAACCAGCAGACTGCCTACACATGAAGTGTCACCTTGCGGGTTGAATATGCCCTAGTGGCACATAGTCTCAAAGACGTGAACTCACCTTCAAAAAACATCTCCAGTTAATATTTCTGAAGCCACAGGTCTTAACAACCTCACTGCCCCCATATGACAATCAGTGTGCAAGATCCATCAGAGGAGCACAAACACATTGACTGCTGTCGCTTCATCACTGAAAGTGGTTCTGGCAGCTTTCTGATTATGACTGCCATGCAGTCCTGCAGCATGGCCTATTGATAGTATGCTGGTGGGGGGGGGCCATCCACCACAATATTTTCAACGTTGGGAATGGAAACACTGCCACTATATTTTTTACTTCACCAATCAGAACAGAGAATGCCCATGTCTAGGACAGGGTGATGCCAATGCCTGAGGCAAACTGGACTTGTTGTTCCTTCCAAAGAGTTCGCAATGATGCAACATACTGCCTCACAGAACAGCAATTGGTGTAACCTCAGTATGGTTCTGGATGATGTAATGAATCTGTGTATCAGACAAATGTTGTCTGGAGGAGCTGATTCAACTGGCTGTGCTTTAGTGAGCAGACACCGCTCCACACTAAGGCTTTGTGCACTATATAATGAATTTTTATATCAGCTGGTACAGTAGAGTTCTATGTGATACATGATAAATGTTAACATCTGCCAAAGCGGACATTGATGAATGTAATAAACATCCACGGGTGCAGAGTACTCTAATAAATTTCTGTACCTTTGCTGAAGTGGACACTTTTGTAGTGTCAGCTGAGTAGACAATGCACTGCAGTTGTACCTAGCAGACAGCATCAGTATTAAAGCAGACTGAGAAGGGTTCTTCAAGAAAAAGTACTCAGTGCATGGACCTGCTACATATTTATGCAAGTACGTATCTTCACAATAAGGTAAGTCCTTCACTGTTTATGTGATCTTAACCAATGCACTCAGTCTACTCTGCCTATAGGCAACAACGCCATAATACAGATACATTGTGTGAAACAGAGAGTTGTGGCCAGCATATCACAAACACCCCTGCAGTCTGCATGCCTCCTGTAATCACCTGGCCATCCTAAGAACACACGTTGGGCATAAACAGGCAGGGGACTATGATATGCAGACTGAGTACTGTAAACATACAGTTTGGTTGACACATGGGACAGCTACAGCGGATGAGGAGCATACGAAGTGTGTTTATTTAGATGAATGTCATAATGCACTGTCTGACCTTATGCATACAAGGTGGCTCATGTAGGTGAGTGGGAGATGAAAGCAGACCAATACCAAATTCAAAAATGTATTTGGGAACTGTCTATAATTCTGTCTCCAATTTGAGAACACAAACACAGGGAATTTATATGGCAGATTTTGCATACTCACCATTGGTACGAGGAATAATTCAAATGAATAATTTAGTTTTAAAAATTCATTTACTGATCACCTAACTTTATAATAATTTCACATTATCTGAAGTAGTAATAAAAGCTTTGTTCATTCCCTCTTCATGATCTTCACCATACATTTTCTTGAGTTGATGAATAGCTGGACAATCGTATGATTCAATATCATAAACTGAAGTGTTCTTGAATATTTTCATCACCAAGTGTGCTTTGTCACTGCCTTTGATGTAAACCATACTGTGGATGTGGTCAAAATCCCAAAAAAATCATCAGCACATGTTCCAGGGACAAGCCAGGTTCGTCCCAGCCTTTTGAAAGGTGATTTTGTGTCAGCCATAATATTTCCCTCCGGGTTTTCACACATTTAGCACTCCTGAGAGGTTTGGGAGACTGAACACTCATAGAGAATCTTGCTATCAGAAGCCCAGAGTTTTTAGAAGGTAGAAATAACATATCTTCATACACAAACTGTTTGAGTTCAACAATAAACCCTTGAGTATTGCCAATAATACTCACACTCTGAGACTACATCGTGAAATGGTGAGGATGAGATGTATCGTTAATTAATATATACCACTTGTTGCGCTATTCCTGTCAGCAGACAATAATTTACCATCCTATCAAGTATGCCAAAGAAGTTGCTCCCCTTCTAGCAGACATTTATCATAAATCGCTTGAGCAGTGAAGGGTACCTAGCAACTGGAAGAAAGTGCAGGTCGTTACCGTTTTTAAGAAAAGCCATAGGATAGATGCACACAATTATATACCTATATTGTTGATGTCAGTATGTTGTAGAATTATAGAACATGTTTTATGCTCAAGAATTATGACCTTCTTGGAGAAGGAAAGTCACCTCTATAAACATCAATATGCATTCCACAAACAGAGATCCTGCAAAACTCAGCTCACTCTTTTCCTCCATAAGATCCACAGTGTCATACACAATGATGCTCAGGTTGATGCCATAATCATTGACTTCAGGAAGGCATTTGACACCATGTCCCACTGCCATTTAGTGAAAAAAGAAAAAAAAATCAAGGTTATCGAGTGCTGGAACAGATTTGCGACTTGATTCAGCACTTCCTTGCAGACAGAACTCAAAAAATCGTTCTTAAAGGAACAAAATCGACTACCCAAGACTGACATCCAGTGGTTGGAAGAGCTGGATATTCATACAGTTCCCATGAATGGAAAGATAATGGCAACACAGCAAAGGAATTCAGTACCTCTTCATCCGATACTGTAATGTGTTACATTTTCCAGGTTGTCTTCTCCAATACTATTTTATTTTCTTCAGGATTAGGCTCTCCCTGAACATAACATTGCTACTTGTCACACTTCTTACTAAAATTAGCTCTTGTTTCAAATGCATAATGACCCGTCTCACATCTTCAAATGATACCATTAACATCTTGTGTGGTAAACATCCACTAAAAGCTGTCATATTCACATATCGATCCATCTACGAATCATTCTGCATTCTGCAGAGAATTCACATGTTGATGTGAAAATATATGTCTTAAGGGTTGATGTGATACCCCTGTTGTGAGGTCAGTCAATTTCAATTCCATTCAGTTCATATAGTATTCTTTTTAAACAGAAAGGTGAACGCATTACACTGAGTCATGAAGTTGATGTAGCCTCTCTATCCTTCTTTAAAAACCACCCTCCTAGGAAAAGGAAACTGTTGCTCAGAAGTGTCAACAGATTCACTTTTACTATTAAACATCACTGAAGCAAACGGTTTATGGGATATATATTCCTGATGGATGATTCATTCAACATATTGAAGTGGAGCTGTTATAACAAGTGATGTCATGGAGTGGTTTAAAACTTTTTTCTTTGGAAAACTTGACATTCTCCGATGTTATCGCACTGTGTTTCTTGTAAAGTGATGTACCTGTGACTGTGAGAGACAGATTTATACCTGATACTCACACTGCTTTAGGTCGATACATAATTATCTCCTCACAATGAAAGTTGGCTAAATTTCCTTCATGATCTAGAATTTTAATCTTGAGATGGTCTAATGTCTGGACAGTCACTGGAAGATATATCAAGTTGTGTGGAACCTGTACAATCTTGCATCCTGGCGCTATTGTAGGGTAGAACCTGTGGATACTATGTATTAGCCAGTCATTCAAGAATGAATTCATCACAATATTACACTCAACATGGACTGTGCTTACCGGTAATATATTCACAAGTTCTCTCAACTTGTAAAATTTGTCGGATTTCTTCTGTAAAACTTGGCCTCATGAGAAATCAAGCAGTGGTCCTACTGAATGTTTCTGGGTGAAGAGTATTGTCTGCTCTGACATTTTTATCTCAGCTTTAAATGTGAAAACATTTGGACATAACTTGAACCCTTTTACAAATCATTTTATATACACTTTGACATAATCAGTATCATATGGGATGGGGTATTTCCAAAATTTTGACACTTCCTAGAACAAATTTGTTATTCACCTTGGTGGTGTTCAGAATGCTATTGTATGATTCAAGAATTTGAAGACCAATCAATGCAATACTCTTTTCTACCCTGCTTAGGTCAATTAGTGGAAAGCAATTTGCTTATAATACCAAGGATTGTTCTTTCAGAGTTAAGGTGTATAACATGACATCTGGATATCAACTAATGCACTGACGTATATCCAGTTTGCTTTTATACATTCCTCAAGAGAAACATGAGACAGAAATTTCCACAGAGACATGTATCAAAATCATATTAATTCCGGAAATTGTAGAACACATAGTTGTTGTCAGGAAAGCGATCCTTATGGCATATATAAATCACTGTATGAGTCAAAATATTACACACTATTACTGCTCTTTTTAACATATGTGACCCAGCAAGCCCCAGATCTTCGTGCAACATGTAGATTCACAATGCCACATTCTCCACTTCTCCACATCATCTTCAGGAGAGCACCCATCAAACAATCCACAGAATAAATGTATGTGGGGTTTTTGACAAGTTTAAGCAAATCAGTATTTGTAAGTGGTCTGATGGATTGCACAATTATGAGGTTACTTTTTCCTTTCCTGATAGCGAAGTATTCCATAAACTTGTTATGTCTTTGTGACTCAAGAAGTTGCTCTTCCACATTCTGTGCATTCTTCACTGTCCTCACTATGGTGGTAGTACCTCCAGCGAAACAGCTGATGGCTGATAAACTGGCCAAGCCTGGAATTAAAAATGGAATAATTTCACCCAATGCCGTAGGTACTGGTAGAATCCATGACATCTGAATCCATCCTCTTCTTACTCCTTTTTGCTTCAGAACACTTATCTGCCAAAAGCACTGACTGAATGCAGGTTTTTAAACATCCCACGGGTTTCTTCATGTTCTTAAGCAGTCAATGAGCTGCTTTCATAACCTGTTTGAAATTTATTGCAGAACCAAATTTAAGTTTGGGACACATTGATTAATCAACTGTAAATTCCGCAGTGTGTTGACTTATGCCTATCTCCTTTCTTCCATGTATTTGTTCAGATTTACTGGCTCACATTCAATGTGCAACATGAATTTCTGCTAAACCTTTATTTGCAGAGTAGGCTAAATCAAGTTCCTTAGACACTTCATGAAGCAGATTAATCTACGTATCACTGTGTGCCAGACGCCTGCAATTTTACTCCAGGTCCACAGTACTTGTACCCTTAAGACCAGTATATGTAATTCAATTTGCAGACTATCAAGAATACTACCTTTACCATGAATGATGCACATTGTAAAACATGCATCATGATACTGTACGCTTGGTAGGTTGGTGCGCATTATTATATACATCATCTTCAGCATCCACCCAGCTGTTGTTTTTTGAAAGCATGCCAAACCATTTTAGAAACGCCTCGCTCCCTTGATGTTTTATAAACGTGTTGCATTTAGAGCTTCTCTGTAATTCCTCTGTGTAGAAACTACCAGCTGCTTCTTCACCTTCACTGTCATTTAAGATGTAAGTCCCTGGGTTTGCACACCAAATATCTCTGTTGACCAGTTTAGTAGCTATGATTTATGAAATGCTGTCTCATTTTGAAATATACACCAAATTGCCTATATTAAATTTTAGCCTGCATGGATCCAGCATTTTAATATGACTGTATACTATATTTAAACAGTGGAAAATCCAGGATGGAATGTAACAATATTACAAGAATGAAAATTGAAACTTCCTGGCAGATTAAAACTGTGTGCCGGACCGAGACTCGAACTCGGGACCTTTGCCTTTTGCGGGCAAGTGCTCTACCAACTGAGCTACCCAAGCACGACTCACGCCCCGTCCTCACAGTTGGTAGAGCACTTGCCCACGAAAGGCAAAGGTCCCTAGTTCGAGTCTTGGTCCGGTACACAGTTTTAATTTGCCAGGAAGTTTCATATCAGGGCACACTCCGCTGCAGAGTGAAAATCTCATTCTAGAATGAAAATTGCTACTCACCATATAGCAGAGATGCTGAGTCACAGACCGGCACAACAAAAAGACTCTTGCAACTTTCCTTCTCATAATATCGTACACTGTATTTAGAAGCTCAGTATCATGGACATGTAGGTTGCATTTTAATGGTAGTGTGGCAAGGGCAGTTATACTGTGCGATTATATGTGGGAAAGTATTGAGCCATTGATATGATCATTGAAGATTAAACTGAACATACATACTGTTTTTTATTGTCCTGTTCAAATACTCCACAATACTCACTTTCATGTGAGTAAATGTTAAGTAGTGATGTATTCTGTACTGATCCATTACTACCCTGAAATAGCAGTTGTAGAATTCACCTCTTTGATCAATTTGAAGATTGTCAGAGCAGTGGTTCATCCCCATCCGCAGCAGTTGCCCAAAGATGTCTGCTACTTCCATATCAATCTTCACCTTCACTGGTAGAGCCCATGCAGATTTCTAATATGTTATCTACAACCATTCAAATATATTTGTAACCTGCATTTGAGTATTTATATTGACTAACTTCTATGAAGTCTGCCTGCCATATATTATCCAAACCATGTATAACAACACATTTACATGCAAATATCTTTCGTGTTGGTTTCTGAAGCTTTTGGACGACCATCTCCATAGTTATTTGATAATGAGTCTTTCTTGAAGCTAAGAAATTACTGACGTAATTTCATTTGTGTGTGCTGTTGGGGAAAATGTTGAGAGCTGCCGTAACTGTTCTATGATTTTGTTACAGTTGTCATAGCATATTTACTCCACAGGTCGATTGTTTGTTCTTTTATGCTGGATACTGATGCCTTTACTCACACCATGTACATCTTCTAATGCAAGTCTAATAACATTCACGCATTTCATGTTTTTTTTTATTCGCCCATCTGGCATTATGTTTAGCCTATGTGTGTTTGTCATATTTAATATTATAGTGAACTACCCTATCTTTTTGGTGAGATATGTGCTAGGATTCGAAGTTTTTAAGAATATCAGGTCCACTAACTAGGTGTTCATTCAAACTCCTTCTGTCCAACATGTATTAAACACACTATGTGATCAAAAGTATCCGGACACCTGGTTGAAAATGACTTACAAGTTCATGGCACTCTCCATCGGTAATGCTGGAACTCTGTAACAAGTTGGCCCATCCTTACCCTTGATGACAGCTTCCACTCTTGCTGTTCAGTCAGGTGCTGGAAGCTTTCTTGGGGAATGGTAGCCCATTCTTCACGGAGTGCTGCACTGAGGAGAGGTATCGATGTCGGTCAGTGAGATCTGGCACAAAGTCGGCATTCGAAAACATCCCAAAGGTGTTCTATAGGATTCAGGTCAGAACAGTCCATTACGGGGATGTTATTGTCGTGTAACCACTCCACCACAAACCGTGCATTATGAACAGGTACTTGATCACGTTGAAAGATGCAATCGCCATCCACGAACTGCTTTTCAACAGTGGAAAGCAAGAAGGTGCTTAACTACTTACAGTGGCTCCTGATGCAGTTTGGAATTCCTGTGTGATGGTCTAGATAGATATCTGCCTATTACACATTACAACCCTCTTCAACTGTTGGCGGTCTCTATCAGTCAACAGACAAGGTTGGCCTGTACGCTTTTGTGCTGTATGTGTCCCTACATGTTTCCACTACACTACCACATGGGAACCAGCAGACCTAGGGATGTTTAGGAGTGTGGAAACGTCACGTACAGATGTATGACACAAGTGACACCCAATCACCTGACCACATTTGAAGTTCATGAGTTCCGCAGAGCACCCCATTCTGCTCTCTCATGATGTGTAATGACTACTGAGGTCGCTGATATGAAGTACCTGGCAGTAGGTGGCAGCACAATGCACCTAATATGAAAAACGTACATTTTTGGTGGTGTCCGGATACTTTTGATCACATAGTGTACCTGATCAAGCAATAGGATGCTTTCCCAACATATACTGTTTATCCCTTGTGACTCTGTATGTCGTATTTATTTTGATAGCACTGTGATGGTTGATATAATTGGTAATAGTATATCTTTTTTTCTTTCTCCTCCCCTGGCCTCCTCCTTCTGTCTCCAGTTCTTCATGTGTGAGACCCTTTTAAGACTTTTGGTTACTGGCCTAAACAATTCTGAAAGAATATTATCTCGCTACAAGTGCCCTAAGTTTACACAGTTATTCTGTCTGAGCAGGCCTCGGAAGGCCCAACAGTGCTGACCAAGTGCTGTGTGATCCTTTCCTGACTGTTGTCAGGTTTCATTACTGGAGCTGCTACTTCTCAGTCAAGTAGATCCTCAGTTGTTCTCGACAAGGGCCTAAAGCACGCCACTTGCCAACAGTGCTTGGAAGAGCAGTAGTGCACAACTTAAATATCCATTAATTATTATGGGGTTCACCCTTTGTATGTATAACACTCATTCAGTCTCATCAGCCTTTGTGTTTGCTGTACTGATTAACTGCAGAATGGTTCTAATGTTTTCCTCCTGTGCATTTTTCTCCTCAATATTTACAGGAGGAGTTTTTTTTTTTTTTAGCTCTTCAATTTCATGGGCCTTTACAGTTACCATTTTGAGGGTATCCTGCTACACATGTGTTTCAGTGATATTGTCAATAGAGCTATTGAGACATTAAATTTTTGTGGCAACATATAGATGGATGTTCAGTCTGTGCATACACCCTTGGAATGAGTGAATGACATCCTTGAGAACCTGTCCATGGCAAGCAATATACTGACACAGGTACGTATTGTTACATTAGCTCCTAAGCAGAACCTCCTGGAAATTTCATGTGTCGGATCCATAATTCAATTTCCAAGTTTTATCAATAACCAGAAAACCATAATATCAATCATTCCAGCAATCACCTCATGTGATGATGATTTCATTGAATGACATGCGGATCATGAGCTTGGTAAATATGCTTTAAATCCAGATTGTCCTCTTTGAAAGCAATAATATGGTTCACATTATCCTGAATCATCTACTATGTGATCCTTGAATATGTCTGGTTCAAATAAAACACATTGACTTTCGTATGACGACCAAAGTTGAAATGTTTTCAGATCTCATCCTGGTTCTTCATTGTAACTCTGTCAGATATGAATATGGAGTTTGGTTTTAATTTTTCTGGTGGGGGAACGTCACTGCTTTCACTGGATATCTGGTACATTACTACCATACCTCAATGCGATGCAGAATCTCCTGCAATAGCTGATACTTGGGATGAAATAATGATTTTGAAAATATATATACATGCTCAAAGCCCTCTCCCTTACAATAGGTTAGCAGTGATACAAGAAAATTAATCTCTCCACATTCTGATGAACCAATGATTAAAGCACATATGAATTTTAGGAAGGAGTGACTTTTCTTCTTGGCATCAGTATTGTTGCAGAACGAGTCAATTATGTACAGTCGTCATTGTGAGTATGTTTCATTCACTCAACCACGGTTATGACTACAGGTATACATTAGCAAGCTGGCGATTTTATAGCGAGGAAAGACACTTTTATTCATGTTCTTCATGTTCATATTCTTACAATTGAGAGGGTAAATACACATTCTTAAATACCGGTATGCTTGTAGTTTGGTGCCCACATCAGGCATGGTTGATTCATAAGTATTCCGAAATATCGATGCACAAAATGCATCACACAGTTGGGCAATGATTTCTTCTGATGGCTTGTGATTCTGGCACGTCAACTACACCAAAAATTTGTCCACTTTTTCTCATAGAATCTGCATGCAATGAAAGCCAACACTGTGCAAAATTCATGATCTGATATCATTCTCACACTAACACATTTGCTGTTACTAATGTTTAAACTGTAGTTGACAGTATATAGCATAATTCTAAGATTCAATGGTTTCGCCCCAGCTGCAGGAAGATGAAGACATCTGTTATATACATTTATCTATGGTCTCACACTTTTCTTCCAGTTCCACCACGAGTAATATTTATTTGTCACTGCACGAAGGAGGTGAGCTACAACATGCAGTTCATCTTCTCCCTTCAAGAGTTCTTACTCGATGTCATGATACTAGACACTAAATACTATAAGAATAGAGTAGGTTTATTACTCGCTAATTTAGAGCAGGAGACGAGCGTATGCAGCAAGTTCTCAACAACGAAGCATCTTTCAACACACTGTAGTCAACTATTTAGACGCTGTCAGTGGAGAACGACGACTGCAGAACATAGTTGTTTTCAGGGAATCTGATAAGACTGGTCATCTAAATGAGGGGTTGGGGCATAAAACAAGGTTACTGAGATTTTGGCCAAAAATGACTTACGCCACTTATACGATGTAGTATCACAGTCTAATACACACAGTCGCGACACTCACTGCTGTGAATTGTGAAAGTTGTTACCATTTGACAGTTCAAGTGACACTAGCGCCCCTAGCGGCCAGAAAGCTCGCCTTCCCCTGATGGTAGATGCGACGTAAAAATAATGTTTGTTTTTAATTTCTTTTGTATGTAATTTACAAAATAGTTAGTGTATTTTTGCGTCAAAAGTGTTAGGAAAACAGCGAGAGACATAAATGGTCGTGAAATATAAGTAAACAGAGCACGAACTATTGAATGAAGTGACATAAGCTGCAACATATTCTTGAAGAAATAATTAAGAAGTAGCATACAATCGCACTTATTCCACTGGAAGTAAGAGAATACACACTGTATATCCCAAATATGAAGTATATAGATGCTCTTCCTTGTGTAAAAATGAAGCGACACATCACTTTTCATTACGTTCTGCTTTGCAGGAAGCCTGCTTCCAAAAATACTGTTTCCATCTTATTCTTTGTGGTATCAGGTTATCTCTATAAAAAGCATGACTGTTTTAAAACTTTATTATATCCCATTGATGCATTTAACGAATATGAAATTGAATGAATGAGTCAGTCCTAACACATTAGCAACCCAAATGAGCCAGCTTCATCACTTTTTTATTTCTTCTCTTGCTCCTATAGACTAAGTCTTGATTCCTGAATTTAATAATGTAAAAGAGCCTCACTTTCACAAACAGTCTTATTAACAGCAGCTTGATTTAAGCACAGCACCCAGGTGGAAAATTGGGGATGTCCATCAACGTGTTCACAAAGAAAGCATCACAATTACTTATGTGAGCATATTCATTAAAAGTAGAAGTCATCTTAGTCTCACAATGAGTTAAAAATTCTTTGACATCTTCTGTACAAATAAATTGGCTTCCAAAGTTGCCTTCATAACTTTTAAAATGACAATAAACTTTGTCATTTGCATGTAAGTCTTGGCTGCCATCTACAAGTACTGTCCTACATTTATGTTGTTGTTGTGGTCTTCAGTCCTGAGACTGGTTTGATGCAGCTCTCCATGCTACTCTATCCTGTGCAAGCTTCTTCATCTCCCAGTATCTACTGCAACCTGCATCCTTCTGAATCTGCTTAGTGTATTCATCTCTTGGTCTCCCTCTACGATTTTTACCCTCCACATTGCCCTCCAATGCTACATTTGTGATCCCTTGATGCCTCAAAACATGTCTTACCAACCGATCCCTTCTTCTAGTCAAGTTGTGCCACAAACTTCTCTTCTCCCCAATCCTCTTCAATACCTCCTCATTAGTTACGTGATCTACCCACCTTATCTTCAGCATTCTTCTGTAGCACCACATTTCGAAAGCTTCTATTCTCTTCTTGTCCAAACTAGTTATCGTCCATGTTTCACTTCCATACATGGCTACACTCCATACAAATACTTTCAGAAACGACTTCCTGACACTTAAATCTATACTCGATGTTAACAAATTCCTCTTCTTGAGAAACGCTTTCCTTGCCATTGCCAGTCTACATTTTATATCCTCCCTACTTCGACCATCATCGGTTATTTTACTCCCTAAATAGCAAAACTCCTTTACTACTTTAAGTGTCTCATTTCCCAATCTAATTCCCTCAGCATCACCCGACTTAATTTGACTACATTCCATTATCCTCGTTTTGCTTTTGTTGATATTCATCTTATATCCTCCTTTCAAGACACTGTCCATTCCGTTCAACTGCTCTTCCAAGTCCTTTGCTGTCTCTGACAGAATTACAATGTCATCGGCGAACCTCAAAGTTTTTACTTCTTCTCCATGAATTTTAATACCTACTCCGAATTTTTCTTTTGTTTCCTTTACTGCTTGCTCAATATACAGATTGAATAACATCCGGGAGAGGATACAACCCTGTCTTACTCCTTTCCCAACCACTGCTTCCCTTTCATGCCCCTCGACTCTTATAACTGCCATCTGGTTTCTGTACAAACTGTAAATAGCCTTTCGCTCCCTGTATTTTACCCCTGCCACCTTCAGAATTTGAAGAGTATTCCAGTTAACATTGTCAAATGCTTTCTCTAAGTCTACAAATGCTAGAAACGTAGGTTTGCCTTTTCTTAATCTTTCTTCTAAGATAAGTCGTAAGGTCAGTATTGCCTCACGTGCTCCAACATTTCTACGGAATCCAAACTGATCTTCCCCGAGGTCGGCTTCTACCAGTTTTTCCATTCGTCTGTAAAGAATTCGCGGTAGTATTTTGCAGCTGTGACTTATTAAACTGATAGTTCGGTAATTTTCACATCTGTCAACACCTGCTTTCTTTGGGATTGGAATTATTATATTCTTCTTGAAGTCTGAGGGTATTTCGCCTGTCTCATACATCTTGCTCACCAGATGGTAGAGCTTTGTCATGACTGGCTCTCCCGAGGCCATCAGTAGTTCAAATGGAATGTTGTCTACTCCCGGAGCCTTGTTTCGGCTCAGGTCTTTCAGTGCTCTGTCAAACTCTTCACGCAGTATCTTATCTCCCATTTCGTCTTCATCTACATCCTCTTCCATTTCCATAATATTGTCCTCAAGTACATCGCCCTTGTATAAACCCTCTATATACTCCTTCCACCTTTCTGCCTTCCCTCCTTTGCTTAGAACTGGGTTGCCATCTGAGCTCTTGATATTCATACAAGTGGTTCTCTTCTCTCCAAAGGTCTCTTTAATTTTCCTGTAGGCAGTATCTATCTTACCCCTAGTGAGACAAGCCTCTACATCCTTACATTTGTCCTCTAGCCATCCCTGCTTAGCCATTTTGCACTTCCTGTCGATATCATTTTTGAGACGTTTGTATTCCTTTTTACCTGCTTCATTTACTGCATTTTTATATTTTCTCCTTTCATCAATTAAATTCAATATTTCTTCTGTTACCCAAGGATTTCTATTAGCCCTCGTCTTTTAACCTACTTGATCCTCTGCTGCCTTCACTACTTCATCCCTCAGAGCTAACCATTCTTCTTCTACTGTATTTCTTTCCCCCATTCCTGTCAATTGTTCCCTTATGCTCTCCCTGAAACTCTCTACAACCTCTGGTTCTTTCAGTTTATCCAGGTCCCATCTCCTTAAATTCCCACCTTTTTGCAGTTTCTTCAGTTTCAATCTGCAGTTCATAACCAATAGATTGTGGTCAGAATCCACATCTGCCCCAGGAAATGTCTTACAACTTAAAACCTGGTTCCTAAATCTCTGTCTTACCATTATATAATCTATCTGATACCTTTTAGTATCTCCAGGATTCTTCCAGGTATACAACCTTCTTTTATGATTCTTGATGATGATGATGATGATGGTTGGTTTGTGGGGCGCCCAACTGCGTGGTTATCAGCGCCCGTACAATTACCCAATCTTTGCTCAGTCCAATTTCGCCACTTTCCTGGATGATGATGAAATGATGAGGACAACACAAACACCCAGTCATCTCGAGGCAGGGAAAATCCCCGACCCCGCCGGGAATCGAACCCGGGACCCCGTGCTCGGGAAGCGAGAACGCTACCGCGAGACCACGAGCGGCGGACTTTATGATTCTTGAACCAAGTGTTGGCTATGATTAAGTTATGCTCTGTGCAAAATTCTACAAGGCGGCTTCCTCTTTCATTCTTTCCCCCCAATCCATATTCACCTACTATGTTTCCTTCTCTCCCTTTTCCTACTGACGAATTCCAGTCACCCATGACTATTAAATTTTCGTCTCCCTTCACTACCTGAATAATTTCTTTTATCTTGTCATACATTTTATCTATTTCTTCATCATCTGCAGAGGTACTTGGCATACATTTATAACAGTCATGAATTGTAAGCAGTTTCTTTAATAAATAACCAAACACATATCTCATGCTGTTTGCCTCTCTGAGGTCTGTTTGGACTTCCACATTTGGTAGTCTGATCACTGAACTAGTGGTGAAACAAGTAATTTGGGCGCTGCTTTCATATCCACTATTGTCTGACCCCAGTTGATCCCCTCACAATTGGAGGTCGCTACACTGTGTGTGTTCACTAATTTGTTTAAAGCACAATTATTGAGTGCAGCACAAAACTGTGGTGGTGATGGGTTGCTACAAAAACCACCTTTATGCCTTATCACTGAGAAAACGTTTTCCAATGGATGTTGATTAATTTTGCGTGTTAATAAATATAACTTGGTTCCATCCAAAACATCATCAACAAACATGTTCAAAGCACTTATGTTACCCATAAGTCCTGTAACACACTTAATCCTAGACGAAAACTCTTTGCCATCAACATCTACTAATTTCCATGACTTTATCCATGGCCTCAGTGTCTTCAATATTTCCAAATATCTTGATGCACTTGTAATGCAGTTCCTTAAGGATACAGGCCCTTTAACACTATATGCATTAAATATGTCAAAAATATCGTTTACTTTTTGGCAAAAATCTGCAGTAGCAGTAGCAGATGATGATATGGTGCCAGAAGTAACAAGTGTCTCAATGCCTGCTACTACTGTATGACACAACACACGAACTGCAGTGCTTACCTTCATTTTTGAAAATGCTGGCAGTTAGACAGCTCTTTTATTGAGATTGGGGGCCAACTTGTACTTCCTTTCACAATCACTTGAGTACAACTGACAAATGCCCTTCCATGAAGCAGTGCCAATCCATCCTTCATCTGTTGTGTGGATAATGTTATACCTGAATAAATCATGATGTATGCTTTTGATCAAGTGTGGGGTGTCATAAAAAAGTAGATCTTCGTGTACTAAGCATGGATTAACTGGTGTGATACCCAGTTTGTGCCTCCACTCCACAAAATTCGAGCCTTGGTCAGTCACACATGTTTTTACAACCAAACTAATCTCTGTGAGTTTTTTGACAACTTCAAAAAATATGCGTGTCAGATGGGTGGCTCCTACTGGTCCTTTGGAGAAATAATATACTAATAGCTGTTTAAAATTTGAGAAGATGCCGTTAATCATTATAACTAATGCAGTATTGGCAACCACAGATGTACGTATGAAACCCATGTCTTCAAATCCAATAACACGATCCCTAGAGCTGCCACATATCAAATTAGTGACATCAGATCCATAGACAAATTAACAGTTATATCAGTTTCTGGTAACTCCTGCACTTTCTGCTTTAAAAGATGAAATATGTTATTATTTATCCCACAATTTAATTGTATATCTTTCACATACCTTTGTAAGGTATGTACTGATGGAAGGCTAAAACAGTGTGATAAAGAACTGTATGCCTGAGTACTATAATGCAACAAATTAAGTCCAAATGATTTAGTTTCATATTTCAATCTCGCACCACGTTTTCCATTCAATGGTATACTGTTTTGGCTTATCAATAAATCGAGAGCATCTTTTTTCAAGTACTTGGAACCAATACTTTTTAAAATGAGCTTGTTCTTTTATATGGGTGTCCTGTGATGTCGTGGTTGCGGTTTATTTTTACGATGGGCACTTTCCTTGTCACGTAGTTCAAATGTCTCTGAGCACTATGGGACTGTGTCACATAGTAATTTTGTACGAAGTCTAATGATTTGCACGTTTTTACATCTCACACGATTTTCCAACATGTGAATAATTTCACGTAATCCAAGCATTTCATCTTCAAAAGATGTCTGTGTTGCAGATTCCGTCATTAGTGATTTTATATATGTATCTCGAGTAGGAACACTTGTGGTAACTGTTTCTTCTGTGTCAGGAGACAGTTTTATTGTTTTTGCAATAAACCTTTCACTTTTGTATCGCAATTTACTCTTCATCGTCACTAGTTGTGGCTTATTCGGTACGTCAAATAACGTAGGAACTGCATTCAATACCAATGTCTTCTTTTCCGCGCTCATGAATTGGTTTGACTCGAAATGTAGGCCTAACGCACAAAACTTCACGTTATTGGGCAAATAAAGGACATATTTTTGCAGCAGGTCCTATCTTCTACTATTTATTAACCGTTTCTTGCTCCTAAAAAAGAAAAAAAATTCTGTAATCAATACAGTTTAGAAAAAAAATCGTAAATAAAGAGCGCTCTAATGTGATGTTTCATACATCTCAGGGTCCTTAGGAAACCTGAAGAATGGCAGATGTGGTGTCTTCTTCCTACTATTACTGCAATTGATTTCGCTACATACGCTGCCTTTCGTAAAAAACCATGTTAAATATGAATATAAACGATACTGTTTATATTTTCTGAATAACGTATTCAGCAGTGTAGCTTCTCCGCTGCTTGGAGCGCTGTTGTCGCGGTGTGTAACAAAAATCAGCGAGGGTGTCGCGACTGTATATATTAGACTGTGGTAGCATCTTGCATGCTGAGATAAATACATGAGTTAGTTCTCAAATATCTCCGCAGATGGCACCAGTATACACCTTTTTATCCTGGTAAGTAATGACATCTGCATGTATAACATGTTACCTGTGATAAAATGGCTACCATGAGGAAGTTGGATTTTTGAGGCACGATAAATCTGGACGATTTTGCAATGTTAGAAGTGTTATTAAACAATGATTTTGAATGTGATGACAGTGACAAAGATCTAGATTAACACGAGACAGACTACAAAAGTAGTGTCAGCAGTAATAATGAAGAAAATAAGGTAAGTAGAGTCACTAACCTTATATTTGCCTTTCCATGTAAACAATGTTATCTACTGTAGTTAACATGTTATACATGCTACAGAGAAATGCAGATGCTATTTGCTGTAGTTGCCATGTTATACATGCTATGGATTAATACAGAGAACTGCAACTGATGGTTACTGCAACATTCTCCTGTGCAAAAGTTTGTGTGCATATTATGTTTTGAAGCATGTAGCTTGCTTGGTTTAGTAATGTAACGTATCTAAAAAATAATTTTCAATGTATTTTTGATTAAGGCTTGTTAATGAGAACTGCAGCAGAATTAAAACTGTAAACGAATTTTAGTGTGTATTTTTATAAGCAAATCTTTTCGTATTTAAATTTCATTACGCCAACTGATTTCTGTCTTTTTTGTTGTAGAATAATGCAGATCCTAAGAAAGGCGAACAAAGTCGGGGCAGAAAAGGAAGAGGTGTATGAACCATCAACAGAAATGCCAAGAAGCTCGCAGTAGAGGTTTAGCTTCTATTCAGAAACGAAGGAAAGGGAATGAGAGTCACAGCCACGAACTTGGTCCTAATTGTAACTGAAGAAAAAGGTGTTTTCAATTATTCAGTGAGGGAGAGAGAGAGTGGGTACCTTTCAGAAGTTTTGGAGTGTGGGAAATTATGACTTGCAGTATGCCTACGTTCATGGTTGGATAGAAGCAACCGAAATAAAGAGAAAAACAAAGAAAACTGACAGTCCATCAAGACGAGGTACAACTATAAGGTATTCTGTGATCTCATCTAGTAGAAAGTACACTGAAGTTTGTAAGACTGCTCTCTTGAATATCCATTCACTGCAAAGAAGCAGGGCTCGTTTAGAATACTTAACATCCAAAATAAAGGAAGGTTGTAAAATCCCCTCTGGAGAAGGAAGGGGGAAACACCAGCACCATCCTAAAATGTATCTGAGTGCGGTTATTGAATTTTTTAACAATTTCATAAATAGACTGCCAACTTATACCACTCATTACAAAAGATTTGATAGACTAAATAGGAAATTCATGAGCAAGGTGTACACAACAGAAAGCTGTTATGGCTAATACAAAGAAGAATGTGAACAACTAGAAAAATTGCGTGTATCCAGTGGATTTTTGTAGGACAACACAACAAATCCTTTACAAACCCTAAATCAGAAATTTGCTGCACATGCGATTGCCTACATATTAAAACATAAAATGTAAAATAGGAGAAAGACCAAAATTTATGAACATCTTTTTCTGCTGAAGTAGACTTACATCAGCGCAAAGCTCCAAAAGAGTCAGAGAAAGATTAAAAGTATTTATGTCATTAGGTCTGATTTGCAGCCGGCCCTATCAACTCCCAAACTTTCAACAGGTCCTGCTTTCTACAAAAAGGAATTCTTCTGTAACAGTCTCTGTGTCCATTCTTGTTCAGAGAAATAAGGATATTTCTATGTGTGGAATGAAGGAACTGCTGGCATATGAGTAGATGAGATTGGCAGTTTACTGAAGAAATTTGAGGGACATGACATTTGGGGAGAGAAGTTGGCAGCCATATCTGACAATTGTGGAGAAAAAAAACAAAAACTGGACTGTTGTTGCAATATGGTTGAAATTTATAGCAGAGGGTAGATTTCAAATTGTTCCACACACATTTCCACAAGTAGGGCATACAATGTTGCCTTCTGATCGTGATTTTGGCGTTGTTGAGATATACACATAGAATCATTGTTAGTATGTATTCTCGTCTAAGGAGTGGATAGAGGTCTTGAAGAAGTGTCAGAAGAAGAAATCTATTATTGTGTACTGTATGACCACAGGTGATTTTGTAAAGATTTGAAACTTGCATGGCAACTTGAATCAGGCTTGTAAAACAGGTTCTGGCGAAAAGTTTGGAATTAGAAATGTTGTGAAGATGGAGCTGTCAAGGCAGGAACCCGAAAAAATGAGAGTATGTAATCTGTACCATGGTGAAATGGATACTGTATCACTAAGGCAAAGAGGTCGTTCAGTGCAGTTCCTCAAAGGCTTCAAATATCCTCTACCAATCCTGCATAGAGGCCCAATACCCATAGACGCAACCAAATTGAATGATGTTCTATGTTGCTTACCATAGATACCAGAAGTGCATCATGCTTATTACAAGACATTAAAAACAGCTAAGTGACCCAAGGCAAACGATGAGAGCAGTGACAATGAAATTTGAATACCACTATTAGTGTTTTCAGTTATTAAACCTGTTAAATTTAATTACATTATATTGCATCATTAATATGTTGGCTTAAATTATTATCAACTAGCTTCATGATGTAAAATTTTCCTGTGGCAAACGAACATTTTAAATGCAACGAATAACGTGATATCTACATTTTACGTTCACGAATTTACATTGTATCTACCATATAAATTGGGTCAATGTGTTATGTATTGTTTCTCTTTTCTAATAAAAAAAAATTATTTCCATTTTGTAACCTTGCCAATGCATTCCTTAACGTTCAAATAAATAGTCAAAACTTGAAGAAAAAGTGTAACATAGTAAAATGTGTTGTTATATTTTTATGAACCTTCATATTGTAATATCTCCAAACCACTAAAATGCCAGTTACCACGTTTTACACCCAAGCCTCTCAAATAATATGGAACAAATCAGACCAAAATATATGACGACAGAGAAGCTAGAGGACTACGAATTCAAAAAGATGGAGAGCACTTACACATATTATATATTCAGATGGTTTAAATCTAAAAATGTATATAAGGTGATACTTGAAGTTTATAACTAACTTGTGGAGAAGTGCTATAATTTGAATTCTGTAGATTACTAACTGTTTCCTAAAGGACTGATGCCTGCTTTGTGTAATATTACACGCAGATTTAACAATCTACTGCCATTGTTTCAGAGTGATGAGTTTATTTTCAAGTATGACTACTGTGCATGGAGATTGTGAGGCTGATGGTTCACCTCCTATTAAATTGTGATGTGAAAGTTGTAAAAGTGCGATTGAATAAAAAATAATTGTTTTTTTAAGTATATCTTCTTATTATTTTAATATTAAATGTATGACTAATTTATTACAAACAGTTGGTAATGATGGGGGCTACTTCCTTTTCTCTATTTGCAAGTACCTTACCACTGTGCTAAACCAGTTACAGATCTGCACGCTCCTTAAATAAGGTGTAGATCCCACAGCGAGGGCTGAGTGTGTATACTATTGCCCAGTGTAGAAAAGGAGGAGGAGGAGGGAGAGGTAAGAGGTGACAACCAGCACTCCGCTCCCACCTGTGCAGCTGCTTTGTCCCCCAGCATGCCCCTGCCCGCTACTGTCTGTCACATGTGCTCACATGTGCTACATGCACCAGCAGCTACAGCTGCAGCTCACTCCTGGAGATGCCTGTGCACGGCAGCTGTCATCAACTTACCTGCCACCAGTCGAGCACTGTCAGTGTTGTTGAAAAAAGTGAATGAAGTGCATAGCTAACCTATCCCAGTGTTACTGTACTATTAGAGCAGTAAGAGGTTTTTTTGTGTAGCGTGACATTATACTTGGACGTTTTTTAATGTGTGATTGCTGGTTATAGTTTGTGATGTTAGTTGCAGGAATCTTATATGAAAACAGCAAGAGCATATTTTTTAGTGCACAGTGTGTTGAGTTCCATAATTTGTACTGTATTTTTTCCAAAAAAGAAAACTGGTAAATAGCACTGGGATGCATTATCATGCTGGAAATTGAAGACGCTTCATGGTGGTGGAGATGTTGCTCGAGCGACATACAGATAAAGAATGCCAGTCTTGGGATGCTGAGGTGACGCTAAGGAGTGATGTTGGTGATGGGAACTACCAATAGCTGCAAAGTGGAGGTAGTGGTGGGGGAAGAACCCATAGGACCACAGTGGGGGAGACGCCATTTCTGGGTCATAAACTGCTATAATTAAAATGACAGTTATCAATTTAAGCTAAACACGTCCGGATACCTGGGTAAACAAATGGTTCAAATGGCTCTGAGCACTATGGGACTTAACTTCTGAGGTCATCAGTCCCCTAGAACTTAGAACTACTTAAACCTAACTAACCTAAGGACATCACACACATCCACGCCCAAGGCAGGATTCGGTCGCGTGGTTCCAGACTGTAGCGCCTAGAACCACTCGGCCACACCGGCCGGCGGGTAAAGATAAACCCAAGTCCCCCACTCAGACACCATATTGTCTACAGATTACAGTAACTATCTTGACAGTTATTGACCATCCATTGTGATTATCTTGACCGTAATTTACCATTAATTAAATCACAAATAACAATATATGGGCTGGTTTATTTACTTAAGAAAAAGAATGGGGTCTTTGTTCTGAAACCAGCCCGCACCCTCTACTGAGATCAACATACTTAACACTCTTATGAGATACTGACGATCCAGATGATTGTGAATTTGTGTGACACTTATGGGTGTAAAAAGAATATGCTGAATCAGAATCAATAGTTGGCTGCTGCATGTAAAGGCGACTAACTACTTTCGATACTTGAAATTTGTTAATGAAATTATGTTGTGCATCAGAAGAAACCTCAAAAGATTTAGCTATCTTGAGAGCTTCATTAGAATTGGTGGCAGCTATTGCTTTAATCTATCTCCCACTGGGGGCTAGGCACAGAACTGTACCACAGATCAATGATTCCGCATAGGAAACTGTAAGTATGACAAGTGAAACTGTACTGTCATGCAAGACCCAGCACGTCAGCAGCCATATTGTTTATGAAACTGATTAAATTGTAGCCTAGCTGCGACAACGTCTGTCTGGTGACCACAGCATTCAGTAAACAGAGAACATACACCACTGAAAGATATCACTAAGGTTCAGGAGTGGTTGCAATTTTTGCACCTTTTTGTACAAACGACTGCCAGAAGACAAGAGTAAAGCACTTTGTTGCTTATTGGAAATTCTGTGCGGTAGTAGAAATCAGAAACGGTGTGGGTATAAGTCTAATGATCTTCACAAACCAAGGTGCTTCTGTTATACACTCCTGGAAATTGAAATAAGAACACCGTGAATTCATTGTCCCAGGAAGGGGAAACTTTATTGACACATTCCTGGGGTCAGATACATCACATGATCACACTGACAGAACCACAGGCACATAGACACAGGCAACAGAGCATGCACAATGTCGGCACTAGTACAGTGTATATCCACCTTTCGCAGCAATGCAGGCTGCTATTCTCCCATGGAGACGATCGTAGAGATGCTGGATGTAGTCCTGTGGAACGGCTTGCCATGCCATTTCCACCTGGCGCCTCAGTTGGACCAGCGTTCGTGCTGGACGTGCAGACCGCGTGAGACGACGCTTCATCCAGTCCCAAACATGCTCAATGGGGGACAGATCCGGAGATCTTGCTGGCCAGGGTAGTTGACTTACACCTTCTAGAGCACGTTGGGTGGCACGGGATACATGCGGACGTGCATTGTCCTGTTGGAACAGCAAGTTCCCTTGCCGGTCTAGGAATGGTAGAACGATGGGTTCGATGACGGTTTGGATGTACCGTGCACTATTCAGTGTCCCCTCGACGATCACCAGTGGTGTACGGCCAGTGTAGGAGATCGCTCCCCACACCATGATGCCGGGTGTTGGCCCTGTGTGCCTCGGTCGTATGCAGTCCTGATTGTGGCGCTCACCTGCACGGCGCCAAACACGCATACGACCATCATTGGCACCAAGGCAGAAGCGACTCTCATCGCTGAAGACGACACGTCTCCATTCGTCCCTCCATTCACGCCTGTCGCGACACCACTGGAGGCGGGCTGCACGATGTTGGGGCGTGAGCGGAAGACGGCCTAACGGTGTGCGGGACCGTAGCCCAGCTTCATGGAGACGGTTGCGAATGGTCCTCGCCGATACCCCAGGAGCAACAGTGTCCCTAATTTGCTGGGAAGTGGCGGTGCGGTCCCCTACGGCACTGCGTAGGATCCTACGGTCTTGGCGTGCATCCGTGCGTCGCTGCGGTCCGGTCCCAGGTCGACGGGCACGTGCACCTTCCGCCGACCACTGGCGACAACATCGATGTACTGTGGAGACCGCACGCCCCACGTGTTGAGCAATTCGGCGGTACGTCCACCCGGCCTCCCGCATGCCCACTATACGCCCTCGCTCAAAGTCCATCAACTGCACATACGGTTCACGTCCACGCTGTCGCGGCATGCTACCAGTGTTAAAGACTGTGATGGAGCTCCGTATGCCACGGCAAACTGGCTGACTGACGGCGGCGGTGCACAAATGCTGCGCAGCTAGCGCCATTCGACGGCCAACACCGCGGTTCCTGGTGTGTCCGCTGTGCCGTGCGTGTTATCATTGCTTGTACAGCCCTCTCGCAGTGTCCGGAGCAAGTATGGTGGGTCTGACACACCGGTGTCTATGTGTTCTTTTTTCCATTTCCAGGAGTGTATAAGTAATAACGGGCTTCTTTCGTTCTCGCTGTAGTTCCGCCACTAAGGTAAGCCAGAGAGCTTTGGTACTGTGGTCATTTCATACTCGTCGACTTGTTATTTCGTACTGGAGCATGCAGAAGTGTAACTTTGCATCATAATCAGAATAACACAGGCGCTGCAATATCGTACTTATCTGCCGATACCGGGCAAGCGCCTTCGAAGTACAACGTCTGACCTGTACAGGAATATACACAATGAATTTACGAGTACAGGTCGTAGACGCATCGTTGACGACATATGGAGGTTTGGTTCTGGCCATGACTCGTGCATAGATAGCCAAATGATAAGGCGACCACTCGCGATAAGTGGAAAATCTGGGTTCGAGTCCTGGAATGGCACAAATTGTCATTGTCGCCATTCCATTCTACAGCTGATGGTAGTCCTTATTCGCAATTTCGAATTCGTTTGATGGAAATGGTTATGTTCGGCTACTTAGATACTTTTTGTTGCCAAATAACGACGGAATTTTTATGGACGACAATGTGCCATGTCACCAGGCCATAACTGTTTGCGTTTGGTTTGAATAACATTCTGTATAATTCGAGCAAATGATTTGGCCACTGAGGTCGCTCGACATGAATCCCATGGTACAGAATCGAGAGGTCAGTTCGTGCGCAAAACCCTGCACTGGCAACACTTCCGCAATTAAGGACAGCTATATAGACAGTATGGCTCAATATTTCTGCAGGGGACTTCTAACGACTTCTTGCCTCAATGGCGGAAATTTATTTCAAAACGGTTGCATAATTAGTGGGAATGCCACGAGCTCCCAGTTATATTTATGAATTCGTGTCTTTGTTCTCCTTTCTGAATGAGTTGAGTCCAATTGTACCCGATAACAGACTCAAGTGATGAATGGGCTATGGCGGAGGTAAGGTAGACAATGCAGTTCAAAACGTCAGAAGCATATCTCCCAGCGTTCTGAATCCTCGTCAAAGCAGGTAAATGATGGTGGGAGTGTAGATGTGACCACCAACTGATTATGATGCTGCTGAGACAAGAACTGTAAGATAGAAGCATGCTGTTCTTCTTGCTGTTTTAGTTGCTCCTGGTATTGTTGCTGCAGTGACAGCTGCAGTTGCGAAAAGTTCAAGAAACTAGATCCGTAGTACCGGTGCTGGGTGTGAATGTGTCAGAGACTGCATCATAGGGTCTCTCTGTCCACTGCCGAGATGAAAGCGTAAACTGTAAACAGAACAAGAATCTGAAAGTTGGCTGTTAAATTGCAGCTTTCCGTATATAATGTTGCTGTTTTACAGTTCATCATTCCTTTTCACTAGTTACTGCAGTGTTACTGCAGAGATGCTAGTTTGTACTTAGTATTCACTACAAAGAACTGCATTATGTTTAGGGTTGGTCCGTGAAGCACTTAGAATTCTTTTGCGTTCAGTACCTGCTCACTGAGAATTGTGGGGCATGGGTTTGGATAGCTACTCTTGTGTTCTCTTGTGTGGATAAAAGACTTGCACTGTGTCGAATGCTGCGGGCTGCTGTTTTGCTGTACAGTGAAATGGTAACATGTAATTTGGTTGCATGCAGGAAATGCACACGTTTAATACGATTTCGTTAATCGTCCAAGGCGTAAGGGTGTTTTGAAATCAAGCGATTCTACGATTTCGTCCCATTTATCTCGCCAAGCATCGTCTAAGCTGTGCAGCATGTCGTCTGAAATCTCAGAGTCTCCACTCTCAAGGAGTCTTTGACTCTGGCTTTCAAACTTTTTGTCCCAGCCTGGTACATTGTGTTTGTGGCACGCCCTTGTGGCAGCGGGTTTTACTGAATGTACCGTTAAGTACATATGAATGTGTCATTATCCGCATAGATATTCCACTTCGCTTTTCTGAAATTCTACATTGGGCGTTGTATGGTTATTAGTGGTATATTAGTTCCAATTTCGATCAAGACTGGACGGTATTGGCTGTGATGAAATCTTAATACACGTCTTGTAGAACTTAGTGGTGTTTGTTTTTCTCCAGTCACAAAGCAGAGGTCTGGCTTGTATTCCTTTTTCCAAGCTCCTGACCTATATGTTCCTCCGTACTTTGGGTAGAAAACTAAGAACAGGTTGTTATTGTCTGCCCAGTTAATAAGAGCCTCGCTATTTCCATCAGCTGTTCTGTATTCATACAGGGGATAGTGGCTATTAAAATCCCCCACATGTACGACTGGGAGTGGTAGGTAGGGCAGGACGTATTCAGGCCAGGTAGTGCTTGGTGGTTTGTATACATTACCCACTGACAGTTCTCCTATCTTGACCAGAACTTCATGTATTTCGTCGTGCACTGTTGAGGAGCACAGGTGGGCATCTCCAATCGCAGAGTGAACGTACGTGGCCACGCCATAGGCACGATAATACGTTGCACCATCTAGTTTGTAAGCTGCGATCTCGCCTCTCCATTTAAGTTATCATTTTCAGCGTGAGTTTCCTGAACTGAAACCAGATCGAAGTTGTCATCATAAAAAATCTTACTTAATAATTGTCATTTAGCCCAACTTGTTCCTTCTATGTCAATCTGGCAAATCTTGATAGGTCCAAGGGGTCTCGTCCGCAAGCTCTGAGAAATGCCTGTTCTAGCGCCAGGCACGTTGTGTCTCATATCAGTGACGGTCGATGTGTAACTAGCCAAGAGATCAACGATCACGATCGAGGATTGTTTAGCTGCCTCAAGTGATGCTCTTTAGCCCCATCCAGGAGACACGTGTAGCTTAGGTATGCTACGGGCGCGAACAGTCGTTCATCCCCACGCATTATCAAGTCAGCAACACACAAAAAACGATGAGAAAGGTCTCTTGAAATCAGAACACATTAAACTACAAACTGTAGTTGTTATACCTTAAGTTCATAGGAAACGTCCCTATGGTATCTGAAATTCGTTTACAGTACGCTATCATTCACACGGTTTTACAACTTCAGTCGAGTTAGTCATTGCTTTTTTCAGTCTGGTCGCGCTAAAATATTATGTATTGCCCCATTTTATAAAAAAAACTAACTTGAATCAACGTCACTTTCTGAAGAATCGACTACTTGATGTGCATCTGCCTGTCGTGCCTGCGTATAAATCAGCAGCCAACTATGTCGCGAGTGTGTCTGTGACGTCAATGACCTGTACATTTTACCAAGTTTGGAGCTCTAAATTTCCGAGGCTGCTGCAGATCTCAGATTATCAAATAATAAATGCAAGGCGTGAATTTTGATATGGAAACAGAACGACGATAGCGCTCCTAGTGGCCTGGAAGTGAACTCCTAACGTGGAAAAATGTAACGGAAAAATCGGTATTCTTGCTTTGGGTACCAGTATTAGATAAAATTTTTCTTTTATACTTTATGGATGGGCCTCGTAGTGTGGTGGTAAAGCGTGTATTTGGAAACGTGTTTGTGAACTTACAGAGTAATATATTAGAGAAACTCGATCAAAACCTAAGATTAACTTCTCGTAGTTCAGTCATGAATAATTTTGTAAGTGACGTCGTGGTCACATCTGGCTGTATAATTATTTGTAAAACTCAACGTCGTCATTTTGACTGTGTGGCAATTATCAAGCAAAAATAATTGCGCTTTAGCACTAGACAAAACCTAAAACTCATGTGACGGAAGCTTTTAGACAAAACTTAGAAATCACGTGAAAGAAGCTTATTTCATCGCATTCTGTGACTGATTACAACCTTCTTGTGTGTTGCACCATTTACATTGTATTGTAAATATGTTAATTTTTGCTCAGATGCGAAATGCAATATTAGGAGAGGTAAATGATTCCACATTAGTTTTTGTTTCATATAAAATAAGCGCAGGTTTCGTTGCATCTGTGGACTCAAATCTATTTGTTACTGCTTATAAATCTCTGTGTGAACTGCTCAACCTAAATGCATTGTAAGTACGTGGGGTCTTTAGTAAGTAATGCAACACATTTTTTTTTTTTTTTTCTGAAAGCAGGTTGGTTTTATTCAGGGTTCCAGAGCACCATACTATTCCCCGTTCTTGGCTACAAAACCCTATTTTCGGAGCCAATGCCTTGCTGTATCAGTAATATCTCCTTCATCCATCATGATCATTGATCACCTCAAATGAGCGTGTCCACAGTGACAGCTGAGTGAGCCTGGACAGCATACGGGAGACAGAACAAGTTTGCGCGACCTTGGTGCGGTGGTGACAGTCGCCTCGCCCAACCACTCACCGTGCTTTTGTTCACTGCCAGGTCTCCGTAGACATTCTGCAAACGCTTATGAATATCTGGGATGCTCTGGTTTGCCATCAAAGGAAACTCAATGACAGCCCTATGCTTGGCACACACCTCTGTTACGGAGGCCATATAGCACCACCACATATAGGAGCTTCATGAAATATAAGGGCTGAAACGGGAATATTCAACAATACCCTACAACAGATTCCGTACTTTTTCAACCGAAATTGGCCGAGAAAATAAGTCTGTTGTATTACGTACTGAAAACGCCTCTCGCATATTGCTTGTATTCTACATTTTCTTTTTTTGCATCTAATGAAGGCCTCCGAAATTTTAATGGAATCAGAGGATGATTATAGTACATTAATTTCTGCTATCATGCAATGTTTATGGTTCGTGTTAATAATGTGTGCACGCATTTGAATAACTACTGTTACATTTTTAGCATTTAGAAGGAAGTATGTGCTAGTCACTAAGACTAGAAAGTGCACCGGTACTTACATAGATCTACAACCATACTCAGCAAATCACTGTGAAAACATGGCATTCAGTGACAAGAACCGACACCATCCAAAGCAGAGCTACATACTCACTTCGTGACAAGTTGTAATAAAGTTGAACACCAATTCTGTCAAAAACTGCCGACATGAGGATTTCCATTAAATGCGAGAAAGTACAGAAAACAGATGCAAACAAAAACGAAGTAGCATACAAGTATTAAACTTACACTGCATTTAAATCGAGCATTTCACACATGGATTCGGAAGCTGTAATAAATGGACTACACGCGCAAACCGGTGGCTGATGGGAGCGACCGTAAATGCTCCCATCAGCCACCGCGCCGAGTGTCAACTTTGCGCGAATATTACAGAATACCACGTGACAAAACCAGCTTCTGTCTCATATGAAACAAAAACAAATATGGGATCGTTTACTCTGCCCAGGTGTGAGCAGAAACCAAGCAGAATACGAGCAAACATATTTACAATTAAATTCGAAGAGTGCACAACACACAGTAATCCGTGATCAGAAAAACAATGCGATGAACACAGCTTCTGTTTATTACGAAACAAAAACAAATATGGAACACTTTAAATCACTAAATAAGAAAATGAGATGATCAGGAATTGATAAATTTGCAGTTCTGCAAGTGGCCTGGCACCAAACAAAGGCTGTGTTGCCAGAAATCTCAATCACCACGTTCACACTGGGCTTCCAAACTAGATTTCATAACCCGATTTGCCAATACTGCTTTTGGCTGGTCATGTAAACACTTCAAAATCGATTCTAGAAATCCGCTTGTGGTTGCCGGTTTTCAAATTCCGCAATACATTTTCGCTGCCTTGTAAACGCAGTCGGTTTTGAAACGTGCTTGAGTTGTCAGATTTGATACTACTTTTAAAAAGTTTCGGCTAATATGGACGAAGTGGCTTTTCATACAGTGAAGGATAAGTAGAAATATTAGACTGAAGCTGTCTACATCTCGTCTAACTGTGGAGAAATAGCGATTGTGATCACTAAATCATAAACTGTAACAGCTGTTTTCCGGGCGCCGTATTTAACTGGGCTAGTAAATCCAATTCAGACCTTAACATATAAACACGACAGCGAAAACCGGTTTCTGAAATTCGGTTTTTGCCTTTCGGAAGATGTGATCGCATGTAACCGTAGTGTATATGAGTTCAACCCTCGTGCCGCACTCTGCACATGCACAGAAACAGAAGACTGAGCCAGCGGCTGCTAACACCGGAAATTAACCTATTCTGTTCATGCTTGCTTCTATTATGGAAATGGATTTTGTGCTTTCGTGTCTTCTTAATATTGGTTGTGTTGTTTTCGTTGTGTTTGTAATACACTGAATAGGTTGCCCGAGTCCTGGTACTTTTCCTGCAAGAGAGGCCAAATATCTGAAAAAAAGGTATTTTCGTTTTGTAGAAAAAACACAATGTTATGCATAAATAAAGAACGTAAATAGGTAAACGTGGTATTATGAAAATTATTTGAACACTGAAAAATTCTGAGTTATTTGATGAGGAAAATAATTAGCGATGTTATTTGGCACGTAGTAAAAATCTAAGATACATAGGATGAAGTAAAGCAGCCTTATTTACTGCGCTCTAGATACTGTTTGATGTGTTTGCAAGTATAGGTGCCGGCCGGTGTGGCGAAGCGGTTAAAGGCGCTCCAGTCTGGAACCGAGTGACCGCTACGGTCGCAGGTTCGAATCCTGCCTCGGGCATGGATGTGTGTGATGTCCTTAGGTTAGTTAGGTTTAAGTAGTTCTAAGTTCTAGGGGACTGATGACCTTAGAAGTTAAGTCCCATAGTGCTCAGAGCCATTTGAACCATTTTGAACCAAGTATAGGTCTATATCTTCTCGAGCATATACACTTATACGTTGTCAATAGTTTGGCCGATCTATTCTTTCACTTTCCAGGAGTGTGGAGAATTTATTAAACGACCTTTGGCAAGAACGTCCACTATGAACTTGACTCTGGTCATTAATATACTATTATCATTGCTTGTTCGTGTATTTTGTTACTGTATTTTGATTTTTTCGTAAAAAGCATAGTCTCTCAACCCCACTTTCACCCTGCAGGTGCCAAGTTGCGCAGCAGACAGCCTTCAAAACAAACGCAATTTTGCCACTGACGTGTTAAAGGAGATGACCACTTGAGACAGAGGGGACTCAGTACAGAAATAGAACGCCCGGGTCGCCGTAGTAGACTCACTTATCTCGAGAGACAATTGAGACAATGAAGTCAATCGTATAAATGGGCTTATGAGCAAGTTTCGATACGTAGGAACTTTACCGATATCTGGTCTCTTACAGCCTATACGCTTCTATGTGGTGCGAAAAGCAAGAAAGTCAGTGGAGAAGTCTCTGCTCATAGCATATTTGCTCATGGTACCTACTGTTTATTCTAGTAACCATAGTTGTACCAGTCGCAGTCATGCAACACGACTTAAGAAAAATGATGGTAAAAAGATCCTAACCAGCAGGGACTGGAGGCATGTGTCATGTCATGTCGATAACAATCCATTTCAAACCTGACTGGAATTGCTGCTGCCGGCCGGTGTGGCCGTGCGGTTCTAGGCGCTTCAGTCTGGAACCGCATGACCGCTACGGTCGCAGGTTTGAATCCTGCCTCGGGCATGGATGTGTGTGATGTCCTTAGGTTAGTTAGGTTTAAGCAGTTCTAACTTCTAGGGGACTGATGGCCACATATGTTAAGTGTCATAGTGCTCAGAGCCATTTGAACATTTTTTTTTTTTTCCTGTTAGTGGAAGTTGGTCCATCTCAACGAGTTTCTGAGTGAACGTTGTGAGGGGAACTGTATGCCGTGAAACTTGACAAATGACCATTGCCCATAGCAGCATATGATGTATCTCGCCCCCAATGCGCGAAACAGCACAGAAAATGGTCAGTAGCTGAGGCATGTAGCATGGATCGAGAAGTGATTATTTTGCCTCTTTTCGAATGATGCAAAGCATCAAGTACACTGATGGCCCGCCGCGCGGGATTAGCCGTGCGGTCTAGGGCGCTGCAGTCATAGACTGTGCGGTTGGTCCCGACGGAGGTTCGAGTCCTCCCTCGGGCATGGGTGTGTGTGTTTGTCCTTAGGATAATTTAGGTTAAGTAGTGTGTAAGCTTAGGGACTGATGACCTTAGCAGTTAAGTCCCGTAAGATTTCACACACACACACTTATGGTCCAATGAAACATTTAACATGCAGTGTGGGCAGCCTAGACTGCAAGCTGGAGGTGGTTTTATGATTTTTAGGCGTTTTTTCCGAGCCATGACTTGGACCCAGTCATTAATATTAGCATAAAGGTGAGCCAGGGCGTTTATTTCAACATTCTCGGTGACTTGAGTGTTGCCCTTTCTACTATTTTTTTATGATGAGCATGCTGGGCAACACCATTGTCGATGAAGACAGCCATGTTCACAGGGCAGCACACAAATGTTCTAGGTTCGACGATCATTTAGGCACTTAAAGCATCTTGAGTTGCCTCGTAAATTATTTGATCTCATTCCCATAGAAAATGCCTTGGGCTATTTGGAAAAAGAGGTGAATTATAGCAATCACCATCATTGCAATTCAGTAGATATATCAGGTCTAATCATGGATAATTTGCTTCAGTTGGATATGACATATGGCACAGGAAGAAACTTGTGGATTCCTTTCTTCACCAAATTATAGTCATTATCACACTCTACCCGAGTCATTTTTCATGGGAAGGTTTTTTTGTGTAATATACTTAGTACTGGCCACTACTAGACAACTATAAATATAAAGCACTCCGTCTTCAGGCCACGAGTGGCCTACCGGGAGCATCCGACCGCCGTGTCATGCTAAGTGGAGGATGCAGATAGAAGGGGCGTGGGGTCAGCACACCGCTCTCTCGGTCGTTATGATGGTATTCTTGACCGAAGCCGCTACTATTCGGTCGAGTAGCTCCTCAATTGGCATCACGAGGCTGAGTGCACCCCGAAAAATGGCAACAGCGCATAGCGGCCCGGATGGTCACCCGTCCAAGCGCCGACCACGCCCGACAGCGTTTAACTTCGGTGATCTCACGGGAACCGGTGTATCCACTGCGGCAAGGCCGTTGCCAGACAACTATAAATATACATCCAAAAATATTACTTGTTGAGATATGTGCGTCTCCTATGAAAGCCACTTGCCTGTTAATACTAGGGGAGGCACTTAATGTTGTTACCATTCATTCTAGCACATCCTTGATCTTTCCTTTCACAAAAATTCTGAATTCATGTGAAAACACCTGACTGCCGTCTGATATGGTCACATGCATGGAGTACAGTCTCCTGTAACGTCCAAGTGGGGAGGCCAACCTACTGGGCTCTCTCAACCAATCCGACACTCATGAATTGTTTGTGTTGGGTTCTTTCACACAAGGCATAAAAAATGATGTAGTGCTCCATCATGCATAAATGACAGCCATTGTCTTTTTGTAAAGGTAATGTTTTCCGGTAGAACTGGTAATTTTTCACTCAAAAATTCTACATGTACATTGCACTGCTTATATACCCCATAAGCCACTGTACAAGAAGGAGGTTACATCATACAAATACTGTCCATTTTCTTTCTTATTCCATTCACGTATTGAGCAAAAGAAACTCTCAGTCAAAACAGGCTCCAGAAGGTCCAACAGTACCAACCAACCACCGTGTCATCCTCAACCGATAGGTATGGGGGGCCGTTATCGGTTTTCGTGACCGGTGCCGTTATTTTTAAGTCAAATAACTCCTCAACTGGCCTCACAAGGGCTGAGTGCATCCTGCTTGCCACAAGCGATAGGCAGACCCGGATGGCCACCCATCCAAGTGCTAGCCCAGCCCAACAGAGCTTAAATTCGGTGATCTGACAGGAACTGGTGTTACCACTGCGACAAGGCCGTTGGCGAGCTAAAGAATAATGACTGTTTATATGACTCTCCAAAAGTGCCATAATCCCTCGTATCTTAGACTCGATATCCTTATATGATATGTTCGATGGTGGTAATAGAGGGTCACATGGTCTTCCTCGAATATGGATTCCCAAGATTTACCCAACAGGATTGTGTGAGAAATACAGGGATGGACAAAAATATGGGAAAAACCACAAAGTACACATTACCATGAATAATACAGTATAGGAAATCTTTTGTCATTCAATACAGGTTCCAGTCGTCTTGTAATGGAAAAATGCAGGTCCTGTACGGTTTTTCAAGGAAATCTTATACCATTTTTACTTCAAAATACTGCAAGTTCAGATAACGACGATTGAGGTGCTAAGCTGATCGCTAAGATCATGCATTCTTCTCTGCAAAGTAAACCACAAAGCTTCGATAATATGGAGATCTGCTGACTGTGATGGCGACGGGAGATGCGAAAATTCATCCTTGTGCTCACAAAACCAGTCCCGGACGATGCGAGCTGCGTGAACAGGGGCGCTGGCTTCTTGGGACACAGCCGGCCGCGGTGGCCGTGCGGTTCTGGCGCTGCAGTCCGGAACCGCGGGACTGGTACGGTCGCAGGTTCGAATCCTGCCTCGGGCATGGGTGTGTGTGATTTCCTTAGGTTAGATAGGTTTAAGTAGTTCTAAGTTCTAGGGGACTTATGACCTAAGATGTTGAGTCCCATAGTGCTCAGAGCCATTTGACCCCATTTTTTTTTCTTGGGACACAGTACCACCAATGAGCACATTGTAGCACAAGGTAGATTCTGTACAGCCTAAATTTTCACACAATCTCTGGCAGTAATGCGACCTTGCAGAGTTATCACGCGGAATATCACGATATGGCTGCCGAAATTATCACCGAACCCCCGCCATGGCTCACGGCTCGGACGTAAACTTGGCCAGAAGTTGGGTACTGTGTGAAACGAGACTAATCCGACCAAATGACTTTCTTCCATTGCTTCGTAGTCCAGGTTTTATGGCTTTTATCCCGTTATTTTTCATCACAGTCCTCTTCATTGTCCGTCTGTCGTGATCACTCACCACACAATTTTGCCGACATTGTGACTTAGCATATAAGTTTGCCGCTCTCCCTATATGCGTTATAAATCTTCGATACCGTGCCTTTTGAAACACCAAACACTTTGGCTCTCTCTGTTATGAAAGCTCTCATATTACGAGCACCAACAATTTCCCCACGTTCGAATTCACTTCGCTACGACTTAATGTATTCACAACTACACAGAACACTGTTCTGACCAACACTGACACTTGCAACGTGTCGAGGACATTGCACAGATTCCGCTCGTCATCGCAGCAGCGCAACCTACAGGCTTGGCTACCATCTGCATGTATGTTCAAGCATGCGTTTTTCGCAGCGGCTGAACGTCGTTTTTCATCACGAGCATTTCTGTTACAGTTGGGCTATACCGACCAGTTACGTTCCTAGTAACCCGTCTCTGAATTCATTCCATGTCTATTCTTCAAACGCTAGAAATATACCCTAAAAGTTGCGTTGGTATCTAAAAGAATAGAGTGGGAAAAGTCTGCGCGACTGTTAAAATAGAATAGAACAGAAAATTTATTCACCTTTTTGAACATGGTTGCATGCAATTGGTGTCGTCATACAAAGTTTGCGGTGTACGACACGTTTCCATGGTGTTAGGAAATTCCAGTTACAAACATGTAGGACTTGTAGAGGCGAGTGAGTACATAATATTTTGACTAGGAACCCATGTCTGGAAACGTACCGTTTCCATTCCACGACGGTTTCAATTTACATCTACATCTACATCCATACTCCGCAAGCCACCTGACGGTGTGTGGCGGAGGGTACCTTCAGTACCTCTATCGTTTCTCCCTTCTATTCCAGTCTCGTATTGTTCGTGGAAAGAAGGATTGTCGGTATGCCTCTGTGTGGGCTCTAATCTCTCTGATTTTATCCTCATGGTCTCTTCGCGAGATATACGTAGGAGGGAGCAATATACTGCTTGACTCTTCGGTGAAGGTATGTTCTCGAAACTTTGACAAAAGCCCGTACCGAGCTACTGAGCGTCTCTCCTGCAGAGTCTTCCACTGGAGTTTATCTATCATCTCCGTAACGCTTTCGCGATTACTGAATGATCCTGTAACGAAGCGCGCTGCTCTCCGTTGGATCTTCTCTATGTCTTGTATCAACCCTATCTGGTACGGATCTCACACTGCTGAGCAGTATTCAAGCAGTGGGCGAACAAGCGTACTGTAACCTACTTCCTTTGTTTTCGGATTGCATTTCCTTAGGATTCTTCCAATGAATCTCAGTCTGGCATCTGCTTTACTGACAATCAACATTTAGATGTGTAACGCGTCCGCGTCTGCTGAAGGAAAGAGAAAAGTCTCAGAATTGCTTGTCCTGGTACGCACTAGGATAGACAGGATGACATATTGGACCCGTTCTTGGAAGCTGTGCCACTGAAGGTCCGGTATGGTTTCAGCATGATGGCGTACAATCTCATTTCTCATGTGCGGTTCAGAGACACCTCACCAGACGATATGGTGGAAGATGGATAGGTCGACGTGGCCCATCCGCATGGCCGCCGCGGTCGCCGGATTTAACTTTTATGGACTACTTCTTGTGGGGTCGTATGCAAATTTTAATTTACGAGCCTTCTGTAGAGACAGAGGAAGATCTGCTGGAACGAGTTCTGGCCGCTGCATTAGAAACTGAAGACACACCTGGTGAGATGGAGAGCGTGTACCGGCACATGCTTCGTAGGTACAATGTCTGTAAAAACGTTGGTGGTCGCCACGCCGATCCCTTGTTTTAATGTCTCAGTACTGTTCTGTACGTAAAGTATGCTGGTTTCTTTTTTCTTTTGGAATAATGTAAACACACAATGTTTAAGGATTAATACAAACAAATGAGCTTAAGTGATAAATTGATGTTTCGTTATGTTCCTTTTCGAACCGTTGCCTCATAATTGTACTGCGCCACGCCTCATTCAGTTCCTCAAGCGGAAGTGGAAGTGTTAAATATCTGAACTGAAACCGTCGTAGAACGGAAACGGTACGCTTACAGACATGGTTTCCTGTTGAAAATATTATGTGCTTATATCCCTCCGCACATGAGTCTTAGAAGTTTGTAACAGGACTTTCTGAACACCCTGTATAGTTACAACATTACAGTATTCTTACACGAATCCTTGTCTAATCAGGTTATAATTATGTTACAAGTAGGCATTTGGTTTATTATTAAGTTAATAATGCACATTATTGTAGAAGCTGGCCTTCGTTTGTAATTCTCATACTGAATGCCACAATGAGCATGTCACATAAAATACTACAATTTATAATTTGACATAGGTACTTAAGAATCAAAATTTAAAGTCACGTGTTACAGATTTTTCAAAGTCCTCAATGTGTAAAACGCTTTACCTATAACCTGTTTTATTATCATGGTTTTGAATTTATTCAAAAGCAATGAGAGGGCAATTTTAGGTACTTTAGAACTGTGTGTGGTTCATGGTGTGGGTTCCTGTAGTCATGTCCTAGTTCACGAACCACGGGCAACGTATGAGTGGCCAAGTAAGTGGTCCCCACAGTCGGGATACCAGTTACTTTGGAATAAGGCTGGGCATCTCGGACATATTCTGAGTCGTGGTCACCTTTGTGCTCATACGGCAAAGACTACCAAATCCACCGGTTAGTCCCTCAGCCGTTAGGGGTAAAACCCAATGGGACTCGGGGCAAGTAAGGCTAGCAACCTGCTTCCCTGGTGCTTTAAATATGATGCTGGCAATAATCAGAGCAAAATGCCTCGGACCTTTGGAGGTGACGGAGTCCCACCTCTAACTGACAAACCAGGGACTCCTAAGATACGTCTTGGCAAACAAATGGTAATGAGATGGGGAGCTATTAATATCAATGGGGGCTACTCTGGAAAGAAGGTAGAGCTGGCAGAGGCTGCAAGTAAGATGGGGCTGCACGTTTTAGCTGTTAGTGACATTCGGGTAAGGGGTGAGAAAGAAGAGGAAGTGGGAGAATACAAGGTCTACCTGTCAGGAGTCAAAGCAGGAATAGCACAATGGGGTGTAGGGCTTTACATCAGGAAAGAAATGGAACCCAGCTTAGTTGCAATAAGGTATGTAAACGAACGACTGATGTGGATAGATTTGACAGTGTCTAGCAAGAAAATTAGGATTGTGTCAGTATATTCGCATTGTGAAGGGACAGATCAAAATAAGATGGATAGCTTTTATGAGGCACTCAGTGATGTAGTTGTTAGAGTAAAGGACAAGGACAGTGTTCTGATCATGGGTGATTTTAACGCCAGGATTGGAAATCGAACAGAAGGGTATGAAAAGGTTATGGGTAAATTTGGAGAGAATATGGAGGCCAACATGAATGGGAAACAACTCTTGGATTTCTGTGCCAGTATGGGCTTAGTAATCACAAACTCCTTTTAAGAACATTCACCGGTATACTTGGGAAGGCAGGGGAACCAGATCTGTCATTGACTATATAATAACAGATCAGGAATTCAGGAAGGCTGTGAGGGACACACGTGTATTCAGGGGATTCTTTGATGACAGTGATCATTATTTAATCTGCAGTGAAATTGGGATTGTGAGGCCGAAAGTGCAGGAGGTCAGGTCCATATGTAGGAGGATAAGAGTGGAGAAACTTCAGGATAAGGAAATCAGGCACAAGTACATAACAGCGATCTCAGAAAGGTACCAGTTAGTTGAATGTAGTCAATTACAGTCATTGGAAAAGGAATGGACAAGGTACAGGGACACAGTACTAGAAGTGGCTAAAGAATGTCTTGGAACAGTAGTGTGTAAAAGTAGGATGAAGCAAACAGCTTGGTGGAATCATACAGTCAAGGCAGCCTGTAAAAGGAAAAAGAAGGCGTATCAAAAATGGCTACATACCAGAGCCCAGGTAGATAGAGAAAGTTATGTTGAAGAAAGAAACAAAGCCAAACAGATAATTGCAGCATCGAAGAAGAAATCGTGGGAAGACTTTGGAAACAGGTTGGAGACTATGGGTCAAGCTGCTGGAAAACCATTCTGGAGTGTAATTAGCAGTCTTCGAAAGGGAGGTAAGAAGGAAATGACAAGTATTTTGGACAGGTCAGGAAAACTGCTGGTGAATCCTGTGGATGCCTTGGGCAGATGGAGGGAATATTTTGAAGAGTTGCTCAATGTAGGTGAAAATGCGATCAGTAATGTTTCAGATTTCGAGGTAGAATGGGATAGGAATGATGATGGAAATAGGATCACATTTGAGGAAGTGGAAAAAATGGTCAATAGATTGCAGTGCAATAAAGCGGCTGGAGTGGATGAAATTAAGTCGGAATTCATCAAATACAGTGGAATGTCAGGTCTTAAATGGCTACACTGGATAATTGAAATGGCCTGGGAGTCGGGACAGGTTCCATCAGACTGGACAAAAGCAGTAATCACACCAATCTTTAAACATGGAAACAGAAAAGATTGTAACAACTACAGAGGTATCTCTTTAATCAGCGTTGTGGGTAAAATCTTCGCAGGTATTGTTGAAAGGAAAGTGCGAGTATTAGTTGAGGACCAATTGGATGAAAATCAGTGTGGGTTTAGGCCTCTTAGAGGTTGTCAGGACCAGATCTTTAGCTTACGGCAAATAATGGAGAAGTGTTATGAGTGGAACAGGGAATTGTATCTATGCTTTATAGATCTAGAAAAGGCATATGACCGGGTTCCTAGGAGGAAGTTACTGTCTGTTCTACAAGATTATGGAATAGGAGGCAAACTTTTGCAAGCAATTAAAGGTCTTTACATGGATAGTCAGGCAGCAGTTAGAGTTCACGGTAAATTGAGTTCATGGTACAGAGTAGTTTCAGGGGTAAGACAAGGCTGCAACCTGTCTCCACTGTTGTTCATATTATTTATGGATCATATGTTGAAAACAATAGACTGGCTGGGTGAGATTAAGATATGTGAACACAAAATAATCAGTCTTGCATATGCGAATGACTTAGTTGTGATGGCAGATTCGATTGAAAGTTTGCAAAGTAATATTTCAGAGCTAGATCAGAAATGTAAGGACTATGGTATGAAGATTAGCATCTCCAAAACGAAAGTAATGTCATTGGGAAAGAAATATAAACGGATTGAGTGCCAAATAGGAGGAACAAAGTTAGAACAGGTGGACGGTTTCAAGTACTTAGGATGCATATTCTCACAGGATGGCAACATAGTGAAAGAACTGGAAGCCAGGTGTAGCAAAGCTAATGCAGTGAGCGCTCAGCTACGATCTACTCTCTTCTGCAAGAAGGAAGTCAGTACCAAGACTAAATTATCTGTGCACCGTTCAATCTTTCGACCAACTTTGTTGTATGGGAGCGAAAGCTGGGTGGATTCAGGTTACCTTACCAACAAGGTTGAGGTTACGGATATGAAAGTAGCTAGGATGATTGCAGGTACTAGTAGATGGGAACAATGGCAGGAGGGTGTCCACAATGAGGAAATCAAAGAAAAACTGGGAATGAACTCTATAGATGTAGCAGTCAGGGCGAACAGGCTTAGATGGTGGGGTCATGTTACACGCATGAGAGAAGCAAGGTTACCCAAGAGACTCATGGATTCAGCAGTAGAGGGTAGGAGGAGTCGGGGCAGACCGAGGAGAAGGTACCTGGATTCGGTTAAGAATGATTTTGAAGTAATAGGTTTAACATCAGAAGAGGCACCAATGTTAGCACTGAATAGGGGATCATGGAGGAACTGTATAAGGGGGGCTATGCTCCAGACTGAACGCTGAAAGGCATAATCAGTCTTAAATGATGATGATGATTAGAACTGTGTAGTGCCAATATTTCAGTTTAAATAACCGAGCAATTGGCCGTTCTGCTGGATACGAAACAGCTTCTGTGGCTGACCCTTCGTTGTTGTTGTTTGGTTGTGGTCCTGGCGCTGTTGGGTAATGCGAAAAACATTACGTTATTTTCGTATGGAATTTTTTGTTGCGGAAATATGATGTAGCTCCGCCAATAACGAGCTTACGAAGTTCGTCTTTATACCATCATTTACTATGGTGATATACTGGGTGGTTAAAATGGTTCAAATGGCTCTGAGCACTATGGGACTTAACTTCTAAGATCATCAGTCCCCCAGAGCTTAGAACTACTTAAATCTAACTAACCTAAGGACATCACACACATCCATGCCCGAAGCAGCATTCGAACCTGCGACCGTAGCGGTCGCGCGGTTCCAGACTGTAGCGCCTCTAACCGCTCGGCCACCCCAGGCGGCTACTGGGTGGTTATAATTAAAGTGCAGCTACTCACAGAGGTCCAGCGTGGGCTGCAACTATCGTATGGCAGTGGAACTTAGTAAATATGCTAATGCGTTAATGCGGAACAGATTTATGCTGAAAAAATAATAGTTCCAGTTTTGCCACCAGGTGCAAATCAGCGCTGTACAGCAGCTCGTCGTCATCTCTGGTGCTCGTATTGAACAAACTGTGTAAGTGGTGGTTAATAATAAAATCCGTATTATGTCCTTCCCACTTGTTTGACCATCTCTGCCCACATCCAGTCCTAATCCATCACATATGGAAACATTTCTGTATGTCTTTCTTGCATTCACAGTGTCGGATTTGCACCTGGTGGCCAAAACTGAAACTAAGTCTTTTCCAGTGTAAATCGGTTTCACATTAACGGGTTAGAACATCTACTACGTTTCGCCGCCATAAGACACTTACATCCCAGATTAGACCTCTGTGCCGGCCGCGGTGGTCTGGCGGTTCTAGGCGCTCAGTCCGGAACCGCGCGACTGCTACGGTCGCAGGTTCGAATCCTGCCTCGGGCATGGATGTGTATGATGTCCCTAGGTTAGTTAGGTTTAAGTAGTTCTAAGTTCTAGGGGACTGATGACCACAGATGTTAAGTCCCATAGTGCTCAGAGCCATTTGAACCAATTTTTTTAGACCTCTGTGAGTAGCTGCACTTTAAATATAACTACCTAGTGTTGTCATTCTTGTGCTACACATACACTAATACATCGACAGCATTTCCATATGTCGAGAGAATCTGTAGTCGTTTACTGCGGGGAAGTATAGGCATTGCGAGAGAGATGAAACTGCGTAGACTGTAATCCACAGTTGAAGCTGAATCTCTCTCAGGGATGCACAGATGCGGTCCGCCATTGATCTAATGGGTGTCCCCGCCTTTTTTATTTTTTGTTTTTTCACTCACCTTTCATTCTATCCCGAAATGGAGAGAGTGGGCCGTTGTAGAACGTAGTCTTTTGAGCCCAGTCTAGTGGAATTATGGCAGAGGGATCGCAGTTCGGAATAATAATTTCTCTCACAGCATGATATTTTGGAATTTGAGGCCCTTACACAGTCACAGCAAGGAGTTTGGCGGCCTGCGGTACTAGCAAGTCCGTACAACCCTGCGGTACTAGCAAGTCTGTAAGCCCCTGCTTCTGAGGCAAAGTCCACATGCGTCTACGAATGGACCACAATTAGGAACAAGTACTCTCGTTTCCCCCCAAAATAATGGCTTTTCTAAGAAGAAAACATCGCCAAAACTGATAAAAGATAGGATAAAAGTCAGAAACAGTATCTGGAAATCTTTTCAATAAGTAACTCGACCAGCAATTAAGAGTGCAAGTAAACAGAAACTGAAGAGGGAACTATATGAGACTAATCAAACAAACAAAAGCAAAGTGACTATACAAATATTCCCTGACCATCTTTAATAAAAAAGACAATAATCCACTAAGAGAAGACTGGATTTATTGTCTAAGGTCTGAGGAGTGGTAGCATGAGACCTGCACTTGTCATTTAGATTCTTAACACTACATCTCTAATCTATGTTAAATAGCATTTCCATTAATTGGAATATTTTCGCAACATTTTGCATTTTTTACTCTTTCTTGTTCACAGGCATCAAAATTGTCCTTTACATAATATTCATTGTTAATAGTACGAATTACCTACTGGAAAACAATTTGCATTATACAATTTTAACTCAAAATTAAAAAAAAAACGAGAAATGAATGGCATATATACGGTTATGATTTTAATGATAATGCACTAGTTTACCCTATTAGAAAGGCCGTCCTATTCAACAACCGGGTAATTCACATTTGCATTTTTTTTTACAAAGTGCACATTACAATTTAATTTTACATATAATAATGTGACAGAGTAGCGTGAAGAGCTGCACCAAACCAATCTTTGGACTGAAGACCACAACAACAATAACAACAACAATATAATTACCAATGGTCAGACGAAATGCCAGTTAAAATATTACTATAATTCGTCAAGTTTCCTTTAATATATCACTAGTTAACCATTAAGTGAAGTCTTGACCTCTTTACTCTATGTGATTTCCTTCACATTTGTATTCCACTTTTGTAGAGCCCTTCGAACAAATCTAGGTCTTCCATTTTCCGTCCCTAATACTGATTTTACACACTCATTCGACTCGGGGCTGGATTGACCATGTCGGGGCCCCTAGGCAGTGAACGTTTCGGGCCCCCTTTACCTTTTTCTAACTTAGGCTTTTCACACTTCCTAAAATACATTTTGTCTATCACAACGCAATTTCATTCATAGCTACGCTGCTTCATGTTACAGGTACGCCATCATTCAATAAAAAACAAACAAATGGAAGGAAAACAAGAGTATTTTTTATTGATTTGTTTTGTAAAATACAACTCTTCTAAGTTTTTTTAGATACAAAATCGTTTAAAACATCTTGAAAGTTAACCTTCTCTAATAAATCATTTTCAGTCACTATTATCGCCAATGAATGTAAATGGTTCCGAGACATTGATGAACGGAGACCGTTTCTGATTAGTTTTCATCTCGAAAAGTTACCTTCACCCGTAGCGTTTGTAATCAGACTTACATATCTGACATGCTGTCATTACGTCAGGGAAAGTTGATTGTGATATATTACCAAAAATCTGTAAACGATTTCTCGGCAGGTACAGTTTTATCTTTTCCGGCATCCTCTAACTGTAAGATGAAGTACTTGAAAATATGGCTCTGAGCACTATGGGACTTAACTGCTAACGTCATTAGTCCCCTAGAACTTAGAACTACTTAAACCTAAGCAAGCTAAGGACATCACACACATCAATGCCCGAGGCAGGAATCGAACCTGCGACCGTAGCGGTCGCGCGGTGCCAGACTGTAGCGCCTAGAACGGCTCGGTCACCCCGGCCGGCTGAAGTACTTTAACTGCATCACCTGATTTATAAACTCAGGCTCAATGTCCTTGGAATAATGTTCCCTAAACTTTGTACAAACATTTTCTAGTCGCCAGGACAAATCTGTAAGCAGCATGTCTTCTACAGGCATATAAATTTCAATTTTTAACTTCTCTTTTCCTTTGTGCACAACATCTTCTGCAGATACGTCATCGTGATGTCTTTTCCTTCTTCGCACACGCTTATTTCCTTCACTGTATTGGGTATAAGTTTTCTCATTTGCCCTTGTCTCGTAATCGTCAAATAATTCTCGCTGTGAAAGCAAAAAATCTAAAAGGGGTTTTAAAAGATGGATTACCGTTCGAAGTTCAATAATTGTATTTTTGGAGAGAGATACTGACACCACTGATTCGATCTAGTATGACAGCCCAGAATACTGCCATTACAGCATTTTCTCTTTTTTTTCCCCCCCAAGTCCTTTAATAGACTTCTGACCTCGGGGTTCACTTATTATGTCTGAGTCTCATCGTCAGTAATAGACTGCAAAGCCTTCTGGAAACTGTCGTAACCTTTCGACAATGCCTTAGTCGCATATCCCCTTGTACACCACCTTGTGTCGGATACTCTTCTCAGAACTGTTGACTGGTATTGCTTATGTTCATTACCTTTTGCAAGATGTCTGAGCGCAACTGCCCAGAGAAAAGTTGACATCAGAAAAAAAGGCACTAATATTTTCATTAATGGTTTGTTACATACAAGTCTTCAAATTTAATTTTCACTGTAAGAAACATTTCAATTTTTTTTTTTCCGTGGTGCAGGACCTGCAGCTGGTGTGCGACCTCTAGTCAACGTGGGGCCCCTAGGCAGTTGCCTACCCTGTCTAATGGATAATCCGGCCCTCATCCCATTTCATATTGCTTTTTAGTATTAGCCTTAAATATTTACAGGATATGATGTGATCAAGATGTTCACTACTCACCCTGTAATGGCATACCATTGAGTTCTTTCTGTTTGTTATAGGTGCAGTGCTACATTTGTACACATCTAAAGAGAGTTGCCATCATTATAACAAATGGAAATTCTGTTTAGTCTTTCTGGATTTCGATCTGATTTAGCAGCGCCAACACTTTTCCCAGGCGCGTGCATCGTGCTCTGCCAGCTGGGCTGGCCCGCATAGCGTGTGCAGGGTCAGTGCCGCCCGTTCCCATTCTACCCGATGTGGCCCCGTGCCAGGCTCCAAGTGGCTCATGTTAACCCTTTGTTGCCTGACGGTACTTAAAAGAACCAGTAAGTTTTGTCTCTCATTATTTTCTCGTGGTGCAGTTTCGTGATCTGAGAGCCTGTCGGTACGTAACAGTAACTCTGCTCTACTGTTTCATAGATGTTATTGTGCAATACATAGACCTCTCTGGGGGTCAGAGCTTGAAATTGTTTTTCGCGCGCTGCTGTGAAAACAGAAGATTGAATGTGCTTATTTCCATGGTGTTGCCTGAATTTATGCGCAATTTATTGAAACTTCCGTTGAGTTTTCCATTGTATGTACTTACCTTCTTTGTTTTTTTATAAGAGTTTCAAGCATTACGTTACAAGTGAATGAGATAAAGTGGAAAATATAAGGCGGACTTATTAGTACCGTCAGGTTGTGCGAGCACTTTATTGTAGCAACAATGCGTTACCTCTCACTAGTTTTTCTGTCCACTTTTTCTCACACAGAAATCGGTAAATACATTTGCTTGTGCAACAATTAGTACAAACAGGAAAGGTTTGCCAGGTAATTTACCTAAAGAAAAATGTCTAAATCAAATCACAGTCATCTTTAGCCCAACAGTATTTCAATGGAAGGAAAATAAAGTAGTGTATTTTGTGTCAAACTTCCATGGCACTGAACAGAGCGTAGAGACAAGAAAACAGGAAGATGGAACTAGTATGACTATACCATGTCCATTTATTGTATGTGATTACAATAGAAACATGGGTGGTGTGGATCATGTAGACAGATTACGTTCAACTTATGGTCTTTACAAGCGATCAAGGAAATGGTGGCACCGTCTCTTCTGGGGAGCAATAGAAATTCCTTTTGTCAATGCTTACGTCATTTTCAACGATTTACATGGGGCACTGCCAGTGCTGGATTTCAGGCGTGCTGTGGCACTAGGGCTAATGAATGAACAGCAAGTGCCAAATCTCAAAAAGAGAAACTATGGTAAAGATGAAATAACTCTCCCAAAGAGAAGGAAGGATAACTTTTCTGTTCCGAAGGATGTACGTCTTGGCAACCGAGGAAACCATTTTGTAGTGTTCAGTTGAAAAAGACGACGATGCGAAATGTGTGCGAAAAATAAAATTCAGTCGAGACCACATTCACAATGTAGTACATGTAAAGTGTATTTGTGCTGCAATGAGAAAAAGAACTGTTTCCTACAATTTCATGAGGTACCACTAAATATGTGATATGTATATACTGTCCACAATGTATAGCTAAGTTACTATGTACTGTGAAGTTGCTCTAGAATAAATTTATTCAAAACTTAAAGAAAAATTCAGAAATATCATATTTCTGTTAATTAATTTTCTAGTGTAAAAATATTTACTATTTATGTGGAATAAAGTACAAGTTATAAAAATTGGAGCATGTTGTGATTCTGTCCATGGAGTCTGATGGTACTTCTGAGTACCAGGAGAGAAAAAAGTTGTGAAAAATAAAATAAAATTTTACAATAAATCCTACCGTCATTTGAGGCCACAATAGCATAAATTCTGCAAAGAAATTGTTAAAAAGGAAATTTTTTCTTATGTCAGGAAACAAAGGGTTAAGCAGGAGCTCATAGTATCGCTGACTTGGACAAAACGAAGAAGAAATGCAAGTTACTGATCATCGAAAATCAAATGTCTACTTTCGTTTTCTTATAACAAACTTATCACTCACTTTTTCGCAGTTCGTTACGAGAAAGAACTTGTGTTGATGCTACAAGTACTTAATTTTATTTGTCGTCTCTAAGTGAAGAATTTTGCACTTAGCACAAGATAAGTGTCTGGTAAACATAGTTGTTAAGGATATCCAAATGAATGCTTCGAAAAATATGCTAATAATTGTCATAAATTTGCTAATAATTGTCATAAGTATATTTTGTATAGTGTAAGAGACAGCACGATTCTAAGCGGCAGAAACAGCACGGAGAACGTGTCGGACCTGAGAGGTAGAACAGCTGCATTGCTGTGGTGGATATTGGGTGTAAATTCTGGTGAGGCCAGGAAACATATTGGAAAATCCCCTTTCCTCCCCTTTTAATGTGTGCAGTCCTAAAGCATCAACTGCACACCGTCCAGCGCAGCGCTGCGAAACGGCATCAAGAAGGCACTTACCGGCGCTCCAATGGAAAGACTGGGCAGCGCCACACCTCCAGGAAGACAGAGTTCAGCGCCCCCTGTCAACGGTTGATTTAACCATCGCTGGTCGCCCCAGTTGGGTCGCAGACTTCGAGGTAATCAGTCCAGAATAACAAAAAGATGTTACTTAGCCTGCATTCTGCGAGTACTAATAGACTGTCAATGTAATTGCTTGTAGGAGGCACAGGAATCAAGTTATGGTTTTCTTCTTTGTAGAAATAAAGTGTTATATTAATCAGCATGTGATATGTACAGATCATTTTGGATTCCTGCTACCGGCCATCGCAATTTCTCTCCTTCCTTGTTTGTGTTGGTGCTGACTCCCACAGTAGCTGACACACATAATACACACATCAAAAAAAGTTTTGCATCACTTCGGTTCCGAGAGCTCCGAAACCTGTAGAGAAAATTGGAATAGAGATCAACATAAACATCATTTCCGCCCTTTTTGTTGCTCATTGCATGTTGTACCACCATACAGCGAGACCTTCAGAGGTGGTGGGCCAGATTGCTGTACACACCGGTACCTCTAATACCCAGTAGCACGTCCTCTTGCATTAATGCATTCCTGTATTCGTCGTAGCACACTATCTATAAGTTCATCAAGGCACTGTTGGTCCAGATTGTCCCACTCCTCAACGGCGATTCGGCACTCCCTCAGAGTGGTTGGTGGGTCACGTCGTCCATAAACAGCCCTTTCCAATCTATCCCAGGCATGTTCGATAGGGTTCATGGCTGGAGAACATGCAGGCCACTCTAGTCGAGTGATGTCGTTATCCTGAAGGAAGTAATTCACAAGATGTGCACGATGGGGGCGCGAATTGCTGTCCATGAAGACGAATGCCTCGCCAATATGCAGCCGATATGGTTACACTAGCGGTCGGAGGATGGCATTCATGTATCGTACAGCCGTTATGGCGCCTTCCATGACCACCAGCGGCTTACATCGGCCCCACATAATGCCACCCCAAAACAGCAGACAACCTCCACCTTGCTGCACTCGCTGGACAGTGTGTCTAAGGCGTTCAGCCTGACCCGGTTTCCTCCAAACACATCTCCGACGATTGTCTGGTTGAAGGCATATGCGACATTCATCGGTGAAGAGAACGTGATGCCAATCGTGAGCAGTCCATTTGGCATGTTGTCGGGCCCATCTGTACCGCTTTGCATGGTGTCGCGGTTACAAAGATGGACCTCGCCATGGGCGTCGGGAATGAAGTTGCACATCATGCAGCCTGTTGCGCACAGTTTGAGTCGTAACACGACGTCCTGTGGCTTCACGAAAAGTATTATTCAACACGGTGGCGTTGCTGTCAGCGTTTCTCCGAGCCATAATCCGTAGGTAACGGTCATCCATTGCAGTAGTAGCCCTTGGGCGGCCTGAGCGAGGTATGTCATCGACAGTTCCTGTCTCCCTGTATCTCCTCCACGTCCGAACAACATCGCTTTGGTTCACTCCGAGACGCCTGGACTCTTCTCCTGGTGAGAGCCCTTCCTGGCACTAAGTAACAATGCGGACGCGATCGAACAGCGGTATTGACCGTCAAGGTATGGTTGAACTACAGACGACACGAGACGTGTACCTCCTTCCTGCTGAAATGACTAGAACTGATCGGCTGTCGGTCCCCCTCCTTCTAATAGGAGCTGCTCATGCATGGTTGTTTACATCCTTGGGCGGGTTTAGTGACATCTCTGAACAGTCAAAGGGACTGTGTTTGTGATACGATATCCACAGTCAACGTCTTTCTTCAGAAGTTCTGGGAACCGTGGTGATGCAAAACTTGTTTTGATGTGTGTATATGCATAGCTAGCGTTCCATCACTATTACTACTACTTCTACTAGTAATAACTACACTCACTTTTATTTACAAACGAACTGGTAGAGTGTGCGTTATACGGTTTTAAAACAAGTTAACTCGACGATCCTTCTTCTTCCCGAATTATTTACCCTACGAAACATGGCCGACCGCAGTGGCCGAGCGGTTCTAGGCGCTACAGTCTGGAACCTCGAATCCTGCCTCGGGCATGGATGTGTGTGATGCCCTTAGGTTAGTTAGGTTTAAGTAGTTCTAAGTTCTAGGGGACTGATGACCTCAGAAGTTAAGTCCCATAGTACTCAGAGCCATTTGAACCTACGAAACAAAATGACATCGTTATACCATGCGTTTTGGTTTTGCTGTACTGTTCCTGAAATACGTTTTGGACAAGAGAAACTCCCTTCAACTGAAGCATTTGTTGCAGGAATGGCAGCAATTAGAAAAAAATAATTTGAAAACTTCTGGAACAATTTAGTACGTTTCATTCTCAATCATTCTTTTAATAATATCTCCCAAGCTGACAGAATGAAATGGTTTTTTATACTGGGAAGAAAATAATACACTTTACAGTTCTACAAGCAACTGCGAGCGACTGAAGGACGCACTATACGTTTGTAATAAGAAATCAACACCGTCTACGAGTAAATGTTGACCCTGACTAGCGAACTGAGTAGTATCGCCTAATTTAAGGAAGAGCAGTTCATCACAATGTCAAAATCTCGTTTCCAGTTCTGTTACAATATTATACCATACCTCGAAATACACCTGTTTGTATTCTGACATCAACAGATCCGTCGTTTCAGCTGTATTCGGGGAAGTTTCAGCTTGCGATTTAGTCCAGCGTTTCGTCGAATTAAAAAAAAAAAAAAAAAAAAAAAAAAAACATCTGTTTGTCTTCATCTCTTAAGTTGTTCATGGAAGTTATGCATTATGAGACAGCACTGTGGCAAAATTGTGCATCATTGGTTTTTTATGAAGAATTTTGAAAAGCAGTCCAGTATTTAAAAATATGCTTTGAAAAACAGAGAGAAGAAAAACAAAAGTTGAAGTTTAGGAGACTGTTTTTGAAATCACAGGCTTCTCTCGTAGTCGTTGTACTGGAGCCTGGACTGCAAATGATTCCATTCAAAACAATTAAGTCTGGACGGTTTTCGTGAAAGACAGATATTATTTTGACGTAACAGTTCCATCTTGTTTCTCTGTTCGACGGAATGCTTTACCAACAAGACTGTCGAGAATAGCTGTGCGTCTGGGAAGACCGGCGAAAGGAAGCAGGAATACCCTGAACCGTGGAGAAAAAAATCCTTACTTGTTTTACACAAGAAGAGCTCTGCTGCAAAACTAAATCCAAACGATAAGCAAAACAGTGAGAAAACGACCTTGGGGGCAATTTCATTGACCTTAGCTTGCAGGCCATTTAATTGCCCTGTTAGAACCAGTTTGTTCTTCATGTTATAATTCCGAAACACGCAACTCAGCCCAGTGAATAAAGGTGCAGCCATAACAGTTTCGCTAACACCATGAAAACCATCAACATGTTCTCGAAGGTCGCTGTTTGAGTCCACTAATCTCACAACAATAGTGCATTGTGACTTGTCTGAAATGTCTGTTGCTTCGTCCACAATGCAAGCACAAAACTAGGTTTTATCCAACCTTTAATGTATACATTCACAAATCTCCTGGTTTATACACTGAATCAGTTTATTCAGTGTAGTTTTTGAAAATTCTTGGAAGTAGCCAATTTTCTTCCCGTGGGGTTTCGAATCTTGGTTTCTGTTTAAGAACAAGTTTAAAAATGGTACTGAAATTTCTGAGTTCAGGAAATCTTCTGACTCATCGTGACCACTGAAAGCTAGGTCCTGCTTACGTAAGACTTGTGACATCAATTAGAACCTTTATGATTTCTCTGTTAGCTTTCAATTCTTTGCCGTGCCTTATTTTCATCAGCTTGTGATGTTCTTTAAGTAACTCTGAAATACGTAACACTTATTTGGATAGTTATTCATACGAAATAAAACTATTAGATGATATTTAGAAGGTGTGCTAAATCTCCAGACAGATTCTTCAGATCGTCAAAACCCTCAGCAGACCATACAGTTTTTCTTGTGCTTAAGAGCGACATGGTCAGCAGACTATTGTTCTTTTTGTAGGGCTAGCACACAGCTACTTGTACAGCTGATAACATGAACTTGGGAATTCACGTGTTCTGAACATTTTTTACTAGAAGGTGTAGCCCTGGTACTGGACGTCCTTTTTTTTTCAAAATTTCAGGTCATTCAGTTTCATACCTCGTTGAAAACGACAGCTCCTGCAAGGAAGTGATGATGTCCTCACACTTAAGTGTTACATCACCATTTGTAGAAGGATGGGCTTCATCCATACTCACTGCGTGTGGGACAATTACTGCACATGAGACATAATGTAAGAGAAACCTAGAGAGGCAGCACCACAGCTACTGGCTTCCCATACCGCGGAAGTGTATGGCAACACAGCAACGACAGCCTGTTCCCCCTCTTCTGTTACTAGTAGTGACGTCATGGTTACCATGACAACCGAACGTTTACAGGCCGCCTGGCATGTACCTGGCCTGCTCACCATATGCTTTGCGCCTCCGTCTGCCTTAGTTTATGGTTAAGTTTTCGTATTTTGACTTGCTCTTTAATGCTTGCGGTTTAGACAAAACCGTACAACCTAACATTTTTCGAGCTCACTGACAGAGGTACATAAAAGTATATTGTAAAATTAATTATTGCTACTACTACTATGAGTTCTACCACAGAAAATTGAGGAGGCCCGGCCTCCCTTGCCTCCTCAAATCAGCTGCCATTGTTACTTGGTCCAGTATAGTAGTAGAATCCTCCAATTATCAGCCAAGAAAGTTGGTGAAAATGTCGTGCTCTGAACTACAGAGAAACAGCATGTCCAGAGAGTTCTTATACACATCAGATGAGTAATGTAGTCGATAAACAAAAGGACAACTACTATTACAGTTGAACTATTTCCGAGAAGACGTATCATTAAACAGAGTTAGAGGCCACATACAGTGGTTTTGATAAGAGGGGACAAACTGCAGAAAACGGTCTGTGAGAGGATGAGCGACAAAATTGGTCATCTGGACATATGGCCAGAAAAGCGTTCCAAGGGAGGTACACCCACTGGAAGGTGGAGATCAAAGATACTTGGCAGTGCAAGTTTCAATGATTGTAAGCATACATGAGAACACACCATGCAAGTGGGAACACGCATAGGCATCTCGATAACATCTATCACATCCAATGGAACAGAAAAGGTGTTACAGCTGCATGGCCCACCTTTTTGCCGCACATCAGTGGTTTAGATTATCAACTGCCAAGACACCTGAGAGAAACCGTGTGCACTGAGCTAGTCCCGCCCATGCAGAAATTGGAACAACGCACTCACGCTGCCTGTGAGACCATTCGGTTGTGGGATGGCAGCACAAAATGGTTCAAATGGCTCTAAGCACTATGGAACTTAACATCTGAGGTCATCAGTCCCCTAGACTTGGAACTACTTAAACCTAACTAACCTAAGGACATCACACACATCCATACCCGAGGCAGGGTTCGAACCTGCGACCGTAACAGCAGCGCAGCTCCGGACTGAAGCGTCTAGAACCGCTCGGCCACAGAGTCCGACTGGGATGGCACATTTGAACATGTACGTCAGTCGCTGCTGCTTCATGTTTGCACATATTAAGAGGCTAGTGTGGACCATTTTGAACACCTTTTCTAAAGGTGGTCTCGCACATCATGTCATGCACTGCATTGTACTATACAGGCATGATGTATTAATAAATACCCTGTAGTGCAGACATCACGCGTTTCCTGTCATATGTCCATCTGACCTTTTTTGCTCCTTATACTCCTAGAGATAGTTTCCTTTAGTTTGTCTTCGAATGTAAAATTGCCCTGTTGTCAGGCATAAAACATCGATTGACTCGGTATGATTTCCCACAACGAACTACAAGTGTTCAGAAAAACAGACGTCAGTCCCCATCTAGATTTAAATACAAATTCCTCTGTTTCTTGGTAGAACGTATCTTACCTATTACTGTGCCTGTACAATTAATCTGCCTGCCAACTGCTGTAGGGGGACCAGTATAAGAAGAGTCCATTCCGTGAAGACGCGGAAGCATTGTGCTTGATCCCCCTTACAGGCACGGAACATGCAGTGAATTGTCATTTTTAAAATCAAGTTTTGAGGGAACTGTATGGATATGTTAAATTTCCATTATCTGGGTGGCTCTAACGACCAACTACCTCCCAGCAAGTATCCTTTCACTAATTGCGACCTCTTTCATACGAAGGAAACTGCCTAATGATCATCGCCCCCTTGAATAAAAAATTATAAACTTAGAAAAGTTGTATTAAAATTAATATCATACAAAAATACTTCCCCATTACCCCCCCCCCAAAAAAAAATTTCTCTTGAAACACAAGAAATCGTCAAGCACATTTTCAATACATTACGTAATAAATTAGATGCTAAAGAAAGTGTCACTCTTGAATATAGTTGCGTGCCCTTGAATTTGAGCCATATAATTATAATGAAATCTCCATCCCTTTGGGTGTCAACCTACATTTCTTCCCCCTAAGCACGATTAATGAAATTTTGTGGCTAAAGTGGGACAGCCTATATGTTTTATTGATGTAGTATATTTCTGTGGAAAATGGGTCTACTTTTTTGCAAAGCTGTAATTGCGGCCTTACTTTACTCCAATTACTGATATTACTGCTACAAACTACTGATTTTGTTCCTTAGGAAAAATAATTAATAAAAAAGTAAATAAAATTTGAAGTCTGAAGTGACAGCAGTACTCCACAGTTCTAAATTTGGATAGCGCATCACTATCATTTCTGGACGATTTTCACTTCGGAAAATTTGTAACTGTATCAAATTTTTTTCTTAACAGTTATTCCTCAGCACGCTATACCTTTTAACACCATTATAAACTTTTCAGACTGTTTCTGACCGCCCTGTATTAGCAATCAGATAATTTAACGTTTCAAGGAAAAATGAATTTCCGATAATGAATTCTGAAATAGCCCGATGGGCAGTACTGTAACAGACTAACGACCTCCTGTCATTTCACAACTGTTATTTGCATACTGAATACTTTTAATTTAGTGTGCGAGAGCAGAAAGAAGATGACAGTTCATGTGATCCCATGAATACAAAGTTATAGATGTTTCATGATAATCGGTTTTTCCACCACTGCTTAGTAGAACAATTTTATATTTATCAATATAAAAAAGGACTGTGGATTTTTGTCCTATAAACTGGTATTTTATAATTCCATAATTTGTGTTTTTTCATCGATAAATATAAATATAGGTTTCGTTACCATAGAGTACACATTGCACTTAGTCTCACTAATTACAGAAAAAGAAACAAAATGCAGCCAAACACTTATTATATTATGAAGTTTCACTGATTATTGTCCTAAACAGAAATTTAAAAGTACATGGTCCTGCTTATGCTATAGTAAAATAGCTCTTGCAGCCTTAGTTTATATTACACATTTGGGTAGGTAACATGAAATTTTATGACCTTCAATATGTAGTCAGCGCCGACTCACTCATCAGTGTGTGGGCGATGAGTTCGCAGTGAGATCTGTGGTTTAGGTGCGTCCGTTTCACGAGCGAGCTCCTACCGAGCACTACCTGGCAGCTCACATGTAACGAAGCAAGCTGGGATCTTTTTACTTACTCTCTTGTTTTGCCATCTGCCTCCTTAAATTCATTTCAGTTTCCTTTTTGCCTAATTATCTTTAATATACATGAGTATAATCTGCATTTCCATAAAAGAGAAAGGTTGGCCCTCGGTCCTAAGAAATATAGCACCAGATCTAATTTTGTACGTACTTTTGTGTCTGTAATTAATTTACTAATTTATTTGGACTATTCCTAGGTAATATCTTCTCAATATAGGGTGAAATCAGTAATTTTTTCGGACTTAGATTCTATTGTTGACTTATATACAAATACAAATTATGTAATAATTATTAACATTAGGAAGAAGAACTATCAGGTTTCTTGAAGTATTTATTTGGCTACATTCGAAAACATATTAGCAAAGCCAGCCCCTAATTGATTCCAAAATAATTACCAGGTTTGTCAAAAGTATTGTGTGCGCAACTATATCTGTTAATTTCATTATTTAAACAAATAATTTGGCCTAACCTTTGTGGTAGAAGAAACTGTTAAGAGGAAGGAATTTTTCGAGGTATTCAGTTAATTGGATGAGTTATGTTTTCATTGTAATTTCTGTAAATTGAACATCGAACAATGTATAGTTTCAGTACCTATTATTGTGAGGATATATAAAGGCCCGATTTTTGGTCCTGAGACAGTCAGTCCATGGCCGATTTTCAGACCAGAAGTCTGTAATCAGTTAGAGTAACAACAATGGATTAAACAGTGGAATTAGTGCAACGCAAATAGGCCATGGGTTAAAACAATGACAGTGCCTGTTCAGTTTATTTGAGAAATAGTGTCACATGTACCTTATTATTCTGCAAAAACTGAGAACTGTGTGGTTAGGTATTTACTGCTCATAGATGTTCAACAGCAAACTATTGTGACAGTACGCTGAAGTTTGCCTGTAACTTATTAATGACGCTGAACACTTACCAATAGTGAACTGGCCATATAACTGTGTGATATTGAAGGGATGTGAACAGTGAAAGTGAAGAACTGTAAAACGCAACTGTGCAACTGTCGGTTACATCTTTTACAGTAGTCACTGTTGAACTTCCACCACCCATTTTTCAGCCAGTACGTCGACAACGAGAGCTATCAACGAAGAAGTAAAGCAGGAAAACGTCACACACACAATGTCAGTACAGGCAGGTTATGGTCCGCCAGCTGCCTGCCGGTGTCTACAAACAGTGGAACGGGTCATAGCTACGGTTGGCAGTCAGACTGTGGATGGACATGGAGCCCAAACCGACTCTACCCTACCCGACCAAACCCAACCCAACTCTAACAGGAGATGGCCACCGACAGGTGTCCTGTCAGTGCTACCGCCGCCTCCTGGCCGGAAGAGACTCCATATTTTTGAGCAAGATCCTATACCACACTCATGCACTGTCACTGTTACTGGAGAAGCTTTCAAGGTGAGAGATTTGCATGAAATGACGGCTTTTATATTGTGTGACAAATATTGGTTTATATTTATCGAGGAAAAATGCTTCTGGGTAATCAAATTTAATGAAGACAGAAGTTTTTAAATGAAATCATTCCGATTTAAGCTTTTAAAACATTATTGAGGTTGAAATTACGACAGGTGGTCATTTTCAAGGATTCTGAAAGCAGTCAGTCATCAAATGTGATACACATAATTATGAAACTGACAAACGTTCAAAGTTATCTGCTGTTCCATATGCCATACACGTTAGAAAGCTGGTGAAATAATTATGTAAACACTTAAGTTTAAGTCTCGTGTAAATGGGTCACAAAATCGGCAAAGATGTAAAAGTATGAAGATATGAGCCAGTGATCTTTATAGTAGTGGATGTCTGATCTCAGAGTACGAAATTTCGGCATGCTTGCAAATTCCTGTAATCTACATAGTCGGCCACGTCGTAGTTAGGCAAACAAATTTCTACCGGTTTGTAAGTGATAAATAATTCTTTACTTATTTCTGGCTTTGAACTTCATACAAATATGCGATGTAATAGGCTAATGTGGGAGCACAATCGAAAAGGATTTTCATTTTACGTTCTCGTGACATTTCATGGCAGCCATGTTGTAGTTAGGTATGAACCGAAATACGAGCCTTTCTGAGCAGCACGTTCATACAGCTGGAGTTCGGCTTCCACATCTACATATATACTTCGCAAGCCATCGTACGGTGCATGGCAGAGAGTACCCTGTACCACTATTAGTAATTTCCTTTCCTGTTCCACTCGCAAACAGAGCGAGGGAAGAACGACTGTCTATATTCCTCAGTATGAGCCCTAATTTCTCGTATCTTATGTTCGTGGCCCTTACGCGCAGTGTATGTTGGCGGCAGTAGAATCGTTCGGCAGTCAGATTCAGATGCCGGTTCTCTAAATTTCCTCAATAGTATTTCTGGAAAAGAACGTCGCCATCCCCATTTGAGTTCCTGAAGCGTCCCCATAACACTTCCGTGTTGTTCGAACCTACCAGTACAAAATCTAGCAGCCCGCCCCTGAAATGCTTAGATGTCTTCCTTCAATCCGACCTGGTACAGTTCCCAAACGCTTGAGCAGTACTCAAGAATAGGTCGCTCCAGCGTCCTAATATGCGGTCTGTTTTACAAGTGAACCACTCTTTCCTAAAACTCTCCCAATAAACCGAAGTCGACCATTCGCCTTCCCTACCACAGTTCTCACATGCTCGTTCCATCTCATATCGCTTTGAAACGTTACGCCCAGATATTTAAACGACTTGACTGTGTCAAGCAGGACACTAGTAATACTGTATCCGAGCATTACAGGTTTGATCTTCCTACTATTCCGCATTAACTTACATTTTTTCACATTTAACGCTATCTGTCGTTCATCACACCAACTGGAAATTTTGTCTAAGTCGTCTTCTATCATCCTAAAGTCACTCAACTTCTATACCTTACCGTACAACATGGCATAATCAGCAGACAACCCCAGATTGCTGCCCACCCTGTCCACCAAATCATTCATGTGTATAGAGAACAACTGCGGTCCTACCACACTTCCCTGAGGCAATCGTGACGATACTCTTGTCTCTTATGAACACTCGCCGTCGAGGACAACATACTGGGTTCTATTATTTAAGAAGTCTTCGAGCCACTCACATATCTGTGAACTTATTCCATATGCTCGTACCTTCGTTAACAGTCTGCAATGGGGCACCGTGTTAAATGCTTTCCGGAAATCTAGAAATATGGAACCTGCCTGTTGCCCTTCATCCATAGTTCGCAGTATATCATGTGAGGAAACGGCAGGCTGAGTTTCGCACGATCGATGCTTTCTAAACCCATGCTGATTCGTGGACATAAGCTTCTCCGAATCCAGAAAATTTATTATGCTCGAACTGAGAATATGTTCAAGGATTCTGCAGCAAACAGAAGTTAGGACTATTGGTCTGTAATTTTGCGGATCCGTTCTTTTACCCTTCTTATATACTGGAATCACCGGCGCCGTTTTCCAGTCTCTTGGGATTTTGGGCTGGGCCAGAGATTCACGATAAATGCAAGCTACGTAAGGGACTAATGCCGTAGAGTAGTCTTTGTAAAATCGAGTTGGGATTGCATCCGGACCTGATGCTTTATTTACTTTCAGATCTTTCAGTTGTTTCTCTACGCCAGGGATGCTTATTACTGTGTCGTCCATACGGGAGTCTGTCCGATGGTCAAACGATGGTATGGTTGTACGATTCTCATGACCAGAATTTTCGTAGGTTCTCAGCCAGATCTTTTGCTAAGGTGTGGCGGTGGTAGTTGTGTGCTTCACGCGTAGATCTTTTCACAGACGCAGATGTTCAGGTGTGTGTGAATTCCTAAGAGACCAAACTGCTGAGGTCATCGGTCCCTAGACTTAAACAGTACTTAAACTAACTTAACCTAAATTATGCTAAGAACAACACACACACCCATGCCCGAAGGAGGACTCGAACTTCCGGCGGGTGGGGCCGCGCAATCCGTGACATAGCGCCTCAAACCGCGCGGCTTGCAGACGCACGAACCTCTAGTAACCTTCGCTTGTCGTCATTTATGCGTTTCCATTTGAACCGAGAGTGCAAGAGCCTTTGCTTCCTCAGCATCCTCCGAATTTCGTTATTAAACCATGGTGGGTCTTTTCCACCATTTATCCATTTACTAGGCACATAACTCTCCATACCACGATTTATAACCTGCTTAAACTTTGCCCATAATTCTTCTGCACCCATCTTACTGGAACCAAGTGATGCCAGTACACTAAGTGAGATATTAATAACTGCTTATCTGCTCTGTCTAGCAGAAACACTCTCCTAGCCTTCTTGACTGATTTATTAACTTTTGTAAACGTAGTTGCTATAATGACATCATGATGGCTAATCCCCATTTCTATACTGACATTGTCGATAAGGTGTGGCCTATTTGTAGCTACAAGTTCTAAGATATTTCTACTGCATGTGGGCTGCTTAGCTACCTGCTCCACACAGTTTTCAGAAAATGTGTTCGAAAGTATTGCGCATGACTGTGTCTGTACCCCCCACAATGAATCCATAGATATCTCAGTCTATATTCCGTAGGTTGAAGAAGCCTTCAACTAGTATTGCCTGATCTAGGTATTTACGTGCTATTGACCCTAGACTTTCTTTGAATGAATATAAACTGTCACAGCAGAATCGGATGACTCGTAAAAAACTTCCAACAATTAATTTGGTTTCGCCTACACCTGTTATACGCGACCAGAAAACTTCAATGTCACACTCAACTTCGACCTTACTAGAGGCAATATTTTTGTCAGCTGCAACGAACACTCTCCTCCTATGGTCTCTAATCTATCTTTCCAATAAACGTTCCAAGACTCGCTAAATATTTCAGAGCTTTTCACTTCGGGTTTCAGTCACCTCTCGGTCCCAAGAATAATTTGAACGCGAGAACTTACCTGGAGGGCAGTAAATTCGGGAACTTTATTACGAATATTTCGACAGTTTATTGATAATATTATGACAGTCTAATTGCCTTTATTCTGAACGTCGTTTGACTTCCCTGGCGAGTGTTCATCAGAGCATCTCAAACTACTGCCTAGCCTAAAAAACCCTCATGTGCACTTCACAAGTACTCTGCTACCCGAGTAGCTGCTTCCTCTGTGTAGTGTACCCCTGACTTATCAAGGGGAATCCTACAAATCCCCACACGATAACGCACTAGAAACCAGCAGCCAAGATCGTCGACGAAGCCTTTGGTTGAGACCCTCCACTCGGCTGCAAACGCCGGCCGGAGTGGCCGAGCGGTTCTAGGCGCTTCAGTCTGGAACCGCGCGACCACTACGGTCGCAGGTTCGAATCCTGCCTCGGGCATGGATGTGTGTGATGTCCTTAGGTTAGTTAGGTTTAAGTAGTTCTAAGTTCTAGGGGACTGATGACTCAGATGTTAAGTCCCATAGTGCTCGGAGACACTCGAAAAAAAAAAAAAAAAAAACAATTGGCTACAAACGAAAGAACGCTGATCAACTCTGGGAACAATGCTGCAAATTGCGAGCTCTACTTGCACCCTTCACGCGAGGCCAGCAGACTTAACCACCTCCGCTAGCCGCCTGTACGAACTGAGGATCGCCTGAGGACCCATGTGTCGTTGGTGCCGACGTGAGCCACAACTTGCAGACGACTGCATACTGCGAAGTCGATAGCCACAGGCAAAGCCACCTCCTCATCTCGGATGAGGCCCCCCGGCAGACGTACCGAGCGCACATTGTCTTTCTTTCCAGCCATGAACGCTATTTGCCTAATGGGCTCCATTACGCGCCTAACATTGAAGCTGCCAGTAACTAGTAAGCCCTTTCCCCCGCGTGCCTGCTCTGACCCTGCTGAAGGAGCGGCCACCTGTCTATTAACAGTGTGAATGGACGAGACCAGTTGTAGAATTTTGGAACACGTATTGTGTTCGAGTATAATGACTTTTCTGGAGACTAGAAATCTACTCTGTAGGAATCAGCATGGGTTTCGAAAAAGACGGTCATGTGAAACCCAGCTCGCGCTATTCGTCCACGAGACTCAGAGGGCCATAGACACGGGTTCCCAGGTAGATGCCGTGTTTCTTGACTTCCGCAAGGCGTTCGATACAGTTCCCCACAGTCGTTTAATGAACAAAGTAAGAGCATATGGACTATCAGACCAATTGTGTGATTGGATTGAGCAGTTCCTAGATAACAGGACGCAGCATGTCATTCTCAATGGAGAGAAGTCTTCCGAAGTAAGAGTGATTTCAGGTGTGCCGCAGGGGAGTGTCATAGGACCGTTGCTATTCACAATATACATAAATGACCTGGTGGATGACATCGGAAGTTCACTGAGGCTTTTTGCAGATTATGCTGTGGTGTATCGAGAGGTTGTAACAATGGAAAATTGTACTGAAATGCAGGAGGATCTGCAGCGAATTGGCGCATGGTGCAGGGAATGGCAATTGAATCTCAATGTAGACAAGTGTAATGTGCTGCGAATACACAGAAAGATAGAACCTTTATCATTTAGCTACAAAATAGCAGGTCAGCAACTGGAAGCAGTTAATACCATAAATTATCTGGGAGTACGCATTAGGAGTGATTTAAAATGGAATGATCATATAATGCTGATCGTCGGTAAAGCAGATACCAGACTGAGATTCATTGGAAGAATCCTAAGGAAATGCAATCCGGAAACAAAGGAAGTAGGTTACAGTACGCTTGTTCGCCCACTGCTTGAATACTGCTCAGCAGTGTGGGATCCGTACCACATAGGGTTGATAGAAGATATAGAGAAGATCCAACGGAGAGCAGCGCGCTTCGTTACAGGATCATTTAGTAATCGCGAAAGCGTTACGGAGATGATAGATAAACTCCAGTGTAAGACTCTGCAAGAGAGACGCTCAGTAGCTCGGTACGGGCTTTTGTCAAAGTTTCGAGAACATACCTTCACCGAAGAGTCAAGCAGTATATTGCTCCCTCCTACGTATATCTCGCGAAGAGACCATGAGGATAAAATCAGAGAGATTAGAGCCCACACAGAGGCATACCGACAATCCTTCTTTCCACGAACAATACGAGACTGGAATAGGAGGGAGAACCGATAGTGGTACTCAAGGTACCCTCCGCCACACACCGTCAGGTGGCTTGCGGAGTATGGATGTAGATGTAGATGTAGATGTAGGCCAGTCTCCACATTGGCCCTCCGCCTCGAGCGAGGCGAACGCCTTACTACCCACCACTGATCCTGCTGTGAGGACGGATCCACCGCGTCGGGTGCATTAGGAGGTGCCTCGGAAGCTGAGCCCGTGGGAAAAACACGCGACACCTGAGGTGTCCAATGTGACGCGCCACATTCTCAGCCACCGCTACACCCCGAGGCAGCAGCCTGAAGGTGACTGATCGTAGCCAAAAGCGCTTTCAGCTGTTCGTGAACTGCGGCCAGCTTCTCCTGCATCCGCACACAACATACACACAACTTAGTAGTCATCCTAGCAAGGCTAACTGAAGAACACACCGTTGGGTGGCTTGCGGAGTATAAATGTAGATGTAGATTTTCAAATACAACTTATTGGATGTATCACAATTACTGCACTAATTGCCTCCTAGTCAGTCTAGCAAGACTAACTGAAGACGTAAACTATAAAATATAGTTAGAGTTGCGCCAATCGAAGCTGATGCGTTAATGAGCTATGTTGCTGGCAGTTCAGTAAGCAAATACTGCGCTACAGACTGAATGAATTTATACTTAACAAAAACACGAGTTAAACCTCTTAAATAGAAAAAACACGCACGAAATGCAGACACAGATAGTACAGAGCTCACTAATGTGAGCTACAGAGAGTAAAGACTCTAATCTATGGAGTCGGTATCGTATGCTTTGTTAACCGTGCGTGCAGAATGGAGGAAAGTGACATAAATATGTGTTAAATAAAAGCAGAATCCACAAATGATACTGAGAATATAGATTAAAAGTATGTAAAGAGATGAAGTGACTATCACGTCACAATAAAACAATATCCACATAATACAAGTAGATTTGTAATGCTATTACTACACCTGCCAGAAAATATTCAAACTTAGTTGTTTACATCATTTTTTTCACCAGATTTCTAACGTGTATAGTATATGGAACATCATATAAATTCACACCACCACATATAATTGCTTTTCCATAGCATGCCACAGCTTTATACTATTATATTACAACATCTGAAGTAAGTAGCTTTGAAAATTTCACTTTCAACGTTTGTCAGTATCATAATTACATATATTATATTTGACGACTGACTGCTTTCAGAATGCTTGAAAATGAGCATTTGTCGGAATTTCAATCGCAGTAAATAACAGCCTAAAGCGGAATGATTTCATTTAAAAATTTCACGAAGTATGTGGACCCAGTCATAGTCAAACTTCTGAACACAGAAGCGATGGAGAGTTTTTAAAAACATGTTTGCCACTTAGAGAATTTCCCGTTAAATTTTGGGAATAGCAAAAGCTTAAAAGTGAGTCATCCGACTACATTTTAGATAAGATAAAGGAATTCAGAGGGTGCATTTCAAAGGAAGAGGAGCTGACTGTGACAATGAGGAAGGGTTATTTCTGTTTACTAAACGAAGAGTATGTATGCTACAATTACGCGTTACATACAGAATAGACATCACAAGAGGCAAACATTTTGTGATACAAATTGGAACACTATTACGTGTGTTTAATTCTCATAACCACATCATTCTTGGAGTAACAGTATCTTGCCGTAGTGCCAATGTATCCAGCGAACAATTTAAACATGGTAGGCAAACTGTTTATTTTCCATTGGTTTCCTGCTGCTTTTTCTGACTTATCTGCATTTACAAGCCCTTGGCATAATTTTCACATATTGTATGTGGGGCTGCTAAGTTTTCAGGTCTTGTTTACTTTCCCAAAATTATTAATAACGAGAGAACACGAAATACATATTTCTGGTAGGTCGGTCCTGCTGATATATTTGTGAAACCATGCTAGGCTATTCTGTGCCAGCCTCTGCATAACTACTCCAACTTACCTCCATTTCAACCTGCTTACTGTAGCCAAACATTGTCCCCCGTTTATAGTTTAACACTCTATACCCTCCTCAATTATCAAATTAAATATTTGCTCATTTCTCGCGATTTGGCCTACTAACCTATCCCTTCATTTAGTAAAGTTATGCCATACATTTATTCTCTCTCCAATACGATTTAGTAACTCTCAAGTAGTCACTCTATCAAATGATCTAATCATCAGCATTCTTCTGTGGCACCACGTTTCAAAAGCTTCTATTCTCTTCATCTCTGTATCACTTATCGTCCATGTATTACTTCCATATAAGGCTACACTCCACACAATACGTCAGGAAAGACTTCCTAACACTTTAACTGAAAGATTTGCGCACCAAGGGATCCGTACAAAATTATCTGTATAGAGCGTTCATCCATCCTGGGAATCGAGAATTTCGAAGATTTTTGTTTTTGCCTGTTATCGATATCGATACTGGCAAGGTACCAAATATGTGACATAAATGGCCGCATATTTTGACTTCCTTGATGTAGAAGCTTAAATTTTTTACATCGCCAAGGGAACATAGACCTTCGTGTGGGGCAAATTTAAACGCTGTACGTCTACGCATTCCTGAGAAAAAGGCTTTCTAAAAGTGGGACAGAGGTAGACGTGACGCATATTTACAGAAAAAAATACATGATTACAATTTCAGAAGAATGATGACAACCACAGGGGTCCTGCTATGAAAAAAAAGTGGCACTCCGGAAAATCACTCCTGGTTATTGGGCCAAATGGCGGGTGTCAGGCAGGTTGGTGTCCCACCGCTCTCTGGGGCGTCTCCAGACATATCTTTGCTTGTCATCGGGGCTTTGATCCAAGCGGGACTCATTGCTGAAGATTGGTTCAATTGACTCTAAGCGTAACCAAAAGGTCGTTGTAGCGAGAATGAATACCAAACATCCAAATCCATACAGAGTAGCGCAAAATATATTTATTTAAAAAGGAGATAAAAATTCTTGATACGTTTCTAAGACGGTCCCCATTCCCTCCACGCTAGCTATGTGAATATCGACCAACTATAGCTCAAATTGAAAGAAACGGTGTTGACAGCAATCGAGAGCTTTATACCAAACTAACTGATAAAAGACGTAACAGATCTCTCAACTCAGCGTGGACTTCAACGACAAATGCTTTTAATAATTATAAGTGGTGTATTGTGCAAGAAAACAAACTACTACCATGAGGAATTTGGCAAAACCTCGAACTGTGAACTGTTAATTTATGCTGTAATTTATTGATATTTAAGCCCCCTTACCCCTAAAAAATGAAGTGGAAAAGCAGTCTGGCCAAAAATGATAAAGAAATACACACACAATTACTTAATGTAAGCGCAATGGAAAAGAATTTCGCATAGCTCACTATTTAAACGTCAACCAATAAGAAATTATTCCTCAAGAACTGGTCCAAAAATTATATAGTGCGTTTGCTTTCAGCTTATAGTCAAAAGTAGTGTAAATGACGATCACTGAATTTAGATTTGAAGCAATAATTAAACAAATATTTTCTTGAACCACTAAGATCAGAATATAACATCAAATAAAATCTGTTGTTACAGCTGAAATTCGAAAGCCCACTTTATCAAGTATTCCACAAAATATTTCACTAAAATACCAGATCACTGTGTACTGTATTAAAAAATCAGAAATCGTCTGGGACATCAACAAACGCTCATCCGTTTCCATCTGAAACGCAAGTCCATGCAAGGAACTGAGTATTTATTACTAATGGTTTGCAGTGGTAGAATGCAGCTTAATAATCTGATCATGCCACACCTGAGCAGTTGCATAGTAGGACTAGCAGCAACAAGTGTGCACAATATGGCGGCATGACAGCTAAGTTACATAATATAATAAATGAAATGACATGGATAGAATACAATAGTTTAAAGAAAACGTTATGAATTTATGCGTATATTGTTCACAAGGTAATACCGATGACTCATAAAGCCCACATAGGTTCTCAAATTGGAAAATACAGTCGCAATCAATAACGAAATTATGTGCTCTCAGTATACGACTTCCAGCAAGGCAATAACTCATTTGCAACGCAGGAGAGAATGATAAGTTTAATCCTACAACACGATGGACTGGAAAGAAAGTGCTCAGTCATATAACTAGCAACCATTTAATGGAAACTGCGCAGACTACGATCTTTAGTTTCACTATGCTGAAGAATACCATCGCAAGACTTTACATGGAGTAATCACACTGTACTTGCGTTAATATTTAGAATGCACTACTAAATTAAGCTACACCTTCACCTAATTATCATTGGAAAGATCTCATCCACATTCTTCATCGTTTTAGAAACTAGAAACCAGCCAGCATCGAACCTGACAAGAAGCAGGATAGACCAGAAGACTTACGGAACAGAAAGCCAAGAACGTAATGGCAAAAACTCATTCGAACAGTGTTATTTCCTGGTTCCAAAACTGCGAAAGTCTTCCGCAGTCTGATGACCTAAATCAGCCTCCAAAGACACGAAATTCATCGTTGTAGACACAAGGAGATTGTTTAGACTAATCGAAGTTGATTACAATATAAACACGCAAAACACTGCAAAGATAAACTCGTACTTTATGAAAAGCGAAAATATTGTGAGCAAAACATAAAAAGAAAAACAGCAAATGAACAGGTAACTTTCGTTGTTTCCATAATGAAAATCTGTCTAGAAATCTGATAGAAAATCCAGAGACGTTCTAATCGTATGTAAAGAATATCAAGGAGGTAACCAGTGTTGCCAATTGGAGGGTAATTACCCCATTTTCGGGTACAGCCTTAGTCTGTGGGTATTTTAGAGGGTAATATGAAATGGCGAGTTATTTCCGGGAAATTTGAAAATTTTGACGCCAAACATTTTCGTTTACGTTCAAATTGTTCTTTAACTTTTTAAAATGTAAGTGCAGACGCTGTATGAGAATATCAGAATCGTGAGATTTGTTATGTTGTACAATGAGCCTAGGAATTCCCAGGTTTCTCTGATCTTGCCTCCTCTGTTTGTCTGAATTGATATGTGTCGTAACTCGTAAGCCTACTAATCAGCTTGTTGTTATTATGGTAACAGTATCTCTAGGTTTTACAGGACTACTAGATTAAATGTTCTGGTACGGGTTATATTTGTCGTCAGTAACTGTACAGTTATTAAACTACAGTGCTTTTATTTCACTAAAATGAATAAGTGGTTGCATAAAGCAAGTGTTGGTGCGAAATCTGTAGACAATCTGCATGCTCCTTTCTGTCTCAACTAATTTACTCGGAAGTCCTAATTTACAAAATGAACTTACTGAAAAGGACCGTAATGCTACCTCTACGTCAGCGTCGTGTTCTTCCAATGGGAAGTCAAAGAAATCCAAAATAAATACATTTCTGATTCCTGGTTAAGCTTGCCTGAGTGCACTGGTTGGTTACAGAAGAGCAACAAACAGAGGGACGGACATGATTTGGTGTGCTGCAAGGTATGTGATAGTGTTTTAACAGCGACTAAATATGACGTTTTGAGACACACAAAGTCTTCCAAACATATTAATCAAACGAAAACTGCTGCATCTACTTCTGATATATCTTTAGTGGCAAACAGCAATGCCGACGACGTAAATAGGGCAGAAATTAAATTAACAGCACTTGTCGCTGCCAAGAACTTACAATTCAGCACTTTGCATACATTGATTCCTCTTTGTAAGACTGTCTTTTCTGATTCAAAAACCGCTTTGAAGCATACTAAATCTTCAACTGTTACTAATAATGTATCAGGGAAGTAATTTTCAGCGTCGTTATATGATAAACTGAGACTTCCAGGTTCGTTTTTTCACTGATTATGGATGAAACTACTGATCTCATACTTACTAAACAATGTGGATTAACACTCATGTATTTTGATAGGGATTCAGGCCACATTAAAAGTAGTTTCTTTGATATATTTGAAGTTTCATCGGATACTGCTGATACCTTATAAAAGGCAATGATAAATTCTTTAAAATAAAAGAGCATTAATCTTGGTAAGCCCATTGGTTTTAGCTGGTACACAGCAAATGTTACGGTTGGAGAGCATCATTCAGTTTTTTCGAGCTTAAAAATGGACTTCCTAATGCAGCATGTATTAAATTCTCATGTCATATGATTCATCTTTCTGCTTCAAAAGAATGCTTACAACTTCCAAGAAGCATCGAGGATTTGCTGAGAAACTTAGGTTCTCATTTCAGTACAGGTTCTGGCGGGTGAGAAACATTCAAAGAATTTCAAGTGTTTTTTCGTACTGAAATACACAATATTGCACGTCCTGGAGCAATTCGGTGGTTGTCTATCATGTGTTGATAGGATACTGGAACAGTATAATGCACTTAATGCCTGTATGGATAACGCATTTACTTTCAGATATTTGGAATTCATGTCATATATTTTAGGCACACATACAGATTTCGATACCTTTTTTCAAAGTGAAGTTCCTCTCCTTCACGAACAGAAGTCAGAAGTGGAAAAATGTTGAAATGTCTGTGTTCTAATTTTATTAATTTTGATGTTATTAAGACAACTCCAATTTTCGTGTTAGATCATACAATTTCAAGGCACTTCGACGGATTAGATAAGATATACTTGGCTGCCGCTGCACAGGGAGCACTTGATGGACTCAAAGCCAACACTGAAGTACAACAACAGCACATAAGGTAGGAGACGAGGTACTGGCAGAAGTAAAGCTGTGAGTACCGGGCGTCAGTCGTGCTTCGGTAGCTCAGTTGGTAGAGCACTTGCCCGCGAAAGGCCAAGGTCCCGAGTTCGAGTCTCGGTCGGGCACACAGTTTTAATCTGCCAGAAAGTTTCAGCACATAAATTGTTTTTACTAAAGTTCCTTGAATTTCTACGTAGAGCTTGTATCACAGATTAAAAGACGATCTGACTCCTCAGATTCCAGTTTGGAAATAATTGCTGTAGTGTAACCTAACACAGTTTTAATCTGCCAGAAAGTTTCAGCACATAAATTGTTTTTACTAAAGTTCCTTGAATTTCTACGTAGAGCTTGTATCACAGATTAAAAGACGATCTGACTCCTCAGATTCCAGTTTGGAAATAATTGCTGTAGTGTAACCTAACATAACCCAACGTAAAAAGGTTTCCTGTTCTTCAAAAATTAATCAACTGTCAGCAGCCGTATTCTGAGTGGAAAAATCATGCTGTGCTGAATTGTGAGAAACTTTGATCAGATGTACCTCAACCTGCCACTATATATTGCAAGGAAGCTTTTTGTATGAAATCTGCAACCAAAATTTACAAGAAGTAAGATTCGTTCTCTGTCTCCTCATTCCCACTGCCTCAAGGGAACGAGTTTTTAGTACCCTTAAAAACTTGAAAACGGCAGTTAGAATCAGACTGAAAACAAACAATAGGAGCATTGTTGGCTGCAAAAGAGGGCGTAGAAGGCGAAGGATGATGTGTTTCTTTCGACCGACAAGAGAAATGATGAGAAACAGTGGATGATACCGCTCATCGCTAGAAACTTTGATTAGACATGTAAAATGTTTAAGTGTTAATTTTTCAGTAGTTTATGGTCATTTACTTGTATGTAAGCATTTCTGCAACAATTTTTTTAAAAGGAGGGTGTGGGCTAGCGGGTGGAATAATAACATGAAGCTTTGCCGTTTTTACAACAGCCTGAAAACTACTTTTGCGATCAGCCAGAAAGCGAAGGAGAACATATTGACGATTATTTCCCGTCTGTACGTCCACATTGTTATTCTGCTCACTGAAAAAAAAAAAAAGTTCCCACCAGCTATTTGCTCAGCGGGATGATCAAGAACTATGATTATAAATAAAACTTTTGAGTTCTAACAGATAAATATATTCAGTACAATTTCACACACACAAACGTAATAACATTCCTGAAAATAGTAACAATGTCCCTATCATAAACAGCACTATTGGCAGTTCAGAGGCGACCTCTGCGGTAAGTTCCAATTAAAATGGCCTATTGCCCTGACTTTTAATCATCAAGGTTAACTGCTCGCCACGCGATCTTGTCAACATTACGAGCAGCACACCAATAGTTACTTCCGTGGAATCTAAGCGATCCAGGACGGTGTACAGTCCTCGTGAGTTCACTTTCTACTTTTGCCAAACACATTCGGTAGGTGCCTAGCTCTGACGTCATCCGAGGCAGCCCATAAGCTGGTGTTTGACTGACTCGGTCAGATTGATAGCTCAGCGCGCAAGTGTCTCTTTTTGTGAAATTTAAACGTTCCAGGACGGTGTACAGTCCTCGCGAGATCACTCCCTACCTATACCGAAAACATGCATTTTGTACGAGGGCTATCCACAAAGTACATTACGGTTTGGAATTAAAAATAAATAAAGTATTGGAATTTTTTTAAATTATATACAGATGAAGGCCACACTTAAATACTACTTTTCTACATAGTTGCCATTTAAATTAAGGCACTTATCGTAGCGATGGCCGAGCTTGGAAATTCCTTCGTCGTAAAATTCGACCACCTACCCGGTAGAAATACGATTTTTGTGGATTTCCTGGAAAGAGGCTCTACAATAAACTCTCAAAGGTATTGCCAAACTCTGCACAACCTCAGAAGAGCAATACAAAACAAGCGCAGGGGAAAGTTGGGCTCAAAGATCTTGCTGATTCACGACAACGCCCGGGCCCACACGGCAAATACCACTCGTGAAGTTCTCGAATCTTCTAAGTAGGAGTTGTTTCCTCATCCGCCGTACAGTCCCGACCTGGCACCGAGCGACTTCCACTTATTCCCAGCAATGAAGAAGTGGTTGGCTATGCAGCGTTTTGATGACGACGCACAGCTTCAAGAAGAGGTAACCACGTGGTTGAAGGCGCAGGCGGCCGAATTTTACGACGAAGGAATTTCCAAGCTCGTCCATCTCTACGATAAGTGCCTTAATTTAAATGGCAACTATGTAGAAAAGTAGTATTGAAGTGTGGCTTTCAACTGTATATAATAAAAAAAATTCCAATACTTTATTTATTTTTAATTCCAAAACGTAATGTACTTTGTGGATAGCCCTCGTAGCTGCCTGGCTGTGACATCATCCAAGGCACAGCGTATGCCGGTGTTGACTGAAGCGGACGGAGTTAATAGTTCGATGCGAAGTGCCTCCTCACTGCCTCTCTGGCTGTATATATACAGTATATGCGTGCAGCGGACGGCCAAACGGAACCTCTGCTGTCAACCGCTCTAAGCAGAGTCAGGAGCAGCTAAATTGCCGCTTTCTTGGAGACGTATTATTGTATAGCTCTGTCGTGAAACAATTTACAATCTTCGTAATTTTTATATAAATGGAGTTAAGTTGACTTTAGTTATTAAAAAAGTTTCAGCTCGACTGCATTTAAACTTTGCCGGCCAAAATTTTTTTAGAATGGAACCGACAGTAGAACATGACCTCTGAACTACTTCTTTAAGAGTCCTTGTATTGCTTGTTATTTACACTAAAGTCTTGAAATTCGGTACAGACATATAATTTAATGTATGTAATCAAGTGCTGTAGTTAGAACTTTCTATCATTAATACAAACGATACCTAATCTATTACGAATAAGGATATTTTTGCCTCAAATTTAGATTTCAGTAAATACTTGAAACTATTAGAGGTAACTTAATGGAGTCACAGAGTTGATGTTTTTATATTGAAGATTCATTCGAAATTTCATCGTTCTGAGTCTAATATTTGGCGCTTTCAATTTTTCGTAAAAACACCGATTTTGAGCAAAATATTGGGTCAATGAAGTTGAGACCTGTAACAGTTGATTGTGGCATACATTTCCATATTCTGAACAAATTTTTAGCTTTCTAGCTGTATTATTTATCGCCACTTACTGTTTTCTTAAAACAATGTATTTAGCGAAACATGTTCATCTGATCTTTCTGCGATTTAAGAATTTTAACGTTAACATACTGAAGCATATATTGACATAATTTGGAAAAACGATTTCAATTTTTAAATTTCATTCTTAGCTTATGGCGCAATACTTTGAATGCTACTCACAGGCGCGTTATGATCGGGCGCTGATAACCACGCAGTTGAGCGCCCCACAAACCAAACATCATCTCACAGGCGCGTTATGATGACGTGGCGCTAGTGGCAGTGAACTCGGATAAGTCCTGGCACACTCCGTCGCCTCTGTAGCTCTCAAATGACGCAGCACTTATTTCGCCACAAGGGTATTTTGAGGTAAAATCGGCTAATTTGACGATCCTGGGTGGGTAATTTAATTGATAAGCATTGTCAACACTGGATGAAGCTCTGAGCACTATGGGACTTAACTTCTCAGGTCATCAGTCCCCTAGAACTTATAACTACTTAAACCTAACTAACCTAAGAACGTCACACACATCCATGCCAGAGGCAGTATTCGAACCTGCTACCGTAGCGGTCGCGCGGTTCCAGACTGTAGCGCCTAGAACCGCTCGACCACTCCGGCCGGCTGGATGTAGCACAACAGATCTATTCACTGCATGATAACAGTAGTAATCTTACTGAGAACAATGCCACTGTAGAGAAGAAACTGAACACACTTTTCCGAAATTCTTCCACCAAAAAAGATGCAGTTAATAATGCTGTGTAGAGCAGCAACTTAAGCTACTTAATGCAGAGAAGTCATCCAGATTGTATGCTAATTAGGTTCCTTTTAGAATATGCTGATGAAATAGCTAAAATTTTAGCACTCATATACTACCCGCTTGACGAAAAATCTGTACCTAAAGACTGAAAAGTTACACAGGTCACACTAATACACAAGAATGGAAATAGAAGTAATCTGTTGAAATGTAGACCCATATCAATCACACAGATTTGCAGTAGGATGTAGGAACACATGCTGTGTTTGGACGTTATGAAAAACCCAGAAGAAAACCAACTATTGACACATAACCAGCACGGATTCAGAAAATATCTATCTTGCGACACATAATTGGCTCATTCTTCGTAAGAAGTAATGGATGTCATCAATAGGACATCTTTAGTTGATTCCAAAAGGTTTTTGACACCGTTCCTCACCTTCCAATCAAAGTGCATGTCTATCGAGTATCGTCGTAATTGTGCGACTGGATTCGTGATCTCCTCTCAGAAAGGTTGCAGTGGTGGTAATGGTCGCGAAGCCGTCTAGTGAAACCAAAGCTACAGCTGTGTTTCCCCAAGGATGTATTATAATCCCTCCACTGTTCTCTAATCTATATAAACGATTTAGGTGATAATCTTAACAGCCATCTTAAATGGTTTGCGGGTGAGGCTGTCGTTATCGTCTTGTAACGTCATCATAAGATCAAAACGAATTAGAAAATGATTTACACAGGACATCTGCCTAGTGCGAAGAGTTACAGTGGACCTTGAACAATAAAAAGTGTGAGGTTCCTCCCATGGATACCAAAGAATTCTGTTAAATTTCTATTACACGATAAATCACATAAACTGAAGAGTTGTATCTTTAACGAAAAATTTGTGGGGAGGGCGAACCGAAGACTGCGTTATATTTGCATAGCACTTAGAAGATGCAACAAATCTACTTGGCTGCCTACACTACGCTTGTCCGTCCTTTTCTTTCTTTCTTTTTTTTTTTTTTTTTAGTATCGCTGTGCTGTGTGGGTTTCTTACCAAATAGTATTGACAGAGGAGATCGGAAATGTTCAAAGAAGGGTAGCTCTTTTGTATTATCACGAAATACGGAAGAGAGTGTCACGGATATGATACGCGAGTCCGGGTGGCAATCACTGAAACAAATGAATTTCTCCTTGCAGCGAAATCTTTTCACGAAGCTGCTGTCTCCATGATTGTTAAGGCTTTCGTGGCCACTCGCTACCTGCAAAGGTCGTTCTCTACAGGACGGAAATCCAGAAGCCGTTTACTTTGGGGCTTTCTTCTCTCATGTCGGAGTATTTCCATGGTTTCCCTGAGCAAGCGGGTGTAGCAGCTCTTCTCTACAGCAAGAATTTCCGTGTCGGCAAATTTCACTGTCTCATCGGTCTCATACAGCGCATGCTCTTCCACGGCCGATTTCTCTACCTGCCCCAACCTGCAGTGCCACTTATGTTTCGGTGATCCTAGTGTTGACTGATCATCCAGTCACTCCAACATAGACTTTTCCACATTTACGTGGTGTTCTGTGTATTTTCGACATTTCAAGTAGGTTCTTCTTCTCTTTATCTGAGACACTCTTTGGTCTTCTTTGTCGATTTCTAAATAGTCGGACCGAGCGAGGTGGCGCAGTGGTTAGCACACTGGACTCGCATTCGGGAGGACGACGGTTCAATCCCGTCTCCAGCCATCCTGATTTAGGTTTTCCGTGATTTCCCTAAATCGTTTCAGGCAAATGCCGGGATGGTTCCTTTGAAAGGGCACGGCCGATTTCCTTTCTCATCCTTCCCTAACTCGAGCTTGCGCTCCGTCTCTAATGACCTCGGTGTCGACGGGACGTTAAACACTAACTTCCACCTCCTCCTCTAAATAGTCTCTACGCCATGTTTGCGCAGTGTGCGGCCGATTCCGTCCGTCACTCTGGAACTGTATGGCAGAAGCGCCGTACCTGACATTTCTGTTTCCAATGTGTCACTTCGCCGAGTGTCTCATTTTGCAGCAATGGAGGGCGAAGCTTTGACAATGCCAGTCACTCGTGCTGGTAAAACGTCAGAAAATTTGTCAAACAAACGTCTGCTGAAGAACCCGTGACAGAAACCAACAGGCATTTTACTGTCACCAACTTTCTCTTCCAAATGTCAGAACATTTTTTGAGACCCACGACATAGGGAGAATTGACCATCGTGATAAAATAAGAGACATTAGAGCCCGCACGGATAGATTTAGGTGTTCATTTTGCTCCGATGCTATTCAAGAGTGGGACGGTAGAAAAATAATCCGTAACTGATTCTATGAGCCCTCTGCCAAACATTTAAGTGTAAATTTCAGAATAATCATGTAGATTTCTTTCCAATACTGAGGCTGCTAATATCGACATCTATAATTTGTGATTCTGCGCAGCGGTCAAACATTATTACGGCAGTTATCTTCCTGTGATACTTTTTAAATGAGGAATTCGATATTTTTGCTTCTTCTGTAGTGTATTCAGTTTCAACATCAGACGGATCCACAAGAAACTGAATCGAAAGTTTGGAGATTCTTTCGCCAGGATGTTACTGTGAAACTTATTGTAGGTTTCATACATGGCTCTCCTTATAGATGCACGAATTATTATTCACTTTTCTCTGTCAAGAGCTCTGTTGCAGCAGGAGTGCAGCAGCCTCTGTTTCAGCAGCATTCGGGATGTACTTATCTGGACTGCGGTTTATAACGTCTTTCACCTTTAACCATAATTTTATCGCGTTTGCCAACTCTGAACTAAATGTTCTCAGTTTGTCTTTTGAATAAGTTGACAGTGACTGTGTATCAGTTCGAGCAAATACAAATTTTCTTAGCTTTCTCGACGATATTTTTGCCTTTGATGGTCATTGTTCCTGTAACAGCATCATTATCGCTAATCCCTCTCTCACTGGTGACACCGTCGAAAATATCGGGTCTGTTTGGAAATAGGAGGTCTGGAAAACTTCCTTCATTTGTGGGTTGGTTGACTAGTTGTTCGAGGCACTTGTCAGTATATTACTTCTCAAGACTCTTCGTACTTACAACTGATGTTGTTTGCACCTTTCTCCATTCATCATTATCTGAAGAGAGCCTTATATGCGGAGAGAGTGACCAACTGACATGTAGAAGCCATATTTTTAGCAGTGTGCGCGCATTATGTGTTATCAGTGTTCCAACGAAATGTAATTATCTACCGATTATATTGAAATATATGTATCATAAGTGACTCTACAGCATTACTTCTAGGCCATCATTTCATAACGGGCTAAATAAATGACGTTCCTGTATGGTTGTACATTAAATATAGAACCAAATACAGCTTTCTGTCAATAAAGACTACCGGTATGTGTGTTCTAGAAATAACAGGAATAATGAAAATTTCTCATATATTACGACATTCTAAGCGTTCTGTAAATAACAGTAAACGGCCAGAAAAAAAGTTGCACTGTCTTTAGACACTTCTACCGAAAGGCAGTGTTGTAGATTTAAAGAAAAGAAGAGAGAAGTATAAGTTAGGGATAGAAATCATAGAACAAGAACAAGTGAGAGCAGTCAGGTATTTGGGAAGTTAGATTGGGGAAGATATGCACTATGAACAGGACATCAAACTCAGTATGGCGCTGGCGTTAGAGGCATTTCGAAAACAGAGAAGACTCTTAGCTACTGGTTTCGCCATAAAATCAAGAAAGTGACAAGGGGAATGCCTGATACGGTGAGTGACCTTATACAGAGCAGGAACATGGACACTGAGATTGCAGGAAGAGAAGAGAATGAAGCTTTTGAAATGTGGATATGGTGCAGAGTGGAGAGGATCAGCTGGACTGATAAAGCCAGGAATGAGGAGGTATTCAGAAGAGTTGGAGAAGATCGGAGCTTGTTGCTCACAGTGAAGAACAGGAAGCCAAACCGGGTAGGACATAGTCTGAGACGAGATTGCCTTCTAGTAGAGGCAACTGAAGGTTTTATTCCGTGGAGGAGGGGGAAGGGCAAAAGAACGTACCAGATACTGGATGACGTCAGTAGACAGCAAGGTGGGTACCAATGTAAGAAGAGGAAAGCAGAGGGTAGAGGAGCATCGAGGGCTGTTAAGTCTAAACACGACGCAAGGCAGATAACTAAATGATGAAGATTAACCGGTTTAATTTTTACTCGCCAGGAAACATGATATAAGTAGACGGTAGTTCTACTACACTTCATTTAACTCCTCCGAAGAGTAATACACAACTGATGTATCTCTTCTCTGAACAACACAGGTGTCCGTCGAAAGTAGCTTACACTTCACGCACCTACCGGCGCGGTTGCGCGGTTCATCGGAGACTGGAGTAAACTCGGTGTGGCCGAGTGGTTCTAGGCGCTTCAGTCTGAAACCGCGCGACCGCTACCGTCGCAGGTTCGAATCCTGCCTCGGGCGTGGATGTGTGTGACGTCCTTAGGTTTGTTAGGTTTATGTAGATCTAAGTTCTAGGGGACTGATGATCTCAGATGTTAAGTCCCATAGTGCTCAGAGCCATTTGAACCATTTTTTTTTAATAAACTTACGCGTGGCGGTCCAATCAACGTCCGAAATAACAGCATAAAAATCCCTATATTCAATATAATTTTGTTCCGTGGTTTCTTATTAGATTTACAAAACAATTAAAACATTTACAACATTGAATGTCTCTCAATGAAATCATCTATTCCGACGGAGAAAAAAATACAGAATTCAGTTTAAAAAACAGGAAATATACTATTTAAGTTACTAACGATGTTGCAAGAGGGAATTACTGTTTGTTTCAAGAGACCGTGGTACTTTTCTGTCTACATGAAAACAGGGTACAAACTTCTGTAATGGGTCAAAAGTAATTTAAGCAAAAAATGTTAGGCCCATCACCCTGTATGCTAGCTGTCACGTAACACCCTTTTTATTTCGAGGATGATTAAAGATTCCCAAACGAGATTTTCGGCGGATGATCGTACGCAAAGGGAGTACGCAGATTTTTTCTACTCTTAATTCTCCTAACTCTTGATGATGATAATACAAGTTCACTGCCTGCAGAAAAAGGAAAGCAGCCAGAAGGGAAGGAGGAAATGAAATGAAACGTCACGGTTTGAGAGCGAATGTGCTTTTATTTCAGCGATTACAACATCGAGACAATTTACAAAGACCTTGAAGGTATGAACCCACGTATCAGTACGACGCTGCACCCCTTCTGACCTGGATTCATGCACTGATTTGTTGGGAAAGGTTTCAAAAAGCCGTTGTGTACTCTCCTGGGAAAAGCTTGCGTTGTAATTGGACATTAATATCTTGAATGTTGGCACTGGGATGGAGCTGACACGTGTTTTACTGAGGACAGATCTGGAGATCTCGCTGGTCACAGAAGTATTTCAACATCACGCAGACTCTTCAGAGATACACACGCCACGTTTTAACGAGTATTGTCGTGTTGAAAAATGGCACTGCGGTACTGCCTCATTATCGATGACACATGAGGATGCAGGATGTCCGTGACGCACTGCTGTGCCGGTAATTGCTACCAGCCGTGACCTGAGCCAATATCCGATGGTTTCCCCACACGATGACGCCAGCAGTAACACCGTGGTGCCTCTCCAAAACATTGGAAGAATAGGGTATTCCACTGTTTTCTGGAAACTGTCTTAATGATTAATTACGTTATTTTATGCTCTTAATATGCTTTTTTTCCTCTTGAATTTTAGCATTCTTTTATAAAAACGGAAATGAAATTCATATAATTTGAAAGCCAGCTGAAACCTTTCATTCGAGTCGTGTGGTGTCTGTGACGTCACTAGCTAGCTCGCTGCTCCTGCTGCCACATCATGCTAATTCACAGTGATGTCTTGTTTTGGAAATTACGTTTCGGAAATGTGTTACAAATACTGTGTAGTACAATACTGTACAACTACATCTATAGATACTCCTTAAAAGTTGTTTTTGAGTGTCCAGAGAATGAAAAGGTGCGTAAAACGTGGTTGCACTGTATCGCCAAATTGCCACCACGTCGACGCACAAGTTCACTATCTTATTACCAATGTGTTGCACTGAGAAGTTAACATTAATTTACCTCTGAGATAAGCTATCGTACTATTACAAGAAAGAAAGCGTCATTCAACGAAATTAAACTCTTAGTGAAAATTGTCGTTTAGCCCAATTTCAGATAAATTACCCGGTAGCTCAGTTGTCAGAGCGGTAGACGATTGAATTGTATAAGATGATGTCTCTAGAACGCTGGTTCGAATCAAACCTAAAATAATATGTTAACTTATTTGTAAAACCACTCGACAGTCCTCTCATATGAAAACCAAATCGTACTTACAAAACTTCACCACAACGATCAGAAACATAATATTATTGTGTTTCCCATACTGTTTACATGCGCTTGCATTTGCAGTCGCTGTTCACACACGGTACGTTCAAAAAGATATTTTCTAGTTAATGTGACCACACACTTTTTAGTTTACGTGAAATACTGTTTTTATAATCTTCGTGCTGTCCAGCTAGGATTCATTTTATTTAAATTTCTGAAGTTTCATCATCTTACGTAAAGATGAAGTAAGTCTGCTTCAGACACTGCCATTAGCTTACCCTCACAAACATCACAGTCATTACCTTTGTATTACCTGTAGGTTGTACATACTTTGTATCTCTCCATATAAAAAACTTGTTGTACTGTGGGCTTATAGTGATGTCTCCACTACTAGGAATGCTTTCCAAAAATGCGATTTGTTTGTTCGCAAATTAAATACGTTTATCCTCTGTTATCAATTTCTCATACTAAGATTAATGTGAAGCTATATGTAATACATCCCACCATCGAAACAACTGCTACAATCAGTTCTTGATAACGCTATTTTCGTATTTCGTTAAAACGTTTAAAAAATTCATGACTCTTCCAGGAATCAAACACGTGACATCTACCCCCACAGACCAAAAACGCTATTCGTTGCGCCACTGGGCGACTGCTGGCACTTATATTTCTACTGAGTGTCTTTGATAGTGGAAATCAACACTAAGATTTGCCAAGAATAATTTTATTGTGCTGTCGATCGTAGCTCATGACTGATAGCTTAAAATCTAGTTATAATATACAGGCCTATTTGCAAAAGGTATGAAATTCCTTAGTTTTGATCGAGTTTAATAATGTTGCGGGAATCAGGGTCCCTTGTTGCACATATCGCCGCTATAAATGATTGGAGTACAAACATATCAAGTTTCGAAAGGTTTCCACTCTCAGCGTTCACAAAATTCCTTTCTATTTTTACTTAAAAGTCGTAAGTGTGTTTTACATCGCTAAATAGCTAGACTGTTTGCAGAAAAAGTATGTAGAACCTTGTAACTTGGGCAAAAACTTTTATAACACACCTATAGCTTCCTCTTATTCCTAATCTGTGACGTCACCAGAGCTTCAGACAGTAAAAGAGCGTTTTGGAACACGTGACCAAATCTTGATATTTAATGAATTTTATTGCATAATTACATAAAAATAACAGATATTTTGTGTTCATATTGAGCGTAAATGCTATTTGAATGTTCTAATCAATCAGAATAACAACAATTCCGACGATATTTTTAACCTAGAAAAATAGCATATTGGACATCTCCCCAGGTAGCCGCCATATTGGCCGACGTTCGTCATACGGGCTACTGCAGAACCGTGACTCACCGCTGAACAAAATGCGACGCGATTCATTAGCAGTCCATGCTTCCCGGTCAGGGCACCATTCCAAACGCAGCCGTTTGTGTTGCGTTAACGGCAGCTTATGCACGGAACCGTAATCCCCAAGTCTGGCTGCTGCTAGTCTCCGACCAATGGTGTAGGATAACAGTGTGTTGCAGGGAATCCATTAATTGTTCTCCGATGGCAAGTTCACATATGAAAGGGTTACAGTGCTTTAACACGGCGATCGTTCGTTGTGGTGCTCAGTCGTGGTCGACCAGAACCTTGACGAGGAGTATTCTTACCCTCACGTTCCCGTGTTCTTACCCTCACGTTCCCGTGCAGCCCGACATCAAGCCGTTGTCATACCCGAATTCCCCAAAAATCTGGATAACACATGATTCGACAAGCCAGCCAAACACAGACCCACTAAGAAACCTCTTTCAAACGCTTACAGTTGCTGATAACACTGTCTCACACGTGTACGCGGCACGTCTGTGTGCTTCACAGTTACCGCTGAACATCTGACGCTATTGACGCTCTTTTTTGACCTACCAGGATGATGTGTTCGTGTACGACGTTACGTCGTCTTCTGGGAACTTCACTCTTTTTACCATGCAGTGTATATGATGACTTTCAGCGTATCAGAAGGCGCTACCAAAAGAACAATTTCAAATGTGTGTCCGTATTCATCTTTAAGTGAACAGCTTTTGTGTGAACGAGCACATAGTCGAAATGCTTGATACAACGACGGAGCGTGGCATGAGATCCCCGCTTGTCGGTATTTACACCGCGAAAATCTAATCCACTGGCGTCGACTTTCAGTCTTACCTCTTTCCGAGATATTTTTGTGAAAATGTGCAACGCCAGCATTACCAGGCGTTACATAACTGTGCTCGTATCTTCTAGAGCTATCGAATGGCTTTAAAAATATGCAGCGTTCCATGAAAAAGAAACAAATTTCTTCAATATTTTTTGTGATACAAGACTTAAAAAGGTTAATCATGGAACAAAACTGCGTGCCCCTCTGAGTACTGTCATCTGCTGGAAACCTCGTTCACGAAATAAAAGGGATGTTACGTACTGTGCGACTCACACAGTATATTACCACCCACAGGCCGTCAGACTCTTTACCTTATAAACTACTAAAATCTTGATTCGAGGTGACAATCTGCTTAAAACGAGAGACAAGTTGGGAGGCTTGACGGCGGCGTACCGCGAGTCTGGTTTTGCGTCAGAGCTGGCTCCCGGCGGCGTCTGCCAGAGATATCGCTATCGCCGGCGAGGAGGACCTAATGAAGTCAGTCCCTCTATCACAGTTCACACCAAAAGCCACTGTTTTCCAGTCAAGCCCAGTTTAAATTAAACGGAAAACTAACTTTGCTAGCTGGGCGTGGACCAGAAAGAGTTAAATGAATAAACTTTTACGCATCTTCTTACAGCATACAAAGATCTGCATCTACATCCATATTACACAAACCACTGAAAGTGCATGGCAAAGAGTGCTTCCCATTGTACCACATACTAGGGTTTCTACCCGTGTCAGCTTCGTATAGAGCGCAAGATAGGATGTTCAAATGCATCTATAGTTAGTGTATTCTTTTCTTCGTGATCCCTACTGGTGGGATACGTACGGGACTGTAGTACATTTCTAGAATATTCAGTTAATACTGCCTCGTGAAACTATGTACAGGGTGACAATTATTGAACTACATGAAAAAAAAACGTAAATTAGTTACAAACTACGGCGTGCACACACTTTATTCAACGCGTGAACGCCAGTACAGACATTCAAATTTAGATTATGATATATTTGATATGTCTGCCATCATTGGTGATGATGTGGCACAGACGAATAGCGAAATCAGGTTACCTTCCATTACGAAAGTGGGTGTTCTCAACGACTGTGATATTATTCATAAATTATCGAGCGCAGCAATCAGTCGTCCTTTTTTTTTCTTTTAGCAGGTTTTATGGCAAATCCAAATTTCGGCTATCATCAATGCTAAAAAATACAAGAAGTAGGCATCAGGTGATACAATAAAAAGTTACAACTCATGGCATAACTTATATGGCTTATACATTAGATTACATACTACTATTTTCTAGTGTCGATGCATGTCAGTTCCCTGTTGTTCGGACATCAGTCACAGTTCTTTGAATACTACTGTATAAAGAAGGTAGGCTGTGTGGAGAACACATCAATTGGTTGTATGGCGCCCTCTATATGAACTACGTAATATATAACATTTAAAAGAAAGTAAAAAAATGGTTCAAATGGCTCTGAGCACTATGGGACTCAACTGCTGTGGTCATAAGTCCCCTAGAACTTAGAACTACTTAAACCTAACTAACCTAAGGACATCACACACATCCATGCCCGAGGCAGGATTCGAACCTGCGACCGTAGCGGTCGTGCGGTTCCAGACTGTAGCGCCTTTAACCGCTCGGCCACTCCGGCCGGCTAAAGGAAAGTAAAAAAAAACTTCAAATTGACAAGGGAATTACATAAAATAAAACATAAGTAAAATTCTGTACATTGCTGTCTGACTTATTTCCACATTTGCCAGTAAACGTAGAAAATACAAGAAAATTTCCGGAGTCACTGCTTGTGAGTCAGTTGTTTTATTCTTTAAACACATATGTAACGTCAGATGGGTAAAACCGTTTTTTAAAATTTATTTACAAGACACAAGGAGGCACATGCTCTACACAACTATGAGAACTGATCTGATTTTAATGTTTTTATCTTTGTATTACTTTCTCTTCATTTAAAAAAAATAACACAAAGATAAAAACGGAATTCACACACATTTGAAAATTTTGAAATTTTACTTATTTTGCATATACAATGTAGTAAGAAGAATACGTGGTGCAATATCTGTGTGATTTGAGCGCGTACAGAGTGCGAAATACAAAGTAAATCAGCTGCTCCTACCGATGGGTTTCATGCAGACAGAAATGCCTTCAAAAACTGTGCGCTGCATTTTCACATTCTCTCGCTTGCTACGTGCAAACTGTTAGCTCTACAGAAAAATGAAGACGTCCTTTTTTTGTAGGAAATTTAATGTAGTTAAAATTTTTACTAGGATATCTTTTTCTCTAGGAGGCATAGTTTTCGAATTATTGAAGAGAAACGTACGAAAATGACCTTCAGATGAGTTTTTCTTGAATAACTCGAAGACGTAGCCTCTAGCGCAAACATATCATCTAACTACACTCCTGGAAATGGAAAAAAGAACACATTGACACCGGTGTGTCAGACCCACCATACTTGCTCCGGACACTGCGAGAGGGCTGTACAAGCAATGATCACACGCACGGCACAGCGGACACACCAGGAACCGCGGTGTTGGCCGTCGAATGGCGCTAGCTGCGCAGCATTTGTGCACCGCCGCCGTCAGTGTCAGCCAGTTTGCCGTGGCATACGGAGCTCCATTGCAGTCTTTAACACTAGTAGCATGCCGCGACAGCGTGGACGTGAACCGTATGTGCAGTTGACGGACTTTGAGCGAGGGCGTATAGTGGGCATGCGGGAGGCCGGGTGGACGTACCGCCGAATTGCTCAACACGTGGGGCGTGAGGTCTCCACAGTACATCGATGTTGTCGCCAGTGGTCGGCGGAAGGTGCACGTGCCCGTCGACCTGGGACCGGACCGCAGCGACGCACGGATGCACGCCAAGACCGTAGGATCCTACGCAGTGCCGTAGGGGACCGCACCGCCACTTCCCAGCAAATTAGGGACACTGTTGCTCCTGGGGTATCGGCGAGGACCATTCGCAACCGTCTCCATGAAGCTGGGCTACGGTCCCGCATACCGTTAGGCCGTCTTCCGCTCACGCCCCAACATCGTGCAGCCCGCCTCCAGTGGTGTCGCGACAGGCGTGAATGGAGGGACGAATGGAGACGTGTCGTCTTCAGCGATGAGAGTCGCTTCTGCCTTGGAGAAAATGATGGTCGTATGCGTGTTTGGCGCCGTGCAGGTGAGCGCCACAATCAGGACTGCATACGGCCGAGGCACACAGGGCCAACACCCGGCATCATGGTGTGGGGAGCGATCTCCTACACTGGCCGTACACCACTGGTGATCGTCGAGGGGACACTGAATAGTGCACGGTACATCCAAACCGTCATCGAACCCATCGTTCTACCATTCCTAGACCGGCAAGGGAACTTGCTGTTCCAACAGGACAATGCACGTCCGCATGTATCCCGTGCCACCCAACGTGCTCTAGAAGGTGTAAGTCAACTACCCTGGCCAGCAAGATCTCCGGATCTGTCCCCCATTGAGCATGTTTGGGAAGCGTCGTCTCACGCGGTCTGCAGGTCCAGCACGAACGCTGGTCCAACTGAGGCGCCAGGTGGAAATGGCATGGCAAGCCGTTCCACAGGACTACATCCAGCATCTCTACGATCGTCTCCATGGGAGAATAGCAGCCTGCATTGCTGCGAAAGGTGGATATACACTGTACTAGTGCCGACATTGTGCATGCTCTGTTGCCTGTGTCTACGTGCCTGTGGTTCTGTCAGTGTGATCATGTGATGTATCTGACCCCAGGAATGTGTCAATAAAGTTTCCCCTTCCTGTGACAATGAATTCACGGTGTTCTTAGTTCAATTTCCAGGAGTGTACATTAAATTTCCTACAAACACGTCCTGTTCATTTTTTCTGTAGGACTAATAGTTTGCGCGTTGCTAGCGACAGAATGTGGAAATCTTGCACGTGGTGGTTGAAGATGTTGCGGATTGCATAAAGCCCATCGGCAAAGCATACAGAGCTGTCACTTCTAGCAGCAACAGTAGTTCTAGCCGGCTGGACGTGGAGTCGAACCTAACTTGGCTGACAGATACGGGTAAGTCATTCTATGCTGCTTCAACTCCACGACAGACACTTCACCAGTCGTATCAGCTGGCGAGTGGTGGTGTGCCCGTCTGTCTGCAACCAACGACGAGATGTTTTCGATGGCTGAGAGATCTGGATACTGTGTCGGCCAGTGCAACAGTAGAAAACCCTCTGTAGGTCGGTGCAGTACAGGCAACATACAGTCTTCTGTTCTCTTGTTCCAACTTAATGCCACGGAGACCTCAAACGTAGGGCACAGCCACTAGCCTTAATATGTCTGCAAAGTAAAATCTGCTACCCACGTTACCTGAGCAGGAGATGTTACTTTGCCTGCATCATGACGCTAGGTGCTCGGTCCGTATTATGATAATGAACGCAGTCTGATCACATTCGTTCTCCTCGAAACCTCCTCGCACGGATACGTCCGTCGTGATGTACTCAGAACCGGGACTCGTCTGGAAAAGCGATTTGGTTCCATTCTCTTGTCTAGTGTTGTCATTGGGCGCAGGAGTGTTGACGCGGTTCACAAGGGATGCCGCTACAATGGTCTGCATGTTGTCACTCAATAGTACTCCAGATATCGTCGCACTGCCCTCGCGGATACTTGTCCACCTGCGAACATGCCCATTTACTGACTCGCAAGTAAACATCACCAATTTGACCTAAGACTTTAAGGAGAAAGAGCACACATGCGGGATATCAGCGACAGCAATCGGTCCATCGCGAAAATTTGGGCTATCATTCTGATAGTATGCAGTTATGACCTTCTGAATGTACAGCTTTTAACTTTCGCGCAGACTTTTTGCTTGTCACTCGCTCTACAATACTTCGGCCGCGTAATGTCCGAGCGCGAAGTATTGCACGTTGGAGTGACAAATAGAGCACGCGTGATGTTGAAGGCTATGGAAGAGGAGGGGGATGGTGGACACACCTGCCCGACGTGTTTTGAAATATTGTTCTAGAACACATGTTATTTAATGCGAACAAACCTAAGTAATAAAAGAATTGTTATGAAATGAAGTTAAGGATTTCCGATTTATAATTTAATCATGCCAATCACGTTGAAGAATAGCGCATTTCCTGCAAATGTACATATCTTTTCACTTTAACAGTGCTAGCTTTAAAATCCAAAGAATACCTACAACAGCGATGTTAATGATTAAATAGCGCTATGCTACTTATCTAATGACACACTCATTTGTGCATTCATTTACACTGCTTTGTGAATTACAGCATAAAAACTTTCTAAGAAAAAAAAATCTATGGCACTAGCTACAGGTCAGAAGCCGCGCACTATGCCACAATCAACAAAATATGTTACCAATACTAAAGTAATGTTTCACAAAGCTCTTACCCTCTCTACTGTTCAGCCCTTTGTGCTCGATCATTAAGCGGCTGCAGTAGGAAGAAGCAAGTGACAAACAAACGGTGTGCGCGAAGTTCAAAAGCTGTACTTTCAGAAGGTCCATAACTGCAACCTGTCAGGACTGTGGCACAAATGTTCACATGCGATCGATTGGTGGGGCTTATACCTTGCTACTGTGCTTTTTTTCTCCTTAAAAAAAGAGGTCACGTTGTCGATATTTCCTTGTCAGTGCAAGGGACGTGCCTGTATGATCGTTTGTGGCCGAACGAACAACGCGTGTTTTCTCCCAGGCGCTAGCGCATAGGGCCGTTGAGATCTTGCCTGGCGTTGAGTATCACCCTCTTGAACCTATCGATTCCATATTCATACAGCATTCATGGAATCCCGATCAACGAGAGCGTTAACATCGTGATATGTATTAAGTACTCTTCTTTGAAACTCGTAGCACAATAACTGACTGAATGGATGCTACACGTTTGGAGAGACTGTAAAAAATCAGCAGGCAAGTCTGCGCCAAGCATGCTACAAGGAGCTCATAAATACAATGAGAAATTCAAGGAAACCTTACCACCCCACCTCACCCACGTAGAACACCTCCATGTCTCCTATACTGGCCGCAAACTAGATTCCAACCTCCCCATTGTCTTCCCTCTAGTCACCAGCCCTGGTATGCTGCCGCGCCTTCACAAATACATGCCTCCGTCCCCACACCTACACAAGCTTTATATCCTATCCCAACACAACTTCAACCAACTCCCTGTCCAAGACAATGAGATCCGTCCCGATATTTATCCCTCCTACCAAATTTAATTATTCCTTTTCCCGGCGGGGTCAGGGATTTTCTCTGCCTCGTGATGGCTGGGTGTTGTGTGCTGTCCTTAGGTTAGTTAGGTTTAGGTAGTTCTAAGTTCTAGGGGACTTATGACCACAGCAGTTGAGTCCCATAGTGCTCAGAGCCATTTGAACCATTTTTGAATTATTCCTTGACTAGCCCACTCCACACTTTATGGCTCCTCTCTTCTTTCTCTCTCCATCCATCCCCGTCCTTTTCTCTTGTAGCGACGTCGCACTACTCCTCAGCTTATGTCTTTCGCACCGGCTGTGTTTCCCACCTTCCACCTCATCTTCTACTTCTCATCTAAATAGTTTTCCTATTACAGACTCCTACATTTCTACTCACATCCTTAAACCCTACAGAACATACTCTCTCCTCTGGTAGTACCTCTCATCCTAGAGCAGGTACCTTAGCTGTTAAGTGAAAGTGAAGCGCTTCAGTATTTTTATTAGAAGAATTTTCACTTTCCTGTGATGTACATGTACTTCCGTCTTTTAACTGTCCGTCTTTGATCTTTGATTTAAAGTAAAAAGCAACCCCAACTCTTGTTTCTATTTCTCAATGCATTTTCTTTTAATTCGCTTGGCTGAAGAGCAGAGAGTTGTATGCTGACAACCCGACCGCCTGCCCATATGGGGCGAGGGGGTGAAATAACAATAAAAAAACAAGGAAAGCTTTGACGAAAAGGATGTCATGTTATGGAGCAGAGGACACGTTTAATGTACCACACTGAGTAAAATAAAGTAGAACTCTCATGTCACAGCTTAGCATGAAACTTTAAAAGGGCCGTTTTCCATTTTTTTATTTTTATGTGCTTATTTGCTGGCATTACATTTTCACGTACTTCTGTTCATACTATAGCGGATCGTGTTAAACCTAAAATTACCAGTTGCAATTCACGGTGACGGGTAGAACGGCTACCAGAAATACATCAGTGATTTTCGGATTTTCGTGTTTAGTGTTGTTACCAAACCTTGTAGGGAATATCTGGGTCGTCAACAGCATCAGATGTCGCGGGATTAATGTGAAAGACACGGAGATGCCCCATACCCGTGTGAGACAGTGTTATCAGTATCTGACGGAATTTTAAAGGGGCCTTATTATGAGTCACCATTTGGCCAGCTGGTCGAATAGTGCAGTATCCAGATCTGTGGGGCATTTGGAAGTGAAGTGGGATGACGCTGGACTGTATGGAAACGTGACGGCAGGCATACTCGTCGTCAAGTTTCTGGGCGACATATCTGGACACCACGTGGGAGATTCATTGTATTGTGCACCAAGCACATCGTAACCCTCCAGATATGCGCCTATCATACGAGAACAAGTAATGTATTCCCTGCAACATTCTATCATCCTGCACCATTGGTCGGAGTGTAGCCGCAGCCAGATTAGGGAATTAACGTACCATTCGTACGCTGCCGTTAATACCACCACACAAAAAGCTGCATTTGGAGTGTTGCCCTAACAGGGAAGCATGGACTGCTGAGGAATGTCACTGTATTGTGTAAAAATTTGAATCGCGGTTCTGCACCACCCCGGATGACCAGTGATGGCGAGAATGGTGGCGACCTGATCTGTAGAGAAGTCCCATGCACGCTATGTTTTGGAGAAGCACAGTGGTGTTAATTCTGCTGTCATTTTGCGGGGAGCCATAGGGTATAACTTCAGGTCACGGCTGGCAGTGATTGAGAGAACTCTGACGACTCAACAGTACGTCACGGACGTGCTGTGTCGTCATGTGTTACCTCTCATGCGACAGAATCGTAGTGCCATTTTTCAACAGGACAATGCTTGTCCACACATGGCATGTGTCTTTAAGAATTGTCTGCTTGATGCTGAGGTACTCCCGTGGCTAGCAATATGCATAGATCTATTTTTGATAAATTATTTGTGGTACCAGCTCGAACGCCAATTCCGTCTCAGTGCCAGTGTCTATGATATCGAGGACTAGTTACAACACCTAAGGATCAGGTTCCCCAGGATGGGATACAAACTTCTGAAACCCTTCCCAATCAATTCAGTGCATGCATCCAGGCCAGAGGGGTTGCAACTTTATACTGATAGGTGGTCTCATATCACCAAGATTTTTGGAAATTTGACTCGAAGCTATCAGTGAAATAACAGCACACACCCTCTGAACCCATGACGTATCATTTCGTTTCCTCCTCCCCTTCTGGTTCAAAATGGCTCTGAGCACTATGGGACTTAACATCTGAGGTCATCAGTCCCTTAGAACTTAGAATTACTTAAACCTGACTAATGTGACGACATCACACACATCTATGCCCGAGGCAGGATTCGAACCTGCGACCGTAGCGGTCGCGCGGTTCCAAACTGAAGCGCCTAGAACCGCTCGGCCATCCCCTTCTGGGTTCTTCACTTTTCTGTCAGGTGGTATATGCTAATGTGTTAGTATATTATAACTAAGTTAAAATTACAATGTAAGCTAAATCAGCATTAACATTACAAATAGACTATGCTCTGGTATATATGTTTATGACATTGTAATACTTCTTGTAACGCCTTACACGTACTATTATTACACGAAACTACTACACTGAGGTGTCTAAGGTCATGCGATACCTCCTCATATCGTGTCGGTCCTCCTTTTGCCTGGTACAGTGCAGCAACTCGACGTGGTGTGGACTCAACAGGCAGATGAAAGTTCCCTGCAGAGGTACTGAGCCGTGCTGCCCCTATACCCGCCCATAATTGCGAAAGAAATCGGGACTCATCTTACCAGGCCACGGTTGTCCACTTGCCTGTGGTCCAACCCATCATGATCACGAACCCAGGAGAGGCGCTGCCGGCGACATCGTGCTGTTAGCAGTCGCGTCAGTTCTCTGCTGTCATAGCCCATTAACGTCAAACTTTGCCGTACTGTCCTAACTTATACGTTCGTCTTTCGTCCCACATTGATTTATGAGATCATTTCATGCATGACACCGTGGATCTCGTAATACTGAAGTCCCTAACTATTTGTGAAATGGAATGTCCCATGCGGTCCGCAGCTCGTGGTCTCGCGGTAGCGTTCTCGCTTCCTGAGCACGGGGTCCCGGGTTCGATTCCCGGCGGGGTTAGGGATTTTCTCTGCCTCGTGATGACTGGGTGTTGTGTGTTGTCCTTAGGTTAGTTAGGTTTAAGTATTTCTAAGTTCTAGGGGACAGATGACCATAGCTGTTAAGTCCCATAGTGCTCAGAGCCATTTTTTTTGTCCCATGCGTCTAGCTCCAAGTACCACACCACGTTCAAAGTCTATTAATTCTCGTTGTGCGTTCATAATCATTTCGGGAACCTCTTCACATGAGTCACTTGAGTACAAAGACAGCTCCGCCAATACACTGATACACTGGTCTATTATACACTCCTGGAAATTGAAATAAGAACACCGTGAATTCATTGTCCCAGGAAGGGGAAACTTTATTGACACATTCCTGGGGTCAGATACATCACATGATCACACTGACAGAACCACAGGCACATAGACACAGGCAACAGAGCATGCACAATGTCGGCACTAGTACAGTGTATATCCACCTTTCGCAGCAATGCAGGCTCCTATTCTCCCATGGAGACGATCGTAGAGATGCTGGATGTAGTCATGCCATTTCCACCTGGCGCCTCAGTTGGACCAGCGTTCGTGCTGGACGTGCAGACCGCGTGAGACGACGCTTAATCCAGTCCCAAACATGCTCAATGGGGGACAGATCCGGAGATCTTGCTGGCCAGGGTAGTTGACTTACACCTTCTAGAGCACGTTGGGTGGCACGGGATACATGCGGACGTACATTGTCCTGTTGGAACAGCAAGTTCCCTTGCCGGTCTAGGAATGGTAGAACGATGGGTTCGATGACGGTTTGGATGTACCGTGCACTATTCAGTGTCCGCTCGACGATCACCAGTGGTGTACGGCCAGTGTAGGAGATCGCTCTCCACACCATGATGCCGGGTGTTGGCCCTGTGTGCCTCGGTCGTATGCAGTCCTGATTGTGGCGCTCACCTGCACGGCGCCAAACACGCATACGACCATCATTGGCACCAAGGCAGAAGCGACTCTCATCGCTGAAGACGACACGTCTCCATTCGTCCCTCCATTCACGCCTGTCGCGACACCTGGAGGCGGGCTGCACGATGTTGGGGCGTGAGCGGAAGACGGCCTAACGGTGTGCGGGACCGTAGCCCAGCTTCATGGAGACGGTTGCGAATGGTCCTCGCCGATACCCCAGGAGCAACAGTGTCCCTAATTTGCTGGGAAGTGGCGGTGTGGTCCCCTACGGCACTGCGTAGGATCCTACGGTCTTGGCGTGCATCCGTGCGTCGCTGCGGTCCGGTCCCAGGTCGACGGGCACGTGCACCTTCCGCCGACCACTGGCGACAACATCGATGTACTGTGGAGACCTCACGCCCCACGTGTTGAGCAATTCGGCGGTACGTCCACCCGGCCTCCCGCATGCCCACTATACGCCCTCGCTCAAAGTCCGTCAACTGCACATACGGTTCACGTCCACGCTGTCGCGGCATGCTACCAGTGTTAAAGACTGCGATGGAGCTCCGTATGCCACGGCAAACTGGCTGACACTGACGGCGGCGGTGTACAAATGCTGCGCAGCTAGCGCCATTCGACGGCCAACACCGCGGTTCCTGGTGTGTCCGCTGTGCCGTGCGTGTGATCATTGCTTGTACAGCCCTCTCGCAGTGTCCGGAGCAAGTATGGTGGGTCTGACACACCGGTGTCAATGTGTTCTTTTTCCATTTCCAGGAGTGTACTTTATGTTCATGATACTAACGCCATCTGCATATATGCACATCTATGCCATGACTTTTTCCACCTCTTTGTACATTTATACGAGCATATCTCCAGCAGGCGAGTGGTGTCACAATGTATGCAGATGTTACTGCATCTGTCACTCAGTTTCACCCCTCCCACAGCTGACACGCACTCAGTATCAAATCTTTGGAGCCACTGTTAGTTGTTGTACTGCTGCCTTTAAATATGATGAGGTCAGAAGAGGAATCACAGCCAGAAATCTCTGTCCACGCCTCTCCTCACAGCGCTCGGCTGCATTGCCAGTTTGCCCCGAGGTACTTCCCTGAGTGGTCATGATCGTAGTCTCCCTCTCCATGGGCTACGCGGACATTAACTCCAGAATTATTCTTAGGCAGTCCTCCACGGGGACAGACGGTTCAGAAAGAGCACATTTCACTTCCGGTCTTATGTATCTATTTAAGGCGACGGCAGAAATGCGAAATTCAGCGATCACCGAGCGAGTGCCGGCCGAACTCCAGATAAGCGAGATGCTCGCCGTAGCATGGAGTAGTACTCACCAGATGGCGAGTGCCTTGAACCAGATATGCATTCACTGCAGTCCTTTGAATCATATTTTTAAGCAACGAATATTCGTCGTTCAGTAGCTATTCGAATCTCCTAATTACTGCAGCTGCAATTGTAACACTGTCGTGTGGCAGTATAGTAAGAAAAATGAAGCAACCGAGAAGAAAAGTGAGGACGTTTTCACAGCAGAAAAACATGTGTGTCAATCACTTAACAGTAAATTACTGTTCATAGCCTACTTTTTACACTTACCTTTACTGGTTCATTTACGTTTTGTGTGTATTTGAGAATATTGTTTAAATTATTTGTTGTTGCTGTTGTTATATGGATAGTGGCACAAGATAATTGACAGAACTATATGGAAAATTCGAAAATTTTTGCTTATTGTATAGTGGATATTTCAACTGCGTTAATAATGACTAAAAAGACAGGGATTGCGGAAGTATTGTCTTTTTTACTTCACACCAATAGTTTAGCCAGAATAATTCTTGTTTAACTCGTTAGGAAGTTGTTTAGATTAAGTAATCGCACGAAGGGATGTCGGCAGCCCTTTTTCCCGGATCCTTTTCTGAGTGGAATGGAAGACGGGCACTCTCCGCCACACACTGCACATTGGATTGCGCAGTATAATTATGTTCATTTGGAAACATAAGCGATGAAAATGAATAATTCAGATGAGAAACTGATGAATGATAACTTCAAATGGTTCAAATGGCTCTAAGCACTATGGGACTTGACGTCTGAGGCCATAAGTCCCCTAGAACTTAGAACTACTTAAACCTAACTAACCTAAGGACTTCACACACATCCATTTCCGAGGCAGGATTCGAACCTGCGAGCGTATCGGTCGCGCGGTTACAGACTGAAGCGCCTAGAACCGCTCGGTCACACGGGCCGGCAAATTGGTACGTCATCCAAGCACAGTTCGACTCGATGACAAGCCTATTTACAGCCGTTGTTGCTGCCAGAGTTGGCAACTCTGGGTAGTAAATTTCACACCTTGTATACTCATAAATTACATAACAGTTTAACATTGCACTCTTCCTACTAGACTAAATTCTCAGAAGTAAAATTTTCTTACATACTTTCTTTCCTGGCAATTATAATGGCCAGAATTTTGAGTTTAGGCAGTAACTGGTCCAGGCAAATCGTAGCGTGTGGACCGGCTTTGATTGACGTCATTGGTGACATGAACGTTAGCCAATCAGCAGTACAAAGCCTGTCTCTAGGAAGCCGAGCCAAGGTTAGCCCGGCTGCGGGGCGGGGACCCGCACCACAACGAATTCGAAATAAACTGGGAAAAAGTTCCAGCACTCAATCTTTAATTGAGACAGATAATAATGATTAAGAAGATCAACTAGGAAATTAAATGTGTCAGCTGAAGGCTTTTTACGCTGAGTCTCAAAAATGTAATGAAAATGTAATTAGCCAGAAGTGGTTGATGCTTAGAGTCTACGTAAAAAAGTCAAAGATTGTTTTCATTATATAGGTCCCTCTGAGAATGTATGTCACTTACCATTACAAACAGCAGTGGAGAAAGGTGACTTTCAAAACTGAAGTTGATCAAAAACAGTCTTTGAACTACTATGTTAGAAAACAAGACCAAAGTTTTGTCTTTGCTCAGTACTGAAAGTGATATTTTAAGGCTACTGAGACATGAAGGCATTATAAGTACCCTCATTAAAATGAAATTTTGGCACAAACCAATTAACCAGTAAGAGTAAGTGAAACATCCGTTTGCTTGCTGATCGTTTGGAAGAGTACGGTATTTGAATTAAATAAACGTGGAATTTATTTGGGTGTTACATTTCTTTTACTATCTTCCATTTGTCTAACAAATATGTTTACTTTTAGCTACAATATGTTGTTTTATAAACTGAAATATTTGTATTCGCATGGACACGAATCTCAACATTTTTATCTTTTTTTTTAAATATAATTATTCATAGCGATGTTAATAGATCGTCTTCAATACGTCAATGATTTCAATTCGTTTCACCTCATCAGTTTATAAAATGACAAATTGTATACTAAACTGCTATACGATTAAATAGCAAACCTTAAAACAGGGCTTCACAGCAAACGTACTCCGTGAGCAGACGCTGGGCGCTGGTCTGCGAGCAGCAAGTACTGTACCCCTCCATCGTCACAGGGAACGGCGGTGGAGACATGTGTAAACGAGGAACTCGATCCTGAGGGAAATGCCTGGATAAATCTAGACTGTTTTTATATTTGCTGTCACACTGCAGATCAGTTACTTCAAGCTTTAGATTAGCACGCATTGTGTACGGGAAGCTTTTTCATTTTCCCATTCAGTTGCGCTACGACTCCTGATTTGTTTCCGAAGATGACTTGCACTCCATTTGTACACACATAAACTTATAAATTTAATGAAAAACCTACACTTTCTTCAAAGCTGCTAAGAATTTCGCATCCCTGATACCTACTCTTTCATAAAGCGCCAAGGAATATGCTGGGTCTGAACATCGTCTCCCATAACGCGTGTGGAACGCATAATTGTCCTGGTTGTAACGCCACCACGCGAAGCTGTCCTATCCTGAAGCGGACAAATATCCTCAGCAGCAACTACCACTTATTCTTTTATTAAATCAAAAACATGGTTCAAATGGCTCTGAGCACTATGGAACTTAACTTCTGAGGTCATCAGTCCCCTAGAACTTAGAACTATTTAAACCTAACTAACCTAAGGACATCACACACATCCATGCCCGAGGCAGGATTCGAACCTGCGACCGTAGCGGTCGCTCGGTTCTAGACTGAAGCGCCTAGAATCGCTCGGCCACCCCGGCCGGCTATTAAATCACCATCCGTGAAAGAACGCAGGATCTTTGCTAAAAGTAGTGCAATTCTGTAACTCATCCGAACGGCACACTCACTTGAATTTTCTTCCTCTTAAGAAGAGAGCCTCTGCTGTTATTAGATGGCACCGCCGTCAAAACTGACTCTCCCGTATTTCATAGCTGGCACTTCCCCCGTGTTGTGGTGACCACATGAGGCGCGCGCATTTCTCTTACTCTCTACTATGCCGCAATTGGTCTGCTCGTGAGCAAGAGCGTGAGCAGCCTGAGCGCCCACGCTCAAAATCAGCGAGTTGTTAAGCCCTGCCTTAAATTCTGCGTTACAGGCTTTCAATTAAAAAACAGCTGTAAAATGCTGTTTTTGCCGCTTACAAGAGGACGGCGCCTACATGTCACCGATTTCGTCCAAATTTATGGTATATGCAGGGCCTGGCTAGAAATGGAAGTGATTGAAGTGAAGCTCCACATTATGAAGCATTAAAAAAATAGCATTTTCGGAGTGGGTTGGGCGAGTCATCGGCCATTTATCTTAGTATAGTTTCCAGACAGACAGAGGCGCAGCAGAAAGAGGGTCCTGGGGTCGAGTACCTATGTGGAAACTTCTTTTTTATTTTAAATTTTCACATTACTTACTCTGCAAATAAACCGAAATAATGCTCAGTTTATGTATCTATTAATATGTTCATAAAAGATGTGAAAATGAAGGACAAGTGAAAAATAAGATTGCAATTAAAAATTCGAAGAAAGAATTGTACCTACAGCATCCACGCGGACTTTTCAAGAAGGGGCTATAAGTAATGCGTACAGGACTTCATATTCCGTCAGTTTCACTTTGACTTCGGGCAGTCTCCGGCGGCTGAAGTCGACAATAGGTTCCCAGTGCAGGTATTAGCCCATCGGCCATTGGGGACGACGCTAGCTGCGGTTGCGGAGCTCATTAACTTGCTAACTCTCGACCGAGTAACGCGAATTTTTCTGGAATATTGTGAGAACAAAGTGATAATATTGCATTTTAATAGAAACGAAACAACCACATAATTGTAGAAAATGTTGCGTTTGTAACGTGTGCAAGATGCCGAGACGATTGCCGTTTCCCCTAATAAAATATTCTCGGGTTTCAAGCCGCGTCAAGTGGTTTACTGCCCACGAGCTTTCGGCTGAGATCTCCTTTGCCATTGTCAAGTGGATGACTATCATATGGTTGTCATTGCCGTGCTTGTATAGCTGCGCCGTCGCTCGTGACGTCGTTCGTGACGTCACTGGTGCTCGACACTCAGACACTCAGACTGGTAGTAGTCTGTCCTCTTTCCGCTGTGACATCCGCCTTGAAACGAGTGTAACATTTTAAATGGCTCACACCTCGCCCGACCCTCGCTTAAAATGCTATATTTGTGATTCGGTATCTCAGTCGGTAAAAACGGAACCCATATAGGATCACTTTGTTATCCGTCTGTCTTTCCGTCCGTCTATTAAGACCTCTGTTGCTCAGGAACGGGTAGGCGTATCAAGCTGAAATTTATGTCCCATACTAAGGCCTATGGCCCATCGCTGGTGTAACAAAGTTAAGCTTTTAAGACAATGCAATCTTAGATGTGACTGTTGATGTCACATTTTTTAAGACTCGCAAATTCACTCATAAAAAACTGTGGGGTACTTCCGTTTCACCGAGAATCATGAAAATTTGCGAGAAGTAAGGTTCCGCAGTAAAAGTAGAGGAAAATCCGAGACAGTTAATTCGTAATTATATCACACAAAAATACTTCTTTTGTTGTTTGTTATTCGACTTCAAACTTATAATTAAAACGTTCTCGAAAGTCTTGGACTTCCCGGGATCGATATCTTGCCACTATCCATGTCGACAACAGGCAAACATCGTCGAGATCGATGAACTGTCTATATACATAATTAAGTTTGTGCGGAATCCTCAGGTGTGCGAATTTATCTTTCTAGACGTTCTGCCATTTAGAACTCCCGCTGCTGTCACGTTCATTTCAGGCCATGTCCGGCTTACACCATAAATCTGAACGAAATCAGCGATGACGAGCAGGCGCGGTCCCCTTGTTAGTTATGTCTAGAGATCCTAAAGAGGACCCTGTGTGCTGATACTGGCGGGCTCTTTGATGAGGAAAAACGGCTGCCACGTGCTTCTTGCGAAGCTGTATTGCCTCCAAGGACGTCAGAGCAGGAATCTAGTGAGCACCAAAGGCTAAATATTTGCTGCTTCGAGGCAAAAAAATTATCGTTACGCTGCAGCTCTTGATTGTTTTATCAAGTTCGTCCCGGGTTGTCTGCTCTCGTTGGTGGATGGCTTCCATAGAGGTCGCCAAACATTTCAAAAGTGCTTGCTTATTTGCCTACGACTAAAAATGCGAAAAAATCATACCCTTCACTTGTCCGACGTAAATAAACGTAATCCTTGACAAGGCGGCTTTTGCCTCTAATAATGTTAGTGCAACGATTCACTCCTTGGCATGTGGACGGAAAGTACAGAAATATAATAAAACTCTCATCGCCAATGTCGTCAACTGCAATCGGTTGCTTGGTTCAATACTCGTCTCTTTGTAATCCTTTATCCCTAAAGCACTTACTCGTAAAGGGCAAAGGTCGCAGGTTCGAGTCCCGGTCCGCCACATACCTTTTATCTGCCAGGAAGTTAGAATAAAATTACTAAACGAGGGAGCAAAAGTGTCATTCGATGAAAAAGTGTGGGCTAAATTTGGATATGAGCTGCTGGTACGAGGATGAATCCGAATTGCCTATTTAAATTAATTAGATATATTTATTGATATTTTCCCTGCTTTGCATCAATAGTTTGAATTTTTTTTCTTTTCTTTTCTCCGTGGACTCTCTGATTTGGGGCCGAACCGCACAATGACCCTGAAAGAGTGATTCGGTGTGGGGCGGCGGAGGGGTGAAGTCGACTGCAATAGTCATCGTGGGGTTGTGGACCACTGCGGCTGCGGCTGCGGCGGCGACGGTGCCTCTCTGTCGTTTCTAGGCCTCCAGTTAACGTACGATACAATATCAGGAATCGTACAGTAGTGTCCGGGTTTCCAAATTTTGGTTCACCCTCCATATTGCCGTCTCCCCTAGTTTTAGCGTGCCATAGATTTCTAGGACATTAATAATAATAATAACAATAACAAACCACAGAAAATGTCTTAGTATTAGAACGGTTTGTTTGTATCATTGCCGTAGAACATCACTCTAGCACAACTTCCACGAATCTGCACTACAGAGAAAAACTTTATTTGTAAATATACTGGCCGTGCGGTTCTAAGCGCTACAGACTGGAACCGAGCGACCGCTACGGTCGCAGGTTCGAATCCTGCCTCGGGCATGGATCTGTGTGATGTCCTTAGGTTAGTTAGGTTTAATTAGTTCTAAGTTCTAGGCGACTGATGACCTCAGAAATTAAGTCGCATAGGCTCAGAGCCATTTGAACCATTTTGTAAATATACGTGGTGTCTGTTCTCTTGGAGATGTCCAAAATAACAGACACAATTTCATCCCGCAGCCATTACGAATCAAGATGCAAAGGAATTAGTGACATTAGCTGCTAGTGGATACTGATTTAAATCACGAGGGATAGTTGAAAATTTGTGCTGGACCTGGATTCGAACCTGGTTCCCCTGCTTACGAGGCAGATGCGCTGATCACTGTTCGGCAACTGCACAAACTACCCTAGCACACCTCTGGTCAGGCGTAAATTGTCAGATTATCAACACGCCACTAACGCAGTGTCTGGTCCGACACAAATTTTCAACTTTCCCCATAGATTTAAATCAGTGACCAATAGCGGGTAAGGTCTTTAATTCCTTTGTGTCCTTGATTCATAATAGCTGCAGGATCAAAATGCGTCTGTTGTTTCATGCAGATGCACATCACGCTCGAACACTTACGGATCGATGACCTCGCTGTTTGGCCCCCTCCCTCAAATCAACCAACCAACCGAAACTTACGGGAATCGGCGAAATGCCGCGAGTAATGAGGAAAATGGGCAAGGGGCATTACATCAGTAATGTGTGGAGAAGTTGAGAAGTTGGGTCTGACGGGAGGCGTGCTATTATAGTCCGTGCAGTTGTGATGGCCACTGTGTCTGAATGGTGCAGTGGTCAGGTCGTCTGACTAGTAACCAGGAGGCCTGTGTTCGAATCCAAGTCCAGCACAAATTTTCAGCTTTCCCCATTGATTTAAAACAATGACCACTAGCAGCTAATCTCATTAATTCCTTTGAAAAGCATTTGTCCAAAAATTTGAGAAGTTCGTATCTCACGCAACTGATTTAAGAGCTAAAAAAGCAAAAAACTCGAAAAATTTCGGCAACGTCGTAATTTGCACGATATAAATATGGAGTGCGCACTACACATTGTCAGTATTTCACTTAGGACTATGACTGTGATCACAGATCTGCAGACTGTGAATGTAAGCTCCGTCCACGGATCCTGTCGGGCCCATCGGTACCGACCGACAGACCTCTGCAAATAACGTTAATGGATGCGATATGTAGGGGCGTAATGTCAACACACCGCTCCCCCGGCCGTTGTCGGTTTTCGTGACCTGGACCCGCCACTACTCGCCAAATAGCTCCTTAACTGCCATCACGAAGCGGAATGCAGTTCCAGTCCTGCCACCAAGGAAAAATCCCGAGCAGTCGCGGGAATAGAAACCAAATCCTTGGTATGGAAGTCAGAAACGCTGAACACTCGGCTACGGAAGCGGACAGACTATATGGTTGTGGGAGCGTGTATACTGTTTCTTCCAGTTGTTTTCGCGCCTTGTAGTGTGCCGAACTGTTCGGCGCACTGCATCCTTGGAGAGCTGAGTGACGTTAGCCGAGTCTGTGTTATTTTTAACTAATGCCAATTATGCATTATGGTCAAACTGATAAATTAATGTACATAATTGTGTTTGTTTTGTCTGTTGCATGTCACCGAGTGAGAGCAGAGATGACTAGTATTGTACAGTTCCTTTGTGAAGGCTCTTTTCGCGTCAGTTGCCGAAAACCTACAAGCCAACGGCCAGTCCGCAGAAGAAGATATCGCTGGACTGGTCTACGTCGCTGATATTTAATTATTGTACAGTGTTATAGAAAAAAATTAATCTGTCGTATTAGATGGATTACGTTTTTTTGCGATATTGTAGATCAATTAGTCTGTGTTCATATATGGGACTGTAAATTCTGTCTTTATCTGTCGATCTACGAGGTGCATTCAAGTTCTAAGGCCTCCGATTTTTTTTTCTAATTAACTACTCACCCGAAATCGATGAAACTGGCGTTACTTCTCGACGTAATCGCCCTGCAGACGTACACATTTTTCACAACGCTGACGTCATGATTCCATGGCAGCGGCGAAGGCTTCTTTAGGAGTCTGTTTTGACCACTGGAAAATCGCTGAGGCAATAGCAGCACGGCTGGTGAATGTGCGGCCACGGAGAGTGTCTTTCATTGTTGGAAAAAGCCAAAAGTCACTAGGAGCCAGGTCAGGTGAGTAGGGAGCATGAGGAATCACTTCAAAGTTGTTATCACGAAGAAACTGTTGCGTAACGTTAGCTCGATGTGCGGGTGCGTTGTCTTGGTGAACCAGCATACGCGCAGCCCTTCCCAGACGTTTTTGTTGCAGTGCAGGAAGGAATTTGTTCTTCAAAACATTTTCGTAGGATGCACCTGTTACTGTAGTGCCCTTTGGAACGCAATGAGTAAGGATTACGCCCTCGCTGTCCCAGAACATGGACACCATCATTTTTTCAGCACTGGCGATTACCCGAAATTTTTTTGGTGCCGGTGAATCTGTGTGCTTCCATTGAGCTGACTGGCGCTTTGTTTCTGGATTGAAAAATGGCATCCACGTCTCATCCATTGTCACAACCGACGAAAAGAAAGTCCCATTCATGCTGTCGTTGCGCGTCAACATTGCTTGGCAACATGCCACACGGGCAGCCATGTGGTCGTCTGTCAGCATTCGTGGCACCCACCTGGATGACACTTTTCGCATTTTCAGGTTGTCATGCGGGATTGTGTGCACAGAACCCACAGAAATGCCAACTCTGGAGGCGATCTGTTCAACAGTCATTCGGCAATCCCCCAAAACAATTCTCTCCACTTTCTCGATCATGTCGTCAGACCGGCTTGTGCGAGCCCGAGGTTGTTTCGGTTTGTTGTCACATGATGTTCTGCCTTCGTTAAACTGTCACACCCACGAACGCACTTTCGACACATCCATAACTCCATCACCACATGTCTCTTTCAACTGTCGATGAATTTCAATTGGTTTCACACCACGCAAATTCAGAAAACGAATGATTGCACGCTGTTCAAGTAAGGAAAACGTCGCCATTTTAAGTATTTAAAACAGTTCTCATTCTCGCCGCTGGCGGTAAAATTCCATCTGCTGTACGGTGCTGCCATCTCTGGGACGTATTGACAATGAACGCGGCCTCATTTTAAAACAATGCGCATGTTTCTATCTCTTTCCAGTCCGGAGAAAAAAAATTGGAGGCCTTACAACTTGAATGCACCTCATATTAACCGCATTGAAATTATGCATTTTATTGTGGGAGAAAGTGCGACGTCGCAAAAGGCCAATAATGTTTACAGCATTCGACGCCCCACATATTGCCTACCTACCGCGCAATCACAATATTGTCTGTTAATGGCAATAGGGAGCGGGGCTGGTGGTATCCAATGGTGAGCATAGCATGAGGCCACAGAAGGTAGCTGAAATGCTTAGCTGACGAGTAACTCACAAGATTGATACAGTGCAGTGGTACTGATACAAAGCAGAGCAATGGCAACGATAAATAAAACAAACATTGCATTATATCTACAACAACAGTTTTGTCAGAACGAACCCAAGGAATTTCGCAGAGTGAGAAAGAAATGGCAAATGAAATGTAAGCGTTTCTGCAAGGTGAGTCAGTGAAATGCGTGGTGTCGTATACGCTCAACTGTGCGGCCGATGTACATGAGGAGTAAAATTATGACGATGCGTGCGTAACGAGTGAAAATGATACTGAAAAATGTGTGGAGCCTTGAAGTTCATCATCCTTGTCGAACAGGTAGCCACAAGTTCCGTCTCCAACGAAACGTAGTAAAGGACAATCGTTGTCCAAGGAGCGGGTACTAAAGATAATTATGTACATCTAAGATCATCCGCATCATAGTAAAAAAAAAAAAAAAGTCCGCAGCAACATGATAGTGTAGTGCATAGGAAAAGGACGAATATTCGAAGAAGGACAAGGCCCGCGATCTATCCGAATCTGAACGGGGGCAGATTGTGATGGCCCGGAAGGTCGGCTCGAGCATTTCGGAAACTGCACAACTTATCGGGTGTGCGAAGAGTGCTGTGGTGAGTGTCTTAAGCACGTGGCGAAACCAAGGTAAAACCACGTTCAGATGTCGCGGCCACCCCTCATTACAGATGTCGGACGCCGTAGGCTGGGCAGACTGGTAAAACAGGACATGCGGCAAACTCTGGCGGAAATCAGACTTTAATGCTGGGCAGAGTACAAGAGCGTCTGAACACACAGTGCACTGAACTCTGCTAACGATGGGCCTCCGCAGCCGACGACCCACGCGCGTGCCAATGTAACACCACAACATTGGTAACTAGGACTGAAATGTGTACATGCCCATCAGCACTGGACATTGGCACAATGGCAGAGCGGTGCATGGTTTGATGAATTCTGTACCTTCTTCATCATGCCGGTGGCAGGTCGCGAATCCGTCGTCTTCCAGGGGAAGAGCTCGTTGTCACCTTGTAATGCGGGAGGGGGACAAGTTGGCGGCGGCTCCATTCTGCTCTGGGGAACATTCACACGGGCATCCATGGGTCCACTGGAGCTCGTGCAAGGCACCATGACGGTCAAGGAGTATCGTACACTGATTGCAGACAACGTACACCCGTTCATGACAATCATGTTTCCCGTCGGCAGTGGCATTTTTCAACAAGATAATGCGCCATGTACAAGGCCAGGAGTGTGATGGAGTGGTTCGAGGAACACAGTGGCCATTTCCAATTGATGTGCCGGCCCCCCAGCTCGCCAGGTCTGAACCCGATCGAACATATCTGGGATGTGAATGAACGTGCCGTCAGAGCTCATCGCCCCCCCCTCCCTTTCCCCGAAATTTACGGGAATTAGGTGACGTGTGTGCAGATGTGGTGCCAGCTCCCTCCAGCAGCGACCTACCAAGACCTCATTGCTTCCATGCCACGATGTGTCGCCGCTATTAAAATGGTTCAAATGGCTCTGAGCACTGTAGGACTTAACAGCTGAGGCCATCAGTCCCCTAGACTTAGAACTACTTAAACCAAACTAACCTAAGGACATCACACACATCCACGCCCGAAGCAGGATTCGAACCTGCGACCGCAGCAGCAGCGCGGTTCCGGACTGAAGCTCCTAGAACCGCTCGGCCACAACGGCCGGCTTGTCACCACTGTTATCAATCCCAAAATGGACATACCGGCTATAAGGTAGGGGGTCATAATGTTCTGGCTGATCATTATATGTTACAGTGATTTCAAGGGAAGGAGTGGATGGTTGCCTAGCTTCAAACAGTGATACAGAATTGGAAGATGTAAGTCAAAGAAATTTCAAACAAAGCGTCACCTTGACGATGCACAGCAAACAGAGGAATCGGCTCGGAATTTGTAGATAAAATAACAAACTCATCCCAGCGTTCTGCAAGGAATTTGTTTTCAACTCTGACCAGACAGGAAGGAACCCTGGAAATTAGAGGTACCAAGACAGTTGTAACGAGATCAACAAACATCAATACTTTAACGCATTCGTACACAATTACGCCGACTGTTAATTGACTGGAAAGTTATTTATTGTGCTGCAAGAAGTCGGAGATGCTCTGCCCACTACGCTTCCCTCTCATGTGTGTGATCTTGCAAGGGCAGTAGGGAATATTTACGTCAAGGCAAGCAAGTTCCACGATAACCTCCGCGACAGACTGTTTCGCCTTCGGTTGCATGCCGTCACATTCCATCATTCAAATCGTACCGTTACACCAATATGATTCTACATGCATTCTTTAAGTGCGGCTACCTGAGTGTCCTATACGATTTGTAACTCCCAAGGAGTTCCCCTTCGAATTTGATGGTGTGAACCTTCGTAATCAGTGTGGCGCGCCACTTTTCATTCTGTGTTCGTGGGCCAAGTCAACGGTTTATTTTGAACATTTTTTGAATGACGACGATATCCATTTTGTGTAGTGTTATACATCCATCCCGTAGAAGGTTGATCTCTGCACTTCCCGGAGCTCACTTTCTGTCGCCTTCCTGATGCACATGGTGAATCATTAGCAGCTAATATTTTTTCCTTTCATAATTGCCAACACAACAGTTTCAAATGAGTCTTACTACAGACTGAACTTGAGACCTCGTACTCAAGGGGTTCCTTGTAAGAATTTGTTTTCTGACTTGCAATGTGGCACAGCGTGCTGCTGTCTACGACACGTGTTTCTGGGAATTACTTTTAATATCTATTGGAATGTTGTAAAAGCTCTCAAAGTTATTGGACAAAAATCTTTGATCAAAATCCTTTGTTCAAATCTTCGACAGTGAAGTAGGCAGGCTTTTTTAAAGATGTCTTTCATCAAAGATCTTTGATCAAAATTAGGACGTAGGCCGTGCATACACTAGGTCTAGCTATGACAGAAGGTCGTCAAATTGCATACTTATTCGACTCGCCACGCTTGCTTCTAAACTGTAAAATGTCAAAGTTTACTTCGTATGTGGCTACCACCATAATGATTATTGCTAAGTATGAAAAATACGAAATTCTTCTTAACTCCAAACACATTGATCATAAAAATTGCAACCAGCGGTTACGGTGAAAGTTTGGAATAGGGTCTCTGGTTTACTTACGTGTTTCGTGCAGAAATGTTGTCAGCACATGCCGTGATGTATGACGGGAACAAAAGGTGTGTCAGGTATTTGTGTTACACAGCCAATGAGAGAGCAGCAAGCAGATGACGTGTTTAGAAGTTCAAATGGCTCTGAGCACTATGGGACTCAACTGCTGTGGTCATCAGTCCCCTAGAACTTAGAACTACTTAAACATAACTAACCTAAGGACACCACACACACCCATGCCCGAGGCAGGATTCGAACCTGCGACCGTAGCAGCAGCGCGGCTCCGGACTGGAGCGCCTAGAACCGCACGGCCACCGCGGCCGGCACGTGTTTAGAAGTAATACATTCGGAAGAAATAGTGAAACATTGCTGTAAACGAAGATTATACAATTAATTACTCCTTGTTTGAGTCGCAGCTATTTAAATTGTGCAAGTATCTGCAAATCAAGGACAGCGTCGCTACCCATGATATATTATAAACTACAATGAAATATTTCTCAGCTATGTGTTGCTACGCAATCGATCTGCGATGACATACTAAGCGGATCATTGTTTTTCAGTTAAATCATGGGGGACGGTAGGTGTAATCAGGAGATCCCAGGTTCAAGTCACGGTCGGGGCACACATTTTCAACTGTTCTCGTCTATATTTATCAACGCCTGTAAGCAGCTAAAGGTCGAAATTTCATTATTCAGTATTGCCAGAGGAAGGTATGCTGAAGCTGAACGAACTCTTATGTGATAGCATATTTCTTCGTTTTTCTTATAGACGGGAACAAAGCCGCAACACTGGACTTGTTTCCGCAAACATTGATTAAAATAATTCCAATCCATAATCCGTTTCTGGAAACAATATCTGATCTACTGACACCGGTCATCCTATGGAACATAGCAGGGAGATTCTGGCATACACTTCTTTTTTCTTTTCACTATCGATAACTTCTGACATCGGTCACCTTGTGTGTGCGTGTTTTCTGGAGTTGTTCTGCAAACCGAGGTTTTAAATTCCCTTACACAGCACTTACTTTCTGCAGTTTTGCATCGAAAATGACAGTGCGTGCACCTGTCGAAATATCGGCGGTTGTCAACGTTATCCAGCTGCACCCCCATAAACTATCTGAACACTGTATACGCTGGAAGAAACTCTGGTCTCACAATATTTCAACTGATTGTACGATAACAGTTTCGAAGTCCATCAAGATAGACGTAGGGTTCCATCGAGATTCGTCGGTCTTAACAGATTTAAAAAACGATCTTTTGTCTCGCTTATTGTTGGGTAGCAACGGGTAGAGAGCTGGAATAGAGTTTATTTTCTCTCAAGACAATTTCATAAACTGCTTGTTCGTAGCGATCTTCCCCAGTAGTACATCACAGGTAGCAGCGGATAGGCCGGTGTATGCTACTTCCGAAACAGCCTGATCAGAGGTCCACTACCTGAAGTGTCTTGAGCCTCACATAAATGTCAATCCATTCCACCTCCACACACCTGTCACTCCGCACAACTGCGACAAACTCCTAGCGTAGCGAACACGAGGATAAGGCACAAATAGATTAACTGATTAAAAGTGTCAGGACACCTATTAGCGGACATAGCCATTATGGTGGGTTGAATTCTGCTGGGGACACTTTCAATAAGGTGTCTGAATGTCTGTGGAACAAAGGCAGCCCGTTCTTTCTCAAGAGAGAAACCAGCGAAGGTAGTGAAGTTGGACAGTGGGATGTGGAGCGAATTCGACTTTCTAACTTGTCCCAAAGGTGTTCCATTGGGTTCAGGGTGGGACAATGGGCAGGACAGTCCATTTCAGGAATGTTGTTGTGCTGGAACTATTGCCTCACAGATGTTGCTTTATGACAGGGTGAACTGTCATGCTGATAGACACATCAATCGTCTCCGAACTGTTCCCCGACAAAGACATCCATCGTCTCCGAATTGTTCCCCTACTGTACATTCTACTGAATTATGTGAAATATATCAATAGTTTTCCATACACAACGTTTTCTTAAGGGGAGTTGGAACGCCCTATCCCGACAATGTTAAATTTAGTGACTTGGCTTCCCTGTATTTCATGAACCACTGTAGCCATTGACATGTAACTTTTACAGGACATTAGGACTGTAGGTTCTGAGTCTGCTGAACTACAATACTTGCATTTCAGCCACTGCTTTCAGAAATACAGATTTTTAATTACATGGTTAAATTTTTGTGTACTTTTTTTCACGTTATTCTAAATAATTTTAATTATACATAACATAAAGTCGTTCCTTTAGTTCAATAGACTCATGATATGTATGTTATTACTCCCTGAAATTTTGAACACTCTACTCGAAGTGGTTTCTGAGATTGAGGGAAAAAGGCAACAGAAAATGTAAATTTTCAGGAACGGTTTCTAAAGTTTCAAAAGACTGCAACTCACTTAATATATGCTTGTTTTTTTTAATTTTTAGTCACTCAGAAGCACCCTGCACCATACTGTATATCATCCTCTTGATCTTTTTCCAAGTTTTTTCTTCTTTTCTTCTTTCTGGACTCCTTAGTGGCCAACTGTGCTGCATACTCTGCTTTATCAATGAGAACCTTGTCCATCCGTTCAAGTTTTCTGATGCAGTTTGCTCCAGGATTAATTCCCATATGCTGTAGCACTTTCCCGCTACCAATGTTGCCATCATTAAAAATAATAACAGCATCACTTTAGTGTCTTCATTCCATCACAAAAATTTGTTGTAAGCGAGTCCATATAAGATTGTTGAACGACTCATTGCGATTTTGAGTCAGACCATGCAGACTCTTCTCCAGTAATTCAGGATTTGTCAGGTTTCTGTAAACAGGTTTTATGGTATTCATGACTGCTGCTGGGATGGAATGTTTATGGTTGTATGAGCTGTTTGAGTACTGGGCATTGCGGTAATTGCACCATGAATCAAGTCCAGGAGGGCAAAAGTGATGTACTGGTTTTTCATCAATTGAGTTTGTGGAAGAAGGTAGCCCATACTGCCTGCTTCATTTTCAACAAATCCTCAGTGTTATTTCCAATGGCCATCCCATAATACTGCTGTAGTTCATCACTCATTTTGTCTGTAGGTCTGCCTTTCATGGTTTTACCATAAGAAAATTTCTTGTCTCTCAAACTTCGTTTCAACTTCCTCAATCTGGAACCCATTCTCTTCTGGAATGGTTTTTTATAACACAGCAATCCACAGCCTTCTATATAGAAAATTACCGATTTTATTAGATATTGGAATAACGCACGTAAAAATTTTAACATTTTCAACCAGTGTACATTACATTTAAAAAAAATACTTCCCACGTGTGTTTATAAGTGATGTATATGTTACCGGCTAAAACCGATTTTAGGATGAACTAGTTTCGCCTAGGTCAAACTCGTTCATACTGTTACCGATAGGATAAAAAATTTGAGCCTAGGTCGAATCGGTTTATCCTAGTTACAATTTACATGCTTTAGGATAAACTAGTACGTCCTAGTCTGCACTACACTACTGGCCAATAAAATTGTTACACCAAGAAGAAATGCAGATGATAAGCGGGTATTCATTGGACAAATGTATTATACTAGAACTGACAAGTGATTACATTTTCACGCAATTTGGGTGCATAGATCCTGAGAAATCAGTAACCAGAACAACCACCTCTGGCAGAAATAACGGCCTTCATACGCCTGGGCATTGAGTCAAACAGGGCTTGGATGGCGTGTACAGGTACAGCTGCCCATGCAGCTTCAACACGATACCACAGTTCATCAAGAGTAGTGACTGGCGTATTGTGACGAGCCAGTTGCTCGGCCACCATTGCACCATTGACCAGACGTTTTCAATTGGTGAGAGATCTGAAGAATGTGCTGGGCAGGGCAGCAATGGAACAATTTCTGCATCCAGAAAGGCCCGTACAGGACCTGCAACATGCGGTCGTGAATTATCCTGCTAAAATGTAGTGTTTCGCAGGGATCGAATGATGAATATAGCCACCGGTCGTAACACATCTGAAATATAACGTCCACTGTTCAAAGTGCCGTCAATGCGAATAAGAGGTGAGCGAGACGTGTAACAAATGGCACCCCATACCGTCACGCCGGGTGATACGCCAGTATGGCGATGACGAATACACGGTTCCAATGTGCATTCACCACGATGTCGCCAAACACGGATGCGACCATCATGATGCTGTAAACAGAACCTAGATTCTTCCGAAGAAATGACGTTTTGCCATTCGTGCACTCAGGTTCGTCGTTGAGTACACCATCGCTGGCGCTCCTGTCTGTGATGCAACGTCAAGGGTAACCGCAGCTATGGTCTCCGAGCTGATAGTCCATGCTGCCGCAAACGTCGTCGAACTGTTCGTGCAGATGGTTGTTGTCTTGCAAACGTCCCCATCTGTTGACTCAGGGATCGAGACGTTGCTGCACGATCCGTTACAGCCATGTGGATAAGATGCCTGTCATCTCGACTGTTAGTGATACGAGGCCGTTGGGATCCAGCACGGCGTTCCGTATTACCCTCCTGAACCCACCGATTCCATATTCTGCTAACAGTCATTGGATCTCGACCAACGCGAGCAGCAATGTCGCGATACGATAAACCGCAATGGCGATAGGGTACAATCCGATCTTTATCAAAGTCGGAAACGTGATGGTATGTATTTCTCCTCCTTACATGAGGCATCACACGAACGTTTCAACAGGCAACTGCTGTTTGTGTATGAGAAATCGGTTGGAAATTTTCCTTATGTCAACAGGCTGTAGGTGTCGGCACCGGCGCCAACCTTGTGGGAATGCTCTGAAAAGCTAATCATTTGCATATCACAGCATCTTCTTCCGGTTAATTTTCGCGTCTGTAGCACGTCATCTTCGTGGTGTAGTAATTTTAATAGCCAGTAGTGTAATTTTGCCTAGTCGGAACGCATGTCGCTGTCTGTACGAACCGGGAGCCCCCGAATCATCTCTGGCTCGCCCCTCGCGCCTCTCACCCGCTCATCGTTCGCACTGTTCTTTGTTTTGAACGGTATTTTGCATCGACGAGTGCGCGCGTTAAGTTGCTGGTTGCATTTAAAAGATTTTGTTATAATTATAATATAATTATTGTGAGGCGTTTCATCATGGATGAGCCTTTGTGTAGTAGACAAGCCAATCAAAAGCTGTGGAGAGAAAAGTTTCTGGAGCAAATTTTGCAGAGTGAAAACAAAAAGTCTTCTCATTATAATGTGTTATCAGTAGTCGAATATGTGGATTTGATTAAACAAGTAGAAGACGCAGAAAAGGTGAAATAAACAACATCATTACAAGAAAGATGATTGAAACGATTTGCTGTTTTGAAAACTGGTGATGCGAAAAACTCATTGCACTGTGTAAAGGGAATATAAAATGCTTTGTTCCAGTTGATTAACTTTATGTTGTCATAGACGCAGCTCATGTAGCTGTGGGTCATGTTGGTCGCGCTAGGATGTTAACCGAGACATAAAAAAAACATGCCAATATTACAAAGGAAATGATATGCCTCTGTTTATCAGTATGTGATGTTTGTCAATAAAAGAAGACAAAGGAAAAAGAAAACAGGGCTACTTTAAAAGCCAATTCTCCATTCGGAAATGAGTAGCAGATGCCAAGTAGATTTGATTGATTTCCAAACACTACCATGTGGGAATTTAAAATTCATTCTAGTTTAACAAGATCATCTCACAAAATTTGTTCTCCTTCGTGCGTTAACATCAAAGAGGGCTGAAGAAGTGGCTTATCATTTGAATGACATATTCATAACTGTAGGGGTGGCATGCATTCTTCAATCTGATAATGGCAGAGAGTTTGTCAATAAAGTTAGAAGCGAACTCGCAAAGCTTTGGTCAGAACTGAAAATTGTGCATGGTAAATCAAGGCACAACCAAAGTCAGGCGTCTGTTGAACGTGCCAACCAAGACATTGAAAATGATAAGTTCTTGCTTAAAGGACAATAATTCGACGAAGTGGTCGGAAAGATTAAGGTATGTCCAATTCATGAAAAATCGAGCTTACCAAAAAATGGTTCAAATGGCCCTAAGCACTATGGAACTCAACATCTGAGGTCATCAGTCCCTAGACTTAGAACTACTTAAACCTAACGACATCACACATATCCATGCCCGACGCAGGATTCGAACCTGCGACCGTAGCAGCAGCGCGGTTCCGGACTGAAACGCCTAGAACAGCTCGGTAACAGCAACCGGCCGAGCTTACCACTCTGGCATAAAACAATCATCTTACGAAGCATTATTCGGAATCGAACATAGAGTAGGACTTACCACTTCCTCGTTGCCTCAAGAAATCATAAATTGTCCAGGATGAACATGACCTAAAGAAGACAATCGAAGATGACAGCAGTACTGAACAGTACTGAACTGATGAGGGCCTCTGCAAAGTTCGCAACAAACATGGCGTACTTCAAAAACATTATTGCAGGTATAATTTTATTAAAATTTTCCATAATTTTTTTGCAATAAAATATTAGCAAATGTTTGTTTTAACTTGTTTTTTATTGTTTTAGAAATGATTTCGACGTCTGTATTCAGAAGTTTTTAGATGTGGGAGATATTAACCAGGATATTGAAATATCTTTAAGCACTGCAGCCACAAAACATTCTGTTGGATGTGGACAAGGCTTCGTGAAATGCAGTTGCATGAAAAACTATTCAACAAACAAATGCAATTGGAAGAAAAAGTACTCTGCATTTCTAAGTGCCACCAAAGTAAACCTTGCAAAAATAAGTAAATGGCAGATAAGGCGATTTCAGTGGATTGATATACACTCCTGGAAATTGAAATAAGAACACCGTGAATTCATTGTCCCAGGAAGGGGAAACTTTATTGACACATTCCTGGGGTCATTTCACCTGCCTCGAGATGTCTGGGTGTTTGTGTTGTCCTCATCATTTCATCATCATCCAGGAAAGTGGCGAAATTGGACTGAGCAAAGATTGGGTAGTTGTACGGGCGCTGATAACCACGCAGTTGAGCGCCCCACAAACCAAACATCATCATCATCATCATCCTGGGGTCAGATACATCACATGATCACACTGACAGAACCACAGGCACATAGACACAGGCAACAGAGCATGCACAATGTCGGCACTAGTACAGTGTATATCCACCTTTCGCAGCAATGCAGGCTGCTATTCTCCCATGGAGACGATCGTAGAGATGCTGGATGTAGTCCTGTGGAACGGCTTGCCATGCCATTTCCACCTGGCGCCTCAGTTGGACCAGCGTTCGTGCTGGACGTGCAGACCGCGTGAGACGACGCTTCATCCAGTTCCAAACATGCTCAATGGGGGACAGATCCGGAGATCTTGCTGGCCAGGGTAGTTGACTTACACCTTCTAGAGCACGTTGGGTGGCACGGGATACATGCGGACGTGCATTGTCCTGTTGGAACAGCAAGTTCCCTTGCCGGTCTAGGAATGGTAGAACGATGGGTTCGATGACGGTTTGGATGTACCGTGCACTATTCAGTGTCCGCTCGACGATCACCAGTGGTGTACGGCCAGTGTAGGAGATCGCTCCCCACACCATGATGCCGGGTGTTGGCCCTGTGTGCCTCGGTCGTATGCAGTTCTGATTGTGGCGCTCACCTGCACGGCGCCAAACACGCATACGACCATCATTGGCACCAAGGCAGAAGCGACTCTCATCGCTGAAGACGACACGTCTCCATTCGTCCCTCCATTCACGCCTGTCGCGACACCACTGGAGGCGGGCTGCACGATGTTGGGGCGTGAGCGGAAGACGGCCTAACGGTGTGCGGGACCGTAGCCCAGCTTCATGGAGACGGTTGCGAATGGTCCTCGCCGATACCCCAGGAGCAACAGTGTCCCTAATTTGCTGGGAAGTGGCGGTGCGGTCCCCTACGGCACTGCGTAGGATCCTACGGTCTTGGCGTGCATCCGTGCGTCGCTGCGGTCCGGTCCCAGGTCGACGGGCACGTGCACCTTCCGCCGACCACTGGCGACAACATCGATGTACTGTGGAGACCTCACGCCCCACGTGTTGAGCAATTCGGCGGTACGTCCACCCGGCCTCCCGCATGCCCACTATACGCCCTCGCTCAAAGTCCGTCAACTGCACATACGGTTCACGTCCACGCTGTCGCGGCATGCTACCAGTGTTAAAGACTGCGATGGAGCTCCGTATGCCACGGCAAACTGGCTGACACTGACGGCGGCGGTGCACAAATGCTGCGCAGCTAGCGCCATTCGACGGCCAACACCGCGGTTCCTGGTGTGTCCGCTGTGCCGTGCGTGTGATAATTGCTTGTACAGCCCTCTCGCAGTGTCCGGAGCAAGTATGGTGGGTCTGACACACCGGTGTCAATGTGTTCTTTTTTCCATTTCCAGGAGTGTACATACTAACATTGTGCAAAAAATGAAAATTCTTTTATTTCTTTTTCGTCCGAATTCTTCTACTTTCATACATGTTGTACTATTTACATAAAAACGAAACTAATATTGTAGCTACTGGAAGCTAATTAATGAATATCTTAACTAACCATCCAGAGTAATAAGCAGTTCTATATAGTGTATCTCAATGGACGAAGCGTCTCGGGAAATTGTCCAATGGGGTGTTCTTGCTCTACGATGACGCGCCAGCACATTCTAAAAAGTCCACAGCCACAAATGGTGCTTCTTTGGGCTATGAAATTTTGCGTCACCCGTCGTTCCCTCACCCCTCCTCTCTCGCCCCGTATTATCCTGACCTGACACCCAGTTACTTCTTCCTCTTTTCTCAGCTGAAGAAAGCATTGCGCAGTAGGCATTTCCAGGATAAAGACTAGGCGACTTTTGGGGTGGAACGTTTACCAGATAGCCTAAATGCACACTTCTCCAACCGAGGTCACCGCCAATTCATCCAATGTTTGTCCAAATGTCACACGGAAGGGGAAATATGTAGAGAATGTCCAACACCATCACTAACTTTCACAGTCACAGCTTCATGTTTTGAAGGTCATAGCTGGAATTTTACGACTACCCCTGATATCCATACATACACTACTGGCCATTAAAATTGCTACACCAAGAAGAAATGCAGATGATAAGCGGGTATTCGATGGACAAATATGTTACACTAGAACTGACATGTGATTACATTTTCACGCAATTTGGGTGCATAGATCCTGAGAAATCAGTAACCAGAACAACCACCTCTGGCAGAAATAACGGCCTTCATACGCCTGGGCATTGAGTCAAACAGGGCTTGGATGGCGTGTACAGTTACAGCTGCCCAAGCAGCTTCAACACGATACCACAGTTCATCAAGAGTAGTGACTGGCGTATTGTGACGAGCCAGTTGCTCGGCCACCATTGACCAGACGTTTTCAATTCGTGAGAGATCTGGAGAATGTACTGACCAGGGCAGCAGTCGAACGTTTTCTGTATCCAGAAAGGCTCATACAGGACCTGCAACATGCGGTCGTGCATTATCCTGCTGAAATGTAGGGTTCCGCAGGAATCGAATGAAGGATAGAGCCACGGATCGTAACACATCTGAAATATAACGTCCACTGTTCAAAGTGCCGTCAATGCGAACAAGAGGTGACCGAGACGTGTAACCAGTGGCACCCCATACCATCACGCCGGGTGATACGCCAGTATGGCGATGACGAATACACGATTCCAATGTGCGTTCACCGCGATGTCGCCAAACACGGATGCGACCATCATGATGCTGTAAACAGAACCTAGATTCTTCCGAAGAAATGACTTTTTGCCATTCGTGCACCCAGGTTCGTCGTTGAGTACACCATCGCAGGCGCTCCTGTCTGTGATGCAGCGTCAAGGGTAACCGCAGCCACGGTCTCCGAGCTGATAGTCCATGCTGCCGCAAACGTCGTCGAACTGTTCGTGCAGATGGTTATTGTCTTGCAAACGTCGCCATCTGTTGACTCAGGGATCGAGACTCGGCTGCACGATCCGTTACAGACATGCGAATAAGATGCCTGTCATCTCGACTGTTAGTGATACGAGGCCTTTGGGATCCAGCACGGCGTTCCGTATTACCCTCCTAAACCCACCGTTTCCATATTCTGCTAACAGTCATTGGATCTCGACCAATGCGAGCAGCAATGTCGCGATACGATAAATCGCAATCGCGATAGGCAACAATCCGACCTTTATGAAAGTCGGAAACGTGATGGTACGCATTTCTTCTCCTTACACGAGGCATCACAAGAACGTTTCACCAGGCAACTGCTGTTTGTGTATGAGAAATCGGTTGGAAACTTTGCTCATGTCAGAACGTTGTAGGTGTCGGCACCGGCACCAACCTTGTGTGAATGCTCTGAAAAGCTAATCATCTGCATATCACAGCATCTTCTTCCTGTCGGTTAAATTTCGCGTCTGTAGCACGCCATCTTCGTGGTGTAACAATTTTAATGGCCAGTAGTGTAGTATAGCCAACATAGACAGAACAATAGGAAAACCACGATAGTACAAGTAAAAAGTCGAGTCATCTTCCTAAAAGAGACTGAAAAACTTATTCAGTTCATTAAGCGAGTAATGGTATGAGAGGAAGAGCAATAAAAACAAACGCAAAACATAGACTAGGGAAAAGTATTGAAAGGGGAAGTCACCTGGTAGAATTTTGAACAGAATACAGTTGAAAATGTTTCAAACATCAGGATTAAGGATCATGAAAGAACATGTTATGCATGCAAGAGAACTAAAAGCTACACAAGATTTCAGACTACAGAGTGTGTTCTAACAGGGGTGTCCGGATAGTTGGATTAGATAGTGTATAATGTATACGCACAACAAATAAAATTTCGTTACTTGCTGTACTTCGTGATTTAATTGTAATGGCAAGTAGTATATAGCCTTAATTACAACCGCAATAACTATCAATGTTCATACACATTCACCTAGACAATCAAAGTCTGTCACACAGCATAAATTTTTCAACACTGTCAGTGTTAAAAGGATTTGTTAATATCCTAACTGAACTATAGAATAATAAATAAAATCATAGCTCAGCAAGGTGTGGCTGGGTGATTACGAAAACAAAAAGTTACTACCATGTCCCTAATAATTTAGGGAGCAAATCAGACTTTTCACAAAATTTTAAGTCTTACTACATTCGTTTCACTGCCTACTAAGAAATGAGTCAGATTAGCTTGGAACTAGCTTTTTCTGCATCTACATCCGCATACACACTCATAAGCTGCAAATCACAGAGAAGTGCATGGAAGAGGGTACTTCCCACTGTAATAATTAGAAGGGCTTCTTCCCATTTAGTTCACATATGAAGCATGGGAAGAATGATCGTTTATAAGCCTTTCTGAGCACTGTAATTAGTCTAATCTGGTCCTCGGTATCGTTATGGGACTGATATGTAGGAAGTTGTAGTACATCCCTAGATTCCTTACTTCATGCTGGTTCGTGGCAGGTTTTATTGGGATAGCCATTCACTCCTCTACAGGTTGCGGCATATGTGTCTGTAGGCATATAATCCGCATGTGTGGTGCAACTGTCATATGAGCTCTCAAGTAATCCTACATCTTCCTCTATAAATAAAATGTTACTGACAAAGCCATAATTCACTGCAAATATTTCTTAACTAAACAATTTTTTTCAGTTTATTTCAGTCCCTTCATTCTTTATCTTATTGTGATGGGGTTTGGGATTCAAGAAGTGGTTTATTTTCTTTGTGAATAATAACAAGAATACAGAATAATTAAATTATATTGCTTATTCATTTAATAACAGATGCTAGACCTGCTGATACAGCATATCATGCACTGCGCTAGCCTGCAAGCCAGGAGGTGAGCCAGACCTGGATCGATTCTTAGCAACAGATAAACATAGGGGCTGGTGCACCAGCCAGCCAGAGTGTGGTTGTTAGGCTGCTTTCCCACTTACCAGCTCAGAAAATACGATGCGCAGCTATTAAAATACGATCACACGGGGAACAACGTTTACAGAATTCATAGACAAGTAACTGAGGACTTCGGTATAAAGGCCATCTAGCTGCAAAGTTAAATAAAATATTTTGCCGAAACTTGAGTACAATGGAGCCCATTATTAGACGACGTAAACGTTTATGGAGAGCAGAAGAAGAATAAGGGGATTCAATAAAAGGTGCTAAGCTAGCTTTATGCACAATCTGTATTACACAGTTCGGTCACAGTAATGTCACCACCTGTCAGAAGGCTGAGTAACCACCCTTTGCAGTGCAGACCGATGCGGAAACGTACAGGAAAAGGGTGAGCTGTGGCCAGCTGTGTTAGGTTTCTCGGCCCGATTTAGGTAGTCCCACAGATTCTCGATTAGGCTTAAATACGGGGAGTTTGGTGCCCTGTGGAGTATAGTAAACTCATCCTTGTGTTCTCTGAACCATGCACGTACACTGCGAACTGTGTGACACGTTGCATTGTCCTGATGGTAGATGCCATTGTGACGAGGGGAAACAAACTGCGTGCAAGGGTGGACATGGTCCTCAGGGATAGACGTATACTCGTGTTGATCCATTGTGCCTTCCAGAATGACGAGATCACCCAGGGAATGCCGCGAAAACATCCACCGACCTCCCTCCCCTGTGTGGACTCTTCCGACGATTGTTGCACGTTGTTTGCTTTCTGACGTTTTACGCGGTTCACGCCAACGGCCATCTGTCATCTGAAAAGGCCACCTATCGAAACTCAGTGTACGTCCAGTTGCGGTACTGGCGTGCGAATTCCAGCATTCATAGCCGATGAACAGCAGTCAGCATGGGTGCATGAACCAGGCGTCTGCTGTAGAGGCCCATATGCAGCAAAGTCCATGGAGTGGTCATTGGTAACCCCTTGGTTCATTCGGGCTGTCAGTGGCTCAGCAGTTGCACATCTATTCGCCAGTACACATCTGCAATGCCGTTATTCACCCCTGTCATTTACGGCCCGTGATGCACCACAGTCGCTTCAGTGCCGGTTTTTGGTAGTGCTATTTTGCCATGCACATTATTAGAGCAGTCTGGTTCCAAACTCCTACATTCGTCAGGAGAGAGCAGGGCAGGATGTGGTGGTGAGACCCTAGTTACGCTCGAGAGTGACAAGAAAATATCATTGACAATAACACATTTTTAGGCAGTAATACAGGACTGTCTTAGAAAGTGCCACGACACAGCTGGGCCGGCGAAGGAGCGTCTTGTCAGTGTGTGTGTGGGTGTGTGTGTGGGGGGGTGAGGGGGGGGGGGAAGCTGGCATGCGCTCGTCTTGCAGTACAGCCAGGCCAGCGAAGTGTCGGGTGGTGGGTGTTACATAATCGGGCAGCTGTAGACCCGTGGACTCCAGTGCCCTCCCACTATACATACCGATCTCCAAAGTGCACTCCCTGACGTGGAAGATTTGCTCTCAGGAGTCTGACCTTAACCTAGGGAAACTGTACAAGGACGTATGTTTCCGATTTTAAAGAAACCACAATGAAGTGTTTTTCCTTCACTAGATACTCCTCCTGAAAGGTAGGCTCTTAGATGAAACAAAAGCAGACATGGCCCGCGTTCAGGGTCCCTTTCTGAGATGTGGAAAGCTTCCAGAGCTCCCTTTACATTACATCAAAATACCAGGATCACCAAATGCAAGAGCTGTAATAACAGTAGTTAATAAGAACCTCATACTAACACAGATCACCCAGTTTTGCGCTGAACACGTCACCACAGCAGAAATAACAAAAAAATGGCTCTGAGCACTATGGGACTCAACTGCTGAGGTCATTAGTCCCCTAGAACTTAGAACTAGTTAAACCTAACTAACCTAAGTACATCACAAACATCCATGCCCGAGGCAGGATTCGAACCTGCGACCGTAGCGGTCTTGCGGTTCCAGACTGCAGCGCCTTTAACCGCACGGCCACTTCGGCCGGCTGCAGAAATAACAGATAGACAGGATGTATGGCTTATGTCATCTATATAAGCTCAATACTCGTATGATATAGAACCTTTCTTAGACAAAATAAAGGACACTGCACGACACTCAGAAAGAGAAAGACTGCTCATTGTAACCAATGCCAACGAAAAATCCCACTTGGGATCTCAGATAGAACTCACTACTTGACGTAGCAAATGAATGCAACCTCTTCCTACTGAATAGGGAGGGACAGCCATCTACCTACCGCGGAGACGCCGGTGGATAACAGAGATCTAGAGAACGCAAAATTTCTTCCACTAGCCAACACATGGAGGGCATTAGATAGAGCCACATACAGCAACCACAAAGCAGTCATCATAACCAGGGACAAATATGTCAATAAACATAACATGGACCATGAACAGCAGCATCTACTCATAGGAAGGGCCAACTGACAAAAAGTTCGAGACATTGTAGAGGCGTCGTCACTACACACTGTTCAAGGCAGTATAGATTACAAAACATGTGTTCTGACAGAGCTCCTACAAAGAGCACAGGAAGCAAAAACTGGGTGGGGACAGAAACAACCGTGATCGACAGATCTGACAAGCTTAAGGAAGGATTAACGCTACAAAACAAAGTGGTCCCAACAAGCAAAGGTAGGTCTTGAAAAACAGATAAGACTCGACCTGTATTGTGACGTTAAACAGAAATACCAAAAACAACTAAAGGCAACAATACAAGACTACTGGACCAATTTCGCCAAAACCTAAATACAAAACGACATCTGGGGCCAACCATTCAAGATAGAAACAGAGCGAGTTAAGACACCGATAGTTCTGTCAACACTAAAACAAGCTGACGGCACAATGACCAAAGGATGGAGAAGCGCAGCAGATTATCTCCTGAACAGGCTCCTCCCAGACAACTATCCCTAAACGAACAGTAACATAAATCACACCCTTCTTTACGAACATGCTTAACGAGGCACTACTAATAGGCAGAATTTCAAACCTCTGGAAAACTGCTTACGTAGTAATAATCAGGAAATCAAAAGACAACGATCCAATAGACCCAAAAACGTACCGACCGATCGGCCTCTTAACCACTCTCGCCTAGGTGAGAAAGAAAGAGGTGAGCCAGAAAGGCTCCTGTGGGGCCACCTACAATCGTACAAACGTCTCTTCAGTCCAACACCACATCAATTCGGCCTCAGGGAAGGTAGACTAATAGAAGACTCCGTCATCCAAGTACTGACAGTAATAAAAAGCATGAGCCACAAATACTTGACCGCCATACTAATCGACATAGCCGGGGCTTTTGACGACCTGTGGTGGCCGTCCCTCTTCGCCAGGTTAAGGGAAATGCGGCTATCAGCTTCCCTCTACAATAGCCTCCTCGACTACTGCACAGGCAAAGTGGCGGAGAGAAGGGCTGGTACACGCAAGGTTGTCAAGAGAATAACAAAGGGATGTCCACAGGTAACGACCTGCTGACCAATATTTTGAGATATCGCGATCGAGCTCTTGCTGAACACCCTGGACGCTGACGACGAGGTAAGAGGTGTGGTGATGACCTGCTCGTAGTGGTGTCAGCCAACTCGAGAGCAGCACCAGAGACAAAAGGCACGCAACTGCTTCAGAAAATGAAAAAAAATAGCACCCATCAAAACTGTGTATTTACTACTCAGAGGGACACTACAGAGGAACCCACTTCTAAAATTAGACAATACAGGGGAAGAGGCCACACGCTATCTAGGACTGCATCTTGACGAAAAACAGGCTTTCAGTGAACATATCGAACTGACAATTGACAAAGCCTCCATAGTAATGCACAAACTAACAAGACTCAACACAACGCAGTACAAATTACCTATTAAGACGACAAGGATCTACCACATTGCGATATTTGAATCCATCGCACGCTTCGCCGCAAGTTCTAGGGCTCACGGACTGAACATACACACAAACAAGACAATTGCAAGACAAGGTCAACGTAATGTACTCCTGAGAATGAGCGGAGCTTTCAACACCACATCACTAGAGGCACTTCGCGTTGTGATGTGGACTCACCACAAAAACAAAACAATACTTGGCTTGTTTTGAAAATCAGCCTTATGGAAAGACAATTAATTTATTTTTCGTTTTTATATTTACCCAGACATGTTTCGACACCTATGTGTCATCTTCTGTGGGTCAAATTTTTATTTCTGTAATGTACAGTATAAAATGTATAATAATTTATCTATTGTAGGACTAAAAATTACAATATGTGCATTTGGTTTGTTTTGTTTACACGCTCACCTTTAAATTACATCGCTAAATAAACTGCATTATTATACATCGGTTTTTGTGCCATTTTTCGTCGTTTTTTTGACAGTATGTCATCTGCAAACAAGCCATGAAGAAAATTATCGCGTATTTGTGAAGAAATGTGGAGGTTATGTGTGTTTCTGTATTTACTTTTTTGCTGTGTTTATAATCTTCAATAAAGTTATTTTTAATGTTTAATGTTTTAAGACTGAAGGGCACCTACTCCATTCTTCGTACTAATAGCAATATTATCAATAGCATTATATACTGTAAGGCGCGAACGCCTCCTCCTTCTATAATAACGGCGCATCACTAGTCTGTGTCAATGCTGCTGCAAGTTCGAAAAGCATTAACAATAACTTTACTGAAGGTTATACACACAGCAAAAAAGGAAACGCACATAACCTCTACACACGAAACAGTTTTTTAGAAATACGCAATAATTTTCTTCATGGCCAGTATGCAGATGACATGTTGTCAAAAAAAAAAAAAAAAAAAAAAACAGACGAAAAAGGGCACAAACACCTAGGTATAATAATGCGTTCATTTAGCGATGTAATTTTAAGGTGAGCGTCTAAACAAAACAAAGCAAAATTCAAATATTGTAATTCTTAGGCCTATAATAGATAAATTATTATAAATTAGATACTGCACTTCACAGATGAAATATAGGTGTCGAAATATTTCAGGGTATATACAAGAATAAAAAATAATTTAAGTGTGTTTGCGTAAGACTGATTTTCAAAAAATCCAATTTTTGAATCGCAAATTCGGAAAAACATCAAGATGAGCTTCAAACCTTAGTAAAATGAATCGCATAAAAATAACGCTGGGCGCAGCTGCTTCTGGTGTCTACAACGCGAGTTCGTTAACGTCTCTATGGCAACTATGGCAAGGCTTCTTCATAGTTCAGCAGACAGCTGATTGTTTTCGCCTACAGCCGGTTGCGCTTCGCAGTTGAAAGCTGTGAAAAGCATTGCCAGGTGTCAGGGATTTCCTTCAGTTGACTCGACTGTAGGAGTGTCTCACTAGTAAAGAATAAATATATTAAAACTTCATGAATGAAGCAGCATTTTATCACGCATTTCAGTGTTTATGAAGTAATATTTCTTGGATTGTGGGTAGTAAAGTGATATATTTGTATAGGTACAGTCAGCGTTATATGTGGATACTGTCTGCGAAATATGTTGCGAATACAGTTAGTAGCAAAGAAGTAATAAGTGTAAACGCCGTGTATGAAGCGGCAGTTTTTCATGCATCTCATTATTTATTACATCATATCGCCTGAACTGTGTGTGGCATCACGATATAATTTTGTAGGTGCATTTAGCGGCTTATGTAGATACTGTCTGCGAAATTTATTGCGAATAGAAATAGTAGCACAGAAGTAATACACTTAAAGTTCATACACGACGCGGCAGTTTCTCACCTGTCTCATTGTTTATGACGACATATCTGCTAAGTTGCAATAGGTAGGTGGGCATTACCCCCCTCCCCTCCCCCCTTGCCACCCCCCCCCCAGCGATTGTTGCCTGACAGTAAAGGATATGTGTACCAAATTTGGCTGACATCGGTTCAGTGGTTTAGGAGGAGGTATAGAGAAAACACACACACACGCATTCACACACATATTTTTATAATATGTATGGATTCCTCCTGAAATACCTTGTAATACGATTCTCATTTAATATTTCATAAAAAAGTACAATTAGAAACAATTTTAGGAATTCCGTTGCTCCTGTACCTCACTAAATCTAAAACTACTCTTGTCTCACTTCAGTAGCCACAGCAGGCCGCTGTGGCCGAGCGGTTCTGGGCGCTTCAGTCTGGACCCGTGCTGCTGCTACGGTCGCAGGTTCGAATCCTGCCTCGAGCATGGATGTATGTGATGTCCTTAGGTTAGTTAGGTTTAAGTAGTTTTAGTCTAGAGGACTGATGACTTCAGATGTTAAGTCCCATAGTGCTCAGAGCCATTTGAACCAGTAGCCAAGGTTTCAGTCGGCCCAACTCTGGATTTGGTTTAGGGTACTCGGATTATAAAGCCTCCCGACGTAGTGATTACTGTTTTGATTGCCCTCAATATGTAAGAGTTGATATCGCACGCTATATGCACTTTTCCCCCTCGCTCTTTCTATCTGCTGGTTTCACCGTTTTTCTTCAGCAGTTCTGTGCGGATGTCACATGGCCTCTCTCAAACTCTATCGATAAAGGCTTGACTCAGTTCTTTTTTTTTTTTTTATTACAAGGAGTGGCCAGTCCGCTGACGGAAGACGCTGAACTACCGTACCAGCCGCTTGTACCCCAAACAAACACTTGCCGTTGTCTTCTGCACCGTTCTAAACTGTGCGTTGCTATAATGCGGTCACCATGATAGCGGATAACACGCATGTGTCTATCATTGCAGAATGTATTAAAACGGTCTCAGTAAATCATTTGCTTTGCAGTTCACTCCATGTTTCTTTTTGTTGCTTGAGGTTCATGTTGATGGTTTTCGCAACGTGTTAGTTATATTGTTGTTGCTGTTGTTGTCGTTATCTTCTTCTGTCCGAAGTCTCGTTTAATGACATGCTATTCTATCCTTTGCAAGCCTCACCATCTCCGAATAACTACTGCCACCAACATCCTTTTGAAGCAGGTTACTGTATTCTTAGCCGGCCGGAGTGGCCGAGCGGTTCTAGGCGCTACAGTCTGGAACGGCGCGACCGTTACGGTCGCAGGTTCGAATCCTGCCTCGGGCATGGATGTGCGTGATGTCCTTAGGATAGTTAGGTTTAAGTAGTTCTAAGTTCTAGGGGACTGATGACCTCAGAAGTTAAGTCCCATAGTGCTCAGAGCCATTTGAACCATTTGAACGTCCCACCAATACTAAATTAGTGCAGTTCAGCGGCAGTCAAAATTGCCAAATAGCGTAAAATTTTGAGGAAGTCTTTTTGACAAGGTTTCTATATGTTTTCGAAGGTGCTGAAGCCGTATTTTCGAAGTTATACCAATATTTAGGCCCGAAAATGGGTCAAAAATGGAAAAGACCAAAATTTTGGTGGAATTTCAAAAATTTTGATTCAACACCCTCGAAACCATATAGAAAGCTTGTCAAAACAAAACTTTCCACTAAAAACACCATTTGACTGGACTAAACTGGTGATTCCTTGATGTCTCAGAATGTGTCCTATCAAGCGAGCTCTTCTTTTAGTAAAGTTCTGCCACAAATTTCTTTTCTCACCGATTCTATTCAGTACCTCTCATGGGTTACATTATCTATCCATCTAATCATCAGCATTCTTGCGTAGTACCAAAATTCAAAACATCTATTCTCTTTCTTTCTGAACTGTTTATTGCCCACATCTCACTTCTATACAAGGCTATTCAGACAAATACCTTAGAAAAGACTTCCTGACAATTAAATCTATATTTGATGTTCACAAACTGCTCTTCTTCACAAAAGTTTTTCTTGCCATTGCCAGTCTATATTTTATATCCTCTCTGCTTCGGCCACCAGTTATTTTACTGCCCAAATAACAAAACTCATCTAAAACTCTCAGACTTTCGTATCCTAATATATTTCCGCTGGCAATACCTGATTTAATTCGGCTACATCCCATTATCCTTGTTTTGCTTATGTTGATGTCCATTTTACATTCTCCTTTGAAGACACTGTCCTTTCCATCCAATTGTTCTTCCAAGTCTTTGCTGTCTCTGACAGAATTACAATCTCATCAGCAAATCTCAAAGTTTTTATTTCTTCTCCCTGAACTTGAATTGCTTCAAATAACTTTTCTTTGGTTTCCTTTAGTGTTTGCTGAATGTACAGATTGAATAACGTCGGGGGTAGACTACAACCCTGTCTCACTCACTTCTCAACGACTACTTTCCTTTCATGCCCCATGACTATTATAACCGCAGTCTGGTTTCTGTACATGCTCTAAGTAACCTTTTGCTCCCTGTATTTTACCCCTACTACCTTCGTAATTTCAAAGAATGCATTCCAGTCGACACAGTCAAAAGCTTTCCTCAAATCTACAAAAGCTATATACGCCAGTTTTCCTTTCCTTAACTTATCTTCTAATATACGTCGTAGGGCTAGTATTGCTTCGCACAGCCCTACTTTTCTCCGGAATTCGAATTGATCTTTCCTTTGTTTTACGTTTGCAGAAATCACTACCAAAAAAACGTATTTTGGGAGTTACCCGAATTGGACGAAAAATTCAGCAGGGTTCTGTGGTACTTGAGAATACGTCAACAGATTCGCAGCCTTCTGCGGTACACGAATCATAGTCCGCGTCTATGCATTGCTGTATCGCGACCTCGCCCGACTGAATGAAGCCTTTCACATTTTGAGCCAGCAGCGCAGGCGTCAGCTGATTGTGGCTTCTTGCGAGCGCCGCGAGGGAATGCGAGCTGGGTGCCGGCAACATGAATGACATCTGCCGACCTCGGGCCGAGGCGTCAACAAGCCGGGCAACTTGACACCGGGGCCAACTGCCGCTCTGCGTTGTAAGCCGGCAAAGCATTCCAGTATCCCGACTGCCGAGGCGTTCTTAACAGAGAACCGTACACGGCCACAGATCTGCGTTAACTGAGTGGAACACTAAATACACGATATCTCTAATGCCATCATATTCTGGGGTAGATTGCATTACAAATAAAAGTATTTGTAAAGATACAAACTATAAAAAGTAATTTTTATAATATTGTACATAAACATACGTATGCAGTATCATAAGACTTACTCTCAGAAACACGAGCGCGCAACATAGATAAGAAGTCTTTTCGGAGGGGACGAGGCTGGAGGTCACCCTTCCGAAGCCCCTCTCCCGCTTATGGCCGGGAAAATGGAGGAAGTAATTTTAGTAACAAATAGTACTGTTAAATCCCATACACAAACCCCGTAGAGTAAATCTCACGACATACATACATACAGTAGTAACCAAAGTGAAACAGAATATGCTGATTCTGGTGAGACAGGCTCGAAATGTTTACCGAAGCCCTCTCACTTCAAATAGCCAGGTAAAGGGACCTCTGTTATTATCTGTATCTTTCATTTATCCTATCATTTCTTCTTAAGAATTCCGCCTGCTTAGTTGGGTAGTAATGTACTCGCCTCCCATGCAAGCGGGCCCGAGTTCGATTCCCGGCCGGGATTGGAGATTTTCTTCGCTCGGGGACGGGGTGTTGTGTTGCTGTCATCATCATTTCATCCTCATCACCGGTGAGCAAGTCACCCAAGGTGGCGTCGAATGAAATGGGACTTACACTTAGCGGCCGAACTTCCCCGAATAGCGACCTCTCGGCCAACAATGCTATTTCCATTTTTTGTTTCTTAAGAATATAGTAAATGTTTTTCATTTCTCAAAATGTACTTTATGTACCACATGTTTTTAATTCACAATGTAGTTACGTAAAAGACAAGAAAAATAACAGCACTGAGAGAAGCCGTAGAAAAGACGAAGAGTCTCTCTTCAGGTACTAATTTTTAGGAGTAAACGACCCACCACAGTTACCAAGGCAGAGGATAACTCTGTAATGTTAATAAAAAGAATAAATGTATTTGTGACACAGAAGCGTGTAATAAGGTTGATATATGGTGTTCTCTCTAGAACTTCTAGCAGACATTTATATAAACATTTGGACACACTAGCAACAGCTTCACGATTCGTTTAATCATGTTCACTATTTAAAATTCTGAAGGCAGCAGGGAAAACAAACACAGGGGATATCTACAATGTGTACAGATTCCAGACTGTAGTTTTAAGAGTCGAAGGACATGAAAGAGAGACAGTTGTCGAGAAAAGAGCGAGGCAGGGTTTTGGCCAATTCCTGATGTTAATCAGTCTGCACACTAAGCAAGCGGTTAAGGATACCAGGTAGAAATTTCGAAAACTGAAGTTAAGGAGAAGAAACTAAAACTTCGCGGTTTGCCCATTATTTTATACAGGGTGTATATAAAGTACATGAACACCTTCAATTATTTGTTGCACAAGAACTAAACATTGTAAAGATGTCATACATATTGCAGTTTGAAGAGAAACTCTGAAAGTTTTTTTTACAAACATTCGATATGCGAACCATGAGTGACCCGGCTGAGGTCAATACGGTAATCAAATTCTTGCCATACCCGTCCCAGCATGGCATCGTCGACTGTGGCAGTCGCTTCCCGTATTCTCTCCCGGAGCTCTGCTACATCACGTGGTACAGGCGGTACATACACCAGGTCTTTTAGTGTGTCCCCACAGAAAAAATTCACATGGAGTGAGATCTGGCGATCGGGGAAACAGCTGTCCCCTTCTGTAGCACGCCGATCCATCGATGCGGCAGGTACGTTCCAGGCACCCATGAACTTTACAATGAAAATGGGGTGGAGCGCCATCCTGCTGAAAGATGGAAAGATGAACGGAGAGTCCGATTGCGTTTGAGGGATCAACCATTGCTGCAACATGTCCAAGTAGGAATATACAGTGACGGTGTTCTCGGCGACAAGGCACAAAAAACATTTACCTGTTGGGAATCGCGCTCAAATTCAATGCATTTGTGTGGATGCTTTGTAGCCGAGATTCGAAAATTATGCGTTTTAACTTTCCCATTAGTATGAAAAGTGGCTTTGTCGTAAAAAATTAATCGATCAACAATGCCATCCCCATCCACATTCAATTGTTGCAACTGCGAACAAAACTAAAAACGCTTGTCTTTGTTGTCTTCATTGGGCTTCTATACTAGCTCCAATTCGAATGGTTTCATAGACAGCTTCTGTCGCAGGACTTTCCACACTGTCATTGGAGCCATTTCGAGTTCACGGTATGCACGACGCACCGATTTCTTTGGAATCCTTATGAATGTTTCTCGTACGCGCTCCACATTCACTTCACTCACACTGGGACGTCCACTTCTCTTTGCCGTGCACAAGCAACCCGTCGTAACGAAATTGTTGTGTCGGTGGTAAATGGCCTTCCTTGTTGGTGGCTTCTTACCGTAATTGGTTCTAAACATCCGTTGAACAGCTGTAGCACACTTGTTTTTGTCGAACTCCAACACACAGAAAGCTCGCTCCGCACCTGGACTCGCGATGTTTGCGACTAGCGCTGCCTACAGGCAAATTACCAAACTATGCTGTGGCGGTACACATGAAAAGAAAACTTTCAGGATTTCTCTTCAAAATGACATATTTATGATATCTATACACTGTTTGGCAATTAATAATTGAAAGTGTTCACGGACTTTATGTACACCCTGTACACATTGAGTGTCAGCTAGACCGTCCGTGACAGAGCACTTTGTGTTCCTGCTGCTATGAAGGCCAGTACGCCGTTCGTTTATTGTCTATTTTTACTAGCTTCCAGCAGGAGCGAGTTATTTATTTACAGATACCTGTGTAGTTACTAGATTATTTTTGTAATTTCTTGCGTGTTCGAGTGTCTACTAGGCACAAGCTTTTAATAACAGTGTAGCGTACTGTACCGCCGCTGCTATCGACCCTTATATCGACCCTCGGATGGTACAGGCTTTTGTTTGTTTTAGTTAGTATAGCTCAGTGTCAGATAGACTATCAGTGACAGAGCACCTCACGTTCCTGCTGCTAAGAAGGCGAGTATACTGTTCGTTTGTTGTATATTTATATGAGCTTCAAACAGGAGCGACTGCAGTAATGGATAGGAACTGTGATTGGTGTGTACAGATGCGAGCTGAGTTAGCGACCCTTCGCTCACAGCTCCAGGTTGCATTGGCTTCCATCACACAGCTTGAGGCTGCTGCCAAGGGGCATCACTGTGGGGGGTTGGACACAGATATGCAAAAGACGTCTAGCACATCCCACGTGCCCCCCGTTCGGTCCACTGCTGTGGCTGCCCCGGGTACTGTCTGCACTGAAGTTGACTCCTCACCTGTGGTCGAGTGGGAGATCATTCCAAAGTCTGGCAGACAGCAAAAAACTTTCTGAGGGGCCAACAGTAGGCCTCCCCAGTTCGTTTGACCAACAAGTTTCGGGCGTTATCTGTGGCTGACGATGTCTCTGAGGTGGATGCAATCGTCCACCCTGTTCCAGAGGAAGCTTCTCGGCCCGCAAGGTCTGGGCGTTCACAGAGGGTGGGTTTGCTGGTAGTTGGGAGCTCCAAAGTTAGGCGCGTATTGGGGACGCTTAGGAACATGGCTGCCAAGGAGGGGAAGGAAGCCAGTGTGCACTCTGTGTTCATACCGAGGGGAGTCACTCTGGATGTGGAAGGCTGCTTCCGGATGCCATGAAGAGTACAGGGTGCACCCAACTGCAGGTGGTGGCTCATGTCGGTACCAATGACGTGTGTCGCTTTGGATCGGAGGAGATTCTCTCTGGTTTTGGGCGGCTAGCGGAAATGGTAAAGACTGCCAGTCTTGCTTGCGATATTAAGTGGAGCTTACTGTCTGCAGCATCGTCGATAGAACCGACTGTGGTCCTTTGGTGCAGAGCCGAGTGGAGGGTCTGAATAAGAGGCTGAGGCGGTCCTGTCACCGTGTAGGCTGCAGATTCCTTGACTTCCGCCATCTGGTAGTGGGCTTCCGGGTTATGCTTAATAGGTCAGGGGTCCACTACACACAGGATGCGGTTACACGGGTAGCGGGTGTGTGTGGAAGGGACTGCGCGGTGTTTTAGGTTAGAAGGCCTCAGGGAACCACAAAAGGGTGTCCGTCTCAAAGGGGGCAGGTAAAACACAGTAAGTTAATTGTAGAAATGATCGGTATTGTAGTTGTAAACTTTCGTAGCTATGGTGGGAAAGAACCAGAGCTCCAAGCCGTAATAGAAAGCACAGAAGCTCAAATAGTTATAGGTACAGAAAGCTGGCTAAAGCCGGAAATAAGCTCAGCAGAAATTTTTTCTAACGATCTAACAGTGTTCAGAAAGGATAGATTAAATACAATTGATGGTGGAGTATTCATTGTTGTCAGAAGCAGTTTGCCTTTTAGTGAAATTTAAGTAGATAGTTCCTGCGAAATAGTATTGGTAGAGGTTATACTTGACAATCGGACTGAACTATTGATTGGGTCGTTTTACCGACCCTCCGACTCAGAAGATATACACTCCTGGAAATTGAAATAAGAACACCGTGAATTCATTGTCCCAGGAAGGGGAAACTTTATTGACACATTCCTGGGGTCAGATACATCACATGATCACACTGACAGAACCACAGGCACATAGACACAGGCAACAGAGCATGCACAATGTCGGCACTAGTACAGTGTATATCCACCTTTCGCAGCAATGCAGGCTGCTATTCTCCCATGGAGACGATCGTAGAGATGCTGGATGTAGTCCTGTGGAACGGCTTGCCATGCCATTTCCACCTGGCGCCTCAGTTGGACCAGCGTTCGTGCTGGACGTGCAGACCGCGTGAGACGACGCTTCATCCAGTCCCAAACATGCTCAATGGGGGACAGATCCGGAGATCTTGCTGGCCAGGGTAGTTGACTTACACCTTCTAGAGCACGTTGGGTGGCACGGGATACATGCGGACGTGCATTGTCCTGTTGGAACAGCAAGTTCCCTTGCCGGTCTAGGAATGGTAGAACGATGGGTTCGATGACGGTTTGGATGTACCGTGCACTATTCAGTGTCCCCTCGACGATCACCAGTGGTGTACGGCCAGTGTAGGAGATTGCTCCCCACACCATGATGCCGGGTGTTGGCCCTGTGTGCCTCGGTCGTATGCAGTCCTGATTGTGGCGCTCACCTGCACGGCGCCAAACACGCATACGACCATCATTGGCACCAAGGCAGAAGCGACTCTCATCGCTGAAGACGACACGTCTCCATTCGTCCCTCCATTCACGCCTGTCGCGACACCACTGGAGGCGGGCTGCACGATGTTGGGGCGTGAGCGGAAGACGGCCTAACGGTGTGCGGGACCGTAGCCCAGCTTCATGGAGACGGTTGCGAATGGTCCTCGCCGATACCCCAGGAGCAACAGTGTCCCTAATTTGCTGGGAAGTGGCGGTGCGGTCCCCTACGGCACTGCGTAGGATCCTACGGTCTTGGCGTGCATCCGTGCGTCGCTGCGGTCCGGTCCCAGGTCGACGGGCACGTGCACCTTCCGCCGACCACTGGCGACAACATCGATGTACTGTGGAGACCTCACGCCCCACGTGTTGAGCAATTCGGCGGTACGTCCACCCGGCCTCCCGCATGCCCACTGTACGCCCTCGCTCAAAGTCCGTCAACTGCACATACGGTTCACGTCCACGCTGTCGCGGCATGCTACCAGTGTAAAAGACTGCGATGGAGCTCCGTATGCCACGGTAAACTGGCTGACACTGACGGCGGCGGTGCACAAATGCTGCGCAGCTAGCGCCATTCGACGGCCAACACCGCGGTTCCTGGTGTGTCCGCTGTGCCGTGCGTGTGATCATTGCTTGTACAGCCCTCTCGCAGTGTCCGGAGCAAGTATGGTGGGTCTGACACACCGGTGTCAATGTGTTCTTTTTTCCATTTCCAGGAGTGTAGTTGCTGAACAGTTCAAAGAAAACTTGAGTCTAATTTCAAATAGGTACCCCACTCATACAATTATAGTCGGTGGTAACTTTAATGTACCCTCAATATACTGGAAAAATTATACGTTTAAAGCCGGCGGTAGGCATAAAACGTATCCGAAATTGTACTGAATGCTTTTTCAGATAATTATTTTGAACAATTAGTTCATGAGCCCACTCGAAGCGTAAATGGTTGCGAAAGCATACTTGACCTCTTAGCAACAAATAATCTTCGACAAATAGTGAGTATCGTGACGAATACGGGGATAAGCGACCACAAAGCGGTAGCTGCTAGGCTGAAAACTGTAACTCCTACAACCATCAAAAAGAAACGCAAAGCATATCTATTTAAAAAAGCTGATAAAAATGTGTTTAACGCCTCTTTAAGAGACAGTCTTCACTCCTTCCGATCTGATCATGGAAGCGTAGAAAAGTTGTGGAATGAATTCAAAGAGATAGTATCGACAGAAATTGAGAGATATATACCCCATAAATGAATAAGTGATGGTACTGAACCTTCATGGTACACAAAACGGGACAGATCGCTATTGCAGAAGCAGCGAAAAAAGCATGCCAAATTTAAAAGAACGCAAAACCCACAAGACTGGCAAAGTTTTGCATTAGTTCGAAATATAGTGGGTACGTCAATGCGAGATGCTTTCAATAATTTACTCAACGAAACACTGTCTCGAAATCTGGAAGAAAACCCAAAGAGATTCTGGTTATAGCCGGCCGGAGTGGCCGAGCGGTTAAAGGCGCTACAGTCTGGAACCGCACGACCGCTACGGTCGCAGGTTCGAACCTTCCTCGGGCATGGATGTGTGTGATGTCCTTAGGTTAGTTAGGTTTACGTAGTTCTAAGTTCTAGGGGACTTATGACCACAGCAGTTGAGTCCCATAGTGCTCAGAGCCATTTGAACCATTCTGGTTATACATAGAGCACACCAGTGGCAAGACGCAATCAATACCTTCACAGCGCGATAACAACGGTGCAATCACTGATGACAGTGCCACTAAAGCAGAGTTATTAAACACGATTTTCCGAAACTCCTTCGCCCAAGACATAGTTAATATTTGTGAATTCCAATCAAGAACAACTGCCAAGATGAGAAAGAATAGAAATCGATATCCTAGGTGTCGCAAAGCAGCTTAAATCACTTAATAAAAGCAAGGCTTCCGGCCCAGACTGTATACCAGTCAGGCTCCTCTCAGAGTATGCTGACACAATAGCTTCATATTTAGCAGTTACATACAAACACTCGCTCACAGAAAGATCCGTACCTAAAGACTGGAAAATTGCTCAAGTCACACCAACACCCAAAAAAGGAAGTAGGAGTAATCCGTTGAATTATAGGCCCATATCACTAACGTCGATTTGCAGTAGGGTTTTGGAACATATATTGTATTCGAACATTATAAAGTACCTTGAAGAACACGATTTTTGACACGCAGTCAGCACGGATTCAGGAAATATCGTTCTTGCGAAACACAACTAGCTCTTTATACTCGTGAAGTAATGAGTGCTATCGACAGGGAATGTCAAATTGATTCCATATTTTTAGATTTTCAGAAGGATTTCGACACCGTTCCTCACAAGTGTCTTCTAACCAAACTGAGTGCCTATGGAATATCGCCTCAGTCGTGCGACTGAATTCGTGATTTCCTACCAGAAAGGTCACAGTTCGTAGTAATAGACGGAAAGTCAACGAGTAAACCAGAAGTAATATCCGGCGATCCCAAAGGAAGTGTTATAGGCCCTCTATAGTTACTGATCTATATTGACGACTTAGGAGAGAATCTCAGTAGCCGCCTTAGATTGTTTGCAGATGATGCTAACATTTACCATCTTGCAATGTCATCAGATGACCAAAACGAATTGCAAAATTATTTAGATAAGATATCTGTGTGGTGCGAAAGGTAGCAACTGACCCTGAATAAAGAAGAGTGTGAAGTTATTCACATGAGTACTAAAAGAAATCAGCTAAATTTCGATTACGCGACAAGTCACACAAATCTGAAGGCTGTACATTCAAATAAATACTTAGGGATTACAATTTTAAAAAAAAAATGCGGTGCAGGATTAGCCGCGGGGTCTAAGGCGCTGCAGTCATGAACTGTGCGGCTGGTCCCGACGGAGGTTCGAGTCCTCCCTCGGGCATGGGTGTGTGTGTTTGTCCTTAGGATAATTTAAGTTAAGTAGTGTGTAAGCTTAGGGACTGATGACCTTAGCAGTTGAGTCCCATAGGATTTCACACACATTTGAACAATTAAAAATACCCTAAATTGGAACGATCACATAGATAATGTTGTGGGTATTGGCAACCAAAGACTGCGATTCATTGGCAGAACACTTAGAAGGTGCAACAGGTCTACTAAAGAGACTGCTTACACCACGCTTGTCCACCCGATTCTGGAGTATTGCTGTGTGGTGTGGGATCCGCATCAGGTGGGACTGACGGATGACATCGAAAAAGTATAAAGAAGGGCAGTTTGTTTTGTATTATCGCGTAGTAGGGGAGATTGTGCCGCAGACATGATACGTGAATTGGAGTGGCAATCATTAAAACAAATGCGTTTTCGTTGCGACGGGATCTTCTCATGAAATTTCAATCACCAGTTTTCTCCTCCGATTGCGAAAAAATTCTGTTGGCACCCACCTACATAGAGAGAAATGATCATCACGATAACATAAGAGAAATCAGGGTTCGCACAGAAAAATTTAATTGCTCGTTTTTCCCGTGCGCCGTTCGAGAGTGGAACGGTAGAGAGACAGCTTGAAGGTGGTTCATTGAACCCTCTGCCACGCACTTTATTATGAATAGCAGGGTAATCACGTAGATGTAGATGTAGAATCCTGTCAGACGGAAAGGACTTACAAGGGCAGTTGAACGGAATGGATGGTGTCTTGAAAATAGGTTGTGTGATGAGCATCTACTATAGTAAAAAGTTAACAGAGAGAAGGCTGAAATATTCAATTTGATCTTCCGAAATTGTTTCACCTCGGAAGATCGTAACAGGGTTCCTCCTCTTAATCATAGTACGAAAGTTGAAATGGCAGATACTGAGATAATCGATTGCGGAATAGAAAGTGAACTACAATCGCTTAGTAGTGGAAAGACATCAGGACCAGATGAGATACCTATAGGAATCTACAAAGATTATGCGAAAGAACTCGCTCCTCTTCGAGCAGCAGTTTATCCTAGATCACTAGAGCAACAAAGATTACGAAGGGACTGGAAAAATAACGCAGGTAATTCGCGGTTCAAGAACTTCTAGCAGACATCTAGGCCTACATCTTTGACGTCAGTCTGTTGTAGTATTATGGAATATGTTTTATGTTCAAGAACTATGACTTTCTTGAAGAACGTAAACCTCCTCTGGAAAAATCAACATGGATTCCGTAAGCAGAGATCTTGCGAAACTGGGCTTCGTCTGTTTCTCAATGACGTCTATAGCACTGTAGACAACGGCGCTGAGGTAGATGCCGTGTTGCTTGACTTCAGGAAGGCATTTGACATCGTCCCACACCGACGTTTAGTGAAAAAAATTCGTGCTTACCAAGTATCGGACCAGATTTACAACTGGGTTCAAGACTATCTTGCAGACAGAACACAATACGTCGCTCTTAACGCAACGAAATCGACAGATGTAAAGGTATTTTCCGCAGTACCCCAGGTGAGTGTGATGCGACCGTCACCCATTACAGTGTGCATAAATGATCTAGTAGAAAGCGTCTAAAGTTATTTAAGAGTATTCGCAAACTGTGTGGTAGTCAATAATAAAGTAGCAACGCTAGAAGACAGTATCGATTTGCAGAATGACCTGCAGAGGACTAATTAGTGGTGCAGGTTCTGGCAGTTGACCCTGAACGTAAATAAATGTAACATATTACGCATACGTAGGAAAAGAAATGCACTACAGTACTTCTACACTACTGATGGCAAGCAGCCGGAAACACTATATACCGTAAACTATCTAGGAGTAACTATCCAGAGCGACCTTAAGTGGAATAACCACCTAGAACAAATAATACGAAAAACAGGCGCCGGACTGAGATTGATAGGAAGAAATCTTAACTAAATGTAACTCATCGACGAAGGAAATGGCTTACAAGGCGCTTGTTCGACCGATTCTTGACTGGGACCCTTACCGGACAGGACAGATAGAACACAGAGAGAGCGAAAGAGAGAGAGAGAGAGAGAGAGAGAGAGAGAGAGAGAGAGAGAGAGAAGATCCAACGAAGAGCGACACATTTCTTGACGGGTTTATTTAGTCGGCGTGACAGCATTGCCGAGATGCACAACAAACTCCAATGGCAGATGTTGAAAGAGAGACATTGTACATTGCGGAGAAGCTTACTATTGAAATTTCGAGAGAGCACTTTCCCGGAAGAGTAGGAAAACATATTATTTCTTCCCATATATATCTCAGAAAATTCGAGAAATTACTGCTAATACAGAGGCTTACCGACAATCATTGTTTCCACGCGCCATTCGCGAGTGGAACAGGGTGATGGGGAGGGGAGGGGGGGGAGGGAGGAATCAATTTGTGAAACCGGAATACCTCCGCCACACACCGTTAGGTAGCTTGCGGAGTATGATGTAGCTGAATAAATCAAGCGACGCTGAAGAATTACATCTACCAACACGTGAGTTCACTGCAATTCACATTTAAGTGAAAACCACTCTCAGTCTATTTCTTGTTTGTTCCAGTCTCGAATGGCACGTGGGAAAAATAAACATTTCCGCATTCAGACGAAAAGGTTAATGACTGAAATTTCGTGAAAATATCTCTTCGCAACTAAAAACGCCTTGATTTTGATTATTGCCGCCGCAACTCGTGTATTATATCTGTAATGCTCTCTCCTCTTCTTCGCGATAATACACGAGTTGCTCTTCTTTGAACTTTTTTAGCGTTTTCCGTCAATCCTATCTGGTAAGGATTCCATATCATGTAGCAGTACACCAGAAGAGGATGGACAAGAGTAGCGAAGGCAGTATCTTTAGAGGATTTGTTGCATCTTCTATGTCTTCGGCCAATAAAATGTTATATTTGGTTCACCTTCCCCATTACATTTCAAATGCATTCATCCAATTTAAACTGTTCGTAATTAGATTCTCGAGGTATTTGTTTAATTGAATCGACATCATGTAGAAGTCTTACCTAAATCATTTTGCAATTCTTTTCTAACTACTGCTGAACTTATTAGACGGTCAATAACAGCATCATCTGCAAACAATTTAAGCGAGCTACTCAGAATGTCACCTAAATAGTTTACGTAGATAAGGAACAGCAAAAGGGTTATAACACTTCATTGGGGAACCCCAGATACCACTTCTGTTGTACTCAATGGCTTCCCATCAATTCCTACGGACTGTGACCATTCTGACAGGAAAATACGAGCCAGTGTTGCAACACAGACAATATTCCATAGGTACACAATTTGATTAGAAACCACTTGTGAGAATGGTGTCAAAAACCTTCTGGATGTCTTGTAATCGAATGCTGCAGAAATGTAGACACAGAGATATGCAGACAGCAAGGTTTGTCAGAGATTTGTAGACACCACCTTTGCCAGATAATTTTGGTAACGATCCTTCTGGACTATGGTAGACCTTTCTCCACTTTCAAGCTGTCGTGTTTACATCTTTCCCGACGACTCCAATATTCAAGGGCTATTTGAAAAATAAGGTCCGATCTGTCGTAAAATCGAAATCACAGCGAAAATCAAAACTGTTTTATTTGCAACAATTTGCTACACCTTCCAGCAGTAGTGGAACAAAGAGAGAGCGAGCACATTTTGTTATTGTGGGTTACCTACATCAGGGGCAGGTATGCACTCAGGCACAAACCTATTGTTCTCCTTGGATTGACAGGTCGTTAACCTGTTGTTCTCCTTTGATTGACAGGTCCTTAACCTATTGTTCTGCTAAAAGGATCCTTCCTTCTGATTCACAAGTACTTAACTTATTGTTCTGCTAAAAGGATCCTTCCTTTTGATTGACAGTTACTTAAACTATTGTTCCCACACCGCCCTCCCCCAAACCCTCAGGAAACCTAAAACTCACCTACTCCCCCTCGCTGCTACAGGTACACTGTCAGGTTTGAGTTATTCGAATAGCCCCCTCTCACTCTTATCAATTTGACTGATTACTTAATTAATTTGATCAATTAATTAACCCCCTCCTCTAGTACCTCCACCCCCCCAATCACCTGCCCCATTCCCTCTCCCACTCCCCTGCTCTACCTGGAAATTGGCGGCTCTGCAGTGGAGAGGAAGGCTCTCGCGAAGGGAACTTTAAGGGTATATTGTTAATTTATAAAAAATTCAGTTTGTAGGGGTCGGATTTCTCTTGCTCATCATTCTATGCTGTTTGGAAAGATGCACGTCTTGTAAAAAGTATTTAAAGCGATCGCCCCTTTTTTTAATTCGATTCTGCAAGGAATAGCGTCATGAAACACACATCACACGTAATTACAGAGTTAAAAATCTTTTGATCGTGAAGCACCTAACGCCCACCACTCCCATGTCCACTGGACAGCACAGAACGCCACCGCACATGCCCCCAGGAGTGGGGTGCACCAGCAGCCCCATGAAGTGGCGACACGGCCATAAGCTGCTGAGTGACGCACAGGTATCTGTTTGGGTCCTGCAAGCATGAGGTGGCAGCATCCCTTTCATACTTGACACTTGATAAGTTCATCTCGAAATATATGTTCACCTAGGCACAATTGCTGGCATGATGACGCATAGCAGAGAGAGATGTTTGCATAGTGGATCACCCTCAGCAAGATGTTTCCATCGTGGCTCACCCTGGCAGGCATGGCGAAAAGGTTGTCAGTGTTACACTGATGTCACATGTGTATGTAAATAAGAGCTGAGTCTTCCTCTCAGAAATCTTAAAGTGTGGCAGAAACAGTTAATGGTCGTTTTTATAGGAGCTTTCATGATGTCTCACCTTGTCTTCATGGAAATTCTGGTCCTAACAGAACTTGTCCTTGAAAATAGCCCAGAACAGCACTGACTGCATTCTTCCTCATGATCCTAATGGGACAGCCCGTCCATTACTTATAAGTCCCTTTTCGGAATTGATCCCACATACTCACCATGCTGCTGTACAGCGCCGACGGAGGAAACTTCCACTGTAAACGCGGCCCATGACTGCAGCTGCGGAAGCGCATGTCAGCCAGAGAGAAGCCAGCTGGCTGTGGACGACCCCCACACCCCACGAGGACTTCAATGGTAGTAGTTCGACCACTATCAATATACCGGCCCCTGCTGCAGTCTGACACCGAGCAATGTACTTGATATGTCTTCTCTTTATGGCTGTGGTTCTGGAACCAATCTCAGTATCTATAGCGCACATAATTTTCCACACCAAAAAAATCTTTCATTCTCCTTATGACTATCGATGTGTTGAATCTATACCTCCATCACGATAGGACACACAGCAGCGACCACAAGACACACACATATACTGCAAAGACTGTTGCACAAAGGCTGGGTCGGTTCCCCTTGGCACAAAGGTGTCACTGTTTTTGGCCCCGACCTATTTGCTTGCTTGCTTTCTTTCTACACCCATCTCCAGACTCTGGGATTACAAGAACACATGTATATTCACATGGTTTGCCACAATATCTCAATATTAAGCACACAGCAATATCGCTTGCATAGCAGTAGTATCGCTCATGCAACATAATTCCTACGATATATACTATAAATTATTTCTCTAGAAACCCGAAACTTTAGCAAGGTGGAGTGTGCTGTAAACCATTGAGTAACTAGAAAATTATCCCGTCTGTGGAAACCTTCATGTGAAAACTCGAAAAAATATTTCCACTCGCAAATACAGATGTCGCTGATGTAACAGATTCCAAATCATCCCTATAATTTACAAGGTCAACTAAGGTGTTTCTCATGTCTAGAGAACCTGCAATTGTGTCTTTCGCCTGTCTTTCACCTGCTAGATCCATACACCACAATCAATGTTCTCTCAAATAAATAAAGGTGCAAAATGTGTAGTAGCAGTCAACCGGATAATTCACATGGGAAGGAATAATGATCCAGCGCAAACACACGTCCATATTGAATCTTCTCAAATTTCCATGTGATCACAAAACCTATCCAACACACACTAAGTGTTAGTTCACTATTCGGCCGTCTAGAGGACGACACGGTTAAGTCAGCTACATCCCTGCATCCCAGCAGACCTCTTCATTTGGGCAGCTCCTACCATTAGCCAGAAATGTGAATAATTCCCGCCATAGGCCACCGGCGCAGACAGGATCAACATAGGAAACTTGCCACATAAATGTTTTATCACTGTACTTACAATTAAATATTGCGATCGCAATCTCAATTGGACGACATTCGACAATGAACAAAGTATCGGAAATACACCTGGCTGATGGCTGTGGCCCTGGAAATAGAAATATCTGTACCATTCTTATGACTTGACGTACTTTCCCATTTGCTATCAAAGTATTCCACGTCAAATCCATACCTTCCTTATGACTGGACATAGTCATTCCCTTTGCCTATGTTGGAACACACACACACACACACACACGCATACTTTATAGGCCTGATGCTCAAGGCAAACATATCGCGTATCCCTTAATTCTAAGTATAATACTCTGCCAATAATTGACTGCTGGTGATACGAAACAATACTGACCGAAATTCAGCTATGGGTGGACATGTCTCATAAGTTTTTCTTGCGAGTGGTATCACTGTGTCTTAGAAAGAGAAACGTAATCATCTTACAAACCCCCAGATGTTAAAAAACACGACCATATTCCTATCACAAGCGGTCTTGGCTCTACAGATGCACACAAGTACCCATGTTAAAAGCTATACCGGCTTTGTAAGTCGAGATATGGCATTACCTCCGAATAAAGTGTTTTTTCCAGACAAATACTGCGACACTGAATACAGACGGTGATCGTCGGAGTGTATGTTATCAGACCAACAGTGCAGTTACAGGTCGCCGACGGTGCAACCTCGTGATAAAATTACAGATTTTAGAAAGTAATCGGCTGAGGAACGTGGTATGAAACCGATATTTGCAAATCCCTAATGCCGCCGCTAGATATTTCTCTAGTATTTGTAATGCATTCTGTCTCAGTGCCACGTGAGAGGATCAGTGATATATCGACTGGGTTATAGGTGATGGTTGATTGGGAAGGATCATAAACAATATATTGTGTGCTGATTGAGGTAGTTAGAAATGTACACTAGCTTTTCAGATCTCTAGTGTTATGATTTCGGTAGAAATGATTTCTATGATTTGGAATCAAGTCTTCCCATTCAACCACATACCTGCATTGTATCTGATGGAGAAGACCTTTAAAGATTACAACCACTAGTGAATCACATTTCTGGCACACTCATACCTTGAAATGAATCAAATTTTTCGAACCTATCTGCTACAGTAAAATTTCAGATAGTCCCTGGCCTCTTGCAACAGCTGCCATTTCTGCAGATTTGCACATGTGATCGTTCCAATTTATGTTGGAACTGGGCAGAAGTCTGAGAGAGCTGTATCGACCACCTTCTGCAACCTATGTAGAAACAGAGTGACCTGAGTTAGTGCGACAGGACAGTGTTTTGACCATTTGGTGGAAATGGGAATAGTTGTTGTAGCTCCGCCAACACTGTACGATGTGTAAGGTCAGCGCCGAAAGCTATACATCTCTGAAAGCTGTATTGTGCATGTATCACACAGTTCCAGTGTTTAAAGGAAGTAATTTTTTCGTTTTACAGTTTGTTACCATAGCTTATCGTTGAGAAACCTGCAAGAAGGATGTATGTATGTGCTGGAAATATATTTCATACATAGAATATTGACAGTGCTGCATTCCACGCGACTGATAGCTTGGAAGCTCAAGCAGTCTAACATTATTGCCTGTGCAGAACCATGTAGCCTTAGGAGTGCATGTGCTTATGTTCTCTCTTACCAATACTCTCCTGGTATTGATCCCAGACAATAGAACAACACTTTAAAATTGATAGCGTAGTTGATTTACTCCATGCATCTGGAACTCCATCATGCATAAAAATTACCCATTCCTTGTTCTTCTTAAGCGTCTGCTATTACATAACAACACTTTCAGATCTGTTACTATACATCGATAAGGACTGCTAACCTCCTCGACATGGAGAAATCTTGTGCACTTGGATGGGCGAGGATTCAGCATGCTACATTTATTCACGAGACACGAAATGTAGTGATTTACCTCTGGTCGGTTGCAGATTAAATCGGTAACAGTGCTTCGGGATGGGTTGGTCAAAGACAGACACAATCAGATCTTTTAGTGGTGAGAACATTTACCATTTCTGAGACGTATGTTCAAAGCAGGACATCATGGTTTCCACTAGGGGAACACATGATCTCTCGTTAGAACCATCAGGAATAATGCATTCTGTGTTATCCTGGGCTATTTTCGTAAACAGGTCCTGTTAGGGCAAGAATTTCCATGCAGACAAGGTGAGACATCATGAAAGCTCCTATAAAAGCGACCATTAACTGTTTCTGCCACACATTAAGATTTCTGAGAGGAAGATTTGGGTCTTATTTACATAGACATGTGACATCAGTATAACACTGACAACCTTTCAGCCGTGACTGCCAGGATGAGCTGCTATGCAAACATCTCGCTGTGGTGAGCCACTATGCAAACATCTCTCAACTATGCGTCATCACGCCAACAATGGTGCCTATATGAACACGTATTTCGAAAGGAATTTCTCAGGTGTCAAGCATGAAAGGGATGCTGTCACCCCATGATTGTGGGACCCGAACAGAGACCTGTGCATGGCTTGGCAGCTGATGGCAGCGTTGTCACTTTTCCGGGGCTGCCGGTGCACCCCAACTCCTGGAGGGCATGTGCAGTGGCGTTCTGTGTGGTCCAGTGGACTGGGGGGTGGTGGGCGGTGCGTGCTTCGCGATCGAAAGATTTTTAACTGTGTAATTACATGTGAAGTGTTTTTCATGACAGTATTCCTTTGCAATCAGAGTAAAAAAAGGGCAGTTGATTTAATTACTTCTTACAAGACATGCATCTTTCCAAACAGCAGAGAATGATGAGCAAGACAAATCCAACCCCCAAAAACTGAATTTTTTATAAATAAACAATATACCCTTGAAGTTCCCCTCCTCTCCATTGCAGAGTCGCCCATTTCCAGGTAGAGGAGGGGAGGGGGAGAGAGAAGGGGGCAGGTGATGGGGGATGGAGTTTCTAGAGGAGACAGGTTAATTAATTGATCAATTTAATTAAGTAGTCAATCAAATTGATAAGAGCGAGAGGGGGCTATTCGAATAACTCATACCTGACAGTGTACCTGTAGCAGTGAGGGGGAGGGGGTGGGTTTGAGGTTTCCTGATGTGTGGGGGGCAGCGGGGTGGGGGAGCAATAGGTTAAGTGCCTGTCAATCAAAAGGAAGGATCCTTTTAGCAGAACATTAGGTTAAGTACCTGTCAATCAAAAGGAAGGATCCTTTTAGCAGAACATTAGGTTAAGTACCCATCAATCAAAGGATCCTTTTAGCAGCAGAACAATAGGTTAAGAACCTGTCAATCAAAAGGAACGATCCTTTTAACAGAACAATAGGTTAAGCACCTGTCAATCAAAGGAGAACAATAGGTTAATGACCTGTCAGTCAAAGGAGAACAATAGGTTTTCCCCTGAGTTCATACGTGCCCTTGATGTAGGCAACCTGCACTAACAAAATGTGCCCACTCTCTATTTGTCCCACTACTTCCAGCTACTTCTCTTCATAGTCGCCACTTCGACTTAGTTATCTGCCGTAGCATTGTACTAACTTTCCAATGCCCTTGTCATAGAAGACCTGTGGTCCCATCGCTTCTGTATGCTGGTCAGTAGTTCGTTAACTGTGTCAAAATGTTGTCTTCATAGCTATTGGTTCAAGTGAGCAGAGATTAACACCAGAGGGAGGCAAGTCTGGGCTGTATGTTTGGTGATCAAACACTTCCTATCAAAACTGCTACAGGTGCGTCCTCATTGCCCCTGCAGTGTGTCGCCAGGAATTGTCATAAAGAAGGCAGTGCATGACAGGTATGTAATGTGGAATTGAATAAAATCAGGTGAAGCCTCACAGTGTTCACTCATACTTGGTGGGAGACACTACTCTTCTACGCGTCTTTACGTTCTCACTGTGTCCTCATTACTGGTAAGAGCGATGTGACACGATCGACAGGCATACTACAGACACTGCTTAACACATCTGTGCAAATAGTCATCGGATTTTCACTGTCGTTTCCATTTTTCTACCTGTTGAATTTTACTTTCCGAATATCCTTCGTATAACAGGCCTCCACACGTTCATTATTTACTAATAATTTTATATTGTCGATCCAGTAATAACGAGTGTGTCAAAAGCGACTTTACAACTTTGAGAACTCATATTGATTTGTTCATTTACTTAGAAACATGGTTCTGGCGTCATTTCATAGCAGAATACATCAAGGTTTTTACCTTATAACTTATTACGTTCAATATGACTTCCATTGGTTATGCAGCACACATCCTCGCTGTAGTCGATTTCTTGCCAAAGTCGTTGCAGTTTCTCAGGTGTGACTCGTTCAGATATGATGTAGATTCTAGCTCTAAGCTCTGGTATAGGAGCTGGTGAGGTTGGAACAAACCCAATACCCTTGATGAGTCCCCAAAAGAAAAAGTCGAAAAATGTTTGGTCCAGTGACGAAAGGGGGGGGGGGGCATGCAATTTGCTCATCTAGACCCATCTAATTACCTGGAAAGTGGCAATTTAGGAAATCTCGGATGGAGAGGTAGTTTGGTAGTGTGCCATCTTGCTGAATGTATGGTGTTTTGTTGTCATAAATGTAAATCTGACAGATTAAAAAGTTTTCCAGTATATGTAAGTGCAATATGCCATTGAAAGTTTTCTCTTGTAAAAAGAAAGGTCTGTGAACATTGCTCTTGCTCAGTCCAGTAAACTCATTCAGTTTTGGGATATCACGTTCATGTTCAAAGGATCTTCGTGGCTTTTCACTGCGCCAGAGCCTACAATTCTGTTTATTAACATTACCACTTAAGTGAAAAGCCGACTCATCACTTAAGATAATCGTTCCAAAGAAATTATCATCTTCATCCAACCCACGTAATATTTTTTCACAGAAGTCCTTATGAGTAACCCTATCACTGCCTTTTCGTTCTTGCACCACTGCAAACTTGTATGGTTTGAGGTGCAACTGTTTTCTTAACACATGCCGAAGAGTCAAATGTGGGATGCCCAGGTTACTAGAAGCATGTCGGGTTGATTTTATAGGACTGTTAAAAAAAAAGCTTTGTCTTACTTGCTCTATGACAGGATGCGCAGGGCATGGCAGCACGCACCTCACTCTTCCCTCTTGTTGCAATATTTTGTTGTTTCCTAATCTTTCATTCTCTGCCAGAAAGCAGAGGGTGGGCCTTGTACAACTTAGTCCTTTAGAGAATATGTTGTTGTAAGTATATTTGTTGAAGCAAATAAATATTTGTGAAGCAAATGACACGAGCTACTTACATATATTTTTTTAAATGTTGCATGTGGCCCTTACGTTGTCATAGTGGAGAGTTTGCAGCCTGCAGTACTAGCAAGTCTGTACACTCCTGTTCTACAACGTTGCCAGACGCAGGGGGATAACCTGAGCATTTGTTATGTCATCTGAACATCCATTTTCAACAAAACACTTGTGTCACTCATAAATAGTAACCCTCTGGGTGGATCTTTACCACATTCTATACGAAAATTACGTTTTACAGTTGTCATAAACTGACTCTTCAAGCCAAAACACACAGAAAGCACGCTCAGTACTGGTAAAGGCAACCATCTTTGCTGAAACTGCCGCTAGCGCTTGTAGTACCGCGATTCTGTACTAGTGTACCACATGAATCGAAACTAGATCTGTTTTCCTTCAAGAAGACACCAAGACTAGATCTGTAAGTCATATGAATAAGTCTGTACGAATTTTAAAAGTTGCATAGTCCTTTTTGATAGTCTTATATATTGAAGTCACCAATACAACATCAACAATTATCTTAAGATTTTCACTTGACAACACGATTTCATGAAGCCAAGATGTCGAAGGAGGATTACACATTTGTTGTTAATTTTATTAATTGTGACTGTCAAAGAAGGGAAAGAAAATAATGGTTTCTTGAATGGATGAGAAAGGAGGACAACGTACTCCATGTCCACTTGCTTAATGACATCTGATATCTCTTGCGGCTTATGAAAAACTGTTATTGGTGTCAAGGGACAGATTAGAGTAAATAAAACATGGCGTTTGGAGAAGAATTTGCAGTTGTAGAAAGGCTAGGAGTAACAGAAATTTCTGGCAGTAGGAAAGTTTAGTGTTGTAATATCAGCATACGTCAGCAATACAATTGCCATAAAACAGGTAAAGGATTTGTATCTGTCACGAAATGATTTTCTTATTTAGCAAAAATAAAGAAACAATATTTTATGTCTTGTAATTTCGTATAGAATGAAATTCAGTGCCAGTGTAGAGTAATATACAAATGGAACAAAATTGGAATGAAAGCCATAAATACATAGAGATTTAGATTTTGATCATCAAGTAGTTAAGTATTGTTACAGCTGGGTGTCCAAATTGATTAATCGTTTGTCATCATTTCGTGAGACTGACGTGTCTTTTACTGACTACCAGTTATTGTACAAATACGATGAATTATTGTACCAATATGATGAACTGTTTCGAGTAAAAGCAGTTTTCCACAGCTACAATGTGAAATACTGTTGTGATTTAATTCGACAAACTAAAACTGTGTTTTTAATATTTAAAATGAGAGCAGTGACTCACAAAATCATTTATTACCCACATTTCGAAGTGCTAAATGTCCCGCCAGTAGAAAAAATTTCGTCACTAGATTAATAAAAAACAGAGAGAAGTTAAGATGGTAGCTTCAGTGTTTCAGGTGTTCTACATAGCCTCTCCAGCTTGAATACAACGCACAGAATATTTATACAAACACATAAGACTGTCAGAAAAGTACTTTAACTCAGTGTTCAACTCACACGTCACTTCGTACTGAATGCCGAAATGTCGTCATATCGCTGACCGTTGATGTGAATTCCAGCACTCTGACGTTTTGTTGTAAGCTCGTATTAATAACATCTAGTCTCATCACCCGTGACGATTGTTTCCAGAATATATCTGTCCACGTTTTGCACTTCAATCTACTAGGGGCAGGCGCTCACGCGGGAGTCAAAGTGTGCGGGACAACATTTGTACACACTTTTCTCTTCTTCAAAACAATCTGGATCTGGTGAATGCCTTGAACATTTGGTCAGAGATGTTGCTCCGCTGTGATCTGTGACACAACAACATTGACACATTGCGGCCGCACGCCCACTACTTAACATTGCCTGTCCACAAGTGACTGGTCGAATGCGAAGCTGTTGTTTACAGTTGCTAGTTAAAGCTGCCTCCGTAGTTACTGTGCTGACATCGTTCATACACCAGAAATAAAATGAATCTCGCAACTTTTTGGACGGATAGTGTACAGGTATAGTTGCTATTGCTTGGACTTGTGCTACCTAAGAATTTTGTATTAAAATAATAAATTCTATTTGAGGAAATGGTTTTTTGTTTTGTTTCAAATGTGTAGTACGAAAATATACATAGATTCTTATCCTGCTATATCAGGCATTTTCCAAGACCAAGCTAATCTTTCTGCTTCTTTGAGGGCTGGAACACGTGAACTATTATTTTAACAGTTTACCTTTTCCATGCTCAACACAACAATGTCGTTTTTGGTAATAATTTCGTGGTGGTAATGATTCGACTTCATAATTTTTCCTCCCGATGTTGCAGAACTATTTTAATATTGCCCCACAACAACCTACTTCAAATGGAGCGAAGAGTTTTATGAACAGACGGATGGTGTTGCTATGGGGATCCCCGTAAAACCCGTTTATAACGAACTTCTTTATGGAAAAATTCGAGGAACAGGCATTGGAAACTTCGAACACGAAACCGAATATCTGACTCCGTTACGTGGATGATATGTTTGTTCTGTGGCGGCATTGCAGGAAGGAACTGGATCGTTTTCACAAACAGCTGAAAGGGATGAATCCGAAGATTCAGTTTACCAAGGAGGAGGAGGCAGGCGGGAGATTAAATTTTCTTGATGTGCTAGTTTTCAGGAAAGAAGATCGTAGCTTGGGCCACACAATTTACAGGAAGCCCACCCACACAGACCGTTACCTACACCGGGATTCGAACCACCACCCACAACAAAAGCGAGGCATCCCAAAATAGTTTGCAGATAGAGCAAGGAAAACCAGAGCTGCTTCATACAGAATTGAAACATCTCCCCAGTGCATTGCTCAAGAATGGTTACTCGTTAACTGAGATGAAGAGAGCGTTAAGATGACCGCATAGAAATTATAGCGACGCTCAAGCGCCGGTGAAATCGAAAGTTTTCCTGCCATTCGTTAAGGAGATGACTAACTGAATTGGAAAAACCCTGGAAAATCGGAACATCGCTTTAATCTATACACCTACACGGAAGATATAAGATCCGCGCGGGATTAGCCGAGCGGTCTCAGGCGCTGCAGTCATGGACTGTGCAGCTGGTCCCGGCGGAGGTTCGAGTCCTCCCTCGGGCATGGATGTGTGTGTTTGTCCTTAGGATAATTTAGGTTAAGTAGTGTGTAAGCTTAGGGACTGATGACCTTAGCAGTTAAGTCCCATAAGATTTCACACATTTGAACTTTTTTTTTAAGATGTAGGATCACCTAAAATCGGGCAAGGATACTCGCCAATCGGTGGAAAAATCTGGAATTTATAGGATTCCGCGTAGTTGTGGGGAGGTGTACGTGGGTACTACAAAAAGAACTGTCAAAAACGACTCGAAGAGCACTAGGGTAATTGCGGAAGAGGTGCGATCGATAGATCAACTGCTGCGGACACATGCCTTACAGCCAGGAGACCACCACATTCATTTTGATAGGACTCAAGTACTGGCAGCCGCAAGCGGATACCACGAAAGACTATGCAGAGAGGCCACAGAGATAGCAAAACACCCCAGGAATTTTAATAGGAAGGAGGAGGATATGAAACTGAATGACATTTAGATTTCGGTGATGAACAAGATGTGTACCAGTCTTCGACCATGGGATGATAGCAACAGCGGATGACAGCAGTCGACAACTGCCAATTGGGCTAGCGTTTTCAAAACATGTGGCGTCACGCCAGTGCGCGGAAGCTCGCGGAATAGGAATTTTTCTGTAGCCATTAGCGAGCCAGGGTGTGAATCGGACATTCAACAAAGCTACGATTCCCACTGAAAATGTCCTCTGCAGATGGGCACGAAACGTCGGGTTTTAAAGTGAAATCCATTCGACCACGGCATAATAGCCCGGTCCATTTTATTAATTGTGACTTTTCCGGCCGTGAAAGGTTTCCTTTTACAATGATTCGACTTACCTAACATGACAGATAAGAGCGTCATTTTAGAAAACTTCCCATGAGTAACAACTGTTGTAGTCCAGAGGCTGAGAGACGGGGTAGGAGACGCTGTACGCTGTAACAATCGGTTTTCGGTTACATCGTTTCTTTCCACGCCAGTTTAACCCGACCGTTAAAAACTGATAAAAATAACCGGTTTCTGAAATAAGTGATTTTTCGGTTTTTATTCCCATTAACTTATATGCTGTAAAAACGTAGAGATCAAAGAAAAATTGAAAAATTTTGCCTCCCTAGTTTCACGATATATAGAATCAGAATATTAAATTTAATACGCAAATAAAAGAAAACTTAGTCCGTGCACAGTTCACTGCTTTTCTCCAAAAGTACCAAGTGATTGAATACTACAAAAAAATCACCATTATTGTTCTATTGATTCCAATTTTTGGAACTCTGCTCAGAAATCATGTGGCAATCGAGGATCATAGCACTGCATGGGTATTACGAATAGTCAGTGCTAAAAAGTGAAAACTGAGGTTGAAGAACTCTATTTTTCCTTTAAATATGTCATTTTTCAAGGGCTATAAGTAGATAAAGGCATATTATGTAGGCACAGGCAGCAGATCAGCTCCTTTCTATGTTTAGTAAACTATGAATCAACTGTAATGTTTTAAGTTTCTAGTATAGCACAGTATCTGAACACATTTGACCAAATCATGTCCGAGTAAAGCTCCACACTCCACCGTACAGATACTGTGCTATACTACCCATATGTAACGGTGACACTCATGAGGGGCAGCCCCCCTCCCTCCTACAAATACCTTGTGCGGTTCACGTGTTCAATACATATAATTCTGGTTATTAAAAATTGTGATTCATCATATCACATGGAATAGGACATACATAAGATGGGTGTATATAGAATGAACCATCTACTTCAGATGGTGTATCAAAGACCTATCCAAAGTTTCGTCACCTGTGATGGGTGAGGGTCATAGAAGTTATACATCGAGTAAATTTCATGAAAAAGGTGTTTCATAGATACTCTATGTCAGAAAAAGACGTATTAATTATGGCAAGAGATTCAGCTAATATTAGACTTCAGGAATCTGTACTGGTTGCTACTCATAAAGCCTCAAGTGTATTGTCAGATGAACAGTGTGTGATTGTGATGGACATAAATGAGCTAAGTCCCTTTGATACAGCAACAAATGAACTGTAAAACCTCATGATACATGTCTATGATGGAATAAAACATATCACAACATGTAAAACAAAAAAATGTTATTTATTATAACACGTACTTCTCATACAACTTCCACACTCTGTTAACATACATTTGATACTTTTTAAACTGTGAGAAATAAATCACCATCGTTAAAAATAGCATTGTCATTCTCTTTTTTCTACATCAACCCTGTTCATCACTCTGAAGTACTTCCCAAATATGTGTGTTTTATATGCTTTGAATTCAGCATGTGCACGTACTTCACACAATCCAGTTGCATCACTAATGGACGTAGGAATTACATCTGTAAGCTCCAATTGTGTGGAATTTCTGTTTGAAGGAGTAATACTAGCAGATTTAGGTATAGCGCACATACACAGCTATAGAGAGATCTAAGTACTCCTTTTCTTCATGAACTTCATGTTCCAATACAATCATCGATGCGTGGTTTAACATACCTTTACTCTAACCTGAGTCTCTCCGTGGCTATCCATATTACAACGTACAGAACACACAATTTTGTGACTCTCCAATGCTTTAAATATACGAACTGCATTGGGCCTTGATGTTAACTTCGTTGTATCCCCCCAAACATGTTGATGGTGGATGCATTGCTGCTGCTGAAGATACTGATATCTTGAGGGAATGGATTGTTCTCAACTGTCGTGCAGTCCCTGATATATTTCAGCTCGTTGCACAATCGATCGCATTCCACATCTCTAAACTGCACCTTATTACCCTGCCGGATATTCTCTGTTTCCGCTATAACTTCAAAGTCTATGTCAGGTGCTAAACCAGCTTTAACATGCTTCGAACCCTTTCTAGTTAGCTGATAAGTAGTGTTCAACAACAGCCCTCAGTAATAACTTAGCTGAGGCTCTATGAGTGGTGCAGCTGTTAGACATAGCGGGACCTCAAAGTCTGGAAACAATTTGGTGTCCTGCCCCGATATATCAGGCTCTGCATCAGTGATCTTGTCTGAATACTGACTTAGTGGTGCCGGCCGGTGTGGCCAAGCGGTTAAAGGCGCTACCGTCTGGAACCGTGTGGCCGCTACGGTCGCAGGTTCGAATCGTGCCTCGGGCATGGATGTGTGTGATGTCCTTAGGTTAGTTAGGTTTAAGTAGTTCTAAGTTCTAGGGGACTGATGACCTTAGAAGTTAAGTCCCATAGTGCTCAGAGCCATTTTTTGACTTAGTGGTAGAAGCAATGGATATAGAGGAAACTCAAAGGCGGGAAACATGTATCCATGCTGGATTGATTTCCACTGTGGCGCGTTATGAACGGCATCAGGGAGCTTGTCTGCACACTGACTTGGTTTCTGCTTCTGCTGCTACTCATATGTACTCGTACTTTTCACCCCAGTGTGCTGGGAGACGCATCACGGAGCTTGATATCTACTGCTGCTGCTGCTGCTGATGATGATGATCCTTCGTATCAGACACTACATCGTCTGCATCATAGAGATGTTGAACTGAAGGAGAAGTAAAAGAAAACCATGAAAAACAAACACAAACACACACATAAGGAATAATAAACATTGACAGAGGGGAATGGTTTAACACGTACAATCGAGTGTATTCCTGCTCCCTGGAGGTGGTAGATCACTGATGACGCTTCATAATGATGATCAGTCTTTCACTATAGAGTATGAACACAAGTGGTGGATCCACCTGATAGTAAGCCTGAACGCTGAGGAAGACTGATGGAGGGTGGACGACCACAGTGCTGGAGGCATTGGAAAAACTATTCTGGACTGCACTCGTATCCCCAAGTCAGTCATCTTGGGTTCAGATATCAAAGATGTCATAGCTTCCACACAGAAACTACGCAGGTTAGTACCTGTAGAGTGACATTACGGAAGTATTGGTATCTGCTCAGTGCTTTACTGTGTTGGAATGTCACATGTGAATAACATGCTAGATATTCACAGCACAGACTTATTCTTAAGTGTTCTGATGAGTGAGATTTATAAAGTTTCTTAAGACAATTCCATAAAATCTGTACATATAAGGATATAACTACTGAAAGTTTTTGCTCACTTCTGTCAGGTTTCTCAGAGTGAGTTCGCTGTATGGTTATCTCATTGTTGATCATATTTTCATTGCTCTTGGGAAGGTATTGTCTACATTTATATCAAATTTCCATTACACCAAGGTGTCCCTTCAGTGAAAATAATTGTTAATTTAAAAATAATACTCTCACCCAGTGCAAGAGTGCTTGAGTCACTGCAGTGCATCTGGCTGAGAATCCTTAGCAGCTAGTTGGGAATCTATTGCAATCTCAATTGGCCATGATATCTACTGTTTGAATCTATTGAATCTTCTTCTTCTTCTACTACTACTACTACTACTATTACAATCGCTAGTAGTATACCAACTGAGCCACATTGACCCAATCGCCTATATGAACTATTATAGCACATTTTCCTGTACCGACACCTTTACAATATATCAGAAAGGAGAGATGTTGTGTGTTGTGGGTAGTCTGTAGTGTGCAGTGTGGGTCATGTGTGATGTATAGTGCGTGTGGTGTGTGTTGTGTATCTAGAGTGTGCAGTGTGAATTGTGCTGGGTGTATGATGTGTGGTTTCTGGTGTGTGTTGTGTGTGGCGTGTGTGGTTTGCAGCTGTGGTGTGTCATGTGGGTGAACTGTGATGTGTAGTCTGTGTGGGCTGTGGTGTTTGACGACTGGTTGGTTGTTTCGGGGAAGGAGACCAGACAGCGAGGTCATCGGTCTCATCGGATTAGGGAAGGACGGGGAAGGAAGTCGGCCGTGCCCTTTGAAAGGAACCATCCTAGCATTTGCCTGGAGCGATTTAGGGAAATCACGGAAAACCTAAATCAGAATGGCCGGACGCGGGATTGAACCGTCGTCCTCCCGAATGCGAGTCCAGTGTCTAACCTGACGACTGGTGTGTTGTGTATTTATCGCATGTGGTGTGGTATTGTATGTGGTATGGCTTGTAGTGTGTTGTGGTATTTGTGTTTGGTGTTTGTTGTAGGTGGTTTGTGGTGTGTGTGATGAGATGAGATGTGATGTGTGTTATGTGTATGGTGTCAAAGACTTTGAGGCTGCTTCTGCTAAACCTCACACCTTGGAAAAGCTACTATATATACTCTACAAACCTTCATACAACGAACTGTGAAGTATATCTTACATCACTGCTAGTCATTCTCTTTCCTATTCTACTCACAAATGGAGCAACAGGAGAATGATTATGTGCTTCCATACATTAGATGTTCTCTGCCACATAATTTTCAAGTGTTCGAATGTGGTGAACTTGTGCAACCTGTGCTCTGCAATATGGATCACTACGGAGAGAGTCAATCTATGGTGAACATATCTTAAACTGCTCTTAGATTATGTTCTCAGTATATGTTGGAACAAAAATTTAACATTCCTCCCTTCTGGTCAGTGTTAAATATAGTCCCAAGATGTCATTGCATGAGGAAAATATGTAATATCGTGCCCAATTTATGACTCGATTGAAGAGGGCTCTAGTATTCATCAAAATGTGTGCAGAACTTCCAGTTTCCTAGTTGGGGTTTTGGATCTGTTGCAGAAATGGGAGCACCTTAATGTGATAATTCAACAGGTAGTACTGCTACATGTTATTTGATGTACATTCAATAGTCTTCAGTGTGCTTGCCAGCTGACTCCATTTACATATCCTATGGAGACATATGATGTCATGTGTGCAGTGGGGAACACATGGTGAGGTGGGAACCCTTAGATGTGAAATCCAGTTGCATGTTTGCTGTGATGTGTCACGCTGGCTGGCCTGGAATACTGACACATGCTCTATACAATTCTTCCAACATCTATTCGAAATTTTTGGGGCTATTACACATTCTATCTGAATGACTTAAACAACCTGGATACACCTTAATATGATAACTCAATGGACATTCACTGTTTAAAACGCAAAATACAGTGTTGTCGGTACAATACCCGTTGTAAAAGTATAAGGCTACACCTGAAAAGGGATTCACGCATCTTTAGGTTAATATTTCATTGATTTAGATATGTTATTCGTTGATTTCACCATAAAACTGACATGAAAATTCAATGACTTGCTGTATGTATGTCACTTGTCACCATTTAGAAATCCTATGCAGAGGTTAGATGTTAGGTACACACCGTAAAACAAATAGAGATATAGGAATCCTTAGATGTAAAAGTTCTGTGACAAGACGGAAAATTCGACCAAATGCGGTCCGCTGGGTGATAGGTTTGCTTATGGGGTGATGCATTCATCAGTGGCTGGTCTCCTGTGCTACACTGCGAACCATGTGATTCATATATCTGCAGTGTATTTATTGAAGTGCCCCTTTCCCTCTTACTGAGACTACTGAGACAGCATGCTGTGGGGACTCTCGGCTATTTATTATGTTCACTAGATGGCGACGGATCCTGCTGGAGACGGCAGCTCATTTTTTCGTCTTTAAATGTGCTGGGCAAGAATGGTACTGACCACAGTTCACATACAAAAATCATACTTTACCGTAATATATATTTGTCGCATTTTTGGTGGCAACGCTTCGACTTGTAAATAAGTATAAGTGTGTTTCATTCTCAAATGTTGCTGTTACAAGTCTGATGCATGTCAGACATCTGGTCCACATGTCAGACATCTCTTTGATGGCACCAGACATGCACCAGACTCAATGCTACTCTTCTGCTTATCTCTCCCAAGTACTGGAAACCATTCCACCATGATTTTCCACCAAGATGTGACTTCAGGTAACGGAAGACATGGAAGTCGGTGGGCTCAAGGTCTGGGCTGTATGGCGGATTGTCCAATATGTCCCATTTGAATTGTTTGAGTAGTGCTTTGGTTACGAGCGCTGTGTTAAGCCGAGCATTGTCATGAAGCAAGCAGACTCCACATGTCAGCATTCCCCTGCGTTTGTTTTGAATTGCCCTTCGAAGACGTTTCAAAGTCTGGAAATATGCAGCAGCATTAATTGTCGTTTCAGGAGGCATAAATTCCAACAGAGGAATGTCTTATCTGCCCCAAAAAACAGAAGCCATGATTTTCTTCTCTGAAATCGACGTTTTGCATTTCTTGGCTTTTGGTGAATTCGAACGGCGTCATTGCATTGATTGTTGCTTGGATTCAGGTGTATGGTGATAAATCCACGTCTCGTCATCTGTCACAATGTGATCAAGGAACTCATCACCTGCTTCAGCATAGCGTGTGAGGAAGTCAAGTGCAAAGCCCATCCTTTTCTTTTTGTGTTCTTCCGTTAACTGTTTTGGAACCCAGTGCGCACACAATTTCCTGTACCCTAACGTGACAGTCACAACGTCATAAAGAGTTGTCATTGACATGTCCAGTATGAACTGATGCAATTCTTTCAATGTGAGACGTCTACTCGCACGAATTGCTTCCTCCGTTCTCCGAGAAGGGCATCAAAGATCACAGATGGCCAACCTGTTCTTTGTTCGTCATGAAGATCGGTCCTACCTTCAGAGAAATCACGACACCATTTCGTTACATTTTGTCGATTCATAATGTTCCCATAAACAGAAACAATTTCTTTGTGAATATCCGCTGGTCGCTGACCTTTTGCATGAAGAAAACGTATGACGGAGCGCACTTCGCATTTGGCGGGATTCTGAATCGGCGCAGCCATTTTAAACACGACCTACTCCAACCAGAAGCAACGTTCAACTGCCGAACGACCCCAAGGAGAAAGCTAACGGTTCAATGTCAACACCAGTGTTGCCAACTTGCTCGGCAAAACTCTTCTGTTCCTCTGGCGTATGGTGTATCTTTACTTTCCGAAATACCCTCGTACTTCACGCTTTTGCTTATTACTTTCGTATCTCTTAGATTTTCTTGTCATCAGGGCAAAAGGGCAGGTTGACTGTACTGTTAAAAGGCCTCCCAACCCCCACCCATATGTGGCGAGAGAGAATGAAATAACAATAAAGGGAAAAAAAAACGGCTCTGTGGTGGTTGGTTGTGAATATAACGTTCTCGGTTTTCCAGCCGCGTCAATTCAAATAAAATGCTCGAGTTTTCGATGGCCATCTCCGCCATCGTCGTCAGGAGTTCACTGACTGCCGGCGCTGTTACGGTCTCTCGCTTATATGGGCATGATGACATCATCAGCAGCCAATCAGATCGATCCAATGTGGCGCGCGCGCGTAAGTCGACCCAGGCAGCTCGTGGCAGCACCGGTGACGTCAGGTGGCGCCAGGGGGAGGCGCCACGTTTGAAACCGCCGCTCCCGCGCCGCGCATCTGTCTCTGCTTTCTTTCGATGTCCAACGCCCGTCCCCATGCCCTGCTGAGTGTGTATCTCTGGTCTCTGTTGAAATTGTTTCTGTTTAAGCGAGTCTCTGCCGCTTCCTTTATAACGGAGTCCCAATATGTAGAAGCATGAGCCAGCACTTTCGTATTTTCGAACTGTATCTTATGTCCGTTTTCTAGGCAATGCTCCGCTATGGCCGACTTGTCAAGCTCCCTTTGTTTTATATGGCGCTTGTGCTCAGTACAACGCTCCGCAACCGTGCGAATTGTCTGTCCATTGTACATGCTGTCACATTCACAGGTTACACCATACACACCGGACACTCGGAGAGCAATGTCGTCCTTAACAGGGCTCAACATATCTCGTATCTTGGGGGCGGGCCGGAACACTGGTTTTAGCCCATGTTTCTGCAGCAGACGTCCTAACTTACTGCTAGTTGCTCCACAGTATGGCAGGAATACAGTCCGTTTGGCCTCTTCTTCTGATTCACCAGCTGTCTTTCGTCGGTGGCCCTTGAAAGCGTTTGCGATGTCTCTTTTGCTATATCCATTTTCCCCGAAAATGTTACTGCAGATGAAGTAGCCGCAGTCCATTCCACACTAAAAATTTTGTGGTGAATTTTACAAGCATAGTACATCAACCTATATTTTTGCTTCAGAGCCACCACTCAAGTGTCCACCACCAGGAGGGCTAACACGCATCTCTAGATTTTTCAGTTTTCATGCAGAACAGTTGTATGGGTCACTGGTTATTTTCAACTTATGTGAATTTTGACTCCTTGTCATTTAGGTTAAACTACAAGTATGGTTTTCTCATTTTTCTTGTTTCCTGTGATTCTGCTTAGCCCATGCCGTCACAACAGCATACTAACATTGGGAATCGGAACTTCTACACTGAATTCCACATTATGTTATCGAATCGGTAGTATGCGTGTGGTGTCCCTCTGCATGGAGCTGTTACCAGTACACTGTGGCACAGTTCCTGGATGAGTGGGACTTGTATACTGTGGTTGGCTCCTAGCAGGGTATCGCAGACGGTGTGCTGGCGGACTTATCGATTGGTCTGGTGATCATGAACTTTGTGAATAGGGAGCTCTCTCTGGCAAGATATCTGTTTAAATAAGGACACAAGTATTCCCACTCAACAGGATACAGTTTGGACTATAACTTTGGACAATAAGACGGGGTGGCAGCACGGGGGTATGTCCAGAAGGCCCTTACCATTCCCCAGAATTTGTTTAAATCAAGACGCAAATGGAGAGATTCAAACTTAGAGTAAGGAGAAGCAGTATGCAATGACCCTACATCTGTGAGTGAATGATAGCTTGGGGGAAATACGTCAAGCAGGACATTCTTTGTCCATCAGACATACCTGGACTTGCATAAACATCATTTCTCTCAGGAAATCCTACGTGTTAGTCCAAGAATTGCAGAACTTGGATTTCGATGTCATAGTCAGTGACAGCGCCAGTATTCCGAATATTGGATTCTGTCGTCATGCAGCCAGTGCTAGTATTCCATGTCAGGCATCTTGTACCCCCTTTTCAGATTCTGACGTCATAGAACCTGTGCCAATATTCTCGATCTTTGATTCTGTGTCATAGAGCGAGGGCCAGTATTCTGGGTATTGCCAGTAGGCCCTGGTCGCCATGTTCGATCGTCGTCTTGTATTACAGGTCAGCCATCTTAGGTTCTGATGTCATAGATCCTGTCCCAGTTATCATATTCGATTCTGACGTTACAGAGCCAGGGCCAATATCCCAAGTCATGGATCCTGATCCATAGAGCCTGGGCCAGTATTCCAGGGCAGCCAGCATGACAATGTGCCCTCTTGGATTTTTTAATTTCCCGACATTTTATACTTAGTACAACAGCCCTGCTTCCACAGGAGTGGAGAGTCACACTCTCACAATGGTGCTTTTTTTAATTGCCCACCAATTTTTGAATTGCCAACTATTCTGTATATAGAGAAATTGGCCTCCGTCAAATGGGGGAGGGGTGGGGAAATCCCATCACCTGATCGATGACGTCATTGGGGACATATTTTCTCCAAGAACCCGTCCAGCCTACCTACTTCCGTATTATTTCAAAGGTTTAAGGCATAACTCTAGCTGGACCCAGGATTAAGGCGTTCGATATTTTGCACTCTTATGAAAGCTACATATTGGGATGTTGTAACTGAATGTTAGTATCAATTCAACCCAAATATATACGGTAGCAGAAAAGTTGTTTACTGCTGTATTTCATTAAAGTCGGTTGCAGATACACGCTAAATCTACTTATTAAACACTTGTTTGAGAGGGCAGCACTAGAATATAAGTGTAGCAACACAACAAATAATAGCTAATAACATTTACTAAGAGTAATGACACAAACTTCACTCAACTTTCGCTAACAGTTCGTAGTGGCACTTGATGACCTATACATAATACAGTGGAATCTAATTAACTTTGCTTGCTCTTGGCAGTCTATGGTATTATCGACATGGCTGAAAGTAATTATGCAGACACTTGTTTGACCGCGCTTATTGGTCCGTGAACAGTGACTGCTAAGTCAGAATGTACGAGGTGATTATAATTAAACTTTCACAACTTGAGCCAGTGTAGATGGAAAACTAGCGTATGGGTACCAAACTTTACAGGAATGATATTCTGACTGTGCACTGCACTATATGCGTTGTTAATAGTGTCAGAGTAATGACATGCAGTTAGGCGTCGGTACTGGTACGGCGACGTAGGGTCGAAACGGAAGCATGACTATGTTTTACACTTGTAGACAATCAACATAGGTCTGAACAAGGTGCGCAGGGCTTTACTCGTAAAGCTGTTTTATCAAAAAAGAAACGATAGTGCTGCTGCTCTCCGCGAGTATCGATGCTTTAAAGGAATACGAAGAGGTCTTTTTTCTGCATTGGGGTTGAAGACTATGATTTGGAAGTTGGAATTAATTGATGGTTTGGAAATTGCTCGTGGGAGAGGCTGACGGCCAACTGCGCCACAAAGTTTTGAAAACGTACTGTTACCATGATTAGGATTCTGGACGTCCAATCTTCAAGCAGTGCACTAGCTGTGGCACAACAGATGAACTCTCCTTGGTCCCCCATTCGAAAAGTGCTTCCATGAGTTGTGACACGGTATGTCCAGTCCGGATCCAAGATTTTTTGGATGCAGATGGTCGTCACAATGAGCAACATTTATCACCTGGAAGGGAAACATGGTACGCACATAACTAATGTTACCCTCTCACGTGGAAATTGAAAAGTGTCTCTTTCAATGGCTTATTCGTTATTTCCCTTCCGCATGTTTTTAAAATATTTCCACGACGTTCCAAAATCCTACGCTCACTCGCCTTTCACGTGGTCCTCTCAAGTAGTGAAAGTTTAATTATAACCTTCCTGTAATCTCCTGAACGGAGTTCGTGGAACTATGCTCCATAGCGTTAAGTTCAGGAACTGTACTGAGCCGGCTGCAGGCATTGAACCGAACTGCTGACTGCAGGATTGGAACTCTCTCTCTCTCTCTCTCTCTCTCTCTCTCTCTCTCTCTGTGTGTGTGTGTGTGTGTGTGTGTGCGTGTGTGTGTCCTCGTTTCTGCCTGTCGGCGGAAGTATTTCCACCCCTGCCACTTCTAGGCGGAGGCAAAGAAATCCCCGGTTGAGAGCGCTCTCTTTGGCGGCTGACAGCACTGTTGGCGGACGAGGATAACTCGCTGATGGACGTGGCACAGAAACAGAAAGTGGTCTGCATTTGTGTGGGCCATCTGGAGGTTGCTACCCGGAATTGAGAGGCGCCGTGCGAGTGGTTGCGCTTGTGTGGTGTTGGCTTCTCTGGTGTTCTTTGAGTAGCTCTTGAGCCTGGTACACAATTCTTTAATTTTTTGAAAGTTATTCAGCTTTTTCGCAAGAAAAAGAACTTATAAAGCATCTTGTACAGCCCGTGATCCGGTGAATAGAGACAACCGTGTCAAGAGAACATAAACGCCGCGTAGCGCGTAAGTCCAAAAGTGATTACTCGCGAATTTTAATACTTAAACTATACCAAAAATGTCTCAGATCGTTCATTTTTTGAATAATTTGAAGTTCGTATTGACAGTTATATTGTTGCAGATGTAGTTGTTACACGAGTGACTAGTAGAGGAAACAAAAGCACGTTGCAGACGACTTCCTTCAACCGCGACTTTAATTTGTTAACATGAAATATTTTATAAAAATTCCTGTAGCACGGTTCTTATGGTAATTTTTGAATAAAGTGTATTTTACTAACCGTGAAATACTTCGTTGTTTGCTCTCTCTAGGCGTCACAAAAATGTGAAGTATGTACTGGGTGACGAAAACAAGTATTTTCCTTACACAAGGCAGACCCGATAAAAGAAAAATTAAAGCATTCAGGTAGTTTACAGTAATCACTAGTTTTATTTAGACAGAATTGGTATGGAGTAAAATGGTCGTGGTCGATGTTCTGCGTACTGTGCTGCATACCAGGCGTATTTGCTCAAATTCATTAAACGTGGTGTTGCAGACTGACAATGCACAAATGACTGAAGTTTAACAATACTGTTTCACTGATAAGCCCGAAATGACAAACATCTAATGGAAATTATACTGGCCGACAATTTTCTGAAAAAGGTTTTACACTGTCGAAAAATTTCGTTAGTGAAAGGCTGAATCACACTATTGTTTCCGGGTGGAATCCCAATTACCGGTATTTTCGTCCTCCCCCTAAAGACAGAGGTGTCGTTTGTACATGCCAAGACTTCACCAAAAGCAATGAATTATTTTCTGCAATTTGTAAGAAGAGGTTTCGGATGTAGTACTGAAAATTATACCCTCCCATTTTTCCAGATTTTGTTACGTCGACTAAGATTCTGGCAGTTAAACAGTCCTTTTCTTAATTTCTGGCTCTAATTTGCCTTGAGGTTACTGAAGACATATACACTCCTGGAAATGGAAAAAAGAACACATTGACACCGGTGTGTCAGACCCACCATACTTGCTCCGGACACTGCGAGAGGGCTGTACAAGCAATGATCACACGCACAGCACAGCGGACACACCAGGAACCGCGGTGTTGGCCGTCGAATGGCGCTAGCTGCGCAGCATTTGTGCACCGCCGCCGTCAGTGTCAGCCAGTCTGCCGTGGCATACGGAGCTCCATCGCAGTCTTTAACACTGGTAGCATGCCGCGACAGCGTGGACGTGAACCGTATGTGCAGTTGACGGACTTTGAGCGAGGGCGTATAGTGGGCATGCCGGAGGCCGGGTGGACGTACCGCCGAATTGCTCAACACGTGGGGCGTGAGGTCTCCACAGTACATCGATGTTGTCGCCAGTGGTCGGCGGAAGGTGCACGTGCCCGTCGACCTGGGACCGGACCGCAGCGACGCACGGATGCACGCCAAGACCGTAGGATCCTACGCAGTGCCGTAGGGGACCGCACCGCCACTTCCCAGCAAATTAGGGACACTGTTGCTCCTGGGGTATCGACGAGGACCATTCGCAACCGTCTCCATGTAGCTGGGCTACGGTCCCGCACACCGTTAGGCCGTCTTCCGCTCACGCCCCAACATCGTGCAGCCCGCCTCCAGTGGTGTCGCGACAGGCGTGAATGGAGGGACGAATGGAGACGTGTCGTCTTCAGCGATGAGAGTCGCTTCTGCCTTGGTGCCAATGATGGTCGTATGCGTGTTTGGCGCCGTGCAGGTGAGCGCCACAATCAGGACTGCATACGACCGAGGCACACAGGGCCAACACCCGGCATCATGGTGTGGGGAGCTATCTCCTACACTGGCCGTACACCACTGGTGATCGTCGAGGGGACACTGAATAGTGCACGGTACATCCAAACCGTCATCGAACCCATCGTTCTACCATTCCTAGACCGGCAAGGGAACTTGCTGTTCCAACAGGACAATGCACGTCCGCATGTATCCCGTGCCACCCAACGTGCTCTAGAAGGTGTAAGTCAACTACCCTGGCCAGCAAGATCTCCGGATCTGTCCCCCATTGAGCATGTTTGGGACTGGATGAAGCGTCGTCTCACGCGGTCTGCACGTCCAGCACGAACGCTGGTCCTACTGAGGCGCCAGGTGGAAATGGCATGGCAAGCCGTTCCACAGGACTACATCCAGCATCTCTACGATCGTCTCCATGGGAGAATAGCAGCCTGCATTGCTGCGAAAGGTGGATATACACTGTACTAGTGCCGACATTGTGCATGCTCTGTTGCCTGTGTCTATGTGCCTGTGGTTCTGTCAGTGTGATCATGTGATGTATCTGACCCCAGGAATGTGTCAATAAAGTTTCCCCTTCCTGGGACAATGAATTCACGGTGTTCTTATTTCAATTTCCAGGAGTGTATAAAGTTGCGGAAACAGTAATCCGCTGATACTTATCACTGGCATTGTTGTATACGAATGTGACATAGCATTCATCGAGTGCACAAGCGATTGTCTTTTCTTCGCTGTAAATGATAAAGTGCTGTTTGCACGCAGTTCTTCTAGGGAACCTGACTGATTAGCTTTATACACAGCATTTTAGCGGAGAACAAGGAGCTACGAATTTGTCTATAGTACTACCTGTGAATTACATCCGCTCTACACGTTTACTTTAAGTTAACTTCGTAATTTTGCAACTTTCTTCTCTGTATAACTTTCTGAATCAGTTTAACCAGATCGAAGATGAAAGGAAATTTGTGGTGTTCCTCTCACTTGCCATTGAGAAGACCTAGTGTCATAGATTTGCCTCGGTAATGGTGCTTCACTCTCACGAGTAGGTTTAAATGATTCGAATAGTTTTTCTTTCACACTTTTGCAAATTTGTTTTGGCGTATTGTAAATCTTTCTTCCATTTATACAATTCACGTTCAGATGTTACGAAACGAAACTGGCTGTGTAGGCAGCTTAACTTTTACCTTTCCTCTCTCCTTCGTTTAACAAAAAAAAATTACAGCCCTTTCTTTGTCACTGAAAGATATTACTCTCCATGTTTTCTATGGGCTAGGAAGGCACTGTAGTTTCGCTCTGGACTTTAATTAACACAACAATCATTGTTCGAACCACATTCACAGAATCGTCAGACTTGCTTCCTCTTTCGTCTAATGTTTCTACAATATTTAAGAAAATGTCGACATCATTCGAACAAATGTCCAGGAAATTAATTAATAAATAACACGTATACAGAACTTCGGGAGAAGTAGGTGATTTAGATTGTATACCACATTCTTCTTATTTTATTTTTGCGAGGTTGAAAATATTAATTGGATACCATAATATTGTAAACTCTGGAACCTGCACAAAGACAGATGCTATTAGAAAGCATTTACGAAGAAAAGACAAGGAAAATTAACTCAGTTGTACCTCCAGTGTTAAAGCTTGGCGATATCTCAAAGGCAAAGGTTCATTATTATGGTTATTAAATGAGTTGTAAATTCGAGTGAATAGTAACGGAACAACTGTGTCAGTGAAACTATCAACGGAAGGGAGCAATGACCTCAGCAGTTTGGTCCCTTAGAAATTCGCACATCAACGGGAACTGAAATTAACGTTACAAGTTACGATCGCTTTGTGCCGTGTTATCTATTTACCGATGTGCCGCCAATCAGGTATGTGCCTGCCGTGTTGCACATGCGCTGCCTGCTATACATACGGTAGGGGTGTACAATTCTTCTTCCGCCTGGCGAGATACGAATTTGGCAGTTTTCAGCATTTTTTGGTCATGTTTCGATATATAAGATTGAACCGTTCCTTTGTAAGAAGTATTTTGAGAATGAGGACCTGGTGTTCGGAAATAAATGTTTCAGGCGATATGAAGTCCATATAACAAATAGAAACTACCCAGTTGTATCTGATTACAAGATTATTGGTGATCACCTTCAGCACGTCCCAGTGTCTAAATATTTAGGGGTAATAATAGGAAGCAATGTGAAATGCAACGATCATGTAAAATCATTATAGGGAAGGCAAGTAGAAAGCTTCAGTCTGTTTGTAGGTTTCTGGGAAAGTGCGGTACATCTGTAAATGAAATCGCATATAAGACACTAGTCCGACAAATTACAGAATGTTGTTCCAGTGTTTGGAGTCCTTGTCTACCAGCCATGACAACAGACGTTGATCGATTTCAGAGTTGCACCGCTAGGATCGTAATAGGTCGGTGTAGCCCATACGAAAATGTAACAGCAATGCGCGTGGATCTTAAATGGGAATACTTTGAAGGAAGACGACGTAGTTCTCACGGCACCCTAATGGGGTAATTTAGAAAACCTTGTTTCGAAGAAGATTTTGCTGCCATAATGCTGCGAACAACGTAGATCACGAGAAGAGATTAGGGAGCGTATAGAGGAATTTTGACAATAAACTTTCCCTCCCCCAAAACTCGAATTGAATAGAAGAAAAATCTGAAAATATTGGAACGATGTACCCTTAGCCATCCACTGTACAGTGACATGCAGAGTACTTAGGTACACTGCCGGAAAAAATGCAACACCGTCAGAGGCAAGGTTATTTTATTGACAAGTGATGCGATAGGTAGTTCATCATTGTAGGAGTTCAGACCAAATGAAACACACATGTCATAGTAAATGGTACTCAAACAATCGCATCAATATGCAGTGTATCCTCCTCTGGCGACACGCAGGAGTGTACTCTCACATAAAAAGGTGCCGAATGGCATCGTGCAATAGATCGTTCCAAGCATCTTGCATCTTTTGTTGCAATTCGGTAATGGTTCTGGCAAGCTCTAGAGAACGAGTAAGTTTCCGCTTCATCTTGCCTGATGCATGTTCATTTGGCGAGAGACCTGGTGATCTTGCTGGCCAGAGAAGTACATCGCGAAGAGCACGCGCCCGCATCTCGTGGTCGTGCGGTAGCGTTCTCGCTTCCCACGCCCGGGTTCCCGGGTTCGATTCCCGGCGGGGTCAGGGATTTTCTCTGCCTCGTGATGGCTGGGTGTTGTGTGATGTCCTTAGATTAGTTAGGTTTAAGTAGTTCTCAGTTCTAGGGGACTGATGACCATAGATGTTAAGTCCCATAGTGCTCAGAGCCATGTGAACCATGTGAGTGAACTATCGATGTTTAAGTAACTACCTGCTACGTCGCGAAGCGGACGAAAGTGTGTTTTGAGTGCTCGTGACAGATGGTCATTAGGGATGATTGTGACGATAAATAAGTAGACAGCAGCTAAAAAAGTCACTGCAGTACTGAAAGTCGTACTCGCGAACCCTGTCAGTACCAAAACAACACGTAGGAACGCAGAGAATTGCAGGGCGAGCTAGAATTCGGAAACCACCTATCAATGATACAAATAGCCGTAACAGCCAAACTTGGTGCCGAAACCCTAAAATCTGGGCTATGGAGCAATAGAAAAATGTCATTTAGTCGGATGAATCTTTTTTCACAGTTTTCAACTTCTAGCCGACTTTACGCCTCAAGAGTGAAACATGGCAGTGGTACGGTGGTGATTTGGGCAGCCACGTCGTGGTATTACATAGACCTCTTGGTTGCTCTTGCACGATTGGATTACTGTCAAGAATTATGTGACCACTTTAGCTGGTCAGGTATTTCCCGTTGTACAATGTTTGTTCCCCAATGGTGATGCTGTTTTCCAAGACGTAAGAGCCCCTATTCACACAACTCGAATCGTTCAGGCCTAGTTTTGTGAGTTCAAGGATGAATTTTCGCATCTACCTTGGCCACCAAAGTCACCAGACTTTAAGATTATCAAGTCATTTGTGGTACATTTTGGAAGGTGTTTGATCACTATCCACCTCCATCATCGTTACCTGACCTTGCTACTGTTTTGCAGGAATTATGATATAATATTCCCTTTAAATCCATACAGGACCTGTATTTATCCATTCCGAGAAAATTGGAAGCTGTTTTGAGCGCCAACGGGTTTCCTACACCGCATTAGGCATCGTAATGTTTTATGTTTTTGATGTTTCCCTATCTTGGTCCACCCCTCTGTATTATACTCTCGTACTGTGGAACACAGTCTTGGGGGCGTTGCATTTTTTTTCGACAGTGTAGATGTAGAAGGTCATTGCTTTCAAACTTGTGGTTAGAAGCTAGATATTTCTTAGTCGATTTCTCAACAGTGGGAGAAAGAAAAAGGCTCATGATATGTACGAGGATTCGTGCGTCAGCACTGAAGATTTTTCTTTGCGAGCGAACAGGGACTGCCCTTGTGGAAACATGGCCGTAATCTGATACGCAAGCACAGCTGTCAGTAGCTGCTAATTCATTTGCCTAGTACAGAGCATTCACTAATAAGCCGACTGTGCAGATGTTTCCTGAAATGACGCTGCGACCTCGGCGCGATATCCATTAGACTGACAGTTATTATTAAAAACCGAGAATTTGTGAAATGAAGTTTAAGAATACGTTTTTAATGTTAGATGTTGCAGCATATAGTATTATTTTCAGAATATGACAGTGGTGACTAATACCCCACGGGGTGATTCACACATTAACACGATAGGGTCGTGTTGGACAGTGTGGGTTTCAAAACCCCGCTGAGCCATTTTCACTTAGATTTTCTATGAAGTTTCTCACACGCGAATGTCAAAATCGGTCCTCGAACAATGTCACAGATGATTTCCTACCCCATCCGAGCTACTGTTCCGTTGCTAATTACGCTGGTATTGACTAACTATAAACTCCTTCTTCCTTTTGAGAAATGATCTAGCTCTGTATCACTAAGTTACTTCGTTTTGTATATACGTTATCGTATCTCTCTAACGAGGTAGACTGGGGCAATATGAACAACATTTTTCGTATGTGTAACCAGATCTGACAAGCAAACATTTGCTATCGAAACACAGCCTTACGTAACACTATTCACACTTTTTTTCCCCAACGACACACGGTTCACCACATTATGTGGTAACAACAACGCGTCGTCAATTCTGGATTATTCCTGGAATTATTGTCAAAGGACAATAGGTAGTTTCAGACTTTTCTATGGGATTAATATCGTGTGATTTACACTGAGGTGGCAGAAGTCGTGGGATACCTCCTAATATATTGTCGGACCTCCTTTTGCCCTGCGTAGTGCAACAACCCCACGTGACATGGTCTCAACAAGCCGTTGTAAGTTCCCTGCAGAAATATTGAGCCACGCTGCCTCTATAACCGTTCATAATTCTGAAAGTGTTGCCGGGGCAGGAGTTTGTGCACGAACTGACCTCTAGAGTATGTGCCATAAAGTTTCTATGGGATTCATGTCGGGTGACATGGGCGACCAAAACATTCGCTTGAATTGTCCAAAATGTTCGTCAAACCAGTCGCGAACAATTGTGGCCCGTTCACATGTTTGGGAACATGAAGTCCATGAGTGGCTGCAAATGGTCTCCAGGTAGCCTATCATAACCATTTCCAGTCAATGGTGGGTTCATTTTTACCAGAGGACCCACTCCATTCCATGTAAACACAGGCTACACTGTAATGGAGTCACTAGCAGCTTGCACAGTGCCTTTTGACAACCTGGGTCTATGGCTTCGTGGATTCTGCGCAGCACTCGTCTGCTATCATCAACTCTTACCAACAGAAATCGGGATTCATTTGACAAGGTCACGGTTTTTCAATCGTCTAGGGTCCAACCGATGCTGTACGAGCCCAGCAGAAGCGCTGCAGGCGATGACGTGCTGTTAACAAAGGTACGAGTGTCGGTCGTCTAATGGATACGTTCATCGTACGTCCCACTTTAATTCCTGAGATTATTTCAAGCATTGTTGCTTGTCTGTTAGCACTAACAACTCTACGCAAACTCTCCTGCTCTCGGTCGTTAAGTGAAGGCCGTCGGCGACTAAGTTGTCCGTGGTGAGAGGTAATGACTGAAATTTTATATTCCCAGCACACTTTTGACGCTATGGATCTCGAAATATTGAATTTCCTAACGATTTCCGAAATGGAATATATCATATGTCTAGCTCCAACTACCATTCCGCGTCCAAACTCTATTAATTTCCGTCGAGTGACTTTAATCACGTCGAACACCTTTTCACATAAATCGCCTGAGTACAAATGACAACTCTGCCAATGCACTGCCCTTTTATACTTTGTGTACGCGATACTACCGCCATCTACATGTGCATATAGCTATCCCATGTCTTTGGTCACCTGAGTGTAGAGGACCAGATGAGGAGCGATAGGGTGACTGTCAAGCCAATGACGTGTGTGTGTAACCCTATAAACACGGCTGTTGTCTACTTAGGGGACGCAGTGTCCATAACATAATCATTACAAAGCTACAGAAGAAAGTGCATCACTACGTCAGCGAGAATGTTGACAGAAACACCCTGTTTCATGTTGCATGTAAACTGAATGAGTAAGTCCAAGTGTGGAACGAGAAACATCCGCTGACAACACAGAACCTCTTCCGGCATGAAGTACACTCTCCACACACTGCGAATTAAACGCCTTATTGCGACGTTGATAAAATCTTGAATCTTCGGACCACACTACACCTCTCCTGTCAGCTACTGTCCAGTTTACATGGAAGAAGTGTACATTTAAGTGCCGCAGTGGACTTTTGCGAGGCACAAGATTCCAAATGTCCACTGCATACAGTTCCCTTCGCAACATTCACTCTGAAACAGTTTGAGACGCACCTGCATTCACTGACAGTAGAAATTCCTGTAGACTATGAAACGATTCTCACTGCTTAGACGTGGTTTTTGTCTCTGTCGGTTAGGATTTTTTTCCGACCACTGTTCTTACGCTGTGGTACACCATTTCATTTCTTGTGGACAAGCTGGACAGTCCACATTGATATACAAACAAAACGGTCAACTTTACTCACTGTGTATTCACGGACACGTCGAAACACGATAGTTCCTTTCTGTCACGTCTACGTGTCGACCCATCTTACTGCGTTAATTCTACACAACCAACCTGCACCACCAAACCACTTCACTGTTCACATCAGAAGTGGAGGGTCACATGTCAGCCTGGTTCCAGTCTTACACCACCTACAGCGCAGCAATGTCACCAGTGGGGCTAGTAGTATAAGGGGCGACAAAAAAGTTTCCGTTCGAAGGCCGTACGGCAGAGAGTCGATATGCCAATCAGGCAAAATTGCCTTGAACACTGACGCAATCATCCCAACGACGCACCAGGTTGAAGGTACCCGTTTGGTAAAATACCGAGTCCTGTTGCGTGAAAAAGTCCAAAACTCCCTGTTGCATATCCTCGTCAACAGGGGTCGTCGACCTTTCACGCTCTTTTTTGAGAGACAGAAGGCGTGATAACTGCATGGGGAGAGATCAGGACAGGCGGGTGCTGGAATGTGTCTCAACTGAGTTGGCGTAACTTCTGCGTTACGACATGTGCGTTATAGTCTAGTAGGGTTAAACCTAAAAATTAGACAAATCGGAAATAATTGCTACAAAAGATTTTATAGTTTTAATGGCTTCATTTGTGGCCCAATATGACTATCCTAGGTTTTCCCCCTCGGCGGAGTTGTGGAACAGTGGTGGGGAGCAAAATGTTTTCGGTTTTGTGATTATATCTCGTAAATAACTCACAATAGAGTAGAATTAAAAATTGTAGGGCATGAAATTCTGCATTGAATGAGACCATCCGAATGTTTTTTGGACCACCTGTTTCCATACTAGTACTCTTCAAAATTGGGCCAATTTTACATGTTCACAAAAAAATTCCGTTTTAACCTCTGTTTTTTGGTAATATCGTTGAAAGAAACCCATTTATCAATAAAGGGGTTCATACAAACGATACAGAGGAATAAATTCTGCATTTGATGAGACCAAAGTAAAATGGACCACCCGTTTCTCTACGGCTAAGTTTGTACTTTCGTTGCTATGCATGTAAGGTACTCCACATTTACAAATGTAGGTCTCTAGATCAGTTTTATGCAGAGAACTCAAAAATAACATTATCGTGAGTAAAGATTGAAAAAATTAATAAACTGTTCAAAGTCAGTAAATTCCCTGACAAGAAATTTAAGGTCAACTTTGGCAATCCCTTATTAAACGGCAAAGTCTTTTTGCACCTTGCTATTCTGCCTTTGTGTATATGTTCTGCATGGCAAGCCAGTGTAATAATGCCAAAAGTGTATCATTTGTAATTCCTAAGGTAATCGTCCAGAAAGCTACCTTCAAAAAATCAGAACCCTACATTTGAACAAATTTGGAGGAAAATTTATTTATATAGGTCGCCTCTGATTTTAATTTAAAACGCACCATTTGGAAGAGCAGCTTTTGCTTTACTAGAATATTGTGCATGATGTGAGTGTGCAGTTACCAGGCGGCATCATCCTGCGTCCGCCCACTAGGCGACATAGTTTATTGCTCTCTAGTGGCGTCTGGCGCCACCCGCGGACAAAAGGACAGGTGCGGTCCAGGTAAAAGCTTTTTCTGGCCGGGTCTCGCCAGTTCCGACCTTTCTTTCGGGGTGGACGCACGCCAAACGACGCAGTTAAGTTATTTACCCATAGAGAACGACACGCCACGCGGCGATAAGTGCCGGTGTTTCGCACGACCGCAACGTGCGACGTGCAGCGTGCCGCGACGCCAACGTGCCTCCGCGCCTCACACCCCCCGCCGCGACGCGTTTTCCTCCGGCCGCCTCCGACGCATTTACGCATCACGCATCCCCTCGCCGCCCTTGTGCCATCGTCACTGCTACCGTAAGTGAGAGCACCATGTTTTTGCATATCAATACATACATACAGTACCGGACGGCTCAGTCACGGTCGCGGCATTTCAGACATTACTCTGACAAGGGAACCTCCCCATCGCACCCCCTTCATATTTAGTTATAAGCTGGCACAGTGGATAGGCCTTGAAAAACTGAACACAGATCAATCGAGAAAACAGGAAGAAGTTGTGTGGAACTATGAAAAAAATAAGCAAAATATACTAACTGAGTAGTCCATGCGCATGATAAGCAACTTCATGGACAGCGTAGGCTCAGTAGCGCCGTGGTCCCGTGGTTAGCGTGAGCAGCTGCCGCACGAGAGGTCCTACGTTCAAGTCTTCCCTGAAGTGAAAAATTTACTTCTTTTTTTCGCAAAGTTATGATCTGTCCGTTCGTTCATTGACATCTCTGTTCACTGTAATAATTTTAGTGTCTGTGTTTCGCGACCGCACCGCAAAACCGTGCGATTAGCAGTCGAAAGGACGTGCCTCTCCAATGGGAACTGATAACATTTGATAGCAAGGTCATAAGTCAACCGATTCCTCCACAGGAAAACACGTCTGATATATTCTATACGACACTGGTGACGGCAAATGCGTCACATAATTGTCTGAAAATAAAAAATTAAAATTTTCACTCGAGGGAAGATTTGAACCAAGGACCTTTTTTTTCTTTTTTTTCTTTTTTTCTTTTTTTTACGGATAGAACATAACTATGCAAAAATAAAGAAGGTAAACTTTTTTTTATTTTGTGTGTTTTTTTTAAGGAGGTGGGGGAGGGCGGGGAAGGCAGAGCGATCAGGGGTCGTAACCCGAGGCCTGGTCGCAGTGTCCCCATCGTCCGTCAAGGAATCAGGGATGGGAAGGGGAAATCTTTTGTGGGAATTATTATTTATTTATTTATTTTTATTTACTGTTTTTAATACATTCTTAATGTGGTTTTACTTTATACCACAACAAAAATAAATGTATCTAGCACCGCATCGTGCTCTGAGAAAAAGAAAACAACATCTCGGCACGTTCCTACACCGAGGTAATGTATATGGGGAAAAAACGAAAAAAAAGTGCTTCATACAGGATGCAGAAGGGTGTGTCGCTACTCTCCTTACGCTTCATCATCCAGGTACGTCCTCACGTATATCATGTTGTTCCACCGAGAATCGAACTCAGTCATGTCAGCTCACTCAATGGGTATCTTCTCCTATCTGTTGATGATCCAGCTGCGTGGAGGGTCGCGTAGGGCACTCCCTAAGTAATTAGAAAAATACTGTCTGTATTTTGGGTTCCGTACGATCTTGCAATGACGTTCTTGTAGGTAGTTCCAAAAGTCTAATACATCATTAGGTCCATCGTGAAATAAGTAGTGTACCGCATGCGCACGGATCCACGTGATAGCGTTGGTCTTGGCGCGCGGGAAATACTGTTGATCCGGAAATAGTAGAAATCGAGGTGTAATGTGTTCCGGAGTCACTCGTAGAAAATACGACAAAATTTGTCACACCAAGCGCCATACGTCTTCTGCCGCGCCACATGTGAGACGGTGTTCGTCCGTGTCTGGTATCCCGCAGTCTACGCAGAACCTTTCGTTCTGCAGCTGCTCACGCTAACCACGAGAACACGGCGCTCCTGAACTCAGGTTGTCCTTGATGTTGCCTATCTTACACATGGACTACTCAGTTTGTATATTTTGCTTATTTTTTTCATAGTTCCACACAACTTCTTCCTGTTTTCTCGATTGATCTGTGTTCAGTTTTTCAAGGCCTATCCACTGTGCCAACTTATAACTAAATCTGAGGGGGGTGCGATGGGGAGGTTGCCTTGTGAGTATATGGATTCTGACAATGCCAACTGTTACTACAGTGACCAAGCAGGTTAAAGAGTTTTATGGGGTATCACTCACTACCTCAGAGCAACATGTTGATGCGAAGGCTGCTACAGTTCAGCGTGACAATGCAGACCTTCAGAAATTTATTGAGTGGTTTTAATCCCATGATCCTTTTCCTATTACTAAATTTATAATATCCATCAGCACAGGAATCGTCGGAGATGACTCAATCAACTGTCACAGAGCCTTTGAAATGGGCAAATCCTCAATGCTCGCCCTAGCTGGTCAAACCTTTGACAACATCAAGTTTGTCCGAAACAAAACAGTGTTGAGTACACAGGGATTTAAATCTAAGGTGACCATTCATGGGGCGGATGTACCAGTGAACCCTGAAACCATATTCCACCAGATATCACTTCTCAAGAAACCTGACGAACAGCTTAAATAATTTTTCCGATATGAGCTGGCATCCTATCCTCTCTCTTTGTTCGATGCATCTGGAATGAGGAAGACTCCCAAGTCAGTGTTATATGATTTGTTCACACCTCTGAATGATGTAAACGTGGAAGAAGCAGCATTTTTCATTGATGGTGGATTTCTTCTTTACCGGGTTGTATGGAAGAATGGTGAAATATTACAGTTAATGCTAACCAAATACGTTGAATATTTAAAAAAAAACACTACAGCGGCAGTGCGACAAGTGTGGTGTTCGATGGCTACCCAGAAGACCTGCGCACCAAGAGCATCAAATATGCTGAGTGCCTCCGCCAAAGCAAAAGGCACACTACTCCTGAGGTCACCTTTACCGAGTTAATGATGGTGACTATGACTCAGGAGCAATTCCTTTCCAATGACAGAAATAAAGCACGTCTCATTAGCTTGCTTATTTCGAGGCTTGAAGATGAAGGCTTCTCAGTAAAGCAAGTTGATGAAGACGCAGACCACCTAATTGTTGCGACAGCGCTTGAGGTATCACAGGAACATGAGAAGGCTGTGGTTGTTGGTGAGGATATGGACCTTCTCATCATGCTCAATGCCCTAGCCACACCACCAGCAAATATATATTTCTTGAAACCTGGAAGAGGAAAGACCTCATCAAAAGTATTTGGTTCCAGCAGTTTCAAACTGGCAAACAACATATGAAGGCCACTCGTATTTCTGTACGCCATAAATGGATGTGACACAACTTCATCACTCTTCGGTCAGGGCAAGAAGAAGGTGGTCAATCTACTGGTCAAAAATAAATGTCTTCTGGAAGATATCAAACATTTCTTAGAGCATGACACTCAAGCTGAAGCTTTATCGAAGCTGGCCTTCGATTTTTAACACCCCTCTATGGAGCTACGGTAGGAGACACTTTAGACAAATTGCGATTCGACCTGTTTTCTAAGGCGATTGTGAAATCCAGATTCACCCTAGCATCCCTACCACCCACGTCGGAAGCAGCTCGCCAGCACTGCTTGAGGACCCACTTACAAGTACAAATGTGGATAGGACACCAGATATGGATCCGCTCCTCTGGGGATGGCAGGCTTCAGAGTTTGGTCTTGGCCCATTCCTATCTCAAAAGAACCAGCTCCTCAGTCTCTTCTCTCAACAATTTCCTGCAAATGCAACAAGGGCTGTGCAGGTAGTTGTGGGTATCAGAAGGGTGGTATTAAGTGCTCATTAATTTGTGTCAACTGCAAGGGGAACTCATGCACTAACTCAACCAGATGAAACTGACGAACCCGATGTTGACGAAGACCTGGACTGTATATTTGAGGTGACAAAAATTACTGACTTTTGAAGAGCCGAGTGACGGGGCGTCGGACTCGGAAATTACAGGCTTGACTGTCAACCGTCGACGTGTGTGAAATTTGTGTACATACCTACTTTTACCCTTTTCGTCTCATACAGTTTTGTAAAATTTTGTAATTACGAAATATAATAACCACTAATAAGAAAATGTTCTATAAAATGATGAAAAATAAAAGGAAGGCTTCTGAAGTACCAGTAAAGATGGAAACAGAGGACGGTACCATTATTGAAGATCCAGGGAATATAAATGATCTCTGGAAAGAACATTTTAAGAAGCTGTTAAACGCTGAGGACCAGGTACATGAGGAAACAACAAATAATGGAGAAATTGAGAGAAGTTGGGAAGCAGAATTAGGACAAATTACACAGGAAGAAATGGAAAAAGCTGTGAAGAAGATGAATGGGGGGAAAGCCCCAGGACCTGATGAAGTATCAGTGGACATGATAAGAGCAGCAGGTCCAGTGGGAATGCAGTGGCTGTATAGAGTACTATCAAGCGTGTGGAGAAATAGTAAAATACCTGGCGACTGGAGAACAGGAGACATTGTTCCCATCTTCAAGAAAGGCAATAAAAGACTTTGTAAAAACTACAGAGGAATAACCCTCATGAGTCATACAGCCAAGATTTTTGAAAGAATTTTACTAAATCGAATAAGTGAAAAGATAGAAAAGGAGCTGAGTGAAGAACAGCATGGGTTTAGGAAAGGAAGGAGCACAGTCGACCTGATATTTTGTATCCGTCAACTGATGGAAAAAAGTTGGGAGTATAACAAAAGGGTGATAATGGTTTTTATAGACATAGAAAAGGCATATGACTCAGTTGACAGGGAAAGACTCTGGGAAGAACTGAAGAAGATAGATATAGAAGATGGATACATTAATGTTATAAAGACAATGTACAGAGGCCACAATTGTAGAATTAGAACACCATTGGGGAACTCTGAATACTTCGAAATAAGACAAGGACTTAAGCAAGGAAGTATTCTATCTCCTGCGCTTTTTAATGTTGTGATGGAGGGAATGAATAGGGCAGTTAAAGATATAGTAAAAGAAAAAGACAAAAAGATGATTTTTGCAGATGATATAGTAATATGGGGTGATAAAGAGGTAGATGTACAGTTACAGCTTGATGCGTGGAAGGAAATAATGAAAAGGTATGGATTAAGAATAAATAAAGATAAGAGTGAAGTAATGGTATTTGGAAGAGAGAAAGGAATCAATGGAAATATTACCTTGAATGGAGAACCCCTCAAAGTGGTAGAAAGTTTCACTTATTTAGGGAGTGAAATATCTAGGGATGGAAGAATAACTAACGAAATTAATAGGAGGTTACAGAAGGGAAGCAATTTCTACCAAACAATAAAACATCTGATTTGGAATAATGAAGTTTCAGAAAGAGCAAAACTCCTGATGTATAAGAATTATTACTTCCCTATTGTCACCTATGGTGGAGAAACATGGACAATGAAAGAAAGGGACTGGAGCAGACTGCAAGCAGGGGAAATGAAATTTCTCAGAGCAGTTAAGGGAAAAACAAGAATGGACAGAGTAAGGAATGTAGACATTAGAAAGGACCTCAAACAAGAAAGTATGAGAGAAGAAATTGAAAGAAAGAGATTAAGATGGTATGGGCATGTTAAGAGGATGCATGGGCAGAGACTCCCCAAAATTATGGAAGAACTAAAGATGGATGGGAAACGACCTAGAGGGCGCCCAAGAACACGGTGGAAAATGGGAGTGAGAATATCTGTTGAAAGGAGAGGTGTGACCTGGCAGCAAGTGGAGGAAGAAAAGTGGTGGGAGGACCGAGCCAAATGGAGAGGACTCGTCAGCACCCAGACCCGGCAGTAGCTGGAGCGGGATTCGGATATAGATAGATAGAATAACCACTATGTTATATCGAGGGTGAAGAACGGAGACCACGTATATGACAAAAGACAAATTTTACAGGGGAGCTAAAAATATAACTTTTTAATAAAAATTTTGATTGCTTTGATTTTTGTATTTAGAGCATAATCATTTATTACTCTCAAGTTGTACATTGTATTTTTTGCATCATTTTGTTATAACATATATTTTTTCACTTACAAGTTTTTTTGAGCCAGGACTTTTTCTGACATCTGTCAGATACGAGGTCTTAGTTCTTAACCCTCAATATTAAAAAGTTTTTTATATATCATTTTTCAAACTGTACAAAATTTTAATATTTTATTCTATTACTATATTAAATAAGTACAAGACAATGGATGCTATAGTTGTGTATTTAAAAGAGTGTACATTAGAATTGCTGAAGAACTACATTTGAAGTTGTCTTCATTGATGCTGAGAAATGGTCCAACTTTAATGAGGAACTGTACACAAATGGGTGGTCCAATAAATTCACTTTTGGTTTCATCGAATGCAGAATTTATCTCTCCATATCTTTTTTATGAACGCCATTATTGATAGGTGGCTTAGTTTCAACGATATTACCAAAAAACAGGTTAAAACAAAAATTTTTCATGAGCATGTAAAATTGGCCCAATTTTGAAGAGCACTAGTATGGAAAGGGGTGGTCCAAAAAATATGCGGATGGTCTCATTCAATGCATAATTTCATGCCCTACAATTTTTAATTGTGCTATTGTTTCGATTTTGTGAGTCATTTACGAGATATAACCACAAAACCGAAAAAATACCATTTTTCGAACATTTTTGCCCCCCACCACTTTTCCACAACTCCGCCGAGGGGGAAACCTGGGAACGTGGGTTATCGTGAAACAGTTGTACCCGTTTCTGTGACCAGCACGGAACTTGGTTCACCATTCTACAATGATGGTTTTCTACAGACACGCTCCTTATGCACATTCTTCGTCTTCCGATGCATGTCTACCGATGTTTGCCCTTCGGCAGCCAAGAAAAGACTAAGAACACGTTGGTCCTTTCTGGGCGCATTTGGTAATAACGTCGCCGTATTTCACGTTTACGCATTTACCGCACACATTTCGTAAAGACGCGAATGTCACACTAATCCCTTGTCAACATCTCGGTGCTTATGTACCCGCATAGGCGTCGCGCTACGTTGCATAAACGCTATAACAACGCCCTGTAACGGGAACTTTTTAATCGCCCCATATATTTTGACGACGGGATTATTTGAGCTTGTGAATAAAGTTGTGACAAACTTGAGATGCTAAAATGCATAAGTTAACTGTCGTCTTTTGCAGCAGTTAACCTATTCAACTTGTATATGTGCAACCGCGGAAAAAAGAGACCGAAAAACAAAGAATACAACATGTACTGGAGCGCTAAGGTTCGAAGTATTAACCGTTCGTTTCCAAGCCTCTCATGCAAATTAAGCGTAGGAGACTAGTTTTTAAACTTAATGGATTAGGTTATTATGTGTACCTTGGCCCGCTATTGAATAACAGAGGCGTATAAAATTAGGATGAAGGTTATCTGGAAAAATGTCTATGGATACTGATACGATCAAAGTGTGACAAAGACTGTCAGCTTGCTTAAAATGTCCAAAAATGTAAAACAGTCAACTTCGCAAAACGCAAGGAAGTAGTATCCTACGACTAAAAGATGACTGAGTCACAAATGGTATCACTCAAATCATACAAATACCTGGGTGTAACAACCTGGGCGGATATGAAATATTATGATAACAGATGCTTAGTCGCAGGTAAAGTAGCAGGCAGATATCGGATCATGGCTGGATACAGAAAAATGCTTTCGGTCTACAAAGGAGACAGCTTGTGTGTCACATCTTAGAATACTACTCAAGTATGTGGACCCAAGCCAAACAGGATTAGCAGGCGATATTGAAAGGCAGCACGAATGGTCACAGAGTTGTTTTCCCTACAGTAAAGTGTCACCGAAATGCTCCAACATATGACTTGGCTGACGTTTCAAAACAGACGCTAACTATCCCGCAAAATCCTACTTATGAAGTTTCAGGGACCAGCATTAACTGAGGAATCTACCAATATACTTCAGCCACCTATGTATCTCACCCGTAGGGACCACAGCTACAATTATAGACTAATTATATTGCACAGAGAAGCCTTTAATCAGTGTTTCTCTCCGCTCTAAATCTGCGATTGGAACGGAAAGAAATCCTAACAAATGGTGCAATGCTAAGACTCCTCTGTCATGTACTTCAAAATGGTACAAATGGCTCTGAGCACTATGGGACTTAACTTCTGAGGTCGTGAGTCCCCTAGAACTTAGAACTACGTAAACCTAACTAACCTAAGGACATCACACACATCCATGCCCGAGGCAGGATTCGAACCTGCGACCGTAGCGGTCGCGCGGTTCCAGACTGAAGCGCCTAGAAGCGCTCGGCCACACCGGCCGGCTGTCATGTACTCTTCAGCCCTTTGCAAACTATGGTGTGCAAAACTTAAGGACGAGGGTAACCTGCGCGTGATCTGTCACTGCCAATAAACGTATATCGATGAAACTTGGACCATACATAGAAAGAACTGCTACGGTATAGTACAGAGGTAACTGAAATAAGTACGCCATGAGACGAACAGATATGACACTCTTATTCAAAGACAATAATTACATTGAAGGCACGGTGATTTATAATCGTCTCCTGGACAGTACAAAAGATTGGGCATGGTCCTTAATAGTATGCGTGATCACCACGGACGGCAATGTATGCTCTACGAAGTTCTCGCATTCTAGCCACGAGGTTTGTAAGGAGTTCCTGTGCCACGGCGTTCCATTTCTCCGCCGGCACGATTGGCAACACCTGGATGCTCGTTTGCGTATGTGGACGTGCTCTATTACATCTCCCCAAAGCATTCCACACGTGCTAGATGCGATGTAAGTCGTGGACTGGACAGGCCAGTCAATTCTCCCAGTATCCTCTCGTTCCAAGGGCTCCTCACCTGCGGTGTTCGATGCGCTCGCTCATTGTCATCCATAAAAACGAAGACAGGGCCGAATGTTCCCCTGGAAAAACGAACACTGGGAAGGAGTACAGTGCCAAAACATAGTTGACCGGCGAGTTTACCGTGTTCAAAGATCTGAAAGCATGTACGCCCATGTAATATTGTGCCTCCCACACCATAACACCTGGATCACCAAAACGACCATGTTCCACAATGAACTTCCTGGCAGATTAAAACTGTGTGTCGGGCCGAAACTCGAACTCGGGACCTTTGCATTTCGCGGGCAAGTGCTCTACCAACTGAGGCACCCAAGCACGACTCACGACCCGTCCTCACAGCTTTAATTCTGCCAGTATCTCGTCTCCTACCTTCCAAACTTCACGGAAGCTCTTCTGCATACCTTGCAGAACTAGCACTCCTGGAAATAAGGATATTGTGGAGACATGGCTTAGCCACATCCTGGGGATGTTTCCAGAATGAACTGGACACTCCGCTGCAGAGTGAATATTTCATTCATGTTCCACAATGTTCCAGCGTGCATTACGCGTTCCCACTTATCACAATCAGACGGTATGTCGAGAATCAGAACCCACGCTGTATCCGCTCTCATCCGAGAAGAGCACGCTATTCCACTCCCCGTTGGTCCAGCCCCTATGCTCGAGGCACCATCGCAGATGGTGCCGCCGATGTGTGAGTGTCAGCGGGATACAACGCTTTGTCGTCAGGCAAAGAGACCACCCCTATGCAGTCACTGTGCCACTTTGAAGCGTGAGCTTGTGTGCCTTGCACTCTTGATAAATGTAGTTACAATTGCACCCGCTGTTTAACGCAGATTACTTGTTGCCTGCTGCACAATGTAGCGGGCATCGGCTGCTGTAGTCGACCGTGTCGACCACCTCCTCTCCTCGGGGCAGCAGTGCCTGAAGTTCAGAAAGCTGCCCATGCACAAGCATCAGTGCTGTTAGCAATATCAAACTCCTGATCTGTACTCGTCACACTGCGTCCTTCTTCCAGTTTCCCGATGATTCTTCTGCAAATGTTGCCACCGAGCCATGTTATAATGAAGAACACAGCCACAATGCTCCATAACTACTTGCTGGTGACTCGCACTGTATTTCCTCGTTCCTTCAACTGCAATGTGTTGCTGGTCCAGCCCCATTGGGAGCTACAGTCACACTGATCTGACGTCCAGCTTTCTGAGCCCTACGGGAGACCTGTGACAACATGCTCCCGCACTTTCATTCATTTCTACCGAGTTGTGTTGTTATGTTATGTTACTTTATGTAGCTCGTTCTTGAGTTCCGCAGAGCAGTGCATCTGTAGATGTAGACTGGAAAGATGTTTTTAACTCTTTTCCATTACTCGCAGAGTTTTGCTCATTTGTGCTTGGGAAAACTGGTTGAAACGGATCTCGAGGAAGATTAGTTTGGGTTCCTATGATATGTAGTTACAAGCGAGGCAAAACTGACACTACGAGAGATTGAAGAAAGGCTAAACCTACATTTACAGGGTTTGTAAATTTAGAGAAAACTTTACAATGTTGACTGGAATACTCTGAAATTGCGAAGGTAGCATGGGTAAAATACAGGAAGCGAAAGGTCATCTCCAACTCCTGCAGAAACCAGACTGCAGTGATCGGAATGATACGAAAGGGACACATCAGTTAAGATGGGAGAGAGGCAGGGTTATAGCTTATCCCCCATTGATTTTGTTGCTGGGCTATCCTTTGTAAGCATCTTCATCTCTACGTAACTACTCCAACCAACTTCAATTTAAACCTGATTTCCCTAGTCAAGTTTAGGTTTCGCTCTACAACTTTTACGTTATACACTTCCCTCCATTACCAAACTGACGACTCTTCGATGTCTCAGGATGTGTCCTATAAATCAGCCCCTTATCAAGCAGTGCTAAGAATTTCTGTTCTCTCCATCTCTATTCAGAACCTCTTCATTTGGTACTCGATCTACCCATCCAATCTTCAACATTCTTCTTTAGCGTCACATTTAAAAAGCTTCTATTCTCTTTTTATCTGAAGAGCGTGTTGTATGCCGTTTGACTTCATACAAAGCAGTACTCCAACAAATACCTTCAGATAAGTTGAGAGGAAGGAAAATTTTGTGGGAATTTGTTCACTTCCCAGAGCAGGCATTGGTCGGCGCTGGGAAGCAACGCATAATTAACGCGACTTGCGCTGCAATTGGCGTAAGTGATTTTGCTGGAGGGGAAACCGAGGCGAAGAGCGGACTGTGAGAAGTCTCCGTACAGGTCTTCCGTTCCCAGCTTGCCTAGAGTGCGGACGTGGCGTTCTTTACTCAGCTTGCCTGAGAAAGAGTGAGCATCTCTGCAGTTTAGGACTTAGCAAATGGAACGATTGAGCTTGGAGATAGGAAGTTTAGGTTCAGCTATGTACTGAGCAAGAGAGCTAGGAGTGAATAGACGAGCGCAGCCTTGCAGCACCACGAGGTCGGCCGACGTCCACACAACGACGCCGCTCTGCCACGCTGTATTCGGTGATATTTCGCCCGCTCCGGCCACTGATTAATTTGTTGGCTTGGTTCAAATGGCTCTAAGCACTATGCGACTTAACTTCTGAGGTCATCAGTCGCCTAGAACTTAGAACTAATTAAACCTAACTAACCTAAGGACATCACACACATCCATGCCCAAGGCAGGATTCGAACCTGCGACCGTAGCGGTCCCTCGGTTCCAGACTGGAGCGACTAGAACCGCACGGCCACTCCGGCCGGCTTAATTTGTAGGATCACGTCGGCAAAGTTTCCACAAGGGTTTCATGGGCCGTGTATTGTAGAATTCTTCTCGCACTTCACATTACGCCTAGGGTCAGTCGATAGGAATTACTTTCGAGTCATCGCGCTTTACTCCACGCATCTACATCTACATCTACATCCATACTCCGCAAGCCACCTGACGGTGTGTGGCGGAGGGTACCTTCAGTACCTCTATCGGTTCTCCCTTCTATTCCAGTCTCGTATTGTTCGTGGAAAGAAGGATTGTCGGTATGCCTCTGTGTGGGCTCTAATCTCTCTGATTTTATCCTCATGGTCTCTTCGCGAGATATACGTAGGAGGGAGCAATATACTGCTTGCCTCTTCGGTGAAGGTATGTTCTCGAAACTTCAATAAAAGCCCGTACCGAGCTACTGAGCGTCTCTCCTGCAGAGTCTTCCACTGGAGTTTATCTATCATCTCCGTAACGCTTTCGCGATTACTAAATGATCCTATAACGAAGCGCGCTGCTCTCCGTTGGATCTTCTCTATCTCTTCTATCAACCCTATCTGGTACGGATCCCACACTGCTGAGCAGTATTCAAGCAGTGGGCGAACAAGCGTACTGTAACCTACTTCCTTTGTTTTCGGATTGCATTTCCTTAGGATTCTTCCAATGAATCTCAGTCTGGCATCTGCTTTACCGACGATCAACATTATATGATCATTCCATTTTAAATCACTCCTAATGCGTACTCCCAGATAATTTATGGTATTAACTGCTTCCAGTTGCTGACCTGCTATTTTGTAGCTAAATGATAAAGGATCTATCTTTCTGTATATTCGCAGCACATTACACTTGTCTACATTGAGATTCAATTGCCATTCCCTGCACCATGCGTCAATTCGCTGCAGATCCTCCTGCATTTCAGTACAATTTTCCATTGTTACAACCTCTCGGTACACCACAGCATCATCTGCAAAAAGCCTCAGTGAACTTCCGATGTCATCCACCAGGTCATTTATGTATATTGTGAATAGCAACGGTCCTATGACACTCCCCTGCGGCACACCTGAAATCACTCTTACTTCGGAAGACTTCTCTCCATTGAGAATAACATGCTGCGTCCTGTTATCTAGGAACTCCTCAATCCAATCACACAATTGGTCTGATAGTCCATGTAGTTGTTGTTGTCTTCAGTCCTGAGACTGGTTTGATGCAGCTCTCCATGCTACTCTATCCTGTGCAAGCTTCTTCATCTCCCAGTACCTACTGCAACCTACATCCTTCTGAATCTGCTTAGTGTATTCATCTCTTGGTCTCCCCCTACGATTTTTACCCTCCACGCTGCCTTCCAATACTAAATTGGTGATCCCTTGATGCCTCAGAACATGTCCTACCAACCGATCCCTTCTTCTGGTCAAGTTGTGCCACAAACTTCTCTTCTCCCCAATCCTATTCAATACTTCCTCATTAGTTATGTGATCTACCCATCTAATCTTCAGCATTCTTCTGTAGCACCTCATTTCAAAAGCTTCTATTCTCTTCTTGTCCAAACTATTTACCGTCCATGTTTCACTTCCATACATGGCTACACTCCATACAAATACTTTCAGAAATGACTTCCTGACACTTAAATCTATACTCGATGTTAACAAATTTCTCTTCTTCAGAAACGGTTTTCTTGCCATTGCCAGTCTACATTTTATATCCTCTCTACTTCGACCATCATCAGTTATTTTGCTCCCCAAATAGCAAAACTCCTTTACTATTTTAAGTGTCTCATTTCCTAATCTAGTTCCCTCAGCATCACCCGACTTAATTCGACTACATTCCATTATCCTCGTTTTGCTTTTGTTGATGTTCATCTTATATCCTCCCTTCAAGACACCATCCATTCCGTTCAACTGCTCTTCCAAGTCCTTTGCTGTCTCTGATAGAATTACAATGTCATCGGCGAACCTCAAAGTTTTTATTTCTTCTCCATGGATTTTAATACCTACTCCAAATTTTTCTTTTGTTTCCTTTACTGCTTGCTCAATATACAGATTGAATAACATTGGGGAGAGGCTACAACCCTGTCTCACTCCCTTCCCAACCGCTGCTTCCCTCTCATGCCCCTCGACTCTTATAAGTCCATATGCTCTTACTTTGTTCATTAAACGACTGTGGGGAACTGTATCGAACGCCTTGCGGAAGTCAAGAAACACGGCATCTACCTGTGAACCCGTGTCTATGGCCCTCTGAGTCTCGTGGACGAATAGCGCGACCTGGGTTTCACATGACCGTCTTTTTCGAAACCCATGCTGATTCCTACAGAGTAGATTTCTAGTCTCCAGAAAAGTCATTATACTCGAACACAATACGTGTTCCAAAATTCTGCAACTGATCGACGTTAGAGATATAGGTCTATAGTTCTGCACATCTGTTCGACGTCCCTTCTTGAAAACGGGGATGACCTGTGCCATTTTCCAATCCTTTGGAACGCTACGCTCTTCTAGAGACCTACGGTACACCGCTGCAAGAAGGGGGGCAAGTTCCTTCGCGTACTCTGTGTTAAATTGAACTGGTATCCCATCAGGTCCAGAGGCCTTTCCTCTTTTGAGCGATTTTAATTGTTCCTCTATCCCTCTGTCGTCTATTTCGATATCTACCATTTTGTCATCTGTGCGACAATCTAGAGAAGGAACTACAGTGCAATCTTCCTCTGTGAAACAACTTTGGAAAAAGACATTTAGTATTTCGGCCTTTATTCTGTCATCCTCTGTTTCAGTACCATTTTGGTCACAGAGTGTCTGGACATTTTGTTTTGATCCACCTACCGCTTTGACATAAGACCAAAATTTCTTAGGATTTTCTGCCAAGCAAACGCAATTTATTACCACTTCCTGATAAGAGAGTCTTGTAATGTGATGATTGAAGGTCGGGAGATAAAATAAATTTGTGCTAATCCACTGCATCTGTTTTCAGTCAAGTAGTTGAAATCCCAAGTCACTTTCTTAATTAATTTTATGTTCAACATTTCCATCTGGTGTTCAATAGCTGAATATCACATCAATGTACACCCCTTTTTAATTAAAAGTGATCAATTCTGAATCAATTAATGTCAACACTGCCACCGCAGTTCAGTCAGGAGTCACAGGGCCTTATTACTTTTTTTGCGTTATCCAATATTGCGGCAGTTTTGCACTCTCTGTTGATCTGTTAGTCAATTAGCTGGGGCGAACACACGCCAACACCAGGCAAGTGACGGGTGGGGTGTTACAGACTTTCCAACATTTAGATTTACATTCAGTATTTACAGATTTCATATGGACTCTACGTCTGTCATCGTCACTTATTTTGCTGCCCAAATAGGGAAACTCATTCACTGCTTTTATAATCTAATTCCTTCGTCATCGAATGATCTAATTCGATTATATTCCATTACCCTTGCTTCACTTTTGTCGGTATCCATCTTATTATCTCTTTTCAAAACACTAGCCATTTCGTTCCGCTGATTTCTTGTTCATTTGCCGACTCTGATAGAATTACAAGGTCTTGGGCAAACCTCAAAGTTTTTAATTTCTTCTCCCTCAGCACTTCGAATATGGTCTGGTGTCTACAGCATGCGACCAACTCGCAGCTAACTGCTATAGGGGGCAGTCAAATGAAAACTAGACACCCGCCACAACAGGACCATGGAATGGTTCCATTCAAAAGTAATCACCGCAAGCTTCAAGACGTGTATCTCACTGGGAGACGAGACGATCAATTTCTGTTTCCTAGAACGCAGTCGGCAGCTGACGGATCCACAACTGTACCCACTCTTGCACTTCCTCGTCCGACTGAAACCGAGGTCGATGCATATCTTTCTTCAGGTTTCTAAGTTGTGAAAATCACAATGTGACAAATCCTGCTTGGACCGAGGATGTTGCAGTTTCTCAACCAAACCGCTGTCCGACGGAATCATCCTGTTGTACGAGAACACCCACCCTCACACTGCCAACCGGACGAAGGCTACGCTTCAGCGATTTCGTTGAAAAAACACAGCAGCATCCTCCGTACAGCCCAGATCTTTCACCGTGTGATTTTCACACCTTTGGCGATCTCATAAAAGATATGTGTGGACGTCGATTTCAGTCGGACGAAGAGGCGCAAGAATGGATGCGGTTGTGGATCCGTCAGCGGCCGACCGCGTTCTATGAAACGGAAATTGATCGTCTGGTCTCCCAGTGGGATGAATGTCTTAAAGCGAGTGGTGATTACTTTTTGATGGAACTATTCCATGGTCCCGTTGTGGCGGGTGTTCGGTTTTTATTAGAATGCCCCTTATAAATTTTTATACCAGCCTCCATGGCTGAGTTCGTTGAAGCACGATTATGCGGTGGCGCCCGACTCGTGGGTAAGACGGTTGGAACCCTGGTGGTGGAAAAAAAATTCTGTGACAGTATTTGGCCAGCATCGGGACGAAAGGTGGTGGCGTAAAGTTCCTGGTCAACAGACTTTCGCCATTGTCCTGGTTTAAATACCAGACTCCTTCGCAGTGTCTCATGAAGTGAGGGCATGTGACACTGTTGATGATCCATCCGTCGGATGGGTACGCTAAGCTTGGCGGCCCCCTTGGTGCTATTCGAGAGGAGTAGGCTACGTGCCGACACCGGGTTTCACTCTCTAAAATCATCATCATCATCGTCATCACACAACACAAACATTACACTCCATAGATACAAACAATACATGAATGTAGTATTACAAATTCTGTAATGGAAATAAATGAAAAATCCTCAAGATGGGAATATAACTCTCCCAAAATCGGTACTGTTTATAATAAAACAAAATCACAGCGAATATTTTCAGTCTCACAAAGGAACACAGCTGCAGATGTTCTGTTAACAAAACCCTACGCTACAAATATTAGTTTACCGTTCATCATCCTACTGCTCTACGAGGTAGCTAAGAGAACCCTTAACCACGGAGTACAAATTTCCAAGGATGGCTGCTACGAAAATATGATGATATCTGCACTCAACATTCGAAGAAATCCCTAAATTACTGATAGTGACAGGATAGTATTAAAGGGAATTAACCTTTAATAGCAAAAGCTCTGTCATGAAGTAGATGCTGGACTTAATAGTTATGTAGAGATCATTGCGTCGAAGAAAATAAATTTCTCTAAAAGAATTAGCCCAGATTCTGTAAAAATCATTCATGTGAAAACTGTTCACTTTTACTTCATACGCGATATCTTGCTAATAGTAGATGTAGGTGAAGAAGTAGATTCTATCTTAAGAGATGTCAGAAAGTCGTTAGACCGTATAATATGTTGTCAGCTGCCACAAGATACAATTATAAGCACTATCTTCATTAATATGTGATGAGCTAAATGAAATTTTGTCACGCAAAACCCAGTAGCTATAGTTGATGGCGAATGTTCGGCAGAAAAAAAATAAACACGAAAATGTAATCTAAGAAATATGTGCGTGTAAACGGTTCGTCAGATAATGTCGCCAGAACCCTCTTCTGGGAAGTAAAATAGCAGTATGACCGTAAGGATATGACTTACACGAAGGATACTAATCAAGTTTTAATTTCACCTCGAAAGGCCGGCCGGTGTGGCCGAGCGGTTCTCGGCGCTACAGTCTGGAACCGCGCGACCGCTACCCGTCGCAGGTTCGAATCCTACCTCGGGCATGGATGTGTGTGATGTCCTTAGGTTAGTTAGGTTTAAGTAGTTCTAAGTTCTAGGGGACTGACGACCTCAGAAGTTAAGTCCCATAGTGCTCAGAGCCATTCACCTCGAAAAAAGATGGCGTAATTAATTTTGTTTGTTTGTGGGAGGTACATCTCTGCAATTATGATACACACTGAAATCATCACACTACAGAACCGTAGCGCGCCGCTACACGAGACAAAACAAAATTGTGCAGCCTGCTTACAACGTGGTGTCTCGTGCGATAGTTCATTTTTACATTTGAAGGGCGATAACGCTATAAAAAATCTATGCTGAATTGGTGGAAGTGTATGGCAACAACGTTAAATCATACAATGAGGTGACAAAATTCATGGGATACCTCCTAATATGGTATCAGACCTCCTTTTGTCGGCGTAGTGCAGCAACTCTACGTGGTATGGAACAGCAAGTCGTTGGAAGTCGTCTGCAGAAATGCTGAGCCATGCTGCCTGTCTAGCCGTCCATAACTGCGAAAGTGTTGCCGGTGCACGATTTGTGCACGAACTGTCCTCTAGATTATGTCCCATGAATGTTCGGTGGGATTCATTTCGAGCTATCGGCCGAATCATTCGCTCGAATTGTCCAGAATGTTCGTCAAATGAATGGCGAACAAATGTGGCCCAGTGACTTGTTTGGGAACATGAAGTCCATGAATGGCTGCAGCCGCGCGGAGTGGCCGCGCGGTTTAAGGCGTCACGTCACGGACTGCTCGGCCCCTCCCGCCAGAGGGTCGAGTCCTCCCTCGGGCATGGGTGTGGGTGTTGTTCTTAGCATAAGTTAATTTATGTAGTGCGATAGTCTAGGGACCGATGACCTGAGCAGTTTGGTTCCTTAGGAATTCACACCCATTCGAACATTTGAATGGCTGCAAATTGTCTCCGTAGCAGAGCATAGCCATTTCCAGTCAGTGATCGGTTCAGTTTGACCAGGGGATCCAGTCCAATCCTTGTAAATACAGCCCACACCATTATGGAGCCACTACCAGCTTGCACAGTGTTTTGTTGACAACTAGGGTCCATGGCTTCATGGGGTCAGCACCACACTCGAACCCTATCATCAGCTCTTACCATTGAAATCGGGACTCACCTGACCAGGCCATGGTTTTCCTGTAATCTAAAGCCCAATCGACATGGTCACGAGTCCAGGAGAGGCGCTGCAGGCGCCGGTCGTCTCCTGCCATACCCCATTCACGCCAAATTTTACCGCACTGTGCGAACGGATACGTTCGTCGTACATCCCAAACTGATTTCTGCGGTCATTTTACGCAGCCTGTTTGTCTGTTCCACTGACAACTCTACGCAAACGCCGCTTTAGTGAGGGCCGTCGGCCACTGCGCTGTCCGTGATGAGAAGTAATGCTCGAAACCTTGTATTCTCGGCATACTCTTGACACTGTGCATCTCGGAGTACTGAATTTCCTAACGATTTCCTAAATGGAATGTCCCATCCGTCTAACTCATTCAAGGTCTGTTAACTCCCGTCGTGCGGCCACGATCATGTTCGTAAACTTTTCACATGAATCACCTGAGTACTACTGACAGCTCCGCCAATGGATTGCCCTTTCATACCTTGTGTACGCAATACTACCGCCATCTGTATATGTGCATATCGCTATCCCATGACTTTCGTCACCTCAGTGTAAATGACGAAGAACGAAGTGGCAGACCACCTCTTTGTGAAGAACAGGGACTCTCAAAAGAAGTGGAGGTCACGATATTCGAAGACCGGCGCATCAAAATCTAGAACGTACCGGTAAACGTGATAATCAGTCACGGAGTAGTTTTCAGCATCTTACAAGACATTTTGATCATATCAAATGTCACCGTCCGCTGGATTCAGCGACTGCTCATATTCATTCAAAAAACCCACCGAACCGAGACAACAGCGAAAATGTGCAACTGCGTCAGGACAATGTAGATGACTTCATTCGCGGCCTAATCATCACGGACGTGTGACAAGTGTATTAGTATGACTAAGAAATAAAGGAGTAAAGCAAGCAGTGGAAACATGTGGATTCATCGCCTAAATGAGGGAAGACCTAACCACTATTAGGTAAGTTGATGCTGAGTTGTTTCTGAGACTCCCACGGTGTGGACCTAACAGATTATGTTCGTTAGTGGCAACCCGTCACAGCAGCATACTGCCGAAATATCTTGCCGATGTCTCGAGAGGCTGTCGAGAAGAAGCGTCGCGGGAAGCTGTCCAAGGGAGTGTTTTTGCTCCATGACGACGCCTCAGCTCATTCTGCACAAGACAGTTCCACATGCTGCTTCTTTGGGCTATCAAATTTTGTTCACCCTCCGTATTTCACTGACATGGCATCCAGAGACTTCTTCCATTTTCCTGAAACGGAAACCATTCTTTGGTAGTCGGTTCCTGAATGACGAAGAAGTGATTTTCGAGGTGGAACGTTTCCTAAACAGACAAAATACAGACTTATACAATCAAGGTCCCCGCCAAGTTATCTGTTGGGAAAATTGTGTCTCATTGAAGGGTGAATATGTAGGAAGAAGTAACACCGTCATAAAGTTACCTGATCGTAGCTTGAATTTCTTGAGGTGATATTATAAGATTGCTGAATAGAAGGCTATATGGTAAGTTGGATAGATGGTTTGGGGAGGAACATTTCGGATTTAGAAGAGCAAAATGAACAAGAGATTCTATTGGCCTGTTAGGAATCATAGGGGAAAGATATAACGAAAAAAGTAGAGAAATTTGTGCTGTATTCATTGATATGGAAAAAGCTTTCTACATAGTACCATGCAACAAGCTGATGGATATTTTGAAGAAGAAAGGAGTAGATTGGAAGGAGAGACGATTGGTACAGTACTTGTGTTTACAATAGAAAGTAAGAGTATGGACTGGAAGTGAAACGTCTGAAGAAACTTACACCTGGAAGATATTATTGCGGAAGGCTTAGATGGAAAAAGAGGAGTGTGTATTGGTGGAAAGCGAATAGAATGTATATGATTTGTTGATGACATGGTATTAGTGGCCGGAAGTGAACGAATTGTAAACCAACTACTAAAATATCTGCATGATGCTTGTGTGGAATATGGGATGAGAATCGATACATCAAAACAGTATGGTGGCGGGCAAAGGAAGGAAACTGGCACATATTAGAATAGGACAAGTTGTTATTAGCCAAGTAAGAGCATTTAAATATCTTGGAAGTACGATTACTAAAAACTTGGGAGATGCCACCGGGAGGTGAAAACTCGCGTTGCTATAGCAAAGCAGGTATTCTACAGAAATAGGAGATTATTGTGGCAAACTAGGTAACAGTCTAAGGAAAAGACATGGCGAGTGTTTTGTCTGGAGTGTGGCAGTCTATGGGTCATAAACATGGACACTAAGACGAGAGGGCAAGGAAAGGCTGGAGGCATTTGAGATGTGGATGTGGAGGAGAACGGAGAATAAGCTGGATGAAAAGAACAAGTAACGAAAGAGTGTTGGACAGTGTTGGTGAGAGGAGAAGATTTCTGCAGGTTATAAGAGAAAGGAAGAACTGGATGACACACTCGATGAGACGGGAGTGCCTGCTAACAGAGCTTTTGAAGGTCTGGTCCGTGAGAGAAGATTGAGGGGAAGGAGGAGATACAATAGGATAGTCGACATAAAGGGAAGATTGCAGAGTATCTGAGTAGGCAGCAACAAATATTCAGTGCTGAGGACGATGATGTGGAATACAAGTGAAAAAAATTTCAAAAGCATCTTTCAGTACGCTCTGAACAAGTGCGTTCCGAGCAAGGTAATATTAGCGTTTCTGCAAAATGAGTCAGTGGAATGTGTGGTGTCGTATACGCTCGGTTGTGCGGACAATGTACATACTTCTTTAGAGCAAACTAGCACTCCTGAAAAGTATGTGGCATTGCAGCTCATACCACCTGGAGTCTCTGGACAAATTCCGCTTCTGGATGTTTCCTTTTTTTCCGTAACTACAAAACATATTATCGCGCTGTCTGTAGCTATGCCTTGAAGGATAGGCAGTTTCACGATATGCTTCACGACAGACTGTTTCGCATTCGATAACATGCCATTACATTCCATCAGTTCAAATTTTCACGTTCCACCAATATGATTCTGCATGCATTCTTTAAGAGTGGACACCTAACTGAACGTCCTGTACGGTTTGTAGCTCCCGAAGAGTTCGCCTTCGAACTAAATGTTGCTAACCTTTGTGATCACTGTGATGCGCCATTTTTTCATTCGGTGTTAATGGTACAAGATAATGGTTTGTTTTCAACATTTCTTGATCGCGGGCTTTTTGTGAAATGTAACACATAGATTCTAAAGAAGGTTGATCTATGCACCTCCCAGTCACTTAATTTCTGTCGCCCTCACACGGTGAGTCATTAGCAGCTAATATATTCCGTGCTATAACTGTTAATACAACACTTTCAAATGACCCTTACTAAAGACTGATCATGCGATCTCGCACTCAAGGATATCCTTGTAAGAGGTTTTGGTCTTACGTAAATTCAGTAAACGGTTCGAAATCCTCTTCATTCACCCAGTGACCATATTGGCACCGAAACGGAAGATAGATTCAATTCGGTCTTCCGAAATTGTTTCACCTCGGAGGATCATAATGTGGTCCCTCATTTTAGTTGCCGACCGCAGTGGCCGAGCGGTTCTAGGCCCTACAGTCTGGAACCTCTTGACCGCTACGGTTGCAGTTTCGAATCCTGCCTCGGGCATGGATGTGTGTGATGTCCTTAGGTTAGTTAGGTTTAAGTAGTTTTAAGTTCTAGGGGACTGATGACCTTAGAAGTTAAGTCCCATAGTGCTCAGAGCCATTTGAACCATTTTGACCACATAAAACAAATAGTAGGAAAAGTAGATGGCAGACTGAGCTTCATAAGAAGAATCTTGATTACATGTAACTCATCGACGAAAAAAGAGGTTTACAAGGCGTTTGTTCGACTGATTCTTGAGTATTGTTTATCAATCTGGAACCCTAACCAGGCAAGATTCATGCAAGAGATTGAGAAGATACGTTTCGTCACAGGTTAGTTTAGTCGGCACGAGGGCGTTACCAAAATGTTCAACAAACTACAGTGGCAGACCTTACAAGAGAGGACTGTGCATCACGGAGAGGTCTACTACTGAAATTTCGAGAGAGCGTCTTCCGGGCAGAGTCGGACAACATATTACTTCCTCCCACACACATCTCACTAAATGGCAACGACGAGAAAATTCGAGAAATTAGAGCTAATACAAAGGTCTACCGACAATCATTGTTCTCAAGCGCCATTCGGGAGTGGAGCAGGGAAGGGGGGGGGGGGTGGAGGGGGGGAGGGGGGAAGGGGCAACGGGGCAGTTACCTGTACCATAAGTACCCTCTTCCGCACACCGTTAGGTAGCTTGTGGGGTACGATGTAGATGTAGGTAAACAAAACTTAATAACTACTCCCCGTAAAGTACTTCCACTTCGTTCGCTGAATTACAGCTCTCTCTAAATATGAATAAATGCAATATAATGCCCAGAAAAATGAGCAATAACCCGATATCATCCGATTATAAGTTCAGTTGTGTTGCAAACTGGCTCTTTCCTCCCCCAACATCTCTTACAAAAACTGACTAATCACCATGAAGGATTTATGTGCTTGGATCTTCAGAAGGATCCACTCTGTTTTGGAATTCTGTCCCATATGAGACAGGTGGGTGTTCACACTTATTCGTCCATCTGCTTTATAGATCATTTATAGTAAACATCGACCTATGTCTCACTTTTCATCATCGGATGAGATATCTATATAGCCTGGCGTGGAATCTAGTGACGGCTACGTTTTCCTAAGCAACGAAACATCTGGATTCCACAGATATGAAGCACACGTGTTTATCTCAACTTTCTTGAACAATGAATATCACTCGATAATGATTAATCTGCGAAATTAGAAAAATTTTGGTTATACTGAAGTGAGAGATCTGGAGAGACTATTTCATTGCCGGGAAAGAACAAAGCTTTTGCTATCTATGTGTGCGAATGCAAGGAAATTCGTAATTTCTTTGTGGTCAATTCTCGGCATTTCAGCCTTTAAGCACAAGGATACAAGGACGAAGGTCAAAGATAGTCGCATTTTTACCGAGTTTTATGCAAACAATGTGACCTTCGGAGCCCGCAAAACAGCAGAGCAAGGACAAGTTACAGTAGCTCTGCTTTACTGCCTTGCGAAACATGTAACGCCACATTAATAACATCTTTTTTAGGTCGCTGAAACTTGGATACATCGTCACATCTGCTGTAAACATCAAGTACAGTATGCACTGAAGGCCTTAGGATGCGCCTCTTGTCTTACCATTTGCCGAAGAGCAGTAGATATTACGAAAGATACAGCGCCACTACTCTCGCTTGTGCAAATCTGTGCAGATAACACGAGTTTGTTGTACTATTTTCGGTTTTTTCCCTGGTTCGCTGGAATGACCAGCTGATTTAGTCAGAAATTGTCAACAAACCAGTAGGCAACCAAAAGCATAAAAAATGTCAGGAATTAATATCGTCTTTATCAACTACTTTGCGATTACTGTACAGAGCACTTAGGTGTGACACCTGTTTAACTTCCATGAATAAGAATGGTGTGGTTCTTATCTGACATAGACGTTTTGTGTCATAAAAATCGTGTGTCTTCCCATACATCAATACAACCTTACACCTGTGTGTAAAAAATATGGAAACACCAAGAGAAATGCATGCTTGAAGATACATGCAGATGATAGCCAAGGGTGCAAATGGCTCTGAGCACTATGGGACTCAACTGCTGTGGTCATAAGTCCCCTAGAACTAGAACTACTTAAACCTAACTAACCTAAGGACATCACACACATCCATGCCCGAGGCAGGATTCGAACCTGCAACCGTAGCGGTCGTGCGGTTCCAGACTGTAGCGCCTTTAACCGCTCGGCCACTCCGGCCGGCACCAAGGGTGTAGGTCGGGCTGTTGTATTAGTGTCAGTTACGATCAGAGCAGTGTTCCGCGCAGTTGTAAGTGCATTATGTGGCAGCTAAGTGAACTGGAACGTGAGAAAATTGTTGGCGCTCGGATGGTGGGTGATTGAATAACCAAGGTAGCCGAAGTGTTGTATGTTTCAAGAGGCACCGTATCGAAGGGAAATCGGAAAAAAATCATTGGCTAAGTCACAACGTGGACAAAAGTGTCTGTTAAGTGATCGCGACAGACGGTCAATGAAGAGGACTGTGACGAAAAGTAAGTGGACGACAGCTGCAAAGGTCACGGCAGAACTAAATGCCGCTCTCACGAACCGTGTCAACGAGAAACTGACACCAAGGGAGCTTCATAAGCAGGGAACTGCATGACGAGTTGGAATTCAAAGCAAAAAGTGGTGACGAAGCCGTAAAACCTGGAAAAAATGGTTCAAATGGCTCTGAGCACTATGCGACTTAACTTCTGAGGTCATCAGTCGCCTAGAACGTAGAACTACTTAAACCTAACTAACCTAAGGACATCACACACATCCATGCCCGAGGCAGGATTCGAACCTGCGACCGTAGCGGTCGCTCGGCTCCAGACTGTAGCGCCGAGAACCGCACGGCCACTCCGGCCGGCGTAAAACCTGGACTATGAAGCAATGGAAGAAAGTCATTTCGTCGGATGAGTTTTGTGTCACGCAGTTTCCAATTTCTGACCTTGTTTACGTCCTAAATGTGAAATATTGCGGGGGTTCGGTGATTGCTTGGGCAGCCATAGCTACCGTGGAATTCCATGGAGCCCACGGTTACTCTGCAAGATCGCATTACCGCCAAGGATTATGTAATCATTTTGGCCGCTCAGATCTGTCTCGTGCTACAATGTTCGTTCCCCAATGATGATGCTGTGTTAAAAGTCAACAAAAGTCACACATCTCGAATCACCCGGGACTGGTTTTGTAAGCACGAGGGTGAATTGTCGCAGCCCTCCTGGCCTCCAAAGTCACCTTTATGTTATTGAGCCTTTGTGGGCTGATTTTGAGAGAATAGTGCGTGATCGCTGTCCGCCTCTACCATCGTTATATGAAGTTGCCACTATTTTGCAGTAAGAATGGGAGAAGATTTCCTTGAAAACCATACAGGGCCCTATTTATCCATTCTGCGACGATTGGAAGCTGTTTTTAAAGGCAACGGTTTCCCTGTACCGCATTAAGGTATAGCATTGTTTTATATTTTTGACATTTCCATATTTTTGTCCTCTCCAGTGTATGAGATACGCCTAATCAGAAGCATGGAAAGAAGATTAAGTTCTACTGACCCGTCGCTGAAGCTCGAATAGGGGAAGTAGGGATTGGACGCTTCCTTTTCAAAGAAGCAATCCAAGCGAAATCGCCGAAAACCGGTCTGGCGACGGGACGAAGATTCGAATTACTGTCCTCCTGCAAGCGATTCCAATGTCGTCAGATTGCGCCACCTAGATCAGATAGTCGCAAGAATGAAATGGGGAAAAAAGAGGAGAAAAAAAGGAGCACCCAGGTAAAACGATCTAGGACATTGGGTAACGATGTTGACATCCCAACTTGTGGCGTATATGTGCATAATGTAAATTTAAGGAGAGCTGCGTTATTTCAAGAAGTAGGCCAATAGGTAATAAGGAAATATGGTTCTGCTTTGAGTGAACATAATTTTTTTTGTTTTAATACCAAAACATATCTCAGAGAAGTTTCTCCATCTGGAAGGGCTTCACTTACTTTGAAGAACCAAAGCAATTGGTACACCTGCCTAGTATCATGTAGGGCACGCAGAAGTGCCGCAACAGGACGTGGCACGGACTTTAATGTCTGAAGTAGTGCTTGAGGGAATCGACACCATGAATCCTGCAGGTCTGTCCATAAATCCGCAAGAGTGCGAGAGGGTGAAAATCTCTTCTGAACAGCACGCTGGAAGGCGTCCCAGATATGCTCAATAATGTTCATGTCTGGAGAGTTTGGTAGGCAGTGGGAGTGTTTAAACTCAGAAGAGTGTTCCTAGAGCAACTCTGCAGCCATTCTGGACGTGTGGGGTGTCGCATTGTACTGCTGGAATTTTCCAAGTCCGTCGGAATTCACAATGGACATGATGGATGCAGGTGATCAGACAGGATGCTTACGTACGTGTCACCTGTCAGAGTCGCGTCTAGACGTATCAGGGGTCCCATATCACTCCAACTACACACGTCCCATACTATTACAGAGCCTCCACCAGCTTGAACAGTCCCCTGTTGACATGAAGGGTCCATGGATTCTTGAGGATGCCTCCAAACCAGTACACGCTCATCCGTTCGGTATAGTTTGAAATGAGGATCGTCCGACCAGACAACATGTTTCCAGTCATCAAGTGTCCAATGTCGGTGCTGACGGGCGCAGGCGAGGCGCAAAGCTTTGTTTCGTGCAGTCATCAAGGGTACAAAAGTGGGCCTTCGGCTCGTAAAGCCCATATCGATGATGTTTCGTTGAATGGTTCGCGTGCTGACACTTGTTGATGGCCCAGCATTGAAATATGCAGCAGTTTGCGGAAGGGTTGCACTTCTGGCACGTTGAACGATTCTCTTCAGCTATCGGTGGTCCCGTTCTTGCAGGACCTTTTTCCGGCCGCAAGGATGTCGGATATTTGATGTTTTACCGGATTCCTGATATTCACGGAACACTCTTGAAATGTTCGTACGGGAAAATCCCCACTTCATCCCTAACTCGGAAATGTTGTGTCCCATCGCTCATGCCGACTATAATACCACGTACAAACTCACTTAAATCTTAATAACCTGCCAATGTAGCAGCAGTAACCGATCTAACAACTGCGCCAGACATTTGTTGTCTTATATATTCGTTGCCGACCGCAGCGCCGTATTCTATCTGTTTACATATCTATGTATTTGAATACGCATGCCTATACCAGTTTCTTTGGCGCTTCAGTGTATTTTAAATGGGTTCATTTATTACGTATGGGTTCATTTATTTTAAATACTATATAAAGAATTTATGTATTATAATACATAGTAGTTTTTGAGATTATAGTATTTAAACCAATAAAAATAATGCATAAATATTAACAGGAAAAATAAATTTATACCTTAGTATTACAGATTAGTGTTCACATTGCTGTCTGGCATTTGCAGCACAGCTATAATTATTGTTCTCCAGTATGTCATCTGCAATTAATAAACATTAATCAATGTTCTGTTACGTAATTTGCCTAATTTTAGGCCTAATATAAAATTATCGAATTTTTCCTAATTTTCTTTTTTTTCCTTTTTACAGCACTACTGCCTTTATATTATGTCGCATTCTAAACAAAGATTCCCTAATTTACTCCTTGACTAGCGTTTTTTTTTTTACTTTCCAGTATTGTTTTACGAAAGAAAGCTATTTATGTGAATGTGAGTACTTACGTTTTGTCGATGTCACGTTTTCAAGCTTCTTCAAGGAGGTTGAGTGGAGCTTCCTAACAAACACTGTTTCACTGTTTGTGTGATGTTCACTTGTTCCGCCATCTTGTTCTGTATGTCCTGGGCGTGAGGTTTGCATTAACACTGGGCATTGTGTGTGTGTGTGTGTGTGTGCGAGTGTGTGTGCGTGTGTGTCTTGATCTTCTGATAGTTGTTTTAATGTTGACGGTAGGGTACCATTGCATAGTGCTTTGTATTGGTTCATTACTTTTTTCCTTCACTATTACTCTTTGTATGTGGTGTATTACATGTCTCTGTGAAGGGCTATTGCTGCATTCAGGAATTTTTATATCCGTGTTTCACACACACACACACACACACACACACACACAACGCCTAGTGTTAATGAAAAGCTCCCGCCCAGAACAAGCTGGAGGAACAAGTGAACATTCAGAAGCATAAAAAGGTGTCATCTGTCAAAACTAAGTATTAAACGCACAAACAAAGTTGACAGTCGGCCCGCTGGCTGATGGCTACGGCTGTAAATGGGAAATGCCTTTGCAGTCTCTTCCATCAGGCACCAGACAGCGCGTTGGATGTTAACTTTGTTCGCGCGTACAATACGTACAATATGCACTCACCATTTCACGAAGCCTATTCACAGTCAGCACATACTTCAATACATTTTTCGAAATCTACTACTGTAACCTAAAAAACCCTAGTCAAAGAGTATATTAGAGAATCTTTGTTTACAATACAACATAATATAAACGCAGAAGTGCCGTCAAAAGGGAAAAATATTCGGAAAAAATCGATAATGTCGTATTAGGAGTAAAATTTATCAAATTACCTAATAAAACTTGATAAATACTAAGTAATTGTAGATGACATTCTGGAGGGCAATAATTATAGCTGTGCTGCAAATATCAGACAGCCACGTGAAGACGAATACATAATACTAAAGTATATATTTATTTTTCGTGTTAATATTTATTTCAGTACTTTAATCTCAAAAACTGTTATGTAATATAAGGCATAAGTTCTTTATGTGTTATTTAACAGAGAATAAATGAACCCAATGAACATGAAGAAACTTCCCAGAAACATGTTCACACAGAAACAGTGTGTTTGCTCAAGGCAGAACCACATTGCCTTATTACATATTAGGAAGAAAACGCGGACAAGAAAAGACCTTCACCCTCAAAATGATTAGAAAGCCAATAGTCTAGTTTTTAAACAGGGGAACAGTGTAACTCCTGCGATGGAGTTTATTCCACAGTCGAGTATTTGCAACGCAGAGGGACTTCACGCCGACACCTGTGACATAAAAAGGGACTGGAAGTCTTTTAGAATGACAGTATTGAGTGTCTCTTGAGTGTACACGAGGACTATGGTTATTGAGGAGTCGATAAACCAATGTATGAGCCTTTGGATTTTACACAACCAGAACGCTACTCATCTGGGGTGAATTATCTGATGTGTCTCACACAGGAATTCAATAATCCGGCCGTTGCCGTTTTCACTGTGGAAACATACACTGCTGAACCAAAAATTTATTATGAATGCCCGTCAAAGAATCACATACAATACGGTCAGAAACAGTCTGAAAAGCTTGTAAGACCGTTGCAGGGTAGGTTTTGCTGAGATATAATTGCCGAGAGAAAAAAAACGGTACGTTGCGCTGTTTCTCAAGTAACTGATATTGAAGGTAACCAATCAGGCTGTTGAGCGCGCATATTCAAGCGGCTCATCAGATACATTCAGTGTCAGTTGTTCTCAAAGCGTAGATCAGGGGTAGGCAACAAACCACAAAGCCTTCATGATCTACTACTCCACACCAACATATCAAAGTGATTTAAAATAAAAGTTTTAAATCTTCACTATTTATTCGAAACATAATAATTTTATTTCATAATATTCTCAAGTATATTCTTACATTAATAACACAAAAATTATTTTACTTTTAATGTAAAATCTGAGTAGCTGTTTTGTCGACAATGTACTTGATATTTGGTGTATAACTTGTTACACTTGGTCGAATACACGAGTCCAGATGTTCATTAGTCAACCTTGTTCTGAGTTTATTTTTAATAAAGTTCATACTTGAAAACAGTGATTCACACAGGAAGGTAGAAGGAAACAAGGCCTTTATTCTAAGAGCAGCGTTAACTAAGATAGGGTAATTCTCCTGAGGAATTAGAGGCTAACACGTTTTGGGTTCTGCAACCCTTTTGAGAAACAAATCATTTTTAATGATATTATTTCAAGTTCAAGAGCTGCCCTATGTATGTCAAAAACTTTTACAATGGAAGAAGATATATTCAGTAGTTCAATGTTTGCCCATGGGAAAGATACAAACTAGGTTACCACTGAAATCTTTTTGAAGTCTGAAAACCGATCACTGAAATCATTCCTCAAATTGGAGATCATTATTGCATGACATTCGCTATTGTAAGGTATCTCACTTTCTTCTATTTGTGTCTTCAGAGTTGGAAAATGTCTTAATTCACCCCTCTTAAGGCAGCACTTCCACAAAAACTATTTTTCAGTAAAAGAATTTGAAACGTCCCCTTAGAACATTTATACACGACTGTGCTTAAACTGACACACAATATTTTTTTAGCGCAACGCAATCTGACTTTCAGAAATCCCTACAAAGGAATGGCCCTGACTAACATTAACCTATACGTTTCACAAATCACTTACCTCACCAAAAATCTTCGTTACTCGAACTACTGCAATACAGCGAGCGCCACTACTGCCAGCTAAATAAAAGATTCAAACTACGGAAGTCACTAACTACTGATAGGGATAGTTAGCAAATGAAAGATTTTAATAGAGAACAAACAATGTATTTACCTTAATATCATCAAAAGTCATAATATATGTAATTTCAAAACTCCGCCATTTCCTTCCACACATCCACCACTGCTGGCGGCTCACCTCCAACTGCGCAACGCTACGCGCTGTTCACATCCAGCTGCCGCTGCCCAACACTACAATGGCAGACAACAATGCAAACTAGCCACAGACTGCACACAGCACAGCCAGTGACTTTCATACAGAGCGCTACGTAACGTTGCCAATAAGAAAACATAAACTGCCTACTTACATAGCCCCCACGCTCCCCACAAAAAATTTTACAAATTGTTTTGGGCAGTGGCCAATAATGATTTGATAAAATTTTTCATAATTACAATAACAAAGATATGAAATGCACACACTTATTGATACAATGTTGGTCAAAAGCTAAAATTTTCTCACAGTCCATAAAGACAGTCCTGATCATTCATCACAGTGAAATTACAGTGTTTTTCTCAAAGTCTGAGCAGTAAAAGACAATGCACATGGAAGTAGTTTTACATGCAGTCTTGAAGAAGTAGTGTTGTCATTCCAACAGAAAGACAGTGCTGACTCTCGACATGCAGACAGGTAATGGGCCACAACAGAGCAAACCCACAGCAGAGTCATTCGACGTTTTGAAGAATATTGGTAGGTAGGTCATCACAGAGTAGACCCACTGTAGTCCTGGTAGAGATTACGGTATTGGTGGGCCACCAGAGATGCAGACCCACTGTAGTTCTTGTAGAGATGGCCAGCAGCCATCTGTTGTGACTGTGCGGGTGCACAATCACCATTGAAGAGTCTTGCAGTAAATATAGCAAGTCCATAATCACCACATGTGCACTCACAAAGTTTTTAGAATTGTCCTTAGAACCAGCAGTGCTGTTTTCCAGTCCCTTGCTGAATTATTAACACACATGCAAACACAACAGTCCCAACTTCTCACATATTGTGAATTACTGTGGCCAACAGAAACGTGTGCAGTGAAATGTATCTTACAAGTTACTTAATTTGATGAACTGGTGTCAATTACAATATTATAACATGAGAATACAATTACAAGGGTACAAAATACATCATTAAAAACATAACAATACAGATAACATTTGTAGTACAGGCTTTACAAAAGAATAGAAATAACATATACATCAGTGTTACAGGAATTAAGACATAAGTAAATACATAAAAGATCAGAATAACTTTTGAAACATCAACTTTACACATGAGCATTAAAATAAAACAGAATAAATAATGTCTAAACATCTTTACAAGGTAAATAACATATTATTAATGCCAATTGTATTTGAGGATAACAGTATTCCTCATCATAGCGAATATAGCTTAGTATTAGAAGAAGAAAAAATTCTATGAAACTACACAGAGACGGGAAGAAAACAAATACACAAGGGTACACAAACACATAGTGGGACAACACAAAAGTAAAGGAAAGGGTTCGTTTTCAGTGTAACATTTGGTACTGCAGTCCATCCCAAAACTTCATTCCATAGATCTTTTGTCTTATTTCAACCTTTGCTTCCACCAAAAAAATCCTATCCAAGCATGCTTTCTGTATTTATTTCACATATGTCTTACCTCATTATTTATTTCCAAGAAAATCCTACCTATACCTGTACTTTGTTCGTATAACTTCTCAGTGCATTTCTTCAAATTCATTGCAACTCATTCTCTTAGAGGCTACCCCCTCTTAAGCTAACTTAAATCTACTGATCTCAGATGCTAAACTAAGGGATGAGGCAATGCAGCAGCACAAAACAATTAACACGAACAGCAATGACAAAAAATTCAAATTGGCAAAGTAAGCAACAATATTACAACTAATATAAAGCAATGAGCAGCAAACAAGAAAAATAAATCAGTAATAAACTGGCTTAGCAGAGTAACACAAAGTCAAATTCAGTAACACTATGCCTGGCAAACAGCAGTAACTTATACCTAAACATGACAAAGCTCAAGCAGAAAAAATATTACAGTAAAATCAACAATGCAGATAAGGGAAATGTATATTCACATCTTAATGTCTATGTAATTAAAGTGGTGCACCACAACTTATTCTACAAAAGAAATTACCAAGTACTTGAAAAGAAAATTCTGTATGCAATTCCTGTGAAGGGAAATGTGTTTTTGTGCTCCTTCGTTTTTTTTTAAGTACATCAAAGTTATTCTTTTTTTCTGGATCTGTAGGCATAAAATATTTATATTAGTACATCTATAAAATTTTATTTTAACCAATGCTGCAGGGCAGCTAGGAACTAGATATTAAAGAAAATAAGTAAATAAATACATAAAGCAAGCCATATGTCATTTCTCTCAACTAGCAAGACAATAGCCATGAAATGTTTCTCATCGTTTCATTAGGCATTTTAGTAAATATCATAAATTAAGAGATCCACAGTGTTATGTTTTCAAGTATGAGGGTGTCGTATTTACGATGCTTTCTACAAAGGAGTGTCAACAGCGAGGATAATGGCCTCCCTTTTTTTTCTACCTGTGCTTCTGGAAGGCTTTTTTTCCGGGCTTCTGTCGCATAGCTGGGTGCCCACGACGCATTACGTGCAGGTGGTCACTTAACTTTCTTACGGAAATATTTACTACAGCAGTTTCCGCTACAGTGCCAGTCTCATATAAAAATATTTCACAGGTCAAGAATTTGTGTTGCAAATGTGTAGAAACAAAATCCTATTGATATAACAGTGTCCAAAAAATTTTCGCCGGCATTGTGATACATTCACGCATATACACACACATTTCATAACTCTTAAAGTACGTTTCTTGGTTTCCAACATCCTTTTCATAAATCAGAGCCCCTAACCACTACTCATTATTCCTTACCTTATTACACATATACATATTCGTCGACACTCTTCAATATTTCATCATTATAAATATGTAGCATAATCAAATTCCTCATATAGCATCATCTCATTGATCATAAACATACCTCAACAGCATAATACACATCGTCGTCGTAAAAATAACATCATAACACTTCAGTCAAATCTCAAAAACGTTGTAGCTTTCTGCAATAATTTCAAAACCTAAAGAAAATTCTCTGCTCATTTCAGTAGTGTCATCAACCTCAAACGTACTTTAAAAATCATGATCTCATACCAAATACATCATTCAAAGCTCTCATAGTATCACAATGGTTCTGAAAAAATATGAACAGTTCACAAAGTACAGACAAAATACAATTTCGTAAATGTGAAGTTATCCAACGGTGTAATTGCGTAAACATGTGTCACTGACATAATAAAAAAGTTTGTCTCTCTCAGTTAAATGATCAGATAGCTGTGTAATTTATGTATTAGAGAAATATGGTACCGATGTGTAAAGTTGTATAAGCAAATACCATATTAGCTAGGGCTCCTTGTGCTTGCCAAACACATGGTACACAAAGTAGGCGTGTACCCCCCTGAGGATTAATGTAATTATACCTCAGGCGTTACAGATTACAGCAATGGAATGAAATGTATCACAGAAAACTTTCTTTGTATTTCAAAAATCTTGAAAAATAAATGGTTTAAGTACAAAATTAAGCACTCAAATGCGTGTCCTGTAGCGCTAAATGTGTATCTTGTTGTAAGATAATCTCTGTGGGAGTGTCGTAGTTATTGTCCTCCGAAAGCTAAGTTCTGCAGAAGTCAGTGTACTTACCTCATGATAAACAAAAGTGAAATGCTGTGCGTATAGATATCTTAGTTATTACGCTTATTATTGTGATGAAGAAATTACTGTGCTGTAACGTATTGTTGTGCTACGGAAAAGGCTGTCTCATTGTAGCTATACGGCAAAAGTTACTACTAAAACATGTTTTACATTCCAGAATAATTCAGAAAAACTGTGCAGATATGAAACAGAAACACTGCAAAAGCAACATTGTAAATTGTCACTCATTAGTAGTGTCGTGATAAAATCGTGTAGCTGTCACATAAACTAACCACTGTGTCATCTGGTATCTCACAGAAAGTACTTTAAATCCAGAATGTATTTTCAAGTAAACCAAAATGTTGCATTAGAATCTCATTGGCAGTATATGTTCTAAGTATGTAAGCCTGATAGTCGTTACGTAATCGTGCAACTAACAAGCAAGAATGCACACACACAATAACACTGTGATGTCTGTTCACAATAACAATGCATTCGTAATTTCTGTTCAAATAAGTTCTCTTGGTTCTTGACTGGATATTTAACTTCAAACATTGTTGTATGTTAACAGTTTCTTAAGTCTGACAAAGCATACTAGCAATGTAAAGTGAAAAGTTATATGGCAAAGACAAAGTTAAAAGGCAGATTATCTCTCAATAATTGGTTTTACATGTGAAGTATGGTGTAACCCTTTTCTCTTCTCAGTACGCAGAGTTTCAACTTGAATGCAATTATCATGCGGTATTCGTCCGTAAAGAATACTGGAATTTTGCTCAAGGTTAGTGTCAATGTTATTTTTCCCTGAGCCAGCGGGCGCAAGTGGCTGCCTGCGGTGCGCGTCATTGTCTGTTTCTTTGTTGGCGTGCGTCATTACTGGGATTAGGAGACCTAACTTCTACAAATTCGCCTTGCCGAGAGGGCGCAGCCTTGTTAGAATTCCGCCAGTTCTGATGAAATTCACGTCTGTCGTTATGATTATATCGTCTGTCGTCATGTCGGTAGTTCCTGTAGTTTCTTTCTTGTCGGTTAAGCGGTGGAGAATTTCTCCCTGAATCGTAACTGCGCGCTGGACCGTTGCGTCTAAAGTTATTCTGTCTCCCTTGATAATAATTATTTTGGTTCCCATATTGTCTGTTTCTCTGATTGTGTCTGTGATAGTCATTACCGCAGAGAGGTGATCTTTCCCTGTAATTATTACTACTCTGCCAATGGTTGTCATATGGGTGGTGTCTGTTTTGGTCACGATTTACGTTGTAAGAATAGCCTTGTCATGTCCATTTGTTATTTCTGTCATCGCGGAATTGCGACGGATGTGACCTGTAGTTGTTGTGTTCCTGTTTTCGCCTTACGCGATTGTCAGTGTCAATTTCTAGTTCTTGTAACAGTCCCTGAAAAGCTTCAATGTCGTCTTTGCAACGTCCTGCTAAAATAATATGTCGTAAATGTTCAGGCAGTTTGATTAAGCAAATGCGGATGAGTTCTGAGGGGCTGTATGGGTTTGACAGGTACTGATTCTTGTGCAACATGTCTTCAAAATATTTCATAAGACTGGAAAATTCAGATTGTTCGAAATGTTTCATCATTATGATGCCATGTTTTACTAGGTCTTGTGTGGCTTGAGACCAATATGCTGAGAGGAAGGCATGATAAAATTCTCCTTCACTGTGACAATCGTGAATAACCGATCGCATTCTTACAGCTGGTTCATTCTCCAAGTAGCCACACATAAATTCTAATCTGTGTTCTAATGACCAGTTGGGAGGAAAACAGTGAGAGAATTGATGGAGCCACGCTTGTGGATGAATGTCATTGGCAGAATTCTTAAACATTTTGAATTTACGTGTAGTAATGAACAGCTTATAGTCAAAATCATCGTGTCGGCGAGTAGCATGTCGGTCATTGTTATGTCGTGTCGGCGGTTCCATCTCAAAATTCGGTGCACATTGCCAATTTCTTTCATAACTTCCGAAATGCCATGTGTTATTATTTTGTGGTTGTTCCGTATTTCTATGTCCCTCTTCCCGTATTGGGGCGCGAGTGTCCTCTGAAATACATAATTCTTGTATTACCTGTGTCAGCTGATCTTGTACTTCCCGGATTTCTCTTTGGTGTTGCGTATTAATTTGATTCTGATTTTGTTTGAATTTCCTAATTTGTTCGCACTCTTCTGTGTCATTAAAGACTACTGGTTTTGTGTCCTTCAGATTATCATCTACCTTCGCAGATAAATTATTTAGCTGATCCGAAAGTTCAACTACTTTCTCTGATAATGAATTAATTTCCTCCATGTGTCTTTCTGAACCAATTTTCAGAGTATCTACTATGTCCTTTAAGTTTTCTTGAGTTTTTGAAAGTTGCGTAACCAAATCGGTAGATGCAACTGAGTCAATTTTAGCTTGCAAGGTCTCATGATTTTCATGAACAATAGTTTGCAGTTCTTTTATGGCTGCTTCGTGATTCTGTAATGCATTTTCATGCAGCGAAAAAATAAGTTGAAAATGCTCACAAATTTGTGTTTTTACGTCATTACAGATTTTTTGACATTTCGATTCAATGTTATGTAACTCAGTAGTTAAATCTTCACGTGTTTGTTCAAGCGTATGTTCCACTGAGTCTAACTTTTGAAGCTTTTGTTCCATTGTGTCTAACTGTTGCTGTGTTTGCCTCTGGTGTTGTTCCATTGTGTCTAACTGTTGCTGTGTTTGTCTCTGGTGTTGTTCCATTGTGTCTAACTTCTGAAGCTTTTGCTGTGTTTGTCTCTGATTTTGTTCCATTGTGTCTAACTTTTGAAGCTTTTGCTGTGTTTGTCTCTGATTTTGTTCCATTGTGTCTAACTTTTGCAGATTTTGTCCCATTTGTTGCATTAATTGTAATAACAATGCATTAGTGTCTGGAATCTGTTCCTCTACGCTTTTCGGCAGTGCATTTGCACCAGCAACATTCACATTTTGACAAGCAGAAAATGTGTCTTGACTCATTTGAGAAAACGGTGAGAACTCAAAACCTGAGTCTACAGTATTTGCAATATTGTGTTCTGTCATTCCCAATTCCTGAGGCGAGCTGTTGCCGACCGATCGATCGATAATGCTTCCCTGTTTACTACCTGTTTCACTGTCTACACCATTATTTGACGCCCGCTCCATTTCCCTATGCACAGTTACCAAATTACTACTTTGAATATTAGTTAATTCATTACATGGTGGCGTTAACACACTGCTTTCGTCTTCACTGTCATTTCTCAGTTTACTTTGGAGCCTAGTGTTACGTTTTTCACACGCCATTATTGTCACAATATTTCACACGATAACACAGAAAAACACAATTTGAAGAGCAAAAATAAGAGAACACATTAACATAGCACTGAAAATAATATGTCGTTAATTGCAAGCGCAGCTGCGAAATACTTAGTGCAAATCTACATGCATGCCACAACTGTTTTACTGTACAACAATGAAAGGCTGCAACTACAAAGGAGATTCTCTCTACAATTACGCGCTAGCAATAAACAATAGCTACACTAATTACACAAACTACAAGAAAAAAATCAGAAGATTCCAGTGAGGTATCCTAGGCTAAGGGTCGACATATGAAACGTCCCCTTAGAAAATTTATACACGACTGTGCTTAAACTGACACACAATATTTTTTTTAGCGCAACGCAATCTGACTTTCAGAAATCCCTACAAAGGAATGGCCCTGACTAACATTAACCTATACGTTTCACAAATCACTTACCTCACCAAAAATCTTCGTTACTCGAACTACTGCAATACAGCGAGCGCCACTACTGCCAGCTAAATAAAAGATTCAAACTACGGAAGTCACTAACTACTGATAGGGATAGTTAGCAAATGAAAGATTTTAATAGAGAACAAACAATGTATTTACCTTAATATCATCAAAAGTCATAATATATGTAATTTCAAAACTCCGCCATTTCCTTCCACACATCCACCACTGCTGGCGGCTCACCTCCAACTGCGCAACGCTACGCGCTGTTCACATCAAGCTGCCGCTGCCCAACACTACAATGGCAGACAACAATGCAAACTAGCCACAGACTGCACACAGCACAGCCAGTGACTTTCATACAGAGCGCTACGTAACGTTGCCAATAAGAAAACATAAACAGCCTACTTACAAATTTACTTCAGATATCATATCAGCAATATCTTTGCCATTGCCTTGAAATTTCAAATTCAGCTCCTTAAGCTTTTCTGTTAGGTCAATTAAAAACGTAAAATTCATAAGCCAGAGAGGATCTTCAATACAAGCTGACAGACTATTCTCATCTTGTTCTTGCAAAATCAGTTTGATAGCCAGTAAAAGCTTGTGGAAACGTTGCAGCACTTTTCCCTTGCTGAGCGAACGCATTTCACTGTGGAGCAGTAAATCTCCATACTGTAGTTCTAGTTCATTTGCCAAATCTTTGAAAAGTATTTTTTGAAGAGAGTGAGACCTAATTTTGTTGACTATCTTTACAACAGTATTTATAGTTTCATTCAAATTTAAAAACATTCCACACAGAGATTGCTGGTGTAAAATACAGTGATAAGTTAAAAACGGTGGAAAACTTTCATCTCTTTGGCACAGAGCAATAAAACCACTTTTAGAACCTCTCAAGGCTGGGGCTCCATCTGTGGTAATGCTTACAAGTTTGTGGGTAGGTATTTTCTCCGACAGAATGAGTTGCTTCATGGTAAAAAATATATCTTCTCCTCTTGTATGCCTTTCAAAGAAATTACTTTCAAAAGTTCTTCCTTGACGATAAAGTTATTAAAAACCATACTTACAAAGACTGGCAACTGAGCAGTACCGGTTGCATCAATGGACTCATCTAATTGCATTGAAAAATAATTGTATTCATCCAAATCTGTTTTCAGTTAAGGGAAAACATCATTAGATATATTTTCAACTTACCTTGTGACTATTCTTGATGAAAGTTGAAGGGATTCGATGGCAGCAACTATTTCATACTTGTTCTTGAAATTATGAAACAACTCGTCAGCAGCTTCTCGAAATGCTTCTTTTACGAATTCACCATGTTCGAAGGGTTTCTTCCTTTTCGCCAATACATTCGAAACAAGATAAGAAGTAAGAGTGGAAGCAACACTTTTGTTTCGTGAATATGCTTTGATGAACACTTAATTGATTTTTGAGTTTCTTGATTTCCTCTTTTCTCATTCGGAGTTTACAGGAAACTCGGTGTTAACATGTGGGTGCACAGTTTTGAAATGTCTCTCGACGTTTGTCTTTTTCACAAATGCAATCTTAGCGTCACACAATAATCAAATGCATGTACCATTTTTTTCTGTTACGAAAAATTCGTGTTCCCATTCGGAATTAAAATGATAAATTTTACGTTTTTTTGATACACAACTCATTATGCATTAAGTCACTGCACTACTCGTACGTTCTCGAAAGGTGTCAACAAGGTATGCAACTACGCATGCTCAGTGCTGAGTACTGAGGCACAAAAAAGTTCTACCCCTGTCCTTTCCACACTCTATTACATCCCATATGTTGGTAGTACACGTCACGAAACTCACCGCCTTCTCCTGACGCGTATCGAACACATTTCACGAAGACGGGTGAAATAGTACAGCAACGAATGGCGCGCAGGTGGAAGCTGATTTAATTAACGTGGCAAAAAAATTTAAAGGTTCAAGGTAGATGTTGGTACCAATTCTACGCTGTTATCAACAAACAAACACGCATTTTTACCGCTACGGAAAACAATTGACGATTTTATTCAACAATTTTCCTTTTGCACTCTCAGTACTCACACGATCTACCAAATAAGCACTTGTGATCTACCAGTAGACCTCAATCGACGTGTTGCCGACCATTGGCGTAGATGATAGCACACGAGACTGCTCAGCCTTCGGCTTGGGTTCAATCCTAAGTACCGTGCTCTGTTCAATTTTTGTATCGCTTTCTTGTTCGGTTTTAGTAGACCACACGAAGGACACGTTTGGTGACACTCTCTGGCGGGCCGCTTGAAATTGCGCGCGCAACGGCCGAATCGGCTATCTTCAATGCTAATTAATTCTGAAACTGCGCAACGTATCGAACCTTTTCTAACAATTATTTCTCAACACAACCTATCCTGCAACACCCTTGCAAGCTTTTCAGACTCTGACCAGCAGAGGCGAATGGAGAATCATTCTAACGATGATATGGGCCGCAAATGGGGGAATCCACAGACATGAGGGACTCTGATAAAAGAGCAGATTCTTTTGGCCCGCCGCCTGGAAACGACCACCTCGGAAACCGCGAGGCTGGTCGACTGTACACGTGCTACTGTCATGAGCATCTATGGAAAATAGGTGAGGGATAGTGAAACCAGGAGTAGGAGATAAGGTGAGGAATGTCCACGGCTCGTCACAGAACGTGGAGGTCAGAGGCCTGCCCAGTCTGTAAAGCAAGAAAGGCGACGGTCTGTGGCAGATCTGACGCTACAGCAGAATGCTACTGCAGGCACAAATATTTCGGAGCACGTCATTATGCTCACATTGCTGAACACAGTGCTCCGTAGCAGACGCGCAGTACGTGTTCACATGTTGACCAAGTACCATTATTACTTACGATTACAGTGGCCATAGGATCATCAAGAGTGGAGCGTGGATCAATGGAAAACTATCAGCTGATCGGATGAATCAAGTTTCTTGCTGCCCCAGATCGATAGTCGTGTCCGGATATGTCATCATCCGGGCGAACATCAGCTTGAAACGTGGAGCGCGACACGGATGCAGGCCGGGGAATAGTATTATACTATGGGGAACATTCACGTGGGCTTGCATGGGACCCATCGTAATCGAAGGCACTGTGACACTCGTGGACTACGCGAACATTATTAGCATTATTGCGGACCACTTCCATCCGTAATTGTTTGATGTCTTTCCCGACAGTGATGATATCCTTCAGCAGGATCAGTGTCCGTGCCACAAGGCCAGAATCGTGCTACGGTGGTTTGAGGAGCATGACAGTGAGCTCAAGCTAATGTTTTGGTCACCAAATTTGCCTGATCCGAACCCGATTGGACACATCTTGGACGCTATTGGCCCCTAGCTACGCGCCCACAAATCAATGACCTGTAATTTACGCGAGTATCGTGACCTAAGAGTGAACATCTGGCCTCATATACTTCTGTAAACCGAACAAGGACTTCTAAAATCCATGTCACGAAGAATCTTGCTGTACTGAGGTTGTTGTTGCATGTTGTTGTATGTTAACCAGGGACCTAGAAACGACGGAGAGGCTGCGTCCCCGCCGCAGCCGCAGTGGTCCACAACCCCACGACGACTACTGCAGTCCACTTCACCCCTTCGCGGCCCCACACCGAACCCAGGGTTATTGTGCGGTTCGGTACCCGGTGGACCCCCCCCCCCCCCCCCCCAGGGAACGTCTCACACCAGACGAATGTAACCCCTATGTTTGCGTGGTAGATTAATGGTTGTGTACGCGTACGTGGAGAACTTGTTTGCGCAGCAATCGCCGACATAGTGTAGGTGAGGTGGAATAAGGGGAACCAGCCCGCATTCGCTGAGGCAGATGGAAAACCGCCTAAAAACCATCCACAGACTGGCCGGCTCACCGGACCTCGACACAAGTCCGCCGGGCGGATTCGTGCCACCAGGCGCTCCTTCCCGCTCCGGAAAGCCGTGCGTTAGATCGCTCGGCTAACTGGGTGGGCGCCGTGAGGTTAAAAGGTGGACCAACATGCCATTAAGAAGGTGGTCATTATGTTTCGACTCATCAATGTGTACTGGCCTTTACGAATCTCTGGCTGAAGGCGTGAAGTACCAGCAACACAGATTTACAGTGAAGTTGTGAGTGCCCATAGACAGTGACTGGAAACTAGGCCTGTATGTGCTTTCTGTCGGCTTTACTGCCCCCATGTGCGCGGTGTTTCTAACAGTACTCCCCTCGTTATTGGAAGGTATTCCAACTTCGTCTTCAAGCACATACTTCGTTCCAACACTTAAGCTGAGTGTCTTACCACCGTACTTTCTTCCTCTGTCAGACACCCGCACACACACACACACACACACATTTTCACAAATACACAACCTCACGCACATTAACAGACGCAAAATTGTACACTTACCAAAATTAGACACGCTAGTCAGTACGAGGTGTACGCTTATTTTCATCTATCGCTCGATTTTTTATAATCCCGAAGTTACCGGTTTCGGGAAGTGCCGCCCATTTTGAGTTCCACACTTCGACTTTTGTCCACTTTATACATGCGTAATACCGTTTTTATGCATTTTCTCGCTGCTGAGTGCAGCACCCTCTAAAATGTCTCACTAAGGCGTCCACACAACTCTTAAGAGTTTCAGTCTTTCACTCATCCGTTCTGCAGCTGTGTCAAACCGTCTCACTGGGGTAATGTTTTTGGAAATCCCAGAGGCATATTACAACAGTGCTGAAGTTAACATATCAAAATTATGTACCTACTTTTTTCCACACATTATCCTCCTCCACTCGGAGCCTGTGTCAACACTATATCACTCGCATTCATCAACCCATTTATCACATGATTCTCGCGACGCATTATCCTAGTAGCCTATGACGCCGTATTATTACGTCGTGAAACAAGCATACATATTCAGAAAGAAGAGCTTAACATGGACTGCTTACAGAAAGAAATCCGTGACAAAATAACTAAAATCGCATTTATGGTCATAATTTGCGGAGAACTGTCGCTTAAACCGTAAATTTCACCTGTCATCCCTGAGAGACCTGTCCAGCGTATCGTGTGCTTCATGAGCTCTGCCATACTGCTGACATATTTGTTTATCTAACCACAGCCACTCCATCAGTTACAGCTTATGTCCCTTAATTCAACTCTATAATATGGAGCGATCATACTTGTAATTAAACTTTCATTAATTGAGGGGGCCACCACGAAAAACGAGTGATCGTAGAACAATTAAGCTTTGTGGAAACATTTATTAGGACATTAGGAAGAGAAGCAACGAATAAACCACTGAAAGAAACACATTTTAACTTCCACATGATATGGTAACATTTGTTAACTGCCTGACAAATTTACGTTCGAGGCTACAAATGTTGCTTAGTGTGACGAACCTCTGTATCCACGAAAGCGTGAAACTGCACTGGAGATGTTATTTCACAACTGGTCGTTGCATTTTTCGAACGCTGGTCCATCGAATGTTCAGCTGTTGTGACGCAGCTCGTGCACTGCTTGAAGATCGCACATTGCGTCCAGCAATCTCGGCCATGGAAACAATAACGTCTTCAACAATTTGTGGCGCAATTGGCACTCTGCCTCTCCCAAGAGCAATTCCAAAATCACTAGTTAATTCGAACTTCCGAAAAAATGGTTCAAATGGCTCTGAGCACTATGGGACTTAACAGCTGTGGTCATCAGTCCCCTAGAACTTAGAACTACTTAAACCTAACTAACCTAAGGACATCACACACATCCATGCCCGGGGCAGGATTCGAACCTGCGACCGTAGCAGTCGCACGGTTCCGGACTGATCGCCTAGAACCGCGAGACCACCGCGGCCGGCCGAACTTCCGAGTCATGATCTTGAACCACAGTGCAGAAAAACGACGTCTCCGCATTCCTTTAACGCGTCGACACTGACGAAGAACTGCAACACTGTTGCTGTTGTTTCGATAAAATAGCTTCACGAGGACGACGGTTCAATCCCGCGTCCGGCCATCCTGATTTAGGTTTTCCGTGATTTCCCTAAATCGCTCCAGGCAAATGCCGGGATGGTTCCTTTCAAAGGGCACGGCCAACATCCTTCCCCGTCCTTCCCTAATCCGATGAGACCGATGACCTCGCTGTCTGGTCTCCTTCCCCAAAACAACCAGCAACCAGCTTCACGAGTAAAGCCCTGCTTACCTTGTCCAGACCTATCTTCTCTGCCTGCAACTGTAATGCACAGTGGTGCCTGTGTTTCAACCGTACGTCTGGCACCCACACGGTAAACAGTTTTCCGTCTGCACTAGCCCAAGTAAAGAAAGTTTAAGTATAGCCACCATGACTTCCTAATACCGTCTCTTCACCATATTTCCCTAACACCCAAAATGTTTTCCTATTGTGCCTTACGGTGGTTCTGCCAGTTATCTTAGACAGATTCTGTCTCTAACATATGGAGAAGGGTAGCGCAGTGGTTAGCACACTGGACTCACATTCTGGAGGACGACGTTTCAAACCCACGTCCGGCCATCCTGGTCCAGCTTTTCCTTGATTACCATAAATAGCTTAAGACAAATGCCTGTATGGTTCCTTTGAAAGGGCACCGCAGCTTTTCTTCACCATCCTTCCCTAATCCAACCTTGTGCTCCGTCACCAATGACCTCGTTGTCGACGGGACATTAAACACTAATCTCCTCTTCGCTCCCTCCTCCTCTGTCTATCATGCTGACTCAACTACCAGCGACAAGAAGCATTATAACGATGACGTCACGATCAATGGGCTGTCTCGCACCTTTGTATTTCAGCGTCTTGTTACGCTGTTTAAGTTGGTGTCGCATGATGAAAAGACAGAAATCCCAAATCATAAGATAATCTTTACGACATTGATCTACGTTTTACTTCGTTAGCGCTGTAGCATGGTTTACAATAACTTCGCCTCTGAATAGAATAAACAGAAGGAGTGCAGGACAGAAACAGAAAGGAAGAGAAAAGCTGTGCACACTACTCTGGCACTCTGTGGAGGCCAAACCACATTTCTACTACCGAAGATCCCTGGAGGACCCCTAAATTCATAAGTCACATAACAACATTATTGACAAGCAAATATGCGTTCAGTCACCCACTATCTATTTTCGTCTAAAGTTCCCTTATGTCCATACCTTCCATAACTCAACTAATCATTCTTCCTTCACTGCCTGACATAACGTCCTCTTTGCTATCATACCCAACATACCACATCATGTGATTAAGTGCATGGAGCAACATGACCTGGTAGGTTGCAGTGCGTACATACAACCGGTTTCATTGGTTCAATCCTTAGGCCATTCTTAGGTACCACAACTGAATCTATATCTGGTAGAATGTAATAGGACAGTGGGGAGAAAACAAACGCAGGAACAAGAGATAGAAGGACCCCGTGAGCAGTTACAGAATTCACATGCTGCTACTTCCTTGTAGTGCCGACGACTGTAATATCAATTCAGCTTCTGACACCAGCTGTAATGGTGAGCAGTACGCCAGTTTTATTATGAGGGATGTGTTCTGGTGAAGAATGTTAGTTCAGGAAGAGTCAGAAGCCCTTTGAAAGTAGTATAATTCCTTTAAGAAAAGCTCAAGCCCACATCTGGCGGCGCTGGAGGGTGGGTTTCTACCCACGGAACCAGCATCAAACTGTTGTAGAAGCTCTCCCGACAGCTGCTACACTCAGCGCGACCCAGGCATGGCGCGACTTTGCGTAGTCAGAATGGCTGGCAGCCAGGTACGTCATGGCTGACGCAGCATGTGACACGTCCTGCCGAGTACTGCATGAGATGTCTAGTTGGCAGCGACCTGTGCTGGAAGGCACGTCAAGGGCTAGGTGATCCTCAGTCCGACTCTCGGCACATCACTGAATTGCTGGACCCACTGGGAGGCGGTCCTGTAAAGACGATGGGGAAACAGAGTGGTCTGACACCGGAAGCCAACACTAACGGACACCATCTCGATGACTCGCCAATTCCGTGAGCTGCCTCGCCGGATGGCCAGTTTTTATAGGTGATAAAGCATGTTTGTTGTAATTTGCTGCTGAAAATCTCACGAAAGTCGCATGCCCAAGTGTCCCTGTTTTCGGTAACTACCCAGGCACTGACCAACATGCAAGCAGCAGTACCTATGGATGCTGTGGTGCGATGTTGTGATTTACAGTGTTGAGCCCCTTTGCCTAGGCCAATACTGTTACAAATGAAAGATCATCAACATACAACATGACTGCCACAATGCTGGCAATACCAAGGATAGTAAGTACTGAAAAAACACCTACTGTACGTATACAGTTTAGCAGGAAGAATTCATAATTAAATTTGTAGGTAATTTGAGAGTACAAAGGATTTGAATTTAGTACGCACAGAGCTAACACCCCTGGCAGCAACAATGGCTGTAGCATGGCTGGACATTGAGTCGACCTGAGTTTCGAAGACTGATGTGGGTGCCTCATACTGTCCTGCTTGAGCTACAAGCAACAGTTCATCAGTCATAGTGGCTGGCAAGCAGTGATGTGCCGTTCTCTTGACAACCCATCACCAGCCTTAACACAGCAGGAATGTAGCTCCTTCCGTCCAATTATTGACTATACGAACAAATGGCAAGAGGGCCGCCGGATCGGTTGTATCTTGCGTCGGCTCTGTGTTTAAAAGGTATTTTCGTGTGGGAAGTGCCGCTTTTGGCAAGTTGTTTCTGTACTCACAAGTAGTGGAAGTGTCAGTTATTCAAGTGCGCATTTTCTCGAAGAGACATTAAGTGTAAACAGGGCAGGGGTAGTGACTTAAAGTTGTAAGTGGGAGGGATCTTCGCTCACCGTTAGTGCAGAGTGCGCGTCGGATGAGGAAAGGCAGGCGGACCACAGCACTGCGACAGGCACCCGCTGCCGCTACCAGCTGCTCTGCAGTCCCGACCAGCCGCGATCGTTGCGAGGTGAGCCACACCCGACACCCACACCCCGCAGCACGGCGCTGCGTCTGCCGACTCAGCGGAAAGCGACGCAGCGTAACATGGAGAGACCGTGCACTGCCTCGTGTTGGATATCAAATGGGCAAACAGATGTAGTCAGGATGGCTACCTGGAAAGGAACGGCGGCGACTGACACAGCTAATTTAAATGATAATGCCGAAGGGAAAACGGCAACAATTATTGAAGCAGTGAATATACAACAGCGGTATGAAGACTTGATGACATTCATTGAAAATGAATTTTCTGCACAAAAGATGACACAAACAGCAGCAATCGAATTAAAGTGGTGTTGCAGGAGAAAATACCGCAATGAGCGATAGAGCATACAAAAAGAAAAATAAAGAGAAAATTCACAGAAACTAGCGAAAACATATGCGATGCTGACGACGTCACCTAGTAGAGATGTAACCGAAACAGCTGCTGCAGCAAAAATCGCGGCAGCGCACGAGTGTTTTCCCAGGGCCCTACGTCCCTCCATGATCATCGCAGGACCAAACGTTCCCGTGGCCGTGATTTTTCATCACTTATGGAGTTGTACAACTCAGCAAAATTTAATCCCCCTAGCCCACGTAGAAGTATGAAAAATTTACCTATTTACCTGTTATCTCAGATTATAGGTCATTTTTGACCCATACGCATTTTAACGCAATTTGATATCAGTAACGCCCGTTTTCAGATACTAAATAGTTTCTGGGCGTGCCCCGACGTTATTCACGAGATGTTGGAGTATATGACGGTACTTTGGCCAAAAAGAACGTAAAATACAAAGAATTCGGAGGTCGGGCGATGCTTTATATCAGCGCGGCTTTCCGTTTTCTAGGAACTGGCGGCTTGCAGACCTACGGAGTGACACTGGGAAGCCACAGAGTAACATATGAAACAGTGGGGCGGCCCTCCTCCCCTCTCGTACCGTTTCCTGGGGCTTGCTAATATTTCTCTTACACTACAGCAGATGTCAGGCTCGTCGCTCTTATGGAAGTTTCCTGTCAGTGTACCTATGTCCATAGTCAAGCCGAGTGGCCTGAGGCAATCCCTACACCAGCGATGTGAGCTTGCAGTTTATTTTCGAGAGTTCGCGTCATTGAAGGTACTATGGCAAGAGGACGTGGCCTTAAAGAGGCCGAGATTCTCTATCTGGAGAACGTTCCACGGACGCAGTCGAGTGATGAATCCGGTTGTGACACAAATGTGGAGGAGGACGATGATTTTGTTCCAGTGGAAACTACTGACTCAAGGGATTCAGACGCATCAAATGAACAGCAAGCAGTATCTGACCCATCTGACGATTACATACCTCTTACACATCGTAATCATGAATCGTTCTACCTAAATTTTTGAGCCAATGAGCACGCAGTCCACTGAATGGCTTTCTTTCTTCTGTCCTTTAAATGTCGGATTTTTGGATTCTACCTGGGGGCGTGGACGTACCTCCTAACGACGAGTCAAAAGTGTGTGCAATGCAGGACAGGGCCTTCAACAAGGACGAGGACAGCGGAGCAGAGAAGTTATCGGTAAGCTACCCGATGGAGTCAGTAAGTCACTGATAAATAAATCTTTTGGAAGCATTTAGTTCTTCCAGGTTTAGAGGCCACTCAGTATTACCAACTGTGCTGTGAGCCTTTTTTTCAGTGTACTTTTTTATCAGTTTCAGCATCGGGTTGCTGACATATAGCCGCTACGCAGAGAGTGACGAGACGCCTACAAAATGTCGTTTGGCGTGTCCATCAGCCCGGATATCTCCAACAACACATTCTGGACGCTGTACCTATCTGCTGTGTCGCCTGGCTCAATCCGTATCCACTTGGTGCCATTCGAAATCTCCACTTTCTCGCCAGGGAATGGATGGCACACTTCGCTTCATCTTACTCGTCCACGATGAGCTGCTGCATCACGAGTAGCAGCACCCCATGTACCGAGACCATGTCCACCTCTCGCTGCTCCGTCAACTACACCGACCGCCCTGCCGTCACCGTCTTGTGACTCGTCCAAAACACCTGGATCATCGCCATTGTCAGAAGCAAATCGCATCGTATGTCAAAACCCTTTGTCAATGGTGAGAATTAGGGAAAGACGGCAAAAGACCGACCATAATGCAGTTTGACTTGTGCTTTTACATTAGATGATAAGTGATATTGCGTTCGAGTTTGGATTACTCTGCACTTGTGGACCGTATGACGGTTAGGGTGTTTCATACAAAGAATTATGAAGCAAGAAGGGGGGACCTTTCTTTCAAAGCACAATGTCGAGGAACAGATTTGCAGAAATATGCAGTCATCTTAGGTTTGAATTTATGTCATCAAGAAGACAACGTAAGGCAAACAAATAAATTTTGCTTGCCTTCAGAAATTTGAAATCTATTTATTTACAACTGCATGCCTAGTACAAGCCAGACGAGAACATGACTGTCGACAAGTAACTGTATCTTTGCAAGTGCAGGTGCCCATTCATGCAGTATATGCCGACTAAACCTGATAAGTATGGGATAAAATACTGACTTCTGTGTGATGCTGACAATCGCTACATTCTCAATGGATTCCCTTACCATAGCAAACATGAAACTCGTGATCCAAGAAATGTCCTTGGTCACTATGTCGTTTATGAAGCTGGAACAGCCATTTAGCTGCGCTCATAACATCACAACTGACAGCTTCACCTCCGTTAAACTGGCGGATGAGCTGAAACAAAAAGGAACATGTTCAGTTGGCGTTCTTCGGAGATTATTCCAAGGGGACCTCCTGCGGTGCGAAGTTGAGACGACGCATTATATGCAACACACTGGTATAAGTCAGGCAACAATCCTCTCACAGTATACCAAGAGAAAAATAAAAAAAAATGTCCTTACTCCGAGTAACATACACGCTGGATGTCAGGTGAATGAGAATTCTGAGAAGAAACTTCCAGAAACTGTGAAGTTTTATAATGAAACTAAGGGTGAAGTCGATATAGTTTACCAAATGGCTTAACACTGCACTGTCCGAGCTGGCACCAAACGATGACCTGTACATGATTCTTACAGTATTCTTCAGCTTGCCATAATCAATGCTCAAACAATTTTTAAGTAACTTACCTCTAAGAAGATTTCAGGCTGAGACTTTATGCTCAGAGTAGCAGATGAGCTTGCTGCTCCCTACAAACGGCAAGGAGGAACCAATTTCCCTTGCAGGCACCCGATACCGGCGCTGGCCAGTATGGAAATACACTCCTGGAAATGGAAAAAAGAACACATTGACACCGGTGTGTCAGACCCACCATACTTGCTCCGGACACTGCGAGAGGGCTGTACAAGCAATGATCACACGCACGGCACAGCGGACACACCAGGAACCGCGGTGTTGGCCGTCGAATGGCGCTAGCTGCGCAGCATTTGTGCACCGCCGCCGTCAGTGTCAGCCAGTTTGCCGTGGCATACGGAGCTCCATCGCAGTCTTTAACACTGGTAGCATGCCGCGACAGCGTGGACGTGAACCGTATGTGCAGTTGACGGACTTTGAGCGAGGGCATATAGTGGGCATGCGGGAGGCCGGGTGGACGTACCGCCGAATTGCTCAACACGTGGGGCGTGAGGTCTCCACAGTACATCGATGTTGTCGCCAGTGGTCGGCGGAAGGTGCACGTGCCCGTCGACCTGGGACCGGACCGCAGCGACGCATGGATGCACGCCAAGACCGTAGGATCCTACGCAGTGCCGTAGGGGACCGCACCGCCACTTCCCAGCAAATTAGGGACACTGTTGCTCCTGGGGTATCGGCGAGGACCATCCGCAACCGTCTCCATAAAGCTGGGCTACGGTCCCGCACACCGTTAGGCCGTCTTCCGCTCACGCCCCAACATCGTGCAGCCCGCCTCCAGTGGTGTCGCGACAGGCGTGAATGGAGGGACGAATGGAGACGTTTCGTCTTCAGCGATGAGAGTCGCTTCTGCCTTGGTGCCAATGATGGTCGTATGCGTGTTTGGCGCCGTGCAGGTGAGCGCCACAATCAGGACTGCATACGACCGAGGCACACAGGGCCAACACCCGGCATCATGGTGTGGGGAGCGATCTCCTACACTGGCCGTACACCACTGGTGATCGTCGAGGGGACACTGAATAGTGCACGGTACATCCAAACCGTCATCGAACCCATCGTTCTACCATTCCTAGACCGGCAAGGGAACTTGCTGTTCCAACAGGACAATGCACGTCCGCATGTATCCCGTGCCACCCAACGTGCTCTAGAAGGTGTAAGTCAACTACCCTGGCCAGCAAGATCTCCGGATCTGTCCCCCATTGAGCATGTTTGGGACTGGATGAAGCGTCGTCTCACGCGGTCTGCACGTCCAGCACGAACGCTGGTCCAACTGAGGCGCCAGGTGGAAATGGCATGGCAAGCCGTTCCACAGGACTACATCCAGCATCTCTACGATCGTCTCCATGGGAGAATAGCAGCCTGCATTGCTGCGAAAGGTGGATATACACTGTACTAGTGCCGACATTGTGCATGCTCTGTTGCCTGTGTCTATGTGCCTGTGGTTCTGTCAGTGTGATCATGTGATGTATCTGACCCCAGGAATGTGTCAATAAAGTTTCCCCTTCCTGGGACAATGAATTCACGGTGTTCTTATTTCAATTTCCAGGAGTGTAGAGGTCGTTGTCAAATTCAGGTTTCCTGCAAACAACAGTAGGGGAATAAAACATCAAACATATGCGTCAAGTGCAAGTATGTGTGCATAAGCTGCCAACAAAAACTCTAGTCGAATGTCGGAACTGTACGCTCATCCCAGCTTCGAAAATTCTGTGAACACTTTGTTCCTAAATATTTCCAAATATTTGTAATTATAGACTCAAGCTGTTTGTTTTTGTGTTTTAGTTCCTTGATTGCAATATGCAAAAAAGCACGCAGAGCATTTTAGTCACCGTCTCTGTTTTAGAATCTTTCACAAATACTTGGTACTTAGCTTACTGGTCTGTAAGAGTAACAACACTATTATTACGCACGTAAACAGTATGTTTTGACTCTCTTTCAATCTTTTAATAAAGCAAAGCGTTGTACTATTGTTTTACTTACTTGTTTTAACCATGATTGATGAGACACTGTGGAATTTCTTCTGTAAAATTTAAAATACAAAAAGAAAAGTTTATTTCTTAAAATTTATTTTCGACAGAGAACTATTCATTTTAGAGACCAAATTATCCTGTTATCCTTTGGCTACAATTTAGAATCTGCCTGAACGTATTGTCAACATGGTGACACTCAAAACAGCTCCCAAATAAACGGTGGTTTCCTAGTGTAGGTCAAAAATGACCCACTTGGTAGTACTAGGGGTACGCCAAAGCCCGGTACTTCTAGTCTTAATAAACCTCACAAAAGACAAAATTTGTGTAAGGAAGATCAAGCAAACCAATAATGTAGTCGTCGTGGAAACTGCTGCACAAAGTGACAAGGAAAAGATAATGAACAACAAAAAGGAGCAAGAGGCACTGATTTGTGAACAGCCTAAGAAAAAGCGACCTTTAATGGTACTGTATGACATCTAAGAGGACACTGATGTGAAGACACAATATAAATGTAAAACCTTGAACATGAACTGACTAAGGAAAGCTTCGAAATGGGTTTTACAATACGATTCAGGATAACACCAAGGGGAAGAAAAGTGGTCCATCAAGCTATTGAAGTGTGCCCTGAGGTTAGAACAGCTCTAATGATACGACAAAAATTCTTGATTTTCGTTCGGTTTCAGTTAAAGACTGTCTAGTAGTGAGGCAGTGCGTTCAATGCCAAGTGCAAGACTTTCCACGACTTTGAGAAGGCGTTCCTTGATCAATTCTGGTCAGCGTCTACTCAAGAGCGACTCCGTAAAGTTGTTTACAATGCAGAAATGTACAATCCGAAGTAAGGTTCCATAAGAAAGTACTTTGAGAAATATATTAACATGACCCGGTACTGGGATGAGCCAGTAACCACCAGAGACTTATTGCGAGTGTTAAAAGCTAGATTACCCATACATATTAAAGAAAAATGATTTAATGTTACAGACACCGATCTGAAAGAATTTCTGTCTGTAATTGATTCTCTGGGTCTAGTGCAAGAAGACGCCAAAAAAATTCTGACGTGATCAGCAATAATAATAGTCCTAATAGAAAAAATTCATGGAATGGAAATAATGGAAATAGGGGCGAAGGTAGTCCAAAGAAAAAAGAAAAATAAAGCTTATAGTAACGGAAAATACAATAATAATAATAGTAGTAGGAAACCATACAACCAAAATTTTGGTTATCCTAATAATAATAACAGTAATTATCAAAAGGCCGAAGAACACCAACAATCGAATGGTAATCAGAGGCAGTACCACAATGAAAACCCAAACAATAACAATAGCAACCGAAAGAGACGAAATGACAAAAAGTCCATATAATGACAAGCCTAAAAATATGCGGGGTGACAGTGAATATTGGCTACAGCCAGGGCCAAGTCATTGGCAGCCGCAGCAAAATTCTATCAATTCAGGTCAGCCAATAAATTGTGTACAGGCTATACCTATACCAAGCAATCAATATCCACCGTGGTGGGATCCAAGCAGACCTCCTCCGACTGAAAACTCACAAAATGTTAGAATAGTGGAGGTACCTTCGGAAGCAAAATAAAACACTCAGAAGCCAACAAACTAATTTCGGTCCCTGTAGGCCTTCGCAAGGTGACCGAGGCCAACAATGAAAGCAATAGGTCGAAGGAACAAAAAATAAATATGATACGGTATCAGGATGGCAACAGGATCTAAAATGAGCTATATCAGGAACCTGCTGTCTCTGATAAGCCACACAGGGAAAATATCCAAGCAAGTGTCACCGGAGCTGTAAATGGTGTAACAACTACTATTCTGCTTGACAATGTATCAGTTATGAACAGGCAGTTTTTCAAGAAGGTATCGGAGATAAGGAGACTGCCTATTTTGGCGGTTGCAAATTGTTAGGTTATATGGGGCATTGGGGAAAAAGGCACAGAGTATAAAATACCAGACACAGGTGGAAGTTTCCTTGGGAAATGATCGCTTATTATGCACGTTCCTACTAATGGATAACTTGTCAGTACCGGTGCTACTGGGTCTTGAGTTCCTTCGGGAAAAGGAAGCTGTAATTGATCTCGCCCGTGGGGCATGTGCACTTAAGTACCAACAGCGACCCATAACATTAATGCTAAATCGGGAGTTCGGTGCGAACCTTCCGCTGATGAGAAAAATGAATCTTTCTGTCAGCAAACAGAAGTTGTTAGTGTTGGATCATAAGCACCCCCAGATGTGTCACAAAAAGCGAAATAACGATGCACACAGCAACATGAGTGACATCGTCACAACAATAGAAGAGAAAGTACAGGAGGCAACTTGCATTAATGCTTCAGAGGTTAGACAATTGACAGAATTATTATCCGGATACCTCGAAGTATTCATTGAATGCCCTGGAAGATTACCAGTATAATATGAAAGTATATCCGCACAACACCTATTGCAGAGCATCTTACTCGGTCCCCTGGACGAAGAAAAACGAAGTGAATATAAAATGGACCAATCAGAAGTGCAAGTGGACTACCCCATAACTGTAAATATAATGTTTATGGTAAAGTAATTAGCAATAATAATGTGATAATATTATGTATGTATTAGTTTATAAGCTTTTATGTCAACTATTACACTGTAATGTTCTTGAATTATTTGAACAATGAGTAGAGAATCTCCATAATAAATGTATTTTTACTCTATAAGGGATCAATAACTTGATAAAAGTCCACTTGAGTGTTGTTGCATTAAATGTGAGGAATTTTACCTTTCTATACGTAGGATAGAAATGATTAAAATGATTAAATAATATATTTGTTCATGTGTAAGAATGGATATAACAAAAATATTTTCATAAGATTGAGTCATGTAGTCCACACACATAGCGAGTGTTGGTGGTGTGTGAGCTGTGTGACTGAGAAAAAAAAAAAAAAATAAACTGCTTTCACCACTAGTGAAGCGAAATCTGAATGTGTACTGATTTACGTACACGGTTTCATTACGAAGTCATTTAAAATGCTCTTATGAGCAACATTCTGGTTAGATAAACCGAACATGGACATCTGTCCCAAAAACATGGTAAATAACAATCCGAATAAAAAAAATAAAAAATATAAATATATAAATATATGTATCTGTAATAAAAATGGAAATGTACTGTTATCTGGACAGTTCAGTAATGATCTCATGGTCAAGAAAATGTAGCAGATTCTGAAAGTTTTATATTGTCTCATGTTTACGTGACAGTGTAAAATTTTAAATTTTGTTATTCAGTCATGGTAATATGAACTTATGTGCAAGTGTACCAGACCTCATTACTTGAAAAGTGTAATTTGCATGTAGATTGTCTGTTAAGTACTGTGGAAAACTACTGACAGCAATCAGAACAGTGAAACGTGTTTCGCAGGAACTAGTGGACGCGTGAAGAACTGTGATTTATATTGTGAATAATGATGAACAGTGATAAAAACTGTGATCACGTAACCTTATGAACGCTCTTGGAGTATCAAAGTTAGCAGCAACGCTATGAACGTTGAGTACTGTTGACTGTATTAATAATTAACTTGAACTGATGACCTTTAGTAGTTTGATACGAAGCGTCTTCACGTGCCAAATTTAATGTGACAGACTGCACAACCAGCCGCACGGCAAAACAATAATGCAACGTTGGCTACGCAGTGCGTCACGAAAATATTTACATTCCGCTTAAGTAAACGAAGCACACTACGGATACTTGTATGATTAATGGTGCAGTGTTCAAAATGTGCATATTGTGATAAACTTACATGTGAATCAGTACATTGTGTTGAACAGTTGAGAGGTGGCATGAGCCCCCTCTCATATTTCTATCTTACGATTTTCCTCTCTAATTGCATGCAGTGAAAAGTCGCTATTCCTTCACACGCGGACTTCCCACGCAGCGTCTCTCGTCACCCGGGTGGTCCGGTGACAGGCGGGCTCTGCTGATCTGGAAAGGGTTAAGCCGACAGGTGTGAGAAAGTCGAGTGAATGCTTTGCAGACGCTGACATTGTCAAAAGACACGCCCGGAGGGGTCTGAAGTAGCGGCTGGGCTAGAGGTTCCGTTACTTCGCAGAAACTTAGCGAAAACACTTTCTGGCGGGCTACCAGCGAGGCGTGGGAATGACTTGTGTATCCAGGTAGTTGTGGCGGGAAAATTCCCGCGCTTTCTGCAAAATAGTAACTGTGATTGGCTTGCTCAGGGCATAGCTCCGTGACGTAGCAAAATCAGCGCAGAAATTGGCGCCAAGAATCTCCATTGGTGGAATGGTAGTGCTCCAGCAATAGAGTGGAATTTTCCGCTGGTTTTCGAGTTGCTGATTGGAACGTTTAACCACGGCCACTGTCGTGGGGGCGGGAATGTTGTGTGTTCGGCCTGTACGGGTGCTCTAGGTAGTCGGCTCTCGCCTTTCGGTCGAGGATGTCGAAGCAACCAGCCATCGCCTCCGGTAAGCCAGATCGTGTTCTGGCAGTTAAGAAGACAGTTTGGTCATGTATGTCCACAGCACCGGCAGATAGTGATTTTCCTAGGTGATAATCAGAGCGCGCCTGTTCGTCTTTTTCTAACTTTGTTCTGTCTTGAGTAGCAGCAATTAATGTTGGGTTAGCTGTGTGTCTCTCTTAAGATTTGAGTGGCAAGGAATTGGCTCCACATACCACTTCGTCTTAAACCTCACAATCTAGTTTAGAGACAACTTCACCTTCATAGTGTTTGTTTGAGTATCCAATTTGAGCCAATTTGATGTATTATAAATGTTTCATGTGTCTTTGTTTATTATTTTGTGTTTAGTCTTAATAAATCATATTGTTATTTTGGACAGAACTTTCATTCTGTTAATCGGTAGAGCAACCCATCATTTCTCACTACGTTAATGAAACCTTCCTTTATTTAACTTATTTATCAAATTAAATTGTTGCAGGTGCCAAACTCTTTTCTACTCCACTTGCAGGGTTGATTACAGTCAGTTCGCGTATATTTTTTAATCCATGTGCAACAGCAAAAGTTGGAGTTAGAATAGGGGGGCTTAGAGCATCATTTACATATGGAGATTCTAGAAGAATTTAGTGTTAAATACACGGCTTACCCCGGCACCTCGCACAGTATCAAAATACAGAACATACTCCAAAAACAGTCTAATTCCATCCGTGTGAATGCGAGTGAAATGGACACTAATAAACATTCCCACAGGATGAGAATATTATCTTGTCACTGATGCTTATATTTTGACATTTCATGTAGCCATCTTAAACTGAGGGACGTGGAAAAGGAGAAGCAAGACCTGCTCCAGCGCGACTAGTAGCCAGCAGCAGATCCAAACCACGATGCAGCCGACGCCCCACCGACTCGGCTGGGGGTGGTCCAGCAGCAGCCACTACCTGTCTGCGTTCCAACGGCTCGACACGGGGCGGTCTTTCGACGTCAGCGGCGAATTCTTATGACATTCGATAAATGAGTGACTTTGGAAATTGTTATGATATATCACCATGAAAAAACATTCATTATCTCAGATGCTTACAACAAAGTCATAAATTTGTATTTTCCAGCATATTTTATTACATTCATGTCAAGCCTGATTGTTAAAAGTAGGTGTCTGTATTTTCTTGAAGCCCCTTGGACGGTTTTATTCCCGTTTTTCCGAGTCCAGTGAACCCAAATGGGGGTGGGATAAGTTAATCCGGGAAGTATCCGCAGCAATATCCGAGATAATACATTCACTGTAGTCATTTAAAGTACTCTATTCAACTATAATTTTATCATGTCTAAAACAACATTGAAACTAAACATTTGCATCTTGAGAGTAGCAAATCTACGTGGATTACGTGGACTGATAAAAAAATATACAATAGATAAACTAATTTTTTTCTCAGCCCAAGGGGCATTGTAACATCCACGAGATAAATTTTTGGCTACAGTGCGACGAGAGGAAATTGTGCCACTAACAGTTATAAACATTATCTATTCGACGTATGGAAAAACAGTGAAAACGATGATGAATATTAATTATTTATATAATATTCTATGATGTAATTGGATATATCGATGTGTACCATACAAAGACAATGATAATTGTAAATTCCTTTTATGATCCGCGTTTGTCTTCTTTTGTTTTTACCTTTTGTTGGTTGGCTTTTGTAGGTTGCGGACGCATATCAAACTGAGGTCTGTTAAGAAATTGTAATTATTTGTTAATTATTACTTGAGAATAGAGTTCATTATTATTATAAATATGAGTGAATAATTATTTGTAACTTTAATTCCTCTTTTATTTCTTTCCGCTTTAAGGAGCGCAGCCATTGATAATAACGATTTGTATCGCGTTTTTGTCTGTGTTTTCCTTAGAAACAAATCAAATGTTTGCTTGATGAAGTCTAAATAGTGCACAATACGAAAGTAGAGTTTATAGAGTTTAATAAGCATTTCAAATATTTACTTATTTGCTCTAACAATAAAAAGTCTCTATCAATTGTCTGCCGCCATCTTAACAATCATCTCAGCGGCAAATTCAAATTATGCAATTCTGCAGACATAAATGCCGAACGTAATACAAATGTGTGAAAATAAACGTGCACCGGTGGTCCCGAACTCATTTTAATGAAAATAATTCGAATCAGATTGGTTCTTTAAAAACAGTGCTCACAGCACGATCGTTATAACAAGCTTTTCTAGCTGATGTATGGAGCCGAAATTAATTACGCACGAGTTGCGAAGAATATTGTTTCAGGTAACATACGTCAGTGTTGTGCGCGGCTGATATTCGGTGGTTTTAATGATCATTTTGCCGAAGATAACTGTTTCCATCATAATCCATAGTTGTGTAGAATCTGTTGTATGAACTGTGATTTAGTGACACTTACACAACTTACAGACAACACTTTAACACGACGTTAACTTGGAGTTCTTTAGCAACTTTACCAAATCTTTAGCCGGGAGAAAAATTATTTAGTAATTACTCAATGTAATAAAATAAGATTATAATTTTCATTTACAAATTAGTTAAATACCAAACCACTGAATAGCACAGCGAACGCCACGCCGTGTTGTTTGTTGTGGCAAAAAGCGCCCAGTAGCGGGCTATTGTCGACCGCTGCAGCGCTGCTAAGGCGGGGGGAGTTTTGGCGCCTAGAACTGCTCCCGCGAGTGTAGTTCTTTCCGCACCTCTTATTGTAGCAGCGCGTATTTGACACGCTTATGTGCAATTGTTGTGCGGGCAAGTGATTATCTAATAACTGAAGACCTAACAATTCGAAGGTTTTCATAGTAGTAAAGCCGTTGCACATTTAAAAATTGTTTATTATTAATTTTTATATAATGAGGAAGGGTTTTAGTGGTAGATCTAAAGGAAAACAGTTTCTTGAAGAATATTTATTAGAAATGTCCCGTTGTCATCTAGTTTGCAGCAACACTCGCCATTTTCGTGTCGGCGCCTTCTTGTTTTCACTATCTGGAATGTGTTTGGATGTATGATCAATATTCCAATAAATATTGCGTTCAACAATACAAAAATGCTGTTTTTCATTTCAATCAACACGTAGTTGCTCTTAATTTTAATATTTGCCCCTCAATAAATTTAGTGAAAACTAGTTCTGTCTCATTTAGTCAGAACGTGTTCTTACTAGTTGAAACTAGTTGATACTGATAGCCTTAGTTACAACTAGAATTTACTGCTGGTCAAAAGCGAAAGTCAGTTAAAACTAGTTTTAACTAGGCAAAACGCGTTTTGACGAAGTGGCTCAGTAAAACCTAGTTTTAACTAGTAAGAACGCGTTCTAACTGAAAACGTGTTTTGACTGGAACATATAAATTCAATAACATCAGGGATAGGCTACAATCCTATCTGCTCCCCTTTCATGCCCCTCGACTCTTATAACTGCCATCTGATATCTGTACAAATTGTAAAGAGATTTCGCTCCCTGTATTTGACCTCTACCACCTTTAGAATTTGGAAGTGAGTATTCCAGTCAACATTGTCAAAAGCTTTTTCTAAGTCTACAAATGTTAGAAACGTAGGTTTGCCTTTCCTTAATCTATTTTCTAAGATAAGTCGTAGGGTCAGTATTGCCTCACGTGTTAAAATATTTCTACGGAATCCAAACTGATCTTCCTCTAGGTCGGCTTCTACCAGTTCTTCCATTCGTCTGTAAGGCATCCGTGTCAGTATTTTGCAGCCGTGACTTTTTAAACTGATAGTTTGGTAATATTCACACCTGTCAACACTTGCTTTCTATGAGATTCTTCTTGAAGTGTGAGGTTATTTAGCCTGTCTCATACATCTTGCTCACCAGACGGTAGAGATTTGTCAGGTCTGGCTCTCCCAAGGCTATCAGTAGTTATAATGGAATGTTGTCCACTCCCTGGGCCTTGTTTCGACTTAGATCTTTCAGTGCTCTGTCAAATTCTTCACGCAGAATCATATTTCCCATTTCATCTTGACATACGTCCTCTTCCATTTCCATATTATTGCCCTCAAGTACATCGCCCATGTATAGACTCTCTATATACTCCTTCCACCTTTCTGGGTTGGGTTGGGTTGTTTGGGGGAGGAGACCAGACAGCGAGGTCATCGGTCTCATCAGAGTATGGAAGGACGGGGAAGGAAGTCGGCCATGCCCGTTCAAAGGAACCATCCCGGCATTTGCCTGGAGCGATTTAGGGAAATCACGGAAAACCTAAATGAGGAAGGCCGGACGCGCGATCCACCTTTCTGCTTTCCCTTCTTTGCTTAAAACTGGTTTTCCATCTGAGCTCTTGATATTCATACAAGTGGTTCTTTTTTTTCAATGGTCTCTTTAATTTTCCAGTAGGCAGTATCTATCTCGCCCCTCTACATCCTTGCATTTGTCTTCTAGCCATCCCTGCTTAGCCTTTTTTCACTTCCTGTCGATCTCATTTTTGAGACGTTTGTATTCTTCTTTGCCTGCTTCATATTCAGCATTTTTATATTTTCTCCTTTCATCAATTAAATGCAATTTCTGTTCGGCTACACAAATATTTCTACTAGTCCTCGTCTTTTTACCTACTTGATCCTCCGCTGCCTTCACTATTTCATCCCTCAAATCTACCCATTCTTCTCTTACTGTATTTCTTTCCCCTGTTCTTGTCAGTCGTTCCCTAATGCTCTCTCTGAAACTCTCTACAACCTCTGGTTCTTTCAGTTTATCCAGGTCCCACCTCCTTAAATTCCCACCTTTCTGCAATTTCTTCAATTTTAATCTACAGTTCATAGCCAATAGACTGTGGTCAGAAACCACATCTGCCCCTGGATATGTTTTACAATTTAAAACATGGTTCCTAAATCTCTGTCTTACCATTACATAATATATCTGAAACTTTCCAGTGTCTCCAGGCCTCTTCCACATATACAACCTTCTTTCATGATTCTTAAACCAAGTGTTAGCTGTGATTAAGTTATGCTCTGTGCAAAATTCTACCACACGGTTTCCTCTGTCATTCCTTAATCCCATTCCATATTTACCTACTACTTTTCCTTCTCTTCCTTTTCCTACAATCGAATTCCAGCCCCCATAACTATTAAATTTTCGTGTCCCTTCACTATCTGAATAATTTCTTTTATCTCATCAGACATTTCTTCCATCTCTTTGCCGGCCGCGGTGGTCTCGCGGTTCTAGACGCTCAGTCCGGAACCGCGCGACTGCTACGGTCGCAGGTTCGAATCCTGCCTCGGACATGGATGTGTGTGATGTCCTTAGGTTAAAGGTTTAAGTAGTCCTAAGTTCTAGGGGGCTGATGACCACAGATGTTAAGTCCCATAGTGCTCAGAGCCATTTAAACCATTTTTTCCATCTCTTCATCGTCTGCGGAGCTAATTGGCACATAAACTTGAACTACTGTGGTAGGCGTGGGCTTCGTGTCTATCTTTGCTAGAATAATGCGCTCCCTATGCTGTTCATAGTAGCTTACCCGTGTATTTATAACCCTGTATTGACCTGACCAGAAGTCTTGTTCCTCCTGCCACCGAACTTCACTAATTCCCACTACATCTAACTTTAACCTATCCATTTCCCTTTTAAAATTTTCTAACCTACCTACCCGATTAAGGGATTTGACATCCCATGCTCCGATCCGTAGAACGCCAGTTTTGTTTCTCCTGATAACGACGTCCACCTGAATAGTCCCCGCACGGAGATCCGAATGGGGAACTATTTTACCTCCGGAATAGTTTACCCAAGAGGACGCCATCATCATTTAACCATACAGTAAAGCTGCATGCCCTCAGGAAAAATTGCAGCTGTAGTTTCCCCTTGCTTTCAGCCGTTCGCAGTCCCAGCACAGCAAGGCCGTTTTGGTTAAAGTTACAAGGCCAGATCAGTCAATCATACAGACTGTTGCTCCTGCAATTACTGAAAAGGCTGCTGCCTCTCTTCAGGAACCACACGTTTGCCATTGTGATAAATAAGTTGTAATCTGTGGACATGCGGCGAAGAAGGCCATATCAAGAAAGTCTGCAATGAAATCAAACAAGCGGCAATGTGTATGCCATGTAGGGGTAAAAAATGCTCAGGGAACAGAGATGAATGTCACATGTATCAAACCCTCCTTCTATGAAGGCTCATTTTAAGAACGGGTTATGGGTAAGGGTCTCATAACACTAGAAAGCAATGAGGACTCTAATGACATCATAAAGTGCCGTCTATGTAAGAACATAAATCACCATCGAGGAGGATGAGGAGGGGTGCCGAAAGAGCGAGGTATTTCTGGCAGAAAGTGAGCAGTAAGTACCAAAGAAAAGAGGGTGCGCCGCAGACCGAAGTAGAGATTCAAAACTGTTCAAATGTGTGTGAAATCTTATGGGACTTAACTGCTAAGGTCATTAGTCCCTAAGCTTACACACTACTTAACCTAAATTATCCTAAGGACAAACACACACACCGATGCCTGAGGGAGGACTCGAACCGGCGCCGGGACCAGCCACACAGTCCATGACTGCAGCGCCTGAGACCGCTCGGCTAATACCGCGCGGCCGGAAGTAGAGCGTCATGCACCTATGAAAAAGCAGGAAAGAAGTTTTTGGCGAAAATTCAGAACTATGTGGTATAACAGAGAAGCAAGATGAGTGTAGGAGTGACGTATGATATAGGCGATAAGAATTTAGTGACACAAACTGGGCAGTTGTACTTAGAATGCTGCAGTACACATCCTGAGGAGTACATTCATTATTAAACCTACTCCTGCATTACCCCTACGTGATTTTGTATTTATAATCCTGTACTGACCTGCCTACAGAAGTAAAAGAATATTCACCAATGCAGGTCGTAAATCTGCAACAAAAACAGTACGAGACTCAGAGTCAGTTCGTACAGGAAGCAAACAGCTACTACATAGAAGTAAACAATAAACCACAGACCAGAACAGATCCGCAACAGATTTATGAAAGCATAACAGAAAGTGACGCAACTCACTACACTGGAAGATCCGATGACCCTTACTACAGCGTTAAGACATCTAGCAAGGTACAAGCAACCAGAAGGGGAGTATATTACTTTTCCTGTACCTGACTTCGTAGATAGAATCCATCTCAGAATGAACAATCTGCCAACACGAGTGGAAAAACTGGAGAAGGTACTGAAGCAGGCTTCTGCCAGAAGAAATGAATCATTCTCCGTAGACAATTTGTACAAGCACTTTGTGATGACGCATGGTCATATAGCAAGGGATTACAGGCGAACAGGGCAAGGCTGTCGAATATATACCCATTATCGCTAATGGAGATAAAGTTAGGACAGCTTAATCCCCCCCCACCCTACGTGGTACTGGTCCTACACACTTTGCGAAACCCCGCTTGTGTGAGTTGGTGTGGTTAATTGAATCGGACCGGGTCCTAATACGGTCACAACCTTAAGACCCAATGCTGGTGAAATGTGCATAACGGATTTAACACGCTGCCCTAGCACTGAAACTTAAGGTGATGAATCACAATTTTACTATCAAATTTATTGCAAAAGATGAATGGATTACCAACTAATTCAAATTCAGTTTTTAACTAGTTGGGTTTTTACCACAAAAAAACTTGTAGGATATTGACCAATCAAAAAATACGTAACTTTAAAAAATGTTACTTTACAATACTGCTCACAAAGTTTCTTCAGAAGCTAAAGTATGGAAAAGTTACAAGAGAAAGATTGATCTAACACAATAACGAGTGGTTGTGTACCCTGTTACTTGCTTACAATGTCTGATCGTCTATTACATGAAGTTATAAAAGATAGCCATGGATCTGGCGGTCTGCTGATGGAGTGCAAATACATTTCCTAGCCACTGATAACATTCTAATATCCTAACTTCCCTAAAACACCGATACTGCGTTCCTGCTCACTATAATATTTGTCGCCATGTGATATGTCTAGGTGACAGGATGTGCACCAGTACAGTACTAACGATGATCTGGTACTCAGATATGCCGGTGGAGTTGACCCAGTGCTTCACAGGACGGACTCATGTACGATCCGCTTTGTTGTACTCCTCGTGAATATCTTCCCTCTCTGGTGCCCCAGCATCGTATGTTCTTTCTCCCTTAGTCTAAAACTGCCTTTCCGTTCCTTTCTCTCCAAGATTTACGCGTTATGTGCCCCCAGTAGACAAGCTATACTAATGGCGCGATAAGTTGACCTGGCATCAAAGTACAGATTGTTATCGTCGGTATCATTCGAAACACTTCGTGTCGACTGTTCTCTGTTTCAGATTGCTGCGACAATCAGCGACTCCAAAGTTGTGACACTGTAATTGCCTGATGAAACGTTGTGTTGTCTGTGTGAGCGGATGCTTAATTGATTAATAGTTGTAATTATATTTAAATGCATTATGCAGTATGAGACACGACCATAAATGTTCACTAAGTGTTTCGAATGTCATTTTTCCTCTACTCATTGTGTTGTACGTATTACAATAGCCTTAATTTAATTTCATATTCCTTGCTTCAGATATCTACTGCGTTTCAAGTTGACCGTGTCTGTAATGCGCATTCACGAATCCATGTTACTTCCAGTTGATATGTATACCATAGCAATTGATCGGTACGACGCACTCAGGTCCATGAGTTGGCAACAATGGAAGACAAACAAGAAAGCATACCTACTATCACGTTCGCTCCCTCTACAACGACATATCGCCCAGCTTCGCCTTGACGTGACCGCCCAACGTTTCGCGTGCTTACTATAATCCCTCCACTATATATTTAATTCGGCGAAGGAGTCAGGTACAGCCAACTGCTGGTTATAAATTGTTACTGGTTATAAATTATGCTTTTTCACGAGCTATTAAACATTAGCACCTGTTAGACATTGAAATGTATATTCGATATCGGTAAACAACAATTACTTACCATTCGCAAGTGTTGGCCTTACTTGACTTCTTCGTCGAATAAGATTAGCGTGTAGTTGGTGACAGTGGTCAGCCATGTTTATCATGTTATCATCGACCAGCGTATAGAGTAAGATTTTTAAATTACTGAGTGCCAGTTTGACAACTACTCGATTTCGAGGGATGTAGTCACAGTGACGGGCGCCTTTTTGACAACTAGATTTTTAGTCGTGTGTAGATTCTAAACTCTTTTCCGAAGTAAATGTGAAAATAATATTACTATCCCTGTAGCTATTTTTGTTTATTACTGAGCAGGAAAAGTACATTCGTAAGAATCTCTTAACGTTATTTGACGTATTTGGATTTGGCTGTTAGTTTCAAGATTTATATTACGAATAAATATGTCTGAGAACAGAGGGCCGCAAGAATACTTAATTCGAGCGTCATGCGTCCCGCGAACCGCAGATTGACGACCACTGCTCTAGGGAGACGCTTCCACCAAGCTGCCCTGGCCACCCTTAGCCGTCCCCAGCGCCCATGATTCAGAAGTTACCAGCACGAAGTAATTTGGAGTGTTAATTAGAAAATGAAAATCTGTTTGATCAACGACTGTAATGCAACTAAGTCTTTCTAATAGTTAATCTCATAACCGTACATATTTAATCTACTACTTTCTAATCTCATTAGGTAAATGAATAATTGTAAAAGGTCAAGAATTCTGAAAATAGACAGACCAAATGGCTTACCACCTGTTCAACTTCAGCAATTTTCTAGGATAGGTCTCATGAGTGATGTGAAAGCAGTCTCCTTTGTAGACTGATCACATTTTCCCAGTATTCTACCAATAAACCGAAGCCTACCACCTGATCTATCCACGCCTTACAAGGGAGTGGTACAATTCGACATGTTGAAGGCTACCCTGAAAACTGAAATAAATATCCTGTCAAAATTTTAGCTGCTAAGGCGCACAGCAAGTATTTTTAAATCTGCTGGAGTTACTCATTTTTGCAGCACAAAGAACCGCTTATAACAGCGGTTTGTACAGCGCGCCAACCGGCGAATGAGCAGTAGCAGCCGTGACAAGAGGACGTAGCTCTACCTTCTATTGACGAATACAAACATGTAAGCAAGCACTATGCTTCGCCTATACCGAGCAATGGTGCTCCCGGAATACTCTACGGGTGCTCAACGTGGGGTCAACCAGTATCTCAAATCTCAAGCCCATTCAAACGCTACAAAACCACTGCTTCCGCCTAATCCTAGGGACACCTAGATGGGCGAAGGTTCGCTACCTTCACGACGAACTAAACCAACCAATCCCGGACTCCATCGCTCGCTCCACGCAGAGATTTATCAAAAAAACGAGGCCTTACGTCTCGTACCTCGTCGTTTGCTATACACACACTCTGTCCACACCGAACACTGGCACCGGCTTCGATTCCTCGTGCTATCGTAGAAGTTCCGCAATGATGTGAGCCTATAGAAGAACCAACATAAAATAAGCGCTCAAGGACAAACAGCTCATAGTCCGTATTACGAGTAAATATACGATACTACCCATCTACCTCACACACAGAAGTCCAGCTACAAAGTCGGTAGCAAGTCCAAAGTGCACACACTATAATGCTAAGCACTTAAACCACACGAAAAGTCTAAAACCATAAATTTTTTGAATAATTTGCCGTTCATATCTATAGCTAAACTGTTGCAGAGACATAATTGTTACACAAGTGACTAGCAGGAGAAAGCAAATCAATGCAGCGTATGATGTTCCATTACAGACAACTTCCATCGGTCGGGACTTTAATTTGTCCACGTTGCAAATTTTATAAAAATTCCTGTAGCACTGTTCTTATGATAATTTTTGAATAGTGTATATTTTGCTAACAATGTAATAGTTCCTTGTTTATTCTCTGCAGTTGTCACAAAAAAGATTCGAAGTCTCTATTGTATGAAGAAAACAAACATTTCCATTACACCAGTCACACCTGACAAAAAAAAAATTAATGCATTCAGGCACGTCACAATAATTACTGGTTTCATTTAACCAGAACTGGAATGGAGTAAGACATGATCGTGGCAGCTTATCTGCATATTGTGCTGCGTATCCGGCATACTTGACCAAATTCGTGGTATGTGCTGATGCAGACTGACAATGCAGAAATGACTGAAGTTTAACAATACTGTTCTGCAGATGAACCTGAAAGACAAAGACCAGACTATTAAAATTTTTTATAGAGAGGCCGAATCACACTATTAGTCTGGGATAGGATCTGAATTATATATACTTCGTTGTCCTCTTAGTGACATGGATGTCGTTATGTCCAGGCCAAGAGTCAAACGAAAGCAATGCATTATTTTCTGCAGATGGTAAGAAGCCGTTTCCGATGTAACATTGAAAATTACTCTCTCCCATTTTTCTATATTTTGCTACTTTGATTACAAGATTTTTGCAGTCTTTTTTCTTATAATTGTAGGTCCTAATTTGCCTTGTTGTTCCTGAAGACAGAGATAAAGCTATGGAAACAGTCTATTGGCATTGTTGAATAAGAATGTGTCATAGCATTCGACTGCACAAGCGACTCTGTCTTTTTTTTAAAAAACACTTTAAAAGACAAGACGCTTCGTTTTACACCAGCTACGAATATTAATGACGTCTCCTTTACATGTTTACTTGAGATAAACTTCGTAACTTTGCGACTTGCTTTTCTGCACAATTTCCTGAATCTGTTTAGCGAGGACGAAGAAGCCTGGCAAACATTACTGTTCATCTCACTTGCAATTCTGAGAGCCCAACGTCGTAGACCTCGGTAACGGTGCATTTGCTCTCACGAGCAGTTCTAAATCTTTCGAGTAGCTCTTCTTTCACACCTTTTCGAGTTACATTTCGGTGCATATTTCGTACTTCATGTAAATCTTTCTTCCATATATACAACTCATGTTCAGATATTATGAAACAAAACCGGCTTTGCACACTGCTTGAGTTAAAGAGTTTTCTCGCTCCTTCGTTGGACCAAAAAACTCACAGCCTTTCCTTTCTCACAGAAAGCTACTACTGTACATGTTCTCCTTGGGCTTAGAAGGTAGTCTGTTTTTGTTCTGGACTTTAATTAGCACAACAGTAATCGTTCGAACAACAATTCACGAATTCGTCTCAATTATTTCCTGTTTCTATAATGTTTTCACAATTTCTAACCAAATGTGGACATCATTCGAATAAACGTCCAAGAAATTAACTGATAAATAACACAATGTAGGTCTTCTGAAGACGTAGGTGATTTCGATTTAATACCACGTTCTTCATATTTCATCTCTGCAAAGTTGAGAACATTAATCGAGTCCACATTACCGTGAAACTCAGGAAACTGTACAATGACAAATGCTATTAGCACCATATGCCAAGAAATCACAAAGAAAATTAATTCAGTTTTATCACCATTGTTGACACTAGCGATAACGCAAAGGCAACTGCTAATTATTACGAAAATTAAGAAATTCGAATGAATAGTATCTGAACAGTTGTGTCAGTGAAAGTGTCAACGGAAACTTAACTTCGCTTTACAAATTACGGTCGCGCTATGCCGTATTATCTGTTTACCAATGTGCCGTCGATCAAGTATATGTGCCAGCCGTGTTGCACTTACACGTCTGCTACAGCTACGGCAGCGGTATACGTTTTCCCAGCCGGCTGGCAGTCTACGAAATTGGCAAATTTCAACATTTTTAAAAAAATACTCGCAGCTAAAATTCTGATATTCTGTTTCTTTCGGTGCTTTCTTCCTGTAAAAGATTTCATGAAAGATTTCGACGTGTCAGATTGGAGTTTCCTGGTGAGTCTCTGTGAACATTCCATTTCATATCCCTACACATTTTAACATCCAGATAATTATATGAGTTGACTGCTTCTAACTGAGACTCACTGATACTACAGTCAGTATCGCGTTATAGATAACTGCATCATTTGCAAAAAGTCTGAGACTACTATGAATATTGACCGCAAGGTCATTAATATACAACATGAACAGCAAGGATCCCAACAAAGTTCCCTCGTTCTTGCCCAAAGTTACATCTACATCTGTCTACGACTCTCCAGCCAAGGCAAGTTTCTGAATTCCACCTACTAAAAAAAATCCTCAATCCAGTTACAAATTTTGCTTGATACCCAATATGATCGTACTTTTGGTAATAAGCATAAATGTGGTACTGAGTCAAACGATCTTCTGAAATCAATAAATACTGCATCTACCTGCCTTGATCCATAGCTTCCAGGAAGTCATGTGACAAAAGTGCAGGTGGAGTTTCATAAGATCGATGTTCTCGGAATCCCTGCTGGGTGGAATGGAGGAGGTCATTATGTTCTAGACATCTTATTATGTTTGAGCTCAGAATATGTTCTGAGATTCTACAACAATTAGATGTTAAGGATATTGGATGGTATGGTAGTTTTGTGGATCACTTCTGCTACTCTTCTTGTAGACGAGTGTAACCTGTGCTTTCTTCCTCCTACTAGGCATGTTCTTTGTTGGAAGGATCAGCATTTCTGATTTTGCTTCGTTATCCACGATTTCAGTTCCTGTGTCGTTCATGAGTGACAAGACACTACGTTTGGTGCCACTAACACTAACTAAAGAAGAAGAACAAGAAGAAACCATAGAAAACACGTAACACATACAAAAACACAAGTAGCGAAACACACAAAAACAAATGTAGGAATAGTATAGAATAGAGGCAAATTAACCCTTTCAGACCTGAATTTTTTCTGGAAGAAAGAAACTTTTTATTTCTATAGTAATGCTCTTAAGTGATCTTTCACGATTTTAGATACAAGATTTATACACCCGTTTTCAAAACATACTTTGTCCATTTGGCTTCATTTTACGAACTAAAGTAACTAATACGAAATATTCTCTATTGTAATAAATAGTAAAATGATCATTCAATAATTATCATGCAAAATAACAATAACAATATTAAATTATACAGTAGAATAAAATGAACCAACCACATCTGTGTATGCTGGTGGTCATGATGTGCTGCACATTGCTACATTGACTTACTGATATTTTCATAGTGATGCCCAGCATCTGGCACAACTTGCGCATGATGAAAATGTTGAACATTCACAAATATGTATCTCAGTTTTCCATTGCGAAAAAGTACTTCTGTTGCAGCTAAGACACATTAAAGTTAATGTACACAATTGTAGGCAGAGGGTCTGAAAGGGTTTAGTTCAAAATGTTCAAATGTGTGTGAAATCTTATGGGACTCAACTGCGAAGGTCATCAGTCCCCAAGCTTACACACTACTTAACCTAAATTATCCTAAGGACAAACAGACACACCCATGCCCGAGGGAGGACTCGAACATCCGCCGGGACCAGCCGCAAAAGGGTTTAGTAGTGATGAGTTGTACCACCACCAGAAACATGTAAAACTCGCACATGGTTAAGATATAATAAATTGTGATGAAATGTATCCCGAGATTGCCACATGAAACATGTAAAATAATATTAAACAACATATATATCACGATAACACAGGATAATAAAAGAATGTGTAGCCCAAAACAACTGGAGATGCACTCTCACCTGTTAACAACACTAATTTAAATTAAGCATGGTCAGGGATGCTAGGCTCCAAGTCCTACCAAAGTTTCCATACCTGGCCAGGATAGGTGCAGAGACCTTTAATTGCTCTCACTACCTTCTTTCCCATCATCTTCTAGTTTCCTCTTGAAGAAAAAATTTTAATTATACAGTACATACAAAATAACTTGGACTGTATCTATGCAGATAGCATGGCATGGCATGGGAGGGGATGACGATAGTGGTGGGCACTCCGCTGTGAACGGCCACCGCGTGGTAGGGGAGGTGCAGTTTAAAAGCTGAAGCCGTGCACAAATGTGCATCATGCATAACTTGTATGTTGGAGCTAGTGAGTCTGAAAACGATCATATTAACAGAATATCTCCGCACGACTAATAATTCGACAAATTTAGATGTCCAAAGATGATAGTTTCTCACTGGAGTACCGAAAAAGAAACGAAGGATCAACCAAAGAAAAACAAGTCAGACTAATTGCTACCAGGACGAAATCTCACAAAACAAAAAAGTTGTTAAAATGTAGCAAAGAGAACAGTTATTTAATTAGTTAGTTACATCTTACACAGATCATTTGAACGATTGTTTTATGGAAATCATGTGGAACAAGTCAGTTTGCAGGATACATGTACACAACTGCAGTTAAAATTAATGAACATATTTTTAGTCCTAGTCATGCATCTCACCTTAAAAACTATTTTTTAACGTGCTATCAGGTTTTAAATAAAAATTCGTCCATGAAATAGGAAGAGTTGTCCAGGAGAAATGATTTTAGGTTATATTTAAAACATCCTGTGCTACCTATCAGAAATGTTATGTTATTGGGCAAATGATCAAAAACTTTTGTTGCTGCATATTGAATTCCTTTCTAAGCTACAGAAATTATCAATTACTATAAAACTGACAACGTAAAATAAAGATATGTGTAATGTAGAAGATCTGTGTCATTCCCTGACCACCTGTTCATCAGTATTACTTAAACACAAAACTGTCTTCTCCTTCTCCTGCGTCTTTCCTGAAGTTATAAAGCCTTGTGAAGTACTTGTAGCTATGGTACTCCCGTCCTTCTTCAATGTCTTTACTGCGTGATTGGAATAGCTATTGGTTCCTCCAAATAGCTCTGTAACCCTATTCAATGAGCTTCTGTTTCCTTGTTCATCTCCTCTGACATAAATTTCATAAACTTAATGCCATCGCATACATCGCCCATGCAAAACGATCCGAGTCTGATTTTATATCTGGAGTATAACCGACGTCAGGGCAGTAACTACGGTGGCAGCTTGAACTAACCACCGATAGATGTGCATTCCAGCATTCAGTTCTGAGCCCGCAGTGTTAATTAGTGTACATGTGGCTATAGTGTGTCGACGTTGTTGTGCCTTAAATCACAACGGAACAACATCTCTAAATCAGCGTTCAATACATTCGCCAAAATGTTTTGAAGAAGAGAGAATTGAAGAGAGAATTGGTCGTTCCACCACACCCTGAGCTCCGGACAAGAACAACGAAGCACAGACGCCTGCTGTGACTTGAGTAAAGACGCCTGCTGCCACTTGAGCAAAATGAAAAATGTGGATAGTTCTTTCTTGGAAAAAAAAAACAATCACGATTGACAGGACTTCGTGTAATCAATATAAACCTGCCACAAAACGACAAAGTACGTACGGGATGTTTCCTCAAGATCCTAGAATGTGCGAATATAATGCACGAGTTGATAAACTTCCCAAAGAAGGACTTTTCTGACAGATCCACATGGTTATATGAACGTACTGTGCATTTTACTCAACTGAGGGAAGGCTACGTACAACACCCGAAGGCTTAAAAGTGCCATTTTAACTTTTCTATATATTTTTTTAATCTAATCACCAAAGTTTCTGGACTGATGGAGTACAATCACAGGGGTCTGATTACGGAGAACCTACCCTTCGCTTACGCTGTTAGAAGACTGCAGTGCCGTGCTGTGTAGGAAAGAACAACAAATGCTCGAAGTGCGCACTCGGCAAGGCGATGGTCAGTTGAGGCGGCTGCCTTTTCTGAACAATGTGATGGCAGCCCCCAGCACTCAGGACGAGAATACGTTTCTGTGACACGGCCAAGTTATTTTGATCAACCTCTACTTCTCTTCTTTCACTTATATTTGGTTTATTTAATACGTTTTCTGTAATGTTCCAGTTTATTTCATGTGTATCAGTACGTACAAAATATCAAACTGATGTTAATAAATTCTGATATACAGACTGTTAAAAAACTGAGACAACAGGTTCTAAGCAGAATGAAAACAAATAAATAAAGTCAATAAATGTAAAGTTGGAACAATATTAGGAGAGCAACACTGGAACCATCAATTGGCGCACTGACAATCTGACCTCCTAGCTGCTGACTAACATAAGCGGAAATGCTGAACTTCCAGGTGTGGAGGGAGGTTCAAGCTCGTCTCGCTACTTTTCCAGTCGTAACTAGGACTGTGAAACATTATTCATAACAGTTGTGGTACGAATTAATTGTAAGTCGTCGGTGTTGTCATTTGTGCCGGGGAGGTAGATTAGTAACGCTCTACGTGCGCAGCACGTTGGGCTGTTCCACTGTCTCGTTCGGGTGGACCTTGGGGTGCAGTGCATTAAATTTTCATTGTGCTGTTGACAGGTTTTTCGTAGAACTGTCGCCCTGAGTTCTTGAAGCCCTCGTGGAGGAGCTGCATCTTAGCCATTTCTTGAATCGTTTCAGTGGGATATCAAGAAGATGCAGGGTGACCCAAAAGTTCGTTAACATTTGAAAATGCGCTAATTCACGGATTAATGTATGTAGAAAAGTAAAAGTTGCCACACATACCTGAAACGACATGTGGTTTTGTTGAAACCAAAAATAAGTGCAAAAACTAGCCAACAGATGCCGCTAGACAGCAACACAACAACGTCATCGCATGAGAATCGTACATAAAATTGGGCTACCGAAAATTCTACAGCTATCGTGGTAACCTCATTGTATGACGAGAAAGTCTGTGTGGTCTGGATTTACGCATGTCAGTCGAGATCCGACCCTTTTTCTTCGAGGAAATGCGGGATTCTCCTTTTCAAACTCTCAGCGGGACGAGTGTGAGGTACGCCGGTATGTCAGAGAATCGTGTCATCCTTAGCCTGGCTGATAAACTCCTGCTGGGAGATACGACGTTTATGCAGTATGGCGCTGCACTTCATATTGCTACACCTGTGAAAGATCTCTCGCACTCATCGTATGGTGAGGATCGTGTGCTGAGCCGCCACGTCCGTCATGCTTGGCCCCCACATCACCAGACCTCAGTCCGTATGATTAAAGTCGCGAGTCTACAGGGGTTGTTCGACCGCATGAAGGATGCTAAAAGACAGCATTCGACGGAAATTTCTCACCATACCTGCTGATATTCTGGACAGTCCTGTTCACAGCATTGTCCCATGACTACAGGTATTGTTGATGAATGAAGGCCGACATGGTGAGCATTTGTTACAAAGAACATCGTCTTAGCTAAAAATCAATTGCTACGCTAATTATTGATTTTACATCATATGAAGCGCCATCTGTTGGTCATTTTGTGCATTTTTTATTTCAGTAAAACCCCATGTCATTTCAAGCATGTGTCTCAATTTTTACATCCCTACCTGCATCATTCCATGAAGTATTGAATTTTCAAATGTTAACGGACTTCTGGCTGACCCTGTACTTTCAGTGTGTGACTTTATACCGTCTGCAACATCCGTAGAATCCATTCTTCTGTGTTGCCCCATCAACAGCAGCATATCCCAGTAATAGAAACACTGTAATTTTATATAGGGTGAACCCGAGATAACAAGGAGGAGAAGACATGTGGTTTAATAGGGCGTGAAATTCCCTCAGTCTTCCGAAAGCCTGTTCTCACCTGGAGACATTATGCCACCAAGACAGTCTCCTGTCACACGTGACGCCGGGATGCTTTGCCGTAGGGGACCATTTGATGGCTTCGCCACACACCATTACTTTTTGTACAGTGACTTCGGAAATGTCATGGTATAGGCACCTAACATCGCGTAGGACCTTCTCAGGACCTGCGGACTGCAGTTGGACGCCGTGGAAGTGAGTCTACAGGTCTCCAGTACTCCTCTGGAAGCAGCTGACACATAAACGTTTGCAGAGCAACAGCCAATTCTCGTCATGCGTGCCAGATCCATAGCACAGAGGGTGCATTCCATGAAATACCAGATATGCTCGATGGGGCTCAAATCTGAGCTCCAGGGTGGCCATCTCAGTCATTGGACCTCTCCTGCATGTTCCTGGAACCATTCCTGGGCGACATTGGAGCGATGTGGCGGCGCGTTATCATTTTGAAACACCGTAGAACCGTCAGGATTTTGGAAGAACAAAAATGGGTGAAGATGGTCCCCAAGCAGCTTAACATACCGCGGACCATTCAAAGTCCTTTCCAGAACAACTAGGGGGCCCACTCAAGACGAGAAAAATGCACTCAAGACCATAACAGAGAAACCATCGCCTTGAACTGCACTTTCTTGGCAAGCGGGCTCGATCGATTCATGTGGTCTGCGCCATACACGATGCCTCCCCTTGGCATGGTACGGTTGAAAGTACGTTTCGTTCAACCATATCACGTTACGCCATTTTTCTGGTGTCCATCCCTGGTGATTGGCGACGAAAGAAAGTCTTTGAGTCTGATGACACTGGGTAAACAGTGGCTCCTGTGTGCGGCACCAGCTCCTAACCCAATGGAACCCATGTCCCTACGGATTGTCCGCTGGGAGATGTGACTATCAAATCCTGTGTTGAATTGAGCCGCGATTTTTTGCATTGTTGCCCTTCTGACACTATTGACGGTCCGTCTCAATGTCGCCTGTCATAGTCATTGAGGGTGGCTGGATGGCTGGTAGTTCCTCTGTTGTGGACTGTGACACCCTCATTCAACGATTCACAATACACCTTGGACAGAGTCGAACGTGTAAAGTTGAATTTCTGCTCCACTGAAGAAATCGGAATTCCCATCTGTCGTGCACCGACCACCATACCCCGTTCGAACGGGTCATCTCACGATGACGTTGCGTATACACTAATCACTTGTACACCCACTTCTCAGAACGTTCCCTATACAACTGCAGTTGGCACAGGGGGCCTGTGGTGCGCACACAAGACACCTGTGCCACCCGTGCCCCATTATCCCATGACACTTGCTAAGTCAATGTAAGAACCCGGACACTACCCTCTGGGAAGTTACGATACTCTGGGTTTTCGAGGCGTTATCGGAGAGTTGCTATTTCCTTGTCCACAGGGCGAGGTCGTCGGTTGCTTCCTGCAGACGTCGGAGCATCATGTCGCCGTCCATTCTGCGTGTGTTCACAGAGGCAGAGGTGTATAAGCATGTAAGGCCTGTTTTACCAGCTCGGTCTGAGGCAGGTCTGCCGTGTAGAGTGTGTACATCATCGTGCCGAGTTCAGACCTCTGAGGAACACGTGGGCGGGTAAGACGACGAGTACAGACGTTGTCGTGGGTTCTTACATCGAATCTCCTTCCTTGGAGGTAGCTCTGTAGCAGCTTCACATGTCATGTAAGGTATCGACGACATAGCTCTTGGTGCTCCACCCTCCTCTGCAGTCATCTCAGTTTGTTTCCTGAGTACTTCATGGTTCTCTTTAATCGTAATGAGGTCCGGTTCCCAGATCTTGTTTAGAATGTAGCCGCAGTCAGGGATTTTCAGTTGGTCATCGGTTCGTAGTAAACATAATACGAGCCTACTGTGTGTCACGCCAGCTTTTGCAAAATGATTGAGGCAAGATATCTGTTCGGTGGGAAGAGTGGCAATAGACCCTAAATAATGAAAAGTGTGATGTTATCCACGCGAGTACTGAAAGGAATCCGTTAAATTTCGGTTACACGATAAATCGCTCAAAACAACACCTACGGATTGTCCTTAAAACAAAAAATATGGTTGTACACATAGATAATGTTGTAGGAATGCAAACCAATAACTGCGTTTTATTAGCAGAATACTTAGAAGATGCAACAAATCCATTACAGAGACTTACTACATTACGCTTTTCAGCCCTCGGCTAGAGTATTTCTGTGCGGTATGGGATCCTTGTTGACGGAGAACACTGTAAAAGTTCAAAGAGGGCAGCTCGTTTTATACTATCGCCAAATATGAAAGTGTCTCGGATATGATACGCGACTTGGGGCGGCAATCATTCGTTGCGGCGAGTCCTGTTCACGAAATTTCAGTCACCAAATTTATCTTCCGAATGCAAAAACATTTTGTTGACTCAACAGATGGAAAAATGATCAACGTAATAAAATACGATAAATCTGAGCTTCTGTACGCTGTTCGTGAACGGGACTGTAGAGAAATAGTATGAAAGTGGCTCGATGAAGTCTCTGCCAGTCACTAAAGTGTGAACTGCAGAGTGGTCATGGAGCTGCAGATGTCATTTTGCGACTGGATTCAGGACTTCCTTGCAGATAAAACTCAACACGTTGCTCTTAACAGAGCAAAGGTGACAAATGTTACAGTAATTTCAGGAGTACCCCACAAAGTGTGGTCAGACCTATAGTAGAATGAAATCCTACCTACCTACCCCCTTACTAGCCGTGAGTCGCGCTTGGATACCTCAGTGATAGAGCACTAGCTCGTGAATGGCGAAGGTCCCCTGGTTCGAGTCCCCACCTGACACACAGTTGTAATCTCCCAGGAAGTTTCAAATCAGCGCACATTCCGTTGCAGAATGAGAATTCATTCTGTTAAATAATCCCCTAGGCTATGGTTAAGACATGTCTCTTCGGTATCCATAATTCGGGAAGTGCTAGTGTCGCAATGTGTACAGGAGATATTCTGGATTTGGGAGGGAGGAGGTAGCGGAAGTAAAGCTGTGACGACGGGACGTGAATCGTGTTTGGATAGCTCTGTTGGTAGAACAGGTGCCCGCGAAAGGCAAAGGTACCAGGTCCCAGTCCCTCTCCGGCATACAGTTTTAATCTGACAAGAAGTTCCAGATCGCTACTGTTTGTTACAGTATATATGTAAATGATCTAGTGGACAATTTCGGCCGGCCGGAGTGGCCTTGCGGTTCTAGGCGCTGCAGTCTGGAGCCGAGCGACCGCTACGGTCGCAGGTTCGAATCCTGCCTCGGGCATGGATGTGTGTGATGTCCTTAGGTTAGTTAGGTTTAATTAGTTCTAAGTTCTAGGCGACTGATGACCTCAGAAGTTAAGTCGCATAGTACTGAGAGCCATTTGAACCATCTGATAATTTCGAAAGCTCCATTAGGTTGTACGCAGATGAAGTGGTTGTTTACATGAAATTATCAACGCCATCAGACGGCAGTGAATTGCAGGAAGGCTTGCAGTTATTGGTGCAGTGACTGGCAGCTGGTCTTTGCTGTAAATAAATAACGTACCGCAAATAAACAGGCAGAAATCCACTGCTGTACGATTACAGCATTGGTGACAAATCACTAGAAACAGAAACTACAGTCTAAATACCTAGAAATAATCATGCGGAGCGACTTGCAGTGAAATGAGCACATAAAGCAAATTGCAAGATAAGCAGACGCCAGACTGAGATTCGCAGGAAGAATCTTTACGGAAAGTAATTCATCCACGAAAGAAGTGGCGTACAAAAACTTGTTCGGCCGGTTCTTCAATATTGCTCATCAGTCTGGGATCTTTACCAGACTGAATTACTAGAACAGATAGGGAAGATACAACTAATAGCGACACGCTTCGCCAGGGGATCATTTTGTCGGCGCAAGAGCGTTAAAGAGATGCACAGCAAACCCCAGCGGCAGATGTTACAAGAAAGGCGTCGAGCATCACGGAGAAATTTACTGTTGAAATCCCGAGAGACTACGTCCCGGGAAGTGTCGATCAACGCATTACTTCCTCCCACACTTCTCGGCAAAATACTACAATGAGAAGATCCGAGAAATTGTTGCTAATGCGGGGTAATTCTTCCCATGCACCAGTCGCGAATGAGATGGGGAAGGGGCAAAAGATAAAGGTACGTGTAGTAACCTGGACCACACACCCTAAGGTGGCTTGCGGAGTATAGATGGAGATGTTGGTATAAGTGTATTTGGATAGCTTCCTCTATGACACAGTCACAATGTTTGGATGTTTGTGCCAAAGTCATGGTGTTATCGAATTTCAAAGCGTGTAATTCAAACAGAGCTCTGCAACTGCCAACTTGTTTGGTTGTAGTAGCCAGGTGTGCTTGTGCCAAAGTTACCTAACGAACTGAGACGAAAACTGATAACGGTTTCACGACCAGATAGAGATGCAATCCCCGTGACGTTAGGCCAGTTTGACTCATTAAACTTCATGAATCGTTGTAATAGAGAATTACATCCGGAGTTCAGGGACGCTTAGGGGGAAAACAGCCAAACTGGAAGGATGGAAATCAAAAATTAAATACCGTTTGGTATTGTTAGTTGGATTCATCCAAACACCACATACAGTAACTGTACAGTCAATACGCATGTTATCTTACAAGAGTGTAGTTAGATTATATAGGCTACTTGGAGTTACACAGGTGGACACGCGGTCAAATTCAGATAGCGGTTATTGTTCTTAGATACACTGTGAGGTGAACTGGAACTTACATAGTCAGGCAGCGTTACCTTTTCTTGTTTGACAAATAGACCCCGGCTTCCAGAACTCCTGAAGATAGTCATTGACTGTGAATATTCTTTCACAGACACAGTCCCTTTGACTGTTCAGAGACGTCACTAAACCCGCCCAAAGATGTAAACAACCATACATAGCAACACCTATTAGACGGAGGGGGTCCGACAGCCGATCAGTTCGAGTTATTCCACCGGGAAGGAGGCACACAGCTCGTGTTGTCTGTAGTTCAACCATGCCTAGACAGTTAATACCATGGTTCGATCGTGTTCGCATTGTTACTTTGTGCCAGGAAGGGCTCTCAACAAGGGAAGTGTCCAGGTATCTCGGAGTGAACCAAAGCGATGTTGTTTAGACATGGAGGAGATACAGAGAGACAAGAAGTGTAGATGACATGCCTCACTCAGGCCGCCCAAGAGCTCCTACTGCAGTGGATGACCGCTACCTACGGATTGTGGCTCGGAGGAACCCTGACAGCAACGCCACCAGGCAATCGTCGGAGACGTGCTTGGAGGCAACCCGGTCAGGCTGAACGCCTTAGACACACTGTCCAGCGAGTGCAGCAAGGTGGAGGTTCTCTGCTGTTTTGGGGCGGCAATATGTTGGGCCGACGTACGCCGGTGGTGGTCATGGAAGGCGCTGTAACGGCTGTACTATACGTGAATGCCATCCTCCGACCGATAGTTCAACCATATCGGCAGCGTATTATCGAGGCATTCGTCTTCATGGACGACAATTCGCGCACCCATCGTGCACATCTTGTGAAAGACATCCTTCAGGATAACGACATCGCTAGACTAGAGTGGCCAGCATGTTCTCCAGATGTGAACCCTATCGAACATGCCTGGGATGGATTGAAAAGGGCTGTTTATGGATGACGTGACCCACCAACAACTCTGAGGGGTCTACGCCGAATCGCCGTTGAGGAGTGGGACAATCTGGACAGTATGCCACGACGAATACAGGCATGCATCAATGTAAGAGGACGTGCTACTGGGTACTAGAGGTAGCGGTGTGTACAGCAGTCTGGACCACAACCTCTGAAGGTCTTGCTGTATGGTGGTGCAACATGCAACGTGTGTGGTTTTCATGAGCAATAAAAAGGGCGGAAACGATGTTTATGTTGATCCCTATTCCAATTTTCTGTACAGGTTCGGGAACTCTCGCAACCGAGGTCATGCAAAACTTTCTTTGATGTGTGTATATTTTAATTCAGACAGGAGGCACAAACACGTGAATTGCACAAGTTATTCGTATAAGGAGCGACTTTATTACACCGTATTTTCACTCCGTTCCGCACCTAAAACTTTCATATATTCACTTTGTTACACTCAGGAGCCTTAATACGTTTCTCTTGGTCGACTCTGCCAGGATATACACAAAAGCAGTTTAAAAGCTTTCATTTCGCGACGCTGCCAGGATACAGAAATAAATATGTTTCTCTTGGTCAACCAATGCCGGAAATCGATTCATTAGAATCTTCTGATGTTCTTAAACGTATTAATCCTACGAATAACCAAGTAACGTTAACATAAAGTGTCTTTTTGGTGTGGTAAAAGTGCAACATAAGTAGGTAATGTGTCATGAGAGTTATACGCGTTACGTAGTAACCATTATTTCTTTGTGTTTGATAAACTTCATTAAACTGGAGCGATTAGCTTTGAGTTGAATACTTGTTTCACACAATGTGGAGCACTTTAATTTATCTTTGTCTGATGAACGTTTAACTATGTACGGGATCAGTCTTTCTGATAAATTCGTATTTTTGCCAAGATATACTGCAATGCCTGCAAGATTCATATGATTCTTTTGTCTTCTGGCGTGAGCTTGTAATCATTTTAATTTTTTTTATCATGAGTTTACAACAGTTTGAATAGTAACAGTGATTAATGTATAAAATTATTTCACGTTTATTTCTAACTTTTGTTGTAGAATTTGTTGGTGTGTTTAATTATTCATGCCAGTAGACACGCTCTATTACATTGATAAGTTCGTCCTGTTGGTGCAAATGAGGATAGTTTTCATTGAATAAACAGACATACATTTACAACCCTCACGATCAGTTTTTCCTTGAGTATGAGAAGATAGTTTTTCTTCTTTTCTTTGTGGTCACTAGTATTTTAACAGTGAACAGAAACTGCGAAGGGTTTTGGAATTTTGTGTGATATTCCCTTATGAGTTAACAAGTTCACCCTGGCTCCCCCCTCCCCTCTTCACCATATGATAAAGTGCGTCAATATGAGTCACTAAGAGTTGAATCTTGTCTGAAGTGTCTTTCTGATCTTTCATGTGTTAGTGATGTAAGTTTTTGAAGCATATGATTGCTTTGCAACAGAAACGGTAAGGTTCTTTGTTTAGAGATGCTACTAAAGGTTTTCTAGAAGGCGGATTTTATTCGTTTTCGGAGATTAACATGTTTTCATCAGTGTATTTCTAATGATATTGTATAGTGCATTTCAGTGTGTATACTCTTATTGTCTTTGTAATTTGGTGTGGAACTTTGATTATCAACCGCTGACTCGTGCCCCCCCCCCTTCCCCCACTCTCTTCACTCATGTATGACTGTGTGGTGCAGTGAAGTGAAGTGAATATTCTCTTCCGTATCAAATGTATTTGGTAAATATTTTACGATTGATGGAATATAATAATTCTGAGCTATTTAGTGCATATTTTTGAAAATTTGTGGATTTTGAGTAGGTTGGTGACTGACGCTATAGGTGACACGTTTTGTCCTGAGAGGTGATGAGTGCAACACGCTCTATTCATGGTACTGTTGAGAAGAATAGGATATTTGTTTTGGTCTCTGAGTCGGACTCGTAAAATGATTCCAGTGATTTAGATTTTTTAGAGTTTCTTTTGTGGATAGTGAGAGTGCCCTATTCTGTTGTAGCTCAAGCTTCATGACTATACATTCTTCCTCTGTACATACTTTTTTTTCTCTTTGAAATCAATATGCTGAGATCATAGTTGATGTTTATATTATTGTTAGAATTTAAGTGGCACATGAGCTCAAGCGCATAGATAACCACAAAGACCATACCTGAATTACGTGTTTGCTTACATTTGCTATAATAGGGCAGAACCCCTTCTCCTGACGGCGTGAGAGCGGTTTGTGGCACTATTATCTTGATACTATTTGATCAGGTCCCATACGTTTTATGTCGTTGAAGTTCTCTTACAAGCTTGTTTCAAATGCCACAGGAAATAGTGTACACATAATTTCGTTCATCATATTGAATGTTTCAGTTCCATTAGAAAAAAACAAAGTCGGTGTTGTCATTCGGTGTGTGTAAACGATAAAAATTACCTGCATACATCAGGAAATTCGCCATACTGTCCACTAAAACTTGGCGAAAACCGCACCTCGATATATTTATTCATTATGCATATACACTGAAGATCCAAAGAAACTAGTACACCTTTCTAATATCGTATAGGGCCGCCGCGAGCACGCAGAAGTGCCGGAACACGACGTGGCATGGACAAGACTAATGTCTGAAGCAGTGCTGGAGGGAACTGACACCATGAATCCTGCAGGGTTGTCCATAAATCCGTAAGAGTACGGTGGTGTGGTGATCTCTTCTGTATAGCACGTTGCAAGGCATCCTAGTTATGCTCAATAATGTTCATATCTGGGGACTTTGGTGGCCAGCGGAAGTGTTTCAGCTCAAAAGAGTGTCCCTCGAGCCACTCTGTGGCAATTCAGGAGGTGTGGGGTGTCGCATTTGTCCTGCTGGAATTGCCGAAGTCTGTCGGAATGCACAATGGAGATGAATGGATACAGGTGATCAGACAGGATGCTTACGTACGTGTCACCTGTCAGGGTCGTATCTAGACGTATCAGGGGTCCCATATCACTCCAACTGCACACTCCCCACAGCATTACAGAACCTTCACCAGCTTGAACAGTCTCCTGTTGACATGCAGGGTCCATGGATTCATGAGTTTGTCTCCGTACCCGTACACGTCCATCTGCTAGATACTATCTGAAACGAAACTCGTCCGACCAGACAACATGTTTCCAGTCATCAACAGTCCAATGTCGGTGTTGATGGTCCCAGGCGAGGCGTAAAGCTTTGTGTCGTGCAGTCATCAACGGTACACGACTGGGCCCTCGGTTCCGAAAACCCATATCGATGATGTTTCGTTGAATGGTTCGCACGCTGACACCTGCTGATGGCCCAGCATTGAAATCTGCAGCAATTTGCGGAAGGGTTGCGCTTCTGTCACGCTGCACGATTCTCTTTTGTCGTCGTTGGTCCCAATCTCACTGGATATTTTTCCGGCCTTAGCGATGTCTTAGATTTGATGTTTTACTGGATTCCTGATATTCACTGTACACTCGTGAAATGGTCGTACTGGAAAATCCCCACTTCATTGCTATCTCGGAGATGCTGCGTCCCATCGCTCGTGCGCCGACTATAACACCACGTTCAAACTCACTTAAATCTTGATAACGTAATAGCAGCAGTAATCAATCTAACAACTGCGCCAGATACTTGTCGTCTTATATAGGCGTTGCCGACCGCAGCGCCATATTCTGCTTGTTCACCTTTGTTTCTGCGCGTATGCCTTCACGAAAGAGAAAAATCCTGTAATAGGCAATCATTCTAATACAGAAGGATCCGACTTCTCGTAGACGCTTATGTACAGATGCAAAAATACTGTCGCTGCGAGAACAGCTCAGCTTGGCGTCGCTGTACAATTCTTCCCCCGCCTTTATTGAACCTGTACATGAGGGTCATATCGACTATCTCTTTGACACTGAACTTACCTATATAAGCTTGAGGGGTAAGTACAAAGTGGGCATCGGTGTTGTCAACAGCATGAACCGGTAGTGAATGGAACAAGCTTGTTTCCAAACTAGGCATTCTGAGCATACCGTCGACATGGGAACTACTGTACAAATATTCTCAGTCCAATACAGATACACAGATAAATGAGGAAAGAAATCAGATAAAATGCAAGTTTTGGTTAGAGAGCTGCTGGAAATGACGGGCCACTTATACCAAAATACTCATATAATAAGCCTGAACAGCTTCCGAAATTGTGTCGGTGGATTTCGGGTTCACTCTGTACGTAATACTGTATGTTCGTAAAATTTGTGAGTGTTATGTTTGTATGACATATCATGGACCTAGCCACTATTGTTCAAGTACTTCATGACAAACTCGTTACGCAGGCTAATGAATGAAATTATGTATGTGACTTGAATATATGATACAATGATTGTGTAAGTAAATAAAAGTGTCATACGTCGTCGTTGAAGATATAATACATCGTAAACGAATTTTCCAATTTTCCCGTTTTCGTTCAGTTGGCATAATTGGCTCAGCGCACTTGCTGATATCGTGGTAATCACAAATTTTCAATTATTTACCATGAAAACGAAGTTAAAAGAATACCACGTAATTCTAGGCTTGCACAGGATAGAGTAGTGTGGAGAGCCGCACCAAACCATCAGACCAAAACAACAGCAACAAGTGTAGTAACAAAGACCAACGTGAGATTCTATTTGGAGCTCATTTTCTACGTAGTGGGCCGGCCTATGTGGCCTAGCGGTTCTAGGCGCTTCAGTCTGGAACCGCGCGACCGCTACAGTCGCAGGTTCGAATCCTCCATCGGGCATAGATGTGTGTGATGTCCTTAGGTTAGTTAGGTTTAAGTAGTTTAAGTCTATGGGACTGATGACCTCAGATGTTAAGTCCCATAGTGCTCAGAGCCATTTGAACCATTTTTTTTCTACGTAGTGATGCCGGACTGCAGCATTTGTAGCAGGCCTGTTTTACCAGCTCGATCTGAGGCAGGTCTGCCGTGTAGAGAGTGTGATGTCCCCGTTTCTTCTCCTTCCTCGTTTTAACAAGGTGTGTATCCCACATAACAAGCCGGCCGGGGTGGCCGAGCGGTTCTAGGCGCTACAGTCTGGAACCGCGCGACAGCTACGGTCGCAGGTTCGAATCCTGCCTCGGGCATGGACGTGTTTGATGTCCTTAGGTTAGTTAGGTTTAAGTAGTTCTAAGTTCTAGGGGACTGATGACCTCAGAAGTTAAGTCCCATAGTGCTCAGAGCCATTTGAAGCATTTTGAACCACATAACAAGAAAATAACGAAATCCCTCGTACCTGGAGCGTCGGAAATCTTTGAGGCTGTTGCTCTCGGACGATGTTTTTGTCTGTAGGAAAGTTGCAACGCCAGACGACTGTCACAAAGTGCAAGAAACCTGCAGAGTACCGACGATTGGTGCAATGGATGGCAGCTGTCAATCACTCTCCAAAACAAACCTTTAAAGGCGTTTTTCATGAGTAACTTGGAAACCGTGACCTCCAACGAAAACGTATGCCACTACCAAACTTAACTAGATTAAATTTCCTACAGAAACGTCCTGTTCATTTTTTCTATAGGACTAATAGTTTGTGCGTAGCGAGTGAGAGAATATGACAGCTACGGATCTACGATGTTTCCGAACCGGGCAAAAACATGATATTAAACATATGTTCATTTTGTAGGGCACATCTATCTGAAGAGTTTGATATATAAAACACACGTTCTAGGAAATGTAAGACATGGTATTTGGTCTTAAGTATGCCAAAGGGCATGTGTATTTCCCTCTGTGGAATTCAAATGCGTATATTTTGTAATGGAAGCCATCAAACCTACATTCAGGACAGTGGACAGTAAAATGACCTGTGGTGCCTCTTTTACACCCAGTCGGCCGGCTTAACATCCTACCCCCTTTAGAAAGAAAAAAGCAGTTAATACTTTGGGGGGGGGGGAGGGGATTATTTGTGACCGGGAGAAAGGGAACTCTTCAGAAAACTTGCACTCTTTGTTACCTATTAGCTGAGAACTTCCTCTTTTGTGCGACATAAAATTAAATATAAGAAACATAAAACCAGCGAAGACAAGAGACAAGCAAGACAGTACGGTACACATTTCTTCAGTCCTCAGATCCCAGCATTTTTTCCTCCCTAATCTTGCTACAGCTTTACATGACATGCTTTCCTTTCTGCGAAAGAATCTATCACCCTTCATAGTTCGTCAAACGTTTTGCTACATGAAAAATAAAAATGTCGCTGACTAATACCGAAAAAGCTGTTAATGCGCATACTACCAAAGACTGGTATGGTTTCTGGATTTGATTACATCTATTTTGTCACTGTCTGCTAGATAAAACGAGATAGGCCTTTCTAATATTGCAGCAATTGTAACGCGCACCAAACAGACTTTTGGCACAAACTGTCGTTCTTATGTACGTCATTCACATAAATAACACGACAGAATATATTCTGTAAGTACCAGTATAAAAATGCCTATTAGGCCTACTGCAGTCAAAAAGCTTTTTGTTCGGAAATAATTTCACATTTCATTCATATGCTCCAGTTTCTCAGGCATGAGATCGAAAGGTAGTAGTACGAAATTTGTATATAAATTTGTAATCGTCATGTTCTTATATATAATGTGCGTGATGTCCCCGTTCCTTCTCCTTCCTCGTTATAACAATCAAGCTTGTCATCACTAATTCTGTGATTCCTGCCATCGTCAAAACTTATTCTCCAGTCAACTTCACTAACCCTGCCAGAATCACCGGTTTAGTTAACCCGTGTTTAATCTCCGATTAGATGTTATTACGTGTTCCTACAACACGTTTTCCGCGCTATTCCGAGAATATAACTTTAACAGCTGCTAACTGGGGATTGTACAACTGGCCCTTAATAGTGTAGCTATCTGCCAAACATTTTGTCAAAATTTCATTTTCTTGGATACACCGAGAAGATAATATGTAATCTTTCATACTTACTAGTCCTGTTAGTCGTTTATTTCCACACTGGCCACCTGGATCTATGGATTTCGCTAATTATTATAGCAACGCTAATCATTCGTCCACCTGATCAACCACATAAACAAACAGCGATTTGCGTTCACCCATTCGTATTTGTTCGGCTCGGCTCGTATAGCCCTGTCCGATTTTGTCTGCGGGAAATTTATTTATTTATTTATTTATTTATTTATTCCAATCTCTGGATGCAACGGGGATTCCCCTAGCAGAGACATCACGTACGCTATGCACGCATTCAAAAATCAACTTATGATTCGTTCAAAAATCAACTTAGAATGTGTTAAAAATGTTCAAAAACCAACAGGGTTGCGTTTCAAAATCATATGAATAATCGATAGACCAACGTGTGCTGAATGCTAGGTGCTTTGTGAAACAAGGTTTTTTCTTCAAGAATATGAATTTGGCGCCCCCTGAAATTGCCGCCCGGAGCAGATACCCCGGTTTGCCCCCCCCCCCTCCCCCTAAATCCGGGACTGGAATATGAAAATCTGAAAATCTCACACATGGTTTTTGAAGGCGTTGCGGGTTGCTTAAAAACCCATAGGTAGGGACAGCTGAATCACCCTGTATGGTTCTAAAGATGGACCAACACGGTATTAATCAGGTGTTCATAAATGATTAGGCCTGTCTGTATCAATATCTATGGAATACGACTTCTATCTTCCCTGTCCTGAGTTTCTGAGCCTCCCCGCCACGACCATTAGACATATTTAAATTTATTGACCGTGCATTTTTTTGTTGGTACTTGGAAAAGGGCCGTGGGAAAATTGGGAAGGCGCGCTGTGCCGCTTTGTTGTGCTTGGCGCGTTTTGCAGTGCACGGCGCGACGTTTTTTTACAGCGCCGTGGTGACCCCGTGGTGGGGGCAATGCTGTCGGCGCGTCTGCGTTCGCGGCTGGAGCCCGTCAGTGCACGCAGACATGTCGCCGCGGGCGCTACTGCTGCTGCCGCTGCTGTGCCTCGCGCTGGGGCACGCACAAGAGCCACAACCGCCCGAAGAGGGTTTCCTACCAGCCACAGAGCCGCCCGGCTGCGACGCCAGCGTAGGCTGCCTCGGCACCGATGACGAACAGGGCTACACGACGGAGACCGACCAGGAAGTTGCCACAACCATTGTGGAACACCCAGACAACGACACGTCACTGCCAGGGTGGACCGACACAGCGGCTCCACAGATCGACAGCGGGGACCACGACTGCTCCGAAAACCCAAATGGCACCGAATCGTTCCACTGTGGCCCTCTGGTACCACAACAGCTTCAGCTGGCGGAAACAGCAGGCCAGACACTTGAGCCCACAGTTACCGCCTCTGAACTACAAACTACTACTCAGCACACAGTCAGCTCTCGCGGAAATGAGTCCACTGAGCGAAACGCGACCACAGAGGAAATCTATAGCGAGGCCGCGACGACCGAACTAAACGTCGCTCCCGTAATTCCTGAGGAATGGCCGTGGGAGTTGGGAGATGGTGTGGACGGTGGCACCCAAGTGATGAGCGACGACGCCAACTACGGGAAAGAAGGCTTGCCCCTGCCACCCTACTTCGCTGGGGGCGATGCCGCGTCTAGAGACCACGACCGAGATCCTACCAGGTAAGCTTCTCGTTCAACTAATGGGTCTGACATTTTCTACTTCGCAGCTTTAGTTCCACCTTGAGTATGGGTATTATGTTTCCAGTATACCATTACTGAGAGCCAGTGTGTGCCAATACAGACACATACTCAAAAAGGAGACCAAAATATTTGTTCGTGTTATAACAATTTCCTGTTAAATAGTACACATGAAAACAGCTACTTTTTTATCTTGTAGTAATTCCATTTGCTCCTAAAATTTACTATACGTAACTTCTTGCATTTTTTTCCATGACCAGTTTCATCAAAAATACTGCATCCACTGTCGATCTTCCTCAAAGGAAACCCATTTGTTCTTCACTTACTTAATAAAATCTATTATATTACTTTTAGGATCCTGAAATGTGGATTGCAAGTAATAACAGTGTGTTTATTAAGTAAAGAACAAATGGGTGAAAATTTCTTCTAAATAAAATAGTCCAAGACTACAGTATGGACTACATCCACAAAGAAAACTAAAATATCGGCTTTTGTAGTAAGGAACCACGTAAGGACGAAAATAGTTGTGGACAGTACAATTGTAGAACAGGTCACTCATGTCAGTTATCTGGGATGTGGAACCAAAACACATGTGGAGCAAAAAACAGATTAAACAAGACACAAAAAATAACACGAATAAAGTGTTATGAGTAATTGACGTTCTGACACTGTTCTAACCAAGTAAGTCGTCGGTTACTTACAAGCGACGAGAAAGTAACATCCAGGCAACTGAAATGTGCCTTCTTAGGGCTGTGAAAGCCAGTGCCAGAGTAGACAGGTTAAGAAACATATTTAACGTAAGAAACAAAGTACAACACAAGACAAGAAAATGGAGTAAACATCTCGACAGGCAGACTACCTTACCCCATAAGAAATTACTATCTGGTAGGTCAAAGAAAATTTCGTAGGCCAAAGAAGTCTAGAAAGGCCAAGGAAACAATGGACACTGTAAAAGACAAAGACGTGCAGAAAAAGAAGACGCAGTACATACTGTACATTAAAAGTTTATATACAGTAAATTATGGTTTCTTCGTGGAGAAAATCTGATATTGATTTTTGTAATATCTTTTTCAGCAGCAAATATTCGACAAATTCTTTTCATTTAGCCCATTGGTTTTTCATTTTGTTATTCGAATCACCATCTAAATATCTGCGCATACCTACCACGACGTTCTGAACTTCTGATGTTGTGGTTACAGGACCTGTAATGTTGATTTCACTGACAATTTCGTCGTCATCATCTACATAGTTGCGATGTTTTGATCTCTGAACAATCACCAAAATGTCTTCGATTATCATAATTGGAGCTGTATACAGAACTTCATCGACTGCAACAAATTCATCTGGAGATACTACAGGACAGTAAATTACTGTGGAGTCTTCCATGACTTTGGTACAAAATTTTCTGATTTCGATAAACCTATCACTGATTCCGAAAAATGATGGCAGTGCTCTGACAATGGCAGCACACAAAGAAAAGTAGCAATCATTGTCTTTCTTCGTTCGACAAAAAATATAAATCAATAAATTTGGGTGACGTCGCAAATGCAGAAAGCACGTATGTATGATCGTCCGAGAAGCGAGATCTATGCGTCCTAAACTATTTTTATTTCTTGTTAAAGAACAAAAATGTATGATATTGAATAGCATTTCGTTAGGAACGCAGAATTATTTCATGTTAGCCGATTTTTCGTTTTGAGCGTTTTCTTGTTACACGTGCTTCACTGTAACTAGAAGTAACAGAAAAAAGTATATATGCAGAGTGTTTCTGGGGACTCGTAAATATTTTTGTAGGTGATACGTGGTGATATAGACTAATTCGAATAAAACATTTCATATAACATGTGTCCAGTTTTTATTGGTTATAGAGATGCGGTTATTAGGATGTAATCCAAACAAATACTCTCAAAAGGTGCTAAGCAAAATCAGATGATTAAGTTCAGAGTTGATTTTCATAAATTCCAATTCATACTTTCATGTAATTTCGAAGTTTCTTGACGACACCGAGTGTAGCTTTTAAGAGTTCATCTTTGTGTCCTTTTATTTGGGCAGCACAATTCATGATCCGAACGCTCAGTTCATCTTTTGTGCTGAACTTTTAATATTTTCCGTATTGTAACTCAACAATGTTTTACAGAATAATTTTCTGGGGTAACTCATCACTTAGAAATAATGTACTGATTGCACAAAAGCGAGCAGTTCACACATGGACGCCATGTAGGTAGCTTTTCAAGGAGCTAGGCATTTTAACAGCACTATCAAATACATACATTCGCTAATGAAATTCGTCATAGATAATCGTGCCCAATTTGAGAAGAACATTGATACTCATACCTACAACACTAGAGGGAAAAATGGCCTTTACTACCCATTGTTAAACCTGTCAGGGACTCAGAAAGGGGTTCAATATGCAGCAGCAAAAATTTTTATCATTTGCCCAGAAACATCAAATGTCTGACAGGCAGTGAAGCAAAATTGTCCTGGACAATTCCTGCGAATTTCTATTGAAAAACTGGTGTCCTGTAAACAAAACTATTTCTTAGATGTTTTTGCGTGAGTAGGACTAAAAAACAATGTGTTCATTAACACTAAACTTGTATACATATCCTGTAAATTGACTATCCGTATCATTTCGATAAATGAATTTATCAGATGATCTAGGGAACAAGTACTTAATTAACTGACTTGGTTCTATTAGACATAGTACGCCTTTGTCTTCTTCCAACCATTAAAGGAAAATTACGGTGCACGGTCAAGATTCCACAACATGCTACAGCTTGGCATTTCTCGCATAAACAAATTATTGCCAGAGGAGAAATGATAGAACAGTGGCGGATAAAATACTTGGTCCGACTGAGAACTGAATTTAAGACGTTAGATATTGTTGTTCGTAATTTACCCGTATATCCACTGGCGGAGAAAACTTAAGGACGAAAGTAATTTTCGCATGATATTGCACTGCCAAGTAACATAGTTCGATGAAACTTGGACCACACATAGAAAGAACTGTTACAGCGTAATAGAGAATGTAGCTGAAGGAAATACGCAATGAGACAAAGAGAACTGACACTTTTATTCGAATACAGGAATGACACTGAAGTCACCGCGATTTCTCACGCTCCCCTGGAATTGCAAAAGGTGGGACATGGTTTTAATAGGATGAGTATCACCACGGACAGCAGTGCATGCTCTTCAACGTCTAAATGGAGCGTGTGCACGCCTCGACAAAGCGTCCCATGCGTGCTCGGTGGCATTTGACTCGAGGGAATGGGCAGGCCAGTCCATTCACCGAATATCCTCTCGTTCCAAGAGCTACTTCACCTGTGCAGTTCGATGCGGTCGTGCACTGTAATCTACAAAAATAAATTCAGGGCCGAATGCAATCCCGAAAAGTTGCTGGGCGCTTTAGATAGCCTCATATGGCGAGGGGAGTGTACACGTAATGCACGAAGGATCATTATGGAGCGTGATCGTTTTGGTGGTCCCGGTATTTTGATGTGGCTAGCCATAATGTTGCATGAAAATAATGGCCTCCATATCTTTGAACACGGTATAATCACCGGTCAACGTTATTGTGACACTATACTTCTTCCCCATGAGAGTCTTTTCAGGGTTGCCTTGCCCGCATCTCGTGGTCGTGCGGTAGCGTTCTCGCTTCCCACGCCCGGGTTCCCGGGTTCGATTCCCGGCGGGGTCAGGGATTTTCTCTGCCTCGTGATGGCTGGGTGTTGTGTGCTGTCCTTAGGTTAGTTAGGTTTAAGTAGTTCTAAGTTCTAGGGGACTGATGACCATAGATGTTAAGTCCCATAGTGCTCAGAGCCAGGGTTGCCTTAGACCCTGACTTCATTTTTATGGATGACAATGCGCAACCGCTTCGAACTACGCAGGTGTATGACTTCTTGGAACAAGGGGATATTCGGCTAATGCACTGGCAGACCCGTTCCCCCGATTTAAATCTCATCAAGCACTTGTGGAATGCGTGGAGAGACGTATTAAAGCACGTCCACACGCACCGGCCATCAGAACTGCAGTTGTCTCTAGTGGAGGAATCAGGGCCCTATTTTGTAACTTTCGGTCCTCACCTAATCCTTCAAAATTTTCCACACAGTTTCGAAGGGATGTTGCTCCGCAGTCTTTTACGACGGGAGGTTTCCTATGCTGATCCCTGCCAGTTGTCAGCCAAGTTATCGCATATGACAGTGGGTCGAATTCCGAAAGAGGAGGGCCAGTTAAATTAATGAACATTGTATCAGACACATGATCCACCAAACAAGGCATTTCTTGAAGGTGTTACAATCTGACTCATGGAGCTAAATGAGCTGTCACACTCAGCTGTTAATATAACAATTATGTGTGAAGCAGAAAGCAATGGCAGTAGATCACGAGGCTTCCTTTCAATATTTCTATATTTTTTATACTCCTTGAAAGCGTTTGAAGTTTTCCTGTTATCTGAAATTCCAAATTGTTTTTCCATGCATTGTATCTACCTTCTCGGGCCCATCAGGTGGATTTAATACTGTTAGATAACAGGTGGCAGTTATAAGAGACGAGGGGCATGAAAGGGAAGCAGTGGTTGGGAAGGGAGTGAGACAGGGTTGTAGCCTATCCCCGATGTTATTCCATATGTATATTGAGCAAGCAATAAAGGAAACAAAAGAAAAATTCGGAGTAGGAATTAAAATCCATGGAGAAGAAATAAAAACTTTGAGGTTCGCCGATGACATTGTAATTCTTTCAGAGACAGCAAAGGACCAGGAAGAGCAGTTGAACGGAATGGACAGTGTCTTGAAAGGAGGATATAAGATGAACATCAACAAAAGGAAAACGAGGATAATGGAATGTAGTCGAATTAAATCGGGTGATGCTGCGGGAATTAGATTAGGAAATGAGACGCTTAAAGTAATAAATGAGTTTTTCTATTGGGGAGCAAAATAACTCACGATGGTCGAAGTAGAGAGGATATAAAATGTAAGCTGGCAATGGCAAGGAAAGCGTTTCTGAAGAAGAGAAATTTGTTAACATCGAGTACAGATTTAAGTGTCATGAAGTCGTTTCTGAATGTTTGTATGGAGTGTAGCCATATATCGAATTGAAACGTGGACGATAAATAGTTTAGACAAGAAGAGAATAGAAGCTTTCGAAATGTGGTGCTACAGAAGAAAGCTGAAGTTTAGAAGGGTAGATCACATAACTAACGAGGAAGTATTGAACAGAATAGGGGAGAAGAGAAATTTGTGGCACAACTTAACTAGAAGAAGGGATCGGTTGGTAGGACATATTCTGAGGCATCAAGGGATCACAAATTTAGTATTGGAGGGCAGCGTGGAGGGTAAAAATCGTAGAGGGAGACCAAGAGATGAATACACTAAGCAGATTCAGAAGGATGTAGGTTGCAGTAGGTACTGGGAGATAAGAAGCTTGCACAGGATAGAGTAGCATGGAGAGCTGCATCAAACCAGTCTCTGAACTGAAGACCACAACAACAACAACAACAGATAACAGAGGATCTCATTATAGCTACTACTACAGAATGTTTCAAGATCAATACAAAGATTTTAAAGATTTTTAGAATTTATCACATTAAGCTTATAGTTATAAACATCACATCAAATGAAAGAACTGTTCAGACCTTTGGGCAAAGGGAAGAGTATGGAACACCCAAGAGAGAATGAAGAACGTGCTCACACGTAGTCCCAAGAAATCATTTCGGAAGGCTAGTCATGAAATAGCAAATCCAATGTCATCTGTAAGGAGACTTTTAAAGACGCACTTACAACTACGTCCTTATAGTTTGCAGTTGTTAAAACGCTAAAGCCTTCAGATTACGGTTTATGCGCCGACTTCGCAAACGAAATGACGATGAAGATTGGCTGGATCGCGTCGCCTTCAGTGATGAATCGACATTTCACCTAAGTGTAAATGTGAACACACATAATGCGCACATCTGGTGGTCAGAAAATCCCCGCGAGATAGTACAGCTGCGACGAGACTCCCCTAAACTGATTTTTTTTGTGCCGTATCCCGGCGGAAAGTTTATGAGCCTTTCTTTTTCGGGGAAGCAACTGTAATCGGTGCCTCATTTTCGTGAAGCGTTATAACTATGGCTCTTTCCTCAATTGGAAGGAGCTGAACCACAGAACTTTATCTGGCAGTAAGTTGGGCGCCGCCTCATTGGCATAACTCAGTACGCAAGTGGTTAAAGACGGGCCCAACCGCTGGATTCGTTGCAAGGCAGCGGATGACATAGCTTGTTTTGTATGGCCTCCACGTTTACAAAAATGGTTCAAATGGCTCTAAGCACTATGGGACTTAACATCTATGGTCATCAGTCCCCTAGAACTTAGAACTACTTAAACCTAACTAACCTAAGGACAGCACACAACACCCAGCCATCACGAGACAGAGAAAATCCCTGACCCCGCGGGGAATCGAACCCGGAAACCCAGGCGTGGGAAGCGAGAACGCTACCGCACGACCACGAGATGCGGGCCACGTTTACACCCAACCACCGAGTTTAGAACAGGATTTTTGCAACAATCACTGCAGACACTCAAATCAAAGGTTTGGGAAGAACTCCCTTATCGACTCGATATGTGACGAATGGTGCTCGCATTAAACACTTGTAAGAAAAACTGTTTGAGTTGCTCTATCATTTGATGTTTTGTTTGTAATTCCAGGTTGACCGTAATAAATGCTACAAAGCCTGAAAACCAGTATAATGGTGCTCACATTGAACACTTGTAAGAAAAACTGTTTGAGTTGCTCTTTCATTTGATGTTTTATTTGTAATTCCAGACTGACCGTAATAAATGCTACAAAGCCTGAAAACCAGTATACTGAATTTGAAATACCCTGTATTTTAGAAATCTTGAATCATTCCAATGTAAGAAAACTAAGTAATTAACAATCTTCATTCTAAATTGGCAGCAGGACTACTGTAAAACTGTCCTGCATGAATCATTCTTCTTTTATTGGATCCTGACAGTTACACGGATTTGAATTTGCTTAATTTAGTCATACCGTTAGCTACTTTGGCATAATGGCCAGGATTTTGCAGCAATGTCTGTAATACTCTAGCAGTTATTTTTATCAGTTTATGTGCTGCTGACAGTGTCAAATCAAATGGTTCTGAGCACTTTGGGACTTAACATCTGAGGTCATCAGTCCCCTAGAACTTAGAACTACCTAAACCTAACTAACTTAAGGACAACACACACAGCCATGCCTGAGGCAGGATTCGAACCTGCTGCCGTAGCGGTCGCGCGGTTCCAGATTGAAGCGCCTAGAACCGCTCGGCCACTCCGGCCGACTTGGTAGTGTCATTTCCGTCTTTTGAAGAGCCCAAGGACATCCTAAATATTTCCGTAATCCAGAATATCTCAGCCATGTCCAAATGGGGACTTAAATTCTCAAAGTTTTCACATATAGCTTGCAGTTGCTTTAATCGATGAAACCCCACCGAGTTGCGAAAGTGTTACCAATATAGAACATTCGTTTCCCCGAAACTTTTGCACAGGTGTTTAGGTGTCTGTGGTTCTTGGGTGACTGATGTATAGACCATACAGTTTTTCTACAAATGTCTGAGAGTAATTTATTCCACGGATTTCTATGATGGAATCATTAACAGCTAACTCTAGTCTATGGTTGCTGCAATGCCAGATTATGATAGAGGGAAATAAATTTTCAGGTTGTGCTCCTATACCACTATTTCTGCCTATAACTGTTGGGGCATCTTAACATGAAAAACATATAAGTTTTTTTCAGAAGAACAACAGTAATACTATAAGCTAGTTCAGTCATATCTAAAAACATAGTTTGCTAACTGTCAGTGTCCTCCATAGGAAATTTAAACCCCACAACTTGCATCTGCTTTTTGCTTAGTGTGATAGATTCATCTATTAATGTACTCATTTTCTGTTTGTTTTCTACAATATGTTTCACGGTTCTTTCACGGATACTTTTTGCGATATGAGATGTGATCACCGCAACAGATATTTGTGTCAAGGATTCTTCCCACTGTTAAGAGCTTGGAGATGCATATTAACTGGCATATCAGTGTAAGGTCTCTGATATTTTGAAGTTTTGCAAGCAGTTGTAAAAACACGATCAGGCATTTCAATTTTTTTCTTATTGCACTGTTATAAATACTTGTCCTAAGTATTGCTTTTTATCTAATTCCACTTGTTCTGACCCAGAAATGTTTGATTTACTTAATTTATGTTCACGAATTTTTTCCTCAAACTCTGTTTTGAGCTCTTTTATCACTTCCATAGAAATTTATTTTTCCATGCACCAATTCCTGCGAAATGTGAGGTCCCTGGGGCTTTTTGGGAATAAAACTTGCTTGTAAACATATCTTAAATTTAACTTAACTTTATTAATAATAATCGATGCATTCTCATTGCTAAAATAATTCCGCTAAGCTGAGGTCCAGCAGCAAGGCAGAAGAGTGGTGTCATTGAATGAATCCATTACCCAGTGTATTGTAGAGCCTGAGGTGTACTCCTCTACTGTTCACTGCACTTTCGGCACTATCACTAGCTTCACGCGAAATTTTTGCAATATTACTTTCACCTTCACCGGTTTCACCACATTTATTTTGTCATAACCACAGTAGTAAATTCAGTTTGCATCATGATCACATTCATAACATCTGATTCCCAACAAGTCATAGTACCTACTGCTATTGCAATCGAGATCGTGTTCCAAATGCAATCTAACTCTAGATGCAACGAGTCTTGTTAACATAAAATATAACGTCAGACGAACTAAGTCATTGTTGAAGCACATTTTTCTTTGTAATCCTTCGTATCGTGCGGCAATATTATCATCTCCCCCATAATTAGGTTTATCGTATGAGATTATTTTCTATTACCTTACCAATTCAATAAATTTATAGAATTTATAAACAACTATAGGATTGGTATTTTATGAGCCGATCCATACTGCTATAAATCTGCAGGTTTTAGGACTTCCGGTACTCTATTCGGGCAATTCTGTAACTACCGGTACTGAATGACGGTGGCTATCCATCTAAAGCCCTGGGAGGGATAGCACGCCCTACCACAAGAACTGCTTACCAACCTTGTAGCGACCATGGGAACACGTTGCAAAGCATGCATTGCCGTCTGTGGTGATCACTCTCCCTATTGAGAGTCATGTCTTGCTTTTTCTAATATGCGGGGGACCATCATAAATGGCGGTGACTTCAGTGTAATTATCGTCTTTGAATGAAAGTGTAATTTCTGTTCGTCTCTTTGTGTATTTCTTTCAGTTATCTTCTGTACTATAGTGTAGCAGTTCTTTCTATGTATGGTCCAAGTTTCAATGAGTTACGTTACTTGGCAGTGGCACATCGTATGAAAGTTACTTTCGTCCTTAAGTATTGCACACTTATATATAGTGTTCAAAACCCCTATGTAATTTGGAACTATAGGATTGGTACCAACCATCATAAAAGGCGGCGGGGAGTATTGTATTATCAGTAGAAAAAAGGTAACTGCAGAATGGTTGGTTGGTTTGTGGGATTGAAGGGACCAGACTGCTACGGTCATCGGTTCCAACTGCAGAATGGGTCGGTCAGGAGAGTTCAGAGTCTTTGAACTTGGAATAGTTATTGGATGTCACCTGAGTAACAGATCTGTCGGGGACATTTCAATCCATCTAAAGCTACCCAAGTCGACAGATAGTGAAGTGAGAGTGACAAGAATAGTGTGCAGTGATCGAGCACCTACTTTGAGAAACTCTTGAATTGTGAACCCATCCTTGAAAAAGTTGAATCCATCCCAAATAACCATGAGAAACAGGAATTCAGAACCACCAACGACCGAAGAACTACAGAAGGTCATTTCAGTGCTTAAAAACAGCAAATCGTCCGGAGAAAACCAAACAGTGGAATCGTCGGGAGAAAACTAAACAGTGTCCGAAGTATGGAAAAAAGCTGACAAAAATGCAGTTACATCCCTTCAGTGTGTTTTCGATAAAATCTGGAAAGAAGAAGAGATCCCCACAGAATGAAGAACAGCTCTAATCCATCCTATCCACAAGAAAGGTTTGAAGACAGACCCCAACAATTACAGAGAAACATCGCTGCTGGATATAACATACAAGATTCTTTCTAAAGTCCTTTTGAACAGGGCAGAGCCGCAATTTGACCCGCAAACCGGGGAATACCAGGGAGGTTTTATAAAGGGTGGATCATGTTCGAAACAAAAAATACTATACCTCAAAAACATCATGGCATACCAAGAACCAAGGACAAAGACATACGTAATCTCCTTCATTGATTTAAAAAAAAAAAGCATATGATACGACTGATAGAGAATCTCTGTTATCAGTCCTGGAAGAAATGGGTTTGGATAACTAAACAACTAATATTGTAAAAGCGACCCTTACAAATACATTTTCGAAAGTTAAATTTATGGGCGAACTATCGCAATCCTTTGAAATAAAAATGGAAGTGCGACAGGGGGATGGGCTCTCGCCGTTGCTGTTCAATTGTGCGCTTGAGAAAGTAGTCAGAGAGTGGTATAAGACTGGGTTGCAAAAAGAAGAACCTTAAAGTAAATTGCATTGCTTTTGCAGATGATATGGCCCTGTTTGCTGAAACAATGGAAGAAGCACGGGAGAAAATCCTTGAACTAAAGAAACAAGCTGCTAAAATAGGTCTTCACATCTCCTTTGAAAAAACTAAGATATTGACAAATATCGAGCACTCATGTAAATACCTCAAAGTACAAGAACAAAAGATTGAAATAGTAAAAGAATTCAAATATCTCGGAGAATGGATTAGTTGGAATGCTGGGGAAAGCAAAGCAATGGAATCCAGAAAAAATAAACTTGAATTGGCCTTCCAACTAACAAAAAATCCCTTTCATGGGGGTCCAAAATTACACATTACAAGAAATTGATTAAGCCAGAAACACTGTGTGCAGCAGAAACACTAAATATGAATTTCAAAGGCCAAATGGAGAAACTTGAGCTAAAGGAAAGAAAAATTTTAAGAAAAATCATAGGACGAAAATTTCAAGACAATAAGGTTATATACATCAAAAATGAAACACTCTATAAGGAAACTGAAAACTTTCAGACAATGTGCGAAAAAGGAGGATAAATTTTTATGGTCATCTTCTCAGAATGAACTCCAACAGATTAACCAAACAAATCTTTGACTTTTTCCGTAACCACAAAACGAAACCCAACTGGTTTAAAGAAACTGAGAAAGACCTAGTAGAATTAAAGATTTCAGAAAATTCACTTATCGATCGAACAGCTGAATTAATTACTAAAGATGAAAGCATAAGGTTCCAAGACAACTCTACACAAAAGTCCAAACCCTTCATCTCGGAAGAAGAGAGGAAAAGAAGATAAGAAATAATGAAGAAATACTGGGCCCTAAGAAAAGAACAACGCATAAAGAAATGATTGATCCAGCGTACCCCAAAGAGGGTGAAACAAAAGAAGAAGAAGATCGAGCACCTTCTCGTAAGTTAGGCATTTTGTAGACTACGCCAGGTGATGCTTGAAGTGGTGTAAAGAACGACGCCACAGGACTATAGGTGACTGTAAACGAGTGATTTGGAGTGAAGAAGCACACTCTACCATGTGGCACTCAAATGGACAGATTTCAGTTTGGGGGATGCCTTGAGAACCTTACTCGCCGTCACGTGTGGTGGCAACAGTGAAGTCAGTTCAGACTGATGACTGTATCAGCATCACAATGCACCCTGTCGTAAAGCAACATCTGTGACATAATGGTTTGTGGGCAATCACATTGCTGAAACGGACTGGCGTGCTCGGAATACCGACCTGAACTCAACGGAACAACTTTGAGATGAATTAAAACGTTGATTTGGCTCCAGACTCCAGCGTCCAACATCACCCTCTTCTCTGGTTTCGGCTCTTGAGGAAGAATGGACGGGCATTCGGACATCTCATTGGAAGTGTCCGCAGAAGAGTTCAAGCCACCTTAAAGGTTAAGGGTGGACAAACCGTATATTTATGTCCACTAATATGTGTTCGAATACTTTTGATCAGATAGTGTACATAGGGTGGGCAAAATTAAACTGGCCTGGAAAATATTTACAATAACACTGACGTGGGAGTGACCCTTGTTATCGAACATAACCGTTCTTATTCGCCACACAGCCCGTTTTGTGACAATTTACTACTGAGATTTGTTCTGCAGACTTGACTGGAGGTTTTGTTACGACACTCCAAGTCTTAAACTGCACAAACAGTCCGCACGCGTTTTCCACGAATCGTGCTTCACTTAACACTCGACAATGAACACGCCCTGGTTTTTCGTGAGCACCATTGTGTGTTGATTTCAACTCCTTGCGCAACATGTTTGCTCTTTTCACTCACTCAGACGTAATGAAACAGCAAAATACTCAGGACAGAGCATGCCGGAGATGCGCATGTACAGAAATGTGACAGCAACCAAGTGATACATCGAAATCACAGTTTCCAGCGTTTTCTATGATGGACAGTTCTCCTATCCGATGACAAAAGTCAGTTCGCGTCAGTCATATACAGGGTGTTTCACAATTCGTGTTACACACTTCTAGAGATTGTAGGGGGGACTTAGTAGAGCAAGTTCTTACAGAGCGTCATAGTTGTAGACGCTGGCGCCTGTAGATGCATGTACATACAGGAGGATTAAATGATGATGTTGCAACTGTCAGGGATGATGAAGGAGGCTAAATGTATTAACCTGAGGTAAGGTTCCCTGTACCGCAAGCGAACGAATCGAAAGTTATAAGCGAAAACCGTTCTGATACCTCTGACTTTGATAATGATGTTTGGTTTGAGCGGCGCTCAACTGCGCGGTCATCAGCGTCCATACAAAGTCCCAATTTTTACACAGTCCAATTTTTTACTCAGTCCAATCTAGTCACAGTCACGAATGACGATAAAATGAGAAGGACAACACAAACACCCAGTTCCTAACCAGAAAAAATCCCCAACCCGGCCGGGAATCGAACCCTGGACCCCGTGATCCAGAGACCTCTGACAGTGAAATATATGTACTGGTACTGTAGTTGCTAAGGTTGTAGGGTAGGCAACTTCCAAAGGTGGTAATGTAGACCAAAACAAGAAGAAATGTCTAGTAAACATCGGCTCTAAGATGCATGTCTTAAGAGCTATGAGCACTTATTCGATAGAGGAGATGTGTTTCACACTAGCGAAGACGATCAAGTGCTCATAGCTCCTCATATATGCGTGTTAGAGCCCATGTTTACTGGACAGTTTTTCCTTGTTTTGGTTCATACTAACACCTCAGAAAGTTGCCTACCCTACAATCTCAGCAACAACAGTACCAGCAGATATATTCCACCGACAGAGGTATCAGAACGGTTTCCGCTTGTAACTTCGAACTCTCTCGTTTCCGTTACAGGGATCGTCACCTCAAATTGATACCTTTATCCTTCTCCAACATCTTAGAAAGTCTGTTACAGAATCACGGAATCACGTGTATATGCATACACTTTAGAGGCTCCTGCGCTTTTAACTTAGAAGTTCTGTAGCGTCGTTAGATAATGTCTCCGAACAAGGACTCCTATGTAAACCTTGATCTACTAAGTCCGCTCTACAATCTCTAGAATGGAGTAATATGCAGGGTGTATTATGAAACACCCTGCATAAAAGAAACACGGCTGTGGTGGAATATCGGGAAAGCGTGCTTTCCGACATGCTGCGACCATAATTTATGACTCAAAACAAGCAGTTTTGAAAGTACGTTCCTTTATTGTAGCGAAAAGTAACATTATGTGCTAAATAAAGTTGTTGGAGAGCAAACAATGTGAAATACGACAAAACTGGATAAAACGTTGGTGCAATGAAATCTGGTTGCTTTAGCTCCAAAATAAGGTTTGTCAGGCCCTTCCGTGTTGTCGATTTTTTTATATCTATTCATAATAGCTTCAACACGGAGGAAAAAAGGGAAAGGGGAAAAACTTAAAAGCAGTTGCAGAAAAAGAAGAAAAAAGTAATTTAGAGTATCGTTACGAGAAGAAGAGCAATGTAAATGGTATCAACGGCAGGTCCAAAGGAGAGGGACTGGTGAGGGAAGGATGCCATACATACTCTTATTTCCACGTGTAAACGCCCTCAGTCACAACGTCTGGAATCAAAAGACAATGACTTGTAACGGGCAGTGCATATTTTATTTGTTATTCTTCTATTGGTTACAAAGTGTTTTATTCAACGATAATCCTATAGGTATTGAAGGAATTGTTGGGCCATCATATGCTGACAATTACCTTTATTTCTTTATTATCGAGTTTTTCGCTTGTGTAGGGGCTTTCAAGCTGACGTGAGTACATTTCAAGTGTAGTGTAGGCGTATGATAGAAATAGAGTTGCCAACACTGCCAGTAGAAATCTTTACTGTATTGAAAGAAGCAATCAAGATGACCGTCTCCAAGCTTCCTTTGTCGTCTGTTTCACAATATCTTTGACTGTTTCCAGTAAGAAACTAGATGTTATGAATTATTTGTATTTCCTACCTATTGCCATGCTTCTTCATTTATGCAAATCTTTTACTGTCCTGTTTAATTCTTCCTTATGGAACTATATTAAAATTTACGATTTTGGCGCCCCCAAAATCCTACCGTGCTGGGCTGTCGCACGGTTCGCACCGGCTCGCCCCCGTGCCCCCTTCTTCCATTTGCCCTAGAGCCGGCGCTATGCAGACGATGGATAATGACACTAGATGCCGTCAAAATGTTTATGTGTTTTATATTTACAGAGACAGGGAAATGACGAGTCAAGATGCACGATTTATAGCCGTCTGAGTGGATGAAAACTTTCCTACATGGCAAACTGTCACAGGCAACTGCAATCAGAGGCTCATCACACGCACCTGCGTTCCAACGTTTAAATTTCTCCCGTAGCCTTTCGCTCTTACTTATTCTTTAATATGGAAATCTGTAGTTACTTCCGTGTTTTCTGGTTTATCCTTCTCTGGGTGCGGCAGTTGTAGCACTGTCGCTATTTCTAGTTGTGGAAGTATCACACTCTGGCGTGTGTAAAGAGCTAGATTCACATTCAGGTGGAGTACGGGTCGCCTTTCCGCCCAGCCACCCAGATTTCGGATTTCCGTGGGTTCTGAAAACAGCCGGAGTGAATCCTCTGAGAAGGGTATGCTCGATTTCCTGCCGAACATGAGCTCGTGTTTCATCTCTAATGACCTCGCTAGTTTTGGGAGGCTGGACCCTAAGACTCTTTTTGTTTCCTTTCAAACTGTAAAGACCTCCAAGTTCACAGTTATGCATTCGTTCCCTTGTTGTACCTTCCGCAACTGAGAATTCCTCAATGGTCAGTGGTACTGACCACCTGAAAAATGTTGCCTTACTAGATGACTTCACTGTTAAACTTGCTGTGTCATGTTTCGTTATTCGCCGCTTATACCCTCAGTTTTTATGTTATAAGCGCGTTATGTTTTCCAGTTATTTATAGTTGGGTTGTTTTGCTGTTATATTTTATTGTTTTTAACTAGCAAAGAACTTTCGCTAATTAAGGAGGTAGTGAATCATTAGTCGCCGAGATTATTTCTTCCGTCTCCGCATTGTTTTCAGATCACAAGAATGGACTGACGAGTCATTGAGGATACGGAAATACGAACGAACATCAGCAAACAGACAGTAAAATGTAACAATTTACGGTGTTTTGTCTGAATAAAACGAAGCGCTTATCATGTCGAATAAACACATTTCAATAGCTGCATACACAGTGCCATTATTAATGACCGAGTTATACAAAAGGTGCTGTAACTATGACCAGAGACTGGCTGGTTGTGTGCCGGGCGCGGTGGTCTCGCGGTTAAGGCGCTCAGTCCGGAACCGCGCGACTGCTACGGTCGCAGGTTCGAATCCTGCCTCGGGCATGGATGTGTGTAATGTCCTTAGGTTAGTTAGGTTTAAGTAGTTCTAAGTTCTAGGGGACTGATGACCATAGATGTTAAGTCCCATAGTGCTCAGAGCCATTTGAACCTGGCTGGTTGTGCGAGTTAAAGGGACCAAACTGCGAGGTCATCAGTCCTCTCATCCTGCATGTATCGAACCAGGAATAATCACCAGAGGAATGATACAAAAGGTAAATTCTGTGCAGTTGGGGGCCCCCGGAGCATGGTATCCCACAAGCACTATCTTACCGTCCTCTACCCCGAGAAAACAAGCAGCACGGGCAAGATGATGAATTTTTAGGAAAGGAAAGAACGTTGAAAACGGCAAATATAAAAGAATAAGGAGAACAAAAATGTGGGAAGGCTAGGGGCCAAGACAGACTACCGAGCTAGGACCACTGTGTGCCCCATGCGCCGTAGCAGACGAGGGGAGTCCCTCCAACCACTATGGCTACCAATGAGGCCGAAGTGCCCCATCTCACAGAGACGAATAGAAATCAACTTCACGGGTGAAACATAAAACTATTCAGCAGCTTTGGCGTCGTCCGCTAGCACCAGAGGAAGATTAAGATATCGCCGCAAAGCGCCGAATTTGGGCAGTCTAGTGTGATGAGTGCCACCTACAGGTGGGAACCGCATCGGCAGTAAGGTGAGTTATCGCGTCGGAGAATGTGGCCATTGGTCAGCCAAGTGTGGCCAATGCGTAGCCGTCGAAGTATGACCAGAGAAAGAAAGAATTTGACTGGCATAATTCCAGTTGGATCAATACAATGAAAAGGTGCGTCTATTCACTATATTTGCACAGCCAGAGTCTAATCGAGTCAGTCAAAAGGTCAGCGTAATTGCTTTCATAAAAATGATTGTAGAAAGACACGTACCATTTTGCTATAGAATATGTCAAATGGAACATCCGATTCGCTACCGCATTTCTGTCACACGCATCCTTCTCAGCAGCGGACTATAGGTCCAGCGCTCACACTTACATCCACACACGACCGTATACGAGTGTAGACATTTAGTTTTAATTAACAATTCAAAACAATCAAGCTGTGACCATGAATCATAGTGATGGTGTTAGTCCCCGTCTACGTATCTACGACCCAACGCGACACATGTTTCTCAACGATGGTTAGCTTGATGGAGACCTTAAATGTAGAAGTTTCTATTTTGACTGTTCAGGGAATTTTCCAGCTCCGAAATCGCCTCGACGAGATTCAGAAAATGCGTACCATACAATGGTTTCTACATCAGTGGTATAACACGCAGGATGAGGCAAACTATGATGGCCCAAAGTAGCACCATTTCTGACTGTGTCCCGAGCAGAATGAGATGGGGCGTTATCGTAGAGCAAAAAGAGCCTCTTCGACAGCTTCCCGCGACGCATCGCCTTGACAGCCTAAAGACTCCTTTTCAGGAGATTTCGTTTGTTCCTTACGAGGATAAACTGTTCACAGCACACCATAGCAGTGCCTAAAAACACTCAGTATCGCGCTGTTCTCGCCTTTTTCGCCGTTGGTGATTCCACGTTTTCACTGCTGGCTATACTCATTTGTCTAGGGGTTATAAAACGACGTGCAGCACTCGCCCACGGTGGTTAGGCCGCTAAAGAACTCATCTGGAATGGCCTGACACGGATGCAACATTTCCGCCGTAGTTCCAGTTCGGCGGGCCTTTGAATGGCAGTGATCAATCGCTGAACCTAGCAGCCGAAGGCCTTCGTTATGTTCAAAATGTCGTGCAAAATGTTGAAAAATAATCCATGACAGACTTTCACTTATTGCATTTCAGAGGTGACTTCCTTCCTTATTCCGGTGAAACGATATATTTACCCGTTTGCAATTATTGGTTTTATATTGGTGAGCGGTCAGTTCAATTGCATCATTTCCTACCGGAACATATGGTCTCCTATTAGATAGCAGGTATGGACAGTGAATGCTATTGAGGTCCGCTCAGTGATGCTCTCCCATCAAAATACTGACTTTTATGCGGAAAAACACTGACCCTATCTAATTACACAATCCCACTTGCTTATGGTGCGCATTAACTTAGCTTTGCAACGGATATCGCTAAAAAGGAAAATAAATGAAGCAACGATGGTAACGGTCAGTGAGCCACTCAATAAATATGACCTACACGTCGTCCATATCCTACTTAAGATCAAAATGGTTCAAATGATTCTGAGCACTATGGGACTCAACATCTGAGGTCATCAGTCCCTTAGAACTTAGAACTACTTAAAGCTAACTAACCTAAAGACATTACACACCTCCATGCCCGAGGCAGGATTCGAACCTGCGACCGTAGCGTCGCGCGGTTCCAGACTGAAGCGCCTAGAACCGCTCGGCCACACCGGCCGGCCCTGCTTAAGTATTCAAAAATCTTACGTACTGCCAACCGAATTATGGGACTGTGAGCAATGGCGGAATGGTGGGACGACAAAATGGCGGGAAAGGGTCTATTGTGACCTGCGGACAGACTATATGGACACCAATCTCATTTTTGTTCTGAAAAACTTGGCGATCTATTCAGCCTGAAAACTTCCTTCATTTTACGTGAAAAGAATGTGTCAGAATAATGATCTAACTTACATGGAAAGGTCCAAACTGGTGGGATCGGTTTTTTGAAACCATCTATACGGTGATGTAGGTTAAGATCCCAGATACTACATCTGGCAGCCATTTACCTTGTGGACCCTCGCTTAAGAATAATCGACGAAGAAAAACTTCGTATTTTCGCCCAGTGCTTTAGTGGCTGACTGTGTAGCGTAATGGTTAAGGTACAGTCCTCACCTGCACTAGGTTGTGTGTTACAGTCTCGTCTGGTGCTGTAACATTTTTTGTTTTTAAGTCTTTATCGAAATCACTTTAATCATTATTTTTATTCAATTAATTGGTATAAATGTAATGTTTTTATTTCTATTCCTTTGTCATATTTTAATAATCGTACTAACTTTACCATATGCTCTCATCATTCTTCCTGTAATTATTTTTCGACCTGGAATCTTCGACCATGTGATTTTCATTATTTTCGTCCACCTTATTGCATTCATTATTTCTATTCATCGCCGGCCGGAGTGGCCGTGCGGTTCTAGGCGCTACAGTCTGGAACCGAGCGATCGCTACGGTCGCAGGTTCGAATCCTGCCTCGGGTATGGATGTGTGTGATGTCCTTAGGTTAGTTAGGTTTAATTAGTTCTAAGTTCTAGGCGACTGATGACCTGAGAAGTTAAGTCGCATAGTGCTCAGACCCATTTCTATTCATCATTTTGCTTGAATTTAGTTTTACTTACTATCCCTTCATTCGTTTAAATCTTTCTCTGCGTTATTTTGTCCATAGTACAATAAGAATCTATGTTTTAACTGCTTTTATGAGGATAAATGTCTGTATGACGATTACCATCCAAAAAAATGTACATCTTCTAACGCAAAATTTTTTTGACCATCGCACGGTCAATATAAATATATTATTTTATCTTTTGTTTTCTAACGCATAGACTGGCATTTTGAGAAGCTTAAACATAATGACGGATACATAAGAATAATTAAATGCACATGCACTAAAATTTCAAGTGTAAAAAAAGATAGAAAGAAAAGTTAGAGCAAATGAAAAGCTAATACAGTGATTAAAATGATGTGATAAAACAATAGAAATAAAAATTATTTTTAAACCAATTAACTGAACAAAAGTAATGATTAAAGTCATTTCGATAAAGATTAAAAAACACAAAAGTTTTAAGCACCCGACAACATTCGTACACACAATATTTTGGTTGTGAGGACTGCATCTCAACCCTTACGCTACGCAGTCAGTGTAATATTGTTCTTTAAAGCTAAAGAGTACCACGCAAACCTCCCAAATTTTTTCATCGATTATTCGCAAACGAGTACCCTCAAAGTGAATGGCTGCAGGATGTGACACCTAGGACCTTAACTTACATCGCCATATGTGTGGTTTCAAAAAGTCGATCCCGCAGCTGGGGACCTCTCCTTGTCAGTACGATCTGGTAGTGAGCCCGATTAGAGCTGATGTGGGTGCCAGGGTAGACAGCTATGTGAACTAAATTTCGCATCCTTTATACCCCCAAATTACCTACAGATTTAATCGTGCACTCTTCCCACTATATACTCTTCCCACTGTATACGCACATAGGTAAAATTTTATGTTATTTGCTATCCTTCCTGGCGTTGGAATTTTAACACGCCATAGAGTAGTATATAGCTTGTGATGGGTTTTACATCATTCAGTTGTCGAGTATAGGATCATCAGATGGAGAAGACTTAGTGGCAGACATAATGCATTAGGTCAATTTATTGGCTTACGCTCTGAATCAGTTCGATGTCTACTGCCATGCCTACCTGATAAGCAGTAGGAACGTTGCGACAGCAGTCTACAATTGGTGGCATTAACGTGTTATTTGCGCTATCATTAAACGATTTATGTAAATTCTATATAAACACTGTATTTTCCTAGACTCTTCCAAAAAATCTAACTCTTCCATTCGACTTCTCTAATACCGATTTTACGTGTTCGTCCGATTCCATATCAATTCTTATTATTACTACTAATAGCTCATAGAATGCGACCTGTCCCAGCTGTTCAGGGCTAATATTGTCATGAGATATTATCGAGTTCTACCTGTCGTTCGTGTGGGTCGGTGCCTCAGTGCGTAATTGCCACATTACAAATCCAGATGACCAGGGTTCGATCTATATTCGGTCAAGAAATTTATCTGCCACTTATCGCGTCAACTCCAGCATATTTTTTTCAACGTTGAAAATGCTAAGTTACACGTCCACGTTAAACTGTAGGTCTCCTTGTAACTGGCCGAGTAGACCAGTTCAAAGGTCGGAGTAAGGCAAGGGCATACCATCTTATGTAGGACCTTTCCAAGTAAAACACCGTGGTATTCGAACCGACCGGTTTACTTTTCCCTTTATTATGTGCGTTGTCTTGCATCCACCCACACATACAGGGTGTTTCACAGTTCATGTTACACACTTGTAAAAGCATTAGAGGTGACTTAGCAGATCAAGTTTTACATAGGAACCCACGTACAGAAACGTCGTCCAATGACGCGACAGAGAGTCAAAGCTATCGGCGCCTATAAATGTATATTCATCCCGGAATCAGCCTATATATATATATATATATATATAGGCTGATTCCGTGATGATGTTACAAACTTTCAAGGATTATGGAGACGGATAAATGTATCAATATGAGGTAATTATCCCTTTTTCTGAAACGAACGAGTCGAATGTTATAAGCGAAAATCATTCTGATACCTCCGACAGTGGAATACATGTCCCGGTACTGTTGTTAAGAATGTTCGGTATGCAACTTTCAGAGGTGCATTCCTGAAGCCCAGGGCATCGTCAGCGAACAAAGGGATAGTACTGCTGACCGTATTTGACAAATCGTTTGTGTATACAGAGAACGTTAAGGGGTTTATTATGCTTCCCTTTAGCACACTTAATGTCACTTTCATTTCTGTTGAATAATCGCCGGCCAGTATAACTTACTGCATTTCTGTAAAAACACTTCGTACGATCATATATTCGTCATTAGTCGACTATATGGTCCATTGTCGGAAGCCTCGCAGAAATCTGGATATCAGACCCCCACCTGTTCACCTGCATGTGTGATTAACAGGAATACGTGTAATGGCTTATAGTGGTCTCCTCCAAACTGCTTCTCCGGCTCGCCGAAGCAACCGGCAGTCTCAGTGGAAGTCTGGCGGCGCGATAACCTCTCAACCCCAGGCGCGTTCTTGAACTTTGACATACAGCTCCAGACAGCCGTATCTCTAAGTGAAACATGCTCTCGGATTCTTTTTGTTACGCAGACTTGAGGTGACGTAGCGTATCGTCTGTACTATGCAGGATATAAGAATAAGCCAAATTATATATAGGAGTTAGTAAGCATCGAGTGGAGATGACCAAATGTGGCGACATAAAGAGCTCTCTAGTTCATGAAGCATGAAACGTTTCTATAACTTTTGCAATCTTTGTAACGTCGCTATCGTGCTGACCTCTATGCTCTCCGGTTAGCGTCGAGGAACATGCTTGTGGGTTAGTGATTTGCAGTTTCTATATCTGTTCCCTAACCGCGTCACAGTGTAATCCACAGAACACGGTGGATTCTACCTCTAAATATACTGGAATGTAATTAGCAGAATAAAGTGGATTCTAAGTCTGGTTCTTGAGGGATATCTGAGTGAACAAACTTTTTAGGCAAAAAACGCCAGCAGATGTGTACTCTCACTATTATATTACTTCGGTTCCATGTATACACAGCATTTAAAAACGCCGAAAGTAAGTTGTCTCTGACATTTACTTTATTTATTTATTTGTTAAGGAGTTAGAATGTGAAACGCAAAAGGGTCATTCCAAGACAGTCTTGTTGTAAACCAAGTAAATAGTTTCATTGTGCATGTATGCATACGTCCGAAAAGCGTCCGTTTATTACTGTGTAATGTGGCAGTAGGCATTACTACACTCTTCATACTTCTAAACCATGTTGTTACCTAACTGAAACAGGTAGGCGGCTGAACAGAGAACGTCGTACCAGTCTCGTGGGTGACATCTTGCCTGTGACTTTTTCACGTGATCATTACACTAAAATAAACCTTGAGACTAGAAAATGTGTCTTGAAAAGCTACGTTTGAAGCGTAACTCTGTATACGCCCGTTTTGTAGTGTCTTGCACAGGAAACTCCGAGACGCTTTCGCGGTTGCTAAACAAACCTGTGACGCAAAGTGCTGGTCTTCCTTGGAGTTTCTCTATTGACTCTGTCAATCGTACCTGGGAAGGACCCCAGATTTACGAGCGATCAGGTAACGGTCGAAAGAAGAATCATTCAGCTACATCAGTAGTGGGTGTCTGCCTCCGTAACTGAGTGGTCAGCGCAGCCCTCCATCATGCTGGGGACGTTGGTTCGATTCCCAGTACTGCCAAGGATTTTTCCTTGTTGGAGGACTGGAACGTGGTCCACTAAGCCTCGCGATACCGATCGGGGAGCTGCATGAAGTAGCGGCGCCAACTCCGCTAACGCGACAATGGCCGGTAGAGTGGTGGGTTGGGACCACGCTCCTCCATACCGCATCCAATGACGCCATTGGCTTGGAATGACACGGCGATCAGTCGGGCTCAGATGGCCAGTCTGTGGAAAGCAGGGCGGTGTTTTATACTTTTCAGTAGTGGGCGCACTACACTTCATGAAGATTCTTCCAATTAATCTATGTGGCAAGTGCAAATTAGTTATACGTAGTCGTTTCATTTTAAATCTTTCTGTACGTATATTGTCCGATATTTAATGGGTGTGATTGTGCAGATATAGTGTAATCATACAGTAACGGGTCTTTCCGTCTATTTACGCAATACGTTACATTTGTTTACATTTAGGGTCAGCTACCAATCTATGCGCCATTCGTCGATCCTCTGCAGAAATTCCTGCGTTTCGACATAATTTTCTAAGGTTACCACTTTTCTATGTACAGCATCATCAGCCACGAACAGACCCATAGAGCTTCCAGGGTTACCCGCTAGGTTAGTCGTTTCTGAAAATTGCACTTAAAGGGATAGCCGAAGGTAGATTCAAACATCAGTCTTACAAATGAGTAGGCCTACATAAAGCAGTTAGTCGGTAATTGGGAAGCAGCTGCTATGTTAAAATGAAGAGATCATCCCAACAGAAATGGAGAACCACTTCTAACCTAGATTGTGGCTGACGTAACAGAAGTTAGTTGATGAACTGTCTGCACTGACGAGACAAAACATGATGACCGCTGCCCACTGCTAGACTGATGCCGCCTGGTGGCATTGCGAACATTTGGGGTGTTAAAAACGGTGCACTGCTGTGCGAAACTTAACAACCAAAGTAACTTTCGCATGATGTGTCACTGCCAAGTAACATAGCCCAATGAAACTTGGAACAAACGTAGAACAAATGCTATAATATGTGACATAAGGTAACTGGAAGAAATACACAACGAGGCCAACAGAAATGTCACCTTTATTCGAAGACGATAATTATACTCTAGTGACCGCAATTTATGATGGTCCACTGGACAGTAAAAAAGGCGGGATATGGTTCTTAACAGGGCCTGTGATCACCGCGAAACGAACTGTTTGCTCTGCAACGCTCTTCCATGGTGGCCATAAGGTTGGTTAGAAGTTCTTGTGGAAAGGCGTGCCATTCGTCCACCAACGGGGCTGACAATTGCTGAATGGTCATTAATGCATGTGTACGTGCTGCAATACGTCACTCCACGCATTCTACAGGTGCTCGATGAGATTCAAGTCGGGGGGCGGGGGGGGCCCATTCGTCGAATATCCTCTCGTTCCAAGAGCTCCTCCACGTGCGCTGTTCGATACGGTCGCGCACTATCATCCATAAAGATGAAGGGAGGGCCGAGTGTACTTCTGAAAAAAGGCAAATGGGGAAGGAGGGCAGGGTTACAATAGCATTGACCACTGAATGTACCGTGTTCAAAGATTTGGATGTCAATACGCCCATACGACGTTATGCCTTCATACTCCATAACACCTAGACCACCAAAACGATCGTGTTCTACAATGTTCCTAGATACATTACGTGTTTGCACCTTTTGCCACATGGAAGTGTGTCCAAAATAACTACTCAGAATGAATCTGCTCTCATCCGAGATAAGGAAGCGACTGCGTGCTACTGTCGTGAGCACCTATGGAGTGTGGTTGACGGTCGGTTAAACCACGAGTAAGCGAGAGAGTGTAGGTCGTTCTCGCCTCATAACATATGAGACTTGCCCATTCTGCAAAGAAGGATAGGCGGCGATTTGTGGCATATCTGACAAAAAAGTACAGTGCTAGAGCAGGCGCATATGTTACGGAGAACACAGTTCAGTGCATATTGTTGAACATGGGACTCTACAGCACACCACCCGTACTTGTTGTCAAGTTAACCCAATGACGTCGTCAATTACTATTAATGTTGTACGGGATCATTAAGATAGGGTGGTCGATCAATTGAAACATGTCGCCTGGTCTGATGAATCAGGTTCTGAGAGAAGTGTGAATGGCAAGGGAGCACATCGCTGTGTTTCTTGGTGAATTGAGAGGAAGCATTCTACGGAGTTCACTATTACCGTGTGGTGATCTCCACGAGATCAGTCAAAAGCCTATTTCAAAAGTAATGTAACTGATCACGCTCGACGTCTGAAATCGAACCTTCTGCATGGTGATATTAAGCCCACCGAACAAAATGTCAGTCACTCCTTTGAAAGACACACTGGTCGCTTTGGAGCGCTGTAGATGGTGTAGAGCTGTTATCAAGGGTCATATAACCACACCACTGACGTCAGTAATGACAGTGAAGTGGTGTATGTGTGCCAGTCTGTTGTATGGAAACAGTGCCGCAAGATTGGTCGACGTGGAGACATGACGGAATAGTAACACGTTTAGATGTGCCCATGACGACATCGTGAATAAAGTTGCCCAGTTTGTTAGTGTATCGCCGGCCGGTGTGGCCGTGCGGTTAAAGGCGCTTCAGTCTGGAACCGCGTGACCGCTACGGTCGCAGGTTCGAGTCCCGCCTCGGGCATGGATGTGTGTGATGTCCTTAGGTTGGTTGGGTTTGATTAGTTCTAAGTTCTAGGCGACTGATGACCTCAGAAGTTAAGTCGCATAGTGCTCAGAGCCATTTGAACCATTTTTTTGGTTAGTGTATCAACAGAGATTGTCCAGCATGTCTGCTAGGAATGGTGCACTACTCACAGCCAGGTAACATGGCATATGAAAAAGAGAAACTATCTGACAGGAATAGGAGACTCGCGTTACACCTTGTCAATGACACTTGGTTTCAAGCCTGACATAAAGCGCTACTTTCAGTAAATGCAGATAAATATCAAGCAAGAATTGCCAAGGAAACTGCATGCAATGGACATTTGAAGTCGTGTACCTCGCAAAAGGATAATGTTCACTGCTACATTTAAAGCTGTACGTTTTCAATTGTCGAAACAACACAGAAACTGGACAGCAGCTGGCTGGAGTCGTTTAGTGTGGTCCGACATATAAAAATGTTGCCCCTTTTCAAGCGATGCAAGAACGGCCCGGTGATTTTAACACTCAGGGTGGGATGATACAGTTAGAGCCAAAGGCGTTCTCCACTAGCTTCTTTACATTCTTTGTGAACAGTAAATCACTGCACATGTATATCACTTACTTACTTACCTTATTCTGTAACCTAGTAAAGTAGCGTAGTGGTTAGCACATTAGACTCGCATTCAGTCGTAGGATGGTTCAAATCTCTGTCCTGGCATCCAAATTTAGGTTTTCCGTGATTTACCGAAATCGCTCAAAACAAACACCGGGATGGTTCCTTTGAAAGTGCACGGCCGATTTTCTTCCATTCTTTTATCCGGGCTTGTGCTCCGTCTCTGATGACTTCATTGTCAAAGAGACGTTGAACACTGTCGGCCATGGTGGCCGAGCGGTTCTAGGCGCTTCAGTCTGGAACCGCGCGACCGCCTCGGTCGCAGGTTCGAATCCTGCCTCGGGCATGAATGTGTGTGATGTCCTTGGGTCAGTTAGGTTTAAGTAGTTCTAAGTTCTAGGGGACTGATGACCTCAGATGTTAAGTCCCATAGTGCTCAGAGCCATTTGAACCATTTTTGAACGTTAAACACTAATATTTTTATCTTCTTCCCTTTCTTTTCTCTGTAGCACCACAAACAGATATTTCTATACGCGAGGCTTCCATATTTTTGTTCGGAGGCATTGTTCGTAAATTAAATAAAGAATAATTCTATTCCCCCGGTTCCGATCAAGATTTTCGGGTGGTTTCCTTTGGTTGTAAGGCAGTGCCTGAACTGGATATCATCTTCCAGATGTTCCCCATTAGAATTTCCTCTGCCCAAATACTAGCTCGCCTGGTATTTGACCAGTCCGTCTCCATAATTCAGTGACCAACGTGTCTGGCTGCTATGCGGAGGATCCGCTTTCGATTCTCGATACTGCCAGAATTCTTCCTTGGTGGGAGAACTGGAACGGGGTACTCTCAGCTCCGTGATGCCAACAGAGGAGCCACTTGATTGAGACGTAGCGGCTCCAAGGGCAAGAAAGCCAACCCCATGCCCCTCCATCCCGCATCAGAATGACGCCACTGGCAAAGAGTGAAACAGCGTTCGGTCAATTGGCCCGTCTGGATGAGAACTTCGAGCTTTGCTTTTCTGGCATTTGACTGAAAAGACCGTGACTCTATAGCGGCCAGAACTTGAAAAGCCCGCTCTAAATTTGGGAGTAGCGCAAAAAGGGCGCATCATTAAAAGTTTTGCTGATAGAGCAGAACGAATTTGCTCAGCGGATTACCTACACGCCAGATTAAAACATCTACAGTAGGCTTTCCAGAAAAATTGCTGCGAAAGAAAAGAAGTAAATAATTCGGTAATCAAATAACCGTACGTCGAAGGATGGGGATGAAACGCAACGGTTGATGAACACAGTTTATCTCCCTGTTATTAAAACAAAAATGCAAGGAACAGATCGGTAAGAATTCACAGAGACACCAAAATGATTTTTAGATCAAAAAAGAAAATACGTCGAGCCTTTAGAGATGTAAAGGATAAACACCTTCCTCTGTTGGTATTCGGGATGTATAAGACTGAATGTACGTGTGGTAAGGCTTTCAGTGGAACTTCAAAAAGAAGCGTGAATACGCATTTAAAGGAATATAAAATTCATTGTCGACTAGGGAAAGTTGCAAAATGAGATGTAGCAGAGCATCCTTTTCAGTCAGGGAACCATGAATTGAGGTTCTCCGAAACAGAATTTTATCTACAATGACGAACTATATTATTCACGGTTACGTACAGAAGACAACGAGATGTATGAACATAGAGACAACTTTAATAGAAAAGTGGCCCGGCGGCTAAACGACGGAGGCCGGTGTGCTGGCCAGCCTGGATGTGGTTTTTAGGCGGTTTTCCACATCCCACTAGGTGAATACCGGGCCGGTCCCCACGTCCCGCCTCAGTTACACGGCTCGCAGACATCTGAACACATTCGCACTGTTCCATGGATTATACTAGACACAGACAGTTGGGGTACACTAATTCCGTCCCGGGGGAGTACGGAGTGGTGGCAGGAAGGGCGTCGGGCCACCCATTAAATTAACCTTGCCAAATCCGATTAACCATGCCGACCCTGTGTCATTGCGGGACAACAGCACAAGAGAAAGAAAGAATTGTTGAGTGTTGACACCTCACCCCTTACCTGAACGAATAACATTAAATTGTGATAAGACGAAACTGTAATAAAGAATTAAAAAATTGTTTTAGCAGTGAAATTTGGTTATATGAAAGAGTAACAGAAGAACAATAGCAAATTAACAAAATGTTAGTGTTGTGAGAAGTCAGGAAACAGTAATAATGGTGCTAACTGTCTCTCAGCGACTGCATGGAAGTACAGTACTGTTATACCGACTGACTACAGTTTTGCATCTACGCCACTTGCACCATCATGAAAATGATATATAGATAGTAACTACTATTTATTTATTTATCTGACAGAGTGCACTTTCTTGATGACAACAACGTATCCTAACATATAGTTAGTGAGCTTTCATAATAATCCACTTATTTTTCTATCGCTTCTTTTCTTCCAGAACTGTACGGAATGATAGACAGATAAGTTTTATCTTTGAAATAAGAGATCTCGATAGCACCATTTTATCTATGACAAGTATTATCCCTGCAGATCACGCCCCTTTTTCGCAGTATTTATATCCTTCTCCTGTGCCAGACCCGTCAGTCGACAAGACTCAACGGAATCAGGAGCACCTCTGAAGATGTCCACCGCAAGTTTAATGGAACGCGACCATAAAACCAGGAAGACTCACCAGCAATTAAGACAATTGGTCCAGAAAGTCTTTGCTGCATATTGTAGAAAAATAACGAACAGACGGCTGCTAAGAAAATCTCTTTATTCTGCTGCCAGTTTCGATTACCATGGCACAAAACACCACTTTATCATACATGTGTGACCCGTCATTATTTACATAATAACCGTTCCATCCACGGAGTAAAGTGGTGCAGTGGTTAGGACACTGGACTCGCTTTCGGGAGGATGACGATTCAAACCCACGTCCAGCCATCCTTATTTAGGTTTTCCGTGATTTCCCTAAGTCGATTCAGGCAAATGCCTGGACGGTTCCTTTGGAAGGGCACGGCCGACTTCCTTCCCTAATCCGATGGGACCGATGACCTCGCTGTTTGTCCTCTCCCCCAGATCAACCAGCCAACCAACCGTTCTATCTCAAGTTTAAAACACTAAATATCGAATCTACTTCTAAATACCTATCTCCGCATTGTCAGATATGTACAGAATTACAGGTTTAACGTATTCGATGGATGTCACTTAACAGCTTAATCTGAATAGCCAACACTTACTGCCGGCCGCGGTGGCCGAGCGGTTCTAGGCGATTCAGTCCCGAACCGCGCGACTGCTGCGGTCGCAGGTTCGACTCCTGCCTCGGGCGTGGATGTGTGTGATGTCCTTAGGTAGTTAGGTTTAAGTAGATATAAGTTCTAGGGGACTGATGACCTCAGATGTTAAGTACCATAGTGCTCAGAGCCATTTGAACCATTTTGCCAACACTTATTCAGCTCTATTATCGCCAAATTCCACGAACTATCAGACAGCAAGATTTACATGCTACCAGTGTCATTTGGGACGTCTTATGTTAAAATCTAATTATCATTGTCACTGTGCTCACAATTATATGTCTTCACATCAATTAGGCCGATATGAATCAATAGAGTTAATGTGGAACATGTAATGGTAAGCACTGTACCACTGATAGACACCCAAGGTGGCGTCACGGTTATTGCGCGTAACATTGCCACCAAACCTGTTTCCGAGCGAGGTGGCACACTGGTTAGCACATTAGACTCTCATTCGGGAGAATAGCAGTTCAATTCTACTTTTGGCAATAGAGTTTTGAGTTTTCCGTGATTTCCCCAAATCTTTCCAGGCAAATGCCGGTATAGTTCATTTGAAAGGGCACAGCCAATTTCCTTCCCAATCCTTGAAAAATTCCGAACGTGTGCTCCGTCTCTAATAACCTTGATGTCGACAGAATATTAAATCTTGATCTTCCTTGCTTCCTCCCTCCCTTCCTTCCTTCCTTCCTTCTAACCTCGATTATTCACTCGTTTGGGAAAGGAAAGTTTCTTCACGTATTCCATATCCAGCAGAACCCAATCAGTGACGATAAGATTCCGTAGAGCTACCAAATTTCGGGGATGATGATTACTATGATTCATTCATATTCCAAATAACACCAGATGTTATCTACGGGTTTAAGAATGGCTTATTTAATGGATCAGACGACATGCGACAGGGTGTCTTAGAAAGGAAGGAAAGAAAAATTGAGTAACGTCCCGTCGACAGCAATGTTATTAGAGATGGGGCGCAAGCTCGGATTGTGTCTAGAATGGGGAAGGAAATCGACCGCGCTCTTTCAAAGAAACCATCCCGGCATTTGCGTTGAGCGATTTAGAGAAATCAGGGAAACTTAAATCTGGATGGCCAGACGCAGTTTTGAACCGTCGTCCTCTCGAAAGCGAGTCCAGTGTGCTAACCGAAGCGTGCCTTAGCGTTCATCAGAGAAGGAATGTAGAGGGGGTTGAGGATATAGGTACAGATATTGTGATCACTGGTACCCTAATATGTACTCACTTCAGTGTGTTCGTTGGCTTTTCTCTGTGTGTAACAGTCTTCCCGCAAAGACATAACATAATTTTATAGCTGATGTTTTCTGCACAGTCGTAACTGCGCCCGAAGTGGACTATACATGATAGTATAGACTATCGGTTTTGCATGCATGTGCTTATACTTCAATACCTGCCGCGCTGTGTAGCCGCGCAGTCTGTGGCGCCTTGTCACGGTTTGAGCGGCTCCCCTCATCGGAGGTTCGTGTCCATCCTGGCGCATGGGTGTGTGTGTGTTGTCCTTCGCGTAACTTAGTTTAAGTTAGATTAAGTAATGTGTAAGCCTACGGACCGATGACCTCAGCAGTTTGGTCCCATAGCAACTTACCACCACCACTTCAGTACCTGACTGGCTGCCCGGAGGAAAACAAACATTAATGGCTTAGTTGTGCCATGTGTACTTGGAAGTACTAATCATCCCAAAAAAATACTACTCGCAATAGCTATAATTATTAGTCCGCAAATGAAGTAAATACTGTTGAAATGGTGTTCAGTACATTGAACTCAATAATCAATAGAAACATCTGCACTTATACCCCTAACAAGCTGTATGTGTGCAGCCGTGTGAACGCGGTTGATCGCATCTTGGAAGATAGGAATGTCCGCAGCACACTCATCATGAAAACGTAAAGAAAGCCCGGTCATCAAAATGTTGAAACAAATACCCTGATTTAAGTACATGGTAACGTGAATCAGTGGGCTCAAGTTATGTTACGAAGAAACCCCCAAAAGCATAAAACATCCTCCAACTGGAACCACATCCTCCATACACTGTGGGTTACACACCTCACTGGGTCTTAGGTGCACTCGACGCCTTTTGTCATTTGAAAAGAGTTTAAATTAGCTACTCTTCAGTTTCTGTGTTGTTTTTGCCCAATGAGGACGTGTAGCTTTATATGACCCTGTGAACATAGGCGTTCTGCGAGATACCCGACTTCAAATGCCCATTGCTTGCAGTCGCCTACGCAATGTTCGCTCGGAAACTGTTGATATTTAGCACTCACTAACAGCTGCAAATTCTGTCGCATTTGAAGCCGATTGTGTTGAAAAGGCATGACTCTTGTCTCAGGTTCCAGTCGGTTAGTATCTACTTTCGACAAGTGTTCCTACGCCATGTTACATGGCTGCGGTGGTACATCGTTCGTAGTAGGCACTTTGGACTGTCCAAGCTGGTACATCAATCAATCGGTGTGACGTGCAAACACGATAGCTTCTTTCTGGCATTCTATCAAGTCTCCATGTCGCTTCATTGACCCCATACAACCGACTAGCGCATACGCACCACTTCACTGCCACAACTTACGTCAGCGGAGGAGGGACACATGTCTCTGATGGCAGGGCTACATTATATACAGCCTCCCACTGCGTGCAGTGTGCCCCTTTAAGGAGGTGATTTGTAAATCATCTGATCAGAAGCAACCAGACACCCCTATGTAATGAGCAATTGACACTGGATCACTATATCACGGGAAGCGGACCCGCTAGTACAAAAAGAGGCAGGGTGTCTTGTCAGTAGGGGATCAGAAACAGCAGAATGAATCGGTCAGGAGGTCTCAGTGACTTCGAACGTGGGCTACTCATTTGATGTCACCTAGGTAACAAATCCATGAGGGACATTTCAGTCCTTCTAAAGTTGCTCTAGTCGACTGTTGCTGATACGACTGTGGAGTGGAAAGGCGAAGGAACAACCACAGCTAAACCGATACCAGGCAGACCTGATGTACTGACGGACAGGGATCGTCGAGTATTCCGTAGGGTGGCCGTAAAAAAATCGCATGTGCTACGTACAGTTGACGAACAGTTCGGAGACGATGATTGTATCAGCATGACAGGGCATCCTGTCATAAGTCAGCATCTGTGAGGTAAAGGTTTGTGGAAAGTAACATTCCTGGAATGGGCCTGCCAGAGTTCCGACCTGAGCCCACTGCAATACCTTTGGAATCATTTAGATCGCCGATTTGGCCCGGCCCCCCGCGTTCTACATCACTATCTTATATCGTTTCGGCTGTTCAGGAAGAATCGGCTGTTTTCCTCCACAGACATTCAGGCATCTCATTGAAAGTGTCCCCAGCAGAGTTCAAGCGGTCATAAAGGCGAAGGGTGTACACATCGCACTAACAAGTGTCCAAAAGAGCTTATTAACAATGGTGGTAGATTTGCTCCAACTTCTTACACATACACAGATCATCCGTGACCACTGTGTTGGGACAAAGAGGTCTGTGGGAGGGAGAGGGGGCACCACGCTCTGCTGGACACCAGAAATCTATTGGCCGCTGTGGGCGCTGACCTGTGCCTGGACCTAGCGTTGCCATCCGTCCGGATTGAGCCGGACAGGGCTGGCATTTTAACGTATCTGTTTACGTTCTCAATCTCATTGCAGTCAGAAGAAAACAAAGGAGAGTTCCTGGGAGAATGTCAGCGGCTTTCAAGAATCAAGAAGACATTGGCCATAACAGGAAGGAATATACAGCAGAAAAGCCAACTGAGAACGGTTAAGGCGCTCAGTCCGGAACCGCGCGACTGCTACGGTCGCAGGTTCGAATCCTGCCTCGGGCATGGATGTGTGTGATGTCCTTAGGTTAGTTAGGTTTAAGTAGTTCTAAGTTCTAGGGGACTGATGACCACAGCAGTTAAGTCCCATAGTCCCATAGTCCCATTTTGAAGCCAACTGAGAAGATCGCGGGTGGATACGTAAAAGAGGAAATGGGACAACAGCGATAAGTGGCCTAGAGTATATAGAGTCTTCCCCGACTTCAGAGAGCGGCTATAGATGGGACACGCAGACTCCAACAGCGGAATCGTTTCTTATCCTATACTTTTAATGCTTAAATCTCAGCAAAAGGCAAGAATACGCTTGAGGGGTAGAAGATTCCCTGAACACACTGTACTATACTGCAGACTACTTCTATCCATGAGACATCGTGGAAATAAGCAAGAGAATTTTCGTTACGTAATTAAGGACCCAGTAGAGTGGGATTAGTTAAATAATCTAACACCATTTCTAACGCGTATAGCAAAGTTCGTCGCCACAGACAGCGAAACAGAATGGTGCGAATGAATCATACAGACGCTAAAACTTATGTTATCACCGACACTGACATGGATGCGGACGACACTGGCAATATAAACTTCGTGTAGACAGACTAGATCGTGACCGGCATTTAGTCAACATTAGTCACGAAAAACCTGTAATCAGAATAAGAACTGATGTGCAACTGTTAATAAGTTTTTAGATTATTGTATTATATTGTTACAGACAGATAATATCAGGTTATCAACATTAGACATACATGTGTAAAATAAAAGCAGCAGGAGTGGAGGGCTTGAAGTTTTTCGAAGGCCTTCTCCCTCTCGGCTTTGGTGGCAGCCACTTATTATCTATTATCTCTTCTATTGTCGTTATTTTTCTACTTAAAGAATCTATGGTCTTTGTTTTTCTTTTTAACAAATTACTTAAGTTAACATAGATTAAGGTTAACTTCAATTTGGTAAATAATGTCACTGGTGCAAAGCACAAAAACTACAATTTTCACATGATTAACTGATGCAGTTGGTGAATTACTTACATTGTACTATCCAGCACTAATGTACAGTTGCAAGTAAAGACAAATTCGACCTGTTTTTGCCCCTAAAGGGTCACATCTAAATATCAATGAATAAAAAAATAAATTATCATAACGGAATTTAAACCCTCTTCACGTGCTTGCTTAATTGTAACATTCGTAAACGTCAAAAGAGGTACTCACCAGCTTTCTCACCTGCGGTTATATTCTGGGCAAAAAATTCAGTACAGACATTGCCTTAACATCTCTGTGTTGCAGATGATATGCTGCATTAATACAGATCCGTGGCAGACTACCTTTCGTTACATTTCGTGTGCCTTGTGGCTACCAAATGGAAAGTCCAGCTGAAATGTAATCTAAACAACACATAAAACTCTGATGTCAACAGGTCCACATTTCCAATCCACATAAAAATTTTGTATGTATATCTTTCAGAAACAATAACAGCAAAACCTGTGGAAGACGCCTTAGCTATGGTGAAACATGTTTGGAAATAAAACAAAATATTATTCTTACAAGAAGGTAGACCCATTTAATTCATTAAAATTATAAATTATTTACATCCAGAAGGCATGTGCTTTTTTTTTAAGAAATATCCGGTATTTCCTCACTGTCATTATTTCGAAAGCCCCTTTCAAAAATTCTACTTCGAGAAATGCGATTCGATATCAAAACTTCCAAGGTTAAATGACGAAGCGATACTTACGCATTGATAATAAATATAATTTCAATGTTTTCCAAAACGGTAGTCAAAAAATGTTCAAATGTGTGTGAAATCTTATGGGACTTAACTGCTAAGGTCACCAGTCCCTAAGCTTACACACTACTTAACCTAAATTACCCTAAGGACAAACACACGCACACATACCCGAGGGAGGACTCGAGCCTCCGCCGAAACCAGCCACACAGTCCACGACTGCAGCGCCTTAGACCAAAAACGGTAGTTCTGTATAGGTAAATGACGATTGTCAGAGCTGAAGAACATCATACGTGACGTAAACTACGATCAACATTCTTTCAAAGCTGCAACAATATTGACACTTATTCTGCACTGCTTGGGATTTGCCAATTTTTCCGTCATTGCTAGACACAAATTCAACCCCTGAAAGATCGTATTTTGTCATTGACAAATGCTCAGTGCAATTAATTAAGGAATTTGCCGTCTACGGAATCAGTTTTAAAATGACATGCGATGAATTACATAAATACGTGGACAAAGATGGCTGTTCACTGGTTCTTTCTGTGATTGGTTCCAGTGCTAAATAAAATAACTGTGTAATGCTGTTACGTAACTGGGTAAGTATACCTTTTAGTAACAATCACTTATGATTTGAATTAAATAGACGTGAATTTGGAGACTAATGTTATTTCAAATTGTATTTCATTTGGGAAGATTTATTTTAATTAATTTGGGAACATGGTTTTCGCGAATTAATAAAATGTCAGGCACTGTTCTCTAAAATCAGACAATCTTTAAAAGGATTTTCCTGCATTGTCACACTGCAAGGTGGCAGCCCTACCTTTGTGCACTGTGATTCTTACAACAAAATATTCTGAACACAATAAACTTTCCTTCTCCCACCACATGGTTACATTTCGTACCTCACAACTGATTAGGCCTACGTATTGGAAAGGGCATGCGCTGTAATTTCAGTGCAGTAATCCGTGTATAAGCTTTCCTTTAAATCGCTTCAAGCGATGATTTGTTACACACGACTAAGGCTCGTTCTCCACTCCTCCCTACAAATATAAATGTCTATATTTTGCCATTTTACCACTGAGCCTCTCTTTCTTTTTTCTTGTATTTCAGTAAAAAAACAGTTGTTACAATACGCTGTCTAAAATGCTCAGTAGTAAGATTTTACACCGATAACTCTGCACTTTAGAAGCGAGATGTAGTTTATCAAGGGAAGAACGAAGTATCAAGAGGCACTTCTTTGCTTCGCAATCCTTGTTGTTTCAGTGTCAATCGCCCAGCAATAAACACACGATTAAAGTGAGCCACAGTATATAATGTTTGTAACAAGTTTAATTACATGCCTAGGTTTAACAACTATGACTTTTGAGATGAGATAAATTTAATATGGCCTTATCTTAGAGTGTTGACTGAACTTGAACGTGTGAAACCAGGATACGCGAAGATGATTTGGGCCTGGTTCACCGAATGTTTATGACTGCACAATCAGTAGTTATTCTGCTTCCACATACACACACGAATCGATTCAGCCACAGTGATATTACATTAGAGTCGTTGAAACTGTCGGCTCACGATAATGGACGTATTACTGGACGAGCTTAAAATATCAAGCGGCAATCAGTTTAGAAACCAATATTGTGCGTTCCCCGTCAGACTAATCGGTCTACAATCTGTACAAATGTAGCTGATTAGTTGTATCTAAAAAACTTTTCAAGAAGTGAAGATGGGCTGGGACAATTTTTTAGCTGCGTGCTACGGTACTCTGAGGCGAGGATCCCAATATACGCTAGAACTGCAGGCATGTAACTGCTAGCAAACAAAAAATTAATAGAGAACTTTATTTTTCCAAGCTGTAATAGTAACATTATAGCTGTCCCTTGAAATTGTAGAGGGGTTTGCAATTATCCTTTTTTACTCTGGAAAGTGGTAGCACACTTGATGCTTGGCTTCGAGAGCTGGATGACAGCTAACATAAACAAAAGCTTCTACAATACGTGGAAAGACTTCCATAGAGGCAGCACATTTATTACAGAAAATAAATACTGTATAGTTCGTCTCTGCCGGCCGGAGTGGCCGAGCGGTTAAAGGCGCTACAGTCTGGAACCGCACGACCGCTACGTCGCAGGTTCGAATCCTGCCTCGGGCATGGATGTGTGTGATGTCCTTAGGTTAGTTAGGTTTAAGTAGTTCTAAGTTCTAGGGGACTTATGACCACAGCAGTTGAGTCCCATAGTGCTCAGAGCCATTTGAACCAGTTCGTCTCTACTAGGTGCAATTATGTTGCTAGAATAAGAATTACCTGCCACCTTGGATTGAAAATAGGGACTGGCTCCTGTTATTTTGACGATATAAACGAGTACTGTACTTCCATCCCTGACCCCCTCCCCCCCCCCACCATATTCACCCCACATAGCTGAGTGTTGACGGACCCACCTGGTTAGCCGAGAGCACTAATGCGCTGCTTCCTGGACTCGGGTAGGCGCGCCGGCCCCGGATCGAATCCGCCCGGCGGCTAAACGACAGAGGCCGGTGTGCTGGCCAGCTTGGATGTGGTTTTTAGGCGGTTTTCCACATCCCACTAGGTGAATACCGGGCCGGTCCCCACGTCCCGCCTCAGTTACACGGCTCGCAGACATCTGAACACATTCGCACTATTCCATGGATTACACTAGACACAGACAGTTGGGGTACACTAATTCTGTCCCGGGGGAGTACGGGGTGGTGGCAGGAAGGGCGTCCGGCCACCCATTAAATTAACCTTGCCAAATCCGATTAACCATGCCGACCCTGTGTCATTGCGGGACAACGGCACAAGAGAAAGAAAGAATTGATGAGTGTTGACATCTCACCCCTTACCTGAACGAATAACATTAAATTATGATAAGACGAAACTGTAATAAAGAATTAAAAAATTGTTTTAGCAGTGAAATTTGATTATATGAAAGAGTAACAGAAGAACAATAGCAAATTAACAAAATGTTAGTGTTGTGAGAAGTCAGGAAACAGTAATAATAGTGCTAACTGTCTCTCAGCGACTGCATGAAAGTACAGTACTGTTATACCGACTGACTACAGTTTTGCATCTACGCCACTTACACCAATTTGGAAGCGAAATTCGAGGAGTAATTTTCGCTGGAAATTCACTACAGGTAGCCTAAGTGTCCATTCGAGGACTAACTTTTGCTGGGACTACACTACAGGTAGTTTAAGCATCATTTCGTGGCTGTATCCTTATACTACGTGGTGTGTGCTGGAATCTGAGTTTTTTTAATTCCACCTTTTAGCCTGTTACCTATAATCTGAAACAGCGTGTATTCGTCCTAATTTAGTTTCCACCTACATCTACATCTACTATCAACAGTTAATATTATTTTCCAACCTACGTCCGAAAAAAAACACCACCTCATCTGTGTTTGAACTCGAGAAAATGTGTACGGAAAGCTGATAGATAATCGAAGCCAGCATAAAAAATTGTGATTATAGTGTTGAACTCAAATTAATCATTTCAACATGATAAACATAAAAAGTACTGTTGATTTGTATACAATACTTTCAACACACACAAGTTTTTTAACATCCTACTGGAAACAGTTTTCTATATGACTGGGAACGCTGACAATAAAATCAAATGCGCTCGTCTTCTTATCAATCAAAGCCTCTGTTTCCCAACTTTATTCGAGCAAAGCCTATAGTAATATGTTCAGCATATAGATAATAAGCTATGCTATGTCAATCTGAATTTAAACTGCTAAAAATTCAACCAATTTCAGAGATAATGCTCAATGAATTTTATCTTCGAAAAGATTTCCTTCGCACTTTCAACTGTTACAGGTACTGTTTAGATAATCAACAGATTGGAATAACACTTAGAAAGTGTGTTTTTTGTGCAATCATACACTTTTTTAAATGGAACAATTCCTATTGATATAAAACTAAAAGAAGAGTAAATCAGAATTTCAGTGGTGTTTGTTGCAGGCTTCTACGAGTCGTTTACGAGATATCGTATTTTGAAACGTTTCCATACCGACAATTGTTTGTGTCAGTCAACATGCGTGGCTGATAGGTACGGCGTTGTTATGTTTGTTTACAGAGTACTTGAGTGTTCCTTGAGTGCACTGCGACTTGTCAGTCAGTTACTACGTGACAGTCCAAGCGGTAGGTCGTGAGTGGACGATGGGATTTACCAGTGCAGAAAAAGCCGACATGCTCATGTTGTATGGAGAGTGTAGGAAGAATGCAGTTCGTTCTTGTACGTTGTATGCGACAAGATACACCAATAGACGTTAGCCATCTCGGCAGTTATTTATTAACCTTCGCAGCCAATTACGTGAAAGTGTTAGCACATTCTCCGTCGACATAGGTTCAATCCCCATCACATCTCTCTCCATCAAGAGATAAATGGAAACGATTATGAGAATCTCGCTAACATTTGTACTTAGGCGTTACGACTGGATGTATTCATGTATCTTGTGTGGTGATCAAGCGACATTTACCAGTCATGGCCAGGTAAACCGCCGAAACAGACACTATTGATCTGGTGACAACCGCCGTTGGCTTCATCAGGTGGAAAGGCAGCCTCCATAGAGTGTAAACGTGTGTGTGGGATAGTGAACCATCAGCTTATAGGCCCGTTCCTCATACACGGAACACTGAACGTGCCTCCTAACAGACCGTCTTCCACGGACGCTAGAAGACGTTCCTCTGCAGACTAGGAAGAACCTGTGGTACCAACATTATGGCTGTCCAGTGCATAGTGCACGAAATGCTACAGCATGTCTTCACGAATTGTTTCCAAGTAGCCGGCCGGGGTGGCCAAGCGGTTCTAGGCGCTACAGTCTGGAACCCCGCGACCGCTACGGTCGCAGGTTCGAATCCTGCCTCGGGCATGGATGCGTGTGATGTCCTTAGGTTAGTTAGTTCTAGGGGACTGATGACCTCAGCAGTTAAGTCCCATAGTGTTCAGAGGCATTTGAACCATTTTTTTTTTCCAAGTCGTTGAATTGGACGCAGAGGACCTGTGCCTTGGCCTGCCAGTTCTCAGGAATTGATGCCTGCAGAATTTTTTTCTGTGGTGAAAGCTGAAAGACGCTGTCTACAAGAACGTACGAACTACACCTGGTGATATCAAACGACATATTACTGCAGCCTGCTGGGACATCTCCGCTGAAATGCTAGCATGTATGCAGCAGTCGTTTCATACCAGTCTGGAAGCGTGTATTGCCGCTACTGGTGGTCATTTTGAACATGTGATGGTCATTTGTCTCGTCACTGCTCAAAATACACATAACTAGTGTATGCACTTTTGTGGTTCTTCAGTGTGTGCTGCTGCAGGTATTGTACAAGTGTCGGTGTGGGAACTTTTCAAAACACGGTATCTCGTAAACGACTCGCACTAGACTCCTGCAGCAAACACCACAGAAATTCTAATTGACCCTACTTTTAGTTTCTTAATGTCTATAGCCATTGTTCCATTTAAAAATGAGTAAGTTTGCACAAAAGACACACTTTCTAGTATTGTTACCAACTTTTGATTGGCGAACAATACGAGTCCCTGAGTACCAATCCATTCTGTGGAAACCGCACATCAATAGCACTTTCCATTTCCGCAATATTTGCGGTGCAAGTTTTAGATAATTCACCCTGTATAAAGACGGCAAAAGCAACCATGTGACAAATACCACTTGACAATGGCTGAGGAGAACTCGGCCGAAAACTCGTGGGTTTTTGACCACCGAACCATGGCTGGAAGCTCGAGAAATTTTTATCAGTAGCCTATGTCCTGAGTCCAAAACGTGAATTAATAAAAAAGGGAGAAAAGTGAATAAGTTTGTTTTAATGCCTCGGATGCCCCAATTGAGTACAATGGACAAAGTTCATACAACCATGTGAAATTGACAGAAAACTCTTTCTCGGGATGCTGTTCAACTCGTGCGTCACAATGGCTCGATTGTCGACTATGTCGTGAAGCGTTAACGCTTCATGTGAATCTCTGCCCTTTGTCGTTTTATGTAGGTTAGCACTGATCACACAAAGTCTCGTCACAAAGGAATTTCCCGCGTTTTGCATTTCAGTCAAGTCGCAGCCGGCATCGAAGCGTCGTTTATGGTCGGGAGTTAAGGTATGCGGGACAAAGTTTATAAAAACTTTCCTCTTCCTCGAAATATACTGGAGAATGTCTTGAACACTTGATTCAGAGGTGTTGTACCATTTCGACCTGTGACACAACAACGTTGGCACACTATTGCCGCACGTCCACTACTTAACACTACCTGCTCACAACTGATTGGTCTAATGCGCATCTGTTGTTTACAATTGTTAGTTCAAGTTACCACCATAGTTATTGTGATGACGTCGCTTATACACCAGGAATACAATCAGTCTCAGAATTATATGGACGGACACCATATGTCGCAGCGAAACCATGCATTCGGACAAAAGCTGTGAAGTTTTCACAGAGTTGGCATGCATTATTATTGTTTATAAAATCATAATTATTGTTGCTTTGTTGTGTGATGTCCTTAGGTTAGTTAGGTTTAAGTAGTTCTAAGTTCTAGGGGACTGATGACCATAGATGTTAAGTCCCATAGTGCTCAGAGCCATTTGAACCATTTTTTATTGTTGCTTAGTAACACAATTATGCATGTGACATATACACTGTGAGCACTTTGCTTCCTTTTCTTTGAAGCAGGTACTTGTCCACGTCCCTTCTGACGTTATTTTTACACCATCGACTAACTCAGCTTTAAAATTTTGCTTCCACATTTCGTCACATTTTCCGTCAACGCTATAAGTACAATCTCTTACTTTTCTTCAATTAAGATAATTACGTTAGTTGCAAATCGTGATGCCTGCCCTCGAAGATATTTTCCGCGATCGCTTTTCATACGAGATGACAAGCACACTACCTTGAAATGAAAGGTGATCAAGTTAATTTTCGCTACAGTCGGGTCTACGGTTCACTTTGTAATCAAATCAACGTTACATATTTGGCGTAAATAGGTGAAGAAAAGAATTCCTTTTCGATTACGCTATTGTTGCAAACATACCGGAAATAGTAACAACAGCTAAATATATAGGAGTATCCGTCCGGAGCGACCAGAAGTGGAATAACAGCTTAAAAGAAATCATAGAGAAAGAAGATTCCAGGCTGAGATTCAGTGGAAGAACCTTGAGGAAATGTAATTCATCCGTTAAAGAGGTGGCTTAAAAACACCTGTCCGAAAGATTCTGAAATATTTTTGGTCTACAACCCCTTCCAAGCAGGATTAACAGAAGAAATAGTGAAGGTGGAATGTCATGCACTGATGCTTTATTGTGTTATACATTGTTAAGTATGAGGCTGTTGGAAGCCAGCGAAGGCATTCAAAGACAGGAAACCAGAGGCAAAATGCAGAAGGCAGGCACAAGTGGTAGCGTTTATGTCACATGAGGTAAATAGTAATGCAGGGCACATGCCAACTGCAGACCCTTCAGGCAGCTGTCCCAGTGTAGAAGTTTCAATTCAGAGAATTACCTGGAAATTCCATACACCGTCAAAACGCTGTTACAAAGTGTCACTGTCGATGGCGGTCGCAAACAGACACATCCTACCATATGCAGCAAGCTTGGTACTTACTCCTGAGAAAAGCAACGTCAGTGGATTCATACAGGTTGAAGTGAGATGTGAAATGATACCAACTACTGGAACAGCGGCCCTCACTCCCGAAAGAGAAGTCTCCACCTTTAGGGAGGAGCAAACTGACGTAAAAAACTGTTGCTAGCCATACCAGGAAGGGAACTGATGTTTAGCTTTCACCTGAACACTGCTCCAACCAAACATGGTTTTGTTAGTGTCAAAGCCAGGAACATTCCCATGTACAGAGTAGCAGAGGAGAAAGGACCTAAATGTGGTTGGCAAGAGGCACCAGGAATGTGTAGAGTCGCACGTCAGATTGGCCAATGCCTGTAACGTGCCGGTGCAATAGTGGGCTGGCTATAGATAGGCAGAAACCATGCACCACCACAATCCTTTAAAATCCCAAGAGTTTTGTGTTCAGAAGAGTTCTCAGTCAGAACGTTTGAACGCCGACTCCGTGCCGCTCGACGCCAGCGTCGTGTAAGCTACGATTTAAGTCTGGTTTTCCACTCTGAATGCTGGCAAGCATTTTTATTTACGATGTTGCTAATGATTGCTGCTTTTGTTAGCTCTCGCCTCCTAATGCTTAGAAACAGCCTTCATTGTGGTAGTTAGCCTCACTGCAGTGAACAAGAGCCTTGAGTTCCTTGCAAGTATCCTTATTGAATCCCAAAATCCGCACTTGTCTTAGGTGCCCTGTGACAGTGTTGGGCACTGATCCAAGTAAGCACCTGCCATCACCGTAGGGCTGTTTTGCTACATCTGCTCGTTATCGCTCAGAAATTGCAGACTGACCTGGACCACAATTTAAGTTCTACTACGCTTCCTCTTTCTTTTATCAGGAGCGGCACGTTTCGTCACGGGATCGTTTAGTAACATTAGGTAGATGCTCAACAAACTCCAGTCCCTACAATAAAAGCGTTGTGTATCACGGAGAGGTTTGCTGTTGAAATTCGGGGAGCGTAAGTTCGAAGAAGAGTCGAGAAACAAATTACGTTCTTCCGCATGTCTCGTGATGCGACCACGACCAAAACATCAGAGAACTGAAGCTTGTAACCTTACCCTCCCACACATCACAATTAAAATTCTCTGTCTTTGCACAAATTTTGAAAGCTTCGAGAGGCGTAAGATATACAAAAGAATAACTATTTACTTATCTCCAATTTTCGATGTCTCAAAGTATTTGTCTATGGGTACATTCTTGCAGCTGAAATTTCGATTTTGTAGGTTCTTGATGACTGATGAAGATTTGCCTGTATTATTCTTGAATTTTATTCTTTGCCACATCTTTCAACATCACACCGTTTTTACATTTTCCACATTCAAAACAATAATTACATTGTTGGCGACAAACATAGAAAACGTCTACTAACATCAGAGGCACGCCCACCACTACTTACATTCTGCGGTACTCACATTATTCCGAAGAGTTTACAAAGCAAAAGAGTTTATAAACTTTCTTTACTGAAGAAGAATCTTCACCAAATTATATCATTATTTTGTAAATAAATCCAGAAATAAATCTAATAGTTAGAATTAGATTGTACAATTAATAATATGAATTTTAAGTCTACCAGAAATTTCGTAATTTCAAATATTTTTAAAAGAAGAATAATTTTAACTGTTAGTACATATCGACTGTAACACATTTATTTCTTTTTTAAACATTTTAGCCGGAAATATGATACATCGTATACAAAATCATATGAATTCTTTTAATAAACAGCTGAGATAATTTTGACCGAATCGAAAGTATACATGGTATCCGTTATCACTATCAAAAAAGGTAATGTTAGAGGAGGGTGACTCATTATAAGCTCATACGGAAGATTATCGACAGTCGTTCACCACGCACCAATCACCAATGGAAAAAAGAAGGGGAAAGTAGATAGTGGTGCCAAAGGTACCCTCCGCCAAACATCATAAGGTGGCTTGTGCAATGTAATGTAGATGCAGAGACGTTCATCAAGTGCAGGATAAATAAAGAAATCTTTGTACAATGGCCCAACTGAATTCAAACTAGGAGGATGATAAAAACAGCATGCCAGCAGTATGTGACTACTGCTGTAAAGAGCCCGTAGCAACCTCTCCCACCTGAGGAAAAATGTCAGTGGTACGCCATACTCAGTCAAGGGAAAACGATGAAACCAAGTGATTATCTGAAAGTTAGTGCCTCTATGGCTCGATGATACTAGTGAGCGCATAGGCAGCATATGCTGAGGCAGAATAATCAGGTTCTACGAAATGGGTTTAGCATACATTGACATCTTGTCATGTTACATTTGGCACTTACACACGCTCACACAAACACAAAATCATTTCATAGGTTGGCAACACTCACAACGTGAACGAAAACGAATGAATAGGCACAAAAAAATGAATGAAAAACAGTTAGGAAAGTCAATTATAAATAGTGCAGCGCAGGAAATAACACAAAATGCCAAAAACTGCAGATGTGAAATGAAGCCTGTCGACACCTGCCACTGCTACCAAGAGGGGAAGGTGCAGACTATGTAAAGAAACACCGTAAGTAGATTGCATACCAACTTCATAAAGAAAACGCTGTTTTTAACCCAAGAATCACAAAATAAATGTACAAACGTGTGTATCCAATTTACAGAATACCACAGAAGATGTTTTGTAGATAAAAGCGAAATGCGTCTGGTGTAATTATTTTTAATTACACTGCAGTCAGCTCAAGACAGATAACCTATAATAACAGATTGAAATTATCATTCACAATTTCTGATTTCCGTGATCCATTTTTATCATTTATCTGTTCCCACATGTACTGTCTTCCTCGAAGGTATCCTGACGATGTGAACTGCATTCCGCCTGCATTGCATGCAGCCCACATAACATAGCTGTCTCGCAGGTCCTCTAAACTTTCACGGGACAGTCGTTTGACTATACAAAATGGTTGCCACAAGAGAACATTGCTCTTTTTGGCGACCAGTCTACATATAAATTAATACGAAGATATTGCGGTTATTAGAAAACGCGTTATTAGAACTGAGACAGTCCTTAACATGTGTAAATTTAACCTTACTGCAATGAGTGACATTTCAAAATTATTACCATACTCACTTCACTATCGGAGACAACTAATACCAGCGAATCTATCATGTAAATCTTTTTCAAAACTAAACATTTGTATGAATAAAAGAATCTGAAAGAATATCCGAACTCTAAAATTTCTATGACGATTCGAAGTATTTTTGCTATCTAAAAACACCTACTAACCGTCGTTAGTGTGGCGAGTGATTTGTACAAAATGTTTAATGAACCAACCAGTTAAAAAAACTGCGATTAACAGCGACAAGCACTCTGTGGAAACCTCACCACCAACAGCTTACACTAGTAATGTCACTGTTCTCATGATGACACATAGATCTATGTGCAGTCCGAGAGTCACATATGGCCCTTCTGATCCAGCAAAAAGTGACACTAAATAGTGAGAGATTCATGTACAGCTACTCGTGCGCATATTTGAATTTTCATTGACATGACGAATTTTTTTTTTTTTTGTTTTAGATCTGGATTCAGACATGACGCTTATAACCATTGCTAACATAAGTACACTTTTGCGTCTGACCAAGGCTAGATCACAGCACCGTTCGTCATTGCTGACTATGCATAAAGAGACGTGAAATTTCGAAGTTCCCACTAGTATGAGTTATCATGTCTGAACTTGAAAATAAATGTCGAATATTTTTGTACTGCTCTGGAGATCCTGTTAAGCATCCCTGTTAATTAACCAAGAAAAATATTTTGTTTTGTGCTGGATGGGGATTCAAACCCAGCACCTAATCACATTCTTAACTAAGCGCGATTAGATGTTAGATATCGAATATGTTGACTAGCCGCAAAATGCTTGAACCTGAAATGATATTACTTTTTTTTTTTCGACCAGGTTTCGAAACCGGCACGTGCCATCGTTGTTTTCCAGCCACGAATAGACGTTAAATATCGATTGTTTTTTCATAAGTATCGACATATGCATAAGGTTCACATAAAGTGATGAATATTTTACTATCGGGACAGGTTTTAGACCCAGATACTTGCCTCTCCTGGAATCCTAAAGGCGTTTACAATCTTGGGGAAAGCAATAAAATTACGGAACTGTATCGTCCCTGAAGCGATAGATCCCGGAAGGCGGAGAACCTTATTCCATACTCAGAGGAACAACAAAATTTACGAAGCCTCATGTTCAAATAAATTAAACAATTGCTTCAGTAAGTAAAAGAGAATATCTACTGTGAGAAAGCTTAATAGTGACAGTCTCTGTTTGCCGCGACTTACGCTTCTCTCGTGGCACGACCTAAACCGATTCTACCCTGTCGCTAGTCGGCATGGTGTTTAATGTGGATTCCGAGTCATGGATACTTGAATTTGGATACTGCTCCTTATCTGGCGCATACCAAACTACACCGAGCAATACAGTTAAAGGGTCACTGCTTATTTTCTCCTCTTCACATATCCCACTCCATTTCCTCCCTAAATTTATAACATCATATATGCCAAATAAAATAACTATAAAATTATAGATAGTAGAGGAAAAATACTAAGAGTTACTTACTCGCTATGCAGTCAAGAAATACACTGCGCAACAAATTAAAGTATCACTTTTTTGAAACGTTCTAAATGTCTCCCATTGTGACACGGAAGTTTGAAATATGGCTCAAAGGTGTCTACAACCTTCCTCTGTAATGATGCAAAAGCGCTGCGCCCTGCGACGTCGCCCTCGCACTCGGCGACACTTCAAACAGCAAGGTGTCGAAGTCGAAGCATGCGAGAAAATGCCAGAGCTCAGTAGTTCATATGATGTGTAAGATGGGTTATGATGTCACATTGGCATCAAATTCCACCACAATTCTGCCCAACGCCACTGTGGACCTGTCACATGATAGGAAGATCGTCACTGCTGACCCCCCCCCTCCCCCCCCTCGGCCAGACGATTCAGCCCTTCTCATTGTGGGGCTGCAACACACTATGAAAGTAACCTGACACATATGGAGTGTAGCGTGACCGAAAGTTTTGCTCTGATACAGAAGTTGGAACCACTAGGGACCGTTTAAAACCATTCTAAGAAATTTTAAAATGATATGAAGCTGTATCAGCCCTCCTGTTTTGCACCCTGCTGAGGCGTGATCACGGAGAGGTGCAAAATCGACACATACGTTAATAAAACGGCAAAGGGTCCCTGTAAGTTTCCGCCTAGTACGGCAACACACTCGGTGCCACCTGCTCACCTTTGTTGAGCACTTTAAAAATGTACCGATACTGGGACTTCAAGACCCATTCACGTGAGTGGCGGTCCACTGCTGCTCAAGCGCCTGAGGGCAGGCAACCCTTCAAGATCCGTTAGATTATGAATGCTCGCAAGCACGCACTAGAGTAGTGCAGAGCACCACTCAGCAGAACGGGTGTCGGAGGCCCCATACAGGTACAGTTTTCAAGTGCTCAACAAAGGTGCATGGACGGCACATGCTACCACGAGTACAGTAAAATTACTAGTAATATGCTGGTGATGTTGAGGCTTCCATAGAACGCTAGTCACTGGTTAATTCATTATGCAGTTTATGCAGAAACACTAGCCACACTAATGAGGTCAATAGGTGGTTGGAGAACCGTTTAAAGAGTATAAGTACTTTGAATTGTGATAAAACTTTCGGACTTCAAATATTCTTTCAAAATCTTTATTCATAAAAATATTTAGTTTTGACTAAGAGTTACTGAATGATTTTGTGGTAGGCTTACGAGTGTTAGTTGTCTCAGATACTAATGAGTGTAGTAATATTTTTCAAATGTCACTCATCATACTAAAGTTGAATTTACAAGCGTTAAGGTCTATCTCGTCTCTAATAACGTGTTTCCTAATACTTGCAATATCAAGGTAGTAATTTAAATGTCTACCGATTCCCATAAAGATCGGCGTTTACTAGTGGCGTCTTCTGGTGACCGTTTTGTACAGTCAAACGATTATACCACAAAGAAATTAGAAGACCCACAAGACATCTACGTTATTCGGGCTACGTGTAAGTCAGGTGAAACGCAATTCACGTCGTTCGGATCCTTGTTGTTGGGGGTTGTTTTTTATGGGGGGGGGGGAGAGGAGACCAGACAACGAGGTCATCGGTATCATCGGATTAGGGAAGGACGGGGAAGGAAGTCGGCCGTGCCCTTTCAAAGGAACCATCCCGGCATTTGCCTTGAGGGATTTAGGGAAATCACAGAAAACCTAAATGAGGATGGCCGGACGCGGGATTGAACCGTCGTCCTCCCGAATGCGAGTCCAGTGTGCTAACCACTGCGCCATCGGATACTTCTGAGCATGATAGTACATACATGGTATAGCGGATATAATTCCAGATATTTCTATTGGTGTTGAGGATGGTGTATTGAACAACATTGCATCAGTATTTACGTCTTGTTGTATTCCACTCAGACAAGTATAGAGGAAAAATGCCTTTCCATGCGATTATGCAATCTAAACAAATTCCTGAAAAAGTTTAAAAAGAAACTGTTCTGACCAAACTATTTATCTGAACAAAAAAGAACAGCATTTCGATGATTCTTGTACTGTCAGATATTGCACGGTCCTGTCACATTAATATCAGCACTCCCTACGTTCGACGACAGTGTGCAATGACCACTCACAGACTACTGGTGGCAGCACTAGCAGTGAAGGGTATATAAATCAAGTCGGTGGGGCGCGGAAATCAGTGCAGTCGTTGCTGTAATGCTGAAATGGCTCGATTTATATGACTTCCAAAAGGGCATGATCATTGGCTTCCGAGCAAGAGTGGAAGTATTTCAGAAACGGCTAAGTTTATAAACTATACTCGTGCCGCCATGATTAAAGTATACCGTGCATTGCAAAATGGCGGTACTCAAAACCGGCGCCGAGGAAACTGTGGTGCACCACGGGTCATAGATGACAGGGGTGAACGACGGCTGCGGCGATGTGTACCGGCGAATAGGTGTGCAACTGTTGACCAGCCGAGCGCCCAGATGAATCACGGGGCTACAAACAGTGTCTCCTCAACGACTGTTCAACGAAAGTTGGTGCGTGTGGACCTCCGCAGCAGAAGCGAAGTTCATGCACCCACGCTGATTGCTGTTTATAGGCGACGAAGGCTTAAATCTGTACGCCAGTACCGCAACAGGACATCCACTGAGTGGAGACATATTGCCTCTTCAGATGAATTACGTTTCATGTTCCATCGGACAGATGGGCGTTAGCGTGCACCGCATAAAACGTCGGGAAGCAAACAACGACGGCGCTGACGGCACTGGGGAATGTTTTCGTGGTGCTTCTGGGTGATCTTGTCATTCTGGAAGGCGCAAAGAACCAACGCAAATATCCTTGGAGACCATACCCACTCCTATATGCAATACGTTTTTCCTCATCACGATAGCATCTATCAGTGGTAGAATGTAACGTGTCACGCAGCTCGCAGTGACCGTGCGTTTTTCGAAGAGGACCAGGATGAGTTTATCGTACTTCTCTGGCCACCAAAGTGCCTGGACTTAAAACCAATCGAAAATCTGTGGGACCACGTCGATCGGCCTTTTCACGCCACGCATCCTCATCCGAGAAACCTAACGCAGCTGGCCAATGCACTGGAGTTCGCATGGCTTCGCACATCCCTGTTAGTACGAGGGTGAGTCAAATGAAAACCTTAAATATTTTTTTAAATATTATTTATTGTGCCGAAGTGGTACAAAGCTATATCACTTTTCAACATACCTCGGGCATGGGTGTGTGTGTTTGTCCTTAGGATAATTTAGGTTAAGTAGTGTGTAAGCTCAGGGACTGATAACCTTAGCAGTTAAGTCCCATAGGATTTCACACATATTTGAACATTTTTTTGAACTTTTCAACATAATCTCCCCCACGCTCAATGCAAGTCCGCCAGTGCTTACAAAGTGCATAAATTCCTTTAGAAAAAAAATTCTTTTGGTAGTCCGCGCAACCACTCATGCACCGCGTGGCGTACCTCTTCATCAGAACGAAACTTTCCTCCCACTGCGTCTTTGAGTGGTCCAAACATATGGAAATCATTGGGTTAGATAGAGCAGCAATCAGTCGTAGAATTAAGTTGCTTTAATATGACATTTAGAGTGACAACGCAGATCAGATTTCGACCTGTGTCAGGTCATTATCAATGCAGTGCGGAATTGTAGCAGTTGTTCGTGCTCAAGTGAATGCTTACGTAGTTCGACCATTACTCATTACTCATTTGAGTAATGGTTGAAATATGTAAGCGTCACTTGAGCACGAACAACTGCTACAATTCCGCACTGCATTGACAATGACCTAACACAGGTCGAAATCTGATCTGCGTTGTCACTATAAATGTCATATTAAAGCAACTTAATTCTACGACTGATTGCTGCTCTATCTAACCCAATATAACCACAGTCGTTGCGTGCACCCACCCCATGGAGGGCAACCTCATATGGAAATCACTTGGAGCAAGATCTGGTGAGTATGGTGGATGAGGAAGACACTCAAAATGCAGGTCTGTGATTGTTGCAATTGTTGTACGGGCAGGGTGGGGCCTTGCATTGTCATGTTGCAAAAGGACACCTGCTGACAGCAATCCACGTCGCTTTGATCTGATTGCTGGCCGCAGATGATTTTTTAGGAGATCTGTGTATGATGCACTGGTGACAATGGTCCCTCTAGGCATGTAATGCTCCGAAATGACACCTTTTTCGTCCCAGAAGAGAGTCAGCATAACCTTCCCTGCTGATGGCTCTGTTCGAAATTTCTTTGGTTTTGGTGATGAGGAATGGTGCCATTCCTTGCTCGCTCTCTTCGTTTCCGGTTGGTGGAAGTGAATCCAGGTTTCGTCCCCAGTAACAATTCTTGCAAGGAAGCCATCACCTCCTCGCTCAAAGCGCCGAAGAAGTTCTTCACAGCCATCAACACGTCGTTCTCTCATTTCAGAAGTCGGCTGCCGTGGCATCGATCTTGCAGACACTTTGTGAAACTGGAGCACATCATGCACAATGTGATGTACTGACCCGTGACTAATCAGTAAACATGCTGCAATGTCATTCAGTGTCACTCGGCGGTTTTCCTTCACTATGACTTCAACTGCTGCAATGTTCTGTAGACTCACAACTCGTTGTGTCTGACCTGGACGAGGAGCATCTTCCACTGAAGTCATACCATTTGCGAACTTCCTACTCCATTCGTAGACTTGCTGCTGTGACAAATATGCATCACCGTACTGAACCTTCATTCGTCGATGTATTTCAACAGGTTTCACACCTTCATTACGCAAAAACCGAATAACAGAACGCTGTTCTTCCCTGGTGCAAGTCGCAAGTGCGGCGGCCATCTTTATACTGATACTGCGACGGTATGTGTGCATCTGCACTATGCTGCCACCTACGGGCCATTCTGCACGCTGTTTGTAGTACGCTTACCAACTTACAGGATAACGGCGCGAAATTTAGATTTGTTATTACAAATGTAAGGTTTTCATTTGACTCTCCCTCGTATCTTCCAAAACCCCCTTGACTCTCTTCCCGCACGTCTCGCAGCGGTTCGTGCTGCAAAAGGTGGTTTTTCAGGCTTTTGACAGGTGGTTACATTAATGTGATTAGACAGTGTATTAACATATTTAAAATCTACATTAGGCATTCTGCAGAAATTTTCTAATTTTCCAATGGTTCTGTTATCAAGTCTGCCATTAAGTTTGTGCCGCTATAGCTACAACAAAAACAACAAATTTCAACAGAATTTTCAAATAAATATAAAAAGCAAATTAAACGATAATGTTAAGTTTAAGACAAGGATTATGAAGAGAAACTTACTTTCAACTGATTAATACATGTATTTCTTTTGTTGAGATTTTACCAAGCGATATCACTACAAAAGTAACTGCACTAATCAGGAGCTCCGAATCGCTTTCCATACCGTAGAACTACGAATATTCGTAGACCTAACTCAATGCATGACAGAGCCCCCATATCTGGTTCAAGGTGCTCACCAAGTGGCAAGTACATTTCGACACTTCATCGAGCACCTATCCTATGCACCTATCCGAATGCCGCGTGCTTGGCGTCGCCAAAGCCAGCCATTCGTATTACCAGGGCACTGGTCACACATCGATTCTTATGGCTTAGTGTGTAAGAGACTGTGTCACATTGACCACTACCAGAAGTGCAAATTGATTCGCCATTCAAGCAGCGGTCGGAAGCTATGAACCTCCCGACACTAGTTTCAGACGGCTGCAAGTGTATGTCATCAGCCCGATAACTGTTTCTCGCAACGTCCACCACTGCCTGACAGCGACGGATCAACCGAGGTTGCCTCAAGTATCAGTAATGGAAAATCAGACTGCGGAGAGTGGAACCAACACCTCCAGCCATGTTCGACTGGGTGAAACAGGTGACAGGTCACCAACGGGAGACAGAGGTATTCTGTACCGTTGCACACAGGCACAGGTCCAAGAGGAGGGTTATTGAGTTGATGACCCTCTCCCCCCCCCACCCAAGAATAATTTAATATAGCCATTTACACTGATTTCATTCATAGCTGTTATTTGCTCAGCAACTGTAGTGTGCTATATATCTCAGAATAAAATTCGGTCTTCAATTGCACTTTTTTTTTTTTTGCTCCATCTGTCGTCTTCTGAAGCTTAATATTGATCTAGCAGATTTCAGTATCTTCTTCACAGAAGCATAATGCCATGACATGTTCCTTCCTACTACCACAACAGCTTGACTATGTACATGAATGTGACACATTTACTGTAAATTATCCAACTGTGGTTATAATTACCACATCCAGTATGTACATTTTTGGCATGCCATGGTGTTATGTTTCGGTGAAGAATATATTGACAGCTGATAAGTCAATATTACACTTGGGAAGCTGATAGTTTAACCTGTCAAAACCGGTAATGCAAAATAATAATAACTATGCAACTGTCGACTGAATTTTATTCTGAAATATATACCATTTACACTACCTGACAAGAAAATGAAGCATGCAGAAGACACGATCGGATGTCAACGTAACTTCCTCCACGTACACAACGTCGGTGGTTATGTAAATGATTAGAGTTGCATTTCGCTGTGGCAAGTAGAACAGCCACTGGAGTCCATTAGTATTGTTCGTATTTAGTGTTGTTACCAGGCCCAGTAGGGTATATAATGGACGAGAATAGCGTCAGATGTAGAGTGATCACTGTGAAGGACACGGAGATGCTGCGTACTCGTATGATACAGCCTTATCAGCACGTGGAAGGCTTTGAAAGGGATCGCATTGTACGTCTGGTTTGTTGAATCGTGCAGTATCCAGATTTACAGGGCATTCAAATGCGACACTGACCTCATGTTGGACTGCATGGGAACGTTAGGTCAGGCATATTCGTCTTCAAGGTTCTGGTCGACCCCATCTGTCCACCACAGGTACGTCGTAACCCCTACGCATCCGTGACGGCCACCAGAGATCGAGTTATAGGCCCCTTTGCAATATTCTGTCATCCCGCACCATTGGTCGGATTAGAGAATTAATATTGTTTTTATACACTTTATATATTGTTATGGTTATTTTCAAAATCCTAGGCATTTGTGGCACGTGTAAACCGGTGGTTTTAGGTTTTAGGGGGAGGGGTTAGAAAGTCAGTCTCATCCTCTCCTCACAATAAAGATGCCAAAGATAAAAAGTATTTTGACAATCACAAAAAAACTGAGACACCCGCAGAAATAAATCCTGCATCCTTGCCTGGAGACATGGCTGTACGGCATTTATATCATAAGAGCGGCGCTGTATCAGGTAGCATCTGATTGCAAGGGTTGAGCGCCTTCTCCGTTCGCTCTCACCGTGACCCGTTCTGGTCAGGGTGCTATTTCAGTGGGGTCTCTTTCTTGAACATATTTTTCTCTTCTACATACTGAGGAACAGTTACCATAATTGTACTGACATTGATGTAACAGCTGAAGCTGCGAGAGTTGAAGTCATTGTCTTATGGAGATAATTCTTAAATGAATTTCCATGCCACTGCTTCACGTAGGGCACTATAGGCAGACACGTTAGTTCTGCCCGAGTCATACACAGACTGCATGCAGGAAAAGAAAACATGGTGAGTCGTAAAATGTATTCGGTACTCCGTGTCACTAACAACTTTCCCCACCTAGAATAAGAAATAGGGTGCGTACGAAAAGTACTGCCTCGGTCGAGTCAGATACGGACTGCGTGTGAGGAAGGAAACATACGAGTAACGAAACACTGCAGACAGGTAGTCGGAAACTCGTGGAATTCTCGTTACTCAACTAAGAATACCGTTGCAGAGTTCATGTACACTGAGGTGACAAAATCATGGGACAGCGATACGCACATATACACATTGTGGTAGTATCGCTTATACGAGATATAAAAGAGCAGTGCATTGGCGGAGCTGTCATTTGTACTCAGGTAATTCATGTGAAAAGATTACCGACGTGATTAAGGCCGCACGACAGTAATTAACAGACTTCGAACGCGAAATAGTAGTTGGAGCTAGACGCATGGGACATTCCATTTCGGAAATCGTTAGCCAATTCAATATCCCGAGATCTACAGTGGCAAGAGTGTGCCGAGAAAACCATACTTCAGGCTTTACCTCTTACCACGGACAACGCTGCGCCCGAGAGCCTTCACTTAACGACAGAGAGCAGCGGAGTTCGCGTAGAATTATCAGTACTGACAGGCAAGCAACATTGTGTGAAATAACCGCAGAAATCAATGAGCGACGTACGAAGAACGTATCCGTTAGGACAATACGGCGAATTTGGCGTTAATGGGCTATGGCAGTAGACCACCGATGCGAGTGCCTTTGCTAGCAGCACGACATCGTCAGCAGTGCATTTCCTGGGCTCTTGAACATATCGGTTAGACCTTAGACAACTGGGAAACAATGGTCTGGTCAGATGAGCCCCAATTTCAGTTCATAAGACTCGATGGTAGGGTCCGAGTGTGGCACAGACCCCACGAAGCCATGAACCCAAGTTGTTAACAAGGCACTCTGCAAGATGGTGGTGTCTCTATAATGGTGTGGGGTGTGTTTACATGGAATGGACTGGGTCCCCTGGTGGAAATGGTTATGTTCGGCTACTTGGAGATCGTTTGCAGCCATCCAAGGACCTCATGTTCGTAAACGACGATGGAACTTTTATGGATGACAATGCACCATGTCAATGGGCCACAATTGTCCGCGATTGGTCTGAAGATCATTCTGGACAATTCAAGTGAATCATCTGGCCACCCATATCGGCCGACATGAATCTCATCGAACATTTATGGGACATAATCGAGAGGTCAGTTGGTGCAAAAAATCCTGCATCGGAAACGCTTTCGCTATTATGGACAGATATAGTGGCAGCATAGCTCAGCATTTGTGCAGGGGCTTCCAACGACTTGCTGAGTCCATGCTACGTCGAGTTGCTGCACTACACTTGACAAAAGGTGGTCCTACACGATATTAGGAGGTATCCTGGGACTTTTTCCACCTCAGTACAAGGTGAGGGTTTGTGGTTCGCGGGTGAATTCTATATCCGTTCTGCCATGCCTACCTCTCCAATACCGGAATTCGAAAAGAACCTCCGGAAGAAATGCGACAGTGGGCACACGCGCCTCGCTTGTTTTCACAAACGTGGTCATGATTAAACTATCTCCGTGCACAAGACCCGTTACATAAGACCTTGGAGCCCGCTTATCGAGGCTCCAGGACGCTGACCCTCCCGATAAAAGGGGAAAACAGTCGTACCCATCGAGCGGTGCAAACCAACATACCTCTAGGCGCCACTTGTGCGACATAAGCGGTAAATTCTTCTATGAATGTTTAGTCCTCTGGGCTACTTCCTCAGACGTTCTCGTGGTTCCAGTTCTAGTGGCTTTCTTTCTCCGTTGTCGTATCTGGTGCCCATCTGAAACGCACGGAGAAAGTTACGTTACCACACTACCTGATCAAAAGTATCTGGACACCTATTAATGGATATGAACATGAGGTGTGTCCACGCTTCGCCTTTATGACGACTTGAACTCTGCTGGGGAAACTTTCAGTGAGGTGTATGAATGTCTCTGGAAGAGTGGCAGCCCATTCTTCCTCGAGAGCCAAAACCAAAGAAGGTAGTGATGTTGGAGGCTGGGATCTGGAGCGAAGTTCTAACTCATGCCAAAGATATTCCATTGCGTTCAGGTCGGGAATCTGGGCGCGCCACTCAATGTCAGAGAGTTATTATGAAAATCCCATTGTCTCATAGAAGCTGCTTTATGATAGGGTATATTGTCATGCTGATACGATCACCGTCTCCGAACTGCTCCTCTACTGTACACCATGATTGCTATACTCCTCCATACTCAATACTTCGCTGCTGACACTACACATGATAACCGGTAACGTTCTCCAGGCGTTCGCCAAACCGAAACCCTCCATCGGACTGGCACAGAGTATAGCGTGATTCATCACTTCAGATCACTCTTTTCCAGTCATTCATTGTCGTGTGGCGTCGCTCTTTACTCCAACTCAGTTGTAGCTTAGCACCGACTCCAAATTTTTTGCCTTAAGAGGAGCTGCTCGACCATTGGATACCATGATTTTTAACTTCTTGCGCACAATAATTCAGCTGACTGGTCTGCTGGTAGCACTTTAGTACTCACGATGAATTCTTTATGCTAGTTTCATACGACTTTTTACAAGTATCCTTCGCAGTGGTCGATAGTCCCTGTCCTTCCGTTCATGAGACTTGCATGGTCTTCGTTTGTTGTGCCGGTAGTTGAGGTAGCGAATAAATACAATCAGACATCTATAACAGATTAATAAGTTTATTTACACTACCTACTCGTAATAACTGAGTCATACATAACTATGAATCCTATACGTTCTTCTGTGGTGCTGAGTTATGTGCAAAGAGAGTAAAGTTCTTGATTGTAACAAATAATCTTCAAAGATACTTACGTAAGTCACCGAATAATAGTAATGTTTAGTAGCGTCGAGGTACGTTCATGTAATGTACTCATTGCAGTCTTCTATACTAAAATTGGTAAGACTATCGATGCACTGAATGTTGGGGCGAAGCTCTGAGTGCGGCTGCTTAAAAAGATGCGCCTGCCAATCAGAGTCACATGCAGTGAGGTTGCCTCAGTCGCGCGTCTTCTGGTACCGTGTCTACGTGACACCATATCTACATCTACGTCTACACCTATATCTACATGATTACTCTGCAATTCACAATTAAGTGCCTAGAAGAGGGGTTTTCGACCCTCCTTCAGGCTATTTCTTTACTGTTCCACTCTCGGACAGCGCTCGGCGAAAACGAACATTTAAATCTTACCGTGCGAGCTCTTACTTCTGTTATTTTATTATGATTATCATTTCTCCCTCCGTCGGTGGCCGCCAACAAAATATTTTCACACGTTTAGGAGAAATCAGGTGATTGAAATTTCATGAGTAGATCCTGGTACAACGGAAAACGCCTTTGTTTCAATGACCGTCACCTCAATACGCGTATCATATCTGTGGTACTCTCCCCCCTATTTCGCCATAATACAGAAAAAACTGCAGTTCTTTGAACTTTTTCGATGTCCTCCGTCGGTCCTATCTGATGAGATCCCAACCCGCACAGAAATACTCCAGAAGAGGACGGATAAGCGTAGAGTAAGCAGTCTCTTTAGTAGACATGTTGCATTTTCTAAGTGTTGTGCTAATAAACCTCAGTCTTTGGATTGCTTTTCCCACAACATTATCTGTGTGTTCATTCCAATTTCAGTTATTTGTAACTGTAATCCGTAAGTTGTTTAAATGGCTCTAAACACTATGGGACTTAACATCTGAGGTCATCAGTCCCCTAGACTTAGAACTACTTAAACCTAACTAACCTAAGGACATCACACACATCCATACCCGAGGCAGGATTCGAACCTGCGACCGTAGCAGCAGCGCGGTTCGGGACTGAGGCGCCTAGAGCCGCTCGGCCACAGCGGCCGGCAATCCGTAAGTGTTTAGTTGATTTTACAGCCTTTAGATTTGTGTGATTTATCGTGTAACCGAAATTTTGTGGATTCGTTTTAGTACTTACGTGGACATCTTCACATTTTTCATTATTTAGAGTCAATTGCCACTTTTCACATGATACAGATGTCTTTCCTAAATCATTTTTCAATTGGTTTTGATCGTCTGTTGACTTCACAAGACGGTGTCCTCTACAAAGAATCTAAAAGGGCTGCTCCGATTGTCACATAAATCGTTTATGTAGATCAGGAACAGCTGAGGATCTATAACGCTTTCTTGGGGAACGCCAGATATTATTTGCTCCAGGACTTTCAGTCAGTTACTACGAACTGTGACCTTTCTGACAGGAAATCACGAATCCAGTCACACAACTGAGACGATACTCTATAGGCACGCAGTTTGATTAGAAGTCGCTTGTGAGAAACGGTGTCAAAAGTCTGGAAATGTGAAAATATAGAATCAGTTTGACATCCGCCATTGATAGCACTCAGTACTTCGTGTGAATAAAGACCTGGTTGTGTTTCAAAAGAACGATATTTTCTGAATCCGTGTTGGCTATTTGTTAACAACTCGTTTTCTTCGAGGTAATTCATAATGTTCGAACACAGTATATGTTCCAAAATTCTAATGCAAATCGACATTAGCGATATGGGATCACGCCTGTTTCCTTTCTTGGGTACTGGTGTGACTTGTGTTACTTTCCAGTCTTTAGGTACGGATCTGTCGGCGAGTAGTATGGAGTTATTGTATCAGCATGCTGTGGAAGGAATTGAATTGGTATATAATCCGGACCGGAAGCCTTGCCTTTGTTAAGTGATTCAAACTGATTCACTACGCTACGGATATCTGCTTCGGAGACCGGAGAGCGACGCGCTGGCGGGAGATTTAAAAAGTAACGTCTCTCGCGTGGCTGTGGCTTGCCGGGGCGATCCACGAAGTTGCCGTGGATGCTGCAGACTTAGCTGTAGTTGTTCCTTCGCGATTCTACTTCACAACCACTTCTCCGTGTTGATCGTTTCTAGTAATCGCGGAGAGAGCGCTGCAAAACTTGTTTTCGTCTATTTTATTTGCTTACCAGCACGCATTCGAAGGGAGATGACACGATTTTAGTGCGATTCTGGCTCCCATTCGAAGGGAAATGGAATAATTTTAGTGCGATATATGCAGTGTGCTGTAGCATATTAGCACATGATAACTATCCGCCACTGCTGTAAAGACACTATAATCACCAGTTTCCTCTGCTATTGTGGACAGCGAGGCATTCCCTGATCAATAAGGAACTTTTATTTCTTCTAAGTACTATGTGGTGCTGTCACATACATCTTTCAGTCCACTGTCTAATGTTTTGTCACTTTTTTTCAGTTCTTTGCAGACATTCTTTCGTGGTAAATTGAATTTCTGTCGGTTTCGGCGGGAACTGACGTTTATGCGGCAATACCATCCTTACACGGTACAGTACATTGAACGAGTGTCGATATTTTTAAAACTCTTTTGTCTTCTTCAGTGTATTGCGCAAACCATCAATAGCAACATCGGTCGATCAGTTTTATTGCGCAACATTACTGTGCAATAAATATGAGCATGTGAGGGTCCGATTGGCCGGTATTACACTATCAGATTTCTTTGACAAAGATCTCTGACGTGACACAGAAGGGGTATGACACTGTCAGCAAATACTTCGTCACAGTTCCCACAGAGCAGTTGGCATGTAGTAACAGAGGGATCGCATGATATCAACTGAGAAACTGCTATTTTTAATGCTAGTAGTTTCATAGTCGCACTGTGTCTATCCTCAGTTCCGTAATACAACAGCAAAAAGTTAAAGTCTCATAGCGGCTGTTCACCGCCAAGAATCTATAACCTACAGGTCCGAATCATGCACGTAACCACAGGCAGGTCTGTCTTCTTCCAGCACAAACGTAGAAGGGTCTAGACTCACTCCATTGATCTCTTCACTCGAAAAGACCCAGTCTCCACTTGACTCCCATAGTATTCAGCTAGTGTCTGCTTGCCCAATGCCTGAAGGCCGTCACAACCAAAAATACAACGTTCTCATGCTCTACAGACATGATCTGACTCAACATGACCACTTCCTGGACAACCCTAATACATTACTACAATATTTAAATAAAGAGATGCTATAAAATTTTGTCACACTCAAAACATTCACAATAATTGTAAATAAAGGTTTGTCCACAAACAAATAAGCCAGTATTCTTTTGAAAGTGCGCTCACGTTAAGTGTTTTTTTTTTAGGTTTTTTAGTTGTGGTGTCCGTCTGACCACTTTTAAAATAGCACAGTTTGTTTAATAGTACTTGCAATCAAAATTTAAATAAAGCCATGGGCAAAATAGTTAACTGTTCATTAAATACCTACATATGTATGACAATATGTGAGGTGTTCATGCTGTGTTTATTTGCTGGCTAAATGTGGAAAATACGACGTTCTGACAAATATCTGCGTAAATAAAAAAGATGTAAAAGACGTAATAAATCAAAAAAATAAATAGATAGATACGTAGCTTTCAGAGATGATAGCTATAAGGCAATGCTGTCATCTGAGATATCGTATGCTGGAACTGCATGAAGCGTTTATAAGTTAATTCAGAGGTTCGTTGTGAAATTGTTTATTCGCTGTGAATTATTAACTTCTGTAGTTTTATAGATATTGTAATACTGTTGCGTCATTGGATGTGCCGTATTTTTCTGAGATAGCAAATGTATTCAGATTTGCTTTAATACTTGACTGTGGATTATTGTAGAGTCAAAAAGCTGTAACTTAGCCGTCTTGAAGATTCTCTGACACCCTCCATATTTAGAGCATCTCCTGAACGAAGGCCATGTGTGCAACAGCCATCCCAATTCGCAGCTTTGGGAGTTACCCATTTCCGGCGACGCTGCTTGTCTTTAGCACTTGGACTCGCCTGGGGCGGCCGCGTGACAACCTCGTCACGGTGACTCGCACCCGGCCAAGCAATCAAATTCAGCTGTCCCCAGTAGCAGCCGAATAACTCACCCACATATTCGTAACGTTACAGCACGAGATATGAATCGTGATCTAATATGCGTAAGTACAGACTGATTATGAAAGTATCCGCGTGCTTGACAAGCACTTTTTCATGCTTTACGCCGATTTTAACTCGTTTTTCGCATTCCTTTACCGATTTCAGGCTCATTTTAATAAGTTCATAACTAGGCATGATCTTTACATTCTTGACCATAAAAAAAAAATCACTCCGTCTACAGGCCGCAAGTGGCCCATCGAGACCATCCGACCGCCGAGTCAACCGCTGTGGAGGACGCGGATAGGAGGGGCGTGGGGTCAGCACACCGCTCTCCCGGCCGTTATGATGGTATTCTTGACCGGGGCCGCTACTATTCGGTCGAGTAGCTCCTCAGTTGGTATCTCGAGGCTGAGTGCACCGCGAAAAATGGCAACAGAGCATGGTGGCCTGGATGGTGACCCATCCAAATGGCGGCCACGCCCGATAGCGCTTAACTGCAGTGATCTCACAGGAACCGGTGTATCCAATGCTGCAAGGCCGTTGCCATTCATGATCATTAGCTGCTGTTTATTCTTGTAAAAGCCATTTTGGCCTTGTCCTTGCTTCTACCCCTTGCGTGTACGAATCAAGTTTCTCTTTCCCGACTGCAACATTTACTCGTGCTCTAGCATGTCTGCATATGACACTTTCTTCTTTGCGTGCACATCTTAACCTAGAGCTTGCAAATGTTCCACTACATTTAGTACAAAACTCAATTCCTATTCGATTTCAGCTACCACAGCTGCATCATTAATGAATTGTACGTGCTTATCCTCTCTCCTTGACAAACAATAACAGTTCTTTAATCCCTTTTCAATGAAAATGAACATCAGTGATGACAATAAACTTGCATTACATCTCTCCCGGTTACGACTTTTTACACAAATATGTCAGCGCAAACTATTTTCACTCGTTTTGAAGAAAGAGTGGGTTTCCATCTCCCTGCCTAATAAAGAAAAAATATTTTATTTCAGCGCAGATTATAAAACGCCTTTCCATATTTATAACACCACGATAAACTCTGAAATATTATATCAGTTGCATTCTGAACGTACTTCTCCAATATATATACACAACACACGATCGTTTCGCAGTGGGTTTGTACACGCAAGCCGCTTACACTAAACAGAAGACGATTGCTTTCTTCGATCAAATATATGGCGCCCAGGCAGATTGTGCGAATCGATTAATTACTTTTGCAAAAGACTTTAATGGAGGTGAAATTAATACTCGGATTACTGGCCATTAAAATGGCTACACCAAGAAGAAATGCTTGGATGGCGCGTACAGGTACAGCTGCCCATGCGGCTTCAACACGATACCACAGTTCATCAAGAGTAGTGACTGGCGCATTGTGACGAGCCAGTTGCCAGAGATCTGGAGAATGTGCCGTCCAGGGCAGAAGTCGAACATTTTCTGTATCCAGAAAGGCCCGCACAGGACCTGCAACATGCGGTCGTGCATTATCCTGCTGAAATGTAGGGTTTTGCAGGGATCGAATGAAGGGTAGAGCCACGGGTCGTAACACATCAGAAATGTAACGTCCACTGTTCAAAGTGCCATCAATGCGAACAAGAGGTGACCGAGACGTGTAACAAATGGCAACCCATACCACCATGCCGGGTGATACGCCAGTATGGCGATTACGAATACACGCTTCCAATGTGCGTTCACCGCGATGTCGCCAAACACGGATGCGACCATCATGACGCTGTAAACAGAACCTGGATTCAGCCGAAAAAATGACGTTTTGCCATTCGTGCACCCAGGTTTATCGTTGAGTACACCATCGCAGGCGCTCCCGTATGTGATGCAGTGTCCCCATCTGTTGACTCAGGGATCGAGACGTGGCTGCACGATCCGTTACAGCCATGCGGATAAGGTGCCTGTCATCTCGACTGCTAGTGATACGAGGCCGTTGGGTTACAGCACGGCGTTCCGTATTATCCTCCTGAACCCACCGATTCCATATTCTGCTAACAGTCATTGGATCTCGACCCAACGCGAGCAGCAATGTCGCGCTACGATAAACCACAATCGCGATAGGCTACAATCCGACCTTTATCAAAGTCGGGAACGTGATGGTACGCATTTCTCCTCCTTACACGAGGCATCACAACAACGTTTGACCAGGCAACGCCGGTCTCAACTGCTGTTTGTGTATGAGAAATCGGTTGGAAACTTTCCTCATGTCAGCACGTTGTAGGTGTCGCCACCGGCGCCAACCTTGTGTGAATGCTCTGAAAAGCTAATCATTTACATATCACAGCATCTTCTTCATGTCGGTTAAATTTCGCGTTTGTAGCACGTCATCTTCGTGGTGTAGCAATTTTAATGGCCAGTATACGCACGTATACGTATACGTATATGCACCGTTCGGATTTTACACGCAAAAACAGTAACCATTAAGTAATTCCGGACTCGCATGAGACTGATGGTTCATATTTTGTCCGTCGGCGTATCGGTCCTTGGTCTTAGATAATGTTCAACTGTTTCAAAAAATTTTGCTTCGTTTGGATTTTACAGGCAAAAAACACGTTTTTCTGAAAGGTTTTGAAGCGCAACACTTCTATACTTCGAACTTGTACGAATAGGTTCAAACTTTGCACGAAGGAGAGAAATGGATTAAGTCAAAAGGAATTTTTTATCTAATAATCTTTATCCGATGTCGAGATGTTATGGTTTGAAGCGGAACTAAATGTAACGCGTAAAATTCTTTCTTACGTGAATTGAATGTGCGGAAACGGTTTAAAGTGAATCGCGTTAATAAAATTGCATTTTTAAGTTAAAATTGAAAACTCGCTTTCAAAAATCTTGCTTCATTCAGATTTTACTTGCAAAAACCACATGTCTGTGAGTTTTTTACGTGTGCCACTTCTATGTTTCAAACTTGAGCTAATCGGTTCAAATTTTGTAAGCAGGTTGACAGATACATGTAATTAATGGCCGTCCTGTTGTTTTATTAAAGCTTTATCCGTTCTCACGATATAGCGGTCTAAAGTTGCCCATAAAAGGCACGTAAAAATCCTGTTTTATGCGAATCGCACGTGCCGAGATGGTTTAGAGTGACACATGATAATAAAAAAATATTCTTACGGTAATTATCAGAAGCGTTTGCAAAAATCTTTCATGATCAGGTTTTACGAGCGACAAATCACGCGTTTGCATTAGAAACTGTGTTTCGCAGAAATGCGTTGCATTTTAAATGCTGTATTTGAATCTAATTAAAAATTGATTATTACAGGTGTTTATCGTTTTGTTATTTATACTTAAGAAATTGTATTCACCATTAGCTTAAAATCATCGAAAAAATTGTTGACGTGCAAAGCAGACGAGAATTGTGCCCAACCCTGTACAGAATGATACACCGCTTGATTGAGCACTTAAAGATTTATCGATGGCCACGACGAAAATTAAACTAACACAGAACTGCTATAAAAATGATTGTCAGATAAAAGATCACCTTACTTCTAAACAAGAGAAATTTTTTCTGCGTTTTCTTCAAAAACAGTTGTGCTAGCTTGTGGAAAATTTATTTTCAGACAAAACAAGCTTCACTTCGTCAATTTTCGTGCAAGACTGAAAAGTTGACAGCATTTTGTCGTGCATAGTTTCGCAGTTGTTCTGCTCATTTCAGCTAATCATACACAAACTTAATTGAGACTGGTTGTTGCAACATTTCGCGCCAAAATTATTCACGTGTGTTTTCTTGACGGCGGTTTCTTAATTTTCAGTTTTTATTATTGTGTAGTTTAAGTAAACAGAACAATAGTATTAAAAATGGTTCAAATGGCTCTGAGCACTATGGGACTCAACTGCTGTAGTCGTAAGTCCCGTAGAACTTAGAACTACTTAAACCTAACTATCCTAAGGACATCACACACATCCATGCCCGAGGCAGGATTCGAACCTGCGACCGTAGTGGTCGTGCGGTTCCAGACTGTAGCGCCTTTAACCGCTCGGCCACTCCGGCCGGCAATAGTTTTAAGATAAGAGATAAAAACAAAATGGATGCTTTTCACTAGTTTATTATTTGTTAAGCGAATCGTTCAGCTTACGATGTAGTAAGCTCTTAAGAAAGTTTAACTATGTAATATGATCGTATCTTAAGTCTATCTACGTATTATAAACTCTTTACATACATTATTATCATAAAATTCGCACAGTATTTAATACACTTCGACACAGTATTAATGTTTGCTGCTATTATGTGCAATATGTTAAGTGTTTACAGTTAATTTTCATATGTCTACTTGTATAGTCTCAAGCGTATATGAGTACAATGTGTGTAACTGTAAAACAAAAACTAAAAAAAAAACAGAAATTTAAACCAAATTAAAAATATAAAATATGAAATAATAAAGAAATAAAACAAAAAAATCTCCTGTCGGCATGTGACCTTGACGTGATGATGAGGCTTGCGTGCTCTGAGCACACAGTAGGCTATACTGGTGAGGTTCAACTACACCCAGCAGGTAACCGCAAAGGGGCCAGTCTAACGATGCCCAACTCAAACAACATGGTTCGAAAGACAATAAGAAAAACCTTAACCGGATCAGTCATCGTCAGAGTCAACAAAAATCTACATCGGTTACCAAGCTATGGTGATATAACGACAAAATTATGGTAGAGTAAATGTTAGGAACCAGAATGAAAGATGCTCCTATCATAGCACAAAAAATAGCGAATATGTCCTGGACAGAGCCGGCCGGAGTGGCCGAGCGGTTCTAGGCGCTACAGTCTGGAACCTCGCGACCGTTAAGTTCGCAGGTTCGAATTCTGCCTCGGGCATAGATGTGTGTGATGTCCTTAGGTTAGTTAGGTTTAAGTAGTTCTAAGTTCTAGGGGACTGATGACCTCAGAAGTTAAGTCCCATAGTGGTCAGAGCCAGCGGGACAGAGTTAGGAATGTAAAAGAAGGCAACTAACTTTTCGACTTATCTGGCAGGTTCAAAGACATTTAAATTAAAACGTCTTGACATATTCGCGCTTTATTAAGAGTTAAACTCTGCTTCCAGCGCAGTGAGCTCTCTCAACTATAAGGTGTTTTTGGCACATCTGCATCTTACAGTTTATAAGCTAAAGTCCCTTATCCTGCGCCCAAAATCCAGAAGTTCGCCAGCCATTGCAAACAATATACAGGTTGAATCACCTAAAAGTTGCACCGCGTATGTTGCGAAAATGTAAAGTGCTACTGATGTGTGGTCTTCACAGAACGGATTAGTAGTCAGGGGCTCGAATTGTTAGCCAAGCAACAGATTGTAATAATACTTATTAGGTGTTTTTTGTGCATACACTTTCTAAATGGAAAATGTCTATCGTCTTTAACAAACTAAAAGTAGCGTAAATTAAGATGTCAGTGGTCTTTGTTGTAGGAGTCTAGTGCGAGTCGTTTACGAGATATCGTATTGTGCAAAGTTACCACACCCACACTTGTTTGTGCCATTCAACCTGTGTAGTTACTAGGCACGATGTTTTTATATTTGCTTACAATATGCTTGTGTGTACCTTGAGTGCACTGCGACTTGCTAATCAGTTAGTATGTTACAGTCCAAGCAGTAGGTTGTGAATGGACGATGGGTTTTTGCCAATGCAGAAAAAGCCGACAGGCTTATGGAGTATGGAGAGTGTAGGAAGAACGCAGTTCGTCCTTCTACAGTGTATGCGGCAAGATATGAACCATTTCGGCAGTTATTTACCGACATCTTCAACCAGTCACGTGTAAGTGGTAGACTACGCAATAGGAGCAAACAGGTGACGACAGAAGATGGCGAAATTAACGTACTTGCTGCTGTTGCAGTTGATCCGGACGTCAGCTACCGTGCAACCGCACGAGGAAGTGGCATGAGTCAGGCAAGTGTTCTACGCATTCTCCATCGACATCGGTTCCATCCCTATTACATCTATCTCCATCAAGACGTGCATGAAAACGATTATGAGAATTGTCATAACTTTTATACATGGACATTAAGACAGGATACTCCGGATGTATTATATAGCTTGTGTAGTCATGCAGCCACATTTACCAATAATGGCCAGATAAACTGCCGAAACATGCACAATTGGTTTGTTGACAATCCCAGTTGGCTTCATCAGGTGAAACCGCAGCGTCCATAGAGTGTAAACGTGTGGTATGGGATAGTGAACCATCAGCTCACAAGTCCGTTTTTCATAGACGCAACACTGAACGTGCACAAGTATCGCAGACTCGTAACAGTCCATTTACCACTGATGCTAGGAAGGACGCACCAACTGCACGCGATATGTAGTGACGTATTACGGCAGCTTGCTCAGGCATCTCCGCTGAAATGCTAGCGCGTGTGCGGCAGTCGTGCCTTACCAGACTGGAAGCGTGTATTGCCGCTGCCGGTCGTCATTTTGAACACAACCTCTGATGGTCAATTGTCTCATTACTGGGCTGAATCCACATGACTAGTGTACGCTATTCTGTTGTTCTTTAGTGTGTGTTACCACAGGTGTGGGAACTTTTCAAAATACGATATCTCATAAACGACTCGCACTAGGATCCTACAACAATCACCGATGACATTCTAAATTATGCTGCTTTTTGTTTGTTAATGTCAATAGGCATTGTTTCATTTAAAAAGTGTGTGTATGCACAAAATATACACATTCTAAGTGAAACATCCCCTTTGAAAAATTAATGAATTACTGTGCTGATAAGCCTCTACGTTATTTGATTTTCAAACAGCTGAGCAAAACTGAACGTACTCTGACATTACTCTCTTTACTTATTCTGGTCATCAATAAACTGACACAATATTTTTAGCGCAACGCAATCTGACTTTCAATAATCCCTACAAAAGAATGGCCCTGACTAACAATAACCTTACCTCACAAAAATCTTACATCACAAAAATCTTCGTTACTCGAACTACTGGAACACAGCGAGCGCCACTACTGCCAGCTAAATAAAAGATGCTAACTACGGAAGGCGCTAACTACTGATAGGCATAGTCATCAAATGAAAGATTTTGATAGATAACAGCCGGCCGGTGTGGCCGTGCGGTTAAAGGCGCTTCAGTCTGGAACCGCGTGACCGCTACGGTCGCAGGTTCGAATCCTGCCTCGGGCATGGATGTGTGTGATGTCCTTAGGTTAGTTAGGTTTAATTAGTTCTAAGTTCTAGGCGACTGATGACCTCAGAAGTTAAGTCGCATAGTGCTCAGAGCCATTTGAACCATAGATAACAAACAATGTATTTACCTTAATAATGTTCAAAAGTCATTATATATATGAGTTCATGATATCCAGTATTACAAATTTACTCTTTCTGGCGGACACACGTCCAGATCGTCCGCTCTTAAAATTCTGCCATCTCTCTCCCCACATCCACCACTGCTGGCGGCTCACCTCCAACTGCGCAATGCTACAATAGCAAATACGTCAGCAATGCAAACCAGCCACAGACTGCACACAGCACAGTCAGTGTTTTTCATATAGAGCGCTCCGTGGCGTTACCAGCATAAAAACCTAAACACCCTACTTACATAAGTAATATTACGATTTGTTGATTGGCTAAAAATACGAGCCTGGGACTATCAATCCATTCTGTGAAAACCGCACAGCAATAGCACTTAACATTTCCGCAATATTTGCGGTCCACGTTTTAGGTGATTCACCCCGTTTAATATCATACGGCTGGAAAGCTTCTTGGGTGAAAACATTTTTGGGAGCGGATGTGTTCCTGAGGCTACGCTAAAACAATTGTTTTATTTCTTGGTGGGGGGCTTAATAGGTAGACACAAATTTATGAGCTTCTGGAGAGTGGGATGCATCTAGAATAGGAATAATCCCGAGAGTGGAGGTGCAACTGTAATAGAAAGAATCCGAGAGTGGGCATACATGCGTCCCAAACTTTAATGACGTGTCATATTGCACGACTTGACAAATGCCATGTTGGGTAACATGACGGTATGCGTCCTCTTATACGACGTGACATAATGTATTATGGTATTTTACTTGATACGATGCAGTATATTGCATGACATGGCTATTAATACTAAGTAAAAAAGCTCGAATATGTCAAGATGTTTTGATTCAAATGTCTTTGAAGATGCCAGATAAGTCGAGAAGCTAGTTCCTTTCTTTTACATTCCTAAGTGTTCCCAGTACATATTCGTCTTTTTTGTGCTGTGATAGGAGGATTTTTTATTCTACTATATGTATAGATCGTTTCACGTACGCCGCAAGCGTAGTGACCGACGTTGCGCGGGAAGCGGTACTGGAGACGCAGGCTCCAATCGCAGCACACACTGCGGCCCGTTCTGTAGACTGTGGCATCTGACTACTGGCAGCATCTATTTGCAGACGACTTTTGGAATACTGTCCAATTTACTTTTCTCTTAATCATAGTATTTTTAATGCAGGTTTCTTTATTACAGTAATGAAGTGCAGCGTTTGATTGCAACTAAAGATATGTTACAGTAAGAAATATTTCGTTCCACAGATAAAGTTGTTTTAAAAAAATACAAAAAATTTCGGACATAGTTTTAGAGGGTAACCCTTTAGTGACCAGTGGGAACTATAGTTCCCACTTATTTGTTTTCGCTGTAAGTTCAGTGGTAATCCGTGTTCCCACTTCTAACTTGTGCTACCATCTCTGTTAGAGCGTGCTAAATATGTGTAGATTGTCAACGGTTAGGCGACAGCTGTTGTATTTCTACCTTGTGAGTCGATCAATGCAGAAGCGCAGTTTCCGTGTGAAAACTAGCCACTGTTTCGACCGCTACAGCGTTTTTTGGATAGTGTGTTTTCCTTTTGCGTGTGAAGTGACTGGTGTTGTATTTATCTACTTTTATATTTATTAGGGAGATAGTATTCGTGTATATTTGCTGGATTTGACTGAAAATTACATAAATATTACAAGGTAAGTTAGTGGAAGCAGAAGTGTTCTGCCCATTGGCTGTGGCATAGTATAATAAAATAATGGGAGGAGTGGATAGATTTGATCAGCTGCGTGAACGGTATGCTGTAGGCCGTCGTTCATGGAAGTGGTGGCACAAACTGTTTTTCTTTCTTGTGGATTTGGCAGTTGTCAATTCCTATGTTATGTGGAAGCTACAGAAGACAGAAGCAGACCAGCTAACATTTAGATTGCACTTGGCAATGCAGCTTCTCTCTGGCTTCTCAAGCCGTAAGAGAAGAGGAAGGCCTGTTCATTTTCAAACACCAAAAAGAGGTGTGTCTGGAGTATCAGATGAAGTTTGTCTGGAGAAAGTTGGAACTCATTTCCCTACAAAAGGTACAACAAACAGAACATGCCGCCAATGTAGCACCAAGAACAAAGAAAAGAGAACAAAAATAATGTGTAGCAACTGTAGTGTACCTTTATGTGTAGCACCATGCTTCTCTAAGTACCATAGTACATCACCTTAGTGAACTCAAAGGACAGTATGAACTAATACAAATATAAATGTAATGATTAACATGTTTTTGTACAAATAAATAAAGGAAATACATTTTTTTAAATGTAACAATAGTTCCCACTAATTTTTTTATGCTCGTAGGTTAAACTCTCACTTTCAAGATTTAAACTATTATTTTATGAATGGTTTCTTAGACCAATAAAGTGTTCATAAAAGTCTACAGCTTCCGGAAATAATTTGGTCACTAAAGGGGTAAGTCAGTGAATTTTACAGGTTGTAGCTATTGTAGCCAACCATATGCAAATAATCTATCTCAGGGTGTTTATCTATGTCAAAACGTTATGACCTGAATGATAAGGATTGTTATATGTCTGTCTCGTAAAAATACACTACTGGCCATTAAAATTGCTACACCACGAAGATGACGTGCTACAGACGCGAAATTTATCCGACAGAAAGACAATGCTGTGATATGAAAATGATTAGCTTTTCAGAGCATTCACACAAGTTTGGCACCGGTGGCGACACCTACAACGTGCTGACATGAGAAAAGTTTCCAACCGATTTCTCATACACAAACAGCAGTTGACTGGCGTTGCCTGGTCAAACGTTGTTGTGATGCCTCGTGTAAGGAGGAGAAATGCGTACCATCACGTTTCCGACTTTGATAAAAGTCTGATTGTAGCCTACCGCGATTGCGGTTTATCGTATCGCGACATTGCTGCTCGCGTTGGTCGAGATCCAATGACTGTTAGCAGAATATGGAATCGGTGGGTTCAGGAGGGTAATTACGGAACGCCGTGCTGGATCCCAACGGCCTCGTATCACTAGCAGTCGAGATGACAGGCATCTTATCCGCATGGCTGTAACCGATCGTGCAGCCACGTCTCGATCCCTGAGTCAACAGATGGGGACGTTTGCAAGACAACAACCATCTGCACGAACAGTTCGGCGACGTTTGCAACAGCATGGACTATCGGCCCGGAGACCGTAGCTGCGGTTACATTTGACGGTGCATCACAGACAGGAGCGCCTGCGATGGTGTACTCAACGGCGAACATGGGTGTACGAATGGCAAAACGTCATTTTTTCGGATGAATCCAGGTTCTGTTTACAGCGTCATGATGGTCGCATCCGTATTTGGCGACATCTCGGTGAACGCACGTTGGAAGCGTGAATTCGTCATCGCCATACTGGCGTATCACCCGGCGTGATGGTATGGGGTGCCATTGGTTACACTTCTCGGTCACCTCTTGTTCGCATTGACGGCACTTTGAACAGTGGACGTTACATTTCAGATGTGTTACGACCCGTGGCTCTACCCTTCATTCGATCCCTGTGAAACCCTACGTTTCAGCAGGATAATACACGACCGCATGTTGCAAGGTCCTGTACGGGCCTTTCTGGATACAGAAAACTTTCAACTGCTTCCCTGGCCAGCACATTCTCCAGATCTCTCATGAATTGAAAACGTCTGGTCAATGGTGGCCGAGCAACTGGTTCGTCACAATACGCCAGTCACTACTCTTGATGAACTGTGGTATCGTGTTGAAGCTGCATGGGCAGGTGTACCTGTACACGCCATCCAAGCTCTATTTGACTTAATGCCCAGGCGTATCAAGGCCGTTATTACGGCCAGAGGTGATTGTTCTGGGTACTGATTTCTCAGGATCTGTGCACCCAAATTGCGTGAAAATGCAATCACACGTCAGTTCTAGTATAATATATTTGTCCAATGAATACCCGTTTATCATCTGCATTTCTTCTTGATGTAGCAATTTTAATGGCCAGTAGTGTATAAGGGGCGCTCAAAAAGTTTCGATTCGGAGGCCGTACGGTCCGTAATTTGTATGCCAATTAGGCACAATCGCCGTGAGCATTGAGGCAGTCATCTCCCGGACGCACCAGGTTGAAGATACCCGTTTGGTGAAACATCGTGTCCTGTTGCTTGAAGAATTCTGTAACTGCATGCTGCGCACTCTCGTTGGACAGGAATCGTTTACCCCTCAAGAGCTTTCTTAAGGGACTGAAGACGTGATGATCGAACTATCAGGACTATATGGTGCGTGCTCGAGTGTCTCCAACTTGAGTTGGCGTAACTTCTGCATTACGACATTTGCGATATGGGGACGTGCGTTATCATGAAGCAGCAGCGCCGGCCGATGTGGACGAGCGGTTCTAGGCCCTTCAGTCTGGAACCGCGCGACCGCTACGGTCGCACGTTCGAATCCTGCCTCGGGCATGGGTGTGTGTGATGTCCTTAGGTTAGTTAGGTTTAAGTAGTTCTAAGTTCTAGGGGACTGATGACCTCAGATGTTCAAGTCCCAGTTGAAGCAGCAGCACCCCTTGGTGCACTGTTCCGCAACGGTGATTTTCGACAGATGTGCTGCGCCATATACATACTTCATTCTCCAGTGGATGTCTACCGGTGTTTTTCCTTCGAAGTTCAAGAAAAGAATAACAGCACGCACATTGGCACATCTGACAAACGTGTATGACTCAAAGTATCTCATCTTGAAAGGGAAAATCGTTCTGTCGTGAAGTGCGACATTTACTAAATGTGCAGTGAGTTTGTTAGACAGTTTTTCATCCACTCTTTTTGTTTAGGTTGTGACGACAAACGAAAGTGCTCCGCCGTTGCCGGCCGAGCGGTTCTAGGCGCTACAGTCTGGAACCACGCGACCGCAACGGTCGCAGGTTCGAATCCTGCCTCGGGCATGGATGTGTGTGATGTCCTTAGGTTAGTTAGGTTTAAGTAGTTCAAGTTCTAGGGGACTGATGACCTCAGATGTTAAGCCCCATAGTGCTCAGAGCCATTTGAACCATTTGCTCCGCCGTTAAGAATTGTATAAAATTTAGCAAAGAAACGTCTGCTTTTGATATCATGTAATAAACATACAGTCTCAGCAGGCAAGTCATGCTGTTAGTTTTTGCATTAGGATATCAGCACCAGTCAGTCAGTCCATCTGCGATTCGGCGGTTCTGGTGATAGCTGCCACTTTCTTCCGTATCCATTTCCAGATTTATTTCTGATCTCTACACACAAACCTATGTGGGAGGGAGTCAACGATTTAGCAATGTGGACGTATCGGACTTTGTGTGAGGTTCATTTTATGCAGTTTTTCCCTCGTGAGAATTGTGTTGTTAACAACAGCTTACCACGTGGCCTTGATTTAGGACTGCAGGATAGGATTGTTGATATTCTTCCATATCAAATGGTTCAACTGGCTCTGAGCACTATGGGCCTTAACAGCTGAGGTCATCAGTCCCCTAGAACTTAGAACTACTTAAAGCTAAGGACATCGCACACATCCATGCCCGAGGCAGGATTCGAACCTGCGACCGTAGCAGTTGCGCGGTTCCAGACTGAAGTGCCTAGAACTGTTCGGCCACTCCGGCCGGCTCTCCTCCATATCTTCTGGCAATTTGCGGTAGGGTGTTTTTGTTTTATCTGATTCCGTTCGAAGAGTATCGTTAATTTAACACACACGAATTTCGTGGTGGGTCAGAGTGATACATCTTGCAAATAACTAAGTTCCAAGAAATATCGCCGTACATAATCTAGTTACGGATTATTGGGCCTACTTTGATTGAGGATAGCCTGGTCGCTGGATCTAGTTGCGTAGATAAGCATTATGTTATTGCATTTTAGTTGTTATGAAGGATTTTACAGATTCCCTTAGTAAAATGAGCTCTAGTTTGTGCTACAACGTTCTTGATCCTTAAGCCTCCGTTTGTCCGATTTAAGGTGGCCGTATTAAAGGAAGTTTTAAAAATGTTGCCTCGCCAGACGTACCAACACGACAGATTGTGGATTCTTTGAGCAGTTGCCGACGGTATGGGTAAGACAGCTGCTAGGTAATGTATTTTTCTGCACACATAGATGCTAACAAAATCCGCCCTTTGAAATTTGTCTGACGTTCTTGTTTTATATTTCTTAATTGTAGCTCGAAGCACATTAAGCTAATGCGCTCAGTTTTCGGTGTTATTGTCCTTGGGTTTGGCTGATATTTTCAGTCCCAGTTGAATTCTGTTTTCTATTGTAGCCAACTAGTTCTGGGCAAATGTGTTAGTTCCTTGACCTAGTTCCAGTAGTTGCGATTTCTGAAAATTAACCTTTGCTCCTGCCACATTACAATAGTACTCGAGAATGCATTTGAATGTCTGTTTTTGCTTATTACCGTTCATTATGAAGCTAATGTCGTCCGCATACGCTAGACAGACTGTCTTGGTGTTAAAAAATTGGAGTAATTTTAATGTAAGGTGTAACCTTCTGAGTAGCGGTTCATCACACAACGCGTATAAGGTTGTTGACAGAGGACAGCCTTGGCAGATTGAACTTTTAATGGGAATTTGTCCTGTAAGCTGTCCGTTGATTTAAATTCTTGAAAAGGATACCGTTGAAATTTTTTGAATAATTTTTGTAAAATTATCACTAAAGCCCATCTTCTTCAAACTAATTAGTTAAAAGGTGTGGTTTATCGTGCCAAAAGCTTTGTCAAAATTAAGAAAAACGATGGCTCATTTCGTCTGGCATATTGACGTGAGGTGTACTATGTTTCTATATTTCGACAGTATATTTTACATAGAGCGACAAGTTGGAACGCTGGCTTGATATGGACACAAAAGTTTGGTAAGTGCCGGTTTCAATCTGTCGTTTAAAAGACACATAATAATTTTAAAATCGGCGTTTAATAAAGTTGTCTGTTTGTAATCATTTACTTGTTTAGCATCTCACACCTTGGATACCAGGACCATCAGTCTTGCAGTGAACTTGTCAGGAAAGCAAACATCCATAAGTATCTTATTGAAAATTTCGGTAATTTCATTGCTGATAACATCCCCATCAGAGCATAAAATTCTAGAGGAAACCCATCTATTCCAGGGGCCTTGTTTTTAGGTGCTGTGCTGATTGTTAAAAGAATTTCTCGCGAGGTAAAACGCTGTAATACGCCCTCATTGTCGGCTGCGATTACCTCTCTGTGCACTGAAGTTAAGTGTTGTTCTTCTGATCAGAACATGTTATCGGTGCCACATAAAGCTTATTAAAATGATCTGCTACATGCTGCCTGATTGTCGTTTGAGTATCGTAAAGTACACCTTGTGCATCAGTTAGACGATTAATTAATTTCTGCTTCGCTCGTTTTTCTTCTAGTATTACACGGAAAATAGAGGTGCGTTTCTTGTGAACATCATAATCCTTTCCGGCACGGATGAGTGTTATGATATTGCTGGCTGTGGCCGCCAGTATTTCATTTTGCTAAAAGCTCGCATTGATGCAGCTTGATACACGTGAAGTATCATATGGTACAGAAGTGGGGTGAGGTACAAGCGACAGATGGCACAGTATGTACCATTCCCGTGGGAGAGTCCGCCAATTGTACTGAACTTGCTTCTGATTAGTCGGCACATTCGGGTGCTATCGTCAAAACGCCTAAATTGTGTTATTAATTATTTATATACTCTTCATTGTATTTAACCCAGTTTTCAGTATGACAATCTCTCATGCTTACCCTACGAGTCTACCGTTTTTGTTTACTAAATTTCACTAATTTTGTGAAACATAAGAGTAACGACATTGCAACCGAAGGGCTTCGGACACCTTCGGGTCGCTTTGGCGCGCCTGGGAGACGAAGTACTTTGGCTGCACTAGTCTGACTGTTTCGGGCGTTCTGAAGGTCCGGTCACGCAACTCCGTTTCGGTCGTTCCGGAGGGCCGAACGCGTTCTTCAGAGCCGGACATGTATTTCTGTTTCGGGGCGGAGATGTCGTACTCTGTATAGGAAGTTGTCAGAAAAGCTACGAGTGTTGTAAAAGACAGTGCAAAAAGAGTGATCATATAAAATATAACAAAACAGGATGCAGTAATGAGAAGTATCGCATATCGTCATTGTCAGTACTACAGATCTTGCTCCCTGTAGATACGGAGACTAACCTGGGCAAGTGGCATCCCATAAAAAAAAAGCATAATCACAGGTCCCAGATGACGTCATAGCAGCCTCCGCCGAAGAAGATGCCATGACCGACGAGCTGTCTTCTGCGCTGGGGACACAACTTTAAAAGACGACAGGTTGGTGGGAAGAACGTTTAGGGACTCTTATCTCTCCAGCTTCCAGATTTAACTTCCAATGGACGCCCATAATTTATAGTGTGCCATGCAAGGATTGTCGAGTTAAGTACAGGATTTTCGCTTTTGTCCGCTTAATTTTAACACAATTTCGTTGCAATGCTCTGTATTGCGCATATAAATCACAAAGACGCATAAAGTAATATTCTGTATTTGATTTAGTCAATTTCGCTTTTACCCTTGCGTACTGCAAAATTAGTATGCTATATATGGGTTTTGACATATTCCATCCAGCAATATGCACTGTTCCTTTAACGTATTTGCCTGGGGAAACATTGATTCCAAAGTTCTAAAATAGCCTGTTTCAGCGCTGGCTCATACAAATGCGAGATGTTCAAGTCCCAGTTACCACGACCTCAAAAGATTGTTTTTCGAGAAAATTTGACCCAAATATGGTGGGCACATCTCCGTACCGGTGACACTGGGACATAAGAAGTCTGATACATATATTCTGTCTAATCTACTCACACTGTTGTTCGCTGCGAAAGTCTAGGTTTGACGTTTGGCTGAAATGTCCTCCAAGTTTTGCAGTTCTTCACAGTAATCAAGTTTGGAACTTGGTCCTACTTTCGTAATGCACAGCTGAACCACCTACCAAGTAGCACTGTGCAGTACGAGCCTGCTAAAAGTGTTACCATGTCTTCGGTAAAAAAAAAAAGAAATTGGATTTTGGGCGCCCTGTTATTTGTTCCCGATGGCACGTAAACATTGACGATTAACATATCCTACAGCTGGACAACTGCGCCCCTTCCATTGTCCAAGACCGCCATTTTCGTATACTGAATACCTTCCTTCAATAAAACTGAATTGCCACAGGAGCCGTTACGTATTTGATTTATTTTACAGGTCGATGTCTGTAGCAAAAATATAATGTTCCAAAGCTTGAAAAGTGTGGCTCGACTGGATGCTATCTGTATTGAAACTGTCAACTTTATATTCTTGCATGGATTGTGGTTTGGTAGGAGGCTAACAAATCTCGCAAAGAACTTAATGCATCTAAGTAGAAAATTTCAAAATGTTCAAATGGCTCTCAGCGCTATGGGACTTAACATCTATGGTCATCAGTCCCCTAGAACTTAGAACTACTTAAACCTTACTAACCTAAGGACAGCACACAACACCCAGCCATCACGAGGCAGAGAAAATCCCTGACCCCGCCGGGAATCGAACCCGGGAACCCGGGCGTGGGAAGCGAGAATGCTACCGCACGACCACGAGATGCGGGCAGTAGAAAATTTGATTATGGTTAAAGTTACAATGTTGTAGGATGGCAAAGTCGTCCTAAATAATACATAGTCATCTTCGATGGACGACAACTCAGAGGCATGAGAGAAAAGAAGTCTAGTTAAATGAATGTCAGATGTCTCTACATCCAATGATGCGTTTCCCATTACTGATGATGCACATTAAATTAACCGGTGTATGTAGTGATTGTAACATGGATTGCCCCCTCATGAGAACGTGCCAGCTGTTTATGGGGCCTGAGATACCGAACGCTCGGCCGTCAATCATCTGCTGGGGGAACATTTTCGCGCCCTTCAGCTGACCATTCTTGTCATCAAGGTTGATTCATTTGGGTTTTGAGGGAAATCGAGTTCGTTTCCAGATGGTCATCATTGGGATCGAACTCTGGCGGCTGCACGTCATCTGCCGCCTCCTTAAGTTTCTTTTCCACTTTTCTATCTTGTATTTCAGTTTCTGAGATGAATCGGCTGCTCTGGGATGTGCGGTACGCTATTTTTTATTTTCGGTTGACAGTGGCCCCGTATCGATACTTCATTTGTCATCTGTGGTTGTTTTTGACGTGCTCGGAGTTTTGCGTGTGATTTCCTCTGTTTCAGTTTCAGTGCAAGGACGTTGGGTTGTAATGTCCCTATCTGTACAAATTTCATCTGACATATTTTTTAAATTCTCTGCTCATAATGAGGGGATGTCGCTGTAACAGGACGTATACCTGCTGAGCAGAATGTATGGTATTACCACCTTCGGTGGTTAAAGTAGTCTTATATCCATCCGTTACTACAGACACCGGTTCTATTGATGACTCAGTAGCGGTAACATTAAAAATAACGGGTTTTTAGCCGCAGCTGAACTGCTTGCCACATGAGCATAGGATAGTGGAAGCGATAGTAATGGGCCTGGAACCGACCGTTGTGGATGAGCGGTTCTAGGCGCTTGAGTCCGGAACCGCGCTGCTGCTACGGTCGCAGGTTCGAATCCTGCCTCGGGCATGGATGTGTGTGATGTCCTTAGGTTAGTTAGGTTTAAGTAATTCTAAGTCAAGGGGACTGATGACCTCAGATGTTACGTCCCATAGTGCTCAGAGTCATTGGAACCATTTGAATGCGCCTGGCGTGTCAACAGCACAAGAGGGGAGTTGTACCGGCCGCCTGAATCTACTATATATCTGACGTAATAAGGGGAATTACAAACTGATCACATTCTGGGTTGTCCTTTGTACACTAGAGAGCTTTAAAACCCCTGACTGTAATAAATAAGGGGATATGAGATCTCAGGTCAATTCGGGAGACGTGAATTTCCACTTTATAATCCGTATTTCCTGGTCAGAGTTCTGAGGTAACTGGAGAGAACATGCGTAATGCTATTGTAACTGATCTCAAAAGGAAGGTTGTAAATTTTTACAGAGCGAATTCGTAAACGAGCTTATGTAACTGTGACGTTACGCACCTCACCGGAACTGTGGTGATATTCTGCCATCCCACTAGTGAGTGTCATATCCGGTTGCACTCTTCATCCGTAAGTAGCTTGACATGAAAACTGTTGCTAATAAAGTCATACTGCAGGCCGAGGACGTCATTTTCTGGTACCGTAAACTTTCCGAAAAATCTGAGGACGGCTGACACCAAAGATGAAACTAAACTTACAAAGTTGAATGTCGCACTTCAGAGTCCATTTCACACTATAGATTTCTCTTGTAAACAACACGTCTGCTCGCTGCGGCCGCAAAGCAGCAAATGCTATACGAAAAACAGAATTGGAAAGCTCAAGCAAAACATTGATCAATAAAGGTTTCTAGAACTTTATTCAGTAATACAATGACTTCAGTATGCCACAACATGGGGGTAATGTATAATTAATCATGGGATGAACTTTCGATATTACAAGCTGCAGGATATTTCTCATACAGACATAGAAAACATGAATTAAAAAAACATCTACTACATCGAATGAATGCACTTTCCCCGCATGCACAAGGGATTTTCAGAGTGTTTGAGGAAATACAAAACTCGTTGACTTTTGAAAAATTTGTCGTTCTTCCAACAGTTCGGATGCATACCATTCAGAAACCAACAGTTTAGTAAATATCGGTGCCGAAATTTGCCAGTGTATGATTGAATGTATTTTAATAGCACCAACACCTGAGGCAACTTCTCCTTCGTTGACAATCAAATATGAACAAGTCTGAAGCCACTTGACAAAGCTTTTAACTTGCCTACAGAAATAAAATCACATAATATTTGTTGTAGTAATAAAAAATTGTAAAGAGCCAAATAACATTGTAAATTCAAGAAAAATTATCATAAATACACGTATCTTTTCATCATATTATTTTTCAAATGTAATACGTGTGAAATAATCTGACTAGTGCTGAAAAAATTAAACTCAAAAAAGTAATGAGCAGGACTCTATCCAGCGATCACGGAGCATAAACGCTAACTGTTTGATTGCTGCCATCTCGTGCTCAGGTGCAACACGCCGGTACTTCATTTGCACGTAAAACTTTCTTGCAGTTTTCTCGAAATCGCCTGACGAGGAGAACAAATCCAGCACCATAACCTGATTTCCCAGAAACTTCGCTCAGTTGGAGAAGAGTCATAATAACGGAACACTTGTCTCGACTTATCCGTAGATATTCGGCCGTTTCTGAGAAAGCGATGTTCAAAGTTTTCAACCTACTTAATATGCCTTTTAGCAGGTAAAGTTTTCAGGCGAAGCGGTGGCGCAGTGGTTTCATGCTTTCCGCCCCGTGTTCGAAACTCAATTATTACTTTTATTTTTGTTTTTCATTTATCTACCCATGTCCATAGAAGAATAATACACGAATGTTTTTCTGTTAATGTTGAAATAACGTTGTCCTTCTTCGTCTGCTAATGGCATGTCTGCGGAATGAATTTTTTTAAGCAAAACTATAAGTAAATGAAAAAACCATTTGAGGCTGTTTTCAGTGAAATTGCCGTAGTATATCTTGATTTATAATCAACTGAACCTGCCACTTTTCGGTAAAGTGATCCCTTATGTGTGATTTGCTGCGAAATTATTGGCAACGTGTGAAATCTTCAGCAATGTTAACGACGTTTATTTCTCCAGTGAGAGACTTTCGAAGAAATGTAACTGTGGCGTACATGCCTTTGCGCGATGGTTGTGGCGTTCGGGATTTCTATGTTTCGAGTGTTTCTACGATTGGTATCATCGAAGAGAATGCATCAAATCTTCCTGAAGAATAAACATACGAATAAATTATAAGAATTAATATAAGAATTGATATATTAATGAGATATAAGAGTATGAGAATTTAAAAAGATTGTAACACCCGAAAATATCATACACACGTATATTTATAGTAACGGTATGACAGTCATTGTCAAACCTAGTTGTAATTTTCCAAAAATTTAACGTCCTTGTAGCCCTTAATTTGAGAAGAAACAATTTTGTAGTAACCTTTTACGGACATGGGTACGTAAATGGAAAAAATAAAAGATAATAAAAAAACCGGATTTCGAACATGGGGCGCAAAAGCGAGACGGCAGGACGCTAGTCACTATGCCCCTAGTTCGGTAGTGGGTAGCACACTGGACCCGCATTCGGGAGGACGACGGTTCAATCCGGCGTCCAGCCATCCTGATTTAGGTTTTCCGTGATTTCCCTAAAATCGCTCCAGGGAAATGCTGGTGTGGTTCCTTTGAAAGGGCACGGCCGACATCCTTCCCCAATGCGATGAGACCGGTGACCTCGCAGTTTGGTCTCTTCCCCCAAACAACCCAACCCCATCCTAGTTCGGTTTAAATTAGCGCGGCCTAAAACACACCCAAAATACATCGTTAACTTTGATCTTCGTTTTCTCAGAAACGGTCGAGTATCTATGCATAAAACGAGACACGTGTGCGCTTATTTTGACCCCACTTCCACTGAGCGAAGTCCGTGGGAAATCGGGGTATGCCACTTGCCATGTCCTCCTTGTAAGTAGTGCACATTATCACTTGCACAATACGTTGTCCTATGGGACTACTAAAAGTGTACATGGTCTGAAGCAAATCCGTCATACGAACGTCAGGGCCTCCCCTTGTAAGTACAGCTGATATCAACTCTTCAGAACATTCTTGAAGCAAAAATTTATTTACATTTGGGAATAGGTAGAAGTGAGAGGGTGCCGCTTCGGCTGATATGACGGATGTTCTACCAATTAGTGTTTTAAATCCCCAATTCTCCCCAGCTTTCTGGAAAAGTGAACTATTCTCAATACTTTTTTTTATCTTTTCTAGTTACGACTTGTACTCACGGTCTTGTTGTGGCGGTCGACTCACGGTAGCGAGTTTGAATCCTGAATGAAATTTCCACTCTGCACTAGAGTGTGCGTTGATATGAGACTTGGCAGATCAACAGTGTGTGCCGGACTGTGACCCGAACTCGGGACTCTTGCCTATCGCAGCAAGTACTCTACCGAATTTTTTTCTGTCTTTTTTTTTTTGGCATCCCGTAGCCACGTGATGTTTTGTTTGCCTTTCATGAGACGGCGTATTTTCTATTGTTCTTCTTGTAGCCCTCAAATCAGGATGTTAAAAACGAGTGTAAGAGACACATACATGGTAACTGGAAACTATACACATAATACAAATAAATGTCCTTCACTTGACTGAAAAATTTGTGACAATGAAGTGCGTATTGTTCAATCCTGGCTAGTTGTCAAATATGGAGTGTCTAATTAATTAATTAATTTCGATTTCACCCCAAAGGGGGCGGGCTGGTAGCAGCTTGGTATGCCGCTCTTCAGCCTACAAACTTTGTTTTGAAAAAAGGAGAAGATAATATGTAATAAAAAAAAAACAGGCGACAAAAACGGAGACAAAGGGTAACATGGCGAAAAAATCGTGGAACTTAAAACATAGAAGAAAGGGATGATAATGCTAATAAAATACATACGAAGCAGGCAGGTAAAATAATAGACAGACAATTAAAAAACATGGCGACAGTCTGGTTTCTGTTCGCAAAAGACATAAAATTCACACCCAGTGACAGCATGGTTTCTGTTTGCAACATGGGAAGAGACGAAACAACTCTGAACAGTCACTGGAACACTGCACTAAAATGTGACATACCACAGCCGAGAGCAGGCGGGGGGAAACTGGACAGAGGATGGGAAAATAAAAAAGGGGGGAAGGTGAGGAAAAATCGAAAGGGGGAGGGGGGAAAGGAACCAATGGAGGGTGACGACCCATAAGAGGGGTGGGGGGTGCTGGGCAGACGCGACAGGGAGTGGGGAAGGCAGAGGACAGGAAGACAAAAGGACTCGGTGGGGGGGGGGGAGAAGGGAGGTAGGGAGAAGTTAGGTGGGGAGAAACACAGGATGGAAGGGGGGAAGAGGGAGCCCAGGGAAAGGACGGAGGAAAGGAGAGGGGGTGAGGATCAGAGGTGATAGGAGGGATAAATGGAGGGAGAGAGGGCATCATCTGGGGGGGGGGGGGAGTTGATGGAAGCCACCTTTGGAAAGGAGATGAAGGGTGTAGAGATGGAGGGTAGGGGGGACACAACAGTGAAGGCGTGGCAGGAGGCGGGGATGGGAGAGGAGAGGAGCAACCAGGGGGTGAGGGGGCTATCTCGGATAGTTGGACAACAATTCAAATCATATTAATGAGTTTTGTTACGAAAAGTACATGACAGTACTTAACTTTGAGAAATACATAGATGTGTCACAAGCAAAGGGCGACAGACAATTAAGAAGCCTCTTCAGTAAAACAATTCCAAGTTTGAGCTACATAGAATGTACGAGCAAAGTAATGAGCTTTGACACTTCTATTCAGGTCGCTGGTCTTCAAGCTTTTGTAGAACTGGCCATGGCCAGACGGGTGCAGTGCTTATGTTCTCTTCGCATAGAAGCCGCTGCTGTCGCGTTGTCATCCTGGAGAGGGGTCGGTCAGCGTGCAATTGGCTGACATCTTGTCACAGCCCTCTCCGCTCTATCGTTCCCGGCTGGCGTGCCGGCGCTTGACTTTACGCGCCGCAACACATGTTATAAATGTATTAGGACTGCATTTTCTTCCCTTATGCTGTCTACATTTTTTGTATGATGTAACACCAAACTCAATTACTCCATTCCGTGATTATTAACTTCTCTATGTTGCTTCTGAACATTATAATGATCCAAATTAAGGAGGAAAAATAAATAATAAATAAACGAAAAACATACTGTTCCTTAATGCAACACAAATGGTGATTCAACCTTACACAACTGTATATTTCCAAAAAATTGCGTAAGCCTCCTTCAATTTTTCTTTTTTTTTCACAGATAGTTTGTGATTCTGTGTGGTAGGACATAGCCTAAAGTCTTCCTTGCATTTGGTATCTGCTGTCGCGATGTTATGGATTAAATTTCCCTTGACTCAATTACGGTATTTCTTTTCATGTTCGGAGATGCAAGTCCATATGGTTGTAAAAACTCTGCTGGTGTGATAGTGTTTGGTTCTCTCGTGGATATGTCACATAACTGCTGCCTAATCGTTTGCCAGATGTCTTGTACTTCTGTGCACTCTAACATGTACTCTTCAGTATCCATAAAGCTACAAGGAGCACACAGAGGGGACTCTGTTAGGTGATGACGTCAAGTTTGGAGCTGATGGGTATTTTTCTGTACACGCTTTGCACCACGTTGCTGTCACATCCGAAGGTAAGTTCCGGTGGCTCGTGTTTCTCGAAATCTCCTTCTGTTCGTAATATGGGTATTTCCGTTCTATCATATTTCTATTATTATCTTCTCTCAGTTTCTGATATAGGTCTTTCACTTTTGCCGTACTTTTAGTGGCGAGTTTCATTTGGATGTAGCTAAATTCTATTAAAAATTGCTTAAAATGACAAAATGCGTATAGAATGTGCTGCACATTATGTCAAGTGAAAGCGTGAAAGAGAAATGGCGAGGAGATTTACGTTTGCATGATAAATTCCTTCCCTCGAAAATTTTTTTCCTTTGTACTTCTTCTGGGTCACCAAAGACGACGTGTCACTGACCTCATTAGTACAAAGATTGCAGTACACATGGGATGCCTAGTTGCTTCCACCACCCAGAGTGGAATGCGTAAGTTCTGAGTAATGTTCACCAACCTGCAGTCTTCTATAGTAGTTGTCCCCTGCGCAAAAAATAGAACGTAAATCGTGAGTCCGTTATCTTGACGCTATAATAAACTGTTAGCGAGGAACTGGTATTGTATAAACAATTCACTTTTGAACTGATTTGTTTAAACGCCATACCTCTCTCTTTTTATTAGAAGAATACGAGAAACTGCACAATTATAATCCATTTTGCTAATCGCAAAAAATTTCCTTTCTTCACATTTTCACAGAGAATAAGCAAAATACTGAACTTCGTGTTTGTGTAATTACTGTCAGACTAGTCCTAAATTACAGACAAAAAAAAATGGAGACTGCTAATTTAGTTCTTTGCAGATGCGCGACATTTAATTTCCAATATTCGCGTTCTCGGTGGGTTTCCTGTCGTTCCATAGTCAATGTGGTTAGGTAAGCAGCGTGGTCGGAAAACTTTGTAGGCCACACTTCGGTCTGTACTCTGTCGTTCAAGTAGCTATTGACGTAGATCCCATCTAAACGGTCTATCAAAGTGTTCCTAGTAAAGTATTCATAGTAAAGCCAGGCGCTTCGTCGTTTTTAAGCTCTCACGTGCCAAATAATCTAAACTCTTTCACTATGTATGCTAACTCTATGGACTTGTTAAAATTGGGGATTTGATCTTTGGGACTTAAAACAGAGTTACAGTTTCTCGCAATTATGATGTCATGGTGCACACCGAATAAGGAATAAATTTCGTGTTTGAAAAAACTGCTCTATTGCGTCGACTGCTGCTTCCAGCCGGCCGAGGTGGGCGAGCGGTTCTAGGCGCTACAGTCTGGAACCGCGTGAACGCTACGGTCGCAGGTTCGAATCCTGCCTCGGGCATGGGTGTGTGTGATTCCTTAGGTTAGTTAGGTTTAAGTAGTTCTAAGTTCTAGGGGACTGATGACCTCAGAAGTTAAGTCCCATAGTGCTCAGAGCCATTTGAACCATTTTTTTGCTACTTCCAGACGCTGCGTATGTATTTATGATCCTCGGGTTATAGAATGTACAAGCAACGCCTTGCCGTTAGGAAGAGTTTCAACGGCGTTAATGACGATTTCTTCTTTTCGTTAACATTACTGTCCCTAATCCACTTCCATGTCCAGGGTTAAAAATAGAATTATACCCACATATGTCATTTACTCAGTGTCTTTTACTTCTTGAAGTAAAACAAGGTCGTTATCGGTGGCACTTAAGAAACCTTTCAGGCTATTCAAGTTTAGTGTACTTCGAATACTGTTTATATTCAAGGTTGCAATTAATACGGTATACTTGAAGGAGGTCACAATTTTCTGAACATTATTCATTTAAGAGCTCTCTTCACTGACAGCCATGCTTTGGTGGTTTTAATATGTATCTCACACATAGCCGCATCCCATTGTCTAATTAGTTAGAGTTACACTTGCACTGCGTAATAGATACTTCGTAGAGTCAGTCTTTGCCTCATCAGTGGGTGCCGGTATTTCATTCATTTCTGAATCCTCGATTGGTTCGTCTTCCCAGTGCCCGTGCGTAGAAGGATTACTTGCATTTTGTCCAAAGTTGCGAGTGATTTGTTCTGTGTCCTGGTTATTGGTTGCACCTGCAATGTGGCTCAGTTTAGCAGGTGTGGAGGCACTTCTGAAGGATGTTAATGGTGATTTTTTCACAGAGGTTCGCACACATCCTTCATTGATGTTATTAGCTACTTCTTTAGCCTTTGCACACATTAGCGGAACAACTCGCTCGGCCTCTTCACGCGCAAACCTTTTGTGTTTTCTAGGGGAACGGCTTTTTGGTGGAGTCCCTGGTTCTGGCGAGAAATGATATCTTCAGCAGGTGCTACTTCAGAAACTTTCGAGTTATTTGGGATGTTGGTGATTGGAGCTTTCGTCAAAGGTTCAGTCAGCTGTGGTTTGGTCAAGGACGCCCCCGCAATTTCGGTGGTCGCCATTGAAATATCACGTGCACTAACATCGACTTTCGCGAGTGTAGCCGAAATCCGGGTGGGTGGTTCCCGTCCAGTGACAGCCGCTACCTTAGTGTTTTCCGGGACGTTAGCGACTGGAGCATTCGTCACAGTTTGAGTCAGTTGCGGTGTGGTGAGAGATACCTTCGCAGTATCTGTAGTCTCCAGCGGAAAGACTCTTTCGCTAACAGTGTCATTAGAGATCGATTTCTGTTAAGTAGCAGCCACCGCTTAAGATAGCGATATAGTGGTCGTACCTGCGGGTCCTACTGCTTCACCGGCCGGCAGCTGGGCCACACGCCATTGTTTATACACTGAGAGCGGACACGACCCGTTCCACCGCATTCAGCGCAAGTTCTGGGTTGCCCTTCATGGATAACTATGGCTCTATATCCGCACACATCAATGTAGGACGGAATATGTCGTTGCAGATCAGCTTTTAGTTGTCTCACGCCGTTCAATACAGGGAACCTAAAGGCATTGGAATATTTTTGATAGCTTGACACTACTGCATTAATATATTCAGCAGGCACTTAAAACGGCAACTCAAAAATTCTGACGGTTCTGATACCGAATCCGACATTTGAAACACTTACATCACAAATATTGCCGGCCGGTGTGGCCAAGCGGTTCTAGGCTCTTCAGTCTGGAACCGCACGACTGCTACGGTCGCAGGTCTCCTAGAATTTAGAACTACTTAAACCTAACTAACCTAAGGAAATCACACACACCCATGCCCGAGGCAGGATTCGAACCTGCGACTGTAGCGGTCGCGCGGTTTCAGACTGAAGCGCCTAGAACCGCTCGGCCACTCCGGCCGGCCCATCCAATATCCTTGACATCTGTTGTAGACTCTCAGAACGTATTCTGAGCTCACACATAATAAGGTATGTCGAACAGAACGACTCCTACATTCCAACCAGCATCGATTTCGATGTATGAAACACAATTCGCACTTTCCTAGCATGACATCCTTAAAGCCATGGATCAAGGCAGTCAGGTAGATGAAGTATTTCTCGATTTCCGAAAAGCACTTGACTCAGAACTACATCTACTCTTACTATAGAAAGTACGATGGTATGGGGGTCAAGTGAAATTTGTGACTTGACTGAGGATTTTATGTTATGAAGAACGGAGCATGTTGTTTTGGTTGGAGAGTCATCGACAGATGTAGAACTAACTTCGTGTGTACCCCGGGGAAGACTGTTGGGATCCTTGTTGTTAATGCCGTATATTAAGGAAAGCTGAAGGTTTAAATTACTCAGGTGGATCGTGCGAACATACCGTGGTTTGACCGTCGCACTGACTGCCGTGAGGAGAACACAGTAACAGGCATCCCTGGCTTAGAGAAGCAAGCGAAAGAATTGAAAGTAAACAAGTCGCCAGCTCCAGGTGGAATACCGGTTTGGTTTTACAGAGAGTAACGTGAAGTTCCAACAGACTGAAAAAAAAAAGAAAAAAAATTGGTAACTCCCGTACATTTAGAAGAATGGACCCGCATAATTAGACCAATATTCTTAACAACGGTTTGCTGCTGAATTCTTAAACATATTCAGAGAGCCCGCATCTCGTGGTCGTGCGGTAGCGTTCTCGCTTCCCACGCCCGGGTTCCCGGGTTCGATTCCCGGCGGGGTCAGGGATTTTCTCTGCCTCGTGATGGCTGGGTGTTGTGTGCTGTCCTTAGGTTAGTTAGGTTTAAGTAGTTCTAAGTTCTAGGAGACTTATGACCACAGCAGTTGAGTCCCATAGTGCTCAGAGCCATTTGAACCATATTCAGAGTTTCAGTATAATAGATTTCCTTCAGACAGCAACGCGTCTGTCCATAAGATTAAGAAATCATCGCTCCTGCGAAACTGAACTTGCACTTTTCTGATATGATATTCTACAGACCATGCATGGAGGGCACCAGCCAGATCCGATATTCGTAGATTTCCGGAAAGCGTTTGACACTTTGCTTAACTCCTGACTGTCACGAAGATCCGAGCACAGGTATAAGGACCCTAGAGTAGCTCGAAGACTTATTAAGTAATAGAACCCAGTATTTTGTCGTCGATGGAGAGTGTTCATCAGAGTCAAGGGTATGGTCAGAAGTGCCGAGGAGAAGTTTGGTAGGACCGTCCTAATACTTTATATACATAAATGATCTGATGGACAGGGTGAGCAGCAATTTGTGACTGTTTGCTGATAACGCTGTGGTCTACGAGAGAGTGTCGTGGTTAGGTGACTGTATGAGGATGTAAGATGGCTTGCACAGAATTTCTAGATGGTGTGACGAATGGCAGCTTGCTCTAAATATAGAAAAGTTTAAGTTAAAATCAGATGAGTAGGGAAAACAATCCTGTAACACTCAACTACAGATTTAGTAGTGTGCGGCTTGATACAGTCACACCGATTACATATCTAGACTCAAAGTTGCAAAGCGATATGAAATGGAACGAGCACGTAAGGACGGTAGTAGGGAACGCGAGTAGTCAACTACGGTTTATTGGGAGAATTTTAGGAAAGCGTAGCTCATCTATAAAGGGGAGCGCGAAAGACGAGCGCGATCCATTATTGAGTACCGCTCGAGTGTAAGGGATCCTCATCAGCTCGGATTAAAGGAAGACATCAAAGCAATTCAGAAGCGTGCTTCTAGATATGTTACTGGTAGGTTTGATGACTACGTGGTTACTGAAACAGATGCACAAAAATAGCTGCTTATAATAACTAATCTTTATTCACGACAGACTGTTTCGGCATTTGTCGCCACTGTCAAGTTCGTCTAGACTGACCTGACGTCAATATTACGTCGTTAGTGGACTGTCTTATAACTGTCACTCTTTTAATGAGATATTAAACGGCGAAAATATATTCAAAATAAATGTTATTACGGTGTGACTGTAAACGCCATTTAACGTCTTATTAAAACAGTGACAGTTATAGGACAGTCCACTAACGATGTAATATGGATGCCACATTAGTCTAAACGTACTTGGCATTGGCGATAAGTGCCGAAACAGTCTGTCGTGCATAAATATTAGGTATTATAAGCAGATATTGTGGTGCATGTATTCTAATAATCATGTCATCATCAGATATACACTCCTGGAAATTGAAATAAGAACACCGTGAATTCATTGTCCCAGGAAGGGGAAACTTTATTGACACATTCCTGGGGTCAGATACATCACATGATCACACTGACAGAACCACAGGCACATAGACACAGGCAACAGAGCATGCACAATGTCGGCACTAGTACAGTGTATATCCAACTTTCGCGGCAATGCAGGCTGCTATTCTCCCATGGAGACGATCGTAGAGATGCTGGATGTAGTCCTGTGGAACGGCTTGCCATGCCATTTCCACCTGGCGCCTCAGTTGGACCAGCGTTCGTGCTGGACGTGCAGACCGCGTGAGACGACGCTTCATCCAGTCCCAAACATGCTCAATGGGGGACAGATCCGGAGATCTTGCTGGCCAGGGTAGTTGACTTACACCTTCTAGAGCACGTTGGGTGGCACGGGATACATGCGGACGTGCATTGTCCTGTTGGAACAGCAAGTTCCCTTGCCGGTCTAGGAATGGTAGAACGATGGGTTCGATGACGGTTTGGATGTACCGTGCACTATTCAGTGTCCCCTCGACGATCACCAGTGGTGTACGGCCAGTGTAGGAGATCGCTCCCCACACCATGATGCCGGGTGTTGGCCCTGTGTGCCTCGGTCGTATGCAGTCCTGATTGTGGCGCTCACCTGCACGGCGCCAAACGCGCATACGACCATCATTGGCACCAAGGCAGAAGCGACTCTCATCGCTGAAGACGACACGTCTCCATTCGTCCCTCCATTCACGCCTGTCGCGACACCACTGGAGGAGGGCTGCACGTTGTTGGGGCGTGAGCGGAAGACGGTCTAACGGTGTGCGGGACCGTAGCCCAGCTTCATGGAGACGGTTGCGAATGGTCCTCGCCGATACCCCAGGAGCAGCAGTGTCCCTAATTAGCTGGGAAGTGGCGGTGCGGTCCCCTACGGCACTGCGTAGGATCCTACGGTCTTGGCGTGCATCCGTGCGTCGCTGCGGTCCGGTCCCAGGTCGACGGGCACGTGCACCTTCCGCCGACGTACGTCCACCCGGCCTCCCGCATGCCCACTATACGCCCTCGCTCAAAGTCCGTCAACTGCACATACGGTTCACGTCCACGCTGTCGCAGCATGCTACCAGTGTTAAAGACTGCGATGGAGCTCCGTATGCCACGGCAAACTGGCTGACACTGACGGCGGCGGTGCACAAATGCTGCGCAGCTAGCGCCATTCGACGGCCAACACCGCGGTTCCTGGTGTGTCCGCTGTGCCGTGCGTGTGATCATTGCTTGTACAGCCCTCTCGCAGTGTCCGGAGCAAGTATGGTGGGTCTGACACACCGGTGTCAATGTGTTCTGTTTTCCATTTCCAGGAGTGTATATTATGCTGCTGGCCCTAAAGAAGAAAAAACGATAGGTTTGATCAGCACGCAAATACACCAAGGAGTTGTGCGACATAGACGAAGGTTGGTAGGTGTTTTTCTACATCTGAAAGACGATTTCAGACCAGTCGCATAACAGTGGCGCTAGTAGCGTTTCTATAAAGATGCAACTCAGTTTTGCTTTAAATACACGCTGTGACGGTCGTGAGTATTAGTTATTTTTGAGATTGTACGTGGTGAGTTGATGTTCGGCTAGTATGCTTTAAAGATGACAAAAGGAGCTGTTAGCAACACTGCACTGGCGGTCAAGAGAATGTACTGTTGCAAGAAGACCGGACTCCGGACGGTCACTTGGCACTAACGAGAGGGAAGACCGTCGTGTTCGGCCAATGGCTCTGGCGCATCGTACTGTGTCTGCAGCAGCAATTTGAGCAGCAGATGGCATCATAGTGACACACTAACTGTCACAAACCGTTTACTTCCAGGACAGCTCCGAGCCAGACGCCCTGTAGCGTGCGTTCGACCGATCCCAAACCACCGCCATTTGTGAGTTCAGTAGTGTCAAGCGAGAGATCATTGGAAGGAAGGGTGGAAATCTGTGTTTTTTTCTGATGAAAGCCGGTTCTGCGTTAGTGCCAGTAATGGCCGTGTGTTGGTTAGAAAGAGGCTAGTTGAGGGCCTGCAACCAACCTGTCTGCGTGCTAGACACACTGGATGATCACCTGGAGTTACGGTCTGGGGTGCGAGTTCATATGACAGCAGGAGCAGGTCGTGGTTATCCCACGCAACCTGACTGCAAAATTGTACGTCAGTCTGGCGATTCGATCATTCCAAGGGGTATTTTCCAACGTAATAACGCTCGTCCATTTGCCGCTGTTGTACCACAACATGGTGTAGGGTCGAGAGAGAATCGACATGTTGCCTCGGCCTGTACGATCACCAGACCTGTCTCTAATTGAGCACATACGGGACATCATCGGACGAGAACCCCAGCGTCATCCACAAACAGCAGAAATATGCCAAAATTGAAACCTAAGAACCAACAACCTAGTCGGCTGTGTAGACTGGTTGTAACTGATTCTGCGAAAGTGATTTCCGTAAGTTATCTACACTCCTGAAAAATTGAAATAAGAATACCGTGAATTCATTGTCCCAGGAAGGGGAAACTTTATTGACACATTCCTGGGGTCAGATACATCACATGATCACACTGACAGAACCACAGGCACATAGACACAGGCAACAGAGCATGCACAATGTCGGCACTAGTACAGTGTATATCCAACTTTCGCAGCAATGCAGGCTGCTATTCTCCCATGGAGACGATCGTAGAGATGCTGGATGTAGTCCTGTGGAACGGCTTGCCATGCCATTTCCACCTGGCGCCTCAGTTGGACCAGCGTTCGTGCTGGACGTGCAGACCGCGTGAGACGACGCTTCATCCAGTCCCAAACATGCTCAATGGGGGACAGATCCGGAGATCTTGCTGGCCAGGGTAGTTGACTTACACCTTCTAGAGCACGTTGGGTGGCACGGGATACATGCGGACGTGCATTGTCCTGTTGGAACAGCAAGTTCCCTTGCCGGTCTAGGAATGGTAGAACGATGGGTTCGATGACGGTTTGGATGTACCGTGCACTATTCAGTGTCCCTCGACAATCACCAGTGGTGTACGGCCAGTGTAGGAGATCGCTCCCCACACCATGATGCCGGGTGTTGGCCCTGTGTGCCTCGGTCGTATACAGTCCTGATTGTGGCGCTCACCTGCACGGCGCCAAACACGCATACGACCATCATTGGCACCAAGGCAGAAGCGACTCTCATCGCTGAAGACGACACGTCTCCATTCGTCCCTCCATTCACGCCTGTCGCGACACCACTGGAGGCGGGCTGCACGATGTTGGGGCGTGAGCGGAAGACGGCCTAACGGTGTGCGGGACCGTAGCCCAGCTTCATGGAGACGGTTGCGAATGGTCCTCGCCGATACCCCAGGAGCAACAGTGTCCCTAATTTGCAGGGAAGTGGCGGTGCGGTCCCCTACGGCACTGCGTAGGATCCTACGGTCTTGGCGTGCATCCGTGCGTCGCTGCGGTCCGGTCCCAGGTCGACGGGCACGTGCACCTTCCGCCGACCACTGGCGACAACATCGATGTACTGTGGAGACCTCACGCCCCACGTGTTGAGCAATTCGGCGGTACGTCCACCCGGCCTCCCGCATGCCCACTATACGCCCTCGCTCAAAGTCCGTCAACTGCACATACGGTTCACGTCCACGCTGTCGCAGCATGCTACCAGTGTTAAAGACTGCGATGGAGCTCCGTATGCCACGGCAAACTGGCTGACACTGACGGCGGCGGTGCACAAACGCTGCGCAGCTAGCGCCATTCGACGGCCAACACCGCGGTTCCTGGTGTGTCCGCTGTGCCGTGCGTGTGATCATTGCTTGTACAGCCCTCTCGCAGTGTCCGGAGCAAGTATGGTGGGTCTGACACACCGGTGTCAATGTGTTCTTTTTTCCATTTCCAGGAGTGTATTAATTGAGATAACGATTTCAAGACCCATTTTTATACCATATAATATTTCAGAATTGTGTTATGGCAATATTGAAGCCCGAAATTTTCAGAACACTATGACGTCCCTAGATTTCCCACACTTTGATTTTTAAAGGACATGTTCAAAGTTTAAAATTTTGCTAAATAAATTATAAATGGCGGTTGTCTTAGAAACCGGAGAAGCTTTGATGAACATGAAGTATTACTATATCGAAAAGCAGTGCCTTGTATTTCTCTAAAACACAAGAATACAAGTCATTTGGTACAAGAAGTAAATGGTCCTAAAAATCGAGGCCGGTTACTTTCATAAAATTGTTGATAACTATGTTAATGTAATGACAATGGCGACCGAGCAGTTTAAGTGCTGACCCTTCAACCGTGCGCTCGAGTTCAATCGAACAGTGTACAGTTGTTATGGTGTACGTATTTTGAGACTGTATTAGTGATTCTGTCATCATCAAGATTATATACACTATGTGATGAAAAGCATCTGGACACCCCCAAGAACATACGTTTTTCATATTAGGTGCATTCTGCTGCCACCTACTGCCAGGTACTCCATATCAGCGACCTCAGTAGTCATTACACATCGTGAGAGAGCGGAATGGGGCGCTCCGCGGAACTCACGGACTTCGAACATGGTCAGGTGACTGGGTGTCACTTGGGTCATACGTCTGTACGCGAGATTTCCACACTCTTAAAGATCCCTAGGTCCACTGTTCCCGATGTGATAGTGAAGCAGCAACGTGAAGGGACACGCACAGCACAAAAGCGTACAGGCCGACCTCGTCTATTGACTGACAGAGACCGCCGGCAGTTGAAGAGGGTCGTAATGTGTAATAGACATCTATCCAGACCGGGTGATCAAAAAGTCAGTATAAATTTGAAAACTTAATAAAACACGGAATAATGGGCATAGAGAGGTAAAAATTGACACACATGCTTGGAATGACATGGAGTTTTATTAGAACCGATAAAAAAAATATTGCTAGATGCGTGAAAGATCTCTTGCGCGCGTCGTTTGGTGATGATCGTGTGCTCAGCCGCCACTTTCGTCACGTTTGGCCTCCCAGGTCCTCAGACCTCAGTCCGTGCGATTATTGGCTTTGGGGTTACCTGAAGCCGCAAGTGTATCGTGATCGACCGACATCTCTAGGGATAATGAAAGACAACATCCGACGCCAATGCCTCACCATAACTCCGGACATGCTTTACAGTGCTGTTCACAACATTATTCCTCGACTACAGCTATTGGTGAGGAATGATGGTGGACATATTGAGCATTCACTGTAAAGAACATCATCTTTGCTTTGTGTTACTTTGTTATGCTAATTATCAGATGATTCTGATCAGATGAAGCGCTATCTGTCGGACATTTTTTCAACTTTGTATTTTTTTGGTTCTAATAAAACCCCATGTCATTCCAAGTATGTGTGTCAATTTGTACCTCTCTACCTACATTACTCCGTGATTTATTCAGTTTTCAAATTTATACTGACTTTTTGATCACCTGGTACTATGACAGCTAGGCGGAACGTGAGAAAACTTTGATTTCATGGTCGAGCGGCTGCTCATAAGCCATACATCACGGCGATAAATGCCAAACGACGCCTCGCTTCGTGTGAGGAGCGTAAACATTGGACGATTGAACAGTGGAAAAACATTGTGTGGCGTGACGAATCACGGTACACAATGTGGCGATCCGACGGCAGGGTGCGCGTATGGCGAATGCCTGCTGAACATCATCTGCCAGCGTGTGTAGTGCCAACAGTAAAATTCGGAGGCGGTCGTGTTATGGTCTGGTCGTGTTTTTCATGGACGGGGCTTGCACTCCTTGTTGTTTTGCGTGGCACTATCACAGCACAGGCCTACATTAATGTTTTAAGCGCATTCTTGCTTCCAATTGTTGAAGAGCAATTCGGGAATGTCGATTGCGTCTTTCAACACGATCGAACACCTATTCATAATGCACGCCCTGTGGCGGAGTTATTGTCATGTAGCAACATCCCTGTAATGGACTGTCCTGCACAGAGTCCTGACCTGAATCCTATAGATCACCTGTGGGATGTTATGGAACGCCGACTCCGTGATAGGCTTCACTGACCGTCATCGATACTTCTCCTCAGTGCAGCAGTCCGTGAATAATGGGTTGCAATTCCCCAAGAAACCTTCCCGCACGTGATTGAACGTCTGGGTGCGAGAGTGGAAGCTGTCATCAAGGCTAAGGGTGGGCCAACACCATATTGAATTACAGCATTGCCAATGGAGGGCGCCACTATCTTGTAAGTCATTTTCAGCCAGGTGTCTGGATACTTACGATCACGTAGCGTATGTTATGGGAATAAACTGCCCATAAAATCCAGTATCGTGCGTCCGTGTCTTTTTAATTAATTAATATATCTACAACTTGAAATTCCTATGCATTTCCCCTATTAAAACACTAGATGCGCATTTTGCTATGACAGATAGAAGTTTGAAGCGGTAAGGAATACACAATGAAAACTCTTGACACTCATACAAACACTTGGGTGAATTCCTCTGTAGCGGTACGCAATGGAATAATCACATAGGCTCAGACGTAGGTAATGCAGCTGGCATTGTTTATTTATTTTATTTTATTTACACCTCAAGTTCCGTAGGACCAAATTCCGGAGCAAATCTCCACGGTCATGGAACGTGTCAATACATTAAATTACAACATAAAAGAAGTAACAGATAAAAATTGAATGTTTATGAACCCGAAAAAGGTAAAGCCATAAGTTTAAGTAAACGCAATCACCAATGCAACAAGAATCAGCTTATTTTTTCAAGGAACTCCTCGACAGAATAGGAGGAGTGGCCCATGAGGAAACTCTTCAGTTTCGATTTGAAAGTGCGTGGATTACTGCTAAGATTTTTGAATTCTAGTGGTAGATTATTGAAAATGGATGCAGCAGTATACTGCACACCTTTCTGCACAAGAGTTAACGAAGTCCGATCCAAATGCAGGTTTGATTTCTGCCGAGTATTAACTGAGTGAAAGCTGCTTATTCTTGGGAATAAGCTAACATTGTTAACAAGGAATGACAGTAGGGAATATATATATTGAGAGGCCAGTGTCAAAATACCCAGACTCGTGAACAGTGGTCGACAAGAGGTTCGTGAAATTACACCACTTATTGCCCAAATCGCCCGTTACTGAGCCAAAAATATCGTTTTAGAATGGGAAGAGTTACCCCAAAATATAATACTATACTACATAGACGAATGAAAATAAGCAAAATAGACTAATTTTCGTGTCGAACGATCACTCACTTCATATACCGTTCGAATAGTAAAAATGGCAGCATTAAGTCTTTGAACAAGATCGTGGACGTGGGCTTTCCGCGACACTTTACTACTATCTGAATACCTAGAAATTTGAACTGTTCAGTTTCACTAATCATATTCCCATTCTGTGAAATTAAAACGTCAGGTTTTGTTGAATTGTGTCAGAAACTGAAAAAACTGATCGTACTGTGATGTAGCGTTAGTTTATTACCTACAAGCCATGAACTTATGTCATGAACTGCTCTGTTTGAAACCGAGCCAATGTTGCACACAACATCCTTTACTATCAAGCTAGTGTCATCAGCAAACAGAAATATTTTAGAGTTACCTTTAATACTAGAGGGCATATCATTTATATAAGTATGGAACAGGAGTGGCCCCAACACTGATCCCTTGGGCACCCCCCAGTTCAGTTGACTGTACGGGGACTCAGTCCCCACATCTCAGCCATTCTCAACATTCTGAATAAAGACCTTTCACTGTCTGTTGCCAAAGTAAGAGGTGAACCAATTGTGAGATACTCCCCGTATTCCGTAATGGTCCTGCTTCTGGAGCAATATTTTGTGATCAACGCAAACAAACGTCTTAGTTAAATCAAAAAATATGCCTAGCCTTCGAAACCTTTTGTTTAATCCATCCAGTACCTCACAGAGAAAAGAGAATATAGCATTTTCAGTTGTTAAACGACTTCTAAAGCCGAACTGTACATTTGATAGCAAATTGTGTGCCATTAAATGATCAATTATCCTTATTTACATAGCCTTTTCAATAACTTCAGTAAAACACTGATGGCATAGAAATAGGTCTAAAATTATCTACATTATCCCTTTCTACCGAGCGAGGTGGCGCAGTGGTTAGCACACTGGACTCGCATTCGGGAGGACGACGGTTCAATCCCGTCTCCAGCCATCCTGATTTAGGTTTTCCGTGATTTCCCTAAATCGTTTCAGGCAAATGCCGGGATGGTTCCATTGAAAGGGCACGGCCGATTTCCTTCCCCATCCTTCCCTCACCCGAGCTTGTGCTCCGTCTCTAATGACCTCGTTGTCGACGGGACGTTAAACACTAACCACCACCACCATTATCCCTTTCTCCTTTTTTATAAAGCAGCTTTACTACTGACTACTTTAATCGTTCAGGAAACTGACCATTCCTAAAGGGGAAATTACAAATATGGCTAAATACAGGGCTAACATGTACAACACAGTACTTTAATATTCTGCTAGGCTCTCCATCATATCCATGAGAGTACTTAGTCTTCAGTGATTTAACTATTGACACAATCTCCCCCTTGTCTGTATCATAGAGGAGTATTTCTGACATCAGTCTCGGAAAGGCATTTGCCAAGAGAGTTATATGGTTCCCTGTAGAAACTAAATTTTTATTGAATTCACCAGCAATGCTCAGAAAATGATTTTTAAATACTGTACATATATCTTATTTATAAGTAACAGTAACAGTTTTACTACGAACTGACTTTAAATCGTCGACCTTGCGCTGCTCACTTGACACTTCCTTCACAACTATCTGGTTTTCAAAAAATGGTTCAAATGGCTCTGAGCACTATGGGACTTAACATCTGTGGTCATCAGTCCCCTAGAACTTAGAACTACTTAAACCTAACTAACCTAAGGACATCACACACATCCATGCCCGAGGCAGGATTCGAACCTGCGACCGTAGCGGTCGCGCGGTTCCAGACTGTAGCGCCTAGAACCGCTCGGCAACACCGGCCGGCCCATATGGATTTAATTTTATCCTGTGCGTTAGCTATTGTATTTGCAGACAACATACTCTTTTCCTTCCTAATAAAATTTTAAGCACCTTACAGTACTATCTGTAATGGGGTACTGTGGCTTGATTGTGAGTACTTGTAACATTTTAATATAATTGCCGCTTTGTTCTACATGATGTCCTTATCCCACTAGTCAGCCACTCGGGCTACCTTTTACTCCTAATACAACGTTTAGAACATTCTAATGGAAAGAAACTCTCAAAGAGCATGAGAAATGTGTTAAGGAAAGCATTATATTTGTGATCTATGTTATCGGCACTATAAACATCTTGCCACTCTTGTTTCTTGACGAGGTTTAAAAAACTCTCTGTTGCTGTTGAATTAACTTTCCTACATAGTTTGTAGTTATATGTAACATTTGTTTGAATACAAAAGCCTTTTAGTGTTAAAATTTGGTCATCATGGACTGAAAGGCTGTTAGGTTAAGTTAGTCTTGTTTAACGTCCCGTCGACAACGAGGTCATTAGAGACGGAGCGATAGCTCGGGTTAGGGAAGGATGGGGAAGGAAATCGGCCGTGCCCTTTGAAAGGAACCATCCCGGCATTTGCCTGAAACGATTTAGGGAAATCACGGAAAACCTAAATCAGGATGGCTGGAGACGGGATTGAACCGTCGTCCTCCCGAATGCGAGTCCAGTGTGCTAACCACTGCGCCACCTCGCTCGGTGTGAAAGGCTGTTCACACCTTTACTAACAGTATGCCCATCTACTAATGAAGAATGAATAAAAATATTGTCTATGGCAGTGCTACTGTTCCCCTGCACCTTAGTTGGACAAAACGCAGTCTTCATCATATCATATGAATTTAGGAGGTCTCCCAACATCCTTTTCCTTGCACCATCATATACAAAATTTATATTGAAGCCACCACACGTAAATAATTTCTTGTACTTCTTATAAAGTGAATCAAGAAACCTCTCTAGCTTGAGCAGAAATGCTCTGAAGTCAGAATTAGGGGACCTATAAACAACAACAATTAGAAGTTTAGTTTCACTAAATTCGACTACCCCTGCACAACATTCAAATATCTGTTCAGTGCAGTGCCGTGATACGTTTATGGACTCAAATGGAATAGTTTTTTACGTACATGGTCACTCTCCCACCCCGCAAGGAACTCCTTGAAAAACAGCCACCTAATCTGTATACTGGTAAAGGAAGCCTCTGAATTGTCAAATTATTTAAGTGGTGCTCCGATAATTTCAGAGTCAACATCTATAAGCAGTTCACTAACTTTATCCATAATACCTCTTATATTTCGATGAAATTTGCTAATTCCTTCTCTACATGGACCCCCCCCCCCCCCAATGAACCATGGACCTTGCCGTTGGTGGATAGCCGTACGGTAGGTGCAACCACAACGGAGGGGTATCTGTTGAGAGGCCAGACAAACGTGTGGTTCCTGAAGAGGGGCAGCAGCCTTTTTAGTAGTTGCAGGGGCAACAGTCTGGATGTTTGACTGATCTGGCCTTGTAACACTAACCAAAACAGCCTTGCTGTGCTGGTATTGTGAACGGTTGAAAGCAAGGAGAAACTACAGTCGTAATTTTTCCCGAGCACATGCAGCTTTACTGTATGGTTATTGATAATGGCGTCCTCTTGGGTATACTATTCCGGAGGTAAAATAGTCCCCCATTCGGATCTCCGGGCGGGGACTACACAAGAGTACGTCGTTATCAGGAGAAAGAAAACTGGCGTTCTACGGATCGGAGCGTGGAATGTCAGATCCCTTAATCGGGCAGGTAGGTTAGAAAATTTAAAAAGGGAAATGGATAGGTTAAAGTTAGATATAGTGGGAATTAGTGAAGTTCGATGGCAGGAGGAACAAGACTTTTGGTCAGGCGAATACAGGGTTATAAATACAAAGTCAAATAGGGGTAATGCAGGAGTAGGTTTAATAATGAATAAAAAATAGGAATGCTGGTAAGCTACTACAAACAGCATAGTGAACGCATTATTGTGGCCAAGATAGACACGAATCCCACGCCTACTACAGTAGTACTAGTTTATATGCCAACTAGCTCTGCAGATGACGAAGAAATTGAAGAAATGTATGACGAAATAAAAGAAATTATTCAGATAGTGAAGGGAGATGAAAATTTAATAGTCATGGGTGACTGGAATTCGGTAGTAGGAAAAGGGAGAGAAGGAAACGTAGTAGGTGAATATGGATTGGGGCTAAGAAATGAAAGAGGAAGCCGCCTGGTAGAATTTTGCACAGAGCACAACTTAATCATAGCTAACACTTGGTTCAAGAATCATAAAATAAGGTTGTATACATGGAAGAAGCCTGTAGATACTGACAGATTTCAGATAGATTATATAATGGTAAGACTGAGATTTAGGAACCAGGTTTTAAACTGTAAGACATTTCCAGGGGCAGATGTGGACTCTGACCACAATCTATTGGTTATGAACTGTAGATTAAAACTGAAGAAACTGCAAAAAGGTGGGAATTTAAGGAGGTGGGATCTGGATAAACTGACTAAACCAGAGGTTGTACAGAGTTTCAGGGAGAGCGTAATGGAACAAATGGCAGGAATGGGGGAAAGAAATATAGTAGGAGAAGAATGGGTAGCTTTGTGGGACGAAGTAGTGAAGGCAGCAGAGGATCAGGCAGGTAAAAAGACGAGGGCTAGTAGAAATCCTTGGGTAACAGAAGAAATACTGAATTTAATTGATGAAAGGAGAAAATATAAAAATGCAGTAAATGAAGCATGCAAAAAGGAATACAAACGTCTCAAAAATGAGATCGACAGGAAGAGCAAAATGGCTAAGCAGGGATGGCTAGAGGACAAATGTAAGGATGTAGAGGCTTATCTCACTAGGGGTAAGATAGATACTGCCTGCAGGAAAATTAAAGCGACCTTTGGAGAAAAGAGAACCACTTGTATGATTATTAAGAGCTCAGATGGAAACCCAGTTCTAAGTAAAGAAGGGAAAGCAGAAAGGTGGAGGGAGTATATAGAGGGTCTATACAAGGGCGATGTACTTGAGGACAATATTATGGAAATGTAAGAGGATGTAGATGAAGATGAAATGGGAGATATGATACTGCGTGAAGAGTTTGACAGAGCACTGAAAGACCTGAGTCGAAACAAGGCCCCGGGAGTAGACAAACATTCCATTAGAACTACTGACGGCCTTGGGAGAGGCAGTCCTGACAAAACTCTACCATCTGGTGAGCAAGATGTATGAGACAGGTGAAATACCCTCAGACTTCAAGAAGAATATAATAATTCCAATCCCAAAAAAGCAGGTGTTGACAGGTGTGAAAATTACCGAACTACCAGTTTAATAAGTCACGGCTGCAAAATACTAACGCGGATTCTTTACAGACGAATGGAAAAACTAGTAGAAACCGACCTAGGGGAAGATCAGTTTGGATTCCGTAGAAATATTGGAACACGTGAGGCAATACTGACCCTACGACTTATCTTAGAAGACAGATTAAGGAAAAGCAAACCTACGTTTGTAGCATTTGTAGACTTAAAGACAGCTTTTGACAATGTTGACTGGAATACTCTCTTTCAAATTCTGAAGGTGGCAGGGGTAAAATACAGGGAGCGAAAGGCTATTTACAATTTGTATAGAAACGAAATGGCAGTTATAAGAGTTGAGAGGGACATGAATGGCAAGCAGTGGTTGGGAAGGGAGTAAGACAGGGTTGTAGCCTCTCCCCGATGTTATTCAATCTGTATATTGAGCAGATGGCAGTTATAAAGAGTCGAGGGGCATGAAAGGGAAGCAGTGGTTGGGAAAGGAGTAAGACAGGGTTGTAGCCTCTCCCCGATGTTATTCAATCTGTATATTGAGCAAGCAGTAAAGGAAACAAAAGAAAAATTCGGAGTAGGTATTAAAATTCATGGAGAAGAAGTAAAAACTTTGAGGTTCGCCGATGACATTGTAATTCTGTCAGAGACAGCAAAGGACTTGGAACAGCAGTTGAACGGAATGGACAGTGTCTTGAAAGGAGGCTATAAGATGAACATCAACAATAGCAAAACGAGGATAATGGAATGTAGTCAAATTAAGTCTGGTGATGCTGAGGGAATTACATTAGGAAATGAGACACTTAAAGTAGTAAAGGAGTTTTGCTATTTAGGGAGTAAAATAACCGATGATGGTCGAAGTAGAGAGGATATAAAATGTAGACTGGCAATGGCAAGGAAAGCGTTTCTCAAGAAGAGGAATTTGTTAACAACGAGTATAGATTTAAGTGTCAGGAAGTCGTTTCTGAAAGTATTTGTATGGAGTGTAGCCATGTATGGAAGTGAAACATGGACGATAACTAGTTTGGACAAGAAGAGAATAGAAGCTTTCGAAATGTGGTGCTACAGAAGAATGCTGAAGATAAGGTGGGTAGATCACGTAACTAATGAGGAGGTATTGAATAGGATTGGGGAGAAGAGAAGTTTGTGGCACAACTTGACTAGAAGAAGGGATCGGTTGGTAGGACATGTTTTGAGGCATCAAGGGATCACAAATTTAGCATCGGAGGGCAGTGTGGAGGGTAAAAATCGCAGAGGGAGACCAAGAGATGAATACACTAAGCAGATTCAGAAGGATGTAGGTTGCAGTAGATACTGGGAGATGAAGAAGCTTGCACAGGATAGAGTAGCATGGAGAGCTGCATCAAACCAGTCTCAGGACTGAAGACCACAACAACAACAACAACACATATTGAGCAAGCAGTGAAGGAAACAAAAGAAAAATTCGGAGTAGGTATTAAAATCCATGGAGAAGAAATAAAAACTTTGAGGTTCGCCGACGACATTGTAATTCTGTCAGAGACAGCAAAGGACTTGGAAGAGCAGTTGAATGGATTGGATAGTGTCTTGAAAGGAGGCTATAAGATGAACATCAACAAAAGCAAAACGAGGATAATGGAATGTAGTCGGATTAAGTCGGGTGATGCTGAGGGTATTGGATTAGGAAATGAGACACTTAAAGTAGTAAAGGAGTTTTGCTATTTGGGGAGCAAAATAACTGATGATAGTCGAAGTAAAGAGGATATAAAATGCAGACTGGCTATGGCAAGGAAAGCGTTTCGGAAGAAGAGAAATTTGTTAACATCGAGTATAGATTTAAGTGTCATGAAGTCGTTTCTGAAAGTATTGGTATGGAGTGTAGCCATGTATGGAAGTGAAACATAGACGATAAATAGTTTAGACAAGAAGAGAATAGAAGCTTTCGAAATGTGGTGCTACAGAATAATGCTGAAGATTAGATGGGTAGATCACAAAACTAATGAGGAGGTGTTGAAGAGGATTGGGGAGAAGAGAAGTTTGTGGCACAACTTGACTAGAAGAAGGGACCGGTTGGTAGGACATGTTCTGAGGCATCAAGGTATCACAAATTTAGCATTGGAGGGCAGCGTGGAGGGAAAAATCGTAGAGGGAGACCAAGAGATGAATACACCAAGCAGATTCAGAAGGATGTAGGTTGCAGTAGGTACTGGGAGACGAAGAAGCTTGCACAGGATAGAGTAGCATGGAGAGCTGCATCAAACCAGTCTCAGGACTGAAGACCACAGCAACAACAACAACATGGAAACATGACGTCCTGTGAAGGTGAGCCCTTAGAGGGACTTCCTTTAAGCAGGTATGCCTATCAGCTGACTTCAATCCCAAAAAGGTGCAGGTCTAACACCATCTACTACAGGAATTTTTCCATGAGTGATCCCACCACCACCCACTATACTGTCACCTATAAGCTTTGCCAGCCTCCCCTTCCCGTACCTGTTGTTGTTAATGAGTTTGACAGAGAAAGGTTGTTCCGTTATTTTTAGTGAAAACTATTTCGATTTTCACGTGTCTGATGTAAGATACATCACTTATATTATTCTTCTTGTCTCACTTATACATTGATCAATACTTTTTACAGTATAGATATATAAAAAACATTTTTAGGCTTAGAGATGTGTTCTTTTTTATTTCTTTCGGTTTAATAATTACTTGCCGGCCGCTGTGGCCGATCGGTTCTAGGCGCTTCAGACTGGAACTGCGCGACCGCTACGGTCGCAAGTTAGAATCCTGCCTCGGGCATGGATGTGTGTGATGTCATTAGGTTGGTTAGGTTTAAGTAGTTTTAAGTAGCGCTCAGAGCCATTTGAACCATTTTTTGTATAATTACTTCTGTGGACCACTAATGGCGTTCGACCTGGAAAAGTGGTCATAATAGTCGTTGGGAAAAGTGGCCAACGTGTTTACCCCAATAAGAGTTACTTCTCCATATCACGCATAATGCTACACGTCAGACTGGCCTCTAAACCTTACTATATATAGCTGTGTCCCGTCATTCTACCCCTTTGTGACGATTTCGAGCTAATTAATTTATATTATTTTTAACCCTCTTTGTTCTGTTACATTTGGCCAGATATAAAAATCCGTTTGAAAACGATCTGCTGCGACCTCTTAGGAACTATATCCGGCAGTCAGGAAAACAAACATGGGACAATGCTGCAATGGCTCTGGCCACATTGTCTCTTTAGGTACCGTAGGGAAAAGTGGTCGCTGTGTAAGCCTGCAGGAAAGTGCATATAGTTCCTATATACAGGGTTATTACAAATGAGTGAAGCGATTTCACAGCTCTACAATAACTTTATTATTTGAGATATTTTCCCAATGCTTTGCACACACATACAAAAACTCAAAAAGTTTTTTTAGGCATTCACAAATGTTCGATATGTGCCCCTTTAGTGATTCGGCAGACATCAAGCCGATAATCGGGTTCCTCCCACACTCGGCGCAGCATGTCCCCATCAATGAGTTCGAAAGCATCGTTGATGCGAGCTCGCAGTTCTGGCACGATTCTTGGTAGAGGAGTTTAAACACTGAATCTTTCACATAACCCCACAGAAAGAAATCGCATGGGGTTAAGTCGGGAGAGCGTGGAGGCCATGACATGAATTGCTGATCATGATCTCCACCACGATTGATCCATCGGTTTTCCGATCTCCTGTTTAAGAAATGCCGAACATCATGATGGAAGTGCGGTGGAGCACCATCCTGTTGAAAGATGAAGTCAGCGCTGTCGGTCTCCAGTTGTGGCATGAGCCAATTTTGCAGCATGTCCAGATACACGTGTCCTGTAACGTTTTTTTCGCAGATGAAAAAGGGGCCGTAAACTTTAAACCGTGAGATTACACAAAACACGTTAACTTTTGGTGAATTGCGAATTTGCTGCACGAATGCGTGAGGATTCTCTACCGCCCAGATTCGCACATTGTGTCTGTTCACTTCACCATTAAGAAAAAATGTTGCTTCATCACTGAAAACAAGTTTCGCACTGAACGCATCCTCTTCCACGAGCTGTTGCAGCGGCGCCGAAAATTCAAAGCGTTTGACTTTGTCATCGGGTGTCAGGGCTTGTAGCAATTGTAAACGGTAAGGCTTCTGCTTTAGCCTTTCCGTAAGATTTTCCAAACCGTCGGCTGTGGTACGTTTAGCTCCCTGCTTGCTTTATTTGTCGACTTCCGCGGGCTACGCGTGAAACTTGCCCGCACGCGTTCAACCGTTTCTTCGCTCACTGCAGGCCGACCCGTTGATTTCCCCTTACAGAGGCATCCAGAAGCTTTAAACTGCGCATACCATCGCCGAATGGAGTTAGCAGTTGGTGGATCGTTCTTGAACTTCGTCCTGAAGTGTCGTTGCACTGTTATGACTGACTGATGTGAGTGCATTTCAAGCACGACATACGCTTTCTCGGCTCCTGTCGCCATTTTGTCTCACTGCGCTCTCGAGCGCTCTGGCGGCAGAAACCTGAAGAGCGGCTTCAGCCGAACAAAACTTTATGAGTTTTTCTACGTATCTGTAGTGTGTCGTGACCATATGTCAATGAATGGAGCTACAGTGAATTTATGAAATCGCTTCAATCATCTGTAATAGCCCTGTATTATTTTCATTTTCACTTAAAACTACTTGGTGTATGTACCCGGACAGCCGTGCATGTCAAAGCGCCGCTTCTGGGACGGCAAGGTTCGCCAGCCCCGGATCGAATCCACCCGGCAGATTAGCTACGAGGGTCAGTGTGCTGGCCAGCCTGGATGTGGTTTCTAGGCGGTTACGCACATCCTAATAGGTGAATACCGCCTTATTATATCCCGGGGTGGCGACAGCAATATCTCCATCATGCCTCTAATTAATCGTGGCAAATGTACTAATAACCGTGCCATCACTGTGCTGATCCGGTACAAAGTAACAAGGAAGGAAGAAGAAGGCTTTAAAATATTTGGTGTAACTGGCATGCTACTATTAATAACCACGGTTTGGAGAAAATTCAGTTTCCCTTAGAGTGGCCACTCTACCTGATGGCGTTGCGCCGGCTGGCCGAAAAATGCCACACTCTGATACCAAATGAAATGTCGCACTGTATCAGGTACTTCCTAGAACGAGCAAATCCAAGGCAGGCCGAGACTTGGCCGACATATTTTCCACACATCTGGCTCGAGTGCAGTTTGGCATGCTGTGGCCTGCCATGCTTTGTAGGATTACTTTGTTGTCCGTTTGTTAAGACCCTTTTTTCTTAGGAACAGGTGGAGGAATCAAGTTGAATTTTATGTCAAGTCAACGCAATCGAGAGATACGGCCATTTATGTCATATATTTTGATACTCGCAAACTCACTCATCTATGAAACTTCCTGGCAGATTAAAACTGTGTGCCGGACCGAGACTCGAACTCGGGACCTTTGCCTTTCGCGGGCGAGTGCTCTACCAACTGAGCTACCCAAGCACGACTCAAGCCCCGTCCTCACAGCTTTACTTCTGCCAGTATCTCGTCTCCTACCTTCCAAACTTTATAGAAGCTCTCCTGCGAACCTTGCAGAACTAGCACTCTTGAAAGAAAGGATATGCGGAGACATGGCTTAGCCACATCCTGGGGGATGTTTCCAGAATGAGAATTACCACTCTGCAGCGGACTGTGCGCTGATATGAAACTTCCTGGCAAATTAAAACTGTGTGCTCACTCATTTATATTTACGGATAAACTATTTTTGTTTACGAGCTCCTCGTTCAGGCCGTGAAGGCCCACGGCCTCCGTGTCATCTTCTGTCTTGCGGCGTCACACGGGTACAGTATGGAGGGGCATGCGGTCGGCGCACCACTCTCCCGGCTGCTCCGTAGACTTTCCAGACCATGGAGCTGCTACTATTCGCTCAAGTAGCTCCTTAATCGGCAATAGATGAGCTATCTATATACACAATTAAGTTTGTACAGGACCGTCAGAGTGTGAGTCTTTTAAAATAAGTACTACTTATACAGTTTTTTGAAATAGAAAATTTTCAGCATTTTTTTGTTTAATAATGGAGCTTTTCAATTGCATAATTTACAAATTATTTCATGTCCATGGGGAAAAGTGGGAGAGAAATACAAAAAAAAAAATATAATTTTACATCGATATGCTAAAATAAGACACTGTTTAACTGGGTAAGTTGTACTTTATATGTGAAGAAAACTGTCAAGTATATAGTGAAAGTATAGAAAATTTGCCACGAAAATAGTTGAAAAATGCTAAACATGGTCAAAATATTTATGTATGCCGCTGATACGAGAAACACAAATTTTAGTGTGATACGAAAGAGTAATAGTCTAGTAAAAAGACCATCTGACGACGACCACATGGAACACAAACTGTAACATGTAATGTGCTGGAGTAGTGTAGTATTTCTTGTTAATGTAGACTTTCTGAGCCAAGTCAAAAGGGGACTTAATCTAAAAGTTACGATTCAAACACATTTAACACTGAAGAGCCAAAGAAACTGGTACACGCGCCTAATATCGTGTAGGGTCCCTGCGAGCAAGCCGGAGTGCCGCAACACGACGTGGCTTGGACTTGACTAATGTCTGAAGTTCTGCTGGAGGGAAGTGACGCCATGAATCCTGCCAGGCTGCCCATAAATCCGTAAGAGTACGAGAGGGAGGAGATCTTTTCTGAACAGCACGTTGCAAGGCATCCCAGATATGCTCAATAATGTTCATGTCTGGAGAGTTTGGTGGCCAACGGAAATGTTTAAACTCAGAAGAGTGTTCCTGGAGCCACTCTGTGAAATTCTGGACGTGCGGGGTGTCGCAGTGTCCTGCTGGAATTGCCCAAGTCCGTTGGAATGCACGATGGACATGAATGGATGCACGTGACCAGACAGGATGCTTACGTACGTGTCACCTGTCAGACTCGTATCTAGACGTATCAGGGGTCCCATATCACTCCAACTGCACACGCCCCACATCATTACAGAGGCACCGCCAGCTTGAACAGTCCCCTGTCGACATGCAGGGTCCATGGATTCATGAGGTTGTCTCCATACCCGTACACGTCCATCCGCTCGATACAATTTGAAACGAGACTCGTCCGACCAGGCAACAAGTTTACAGTCATCAAGAGTCCAATTTCGGTGTTGATGGTTCAAAATGGTTCAAATGGCTCTAAGCACTATGGGACTTAACAGCTTAGGTCATTAGTCCCCTAAACTTAGAACTACTTAAACCTAACTAACCTAAGGACATCACCCACACCCATGCCCGAGGCAGGATTCGAACCTGCGAGCGTAGCAGCAGCGCGGCTCTGGACTGGAGCGCCTAGAACCGCACGGCCATCCCGGCCGGCTTCGATGTTGATGGGCCCAGGCGAGGCGTAAAGCTTTGTGTCGTGCAGTCATCAAGGGTACACGAGTGGGCCTTTGGCTCCGAAAGCCCATATCGATCATGTTTCGTTGGGTGGTTCGCACGCTGACACTTGTTGATGGCCCAGCATTGAATTCTGAAGCAATTTGCGGAAGGGTTGCACTTCTGTCACGTTGAACGATTCTCTTCAGTCGTCGTTGGTCCCGTTCTTGCCGCATATTTTTCCGGCCGCAGCGAACACGGAGATTTCATGTTTTTCCTGATATTCACGTTACACTCGTGAAATGGTCGTACGGGAAAATCCCCTCTTTATCGCTACCTCGGAGATGCTGTGTCCCATCGCTTGTGCGCCGGCTATAACACCACGTTCAAACTCGCGTAAATCTTAATAACCTGCCATTGTAGCAGCAGTAATCGATGTAACAACTGTGCGAACCTCTTGTTGTGTTACACACTCATTGCCGACCGCAGCGTCGTCTTCTGCCTGTTTACATATCTCTCTATTTGAATACGCATGCCTATATCAGTTTCTTTGGCGCTTCAGTGTAATAACTCGGACAGTATCGATTGTGGTGCGTCGTAACCACACATTTGCAATTATCTCACAAACAGATGGTTTGCAGATTCATGTTTATTGAAATTTTTTGGCTTCTGTCATCGTATACTTTCACCCATGTTAGCTTCCGCTACTAATTGTGACACGTCCTGCACCTGTCTCTGGCACCCCTCTCAACGTTGTAGCCCAAAAGGCCGCTTGTACCGTTTGGGTCTTAAAACGGTCTTGTCTGTAGGTCTTGCCGCATACAACAGTGTCATCCTCGAAAAGCTGCGTGAAACGTCCGACGTTACCCAACACGTTACTTATATATACTGAGAAAAATAACAGTCCTGTAACACTTACTTGGGGTACCCTCAAAGTTACTATTACGTCTGAAGATTTCTTTCTGTTATGTATGACAGACTGTGTACTGTTTGCTAGAAACTTTTCACTCCAGTCACACAGCTGGTCTAGTGTTGCGTACGCTCGTATTTTGTTTATTAGGCAGCAACGCGAAACTGCATCGAATGCCTTGAAGAAGTCAAGGAACGCGGCATAAACCTGAGCGCCGGTATCTATTGTCTTCTGGGTCTCGTGGACGAACAGAGTGAGCTGGGTTTCACGCAATCGTTGTTTTCAGAACACATATTGGTTCCTGCAGAGGGGATTTTCGGTCTCCAGAAATGTCATAATACGCGAGCGTAAAACACGTTACAAAATTCTACAACAGACTCAGAAATATGGTTTCGTGAGACAACCTTTCTTGAAAATGGAAAGGATCTGCGCCTTTTTCCAACCGCTATAAGCGTTCGCAGCAGCCTACGGTAGACTGCTTCTAATAGAGGCGATAGTAGTTTCACATACTTAACATATTGGTAACCCGTCAGGTCCAGTGGCCTTTCCTGAGATGAGCGATTTGAACCGCTTTTCCATCCCGTGGCCACTTATACTAATAATAAATGAAAAGCACCAGTTTGCTTTTGTTCTACAATATTATTTTTATTGCTAACCGGTTTTCGGCTAACAAGGCCATCTTCAGACATTTGTCTCAACTGGCTCTGAGCACTATGGGACTCAACTGCTGTGGTCATAAGTCCCCTAGAACTTAGAACTACTTAAACCTAACTAACCTAAGGACATCACACACATCCATGCCCGAGGCAGGATTCGAACCTGCGACCGTAGCGGTCGTGCGGTTCCAGACTGTAGCGCCTTTAACCGCTCGGCCACTCCGGCCGGCTTCAGACATTTACTGAGTATTATCACCAAAGAAGTTAAATGTTAGCAGACAACATTGGAAGAGAAGAAACACATCTAGAGTGAAATAGAAACATACAGTGAGTAACATCTTTGCAATGAAATAGTAAAAACTGAACAGTACATAAATAACAATGGAGTTGACAGGAAAACCTTTAGCACAAAATAGGAATAGCATGCCTACATAACAGTTTCTATTAATAAACAAATCTAATGAAATAAGATAAAATTAGTACTAGACAAGGCTGCATCAAGAGGTATGAAACATGGAGAGTGATACACAACCTATTTAAAAAAAAAAAAAAATAAGAAGAAGAGACAGTTGTCAATGTAAATACAGAATATACTAGGAACTTAAGCAATATCAGTAAGATAAACAGAAATTAGTAAATGCAGGAAAATTGAGGTGTTTGAGAGAACCTACAGTTTGAGTGGTACTGCATTTTAACATTAACATTACAATCAAAGCAGTGGCTGTATACCAGTTTACATTAAATAAATGAGGAAAGTAAAATATGAAAAGTATTTGATGAGACAACTACAAGGGGAGTTAAACATGGACAGTAACACAAGTACAAGTTAAAAGCAAACCCTTAACCATTGAAACTACAGCATATGTGGAATACAAAGACAGCTGCAACAAATAAAACAACTTAATGACTACAGGAAAATGGGAATATGTAGGAAGAGAGAGTGTGGGAAGTAATGAACAACAAAGATGATTATATGAAGTTTAGGAGAGGGGAAGTATTGCGTTGTGTCTGGTCATTTAGGATGAAATCGGGACTGTGAGCAAGATGTTTGTTAACTTCCAGGGCTTCCAGCAGGTTGAGTTTATGGCCTTTGTTTGCTAAGTGAAGTACATGGGACACTGGCTGGTAGTTGTGACCCTCACTCAGTACATGCTCAGCAAATGCAGAGTCTGAATTCTGCAACCTCCAGCTGCGTTCATGTTCAGCCAGCCTAGTTGATATGCCTCTGCCTGACTGACCAATGTAAAATTTGTCACAATCAGAACAGGTGATTTTGTATACCCCACTGATGGCTAATAACTGGATCTTGTCTTTGCTATACTAATTTTGACGTTCGTACGATAATTTCAAGGAGAAACCACAGTACTATCTTCTTCAGGGAAACAATTTTGGAAGAAAAAACGGGTTAGTGCGAGTAGAACTCACACTCTGTGGGTTCCGTATAAACTTAATTATGTAATTAGGTAATTCATATATAGGTTTTAATGAGTGAGTTTGCGAGTATCAAAATATGTGACATAAATGGCCGCATCGTGCATTGAGTTAGAAGCTTACATTTTGTACACCGCTAATGATTCGTAGATCTTAGCATTTGACATAAATTTCAGCATGGTACCTCAATAATTCCTGATGATAAGAGGTCTTAACGGACGAGCGGATAGGAAGACAGACAAAAAATGGCAAAAAAGTGATATAATTGCAAATTAACAGTTTCCGGATTTTTTTCCTTTACTTGTACTGTGGAATCTTGCTTCTTGCCAAATTACATTAGTCTAGGTCAACGGTAAGTGCTCTGTAGGTTTTGATGTCAGTTTGCAAGTATTAAAATATGTGACCATAAATGGCCATCTTTTTATCGCATTGACTCAAAAGTTTACTTTGATTTTTTACATCACCAAGGGACTATAGACCTTAGAATTGCCAAATTCCCACTTGATACCTATACTTGTTTCTGAGAAAAGGGGATCTTAACAGACGGACAACGAAGTGGTCCTATAAAGCTTCTGTTTTTACCAGTTGAGGTAACGAACCCTAAAAATACGTTTAGTACTTCGATCCTCTTTCTGTAATCCTCCCTTTTGATGTCACTATGGTCACAGAGTGTTTGGACATGTGATTTAGATCCCTTTAGTGATTTAACACAAGACCAAAACTTTGTAGGATTTTCTACCAAGTCAGTAAGTAGAATTTTAATTTTCAGTTCGTTGAACGATTCATGCATGGCTCTTCTTATGCTAATTTTGATTTCATTCAGTTCTTATTTGCCAGTTGAATACGTTTAAATTTGGAGTGAACCTCTCTTTGCTTACGTAACATCTTTCTAACATGGCTATCGAACCACAGCTGGTTTTTCCCATCTACACTCCTGGAAATGGAAAAAAGAACACATTGACACCGGTGTGTCAGACCCACCATACTTGCTCCGGACACTGCGAGAGGGCTGTACAAGCAATGATCACACGCACGGCACAGCGGACACACCAGGAACCGCGGTGTTGGCCGTCGAATGGCGCTAGCTGCGCAGCATTTGTGCACCGCCGCCGTCAGTGTCAGCCAATTTGCCGTGGCATACGGAGCTCCATCGCAGTCTTTAACACTGGTAGCATGCCGCGACAGCGTGGACGTGAACCGTATGTGCAGTTGACGGACTTTGAGCGAGGGCGTATAGTGGACATGCGGGAGGCCGGGTGGACGTACCGCCGAATTGCTCAACACGTGGGGTGTGAGGTCTCCACAGTACATCGATGTTGTCGCCAGTGGTCGGCGGAAGGTGCACGTGCCCGTCGACCTGGGACCGGACCGCAGCGACGCACGGATGCACGCCAAGACCGTAGGATCCTACGCAGTGCCGTAGGGGACCGCACCGCCACTTCCCAGCAAATTAGGGACACTGTTGCTCCTGGGGTATCGGCGAGGACCATTCGCAACCGTCTCCATGAAGCTGGGCTACGGTCCCGCACACCGTTAGGCCGTCTTCCGCTCACGCCCCAACATCGTGCAGCCCGCCTCCAGTGGTGTCGCGACAGGCGTGAATGGAGGGACGAATGGAGACGTGTCGTCTTCAGCGATGAGAGTCGCTTCTGCCTTGGTGCCAATGATGGTCGTATGCGCGTTTGGCGCCGTGCAGATGAGCGCCACAATCAGGACTGCATACGACTGAGGCACACAGGGCCAACACCCGGCATCATGGTGTGGGGAGCGATCTCCTACACTGGCCGTACACCACTGGTGATCGTCGAGGGGACACTGAATAGTGCACGGTACATCCAAACCGTCATCGAACCCATCGTTCTGCCATTCCTAGACCGGCAAGGGAACGTGCTGTTCCAACAGGACAATGCACGTCCGCATGTATCCCGTGCCACCCAACGTGCTCTAGAAGGTGTAAGTCAACTACCCTGGCCAGCAAGATCTCCGGATCTGTCCCCCATTGAGCATGTTTGGGACTGGATGAAGCGTCGTCTCACGCGGTCTGCACGTCCAGCACGAACGCTGGTCCAACTGAGGCGCCAGGTGGAAATGGCATGGCAAGCCGTTCCACAGGACTACATCCAGCATCTCTACGATCGTCTCCATGGGAGAATAGCAGCCTGCATTGCTGCGAAAGGTGGATATACACTGTACTAGTGCTGACATTGTGCATGCTCTGTTGCCTGTGTCTATGTGCCTGTGGTTCTGTCAGTGTGATCATGTGATGTATCTGACCCCAGGAATGTGTCAATAAAGTTTCCCCTTCCTGGGACAATGAATTCACGGTGTTCTTATTTCAATTTCCAGGAGTGTATTACAACTCTACTCGGCACATACCTGTCAAAGAGACGTTATAAACTAATATGATAAAAGCATTGGGATAGCGATATGCTCATATACAGATGGCGGTAGTATCGCGTACACAAGATATAAAACGGTGGAGGTGCCATTTGTACTCAGGTTATCCACACGAAAATGTTTCAGACGTGATTATGGCCGCACGACAGGAATTAAAAGACTGAACGTGGAATAGTAGTTGGAGCTAGACGCGTGGGAAATTACATTTCGGAAATGGATAGGAAATTCAATATTCCGAGATCTTCAGTGTCAAGAGAGTGCCGAGAATACCAAATTTCAGGTATTAACTGTCCACGGACAACGGCATTCACTTAACGACCGAGAGCAGTGACAATTGCGTAGAGTTGTCAGTGCTAAAACATAAGCAACACTGCGTGAAAAAAGCGTAGAAATCAATGTAGGACGTACGACGAACGTATTCATTTGGACAATGCGGCGAAATTTGACGTTAATGGGCTATGCCAGCAGACGAACTGCACTAGTACCTCGGCTAACAGCACGACATCGCCAGCAGCGCCTCTTATGGGCTCGTGGCCATGTCGGTTGTACCCTAGACGGCTGGAAGACCGTGGCCTGGTCAGATAAGTCCCGATTTCAGCGGGTAAGAGCTGATCGTAGGGTTCGAGTGTGGCGCAAAACCCACGAAGCCATGGACCCAAGCTGTCAACAAGGCGCTGTGCAAGCTGGTGGTGGCTCCACAGTGCTTTGGGCTATGTTTAAATGGAATGGACTGGGTCCTCTGGTCCACCGAATGTTCAGCTATTTGGAGACCATTTGCAGCCATTCATGGACTTTGTATTTCAAAACAACAATGGCATTTTTATCGATGAAAATGCGCCATGTCACCGGACCAAAACTGTTCGCGACTGATTTGAAGAACTTTCTGCACAATTCGAGCGAATTATTTGGCCACTCAGATAGCACGACATGAATCCCATCGAACGTTTATAAGACATAATCGAGAGGTCAGTTCGTTCACAAAATCCTGCATCGACAATTTGAGTCCTTGCCACGTCAAGTTGCTGCACTGCGCCTTGCAAAAGAGGGTCCGACAAGGTATTATGAGGTATCCCATGCCTTTTGTCATCTCAGTGTTCGATACTTTGTCCATTGATGCTCAACATTTTTGGTCCTGCAGATGAATTTTTCATGTTCATCACTCAAATAACCTGAAGTCTTTTTTTTTTTCTTTTTTAGGGTTCCATACCCCAACTGATGAAAACGGGACTCTTATAAAATCACTTTGCAGTCTGTCTGTCTATCTGTCTGTCTGTCCTGTCTGTCCAATTGTTAAGAACCCTTTTTCACAGGAATGCATAGACGTATCAAGTTGAAATTTATGTCACCTATTAAGGTCTGTGGTCCCATGGCCGTGTGAAACATGTAAGCTTCTACGTCAAAAGATACTGCCATTTATGTCGCATATTTTAGTATCTTGCCAGTATCGATATCTATAACAGGCAAAAATCGTCGAAATGCGGAACGATCGGCATGCATTATTAAGTTTTTACTGAACCCCCTGTGAGTGATTCCTACTCGCACTTATCCAGACTATTTTTTCCTCTTTTTCCCCTCTTGCTAAATAGAAATATCTTCCTGCCCTTCTTTACATTCCTTTTTGCAACCATATTCAGTGATGCTGTAATGGTCTTATGTCAACAGATTCCCTATTGTAGGGTGACTCGAATAGCTCAGGTCTGCTTGTGACCATATTTTCTACTTTGCACGCGAGGCTATCTGTCTTCACCAAAGCACCAGTCTCAATGCAGGCTTCACCCATACCATCATGAGCCTCGATTTGTAGCCAGTAGAGCATCCTTTACATCTGGGACGTGACCCCCTGCAAGCAGAGGGCACATTGGACTCACTTCACAACCTGCCCAATATTTCCTACAGGCAGGCTGTTTCACTTCACATGACAGTCTGGGGGCAGTCAGGTGTACACAGGCACAGGGGGGCAACGGTGGACAAATGGCTGACTTGTGGGTTATCTTATAGTCGTGTTGCAGCATACACAACCATATGCCACTGGCCGAGTGCACGCTGACTGTAGTGCCATGGGGTGTGTAGCCTAAACTACGTACACCTATCAGCGAGCATGCTGATGGTCGGACAAGGCACTATTGCACCATATGGCAACGCTGGAACAACCTACCATAAGAGGCTCCATCATCCGCCTGCCATTGAATAACTTTCATTGACATTCCCACCCTGCACAGTTGTCTGGACCTTTGAGGAAGATGGACCCCAGTCACAACAGACATGGTATCCTGTTCTGCCTCAGATCTCAGCATACCTGTTTTTAGAGTGCAGGGGGACAGATATGCAACCAGGTCCCACTTACGCCTTCCATCAAGAGATTTGCAACTATGCTACTCTTTGTCATGCACCATCAGGCAAATGTTGAGTGGTCAGGATGAGTGAATCAGAAGGTGCTGCATCAGTGGGGATCCCAGGTGCCACTATGGGCACCAGAGTTCCTATGCCACAGCAGCCATTGGTGTAGAAGGGGAGGAGGGCAAGGGGGTCATTATGCCCTGGGCACCACTTGCAGAGGGGTGCCAAATGGTCTCCAAGACAAACAAATTTTTTCTTTTGGAAAATATATTATTATTAGAGTGAAGTCTATATATTACTACAGGTGTTTCTGGAGGCGGCGGGGGCCACCAATAAAGTGTAGTGTCATACCCCAAGGACCAAGGAGGGAGACAGGGGTGCCAGTAAAGTGTGCCCCAGTTACTAGTTATGTTCGCTACCCCACTGACTGAAACTCAGGACAGAGCCTGTTAATCGTAGCCAAGACAGCTTCCAGCTGTTTCCAGACAGTGGCCAATTCCCTCACCATCTGTACACAACAGGTTCAATCCCTATCTATCTTTAATCAGTGTTCATCTATACCACAAGGAATATAACACCAACCCAACAAGTCGCTGGATGCAATCTAAGGACTGCTGCTAAGATACTTCTGATTTTTATTACACTCCAAAGTCAGCTCACTCAATGCAAATAAAATATTTAGGCAAATGCTTAGAAAAAGTTAGTATACACCAATCAACACTGTAAAATACACAAATACAATTCAATTCTTCCCAGAAGCACATGAGAACAAAAATTAAACTAAATCCTGTGTATACCTAGGAACTGCTGCTACCTCTGTCGCATGTGTTCAGTTCTGCTGCAGCAGTGAAAGTTCTTACAGTCTATTTACCCAGTGGCATGCGTTCAGGGGAAGCAACTGCAGCACTAATTTGATCACAGTAATGGTAGCAATACATTATGGAATCATTTTAATTGAATCAATTGTGGGTTTTTGGTGAAACTTTGCAAATTAACTAAACAAACACTGTTTTTGCCATGCTCCACAAATTTTGTTATGGTTACTGCATTACATAGGTTTCGGGTTATGAGCCCATTTTCAAGTACATTACTGATTCTCAAAGATGATAAAGCAAAGAAAAACATGATGATAAGGCAAAGATAAACATCTCAACTCCTAATATATCAATTCTTGGCATAATGTAAAATTACTTCAATGACCAGTCTTTTGACGAATTGCATATGAAATTACACAATTCAGCAATTACACTAACATGACTAAACATACCTAGGAATAAAGCTATTGCTCAGCCTAGAACTTTTTATCTAATCAAGAAATGAGGCCCAAATTTTTACTTCTATTTAGGAGTTGTGAGAACATCTGAAAGAGGTGAATAATTGAACTGGTTTTGATCATTTAATAATAGTGTGGGGATATAAATATCTGTTTTTTTTCCATTTTTGGAATTTCTAACTGCCTGAGTTTTGCCCCCTTCTCCTCTATGTGTAAGACTTCTACATCTGTTATGTGTTTGTGATTTTTGTCGTAACAATGTTCCGCCAAGGCTGAATCAGGCTTCTTTAGTCTCTAGCTTTTATATGTTCGTTAAGCCTGGTGGAGATTGATCTATCATTCTGTCCAGTGTAGCAAGATAGACACTGGCATGTGATCTTATAAAAATCCACTTTTTGTGATGGCTAGTTGTTTGCCTTTTGTATTGAACAACTGATTACCAGTTGCTGTGGGACATAGAAAAGCACAGAGAACTGCTCTGCCTTCAAAATGTTACTTATCCTGTTCAATGATTTCCCTATAAAAGGTAATCTGCACCATTTCTTTTCCAGTTTGTCTGTGTTGTTCATTGTGGACAGTAGGCACCTGACTTGCTTCTTTATCTTTTTACTTAGAATTTTGTCAATGATGTTGGGGCAAATTCATTTATTGTTGTTTTTATTGTATCAAGTTCTTCATCAAAGTCTTCATGGGATATTGGGACAGAAAGGATTGGGTGAATCATGTGGAGGAATCCTGCATATTTGTAGGCTATATGATGTTAGGAGGAAGCCAGGATGAACGTGTCAGTGAAGGAGTCTTTTCGATCAATTTAAATTTGTGGTTGCTGTCTTCTATCTTTAATCCAGAAGAACAGCTGGGTGTTGTTAGTACAGTGGAATGTTGTTTAAATCTAAATAATTTCTGTTTTTGAGGGAGCTATTATAAGCAAGCAGATGGTCTGGCAATGGGCTAATCTTTACCCACCTTAATAGCAAAAATGTTCATGGCCAAGTGGGAGACTGATTTTCTTAAGAGGGAACCATTAGCAAAACATGTTGTGTATTGGTACAGACATGTTGATGACATTCTATGTATGTGGAAAAGTTTCAATACACGATTCCAAAAATTTGTGGAAAATATGAACCAGTGGCACACCAATATAAAGGTCAGCATGGAGTTAGAGGGCCCAGCATAAATTTCTTGGACACTAACTTTGATGCAGAACACAGAAACCATAAATTTAAAAGTCATTTGAAAGACTTCTTCCCTGACACACTCATTCTGCCTTCCTCCCAACATCCAACAGCCCATAAATGTGCAGCATTCCACCACATGATCCACCATCTCCCTTCTATCCCCACGTCCCAAGAAGACTTTGACCAGGACCTTGATACAATAAAAACAAAAAATAATGAATTTGACCCCAACATCATTGATGAAACTCTAAGTAAAAAGATAAAGAAGCAAGTCAAGTGCCTACTGTCTGCGATGAAGAACACAGACAAACTGGAAAAGAAACACTGCAGATTACAGTTTATAGGGGAAATGTTAAACAGGATAAGTAACATTTTGAATGCAGTGCATTTCTCTGCACTTATCTATGTCCCTCAGCAATTGGTAAATAGTTGTTAAATGCAAAAGACAAACAACCAGCCATCACAAAAAGCGGGGTTTATGAGATCACATGCCAGTGTCTGTCTTGCTACACTGGACAGACTGGGAGGTCAATCTGCACCAGGCTTAAAGAACATATAGAAGCTGGAGACAGAAGAAGCTTGATTCAGGCTTTGTGGATCATTGCCTTGACAAAAACCACAAATACATATTAAATGTAGAAATCTTACACATAGAGGAAAAGGGACAAAACTCAGGCAGTTAGAAATTCTACAAATTAAAAAAAAAAAAAAACCATGTTTATATCTCCACACCTGTTTTTAAATGAGGGAACCCACTTCTATTATTCACCTCTTTTAGCTGTTCTAACAACTCCTAGATAGAAGTAAAATTTGGGCCTCAGACCATGAGTAGATAGTTCTAGGTTGATCCATAGCTTTATTCCTAGGTATGTTTAGTCATGTTAGTGTAATTGCTGAACTGTGTTATTCCATATGTAAAATTGTCAAAAAATCATGATTGAAGTAATTTTGCAATATGCTAGTGATCGATACATTAAGGTGTTGAGATGTTTATCTTTGCTTTATCATCATGATTAGATTTGCTTTATCATCTTTGAGACTCAGTAATGTACTTTAAAATAGGCTCATAACCCAAAACCTACTTTTTGCAGTAACCCTTAATAAAATCTGTGAAAAAAAAGAACAGTGTTTAGTTAATACACTCCTGGAAATTGAAATAAGAACACCGTGAATTCATTGTCCCAGGAAGGGGAAACTTTCTTGACACATTCCTGGGGTCAGATACATCACATGATCACACTGACAGAACCACAGGCACATAGACACAGGCAACAGAGCATGCACAATGTCGGCACTAGTACAGTGTATATCCACCTTTCGCAGCAATGCAGGCTGCTATTCTCCCATGGAGACGATTGTAGAGATGCTGGATGTAGTCCATTTCCACCTGGCGCCTCAGTTGGACCAGCGTTCGTGCTGGACGTGCAGACCGCGTGAGACAACGCTTCATCCAGTCCCAAACATGCTCAATGGGGGACAGATCCGGAGATCTTGCTGGCCAGGGTAGTTGACTTACACCTTCTAGAGCACGTTGGGTGGCACGGGATACATGCGGACGTGCATTGTCCTGTTGGAACAGCAAGTTCCCTTGCCGGTCTAGGAATGGTAGAACGATGGGTTCGATGACGGTTTGGATGTACCGTGCACTATTAAGTGTCCCCTCGACGATCACCAGTGGTGTACGGCCAGTGTAGGAGATCGCTTCCCACACCATGATGCCGGGTGTTGGCCCTGTGTGCCTCGGTCGTATGCAGTCCTGATTGTGGCGCTCACCTGCACGGCGCCAAACACGCATACGACCATCATTGGCACCAAGGCAGAAGCGACTCTCATCGCTGAAGACGACACGTCTCCATTCGTCCCTCCATACACGCCTGTCGCGACACCACTGGAGGCGGGCTGCACGATGTTGGGGCGTGAGCGGAAGACGGCCTAACGGTGTGCGGGACCGTAGCCCAGCTTCATGGAGACGGTTTCGATTGGTCCTCGCCGATACCCCAGGAGCAACAGTGTCCCTAATTTGCTGGGAAGTGGCAGTGCGGTCCCCTACGGCACTGCGTAAGATCCTACAGTCTTGGCGTGCATCCGTGCGTCGCTGCGGTCCGGTCCCAGGTCGACGGGCACGTGCACCTTCCACCGACCACTGGCGACAACATCGATGTACTGTGGAGACCTCACGCGCCACGTGTTGAGCAATTCGGCGGTACGTCCACCTGGCCTCCCGCATGCCCACTATACGCCCTCACTCAAAGTCCGTCAACTGCACATACGGTTCACATCCACGCTGTCGCGGCATGCTACCAGTGTTAAAGACTGCGATGGAGCTCCGTATGCCACGGCAAACTGGCTGACACTGACGGCGGCGGTGCACAAATGCTGCGCAGCTAGCGCCATTCGACGGCCAACACCGCGGTTCCTGGTGTGTCCGCTGTGCCGTGCGTGTGATCATTGCTTGTACAGCCCTCTCGCAGTGTCCGGAGCAAGTATGGTGGGTCTGACACACCGGTGTCAATGTGTTCTGTTTTCCATTTCCAGGAGTGTATTATGAAATTATAATCAGACTGTTATTAAGCAACATCTAAATATCTAGATGAAACCCTTACATTTTTCAAGAAATACATAGAACTAATATATTCATTATGTTACGATATTAGTATGGCATTGTTGATCCGAGCTGAAGCAACGTCCATGTAACTTAGTTGAGCAGCGGTAGACCTACACACGTCTCTGTTGGTCACGGGCCCTGTGTATGATTTTCTGCTATAAGCTATGCTACCTTCAGACAGGCATTTACTACAGACACTATTTTTCTATGGACCTTTCAGAGACAGTGTAACGGACTATAGCAATGTTAGTATGGTATTGGTTTGCTCAGTTTACAGGTTTGCTGAATGTGTTTGAAAGTGTGTGAATGTGCCAGGTAGTATCTAATAATATAACATAATTTTGTGTATATGTATTATAAAAAAGCTTTTGTCCAAGCTGTTTTCTGCACGTACTTTACCAGAAAGAAAGAGGTAATTAAAAATAAATGACCAACAGAAGAATTACTAAACTTGGTTCAAAAGACCAGTGAATTCACTACACATTTTCAGTGTAATATCTAATGCATACCAAATAAGACCAGTTAGCCGGTAGTGGTGACCTAAATGCGGTGTTTTGCTGGTATTGTATGTTGTTTGGAAGGGCTAGAAACATAGCTGGACCAAAACTGGGTACACGTTTTTAAGAAATTTAATGGAGTTGATAACTGAGCATGGACTGTCTGTTAACCGTCAACAATTGCCTATAGCTGTAGCTGCTTTCCAGGAAAATAGAATAGAAAGTGCACTTGATGACCAGCTTAAAAATGAAATATATCTAACGATCTTAAGGTAAGGCTGAACAGGGACATCCTTCAAAGGCTTACTAATGCAATGTGTTTTCTTGGGAAATAACAGATGGTCTTTCAGGGACACGATGAAGCAGTAAATTCTATTAATAATAGAAACTGTGTGGAACTGTTGAAGTACTGTAGGGGAGAGTGTTGTACCTTGGGCCATGTCCACTTCGGTTGATTCTGAGTAGTTCTGCCATCTGGTGTGAAGTAAATCAACTACTGCCATGGAGTTAACTATTATGTATACCCTTTGCCCAGCAGTTCATTTGTAATATTTGAAAAACAAACTACACATGTTTATCTCAATTGTAATCTTTGGTGGTGTGAAAGTATTTTTCTGCTTTGTCATATTTAGTGTACTGAGGGAACTGAGAAAGACCTTTTGAGAAGATTATTATCAAGGTAAATAGTGAATATCATCATATTTACATTGAACTGTGTGACATTCCTGTAAGCTATAACCTCAAAGTATGGGCTGTTGTATATTGATGCACTGCTGGTTGTTTCAATCTGTTGGTTTACTTTATTTGTACGAAAATGCCATGAAGTAAAACTGGAAAAACCAGGGGAAATGTGGACAGTGATGCACTCTCTGAAGGTTTAAAGGAGGTTTTATCCAATAAAACTAAGGTTGGATCTGCAGCAAAGAAGTATGGACTTTCAAGAACTACCTTGACAAGACATTTATTAACTATGCAGGGTAATGAAGAAGACAAATTTGTATATGTATCCATGAACAATGTAAAAAGAGTGTTTTCAGAACATAAAGAAATATAACTAGTGGAATATTTCAAGCAAGCAGCAAGACTGAATTAAAGACTGACAAAAGGGAAAGCATTGGAACTTGCTTATGAATATGCTGTAGCCAATGACGTAAGAATTCCAGATGCATGGGATAAAAACAAATCAGCAGGTTTAATGTGGTTTAGAGGTTTGCAAAAGCACTTTCCTTCCCTATTGTTAAGAAAACCAGAAGCAACAAGCTTGTGTCAAGCTATGGCCTTCAATTTTGCAAATGTTTCTGAATTTAGAAGAATTTGAAAACTGTTATGTCCAGGACTCATTTTCCACCAGGCAAAATTTATAATCTTGATGAAACTGGAAATTCAACTGTCAATATTCCACCAAAAGTTATTTGTGAAAAAGGCACTATGCAGATTGGTAGCATGACTTCTAGAGAAAGGAGAGTGAATATTACAATAATACACTCCTGGAAATTGAAATAAGAACACCGTGAATTCATTGTCCCAGGAAGGGGAAACTTTATTGACACATTCCTGGGGTCAGATACATCACATGATCACACTGACAGAACCACAGGCACATAGACACAGGCAACAGAGCATGCACAATGTCGGCACTAGTACAGTGTATATCCACCTTTCGCAGCAATGCAGGCTGCTATTCTCCCATGGAGACGATCGTAGAGATGCTGGATGTAGTCCTGTGGAATGGCTTGCCATGCCATTTCCACCTGGCACCTCAGTTGGACCAGCGTTCGTGCTGGACGTGCAGACCGCGTGAGACGACGCTTCATCCAGTCCCAAACATGCTCAATGGGGGACAGATCCGGAGATCTTGCTGGCCAGGGTAGTTGACTTACACCTTCTAGAGCACGTTGGGTGGCACGGGATACATGCGGACGTGCATTGTCCTGTTGGAACAGCAAGTTCCCTTGCCGGTCTAGGAATGGTAGAACGATGGGTTCGATGATGGTTTGGATGTACCGTGCACTATTCAGTGTCCCCTTGACGATCACCAGTGGTGTACGGCCAGTGTAGATCGCTCCCCACACCATGATGCCGGGTGTTGGCCCTGTGTGCCTCGGTCGTATGCAGTCCTGATTGTGGCGCTCACCTGCACGGCGCCAAACACGCATACGACCATCATTGGCACCAAGGCAGAAGCGACTCTCATCGCTGAAGACGATACGTCTCCATTCGTTCCTCCATTCACGCCTGTCGCGACACCACTGGAGGCGGGCTGCACGATGTTGGGGCGTGAGCGGAAGACGGCCTAACGGTGTGCGGGACCGTAGCCCAGCTTCATGGAGACGGTTGCGAATGGTCCTCGCCGATACCCCAGGAGCAACAGTGTCCCTAATTTGCTGGGAAGTAGCGGTGTGGTCCCCTACGGCACTGCGTAGGATCCTACGGTCTTGGCGTGCATCCGTGCGTCGCTGCGGTCCGGTCCGGTCCCAGGTCGACGGGCACCTGCACCTTCCGCCGACGTACGTCCACCCGGCCTCCCGCATGCCCACTATACGCCCTCGCTCAAAGTCCGTCAACTGCACATACGGTTCACGTCCACGCTGTCGCGGCATGCTACCAGTGTTAAAGACTGCGATGGAGCTCCGTATGCCACGGCAAACTGGCTGACACTGACGGCGGCGGTGCACAAATGCTGCGCAGCTAGCGCCATTCGACGGCCAACACCGCGGTTCCTGGTGTGTCCGCTGTGCCGTGCGTGTGATCATTGCTTGTACAGCCCTCTCGCAGTGTCCGGAGCAAGTATGGTGGGTCTGACACACCGGTGTCAATGTGTTCTTTTTTCCATTTCCAGGAGTGTAGTTGCTGCCAATGCCATAGGATATCATGTTCCACTGATGCTAATACACCCGCGCATGCGCTTTAAAGACCACGTGTTATTCAGAGCCCTGGCTGGAATCAGAAAATCCATTACAGTGGACAAATGAAGAACCCTTTCTAGATTTTTTAAACCATTTTATATCGTGTGAGAAGCCAAATGTCATAGAACCAATTTTACTGGTGCTGGACAACCACGAGTCTCACATTTCTTTGTAGGCTATTGATCTATGCAGGGCTGGTGGTGTAGTTTTATTAACTTTGCCTCCACATATGTCACACAAACTGCGACCACTTGACTACACAGTGTTTGGACCATATAAAGCTTTCTATAACACTGCCATGAATGAGTGGATGTTGGCTAATCCTGGGAAACCAGCATCACTTTATGATACCTCAAGCACTGTAGGTAAGGCATTTAGAAAAGCATTCACCAAGGAGAATATCGAAAAGGGCTTTAAGGTTACTGGAATTTATCCAGTCAATGAGAATACTTTTGGTGACTTTTAATTCCTGCCTGCAAATGTTACCGATAGACCTTATGAGTCTGATGAACCAAAGGAAATCGAAGATATTGTCCACACTGCTGTCTCTCAACAGAGATCACAGTTGACAGAAGATAATCATATATCACCAGAATTGTTGCATCCATATCCCAAAGCAGGACCATGGAAGATAACTTGTGGACGAAGAGCTGGGAAGAATAGAATCCTAACGGATACGCCAGAGAGAAATGAAATTGAAAGCAAGAAAAAAGACAAGAAGAAGAATAAAGTCCCAGTCACATGTCACCTGGAATTTCCACACCCTTCCTCAGAAGACAAAAATTGTGAAATAAATTTGAACAATACAAGTGATGATGATCTGGAAATCTTAAGATCACAGTTCCTCAAAAATGAAATCGATGATTTTGAAATTGGAACAGAACTGAAAGAAGGGGACTATGCTGTGACCTGTCTTGCTGGAAAAAAGAATATTTCATACTATGTATCAAAAGTTTCAAGAAGCCATTGGTAATGAGTATGAAGTTCAGTACCTAAAGAGAATTAGGAAAAGCAGTAAATTCCCTAGGCCAGGATTGGACACCTTCTGTCTACCTACGGACGATGTTGTACTGAAGCTTCTTAAACCTTCCACTGTTGGAACATCCCAGAGGCAAAGTTCACGGTAGTATTTCCCTGTAGACTTCACCACAATGTATGATGTAAAGTGATGCGTAAAAAGTGTCATAATGTATTATACTATACACTAAAAAAATGTATGGTATTGATTTAATGTAAAACTGTATATTTGTGTTTTATTTAAAAATATAATTTAGTGGCCCAAGCTACAACCTATAGTTGTACCTTGGGCCACTTTGCAGCCTTCTTCTGGGAGTTGGTATCAACTTAGAAACTCATAATAAATCTGTTTTCAGAACATTATCTTATTGAGAAAGAAACGTATGTTAATCTCCAATATTGAGCAAGACCTGTAATTGAAATAGTTAAGCTATAGAAAATAAAAATAAAAATTTGGCCTGAGGTACAACACATTCTGCAGAGTATGATCCTCTTTTAGCGAAACACATAGAAACCTCAGTTGTGTTTGAATGAATTTCTAATATAATTCAAAATTATGTAATATAAGTTGTGGGCTCAACTGTTTCATCAGCTATAAAATGGGAAATTGTGGAAGTTCCTTTTGTAGCTATCATGCTTGATGAATCTTCAGATGTGGTGAATAAAGTACAGTTTTCTGTATTCCTGACTTGTGTTTATGAAGGAAAGATTCTTGGAATTCAGTGATGTAAGTGGTGACACACATGTCTATGCTACTGTAGATCTCATCCAGCACATCTTATCTAAACTGGGATGTAATGAAAAACTGATTGCACAAATGTTTGATGGTGTGACGATTATGGCGGGAAATCTGAATAGGGTTCAGAAATTAACCAAAGTCACAAATTGTAAAAGCCATATTTTTTCACTTTTGTGTTCATGTACTTAACATGGTTTTGTCTCAATGCACCAGCCAAATACTGAAGTGTAAAATAATTTTAGTTTGCATAATGACTTTCTGCTTTTTTTTTTTTCAAAATCTCCTCAACATGTTAAATTTTTGGATAAATTTTTGCCACATTGTCTTCTACACATCTGTCCAGCGCGATGGAATTACTCATCAAGACATAATCACTGGGTGCAGAGCTAAGCTTTGTGATGTGTTTAGTGCTATGCTACAACATCTTCAATAAATTGATTCAGATATTTTAGCACAAATTACTGGCTTTCACACACTTTTAGGACATTTCAAGTTTGTTTTTCTCTTGAACCATTCGCCAAAATATATACCTTCACAGATGTGCACAACAACCTCCAGAACAAAGGAAGTGATATTTTCTACTGTGAACAGAAAATGCAAGATACTAGCCACTCCATAGCCCCACAGGTGAACCTTCGAAGAGGCAAAATATCAACTATAGACGTATCTATTGCAAAGTGTTTGATAACAGTGATAGCCACTTGAATTAAAGATTTCTAGATTATTCTAAACATTTGTTTTAAAATTTTCTTTCACGTGAAAACTATGCATAATATTCTAACCATTTCCTCAAAAGCAGCTTCTAAGGTTTCTTAGATGCATATTGAAAGTTCTTTGATGCTATTTGATGAAAAAGAACTGAATGTAGTGTACAGTACTGAAGAGTTCAGAAATAAAACTATGAGTGAACTTCCAAAACTACTGAGCAATTATTCCTTGCTAAACAAAAGTTTTCAGCATTTTCATATGTTAGTGTCATCACTGTATGCAAAGCTCAATGTACAGGGTGGTTATAATTAAACTTTCATGAGTTTAGAGGACTCTCCCTCCCTCCCCATGAACAAGTGGTTATAGGACAATTGGAAACATTTGTAAGAACATGTGGAAGAGAAAGAACAAATAAATCAATTAAAGAAACACATTTTTCACATGAAAGGGTAACATTTATTAATACAGATTACAAACAATGCTCAATTTGATAAATGTCTGCAACCATGACAGCACAGTACCACACTTGAGATTGCTCTACTGTTGTCTGAAACAGCCGTCATGATGCAGGTCATGCTTGAAGATTGCACAGTCTTGTCCATGACATCAGTAACTTCTTCAACAGTTTGTAACAGAATTGGCCATCAGCCTCTCCCAGGATCAGTTCCCAAATCACCAGTTAATTCAAACTTCTGAATCATGTTCTTTATCCCTGGTGCAGAAAGAGGACCTCTCCATATCCCATTAATCCATTGATACTCACAAAGAGCAGCAGGTCTATTGCTGTTGTTTTGATAAAATAGCTTTATGAGCAAAGCCTTGCTCACCTTGTCCAGTCCCATGTTGACTGACTGCTACTGTAATGCACACTGCTTGTGTTTCAACCCTATGTGGCCATACCGGTACTGGCTCCTAACAGCAAGTCATGACACTATCACTACTAACAGTGGCAATCCAGCAGTGCTAAAGTTGGGTACCCATATGGTGAATAGTCTTCCATCTACACTGGCTCAGGTAGTGAAAATTTAATTATAACTATGCTAAGTGTTCAGTACACTTGATTGATGTAGAAGTTTTGAGACTCGTTTGTTGTTTAGCTGTGGTTGACTGGGGCGTCAGTTCAATGAGCTCTGTGATGTGTCTCTCATTCTGTACATACAATTTTACTCATGCATAGAATACACCCGTGATGTCTGTACTTTCCTGTTTGATAACTATAATGTTGTTGTTAATGACATCGAATGCCATCAAGAGGTCTAAAAGTGTTGCTTAAATGTGATCTTGGTTATCTGTTGTGCTTCAAGCTCTGTATTTTCATGCACTTGGCAGTTTCCTGTAACTGGCCTTCCACAGAAATTGGTAATAATTTTTCACTAATTTTTGTATGGTTTTCTATAGAGAAATGACTTCAAAATCTCATTTTTCTTTTTCACAGTGAATATGATCATGGCAATACTGAAGATGGTACACTGCTTTTCCGCATGCCTCCTACATCATTGGCCTTTGTGTTTGATACCACAGGCTCCATGCACGATGACCTGGCACAAGCACGTCGGGGCACAGATGGCATTATGGAAATACTTAAACGACATCAGGATGTGGTTGACAACTATATCTTGGTACCCTTCAATGACCCTGGTAAGATGATCTGGTCAAGACAAACAATAATTAAAACTTCTATGAAATAATAAAATGAAGACTAATTGTAATTATTTTTTCATTAAAGTATCATAATTAAATTCTAAAATAGAAAATAGTTATTTTTGTACTGTGAAAATCCATTTTTTAAAATACCCAGCTACTTGTGATCTTTAAATGCTACACTGTAATAGATGGAAATTCTGGGATGAGCAGTAAATACCTCTTGAAGATAGATCACTGTACACTGAATAGAAAATGTACTTGGAAACAGCCACACACATAGAATGGGATGATTATGAGCATTTGGACAGTCATTCGTGCAGCTCCCATAATCTCTCTCTCTCTCTCTCTCTCTCTCTCTCTCTCTCTCTCTCTCTCTCTCTCTCTCTCTCTCTCAATCTGTCAGTTGGTCTCTCACTCTCTCTCTCGAATACAGAAACTGATGTGTTGGAGAGAGAGTACTCTCACTGCCGTGAAAAATACAACAGTTTAGTATGTCATAAGACCGGGATGTCAGTACTCATAAGCCTGGTTCTACATGTGAGAGCCAGATGCGGGATGGGCAAGATGTGATATCAGCACATTTGATCATGTGTACCTAGAATATGTAGCACACTGTCTCTTAAGTTGTGCAGCCTCTGGGCTTTTCTTCTTTCTGGGATGTACTGTTAGTACCTAGATTTAGGGAAATGTGCACTGTGAATCAGCTCATGTGGGAAACTGCATATGGGTGATAGTGGTTGACATAGACTGCTGTGGTTTGCAACAGCAGATAGATGTGCAACAGTACAGCAGATGACTCTGAAATTTTGTAATGGACAATGACAACCATGGAGAAACCATACCCTCCACAAGTTCTTCCTCACCCTGAGGAATGGAAGAAAATGTTCCCTACAGCTTCACTTATTGCTTATCATAAGGCACAGAGTTAGCATGGTCACAGGAGTATTAAAAGCACACTATGTCAAAGTACAAGTACAGCAGATATCACATGAGACTTTGTTGCCTATAATGTACCATTCAGGCAAGTGAGGTAGATGTTCTCATGTGGGGTTGTGAAAATTCACAGAAAATGGATGCTATTGTGTCCACCATGTGCTGACTGGTGAAGGATAGAGGAAGATAAAAAAAAAACCACTGTCGGATCACTTTCAGATGTTTTTTCACCAGTTTTACCTGAAAATCAACCTGTACCTTCAGGAAGATCATTTCTGAGTTGTGTTAAAATAGTTTGAGAAAAACTCCATCACTTGTCTTACCTATGTTATGTTATGTGTTATGTGGTTTATTCATCTCATTACATACAATTTTCAAATCATTTGATTTGATGTACAGGAGACATGTCAAGGTTTACAAAAGAAACTTTTTTCACTTTTTTAAGAGAAATACAAAAGTTTACATTATATTTTACATTTCTAAGTTACAGCTACACATGTACATAAAATAATAAATGTATTACAATCCCTGTGTTCAGATTGTGAAGCTGTCCTCAATGAATTCATCAACAGAATAATAACACTTTTCCACCAGGAGAGTAAAGAGCAATCTTTTCAGTGAACCAAACTCCATTTTAAATATATTACTGCCTTTTATTTTATTGAAAATTTTTAACCCCATATACTCTGGCGTTGGGGCATAAAGTTTTAAATGATGTGTTGGAAGTTTGAAGTTATCTCTGTGGCGAGTGCTGTAGTTGTGGTCAAAACGGAAATTGTCTAGTGTATGTTGATTTCTATATAGGAACACCACCATCTCACATATGTAAAGTGAGGGGATAGATAGTACTTTTAAATTTTTTAACAGTGGTCGACAGGATTCCCATTTTTTTGCAACACACATGTTTCTAATTACTTTCTTTTGTAATACTAGGAGCCTAGTGACATTTGCTGAATTTCCCCAGAAGATTATGCCATAACGAATAACTGACTCAAAGTAGCAGTGATAAACTATCTTTCTTGTATCCATGTTTGTGGCACCTGACAAAATACACATTGCAAATGCTAAGTTGTTCAGTTTATTTGCTAAGTAATCTATGTGTACCTTCAAATTTAAATTTTTGTCAAGATTTATGCCTAAGAACTTCACGTGGTTTGTTTCTGTGATATCCTGATCATTGCAAGTTATCTTTATTTCACTCCTTTCTACTGATTTAGCTTCAAATTGCATCATTTTGGTTTTAGTTACATTTAGTTTTAGTCCATTTTGATAGAACCAAGATTCAAGTTTTTCTAAAGTATTTTTGGCTTTTTCTGGAATATTTTCAGATACCTCATTTTCAATTAGAACTGATGTATCATCAGCAAATAAGACTGAATGAACATCAATAGCAAGTGGTAGGTCATTTACGTAAAAAAGAAACAGATAGGGACCCAATATCGAACCTTGTGGGACTCCTTGGGGAACTGTTTTCCAGTCTGATGAATAATTGGTTCCATTTGAAGTTAAAATTACTCTTTGTTTCCTACCTGACAGGTAAGAGCTAAACCATTTTAAAGCAGTGTCTCTGATTCCATACATCTGTAATTTGTGGAGGAGTAATGCATGGTTCACTGAATCAAAAGCTTTAGTCAGATCACAGAATATACCTGTGACCTTTCTACCTCTATCTAACATGGAGCATATTTTTTGGATAAACTCATTTATAGCATTCGCAGTGCTTTTACCCTGTTGGAATCTGAACTGGTTTTTAAAAATTATATCATTTACAGTAAGAAAGTTATTAATTTGTTTTGCTGCAATCTTTTCAAACACTTTAGAGAAGACCGGCATGAGAGAGATAGGGCGGTAATTCCCCATATCTTCTGTCGATACTTTCTTGAATAGAGGTTTGATCTCACCATATTTCAATACCTCTGGAAAGCATCCCTGTTCATAAGATTGATTTATAATAGTTGACAGTGGTTGGGAAATAATATCGTACACATACTTGATTACAGATGTTGGTATTTCATCCTGCCCATGTGAGGTTTTGTTTTTTAGAGACAATATTTCCTTTTCCACATCCCTTTGGGTTATTTTTTCAAATTGTTTAAAAGATATGTTCTGGCTGTTTTCCAAATTTGTGATGCCCTGATAGAATGTCATATCCACATCCGATCTTACTACGTTTAGGAAGAATTCATTGAAACAACTTGACATCTGAACAGGGTTTACTATAATTTCATTTTCATGTCTAATTTTCAAAATCTCATTAATTTTTACTTTGGCTCCTAGTTCAGACTGAACAACTGACCACACTGCTTTTGTCTTATTTCTGTGTTCTCGTGTGAATTTATTATTTGCCATTTTTTTAGCTGCCGCTACAACTTTCCTAAATACAGCTTTATACTGTTTGACATAAATAACAAAATCTGGATTTCTGTTTGATTTTAACTCATTGTGGAGCTCTCTCTTTCTGGCACTAGAGATCTTTATTCCTGTTGTAATCCATTTCAGTTTACCATTAACTTTCTTTTGCTTATATCTACGAGGAAATGATTCATTAAATACCTCTAAGAAACAATTTAAGAATTTGTCATAGTTTATCGAGCTTGAACTATTGTAGTCTACAGGCCAGCTTATTATACTTAATTTACTGCGGAATAAATCCATTTTACTTTTACTGAGATCTCTTTTTATACACACTTCTGGAGGCTTTAGGTTATTTGCTTTTGGGAGCTCAATAAACAGAGCTGAGTGATCTGAAATACCCAAGTCTAAGCAGTATTTGTGCTTATTTCCACTGTCAAATTTGTAGTTAGTAATAATATTATCAATGCAGGTCACTGATCTGCTGTTTTCTCTAGTGCCTTCAGAAAAATTTAGCTTGAAACCAGATTTCTGAATTAAGTCATGAAATTTTGTGGAATCATTCCTTTCAACTACACTTCTCCCCTCTGGTTACCAGACATGGATTCCACGAACACCTCTGGTTTGGCAGTCTGGATTCTCCTAACACAGCGGCAAAATCTGCAGTGACCAAGTGAGGTGGCGCAGTGGCTAGCACATTGGACTCGCATTCAGGAGGATAACAGTTCAACCCCGTGTCTGGCCATCATGATTTAGGTTTTCCGTGACTTCCCTAAATCGCTCCAGGCAAATGCTGGGATGGTTCCTTTGAAAGGGCATGGCTGACTTCCTTCCCTAATCTGATGAGACTGATGACCTCACTGTCTGGTGTCTCCCCCAAACAACCCAGCCCAAAATCTGCACTGTTACCAAAAATTAGTTACTGCAAGATACTCATCTTTATCTATGAACTGTGCCATTTTTTTTGGCTCCTCCAATGGCACAGTACAATACTGTTGTATGGGATTTCAATGTGTATCATAATTTTGAATGTCTTCTTTCTAGCAAACAAAAAATTAATTACATAACTTTTTTTCCTGAGGTGATAATTGAAACTGTTTGACTACTCCTCATATTTATATTCTCACACTCATCCTATTTTGGTCAAATGTTGACTGTCACTTTATGAAATACAACATGACCAAGCACTCATACTTGTCAAATGTTATTGTTGTAAATTATACGTAGACATATGTACCCTTCTAAGCTAGTCATTTTGAGGCCTCCACTGATCATTGTACATCTATTACTCCTCATTAAAACAATAAAAAACAGGTTACAGAAATATGTGCAGAATTTCTAAGACAATAAAAATGAGTTTCGAGTGTACTACCTACAAACATGGCATACGTATTTAATACAATTTTTTATACTCTACATGGTGGTACTCTCAGAACACAATATCTTGTACCACTTTTGAATGCCATAACTCTTTATTTACTTCGGTTTTGTAAAAGTGTATATATTATGTTTTATATCTGAATTTTCATTAAGTAGGATAATAAAGATCATGTGCACCAGTTTAAATTGCATATTATGCACTATTAATTGTCAACATCACAGCCAAACTACTTCTTTGATCACCATAAGAAATCTATATGACATAGTGTGTAAGGTTCTCTTTCCTTTGGCACCTTACATGACATCTTAGTACATGCATTTGTGTGTTTGAATGAATTAATGTGCTTTTTTTCAAAATTACACATTATTAAAACATTATTTGCGATATATGTCATTTTTATCATAACATCTTTGTGAGAAGTTCATGCTTTTCATGTCAACAATACACTTAATTTGGTGTATGTAGATTTTATATAGCTCTTATAGAACATGCTTTATCTTTTTTTCCATTTAACACAAGTTTATGCTTTTCCATTGTGTTGGTGGAAAGAACCATTTCACATTGGATTGTTACATCACCTAGGGAAACCAGCTCTCATATGTAACTCTCATCATTTCCCTAGCAATGCTCATTCTAACTCATTTACTGCTTGAGTGTAGACTATAAAATGTGAAATTATCAATTTCTTGAAGTCTACATAGTATCCTCAAAATAGCTTTAGGGAGTTACATCTTCTATGTATGACAGTAGTATCTGTTCCCGAAAGAACAGTTACCGTTGGTGACCATGCAGCTTTGCTAGAATGAAATGATAATTAAATGGACACCCTATCTGCAAAGAGTCGTTAATGTACTTCATTGGGGACATGTTGAAAATGTGTGCCCCGACTGGGACTCGAACCCAGGATCTCCTGCTTACATGGCAGACACTCTATCCATCTGAGCCACTGAGAGCACAGAGGACAGTGTGCCTGCAGGGACTTATCCCTTGCACACTCCTCGTGAGGCCCACATTCCCAACATGTCCACACCATTACATTCGTAGTGAGCCTAACAGATGTTTGCCCATCATACTCATTACTCGTGGCAGATTAATCTACCAAGTCCTGTACGAGTTTGGGCATAGCATGTGCTTTCGCACAAGAAGGTCAATGGCTGGGAAACCATATTTTAACTATATATTACGGTAGTATCTGTTCCCGAAAGAACAGTTACCATTGGTGACCATGCAGCTTTACTAGAATGAAATGATAATTAAATGGACACCCTAGCTGCAATGAGGCGTTGATATACTTAATTGGGGACATGTTGAAGATGTGTGCCCCAACCGGGACTCGAACCCCGGATCTCCTGCTTACATGGCAGACGCTCTATCCATCTGAGCCACCGAGAGCACAGAGGACAGTGCGCCTGCAGGGACTTATCCCTTGCACACTCCCTGTGAGGCCCACATTCCCAACATGTCCACACCACTACATTTGTAGTGCACCTAATAGATGTTTGCCCATCATACTCATTACTCGTGGCAGATTAATCTACCAAGTCCCGTATGAGTTCGGGCATAGCGTGTGCTTTCGCACAAGGTCAGTGGCCGGGAAACCATATTTTAACTATATATTATGGTAGTATCTCTTCTCGAAAGAACAGTTACCGTTGGTGTCCTCTGTGCTCTCGGTGGCTCAGATGGATAGAGCATCTGTCATGTAAGCAGGAGATCCCGGGTTCGAGTCCCGGTTGGGGCACACATTTTCAACATGTCCCCAATAAAGTATATCAACGCCCCTTTGCAGCTAGGATGTCCATTTAATTATCATTTAGTTACATCTTCTTTTAAAATGATGAACTCATGTGTTTTATCGAAATGTAGTAGCACAAGAGAACCGTGAAAAATGTTGTCTGAAGTGGACAGGCAATAGGAATAAAAAGCTCTACAGCACTGCAGTCCCACTTTGTGAACATCTACATCATTGTTTGCTGCCATGGCGGGCATCACATATAATAAAAAAAATGGGGATTTTTATTCTCTGTGGTACATGTAACATAATAAACTTGAGGCAGTGTTGTGCATAATTTGTACTATATCATCAATTACAAACTAAATTTGTTATTCATAGAAATTTTTGGCAATGGAATCCTCATTCAAAAAGAATCATTATGGAATTTTGTTGTGTATTTACATGATAAATGGTACAATTTTGTGAATTTTCAGGTGCTTATGAATATTATGCATAATGTAGTTCATAGTAAATTATGGACCACAGCTATGTATTCTGTAAACTTTGCCAGAAATATCTTTCCAGAAAATTATTTTCCTTTTATTGCAGTGTAACTAGTACTATATTTTCACATTCTTCTGTTCTATGGCATGTTTCTTCTAAGTTAGTGTTTGAAATGTTATGATTGTGATGTAAACTAATTCCTTACAAATTCAACTTCAGTGCTTTAATATTGTGACTTGCATATATAAAGCAGTCATATTGTAGTAGTTTAGTTTATTGCTTCATCAGTAGTGTACCAGGTGTTCCACCTAAGAGTCATCAGGCACACTTTCTCTGGTGTTTCAGCAGATATTTGCAGTTATATTTTTGCAATGTATAGCTGGAGTCATCCCAGACAAATACTACTCATTATTTCTTTCATGCCCAGTGTTGACAGAAATATTTGGAGTGTTTCCTGTTACAAACAAAATTATTTTTAAAGCAGAATTTTATGTGCCCATTTGATAGAGCAATCTCAGATTGATCTAGTGCATTGTTTGTTTTACTGATATGTATTAACAGGGACAGTAAAACATGAAGAATAACCAGTACTGCATTAGGAACTGAGCAGCACTGCCATATGGCAGTAGCAGGAAGAATAGGACCTATCACCACTGTCCACTTGACTCTGTGTGGCTTGTCAGTGTTAGGTCTAATGATCCTGCACAATGGAGGCAGGAATGGTGGAGAACTCAGGGTATTACATACGTATCCCAAACAAAATTTGAAGTGCTGTCATCTATGGAAACTGATCATGTTATAGACACTTCACCAGCTGCAAAGTGAGCTGTGACCAGTGTCAAGTGAAAGCAAAGACAGGAGGATAGCAGTCTGTTAACTGATTGCAGTTCAACATACAGTGAATCATGATACCCTAAAAAGCTGTTAACTAGGTGGTGACTTCCTGGACATGTGCTGAAAGGTTAAGAATTGTAAGGTACCCCTATATAGATCATAGATGCACTACAGAGCAGAGACTGTGTGTGGGGTGCTCACAATTTTTTTTAGCTTTGTCAACTCTCTATCCAGTCAAAGTAATGATAGCTCTAGGAGACCCCAAACTATTACTGTAAGAACCAAAGAAATGTCCCTGTACCCTATCAGTCCAAAAAGCTTCAAGACTGCATTAAAAAAAAAAAGAGGAAAGTTAAGATGGTGGTTTCAGTGCTTCAGGTGTTCCAGAAAGTAAACCTCCACTTTAGTACAATCCATGGAACATACATACAACCATGTGAAACTCTCAGAAAAGTCCTTCTTTGGGATGGGGTTCAACTCGTGCAGCACATTTGGTTGACTGTTGGTTATGTCATCAAAGCAGTGACCCTTAAAGTAAATTTCTGCACTTTTGCCATTTTGTGGTAGTTTCATACTGATAACACAAAGTCCTGCCACCCATTTTGATTTTTTTTTTTTTTGAAAAAGAATTGTCCATGTTTTTCATTTCAGTCAAGTCATGGCAGGTGTCCACATGTCATTTTAGTTCAGGAGTCAAGGCATGCAGGCTAAACTTTACACACACTTCCTCTTCTTCATAACATTCTGGAGGATGTCTTGAACATTTTATTTAGAGATGTTGCTTCATTGTGATTTGTGACACAACATCATTCACACATTATGGCCACACATCTACTACTTAACACTGTCAGCTCATGGGTGACTGGTTGAATGCACATCTGTTGTACACAGTTGTTAGTTCAATCTGCCATCTTAGTTACTGTGATTATGTCACTTATATGCCAGGAATAAAATCAGTCTTGGAACGTTTTGGAGATGTGGTGTAGATGAGACTATTAAAATCTTAGTGATCAGCTTTATAAGTATTCACAAAAAGTTCCAATGTTTCAAGTGCTCTTGAAAAGCAGCACAGATCACATAATACTAGGTTCAGGCTTGTCGTAAATCTAAGTGTTTGTAGGAAGGTATTTGTAGGAAGGTATTTGTCACAGCAGACAAGACGTTCTAATCCAAAAAGACAAAAATTGACTCGACATACAAGATTGTTTGGGCAAGACGCTATCAAGTGTTGGCATAACTTGTAATTGAACTTTCCTGTTGAGGACCAGACTCAACCCCAGATTAAACAAAAAACCTTAAAGAAAACCTCAGTTTGCTGGTACACATGTTTCTCAATCATACTGTCACCATTTGAGAAGTCTTTAATGTTCCAGTAACCTGTTGAGAAACTTACAGTTTTGTAGGTAGTGGGCATGATAAGACATTCTGTAAAACATCACTTAATGCCACGTCTGAAAGTTACCTAGAACAGATAGTGCAGAAGCCCATTCATGATGGAAATATATTAGACCTAATGGCCTCAAATAGACCTGACCCTCTTAACATATCCATATTGAAACTGGTACCAGTGACCACGAGGTAGTTGTAGCAACTATGATTACTAGAGTAAAAGGGGAGCTAAAACAATTAGGAAGATTTACATATTCAATAAGCTACATTGAGAGGCAACCATGCCATATCTCAGAGGTGAACTTAAAACAGTTATCTTTGAGCAGGAGTAGAAGACATGTGGCACAAGTTTCAAAAATAGTTACCTGTCCATTGGTTAGGTAAATATCTTGTAGAACAGTTCATGATGGAAGGGACATCCATGGTATACAGTCACTGTAAACAAACATCTAAAGGAACAGTGATTACAGCTTAATAAGTATAAAACAAAGAATAGGACTGTAGAAAGAAAAATGGTGACAAACATATTTTGGTTATCAAGAGGACAAAGCATGAAGTCTTCAGTTTCTACCATAGCAGAATATGATTAAACGATATTTTGCAAAAGCCAAAGAAATTTTGGTCATACATAAAGGTTATCAGTGGCACCAAAATTAGTGTCCTGGCATACAGGGACGACTGAAAATGAAACTGGGGTAGTAAAGCATAAGCATAAACAATGAATTCCATATCCTGATTTTCCTTTACTAAGGAAAATACAGAAGTACTGTCCCAGTTTACTTCTCTCAGTATTTCAAAGATAAGTGTGTAGGTATTAGTGAGAGCAGCATTGAGAAATTACTGAAATTTCCAAAATTAAACAAGTCTTCAGGGTCCAATGGGATTTGTGGCATATTGTATACAGTAATGCTTTTCCAACTCTGCCCCATGTGGCATGAGCATTAAGGAGCATCTGTTAGATTGCTTGTGGGCAAGCACAGCTAGTGTAGGCTACTTGTGAGGTATATTGCACACCTTCTCCACATGCTCGAACTTCTTGGTCACTCCTGCCTACAGGCACAGGGCCATTGCAGTACAGTTGCATATGCAACAGCTCAGCTACCTGATTGTCCTGTTTGCTTGCCCTCTCCCCCCCCCCCCCCCCCCCTCCCCATCTCCCTGTCACCCAACTACCTGAAGGAGCCTAGCTGCCCATGGGTGGACAATAAAGCTGGATGAACCTACTTTACAGAATTTGCAGCTGAGTTAGCTACCATTTAATAATGATCACCCACAGATACCATCAACAAAAAACTATGGTCAGTGGCTGGAAGAACGCACAGCTCACACCCATCCAAAAAAGAGCAGCGGAAATGATCCACAAAAGTACTGTCTATTCTCATTGACATCCATCTGAAAATCCTAAAAATCTTCTGAGTTCAAAATGTAATGAGGTACCTCAAACAAAGTGACCTCCCCTGTGCAAACCAGCATGGGCTCCATAAACATCATATGCAAAACCCCACTTTCACTGTTCTCACATGTCGTCGTGAAAGTCATGGATCTAGGTAATTGGGATTATGCAGTATTTCTTTACTTCTGAAAAGCATTTGACTCAATACCATACTTACAGTTATGAACAAAAGTATGATTATATGGGGCATCAAACAAAATTTGTGACTGGGTTGAGGATTTCTTGGTAGGGAGGATGCGGCATGTTATCTTGGATGGAGAATCATCAACAGAAACAGAAGTAATTCCAAGGACCTTGTTGTTCATATTTTATGATCTGGCTCACAATATTAATCATAAGCTTAAACCTTTTTGCAGATGTTACTATTATTTACAACAAAGTACTGCCTGAAAAAGCTGCAAAAATATTCAGTCAGATATTGGTAATATTTTATTGTGGTAGAAAGATTGGTGCATAAAAGTAGTATACTATGATGACAACATCAGTGGATCAAAGTGAGAATCAACTGACATGTACAAATACCTGAATGTAACGATCTGCAGGCATATGAAATGCAATGATCACATAGTCTCTTTTGATGAGGTTGGTGGCAGACTTTGGTTAATTGGCAAGATACTGGGAAAATTCAGTTATCCTACAAAGGAGACTGCTTATGAATTACTTGTGCCTTCCACCTAAGTGTATTGCTTCCATATGTGGGACCCATACCAGACATGAATAACAGTGGACATTTAATGTACACAAAGAAGGGCAGCACAAATGGTCTCAGGCTGCATTGCAGAAACATTGCAAAACCTGAATTGGCAGATGCTTTTAGACAGATACCAACTACCCCAAGAAACTGTACTTACAAAGTTTCAAGAATCAATAATAAGTGAAAAATCTGGAGATGTTCTTCATCCCATACGTATCCCTTCCATATAAACTGTGAAGACAATATTTGACTAGTTATGGCATGCACAGAGGCATTTAAGTGGCGGGAGCTCTATTTTGGCAGGGTCTGTGGTTAATGATATAACATATGGTCACCTGGAACACCTGATATATTGCAGAAGAAACTCCCCTAACTGTGTTCAACTGTATTTGGCAGACAGGAGACTTCTTTGAGTCTTGGAGGAATGCAATCCTAATGTGCTTCCAGAAACCAGGGAAGCATCATTCTTGGCTGGCTAGCTATCCCAGTGTTGCCCTCACAAGCAATGAGGAAAGGCCTTGGAGGCTTTTTTTTTTTTTTTTTTTTTTTTTTTTTTTTTCTTTTTTTTTTTTTTTTTTTTTTTTTAAAAAAAGACTTGAGAAGGCATGCGAAACACATACAGGCATAAAATAATCAGACAGCTCCATCAATGAGGCTTCTGGGGATGACTATCCATCTTTGTATGGCCCTTCTCATCTATGTGCTGTTTCAGATGCTGAATGATTAATGGTAAATCTCTTATAAAGATGTGAAACAAATACTAACAAAGAGATAGAGGGGCTGGCCAGTACTTACCTCAGCTCAGTACAGCTGATAGATACACATAAAACAGAACCAAAAATTTACGTTCCTAGCTTTCGGAACAAATGTTCCTTCATCGAGGAGGAGAGAGGGGAAAGAAAGGGAAGAAGGGAAAGGAGATTCAGTTACTCACAACCCAGGTTATGAAGCAACAGGGAAAGGAAAATAGGGATGGTAGCAAGGATGGAGGCATGGTTGTCAGAGGGAAGCCAAAGATATTCTACTGTAAGTACTGTGCCAGCTTCAAACCAAAGAGGATGCATACAGAAGTAAAGAGGTATATAGTATAAAGATAAACACAAATATGTAGGATGAAAAGATGCATGAATGGCTAAAGAGGAAAGGGAAAGAGGAGAAGACTGAAGAGTGAATGGGAGTGAGGTTGTTTAATGTAGGTTCAGTCCAGGGGGATGGCGGGATGAAAGGATGTGTTGGAGTGCAAGTTCCCATCTCCGCAGTTCAGAGGGACTGGTGTTGGGTGGGAGAAGCCAAATGGCACATACGGTGTAGCAGGTTCCTAGGTCCCTAGAATTATGCTGGAGGGCATGCTCCGCTACTGGGTATTGGGCATCTCCAAGGCGGACAGTTCGTCTGTGTCCGTTCATGCGCTCAGCCAGTTTAGTTGTTGTCATGCCGATGTAAAAGGCTGTGCAGTGCACGCATGTCAGTTGATAAATGACATGTGTAGTTTCACGCATAGCCCTGCCTTGAATTGTGTATGTTTTACCAGTAGCGGGGCTGGAGTAGGTGGTTGTGGGGGGATGCATGGGGCAGGTTTTGCAGCGGGGTCGGTTACAGATGTAGGAACCGCTGGGTAGAGAAGGTAGTCTGGGAATAGTGTAGGGTTTAACAAGGATGTTACGGATGTTAGGGGGGTGACGAAAGGCAACTCTGGGTGGTGTGGGGAGAATTTTGTCAAGGGATGATCTCATTTCAGGGGTTGACTTGAGAAAGTCATATCCCTGGCGGAGTAATTTGTTGATGTTTTCGAGGCCAGGATAATATTGGGTGACAAGGGGGATGCTTCTGTGTGGTCTGGGGGTAGGAACATTGTTGTTGGACGGGGAGGAATGTATTGCTTGGGAAATCTGTTTGTGGACAAGGTCTGCAGGATAGTTGCGGGAGAGGAAAGCACTGGTCAGGTTATTGGTGTAATTGTTGAGGGATTCGTCACTGGAGCAGATACGTTTGCCACGAATACCTAGGCTGTAGGGAAGGGAGCGTTTGATGTGGAAAGGATGGCAGCTATCAAAGTGAAGGTACTGTTGTTTGTTTGTGGGTTTGATATGGACAGAAGTGTGGATGTGAGCTTCAACAAGATGAATGTCAACATCCAGGAAGGTGGCTTGGGTTTTGGAGAAGAACCAGGTGAAATTCAGATTCGAAAAGGAGTTGAGGTTATGGAGGAAATTAAGGAGTGTTTCTTCACCATGAGTCCAGACCACAAAAATGTCATCTATAAATCTATACCAGGCCAGGGGAAGCAGCTTTGTGGGCTGGACTCATGGTGAAGAAACACTCCTTAATTTCCTCCATAACCTCAACTCCTTTTCGAATCTGAATTTCACCTGGTTCTTCTCCAAAACCCAAGCCACCTTCCTGGATGTTGACATTCATCTTGTTGAAGCTCACATCCACACCTCTGTCCATATCAAACCCACAAACAAACAACAGTACCTTCACTTCGATAGCTGCCATCCTTTCCACATCAAACGCTCCCTTCCCTACAGCCTAGGTATTCGTGGCAAACGTATCTGCTCCAGTGACGAATCCCTCAACAATTACACCAATAACCTGACCAGTGCTTTCCTCTCCCGCAACTATCCTGCAGACCTTGTCCACAAACAGATTTCCCAAGCAATACATTCCTCCCCGTCCAACAACAATGTTCCTACCCCCAGACCACACAGAAGCATCCCCCTTGTCACCCAATATTATCCTGGCCTCGAAAACATCAACAAGTTACTCCGCCAGGGATATGACTTTCTCAAGTCAACCCCTGAAATGAGATCATCCCTTGACAAAATTCTCCCCACACCACCCAGAGTTGCCTTTCGTCACCCCCCTAACATCTGTAACATCCTTGTTAAACCCTACACTATTCCCAGACTACCTTCTCTACCCAGCGGTTCCTACCCCTGTAACCGACCCCGCTGCAAAACCTGCCCCATGCATCCCCCCACAACCACCTACTCCAGCCCCGCTACTGGTAAAACATACACAATTCAAGGCAGGGCTATGCGTGAAACTACACATGTCATTTATCAACTGACATGCGTGCACTGCACAGCCTTTTACATCGGCATGACAACAACTAAACTGGCTGAGCGCATGAACGGACACAGACGAACTGTCCGCCTTGGAGATGCCCAATACCCAGTAGCGGAGCATGCCCTCCAGCATAATTCTAGGGACCTAGGAACCTGCTACACCGTATGTGCCATTTGGCTTCTCCCACCCAACACCAGTCCCTCTGAACTGCGGAGATGGGAACTTGCACTCCAACACATCCTTTCATCCCGCCATCCCCCTGGACTGAACCTACGTTAAACAACCTCACTCCCATTCACTCTTCAGTCTTCTCCTCTTTCCCTTTCCTCTTTAGCCATTCATGCATCTTTTCATCCTACATATTTGTGTTTATCTTTATACTATATACCTCTTTACTTCTGTATGCATCCTCTTTGGTTTGAAGCTGGCACAGTACTTACAGTAGAATATCTTTGGCTTCCCTCTGACAACCATGCCTCCATCCTTGCTACCATCCCTATTTTCCTTTCCCTGTTGCTTCATAACCTGGGTTGTGAGTAACTGAATCTCCTTTCCCTTCTTCCCTTTCTTTCCCCTCTCTCCTCCTCGATGAAGGAACATTTGTTCCGAAAGCTAGGAACGTAAATTTTTGGTTCTGTTTTATGTGTATCTATCGGCTGTACTGAGCTGAGGTAAGTACTGGCCAGCCCCTCTATCTCTTTGTTAGTATTTATTTCAGATTCTGAGTCAGAGAAACCAAATAGCAGTTTGAGCAGGAGAACTGTGTCCCATTGGACATCATATTGAACATCACCCTTTTTTTACGACAAGCTCTTTCGATTGCCACTGCTGTGGGATCTCAAAGTTCAGTTGTTCAAACCATGTGATATTTTAAAGTGTGTCAGCCACATGTCTTGAGGAGCCAATGATGTGTTCCTACTCCAATTATAGAAGGTTCTCATGTGATCCAGGTTGTATTATAGGTGCTAGTTGTGTGGATCAGATAAATGTACAAGTGTAAAGATGTTAGATCCCATCCACCACGAAGCAATAAGTCTGACCACAGGGCCATGTAGTACCAATGCTATCTGCAGCCTTTGTGCTGAGTCTGATGATCTACCCATTAACCATCTAATGACAGCTTTTCACTATGTCTTAGGTGTATAAGTTCTTGGTTGATCTGCAGTGAGTGATCAGTATTCAAACTTGTTGAGAAACTACCATGGAAATTACATTTGTGAATTACACCAAACTAAAAAGCTATTTTGAATCCATATCAAAACATAACTAGTGGTTATTCATATAATACAAATATCAGTTCACTGAAAAGGTCCAAAACTGTGTCAAACTGTTCAGGGTGCAAGAGAAACTTTCCTTGTATGTGGTATAAATCTCCAATACAGTGCCTCTTGAAATACACAACACTTCAGCTATCTTGGTTATGGAAGCACCGAGCATGCAAGCACCAACAATTTATCCATGTTTGAATTCACTTATCTCCAACATAATGCATTCACAACTACACAGAACACTTGCAACATACTGATGACATTGCACAGGTGCCATTCATGGTCAAATACAACAGCGCAACCTGCAGGATGGTTAGCATCTGCATTTATGTTCAAGTGTGCATCTCTCATGGTGTTTCCATAATTTTGTCCATCCCCCATACTTGTGCTGTATGGTAGTTCAAATACTTTCATCTCTTCCATTTCCCTCCAGATTTTGTGTGCCTCTGCATCTGATATGGAGAACTCATTTGCTAAGCATACCTTGAGAATGCTGATGGCAAAAACGATAGAAGCAGTTACCATTGTCCCCCTGCTTAGACCAATAAGTGCAGACAGGCACAGATCTCATGGACCCATGCATTCTGGCATGAGCTGCCGGAGCTGGCAGTCGTGTGTGCATGAAGTGTGCTTGCTTGTGTGAATAAATGGTGTGCTTCTCTTTTCCTATAAAGTCTGTGGCTGAAAGCTAATGTGTAAGTATCCTTTAGTAATGCCTTTCTGTAACTTAGCATGTCATCTTTACAATAAGCAGCAGTCTATCTTTTCCTACTTTCTCTTATTGATTCACAGGGTGGGGAAAGTTCACTCAGCTCTTAAGTTTCAGCATTTGCTTTAAAAAACCCTTTCAATTAATTTTTTGTTTTTGACTTATAAAAAGTATAAATGGTATTTGTACTGTGTCATGCTAATTTCAGCACACAGAAAGACAAAGAGTTTTTGGCAAATGTTCATCCAGATAAAACAAACTGAAATCACTTTTTTTGTTAAACAGATGTAGGACCTGTAACCGTGACATCAGATGCTGAAGAATTCAAACATGCTCTTCGGATGCTTCAAATAACTTCAGGTGGTGACTGCCCAGAAATGAGTTTGAAGGCAATTCAATTGGCAATCTTACATGCAAAACTAGGAGCACATATATATGTCTTCACCGATGCCAGTTCAAAGGACTACTACCTGTCGCCTCAAGTACTGGCACTCATCCAGCGTAAACAGAGCAAGGTTGGTCATTTGGTCATTATTGCCAGTGTATCTCACCTTCTACATGTTCTTTCTCCCTTTGGGTTATATCTGCTTTGGGCGAAGCACAAAACAGAATTATTTTGTACTGTTGCTGAAACAACAGTCAGAATTATTTTAATAATATGTGGCAAAACCTGACTTACTCAACAATCACTGAAGGGATGAAAACTCTAATCTTGCTTTCTTCCTTCAACAATCACTGTTCAAGCAAGAGATTCATTGGTTATTTGCAGCATGTCATCAAACTCCAAAGTACTGGTTTGTTTGTCTGATATTCACTGACCTGTGTTTTAAAAATCAGTGACAGCATGTAATTACTTTTATTGTATCATTTCTACTACTGCCCCCCGCCTACCCCATCCCCCCACCCCCCATGAACCACGGACCTTGCCATTGGTGGGGAGGCTTGCGTGCCTCAGCGATACAGATGTACCATAGGTGCAACCACAATGGAGGGGTATCTGTTGAGAGGCCAGACAAACGTGTGGTTCCTGAAGAGGGGCAGCAGCCTTGTCAGTAGTTGCAGGGGCAACAGTATGGATGATTGACTGATCTGGCCTTGTAACACTAACCGAAATGTCCTTGCTATGCTGGTACTGCAAACAGCTGAAAGCAAGGTGAAACTACAGCTGTAATTTTTCCCGAGGGCATGCAGCTTTACTGTATGGTTAAATGATGATGGCATCCTCTTGGGTAAACTATTCCGGAGGTAAAATAGTTCCCCATTCATATCTCTGGGTGGGGACTACTCAGGAGGACGTTGTTATCAAGAGAAAGAAAACTGGCGTTCTACGGATCAGAGCGTGGAATGTCAGATTCCTTAATCGGGCAGGTAGGTTAGAAAATTTTAAAAGGGAAATGGATAGGTTAATGTTAGATATAGTAGGAATTAGTGAAGTTTGGTGGCAGGAAGAACAAGACTTCTGGTCAGGTGAATACAGGGTTATAAATACAAAATCAAATATGGGTAATGCAGGAGTAGGTTTAATAATGAATAGGAAAATAGGAATGCGGCTAAGCTACTACAAACAGCATAGTGAACACATTATTGTGGCCAAGATAGATACGAAGCCCATGCCTACCACAGTAATACAAGTTTATATGCCAACTAGTTCTGCAGATGATGAAGAGATTGATGAAATGTATGATGAGATAAAAGAAATTATTCAGATAGTGAAGGGAGACAAAAATTTAATAGTCATGGGTGACTGGAACTCGATAGTAGGGAAAGGAAGAGAAGGAAACGTAGTAGGTGAATATGGATTCGGGGGAAGAAACGAAAGAGGAAGCCGCCTGGTAGAATTTTGTACAGAGCATAACTTAATCATAGCTAACACTTGGTTCAAGAATCATAAAAGAAGGTTGTATACATGTAAGAAGCCTGGAGATACTTCAGATAGATTATATAATGGTAAGACAGAGATTCAGGAACCAGGTTTTAAATCGTAAGACATTTCCAGGGGCAGATGTGGACTCTGACCACAATCTATTGGTTATGAACTGTAGATTAAAACTGAAGAAACTGCAAAAAGGTGGGAATTTGAGGAGATGGGACCTAGATAAACTGAAAGAACCAGAGGTTGTAGAGAGCTTCAGGGAGAGAATTAGGGAATGATTGACAAGGATGGGGAAAAGAAATACAGTAGAAGAAGAATGGGTAGCTTTGAGAGATGAAATGGTGAAGGTAGCAGATGATCAAGTAGGTAAAAAGACAAGGGCTAATAGAAATCCTTGAGTAACAGAAGAGATATTGAATTTAATTGATGAAAGGAGAAAATACAAAAATGCAGCAAATGAAGCAGGCAAAAAGGAATACAAACGTCTCAAAAATGAGATCGACAGAAAGTGCAAAATGGCTAAGCAGGGATGGCTAGAGGACAAATGTAAGGATTTAGAGGTGCATATCACTAGGGGTAAGATAGATACTGCCTACAGGAAAATTAAAGAGACCTTTGGAGAAAAGAGAACCACTTGTATGAATATCAAGAGCTCCGATGGAAACCCAGTTCTAAGCAAAGAACGGAAAGCAGAAAGGTGGAAGGAGTATATAGAGAGTCTGAACAAGGGCGATGTTCTTGAGGACAATATTATAGAAATGGAAGAAAATGTAGATGAAGATGAAACAGGAGATATGACACTGCATGAAGAGTTTCACAGAGCACTGAAAGACCTAAGTCGAAACAAGGCCCCAGAAGTAGACAACATTCCATTAGAACTACTGACAGCCTTGGGAGAGCCAGGCCTAACAAAACTCTACCATCTAGTGAGCAAGATGTATGAGACAGGCGAAATACCCTCATAACCTTAGACTTCAAGAAGAATATAATTATTCCAATCCCAAAGAAAGCAGCTATTGACAGATGTGAAAATTACCGAACTATCAGTTTATTAAGCCATGGCTGCAAAATACTAACACGAATTCTTAACAGATGAATGAAAAAACTGGTAGAAGCTGAGCTTGGGGAAGATCAGTTTGGATTCCATAGAAATGTTGGAATACGTGAGGCAATACTGACCCTACGACTTATCTTAGAAAATAAATTAAGAAAAGGTAATCCTACGTGTCTAGCATTTGTAGACTTAGAGAAAGCTTTTGACAGTGTTGACTGGAATACTGTCTTTCAAATTCTGAAGGTGACAGGGGTAAAATACAGGGAGCAAAAGGCTATTTACAATTTGTACAGAAACCAAATTGCAGTTATAAGAGTCAAGGGGCATGAAAGGGAAGCAGTGGTTGGGAAGGGAGTGAGACAGGTTTGTAGCCTATCCTCGAAGTTATTCAATCTGTATATTGCGGCTTAGAATCGAATGAAAAGTAAGAAGAAGTTCTGAAAAAATGTTGATAGGTGCCTCCACAACTAACTTCTGTGGCGGTAGCGTGCACAAAAGCAAGCCATGCCACGATCGGCGTCAGGCTGTAAACACTGATTATCAGAATGCGACAAACAATGCTTGACACAGTACAGTACTGCATTTTCAGCTTAGAGTGACATAAACACCTATAACAAAGAGAATGGCACTTAATCAGATCAAAGAAAAATAAGCAATCAATTCAAACCAGACGAAGCACATGAAAAAGGAAGGGTACCCGTATAAATGCGGACGGAGCGCCTGACGCATAGCAATGGCTACCTGGTAAAGCTTAACTGCTAAGCTTACGACTTGAACCAAACTACTGTAGCTGTATCATCATTCATTCAACCTAAATTGTGTCTCATGTTACAATGGACATCTTTTTTTCGATTTGGAGGTGTGGCCTAAAACTTTTCTCTCCATTTGAATTTCGAGTCGCATATTTCAGGTGCGGCTTAGATTCGGGAAATTTCTTTTTCCTTGATTTCGAGTCTCATTTTTCAGGTGCGGCTTAGATTCGAGTGCGGCGTAGATTCAAGTAAATACGGTAGATTTAAGTGTCGTTTCTGAAAGTATTTGTATGGAGTGTAGCCATGTATGGAAGTGAAACGTGGACGATAGTTTAGATAAGAAGAGAATAGAAGCTTTCGAAATGTGGTGCTACAGAAGAATGTTGAAGATTAGGTGGGTGGATGACATAACTAATGAAGAGGTATTGAATAGAATTGCAGAGAAGAGAAATTTATGGCACAACTTGACTAGAAGAAGGGATCGGTTGGTAGGGCGTATTCTGAGGCATCAAGCGGTCACCAATTTAGTATTGGAGGACAATGTGGAGGGTAAAAATCATAGAGGGAGACCAAGAGATGAATACACTAAACAGATTCAGAAGGATGGAGGTTGCAGTAGGTACTGGGAGCTGAAGAAGCTTGCACAGGATAGAGTAGCTGCATCAAACACAACAACAACTACTACTACTGCTACTGCTACTACCACTACTACTACTGCTACTACTACTACTACTACTCTTATTATTATTATTGTTATTATTATTATATAGGGTATCTTTCTGATTGCACAATTGACTGTTCAGAAAAGTGTGTTTCAGTACAATAGGTGAACTGAATGCTCCCACAGCAGGATATTGTTCCAATAACACTGTGGCAAGGCTGCAACCTGTTGTGGCTCATGTGTCATAGAACTTACTAATCTCTCCTGTTTCCAATGTATTTAATGGAAAATCACAATATGACTCTATAGTCATGTGTAGGTTGATGGCAGAACATGACTTACAGGTTTTCACACTCCACTGACAGTGAAACTGGGCCATTGGGATTTGCCTCTCTGTACTAGAGGGCAGTTTTTTTTTGTAAAGAGTGAGTTAAACATTCCATTGATGACAGTACCATTAGACACAAAGCAAAAGCTCAAATTGGACAAGGATGTGGAAGGTAATAGGCTGTGTCCTTTTCAAAGGGACCAGTGCAGTATTTACAGAAAATCCAGACCTGAACAGCCAGATGAGGATTTCTACCCTGCATTTTCTGAATGTAAGTCCAGCAATTTAATGCTTGTACTGATTCATTTGTTCTCTCCTTTTTCAAACTATGGGCAGTCACAGAGGGAAAGAAAGGTCTCTGCTGGAAGACATTACCAAAGTAAGATGTAGCTCCTTTCAAGGAATATATGTCAAAGGAGGGAAATGAATCCAGTGTGCACTTAGTGTGTATCTAAGGAGGCAGTGTCTACCAGGTAGAAATGGCCATCCCAGAAGCAAGAAGAACATGGACTGCAGTCAGCTTCTGGTTATGTCCCATATTGGTATGTATGGTGTCTGATTGAGATCTTAATGTTTGGAATCAAACAGAAGCACTAAACAAGAGACTTCTTCAGAGTTGTGATGAGCTTGGTTGATGGCTTTCCAACCTGCACTGTATAATAGAGGGCAGTAATGTTGCCCTGGACAGATCAGGAGTGCGCTGGAGATACGGGAAGTAGAGTATGTATTGAGTGTTATTTTTTAGGCTAGGTGAAGCTCTGAGATTGAATTCTCTCATGATAAAACTTTTGTGTAAAACAGTCCCATTTTGTCATGTCGGATCTGGGTAAAATCTTGAGCTATTGACAAAATCCTCCACTGTCCTTGTCAGGAACTACTGACTATCGTGGCTTCTATTGTGATGACCATTTATAGCCCATAGATGGCTCTTGATTGGTCAACATACATCATCATTACATCATGCTGAACATCTGGTTCACAATCAAGACAAAGAGAGAAGGAAAAATGCCATTTTAGATGTTTTTATTGAACAGAAATCAGATGTAAACAAAAACCAATGGGCAGCCTCACCAATCTGGATGCTGCAAGCAGACACACACTGATTTATATTTGGTATACACAGTTTTCACAACCTTGTGCTGAAGAAAGCTGTTTTAAATACATTAATATATAGAACTACTTCTGTTTGTGTTAAGGACCACCAGGAGTCTGAGGTTAATCATCTGAATTAAGTGTTCCAAAAGAATGGCTGTGGGGTTTGAGGTATAAAGTTATCACTATCCAAGAAATGAGAATCCAAAACTGTTTAACAATCAAGTGATGATCTACCTGCTGTGCTTCTACCTTTTTGCAGTGCTACATGTGCATCTACTTGGTTACTCTGCAATGGCTGGCAGAGGGTTTGTAGAAACTCTTTCAGACTACTTCTTGACCATTGAACTCTCAATTAACACATAGGAAGAATGAACATCTGAATCTTTTCATGCAAACTCTGATTTATGTTACTTTATTATGATGGTGGTTTCTCTCTACGTAGGTGGGAATCAACAAAATTTTTTCGCATTCAGAGGAGACAACTGATGATAGAAATTTCATGAAAAGCTTCTACTGCAACAACAACCACCTTTGTTTTAATGATTGCTGCCCTAACTCAGAAAAATGAAGTAAGATTATAGTTTAACATCCTATTGAATTTTAAGTCATTAGAGATAGAGCACAATCTTTCAATGATTCAAGGATGGGGAAAGAAACTGGCTGAGCCCTTTAAAGGAACTATCCCAGAATCCACATAGAGCAATTTAGAGAAATAATGGATAACCTAAATCCGAATGGCTGGATGTGGATTTAAACTGTAGTCCTCTCAAATGCAAGTCCTATGTGCTAACCACTGAACCACGTTGCTTGGTACCCCACTCTATCCTTATTCTGCAATATTATAAAACAAGCTGCCCTTCCCTGAAGCTTTTTGATGTCCTCTGTCATGACTATCTGCCAAGGATCCCATATCACACAGCACTACTCCAGAAGAGGATTGACAAGTGTAGTGTAGCTGGTCTCTTTAGTAGATTTACTGCAATTCCTAGGCGTTGTGTCAATAAAACACAGTCATTGGTTCACCTTCCGTGCAACATTTTCTTTGACATTGTTCCAGTTTAAGTAGTTTGTAATTGTAATCCCCAGGTATTTAGCTGAATTGACAGTCTTCAGATTTGTGTGATTTACCATGGAATCAACATTGAACACATTTTATTCAGTACTATTTATGTCAGTCCTAAAATGTCTAAGCAAAAATACAAGTTAACTGGAGAAATTCATTTTATGCTATTTACAATGTAATTAAGAAATGTATGTGTTCACTTGGTTAGTGTTAATTCAATACCAACAGTTTTATTCTGTAACCTTCATTGTGTATGCAGTTCAAAAAACCAATGAATCATAAATGTAAATGGCACCTAAACTAAATTTCAATATAAAAAATATAAATGAGCACTAAATTTCCATCATAGTTTTACATTTATGTATCTATGATTATGAATATTAAATCATTATTGTTACAACTGTTGGGCCCTCATAATAATTGTAATGGGAATATGAATTCCATCACAAACAAATAATGTTTTCAGTAAAAGGTTCTCATTGAAACAGTAAAAAAAAGTCTTAGTTGGAACACAAATTCCTGTGAAAAAGTATTCATCACAGAACATCAACAAAACAACTACAGTACAGTAATAATGTACTGTAGTCTGTTGTCTTTGTTAGACAGCACCAGAACTGAAACTCTTCTGTGACCTCCAGTACTCTGTCTCAGGATAGCTTCAATCTTCTGGCCATACATATGAGCTCAAATTAGCACCCAGTCTACTACTCACTCATCACATTCACTCTAACATTAAACTAAAAACAAGTTACCAAGTTCAAATGAACAATTATAAAAATAAATAAATAAATACATTTATAACTACATCTAGATCTACATACATACTCTGCGGACCACCATATGGTGCATGGTACCCTGTACCACTACTAGTTATTTACTTTCCTGTTCCACTTACAAATAGAGCAAGAGAAAAATGACTGTCTGTATGCCTTTGTATGAGCCTGAATTTCTTTATTCTTGTCTTTGTGGTCTTTACAAGTAATGTACTTTCGTGGCTGTAGAATAGTTCTGCTGTCAGCTTCAAATTTTCTCAATAGTGTTTCTCAAAAAGAACACCACCTTCCCTCTAGGGATTCCCATTTGTTTTCCCAAAGCATGTCCATGATACATGCTGTTCAATCTTAGTGGTAACATTTGTACCAGCCTGCCTCAGAACTGCTTCAATGTCTTCCTTTATTACACTAGTGTACTTCTTGTGGTCTCCACTACAAATGAACCACACTTTCCTAAAATTCTCCCAATAAACCAAAGTCGACCATTCGGCTTCCCTGCTACACTGCTGACATGGTTATTTCATTTCATATCACTTTTCAGTTTTACCCCTAGCTGTTTAATAGATGTGACTGTGTCAAGCAACACACTACTAATGCTGTATTCAAACATGGGTTTCTTTTTCCTAATCATCTGCATTAACTTAAACTTTCAATGTTTAGAGGTAGCTGCCATTCATCACACCAACAATAAATTTTGTCTAAGTCATCTTGTATCCTGTTACAGTTACTTAATGTCAGCACCTTCTGATACACCATAGCATCATCAGCAAAAAGCTACAGATTGCTGCACACTCTGTCCACAAGGTTATTTATGTATATAGAAAATGACAGTGATTTTAATACACTTCTCTGGGTCATTTTTGAAAATACCTTTGTCTCTGGCAAACACTTGCTATTGAGTGCAATGTAATGCTTTCTGTTAGTTAAGAAGTATTCAATAGAGATATTACAAAAGAAACTAAATTCATAAAGCTGTACACTGAGTTCAGTGCCTTAGATCAGAGTTTGATCTCCATAATGATGCAAGTGGTGATATATATATATATATATATATATATATATATATATATATATATATATATATATATATATATATATATATATATATATATATATTTTTATATCCTGACCAATATAAATGAATATATTGTAATACAAAAAAACACTCCCAAATAAATGCACTGTAGCCATTAATGTAGCCAGAACTATTCGGGTGATAAAATGCTACCCCTGTATTACTGTTAACATTACCCATTCTACATGGCAGCCAACAAATTTTACATCCATGAATAGTAATCCTGCTCCCTATATCTCATGAGTAAAAAATGTCAATGTTGTATGCCATTGTTGGCTGGGATATCCCATGGAATGGGTTCAGCTGCCTGTAAGAGGTGTTCTTTCTCCACACGCATTGGCCCCTATCATTATGTGGCCCCTATGATTATGAATATATATTGTGTCATATGTGTATTTGTAGATTGCAGGTGAGTGTATATAGTGTTGTGCTATTTTTCTGTTGGATGATGACAAAAAGAGGAGGGAGAGTGATAAATCTGGTGTCAGTACATATCCTACTCCTCTTGAATAGTATCAAGAAGGCCACCAGGCTTAATGTCCCCTTCCAGTGCATGGATCACCAACAGTGTCACATGCTGTCACATCATGAGACACTCTAGAGAAGTTTGTCATGAGACACTGTAGAGAAATTTGGAACTGAACCCAACACACTCGTGAAAGACAGGTGATAAGGAACTTTCAGCCATCACCTCTTCTCCCCTTGCTGGCCAAATATTAGTAGTGAGAATTTTAACCATTGTCAGGATTCAAACCATCTTACCTCCATGTCAAGTGCCACCACATTGGCATTCGTTAGCAACCTTGGCTATGGAGGTGAGTATCTCATCAGTCATCATGTAGGAACCTTATATTTTACTCTCCCCTCCCATTAATCAGCACATCTTTAATATTACTACTAAATAAACAAATAATTGCCATCTTTAAAATTAAGAAAACAGTAAATACTTCCCCCCATAATTCTTCAGTGAACATTCACAAATGCAGCAAAACAATATCAATTAATACAAATAAATATTAGACAAACAGCATAAACAGTAAAACATTGTTAATCATAATTAATTCATACACCATCAACACTCAGTCACTGAATCACATGCTTGGCACATTGTGCAGGCTTCTTAAACTTTAAGATACACATGAGTTTCTTTAATTTTAACTAAAACTCGGTCTCACTGTCAAATATTGACTATCTTACACTCTTATAATGCTTTCTGTTCCTTTTTACAGCCCCTTTCTTTCCTTTAATAATTCATAGTGAATTTCCTAAAATATATACACTGATGGGGAAAAAAAGACGACACCAGAAAATACTTAATGTAGAGTAATGAAATTTCAGAAATACATTTTTGTAGGTAACATATTGAAGTGATTAACTTTGCAAGATCACAGGTTAATTTTAGGGCAAGATAAGCCATTGCAAATGTGAAATGGTGGTACATTAATAACGAGTGTAGCCACCAAAATGCAAAATGCAGGTATGTAGACGTGCATGCATTTTGTTATACAGATGCCAGATGTCAGTTTGTGGGGTGGAATTCCATGCCTGTTGCACTTGGTCTGTCAATACAGGGACTGATAATACTATTTGTGGATGACACTGTAGTTTTCATCCAATGGTGGGCCATATGCGCTCAATTGGAGTCAGATCTGGTGACCGAGCAGGCCAAGACAGCATGTCAACACACTGTACAGCATGTTTGGTTACAAAAGTGGTGTGTGGGTGAGCTTTATGTATTGGAAATACTCCCTGGAATGCTGTTCATGAATCGTAGGACAACAGACCAAATCCCCAGAATGATATACAGATCTGCAGTCAGGGTGTGTGGGATAACCATGAGAGTGCTCCTGCTGTCATACAAAATTGCATCCTACACCATAACTACAGGTGTAGGTCCATTGTGTCTAGCATGCAGACTAGTTGATTGCAGACTCTCAGCTGATCTTCTAAGTAACACATAGCCATCACTAGCACCTAGGCAGACCCAGCTTTCATCAGAAAACACAACAGACCTCCACCCTTCCCTCTAATGAGCTCTTGTTTGACACCACTGAAGTCACAAATGGTGGTGGTTTGGTGTCAGTGAAATGCATGCAGTTCCACAAAACTGGAACACTGTTGCAATTGGACTATTTTGCAAAAAAATGGGTCACAGACAAGTCATAAAAATACGTGTTTTGTAAATACACTCCTGGAAATGGAAAAAAGAACACATTGACACCGGTGTGTCAGACCCACCATACTTGCTCCGGACACTGCGAGAGGGCTGTACAAGCAATGATCACACGCACGGCACAGCGGACACACCAGGAACCGCGGTGTTGGCCGTCGAATGGCGCTAGCTGCGCAGCATTTGTGCACCGCCGCCGTCAGTGTCAGCCAGTTTGCCGTGGCATACGGAGCTCCATCGCAGTCTTTAACACTGGTAGCATGCCGCGACAGCGTGGACGTGAACCGTATGTGCAGTTGACGGACTTTGAGCGAGGGCGTATAGTGAGCATGCGGGAGGCCGGGTGGACGTACCGCCGAATTGCTCAACACGTGGGGCGTGAGGTCTCCACAGTACATCGATGTTGTCGCCAGTGGTCGGCGGAAGTTGCACGTGCCCGTCGACCTGGGACCGGACTGCAGTGATGCACAGATGCACGCCAAGACCGTAGGATCCTATGCAGTGCCGTAGGGGACCGCACCGCCACTTCCCAGCAAATTAGGGACACTGTTGCTCCTGGGGTATCGGCGAGGACCATTCGCAACCTTCTCCATGAAGCTGGGCTACAGTCCCGCACACCGTTAGGCCGTCTTCCGCTCATGCCCCAACATCGTGCAGCCTGCCTCCAGTGGTGTCGCGACAGGCGTGAATGGAGGGACGAATGGAGACATGTCATCTTCAGCGATGAGAGTCGCTTCTGCCTTGGTACCAATGATGGTCGTATGCGTGTTTGGCGCCGTGCAGGTGAGCGCCACAATCAGGACTGCATACGACTGAGGCACACAGGGCCAACACCCGGCATCATGGTGTGGGGAGCGATCTCCTACACTGGCCATACACCACTGGTGATCATCGAGGGGACACTGAATAGTGCACCGTACATCCAAACCATCATCGAACCCATCGTTCTACCATTCCTAGACCGGCAAGGGAACTTGCTGTTCCAACAGGACAATGCACGTCCGCATGTATCCCGTGCCACCCAACGTGCTCTAGAAGGTGTAAGTCAACTACCCTGGCCAGCAAGATCTCCAGATCTGTCCCCCATTGAGCATGTTTGGGACTGGATGAAGCGTCGTCTCACGCGGTCTGCACGTACAGCATGAACGCTGGTCCAACTGAGGCACCAGGTGGAAATGGCATGGCACGCCGTTCCACAGGACTACATCCAGCATCTCTACGATCGTCTCCATGGGAGAATAGCAGCCTGCATTGCTGCGAAAGGTGGACATACACTGTACTAGTGCCGACATTGTGCATGCTCTGTTGCCTGTGTCTATGTGCCTGTGGTTCTGTCAGTGTGATCATGTGATGTATCTGACCCCAGGAATGTGTCAATAAAGTTTCCCCTTCCTGGGACAATGAATTCATGGTGTTCTTATTTCAATTTCCAGGAGTGTATAACCGCCTTTTCCTGCTGCCACTTAATTTATTTTTCCCCGACATGTTTCGTCTTTTTCTTGCTCTAAGGCATCATCAGTGGGATCTATAATGATACAGTTTTGCTATTTTTAGATTATCAAACAGCTCACGTCTCAATTTTTATGTTCAAAAGTGACTTTTCTTTTATGTGTGTGTGTGTGTGTGTGTGTGTGTGTGTGTGTGTGTGTGTGTGTGTGTGTGTGTGTTGGTGGGTGGGGGTGGGGGGGTTGAGTTATAGGGTGTTGAATATGAATGTACTAGCTGTTAGCTAGTGGTTGAAAGCTTTGCTGACAGCTGATCTGACTTTTTGTTTCAAATTTCTGTGGAGAGGTTCATGGATAAGTGAGTGTAAGGATGTTGGGTGGTGTTATTATTATATTGGATGGTATTATTATGTTAAACCTCTTTGGGAACATTATTCTATTATTTTATCTATTATCGTAAACAATGTGTACTTGATAATTCAACAGGGTTTTCCTTTCAGCTTTGGTTTTCTGTATGTGGTAATTTTCTTGCAGGGTTAGGAGGTGTTTTTTGTTGTTGATTCTAATTATTTTCATGTCTTTTTCTCTAGTGGTTGGTCTGTGGTCATGTTCTCTTACGTGTTCTGCAAATGTTTCCAGGCTCTAATGTGTTCTTTCTATCTGATATCAAATGTTGTACCTGTTTTTCGTATGTATCTGCCTTCGCAAGTGTTACACTGTAGTTGATACCAGCTTTCTGATATAGGTCTCTGTGTTTTGCCCACTGTAACCTTTATTTTGTGGTATCTGTATTATTATGTCCAGTTCCTTTCGGTAGTTTTCTTTGGCGAGAGGCACTGTGTTGAGTCTATGGAGCATGTGTTGAATTGCTGGTTGCTTTTGTGAGTGTGGGTGGTTCAAGGATAGGGAGAATGATAATGTCCATTGCTGTGGGTTTATGGTAAATTTCAAACATATGCTTATTGTTTTGTTTCTTGATTGTTACAGCCAGAAAGTTAATTTGGTTGTTCTGTTCTCTTTCAATTGTGTGTTTTATATTTTACGTACCTTGTTGATGTCAGTATGTAGGTTTTCAATTTTTGTTTGTGGTTCATGTATTAAGTAGAGGATGTCACCCATACACCTGAACCAATATAATATGTTGTATTCTTTTGCTACTATTTTTATGAAAATGATCTGTTCAATATGGTTTACAAAAATATTTGCTAAGGCTCCTGAAACTGGGGACACCATTGGTAATCCATCTTCTTGTAATTACTTCCAGTTCAATAATGAATTTTATTTAGAAACAGATGAACCACAAACAAAAATTGAAAAACTATGTACTGACATAAATAAGATACATGACACTATAAAATTCACTTGACTTGACTAATAAAGTGGTAGTGCAACCTCCAGATCAGATGAAATGAAATGCAGATCACAGCTAATCCTAAGTAATTAATTCTTTTCATAAAAAATAGTGACATGAACTGTTTGATAATCTAAAAAACAGAACTGCATTGCTGTAGATCCCACTGATGATGCCTTAAAGCAAGAAAAAGGTGAAACACATCTGGGAAAAATAAGTTAAGTGGCAGCTGGAAAAGGCAGCTTCATTTACAAAACAAGTATTTCTGTGCTTGCTGCGGAGGATGGCCACACAAACAAAATTGTTAAGACATAAAAAAACTGTACCTCTATCAGTTTGATCTCTGTAACGTACAAAATGTTCACTAAAGTTATCAGTAGGGAAAGACAACAAATTTTAATATGGCAAAGGAACCAACATGCTTTAAAAGTGAATACAGCATAACTGACCTTTTGAAAGTTGTGAAACAAAGCAGTGAGTATTGCATACCAGCTTGCTTCAGTTCGTAGGGTTTGAGAAAATTTTTGTCACTGTATTAACAGCCCTTCAAAACCAAGGCACTGATACAACCTAGGTAAATATAGTGAAGAATAGGCATGCCAATGCTACAGCTTCCATTAGACTTCATCAGGATAGTGGATTTTTTTAGGAAATTGGAGAAATTGGGCAAAAAGATTCCATGTCACCAAAATAATTCATAGAAGCCCAAAGGAAGTTTTTGTTTATACATGTCTACATCTACATCTACATGGTTGTTCTGCTGTACACATTTAATTGTTTGGCAGTGGGTGCACACAACCACTTTAAGACTATTTCTCTGCTGCTCCACTCTTAGGGGGAGCTCTGATTTCTATTATTTTATTGTAATAGTAATTTCTCTTTATGTAAGTGGGAGTCAACAAAATATTTTAGCATTCAGAGGAGAAAGTTCGTGATCTAAAATTTTTCAAAAGATAAAGGCACAACAAAAGACACCTTGACTGCCACACCAACTCACTTTGCATGTCTGTGACACTCTGTCCCCGTAATTCACAATAATACAAAATGAGCTGCCCTCCTTTGATGTTTTTCAAAATCCTCCATAAATCCTATTTGGTAATGATCCCATACCATGCAGCAGTACCCCAGAGGAGGATGGACAAGTGTGGTGCAGGCTGTCTATGTATTTAATTTTTGCACCTTTTAAATGTTCTGTTAATAAATTGCAATCGTTGGTTTATTTCTCCCAATATTTTCTGTGTTATGATTCAAATTGAAGTTGATCCTTTAAATTTTGGGTACACAACTGTAGCAACAATGCTTAGAGTTACTGGAAGGGACTGGAAAACGAACAGACGGACCACAGAACAGAATGGACTGGACGTTGGAGTTATGACTGTTATGAGAATGAAATGGAGGTTGGTGGGACACATAAACAGGCAAATGAACAGTATTAGCACCAAGCAAGTTATCTGCTGAATTTCAAGATGTAAGAAGAGACTGAGATAGAAACCTGACATATGATGAGTTGATGACATTGTAAAATATTCAAGAGCAACATGAATTTATATAGGTGAAGTCCATATTACATTAAAAATTCTAAAGATGATTGCTATCCATTGGTAAACATTGAGTGGTTCATAATGAGAGTGATGATGTTGGTGACCAGGCCATGTGTTTGACTGTGGCATTTTCTTGTTGTTTGTACTCATTATGTTGAACTCATTCCATATTCCAAAGTTCCCCCTCCAATTTGCTTCCATTGTGTTGTGGTTTGTGTGTGTGTGTGTGTGTGTGTGTGTGTGTGTGTGTGTGTGTGTGTGTGTGCGTGCATGCGGGGGGGGGGGGGGGGGGGGTTGGAGGTCATGTTAAAGGTATAGGTATGCCTGTCCATGCACATGGACGAGTGTGGCTTCAGAAAAGTGTGTGTGTGTGTGTGTGTGTGTGTGTGTGTGTGTGTGTATGTGTGTGTGAGAGAGAGAGAGAGAGAGAGAGAGAGAGAGAGAGAGAGAGCTAGTAGACAAGTTGATGGAATTGTAGCCAAACACTTTACCATAAACTTCTTCAACTTCCGTACTTTTCTTGCCAACTGTGCATTTTTTATTGTGCAATGTGCAGATTTAAGCTGAAATATATCATTCCTTAAATATTTCAGGTTGTGTTTATATTAACTGGTGACTGTAATGACACAGATAAACCCAATTACCAAGTTTATGAAGATATTGCAGCCACAAGCTTAGGACAAGTTTTCCATCTCAATAAAACAGATGTGAAACAGGTGTGTAAATTTTTTTTCATATAATGTAATTATGTTTTGTTTTGGTTGTATGTTACTGCAGATATAATAAATAATTTCAGCAGAATTTTTGCAAATTATCTAACAGTTTTAATGCAGTGATTCTTGAGTTTCTCCTGGCGTATTTGATAATCAAAATATCCATGGGTGTACTGCCGGTCAAGAGAGTCTACCCCAGGAATTGGAACATCTGAGAACTGTATTTAGAAAAAATGGGTACTCAGAGTGGCAGATTCAACGTGCTCTCCACCCAACCACTACAGCACAACCTGTGGAGATGGATGAAATCACGAGGGAGGAGGTAGGCACTGCGTTTATTCCATATACAGGTGCACTCTTGGGGAAAATCGCCTGCATTTTGAAGAAACACCGGGTTGGAACAGTGTTTTGTTCTCCAAATAAAAGTCGTGCACTGGTGGGGAGCACTGAAGATGACCTCGGTTTGAGGAAGGCTGCCGTGTACCAGATTCCATGTCAATGTGGCAAGTCGTATATTGGTCAGACAATGCGTACTGTCGAGGATTGATGCTGTGAACACCAGAGGCACACTCGACTGATGTATCCGAGCAAGTCGGCGGTCACTGAACATTGTTTGTCGAAAAATACGCTATGGAGTATGAACGCACGAGGATTCTGGTACAGACGTCAAGATACTGGGACAGCATTGTTAGAGAGGCCATCAAAATTCGCACCAATGACGACCTCATAAACTGTGACTGTGGCTATAATCTTAGCAAGGCTTGGGAACCAGTGATTGGGTTAATCAAGAGTAAATCGAGCAAACGTATAGTTGTGATGACCACGGCGGACAGAGCCGTCACACCGACGTCATCTCAGACGCCGTCGCAATCTGTTCCACCACGCAACCGTGGCGCGGGGCGCGGCCAGCGGAGGGAGCACGCCGCGGGCGGAGGGTATTTAAATCAGCCACCACTGCGACCGAACCCAGTTCCCTCTCAACAGCCATAGCGTATGGATCTCCGTGCCAGCACGTTCACAGGAGCTCAGTCCTTCAGTTCACCTGATGATGGCGACATGTATGATCGCTGAAATATTGAGCCCGTTCGACATTGTAGACCGGCAGTACACCCGTGGATATTTTGATTAGTTTTAATGTGTCCTTTCACTAGAACGGTTTTTTGTTACAAGAGATTTAACTTACACCCAATGCCAGGTGGAGTTATATAATATACATATTTACTGTTCATTTATGCTGCAAGCAGTTTGTAATGAACAAAACTGATAAGTTTGAAAATAGTTTGTAGACTTAAGTAGTACCTAGCTAGACAAGTGAGATAATGTGCCCCATGCTGGTGGATGATGAACAGTTCAAGGACAGCTCCATAGTTTCTCATGAGTTTGATCATTGAGTTCACATTACTTGAATAAGAGGTCAGAGAGTTTCAACAGTTGGGAAAACTACTAGAGCTGAGAGAGGCATGCTTTTGCACCTACTTGGGCACAATTATGGGAGATGAATTCAGAACTTTAGATGGAAGTAATGTACAAGGATACGTGGCCAGACTGAATGTTAGTGTGAGAGATTGAATTAACTACCATAAAATTTTGGGATTGCTGAAGAACAACTTGAAAAGAGCAGGTGATTTGGTAAAGAGAAGATAAAATGGCCCAGCAAAGATGGAGGACTACCAGAACACAGAGAGATCAGTCTTGTAGGATACCCGTCAGTACCTGGACATTTATAAGCTGATCATGAGGCTACTCATATTTATGGGGTTGGCTATGTGAAGGTAGCTAAGCAGTGCATTCTGCAAGAACTGGCGATTGCATTGAAAGGAAATGAGGGAGCCCGACAGAGATGGGGGACATCGAGGGATGTCCATCAGTACCTCGGCTGATCATGAGGCTACCCATAACTATGGGATCTGCTAGGTGGAGTCAGCTAGATAATGTATTTAGCAATGTTGGAGGTGATGCATGAGCCGATAGCGTCCATCTGTAGAATCTGCTTTCTACAGCTCTTCCATAGCTGTGACAGAAATATATTGCAATATTTCAGTATGAAATCAATGTCAACTAAATTCATTTTAGATACAAGACTTGAAACAGAACGTTAATTAAGGATAGTATAAATGACTTAAATAACATTTCAATAATCTTCAGAACTGTGTGACTAACTCTTATGAGTCCAAGGCAAAGGTTTCAGACACTAAAAAATGGTATTGATATCAAAGAACTTTATTTTTCCTGTATTAATTTAGTTTGTGCAGTCATGTGTCTGACTCAAATGTATAAACAACAATATGGTGCTGGCATAAAACTATTTGCTTTAGACAGTTCATTGATAATGAAAATAGATCATGAAGTTGGTATGGACTTATAAGGCGGCTGCTGCTTTACATCAGATTATCAAGAAATGGGATGTTGATCTCAAATGTGGCTGTACATCTCACAAAGGTGATTCACATGAAGGATGTCATAAAACTGTAATAATAGGCAACAACATCAAGAAAGAATGTGTCTCACTATTGCATGATCGATGATTAAAAATAGCTGGTGCCATTGGCATATCAAAGAAAGGAATGTAGCACATTTTACACAGAGAATAATTGATGAGCTAGCTTTGTGAAAGATAAGTGCTGCATTTGTTGAATGCTGAGCAAAATAAAGGATAGATTGAATACATGAACAGTGTCCGAACTGTTATAAAAAGTAGACATCTTATTTTGTATTGGATTTGTTACTTTGGATGAGACATAGGTCCACCACGACTAATGTTCTCTGGGGTGTTAGAGGGATCCTTCTTATTGATTACCTCACAAGGTACAAAACAATGACTGATGAATGCTACACAAGTCTTCTGAACGAGTTGAATGAAGTAACACGAGGATACACCTTGATTAGAAAAAAAAATCATTTTACTTGAAGAAAATGCACTTGCCTATTAATGTGCATTGGCAATGGATAGCTGGGAGATTTGAAGTATGAACTATTGTCCCACCACTGTTTACCAGATATGGCACCTTTTGATTTCTGCCAGTTGACACATTTTAAGTAATTTGTGGTTGGAAAGCATTTTGATGCCAATGAGAAAGTTATTGCAGCCATAGATTGTTATTATTTTGCAGATGTTAGAAATCACAAGGGATGGAAACTACTCACTAGAAAAATATTTGGGAAATTGCTTCAATCTAAAAGGGTACTACATCAATAAGTAAGTGCATTTTTTATGCAAAAACACAGTTACTCATCTCTGGGTTGATAACTTTTCATCTTACTCTCATGAGACAATGATGTACAAGAACTCACAAATTAAGTGTTTGTTAAATTCATGGCCATAACTACACTTTCATATTATCACAGAATGACCAGAATTTTGATAGCATGCTTACCAATTAAATGGACCCTTTAAACGTGTTTATTCCATGCATGCAACACGAAGCACAAGTGGAGCCCGACAGCCTCTGGAATGGAGAATAGTGGTCTTGATACATTACACAGAATTTTATATAATGAAACAAATATTATGCCAAAAAGAACATCCCAAACCTCTGTAACATTAATTCACAATAACTGGCAAGAAACAAACAATGTGATTTAGAGACCACACAACAATACAATTGTTTCATTATGCTGCATGATACCTGCAGCATGTGATAGCAAAATTTTGATCAGAAAATGTGACAAAAAAAGTGTACAACAGAAAGTTTTATGGGAATTACAAGATCTGAGAAATGATTCAACATTTAGATTACCATAGTCAATGAAATTGAATACAGCAACTGTGTGCATCAACTTGTTTCATATTTGTGAAATGAAAGACAACCAGATCTACATCTGCAGATATAACTCTCAAGTTACCAGCAAAGTGAAAAAATAAAGGTACAAAGCAAACACATTCGAAAAATATGAAGAAGTTTATTGTAACAGGTAAAACTTCCAAATCTGTGATATTTATAGTGGTAGTGGTAGTTGAAATGAGGATACAGCATAAGTTACGTGGCACACAATTAAGCTCTTTGCAGGAACTAGAGCAAGCTGTTGACTGGATCCTGGATTCTTATAGAATCACAGAATTGTAAATAATGCATTTCATAATACTTAATGATAGTTGTATGGTACTGTATGTTACCAGTGAAGAAGTAGAGTGCTGAATTATTCTACGAAATCTGCTATGAACTGTGTTATACTCCTAATTATCATGAAGGCAGTGCACTGAGAGAGGCTTAACCATATGTCTCTTCCAGTTATTAACCTGTTTCACATTTATGAGATAAATGGTGATAAGATGTAGCTGTCAGTTTGCTAAGAGGAAAAATAATAATGTGAGGCATACATTTGAAAAAAAAATGAAATAATTAAATGCCCATCCCAAACATGCACCACTAACCTGTCCTCCATTCAGCAGTGGCAAGTAAAGAAGTTTCTTTTGGCTGCCAAAATGTGGGGATCATAGCAACATGCTGACTGTTCAGTGCGTAACAGCTCTTTTAAGAAACATACTATGCTAAACTGTTCTGTCTTTCTGCTCTCTGACACTTTATTTTTAAGGTGGACTGATATGCTAACAGCAGAAATTCATCAGGGAGATCAGTAAGGCAGAGCTGGTGCACTTCTTCTGATAATCGGAGACAGGGCCGTACATGCTACTGCTCTATTTCTGTGGTCATGTAATGTTTTATATAGAGAAATTATCCAATGTTAGAAACACACACATAAACAAAGAAGGTTTGCACATTAAACTTTTACTAGATCTTTCTGCATTGTGAGCTTTGGCTTAATTTACCCATACATAACTCGGAATATATGCATATGACTCTACTTACTGTATGTAATATGTTACAGAATGCTGGATGGTTGGAAGGACATATAGTAAGTTCTGTAATGCCAAATATTTTGGCTGCCAAGAAAGTAGAGAACATGGCAAAATGCTGGCTGTCCAGTGCTTAACAAATATTTAAGAAGACCTTCCTTATTCAAGGAGTATATAACTTTATATACAGAGAGAATAGTTTTACTCGTGAAGCTGTAAACAGACAGTCAGTCATCTGTTCCACTTTTATAGTGTGTCATGTGAATTATTATGCATTGCTTCTATTTTATGCTGCTTTATTTTTGACAGAGTTACTTATTTTGTGTAACATTGTTTCAGGTTTTAAATTATGTGAGGGAATCTTTTGGACTGGACAATTATGATGACAACGAACAGAAGGTTGATCTGTTGTCAGTTAACAAACCCAATGCAACAAAGGATGAGCAACACAATCTTTATATAGATGAATCAGTAAAAGAGTTTACAGTTTCTGTGTCAGGCAAGAACTCAGAACTTGCACTTGTGAATCCTGATGGTGAAGATATCAAGGGTCCACCGAAAGCAAATCCATTGCTTAATTTAAAAAATGTTAAAGTATTTAACGTTGAGCAACCAGAACCAGGAGAATGGAAAGTCAAAGTCAGTAGTGAATCAGGACATACTGTCCGTTCTAAAGGTGTTAGTGATATAAACTTTGCACATGGGTTCTCAAGGGTAGCAACAGATAAGTTCAAGGAAACCTCTCACAGGCCACTCAAAGGTATGATTGTTTCTGTAATTATGGAGAGCATGTTGTTTGTGTATTACGAGGATTGAGAGAGAGAATGAAATACTCTTTCCTTCACTTCACTTCTCGTGTACTTGAATATGGTGCTTACTTTTTGTTCTTGGTTTTCTCTGTGGTATGGAATTACCAACTGACAACCTCTATATGTAATACTTCTAAGCACTGATAGTGCTGAACTACTTCACAAGTGCATTAAAAAATTAACCATTTTGCAAATCAGATGCTTCATCTTATCTGTGGTTCGTATACATCTATATACAGGGTGTACCACTCAAACCTCCCTGGTTTCAAGGACCCAGTAGAGACGAACCACAGTAGATACGACAATGAAAAATGCATCACATTGTAGAGCATCTCAAAGAATTTATATTCTCATGTCAGAAGTGCCAAGTATTGTCACCAGAGTGCAGTATGGTTACATTAAGTGAAAATGGCAACTCTACAGTAGCGCACACAAGCAGTAGTGTGGTTTGCAGAAACAAAATCGCCAATTACTGTGCAAAGAAATTATCATCATGTGTATGAATGTGATCCATCTGATGTGAAAACAATTAAGGAATGGTATAGGAAGTTTCTGTCAACAGGAAGTGTTCTGTAACATTGTGGTGGTGCACATTATGGAGTTTCGAAAGAGACAGTGGAGGACATCAGACAAACATTTCTCAGATGCCCACGTAAGTCAATTTGTCAAGCATCTAGGTAGGCAACTTGATGTACCTCGATCAACATTGCATCATGTAGTTCACCAACGTCTTCGTATGTGTGCTTACAAAGTGCAAATTCTGCAACATCTGATGCTAAACAAGAAACCACATTGACAACAGTTTGCTGCGGATATGCTGCAGTGTATTGATATGAATGCCAGCTTCCTGGAAAGATGTTTATTTTCAGATGAGGCAACCTTTCATCTATCAGGAAGGGTTAATAGGTATAATGTTCAGATTTGGGGTTCGCAAAATCCGAACATTGTCATTGAATATGTTCGTGATAGCCCTAAACTAAATCTCTGGTGCGGGCTAATGCACAACAGGATTGATGGACCGTCCTTCTTTGCGGAACAAACAGTGAATGGGTCAGTGTATCTGGACAGTTTGGAGCATTTTGTGTACCCTCAGATACAAGACTTGCAACCCAAATCATTTTTCAACAATATGGTGCTCTGCTGCATTGATCAAAGGCAGTTCGCAAGTTCCTGGATAGGAAATTTTCCAATTGTTGGATCCAATGTGGAGGACCCATTGCCTGGACACCACGTTCACCCGACATTACGCCACTTGATTTCTTCATGTGGGGATTCATGAAGGACCGCATGTATGCAACCAAAGTGGAAGATATTCCTACGTTGTGACATCATATCACTAGTGTGATTTCAACAATAACAGAGGAAATGTTACAAAGTACTTGGCAAGAAATTGAATACAGACTTGATATTCTTTGTGCTACAAATGGTTCACATGTAGAGGCGTATAGGTGATAAATAAATAAATTCTTTGAGATGCTCTACAATGTGGTGGATTTTTCATTGTCATATCTACTGTGGTTTTTTTCCTCTCGGTCTTTGAAATCAGGGAGGTTTGAGTGGGACACCCTGTATTATGCAATATTTTCGAAGGGCATTTTTTTTTTTTTTTTTTTTTTTTTTGCAGGTGATAAGGGGCCTTATGATAAGACCATGATTCTTGAAGATTTTACTGTTAATAAGAGCCAATTCATGTCACTTGCTGTTAGAAAGTTTGGAAGCTTGTATTAAGCATGAGTATTAATGCACATACTTCAGAATCTTGCTTGTATTTTATGCTGGCAGTAACTACTACTTATGTTGTTTAATGATGGACTCAGCTTCATTTCTATGATACACTTGCACAACATATAAAGAAACATAGTTAAGTTATACATACACAGTGAGTATATTGTGAAATATTTTTACTAACAAAAGTTTCATCCAAAACTACCCTATCTAAGTCCATGACAGGCTTAAATACACCAACCACAATATTATAGTAAGATTTTTATCTGCTACACTCAGTGCACAAAAACCCATAACTATAATTCAAATTAAATGATCTGATAGTTGACTAGTTAACTGTGAAGCATTTTTAACAATTTACTAACGAGATATAAACCATGAATGATTTTTTTGTGGCCAGATGTGCTGTGCTTTCCCCATTAAATCTTTTCATCCAAGCATACACTCAGAAATTAACAGTTATCATCATCTACTGCTAAAATTGTACACACATCAAAAAAAGTTTTGCATCACCCCAGTTCCCAGAACTCCTGAAGATAGATGTTGACTGTGGATATTGTATCACAGACACAGTCCCTTTGGCTGTTCAGAGATGTCACTAAACCCGCCCAGAGATGTAAACAACCATGCATGAGCAGTGCATATTAGACAGAGGGAGTCTGAAGGCCAAACATTTCCAATCATTGCACCAAGAAGGAGGTACACGGCTTGTGTTGCCTGTAGTTCAACCATGCCTAGATGGTCAATATCATGATTCTATTGCATCCACATTATTACTTTATGGCACGAAGGGCTCTCAACAAGGGAAGTGTCCAGGCGTTTTGGAGTGAACTAAAGCAATGTTCGGATATGGAGGAGACACAGAGAGACAGGAACTGTCAATGACATGCCATGCTCAGGCCATCCAAGGGCTACTACTGCAGTAGATGACTGCTACCTACAGATTAAGTCTCGGAGGAACCCTGACGGCAACACCACCATGTTGAATAATGTTTTTCGTGCAGCCACAGGACGTCGTGTTATGACTCAAACTGTGCGCAACAGACATCATGATGCGCAGCTTCACTCCTGACGTCCATCGCAAGGTCCATCTCTGTAACCACGACACCATGCAGCATGGTACAGATGGGCCCAACAACATGCCAAATGGACTGCTCAGGACTGGCATCACATTCTCTTCACCAATGAGTGTCGCAGATGCCTTCAACCAGACAGTTGTTGGAGAAATGTTTGGAGATAAGCCGGTCAGGTTGAACACTTTAGACACACTGACCAGCGAGTGCAGCAATGTGGAGGTTTCCTGTCGTTTTGGGTTGGCATTATGTGGGGCTGATGTACACCGCTGGTGGTCATGGAAAGTGCCGTAATGGCTGTATGATGCGTGAATGCCATCCTCCAACCCATAGTGCAACCATATTGGCAGCTCACTGGTGAGGCTTTCGTTTTCATGGATGACAATTCATGCCTCCATTGTTCACATTTTGTGAATGACTTCCTTCAGGATAATGAGATCGCTTGACTAGAGTGGCCAGCATGTTCTCCAGACATGAACTGTATCAAACATATCTGGGATAGATTGAAAAGGGCTGTTTATGGGCGATGTGACCCACCAACCACTCCGAGGGATATACGCCAAATCACCATTGAGGAGTGGGACGATCTGGACCAACAGTGCTTTATGAACATGTGGATAGTATGCCATGACAAATACAGGCATGCATCAATGCAAGAGAACATGCTACTGGGTATCAGAGGTACCAGTGTGTACAGCAATCTGGAACACCACCTTTGAAGGTCTTGCTGTATGGTGGTTTAACATTCAATGTGTGGTTTTCATGAGCAATAAGAAGAGCAAAAATGATGTTTATGTTGATCTCTATTCCAATTTTTTGTACAGTTTCCTGAACTCACAGAACCGAGGTTATACAAAACTCTTTTTGATGTGTGTACATTTATAATTTACACTCAGTTTAAAACTGGGACACACTTCAGTTATATTGAGTGTGAAGAAGTCAACATTTTCTTACTGTCTTTGCCAAGAATAAGGGTGAGGTGTTATCTGCAGACATACAGTGCAGTGAGAGTTTTGTGCTTCATCATTAATATAAATGAGAAGCAGTACAGAACTATAAGTTTGAGTTCTGGGGAATGACCTGCTGTGTTTTTTTCTGGTTTCAAAATTAATAATTTTATCATAAATGTTAAGCCATCTGCAGGAATCTTCTCCAGTTACCCAATATTGTAAGCCACGTATATGTTGCAGGTTTGTTGATGGTATCTTCATGCTCTGAATACAGGGTGTAGACACCATACTGTCATCCCCGTTCGATCTTAACACATTTACTCCAGTGTGTTTCAACTGGTGGCCTTTGGCTCAGGGTACCATCTACCTGGACATTTAGCTCCAACTCTCAAATGACAACATTTAACCCTCTGTTCATATAAAAGCTACCAACTAACAACAGTGCCTTTACTTTGATAGCTGCCAATCATTCCTAAACAAAACTTTCTCTCATACAAACTATCTACTCGCAGATAGTGCATCTGCAGTGACAATCAATCCATTGCTCTGTATTCAAAATGTCTTACTAAGGCTGCATAGATTGATGCTATCTCCTGTAACATTTCTGCTCACATTTCTTGTATACATTAAACTATTAGGTCAAACATTGCATTGCACTCTAAATATTGAAGCATTATCTGTAAGTGAAAGGAAAATAGTTTTTTGAGAATGAAATAATACACTATTTTTAAATACTTATCTTGATGTCTTGAGGGTGTCTGTGATTGTTGCTCAAGGTATTTTATCATTCTCATTCACCGGAGAAGTCTAAGGCTCATAACTTTTTGAATTTCACTCGATTATAAAGGAAATCATGTATCTTTGCTCCTTGAAATCTGATCTGGTGGTGATTGCCCCAAATACTCAAGCAGTACTCAATAAATCGTTACATGAGTGTTCTGCATGCCATCTCCTTAATAGATGAGCCTCACTTTACTATAATTCCAATAAACCAAAGTCTATCATTTACCTTCCCCCCCCCCCCCTCCCTCCTTCCATTGACCTGACATTCTCATACCATTTCATATTGCTTTCCAATGACACCTAGAAACTTAATCAACATGGCTGTGTCAAACAACACACCACTAATACTGGAAAAAAATTACAGGATGGTTTTTCCTACTCCTCCACATTAACTTACATTTAGAGCAAGCTGCCATTTGTCACACCAAAGAGAAATTCTGTGTAAATCATCTGGTATCCTTCTATAGTCACTCAATGACAACACTTTCCTGTACACTACAGCATCATCAGCAAGCAGTCACAGATTACTTCTTACAAACAGTAGTCACCTCAACTTTTTTCCAGTCACTTGAGGCTCTGCACTGGTGAGAGCTTACATGATAAATATGATCTAGGTAAGGGGAAATTGCTGGAGAGTAATCTCTGGAAAACCAAACTAAGGTTCCATCCAGACCTGGCAACTTATTTATTTTCAACTTCCTCAGTTGCTTGTCAATTCCATGGATGCCTAATTCTATTGCCTCCACATGGGAGTCTGTGTGATGGTCAAATGATGGTATGTTTGTATGATCCTCCTGTATGAGTGACTTTTTAAATGCAAAATTTAAAACTTAAGGGCTCCTTTCACTGTCTTCTATTGCCACACCAGATTGCTCAATGAGTGACTGACTAGAAACCTTCAACCCACTTAGTGATTTTACATAGGACCAGGACTTTCTCAGGTTCTCAGCAATGCATTTCGCTAAGATTTGACACTAGAAGTTGTATGCTTTGTGCAACAATCTTTTTTAGATGCATGAATTTCTAATAACTTTTGCCTTTCAGCATTTCCACATTCTTTCTTAACTGAGAGTGCAACAATCTCTGCTTCTGCAACATATTCTTAATCTTCTGGTTAAACCAATGTGATTTTTTACCACCCAAAATCCACTTATTCTACACAGACTTCTGCAGAGTGTGATTTACAATCAGTTTAAACTTTTCCCATAATTCCCCTACGTTCATCATATCAGAACTAGATAGTCTCCATTCATTCCTTTAAGTAGGAGGCTGCTTATTTGCTATTTCTGGGTACATAAATGTTTACATGATGAATTATTATACATCATGATCTATTTTTTTTTCTGTGTATCACATTGTCCAATAGTCGAATCTTGGTCTGCTACATTGTACCCCTCAATTTAGCACACAGTCAGGTCTGCCATGCCATATTCACACTTAATCCCAGTTTCCCCCCCCCCCCCCCCTCGTTACATATGAAATACCACCCCACCTGGAACAGCATAACAGCTTAACTACATCCTCAACCAGGACTACTTTTCATCATGTCCCAATGTGAGGCACTTCCTTCCCAAAATCCTTTCACCTCCCACACAATCTTCTAAATAAGTATCCTGGTACATTATAATGCCACACCTGCCTCGGACCCTTCTCACATGGATTATATTCTTATGAGAGACACTTGCATGACCTGTAGCGTTGAGAAAAAAATCCTCAACTTCAATAGCTGCTTCACAATCTGTGTAATTTGAATCCTATTTCCAGTTGTATCTTCTGTAAATGGCACTGATGAAAGTAATCATTATAATACATCCTTCAATCCTGCGAGCCACCTGACCTCAATTTCAGCTAGAAACCTCTCCCCCCTCCCACCCCACCCCCCAAACACACCTACACCCCACCTCCTATTTCACTCCCTCCTCTATTCCTCCCCCCTACCACCCCTTCCTGTTTCTCTCTAGTTCAGTATTCTCTCTGTAGTCTCTCCTCCATTCTCTGTTCCATCCCACTCCCCCATTACCTCTCCATCCTCAACCCATACCTATTATTTCATCATGTACCACATATGTAATTTATTCCTGATTTTCATAGCCATGTTATAGAGTCTAGGCATAGAGCTGCATGTGTTAACAGGAAACATGAAATTTGGTTTTTTTCTGCTCTTACAAGCATGTTAGACATGGTTTTGTGTAAATAATTTGAGGTTTCTAGAAACATACAGAGTGAGGTGGCACTACAGGTGAAACACAATGGACTTAGGATCAGGAAAACTGTAATTCAAATACTTATCTCATCATTGTGCTATAAGTTTTCTCTGGTTTCCCTGAATCATTTAAGGTGCATGCTAAAATTGTTCCTTCAGCATGATAAAGATCAATTCTCTCCCTTTTATTGTCCTGCTAAGTAGCCCTCAGGCTCAAGTGACATTGTTGATGGGATGGTAAAATCTACCCTTCACTTCCTGCTCTCTGTATACAGGACAAAATGAGTCACTTTATTTTGAATTACACATGCAGTGTATTTCAGACATAAATTAGTAGATCAATACATATGTATACTGAAGCATTGAATTTAATTGATGGTAGAGGAAAACATTAAAATGCATCAAATGAAGCAGGCAAAAGGGAATAACAGACATCTAAAACATGAGATTGAGAGAGAGTATAAAATGGCTAAGCAGTAATAGCTAGAAATGAAAGGCTTTATAAGCATGCATGACTAGGGGATGGATGGAATATGGCTATAAGAAAATTAAAGGGGCTGTTGGTGAAAAGAGAAGCAACTTTATTAATATCAAGAGCTCGTATAGCAAGCCAGTACTAAGCAAAGAAGAGAAATCTGGAAGGTGGAAGGAATGTATAGAAGGATCATATATGGAAAATTAATTTTAAGACAATATTGTAGAAAATGAAGAGAAAGTACATGAAAATTATATGGGGGATGTGATACTGTGAGATTTATTCACCAGAGCACTAACAGATATAAACCAAAAGTAGTCCCCTAGAGTAGATGACATTCCCTCAGAATTATAGACACCTGTGGTAGAGCTAGCCAAGACAAAACTATTCCACCTGGCTTGCAAAATACAGAGTGTATCAAAAAGAATCATCCGATTTGGCACAACTATATTTCTGAAACTAATAAACATATACAATGATTTTTGTTTTTGTTGAATGGGAAACTCAATGAGTTTTTTTTTTTTTTTTTTCATACCTTTTCGTAGTTGTTCAATATGCCCCCCTTGAGATGCATGGCATATGTCAATGCAGTATTCAAATTGTTCCTACACTGCAGCAAGCATGTCTTGAGTTACAGCTTCCATAGCTGCTGTTATGCAATGTCTCAGTTCATTCATTGTTGTTGGTAGTGGAGGCACATAAAGAGAGTCTTTTATAAACCCCCACAAGAAATAATCACATACAGTCAGGTCCAGTGACCTTGGAGGCCAGTATGTAAAGCTGAATCATTTGATCCAGTATGACTAATCCATCGTTCAGTAATCCTTTGATTTAAAAGTTCCTCCACTTCAGATGCCAGTGTGGTGGTGCCCCATCCTGTCGGTAAATGAAGTTATTTGAATCAGTTTCCAACTGTGAGAAAAGAAAGTTCTCAAGCATATCGAGATAGGTGCTTACTGTAACAGTGTTCTTGGCAAACAAAGCTGGACCATACACATTTTCCCGTGAAACTGCACAAAACACATTTAATTTTGGGAGTCCCTCTCACATTGTACAACTTCATGTGGTTGTTCCATACCCCATATTCTCACATTATGATGGTTCACCTTTCCATTTAAATTGAATGTTACCTCATCACTAAATACTAAACTTGGAAGAAAACTGTCATCCTCCATCTTGCCAAGAACAGAATTACAGAAGGCCATATGTTGTTGTTTGTCACTTTCAAGAAGAGCTTGCAGTGGCTGAATTTTGTGTGGTTTCACATTTAAATGTCAACGCAACACAGGCCAGATGCTCATCGGGGGCATGTTGAGCTGTCGAGCTGCATGGCGAATGGATTTCTGTGGACTCCTTGTGAAACTTTGGTGGATGCATTTGATGTCTGTGTCAGACACTCGGGGGAAAGCCTGGCAATTTGCCTCTACACAAACAACCTGTTCCTTGGAATTGTTCATGCCATCGTCTAATGCTCTGTGCTGTAGGAGCTAATATGATAGTCATGCTGAGCAGTTCTTACTGACCATCACTGCACAAAACATAGAACACAACACGCTTTCTGACATCCTGACACCATTTTTACTAGAATTGAAGTGGGCACACACTGCCGTTACCTAGTGGGAACCATGTAAAACTTGAGAGTTTGCTCTTTCCAACAGTGCATTGTTCACTCACAGATCTCAAATAACATAATAGTTATGATTTTTTCAAATCAGATGATTCTTTTTGATACACCCTATATATGAGGCAGGTGAAATGTCCTCAGACATTTTGCAAAATGTAATAACTCAAATTCCAAAGAAGGCAGATGCTGAGAGGTGTGACTATTACAGAACTATCAGTCATGGCTGCAAAATAACGACCCAAATTATTTACAGAAGAATGAAAATCTGGTGTTAGCTGACCTAGGGCAAGGTAAGTTTGGACTCAAGGGAATTGTACGTGCACATGAGACTACTGACCCTTTGATGTAACTTAAAATGTACACTGAAAAAAGGCAAGCCTACATGTATAGCATTTCTTAATTTGAAAAAAGATTGTGACAGTGTTCTCTGGAATAAACTCTTTGACATTCTGAAGGTGGCAAGGATAAAGTACAGGGAGTGGGAGATTATTTAAAACTTGTACAGAAAAAAGACTGCAGTTCTAAGATTTGAAGGACTTGAAACAGAAGCAGTAATTGAGAAGGGAATGAGACAGGGTTGAAGCCTCTCCCTGATGTTATTCAATCTGTATGTTAAGCAAGGAGTAAGGAAAGCAAAGGAGAAATTTGGAAAGGGAATTAAAGTTCAGGAAGATGAAATAAAAAATTTTAGTTTGCCAATGACACTGTCATTCTCTGAGAGTGTGAGAACACAATGGAAGCTGGTCGTCTGCATGCAGACTTCATGTTTAGCCTGACACAGTTATATGTGCATAATGGTGCACACAGAGGATGCTGTTTAACTTGTAAGTTGCTGCATTAGTACCTGCATGAGTAAACTGTCTCATACCTGCTGGCTACTCTGCAATCTTTCTCAGACCATTTTATAGAAACCATTCAGTAAAAAAATTTGATGCTTCCACATCCTATAGTCTCAGTTGTCAGCTTAATGGTAAACTCCCTGTATCTTTGTTAACAGTCATAGTTATTGTAATATGTCAAAATTAAGTAACTCACTTCATGAAATTTCAATAGTTTACAAAGAAAATATTACTTTCATCAGTTTATGTTTAGTTCATGTTGGGCCTTATTTTGCTGTATATGAAATTTATGTAACACACTCCATTTTTCTTTAAACTTAGAGAAGATCTATATCTGTCTCCAATCTTGAGAAATTGGTTTGTGTGTAGTACTCTTATTTCTGTGTGTGTGCACAAGCAATTCAGTGAGAGTAACTATTCATAAGATCCATCGTATCTCATAAATAGTTTAGTATGTTGAAACAACTTTTTGACAACTGATAGTATGCAAGGAAGGTGAAATGAGAGTTTGTGTTGGTTTGTGATGACATAAGTGAAGAAATCACATGTTTATTTTTATACTGACAATGAGCTTTTTCATTAGTTATTGACATGCTTTCTCCTCAGTTGCTTACTTAATAATACATTCTTCTAGAATCTTATTGAAAGAAATCTGTGGTTATTAGTATGTCAGTAGATAACAAAGTTTTATGTATAAATCACATGGGAAAATACTGTACTCCATGTGTGCCATCAAGGCATATCGATAACTTGAACTGTGTATGAGATACAGTTGATCCTATGAACAGTTACTCTTCCTGTATTGTTTGGGTGTGGGAGCAGAGGTGAGTGCACTACATATATGTTTTCTCATGTCTGGAGATAGATATAGATCTTGTCTTTTGTTTAAAGAAATAATATGTTAGCTGTATTCTGTATGCTGCATTTTATGACCTAACAGGAGCCAAATGTAAACCCATAGCAACTCACATTTTTTTATTGCAAACTGTTTGAATATTGTGCAGTGGTTACTTAATTTCAGACTATCACAGATACTATGACCATTAATTAGAAGATAGACTGTTCATCATGAAGCAGAAAAATGAGATGCAGAAGAATATGTATACATATATATATATATTTTTTTTATCCAAATTGAAAAGAAGTTGCCCTGTTCCATTTGAGATTTTCTTTCTTTTGTTGTCTTTGTGCCTGCAACATATTTTTCTGTTTGCGTAAGTACCATTGTTAAACAATTAGCTGTTTATCTATATCTGTATACCCTTCATTTTCTATTATGCAGAACTTGTTGCTTCATTTACTCTAGCGTACCTCCCTGTGCTTCAGTATATTCACATAATCTACATTCATAACTTCTGTCAAATGAGATAGGTTTTTTTTTAGCACTGAATATATTTTTTTCTCTTCATCTTTCATATCTGTGATCACTTATGTTTTGAAAGTGCTCAGGACAGTCACAAACTGTGCAACAATTTCCTCCACAGATGCATAGATATTCCTTAATGGTGACTAATTCTGAACAAGTCCGTCAATTTTCAAACAACTTCCTATGCCAAAAAGTACATCTTTAGTGAAAATATAAATACAAAATGTTAAAATATATAAATTTCTCAATCATCCTGTAGGTACAGCTCACAATCATTATAATAACTGTGTCATACCTGCATATTTATAATGACATTAGAAAATAATTGCAATAAAATATAAAAGACTTTGTCCTGTTCTTGCAGTATACGTTTGAACTGTCTGCCCATGACTGAATTTACTTCCATCACTAGTCAACTTAGCAAATGTAGTTGAGTGTATGTGACAGACACCATCAGTGTTCAATATGTGTTCATGTGTGCTGATCGTGCCACAGCTCTGGAGCATCTCCACTTATTTCAAATAGTACCTCTCAGTGTGTTCCTCTCAGTTTCACATATACACTCACATGCAAACATTACAAATTTTCTTTTTTTAAAAACTTGTTAAATTCTTCCAATGTTTATAAAAAGTAGTTGTAACATTACACCACCATGCGATGACTCCGAGTGCATGAGTGTATTTGACCCCATTTATTGGACCCATTGGTACTCCTTGTCTCGATGATGTAAATGTTGAGCCCTGTCTTTCTGTTGATGTTTAACTTTGTAGTTCCTATTCTACTTTTGCGTTAAAGTTGCCTCATAATTTGCAGCTTTTGTTAATCTACTTTCTTTGAGTTCTGTGTAAATCACTTCACCATTTTTCTGTGTGCAGTATTTTGTATTTTTTACTTTAGCTTAATGGTGGCCTGTCATTTTTAATCCAATAATTTGTAACATCATTTTAATATAAAAATCCCAAATTTTACAGGTGCTTATAATTCAGTACTGATTAAACCCACACATCAGAAGAAAATATCAAAATTAACACAACTGAAGATAATTGATATGAAAGGAAACGTGATACAGGAGATCAATCTTGAGCCTGTATCTAAAAAGAAACATCTGTACCGTGGGTTTTTCATGCCACCGAATGAATTATTTTATCTTGAGGTAAATTCCCATAAGAAGTAATCTGAAACTGTAGCATCTATATGTGGCAAAATTAACATCTATTTGTTCGTGCAATTAGATTTTTTTAATGATTAGATATACAAAATTGAAAGTTGCCACACTATGTACTTAAAGAAAAAGCTTTACGGCTTTGAAATTTATTCAAAAACAAGGTGATGATTGCAGGTAAAATAATAATAAAATAGAACAAACAGTTTTATCCTTCATAATAAGAGCTTTTTGAATGAAATGTTTGCTTTTCCACAGACTTCAACAGTTTCTTTTTTCTCGCTTGTTCTCCTTTTTTGGTTCTATCTAAGCTTCCACCAAATGGTTGTTTCTATTGAGAATCAGCTGCATTTTTCTGCTGTTGAAGAGAGTGCTTATCAGAACTGAAACGTTTCTCAACATTACTTTTCTTTTCCTAACCAATTCAATAATTACAAAATCTGCAGAATATTGATTTCATATCATCTGTAGCATAGAAGCTACGATTAGGATATTGCAGAGCCCTTTTGTTGCCATTCATAGCCATGTGACCCATACTTGACAATGCTACAGACAGAACCAACAAGATGCTTAAAGTAGAAGGAAAACTGAAAATAACTCTATCTGCTCATTAGTACAGAGCGTAGACACTGTAATGTGACAGTTAGCCACAAGAATAAACAAACGAGGACTTAGGCCACCCAAGAAACAACCTCCTCCCATTCCTCATGTGGGGCAGGCTGGCTACTCTCAGGTTCTGTGTTTCTGTGAAATGCTCATGATTAGAGTGATTCCTTCTGGTGTTGTGGAAGTCATAACTGAACTCCTCGATGGACCTGAATTAGTGTCTTCACTCATTTCAAAATAAGAAAAGAAAGCAATGAGCAATGCACAATGCATAGAAAAGCTGAGTACATGAAGGATTCAATAATATCTACCATGCAATTTTTTGCTGAAGTTGTCATAAACAGGGTAGTTCAGACCCAACCTGTACCACTATCATACACAAAACTAGTTCAAAACACACACGATCTAAAACTGCCACCTTAAAGTATTCACATTATACCAGCTTTTGTCCTTTAGCTAGCAGGCAAACAAATGTTTCTTTGTTGTAAGATACTAGGTTCCACTGCCTGGTCCTATGTTGCTAAATGCAGCACGTATCTTATGGAGACCATTTAACTGCTCACTGTTTATATTGCACCAGAGCATAACTTATGAGTGCAATAATATTGATAAATTGTTGCTTTAATGCCCAGGTGAGGTTTTCCTTTCGCAAATGAATTCTTACATATAATTTTCTTTTCAAACTGATCTTCACCATATATTTTGAGATACCAGTAACTGAAAACTCATTACATTTTCATTATTTATTTGCAGAAAAAAGCTATTTCAAACTGTCTGATAAAATAGTTCATCTGGATACAAATAGCATCTGTTAGGTAATTCTGAGTTTTCACACATTGAGGCAGAATTCACACCTGTATTCACATTTATTACAAATATGAATTTCTGGTGTACCTCCGTCTAAGTGCACTGTCTGACCAAAAAAGTGAAACACACCGAAGATGTTGTTGGATGTCAATATAACTTCACACACATACACTGTTGGTGAGTATGTAAATGATTAATGTTGCAGTGCTCTGTGTCAGACAGAATGCCAACCAGATTTTATTAGTTTAGTGTCGTAATATATATATTATATATATATTAAAAGCTATATATTTTCAAATTGTATACAAAACATTCATATCCCCTTCAAAATACTCTCCATTACAGCTAATACATTTGTACTCCAGTGAGACAGTGTTAGCAGCACCACTGGTTGAAGACTAGCAGTATCCGGGCTACAGAATTACCCCCCCAGAGTAGGTTTCCATTAACAACACAATACAAATGGCTGCGTTTCAAGTGGTGCTGTGACTAAGAAGCATGGAATGCTGATGAATGTCATCACATTGTATTCAGTGATGAACCATGGTCCTTAACCAGCCTGGATGACCATTATTGGCTGGTATGGCAGCAGTGATGTTATTCCTAGTGTCATGGTGTGGGGATCCATTGGATGCGAGTTCAGTTCATGACTGGTAGTGATTGAGGGAACTTTGACAGCACAACTTCTCATACAACATGATTGTGGTGCCATTTTTCAACAGGACAATGCTTGTCCATACATTTGACATGTGTCTATGAACTGTGTGACATTGAGGTACTCCCATGGCCAGCAAGATCACCAGACCTGTCCCTCATAGAATGTGTTGGGACCAGCTCAGACATCTACACCACCCTGGGTACAGTACTGAATATATCAAGGATCTGTTTGGTGTCACCTTGTCTCAGGAGAGGATACAATAGGTTTATGAAACCCTACTCAAATGAATCACTGAATGCATCCAGGACAGAGGGGTTGCAACATCATGCTGTTAATGAGCTTATTCTGCTAAATTCTTTGTAAATTTGACTTGATTGTGTAATCACTGAAATAACTTCACATACTCCACCTTTCTGGGAGCTTCATATTTTTAGCCAGTCATAAAAGTTCGAATTGGGAAAACTGCTGCCGCTTTAGGCACTGGCTTAGCCAGCAATGCATTGGCGATGGTAATTGTGGATTGTAACAGTGGGTAAAGGGAGCATGGTGCAACAAATCCCTTGCCATTTCAGTACTGGGCCACAAGAAGTTGTGAGCAGTCATTTCATCTAGCACCATTTGTTTAATACTGGGTACAGAAGCCACTACATATGCCTCTGCTCATGATGTATCACAGGGCACATAGATAAGCAAAACACCACCGTTGGATTCTTAAATTATGATGGAAGATCACTGGGCTGATTCTTAATCATACACAATGTTACACATTAATATCAGATGTACCTAACACCACATGATGTGCTACTTTCTGCATGCCAATAAGGCCTTTTTCAGGCAAGTGCTGAAGGTATTTTGGTGTCAGAGGTGTTCTACAAAGGATATGTCTGCACTATTGTCTCTTACCAATGCAACAATCTGATGTCTGATTCTGTTCATCTGTTAGCCCACAGAACCCTGCAGAAAACCTATACCTTCATCGATTTCATGGGTATGAGAGTACTTGTATGACCTGGTTACCTGATCCCAGTGCTATTCAGCACAATATGTACACAAAACCTGCCAACCTCAATCAATTATAAGTGATAGTTGAGCAGTCATGGATGGCTCTGTAAGGATTTTAGTGTCTTGAGGAGCCCATCCCATGAAGTGTTGCCACCATCTTCAGTGGTAAAGAGGGTACTTCATACTACTAGGGTGGTGCATGTGATTCAATTGTTTGTGATTGGTTGTAATGTGTGGAGTGAATTAAAGAATAAAATTTTACAAAACAATTTTAATTATTGATATAGGAATCATGATCTCTACATATTTTATTTTCAGATAAATGGTATCGATAAAGATGGATTCCCCATAAAGCGAATAACACCGACAGCAATAGATGGGCAAGAGCCAGGTATGCAGCTCATAAGTGTCATAAACTCTCTTAATATTATTTCTTCCCTTATAACAACAGTCACCTTTTTTACTGTTGTAATTCAACTACAGATTTCCAATATTAGTCTGCTCTGGCAGTTGTTTTCATTTTCCAATTGATTACCTGTTTTCTTGCCATTGATTGGACTTTTTTGATGAGGTACAGTTCCACATTGCTTGTGACACATAATAAGGTTTCATGATAAATTATCTAGTTGACTAAAATGGTTGTGAAGAACAAAATAGTTGCAATTTGTTTGTTTAAACATGTGTGTTTGGTTTCAATCTACAGTAAGGCCATTTTCAAGATGTAACATTACCTGAAAAATGAGTGGATATTGGCATTATGAAATCAATGATCAACATACAGAAAATTTTTTCAATGATTTTATACTTTTGGTTTATGCATGTTATTAACATTTTACTGATTGTTATTTTAAATAGCATATTTGAAGGGCACAGACAGTGAAATAAGGGAAAACAGACCACTTACAATGAGAGCAGTTTTGTTTACCATTTTTATCCTGTAGTTACGGAGTAACTTACTTTCTAATTATGGATAAACTGATACATAGTAGTATATCTTGTGTGTGTGTGTGTGTTGTGTGTGTGTGTGTGTGTGTGTGTTTGGGAAGCACTCCTCCTTATATATTACCTGACTAAAAAATAATCAACAAAGTACAAGATTCTTAAGATTATGAAGAATGAATATTGGATGAACATTGAAGTCATTTCAGTTAAACAAATATTGATCACAAGAGTTTTAACTTTTTCCTTCTGCATAGTTTGATTATGTACATGACACTACTTCGTGGCACATATATGTGAAATCACCATGAGAGTATGCACATTCAATTCAAAGATATTCCATGTAACTATTTGACAGCTACTGATATTGTAGGTTACACTTTTTATGTACACTGTGAATAGCAACAGGCCATTCACCCTTCTAGATGTCTCATACACAAATACTTTATCTATAAAATATCAACAGATATTAGTGCCTAACGTTCCTTGGAGGCAACAAATTCACCATCTAACTTTCAATATGCTATTTACATTTTCCTGCATACTTTAGTTGGAGAGAACAAAAAATATTTCACCTGATTATAGATGTGTTTATTTTTACAATAAGATGGTGAGAATTGGAAAAAAATTAAAGGCAGAAGGTTAGGTCACAAAAGAAACACTAAGTGTATGGCAGTAGCTTGAAGTAGTAAAAGTAAATCAAAACTGCAGTTCTAATTCCAGGTATTGAACTGAAGGCAGTTGACTCTTGAAAGAAAAATCACAAGAACCAGGACAGTGACATAACAGTAAGTCTCATTAGTTGGAGGTGAAATTAATACTTGTACAAGGCCTCTAATTGTGTAGGTCAAGAAACTCTTTCAGAAAAACTTAAGTTTTAGATAGAATATGGAATAAAACACCAGTTTTAAGAACAGGATAATCAACAAGAGCCTCTCTGTGGAAGCACATATGTTTTACCAAGTTCAAATATTTCATAAATAAATGAGTTACAGGACCTTCCAAAAATCACAAATATTAAATGATGAGTAATTATAGGAGACAGGTATCAAACCAGAGACACACACACATCAGACACTGACAACTTCCCATACACAATGATGGATGATACCCAACATTCAACATTGCACCCCATCCATGAAAACAGTTGCCCACTGTTTCAGAGTCTACTATAACTTCTTGAATCCAGATCTAGTCAGTGGTCCTTCATGTGGTGTTGCTGTTACATCCTAGTGTTCATCATATTTTCATGCCCATATGATCCCAGTAACATTCAGATGAAGTTACTTCCATCAATTGCAGTCATTGGGTAGGTCTTGATATACCTTGCACCATTTACTGGCACTTCAGGGCAATGGTAGGTCCTCGTGCATAAATGATATCTCTGCATTTCTGTCTCATTGATGTAGAATTCTCATTCTCAACGTTGTAAGTGATGTCTGACATGTGACATAGGATTCAATATGTGCTAATGTAGCACTTTGATAATGTTTCTGATATCCTGACCTTTCACATAGATGTAATAATCTCTAAAAGGTTGTGGCGGTCTCTCCTGCTTTATTTATTCTTTGTTTGCTGATTGTTGTACTCAGTGTCAATGTACTGTGTTGGTAAACTGGCTGAAAAATGGGTTGTGAATTCGGACACTGACTACTTTAAATGATGTAGCTGACAGATGCACAGTTACATTTTACAGTACCTTAATTTTCACTTTGCACAACCCCCAATGATACACAGTTATATGGCCAGTGCACTCTTATTTAACCTTCAATTAGCCTCATTAATAGTTTGCAGGCAAAACTCTATGTACTGCTGTAATAGTTTGCTGTTGAACATCTACGAGCAGTAAAAACATACCACAAAGTTCACGGTTCTTGAAGAATAATCAGGTACATGTGGAGCAGATACTGTCATCATTTTCAAACATGCCATAATTGTTTAACAGTTATTCCACAGTTAATTTGAACCATTGTTGTTGTTATAACCAGTACAGGTTACTCATCGAAAACTCATGGGCTGACTGTCTTGTGACCAAAAATCTAGCCCTTATCTATATCATCACTGAAACTACACATTGTTCAAAGTTAAATTTACAGAAATTACATTTAGGAATTAACTCATTAAATTAACTGAATACATCGAAAAATTGGTTCTTTTTAGCAGTTTCTTCTACTATGAGGTTTAGGCCAAATTATTTGTTTAAATCATGAAAGTAACAAATATAGTTATGCAAACAATACTTTTGACAAAACTGTTAATTGCTTTGGAATCAATGAAGGGCTGGTTTTGCCAACATGTTTTTGAATAGAGCCAATGGATCATTTAAAAATACTATTAGTTGTTCCTCCAAATGTTTATACTTAGTGCAGAATTTACATTTGTTTTTATGTCAACAATAGAATTTAAGTTATGAAACAATTACTGATTTTGCCCTATAATGAAAGATATTAACTAGTAATAGACAAAATAAATTAGAAAACCAATTACTTACATAAAACTAAGCACAAAATTAGATCTGGTGTTATATTCTTTAAATCTGAGGGCCAACTTTTCTCTTTTATGAAAATACAGATTATATTCATTTCTGTCAATAGTAAATTGTAAAAAGTGAAAAAGCGAATTTAAGGAGGCAGGTGGCAAAACAAGAAGGGAATTAAAATTATTCCAGCTTGCTTCATCACAAGGTCACCTCAGATGTAGCTTACACATCATTTTTTGACATACCTTTTAGTAGCAGCTTCTCAGCTGTGGATGAGGGAAATATCAAGCAATTTGTAGTGTCTTTTTTTTCTGTGTTGCATGTGAATTTCATGATAGGCAGTATCATGTCCTGGTGTGTCTGTTCATCACTATGCATCAAAAATATATTTGCCCATATGTTATTAAAATGTTCCATGAGGCCATTCGTCTGTGGGTGGTAGGCAATTGTAGGGTGTATACACTCTGGGACAATCAGGAAAAACCTGGGTATTTTCTCACCTTTGAGAAAACTGGGAAAATATGGGAATTTTTTTTAAAATTCCAGGAATTTTTCTTCATTTTAGTTTTCAGTTTATTTTTTGTAATTTTGAGTGGTAAGAACTGATGATCTAACAATGAATTTTAATTTAGCTCACTACTGCAGAATAATATTCAGCAATAAAACATAAATGAGAGAAAAACGCCAAAATAAAACTTTAGTTGCAAAGAATATGCTCCATTTACAACAATAAAACACAGTGCATACACAAACATCTATTGACAGCAACATGTGTCAAATGCTTTAAGACAAAGACTATGCAATACTTCATAAAAACAAACTGCTTTTGATACGTGTGGCTTCACAACTGTTTATCTTTCTAACAGGTTGCAGGGGAATATTGCGAATGGAGGTATGAGGAGCATTACTTTCAAAATAAATTTCCTTTTACACTAGGTTGAATTATGTTACATGTGAGAATGTGTGATGGATTTCTTAAATCATGGAGTGTTCTACTCTCATTCAAAGATTAATGCGTTGAGGACCATTCACTTAGAAAAACTTTGGACTGAAAAGACCTGACATTTATGTCCTTATTTAAAATTTTACTGCACATTTGTGTTTTATATATCTTAAATGATAACACATGCATAAAAAGATCTCTGTTATATTTGAAGCTTAGCTTTTCTTGCAGCTAGGCTCTATGTATATTAATTTAAACCATTACCTTTTCCTATTTTTGTGTTTGCACAGTTTAACAGTGATGTTGCTGTGGGCTGACTACATCATATGTCCTATCCTCCTAATATCAACTGTCATTGGCTGGTGAGATCATGTGATGTGAGCTGTCATTGGCTGAAAGAACACATTGCTATCTCAATTTCAGTGCTTCAGAAGCTAAGGTGCTGTTATTTTTGTATTTGTACTTTTTTAATATGAAAATGCAGTGTACATGTTACAGCACATCAAAGGTCTTTTTTCTAAGGTGCCTGGATGTTCTGCACTAGTGTATAAAACAATTACCACTCAAAGGACTGAGAAGTATACCAGTTCTGAGGGAAAGTATACTGTCACTTATTACAAAAAAAAAAAGTATATTTTCACCTGGTAAAAAGTGTGCTATTAACTGGGATATCAGGAAAAAAATCTGGGAATTTTTTTCCTTGTCCATGTGTACACCCTGAAATGTCATCCTCCCATTTTTATGATCTACAGTTGATAGGCTACAGCTGTTTAGTTTGTACAATATTGATTGACCTTCTCAGGGGACACCACCTTATCGAAGGCATTTTCAGTGCCAGATGGAAGGGTTCACGTACCCTGACAAAGTCAAGAACTGTGCTGGTGGTCGCATAGCTGCTGGTAGGGTCACCTAAGCTGGAATTATCTTGACATAGGAACCAAAAAATGTGTGTCCCATAATGTAGCGCAGGCAGTGCTCTCGGTGCATGATGAAGCCAGGTTCCCTAAAGGAGTAAACCTGATACAAGTCCTGTCCTCCAGGCTAGGTTTGGGCTTGGGGCTGATAACCCCATACTAACTAAATACTGTAAAAGAAAGGGTATTTTTAAAACTAAACAGAAGCCTCAAATACTGGATGGGAAATACATATCATGACCCTGGCAAAGGAAACGGAATGTGAGGATGGTGCTTCAGCCTGGAAAAATTAAAGACATAGCCAATGAAATCTTAATATTTCAGCATGATGTTGTAGGGCTACAGGAAACTGGCCAATTTGAAACATGGCTTATAATAACCAGGAAAGCTAGAGAAAGCTTATTAGAATTTGAAACCACTAATGAAAGAATGTGCAGACTTAGAATAGGAGGGAAATTTAGGAACATACCAGTTGTAAGTGCACATGTGCCAACAGAGGAAAAGGCAAATATAATAAAAGAACAGCTCTATGAAGATGTGGGAAAAGTATGTTTTGCAATATGTAGGTATGACTTGATGTTATTAATATGAGATTTGAATGCAAAAATTCAGAGGAGTGAGCATCAACACCAAGTCTCTGGACAACAGTGCATGAAGAAAACAATGAGGATGGAGATCTTGCAGTGGCAGTTCGCAGTGATGAATAATATGATAATTTAGAGCAACTGATTCCCACACAGAAGGATTCACTGACTGCATGGAAGTTGGCAGTCAATGGAATAGTCAGCCAGACTGACTATATTTTAATGAATGCCCACCACTCCAGCTCAGTTGTAGATGTACTAAGCTGTAGAGGACCAAATTGTGACTCAGATCAATATGTGGTAAAATCAACATTGAGAGAGAAACTGTTGTTAGGGAATTGCAATAGAACTTAAAAGAGGATGAATTGGAATTTATAAAAACCTAAAAGTTTTGATGGAAAAAATACCAACTAATGCCAAGTGGGAAACTGAGTACTGAAGAGCCATGGGCAGGAGTAGGCAAAAGATGGAGCAGTATTGAATAAGCCATTATGCAAAAGAAATAGCAGGCATGAGAAGAAACACAAGAACCCTGGAATGGTTTCATGAAGAATTCAGGTTAGCAATAGAGGAAAAGAATAGGGCAAGAATGAGATTGCTATAAAGAGAAACCAGAAGTAATGTGGCATAATATAGAGAATTAAGGAGAAGAGCTAACAGATTGTACAAGAGAAAGAAAAGAGAGTGGACTAAGAAGAAATTTGAAGAACTAAAGAAATTCAAAGAACTAATGGAGCTGAGGAAACAGAGTTAAATAAGAAAGTTCTATCATGCTATAGGCAAAATAAAGAGTAGTAAAGCTAAAAATAAAGCCATGGTCAAGTAAAGATGGGAAAATGATAAGGGAGGAAGAACAGATAGTGGGCAGATGGGCAGAATACTTCAAAGACACAGTAAATAAAAGCATAGAAAAGGAACAGATAGTGGCACAGGAAGAAATAGGGGAACTAAAGGCAGGCAATGATTTGAAAAAGCCAGTGCTGCAACATGTTCTTGTGGTTGCCTACAAGATGAAAAACAGTTGAGTTCCCGTTGAAGATGGTATAGTCTCTGCATTAATAATAATTGGTGGAGGTGCTGTAATAAAGGACATTCTAGTGTCAGACATATGGGAAATTGAAACTATGCCAAATAACTGGAAAACTGGAGTAATTATCCCCATTTATAAGAAAGAAGATAGAACAGCATATGAAAAGTACAGATGTATAACATTACTAAGCTGACTTATAAGATCTTCACAAGTATACTAAACAAAAACAAAAGTTTGCAGAAGGCATACTTGGGGAATATCAGTGTGGCTTTTGATCAGATGAACTGCAGCTGATAAAATACTTCTGATCAGACACATAGGACAAAATTCTGTGAACATGGTATATATCTGCACTTCCTATTCATTAATTTCAAACAAGTCTTTGGCAGCATAAATGGGCAAGAACTCTGAAATTGGTATATGTGTTAAACTAATGAATCTTATCAAATGATAATGATAAAGACAAGAGCTAAAGTAAAAATATTTACCAAATTTTGTGAAAGGAGTGAAGCAAGGTGACAGTCTCTCCACTGCCTTATTCAATATAGTCCTGCACAGCATAATAAATAAGGTCGATAAAACGTGGACTATGTTTATGAAGATAGATATATGCATATGCTGATGACTTCACAATAGCTGGAAGAAATACCAACACAATTAAAGGAACATACCTGGCAATAGGAAAAGAAGTATTAGAAATCAGCAATAGTAAATGAAAATAAAATATATATTAATGCCACACTCTGAGGCCAGAAGAACACCTAAAGGTCTAAATAAAAATTTCAAAGGAGTGTCCTCCTGAACAGTGCTTATTTTACGAATTTACAAATCTTCAAAAAACCTTGTTACAAGGACAAAAGAACTCCTATTACATAACTCCCTAGTTCTCCCAGTTGTCACATATGGGTTAGAGATAATGACGCTGACAGAAGATGAAAATGCCTTAATCGCCTTTGAGTGAAAAGTGCCATGTAAAATTTATGGCCCAATAAGGGAAGAAGAAAGCTGGAGGATATGAAATAACAACAAGCTACAGGCATTAACACAAGGAAGAGATATACTATGTAGAAAGGACAGATAAATTGCAGAACAGGAGGCAAAAATTTGTGCCCTTAAGGCTGAATTAGAAAACACGAATTACATAGGTTAAGGGAGGGAAAAGAGACTGGTAACTGGGAAAAGG